>NC_064280.1:9305000-11790000 GCF_003254725.2 Canis lupus dingo | reverse complement strand
GATCAGAGAATCAAAATGATGGGGAAAGAAATAAAAATAGCGTATTACGGGGCTATCTAGGAAGTGTTCAATTATTCACTTCATTCTACTGGGAATGAACTCTAGAGGACAGGATAACTACCATTGTTTTGGCTTGCATACAAACTTCATTCAAGGGAAATTAGTGTAACCAAACAGGAGGGAGTTTTGTAGCTTAGAAGCCTCTTTTGTGTAAATACACACATGCTTCCATGGATTCAGTCTTGTACTACTGCCAAAAGCATTGGTACAGTAGCTTGCTCACCAGAGCACAAAACAAAGGATATTTGCATAACAGCAAAGTTCATCTGTTGAAATTATTACTTGGATCTATGGTGTGTGTTCTCTCTCCTCCACAAAAGCAAACACTAGGTGTTGCTAAATAGTGTAAATTGTTGGAGAAATTTAATTTGACCTACAAACTAAAAGCTATTTTTAAAAGCCTTTTTTAGTTTTAATAAGAGACTGGTCAAAGCAACACACCTTTTTGATAGAAATATCAAAACTGTATAGAATTCCAACAGAATTACGCAGTAAAAAGAAATTAATTTGAAGTACATGATATACAATGCTTATTATACCAATTGAGCAATCTTAGGAATTGCTCTTCATTCAAAAGAAAAACCAAACCAAAGCAAGTAAAATCCCAAACAAACCTAGAGTGATTAATCATTCCAGAAATAACTTTTTATTTCAATCCTGAGGGAATCTTGCAAAACTTCAGCAGCAATACTAATCAATGTGATGGGACATAAGTACTGGCCCTTCTCAAAGGCAAAGCTACGTAATGGACATTTTCCTGGATTCTTTATAACAAACATTTAATAACTGGTCAGATCTGAAAAAAGAACAAATCTTTTCAGAAGAATAATGTCTCCATGCACAATTCTACTTGACTCGGCATATATAAATAATGATCAAAGGGTCTCCAAAACAAGCCGCCTGGTTTTCTCTTTTTCTTCTTCTTCCTTCTTTTATTCATTTTTGTTTTTGATTCTGTAACCTCATCCAGGGATGAAACAATGTTCATGGCTTGTGAACGTGCTAGAGTGGAGTTTAGATTAGCTTGGCTAGGGAGCTCTCTCTCACAGGCTGTCATCAACCAGGTTAGGAATCTAAAATCTCTAAGAAGGTACCTGAAATGTATGGTCATTGTACATTAATAAAAGTTTTTTTTTTTTAATTTATTTATGGTAGTCACAGAGAGAGAGAGAGAGAGAGAGGCAGAGACACAGGCAGAGGGAGAAGCAGGCTCCATGCACCGGGAGCCTGATGTGGGATTCGATCCCGGGTCTCCAGGATCACGCCCTGGGCCAAAGGCAGGCGCCAAACCGCTGCGCCACCCAGGGATCCCCAAAAGTTTTTTTTTTAATTGTACCTTTAATTAATTCTCATTTTATTTATTACTAGAAAATCAAAAGTTATCAATGGAGAGACTCTTCAGGAATACTCAACCGAATCTAGCATAGGCTGATATGTATTTAAATATTAAAATGACCTATTCATGCTTCAGTATTATCAGCTCATATTATGCTCAGAAAGATCTTATGACTGCCAAAGTACATCTTCCAGTGATATGGCTTATCTGATACACAAAGGCCGGTGACTGCAGTAGAGTGATTTCTCGTTGTCAAATACAGGATTTAAAAGTTAAAATTGCATCTACAGAATATTTTAATGAGAAAAAAAAAAAAACAGAAGTATTGTCATTAATGCATTGGTTAAGAAATTGATTCAACATTTACCACATAGAATCTTTCTGAGTATTAGGATCAGGGGAATTGTCATTAATATTAACAGCAACAACAATAATAATAACCAATTCTGCTAACATTTATTGAGTAGGAACACACCTGCATGAGTGCCTCTTTAATCACTCAGGATACACCAGAGACTGAAACAGAATCTTTACTTTTATGGGGCCTACATTTTAGACAGAACGGCATGAATGAATATATAATATGCCCAGAAGTGACAAGGACTTGGGAGAAAAAAACAAATCAGCTTAAGAGGAATAAACAATACTTTTTATTGATAGGATGATTGATAGGTTGATAGGATGAGGGAGAACAGGAATGGACTGGTATTTCTCCCTAGTTCTTGCTATATTGGGCCATATGTTCTGTTCACTGCTGTACCATGCTGCCTGCAAGAAGTCATGGTCTAACCAGGAACGGAAGAGAAACTCCATATACTTAGGTCTAATATAAAACCAAGTAATATGGTAATAAGTAAAAAGGTGATATGACTTGGCATAGATTTGAGCTTTAAGAAAGGAAAATTGGAGAGCACAGCTGTATATCAAAGTTATATTCTTTTTTTTAAGATTTTATTTATTCATGAGAGACACGGGAAGAGAGAGAGAGAGAGAGAGAGAGAGAGAGAGAGAGAGAGGCAGACACACAGGAAGAGGGAGAAGCAGGCTCCATGCAGGAAGCCTGATGTAGGACTCCATCCCCAGACCTGTGACCACACCCTAAGCCAAAGGCAGATGCTCAACTGCTGAGCCACCCAGGCGTCTCCAAAGTTACATTCTTAATATTGTTTTTGATTATTTGATTATAAAGAAAAGAAATAATATATGATGTCAAAGAGGTTATCTGAAAAAGTGAAAACCATACAGTTTTGTTTGGTATCTAATCACTTAAGAAAATTCATCCCATTTTCTAAAGTTGGTAAAAATGCTCTACCAAAACTTGAGAAAGATAGTTCAGTAAAACTATAGACTAATTTCATATATGAATATAGATCTAGAACTTCTCAATAAAATATTAGCAAATTGAATATTAAGGAGTATATTAAAAGAATGACATGCCAGGACAAATTTGGTTTGACTCCAAAAATATAAGGATGGTTCAACATCAGGACATCTATCAACATATTTCCTAAGTCATCTGATCAAAGGAGAAAACTCGTATAATTCTTTTTTTATACATAGATGCAGGAAAAAAAGGACTTGTAAGATTCAGCAGCCATTTCTCACAAAAATTCAATATAAATTCAAATTAAGATAAAGTTGATTTCTAAGATTGCTGGTGATTAAGCAGCAATTTTAACTCAATTAATTTTAACTCAGCACTTTTCACTTTATAATAGCGAAAGATTTATATGATTGCACATAAGGATTTATAAGATCGCTACATGGAAGTCTTGAGTACAATTCAGGACTAATAGAAGATAAAACATAAAAACAACTAAGCTGTGATGCTGGAGACAAATTTCTTTGATGGTAGAAGCAGTATTTTATTTCACTGAGAAATAATGGTTTGCTTGAAAAATGATACTGGCCAGAGTCCTTGTGTAAGAAAAAAAAAATCTTTCTATTTTATATCATAATTAAATTCCAATAAACTAAAATTTTAATGTTAAAAAATAAGAGAAAGAAGAATTTTATATAATTTAAAGACACAGGGGCTCTTTGTAAAGAAAAAACAAACACAGAAACTCATAAGCCTTAAAAGAAAAGAGAGATAGGGGCCCTTGCGTGGCTCACTCAGTTAAGCATCTGCTTGGGCGCAGGTCATCCTCCTGGTTCCTGGGAGGGAGTCCTGCACTGGGCTCCCTGTTCAGCTGGGAGTCTGCTTCTCCCCCTTCCTCCAGCTTGTGCTTTCTCTAATTCTCTCTCAAAAAAATGAATAATATCTTTAAAATTAATTTTTAAAAAGATAGTTATATTTAGCTAGAAAATAATTTGATTGTTTCTTGCAGGCTAAGACTCCCTCAAAAAAAAGAAAAATAAAAGGCTAAACTCCAAGAGATAGATTGGGAAAATGAATCTGTAACACACATTATAGAAAAATAGGTTATGTCCCCATAATATAGAAAGAACTTCTAATAATTTAAGATACAAAGGTATTTCGATAGAAAATAATGTATAAAATATGGACAATTTAAAGAGGAGAATGTACAAAGGTTCAATATTACTTGGAAGTATTTGTACCTCACCAAAAAAGCCAAGAGAACACAAACTAGTTAGAGAAATAATTAAGAAATAATTAGAGAAATAACTAAGTAATAAATAAGCAAAGACTAAAAGGAGTGGTAATTTTAATAATTTGTAAGGATCCAGATCACGGATACTTTTTTTTTTTTCATTGTCTGTGATAAAAGGAATTACCTCAACCTTTAAAAAGTAATTCTTCAATAATCATTGAAATAAAACATAATGGACCTTCTGGCATAGCAATTCTTGCTAATCTATCCAATAAAAAATAAATACAATGATATGTATGCATATATTTTCAAATATTGTTTTTAGCAGTAAAGAAATGCCAATAGGATAAAAACTGTTTTTTTTTCAATTATGAAAGGAATATTATACAGAAAAAAAAAGAGTCTGTCATTTATTAAGTCTAAAAATTAAGTTGTAGATTAATAGGTGTAGAATAGACATTTTTTTGGTAAAAAAAAATAAAAGAGAGAAAGCTTATATATGTGTGGGTATATTTGCTTTGCTCATATGAGCATACCAGAAAGTACAGGAGAATATATCCCAAGATATCACTTAGTCATTTTAAGAGGGTAGCTGGCAGTGTAGGGATGGAAAGAGAGGTGAAGCCATACTGAACTTCTAACTAATGAAATATATATATTTTTTCATATATAATGAAATATATATATTTTTCATATATATATGCTCTTTCTCTAATTTCAAGATGTAATTCTATAATATATGAAATGAAAAACTAATGCTAATTTCAAGATGTAATTCTATAATATATGAAATGAAAAACTAATGCTAACAATTTTAAAAGTAAAGGATGACATTTGAAAGAGAAGATTTAATTTTATTCCAACAAATATTTATTGTATACCTTATTCTGTATGAGAGACTTTGCCAGGGAGTCAGTTGTTAAGAGGAATTGCTGCATGGAGTCACGTATTCCACACCGTTGGTCCTTGTATATTTATATGTTGTATGGATTAAGCACTCTTAGAGTTCTGTGATCACATGTAGACATGAAGGCAGGGATGGTCTCTTCACATAAGACATAAAGGAAATTGAGCTTCAGAGGTGTTAAGTATTTTTGTTTAAAGTCTCACAGCTTCGGTTGACTAGTCTGGATCACCAATCAGGGACATTGATTCTGCACCCATTCTCAACCCATTCTGTCATCTTCATAAATACTCATTCATAAAGTCCTTAAATGTAGTTTGATGGAATTGGAAGAAAGTTACAACGTGTATGTGTGCTATTTTTTCAGGCCTGAGGCCAATCAACTGACATGCATTCATAGATTTTTGCTTAAATTAGGGATCTTTGGAGGTGCCTGGATTCTTTAAGGCAAGCCAGTCTTCAGGGATCTGAAAGAGATGGTTCAAGTCAGTGTCGCCTTACACCTAACTGGCTACCCACTCATTCTTTTTTTCCCAAAAAATAATAACTAAAAAAGAAAAATGGAAATCTAAACAATTAAGAATCCCTCAACTAAAATACTAATTACGGTAGGCAAGGCATCTGTGAAAGAAGCACTTTATTTCTAGCCAGTAACTATAATTCTATGTAAAAGACTTCAGTGTAAAATGGCTGTTTTAGAGAACACGTTTCTTCCTTATTCAGGTTGGGAACAGACTCTCTGGTCTGAGTTCTCTGGGATGCAACCATATTTCATCATCCTTCCTGTGGACCATGTATATATATGAAAAAACCATAGGAAGTTAAACTGAAAGTTTTAATCTTGTACATTTTGGCCACACTATAGTAAATATAGTCTTAAGCCTAGGAAAGAATAGAATACAATATTTAGCTAGCTGGTTCCTAAAAAATCTTAGACACATATTATTAAAAATGGCTCTAGGATGTTTTTAGGAAGGTAATCAAATTAGATACCACTTCTGTTAGCTTATTGACTGTAATGACAATGGCCTTCTCTACGTAAAAATCCTTCTAAAAATTTCTGTAGAAGTAGATTCATGTCTTCCAACTCAATACTGTTAAAAAGACATTTTTTTCTAATTCTAACTTTTTATTTTTTTAAGATTTTATTTATTCATAAAGACACAGAGAGAGAGAGAGAGGCAGAGACACAGGCAGAGGGAGAAGTAGGTTCCATGAAGGGAGCCTGATGCAGGACTCGATCCAGGGTCTCCAGGATCACCCCCAGGACTGAAGGCGGCGCTAAACCGTTGAGCCCCCCCGGGCTGCCCAAATTCTAACTTTTTAAATGAGAAAAATAGCTAATTTGTTGATGTAAACATTTAAGATAAAGAAAATTGGGATTTTTTTTTTCCCCACAGATGGGGAAATGACTATCTCTAGTATCATTATACCAAATCTCTTAATCTCTTCTGGATATCTTATTCAAGTTTTATCATTTTTTTTTTAAAGATTTTATTGGGACATCTGGTTGGCTTGGTGGTGGAGCATCTGCCTTTGGCTCAGGTCATGATCCCAGGGTCCTGGGATCGAGTCCTTCATGGAGCTCCCTGCGGGGAGCCTACTTCTCCCTTTGCCTATGTCTCTGCATCTCTCTCTCTCTGTCTCTCATGAATAAATAAATAAAACCTTAAAAATAAATACATAAAATCTTAAAAATTTGAGAGAGAGACAGAAAGGGAGCAAGCATGAGTCGGGAGAAGGGCAGAGAGTGAGGGAAAAGCAGGCTCCCCTGTGAGCAGAGAGCCCCACACGGGGCTTGATCCCAGGACCCAGGGATCATGACCTGAGCTGAAGGCTCAACTGAGCCACCCAGGTGCCCCTCAAGTTTTATGTTATGAATACTTTTTCTCAGCCTCAATACCAACTTCCAAATCAATTTACTAGTAGCTCAACTAAACAGATTGTCTCCTAAGTTTTAATTCTTTCAAGTGCTGCCAAATCTCAACCTGAACTCAGAATGTTCTGACTTGAGAGGCAAAGAAGTGGTATCCACATATCAGTCGGGTTGAATTTAGCTGTCATAACCCTTCCATTTTTCATTTAGGTGACAAGTATCAGGAAGCCCCCTGAGTTTGACCTTGACTCATTTTTTTTTAGTCCACAAAGCATTGCACCTCCAAAACAAATAGAATCTGGTGTCTGTTCTACAACCTTTGCTCTTTAGGTTTCTTTGATTTTCTTTCCATCCAGACAGATCCACTGTGCTCATAAGGAACACATTTAAAAATTCTTTTCACCCCAGCACAGTGTGGACCTCTCCAAGAAGTTTTTTAAATTAATTATTTCAAGCCATGTAGTAAAATCTGAATAGTATATTGGGCCATTGTTAATTATAAATTAGGGCAGCAGTTATCAAGCAACAAGACAACTGGCATGTGGTGGGAGTCCATTTTGTTACCATTTATTAGTAAGAACGCTCTCTGAAAATCTCCAGTGATATTCCTTCTGGAGGAAATTATTTTCTCTTTGATTTAAGATAGAAAATGCTGGGATGCCTGGGTGGCTCAGTAGTTGAGCATCTGCCTTTGGCTCAGGTCATGATCCCAGGGTCCTGGGATCGAGGCCTGTATCAGGCTCCCCACAGGGAGTCTGCTTCTCCCTCTGCCTATGTCTCTGCCTTTCTCATGAATAAATAAAATCTAAAAAAAAAAAAAAAAAAAGGAAGACAATGTTGGTTACTCCTGCTGTATTCTAATTTTTCTGTTACTTTTTTCTTTGATTTTGTATAGAGTTGCAAGTGTGGATATCAACATACATTACCCTTTTCATAATAAGTGTATGTTAAAGAAGAAAAGGAATTTAATCAGCTGCGACTACAGTTACTTACTGAACTCCATCTCTGTGTTCATGGCATTAAATGGCTATACAATTTAGGCCCTGCCATCAAGAAGCTTACAGTTTATTTAGGAGATGAAATATATACCCTAAAATGTAAGGAACATTGCAAGACAATGATAAGAGAGGAACCAGAATAGTATGTAAAAAGTGATTTTTTTTCAATGGCTCATGTACATTTTTCTAGAGTTCTTTTACCTCCAAAGCATGAGTGTGTTACCACTACAGTCTTAGAAAATTTAGCCAAAAAAAAAAAAAAAAAAAAAAGGAATATGAAAATTGTAGTATTCCATTACAAATGTTTCTTTTTTTCTGGTGCTCAGGTCCATGTGTTAGTTAAATAGGATCATCCTTTGCTTGCCTTTTTAAGGGCATATCTCTTATCTCAGAGAGTATAGGTTGCTATTGCTTTACTTTCTACAGTATGCACATGTGAGATTCAGGAATTCAATTGTGCATCCTCAGAAAATGCAAAGAATGATCCCCCACCCTCACCATCCAAAAAAAAAAAAAAAAAAAAAGCATAGTGACATATTTAGAGTACATACAATGCAAAACAGGGAGTTCTGATGTTTCATTTAATTGAGTTATAAACAAGAAAACTGTCAAATCCTGCCACTGGCCCATTGAAGCCTGCGGATGTGTGAATTTCCTCCATGTGTGTGCTCTGTGTCCTTTAGAACACCCACAGTGGAGATGAAGCACCAAGGTGTGTATTAGTCTGACAGTCCTAGAAAGTATCAGGACGAAAAGCCAAACCCAGGAAACGGCATTTCATTTAGTTCCTGGTGTACTGCTAATTGATCCCAAACCCTTCATTACTGTCTAGTGCAAAAGGCTAAGTCGAAAGGAGGCATTTAGAAAGCGTCTTAAGTGAAAACAAGGCCTGGGAAAATTCTAGGTCTTGTGAACTTGACTTGCTCTGTTCCTGTGTTGTCACACTGATTCTAAATTTGTCTTTTATTTCAGGTCACTTGGAAACCCCCCCTCATCCAGAATGGGGACATGCTTAGCTATGAGATCCGCATGCCGGATCCTCACATCACCATAACCGAGGTTACTTCCTCAGGGTTAAGTCGAGTAATTACTCATCTGATTCCTTTCACTAATTACTCTGTCACCATTGTGGCTTGCTCAGGAGGTAACGGGTACCTAGGAGGATGCACAGAGAGCTTACCTACCCAGGTCACCACCCACCCCACCCTACCTCAGGGCATTAACCCGTTGTTGGTGATTCCTCTAAGTGAATCATATGTTGGGATTTCGTGGCAGCCACCATCCAGACCAAATGGACCCGATTTGAGGTAAGAAAGTGACTGTGCTTTTGGATTCTGCTATGGCCTTATATCCGGGAGGGAGGGAGGGAGGGAGGGAGGGAGGGAGGGAGGGAGGAAGGAAGGAAAGAAGGGAAGGAGGGAAGGAATGAAGGAAGGAGGGAAGGAAGGAAGAAGGGAAGGAGGGAAGGAGGGAAGGAAGGAAGGAAGGAAAGAAAGGAAAGAAAGAGGGAAGGAAGGAGGGAAAGAAGGGAAGGAGGGAAGGAAGAAGGGAAGGAGGGAAGGAAGGAGGTTTACTCATGTGTGAATGTAAAACTAGTTCCTAATTGGATATCCTCCACTCATAACTTGAATACAATTTCATATTGTGTATCTTGACTTATATGGAGCCATAAAAGTCCATCAAGATAGAAATATAATATTGTGAAGCCCTAAAACCCCTTGAAACAACAATCACTGTTCTCTAACAATTCTTGATGTAATCCTTCTCTTGATTTTCAGAATATATTTTTACTGCATGTTAGGCAAACTTGATGCATGTTCTAAATGATATACTTACACAGAAATGCCTCAAAATTCTAAAGCTAACGCAATAATTCTCTGGCAGGGTATTATTATCTGGAAACTTGTAAAGAATGTGGTCAGGGACATAGATAAGATGAAAGAAACGTGTGTGATTCTGAAATAGCTTTTTAACAACCTCACCTTGACACCTAGCCAGGAGTAGCAGGTTGATAATATTATCATTATTTATAAAGCATCGATGGGTTGACGTCTTAGGAAATCATTAACTTTATAAGCATTTTGTATTTCCACTTTGTGTGAAACTGGCGATAAAGTTTTGGCAAATCTGAAATAGAAGAAATCTAAAATGTTATCATTCTTACTGATAATAGTAAAATGTGAAGGTAGCTGGTTGTTTTAAAATAATTGAATATCTGAAACTTGCAGCGGAAGACCATGATTATCTGGGGAAAAAAAAAAAAAAAAAAAAAAAAAAAAAAAAACCTTCCCGATTGTAAATTAAGATGCTTTCTTTACATTTAGGTGCACACACCAGACACTCACACCATGAAACAAACTGAATTTTGGTAATAACATTAGTTGAGATAATCCCGATGTTTCTGCTTGTCTTTTGCTTTAGATATGAGCTTCTGAGACGTAAAATCCAGCAACCACTTGCATCAAATCCCCCAGAAGATTTAAATCTGTGGCACAATATTTATTCAGGAACTCAGTGGTTTTATGAAGATAAGGGTCTTAGCAGGTGAGATTACAAAAACTATAAAAACAAATGCTGGCATTTAGTCTTGGGCACGTTGAATAGTTCAAAGTATCTTCATGTCTTCATTGTGTGTGCGTGTTATCAGTTGTGCAATAAAACATGTTCGGTGATTATCTGTGGCATTAATCATCGAACTGCAACAGTCAGCATGTTTCATGTTTGCCATCTTCACTGTATGCTTAAAATAAGCCTTTTGAAGTCAAACTTGTACATGTGTGAGCCTTAACCTATTGCCTTTGTCACAGCTCTAGCAAGACGTGAACACTTAACAGAGGAATTTGGAAAAACTGAACACCTACAAAGAGGGGGTGGGGTGGGGAATGACTGGACACTTAGCAGGATACTTCTTACTTCTGGAGCATCATTGTTATAAGTCATTGATTCAGTCTAGAAAAATGATTTAGTTAGCACCCCCGGGACTTGAAAGAATTCAAACTAGGGCTCCAAGAAACCAGGAAAGAGGTCAAGGGGCAATGTCAGCCCAGAGCCCTGCGTGGGAGGCTCCGCGGACCTGGGTGGGTTTCATGCTGCACTGGAGAAGCATGTTTGGGACCTAAATTCTCCAGGCTTCACTTTTGCTGGCTATAAAATGAAGAGATTGGATGAGGTTAAATGATTTCTCAGCCTTGATGAGCCCAAGCACTGCAATCTAATTGCAAAAGAAACAAAAAACAAAACAAAAAAAATGCACAACAAACCCACAAATATTATTTTATGAATGCTTTTTTTCACAGTAATCTTTTTCTTTTTCTTTTTCTTTTTTTAAGATTTTATTTATTTATTCATGAGAGACACGGGGGGGGGGGGCGGGGAGAGAGAGAGGCAGAGACACAGGCAGAGGGAGAAGCAGGCTCCATGCAGGGAGCCTGCCGTGGGACTCGATCCCGGGTCTCCAGGATCACGCCCTGGGCTGAAGGCGGCACTAAAACCACTGAGCCACCCAGGGATCCCCACAGACATGTTTTTCAACAGCATTTCTAGCAGCTTGATTATTTTCCTGGACCCACCACTGACTGGCTCTACCCTGAAGGCTGTTCACATCTCTGGCCTTGCCTCCCACCTCTTCCTCACCAAGGCTTGTCCCTGCCTTGTTAACCTCACTTCCATGCCCGTGGTGTGCAACACTTCCTCACTCAGCTTCTCCTCATTGCTTCCCTCTCCCTTTGTCTGGCTGGATCATCCATCACAGACTTGGCATGGAAGTTTCCTGGTGGGCTTCCCTGCCCCCTCTTCCTGGTCTGACTCAGCTGCCCCTACAGTGTATTCTTACAGCATCCTCACCTATCACTAGTGTCACTGTAATGTATTGGCCTGGCGACTTGTCTGGTCACCCCAGTGTATCGTCAGATCTACCAAGGAGGCAGGGCTTGGTCTTCATGACTTCTGAACCCTCAGTCCCCAGCATCCTGCCTGGCACATAGTGGGCACTCCAATAATTGTTAAAAGGAAGAAAATGTTGACTTATCAAAGGGTGGGCTGTTTCATTTCTCTGTGCCTTAGAAATGTTAATTGTAGTGTTATTATCTTTGGGGAATGGATGAAACTGAGGAATATCCTCATCCACTTTAAAGGATTGTGACGGGAAGACCTAATAGATATTGTAAAGGTTCCTGGGGGCAGGCATCCAAATCTGATGAAGAAATAGACTGAACCACAAGAAGTTGCCATTTCTGTAAGTCAACCTAAATTATCATGGTCACTAGACTATTCTCCACTGTTTTTAATTCACTCTTTACTTCAACCAACACCATTCTATAATTATCACTTCAGTTGAAGAAATTCATTTATTCAGAAATTTCTTCTTGCTTACAATCTGCCGAAAGGCACTGGGATAAAATACAAAAGTGAATTCAGCGTAACCCTTGCTCTCAAAGACCTTACAGTCTAGTGGAGGAAAATACATCAGACCCACTGCTATGTGCATAGTATTTGCTTTTTCCTTTTTTTTTTTTTTTTAAGATTTCATTTATTTATTGAGAGAGAGAGAGAGCACAAACAGGGGAGATAGGAGAGGAGGAGCAGAGAGAGATGGGGGGAGAAGCAGACTCCCCACTGAGCAGGGGGCCCACGGTGGAGCTCCATCTCAGGATCTGGGATCATGGCCTGAGCTGAAGGCAGGTGCTTAACTGACTGAGCCACCGAGGCACACCCATACTAAATGCTTTTATCGTGGTTCACTCCATAGTCACCTCCAACACTGTCTAGGGGAGTTATATAGAAAAGTAGCTCTCTATGATCTGTGAACTTTAAGCGCCTTATATATACCATTTTCCCAAATAAACAGACCTTGACTATTTAATATTACCGAGTCAGATGTTTAGCCATGAGATGTTTGTCTGAAAAAGAGGATAAATCTCAGAAAGTTAATATTTCTTTATAGAAGAAATGAAAACTTGTAAAAGAGTTAGGGCCAAAGCCAAACGTTTATTATTGAATTTTTGGTGATGTCTCTAAGAATTTTTAATGAGAAGTCCAAATCAAAGATTTAAGAGGAGATATAGTTAAATCCCCCAATATCAAATTGAAAGGTAAGGTAACATAAACATATGGATGACAGCTGCTTCTAGAAGGAAAGTGTACATCTGACAAAATGTGCTGAGCGGTATTTTGACTAGCCTCATAATGCTAAATGTCAAGAGATTTTTTTTTTCCTGCTAGGACTAGAAAAAAAAACAAACAAACTTTTTTTTATTCAAATAACTGCTATGACCCTTGTAAACAGCTTGTGGTAAAAAACAAGATGCATTTCTTTTTAACATTAAAGAGAAATGGTGTGAGTCTTCATATTACAACAATGTTTTTTCTAGCCCTCTACTCTTTGTATGTAAGTCCATAAAAAGGCTACAGGCCCCTTCAGCCCGTAGAGGGTTCTCTCTCAACTCTGAGAGAAAACTGGAAATTAGTTCACTGGTGGGCACTATGTGGTGTGACCGATTTTCTGTTAAGAAGTCCTGCCCTTACCCACCTTGACTGCTAGCAGCCAGGGCTCCCCACCCCTGCTGGTAAGCTAGCAGTCAGATTGCAGAGGGGGGACCCCAGCTCTCGGCTCACTTTGGTTACACACTTGTCTTGCAGCCCCTTAATGACCCTACCCTTTGGCTTTTGTCATGTGGACTTATTTATTTGGATGCTATTTTTGGGGGTGGGGAGGAATAATTGAATTCTAATTTCTCTAATGACTTTCAGAGGAAACTGCAAGTTCCTATTCTCCTCAGACTCCACCATTCCTTATTTCCTCCTTTCTTACATACACATAAATAAATGTAACACTGAAATGTCTCTCCCCATCTTGACCTGGTTTCACCATAGCAACATCTAGAATGAATTTTTTGTTGTTATTGTTTTTAAAGATTTTATTTATTTAGAGAGCATAGAGGGAGAGGGAGAGGGAGAAGCAGACTCCCCACTGAGCAGGGAGCCTGATGCAAGGCTCGATCCCAGGACCCGAGATCATGACCTGAGCCAAAGACAGATGCTTAACTGACTGAGCCACCCAGACTCCCATTTAAAATGGCACTTCTCTTGATATAAGAAGTAAAATTAACTTAAGATTCACTGGGCATCCCTTTATGAATATATCTTAAGTGTAAATATAAATTAAAGTCAATTTCCTTGGTCAAGTGATCTATTTTGGTTAGCTATATGTTTATGATATATAGAAAACACACCAAAATAATCTAAATTGTTATTATATTCTGAAATTCAAATCATTCTAGTAGTTGTTTTTCCCTTTGTATCTCCCGTATACAGAATAGACTGTTGAGCTAATTATCCAGATAATTTAGTTCAAACAAAATTAGTTTTGTTCTTATGATTATCTTAGGGAAGGGGTGGTTTGTCTGAGTTACACAGCTAAGTTGCCTCATTATTGAATTTTTACTCTGTGTAGACATGAACTCAGCATAACTGTAGGTTTATACGACTTGTCAGTTTCTAACTTTTCTTCCGTAATAATCCTGTGCAAAATAGCCAAGTTATGGTTGTTGGGGGAACCATAACTTTGGGTTTCCTGACATTTTCATCACTTGGAAAACCTGGTGAACATGCTGTTATCATCTGATGCTGAGGTGAGCCAGGCAAGGTTTAATGGGGGGGCAGCGACCTCCTCATTTGTAAGCATCAGCCCACCCTCATGATTTCCGGTGCCTTGTTTTCTGAGTGATCAGATAAAACTGCCAAGAATGACAGTGATGACATGCTCTCCTGTTTGGTCTGGATTTGATGCACGAAGAACAAGTTACAAGAAATAATAGGTCATTTTTTTCTATTTTAAGGAAAATATTGACCTGTAGATAATAGTAACTTAGCTGCAGTTAAGTTTATAAAGAGAGATATGTTCTAACTCCTGTTCCTATTATTTGTAAATTTCTAAATATACTTCTTTGCAATGACAGTCTGGAAAGAGACTTCCATGTAACTCCTCAAGGATCCTTAACTGTCTTTTCTTTAAATGAAAGTATTCAGGATGCTTGGATGGTACAGTCCTTTAAGTATCCAATTCTTGATTTCTGCTTGTGTCATGATCTCAGGGTCCTGGGATTGAGTCCCATGTCAGGTGTCATGCTCAGCAGGGACTCTGCTGGAGGATTTTCACTCTCCCTGTGTCCCTCCCCCTCTTCTAAAATAAGTAGATCAATCTTTTAAATAAATAAAGTATTCAGAATTAAATATTCATCTTATTTTCAAAGAATAGTGTTTTAAAATTAAATTCTTTGGCTAAATATACCATAATATCTAATTTTAAATTTTACTGGCATAGATTCTAGTTTTTTTTTTAACCTTCCAAAATGAACTGTTTCAAGCCCAAAAAGTTCTGGGTGATAATATTCAAAAGAATATAATTTTCATCCCCTTCCTTCATAATGAGATCAAATGTACACAGATGACAGGTCCTGCTTTGCTAGTATGGAAAGACCAGGCCAGTTCCATGAGACCTGTTCCAATAGGATAAATATATTTAAGTTGTAGCTATTAAGTAAAGAAGTTAACTTTGTACATATAGAGGGTGAGCAGAAGGGAGGCTTTTCTCCCATGACCACTAATGTGAGGTAAATCCTGTTATTTTCTTCAATAGTATCAAAATGTGAATAAAGTCGGATCTCAGAATGAAAGCCAACTTCTCTGCACACTGGTGTGCCATCTCATGGGAAGGTACTTCTTCAAAATGAGCAAATATGTGTCTATTTCACATTTAAACTAGAGATTCATGGTGTGTTTCTCCATTGAGATTTTTTTCATTGCTCTAAATTTACCTCAAGCTATCCTTTTCCAAGTGCCATCATATGAAACCGCACCTCATGAAAAATGAGCCTCCAAATGTGGAAGTATGCATTTTGTCATAGGAGGTTTTTTTCCCTAATGTTTTATTCAAAAACAAACAAACAAAAAAACCCACCTAGTTTCTTTGCATTTATTTCTAATGTGATGATATAGTAGAACAAAGAAATTACAACAAAACTACTTTAGCTGTGGCATCCTGGTAGCATAAGTATAGATGGCCACAGTAATACGACAGCAGCAACTTGCCCTCAGAATCTAGAAAGTACCAGGTTGTGAAAACTTTCAAGGGTGACCAGTATTACTCTTCAGTATCAAAAGAAAAAAAAATCTTCAGTAGCATTTTTAGAGATAATAAATAGGTGGTATAAAGAAAAGACAGAGACCATCAATGAAATATTTAAGCAACTGCAGATTTAAACAGTAGAAGCAGTGTTGCAGGATCCCTGGGTGGCTCAATGGTTTGGCACCTTCCTTCGGCCCAAGGCGTGATCCTGGAGTACGGGGATCGAGTCCCACGTCGGACTCCCTGCATGGAGCCTGCTTCTCCCTCTGCCTGTGTCTCTCCTCTCTCTCCTCTGTGTCTCTCATGAATAAATAAATAAAATCTTTAAAAAAAAAGAAGCAGAGTTGCATTTTTGTTTGCTTATGTATTCATTCCTGCAAAGGATGTGGGGATGTAAGGGACAGTATGCCATCAGAGGTTCCTCAAATCCTCCCATGTGTGATGCTGTACTCAAGCATATACTGGGCTGTGGCAGATATGGAGAAGAGTTAAAGAAGCAACTGAATAGCCTGCATTTTCAGAAGCATGATTTATATTGGTGACAATATTGACACATGAATTCTGTTAGGACATCAATAAAGTTGACACATTTTTAATTCTGATGAAAATAACCCGAGGCATTCTGTGGCTGCACTGAAGAATTTAACTGGTTACAAAAACACATCAGACCCTTTCAAGATACAAGCCTTCACACATTCTGCCCTGGAATCATGCTTCCCACTAGACAAATGTCTTCATTGCACAAAATGCTGCTTGTCATCAATACATAGCCCAAATGTTACCTGCTCTGTGAAGACTTCCTGAATGGATAAGGTTAAACTGTATGGTTTCTCTGACGCATTTTGGGAGAACAAGGAATAAATGAACACATATTTTAAGAGTTCTCATTTAAAAACGTTTTTCTGTAAAAATGTATGTACTTCGGTGGAACAGATATCATATTCATTATGTTTAGCATCTAGAGTGCGGTTAGTGTTCAACAAATATCATTGAATGAATGAACAAATGAATGAATAAATGAAATGATGTAGAATTGAATGAACAAATGAATGAATAAATGAAATGGTGTAGAATGAAAGAGCATATAATGTGTAAAAGAACCACCCTGCTGGGCAGCCCCGATGGCACAGCAGTTTAGTGCCGCCTGTAGCCCGGGGTGTGATCCTGAAGACCTGGGATCGAGTCCCACATCGGGTTCCCTGCATGGAGCCTGTTTCTCCCTCTGCCTGTGTCTCTGCCTCTTTCTGTGTCTCAATAAATAAATAAAATCGTTTTTTTTTTTTTTTTTTTTTTTTAAAAGACCATCCTGCTAAGTTTCAGTAAGGCTTATTTCTCTATTGGAAAGGTAGATTATCGTGACCCTAATTTGCCAAATCATATATGAACTGAAAGTTAGGAGACTGAATGCTTTAGTAACTATGAAATATCCCTTCATTCATTTATGAAATTTGCTACTCTGAAAATAAACAGATTCTTGGGTCATAAAAACTTCAAATCTAAACTGGAACTTTTCTCTCTAATTCACTTGAGTAAGTAACAACTGAATCTTGAAATGTGTATATTTTCATAAAGAAGTTTTTAATATAATTTATCTTTTGCAAGGAAAAATATCATAGTCATTTCTGTAACACAACTAAGTTTTCCAATCCTGTGTGTTGGTGGAGGGAGGGGCTTGAGGATGGTCTCAAGCAAGTTAGTAATTTAGAGAGTAACTACTGTAATAACCCTGTCTTCCTAAATTGACCTCCAACATTTGGTTTTACTAGCTACAGAATAGACTCTAGAAAAAAAATAAAAAGAATAGACTCTATATCAGTGCGCTTTCACTTTGCAGATTTCGAAAGCTGTTTTCTTTTTTTTTTTCTCTTTTTTCGAAAGCTGTTTTCTACAGAGTTTGAAATGGTACATTTTTTCAAGACATCCCTAGGGAACACAATTAGAATTTAAAGAAATTGAAAAAAAAAAAAAAGAATTTAAAGAAATTGGTTTGATATACATAAGTTTTGCATGAGTATATGATGTCAATCAATCTAGCGTTTTTCTCTTAAAAGCATCCTTTTATTATTAACTACATGCAATGTTACATTTCATGTCAATAATCAACACCGCAGTCCATCTAAAACAGCATACTTCAAATGGACGTAAAAACCCACCATAAGCGCACTAATACATACGTTCTTTTTTTGACATGAGGTGGCAAGATATAAAGTGACACGTATAGTCCTATGTATATATATTTACGAACATAAATTTGCTACTCTGTAAATAAACAGATTCTTGGGTCATAAAAACTTCAACATCTAAACGGAACCTTTCTAATTCACTTGAGTAATAACAACTGAATCTTGAAATGTGTCCATTATCTTTCAGTTATCTTGGTCTTGTGACTATTTGGCACTTGCTGGAAAGCATCTGTAGTAGTTTCCTTGGGCTGCCAGAAACAAATGGGGTGACATAAAACAATAGAAATTTATTCTCTCACGCTTCTGGAAGCTGAAAGTCCAAAATAAAGGTGTTGTCAGGGTCACGCTCCCTTCAGTCTCTGGAGAAAAATTGTCTGTTGCAACTTCTCGTGGTCCCAGTTATTTCTTGCCTTGTGATGGCATAACTTCCATTTCTGCCTGACTTCACATGGCCATTTTCTCCCTGTGTTGTGTCTGTCTCTGTATCAAAATTTTCCTCTGTTTGTTTTTATAAAGACATCAGTCCATTGGACTCAGGACTTTCCTGAAGCTCAACTTGATTGTATCTGCAAAAACTTTATTTCCAAATAAGCTCACGTTCACAGGTTCTAGGGGTTGAGACTTAAACATATTTGGGGGTTGGGGGACGCTAGTCAAACCTTCACAGCATACAAAGCAGAAAAAAAAAAGAAAGAAAGAAAAGAAAGCACAAAAAGAAAGAATAAAGCAAACAAATGTAGAAAATCTGATGCTAGTACTTATTTGGGGGAAATAGGGAAATAGCTTCCAAGAAATCACTAAGTCCTTACCTATCACTACAACAGAGCAATGCCTTACATGTGGCTGAGACAGAGCTCTGCAAAAATACCTTTGGACCATGAGTGAGAAACAAGATGACTTCAACAAGCAGTAGAAGCAGACTTCTAAGTAGGTGGTAGCAAAATGCTGTGAGAATCCTGACAATTATTTTGCACAATCCTGCAATAGCCTCCTTTTGTGCCTGATGAGTTGTGACTTCTCGAGACATGTTCCATGGGCCTCGCATTGGATGCAAGGTATCTTGGATGATGTAGTAAACCCAAATAAGGTGATGATGAGCTGAGGCCAGCATTTGCCCTGAGTACTGGAGGTCCCCAGGGATAGTTATGTGTTGTGCAACATATTTCAGCAAGTTTCATGGCCTACGCAATTGTCCAGGCAAAGCCTGACTGTGTCTATGAATAGCATTTTTCTATCTGGGCAGTTTTGAACCAAATGAAGAAAGCATGATAGTCTTCTACCTGAAAGAGCCAAAAAGGATTGAAAAAAAAAAAATTGATGGCTTTACTCTATGGGTGCTTTAACATATGGCTTGGAAAGTTTTCATCATATCGCATCGCCATGTCCAGTTTTCTCCTCCTGCAAAGCAATATTCAGTTTCCACTGTCTTGACTCAAGTCAGTATGTTCACATGATGGCAAAATACAGCTCACCGCAGCACAACTCTCGGCAGGACAATGTTGTACCCTTTGGTCACAGTTACGATTTAATTTATCTGCCTTCCAATGACATTATGGGAAGGAAGGATAGGTGTAGGGAGAAAATGGTGATGAGAGATTCTGATATTCGAAAATGGATGAGTTTCCCAAAAGAAGAGCATAAAACTGTCTGGATCAAATTCAGATAGAATGCTGGCAGGGTGCCAGATTTGTAATTACATCTTGAATTGAGCTGTAATCCTTACCACTTCCAAAAACAATAAGAGAAAACGATAAACCACGTTTGTTTTAAATAGTGGGTATTTGCTTTAGCATTCCTAATCAAATATTTTCCCTGACACTTTGGTTAAGGTGCCAGAGTTACAAACATAAAAAGATGTTTTTGCAGAGGGAAGAAAAAGAAGATGACTCTGTTTTGTAGGGGGCAACAGAACATTGTGCATTTCGAAGGGATGTAACAAAGAAATCCTGTATTTTTTGAGGAAAAAGACATGCATGTGTTTTGTCTTCTGTAAAAGAGAAATTGATAATGACTTTTTTTTTTTTAAAGGTTTACGACGTATGAGTATCAAGTCTTTGTACACAACAGCGTGGGTTTCACACCGAGCCAAGGAGCTACCGTGACAACATTAGCTGGTCTTCCAGAGAGGGGAGCCAATCTCACTGCAACTGTTCTTAACCATACGGCCATCCATGTGACATGGGCTAAACCAAGTAAGTAAGCTTCTCGTGTCTTTACGTCCCCTTAGCGTATTAGTACCAAAATGAATTTAAAATGGACCTATTAAAAATAAAAACAAAAAAGCCCAGATGCCTGTGCTATTCTTCAGAGGCAGACTCTCTCCCTACGTCTGCATCCTTGGGCCTTCTCTCCCTCTTCCACTTCTTTTGGTTGGAAAAATTAATTTGATAGAATGTAATATTGTGCACTTCCCCACAGAAAGCTCTGCCCCCCATCTTGTAGCTCATCACTTATTAGCAAGAACCATTGTCTGGGTAATGGCACTAATGTGAGGGATTTTTCCGAGTGAATCGTCTTCAACTCTGTCCAATGGAGCCTGGACATCACCAGTGGACTTGCTCCAATGATGCAGAAGGCTTGCCCTGACCCCACTCAGAACACAGGTTTATGGGCTAGTTAGAAGAGCTCACAGGTGGATCTAATCTGCTCCTGCAACTTTAGAAACACAAAAACTGAAATTTCAGATCCACTTGGTCAATAGAGTAGCATTTAGCAGCAGACCTGTTAATTTGTAGTGATCCATGATCACAGTTAGAAAACAACACTGAATTTATCATGGAAATATGAGTTGTAACCGTTCTTACAGGCACCACTTGAGATCTGGCAAATAGTTGATTCAAAACTTGCTAGACTATTACAAATATTGAGAAATATCCGATTTGGAAATCCCTCCCCAAAAATGTTTGTCTTATGAAAGAAAACTGTACCTGCTAGGAAATACCTGCCATGTGATTTCGATCCAGCCTCTGAGCTTTGTTAACAGCCTAAGACATTCTTCCTGTTCCATTCAGAACATTCGAGGGAATCTGTCTCCATGTTATATTTTGTCAATTGCAAATTAAAACCAATATTATGAAAATTAATTAATTAATTAATTAATTAATTATTTAATTAAACCAGTATTACGTGATATTAATGGTAAATTAAAATCTGCCTTGGTTCTGTTGATCTATGTTGCCACTACAAAACCAATTTTTTTTTTTTAACAGAAGACTATCACCCTAAGGTTTGTTTTTTTTTTTTATGAGGTTGCAGGTTTCTAATAATCTGTGTCACTGCTATTGGGATCTCTTAAGCCATTTAAATGGAAGAACAGAAGTTAATTGATGCTTATGATTACCCTCTGAGACACCTCTGGGAAAAATACAAAGTTTTTATCTGGAGATGGATTCTTATGTATAATATATTTTCCCTCACCTCCCTCTTCCTCGCTCCTTTACCCTCACCACCTGATTCATCTTAAAAGCCTGCTCATAGAGGTGGATATCCTCCCCCTCATCTGACATTTGAATACTGCTGTTAAGATCCAGCTGCTGAATTTTCACCAATATAGGTCCTTTATGTTATAATTGCATGCCTGAAGTAAGCGTGCTTATAAAAACTGACAAACTTAATAGATCTGCAGCAGCTCACTGAAGTTTCATTACCTTGGTAATCTGAACCTCTGACCTTCGGGATGTAGGTAATGCAATCTGCTGTTATTTCCATTCATACCTTAGAAATATTTCAGATAACTATTTGTGAGCACAAAGGTTAACTCTCAGAAGAGGGTCAGCTCTCCGAAAGCTTGTTGCGTTATCATTTTCTTCCTTCGTGCAACCTGCTAGCCTAAGTAAATTAACTAGTCACTCCTCTGTGATGGGGCCACCTATTTTTTGCCATTTTAATTTATGTTGTTTTCTTGATTTCCAGGATACATTTGGCACATTGTTGAATATGCTAAAAGGCACAAAATTATAGGTTGAAAGTCAATTGGATAAATTCATAAATATCTACTTTTTAAAAATTGCCTTTCACAAGAACCATGAAAGGTATTTTAAGACACATATTCTTTCTTAACTATGACTTCCACATATATACACCATTTTGATAGCTGCAAATTTCTGGTAAATTTTTACCAAACACAGATTAATAAGAATGTCATCGAGTACTTTAGAAGCACCCATTTTAAACTTTTGCATTGCTAGGTGATGTCATATGAGGTAAAAGCATCCCCACATTCCTTCAATTCATTTTTAAGGTTCAGATTGCAAACTGGCAGCTGTACAGGCCACATTTACTTCGCCCGCCCACCATACACTGTTTCAACTGTAGTATTTGTTTTAAATAATATTTTGCCAACATTTAACAATCAGAAGATTTCACATAAAGATTATGATTTTTGGATTAATTTGAAAAATCAAATAATTTTGGGGTGAAACTACTCTCACATTGCTGGAGAATATTGTCATTTGGGGTCAAGTAACAGCTTCCTCTAGACGAGTCACACACTTCCCATTTTCCTGGTCCCTATAGAGATAGGAGGTTCTTATACCTATTAAATATTATGGAAGAAAATATTTTAGGCTAAATGAAATACCACGAAGATAAATTATATTAGTGGAAAAAAATCAAATCTTTATAAAAGAGGATAAAAAAAAAACCTTTGCTTAAATTATTCATATAATTCTCAGAAAAGCCCTGTGAGATAGAAACTGGCGCTCTGTGACTCACTCAACATTACAGCTAGTAAGCCACACTTCCCAAACTCAAACTAAGGGCTCAGACATTCAATTTTCAGCTATTTCTCATGCATTTAGCATCAATGGTTATTGACATTTTGTTGAGTGATCTATTAACATCCTCCCTATTTTGACTGCTCACTCTGAAATAAACAGCATGAGGACACCGGGGTGGCACAGTCAGTTGAGCATCTGACTCTTGGTTTCCACTCAGGTTGTGATCTCAGGGTTGTAGGATCAAGACCCCTAGGTTGGGCTCTGTGCTCAGTATGGAGTCTGCTTGAAATTCTCTCTCCCCTTCTGCCCTCCCTCTCTCATAAATAGATAGATAGATAGATAGATAGATAGATAGATAGATAATAAAAATAAAAAATAAATTCCCATGAGGGAATGCGGTGGAGAGGGAGCATTCATCCTGAGGTCCCTTCACTAACGAGATCATCCATGGCCAGAGCAGAGCAGGAAAACACTGGACATAGTGAGAGAGGAAGGTGCTACAGAAGAAAAAATGGAAGAATCATCCAAATGCTATTCACTTTGTCAAGACCTCCCCACAATGTTCTGGTGTTCACATCTTGTGTCTCATCTACCTCCCTCTCCAGTCTTTCTCCTTCCTCTTTTTCCCCTGCCTGCCCTCTTTCTCTTTTTCTCTTCTATCTATCTCTCTCTCCTTCCTTTCCTTCCTTTCTTCCACAGACATTTATTTATGACTTTGTTTGTCCCGGGCACTGCTACTACAATGAGGAATGACAGACTCCTGCATTATAATATCTCAGTGAACTCTCTGGAAAATTCATCAAGGATGAAGGTGTCACCATTAGGAGAGTGAGTTTAAATCTGCCTAAAAGGCATCTACCTCCTCTTGATCTCTTAATCAGAAACCACCAGATTTTGTAACTAGAAGAATTTCTGACTTTGTCTGAATTTATCTTGTTTGGGTGGCGATACATATCAATAATTTCCAATGTCAGCTCTTTTAAAAAGCACCCACCATCGTTGGCACATCTTGCCCTGACTCTTCTTCCCGTCACTCCAGTTATCAAAGCAAACGTGCTGTCTTTGCCTTTTCCATGGGCTGCCCTCTTGTTCACTTGTTCACCTGTTGTAATCTGGCCTTCTTCCCTTCTAGTCTACTGCCATGATCCCCTTGAGGCCCTTCTCACCTCATGACCCAATCCAATGTTCTCTTCTCTATGCCATCCCATTCTGTTTCTCTGTAGAGTGGGCACTGTCATGGGCCCTCCTCATTGAGATGTTCCATCGTGTCTCAACAACTGCTCCTTCTCCTGATCCCCTAAATACAGACTTTTCTCAAAGTTCTTTCCTGCATATTTTTTCACACTCCAGTTCTCCTAGGGGTGATTCCCTATTCCATCTATTCTTACTGTTTCAAATGCTCCTACCTAGAAAAATAACAAAATTCTATGAAGCCTTATGAGGGGATGATTTTAGAAATAGACTTTGGGATCAAGGAAACTTAAGTTTGGATCCCAGTTCTAGGATTTTCTAGCCCTGTGACTCAAGCAAACCACTTAACCTCGAATCCTAGTTTCCTAATCCAACATATGGGGATGGTAATAACTGCTTTAAAATGCTGTGATAAGAATGAAATGAGTTAATATATGTTAGAACTTAGGAATCACTTAGTATTGGTATAAAGTATTACTCGGTCTCTAAAATATCTCAGTATTTTCTTTTTTTTTTTTTAAGATTTTATTTATTTATTCGAGAGAAAGAGAGAGAGAGGCAGAGACACAGGCAGAGGGAGAAACAGGCTCCATGCAGGAAGCTCGACGTGGGACTCGATCCCAGGTCTCCAGGATCACGCCCTGGTCTGAAGGCAGCGCCAAACCACTGAGCCACCCAGGCTGCCCTGTCTCAGTGTTTTCAAAGGCATTTTTACAAAAGATAAAAAAATATTATGAAGCCATTTCTTTTTTTAGATTTTATTTATTTATTCATGAGAGACCACAGATGTAAGTAGAGACATAGGCAGAGGGAGAAGCAGGCTCCCTGCGCAGAGCCTGATACAGGACTCGATCCCAAGGATGCTGGGATCATGACCTGAGCCAAAGGCAGATTCTCAACCACTGAACTACCCAGGTGCCCCTGGGAGGCCATTTCTAATAAAACTTTGGGCATGGCATTCAGCTAAAAGCATTTCCACAAGCGAGGTGAAGATAAAGAATAGATGTCACTTTATAATGACCTGACTTAACTAACACGTCAAAGTACCAACCATTACATAGCATCATTCCCCTGCCTTTACCTTTCCCATCATTTCCCATGCCCATCAACCTAGAGACTACACTTACCAGCCTTGAAGTTAATGGTGGCCATGTGTCTGTGTTGTGCCAATAAAATGTGAAAGAATATATGTCTTTTGGTATCATAGTCACAAAACACTGGGTACGTGCCTATCTGTTCTCTCTTCGTAATTTCTGTGGACTGGGATGTAGACATGGCAATGTTCTCAGTTTTAACTCTGCAGTCACGGACAACACCCTAAGGGATCCAAAGCCACATAAGAGAAGGAACCTAGGTTGTGGAAATCGAACACTGATTCACTCACTTTGGGTCTATTATGCGAGATGTAAATTAACATCTAAATTTTATTTAAGTCACTTTATATCAGGGCTTCTTGGTTACCACAGTTCCGTTAACTATCTCAGTCCCTGTTTGCCCATATCAATTCACTTAAGGAGCAGAAGTGATCTATCCTGTTTTCATTGCTAAATATAAAATGATGAATAATTAACACATCTCATATACAATTTCCTTTAAATACAATTTTCTCTGGCAGGCTATTGATAGGAGCTGGAATACAACGAGAGACTAAAGTAGCTGGGGTGTGGGGGTTCCAAAATACAGTTATTGGTTTCTGACGGATGCCTAAATTAGGTAGAAGGTATGAGATATATTTTTGGGGAAAATAAGGAGCCTGGCTTAGATCACTGTCCAAGAGGATCTTCCCACTTCTTTATGTGAGCAATTTTACACTCTTGCAGAGTAAAGAATTTTCTCAAGAAGTAGTTTGACTTAAATTTGCTATTGTTGTTGTTAAGTAAATTCTACCCCCAATATAGGACTCGAACTCACAACTAGACATAAAGAGTTGCATGCTCTACCGACTGAGTCGGCCACAAGAAGTAGTTTTGATTCCTCACATTTTCTAAGAAGTATTTAGTTGATGACACAGAGCTCTGCACCATAGAACTTGGGAAACTGAACACTGATTTGAGAATCTATGAGCAAGACACACTTTTTTTTTTTAAGATTTTATTTATTTATTTATTTATTTATTTATTTATTTATTTATTATTTATTCATGAGAGACACAGAAAGAGGCAGAGACATGGGCAGAGGAGAAGCAGGCTCCCCACAGGGAGCCCCATGCGGGACTTACCCAGGACCCCAGGATCACAACCTGAGCCAAAGGCAGATGCTCAACCACTGAGCCACCCAGGTGTCCCAGGACACACTTCTATTATAAAAAAAACCTTAATGGGATCCTTCCCAGTTTTTACATTTGAACAAAATTGCCCCCTCCCATTGAGCTTGCTGACAAGAGACATGACTAAAGAATTCAATTCTAGACAAATTTGGACATCTATTAAATGGAGTGGTTTGCTATAATTGCTCTAGATCAGACCACAGACCTTTTTTTAAAAAGCCGGATAGTAAATACGTCAGGGTTTGCAGGCTATAATCTGTGTTGCAACTGCTCGACTTTGCCACTGTAGCATGAAAACATCAATAGATGACACTTAAACAAGCAGGACTGTGTTCCAGTAACAGTTTACTATAGACACTGAGATAAATTTTTCATATATTTTTCACACGTTACAAAATACTATTCTTTTGATTTTCTTCCAAACCATTTAAAAATGTAAAAAATATTTTAAGTTTGCAGGTTATATATAATCAGGTGGCAGGCCACATTTGGCCTACAAGCCAGATTTTGCCCATGGACCATCATTGACTGGCCCTAATATAGATGCTAAATATCCAGAGGACGTAATTGATTTTAACAGTAATCTTTAAAAATAATCCAGCAGCATATAAGGAGAGCATCATGTAAGTGCTGTAGCCGAGGACTTTCAGCTAGCCCACCTCACAACTGCTTTAAATTACTTGGGAATCTATTACAAAGGAGAAAGGACTGTTGTATATTTGAGAATCTGCTACAGCTAAGATCACATTTCTGACCAATATATAGAGATTACCACCCAAAATGGCATTTAATAGCAAAAATTATGTCCAGAGGTTATAACCTACTTCTTCTACAGTTAGAGCAACACCTTTACTCAGATAAATTTATGTGATCCATAAAATATGGGTTGTACATAATAGGATTAGAGTACCCAAGCAAATTTAACCTCATAGGAAATCCTCATCTTTTCTTGTTGCTTCAAACACAAGCTAGCACGTATAGCTCCAAATCATAGAACTATAGCTCAAATATTCACACTTTAATTTCTAAGCCCACCTGGTTGTCACGAAAACACTTCAAATTCAAGAAGTCTCAAGTGAAACAAGTATTAAATCCTCTGTGCTATAATTACTCCTATGTTTTTCATTTTATGTAATGGGATTCGCACAGAAACCAAAACCCTAAACCTGAGACCTCTGTAATTCCTTCTTACCCTTTCTAATTGCTCTGGTGTCACCTAAGGACCTTGGCTCCTTCCATCTAGTGGATCCACCATTCCCTTGGGCCTTGAAGTCCTCCAGGTAAGAGAACTAAAGATAATCAGAGATGGTCAGTTGCTCCAAAAATAGCCCAAATTGGCCATATAACCTCACCCAGCTGCAAGGAGCCCAGAAAATATATTCTGACTATTTGACAAAAAGAAAAAAGACATGGTGTTGGTGAATGCTTTTATCTTCTCTAGTGATTTCTAAAGTTAAATTGCTATTTGTCCTATTAATGCTATGGGTGGGTTCTTTTTTCCCATCACTTTCTATTTTTTGTACGACATAGAATCCAGTGTACTGTTACTTTCCTCTACCTTCTCACTGCCATTTTCAATATTTGGTTTATAAATTATTATATAATTATTTTTACATAATTATTTTCTCTAAATAGTTTCCATTTTAATTATCAATTCTTTAACTTTCCCAATCTCAAATTCTGGATCTGGATTCACCTTTTCTGTCTTCTGGATAGCATTATAGGGAACACTTTATCATTAAAGCTAAATAAATTCAATGAATCATTAACTCTTTATTAGTTATATATATATACATATTTTAAAATTTTTGTTCTAAATAAGAAAGTCTATTGTATTTACACATAAATAATGATTTAGATGTGTATGAAATTCTTGGATCAATAGATTTTCCCTCAGAATCTGATGAAATTATTCCATTGTCTTCTAACATTGAAAGTTCTGTATGAGAAGTCTGCAAGTTGCCTTTTTGTCCTTTGTAGTTGATCTTTTAATTTTTAGCTTACTTACCTTTGAAATGTTATAATGTTCCATGACAGTCTGTGTTTGGATATATTGCCATTATTTTGATCAAAACTATATTAATTAATTCAATTTATGGACATAAACCTTTATGCTGGGTCAGGTTTTGTGGGATATTTATGTCCATGATTATTTATTCTATTTGTTTTTCAAGTTGATTAGATATTTTTATTCTCTGTCCTCAGTATCTATAATTCTGACTTTCATTGATTTCTTCTTAGTCATTTTCCTCTTTATTCTTTCCTACTGTGCACTTTTAATCTGCTTTTTTCTACTTTCCATGCAGATTTTAATTCTCCCATTGCTTTCTTATTTAAGCAACATCACTTAACATCCTTGTAATCATATCTGCCTTTTCATGATTATAGGTACATGTCCATAGAGGCTTCTTTTTCATAAAGGAATGTCCCCTTTGTTATTTTTAAAAACACAATGCAAATGTTTTCTAAAGCTTCCATTTCATTCTCAGAGAAGTAACACCCACACACACAAATATGCTTTTGAAGGTTCTCGACAATGTTTTCCCTGTCTTGGACTATGAAAAAGTCTTGTAACTTAATGTTTTTCTCTTTTAAAAAAAAAGAGAACTATATTCAGGCTTAGTTTTTGCCAATATGCGGGGAGGGTGAAATTTACTTGGCTCTTCATTCCAGCTGTTTGGATTCTAACAGCATTCTTCTCTCAGAGATAGACTCAAGGTCAGCAGCCTTTAATTTTGTGCTGGCCTATTGAACTGAGGATGTATCTTCTGTTTCTTAGACAATTCAGTGACTTGGGAGGAGCCCACTGAAGTTTAAAAACCTGTTTGAACAATGAAAAAGCATACTACTGTTCATATACTGGTCCCAGAACTTCTCATAGGATGACTAGGATATTAAGATATAATACATGTCTACTATTTTTCTCTGTTTTGGACTCTGCACTGAAATGTCTAAATGAATGAGGAAAAAGAAATGGTGAAGCAGATGTTGGTGAGAGACAGGACAATGCAGAAATCTGGCACTTATTGCCCAGAGATGCTGCCTGTTTTTGGTTATAAAGATCTCTATATCGATTGCCACATTTTTCTATCAGTTGAGGGACAATAGATTTTGTTCTGTTTCAGATGGGTTGACATATGGTACATGGCTAAGAATGGGCATGTAATGGAATTTTATCCAGATATCAACATACAATCTTTGCTCATTTTGAACTTACAGTGCTAGCCACAATATTTTCAATGTATATACATACGTACATTGATTGGAACTTGATGGAAGAGATATTAGGCACATTTAATAACCCAGGTAAAACCCATTTATATTTGTCAGTAGAGTTTGAAAGCACTTTATCAAATTATATCTTTAGGGCTTGTATTTCTAACCAGAATCTTCACTTAACAAACTAAAATACAACATGAACTTCAAATCTAGTCCACTTTCCATTATATCTCAGCTGCCATAAATTAACAAGTAATGCTATTGTAAGCCAGTAGAAAATAATTCTAAAGAAAGAAGAAACTTTTACACTCATAGCACCAATGACTTGGCTATACTTGACTGGTATCATCTGGAAAAATATTGCTGGATATGAATAACCAGTTCCTGCCAATGCACAACATGACATCATTATTGAAGGCACTTAGATTTTGTGATATCAGAGAAAATAAAATCTTAATCCCCAGAGTTTTCCAAATTTGTCACTAAAGACCTCTTACTATTAATTCTTTCAACTATGCTATCATTCCGAACTTTTTCGACTATTGATAGAGATGAAAATCAAAGCAAGTAGTGTTCTAAGCATTTTGTTTTGTTTTGTTTTTTAGATTTTATTTATTTATTCATGAGAGACACAGAGAGAGGCAGAGATATAAACAAAGGAAGAAGCAGGCTTCCTGTGGGAAGCCTGATGCAGGACTTGATCCCAGGACCCTGGGATCATGACCTGAGCCAAAGGCAGACGCTCAACCGCTGAGCCATCCAGGTGCCCCTGCTAAGCATTCAGTTTTTATGTGAGATCCCCAAGATCTTAATGAAAAGGGGTCCTTAAAAGAAAGTCTTATGTCCTCTAAAGCCATATTTCTTCACATGGCCATACATTTCAATCTCACATATCAGAGACACTGTACTTTAATAACCACAAAGAGAAATGCCACCTTTTCTTCCCAGGCCTTGGACTAGTGCTACTGAACTATTTTGATGCATACTTTGACGTACAATTTCAGGAGGTTCATAAACCAACATTCCACTGCCCAATCCTAACATGAACCAAGGTAATAGTTTCTGCTTAAAGTCTTTAAAAATAATACTAATGTAAGTATTATAATGTGAGTATACTATAGTTTACCTATACTATTTGTTATCTAAGAAAATATTTCTTATCTAAGCTTATCTAAGCTGTTTTATGTCTTCTTTTTAAAGCGTCATTGTAGAAAGGTAATGAGAAGCAGAACTTAGGGCAAAAGAGGAACAATCAGGTAAAAGCAGAAAAAGAAAACAGTACACCAGTCTTTGAAAGGATAATGGTGGAGGAATTGATGAGTTATATTTGTGAGACAGGAAGTGATTGATTTGGGCACCCTTGAAGCGTTTGTCTACATCATAGAATCACAATAAACTAGGCGAAAAGAATGAGAACCTTAATAAGAATTCAGATATCATCCTGGGATCCTACTGAGCAAATCCTAAAGGAGAGCATGCTGTATCGCTCTACTACATCAGCAGTGTACATAACAGGATATCTGTCTAATATTCTTTTAGGTAACATTTAGCAGTTTTCAAAATGCCTCAAGTTCTGGGATCCGTGTCAGGAAATGCCCTGATTTGCATTAGCATAGACTTCTCTCAACATCGAATGATGTTACTTAGAAATGGAGGCTGTCCCATGTTTTGAATACTTTATTTTACTCTTAGTTTCCTTTTACAACTGTTATATTAAAGCTCTGATGACTAGTTGAAACACTGTAAGTAGTATAAATACAATATTTAAAGGAAATGTTAAGAGTTTATTTTCCTATAAAAATAAGTCTCTATGCCATTAATCATGGAGTGAGGGAAAGAAAATCGACTTTGTTATAAAAAAAAATAAAAACCAATGCCATCATAAAAAAGTTTCCATAAGCTTTCCATTTTCTCCTTCTAGAAACAGCTGATGATAAAGTTTATCCTCTGTCCTTTCCCCCAGAGACTCTTTTAGATCAGCCACATTTACACTATCCTGCATTTATTGTTAACAGCCTTTCAAGACCTACAAGGTGATGTTGAATATTATACACTTTTTTGGAGTTCTGCTACCTCAAATGAATCTCTCAAAATCCTCCCAGATGTAAACTCTCATGTCATCAGCCACTTAAATCCAAACACAGAGTATCGGATTTTTCTCTCTGTCTTCAATGGAGTCCACAGCATCAGTGGCGAAGTACTGCACGCAACCACTTTCGATGGGGGTGAGTCCAGATTTCAAGGGACACTTGGCTTCAGAGATGCAAATGAAATTGATTGATTCTTGCAGAGGTTGAGATCAGTCCTCCCTCCATTATAAAATTTCCGGTGTTGGAGGGAAGGGGGTTGGGGCTAAAATGCTTAAGTGCTTGCTGTCGTCAGGTGGCAGATCAATACAGGGTCCCTTAGAGACAGCAGCGCAAGGCTCTAATAATGGGATATTAGCCCAGTTTGTTCCTGTTCTTTCCAGTGTATGCTGAGTTTGGAGCTGAGTTCACATCAATAAACAGTGACATTTGGAAACATTTTTTTTTTTTTTTTTTAAGATTTGCTCTCATTATGCTTTTCAAAAAGACAGCCAGGCACAGTGAGGGCTCTCCCTGAGTCACCAGAAATGGGAGGTGGAAGTTCAGCCACTGAGAAAAATTGCCTATGACTCATTTCTAAGCCAGGTAGCAAGGGGGAGGAAGCAAGGGAAGCAACTTGTGAATCTGAAATGTGTTTGGAATGGTCTTTCTAATCTTTTTGGCTTTATAAAGTCTCATTATAAACATTATAATATCATTACCTCCCAAGCAAGTGTTCCAGGTCATTAGCAGAGCACTTTAAGTGTGGAACCCATTTCCCTTTGCGGTGCCAAAGGTCGACACCTTTTGTTTATAAAATAGAATGGATCACAAGGACAATTTTTCAACTAGTTAAGATGGGTTCTTATGATAAAAATAGGTCTTTGCATAGTTATTTCTGACATGCTTGAATAATTGTGTAATTTAACGCCAAGCAAGATTTTTTTCCTAATGTTAGATTTCATCATTACCTATGGTAATCAACATTCAAAATCATTTACATAATGACAATATTGCATTATTGCTTCATATTGCTTGAGTTACAAGCTAGTAACATCAAATGATTTTTTACGTTCCACCAGCCTCAGCCTCAATGTATTTGAGTTTTATTTTTTGCTTAAGGAGCAAATTTTCTTTCCCCCCCTCCTTTTTTTTTTTTTTCTTTCCCTGGGAGGTAGGGAGTGAAAGGATGGGAAAAGAGACAAATAATAGATATGTGTTAGTGCTGCAGATGGGTGAATAATTTATCATCATATCCCACTGGTCACATAGTATTGAAGATTAGCACTATGCTGGTGGTATAAAGCATTTTACCACCAATTCTTATGGTTTCTAACTGAGAGTATAATAAGCCAATTTACAGAGGACTACAGACTGTGATAACTTCATCAGAGAAAAGCAGATAAGCAACGAACCCTTTGCTAAACCTAAATACTAATCTGCATTTAGTTTAACAAGTGCTTTTTCAGGGACAGCTGGAGTTTATTCAGTTTCTTCCTTTAATTCTAGAGCCTCAGGGCATGCTTCCTCCAGAGGTTGTCATCATCAACAGTACAGCTGTACGTGTCATCTGGACATCTCCTTCAAACCCAAATGGTGTTGTCACTGAATATTCTGTCTATGTAAATAATAAGCTCTACAAGACTGGAATGAATGTGCCTGGGTCTTTCATTCTGAGAGACCTGTCTCCCTTCACTATCTATGACATTCAGGTTAGAACACTGTTTTTTGATGGTTAAGCTTATAGGTATGTTAAATAAAACATGCTGGGCTATGTCTCTAAGTGGATACCTTCCGTCTTGGTTACAGATTATTTATGTACTGGGGGAGGGGAGAGAAAAGAGGGGAAATGATTAGGATTAAATCTATTTGCTGTGGGCAAACACATGCGTCTCTGGAGAGAAGATAATCGTAATATGGAAAGCAGTGGCAATGATATTCTCACCGGCAAAATGGGGCAAGTCATATATTTGCAGGAAATCTTACCGTGCAGCTTACCTTTGTCCTGCCTGGTTCTTTTACTGATAGCAAAATCAGAATCAGCCTGTGAATGTGGAGACATTTTTTTTATCCCTATTTCTGCTATTTACTAATTTAATAACTTCCAAGGAATTACATAATCTGTCTAGGGCAAATTATCCTTTTTTTTTTTTTAAGGGTAATGGATGCTTTTTTTTTTTTTTTAAGATTTTATTTATTTATTCATGTGAGACACACAGAGAGAGAGGCAGAGACACAGGCAGAGGCAGAAGCAGGCTCCACACAGGGAGCTGACGTGGGACTCGATCCCGGGTCTCTAGGATCAGGCAAGGGTAATGGATCTATGACTTGAAGCATTCTATCCAACTCTAGCATTCTGTGATTCTCAAGGCAACGAGACAACAGAAATGAATGTCCGGCAGGCAAGATATATTAAAGGGTTTTACTACATGTGTGGCAACCCTCACCTATGTGAGAAGAATTGTATTTAGACCTTTTTGCCCTTGAACCTCTTTGCGAATCTGATACTTATTTTATATTTTATAATTCTAGGGCACTGTGCCCTAGAAAAACATGTATATAATTATATGACAGAAGTTAAGAGTGCAGTTTCAGAGTGCATTGACCATCTGAGGTCCAACTCATAGACCTCTTTGAGATCTACTGACCTTCACAAGAGAAAAAAATATAGAGACAACTAAGGCATTTACAAGGAACTTTTCCCCAAGGAATTGGGAGTCTTCTTACAGTGCTAGGATATAAAAGGTAATAAGGCCAGATGTAGAAATGAATGATAAAAACAGTGTTTCAGAAACTCAAATTTTATAGAGAAGGGTTGCAATTTGGTAAATTTTTAAATAAACTATACTACCTCTAACATTCATAGAGCTTTGTAAATAATTTTCAAAAGGTTTAACTTTGACCACAGAACCTTCTCACTGACTTTGTCCATTCAATGCTATGGCTTTCATTTTTCCGTCTCCTTCTTTCCCCCACATTTAAAGGTGAAACATACACAATCATCTGGCCACAACCAAGCTTTAGCCTCTCCCACTGCTGGGCCTAGCTTCCTCAGAAAACAAAATAAAAGCATATTTGATAAAAGAATAAAGATATGTTTATTAGTTTTCATTATACTCTGTGATTTCCATTAACCCACCCAAATTATCTTAGCCTAGATTATGTAGAGTGATGTTTATGTTCATGGTTCTTAGAGTGAGCCCATATGTGCATGTACATCATAGGTCAGATTATAAAATAAAAATCACACTCAAAATAATTAGCCATAGTTTTATGAACAAGGTTAGTTTAGGAAGGTGATGGAGGATTTGCTCTTTTGGGCCCTCATGGAGAAAGTTGACTGAGTCCTCAAAAGGCAATTTATTCATTTGCTTTATTAGGACTTAAAATGCAATGTAAGGTGAGATCACTGGGTGCTATTGCACTCATGTCCTGATTCAACTTTCTTACTATATAGCAAGAGTTGATATGTAAGTGGTTCAGGCATGTTCTACTATGAAAGGCTTCACTCATACCTACTGGTTTGAGTCATAGTGGCCTAAGGAGAGAGCATTTTGTTCAGACTTGGGACATGGAAAAAGATAAGGAGACAAAAGACCAAATTAGAATCTCATACTTAAATTGTGATTAGTAACTAAGATGTTCTTATTCTTGATAACTATATTTTTGTGAAACTCTTCACAGTCCAGGAATGCTGCACTTGAAATAGTTGTTGCATTGCTAGAAATTTGAATATCAAATTCCAGTGATTTTCATTTATGATGTCAGAGATGATTTGGCTCCATTTAAAATGTGCACCTTGGGATCCCTGGGTGGCTCAGCGGTTGAGCACCTGCCTTCAGCCTAGGACGTGATCCTGGAGTCCTGGGATCGAGTCCCACATCAGGCTTCTTGCACAGAGCCTGCTTCTCCCACTGCCTGTGTCTCTGCCTCTGTGTGTGTGTGTCTCTCATGAATATATAAATAGAATCTTTAAAAAATTAAAATAAAAATAAAAATAAAATGTGCACCTAATTGATATGCCTAATACTTTAGAATTAAGGTTCTCTGTGTTAACCCCCTCTGTAAAATAGGTATTGATTATAAAGCAGACACATCGAGGCCAATGCAAATATCTACCTTTTTGAATGAATTCCTTTATATATTCCATTTTAAAGGGAATAATAATTTCAGTTTTTGATTCAATTTTATTTTTAATGTGAATCTGTAAACCTTTATATATTTGTGTTCCATTCACATTTTGCAATATAGCTATAGCAGCAGAAACCTGCCCCAGAGCTGGAGACTTGGAATATTACCTTAGGAAGGGTGGGAAAAAAAAATTGACACATTTTTCCAAAGTCAAAATAAAAGCTTTCTGGAAAAACATTTGGATATAGCTAAGTAGTTTAGAACCTAAAGCTATAAGACAAGAAAGAAAAAAAAAAAAAAAAGAACCTAAAGCTATGCTTAATATTTAGATAATAAAACAATAGGGTATAGTAAAGCTCAGATCATATATCTCATATCTTACCAGCTTGATCAATTTCCCTGATTTCTCTAATCCCCAATTTACAAACCAGACTTGTGAGGACTCAGTAAAGTTATTTGTGCCAGTATCCATTATAATATTGGGCACATTTTTATATAATAAATTCAGCTGAGTTGATTTTGAGTTATCTTATTATGTCCCATATAGTCAAATATTCCCCAATACGCATGAAGCTTTATTGTCATTAATTCAAGTATAGTTTAAGTGTATTTTAAGTTCCTTTGACTTTAAATTATTTGGGGTTTCATTGGACATACTCAGAGTGGAGGACCTTGACAGTGTCCAAATATCTACTAAATATTACCTTAAAACACTGTATGGCACAAATAATGAGCACAACTTCAACAGCACAATAAAAATGTACCTCAACTCCCATTTATGTGCAAAATGCCCCATGAATAAAATGACATAACTACCAAATACAGTAAGAATCGAATTTGTTTTTTCTCAACTGCCAGTGGATAGTCGGAGGACTGCTTCACTTAAAAGCTCAGTGTTAGTGATTAAGATTCACCTGTTTCCTTCTCTCTTCCATTGATGTATTAGGTGCTGAAAGTAAATTAGTGTTGGAAAAAGTACAGTTTCTCTTTGGCTTATCCCTTCATTGGGAACAGAATGATGTCGCTTTGTGGAGGTTCCACTAGCAGGCATCTGTACGCTTCATTTGTCTCTCCTCCCTCTACCTGAATATGTTCCTCTTGTGTTACTAAGGCTTGATCAACTCGATTTCTAATCTTTAGTTACTCCACTCTCCTCAGTTTTTATTCAGAATAGGTGGTAGAATTAAAGGGGTAAATGATGATTTTCTGCTGTGATTAAGGTAAAAATACAATTGCAGCTGGAACAAATGGATATAAAATAGCTCAGCCACATTGGAAGGCTTCTTTGGCCTCATTTTTCTTCTGTTTCACATTAGCATTTCAGCTATTGGTTATAAAGTGTCAGGACTTCTGGAAGATATCATCATTACACTACCTGGTTACAGATCTAGAGAGCAGTATGCAGTGATAACCCATTCTGTGTGCAGACATCTTCCATTCCTTAACTGTGCTCCAAATAGATTAATATATCTGTCTCTTTCTGAATGGTTGGAACCAGAGACTAAACATCACCATTTTAATCACTAAATCAATTGTCTTGAGCTCATTTCTATGTTCAATTCTGAGTTCATCCCAGTGGAGTCAATTAACATCAAAAATTAATATTTATAGAACTCCAAGAAGTTGTAGAGAACTATAGGAGAGTCCTATGAAATGAGGGTAGATGGATTTGATCCATTGGCAGTCTATAGTTTGAAAATAATTGGATTTGTTCTCTTGCAAATTGCTGTTTGCAGGTTGAAGTCTGCACCAAATATGCCTGTGTGAAAAGTAATGGAACCCAATTCACCACTGTGGAAGATACCCCGAGTGATATACCAACACCTACAATTCATGGCATCACTTCAAGGTAATGTTTTTTGCCAGTTAATCCAAGGAAATGATCATAAGCAATGAAAGTTAAAATCAAAGATTTTATCCCAGCAATGACAATCTTATTTAAAAAGTTGCTATAAAAATCTACATAAATCAAGGGGTACCTGAGTGGCTCAGTCAGTTAGGCATCAGACTCTTGGTTTCCGCTCAGGTCATGGTTTCAGGATTGTGCGATTAAGCCCCATGTAGGCCTCCGCACTGAGTGTGTAGCCTACTTAAGATCCTCTTTCTCTCCTTCTGCCGCCCCACCCACCCCAAATCTGTAAATTAAATTTTTGGATTATTATTTGTTGATCTTCACTGGACACATCTTTTAATGTTTAGGTTTTAATGTCCCTGATTTTCCAGTTTCACTTCCCTTTATTTAGTAATCTGTGGACAAATGCCTAAATGCATGAAAAAATTCCTATATTTAAATGTGTCCTTAAGTGAAATCTGCTTAACTAAGTCCACCATTTCAAATGCTAATCTCCTTAGAAATAACCTCCCAGATCTACCCAGAAATGTTTAGCCAAATATCTGGGCACTTTGTGGCTCAGTCAAGTTGATGCATAAAATTAACCATAAAAAAATTCAAGGCTCCTCACCTCCATATTATGCATGCAGATGTTTACTTCTCTTGCTCTCTGGCATATTCCACTCCCAGGAGACCAGAAGTATATTCTCTGGAGAAACAGAGATGCCTATGAATTAAGGCTACTTAGATACAGTGGAAAGCTGGGATGAAGGGCAATCTAAAACTCAAAGTGGAAGACTACAATTGGAAGGATAAAAGCCTTTGTTGCCTTCACTGGGACTGTTCTCAAAAGCAAAAATTGTGAGAAGAATGTTGAAACCCCCAAATATAATTGTGAGCTTATCTATTTCTTTTTTAGAACTACCAGTTTTTTGCCCCATGTATTTTGATGCTTTATTAGTAGGTGCATAAACGTTCAGGATTGCTATGTCTTGGTAAATTGATTCGTTCATTATTGTGTAAAATCCCTTTTGTTTCCTGATAATTTTCTCAATATCAAGCATAGTTTGTCTGATACTAATACAGCTGCTTCAACTTCCTTTTGATTTGTGTAATTTTGAGTGATTTTAGTTTGTTTCCTGGACATTTTGAATATTAGATTGTGATCATTTGAGTCCTGTTAAAAATTTGAAGGATTTTTGTTTGTTTCATTTAGCAGGTAATCATCTGGTTAGCTTCAGACTGCAGATACTGTCTTGCTTTGGGTGCTCAGTGATTCCAATGACAGCCCACTTTTCAAAAGTTTTGCTATGCTGCTTCATGTCTGCTCCATGTGTGCACCTTTCAGAAACTAATCTGGTATTTGTTTGAGGAACTATGTAATGATTCAGGTCTCAAAGTCTTTGCTATGATGCTCAGATTTCTTTTGCATGGGAAGCAATCATACACGTACAGTTTGGAGTTGAGTCAGGACTTGTGTTGGTTCATACACAGAGTTAGAAGATCACCTAGCTTTCTCTTCTCTGAGATTTCTCCCACATTTTCCAGATCACTTGTACCTCCTCTGTGGGATCTTTGGCTAGAAAGACATGGTTTCTCTTAGAATTTTAGCTTTCCAAGTTCCTTACATTTTATTTAAATGAGGCTGTATTGGGGAAATAAGATAAGAGACAATAGAAGGAAAAACAGGGATACCCTCCCACATACTATTTGGGAGCCACACAAGAGCCCCTTTTCCTGGTTCCTGGTTCTTCTGGTCAGAAAGAGATTTTTCTCTTTCTGGGATTTTAGATTCCCATTTGGCCAGCACTGCTATAATACAGCTCCTTGAATAGAATCATCCTCAGAACAGAGGAAAAAAAGAAAACAAGAAAACAGGAATTTCCCTCAGACCTTCTGGCTTTTAAGGCCTTTTGTACTCTGGCCAGAAAGACAGAGTTTCTCACAGGTTTTTCTTGCTCAGTGCACAGTTCTACACCAGGTTGCTCTTAGGTTAAAATGGGAGATGAAAGAGGGGAAACTCTGACAAATTCATCCTTTAATTTATTTTCAAGTTTTGGCTCTCCTCCTGATCTGCCTCTATTGTTAACTTTTCAGAACCCTTGGGTGGTTGCTTCTTGTAATTTCTACACACTTTCTAGTGGTGATCAGTCAGAAAGACAGGCTGTAATAGGTTTACTCCATATTGGCCAGCTACAGATATATAAATATAAATATATAGTATATATAGTATACTATATAATATATATATACACTATATGTGTGTGTGTGTGTATATATACATACATATACATATATATATATATATATATATATATATATATATATATATAGTTGTGGTTAAAAAATATATATTCCAATCCCTTTGGCAACTTTTTTTCCTTTTTTTTAAAGGTTTATTTATTTATTTGTTTATTTGGGGGGGGCAGAGGGAGAGGGAGAGGGAGAGAGAGAGTCTCAAGTAGACTCCCCACTGAACGGGAACTCAATGCAGGTCTCAATCTAACGACCCTGAGATCATGACCTGAGCTGACCAAGAGTCAGATGTTTAACTGACTAAGCTACCCAGGAACCTCAACTTTGTTTTCTTTTTATTTTTCTGTTTCTTCCTTCCTTCCTTTTTTTTTTTTTTCTTTTTTTGGTCAAAATCTAGAAAAAACTTGACAGAAATCATTCACAATCAAATATTGGCAAGAAAAATCTTTCCTTTCTAAAAATGATTCATCATAGAAAAGCAACATTTTCCAAAGGCAAGACTCTAATGAGCAGCTATAGGCTGCCAAGCCATTAATCAAAATTATACCAACAGCAAAGCAGTTAGCCTCCTATGTGCATCTTATTGTTTGTGTAATTTTATTATACTTCTGGCAATGTAAACTTGTTAGTTATGTTTTTTTTTTTTATTTTGGTTCAAAAAATCTCTTTTATATTAGCAACAGACAAAATCAAATGAGAAATTCTTCCAGAAAAATGTCAGGAGACTGAGTTAACTTCTATAGCACTTTAAATAATTTGGTTTCTAATAAGACACACAATTCTTAGATTCTTTGTTTATTTTTGGAAGGACAAAATAGTGACATTTAATTTTCATGTATTATAATAACATATACAGAGAGTGTATCAGCCTGTTTGATTATATGCATGAACTGCATTAACTCATCTTTGTCTTGGCCTTAACTTATATGACATCTGTAGCACAAGCATTTATGCATGTTTTTTTCTATTGTGAATAAACCAAAGATGCTCTAGCACACAATGTCGAAAGATCACATGAGCCCTTCTAGTTCTGTAAGCTGCTCCTCCAGAAACAAACTCTGTTTCTACATCACATTTTCCATACTTGTCATATTATCATCAGCTGCTTCTATATCCCAAAAGAATACTAACTAGTGATCGATAGCCCAGACATGTCTGGCCATGGCCTACACGTGCCCTGGGTAGTTCATTTATTTGCCTTGGTGGATTTGCTAGAGTGGAATTTAATCAATAGTTAATTCATTAATTCTGGTCCTTGAGAATGTAGAGTCTATGCTGGATGAAGATAGCTAGCTGGCTCTGGCTTGGATTGAAATATGACAAACACAGGAGCTGACAGCTTCACTTGATGCTGGGCTGCCTGGAAAGTTTACTTATTTATTCTCTATACATAGATAAGCTGAAAAAGAGAAAAGAGGAACATAAACAGGAAAGAGTTTTATTAGTTACTGCTAGTATTTCAAAATGCATGATTTCCAGGGGCGAGGGTCAAAGGAAAGCAGAGAGAGAACACAGATCATGTCTTTCATTGTCTTTAATTGGAACCATGGCAGTGTTTTCAGCTCCAAATCAGTTCAGGGCTGTATTATTGATGAGGAGTCTGTGGTATAATGTCTTTGTAGCATTTGCAAATAATTGTTTGAAAATTTGCCTGAAGCTACTGAATGATATAAATGATATTTTTACATACCAACTTCTCAGAAGCCTTTATGAAAGCAGCACAGGCTGTGTGTGTCTTTAAATGAAGGTTAAACCACTATCATCATTTATAAATCTCCTTATGTGCTCAAATTATTTGGTTTGGGGTTGAAAATAGCAAAAAAGGTTAGAGCTTGTGGAAAAAGAATTTTCCTCTTTTTGCCTCACCAAATTTGAGGTGAAACTTTGAGCCTCTATTTTTTATTTTTTTATTTTTTTAGAATATGACTTTTTTATATATATATACAACCAGAGAATCATTTCTATCCTTAATTTTCCCTCTCTGACTTTTTTCATGACTGATAGCTTGAACACTGAAGTAAAATTTTGTATTTTGTGTGAAAAAAAAGTTTAGGCTGTGGTTTATTTTATTCTTTTTTTTAATAGAGAGAATATTGGACTGTAGATGTAATATGTCAAATTAAGTCTTCTTCATCCATATTCTAAACTCCCTCCCTTACCAATATGGACAAGTGTAGATACATACTAATTTGGACTAGAACTTTCTGTTAGAGTTTTTTGTTTGTTTTTTGTTTTGTTTTGTTTTGTTTTTAAAGTAGGTTCAATGCCCAACATAGGGCTCAAACTCACAACCCCAACATCAAAAGTTACATATTTTACCAACTGAACCAGCCAGGTGCCCCTCTGTTAGAGTCTGTAAGGGATATGGGAAGGCCTCTTAAAAGGGATCACTTGAAGTATATTTACTATTGTTGTACAGATAAAATCAAGTCTTATAATTCAGGAATTATTGTTTTAATAGCCAGTGGGTTCTGATGATCAGAGACATTTTTTGAGACATTTTTTTTATTAAAATACCTCACAGAATATTGAGCTTACTTTTAAGACTGCCATCAGTGTCCTCATTTCCTCAGCAACCCCTCTTTCCTAAACTCCTATAACTTCTCTACCTCTTGAAGCTCCCAGAGAAGTTGCTCAGTGCCTGAGGTAGACTGTGTACCTCTCAGCAAAATACAGCTTTTCCTAATTTATTTTGGCCCTTAATGGCCATGCTGTCCCCTGTACTCTGAACACCCATTCATTTCTTTTATTAGGTCCATCCCAAATCCATTTATTCATCATGGGTGTCTTGAAGAGAAAGACTCTCCCTCCTAATCATGGAGTTTAAACATCACAGTTTTGGTCATTCTGATGTCTCGAAGACACCTCCCCAGACTCCAGTTTCATGTATGCAATTTTCCATCGATTTTCTGTGTTGCTGTCCACCCACCACCTCAAGCCTCAGAAGTTCATTTTCATCTAACCCATCATCTTTTCCAACGTCCCGTCCCTTTTCACAAATGCACCACCACCTGTGTACTGTCACAGACATGTATCTTTGAATTTGTTTAATCCCCTGAGTTCACTAAATATCAATTTTGGTATGTTTCCTTTTGAAGCATCTTCTTATATGTGTTTCTTTTCTCCATTTCTAACACTGCCACCTTGGCTCAAGTTTTCATCATTTAAGTTTATGTAACCAGTTTATGGAGCTGTCTTTATTCAATGAGATACAAAGAGGTAAAATCTTTGCTTTTTGCTCTTTACTTGCTGCCTAAACCATAATCCTTTGGCTGTGATCTTCTCAACTCTTGAAAGTCTCTCCGAAACATCCTATGGCTTTAGAATTATTTTTAGTTATGAGTCTCATTTTGATAATTAAGATTCATGATCAAGTATTAAAAAGTCTTTTCTATCTCCAGCAAAATACTAAGCTCCTGTTTGATTCAACGATTCTACTGTTTCATAAGCTCAGGCCTGATCGCCACTTGCCTGGTCCCCTCTCCTTGCTCTTTCCCTCCTTTTATCCAGTATGTTCTCATCTCAATGTTATTTTACTGGCATCACTGGGTGGCCACCAAAGCTCTCTGTGTGTCAAGTGGCACTTTACTGGACAATTGTGTTTCCCTTGAGAGGTCCCAAGAGGATCTCTGCATAGCCAAATTTCGTCACACGAGTGTGATCCTCAATAACTGATCTGTTGTGGTGCCAACAGAGTAAGACATCCCAGGGACTCTTCTTCCTGCAGTGTCCTCTTCCTAGAAGGCTGCCACCACGAGCAGTGTACCTGCAAGCTGGCTCAAGCCTAGCTCTGTTGCAAAGCATCTCATGGCTCAGGAGAAGCTCACTGATCTGTGCCATGTGGCACTCTGCACTTTACCTTTTCATTGCAGCTGCTCTGGACAATACCTAACCTCTAATCTTTCTCTAAAGGAAAACACTTTTTCTTTGCTTATATAGACTGTCAAACTCCATGTCAAGCTGTTTGCAAACTCCTTACTATCCTCCAAGGACAGCAACAGATTGAACTTACACATTTTTGCATCTCAGTAAATACCAACCATGAGAAACAAGTGCCTCTAATTTCTCTACTTCCAGTTTCTTCTAAGTGACATATTTGGAATGCTTTCTTCAGCCTAGGGTATGCCAGTGGAAATTAGGGGGTGGATTTGATGTCATTCTTCACTAAGTAAATAATTAACTCCTCTTTCATCCTTGCCTCAAAAACCTCCAACCTCCAATGGCTTTCCAACACACTCAAAAACACATTCAGTAATTTCTGTGTTCTATAAAATCCTACATCATCTGCAATCCCCCAGTCCAGCCTTCCCCATCCCTCCTGATCTCATTTTCCAACATTCTATCTCTTGCTCAGTCCAGTCCAGTCCTATTAGATTCACTGGCTGTTCAACAAGCCTCAGTGCCTTTTACACATCCTGTTCCCTCTGCTTGGAGACTTCTCTGGGCTTGTTTCACCCCTTCTTTCCGATTTCTACATGGAAGAAGCAGGCCTGCTCAGACTACCAACCTGGCATATGATATACTTACGTGTTTCTTTACTGTCCCTCTTCTCCAAGAAAAATGTAAGTTTTATGAAAAAAAAAAGGGGTGGGTGGGTGGGCTTTACCTATCTTGCTCACTGATCACTAGAGAACAGTGCCTGACATCTATGAGGTATTTCATAAATACTCACTAAATATTTAGTGAGAGTTTCTAAAACTCTCCTAGAATTCCATTTATTTTTGGTTGTTCTGGGTGATGAGACAATGTTAAAGAGCATTTTTATCCTCAGAATTCAATAGAACCTTGCTGTTCCCCTTAGAGGTGAAATACCACTTTTAAATGGAGAAACTCATTATCTGTCATCCTCAGTTTGGGGCTGTAGTTCAAACTCCCATTCCCCATTCACATTCTTTCCTAGTTGAGTTGCTAATGTAGCTCACTGACATTTTTCTCTACCCCAAGTCTCTTCCACTCTAACTTGTCAGGTTATTAATTCAAAGGGGCTTTATATTCTGATGGTGACAACACTCACAATCATACTATTTCATGATCAAACTCAGCATGGTATTTGTGGGACTCCAGAAAATTTTTTCTTTTATTCAAATTTACCCTCCTTTACTGCTGGATGCAGCTTATTCATTCATCAAGTTGATCACATTAATCTTCCATACACACCTAGGCTGATTTCCACCCCTTACTTTTGCTTATGTTGGTTTTCCTGCCCAGAATCTTTCCATCCTTATTCCCTAATTCAAGTCCACAGCCATTTGTCCCATGAGACCTTCATTGTTTTGTGTAGAACACAGTGATCTTTGCTTATGTGTTTTTATAATATCTGTAGCCTAAACACATTTAAACACTCAATTTTACATTGCTATATAACATTTAAATGCTTCGTGTATACATGTTTTATATCTCCTATTACCCAAGCACACACATTTTGTCTTGATTTTTCACCTATTACAAGTTACGCTAAATATCCTAATACATAATTAAATATTCTAATGCTTTGAGAGATGAGAGTTGATTTTTTCATCATATATTTATTTAATCCTACATTAAAAATTACCTGATCGTTTGTGATAGCCATAATCTGGAAGAACTTTAGTGTTACATACATAATTAACAAAAAATGACCAAGTTGAATTGGAAAGAAAAAAAGGTTTGTGTAAACATGATCAGGAAATCCAGATCCACAATCTAGACTGATATCATAAGGTATATGAAGTTTTTTTTTTTTTTTTCCCCCTTTGGCTCAAACAAGAACATTTTGTCAAAATGGTAATAAAATACTGGAATAAAATATTAAAGAGTGCCATGGGAACCCTAATTCTTCATAAAAATTCTATCTGTCGGGATGCCTCAGTGGCTCAGTCGTTGAGCGTCTGCCTTCAACTCAGGGTGTGATCCTGGGGTCCCAGGATCAAGTCCCACATCAGGCTCCCTGCAGGGTGCCTGCTTCTCCCTCTGCCTGTGTCTCTGCCTCTGTGTGTGTGTGTCTATCGTGAGTAAATAAATAAAATCCTTAAAAAAATTCTATCTGTCCTGTAACATGTTAATATTCACCTGTATAGAGGTAGGTGATAAAGAAATGATTTTCCCATACTGCTTTCTATCCTCATGTTATTTTGTACTTCCTGAACTAAGAATTAAAAGCGACGATTTATTGTGGTGGTGGCCACAGTAGTATTTAAATCTACCAACAATGTGACATAATTTGAAAAAATAACTCCAACTAACATGTTTGAACAATCAATGAATCCATGTATCAAAATATGTGTAGATATAGTGGTTTTCATCACAAACTATTAAGGTAGCTTAAATTTTATTCCCTAGTGTTCTGGAAGTTAAACTCCAATCATGACTTTATGAACAAATCTACCAAAAAAATCCATACAAGGACTCACAGTTGGTTTATTTTTCTGCCTAAGCAAACAACCTTTATTAATCTATACCAAAAAGCTTCAGGTTGTTTCCCCAATATTTAACATTCATTCCTATGGGTATAAGAATGTTTTTTTCTCTGTTATTCTTAAACATCAAAGGTATGAAACCATTAATCCAGTTAATAATGGTGCATATTTCTCAGAGATGTCTTTCATTTCAAATCAGCAACCAAAAGGTTTTTCAGGGTCATTCTCTTTGGTTCTAATGAGAAATATATAGGTGTTAAACCCGAATCTTCTTTGATCATTTACCTTCATGTACCTGACTCAGATCCTCAAAAGCAAAACTGTTCATGTTATCACTAAAAATATAAGCAGTCTCACTTCACGGTTATTCTCTGCTAGAAGAAGTTACAATGGCATGGTAGTCTATATGGTGTTTTCTAGACTTTACTAATTCACTGGCTTTTGTGGAAAAGTCAGACCCTTGAATGTCACTTAATGTAGTCTTTCCTGTAGTTGATTATGCAGTGAATACAAAAGAGGTATCTGGAAAATGTGGAATTAATTTTGAGAGTTGGATAAAGACCTTAGAATAATAATGGTGACTATACAAGTCACCTATGAAACTGTTCTCTTGTAGGTGACATTAATTTCCTATCTACAGAGTCTTATTAGTGAATGTGTTATGTTTGTACCCCCAAGAAAATGAAATAATAATTTTCTTTTCTTTTTTTTTTTTAGCAGTCTATTAAAATGTCAAGGTTTATCTTGACTGCTGCTTTTTAATGTAAATGTTTGGGCTTAATTGAATTCCTAATATATGATGTCACTTGGAATTCTGATAGGGTCCAGTAATTTTGCCTGTAAAGATATATTTCTTCTTAAAATGAAAGCATAACAAAAATACCATCTAACACAATGGCAGAAAAGTGGTCACATGAGTTATTGTGAGATTTAAAGAGCTTTGAAGTGGAGGGACTAAGCTTATGTGTGCTTGCTCTCTTCTCAAGTATCTACTAGAATGTTTTCTATGTAAAAGTGGCCTGTAACTATTTGTAACTGATTAATTGTTATAGTTAGAAATTCTAGAATTATAAAAATAGAATTAATCTTGAATGCCAGAGTTCCACCCCTATTTTTGAAAACAATGAGACTAAAAATAATTATTTTTTTTACATTCACCTAGTGTTTTGCAAATAGTAGGCTTTCCTTACCATGCTCAATTGCAAGAATATGTCATATCCAAATCTCTGGGGCTTTATTAAGAACTTTAACTATTCTGCTTACAGAGCTTATTTAAAAAATGCTAAAGATAGTACGGGTGTGTTATCTAGGCTGGATCATTCTGTCAAGTAGTCCTAAGTGCAGAATTAAAGTTTTGTAGCCTTAACCTGAGAGTGAATCATTTTATTCAGGGTTGATTCCTAGTGCACAGCTTGATGTTATGATTTCATTTATTTCAACAAATGAAATATTAATAGATCATTGAAAGTACAATAAAGTTTTGGTCAGACATTATGCCCTTATAGTATACCAACCTCCCCTGCAAAAAGTAAACTCGTATTTATGATGAAATTGTTGCTCATTTTTAAGAATCAAGCATCTCCTAGAATATGATGTAAAGATGTAAGCAATGTGAATGTACAGAATGATGTAAAGATATTTGTTATGGGAATCTGCAATTCCTATTATTTCTTACCACAAAACATGTCTGACCGTGATATTTAAAGAATTATTAGAGAAACAAATCTGTTTATGTCAGTCAAAAATTAAAATATGTCAAAGTAAAGTGTATGTAGAGGGATTTTATCAAGTTTATTACTTGATATAATTTATAAATAAATACATTCATTGATTATTTTTACCAGTTGATAAGTTTACCCATTGATAACAAGATTTTACCAATCTTGGCATTTATTTTGGCGACAAGTAACAAAACATCAACAACAGAGGCTTGAGTAAATAATTCTAGAGGTTGCAAATTGTTGCTGGCAGTGGTTCAGCCATAGCAAATAACATGGTGGCCTCTCTTTGATTATTGTGATCTTTCTCAAGTGGCTGCAAGATGATTGCTGAGGTTGCAGACATCATGTTTAGCAGAAAGAGAAAGGGGGCAGGTGATGCCTGTGCCACAAAGGCTGAAATTGCCTAGGAACCTTCAGAGGCTCCCACTGTGGTTTTCTAGCTGCGTATCTATGAGCAGCTATGTGACAATATCACTAGTGTGAGCTGGGAATGGAAGGCAAAGAAGGTGATTTTAAGTAGAGATGAGGTCTACCACACGTTCTAATTTCCACCTTATTTTCCACCTTATCATGTTGCTTGTGTCTTACTTTTCCTTACAACTCAAAATTTTCTGTTCATTTTCCTGCCTAGCCAAAACAATGGTACTTTTCTCCTTGTCTCTGAAATTCAAAGTGGACTCTTTAAAGTAGACTCTTGTCATGTGTTATCCTCCCAAAAACTTACCTAGTTTTCATTGATTCTCTAAACACATTGTATGGTAGTAGCATATATGAGCATACATATATTAGTATATATATTCTTTTGCTTCAGCTTCTTAATAAGAAGTTGTTGACAGAATGGACTTTCTGACCAATCTGGGAGCTGAACTCAAAGTACATCAGGCTGATGGCGGCGATGCTAAATGTTGTCTACTCAGAGGTATTGATTATTCTATCCATTGCAGATCCCTTCAAGTTGATTGGATGTCTCCAGGGAAGCCAAATGGCATCATTCTTGGATATGATCTCTTACGTAAAAAGCATTCATGCCCTAAAATCCAGAAGTTAAGGAAGGACCACAGTGGTGTGCTCTGCAAGGCAGTAAAGTGTCAAAAACCTAAAAGTGTCTGTGGACACAGGTGCTATTCTCCTGAAGCTAAGGTATATCTTTTCAAATGAGTCAGTGAAATATGTTTTTCTCACTAAACACTCCAGGTGAAATCACTTGCTTCTTAAACCACGGTTTGTCACGATCAATTTTTCCACTAGTCTATCAGGAAGACCCTGCGGAAAAGAAAGAATGCTTTATAAAAACCCTCTCATCCTCATGAGCATCTTAGCCTTCTCATTTTTCATCATCTTCACAGGAAATATTAGTTTATTGAAATGGTAAGGAACTCCTGAATTTGTATTTGATTGAATGACTTGAATTTTCCTTACAACAATCCATTCAGATACAAGTGGCTGTTTGTTTACATCACACCGATGAGTAACTGTGAACAGGACCTTCCATGGTTTGTCAGAAATATTTTAAAATTATGGCCATTTGCAGATTAATGTTCATATTAGTTGCAGTTTAGGAATCAGATCAATAACACAGCCAGACAGAGGAGTTTGTAAATGGCTTTTATTGACAAATGATGCAGAAAATCCTTACTTTGAAGGTAGGATTTCATATAATGAAATAATGTTCCTATTTGTCAACAACAACATCACACATTTAATGACTAAAGCTGTTACTAAATTCAAAAGATTCACTGCAAAAAGACACAGTAATTAAGAAAGTGAGTTGTCGAAGCAATATGGATCAAAATACAAATTATTACAGCTGACACTGGCCAAGCAGTGACTATCAGCTAAGAAATGTTATAAAACGAGCAGTTACTAACTATACTTTTTTTTTTGACACATAGGCTCCAGAATTGTCATTGCCTAAGATTTACATTATTTTAGACCATTAAATATGCACTATCTGATGAACATACTATCATAAAATAAAATTAAGTTTTGGATTTTTGAAGGGAAAAATGCTGGAATAAATTTGCCCATTAAAAATGTTCTCTAGGAGAAAGAAAGAAATCTTGATGCCTTAAGCAGAGGCTTATTTTTATTTTAAGAATTAAGGACACGGTATTGACAGTTAAAGAAAATAAAGGAAGTCAATACACGGGTATTGACAGTTAAAGAAAATAAAGGAAGTCAATTAAAATCTCAAGAGTGGGGATTCCTGGGTGGCTCAGGGGTTTAGTGCCACCTTCAGCCCAGGGTGTGATCCTGGAGACCTGGGATTGAGTCCCACATTGGGTTCCCTGCACGGAGCATGCTTTTCTCTCTGCCTCTCTCTGTGTCTCTCTTGAATAAATAAATACAATCTTAAAAAAAAAAATCTCAAGAGAAACCAATTGCTTGTAAATTTGCTTAGAGTTAACTATGAATATATATTTCTTGGGTTAGAGGTTGGAGAGGAAACTAAGAATTTTTTGGCTAATTCACTATAAATATCAGAAGAATTCAAAATACATATACAAAATTTACCAATATATTCAAACCCCAAGGAACATCAGACCTGTAGAGCTTGTTAAAACCCAGGTTGCAGGTCCCACCCCCAGAAACTGATTTGGTAAATCTTGGGTGGGTCGTGAAAATGTTCATTTCTTACATTTTCCTGGGTGATACCTCTGCCTCTGTTCCAGGAACCCTATTTTGAGAACCACTATACTTCAGGCTTGCTTTGGGAAACTAGAGAATAAACAAAAGGCTGTTCAAATTTTAGGTACATGTTTATCAACTCAAGTTATTGAAATGTCCATGTATGTTTTCTGAGACAGCTAACTTGAAGACTGAATTAGAAGAATAAGAAATACTCTGATTATGTGGAGACCTCCCAAGAGAAATAATAGCTTGAAAATGTCACTTTGGGGACCCACCAATGATCTAAACCAAAGGGCACCAAAAAAAAAAAAAAAAAAAAATCGCAAGTTTCATGTGGCTAAAGGAGCCTGAGAATGACAATGGAAGGATTGGAGTAAAACAGTACTAATGGGCTACCACTAAACAAAATTTCACAAGAAAATAATAAGGACTCCTGTGTGGCTCAAGGGTTGAGCATCTGCCTTTTGGCTCAAGGCATGATCCCATGGTCCCGGGATTGAGTCCCTCATCGGGCTCCTGCAGAGAGCCTGCTTCTCCCTCTGCCTAGGTCTCTGCCTCTCTCTGTGTGTCTCTCATAAATAAATAAATAAAATCTTAAAAAAATAAAAAGGACTAGAGAAGCTTGCTGAAAGAAAAGGCTAGATGTGCTTAAGTGTCTAGAAACACATCTTACATGAATTGGACTTTAACAAAGGCTTTAAGACCACACAACAGTGGGCAAGATTTTAGGTCACTGTCATAAAACAAGAGGAAGGTATGCGTTGTTTTACCCTGAAAGCAAAAATGACCAGCGTCCTTAAATCCCAAATGAATGCAATAATTTTTTTGCTTAAATGCGGGGCCTAATTTCAAAATTTACTTTTCGCACAGAGTATGGCATCAAAGAGAAGGATCACCCAGTTTATCTTTGGCATTAGGTTAATTTTGAATCTTCACTGCTAATAACTAAAGACAGAAAAGGGACTCTATTACAGTTGGTTTAGCATAGGCCACCTGAGAAACCGCAGGGGTGTATTTTGAATTTAAGAGCCCTACTTCTTTGTTCTTTGATGATTTTTGAAAAATGAGTGAAGTAATACACTCATGGTGCTTTTGAAGACTTAATCCATGTTCTACCACTATATATTGAGCTCGATTCACATGTTTATTGCAAGCTAGAAATAGCAATTGTGCAAAATGGAAAAAGAAAAATACCTCTTGAACAGTGGTTGATTTTGCCTGCCACAGGAAGCCTCTATCTAATTAACATGACCTATGCCAAGTGTAGGTTCTGAAGCTACATTTCAGCAACTAGTTAGCGTTTGATTTGTTATATATACAGAGCGTCAGTCTCTCAGACCTCAAGTGAGCATGCAAATAATTATTTGATTGTTCAAGCACATAATTTCTTTTATAGCTCCTGGAAAAAAAAAAAAACCACATTGTTAAAAGAGCTTTTCAAAATTAATTTCCATATAAATTTCTTTTTTTTACATGATGGCTTATGGCATATACATATATATGTATCATATATATATATATATATATATATATATATATATATATATGTAAAAGACTGTTGGAATTGCCTTGTCTGAAGATTGGGTTCATAAATAAGTAATCATATAAATTATAAGGAAAATGCTATTTATTAAAAAAGAAAGAGCAATGAGAGATAGGTTTCCATAAATGTGTTTTCAAATTAAATAGTCATTACAATAAAAATATATATAAAGGCAATTGTTCATTTACAATTCTAAATCTTGGGATGCCTGGGTGGCTCAGTGGTTAAGCACCTGCCTTTAGCTCAGGGTGTGATCCTGGAGTCCCAGGATCGAGTCCCACATCGGACTCCCTGTATGGAGCCTGCTTTGCCCTCTGCCTGTGTCTCTGCCTCTCTCTCTCTGTCTCTCTCTGTCTCTCATAAATAAATAAATAAAATCTTAAAAATAATTGTAAATCTTCTTTACATTGGGAGCACTGACATTCAAAAGAGAGTTCATATTTATAGACTGTGGTAACAGAGCACAGAGCATGACTGAAGTCTAAAAGAGGTACATTATATCAAATAGCATATATAGAATTTAAATGATGCTGGGAAGATGCGTTTTTCAAACTTTTGAATTTTCTCAATAACAGGTCAAGGCTTATTAGAATATAATTGTATCATATGAGATATGACGATATAATGCTTTTAATTAAACTGGTATGTCTTTAATCTCAACTCCCAACTTCAGGTTTGTTGTAATGGAGTTCTCTACGACCTCCAGCCTGGACACCACTGCTGTGAAGAGAAGTATATCCCATTCATTTTGAATTCCACTGTGGTTTGTTGTGGTGGCCGAATACGAGAGGCTCAACCAAATCATCGCTGCTGCTCTGGGTATTACACTAGAATGCTACCAGGTGAGGATCATTTCCAGGTGTGCTCCACATTGGGAGCAAGAATTGTTGTCCTCTTCAAAGTCTTCTAGCTGGACTAAAATCAAGTTGACATGAGACAGATTAACAGAAGAAAATCAAATTTGATACTGTGCGTGCAAGGAATCCACACGGACATGGAATTTCCAAAGACAGCCAGGCAAAATGAGATACGTGTGTCATTCTGAACTACGGGGAAGGGGTAGGGATCTGGGACACCGGAGGAAAGGAATGGACTTCACAGAGCGACAGGAAGGAAAACAGATGTTTGGTAATTAGATGTTTGCCCTGCCATACAGATGGGTCACTCAGATGAAATTTATCTCTGCTAATAACCATTATTCTGGGAAAGACCCCCAATTTAGATTCTTCTATGTAGTTAAGGGAGACCGCACAGTCTTGATTGCCTTTAGCTCAAGATAATTTTCATGCTAGAGTGTCCCGTCTTATAGAGCTGCCCTTGGCCCCTTACATCAGTAATCTGGGAGTCTGAAAAGGCCAAAACATGACATATGCCCGTCAACCATTTCCAGCCTCTCCTCAACAAAAATTTAATGATTAACACATAGACAATGGCCTGCTTTAAATATAATTTCTTCTTTCAACTGTGTTGAAATCTAAGCAAGACTACATACAAAAAGAAAGGGAATACGAGGGACTGATGGTACCTACCACATAAGGAAATATTTCAAGACCTGGTAACTCTCTTTATTTTGTGACTTATTTCATTCCCATGGCTACATATTTTCACCATAAATTCTGTGAATTTCTGAGTGTTCCACTCTATGAAGCCATTCTTCATTTCCTCCATTTCTATTCTGGACTATGCATGCATTGTCTCTGGATGGATTATAAACACAAATTCCATTTATCTGAGACTAGTCCCCTGTCAGGGTAGGTAAGGCAGAAAGAGGGTTGCCGTAAAGAATAGCAAGCAGGGATTTTCCCTTTTTACCCTTTTTCCCCCCTTCTGTCAGATGACTGAATGAGTACTGGCCAAATTTCAACTACCCAAAACAATGTCCAGGTAATAACAGTTGGTATTTATAAAACACAAAGTCTCTGGCAGGATCTGTATTTAAAGCTTTTACATAAGATGCTTTATATAGTTTTAACAGCTTTAGGAGATTGATATTTTATCTAAAGTTTACAAATATGGACTCCTGAGTGGCTGGTTGAGCAGTCTGTCTTTGGCTCAGGTTGTGATCCTGGGGTCCTGGATGGAGTCCCACATCAGGGTCCTGTCAGGGAACCTGATTCTTCCTCTGCCTGTGTCTCTGCCTTTCTCTCTGTGTGTGTCTCTCATGAATAAATAAATAAAATCTTAAATATATATATATATATATATAATAAAATAAAGTTTATATATATAATATATAATAAAATAAAGTTTACAAGAAGGAAACAGATTTAGAAAGGATCAGTAGCATTGCCAGATTCACATAGGTGGAAATAGAAGAAATGCAAGGCAAATCTTAACATATCTTTCCAAAAGCCATACTTTACTCTGCTTACTCTTTTTTTTTTTAAATCTGTTATTTATTTTTTCCAAGTTTTTATTTAAATTCCAGTTAGTTAACTGGATGTTAGTTTCAAGTGAACTTTGTGATTCATCACTTAAATATAATACCCAGTGCTCATCACAAGTGCCCTTCTTAATACCCATCACCCATTTAACCCATGCTCCCACCTCCCCTCCAATAACCCTCAGATGTTCTCTATAGCTAAGAGTCTGTGTACCCCCATGTTTATAGCAGTAGTATCAACAGTATCCAAATTATGGAAAGAGCCCAAATGTCCACTGACTGATGAATAAATAAATTATATATATCTCCCACACCTTCATATATATATATACACAGTCATCAGAAAGAAAGAAACCTTGCCATTTGCAAAAATGCAGATAAAATCTGAGCGTATTATGCTAAGCAAAATAAGTCAGTCAGAGAGAGACAAATACTATATGATTTTACTCATGTGTTGGAACCTAAGAAACAAAACAATGAGGGGGAAAAAAAAGAAAAGGCAAAATACTCTTATATAACCAAAATATGTTAATATGTGTTAACATAGTTTTGAAATTCCAGACTTCTAAACATCTCCATTACCACCACTGACAGTTACTAATCTATCCTGGAAAAGCCATTGACAATACAGATTTTTTTCCTACCACCCAAGTTTAATGCCTATGTCTTCAGAAGCACAGAAATAGGTATGGGACAAAGAGAAGAAAGCTAAGTGTTCAGATGCCCAAGGACAGCTGAATGCTTTGAGATACCTAGTTTAACAGGAAATTTATGCCAAACATCTAGTTCATTAGGTTATTGCTCAGTGTACTTTGTGTTTGGCATAAATATATTGATCCAATGTATGTGAAATGAGAAATTGTCTTACCCAGCATCTCTTCTGCAAAATGCTGGAGCAAAAAGGAAAGGTGAAATAATTAAATACTACGCAAGTTTATTCAAGACAGAGAATCTCTACTCTTCGTAATTTTTCCTCAATGTTAATAGACAAATCTGTCTTTGCAGAAATACTGCTATTTCTTATTCTGCAAAAATACTTTCATAATTGAATAACTCTTAATCAATGAGATTTTCCCAATAAGAAAACACAATGGTGTTGGAAATAAGGATTTTATAGGAAAAGGTTAACTTCTTTACACTGGAAATCATCGTTTTAGCAACTAATCAAACTCTGCCAAATGCTTTATTTTCTCAAAATAGTTTACACTTTGGGAGTCTTCTACTACACTTCCTATCTTGCCTCCCCTGCAAAAAGTTGCCCTGAAAATAATACATAAACAGATGAGATGGGCATGTTCTCTCATTCTCTTCTTTCCCATTGTTCAGACAATGGACCATACCAGATTTTTCTCTAATTCCAGCATAGGACTAAATAATACTGTTTTTATTTCCAAGTTACATTAAAATTTTTGATGTTAAGATTTGCAATTAACTGTTTAAACTCTGAGAAAATATCCTCTGTCCCTTAACATTAATGAAAAATAATTGGTTGCATCTATCATGGCTATTAACTCTTGGATATGTCTGTGACTTTTCTCAACCCTAACACAAAGTTTCAGATTCCAAACTAAGAAAACAATCATTTAAAAAATAAAATACAATTCTAAGGTGCCTGAGTGGCACAGTTGAGCTGAGCCACTGACTCTTGGTTTCAGGCCTCAGGTCATAACCTCAGGGTGGATCAGGATCAGGCTCTGGAATGGGATGGGCTCAGCTCTTAACATGGAGTCTGCTTAAGATTCTCTCCCTCTTCCTTGGCCCCCTCCCTGACCTCAAGCTCTCTTCCTCTCTCTTTCTTAAAAAAAAAAAAAAAAATTAACTCTTTTTCCCTAAAAATAAAATAAGCTATGGAAGGCCAAAAGTCATATATCGACCTTGCACAAAACTTTATTTCATTTTTAATTTTATTTATTTATTTGAGAGAAAGATCACAGATAGAAAGGGAGAGAAAAAAGCAGACTTGTCACTGAGCAGGGAGCCTGATGCAGAGCTCCATCCCAGGACCCTGAGATCATGACCTGAGGGGAAGGCAGACACTTAACTGACTGAGCCACCCAGACACCCTCTACAAAACTTTTTAAGAAGTAATTTTTAAACAAGAATTTCTAAAACCTTCATGATCTGCCTATGACACATACTCAAACCTCAAGCATTTTTTAATAATTTCCAAACTGTTGAGTGTGGCCCATATTCGGATTCTTTTTAAGTAGTTCATTTTTCACGGTATTAGAATGCCTACCATAGTGTCAAGGGAAAAAAATGCAATCTCATGGGATAATCAAAGAGAGTGTTTTGCTGCAATCATTAATCTCAATGTACCTAAATGAAGAGATTATATTATGACCTCTATCCTTAGCCAATAGTCTCTGTTAACTGCTTTAACACTGTTTACATCAAGAAAGCAGGCATAGTGACCCCAAACCATCTTGTATCTAAATGCAATTAAAATTCAATCAGTACGCTGTCAGTGCAGGGCTAAGATGGGTATAGGCATTTTGATATTTATAGATAAGTCTGAAATATTGGTTAATAATATTTACTTCATTTTTTTCTCACAACTTTCCTTTATAGCACCCTCGAACAAAGAGTGGCAGAGGAAAGAATGCTTATTCCACTCCCCTTTTTTTATAAATATGCTAATGACCTCAAGCTAAATGTTAATGTGGGTCATTCTTTGATAAGAATAACAATTAACTGTTAAGACTGCATGGTAGCTTTTAGAGAGAAAACATTTTCAAGCCTGTCGTGAAATAGATTCATTTTGAGAGGTTAATGAAAAGGTGACTGATCCTTGTATCTTATGTCTAATAGACCTTTTTTGAGGGGGAAAAAAAATCAGTTTTGCTCCTCATTGATATAATCCACATCTCTTTTTATAAAGCCTTTTCTTCTTTCAGTAACTGAATAAGAAACTAAACCAATTAATATTTGTTATCCTCAAAACTGGTTTAAAAAAAAAAAAGTGTTGGTTTTTCCCCAAATATATATATAGATGTAGACTCTGTTTCTTCTCAGACCACTGTTGTCCTAAATGATATTTAATTAACTGGTGCTGCCCCTGTACCAGGAGGCACATTAAAGGAAGTTTGCCAAGAAGAGACAATGCTCTCTGGCTGTGGAGTTTAAAAAATATGACAGTCCTCTAAAGTAAATATTAATTCCCTATTTTGCAGATAAAGGCTTAGATGGCTTAAGAAAACTGCACAAGCTATACAGGTGGAAACGTTATTTTTTTTTTTTTTAAGGAGGAATTTTAAGATAGATCTGTCTGATTGCAAAGTCCTTCCTCTCAGTCACAAGTATTATATACTGCCACCTGTATTTCAGAGAGGTAGTGATACTTCAAAACACATGATTTTAATTTTTAATTAATACAAGTTCTTATAATATATCGGATCATTATTATTACATTATCACTTTTACTATTATCATTATTTCATATTTAAGTAAAGAGAAATGCAACAGTTTTTAACTATAGAATATCTAAATATATTCTCTTGGGCAGCCCGGTGGCCCAGTGGTTTGGCACTGCCTTCAGCCCAGGGTGGGGTCCTGGAGACCCGGGTTCGAGTCCTATGTCGGGCCCCTGCGTGGAGCCTGCTTCTCCCTCTGCCTGTGTCTCTGCCTCTCTCTCTCTCTCTGTGTCTCTCATGAATAAATAAATAAAATATTTATAAATATATTCTCTTGACTAAATCATGCATCTTGCCATTTTATTTTCTATATTTATAATGGGAAACCATGACCCAAAATTATCAACTATAATCAATAACATTTTATCTTTAATAGTTTTTTCTAATTTTTTTCTTTTTAGTTATAAAATTTAGAAGCCTTCTAAATTAATGGGACAGAAATAACTTTTAGAAACAATTTGCATAATTCATTTAAAATTTTGTCTACTTTTGATAGTATATGATGAAATTAAACAGTGATGCTGTGAAAAAAAAAATATGGCAACCACATATGAAACCAAGTTTAAAAATCCTTTTACCCAGAGGAATGTAACAAACAAGTACAGTGATTTTACTGTTGACAGTAAGTTCATTTCTCTTTCATCGACCTCTAATAGAATCATCACAAAAAATTTAGAATTTTCTTCAGCTTCTACATACCATGTTACAGGATCTTTTCAAAGACCAGCAACTCAGCCACTGTCCCCTGCATTCTAGGAATTTATACCTTGAGAGAAAACTGATTAAGCCTTGGCCCACTCCTCATTATTTTTCCTAGAGAAATGAAATTGTGTTTACATAAAAATCTGCACACAAATGTTTATAGCAGTTCTACTCATAATTGCCAAAAACCAAAAATAGCTCACATGTCCCCCAAATGCCAAAAATCAGAAATAGCTCAAATGAACAAACTGTAATATATCCACACAAAGGAATATTACCCAGCAATCAAAAGAAGCAAACTATTAATAAATACTATAAAGATACTATGCTGAGTGAAAGAAGCCAGTCTCAAAAAGTTACGTACTATGAGATTCCATTTATATGACACATGGGGAAAGATAAGCTGTAGTGATAGAGAACGGAATCGGTGGTTGCCAAGGGTGATAGATGGGAGGAGAGTGTTACTGTGAAAGAATAGTATGGAATTTTGGGGGTGATGAAATTCATTTGTAGCCTAATTGTGTTTTTGTGTTAAAATTCACAGACTTATGCATCCCCCAAAAGGTCAATTTTAAACGGTTGATTTTTTTTTAAGCCGTATGCTTTAGAGTTCTGTTTCTATTCTGCAAATAGGAAAAGTAAGACATAGGAATAAAACTAAGTCACCCAGTTCGTCAAGATTGAAATTTGCAGATTAAAAATTAAATTGAGCTCTTAGAGATACTGTCTTATGTAATATTGTGATGACTTCATACATGTAAACTTCATATGTTTTTCTGGTATGTTGGTGGAACAGAAAGAAAGAAAATTCATCTCCACGAAAATTACTTTGAAAATTCCTATAAAAAAAAAAAAAGGCAAGCAGAAATGTCCCAGAGACTAAGCTCCTGATTTCAGTTAATGACGTATATGATCATATTCTAATAAAAGAACAAAATTCTGTATAAGATTTTGCTGGTTTGATGCTGAGTAGCTACTGGATAAGAATGATGGGCTTTGGAGTCAAACCGACTGGCTTCATAGCTCATTACTTTCACTTATTAGTTGTTTAACCTTCATTAAGTTACTTAAACTAAATATTATTAGTAGGAGACTAATGTCTCTGATTTCCACTGAGCTCCCGAATTAGAACCCCCAAAGTTTTCATGTGCAAATAGAAGGAAAGGTTTATAGTAATTGGGGAGCATAAGAGTAAATGGCGTTAAGAGGCATCCTGTAGATGACAGGGTATAGTCTCTTATGAATTATTCTAAAGCAAAGACTCAAGTGTGTCCACTTTCATCAGATTCTATTAAAGGGCAACTGGTTCATAAAAGCTAGGAATCAAATGTCTAATGAACATTGAGATCCTATGAGCTCAGGGATCGTCATTGATCCTTGTAGATTCTAAGAGACCAAGCAATCCTTTATCTAAGCTGACTTTTAGCAATTGACTGGGGAAGTCACAAATAGCTCCCAACCTTTAAAGAGAAAGAGATTTTCCATTTTGCGTGACATCACAGTCTAAAGTCTAGACCTAGGAAATGTGCTTTATTCTGAAAAAAGGGATGCTTGGCAACTGTCCTTTGTGTGCTACCACTGTCAACAAATACAGAGAATCAATTTGTCAAGCTTTCTCAGGAACATAACAGAAGATCATCCACACATGTGTAAGAGTGGAGTTTTAAAGAGGAAATCAAGCATCTTTAGTGTATTAGTTTCCTAGGATTCCTGTAACAAATTACCAGAAATTTTGTGGCTTGAAATAACACAATTTTATTATCTGACATTTCTCAAAGTCAGAAGTTCCAAATGGGTCTCACTGGGCAAAAATCATGGTGGCAGCCAGGCTGCCTTCCCTTCTGTAGGAGAGACTCCTTCTTACTCGTGCCACCTTCCAGAGGCTTCCCACATTCCTTGCTTAGGGGCCTCCTTCCAGCCTTGCAATGGCCAGCCAAACCTTGCTCACATACCGTTATCAAACCTAATTCCATCTACTATTTTGATCCCCTTTTGCCATGTAACATAACATATTCACAGATTAGTACATGAACATCTTTGGGAGGTCATATTTTACTTACCAAGCTAAGGCCTTGGTTAAATAATTGTAAGAATTAAGGTGGCATTTCTGTAAACTCGGGGCATAACTATCCCAAGTGAATAAAAAAAAGTGGGAGTCTGAGTGCAAGTGTATGAAAAACTGCTGAGCATAGATCAATTACTCTAAATTAAACAGCTGTCTCAGGGATTGGAGAGAGGATGGTATTAGGTTGGGAACTACAGCAAGTGAGGAAGCACAGTCTTGTTAATGGCCCTTAAATCTTGAACAAAGTGCTATACAAGTCATTTATTTTTTGGGGTGGGATGAATAGGATATTATAAGGGTTACTGGAGGGAATAGCAAGTCTTTTCTGGAGGCGTGTGGATACAGTGGATCTGATTCTCTTCAATAACCACCTTTGTGTGTGTGTGTGTGGATTTTTACCCAGTTTCAAGAAGGACATAGCCATATTTATAAAGACCTTTACGACTTTAGCTTCCTCTATGAATCCCACATCTAAACTTTCCTTGCTCCAGTGGGTCCTGAAGACAAGATTCAAGGTCTGAAACATAGATCATGAAGGCATCAGGTATTAGAAATTAGTCTGTACCACCATCATATTAGAGGCTGTGGATTCTTCTGGGGATCCCAGAAAGAGGCTTTGGGTCCACATTTAGTACTAGCATCTCATTAACAGAGTGGATCTCCTCCCATCAAATGTTCCAGAGTTGAATTACTAAGTTAGCAGAAAAGTGTGTTGATTAAAGAGAAACAAAACCAAAGGCAGAGTCTGAAATGTCTTTGAAATTTCTACCTCTGAGACAGTTTGGTTCTTCCTAGGAAGGAAGGATAGAAACAGTGGAATTTGTGGTAGATAATGTAGTCCCAATATCAGTTAAATATGAAAACTTCTATTTCTACAACTGCATGAAAAGTTCTCTTTTTTGTGTTAAAGGCAGTTATGGATTGACCAGAGCAGCTACTTTCACAGAGAGGGGTTCTTTTGTCGATGCTTGTCCTTTTCCTTTTTTGATTCTTTCTAGCTAAAGCAGAGCAAATGTTCTTCAATGTCCCTTTTCCTTACGATAATGACTGTCGTCTTTGTGTAGACTAGACATAGATATGTCCCTGTTCTTGGCTTTATTTAATACTTAATCTGAAAAGCTATTAATTTGATCTATTTTTCTTTTTTTTTTCTGAGCCAAAGTATCTTCCAAGTGCCCAGCAAGCTTTTGTAATTTAGAGAGAAGGTTATAGTCTATTATCCTATCTTCTGATTTCTGAGAAATTATGAAATCTTGACTTCTATTGAGACCAGAGTTTCCTAGTGGTAGCTAAGTGGTCTCTGAAACTAAACATAGAATTAGGTTTCCTCTGTTTATGGAACTGGACTATTTTTTTATTCTGGACTATTTTTTTATTGTGTATATATAACAAAATTTATAACTTTATTTTTAGGTACATAGTAGCACTGAATACATTCGCATGGTTGTGCAATCATCACCACCATTTCCAGAACATTTTTATCTTTCCAAGGTGAAACTCTGTACCCATTAAACATTAACTCCCTATTGTCCCTTACTCCTAGCCCTGGACAACTACCATTCTACTTTCTGTTTCTGTGAATTTGACTACTCTAGGCACCTCATATAAGTAGAAGCATGTAATATTTATCATTTTGTGATTGGTTTCTTCCACTTTATACGTTTTCAGGGTTCATTTATGTTATAACATGTGTCAGAATTCCATTCCTCTTTTAGACTGAGTAACGTTCCGTAGTACGTATATACCACATTTTGTTTGTCCGTTCATCTGCTGATGACTATTGGGTCGTTTCCACCTTATGACTATTGCGAATAATACTGCTATGAATATTGGTGTACAAATAACTGTTCAAGTCCTGCCTTGCGTTTTTTAGCTTTATACTCAGATGTGAAATTCCTGGATCATATGGAAATTCTATGTGTCGTTTATTTAAAGAACTGCCATAGTATTTTTCTCAAGAGCTATGCTATATTATAGTCCCAACAGTGATGTGCAAGCTTATTATGTTCAAGGGTTCCAATTTCTCTAACTCCTTGTTTACATATTATTTTCTGTTTGTTCGTTTATAATAGCCATTCTTCTGGATATGAAGTGGTATCTCATAGTGATTTTGATATGCATTTTCTAAATAATTAGCAATATTCAACATCTTTTGTTATGATTAGTGGCCACCTATATATCTTCTTTGGACAAATGTCTATGTGAGTCTGTTAGCCATTTTTTAGTGGGTCGTTTGTGGTTTTGTTGTTGAGTTATAAGAGTTCTTTAGAAATTTTGGATATTAGTCCCTTATCAGGTATATAATTTACAAGTATTTTCTCCCACTTGCCTTTTTATATAGTTGACAGTATCTTTCAATGTGTAACACTTTTAAATTTTGATGAGGTGCAATACACCTATTTTTCCTTTGATGCCTTGTACTTTTGATGTCATAACCAATAAATTATTGCCAAATCTGATGTCATAAATATTTCCCCCTACATTTCTCCTAAGAATTTTATAGTTTTAGTGTTTATATTTAAGCCTTTGGTCCATGTTGAGCTAATTATTGTATATGGTATAAGGTAAGGGTTCAACTTCATGCTTTGCATGTGAATATTTACTTTTCCCAGCACGCTTTGTTGAAAAGACGGTCTTTCATCATTGAATGGTCTTCACACCCTTGTTGAAAATCATTCGGTCATTTTTGTAAAGTTTCATTTCTGGACTCTCTATTCTATTCCATTAGTCTATCTATCTGTCTCTGTATCAGGACAATAATGTTTCGATTATTAATTGTATCTTTGTAGAGAGTTTTGAAATCAGGAAGTGTGAGACCTGCAACCTCATTCTTTTCAAAGATTGATTTGACTATTTGAGGTCCCTTGAGATTCCATTCCAATTTGAGGATGTATTTTCTATCTATGCAAAAAGTATCATTGGGATTTTGATAGAGATTGCATTGAATCTGTAGATCACTTTGGGTAGTATTGACATCTTAGCAATATCATCGTCTGATCCACGAACATGGGATGTCCAGTTTATTTGTGTTTTCTTTAATTTCTCTCATCAACATTTTGTACTTTTCAATATTTAAGTCTTCCATCTTCTTGGTTAAGCTTATTATTAAGTATTTTTAAACTATTTTAAATGGAATTGCTTTTTAAAAAAAAATTCCTCTTCAGATTTTTCTTTCCTAGTGTATAAAAACATAACTAATTTTTACACGTTGGTTTTGTATTCTAGAACTTTGCTGATTCTTTTACTAGTTTTAAGTTGTTTTTTTTTTTAATAGAATGTTTAGGATTTTCTACTTATAAGGTTGTATTGCCTGTGAACAGAGGTAATTTTACTTCTCCCTATTCAGTTGGGATGTTCTTCATTTCTTTTCTTGTCTAATTGTTCTGGCTATAAATGCCAATATTATGTTGGAGACAAGTGGCAAAAGCTGACAGACTTGTCTTCCTGATCTTAGGAAAAAGACCTTCACTGTTGCTTATAATGTTAGCTATGGGTTTTCATACATGCCCTTTATTGTGTTGCAGTAGTTTCCTTCTGTTCCTAGTTTATTAAATGTTTTTATAATAGAATGGTGGGGAATTTTGTCAAATGTTTTCTCTAGACCATTTGAGATAATCATGTGTTTTTCTTTCTTCATTCTGTTAATATGGTATATCACACTGACTTTCATATGTTGAATCATCTTTGCATGTTTTCCAGGAATAAATTCTATTTGGTTATGTTGTATATTCATTTAAATGTTCTCTTGAATTCGGTTTGCTAACATTTTATTGTGGATTCTTACATCAATGTAGTTTTGTTTTTTCTGAAGTGTCTTGTCTGGTTTTGGTATCAGGGCAAAGCTGACCCGGTCTAGTAATAATGTGTAATAAAATAATAATAAATTTTATTAGGAAGTATTTATTCCTCTTCAGTTTTTTAGAAGAGTTTGAGAAGGATTCCTATCAATTCTTTAAATGTTTGGTCAAATTCACCATAGTTTTTCTTTGTTGAAAGGTTTCTAAGAAGTGTTTCAATCTTGTTAATAGTTATGTCTATTCAAAATTTATATTTCTTCATGATTCAGTCTTTAGATTGTGTGTTTCTAGTAATTTATACATTTCATCTACTAGAATGGATTTTGACCAATGAATATGGACAAGAATGAGTTCAAGGATACCTGCTGAGTGTTCTTGTCCAATTTTTATATTCTTTACACATATGCCCAAAGTTAAATATTGCCCCATATTTTTAATGTCATTTTGATAAGCAATTCATCTTGCTTTTGCTAACCAAGTTTTGGCTTATCTCAACCTCACACATAGACAAACTAATTGATGGAGATCAGGAAGTCCAGGACTATAGATTCCTAAGGCAATCCTAAATTTGTTAGTGAATTTGAGCCTTCCTTTTCTTAAGAAGGTTTGGCAAGTCATTAACTAGATTATGGAAATCTTATCTGGACCATGGTTTAGAGCTATAAGACCTCCCAGGCTGGTCAATATACTCATAGACCTTATAAGATACTATGAAGGAGTATTGTCCAGGGAGAAAGACATATTTTAAAAGGGGAAGTGGAAGAGAAGAGGGTCTGTTGAAGATGCAATAAAAAGAGAAGTAAAGCAAGAAAGGAGACTCAAGGTCAAGTGTTCAGAAGAAGGTCAACTGAGAATTGAATCATGAGCTAGAGAGAAGTACACTTTGAATTTTAGATCCACCAAGTTGTTAGTAGTCCTTCCCAAGGTATCCTTAAAAGAAGAAATTTATTTATTTATTGTCTTTTAGAGTTGTCCTGATTTTAGAGTGTCTTCATACGCACCCCCCCCCAAATGCTGCCTATTGATATTTATAAAATTTAAACTCTTGGATCCCAAGGTACCAAGCAAAAGACAATCTCATTCTTGTTTCAAGTGTTCCAGAATATCATGTAAAGGTGGAGCACGGGTGCAACTGCATTAGTGAAATTCAGTGTCTCTCATAGCCCAGCAAAATACTAATGTGCTGACTTGAATATAGTATTTTTACCTCCTCATTTAATTGACCTTCACATTGAAAGTATTTTTTTAAAAAGGAAATATTTTGTTTTTTAAATGAATTTAACTTGGTTAAAAAAATTATAATCCAGGCAATGCAAGTTTTATGTTAATTTCTGAATCCACCCCACTTTCAAAGGAAAAAAAATTACACTACATGGATAGAAAAGTATTTGTAGGCAAACTTTTTTGTAATGTCACTTAATCATGTTACTGGACCTAATGTGCTCATTTCTTAGGGGTGAGAGAGGAAATAGGCAACATAGCATTGCCTCTAAGTTACCATGCATGTATGTGAGTAGACACGTGTTTATACATCTTTAATGCAAAAATTTTAAAGTTGTATTGAAATTTTGCAACTCCAAAATGACAGCATTCTTTCTAGTAATTCTGTCAACCAGTTGGCATCTGCAAGATGATTGTGATAAAATTTCATTGTGAGTCAAAGCATATTTTTTTAACTCATGCAATGATTGTTATTGTCCTAAATTGACAGGTGAAGTATGTTGTCCAGATGAACAGCACAATCGGGTTTCCACTGGCATCGGTGACTCCTGCTGTGGCAGATTGCCTTACTCCACCTCAGGAAACCAGATTTGCTGTGCTGGGAGGCTTCATGATGGCTATGGCCAGCAGTGCTGTGGTGGACAGATTGTGAGCAAAGATTTAGAATGCTGTGGTGGAGAAGAAGAGGGCATGCCATACAGTCGCCTTCCAGGTAAGGAGCCCTTGTCTACCTTTCAGTAGGTAGAGAATCTGAGAAACAGGGAGGTTGAGAAACTTGCCCTAGATATAAAGCAAATAAGGAATTAAAGCTCGTGTTAATTATATCTAATGCAAAATTTAGGTACATGTTGTATCACAAATAAAAATGTAATTTCACATTTTTTATGCTCATGTGAGGCATTTCATTAAAACAGACCAAAACTCTTTCCTCCTGGAAAAAGTGTCATATCCACAATAAGCAAAAGAAGAACAAAAACACATATGAATGCATTGGTTCTGGATCAATATTAGAATTAGAATATTTCCTAGCGAATTTCCTAGCAAATGCTAACAGTACACAAAACTATTATTGATGACATTATGTCAATTCTTTTAAGCTAGTGAATTAACACTAATTTTAATAGCAATCATTATCATTGATGGAATACTTACTACCAACTAGGTACTATGCCCAATGTTTTATATATTATTACCTCAATTAATCTTTATAACTATCTTACTAAATAGGTTCTATTATTGTCTGCATCTTAAAAATGAGGAAACTGAGGCACAGAGATTGGACAGTTGTCCAAGAATACATAGTAGTCAGATGCAGATTTTTAGGTGCCTGAAATTTATACAATTGGGGGGAAAACCTCTTTAAGGAAAGAAAATAAAATGATTAAGATAAGACAAAATATAAAAATATTTGTTTAGAAAGGAAAAATAAATTATAAAAATTATAAAGAGAAGAAAAGAAATCTAGCAAATCCCACTAACATAAAAATAGTATGTTTGGATTATATAACTTATATAACTTATATAACTTCTGACATCCCTCTTATCTCCCGCTGACATGTTTAACTTATATGCTTGATCACCTACCTCTTCATGAGACAATGGCTTTTATACTATTTATCTGTAGAGGGATAATTCGTTCTTTCCTGTCATGTGATTAATAAAAACATTTCCTAATTGTTTTAAGTTTATATAAGTGGCTTTAAGCTTCCAAATTTATTTTTGTAATATTAGGTAAATGTTTAGGACTATTGTCAAATTTGGAGAAATATCTACCAAGGATCTTTCTAAGATTTAAGGGGGTCTTAAGTTTTCTTGTCTTAAAGTGATTTGCAGTGACTGGTCTTAAATATTTGTTGAACTGACAACATCATTAACAAGTTTTTATGGATATCCTTATTATATGATTGAATTTGAGTTGTATGCTATCATGACGTCACTATTTTATCTACACACCAGCAAAAGTATAATTTTTTCCAATATATTTATGAGTTACCGCTTCATAATTTGTAATAATTTATGCTTCAATCCTAGACCCATCATTTTCTTTTAATAGTTTACTACCTTTGTTATAATCTAAAATTTATTCTGTTATAATTCTCTTCTTGATGCCAGAATATTTCAGTTGATTCTACTTTTCAGTTTTACAGCTTTTGTTTCATATTCTATTAATTTTTCTATCTGATCTTTCTCTTTCTTTAAAGCTTCCCTTTACGTGCATCCAAATTAGGAGTCTATAATTTCTCACATTCCTTTTCTTTCCAAATTGCAGTTAAAATGGAATATTCAAGCCTTAATGACTTTTTTATAGACATGACAGAAGTCACATGAACGTAGCTACTGAACCCAAACTAAATATTTTCTCAACTCAACTTCCCCTTGGTTAGATTTCAGAAATGTACATGGTCACTCTCCTATTTGATCAATACAAGGACACATAAGACAGAAAGCAAATTAGTGGGGCAAGAGACAGGCCATAACAAACTGTAGTTAAATACCATACATTTGTGAATTTTATAAAAACTACGTAACAGTGCCTACCTTGGAAGGGGCTCGTATAAGCAAAGGGCCCTGAAACCCAGGCTTCATTAGCTTCCAAGTAAATCTGCTTGTGCAACTAGCAAGTGTTGGAACACCAGCCCTTCTCTGAGCATGATTTCAGGACATCAGTGTATCTTGATGCAGATGAACTATGAATTCCCTACTGTTTTTCTATAATTTCTTCTTTTTAAAAAAACCATCAAAGTGTTACCCATAACATCAGTAGTAGTTATTTAAATTATTGTAGCGTTATTATTAAATGCCATATTTTGTACACATTCTCTATGTAAATGTAAAGTTCTGATGAAAATTACTAAAAAAGCACTTCAAGAACAAAACTAATCAATCAAAATTTTTTTTAAGTATCAACCATGAGGGTACCTGAATTTTGTGCCTTAATGAGAATAATAGACTCTCAATATTTTCATAGACCTTAAATAAGTAAGAACTGCATAATTATATTATTCACAATTAAATTTGAGGAATTCCAGTATGGGAAAGATTTTCTTCCTTCTTTGAGTCAAAAAAATAATAATAATTTCTAGTTTTTTATTTTGTCTTTGGATAACCATTAAGTGTGTTTCCAAGGCATTTACTATATTCTATGAAGTTATAGATCATCCATCTGGATCCACAGTACATCCATCTATGCATTCTTTTTTAATCCAGCTGAATAGGATGTATTTAGAGGAAGATTTTAATATACACACTGTCAAACGGTTTGGTAGTCCCATGTCATTTTGTTCAGTAATAGTAATGATGAAAGTTGTTCTTCATACAACAGAATTTCAATTAGGACACTTCTATTGACACCTAAAATTTAAGGATTACCTCTACTACATGACACCGGACACCTGGATCTGCAGTGTAAGGTAACAAGAAAGTTGACTTTGCCAGATAAACCCAAGAAACAAAAACAAAAACTAACTCACCATATGTTTGAAAATGAATGATGCATTAAATTCTATGATACAAAAGAGTTCAGTGTAGACACATAGTCCTTTCAGAAAATTTCCCCATGTATTGTTGCCTTAAGAAGTTAGCATTCTGAGGATAACTGCAATCCAGTCAAGGAATCCAGCCAGGTCAAGTGACTCCTAGGTGCTGCTTATTGGCTAATAGGTGATTACACGATGATCAGGAAAGAAGATAACAACTACAACAAAAAGTAAACAACATTCTGTGTTCACTATTTGCCAAATAGGGTTCTGTGTGCTTCATATACATGAACACATTTATAACACACTTAAACATCCCAACGAACCTAGGACGTAAGTGCTACCCTAGTCTCCATTTTCGAGATGAGAAAACAGAAGCACTTCTCACAAAAGTGAAAAACTGTCCCCAAATCACATAGCTAGCAAGTGGCTGCATTACTTCAGGTAAAATTAATTGCTATTATAAGTGAACCCCCAAATTTGTAAAGGCTCAAATACAGTAGGGGTTGACTTTATCTTGTATCATAGCACTGGGATATGAACCTAACTGCAGGTTATCTCTCTTTTCTAGTTATAAGCTAAGAACAACCAGATGATATGGTCACTTTGGAGCTATATCCATTTCTGCAGCCAGAAGGGGAAAAGAGCACAGAATAACATGTGTGTGTTTTTCATTTGCCAGGTCTAGGAATAGCAAATATTTTAATTAACATTTCACTGACTAGAACTCAGCTATCCGTTGACACCTAAATACTAGGAGGCTGGGAGATTTGCCCATGAATTCTTGCCTCTATGGCTAAGAATGGATTCTAACTGCATCCAAATGGCTATGGAGTCCATGTTCTTAACTTCTTTGATCATTCTGATAGTTGAACAAGCATTGGATACTCTCCAACCTAAGCCATATCAGTGTCTGTCAGGTCGACTGAGCAGGGCCAGTATAATAAACTATCAAATTGCAAACATTTTCTGGAAGACTGGAAAAAAAGAGTCATTATAAACTCTGCTCATTGACTGCACACCTAATGTATGCCAAAGTTAGAAGAAAGGGTACTAAGTATGAGTGCTAGGCCCTGAGACAGTGACTTTTAAAGGATAACCTGGGACTGCTAAGGGCCTGACCCTTTGCAGAAAGATGTTTGTAGGTGGTCTGTGAGATCAAAATGATTTTCATAACAATACTAACCTATCATATGCCTTTTTCAATCTCATTCTCTCGTGAGTATACACTGAAGTTTTTCAGAGGTTACATAGCATGTGATATTTCAATAACTGAATGCAGAAGAAGATATGAAAAGTTAACTCCTTCTAATAAGTGAGACATTAGAGACACTTGCAAAAATACAAAACCATGTCATTCTTCTCACTAACTTTTCTCAGTTTGGAAAATGCATTTATTCATCATAGGTATTTATGTTAACATGCTATGTATTTATTATCATTTTAAATGAATTAATAAATACATATTTCAAAAGTCTTTGTTTTAGGCTCTAACCCATATTCATCAACAGATATAACCCATATAAACAAAAGCTATTTGGAGTCCTGTTACAAGTATAAAGGGGTCCTGAGACCAAACTTTGTGAATCACTGCTTTAAGCCATGGTAATCGTGTGTACTGGAAGATCATGGCAATTAGTTAGTTATCCTGTGCTGTGACTAACCAGTTGAGTTCCTTCTCTTTTAGTTGAGTAGCTAAAGATATGTCCCTTAAAGATAGAACAATGTATGACAGGTTGGGGGGATGCAAAAGCGTTGCCCTCTCCATACCATAGTGAGTCATTTTAGCATCTTTGTTCATTTATTGCTTTCTTTTTTTAGTCAATTGCCATCATCCTTCATTTGATAAAAATGTATGATGTAGTGACTATGCTCAATACATTATTCTCAATGCTTTGTGATTGTAAAAATGGCTAAGATTCCATTTTTATCCTTAAAGATTTATAATCTAATCAAGGAGGGAAGTATCTATAAGGTTAAACACAGTCCATAAGAGAAGGATGAATGCGAGTATATTCTTAAGACTGAGAAATCACTCCGATCAAGGTGATGGAAAAATCGAAGCCATTAGATTGGAACCTCAAACAATGAGTAAGATTTTGGGATGTGTAGATGGAAGGAGGACATTTCAGCTAATGGGCATAGCTTGAGCTAAAGTGTGAAATGAGCAATCTGTGAAGCATGTCCAAGTCGTAGAGAGCAGTTGGGTTTATGGGGGGGGGGGCTCTGCTGTGTGCAAGGAAATAGGGGGAGAAATGTGTGAGTAGGCAAAAGGATCGAACATTCCTTAGTAATCAAGGAAGAGTCAGTGTGACGATAGAATTATGATTTAAGGACACGAATTAGATTTTGGTGGCAAAATGAATGTGAGGGAGAAGGAAAGAGAAGTCAGAACACTATCGCCAAAAAGGAAAACATACCTGTTTTAAGAAATGAAGTAGAGGTAATTGTCCACTAGGACACTGGTTCCTAATCTTTGGGGTGGGGGGAGGAACCATACACCCCCTTAAGAATCTTTGGAAAGCTACAAAGCCTCTCTTCAAATACTAGGACACAGACCTGGCACAGAAATTTGCCTGCAGTTCCACACACCTCACACCTCTGTGGGCCTGAACTTCAGGATCACTTTTTATTTACTTCTCTATGATTTTCCACGCTTGTCAAATATTTCTCAAGCAAATTGCAACACTACTCAGCTCCTGTGAATGAAGACTAGCTCTAGAGCTTCTCCCGACATTCCACCATTCTGACAAGTTCGGTAGTCATGGTGGAGTGAAGGGATGATACTTTTAAAAAAAGAAAAGAATCTCGTTTTAGTCTCTTGACCTTCCTGCAGGTTTCAGTGACAATAGACACGTTCCACCTGTCTTTTTTCCTCTGTCTGCTGCCGCTCCCTCCTGTCGCCCCTAATGACTGTGACCTCAATGACCTTCCAGAACATCCATATGGCCCTTTTTCTTCTCAACCTAGCAACACCATACCTGCTTCATGAGGGTTTGGATCTCATAATATTGTTCCTAAGCCTGGCCTCTCTCACTGCCTGGCATTGTGTGCCTGCCATAAGACCGGGCTGGCTCGTAAAACATCTCTTTATGTACTTTATTACTTAAACTCTTTTATTTGCCTGCAGGAGCCCGTTAACAAAATCACATTGAATTGACTTTCTCACACCAAATCAAATCTCCCTGGTCCCAGTTCAGTTGTCTTTGTCAATATGTATTTTATAAATGGAGTGAATTAACAGATGCTGTTGGAACAGAAGTGCTGGGGTAGCGTTTATGTTTTTACTGCTCTCTCTGGGCAGATGAGTTGTGTAGGAGTGTTATACAGGTATCTCGGGATGAAAGTCATGCTCGTCACTACAATGGATATGTATTCTTAACCATTTTCTTTGGATGTATTTTAAACCTCTTTATTACTCTTTCTATTCTTAGTGTTTGCTTATAGGGTTTTATCATTTATGCCATTAATCTTGGACTGGACTTGGTTATATCTTTTAGTTTTAAGAGGTGGACATTAAAATCCCCCTATCACTCAAAGAGAACAAGATTTTTCTGTTAGCCATGAGAGACTGATCACAACATACCCTTGGAACCTATTGTCTGATCTCTATTTATTATACATGTTGTCCATGCAGCCTCTGATAGGAAACTCTGGTTTGAAACTGCTTTGTCATAGAATACTGAGTTTCCATGTCCTGGAGTCGGACTTCAGCAGAATGAAGGACTACTGCTATTTGTTATATAAGATGGGATTTGGAAACTTTGCAAAGAGGGAAATTTAGGACAGAAATCCACTGTGAAAAAGCTCTACTAAAGAATATTGTCCAAGAAGATTTCCATGTGATGTAATGAATTTTTGAAAGGTGTGATGTAGAAAAAAAACATAGCTCAATGATTTGGAGAGTATTTTTGCTCTACCCTTTCTTTGTCAGTTTTGTGGTGGTAGCCAGGGAGCCATCTACCGGTGGAGACAAGCATGCAGTTCTTTTCTTTCATATTCTGCTGCCAATTTTATGAGTTTGTCCTGAGAATTACTAATCACAAAACTTTGTTTTCCAGTCTTATAGGCCTAAAATATGGTCCCTTGGCTTAAAATGTGGTCCCCATGATCAGTCCCAGAGCTGCACATTAATTTATCATATTCCAGACTCTGTTTTTTACGACTTTACTGTTTTTATCTCAAAAGCATGATTCATAATTCTTGGTCTTTTTTTTTTTTTCTTAGAAAAATGGAGCACCTGTTTTACAAGATTAACAATTTAGAAATTTCACCAGGACTCTATGTTTATAAATGCTTTCCTTGTCAGCCCTGGCCATTAAATGAGTGTTAGTAACACACTGACACTATTCATAATATTGTGAGTAAAAAACTCCTTCACTGTTTTCTCCGATTGTATCCAATTACATGGAAGCTATCTGTTGGATATATATGCTGTTGGGGAAGATAAAATATGCAGTTTGATATCAAAAATAAATCTCTAATAGCTCTATGTGTACTGTACCACTCGAGTAACATCTGCCCAAAGAGAATCTTCACCTTTGTACAGATTTAATGAGCAGCCTCTGGAAGAATAGATCAATCCATCAACAATACATGACCTGTTTTGTTTTTCTTTTGGCATATTTAAAATTGTGCGTTCTACGTGTCAGAGTTCAAAAGTCAAGTGCTACATGCGATAAATTAGGCAGGGGTCAAAAGTTATTGCAATGCAGTTTCAGAAGATTGTCTGTCTCTGAATTTGCAGCTCATTCATGCTGAAGTGATGCACTATGGGAATTACTACCAAACTCTGCTCGGCAACATCTGCTCTCCCTAAGTGAGTTAGTGCACGTCAGACATCTTTATGTCAGAATATTGCAGTGATGGATGCAGTCTTCAGAAAATGCTGCATAAAAATCTGGTGTGCCGTTCTGGCCATTAAGTGAAATTACTATTTAAATTAATGGCACTGTCACAGTTTATCTGTGCAAAGAATGAAGCTGATTAGGGTATTAAGTAATTAGCAATTTATCACACCGGAACAAGGTTGATAATAATTAAAGAAGTAATGGTTTACCAAAGAAACTAGAAAGGGAGTCACTTCTTGTTATGAGAGTGGAATCTTGGCTGAAAATTTTAATTCAGTGAAACAAAGATGAACCTCTTTGCGAAGGAAGGCAGGCTTTTTTTTTTTTCTAGTGTAAAAACAGTTCATTATCAAAATTTTAGTTGACCTGTCAAAAGTCCCTCAGAGCGATCAGATGACTGATTAGGAGTTTCGAATTAGGTCAAAGTCTGCATTTTGATTTTATACTTAAAGCATGGTGAAGCCATAAAGTGACTGGGGAGTAGAGGGGGAGAATGTATTCTGCTCCCTAAAGGGCCAGTTTTTAGTCTTCGGATTGCTCTTTAAAATAGAAACATGAATTATTTTAAGAAAACTGCTAGAGAAAAAAAAAAATGACACGAAAGAAATCCAAGGTTGTATTTAAATGTCTGATCAGAAAGCAGCAGAAAAATAATGTCCAAACAATATAAAACTGGACGCTGTAGATTTGTCTCTTTACTGTGTGTGTGCACGCGTGTGTATAACACGTCATTTTTACCTGTCCTGATCAAGACTCAGATTACAACGATAGCTCTGCTGTGAGTATTTATGTGAAAAAAAAAATTTCCTGGATATATTAAAATAATGGAAATGATTAATAAAGCGCCGAAGAAAAGAGTTTACTTCTAAACCAATTACTTTGGGCAGTTACCCCATTTACATGGCATGCTAAAGCTCCATTACGGTCAATGTATATCATTTTAAAATATTGGTAGATTTTTTTTTAAAAGGGAAAGATTGGAATTCTTTGGAGTCATGTGTGGCTAAACTCTTTCCTTAAGGTAGGTACCGAGCCAGTATCTACTTTCCATATTTTTTTATTTTTTTATTTTTAAGTAAAAGGCACTTAAAACTCGCTGGTCTATTATTAGGAGTGTCTTTCATAATGTAGGTGTTTGTACAGGACCAGATCAAACAATTCAGGACCCCAGGGCACTTTGAGGTTGAGGTTCTTTATGTTATCAGTCAGGACTAATAATAAATAAACACAGTTCTAATTAAAATAAATCATTCATCACACGGGCCTGCTTTATAACTGGATATAAACTCTGATATAATAGCACTGTGGCATGGGGTGTAGGCACCTTAATTTCTGGCTTAATCTGACTCTGGAGTATTGTTTATTTACTCAGGCTTTTATGTCTAAATTTCTGCTGTGTCTGTTCTATGGCAAGATCTAAATGATGTGAACACAGGCCATAAAGCTGAATTTGGTGCGAGAAGGGAGGCTATTTGGTAGGAAAGGCACACATGTCTTTCCTCAACAAGTGGTGATCAAGGCTCCTCCTTCCAAAGTCTTTCTGCCACTTATCCATGTCCTCCAGCCTCTTATCCATGTCCAGGGATGTGTCCAGATCACAGTGCTACTCATTAAATAGTGGCCTGATTAGTGAGCAAGTTCAGCTGGTTTTGAACAAACCTATCTCATGAAGAAAGAAAGACTGGTTACCATTGCTGTTGGATTCACAAGAAGCAAATATTTGCACCCTCGACACAAGCTGGGCCAAAACTCACAAGACTCCTGCCCCAGGGTCTCAGTGCCAGGATGCTGCTACCTTTACACTCCATCTAGGCTCTTATTATCCCACGGTGCTTCAGTGACCTTCTCTCCCTTTGAGAATTTCTAGAGCTTTCTTCTGATCCCCTGAACTTTATCCTTTCTTCTCCAACACAGTGTTATTATCATCACAAAATGGGCAGGTAATTCTCATGACGGAAATCAGGGCCTTTTTTTTTTTTTTTAATGGAGCCTGGGAGAAGTCTGGCCCCATCGAATGATTTCAGAATGCTTCCTCTCGTGTGTTCTTTACCTAATTAGTGTCTGGTGCTCTTGGTAAGAAGGACCCCTCATTGCACATTTAAATCACCTTGGTAGGGAAATGCTACCTTAGGTACTGTACCATTTCAGCAACTGCCTGACTCTGACATTTTTATACCAAACTTTATAGCAGTCTCCGTTTTCTCCCTTTTTTTTATTTCATATTCATATATAACATTTTATTGTTGCAGGGATGTTCTGTTGTGGGCAGGATTATGTGAATATGTCAGATACCATATGCTGCTCAGCTTCCAGTGGAGAGTCTAAAGCACATGTTAAAAAGAATGACCCAGTGCCAGTAAAATGCTGTGAGACTGAACTTATTCCAAAGAGCCAGAAATGCTGTAATGGAGTTGGATATAATCCTTTGAAATATGTTTGCTCTGACAAGATTTCAACTGGAATGATGATGAAGGTAATTGATAGAAAACCTCTCAGAGGTGCTGATTTGACAATGGAAAGAGAAATACATTGTTCATAACTATTTTTCTAAAATAGGAATATAAAAACTCCTGTGTGCATTATTCATTTTCACATTACATCCATATTAATACCAAATGAGTTCGCTGTGATTGATGTTATTGCAATGAATTCTAAAGGAATTAATAATGATTAGCTGTTCTCAGGAAGCTTTTCCCAGCACTTCAGATAGGACAGGACTTTCAGTCTCTGTGCTGAAAGAGCCAACACTTGTGGTCTGGGACCTCTACGTGGTACCGGTCTATGTCCATGGGTGCTGTGGAAGGAAACAGAGAGAAATTCGGTCTTTTTCCCTCTGGGCCCCAAACCATAATCAAACACTTTCCTTTGATAGAAGCTTTAGATCCAGCAAATTCACCTTTGCCTATATTTTATTCCTTGAGACACTGGACGATCAGCAAATGCCTGCCACCCATAAAAGTGCATAGGCCTATGAGTGTACCATTTGTTTGTATGTTGAGATGCTTCACGGACAGACATGTCATGTTTTATTAGCATTAAACTTGACCCAGGACTCCAGAAAACTACCACTTTAAGGAACAGAGTGTGGGCATTTAAAAACGAAACACCCTACTGTGTTCTGAGTAATTTGCCACTAGGAGATGACTGCAAATGAGTATTTGGGTCCCAGACACTGCAGGGGCTCTTGCGGACTGATGTAACTATACAGTCATCATGTGGACACCATATACTTCGGGATATAAAGTAAATAAAGTAACTCTTGAGATTGCCAAGGTCCCAGCAAGCACTTTACAACAATTACTATTAAGACCATTCATAACGTTGTTAGAAAGACTAAGTACTTTATGAAGTGAATAATCATACAAAATACCCATCAAAAATAGTTGTTCACCTGCAATTTTTTTTTTTTTTAGAAATTGGTCCGACCTATACACAACTTTAGATAGCCAGTTCTATGAAAGAAATCTATCCAACACTCTGCTCCCAAAGTTTACATTTATTCCAGGCCATTGTCTTCAGAAGTTTGACCTGAGAAATTTTTTCTGAAATACACAGTCTTTTTTTTTTTTTTAATTTTTTTTTTAATTTATTTATGATAGGCACACAGTGAGAGAGAGAGAGGCAGAGACACAGGCAGAGGGAGAAGCAGGCTCCATGCACCGGGAGCCCGACGTGGGATTCGATCCCGGGTCTCCAGGATCGCGCCCTGGGCCAAAGGCAGGCGCCAAACCGCTGCGCCACCCAGGGATCCCTGAAATACACAGTCTTAATAAGCTGTTGTAGTTGCAAAGACATGTCTTTAAAATGACTAGTTAAGAAGATTCTATGTAGAAAACTTTTAAAAGGGCACTCGTATTTGAAAAATGAGGAAACCTGTTAGTTTCGAAAATGACGCTACTGCTTACAACTATTTGTTTCATTACTACTCACTCACATCTGTTTCCCAGGCATCTCATTTTGGTTTCAGGAAGATATGGCTTCCATTATTCAAGGACAACGTTCAGGATAGTTACATGATCTTTTAGGTTGACTTCACTTGGCTCAGTGAAGGTCAGTGAAGAGTCATATTGATAATTCGTGTTTATTATGATTAGGACAACATTTCTGAATGCTGAATCCAGTAGTGTGTTGCAGATAAAGTTCAGTCTCTAGATTGTATTTTGTTTCCTGAAGACCTCTTTCCTGGAGACTTCTGTATCCTGCTCCAGTCAGGACTGGACTACTGTGGGATTTCTCCCCTGTAAGTCTTCCCTAAATGTGGGTTTCAGAATTCCTTCTACTTCTCTCCTGTGTTGGTGTCTCTATATTCTCATTCCAAAGGTCCCCTTTTCTTGCCTTCTCTTGGAGAAATATCATTTTGGGTGTATGTGCATGAAAGGTAAATTTGGGGGGAGCTTGATGTTTGAAATTATCATTTTTCTAGGCTCCTACTAGATTGATGCTTGACAAGGTATACAATTCAAGGTTAAAAATTATTTCCACTCAGGATTTTGCCATAATTTCTGTATTTTTAAACTTCCATTGCTCTTCTAATTCTTGTTTTTTGCCAGGTATCCATGTGTTATTTTTCCCATGAATGTTTTTAAAACATTATCTTTATTCTGTTTTTCCAAAATTTCATGACATTGTGCCTCTATGTGAACTACATTATTATTATTATTATTATTCATGATTATTATTCAATGATTATTATTCACTTTTTGTGGACTTTTTCAATGTGAAGTCTCATGAGCTTCAGTTCTGGGGAATGTTCTTTTATTATTTCTTTGATAATTTTCTCTCTTTTTATATCTCTATTTTTACTGATTAGTTGGGTGTTAGACTTCCTAAGCCAATCTTTCAATCTTTTTTTTTTCTTTTTATTTCTTGACTATTGATTAGTTAACTCTTCATCTTTTTTAACATGATCAGATATTGCCTTATCTTCACCTTTCAACCTTTCTATTGGTTGATTTTTTTTAATCTATCATATTATTTAGTTAATTAGCTAGCTGGTTGTAGTCTTTCAGGGTTCTTTATTTTTTCCTGACTGTTATTTATTCATGGCATCCTACTCTTGTTCCATTCATGGGATATCTTTCTTATCATTCTAGAAATACTGAACCATTGTTGTTGTTATTTATTGTTTGTTTGCTTTATTCCTTGAATTGACTCATTTGTTTGGTACTGTTTTAGTTTTCTTCTTTCCTTGCTTTGTTTCTGCTCCCTCTCAGTTCTTTTTACTATGTTTTAAACATATTCTTTCCATTGGAAGCCAAATGAAAGCTCACTGTGCATAGACATCTATAAGTAGGGAGCTCACAGTAGCATAATCATGTGGCAGAGTAGCTTTTTGTCAGGAAGTCACATTACCAAGAATCCTTAGCAACTATGCTTAACTAATTATCCTTAATAATCCATTCTAGATTGGAATAAGATATATGCCTGGCTGACAGCATACAAGGAATCAGTGGGAAAGGGGACTGGGATTCTCACTGTGCAATATGCAGACTTGTATTTGGTTTTCCCACTGGCTCCTGGCTTATATCTTCCACTGGACTCTATTTCTTTTATTTCACCAAATCTTTTCTAAGCCTATCCCATTTTGTAACACTTTACCAAAATGCAGCTAGGAATAACAACCAAACCTACTACTAATGTTCTAGATTATGACCTCTTCCCCTATGACTGTGAGCTCAGTCGCACACACTACTATGACAGTTTTGCCCTACTTTGACAGTTATCCCAGGTCATAATTTTATCAAATAGTTAGCCACAGCATAACAGTGTTCCCCAACTCTCCACACCCTAGTACATATTTCTTTGCCATAGCCCACCTAACCATTAAGCCAATGCCATGTGTTTTAGGGTTCTATTGTTCTTAAGACAATCTCTAGCTTTAAAGTCCCAATTTATGTTTTACCTAGGACATGCTAAACTATGCCAAAATAAAAACAAATGCACTCACGTATGGAATGGGTCAATAGAACAAAAGTTAAAAAAAATCATTCACATTATAATCCAATGTGAGTTAGGCAGCTGTCCTCCAAGGAATGTTGCAGGAGCCAAATCCCCTTACATCTTGTGGGGCTTTACATAACGCCCTCAGATTGCAAAGGAAAAGAGGAGAGAATGGATGATTATACATGTATGGGTTTACCTGGATATAAAATATATCCTCTCTGTAAAGCAAGCACATGAACATTTCTAGTCATGTGGCTTTCCCTACTGAGCTGGACCTGCAAATCTAGTATTCCTTGGGAGAAAAAACAATGGACATTACTAGGCACACAGTACTGTCTCTGCCACTTTCATCTCCTTCCCAACTTCCGAAACTGTTTGAGCTGTCCTGTGGGTGTTAGTTTATTTTCTATTTCCTTGGACTTTCTACATTCTTTTGCTGTCATTTGGTGGGGCTTCAAGAGGAAATGGAGCTAAATGCAGGTGTTCAAGTCACTATACTCAAAGGGAAATCCTACCATAGTTTTCTGAAGCAGCTTCATTTTGACAGCCTTTGGGAGAGTAATTTATATGAGGTAAGAGAGATTGAATGTAGATCAATTTTAAATAGCAAAAAATTATTTAAAATATATCATGCCACATGGAGTGCCTGGGTGACTCAGTCAGTTTAATGTCCAACTCTCAGTTTCGGCTCAGGTCATGATCTCAGAGTTGTGAGATCGACCTCCTCATTAGGCTCCCCACTCAGCACAGAGTCAGCTTGAGATTCTTTTCCCACCTCCCCCTCTGCTCTTTCCCTCACATGTGCTCTCTCTTTCTCATAAATAAATAAATAAATAAATAAATAAATAAATAAATAAATAAGCCATCTATGTAAAGGAAAGCTTGGCATTATAAAAATGTTGCCTTATTTATATCTCCTGTAATCTGGGATGATGAAGAATTTCATTTTCTGAAATTAGAACACAATTGTACTTACCAATAACTATCAAAAGTCTAAAGATTCATCAGAAAAAAGTTTTATAAATGTAAATAATAATAACTATATTGAGAATTCATGAAATACTTAGATTTTCTAAAACTTGGACAAGGAATATTTCTTAGCAGTCCAATTTTCCCCAGAGCACAAATGTACAGATTTTCAAATATCACATTCTTTTCTCTAAAGCTCCATTAGGAATGTGTCAAGTAACAAAAATAAAATAATGACTCCTGCTCTTACTTACAGCATATCTAAGTGTAAGGCATTTACAGGCGTTATCTCATTTGATTCACATAACAAACCTGGGTGGTAAATGTAATTTCCATTTTCTCACAGAAGATGCTAAGGCTTTGGGAGTGTAAGCGACTTGCTCAAGGTCACAGAAGTAGGAAGTTGCAAAACTGGACTCTGAATCCAAATCTGTGTCATCCACACCAAAGCTGCTCTTTCTAGTATACACACCACCTTCATTCCTTTTCATGAATCTTGAGACATTTTTTCATGAACTAAGTAGAAGAAAATTTCATTTGCATCTTGTGAAAACCTGCCCCACATATGTCTAAATGTAATTTTTTAAAAGATATGTTTATTTTTTTTAGAGAGGGAAAAAGAGCTCACATGTATAAGGGGAAAAGGCAGAGAGTGAGAATCTCAAGCAGACTGACTCCCCACTGAGCACGGAGCCTCAAGTGGGGCTGGATCTAACAATGAGATCCATGAGACTCACGAGACTCATGAGATCATGACCCAGGAGATTATGATCTGAGGCAAAACCAAGAGTCCGAGGCTCAACCAACTGAGGCACCAGGCACCCCTATCCAAATGTAATTTTAAAATTTCCTTTTCCTTATCTCCTTACCTCTACCACTCAGGAAACCAGAGAGTGCGGGACTCTCTGCCCAGCATCTCTGGAAGCCACGGCATATTGCGGCAGGTGTGACTTCAACTTTACCAGCCACATTTGCACTATGATCAGAGGACCTCACATTTCTACAGGCAAGGAATCAGCAGAAGAAATATGCTCATATGCTGAAGAGACTGTTCACACGGGAAGTGTAAACACATTCTCCTTCACAGGTAACAGAAACTGAGGCACCTGTCCATGGCTTAGTCGGATTAGTGAACCAGCTGTGGAAAATGCAGATTAGTTTCATTCTGACATTGTTCCCTTCCTTGACCTAATATCAATTAATTTCATCATACTACTATGGGTCAGCTAGTTATGAGGTAATTAAAGGCACACTTCAGATCTGCTCAAAGTTAGTTAAAAAAAATTGTAAGGTCTAACTTAAAACAAAGATACATGCTATTTCAAAGTAAACATAGAAAACAAAGAACAGGGAAATAACCTATATGTCCTTTTATGGTATATCCAATTAATTGCCAGTGAGCCCAAATTTCTTTCTACGAATACAGGCTTTCAATATATGCAATGAATGAATGTTGCTGTGCTTGTAGACAGAAAAGAGGAAGAAACCTCTCTGATCACCAGTAAGACCTGGCAGCATTATTCTGAGGAGGAGCTTAAAGTAGTATCCCTTTCCTGATCTTAGGTCTGGGTCTGGACACTGCGCTCTGGTGTTGCCTCTAAATGATCATCATCTTGGGAACGATGACCTTCACAGTTATGAAAATATTAATTTTCGGGCTCCATCTTGGCCCTACTGAGTTCCTCCAACATAGTGGTTCTCAGACTTGGCTAAGCTGAGTGCAAAACACTGTAAAGTTTAAAATCATCTCCAAAATAGTTCTGCCCTCTATTAAATTTTTATTATTTGTCCATTTACTTAAGTCCCTACAGAATTTGTTTCTGCCTTTTGAAAAATTAAGTGTGTGTGTGTGCGTATGTGTGTGCATATATATCATCTATCATCTAGAGTCAAATAGAATACATTTAAGTGACATAATTCGAGCAAGCTAAGGTTAAATAAACAAGAAACTGTTCTGTTCCATCATGACTTGCCATTCTGCCTTACTTAACCGATGGTGGGGATAATGGCAAGCCTCGGGGTTGCAAAAAACTAAGGCAAAATACTGGGATGGGGGGAGTAGATTAAGGAGGGAAAGCAGGACTAAAGATAAAGTTCCAGTGATGTGCTACATGCTTTAAAACCTGATCTTAATTTACCCACAAAGCGATTATGGTCATTTAACAGATGAAGAAACTGTGGGTCATATCTATAAAAGTAACTTCCTGAGGTAAGATGTCAGATTTAAATCATGTCACCTTCGAGACCAGCAGATTTAGGAGACTCTGTGTGGTGTAGGACCTCCTTTCTGAGTGCTCCAAACCTCCCTCAAGCTGTTCCTTCTACCTGAAATCTCCCTCTCCATCATTCTCAGAGTGTAGGTCAAATTCCTGTCCTCAGTGCAGGCTTCTCAAACCCAGCCCTATGACATTCATTTCTACCATGTTGTCACCTGCATTTGGGTGCTTGTTCCATCTCTCCTGCTAGATTGAAATATCTGGTTGAGCAAGATGCCCTTTCTCTACTTTACTTCATTTTTGGACTAATATACTGTAAACAAACAAAAAGACACTTATTAGAATGTATTTCATTAGGAAAGTCCTCAGGATAGAGGACAATGCCTTGAACTTTCCAATTTCCTTCCATTCCTAGTTATAGATTTAAGGACCCTCATTTCCAAATTAGTGGGTTTGATCTCAGAGAGTTCCCTCCTTTTATCTGCCTTTTGAAATCAAAGTCAAGATTTTGAAGATCCCCTAAGACATATTTGTAATAGCCCTCTCCAGAAGAGCATAGATGTTTATACCTATTTAAACATAAATATTTCAGATTGCTTTGCCTACCAAATACTATAAATGGAAGATGAAAAATAGCAAGTTTCTTTTCCCTGAAGAAAATGAAGCATTTAAGTCATGCTAAAACAGTTCCACTGAGACCAATTTGGACTAAAAAGTCAATCTTTCTTAGAAATTTACAATTACAGGGCACCTGAGTGGCTCAGTGGTTGAGCATCTGCCTTTGGCTCAGGTCATGATCCCAGGGTCCTGGGATCGAGTCCCACATCAGGCCCGCCACAGGAATCTGCTTTTCCTTCTGCCTATGTCTCTGCCTCTTCCTGTGTCTTTCACGAATAAATAAATAAGTAAAATCTTAAAAAAAAATAAATTCACAATTATAAGCTAAAAAACACCAGGGCTCTCCAAAATTCATTCATACAATCATTTCATTTATCAAAAAATATCTCTTAATTTTTTACTAATAACCGGTCACTACACTGGAACCACAAGCTATGAAAGCAAATAAATAAGAATTCCCATCGGGGATTTGAAGCCCATATGAACAGACAGGGACCAAAGGCAAGTACACTGAGATGTGAGAAATGATGGCTGTGTAAGAACTGTGATAGAAGTAAGTACAGGGTGTTCTTGAAGAGCATTGCAAGGACACCTAACCCAGACCAAAGAGTTTAGGAAAGACTTCATGAAGGATATCGTGCCTGAGCTGGGGACTGAAGGGCAAGGAGAAACATATCAGATGAAGGGAAGGGAAGCCAGGCAGAGAGGGTAACATGTGGAAAGCACAGGAAGTGCACGAAAGCCCAGTAGGTGTGAAAAACAAACACCTTGATATGAATATAGCACAGTGCAGGAGAGGAGGGACAGCAGGGTCAGCTGATGAAGGTTTTTTTTGCCACGCTAAGCAGATTGTCTTTATGCAGCAATGAGTGGATATCAAAGGTTTTTTAGCAATACAATGACACAACCCTATATATGCATTTTTGAAGAATTACTCTGTCAGCTGAAGAAATGATTGCAGACAAGTATGTATGGGATATTTAAGCTATTAACAAGTAAAACTAGAACGAGCATACTCCCCAAAAAGCCAAACCCTCTGTAATAATCAAGACTAGCCCCACATAACACACAGAATGATTTCGAGATAAAAAGAGTAGTGTTTTTTTTTTTCTTTTTTTAAAAAAGTTGGAAATTCTGGCAAAGAAAAAAGAACTCAGAAATGAGAGAGATTATTGAGGGAAGGCAAAATTTCAACGATGCTTCCTTGTGTGTAAAGCAAAAAAGAATTCTTTCAGGGGCTAGGAGCATCTTTGAAAGACCGGGCCTCACAAGAAAACAAAGAAATGAGAATAAGAGATGAGAGAGTAAAAAGAATGAAATGCCATAGAGGAAAGAACAAGGAACACAGCACGATGAGCTACTGCAACTGAAATTAGAACTGGTGATGTGGGCCTGAAGGGGATGAAATAACAGTTATTAGCACCAAGCAGTTCAATCTGCTAGAGCCAGTCGATTCAAAAATACAGTGACCGTTGGTGGGCAGGTGGATGGTCTGGGTAGCTGGGTAGCCCCACAGGTCATTCAGGAATCCAAATTTATTCCAGTCGATGACTCATCACATTTCCAGTGTTGCCCTCCTTCCCACAGTGTAGCCTACATCACCACAACATCATGCTTCCAGCCCATCAAAAGGGGAGAAGAATGTCCGTGGAAGGCAAGTGGTTTCCTCTTAGGAAGAGAGGCACAGGTTGCTCAGATCACTTCCATGCTTCTTCCAGTAGTGAGATCTGAGTCACGTGACTGCCCCAAGCTGCAGAGAAAACTGGGAAAATTAGACCCTAACCAGGAGGCCTCTGACCAGGACAGAAGGGAGATCAGGGCGCCCACTGGTGGTCCTCACGGGTCACAAGTGGCAGATGCCCCCTTACCAGGGAAAATGAAGACAGAAGATAAGCCATTATATATTTTATATCAGCTTACATTTTATGACTTTGTGTCACATAACTTCTTGCACTTTTTTTTCATATTATTTCTGTAAAGTAGGCAGATCAGGGTTTATGATAAAGAGATACATGCAAGCAACATCTGGTCAAAAGACCCACATGGATGGACTCAGACTCAACCCCACATCCAGTGAGGATAGAGCAGGTGGCCAGGCAGCTAAGGAGGAGGACCTCTTCTTCTGATCATCCACGTGAGAAAAGTCATCCAGAATCCCCCACACAAAAAAACATACAAACATAATCAAATTTCACAAAATGAAATAAGTGGAAAACAGATTTAGCCAATTTTCTCCAGTTTGTTTGTTTGTTTAATTTGTAGCATTTGTGCTTCTGAAGTTACTAAATCTTAAAACTGAAGAAAGACCTTTGGGATGTCATTGAGTCACATGGATGATTACCTAATAAAATTGTTGCCAGTTCAGAACACTCAACAGTTTGGTTTTGTTCTTTTAATTAGATGGTTGTTTTGGGTTTGGGTTTCAGTTCTGATCCAGTGAAAGAGGGAAGGATGTCTATAGTGCATTGTGCACTCATTTATATCCACTAACCGTGATAAACCAAAGTTTCAAGTCCTGTATCTCATAATGACTACCTTATAATTTATATACTAATATAGTGTAATATGAACAAGGTAAGAATTGGTAAAATTTATAATATCAAACTATAAAAGAATATTGGTGAACCTGCCCCATACAGAAGTAAAGGGTGCACACACTTGTGAAGTATTAACATCTAATGTGCATTAGTCTAGTACTTTAGGTCATTCTTGTTATCCCAGAAAAGGTGACATCTGTTCTGTGGAATTCCATATTTTTGCATCCAATAAACATGATAAAATGTTTTTATGATTATGCACATTAAGATAAATCATTTTTAATGATGTAGAGCACTAAGCATATATTTTTTAGTATTTAAAAGTTTCAATATTCATTTTAAATATGATGGTCAAAAAAATTAAAAATGTTTTAAAAATTTCGCTGTTCAATCCTCCCTTTCCAGATGTGAACCTGGAGCCTTATATGACATATGAGTATAGGATTTCTGCATGGAATCGCTATGGGCGAGGATTCAGCAAAGCCATTAGAGCCAGGACAAAAGAAGATGTGCCTGAAGGAGTGAGTCCCCCTAGATGGACCAAAATGGATAATCTTGAAGATGTGATAATCTTAAATTGGAAGAAACCTATACAATCAAATGGTATTAAGCTATTTTTAAAATTGAAATAGGAAAATCCTGTAAATCCATAAGGAAGTTGAAATTAGTGTGATCTACATATAATTGGCATGCATGCCAGGACTTGGTGTCAACCAAATGCACAGGAATAAGAGGAATTATTGTCAACTCTATACAGGGGAATAAGAGGAAAGTATCAAAGATATATTCAAGATCTCCGGCTTGAGCAAATTCTAGATTATAGATATACAATATTAACCATTAAAATTATTTTCTGGTAAAAGGAACATTAGGTGTGTGCCTACTTACTAATCCTTCATTTTGTAAAACAGGCCTCACGAATGTTTAGGCCCCCAATTGTTTTCTGGAACCTTCCAATATATCTGAGCTGCTTTCGAACAAGCAGACTGTTATGGAAAGGCAAAATGGTTTTAATATTGAAAGTAATTTTGTTTGATAGAGAGGGGAAATAAACATAAATGATTCTTTAATTATCTGTGTCCAGAATCCCTCTCTTCAATAAGAGTGCCTATCATTAAGAACTGCTTGAACGTAGCACATAATAGGACATTAAAAGTAAGTAATGCTATATTATACCATTTCCTCAGAACCCTAAGACACGTAAGTTGTTTGCCAATAGCTAAAAGGACATGACACTCCAATCTGGGCATTTCTCTGTTTCTTTTAGGTCCTATTATTTACTACATTCTTCTCCGAAATGGGATTGAATGCTTTCAGGGAACATCACTGAGCTTCTCTGATTCAAAGGGAATTGAACCATTTCAGGAATACTCATACCAGCTAAAAGCTTGCACGGTTGCTGGCTGTGCCGTCAGCAGCAAGGTAAGGGGAAGTACCCAAACTCCAGACAGAAGTAGCCAGTGTGAAGACTAAATGAACGCCCAGGTTGTGAATGATTTTTCCAATGACAGAAAACAATATCCACCTCAATACAGTGTTAAGTAGGGTGTTCATGTGGCATCTCAATTGAGTATGAGAGATCACTGCAAAGGAAATGTATGCAAATATCAGTATTTTGTTAACTTAAAAAAGAAGGAGAACTTGGATCAATATTATCCTCTTTATCACATTTTTTCTCAGCCAACTAGTTTTAAATGATCATCTGTAAATCCATCATCATTCCCCCAAAATATCAAATCAACAAAAATTGCCTGCTCTTGAAAAACAGAAAGGAGCAAAAGAGCCCAGCATAAAAAATAAGATGATACCAAGACTTCTGCTACAGCCTTGGCAAGAAATGAACTCATGCCACAGAGATCAGAATGGAGAATATTCTGAAGATACAACAGATAATGGGAGGATGAAATCTATAGAACTTGGTGTCAACCAAATGCACAGGAATAAGAGGAATTGTTGTCAACTCTACGCAGAGGAATAAGAGGAAAGTATCAAAGATATATTCAAGCTCAATGGCTTGAGCAAATTATAGATCACAGTGCCATTCTGCAAGCAAATAAAAAAATAAAAGGGGAAAATTTGAGCGTAGAGAATAAGATTAAAATTTTAAATGTTTTTTAAAAATATATTTAAGAGAAGGAGCAGATAGCAGAGAGGCAGAAGGAAATGTTATTTGGCACATTAAGTGAAAATGTCTTGTCAGAAGCTGGATTATGAAGTGACTGAATTTGCTAGAAAGATCCATGTGAGAGTCAAAGCAAGGAGGTTGAATAGGGTCATTTAAGGAGAAAAGAGATAGAGACAAAAACAAGACCATAGGTGATGAACCCTGGGGATGTGAAGAGCCCACAAAGGAGACTGGAAAGAAACAATCAGACGATTTAGGAAGGAAAATAAAGAAAGAGCCATTTCAGAGGAAAGCCAAGAGCAACAAGCACACAGAAGCTCTGATTCTTTTCATGTGGTTACAACTTTAGAAGAGCAGCATCCTCACACACTGTGCAAGAACCATCCAAGTAAAACATTCAGTCAGATGGATCAGCTGCAGTGCATATGTGCAGCTTTTTATTCAACAGACCTCCAGAAACATCTCTGAGCGTGCCACCATTTAAACAGATGGCAGCTGATTGGCCCAATCAAAAGTTATGGTCCGAACGGTCCTCGAACAATTCCCTGCCTTTTTTTTTTTTTTTTTTTTTTTACGTAGGCACAGCTCCTGCCTACCAGCTGCCAGGACAATTGGTTAAAAAGTGAAACCAGAGTTAATTCTGTGATGAAAACAAATGCAGCTAATGTTTGTCCAAAATCACATTTGGATAATGCTGAATAACTGGCTGATTTATCCTTTTTTCCCCTTCTCATTCAGTTCTTTTTCTAAGACATCGGGACAGACATTATCAAGCCATCCTGAGTTTCATGAGAAGAACACAAAAGGATACAAAAAAAAAAAAAAAAATCTGCCCATTTACACTGTTCAAAGCATATTATATGCAAGCAAGTTCAGATGTGGGTTTTGCTTCATATTTACTGGTGCTTAAAATGTACAAAATCAGGCTGTTAAAATGCAAAGACACTGATGGGCCATATGGAAGAGAGTTATCAAGAGTTCTCCAGTAAGACAGTCTGCCAGCCAGATTTTACTTGTTTAAACTGAGGGCTGCACTCCGCCGTCAAAATTGTTGTTGAACCTGTTGTGATAAATGGTAGTGTGAGACTTAGGTAATGTATTCAAGGTCAGATTTCATTGTTTAAATAGGATGGGAGGAAAAGAATAAAAAAGGGGGACTGTTTCTTCCAAGCCCCTGCTAATGATATGCCAGGCCAGACAACAACATTTTAAAACAAAAGTGACATTCTCGTTGATCAGAGTACCTCGTGGCCTATGACCATAAATTGCTGGTTAATTCCTGTGTTTCAGGTAGTTGCAGCTACTACCCAGGGAGTCCCGGAGAGCGTCCTGCCGCCCAGGGTCAGGGCACCCAGCGCGGAGGCCCTGCATTTGAGCTGGAGCATCCCTGAGAAACCAAATGGCATCATTAAAGAGTACCAGCTCAGGCAGACTGGGAGAGGTCTCATCTACAGTGGCACCAGTGACAGGAGGCAGCATACGGTCACAGGTGAAAAAAACAGAGGAAAACCTACCGGAAGAGTCTGTCTCTGTGGTTGGGGGGGCAAAGCATCCCAGGGGTGTGCGTTTGATATATGAGGTCACTTCGAAAGGACGTGTTCTCTTGACATATGGTCAGGTCCCACTTATCCATGCTAATAGAAGAGCCCACACTGGCAGCAATAAGCCACAACAGCAGATAACTTCAGAAATAATTTATATTTGGCTTTGATATGCATTATGTGTAGGGTTTTTGCATCAGTATTAACTTTTTTTTTTTTCTCAGACAAACGGTAAGATGCATTTTCATTCCCCAAGGATATTCTCCTAGATAATGGGACTAGGCTAGCCAAGAATGTACTGGAAGGCAGGGAGAAATCAGCCAGAGGCTAACATTTATCTACTGAGTGGGTAACTAATACACAGAATGGTTGACAGGTGACTGTTTGTGACAATTGGCTATTAACATCAATTAATAGTGATTATATTAGTTTCATTGTTTGTTATAACATTTACTATAATTAACTTTCGTAAAATAATAATAGTACAGTTATAATAGCATAAAGTCAGATAATTGCTAGAAGTGATTATGATAATAATTAACATGTTTTGGTTTGAATGTCACTTCTGAAGAGAAGAGAAACATCTTCTATCTTCTGACTTCCCCAATCTAAGGAAGCTTCTCTGATACACCATCGCATCACCTTGTCTCATTTTCATCATGAATCTCTCACTGCCAGGTAGTGTTTGTTTTTATGTCCCCCTCACTGGGATGTAAGCTCCAGAATTGCAAAGACCTTCTGTACCTTGTTCAAAACAGTACTTCCAGCGCCTAGAACAATCCTGGACACATCCACAGACGCTAAACAAATGTTTGGGGAATAAGTGACTTTCACCTGTGCCACTTGGCATGTACTATCTCATTTGATTCTCTTCACAAACCAATGCGGTAAAGAGTTATTACTCCCATTTTACAGAAAAGAACACTTTGAGAGGGATCCCTGGGTGGCACAGCGGTTTGGCGCCTGCCTTTGGCCCAGGGCGCTATCCTGGAGACCTGGGATCAAATCCCACATTGGGCTCCCGGTGCATGGAGCCTGCTTCTCCCTCTGCCTGTGTCTCTGCCTCTGTCTCTCTCTCTCTCTGTGACTATCATAAAAAAAAAAAAGAACACTTTGAGATATTAAGTAACTTAGTTCATTATTTAGATCTACTGAATTATCCCAAACAGTTGTGTAAGTTTGGATTCTGAGGCCACAGGCAAGAGGTTACAAACTTACTTTTCCCCTATTGAGAACAGCTTCCTTTCATGGCCTCCTGAGTAGATGTTCTTCTTCCATTGGACCCCATGGCTTGCAGGGAACATTGATAGTAGAGATAATAAAACCTGCAAGAAGTGCAGAAAAGCCTGGAAGAGTGTGCCTGAGTTTTCCTCGGAGGAGGGATAGGTTATACTACACGGTGGAAAAATCAATTCATCCTGATTTGCTCTTAATTCTATGACTCCCTGACACACAAGCAGGCATTCATTGACAGATGTCCCCTGTTTTCCAGAAGTGCCAGAAGCCTACAGAAGGGGCTTCATAAATATTTGCAGACCAGCACATTGCATTCCTTATCTGAAGATCCTGAGCTAAATCAATGATAATGGAGATGGAAAAAACCTTCATCAATTCAGATTATTAAAGTTATTTCTTAGATCATATTTCACTGAAAGTGAAAATGATCACAAATAGTTGAAATGCTGTTGTTTTACATAATAAAACTTTACATTTATATTGTGCTTTATAATTTGAAAGAACTGCTTGCCTTTGGATACGTTTGGTTCTCATCACATCCCTATAAGTGAGGGATGTTTTAACATCCACATTTAAAAGATGAAGAATTAAAGTGACATGCTTAGGGTGCCCAAGGCATCAGAATACCATTTCATTCCAAAAAAAAAAAAAAAAAAAGGAAAGAAAAGAAAGAAAGAAAGAAAGAAAGAAAGAAAGAAAGAAAGAAAGAAAAAAGAAAGCAATGTTGCCTGCTTGCTGTGTTCTAAAAGAAGATTGCTGCTTTCAAAAAGCTCCCAGTGACAGGGAACACTGATAAGTTAAGAACTAATTGCAAATACACCATAACTGATGCCACAGCAGAACTCTAAAGAACACAGTGGGGGGGGGGGGAATCAAAAGAATGACTAGAAAATGGAATGACAATTGCAGAGTTTTAAAAGCCAAGTTAAGGCACATTTAGACCCTGTATCAGTAAAGGTTTCACAAAAAAACTGGGATACAGTGATATGGAATGTTCTTCTTACCCTCCCTGTTTAGTCAGCATGAGCTTTAAACTGTGTGGGCTGTTCTGGTTTGCATTTTTTTAAAAACCAGCATTTACATGCCAACAGACTAAATTCAAATGTAATGTTCAAACCGACAGGACTGATAGCCTCGTTAATTATAAAATAATTGGGAAGATTTTTCTTTAAACCACCTTCACTCCACCAGTTCTTCCTCTCATTGTCATTTTTAATGAATATTTTCATGTCAGAGAGGATTTCATACACCTCACTTGATGCCAGAAGTTCTTTTTTATTAGGATAAATATTTTAAAGTTTTTCTATGTGCTTTTACTTTTTACAAGATCAGTAAAATGAAAAGTAGCCTTTAGAATTCATTTGGTTCATCCTCTGTACCGTTTTAAATAGATTTAGACAGTACTTCACTTGGGCAAGACGGCCCTAAAGAGAAATGTCTTTGTTGAATGAAGTAAAGTCTCATTCAGCAAAACCTTGCTGAATACAGAACCTCCTATACGTAGTTTCTACAGGATGGCAACGGTGCCAGGCATTAAAGCATCTAATACCTGAGATCTATACAGTGTTCGCATATCTTATCTGCCAGGAAAAATTCAGTTCCATAGTTCTCTGGCTGACCAAATTCACTATGGAAGTATTTTATGATATCAATGAGTATTTTATTGAGTTCATGGAATGAACAATCAAATTCATTTTACATTGCATCTCAAATGTTTGATCAAGGAACTGCCTATACCCCCTGGGGTAAATGTTTTGATTTTCTCATCATTTCCAAAACCTTGGCATTCCCTAAGTTAACAGTCAAACGCTAATGAAGCTGTAGCACTAGTCATCCTGGAGCCTGAAAATCTAGGTCCTTAGAAATGACAGAAGGGAAAGCGAGCACCTTGCCTCAGCCCCATTGTCTCCATGCTTATTTTTAATTACCTCAAAGCTTTAGAAACATGATCCCGTAAATGCTTTGTGGGAATAGTGGCGAATGCACTCATCATGTGAAATCCATAAATTGCTTATAATCCTCTCAAGATGTTAAAAAAAGCATTAAGTAATTGAAGACAGGAAGTCCTCAGTTAATTATTTAGAGGTGTTATCAATGCTTTAAGTAAACTGAAGCATTTTCTGCTATCTCACTGAGCTGAATACCATGGGGACGAAGGAGAAACAGCCATCATCTTCTCATATCCGCTAATGCAAACAGCACATGGCAGCTTGTCAATAAAAGACCTTTTCATATCATTTATTACTAAACAGGTCCCCCATCCTGCACAGAACAATTGGGATGGCAGTTATGGCATTGTTTCACTTTGGGTTACCAGTGCTTCGTATATGGGCCTCCTAGCGTGGGCACTGGGCAAAAGAGATGGGGAAAGGATTAACTAAATAATTAGGGCCACCGAGAACAAAATGAATTAATCATATCCTCTTTAGCGGCAGATTTGATAAGGGCTTATGTGTCTCTTAACTCTGGGAGAAGTGTTTTCAAAATAATTTATGAAAAGTTGCTTATCGCTGCATTTTCCTTGAAAGGGAAGACCCACCAGCATTAAGCTGTGAGGAGAGAACGATTTGCCTTTTCCATTTTCTTAGAAGCTCATGAAGATGTCCTGTGCTAAAATAGCATACACCCTAACAGTGCAGGTGGTAGCAGACATGCACTGCTAATGTACTCAAACAGATATCCTGTTGAAGACAAAAAAAAAAAAAAAAAATGACCGTCAGTATCACAAAATGTGGAATTTCTTTATATGGGGATCTTACATTTAGATAACTCTGCTATGTACTCCCATAGTAGCCGACACGTGGCTCTCATGGCATTTATTATACTTTATCACAATATCCTTCTTGTCTCTGTTCCTCAGCTAATAGGTGAAGCTTTTTAAGGACAGACAATAGCCTCTTTTTTTGCCATTGTATCATCTACACTATGACAGGCACCCATCATATTATTTAGCGTATTAAGTATTCAAGAATATTTGTTGAGTGCGTAGATATTAAATAACTAGTACCCAAATGATTTTAGTCTGTTTTGACTGGACACAAAAATCAGACTGTCAAATACATCTAAATCTCAGGCAGGAATGGCTACATAATTTGCAGAGTCCAGGGCAAAATGAGAACGTGGAGTCCTTTGTCCCAAAATTATTTAGATACAGCTCAACATCCAAAAAACAAATGATTCAATTAAAAGGTGGGCAGAAGACATGAACAGACATTTCTGGAAAGAAAATATGCAGATGGCCAACAGACCCAGGCTCAGCAACACTCATCATCAGTAGAATGCAAATCAAGACTACAATCAGATGACACTTCACACCTGTCAGAGTGACTAAAATAAAAAACACGAGAAACAGCAAGTTTTGGTGAGGATGTGGAGGAAAATGAACCCTCGTGCACGGTTAGTGGGAATGCAAACTGGTGCAGCCACTGTGGAAGACAGTATGAAGGTTCCTCAAAAAGGGAAACATAGAGCTACCCTATGATTTGGTAATTGGGCTACTGGGTATTTGCCCGCAAAATACAAAAAGAGATATATGCATCCCTATGTTTATTGCAGCATTATTTACAGTAGCCAAATTATGGAAGCAGCCCAAGTGTCCATCAATAGATGAATGGATTAAAAAAAAATATGGCACATATCCACATTGGAATATTATCCAGCCATAAAAAATGAAATCTTACCAGTTGCAACACATGGGTGGAGCTAAAGAGAATAATGCTAAGCAAAATAAGTCAGAGAAAGACAAATACCATATGATTTCACTGATATGTGAAATTTAAGAAACAAAACAAATGAACCAAAGGAAAAAAGAGAGAAAGACAAACCAAGAAACAGGCCTTTGACCCTAAAGAACAATCTGGTGGTTTCCAGAGGGGGGGAAATGGGTGAAAGAGGTGAAGGGGATTAAGAGTAGAGTACGCTTACCATGATGAGCACTGAGTAATACACAGAGTTGCTGAATCACTATATTGTACACTTGAAATGAATATAACACTGAACGTTAACTATATTGGAAGTAAAAACTTAATAAAAATTTTTAGAAAAGAGTAAATTTTTCAAAAAAAATCATTAAGAATTTTTGAAAATAGAACGTAGAATCAAGCACTGGATCCTTCTCTACATGGGATCTTGGGTCACATATCCATGCCTCCAGCCTTGATCTCTGGCCATCTGGATTTATTGGCAGTGTATTTCTTTAACCGAAACAGAGAGGAAGAAAACTAGGATGATGATCATGTCCTCAGAACAGCTTCCAGAGCTTCTCTTCAGTGGTCTCAGAACATTGCATGTAGCGCTCTGTACTACATTTGCCCCAGCTACTACCTGACTACTGACCACCAAGCATCAGACCTACGAAACTATTTTCATAGATATGAAAGATCTAATCTATATCTAATATTTCATCTATTGTCATAGATATGACAATTCATTTTATTTTCATTTTTCCAAACGTGAGGAAAACTTCGTGCCTATTTGCAAAATAAATACACAGATAATAGCATAGCATCAGTCTCCATTTTATACTTAAAAAAAAGTCTTATTGATAGAATATTATAGCCAAAGAATTACAATCAACAGCTGTCTAGACAATAGTATTTAAAGAAAAAAAAATTTCCCCTGAAATCTCAGTTTCAGGTTCCTTGCCTGGGCAATCACTGCTTCTGTTTTGCCCCAAGAGCTCGAAAGAACTCCTGCTCTCTCTGCAAAATATGTCCTTGTCAAGCTTCTGCCCAGCATCAGACTTTGCTGCCACCTGATGCCACATTGTGTTTCTAGAGAAGACTCTGCCTGAAAATGTAGAATAAAAGTGGCTTTGTTCTAGGACAGCACCAGACTCCAGAGAAGAAAAACATGTATTAAAATAGTGTTACTAAACTCAAACAAGCAAGGGTCTTTTCTTGGACTATCTTAATAACAGTTTTGATGTTGATATGCATTTGGAAAGAGAGTCTGCCAAGAAATAACTCATCTGGGAAGTGCTTCTTGGGATGAATCTGATTATTAAGATATTGGGGAGAGGGGCCTAAACTATGGCCTGGAATTTGACACAAAATATAGAATTAAGAAACAATTAAGCTTGCAGCAAGTTGTCAGAAGCAAAAGTCATGAGATTACCTCGCAGGCATTTGCAATGCCAGAGCACCTTTATTTTGACGTTTTGACGCCCAGCTCATGAGCTACCAACTGAATTTGTACTTTGAAGCCTCGATACAGGAAACGATTCCAATAGCTGCTCACAAACAGGCAAGAAATTGGCTTGACTAACCGGGATGCATAGCTCCTGAGGTTGTGGTGGGTGGTCCTATCATGAAAAGGGAATCCCAGCCTGTGAGCTCCTGACACATTCCTTGATCCAATTTCATGAAACAAATCATCATGTAAATGCACCATAGATGTCTCTAAAGCAATTCCGCAATATTTTAATGTATCAGTTTTGAACATCCAGATTTTCAATTTTTAATTCAATAGGAATCCTGCTATAATTCTACCCATCGCAGCCAGCGTTGCCAGTGGGTGCTGGAAGTTCCTGGGAGTCTCCATGTGCAGAGACGATCTGGAGGGGATCACTTAGTGAGAGCCAAGGCCGATAAGGGCAGAAAAAAGCGTTTCACAGCAGCAGGATTGCATGTGGATTCAGGGGGACCCTGCCAAACACCCAGTTTGGGTGAACTTGTATCGAGATCAGCTTCTTGCCCAAAAGGTGTATATTTGATAACCACCTACCGAAAAGTTTTTGAGATAAGCCAGGCCTCTCAGCCCTTGAACTCATCACTGACCAGATTGATGGAGAAACTTTCAAAGTTTGTATTTATAGGATTATTTGGTAATTCCTTAGAAAACAGCAGATGACATTATAGAATAATATAAATTCATTATACGAACGCTCTGAAGTAGCACTTGCTATCTGAGATTATAATGGACAAAATGCCTTCTCCTGACTATTAATCTGGATATTAAAAATTGGAAACAAGCTGTTCCTTATCAAATGTGACTGACACTGACAAAGACATTGGTTCTGTTTTCCAAATCATATTTTTTGTGATTCATAGGCAGACTCCAGGTGATCCCTTTTAACACACATTTGCTCTGGAACGTGATGTTACTTGAAAGTATAATTGTCATGAGTTTGGTTATAGTATGCTTCTTTCCTTTAAGAGAGAACATGATTCCCTGTAGGGAAATTCAAGTAATTTGCAGCCACCATAATCTCCACTGCACTGAAATGTTAAATGCTTGGCTTTTCTCCATGCATTTGCCTTTCTCTGCTCTACAACTCCTATCTCCCACGCTTTTAATTCAATGCTGAGCACTTGAATGATGTTTTCTTTTCTCCTTCTACTCTTGGACTTCAGGATTAAGTTACAGTCAGAATGGTTCCTTTGAGACATCTCTTTATTTCCCTCTTCTCGTCCTGATCAATTCATGAGTCGTTTTCAGTTGCTGTGCCCTTTTCAATGCCTGTTACTAATATTTCATATATATCTCAGTTTAAGGACCACCCATAGAGACTTACTTAAAATGGCAACAAATTCCAGTTGAAATGCATTGATTTTATTGAGTTTTACGGAGTCATATGTATGAAAGGTCATCCAGTTCATGTAAATCATTTATGCCTGATGGCAGTCGATGCTTTCCTTACAGATTATTTGAACCAAGGCTGTTAGTAATTTAGTCCTCTGACAATATGAAAAATCCAAGACCTAAATAATAGGACGTGGACAATTATGGATTCGAGTCTTGCCTTCCCTCAAGTTAGTCTGTAACTCAAGCAGCCTCCACCATCATGCCCACAGTTTAAAGATATGGAAACTGAGGCACCTAGAGGTCAGAAAGCTGGCCCGTGGCAGTCGCTAGTAAGTATGTAAGGGATTAGGACCCAAAATAATCTAACTTCACAAGCTTCTCTCCTAACAGCAAGGCTGCACCACTTCAGTACATGAATTGTGGAAATGTTCAAAATGGAAATATTTAAATAAATAAATAAATAAATAAATAAATAAATATTTATAAATATATTTATATATTTATAAATATATATATATTATATATTTATATATTTATATATATATATTTATAGTGTGTGTGTGTGTGTGCTTAGTGGAAGTTTCATTAGGCTTTGGGCTACCTATGTCATCACTTTCCTGTGTTTCAGAAGCCCGACCCTATTGCTCTGGGCCATACTTCTCAGGCCAGCTACCCAGACTTCTATCCCCACCAGAGCTTATCTCTATAATAATAGAAGAGTTCCTCCACTTGTCTATTCTCTGACTCCCTTACCTATAAAATAAGCAGATAATTGCAGTGCCTCAGGGAGTTAGCAAGGGTTTTGATTATGTTAATATCCATGAAATACACAGAAGAAGGCCCCCAAGTGGTGTTCAGTAAACTTCAGCTGCTGTATATTTATGTGATCTAGTAATCAATTTCCTAAAAAATAACTCCACTTCTCAAAAAGTATATTTAATTAATGTATAGAGTCCAGTGAAAAGACAGGTTAAAATGGAACAACAAAAATCCCCTGAGCTTTGTTTTTTGTTTTACCTTACTATAGTTTTTTTTATTGAGTAGATGTTTGAACTAAATACTTCCAACATATTTCTTTCTTTTTAAGAATAGTTGCAATGTTTTCTACCACTTTGACATCTTTCAGATGCTCTTTAATCTTCAAAGGGAAGAAAGTTGTTGAAAAATTTCAACGTGCTTGGCTGTACTCTTACGTGGTGGGAGGGCACAGGGCTTGGTGTTAAAGTTGCGGGTTCGTCTCTACCCCAATCTGATCACTCGTTTGCTGTAGAGCATTTGCTTCTTTGAGCCTCAGTTATTTTACCTGTGAGGCAGGAATAATAATTTCTGTTCTGGTGATATTTAAGGTGAAACCTCTTCACCTTTTCACTAAACCTTTTCATGTTGTTGCTAATTGTCTTTCCCAGAATCTTGTAACTATCTCTAACGTGCATAGGGTAATAACAGCTGCTTATGGTCCCCTTGTGTAACATACAAGAATCTGAACTTGTGTGCCAGCATGTGACATTATTAGTAATTATAATATTAGTATGAGTTAGAACTCTTTTTCTTGCAAGTTACAGAAAACTCAGTCCAAGCAGCTTAACAAATGAGCATTTATTGGCTCGTGTAACTAAAAAAATCAGGTGAAGACTGAAGGCTAAGAAGAATCCAAGACCAAATTTCTTTTTACCTCTGAGTTCTCCTCCATTCTCAAGCTGTGTGTGGTGAACAAAGAACCACACCAGCAGGAAGAATGAAAGTTCAAGTTCAAGGCCTACCTTCCATTAGCCTAAATCAGGTCATAGACCCAGTCCTGAGCAGTGAACATTGCAAAGGGAAGGTGGAACTGTGTCCAAAAGTAGTCAATATAGGAGGAATCAATTCTAAACAAAACACAAAGCCTATTAGTGGCCAAAAGACTGGTTTTCACAAGGAAAACTGGAGCTGTTATAAAAGGAAGTACGATGGGACGCCTGGGTGGCTTAGTGGTTGGGCAGCTGCCTTTGGCTCAGGTCGTGATCCTGGGATCCAGGTCAAGTCTCACACCAGGCTTCTGCGAGGAGCCTGCTTTTTCCTCTGCCTGTGTCTCTGCCTCTCTCTCTCTCTCTCTCTCTCTCTCTCTGTCTCTCACGAATAAATAAATAATTTAAAAAAAATAAAAGAAAAGGAAGTATGAATGGACTCTGGAAGGTAAACATAGCAGCTCTGGAGGTGAAGGATACAAACTGGCAAATGTGAGTTGAAATGAAATGAATAATTCTATCTTTGTTCCATGTGGCCCTTCAATTGTCCCCCTACCCATACTTCAGGACCGGACACAATCCTTGAGGACAGACTGCCCATGAATTAGATTAAGTCCATCTGTCCTTCTCTCCTTCACTTAAGGTCTCATGCCTCCCACTTTTGTGTTTCCTGTTCTTCCATCTTTGTCTCCTTTCCCCAGTTCATTACATCCATTCCTCTTGACTGGTGATGTCTTTGAATTCCACTGGCTTCCTGACCTAGGCTCTCTACCCAATGCTCAGCTCTGCATCCTGGTTTTTTAATTCTGGTACTCCAGGAGCTTCAAGAGCTGCATACTCCTCCACTAGACCTGGCCCAATGCTCTGCAAGGCCAACCCATACCATCCAATTTAAGCACCTGTAACAGACTCCTCTGGCACACTTTCCTTAATCTATCAAAACTCGTAATGAGCTAGCTATTCCACTGCTGTACCATCTCTAAACAGCTGTCTTCTAGTGTTCTGAGCTATATATAAAGTGGATTCCACTAAACCTGCTTCAGAAAGATTTTGTAAAGAATGGACAATTTCTATTTTCATATACTTTAATTTTCTTTTTAGCTGCTATCCTCATTGCAAACATCCTCAGACCTCTCATCAACCTTAGAACACTTCTGTGATGACAAATTTTCTCTACTTTTTCTAAGATGTATCCTAAAATACATCTTCAAGAAAAAGTCTCTTCAATAGTCACTGCTTATTGGCAATCATCTTAGCTAGAACACAAAATGAAAAGGAGAATTAGGCCTCATTTGGGGGGGGGGGGGTGTTTGTTTTTGTTTGAGAAGAAAATTCCGAAGAAAGGTCAAGCATTGCTTCACTTTTACCCAGCCATATTTAAGTCTGACATTCAGACAAAATCTAGAAACTACTTATCGTTTACACATTCCATTATTTTTGTATTATTTTAATAAATATTCTGTAACTAAGGTAGAATTGCTTATACAAGGAATAGATGTTATGGGCAGAGATACTCATGGAACTATGAGGAAGGGTCTATTTGGTCAGATCACACTTTGGCTGGATGTCATAGACATCATAGCCTGACATCTTTATGGAGCACATTTATGGGTTTTGTGTTCTTTAAACAGTATTTAACAAATATCAAATACCTATGATAGGCACTACTAGGGGAAAAAATGATGAAAAAAAAAACACTCAAAGACGTAAATCTTACTCTCAAAGGGCTTATATTCTAAGTGAAAAAGTAAGATGTTCAGATGAAACAGTGTTACAAGGGTCTAGACCCCTTTTTCAATAGCAAGAGTAAAGAGGGTGCATTGTGGGACTAAATCAGCCTGCCACTGAAGTCTCTGACCTTCATACTTAGACAATCCCTCCCGTTTTCTTTTGAGCTCTATATTTTATAATCTTTGGCATTTTCCCATAAACTTTTATCAAATATATATGGCTTGGGTATGGCTTAGATCTTTCATCATATTTCTTATCTATAAATCAGGTAAATATCAAAATTATGTAAATCCCCCATAGCATCCAAATGGAAGATTACAATCAAATAAGTATCTGTATCTTATCACTAAATTGATAAGGAAACACAAAGGGCTTTGAAGCTGAATCCTGAAGCAGCTCCAGCTGCAGAACATTATTGCTTTAGCAGAGAACCCAGACGACTGCTCTAATTCTAAATGAACTGGTTAATTTTTTTCATTGATTTAACAAGCATCTACTTTGTGCCTGTCATTATTCGAAGGATACAGTAATATTTTTTTAGATATAGTATCCTTTAGTGATCTTTTAGAGCTTACATCCTAGACAGAGAGACAAACAATAAATAAACAGATGTAATAAAACATCAGAAAATGTTGAGGCCTATGAAGAAGGAAATAAATTGAAGGAAGACCAAGCGCTGGGTGTAGTGTGTAGATATTCCTTGAGGAATCTTTAAAAATCTTTTAAAATGTAGAATTTGAGCAAAAATCTACATAAAACCACAGAGTGACACCTGAATGTCTCTGGAGAAAGTCATGCCACCAAAAGAACAATATATGTAAAAATTTAGCTAAGAATTCATGAAAAATTGATATGATAATTATTAGATCCCTGTTATCATTTGGCCCAATTGTTTGACATATAGACTAAGCCCATTCTTTAAGAAAATTTTTTTAGCTCTGGCACTGTTTGAATTTTCCCAAGAATCAAAGCAAGAAATGTTAGCCTCCATTGACTCCTTGTCGAATGCTGCTAAGGTTCTTCTATTCAAAGAGAGTACTTCTCTACATAACCCATTTTATCTTCCCAAAAGCCTTAGAAGCTAGCTCCTGTATTTCCCATTTTTATAGATCAGTAGATCAAGGCAAAGAGAAGCCAAATAACTTGCCCAAGGTCACTAGCTATGGAGTCGTGAAGTCTAACAACATATAATTTCTACTGTAAAAGGATTGCCATTCTTATTTTTCCTGAGAACTTATTGAGCAGTTACTGGGCTGTGTCATATTCTGAATACAATAAGCACTATCCTTTCATCAAATTATTCTTAATCAGTGTGTAAAGACAAAACCAATACATCCCCCAAAAACTACAGAGGTTAAGTGTGAGATGGTACTCTGGGCACATACAGAGAAGTGCAAAGTTAAAAAAAAAAAAAAAAAAGTTGGTGTGAATATAAGCTGAATATGGCTTGGGGCTAAAAAATGTTGAATCTAACCTTCTTTTTATTTTTTTCCACCTTTATTCATATAAGAAGCAATTGCAGAAACTAGGATGGTTAGCCTGGAGAAGAGAAGACTCAGGGGGGATTTGATAACTGTCTACAAATATTTGAAGAACTGTCATGTGGAAAAGAAATTAGATTTGTTCTATATGTCCCTAGGGGTGCAAGTGATGGAAAGAATTCACCACAATTTAGGGAAAGGACTTTCAAACAAAATAAGGAGAACTCTAGAGCTCTCTAAAGATGGAACAGGCTCTTTGAGAGATGAATACTGTGATTGCCTAGGCAAGGCAGTCTTTTCAATGACCTCTTGTACAAGGGAATCAAGAGAAAGATGGATGGGTGGATGGATTGCATGAATTTTAAGATTTCTTTTAAAGCTTAGAATTTATTATTTTATTAATTTAAATGAAATTTCTATTTATATCAAGCTGCTTGTAAAGTTCATATCTCCATTAAAGAGTATTTTCTGCTGTTAATATTTTTGGAAATTGTATCTACAACTCCACATGCTACTTCCGGTGCTTAATTGATAATAAATAATCCTCTCAAGATGTACTTTATTTCTTGTTTGCTCTTTCTAGGTCTCCAGCCATACACCAACTACAGCTTCACACTTACAGCTTGTACATCTGCTGGATGCACTTCAAGTGAGCCTTTTCTAGGTCAGACACTGCAGGCAGCCCCTGAAGGTAATTAAAAAATATCCATGATTTGGGAGAAGAAGTTTTCATATGGCATTTTGAAGTGAATTCCATAAACCCTTTCATGTCAAACAAAAAAGGAATAAAATCGACAAGTACAAAATAAAATTGTATTCTAGGTTTCCATTCTTAAAGCTGGATTCAACTGTAAGCCTCCCAACATAAATTTTGCTTTCAAGTTCTTTAAACCTTTTAAATTTAGTTTTCTGTTAAAAAAATTATTATATACTAGGATATAAAATTCCTCAAAAAATCAAAGTTAAGTATTTCTGGAATGCCTGATACATAACAAGGACATGCTCACTGCTGATGTTTACTTATTTATTACCATGAAGAACTTACCATCAAGTCAAAGGCACAGGACAAGTACCAAAACTTAAAGAGAGAGAATTGGGGAACCTGGGTAGTTCAGTCAGATAAGTATCAGGGTCTTGATTTCGGCTCAGGTAAAAATCTCAGGGGTTTGATCTTAAGGTTGTGAGATCAAGCCCCTCCTTGGTCTCCATGCTCAGCATAGAGTGTACTTGAGATTCTCTCTCCCTTTGCCCCTCCCACCATCTCAAATAAGTAAATAAATAAAACCTTTAAAATATATAAAGGGAGAATCTGAAAGGTGATGGTAAGAAAGAACAAACTGGTCAATAATATTGTAATACTGTATGGTGACTCCACTTATTATTAAGTGACATATAAAACTGCCAGATCAATATGTTGTACACAGGAAACTAACATTGTATGTTAATCATACATCAATTCAAAAAAAATGAACAGAATACTCGAGTTAATCTGAAGAGGGAGAGATTATAACCATCATGAAAATCAAAAAATATTTGTTAGAGCAGGTGAGTTCTGAGATGGACCATGAAGAACAAGGATTTTGACAAACACGATAAGAGATACAGAATTAAACACAGACCATCACCCAGGAAGGCAGATTGGGAAGGTCTATTAAATGTAAAATGTTAATTTTCTATGACACAGCAGTTTTACATTCACTATCCATGCCAGAAAATCCCGCTTCCACAAATGTACAGGGAGACAGGTACCAGGATGTTTACTGAAGCATTTTTGTTTGTTTATTTAATGGAAAAATATTGGAAGCCATTTAAATAGCTATGCATAGGGGAATTGCTAAATAAACTCAGGCATATTCATATTATGAAATTCCATGCCTCAGTTTCAAAGAATGAGACAATCTAAACATATGAAGAGGAAATTCAGAACTACATTAAGCCATAGTTTCTTTTATATATAAAAATACAGAGAAAATCATACTCATTTCTATAGATAAATAAAAATTTAGAAAAAATTCTGGAAGCATACACACATCACAATGGTTACCAGTGGGTTGGGAACTAGGGTGGGTGTTATCATTTACTTTTAGGAGAAAGATAGGCTGAGGAGCTTGGGATAGTGATCAACTAATTATTTTGCTCATCTTTATTATCTGCCTATTTTCAATGTGGGGGAAACAGAGGCATACATGAGTTTCTCAACAGAACTATAATGTTAATTACCATTGGAGAGTCCTGAAGTGCTTGTCCATTACTCTTCTAATGAAAGGGATTGTTGTACCTCAGAATATTAGACCTGAACTTCCTACCAGTAAATGGGGAATAAAATGGAAAGTTCCACATATGGGGCATATGGCTCCTCACCAGGATTTCACTAATGATGTTTTCTATATAAAGAATGTTTCATGTCAAAAAGCTTAGTGTTCCTTTGAAAGGAAGAAACCAGCAGTGGATTTTTTGGAAAGGTAAACTATCAAATGGATACTTTGATGATAATGGATAATTTCTAAAGGATCTATCAACCAGTTTTGGCTGCAACTCAAACATGGTAAAATAACAGGGTCTCTTGCTTCAGTGTACTCATCAAATCCATATATTTAAATTCTTAGAAAATATGCGTCTATTTTCCTACTTTTCCCAACAAAATTTCTTGAAAGAGCTCAGATTTCATGACTTAAAAATTATAGCTTTCAACAACACAGGGGAGTGTGAGATGAGAAATGTTTTACTTGATTTCTTTTTTTAACTTTACACACCTTTCCTTTAACCCAAATAACTGTGCAGAGGAATAATAAACCAAATGGGCTTTCCTCTGCAGAACAAACGTGGATTTAGAATCCATTTTCTGGCTGCATCAGTGCCATTTGTGAATAACTTGTATGTGAAATAAATGTAGACCGAGTACCTTAAATTGGGGGTTGCAAGAGAACAAATCAACAGCAACTTTAAGTTCTGTTGTTTTACCGTAAAGTGGAAATAAGCATATTGTATCATGTTAAATTAATAACCCAAATATAACTGATTACCAAATGCCTATTTGAGTGAACCCGACATAGTTTGAAGGTCTAATACTTGAGTGTCCTAAGCAGATAGGGGGAAAATTAAAAGATTAAAAGAAACATTGGTTCATAGTCCCCGAGCTCTTTTCTCTCATTTCTCTTTCATTTTCAATCAAAAAAAAAAAAAAAAAAAGCTAATGTACATTACTACCTCATTGATAAGTTGAACATAATTTTCTACAATTTTATCCATACAGAAAACTGTGTACCTTTAGTCAAATAGGAAGAGTTCAAGTTGGATTTTTGTTCTCTCTTTTTAGAATTACTGCTATACCAGCAAGCTCTAATTAATTTTAGAGTTCAGTCATGCAAAATTGCAGGCATGCTTACCTCCAGCATTGATAACAGTGGGGGGGTTGGGGGGGAAGAGGAAAAGAAGATGAATCTTTCTCAATTGCATTCCAGATCTCTCTTCCTCTGACCTTTTTTAAGCTGTTGATGTTCCTTTAGATTCCACCTCTACTCTCTGCACTTATAACTCCACAGGATCCCTTTGAATTCTCAAGCACAAGCTTCCAGAGTCCTCTGTTCCCACAAAGCCTGCACTTACAGATTTAAGGCCTATGTATCCTTCAGTCTATAGATGTTTTTATTTAGGTGTTTTGTAAATACTTCAACCTCAGTATTCAATACTTAAAATCTCTCTCCTCACTTCCTAGCTTATTTTTCTAACTTTTTCCCTCCAAGTACCATCATCCATCTCATCAAACCAAAATGGTCCTTCTTAATGCATCTCTCTCTTTTCTTTTTTTAGGTTGTAATGTGCAGTTCTTCAAAAAATCTTATTAACTTTAAATCTTAAGGATTTTTTTTAATGTGCCCTTCCTTTCCATCCCTTCTGGCATTGCCTTAGTTCAGACACCTATAACTTCTCATAATTAGTCTTCCTGCCTCTTGTCATTTCTCCTCTATCTCATATTCCCATTTCAATTCTTTTCCCCCTGTGTCAAAATAGACTGACTTCATATTAGTCACCTTCATAAAATCCCACATCCTTCCAGGAAAAAAAGAAATCCACATTTTCTTAGTAAAGCAAAATAGATTCCTCAAATTTTAACCTCTGCCTATCTATTAAGTCTTTGGGTCTTGCCTGCATGCCATCCAAAGCACCACTCATGCTGAGGTACTTGGAATTCTTCTACACTTTCCTGTTTTTCAGGGACTTGGTGTGGGTTCCCCTGAGTTTAGATCTCTTTCCTACAGTCTCACTAAGCTAACCCATTTTTAAAAAAAATTGGTCATGTCTCCACTTCCTACGACCACTTTTGCTTCCCATCCATCCCCATGTTACTCCCAGTCTGTGTTGATATTCTTCCTAAGTGCTCCAAAGCACTATGCTTCCTAAGGCATTTAGTAAACTGGATTATAAATTTTTATTTGTTCATCTTTATTCACCATAATACTATGAACTCCTTGAAAGGTAAAGACCATATGTCTTTATCCCCACATCCACAGTGCCTGATGCAGAAAATGATACGAAACTGGGTGGAATGTTGGATAAGTTTACAAATAACAATAGTCCAAAAGTCAAGGCATCCATGATATCAGCTGATACAAAACCGGGTACCCTTACTAGCTTCTAAAAGAAAGCCAATCCACAATAATGTTGGGATTTTTGGATTTGAATGAAGATTTGTAGAGAAATGAGAAGTGGGTAATATTGCATGACACTCAAAACATTTAAAACAAATCTAGTAGACATGCTCTTTTTTTGGTGCTATTATTGCAAAAGACCTACTACCAAGGTTTCCTTCTGACCTTTCCTTCTTATTGCTTTCAGCTAGTTTACCTGCTCCCTGCCTCCCCTTTGAGATGATTTTCCTCATGACTATCCATTTCCTTCTTTGACCTATCTCAACTCTGCCCTTCTAGTATATAGGATAGGTTTTTCTGATGCCATCTGAGACTCAGGCTGACAGAAGGAAGCAGATTCTCTACTTGGGACTCATTAAGACATTTCACCAAAAGTGGATCTTATTCTATGAAAGATTTCTTGCAACCTCAAAGATAATGGTGTCTCCATACCATTATACAAGTAAAACCATAGCAGCTTTTCCACATTTCAATTTCCTTTTATTTCCAACCCAGTGGATACAGGGTTGTTGCCAACGCAACCAGAACTTTCACCAGCTTGTATAAATATGAAACTCAATTTTTATTTAAAACACGAAGCAAACCCAAGATCTTGATTCATGTTATTTCATTAAATCTTCTCTATCCACAGGCTGCACTGACTAAATCAAGGTGGAAACTAAGCAAAGGCCTTCCTAGCACCTTGGTGATTTTTTATACATCCTTCAAGCTGAAAAAGATAGGACTGCAGGAAGCATATTATGAACTAAAATTTTTACTTCATCTCTTAAACTGACAAATTAATATCATGTTAGAATCAGAACTCTAGTTAATTGGTTGACTCATCCAGCAGCTATTGGCATAGAAACCCAGATATAAACGTATACTATCACTTGTGGATTTGGCCAAGTATCCATTTCAAAACAAAATGAACGGCTTTCTTCCTAGGTGTCAGTTGTTCCTTAGAAAATCAGCAAGTTTGAACTGTATTAAGATCTATCTTGATTCTTTCAGGATGTTGCTAAATAAATTGCATTTGAATGTCCTGAAAATTGTTTTTTAAAAATGTCGAATTCTTATCCTTTACTGAATAACTTACACCAGAGATAACAATCAACCAAAAACTATTGATTACAGGGGAACCTAATACTGCATGAGTTTTTAAAAGCTGGAAAAGAGAGTACAGTGTCTATTCAGAGCATACCTAGATGACAACATGAAATGATAGGATTGATCTTCCTCATTGCCTCGGTTCACCATCAATATGTTTGTACATCTGTAAGAGTACTCAAATGTTTGACCTTGAATGACAGTTGCTTATCTATTTTAACTTTTATGCAGAAAAGTAAACTCCTCATAGGAACGAGCCATATCTTACTCACATTTACATTTTCTGGAACTGGGTATATTTATAGTAAGTTTATTTATTTATTCATTATCAGTTAGACATTGTATTATATATCCATAAAATACATTGACAAATAAGACAGAGAAAGTTCTTACCCTCATGAAGCTAACTTAATATTGAAGCAGGAGAAAAAGCAGACTATGCAGCAAAAACAACATAGAAATAATGATCATATTTCATTTCGAGAAACAAATGATTATGATTATGATGTTGTGAGTGTTAAGAGGAAAATAGAAAAGGACATAGGATAAAGGAAAAACTAGGTTAAGATTACTTTAGATAAGGTTAAAGTTATCATTAGAGAAGGTTAGTCAAATAAGACCTCCCTGATAAGATGATATTCATATAGGTCATTGAACTATGAGAGTAAATTGCAAAAATGTTGTGTTGTCATAAGTAAAAGGTTCCAGGCAGAAGGAAGGGAAGTGCAAAAGCCCAGAGGTGAGAAAGAACTAGAAGCATTCTGGGGATAGAAAGTGGTCTGGTGTGGCTGGAGCTGGGTGAGCCAGAATTAGAAAAAAAATGTAAGATTATTCAGGTTATTATAAGGAATTGGAATTATATGAATAATTTCCAAAGGGTTTTATATTTCACAAAGATTACAAAGACTGATGTATATAGTTTATATATTTTTATAAAGATTATATGGAATAGAGAAGGGCAATATTTAAGACTCAGAGACCAGTTAAGAGGCTATGATAGAAGTCCATGAGAGAGAAGAACATAGCTTGGATCAGAAGGGGTGGCAGTAAAGGTATAGGGAACTATATACATTCAGGGTAGAACCAGTAGTAGGCTTTAATGACATTACATTTGGAGGTAAAAAAAAAAAAAAAATGGGAGCCTCAAGAATAATTCTGTGTTTTGACCACGAAAATGAATAGATGGACAAAATGGCGAGATGAATAGATTGTAACAGAAGAATCAAGAGCTCTGTTTTGGATGTTTTAAGTTTTTGATGCATAGTCATCCAAATGGAGGTGTCAAGTTGACAGTTGGGTTTATGAGTCTGAAGTTCAAGGGAGAATTTTAGTCTAGAGATATGCATTTGGGAGTGTTCAACATAGAGATGATATTTAAAACTAAGACTAAATGAAGATCATCTAGGAAGTGAGTGTTGGAAAAGAAGAAAAAAGAGGGAAGACTAAGTGAAGGAAAGGGCCTAGATATCTGAGGCACATTTTTTAGATCCACTTGGGGAAAAGGAGCAAGTAAATAAGAGAAAAGAGGAAAAGAAGCACAGCACATGTGTCAGAGAGGCGACATATGCTATTCATTGAGTTTGATAATTCAGGTAAATACTACATTATGATTACTTCCACATATTCCAAATAAATAGGCATCAAAGTTTAAAATTCCTGGATTGTCTTTCAGGCCTTGATTAAACTCAGAATAACAACCAAGACAGAGAAATTTTCTACCACTCAATTGTCTAATATTCACTTTCTAAAGACAAATCAGAAATAAAGTAATCAAAGCATTAAAAAATACATTTCTACTCAACTGTATATTTTACCTCCAAAGTAAGGAATATTTACTTTTGTTGTTTCACCATGAGATTTTTTTTTAACAACAGATAAAAATATCATAGTATGTGAGGTGATGGTATGACTTTTGATAAGGTGTATATTTTATTCTAACAATAAAACCTCATTGTGTTATTTTTTTGCCAGGAGTTTGGGTGACACCTCGACACATTATCATCAATTCTACAACAGTGGAATTATATTGGAATCCACCAGAAAAGCCCAATGGCCTCATTTCTCAGTATCAATTGAGTCGTAATGGAACCTTGGTTTTCCTGGGTGGCAGTGAGGAGCAGAATTTCACTGATAAAAACCTGGAGCCCAATAGCAGGTAAACTAAAAGAAAACTTTGCCAATCATATAGGTAGAATTTAAAATTTTTCAGGGCTGGAAAGAATGCATTTCTAAATGAAACAATATTAAATTAATTGGCTAATTAATCTCCTCGTTCATTAGCCATTCCATACCTATGAGATCTTCTAAATCATTTCAGATGTTGAAGACTCAAGTACTAACTCAATTCTTTAGTCTTCAGAGTACATGACATTTTTAAAAAATGTAAATAGTCTTCTATGTGAAATAAGAGCATGAGAACTTTTAAGTATATAAAATACACAAAGTATTAAACATTAAAAATTATCAAATTATCTTCAAAAAACATGCATTCTTAAGTTAGCAATAAAAAAGATTTAAAGCATTTTGTTTTACATCAACTAATTTTTCTTCTAATGTAATGTTTTCTCTGCTTGCTACACTATATATAGGCATGAGTGGTTTTAGGGGAAAAAAGTTCCACATATTTGCAATTCATTCCAATTCATATCTCAGCAGAAACAAAATATATCTTAGATCAACAGATGTTTTACTGCAGAGAGTAGAGATCAATTCAGTTTTATTGTAGAGAGTAGCAGATCAATTTAGAAACATCTTCCTCTAAACATATTTCCCTGAACTCCAACCCATTTAAAAATGGAGAAGATTAATTTGAATCCTTCACAACCTACTGGCACACTCTAAGACCTTCCTGAAATCTTTAGGAGAGTCAGTAATTAGTAGGGGGTTAAAAATAAAGTGGGAAGGGGCATAAACAGTGCCAATCTAGAGAAAATGATGATTGTTCTGGAAAAATTCAAGTCAACAGTGATGTTCTGGACAGCGAGCAGAGAATTTGCAATTTGTCATGAATTTAGGACTAAACAATGGAGAGCAAAGCCAGCAATCATTGTTCAGGTCTCTTGTGCATTGTCTTATCACAATCCTTTCTTTTTAATATAGATACATTTATAAATTGGAAGCTACAAGTGGAGGTGGCAGCAGTCCTAGTGATGATTACATTGTACAAACACCTATGCTGACACCAGAAGAAATCCAGCCTCCATATAATATCACAGTAATTGGACCTTATTCCATATTTGTAGCTTGGACCCCACCAGGTAAATAAATAAAATGTGTGAGCGTATGTGCATGTGCGCACATGTGTATATTTGTGTGTAAAACATTTCAGAGGAAGTTAATTGGAGATAAGGATGGAAATGTGAATTTAGTAAATCAGAAGGACATAACTCATCTCCTGGATAAATATGAATAAAATAATCCAAATTCCTGAGGAATCAAATTTCTAAGTCTGTACATATATAAATTATGCATACATAAATATAGATACAGATGTAGATATGTAGATAAAGATCTACAGATACCTAGATATATACTTTTCTTTCAAAGAAATACTTTCCTTCAAGTACCAAAATCTGTCTTCTTATTCTTACTTATCCCAAGTAAGTTATATAGATCTGAATGACCTCAAACTTTCATTCTACAGGACTCCCTAAATTGAATCACTGATGTTGCATGATTCAGCCTTTATTATAGCAGGAATTAATGAATTCAGAAAGAAAACAGTCTATTCTTATCCATGTTCCTTAGGTTGTGGCCAATTATGGTGGTTGAATTTTGTCTCTCTAAGCCATATAAGCTCCATTGTACCATTTAGTTACTAGTGAGTTGCTTTTATGGTTTAGTACATTATTATATTATGATGTAAGCATCTTCCTCAGTTTCACATCTAATTGCAGTAACACCATGGAGTAAGGATTAAAGTAAAATCTCTGCTCTGTCTTTTAACATAAGGAAAGTATGGAAATGTATGAAGGTGCTAAATTCACTTCAAAATATGTGATTTTATCTCTGATATCTAGTCTTTAGATAAAATTGGCATAAATTTCTTTTATTTCCTTTAGAATAAGTTTAGCTACTTCAACATGCATTAAAAATAATTGGTTAGCAGCCACGTTGGCCATCAGCAGATCCAGTCCATAAAATAATTAGCAAAGGTATATTTTTCATTTACTTGAACAATTATCTCTGTCAAAACAGGTAATATAGAAAAGGAAGGAATACTTTTATATTTATTCTATGAGGCCAGCATTACCAAAAGCAGATAAAGTAACCATGAAAAAGAGAGTGACAGACCAATGTCTCTGATGAACATGGATGCAAAAATCCTCAACAAAATACTAGCAAACCAAATGCAACAATACATTTTAAAAAATCATTCACCACAATCAAGTGGGGTTTATTCCTGGGTGGTTCAATATTCACAAATCAATCAACATGATATATCGTATCAATAGGAGATAGGATAAGAGTCATATGATCTTTTCAATAGATACAGTAAAAGCACATGAGAAAGTACAACATCCATTCATGATAAAAACCCTCAACAAAGTAAATTTAGAGGAAACATATCTCAACATAATAATGGCCAAGAATGAAAAACCCATAGCAAACATCAAACTTAATGGAGAAAAACTGAGAGCTTTTCCCATAATGTCAGGAACAAAACAAAGATGTCCGCTCACACCACATTTATTCAACATAGTACTGGAAGTCCTAGCAACAACAATCAGACAACAAAAAGAGCTAAAAGGACATCCAAATTGGTAGGGAAGAAGTTAAACTTTCACTATTTGCAGATGACATGATAGTGTATACTGAAAACCTGAAAGACTCCACCAAAAACCTCTTAGAACTGATAAATGAATTCAGTAAAGTTGTGGGTTACAAAAATCTATGTATAGAAATCTGTTGGATTTCATTACACCAATAATAAGGCAACAGAAATAGGAATTAAGAAAACAATATCATTTACAATTGCACCCAGAATAATAAGATACCTAGGAATAAACGTAACCAAAGAGGTGAAGGACCTGTACTCTGAAAACTAAAACACTGATGAAAGAAATTGAAGATGACATAAAGAAATGAAGAAACATTCCATGCCCACAGATTGTAAAATCAGACATTGTTAAAATGTCTATACAACCCAAAGCAATCTACACATTCAATGCAACCTCTATCAAAATATCAACAACATTTTTTCACAAAACTAGAAGAAAAAAATCCTAAAATTTGTATGGAACTGCCAAAGACTGAATAGCCAAAGCAGTCTTGAAAAGGAAAAGCAAAGCTGGAAGCATACCAATTCCAGTCTTTAAGTTATATAACAAAGTTGTAGTAATCAAAACAGTATGGCACTGGCACATAGATGAATAGAACAGAATAGAAAACCCATAGAAACCCCCCATGTTATATGGTCAATTAATCTTCAACAAAGCAGGAAAGAATTATCAATGGGAAAAAGACAGTCCCTTCAATACACAGTGTTGGGAAAACTGGACAGCAGCATGGAAAGAATGAAACTAGACCATTGTCTTACACCATACAGAAAAATACATTCAAAATGTATGAAAGACCTAAATGTGAGACCTGGAATCATAAGAATCCTAGAAGAGAACACAAGCAATGTTTCTCTAACATTTGTGTAGCATCTTTTTTCTAGGTAGGTCCCTGAGGCAAGGTAAACAAAAGCAAAATCAACAAAACAAAAACAAAATGGGACTATATCAAAATAAAAAGCTTCTGCACAGTGAAGGAAACAGTTACTCAAACTAAAAGGCAATCTACAGAATGGGAGAAGATACTTGCAAATGATATATCTGGTAGAAAGTTAGTATCCAAAATATATAAAGAACCTATAAAACTCAATACCCCAAAACCAAATAATTCAATTAAAAAAAGGGGCAGAGATATGAATAAACATTTCTCCAAAGAGGACATTCGGATGACCAACAGACACATGAAAAGATGCTCTACATCACTTATCATCAGGGAAATGCAAATCAAAACTACAATGTAGTCATTCCCTGACACCTGCTAGAGTGGCTAAAATCAAAAACACAAGAAACAACAGGTGATGAGGATGTGGAGAAAGGAGAACCCGCCTTACACTGCTGGTGGGAATGCCGACTGGTGCAGCTGCTGGGGAAAACTGTATGGAGGTTCCTCAAAAAGTTAAAAATAGAATTACCCTATGATCATGCAATCACCCTACTGGGTATTCACCCAAAGAATAAAAAAGCATTAATTCAAAGGAATACATACATCCCTTAGGTGTTTATAGCAGCATTATTTAGGTTGATCAAGAATCGGAAGCAGCCCAAGTATCCATCAATTGATGAATGGATAAAGAAGATAAATACATGAATATTACTCATCCATAAAAAAGAATGAAATCTTGCCATTTGCAATGACATGGATGGAGCTAGAGAGTATAATGCTAAGTGAAATGTCAGACAGAGAGATACAAATACTGTATGATTTCACTCATATATAGAATTAAAAAACAAACAAACAAACAAATGAACAAAATCAAAGAAAGGGAGACAAACCGGAAAATAGACTCTTAACTATAGACAATAAACTGTTGGTTACCAGAGGCTGAGGGGTTGGGGGGAATGGTTAAATAGGAGATGAGAATTAAGGAGTGCACCTGTCATAATGAGCACTGGGTGATGTATGGAATTCTTGAATCACTATATAATACACCTGAAACTAATATAACAACATATATTAACTAATGAAATTAAAATAAAAACTCAACAAACAGGTAATAGAGTCAAGAAGGTAACATAGAGGCCTAATATATAAAACTTAAGTTATCATAAACCAACATCCTTCTGATGCCATAATCTAAGATCAAAAACAAAAACAAAAGGGTCTTTTTTTTTAAAAAAGATTTTATTTATTTACTTGACAGAAAGAGAGAGCACAGGCAGGGTGAACTGCAGCCAAAGGGAGAGGGAGAAGCAGGCTTCCCCATTGAGCAGGGAGCTTGACGGACATTGGGCTTGATTCTAGGACCCTGGGATCATGACCTGAGCCAAAGGCACCAACTGAGCCACTCAGGCACCCCACAAAAGGGACTTAATTTGGTCAAACTCACAGGAGAAAAATTATCAAGAGCTTTATAAGTAAGAAAAATTACTTCTCCAAGTTAAATATAAATTATTCCACCACCTTTGTTTTAAAATGAATATACAACACATTAAATCAAACAAAGCAGAGGAATAATCACTAGTGCCAGCCTGTGTCATTAAATCCTTCAATCCTTATCACAGTGTTAGGAGCACAGACCTTTTTTAGCTCTATTCTTAATTTCAATAGAAGAAAACCCATATCCTCTGCTGTGGAAAACATACAAACTTGCATATCCCCTTACAAAACCAATTTCTATTCTCATGGAATAGCATTGCTATCTTGCCATCTTTTAGCATATTTCTCCTTGGCATCTTTATAGTACTGTGGTGCTTCTGTGCCATTAGGTAAAATGAGGCTGAAAAGAGCCAGTTTGAGACTGGATTTTAGCCTATTCACCAGAGATTTCTCAGACACAGACCAGGGTCTTCTACAATCCAAACTGTCAAAGAAAAAAAAAATTGTCAAAGAACAGTAAGAGAAAGTCCAAGATGATAAGCAAAATTGATGATTCCCTAGCCACGTGACCAAGAAGTTCCATGGCTTATCAAATCACATGTCATTTTAACATTATTATATACACAAGTTGCCATTGAAAATCTGAAGACATCTTTCCTTTAAGACAGCAGATGTACGATGAAAGACAAAGCCAGGGTTCATATCCCCGTTGTGCCACCTGTTAGCTCACATAAACAAGTCAGCTTTTCTCCCCGAGTCTCTGTTCTGTGTGTCTGTAAAATAGAGATAATGGTAGTATGCACATTTGGGTTGTTGTAAAGATTAAATGAGGTAATTTATATAATTGGCATACATGGATTCTGTATAATATTCGATAAATAGTGATGATTAGTTTGGGAGAATCATATTTGCCTTCAAGTATTTATCTTTAAAATGTATTTGCCTCAGCATTTGCTAGGTCCCAAAGGCCCCTTTTCAAAATGATAAAACTTTGCACTGCAGGATTGCATTTGTAAATTTTTTTAAAATTTATTTATTAAGGAGAGACACAGAGAGAGAGAGGCAGAGACATAGGCAGCGGGAGAAGCAGGCTCCATGCGGGGAGCCCAACATGGGACTCGATCCCAGGTCTCCAGGATCAGGCCCTGGGCCGAAGGCAGATGCTCAACCGCTAAGCCCCGGGGCTGCCCCATTTGTAATTTTTAAGACTTCTTTCAAATTTCCCAGCTCTTGGTCATGTTTTTCTTTGAGTTCAACATCACGTTTTTATGTTGGGTGTGTAACATTTACACTTAGAAAAGGATCATTGTGAAATAAAACACAACTTCTATTTTTTTTTTAATGTAACTTTCACTCTTGTCTACCTCAGGCTTTGTAGAAATTGCTCACTCTAATGCAGCCTAGGGGGTATTGTAGAAATGCTTCACACACTAACTCTGACCACGTAACCAATGGTTAATAAATCTATAATATCCAGACCTGTCAATCTTTTAGTTTCAGATGCACAAAATCCATTACAGAAACCCTGTAATATATGGAAAGATTAAAATCTTAAATTAAACTTTTTTTCCTGGTGCCTAGAAGGATTTTGAACTCAGTAAACAGGCAGATGATTTTGACTTGTGTATAATCTACAGTTGATTTTATTAGAAAGTACCTCATGCTGTGTTTTGATTTGGATAATAAAAACATTTTTCTGTTCCTGAATAGTCACAAATATATATTTTAAACAGAAAGAAAACAAACTTGTTATAACCAGAGGTTGTTTTTTGCTCACAATCAGGAGCTTTCTAGGTATTCATCATACTCCCTGCCATTTCAAAATGATTACATCATAAAGCAGAGCTGAAAATTGGCCCAAACAATCCATACTTATAGTTCCTAAACCTGAACAAGCATTAGAATCACCTGGAAAAGTTTCACAAAGAGCGATTCTCTACCTCAAATTTACTGAATCAGAATCTCCTCTGGTGGAGTCAAGAAATGTAGATTTTTTTTTTTTTAAAGCTTCTCAGATGATTTCGATGTGTTCCAAATTTAGTAATCATGAATCACATACACCAAGCAAAAGTAGTCAATTAACAATATTTCTTTGAAAATATGAATCAAATCACTTTCTCTTGAATGTCCAAATCCAAAGTAGTGGTTAAATTAAGTGGGTTTAGGGCAGCCCGGGGGGCTCAGCGGTTTAGCACCACCTTCAGCCCGGGTCTCCGAGACCAGGGATCAAGTCCCCCATCAGGCTCCCTGCATGGAGCCTGCCTCTCCTTCTGCCTGTGTCTCTCCTCTCTCTCTCTCTCTCTCTCTCATGAATAAATAAATAAAATCTTAAAAAAAAATTAAGTGGGTTTTTCTCCCATGTATTTTGTTTTGTGGTCGGTGTGAATTGAGAGACTTTACACAAGTAAGTTGCTGGGAGAAAAAAAAATATCTATGTGGTTGCTTGGCAACCGAAAATTACCTAGGCAATTAAGTGGGCTTTCAGTTTGTAAATTATTATTTCAATGATATCTATAAATTAATTCTTACTACACGTTTATAATTCCTACTGGAAAAGAAGTGAGGCCCAGGGAATATGTGAGAATATTCAGGGGAAGCATAATTGGAATACTATTGGCAAATACCATTTTATATGCATTAATATTACTTGTTTATATTTGACATTTGTTAAATTTCTAGTATATGCCAAACACTTTGATAAGCACTTTCTCTACTTTACTTGAGTTACTACTCATATAAACCCTGGGTACAAGTCATATCATTATTGCCATATTAAGGTAAGAGATTTGACTCTCACAGAAGTGATATAATATACTCAAGGTTACACAACAGAGCCAAGATTCAAATTCAGGTCTGTTCTCTACTCTGCTTTATAAGAGCAATCTCTACGTGTCTTTGGCTTAACTCTTAGATCCAAATCAAGCTTTCTATTTATTACCCAACATCTTTCGGATTTGCAATACAACTATGCTTTCTTAAATAGAAGCCCAGAGAGCCAAGAAACAGAGCTAGGTATTGGCGAATACCAAATGATTGTGGAAGAATGTTTTTTGTTGGGCATGCCAAGGCCAGAAGAATTAATTGTGGAAAACAGTGAGCCCCCTGTAGGGAAAATATCTACCTGACAATAGGTCTCTCCTGTGGCTTGAAGGACCTCGTAGCCAGAAGGCTTTGCCTATCCATCCAAAAGTCCAGAAAGAATAGACATGACTTAGTAAAAGCAGATTCCAAGTGCAGAACGATTTTAATTAGGTGAGAGAGGGAGTCACTTCTCAAATATCCACACAAAGAATATTCAAGGACTATTTTAAAACCTCAGTAGACATTCTCTTATCTTCCAAGTAAACTCTGGTTCACTTTAGCTTATCATTTACTTGATAAATGTCAGTAGTAAGATTAGCAAGACACTTCAAGCTCTAGAAAAATCAAGATTTCTACTCCTTTGCATATCATTTGTGCCTCCACATCAGATGATGCACAAACAACATCTCCTTTTAAAATGTTTGCTGAATTAATAGAAGAATAGTAGTAAGTTTCTAAAGTGCATCATTTAGGCAAATATAAATAAAATTTGGATTTTCTGCTGCTTAAAATTATCCAAACACTTGATCTCCTATAGAAGCCTATCTCTCCCTCCACACTAACTCAATCCTAAATACACAGACACACAGGCATGTGCAAACACACATACACACAAATACATATTTCTTCCTTAGAGACAACCAGGACACATGCACATATTTTCCAGATATTATATGACATCTTAGGGATGCATATTTTTTTCACTTATTTTTGTAAAGGAAATACTGGTTTCTGGGTGTTATGGGCTCCATCATTTAGTTTCCTTGCAACCTTGGGCGAGTTTTACAATGTCTCTGAACTTCAGGTTTCTCATCTGTGAAAGGGCTATTAAGTGCCTACCTTGCATTGCTGTTGTGTGAAGTCAGTGAGGCAGCATGGTAAACATTTAGTGGTCACTGTCTGCGTGCTGGTTGTTATGATTCAAGCTACAGACAGCAGCAAGCTTAGTTTATTCCTAAACATTCCTTTTCCCCCTTTTACCAGCTCTGAACCTCAGGTCAGGACTTGCATGTTCATATTAAATAGAGTGAAGGACATATGTTCAACTAATGGGTAAAAAAAAAAAAAATAATAGAAAATGAAGAAGCAAATACTTTCTGGAACATAAATGGTTTACTCAGGATAAGAATCAAGATATTCCTGCCATTTCAGAATCCAAACACTCAAAATTATTTAAACTCTGAAGGCAATAACGAGTCTTTCTAATTTATCAAGGTGATGATATTTTGAACTGTTCTAGCCCTTTATCATGTTCTAATTAACAATGCCATTGCATCCAACACACTTTTCTCACTAAAGATGGTGAGTTATTTGGGTTAAATGCATAGTACCAAAACACTGGTGTGTGTCCATTCATATTTATCTCTTAGTCCATTAAAAAAAAAACTATCAACAACAATTCTTCTACTGAGAAATCATTTCAATTAATATTGCTTAGGAATAAAATATATTGGTTAGGAATAAAAATGCTTTTTATTAACCCAGCTTTCGATTAAAGGGTACTTAGCCACGATATGGCCTATCTATAGACATTAGTTAGCTCATCAACTGCAGTGTATTAGATCAGATACTATTCATTTGAAGTCAAAATTGGTATTAAGCTTTTTAAAAAATGTATGTTGCATTAACGGGGATGATTCGACATTGACGATTCTCTCAATTTTCTTGTAAATGCAAAAACCAAGTGACAGTAGTGCTGAATTTCAGAAGAAAGTGTAAACCTCATTTCAATGATTTATGTTTTATTTAGCATAGTAATCTTTTTTCCTCTGTATTGAGGTATAATTGACAAATAAAATTATTACATATTTAGAGTACAATGTGATGATTTGACATATAAAATTGTGAAAGAATTTCCACCATTGAATTAGTTATTGCCAACATCATCTCACATATCTATTTTTTGTCTTTTTGGTGAGAACACAAGTTCTACTCTCTTAGCAAATTTCTTTCTTCTTTCTTTCTTTCTTTCTTTCTTTCTTTCTTTCTTTCTTTCTTTCTTTCTTTCTTTTTTACAAAAAAAAAAATTATTGGTGTTCAATTTGCCAACATATAGAATAACACCCAGTGCTCATCCCGTCAAGTGCCCACCTCAGTGCCCATCACCCAGTCACCCCACCCCCCGCCCACCTCCCCTTCCACCACCCCTAGTTCATTTCCCAGAGTTAGGAGTCTTTCATGTTCTGTATCCCTTTCTGATATTTCCCACTCATTTTTTCTCCTTTCCCCTTTAATCCCTTTCACTATTTTTTATATTCCCCAAATGAATGAGACCATATAATGTTTGTCCTTCTCCGATTGACTTCTTTCACTCAGCAAATTTCAATTCTACAATACACCATTATCAACTATAGTCACCATGCTATACCTTAGATCCTCAGACCTTATTCATCTTATAACTGAAAGTCTGAACCCTTTTAACCAACTTCTCCCTATTTCCCCCATCCTTCAGCACCTAGCAACCACCATTCCACTCTGTTTCCATGGGTAAAATTTTTTGAAGATTTTACACATAAGTGATACCATAAAGTTATTGTCTTTGGCTATTTTGCTTAGCCTAATGCTCTCCAGTTTCACCCATGTTATTGCAAATGGCAGTATTTTCTTCTTTTTAGGGCTTACTAATATTCTATTGCATATATACTACATTTTCTTTATCCATTCAACCATTGGTGGGCACTTGAGTTGTTTCCATACTTTGGCTATTGTGAATATTGTTTCAGTGAACATGGGAGTATAGATAGCTGTGAGATCATGATCTCATTTCCTTTGGATATATACTCAGAAGTAGGTTTTCTGGGCCATATAGTAGTTCTATTTTTAATTTATTGAGGAACCTCTGTACTGTTTTCCATAGTAAACTGGCACTGGATATATGAATTTGAATTCCCACCAACAGTGTACAAACGTTCCCTTTTCTCTGCATCCTCACCAGTATTTGTGATCTCTTGTCTCTTTGATAATAGTCATCCTAACAGGTCAGAGGTGATATCTTACTATCGTTTTTGATTTGCATTTCCTTGATGATTAAGGATGTTGAGCACATTTTCATGTATCTGTTAACCATTTGTCTATCTTTTTTGGGGGGAAAAATATCTATAGCATTAGTCCATTTCTTAATTGGGTCATTTTTTTTTTTTTTTGCTGTTGAATTGTATGAGTCTCTTGTATATTTTGGATGTTAGCCCCTTATTAGATAGATGGTTTGCAAATAGCTTCTCCCACTCCATAGTTGCCTTTCATTTTGATGGTTTCCTTCCCTGCACAGAATCTTTTTAGTTTGATGTGTCCCATTTGTCAATTTTTTATTTTGTTGCCTTTGCTTCTGTTGTTTAATGAATTTCTTATTTTATTGAGTTCTACTATGTTTTGGGCCTTTTTCTAAGAGATTAATATGTATCTCTTTTAATGCTTTTAACAACCTAACTTAGTATGTCCTATTGTTTTGCCCATTATACGAACGAGAACAAGTCAATTTAAATATCATTTAGTTATCTTGCCTAGGTTATTTATCACAAAAGTGTTTGAGCCAGCCCACAATGGATCTGACACCAAATTCTATGGTCAAAATCACTGCTATTTTCTCACTATTTTTCTACCTAAACAGGGCAGAAAGCAAATGATTTTTTTCTAAGTTCTACTATGATCCAGTTCAGAAGCTAAAAAATAATTTTGCTATAAATATAGCAAATATGAATAAGGACAACATATTTCAAGAGCAGCCCATCCACTAACCCAGTAGGATTGTTTTATTTGTAGCTTAAAATTTCATGAGATATAATTCATTACCCTTTGGGTGTATTGAATCATCTATTCATTTTAACGAACATGAAAATATTTGCTGAGCCCCACTTGGGCAAGGCATAATGCTAGACACTCTGAGAGTTATAAAGAAGAATGAGACATTGTCCTTCCTGTCATGAACCCTACTATTAGGATAGAAAAGGCATAAAATGATAGCTATCATTTACAAACTTATGTAAAATTTCCATATAGTTAGTATGGATGTGTGTTTAACAGAGTCTTGTCTCACTTCCAGACCCTCGAAGGGGCATAACCAAGATATGCCTACCTATACAATGAAGAATTTAGGCTGATTTGTTCAAAGCATTACATTAAGTGCAACCAGTGTTTTGAAGCAAATGCAGCTATCAAACCGAATTAATAGTTTTCCTCTTAGAATTGTTCCTGCTCCAGCTCCTAAAAAAAGATTTTAAAAAAGGATTATTTGATTGACTTGTCCCATTGTAAAGTATGCACCTGCTGTGAAATGAAGCCACAGAGAAAAAAAAAAGTTGAATAATTTAACTTTTTTATTTGTAAAGATAATCAGGGTTTTTCTGATTACATCTTAACTTCATAAATGTTAAATAACCTATCAGCATCTAGTTGTTGTAAATTATGAAAAGGAGCATTGCAAGGAATATTAACCAACGAAATCCTTGTTCTTTAGTGAACAAGAAAATGTGTTATGGCAGCTTGTCATTGTGGGACTGGTAACTTTGACACCAAATAACAAAACTGCCATTTGCACTTAGGGTAAATTGGTTCACTTGAGCTTCCACTGCTCCTCTTGCTCTGACATAAATTTATGAACTCGGGAACTAACCAAGTCGTGTGGCTTCCCAGCTGACTTTAACAAATATGCCCATTTCATTTCATTTAGTCATCAGAATACCAGGGGGCTAGGTTGTTTCAGACTCATTGCAGATGGTATAGGGTTCGCAGGAACACAGGAGGCTTTCATGTCACAGTCCTGTAAATTATGACAGTGGAGGGGCCCTCTTTCCTAAATACATGTCAGTGTTTGACATGCTCACAGCTTCAAGGAGCATTTTCTGTTTCAACACCTCACAGGTATATGTAAAGGACATTTGTTTCCAATTAACCAAGACGTGAAAAATACATCTTCCAGGTTCGTGCCTTTACTAGCCATGTTTAAACAGAAATTAATATTATGTCTATATTTAAAATGTCATGGAAGCACAGTTTTGTTCCCTGACCCCCCCAGGGGCCCTGTCCTTCTAAGCTGAGAAGTTACTGGAAGCAGACTAGTAGGTACAGACTGGAGACATATAGTTAAGTGCAACCTCAGACCTATTGAAGGGAAGACTATTTCTAAGATACTGCTAGGAATGAAAAAATATCTTCATAGGAATACAACTTGATCATAACCAAATATGCAAAGAAAACAAAACTAGATAAAATATTGTTACAAAGATATTTACTTAAATGAATATAACATTTATTTGTAAGTGGAATAGAAACTTTACTTAAGAGGTAGGTTCTAAGTGTTTAAGGGCATATAAAACAGAGTCATACTTGTGGGTTGTTTTTTTTTTTTTTTTTTTTTTTTTTTTCCATTTTGTTCCATTTCATTTTGTTTTGCTGAGATGTCTATCATTGATTCAGCACTTTCTATGTCGCAGGAGTATGCTAAAATGTTTTACGTGCATTTTCTAATTTAATCCTTATAGCTCTTTATGAGGTGGCTATTAGTATCATCATTTTACAGATGAAGAGACTGGTGTTCGTAGAGGCTAGGTAATTTACCAGAAACAAATAAGGGCAGAGATGGGACTTGATCTTCCTGATTCCATGCTGTGGTTTGTCTAGTTCAACAAGAATGATAGAATATTTTCCAAATGTGTGTTTGTCGAACTTTTCTATAAGATCTACCCTGGGAACAGAGATGACAGAGTAAACATGCAATCCCAGGAGGTCTAGAAACAGCCTAAAGCGATCACCATCTGCTTGCAATTTCTTGAAGGTCTTGCTTTTTATCTTAAAAATTCATACAAATTTGCCATTGTATTCCAATGTGTTTGTCTTCATCCAAATAATAATGTATTTCATAATTTATCATTAGGGGAATTTCTTTTTTTACTAATCTCCTTGGACAAAGAATGATATGCTGTTATATTTCAGGCTATTAGGTAGCTCTGGAGAAAGCTGACCCCAATAACAGGTTTAATGTCCAGGAAAATTTTTTTGTCTTCATTTTGTTATAAATATGTGGGTACAAACAGCAACCTTCTTTTCCACCACCGCTTTACAGACTATGTCAGGTTAACAATCAGGAGAAATGCCCAAAATAGGAGGTGAAATACTTTCCATCCAAGATACTCTGGATGGAAATTTCCATAAGCATATCTTCCTGCTGAGAGGTCAAACTACAAACTGAGAAAATCCCTGATCCACTCTTCCATCTCTTTTACTACCTCAAACAACAATCTCCAAAGAACATTTTTAGTGAGGGAAAAAAAGGTCTGATTATACTGCTCTTTGTTTTATCTCTAACATAGTACATAGGTCTTCCTTACCCATTAATGGACTGAGAGTCTCAAATGGTCCCTATAATCAACGCTCTTCATCCAACTCTCAAACTTCATTTTAGTTATAGCTGCCTTGTTGGGAGCAGCAAAGCATTCCCAGTTTTGTCTTACAGTTGAGAATTAGGCCTCAAAGAATATCTTCTCAATAGGCCCATTATGTGCATTCACTATGCCATTTAAGAGAAAAATAAATTTATTTACATTTTCTAGGCATTAATCTTTGTCATGACATCTTTTTTTCTTCATGAAAAAAAAATAACATAGAAATGTCTATTACCTGAGATTCAGCAGAAATGTGAGCCTAGTCAAATTTTCATCCCGTGTCTGCAGAAGATTTCCCATAATTAATCCATTTTAAAGCAATAGTGAGCAACTAAAATTAAATGGTGTTTCAATTGCATCATGAATAGGACTTGTACTTGTTCAACACACTGATCATGTCAGCATAAACTTCTGCTGTCATATAATTAGTTCTAAGGTAACCACAGAGTTCAAATAACTGACTAGTGAATGTTCTGATCACTCAGTACCCATATAATTTTCCAGTCTGGGGCTTTTTAGGAAGAAAAACCCATACCAAATTTTTGTAAACAAGAAAACGTGGGATTCTGCTGGTTTCCTTTGGTCAGGCAAGGAAGCCATGCACTTCCCAAATTTTAGGTTAAACTGGCTTTCCAGGAAAAGGTACCATGTCTGTCCTTGTCTTTGAAAATACTTTGACACAAATCCACACGCATGTAGAGTTATGTGTATTTCTGTATCGAAAACCTGTCTTTCAGAACTTCAAATAGTCACCTATAATTTTGTTCCATCAGTGGGAATTCTAATTTTTTCATCCCTTTTTTCCCCTCTAATCAGTGTCCAATACCTGTTCTGCCTGGCTACTCATATTGTCTCAAAATTATCCTCTCATTTTTTCCCGTTGTCCTAATCCTAGTCTCCATTACCAAGAAAAAGAGTAAATACAGAGAGAGAAGTTTTGGTATTAAGTGGGCCTGAGTTCAAGTCGGACTGAGCCAAGTAATCAATGTGCAATCTGGAACACGTTGCTTAGTTTTCTCATCTTAAAAAAAAAAAAAAAAAAAAAAAAAAAGTAAAAACATTTGCTTTACAATATTGTCCTGAGATTTCATTCATTCACTCGAACAACCAACATTTATTGAGCTGCAACTTTGTGCTAAAATGTATTTGCTGGAACTACACTGGGGAGGAGAACAGACTCCCTGGCTATATGAAGTTGACACCGTATTGTATTCGATAACGTATGCTGTCCTGCATGCAATTGGAATGCAATGAAATGGCTATTCTTGTTCGGGTTATTGCTGCAACCATGCAGAGTAAAGACAGCAGGGTCTACTCTAAAAGTCTTACCATAAGGGTTTATTGTAAGACCTCTGGCATAAGGAAACCCAAGAATAAGAACAGGATTGGGAGTGGAAAATATAGTGATTATGCTTTGGACCCATTGAGATTAAGGTCTCTGGGAAGTAGGCTCCCGAAAATAGAAGTCTGGAATGCAAGAGAGATATAAAGCAGGAGATAGGAATCTAGTAATCAACGGTAGAGGAGCAATAATTTAAACCATTAGGACAAATGCAACAGATAATTTAACTAGGATGCTCTAATTTAAAATAAAAATTCTCAGTCTGGGCTCAGCACAATCTAGCATCTTTCCAAAGGAAACAATTGATCAGTCCTTCTGACTATGATCGATACATCCTTCAGAGACTCATTTTCATCCATCCTACACAAAACCCCGAGCATCTCTGGTTTGTACTGGCTCTTCTACCCCTTATACAATTGGGGCTACATCTGCAAAAAGCAAACGTTCATTTCATTTTTTAGATCTCATTTCTCAAGGGGTATTGAGTCCTGTGCTGTAGATTTCATTGTTTCTGTAGCAAAGATAACCTTATTTAAGTACTACAAAGGTAAGTAATTAAACCCACAAATGTTATAAGCTATCAGATCAATGAGAAAATCTCATGAGAAATTCCATTATATTCTTCATTCAAGGCTCATATACTCTCCTTGAAAAAAATGTACATGTTGTTCATGACCAAATAAAACTTACAGGCATTTAATTATATGAATAGATTGTGAAGAGGGTAAACTGACAAGACCTTCTTTCTGCAGGAAGCATTGTGAAAAATGACAGTTTTGAACCCAAATTTCATATGTATTTAGGTCCATAAGTCTCCCTGACAGAGTGGACTGTCCTAACTCAATAATTAATGCACTGGGAATTCTCTAGGTAGACTATGATTTGGATACTTTATGGGCTATTATGTCAAGGATCTGTGTCAGGCTGGATGCATACACAATGCCTACAGAAAAATTATTGTCACAAGCAAAACTGGTGAGGGCTTTTTTTTATGTACTTTAAGAGTAAGTAAGCCTAGCAAAAATATATGACACCATTTCTAATTGCCTTGTATTTTTTAAGAAGTGAAATGTGCCTTCATTTTTATTTGCCCATAGAGTATACCTTTGAATAGGACTATTATATGTACTCTATTTGTTTTTAAAAATGGGTGATACACATTTTTTACTTTTGGAATATACATTCATGCAGTCATTAATTTCCATATCGTTAATAATATACCTTTAAGTTATAAAATGTTAAAGATAATTGTTTTAAAAGAAAAAAAATTGTTGACCATTCTGTATAGAATACATATTTTTTTTCTCTCTCTTTAAAGGGATCCTCATCCCCAAAATGCCTGTGGAGTACAATGTCTTACTCAATGCTGGAAGTGTAGCGCCTCTGACCTCCTCTGTTGGTCATCATCAATCCATCCTTCTGGAAAATTTGGCTCCATTCACACAATATGAGATAAGGATACAAGCATGTCAAAATGGTGAAAGTCTTTCAGACACTTGTCCCGGGCTTTTATTAAAAAAAAAAAAAAAAAAGAAAAGAAAAATATTTCATGAAAAAATTCATCAAAAAGGAATAGATTTGCGATTCAAATACAAAGACTAACATTTCATTTCTTATTTGTACTGGACTGTTTACCCAGAAAAATCAGACCCTGGCATTGAGTGAAGCATTATGCATTTCTGCACATTCAATCATGAATATTTAAATATATTAAAATGGTGGTTTTGCAAAGTCTTGCTTTATAAGGCCCTTTAAAAGAAAAACACCTAGATCACATAAAGGAATCATTGGTAATATAAAGCAAAATAGGTATTATGTAAATTTCACAAAAAGGTACTCACTTTTGTTTATTTAAGTTTTCTTTGGGGGTGAGAGGAGGCATTATTTAGAAGGTGAGTTACACTCGAATGAATCTTATGTATTTCACTGTGCTTCCCTGAACTCTATCTCATATATGCAGACTATCGCCCTGAGTTTCATGGCATAGGCTAGTGGTCTATGAAATCATCATCCATCCATGTGGTCTTAAGGAGCCTCCCCTCAGTCCCTTCATCCCTCCAAATGTTACATCATATATTAGTAAGAGAAGAAAAGATGGAACTCATATTGGTGTATAAAACATGTTGCTCCACCTGAAATTAAAGAAATGTCCCAATCTCATACTCGAGTGGTAGGAATTCCTACTTTACTTGTGCTTAGCAACTTCTGTCTAGAAATGAGAATCAGTACCCAAGGAGTTGACTAGAATGATGGGTCTGTGATCTTGCTTTGCCTCATCTCCAAAATTGTGAGTCAGTTTGCCGACTTCTCTTCTACAAACCAAACCAAGGCATTTTGTTTTGAAGGATACTGCTCTATCAGATCCAGTCTTCTGCTAATCAACATACAAACAGTTTTAAACCAGTGTTTTCTTTATTTTAATGCAAAATCAACTGTTGCATCTCTATGTCTCTAAAACTATGCTATGGAGATACCATGTTCTTTTTTTTTTTTTTTTTTTTTTTTTTGATACCATGTTCTTCAAATTAATTGATCCTACATTTTGGAAGAGGGTCATTATTTTAAAATATTGGGAAAAATATTATTAAGAATATACCAGATGTGCAGGTCACACACACACTTATAATATTCAAGTACATTATCACTTTCTGGCTAGAATGACTGTAATAAACTAGAGAAACCACAGTTCAGACCAGCATAAGCATTCTTGTCTATGCCTCTATAAATTTGTGGTTACTTAATGCATTTTCCAAAAGTGATTCCCTATTTAAATACACATAAAATACATATATATAACATAAAATATATACATATAAATATATTCAAATTATATAGAGATTTATAGTACTAGTCTAAAATAAGTGTATAAGGGTCATATACAAAAGTTCAGCTAAAATGATTTCCATGATCTCCTTACCCTTCTATATGCATATGTAACTCTTTTTCCTGCTTGACAAATTACTGAAGGACTCGATTTTTTTTTTCCAAGGAAGTTGTGGCGTTAGCAGTAGAACGTTTGTCAAAACATCTGAAGCAGCCCCAGTGGATCTCAATTCCCCAGTTCTTAAGGCCCTGGGGTCAGCTTGCGTAGAGGTTAAATGGATGCCGCCTAAAAAGCCAAATGGAGTCATCACCAGCTACTTTCTTCACAGGTAACACTGACTATTACTGTTATTTTAAATTATTTTAATATATGTGCTATTCCAGGACTAAAAAATCAAATACATATTATATTTCTGTAAGGGAATAAATGGGAATTCATGCTTTTTGGAGCATCTACGAGGGTCTAAGATTGGTACTGGAAGCTTCTACATGTGATCCAGGGAGAAAAAATCCCTACCATGTAACATTTTTGTCTGAGCCCTGCTTGAAAAGTGAGACCTCACAATGCACATAGCCATACCTCTGATTAAGTTGTAGAGTAGTCTTCTAGAGACTCACTGACCAGGAAAGCATAGCCATTCCAGAGGAGGAATGCAGTCTGCAATGAGAATTCTAATATTTCCCATCACCTATTATGTGCAGCGTGGGAATATTTTTTATCCTCAAAAAACAGGGTGCTTTCCATGTGCAGAAAGAATGGCTCTCCTCTGCACTTCCCCTTCTGCCAGAAGGAGTTTCCACTCAGCTGGCTGGATGGCACTGGGAATACAATAGATGGCAGGACAGCGTCTTTTCACCATCATGTGCTGAATTTGTGAAGTGTATCCCCTTAAAATGAAGAAAAAAAGGAAAGAGAGAGTAGAGGGAAAGAAGAGGGTGAGAGAGTGAGCAGGGAGAGACAGAGAGACAGGGGGACCATGGGCATTTGGGGATGAAGGGTATTGGGCTCCCTGATCCAGTCTTCACCTGATCCACACGGACAAAGTTTTAACATCTTCTTTAAATAAATAATGAATAACTAGGAGAGGAAACAGAGGAAGAAGAGAGAACGGGAAGGGGAGAAAGAAGAACCATGGGGAAGGGGGAGAAAGAGGAAGACAGAGAAGGGAAGGCAAAAAGTAAAACAGAGCATCAAGGAGGCAAAGCACCTGTTGGCTGAGAGCATGCTGTCTGTCCTAGTCCCTCCAGCCGCTATAACAAAGATGGCATAGACCAGGTGGTTCATAAACAACACATATTATTTCTCTGGAAGTTGGGAAAATACAAAATGAAGGTGCTGACAGATTCCATGTTTGGTGACGGCTCCCTTCTTGGTTCACAGACAGCTGTCATTTCACCATGTCCTCACTGGAAGAAGCAACCAGGGACCTCCAAGGGTCTCTTTTAGGAGGGCACTGGTCCCATCATGAAGGCTCCATGCTCCCATCCCAGTCACCTCCCAGATGACTCATCTCCCAATCCCATCACCTTGGGGGATTAGAATTCGCCATACGAATTGGGGATGGAGGAGGCACAGACCTCCAGGCCATAAATGTCTAAGACAGGAAAGACACTAGGGAAGATGACCCCAGATTTAAGGGATTTGCAGATTGAAAACCCCATTCCAAAAGGAATGTATTTACATTAAGCAAACAGAGAACAACACATTCTTGCTCAGACTCTCACCCCTATTGGTACATGGTTTGTTAGTCTCTCCAGCTGCCTCACACCTTCACTTGCTTGGTCCTGTGCCCTAAATATGTCGAGAAACTTAGTTCAGGATCCTCCTGCAACTTCAGGTATTGAAACCCCTTGATTCAGGTCAATCTTCTGTGACAAGTAAGGGTCTGTAGGAAAATTATGAAAGGAGAAAGTATTATTGCATTTCTGGTTATGTAAATGACGTGGCCAAAAAGGAGCCAGCCCAATTCTTTCTCAGCAAACATTAATTTGAAGAATAATATTTCTGATTCAAATACACACGAACACGTAAAAAATGGCTAATGCGAATTTACATTTTACGCTAAGCACATTAGTGCAAGCTCTAAAATGCCTATCCTCTTGGAATAGTTTTCTTTCATCTACTTAATGCTAATTGTATGAGAAAAGCACATCAAATTCCTATTCTGAATAAAGGGAAATAAAGTATCTGTTATAGAGCAGGACGTGGCTTCAGTCTGTTGGTTTTGTAAATAAAGCTCATGATTACAGTGACTATTCCATGGCAGCTATAGAGAGGGAAAACAGGAAATATAATGCAGAAAGCCCGCTTCAATGAAAAATACTGTAAATTGAATTTGACAGCATTTGATGGCATTTGATTATTCTAGTCACAGCCAAACAATGATATAAAGAGTAATATGAAACAGAATGTGTTACTGCCTAGCAGACTCAAAAGCAATAAACCTTCCTCCAATGTGACACAATCACTTCACAATCATAATTGTAGCCTGTTTGATACCTCTGAGTACAGCAGAAGGGCACTGACTGACATAGATACATTTTGTTTTTTATTTAAAGTGAAATGAAAATGGCGCACTGGGGCTCCAGATACAATCGTTATATTCACCTACATAGGCATGAATCACTTGGCGGTTATTTCAGCTGAAGTTTAAATGTGCTTAGACAACAACAATATCAAATTTTTCTTAGATAGCTGCAAAAAAAAAATCAGAAATTTGTAAGGACAGAAATAGAATGTAGACACATAGTTCTTTTTCATTCTGGGACTACATGGAGCCCCTTGTACAGTTATGGCCACGAGCCTGCCGTATTTCTGGGGAGGTTATGGCATGTAATTCCTGCTTCATCATTTGCCTCCTCTTTCTTGTATCGCCACCAAAGGAAATACACTTAGCTCAAACCAAAGACGGGGTTTGGCCTAGGCAGATAGTTTCATTAAATTGCAGGAAGCCAACTTGCCAATGCCATTTTGAAAATACCTGTCACTCTGCTCCCTCTAACCCCCTAAATCACTTCTCTTCAGTAATTTCCTTCCATTGTTTAAAGACTGCCTCTAGAAACCATCCTCTAGAAAAGCGTCTGCGCAGATAAAGGGGTGTTGATGACTTTACAAAACAAAACACAATAATCTAGGAAGGATGTGATTATTAATGCGATTGCTTCTGTTCTGTTTACCTGTTACTTGGTTATTTGATCTAGGCTACTTTGATCACTAAGGTGAGGAGTTACAAAAGACGTTTCTGACAATAGGGACAACATTGATGCTAGTGTTGTGCAACCTGTTTATCCATGGAGTATAGACAAGGCCATCTTGGGCATTTGCTTTCTCCTCATAGCACATTTGGATATTATAATAACAATTTTTCAGTATTCTCCATCTTATATCTATAACTTTGTAAATGGCGAGATCCCTCCGCAAAATCCGACTTCTAACCACAAAATTCACCAAATATTTTTTTCTTAGGACCTTACAAAACACTTAATGAAATGAACTCCCACCATTTTAATAGAGACAAAATAAATACAAAGACTGATCGATGTGCCGTAAGAAAAATATATATTCAAACACCTTCTAAACACCTTAAAAGTAGAATAATGAACTCTGAGTATTTAAAAAGTAAGATTTTGAAGGGTAAAATCTGAGATGGTTTGGATGGTTGGTTGAAATGGGAGAATATTCCAAGCAGGGAACCACAAGTAATAATCTTCTAGAATGGAAAATCAAGCCGATTGAGTAAAGTAAGAAAAGAGGGCATTGACTCAAAAGTGAAGGAATTTTTAAACAATCAATTCCTGTTGTGTGGAAAGATAGATATGGAGATAGGCAGATAGGTGATCAATAGACGATAGTTCAATAGATAGATAGATAGATAATGTTCATATCTACTGTGAGATGAGTCCTATTACAAGGACCTTTACTATAATAGGAAATAAAAGTCAAACTAAGCAGATAAACCAAAAAAGAGAAGTATAATATGAAAAATATTAATATTTGGCAGAAGGTTTACAGGGAAGAAGGACTCTTTTTTGTCTGGAATATTTATGGAAGAGACTTCATTTATTCATGGATGAAGCTGATACCTTGGGGCTTGGCTTTACAATATAAAAATTTAGTGACTATTTTTAGAAATGCTTTTGATGGAAAAAAGTTTAAATGGGACAGAATATTACAAAGGTTATATATCTTTTCTTTATGACTTATCCAAGGCATATAAAATTTCCATCAATAAAAGTAACTACTGTTAATTTTAATATATATAATATTTCTGCTTTTATATAGTTTCCCTTACATAAAAGGAATCATATTGTTCATGCTGTTCTCCAGTTTTCCTTGGGCATTTGGACGTACACACACCACACACACACACACACACACACAAGCACATACCTCATTTATTTTAATGACTCAACTATATTATATTATATGGATGTATGTCAATATTATTTAACTAGTCCCCTACAGATAGCAAAATAAGTGATTTCCAAGTTTTCATTACAATGGTAACTCTCAAAAAAAAACACCTTTGCAATGAGCATGCGATGGGATTACTCTTAGTACTAGAAGTGCAGGTTAAAATTTTGTACATTTTAAATTCCTAGATATTGCTTAGTTGCTTTCTAAAAATGTTTTATAAGAATTTCTAATTCTAAAAACTCCTGTAAATAGGGAGTTTTATCAGTTTTTCAAATCTGCCAATTCAATATTTTAAATACCTATTATTATTTTGATTAAAATTTTGGTCATTACAAATGAAATTGTTCATTTATTTTAAATATTTGCTTGCTATTTGTGTGTGTATATAAATATTATATATCCTTAGGCTGTTTTCTTTTGGATTATTTCTAATTCATTTCTTTATGCTCTTTATAAAGTAAGGAAATTCCCCCTTTAATGATCATGTTAAATAACACATCAATTATTTCTTCCAACAATTTTATGGGTTCTACCCCTTATATCTGAATATGGACTTGATTTTCTTTTAAAGAATGAGACAAGAAATCTATGCATTTATTTTTTTAAAAAATAGTTTGTAAACATTATTTTATAATTCACTGATTTGAAATGCCACCTATATAAAATTCCTCTGTATCATCTGATCCATTTCAGGATTTTGTATTGTTTCATTTATAGTAGACAGGATTTTAATAAGGAGAGCCTAATGACAAAGATATCTCAGGTGAATAAAATTAATAGAATGAACAAAATTCCCAACTCTGAAGGCATAGTGTTCAAGAAACGGTCAAGTTTGGCTGGAGCCTTTGTTATTTGTAGGGGAAATTTCGACAATCAGCTTGACAGTGGATTTTAGAAGACTTGAAATACCAGGCTAAGGAGTTTAGATTTTTTATTTGGAGGCAATGTGAGCCATTCCAAGTTCAGGATAAAATAGAGAAGCAATGTGATTAAGTAGACAGAACATGGCATTTGTAGAAAAAAGATATGGCTTCCAAGCACTGGGTTCAACACTTACTAGTTATGTGACCTTGGGGAAGTCATTATATTCCCCAAGCTTCATTTCTATGTAAAGTTAGGTTAAGAAACATAAAGAATAACCTCCTAGAATTTTGTAAGAATTAAATGAAATAATGCATGTGAAAGTCCTGTGTTAAACATCAAGCATGATTAAAGTAGGAAGTCATCCTAGATGTACAATAAAGATGTATTATGCTTTAGGAAGACAAATCTGGCAGTTAAAAATATTTAAGGACAAGAAAAAAGATTCATGATCATAAAAGCAGCAGATTGTACAACAGTGTGCCTAGGATGATTCTGTTTTTCTTTATATATATAGAATATTTCTTTACATTTATATGTCCATTAATAGTATCTGGAAACAACAAAAAAACTTAACAATGCTTATTTCCCAGAGATCAGTTAAATATGATCCTTTTAAATACAGATCTTCCTCAACTTACTAAGGGGTTACATCCCAATAAACCCATCGTAAGTTGAAAATAATAGAAGTCAAAAATGTATTTAATACACCTAACATATCGGGACTCTTGCATGGCTCAGTTGGTTGAGCGTTGGACTTTTGACTTCAGCTCAGGTCATAATCCCAGGGTCATGAGATCAAGTCCGTTGTCAGACTCCACACTCAGTGGAGTCAGCTTGTCCTTCTCCCTCTGCTCCTCCCCTGCTCACATTCTCACTCTTTCTCTCAATTAAATAAAATCATAAAAAAAAAAATACACCTCATACACCAAACATCATAGCTTAGCCTAGCCTATTTTAGAGGTGTTCAGAACACTTACATTAGGCCTACAGTTGGGCAAAATCATCTAACACAAATAATGTTCTGTGTTAGTTTTTATTTGATAATATTTTTATAAATTTTATAATTTTACAATACATTCTAGTTTATGCTTGTTCAATAAAAAGAAGTGTTGAACATCTCTTTATTGAACACGGTACTAAAAGCATAAGCCAAAATGGTTGTATGTGTACAGAAGGGTTGTAAGTGTGTCAGCTGTTTACCCTGTGATCATGTGGCTGCCACTTGCTGCCACTGCTCCGAATTCTAAAAGAGTATTATACACAATACTGCTTTCCTGAGAAAAGATCAGAATTCAGAATTTTGAAGTACAATGTCCACTGAATACATATCACTTCCACATCATGATAATGTCAAAAAATTACAAGTTGAGCCATCATAACTTGGGGACTGCCTGTACTTGTGTTTTTGCTCATCTATATTTTCTAATTATTTTTCACAATGAAAGTATAATGAGGTGTGATAAAGACAAAATAGTAAATTCAGGTAGTCAAGCTGCAAATCAATCCTCGCCCTGTTTATGATTTTCCTATTCCTCTCTTTATGTGAACATCATCATCACTCTCTGTAGCAAGTTCTGCTTGGGAAAGAGAAATCACAACAGTTATTTTTAACTGAAAGAATTTAACATACGTAATTGTTTACTAGTTGTAAATTTGTTAACTAGGTAACTGGAAGGATAAAAAGTGAACTCTAAGACATCATGCAGGAGGCAACTGCTGGAAACAGCTACTGCCCTTGGAACTGAGGCAGCTAGAATTCTTAAAACTCAGTAACTAGAGGGGAGCACACCTGCCACCCCCCTATGCTGGGACCCAGACACCTGAGGAGGAGGCAGCTTCCAGCTGATGCAGGTGCGCGGGGAGAAGGCACGAGATAAAGCTAGTTTTTCGAAGTCTTGTTAAAATTTCATACTCAAACTTCTCGTAAGGAGGGAGGATTTGTTACTTTCAGGGTGAAAACTCCTGGCTGGAGAGATGCTTACATAAACAGCAAGCAAAAAGGAAGCAAAGAGTAAGACACCAGGTCCTTTTTCCTTTCAGCTTTCTGAGCTCCCTCTGGCGCCTCCTATTGGCAGCTCAACATGGACTCAGCCTGTAAAGCAGAAATGCCACTGCAGAGTCCCAGCTCCACCACCATAAAGCCAGATACAGAAGGAAAGCTTTATTGCTCGGAGACAACAACTTAATAATGGGCACATTTTTCTTGTTAACCAGGTTTCAGAGAATTTTGGTCTGTACTTGTCAACCAGTCTGTCATCCCGTCATTGCTTACACAGTATTTATTGTTGATTATAGTGTGTCATGCTTCCCTAGGGGCTGAGAATATATAGGTAAGTAAGAGAGAGTCTTCACCTTCAAGGGGCTTGTGGTATGGTATAGGAGATAGAAAAGAAAGAAAATATATTACGATAGAGTGTGACAAGTGAATCAATAGAAAAAAAGACAGCACATAGAAGACCGATCAAAGTCATGGAAGCATGAACCATCATGGAACAGAAGGGAACTATAGGCAAGCATTTGATTATGACTGGAATGTAAAATGGAATAGATATCGGGAACGTGACGCTGGAGTGGTAAGCATAGGCTAGTTGCACGGCAAATCACTACCATTTTAAATGGGATTAAGTCTTAACATTTTTGGTTTATCTTTGACATCTCCTCCGCCAACATCACAGTATCTACTCATTCCACGAAGCTGGGTGGTTCAACCTGCACGTGGCATTTTGTGAATCACCTGTGTTTGCATTTCCTCTACCACCAACTGTAGTTCAGGATGTATCTTTATTCTTACGTGGTCTGTTGAGATGACCTCTTGACTGTGTGACTGACTACCTGTTGTCATTCCCATTCCAGGCAGCCTTTATATGACTGCTGGATTTGTCTTCCTAAATGCAGCTTTGGGTGCCATTTCTATGATAACTTTGTATCATGTGTTACATTTAACCCAGTGACTTTCACATGCATAATTTGATATAATTTTTTCAAAAATGCTGGGACATTATACCCTATAAGGTTATTAACTCCAATTTACAAAGTGAAATGGAAACTAGAGAACACAGATGAGTTTTGTCCAAGGTCATCTAATCAGGTGGTTGTAGGCCTAGACCTACAACCTATCTCCTTGGACTACAGGTATTTTGGGTTTTATATTTAAATTAGTATCCTTATTATTCTTCATAAGGTGAAGGTGGCAGTTTCATAATCTGAAATTGCTAGGGGAAATGAACTGAGTTATTGGATTTTGCTCTGATTGTTTCTGAAGACAAGTGCCGAGAATTGTTGCAGGGAATAAAGGGGTAGGGAGATTTTTTAAGGTTATACTACAGTAAGAAAACATGAATATGAATCTCTTTTTATGGTTCCTAGGTTTAATACTTATCTTTGTTTTCTTCTTAGTGTTAAGCAACATTAAATTAACTCTAGTTGGAAAGGGGCATTATCAAAGTATCTCCCAGATGAGTTTAAGCATAGAATAATCATTTAGCTATTCAGAGAGAACTGACAATGTGGTTTCCCTAAACACAGACTGTTCAGGAGGCAGCGCTTCCAGTTAAATGAACAGTTGAAGCCTAAATCTTAAATAAATTAGGAATAAGTGTGATCTACTTAAACTCTTCAGTTCAAAGTTTATTCAGACCTAAAGATATTCTATTTTTAACATCATAGATGGAGCATTCATCTCAACATAATATTAATTTATTGAGTATTCAATGGTGGCAATAAATACTTAACCAGCCTGCATCCTTTAATTGTTTTGGTAGAGAAACTTTGAAGCTGACATAGTATTGCACAGATTTTTAAAATGCATGCTTTCGGGCAATTTTTAAAAGAATGTCACAACCACGGCTACCCCTCAATGTGGGAATTCAGGAGAGTTTAATAAAAATTAATTGAATTTTCATAGAAAGGTCGAAGCCAGACAAAACAGACAATTTTATTTCCCCATAGAAGTTTTTGTTTGTTTGCTGTATTATGTTCCTTGCAAATACCTTTTAAAAACTCACTGAGAGGAGTCCTTGGCTGTGAGCCCTGTGGTCCTCATTAGAATGGATCCCTCCCAATGACACACCTGGTACCTCGTATCTGCAGCAAGCACAAAGGCCAAACCCTGCAAACCTACACTGAGTGCAGAATCTGGCCCACGCATGGTAGCAAGGAATAATGAGGTGGGTTGCCGAAACATAATTGCAGGTCACCGAGAGGTATCTATGAAGCCTCTATAGTCTCCAGCAGGAGGTTTGTCATTGCTCATGCTTAGGTCATTGTGATTTATCAACTTGAGGATCATCAAATTCCCAAAGCCAAAGATTTTAAATACCCTGCCTTTTTTGTGAGAGGTACTGTCATTTACTTTGCCTTAATAACCCTTTCCATTTTGATGGTTAATCTCATATGGCAGCATGTGACTATCCTGGCATCTGAAGAGTATGTTCATTAAATACTCCTAACGGCCTGGAAAATACCGCTTTATCCATCAGTGTCTCTCAAGCACAGAGGAGAAGCTAAATAGGAGAGGGTCATCTCTTGAGTACATTCTTCCCCAACATAGAATACTACTCTAGTATATAAAAAGAGTTCATAGAAATGAGGCAAAAATGCAGAAAAGCCATGGAATTACATGTCTTTTGGCCATTTGTTCAAATAGTTACTGAATTTACTGGCCTCAGATGCTGGGAATATAGAAATAGACCAACCACGATTCCTCAGGAACTCCCCCTTCTGGTCAGGTCTTCATCTTATCAGATTTTTTTTTTAAGTTTTTTTAATTTTTTTTATTTTTTGCATCATGGTTTTATATCCAGATGAGCAAATAACTGTTCCAAGTGAAACAGCAGGTATTTGGGGCCGTACTAACAACTGACAATTCTATCTCTCTTGCTCAAATGCTTAATGCTCTATATATTGAGTACCAAAAGACCATGTGTGGGCCTTAGTTTTTATATCAGTCAAATCTATAGATAAGACTAAACAATCCTTTGCTCAGGTATTTGAAAGAATTTTTTTAGCATACTCTGCATTTTACTAGGTCTTGGAGAACACATCTAAAAGGAATTTGACTTTTGCTTTTTAAGATGTCTAGAGCAAATTCATATTATATAATTTATCAGGGTTTTTTTCATTAATTTGCATTTAGCTCTATCTTCTCCATTCAGCCATGAGTTCCTTTAGAGAAGGAATGTGTACCTCTGCTCCTAGTATAATGCGAAGTGCTTATTAAGTGCTCGATAAAGGTATATTGATGAATACAAGAAAGAATGGCCCTTACTTGGAAGGGTTATAGCTTAATTAAAGAAGAGAAAATTCAGAGGATGAGAAAATGCATGACTTGCAGGATGTGAATTTAAAACATTTTTTAAATATCCTGGAAGCAGAGGCAAAATGACATTGTGTAAGGTAAAAGAGAATAAGAACCATGGGCTTCGCGTCATCATTCCTCATCCTTCAGTATGCTAGTCAGGGCTTTATCGCACAAAGATCTTGTGGTTCCAGGAGCAGTGAGAGGGTCAGCCTCAATGTGCAAACATTTTGCAAGACTCTGCATTCATTTGCTACTGTCCTGTTGACCAGTGAGAATCATATGGCCAAGTTCAGAGTGAATATGGGAGCACATTAGCAATAGACATGGATAGAGGGAGACAAATTGGAATACTTACTACAATCCATCTACCCTAGAACAGTAAGAATTCCCAATAATATCAACTTCCAATAATTCTGTATAGTGTAATTTCCAGTTGTGCAAAAAATAAAATTGTGCAATGTAATGCATGTGCACATGTACACACTTGCATACATATTCATAAACGTAGAAAGATCCAGAAATATTTTAAATGTGGTAATAGTGCTCACATATGTGCTTCTGATTTTTTAGAGTTTTTAAATAATGTGTGTGTTTCTGCATATTGCATGTGTAATTTTGTTAAGGAAAAACTTTCTAAGGTATACAATAAAATGTAATTATGGGTGGTGTTGCACTGTCTAAATGTTTTTATTTCTACTGTGGTTTCCATGTCTTCTATGAAATATGAACATTCTTTATGATTAGCTAAATATATATAAAACCAAATATATATAAATATATAAATATATTTATATATATATATATATAATATATACATATATATATAAAACCTACTCTTAAAAAAATGATACTGAGTCAGGATCTCTCATGTACTCTTCTCTCTGGTCTTATTATGACAACAGAAAGGGACAGCTGAATTGATAACAAATTTTCCCGAAAAGCAATTTCTTATGTGCAAACCTTCTTTTGAAGTGTGCAGCTGTCCCTGATTGCCTTCCTGGTTTCCTTTCAGGCGTCCTGCTGGCATTGAAGAGGAGTCCCTTTTGTTTGTCTGGTCGGAAGGAGCCCTTGAATTCACAGATGCCTCAGATACTCTGATACCATTCACGCTCTATGAATACCGGGTGAGAGCCCACAACTCCAGAGGCTCAGTGGAGAGTCTGTGGTCATCAGCAAGGACCCTGGAAGCCCCACCTCAAGATTTGCCAGCACCTTGGGTGCAAGCCACCAGTGCTCATTCAGTTCTGCTGAACTGGACAAAGCCAGAATCTCCCAATGGCATTATCTCCCAGTACCACGTGGTCTACCGAGAGAGACCAGATGATTCAACAGTTAACATCTCTACTGTGCACGCTTTCACCGTGATGGTAAGAACTTAGAAAAAAAGAATAGCAGACACCTAGATTATCTGGTTAATATGTTGACATGGATTTTTTTTTTATCCAGCTTATCGTTATTCTTCAGTTACAGTTTAAATATATTAAAATATTTCACATGTGAAAAAGAGGAATGTACTCATGGGGAAGATGCTGAACTGAGTATAAGAGATATTGGAGACTAGTTTGCAGGCCACAATTAATTTGTATTACCTCAAGCAAGAAAGTGAATCTCTCTTTGCCTGATTTCTAAATCCATGAAATGGGGATACTAAATATGTCTCTGTATACCTCATGGGGATGAAGCACAGATAAAATTAGACAGATATAGATGCAGATTCAGATGTAGATACAGATACAGATATAGATACAGACTCAGATCAGATATAGATAGATGTGGTATTATTGGCTTTTTGAGAAAAAAGAAAGTTAAACTTCTAGATCTATCTGGATAATATGTAGATACCACATGCACTATAACTTAGTAGTGATTTTTCTGGGCTGATCAGCTCTGACCCATAACACAATTTAACTGAGTTCACTTAGTATCTTCTGAGAACTTTCTTTATACCTGGCATAGCCTGATGTTCTATAGGAGATATATGGAAACAGGGTGATTCTTCTATCAGGGAGCTTTCTCTTTTATAATACTGCAAACATGAGAATACATTTCTATGTTGCCAATCTAGGCATGCCAATATACCTGAAGTTTATCCTACAGAGTATAGCATTTATCAAAATATCTAAATAATACTTGGCAAAAATACTTTAGTGAAAATCCAAAAGAATGATTGCAAATGAATAGTTTAAAGTAGAGTATTTTCTCCCTATCCTTATGTTCAATTTTTTTCACATGACTAAAAAATAAGCAGTCTGTGAATTAAGGAGATATTATTAAATAAACTTTTATTTTATTTAGAATTCAAAATTGGTATATTTTTATGTGACATTTACTTATCTTTAATTATCTTTCATATTACATCTTCCTAGAGCCTTCACTAAAAGCATTAGAAGCAGTGCTCTTAAGACTGGATCTTTTTTAGTTGATATGTGATCCGTGGAGAAATCTATGACTTCTCACCATATCCTTGGAATTCTTGTTCTAAACTTCACCTGAAAGCAAAATACTGAAAAATAAACTAAAAAATGCTGAAAAACCTTTGACAAGAGCATTCTAAATGAGATACTTTAATTTAAATATATTTTTATTGAAGGCACCAATACTGCAAGAATTAAGCCTCTGATTTCACAGTATGACTTTCAGAGACCTGAGCCTAAACATCTAACCTCCCAAAACAATTCTATTGGAATTCCCTTGTGGAATACCCTCCAAATCATTCCTTCATCTCACAATGAAAGATTTAAAGTATACAATGAACTATGTCCTATATTTAATCCACCAGGTTCTGTTTTTATCACACTAAAAAAGTTCCTGAAAAAGAGGAAGACCTATGGCCCCAAGCTTTTCACATCACATAGCCCTTGGTACAAGGGTCCTGGCAACATAGCTTCCACCTGGCAGCCCAGTGTTTCTGTGCTCTTCCATTTTCTGAAGAGTAAGCCCTGTGTAATGCTAAAGAGAATGATCAGGAAAGAGTAATATTTCTGCAACCTATTTTTTAATGTTTGAATCTGTGTGCATGTTCAAAGTACCCCCATCTCCAAACCTGGATCTCTGGCCTAGAGAATCCCAAGAAAAGATTTCATTAGTCATGAGGAAAGTCCCCATTTGAGGTTTTTAAGCAATCAAGGACTTCTGTAGAGCAGTCGGGGCAGTGTTCAGACATGGTTAGTGGGCCAGATTTCCAAGGTGGTCTCCTGCCCTCGTGGTCTCCTGACTCTTTATGGGCTGCCAGCTTTGAAAGAAAGAATCAGAAAAAACAAACCATTGTCTTTGAGTTTCATACATTTCTATGTCCCAAGAGAATGTGTTCGAGCCTTTTTTTTTTAAGATATTGAAGAAAAGGGTACTACCATTTAATTCCAATTTCTCACCATCAGAGAAGGATGTTTCTTTTATCCTACCCAAATCCTTCCTCTTGTCACTTAAGTACATCCCTTCCTGTTCAGAACAGCATGACTTCTCTAAACCAGAGCAATGAACCTTCAGGGTCGAGAACAGATTATTGACAATTCAATCCAATTTGGCAAATAGTCATTGAGCACTATATTCAGTATGCCAATACTCAATACCACGGTCAACTGTGTTGTTGAAGGCTACCATGAGACTGGGCCCCTGGGCAGAGCAGAGACTGAGGGGAAGTTGAGTAATCAAGTCTGAGGCACAGATTATTACTGCGGAGCATTTCAGATTTCTGAGTTTCTTTGCTTCTGAGTTTCTGCTGCTCATGTTCTAATGATTCCCTTTTAAATCTCTCTCTCTCTCTCTCTCTCTCTCTCTTTCTCTCTGTCTTCCTGGCTCTACTTAGTATTTCTCTAACTCCTTATATGAGCTAAACATCTTTACTGTCATTTTCCATGTCTGTGTTTGCCCTAGGAAATGTTGCAAGTTTTTGTTTCACTGACCACTTTGGCTAAAATTCTCCAGGGCAAAGGAACTACATTTTCAATTAATTGGTGAGGCTCAGAATCCATCCCTACAATTGAAAGATTACAATTTAATCCACAGACTTGCAAGAGGTATCACTAAATAGTCTCATTTAGTCTCCTGTTTATTGGGATCCTATCTCTGCATGAGGGGCCACCAATAAATTGCCTGCAGTGTAGTGCCATCCCTGGCTTGTCCCAACGTCCCCCCAGAGTTGTTTATAGACAGGTGGACGTTGCTGGGAGAGCCACATAAAACAGGTGCAATGGATGCATGAATCCTCTTGATGGTGGCAATGGATGGAGAAATGGCAATGGGGGCCCTCCATGGGGGTGGAGAGCATATGTGTTGGCAGGAGCAGCAGCAGCAGCAGTAGAGGCAGCAGGAGAGAAGAAATGGAAAGAGCGTGGGTTTTAATGTATCACCAGCTTCTCTCCCAACCTCATGAAAAGTTTCATCTCCCTTTGGGCCCAAGTAGGTTCTTCGAAGGGGAAGAGAGAGATATCTAGATTCCTAGGGTCTCTTCAGACCAATACTCTCCACTCCTGAAAACAAGCTTTAAGTAGAAGTCCTTAAACTCCCTTCCCAATTAGCTCTGTGATGAATTGTGCAGTGTCAGGAGAGAAACTGTATTTAGCCTTGCTTGGCATGCAAGAGTTCCATGGTGGTATTTACAGGGAACGCTCCTGGCGAGGTTGGCGATACTGCTGCCACCATTCAGATTTGTTTGCTTTTCCTCACTGGCACCTGCCATCGCACTGGCAGAAATAACTTGGGATTTAAAGGCAAAGGTGGTTTACCTGTTAGTCTGTGCTCTCAGTATATCCCTGCTTACCCCGCAGGGTTATGAAACATCAAGCCCAGATCATACCTTTGCCCAGTACCCTGAAAGATAGATGGTACTTCACTCTCTGTGTAGAATCAAGCATACAGGTGCTGAGGGGTAAGCAAATTAGATGGGTCACTAAAAGTTGGCTTCCAATATGGAAATAAAATCCAGACCTACAAACTCTAGTTTCTAGATTTTCATTGCCAAACTTCCTTGCCCAAAGTCAAGGAAGAAGTATTCAAAATTTTCTCTTGTGGTTGTCTCAAAGCTCTTTACCGTTAAGCAGATAAGTGGGGGGAAGGAGATGCTTGCTTCATAATTGCCATATGATGGAGAGTTTGTGAGTAAATTGATTAATTGGCTTTTAATCCCATGTATTTTTGGCTTAGTGTAATGTAAAATATCATTGCTTCTTACATATGATCTTAATTAATTGTAGCTCTTAAAATCTGATGTTTCTTAGCCTTTTCTCCCCTTATTTATAACACAATAGAAATGCTCTAGGAGATCTACATATCTAGAAGGACTCCTTTGGTGACTATCTTTCCAAAATGAAGAAAAATTTGGTAATAAAAACAATTACTGTACTTTTTATATCAGTTTTATGAGCTGAGATGTTCACATTTTATAATGTAACTGTATTATTCATTCATTACATAAAATTATAAAGTAGGGGTGGGTAAATGTCACACAAAACAATGAGCACTTACTAGTGTGACCCATTTTGTTGTGTTCTAATGATGTCTTTGGTCTGGCATTAACTTTTCATTTATGAGCCTTGTGTTACCTTTATCCCATTTTTCTAACAATACAATACCAATCACAGGTATATATCAGGGATCTGCTTTGTGCTCAATATTACGGGACACGCAAACCACTTAAGTCTTCTTCAGCTTCATATAAGTACTTCTTAGAGCTTTATTTTTCTCTAACCACTTTATTCCAACAAGCTTCCTCCAGAACTCCCTTGCTCAATCATCACTACTTTTCAGGATGAGTCCTATGGTTTTCCAGTCACATTCAGTGAGAAGGCCAGTGTTGATAATCAGGACTCATTTCAGGTGTTAAGAAAAAAAAAATCTATTCTGAAGCCTGACTGTGTTGAGATCTGCAGTAGAAAAGAAAGGACATGTTTATTTTGTTTATTTTCTTCCCTCTTCTTGAGTTCCCTCTTCTCTTGCTAATGTCCCCAAGAGTGTGGGAGAAAAGAGAGAATCAGACAAAAGGGAGCAGAGCCTTACTCATGAATCTTGTTCTTCTCCATCTGCCACTGTTTCCTGTGGGGTTATATGGAGATCTGGCATGGGAAACTCCATGATTCACCTTCTCTGATGCAGGCAACATACTCTCTGGCTACTTTCTTGCACCATAACTGCCCCCAGAGATTCACCCCACAGCCTCTTTTACATTGTGGTTCCCATCTCCTGAGCAGTCAGCTGATACTAGGCCCATCACATTAAAACAAACAAACATACAAACAAACTCATCCTTTTCTTGGCATCCTCCAAGCCTGGGGAAAACTCATTCTGCCAAATAGGGAAAGTACAGTTCATCCAACCCCATCTTCTATACTTGACCTGCCATGCTGGGTGAGACTCAGCCAGCCTCACAACCTCAGAATTCATTGAATACGAAGCAGGAAACAGCTTCTGTGTTAAGCCATGATCCCCAAATCCTGGCATCCCATAGGAATCTCAGAAGATGCTTCTCCACACTAGTGGCTGCATCAAAATCATCCTGAGTCTCTTCCGCTCTGTAGTAAGCCTCATGAAAAGAGAAGATTGTCCATCTCCCCTTTCTTGCAGACACCCTCAATTCCTTCAAGTTGTTCTCTTGGATATCCCTCATATGCCTTGAGAGAGGGGTGTGGCCTATCCCCATTCCTTCTTCCCATGTAGTAAGGAAATAACCCGGGGATGCTTCTCTACTGAATTTCCTTCTTCAACTTGCTGGTCATGAACCTGGATCTTCTCTTATAGAATTTGTTTTATATAGATCTTCAGTGGAAGGTGGGCTTGATTGAAGATGTGAGGCTGATTGTCTTTCCGTAAGTCCTGCAGAGGTATGTCCAGCAGTTCCAGTAGAGTTCTGTATCGCCTATTTTTTCTAAGCTGTACTTATTATTCCCTAACACACCCTGTTACATAACTAAAGGGATCCATCCTCTTTCTGGTTGCTCAAGCCAGATAATCTTTGAGTTCTCCCCCTTCCTTACTTCTGTGTCCAATTTTCACTAAATCCTACTGATACTACTTCTAAAGTATATCTTGCATCCTTCTGCTTGCAGACCACATTTCTTCACGCACATTCTTCCTCCTCAAATGATCATCTTACACTTCAAATAGATCTGTCCTCCTCCTTAATCATCAGATTTGAACTAAAATGTTACTTAACTCGCAAGGCTGTTGCAAGGGCTAGCTAAATTAATGCACATGCAGAGTACTTTAGCAACTGTAAATGGCAATGTAGATAGGATGTAAAACTTGAGAAGTCCTACTTTTAGGATGAACAGAAGCGGGAAGAAATGAAACAGAAGTAGGAAAAGTTTTGATTCGTATAAAGCCACTGTACTACTTTGGTCATAAATGAAAAACTTTGTGTTTTACATATTTTAAGTATTCCTCACTTGCAACAAAATTCAGAGCTTGCAAATTTAAGTGTTTCTTAATTTACTTCCAGGTAATGTCTCAAGGATTAGATTGGTCTCTATTTCTTGTCTAAGTCACCTGGAGCAAGAGCATGCTTTTTATGTCTCTAAGGTTTGGCACTGACCCATTTCTCCTTCTACCATAATATCTCAGTCTTGTCCCTCTAAGAATCCTCATTAGATTCCCTCTCTAGATGCAGTTTTATTTACCTACCATGTTGCTCAATGGACCCTGCCCATTCCTGATCTGGAATCCTGTCAGCAAAACATGAGGTCTTTTGATAACAGACACACACACACATGCAAACACATTTCACACGTCCCACAGACTCAAACTGGCATCAGCCTACTTGACCTGTGCCAAAGAGCAGGCTATCAGTATATGAGGGGCAGTTGGTGAGGAGGCCATTCACCCTTTCATTCCAGTATGTTGTTCGTTTTCATCTTTAACTGAAGGGTAAAGACACCTAAGAATTCCACAGAACCTTGTTAAATACATATATGAAAAGTTAAATGAACTTGTCCACACCGTAACAGGCCCAGGCCATAAATTCAGGATATATGCCATTTAGCAGAGACAGCAAGCTGTAAATGGCAGTGAAGGGCAGGAGTTAATTGAACTACTGTGCTCTTGTCACAAGTGGGAAGTAGCCACTACCTGGGACAAGATGGCTTCCCCTCAAGTACCCTATTACGGCCAAGAGATCATATCCTGAGCTCTGCAAGGGCTTATGGGTGAGGGGGAAATCATACACAGATGACCAATTTTTTTATGGTTCACAGCCGATCAAAGTGAAATTCAGCAGCTGTTCAGGACAAGTGACCACTGTAACGGCTGTAATATAACCTACTAAATAGAGAGGGAATTGCATTAGAGCAAGAGGTTAGCCGTGATTATCGGCAGGTGAGTGCTTTATTGAAGTTGAAAGACCATTAACATTGATAGAGTAATTATTTCAACTTGAAAGTAATTACCTTGATGGGTGATAACTTCTCTAGTGTTCCCAGATTTGATTGGGCCAAACAATTGTGAGCTCCTGAAGCCTAGAAAAATATTACAACAATACTGTGATTTTTAAATTACTGAAACCACTGTTGGAATATTTTAATTATGCCGAACAGTGAAAAGATTTTGCCTTATACCAGCTAGTGACCTCTCATGTAGAGAGAGACATTTGCTTTTTAATCCAAATGCAATGACCCACACCCACCACCTGTGAATACATATGTGATGGGTTTGCAAATGAATCTTTTTGTCTTGATATAATTTTTAAGGTGAAACATCTTGCTAGTGCTGTAGCCGGGTGTTAACTAAGCTCGAACTGCTGGCATTGTTGATCATGTCTATGACCCAGGAGGCCCCAGAACAGTGACAATCTTCTGTCTTTGTCACAGAGGGTTCAGGTTTGTATAAATTAAATATTTTGATGATGGCATGACAAAAGCTGAAAATTCTGGATGCCACGTACTGTGGATCCCAAATTTCAGATTTTATTTGGTCACACAATCACCTGTTTGAATATTTTTCTTGCTCGATGTGATGCAACTCCACTATAAATACACCGTTATCAGGGAGCTTTCTGTTTATCCACGCTGGACGTCAGCAAACAAAATGAAAATTGAAAATCTGTGCCCCTTGCTTCTCTGAAATCTCATGCATGTATGAAAATTATGAATTATTTGCAACTAAGGACCAAAGTACATAAAATTTCATGTGTGTGATCAAGACCAAGAAATATCATGTGACTCTTCCATTAATCAGTTATTCACATAATTCTCTTTTGAGAATCTGTTGTACCTAGAAGCTATAACCGATACAAAGAAAGAAATACTCTTCTCTCTGTGCCTCATGGTGTTCTTGAAGCAAATAGGAAAGAGATATATCATGATATCATAAGCAGTTATTTGGTCAGGCTTAGGCATTGATCGTACTTACAAATACTTCCAAGAACCCAAGAGGACCCTCGTTCATACCCCTGATTCCAAACTCAGCGCTCATCCTGCAGAACCACAAACCGCTGACTGAACAAACACAGCATCATGATTCTTAGTCATGCTGTCAGAAGAGATAAATGTGACATCACCTTCAAGTTCCTGGATGATTCCTTAGACCTTTCTATCATCTTGGCAGGGTTTGATCAGATGATCAGCCAATGAAGGACTGTCTTAACAGCAGCCCTTCCCAGGGCTTTTTTCCTAATCAAAATCTGACTCTCATAAGGGCAAAACAGATTTCCACCTGTTGTCCAGGAGCCACTAAAGAATGTTTTAGCAGGCAGGCCATAACTTCGGAATATATGCCATGGGTTTCCTCTACCTCTCCCTCTCTGCCCTGAATTCCCCTCCATAGACAAAGTCACTGGGTCTCTATTTCAGAAGGAATCCGAGTGCAGAAGTCTCTGCCAAAGCCGAAAGAGATTTGCAAACTGAGAAGTAAAATGACTGGTTTGAATTTGGTAAAACAGGAAGGGTTTGAGATAAAGCCACTGGGAAAGTGATAAGAATTTATGATTTGAATTGTAAATCTTGCCATTAAGCCAACCAAAGAGTGAAGAATCCTGACCAATCTGACATCACATCAGACTTCTTAGCACAGCAGGCTCAACGTGTGTCATACGCGCTTGGGCTAAAGATTGTATTAAGGAGCCCCTCAGGTACTCTGAATTTAAAATAAGTGTAATAACTCATTTTTAAACATTTTATGTGATACTTGGATTATTAAATATTCACATTACAAAATCAGGGAGTTTTAATCCACTCAAAAAGGTGCGTTGTCTACCTCTGAAAGATAATGGCCATGTCTAGATAGTAAAATTACAGTATATTTTTAACGGATGTAAATGTTACTTTTTGACAAGGCACAAGTAATGAATTTTATCATATAAGTTCCTATTGGGTGATTATGATACAGAGTTTTATTTTTGCTAAAGCAATTACTAGTGTCATGGCTGGATACCTGTGCCCATTAGTGGCTGGTTCTGTGTTTTTTTTAGGATGGTTATTGATCTCTTGCTGAGCTGAGATTCAGGTTTTATGCCAGATAGCTTGATTAATGGGTTGGTTTCTATAAGTGGACTGAATGGGGATAGAAACCAGGGGCAGCCTGCTCTGCCAACCCCAAATCCGTCAAGACGCATAGCTCATTATGAAACAGTTATCAAGGATACATGAAAAATTAATTGGGCTCAGTTTGATTCTGAAAAGAATCGGCTTTCTACTTGGCGGGCCCCCCCCACTCTTTCCAGATGTTGTGCACCGGCCCCTGGAGAAACAGCAAAGGGAGATGTATTAATACATTGTATTGATTAGATCAAGACCCCTGACAGTTATTTGTAGAGATACCATCTGGCTGCTGTTCGAATTCCTTCACCAAAAACAGGACGTGACATGTTATTAATCTCAACTCTCTAAGTATAGACAGTTGCCTTTTCTGCTAAACCGCATTTTACCATTCCGTAGGAGACGGAGGCAAACCTGAAGGGTGCAGAAATTAAGGTTATTACACAAATTGAGCCATATGGTCCAAATATTTCAGCAAGAAAATTGCCAGGCAATAAAAATTGCTCCTGCCTTCCTAATGGTGTAAATTACAGTTTAACCATGGCTCTAATGATGTCCTTCTGCCGCCTTAACTACTGTTACATGAAGGACATTGTTTTAAAAATATAAAAAACAAGTAAATGCCAGCAGCGTGTTTTACAATCTGTTAGTGTGTCATTAAGAACACTGTCAGAATTACATAAACATAATGGCAGGCAACCCAGCATACAAAAGAACTCGTATGGAAATAGAAAGTGTCTTGAAAACTCTTCTTTATCTCTGTAATGTCAAGAGCACGGTCCCCTCTGGAAGTGGTCCGGGGACAAAAGCCCTGTCCGGTGCTCCATGCTAACTCCCGCGTGTGTCCCAACAGCTGTGTGGTCTGAAACAAGTCTCGAGAGTCTGGGGGACCCAAGGACACATCTGATCCCAGGCTAGGAGAAAGCTAACCTGCTCCGAAGGAACTGATAGAGGTTGACTTTTTTCCATATTTCGGTTGCTAGAGAGCAAGGAGAAGACCCCACCATCTTCCTTGATGGTGACGAGTAGTATTCAGTGCACAAATTGCACTATATTTCCAAAGAAATCAAGTCCTACTCTTTGGGGCCACCGTGCTGAGAGGACACGTCCTCAAGCCCATCGTACTGTAAAGACTAGTACATCTTCGAGAGACTTGAACCCTTCAAATGCTTTTTGTACCCATCAACCCAACACACCCTGGCATTTAAAAAAGATACATCCATGCAGATCATAAGAATATCCACGTTTTGCTATTACACCATGCCCCCAACCTCGTGGCCTACCAAGGTGTTCAAAACACGGTTTAAGGTGAAGTCAGGAGAAAATTTTATCATAATTAGATACATATATGTGTGTGTGTGATTTGAAAGAAAACTACTCTTGATTCCTGTGGGAAATGTATCTGTTTTTTTCCAACATTTTTTTCTTCTTGACTTCCCCAAAGAGAGAAAGCCTAGGCTATATTTTGCTCTTTAAAGTAAAAATAAAATAAAATAAGAAGATAAGATAAAATAAAATAAAACAAATAAAATAAAATAAAATAAAATAAATAAAACAAAACAAAATAACAGATAGCAAAAAAAAATCCTATTTTATATGCACTCGTTAATATTAGTGAGGACCAGTTCTTAACGTCCTCACGCCACAAAGGGCCAGGGTGGCAATCTGTTGACTGGAACATTTTCTGCCTGGAAAGCTCTTCCCCCAGGAATCCCCATAGCTGACTCTCTTTCTTTCTGGTCTCGATTGAAATGTCACCTTCTGTCACTCTTGTGGTGGCCTTACCTGGCCTTCCTGGCTGCAATTTCACTCCTCTCCTCTGTCTTATACACTTTCTGTTCCTCTTCCCTACTTTCTTTTTCACCTTAACATTTAACATTATCTAGAAATATACTTTTTTACTCATGTGTCTTCTTTGCTATCTGTTTTTCCAAGCAGAATATAAACCCCCTGAGGGCAGGGATTTTGCTTAGTGTTCTCCCAGAACCTAGAACAATGCCACTTTTAGGCAGCCATTTGTATGACGAATAAATGAATAATGAGTTGGTAAAATCTCCAATTAGCAAGAGATAACTTGCATATTTTTTCTTGTTCCTATTCAAACAACAGTCATACTCTAGGTTTGTTTTTTTTTTTTCAATTTCTTGGTAATGCTGCATATTTAGCCGTAGAGGAGATCTCTGTATTCACAGATCAATCTCATTGAAGTATAATCATTGACGTGCTCCAATTTCAAAATCTGAGCAGTTTTTTGCTGAGAATTTTCTTCTTAAAACACGTTGCAGCCACATTGCACATGACAACTCATTTCATCTTAGTAAGTGCTTAAGAGAGTATTGCTATCTACAGTTTATTAGTGAGGAAACAGAAACTCAGAGAGGTTGAGTTACTTGACCAGAGAATCACACATAGCTCATTGCAAAGCTGGGATTCAATTTCAGTTCTCTTGGCTTCTAAAGTCTGTTCTTCCTACTACCCAGTGCTGCCTCTTGAATTACCCACCTCGAGGAAACAAGATATTATTCAGAAAAGCTAAATATCGGGATGCCTGGGTGGCTCAGTGGTTGAGTGTCTGCCTTAGGCTCAGGTCCTGATCCTGGGATCTGGGATCGAGTCCCACATCAGGCTCCTTGCGGGCAGACTGCTTCTCCCTCTGCCTGTGTCTCTGCCTCTCTCTCTCTGCGTCTCTCATACATACATAAAATCTTAAAAAAAAAAAAAACTAATATCAATGAGAGCCACGAAAGATAGTTGAATACCATAAGAGATACCACATAGCATGATATGACTAATTGCCTATAATATTAATATAGTACACAACTTATGAAAGATTCAAGTATCATGTGGTTGGAAAGTTTCAGGGATGACTTGGGAGAGGTCTGTGCCTTAAATAGTGGGTAGAATTTAAATAGAATGAAGTGGACCAGACATTTTCTCAGGGAAACAGAAGCCTGGCTTTAAACATCTGATAGTGAGTCTCTGTGTTCAGAGGCAGAGAAGAGGACACTCTTCTAATCCATCTCCATTTATTGGGCTGACATTAAAGCAGCTTCATTCAAAATAATCTCATCAGATGCTTAGCAAAGCTGTCAAATGAGGTGGTCAGGAGCATGGACTGGAGATGGCTTGGTACCATCCCACCGTGTCCTGGGGGAGACTAAGCCTAGCCACGCCTCCCTCAGACACAGCACCCCACAGAGCACAGGAACAGAGTAAATAACTCAGTAAACAAGGACTATTATGATCTGAAATTGGTGGATGGAGAGAAAAGCAGTCTGTAAAGATGTCTCGTGCTACTAGTGTTGATAGGATCCTGTCTGAAGAGACAGAACTATTTTTTTAAGAAAAAAATATTTTCTCCTTCTTTCATTTACCCTTCATTCTCTAACAAGGCTTTCCCAGAACCATGTGCTACCTAGAAAATCATTTTAGCAACCGAGTATGGTCTCATGGCAACTGAGCCAAGAGTCCAGGTGTCATAGTGGGGGAAGAAAAGGCAGAGTCTTGGTTGGAAAAATTAGAGGAGACTTCTCCAAAGCTCAGCTTGGGAAACTATACTCGTTTAAAATATTACCTAAAGTCCTGTGTTCAGGTGATGATGCCCCACATGACCACAGACAGTGCTGGCTTCCAGCTCCAACCTCATCAGGTAAGTTTGTGATGTCATCACTGGCTCTGTGGCACTGTCCGGGGCCATGTCATCAGCATTCAGAAACAGCACTGACCGTTAGGGCACCCCTCCAACACCTGCCCTTGAGATGCCCCAAGAGTCCCTTAAGGAGCAGGAGGGAAGGTAGAGTGGATCTCTCTTCTGCAATTGTCTCATAGGCAGGCTCTATACCAGGACCCACGCTGCCATCTTTCCTTATGTCACCTGGTGCAATTTCTGATTTACAAAGAAACCTAATGTAGACCTAAAATTAGCTTCCCCACCATTGCTGTGCACATTAAACCATGACTAATTTTCTTCCTTTGTGACCTACCACACTCTAGAAATACAATAATTAGCACATTTAGGTTGAGCATAGTCAAGCCCTGGAGAGCCCATCTACTTGTCCTCTTTGCCCAGAAGGACCTGGTCATTGTACCTCATGCCTTGGCATCTTTTTTTTTTTTTCCTTAACAGAACGATAATTATTTATTAGTGGAATATATGCTTATTATATCCAGAAATTAAAGTTGTTAGGGACAGTGTGCATCCCAGTCCCTGCGGCTGGATGATCACATCTGTTAGAAATAAATCACTTTAAAAAAATTATATTAGTCTCACAGACGGTCAAGAAATGAAGCAAGGGTAGGGAGGGGCGAATAGGGCAAGGAAGCCTGATTTTAAATCTTGTGAAGTAGAGTGTGGTCAATATGTTGTCAGCACATTACAGTGTTCAGACATCAACTCCATATTTCCCCTCCTTGAGCCCCAGGTGGCCAATTAACAGTATGTGCTATTTATTCATTACAAAATAGGCAGGATAAATTGAATGGTTAGATTGGCTAATAAGAATTCTTAACAAGTAGTAGAATAAAAAATGATGCATGAAGAGATGAGAAAAAGAAATATCTGGGGAAATTCCAGAAGAAAATCTGGAGGAATTTCCCTCTTAAATGTATCCGGAATTTTCATCTGGAAGCAAGGTAATTTAAATGGAAATTTAAATTTTAAATATTCACTTTGCTAAATTTTCTTCCTAAAATGTATTCTTGTGAATTGTCTCATTGGTATTTCCTTAGTTTCTTTCCTTCCTAAGGCAGAAATGCAGTCTTAAATTACTCCCAGCGATTATTAGTTTCATTAGGATATTTTGATGCCTTGTTTTACAAGCGATGCCATTTTGTAGCCTCTCTACTCATCAAGCCGCAACCCAACCAAATGAGAAACCTGTGAATTTACTTGATCTTGTAAATATTCATTTTTGCAAATATGAAAGAAGTTAGGCAGGGATTATGAACTGATCGATCAACATAATTAAAATTCCATTAAAATATAGGTTTTAAACATACCAACTTACGCATTTTCATTTTGTGGCCAAGATGATATGTTTCTGTATGTCTGGCATTTGTTCCTATCAATAATGTTCTCTCTCCTTGCAAAATGTATAGCAGAAGCTAGAAGGCAGTGAGGGTTTGAGGGTTTTTTAACTGAGCAGTAACTTAGACCATGTAGCAGTGTTACTAGATTGCATGCCTGGAGGCTCTATAGAAGCCGGTTGAGGCTTCCAGAAATAAGAAATTCTGAAGTCTCACCTTCAAAGATCTAAAAGCATGTAGCATTGAGGCTCCTTGCTTCCTAACTCTTGAAGAACTTAGTAATTTTTGTTCAGAAAATTAAGGATCTGCATTTGGCAGGATCTGAAAGAAATTACTCAACTGGGTACCTTTGAAAGCCAAATATATCATTTTAAAAGTCAATATTTGTTTCAGCAGTGAGTGCTTCTGAAAGGAAATGACTATTTTAGTGTATGTGTGGCCTACTGAATATTTTCCATTTGGAGCCCTCAAGCCCAGGGCTCTATCCAGGAGGGGGTCCAGCCCCTTTCTTTCCACCAGGAGAGTGCCCCCTGCTGGGTGCGTGTATTTCCACGTCGGACTGCTAAAACGTGCAAGCCCTCTGTGCACCAAACGTGGGAGCGGTTAGGATGAACCTGAGCAAAGGTTTTTGGAAAATCCTTGCCTCTTCCTGTACTAGAATGATTGCAAGTGTGGAAGTGGCCATAGTTCACTGCAGTTTTCTTTTTACTGCTGTATTATTGCACCCTGTTGGGGGATACATCTGAGCATTTCATGTGTCCTACTTTTAAAATGCCCAGATGGTAACTACGTGCTCTGGTTTGAATTGGGTAGCCCTCATCTTTCATGCTCTGTAGTCTGACTAGTTATCAGAGAGACATGAGACAAGGAAAATTCTCCCATTTTTCAGCTCCTCTTCATCTGTTTCTAGTCACCCGCAGGGAATGATGCACTTGCGCGATTGTTAAGATGACAGTCACCATGATAACTGAACATCACTTCCCTGGGATGGGGACTGCCCTGTGTCCCCCTGGCTTCCCGCTTCCCTCCCAGCATACTACCTTTTGCAGAGTAACTGATTACTTGCAATCTTGTAAGTAATACGGGAGTGAGAAGCGGTGTAAATATTTTATACCTTGCCGAACCGCTTATGTTTGCCTTGTTCTTCTTCATTCTAGTCTTTAGGTTTAACAGAGAATTTAAATCAAATTATTCAAACTGAGAAATCGTCAAAAGAACTAATAAAATAAATGTAACAGTGTAATTGGCTATAATAGCCCAAGTGCGTAATAGAGGTTTAGTAGGATTTTGTGACATGCACATTTTATAGGGTTTTTGTCTCCAACTATATTCTTCAAAGTGCCATCTGGGCAGTGACCATCGGTATCATTTTTATCAATAATAGTCAGCACTTCCCACTGGGAAATTAGTCAAGGGGATGAGATTTTTTTTTAACAAATTATCTTTAAGCATTTATCTTCCAAAAAGTACTCCTGGATTTTGTCCATTACAAGGCAGCAACATAAGTGAGTTACTTGTCCTTATTTTAGAATTTCTTCGTGATAAGCTAGTGATCGGATTCCATTTTATTTTTTCAGAGAGGAAAATGATTTTGCTGTTTTCCATCTTAATAACGGCTTTGCTGCGGGAAGAATGTTAACATAAACCAGGTGTCTCCAAACTTTTCAGAAATTCCACTCCTATAAATAATAACTTTTGTAACACACATCCCCATTACTTATTTGTAGATTATAAAGTATGCGCTAGTGAACAAAGGTTACTTACACTATGAAAATAGAAATTTTTAAAGGTGTAGATATGGATAAAATTATCAATAGGATATTTGGTTAATCATGAGCTACCAGTATCATTAGCTAGTACCTCAATGCACAACATGCACTTATTGAAGTCATTAATGATACTAGATATCAATCCATTTTCCAGTGGTCTCCTTCATGATTTCAAATGTCTTTGTCAAATTTTGGCCAAATATGACTGGATTATGAGTGTTTATACCTCATACTGTGGCTAGTTATGAGCTCGCACCAAAAGTAGTAAGTATCAAATTAGCCATTACTTGCTCTGCATTTATGTATGAATTATTAGTATGATATTTGAACCATGTTTTTTCATTCTTTCAGGAATCTTGAATGTCACCCATGTTTGCAAAGATAGTATAGTTAAAACCAGATAATATAATACATAAGCCACTTAGCATGGATCCATAAACTATAATTTACCACTATGTGCTAAAAGCAAATAAGTAAATGAGATAATTATTTCCAGTTCCTCCATGTTTTAAACCCCTACCCCCTTCTTCCCTTTCTAGCAACTGATCCAGAACTTCATTCATTCATTTACTTACCAAGTCAACATGCACTTAATATGTGCCGACTGGGTATATAGCAGTGAATACACCAGACCAAATTCCTTCCTTCTTGAAGCTTTTATTCTAGTGGAGAAAGACCAAAAACAAGATAAATTCACATACATATATACTTATAAACGTATATACTTATATGCTTATAAAACACATACATATACTTTATAGGTATATATTTTATATTTGTATAATATATATTAAATATGTATATATATGCTTGATATATAAACATATGATAAGGGCAATAGAAAAAAATCATAGATGAGTGATCAGAGGTGTTGTGTTGGTTCAATGGGACAGTTGTGGGAGTGGGGAAGGCATTAGGCTTTTGGGACAGGGAGGGTGATATTTAATGTAGGGAAGCAAGGGATGGCTTCACAAGAGGGTAACACTGGGACAGAGATTAGGAGGAAGGAGAAAACCATGCAGTTAACTGGGAGAAGAATTTTAGTTCAGGAACAAGGATATAATCAGATTCTGGACTTCAAGGGTCTGGGAGTCCAGTTAATTCCCAGGACCCATTAGCATATGTATTGACCTTCAGCCCAGGATTCTGAAAGATCATGTTCAGCTGCTGATACATCTTGGGCAGATCAATGCTTGTTGCTTAGGAATTTAAATCTCAACCATCAGATGTGTAATATATTTTCCTAGTTTCCAAAACTGTTCATTGGGTTTATATCATTCACACACTGGTAATGAAGTCTTCCCTGAATGCCAGTCCATCCCTTGGCTTTCTAATAAATTTTATTTCTTCTTGTACATTCTTTCAAAATGTCCCCACACTCCAGGCAAACCTGGTAAGTCTCTTCCAATTATAAAAGCCAGCTTCAAGCCCAGGTGCTCTTGGTAATGGTCTCCAATCTTTCTCTAGTTATTTTGTAGTCCAGTTTTTTGATCATTTATAGCCCCAAAGCTAAATGTAACCACTCCAACATGTCAGATACACAAGAGTGGGCTAAAAGAAGAGAATAAATAAATATTTATATGCATGACACAACAAGAAACAAAAACCATATCATTTATAGAATTTATTTCTATACAATAAGTCAAGAGACCAGTAGTAATTTTTATGCCTTTCCTTTATTATCTCTCTAAATAATAGGGACGATTTGGTTGATGAGATCAACCAAACTCCTTTCTAAGGATCTGAGTTCTAGTTCAAAAGTTCATCAGCTTGCAGTACTCTTTGATTAACCTGGCAAGGTGATCCACAAAAGGGAGAGGGTGGGGAAACATTTCTAGGCTGCTCATGCATGAGCTTCCCTTAAAGCTTCATTATGTAACAGCATCCCTAGTTTTTCTCATCAATTGTGTCAGCCACCAGTAAATGATCTTTTTTTTTTTTTTGCTTCCTTGTCTAGTTGCACAAGGTAGTCCAATTGCAAGGCAACAATTTCTATGAAATTATTATGGAATCATTTCTCTTCTATATCTCTAAATCAGCAGATTCCAGTCTTGGTTACAGTAAATGAAACTTCTGCAACATGGTCTTTCGTTCTTATAATGTTGAAAAGATGCCTCCCCTCCCTGCCTTTTTACCCACTGTCTTCTGGGATTTCTGCAGCAGATTAGAAGGCCACACTGCTAAGTGTAAATTCCTTTTGACTGTATGATTTTTAAAATGAGTTTTAAACATGTTTTGGGGCACCTGGGTGGCTCAGGGATTGAACATCTGCCTTTGGCTCAGGTCGTGATCCCCAGGTCCTGGGATCGAGTGCCACATCAGGCTCCCTCCCTATAGGAAGCCTGCTTCTCCCTTTGCCTATGTGCCTGCCTCTCTCTGTGTCTCTCATGAATAAATAAATAAATAAAATCTACAAATATATATTTTTTAATTGCCTAAATCTTGCATTGACTGATACAGTGCTACTTTCTATATCCAGCACACTTCCTATATCGTTACTTAAAGTGCATCCTTTCTGTAGAGTCCTTTGTGAATGCTTAAGCCCCTAATGACTTCCTATGTATATATATCTTTAGTGCTTATTTCCATGTGTTTTTCTATGTGGCTTCATGAGTGTGAGTCTCCCATTCCTAATGAGTTGCAATTCCTGAAATCCAGGATTTGCCTGTCTTCCACTTCTTTTCCACTGCCTTTCGTGCCTAGCACCACGCTAGATAAAAGTAGATGCTAAATGAATATTTGACTGCAGATTTGACCTTCAGACCTGTAAACCAATTTCAGCACTTTTCTTTGATGAGAGCTTTAAACAAAGCATAAAATCGAATTTAAACAATTACCCTTTGAAATCAACAGAAGCCCATATTTCCTTAGCTGCTTATATTAGCAAGGATTCGATTCAGAGCACTTTTCTTGAGTACTATGTACCAGGCCCTTTCAGAAAGATCACTTGGTTTAATCCTCACAAAAGTCCATGAGAAAGATATTTTTAGACACCAGCACTCAGAAACAGTAAATGACTTGCCTAAGGGCTTCCTAGTGTGAGTGACAGAGCCAAAACTTGAATTCAGTGCTTCTGAATGTAAGTTGACTGTTTAAAGCATTTAGATTCTCAACACTTTCTATCCTCAGTGATAAACTTTTTTCCTGTTTTGTCCAAATTGTCTACTAAAAACAATTACGCAAAATTAAAATTAATGTTTGATTTGCCTAACTGGAAATAAAAACCACAACTCCTAGTTCTCAGCAAAAATAAAAGTTGTTTTTATTTTTAATTAAGTATTCTTGGCTTAAGTACATTTTCTCTTAAGGTGTAATGACTAAACCATGATCATTTCTTTTTGTTTATTCATTTAAAACTCAAATGAAAGCAGATAATCAATAGATCATAATCTAAAACTAGAGGATTTACAAGTTAATAAGCTTGAGTCAATAGATATTCCATAACGAAGCCCTCAATGGTGAACCTGACATAATTTGCTTTACACTAAGCTGGTTGACTTAATGCTTTAATTTAATTCCAATATTAACTGAAAAATCCAAAGAAAAGAAGAAAATTTAAATCCTATTATATTGTTTTCAAAGCAACAGCTCAATATCATGCCACAGCTGCTTAAGTGTGCCACCAGTACCTGTCTAAATCACCTGAGTTCTGATTGCTGATAACCAGTTAACCCCTTTGGAGCCTTGTACAAGTAAATTGTGAAAGTTGCTCAGTGTTCTATCTTTACAATATCTTTTCTCTTAGCCTCAAGTGTTATCATTTTTGGCTCATTAAGTCTGCTTTTCCTGACTTATAGGCAAAAAAAGAAAAGAAAAAAAAGAAAAAGTGCACATTTGAGAAGCAGCCTCTATTTCCCTTCAGATGACCCTTCAGCCTGACTCAACAGGGAGCAGAATTTACACAAACAGGCTTAGGTCAAAAAGCAGAGGAAGCCTTCCTTGGTTCCCTGGGAAAAAAGAAGTGAGAAAACATCTACATCAAGATATGGTATAGGTTGGTTTCCACCTTCCAAAGTCTGGTGGTACTGGTGGGGGTGGTTGTAAGGAGAATTTGATGCAATACCCAGCACATGTCCAACTTTAGGTACAAACTGTACAGTTGGAATGCCTCCATTCAAATGCTGGCTTTTCCCTCTTATAATTGATGACAGTTACTCCTGTGGACAATTTGCTTCACCCGTCTTTGCATGCATCTGTCTCCTCATCTGAAAAATGAGAGTAGTGACTGTTTCATGGGGTTAGTTTAAGGATTGAACACCTTAAAATACAAAAAGCACTTGGAAAGTGCTTTCCATATACTAAGCACTCACTGTGGTAACCCTTTGAGAAACTCTTTGGGGAAAGAATGAAAAGCATAAAGAACATAGGCCAAGAATAACTGGAAGTAGCAGCACTACCCACTGGACATAGTGGCCAGATGTGTCTCTCAGAACAGTTATGTGTGCTCCAATGTTTTCCACTTGTAATCATCCTTATGACATCATTCATGAGTTCTTGGGTCTGGTTTTTGTGTTAGGCCACTGCCAGTCCTACCATAGTCTGATGGCAGTGTATTTCAGCAGCCTTTTAACCAGGACAACTTTAGCTTTCTGGTACCATTGTTGTCACCAAAAGCAAGTCCCTTTGCTAAAGTCAATGGACTAGAAGTTATGTACTGGTTTTTTGTTTGTTTGTTTGTTTTATCATAGCATGTCCTTTTCTATTCAGAAGGGATACCCAGAAAACAGAGAACAGGAATCTCACTGATTTTTATGATGAACGTTTTTTCACATTTCTCCATCTCTAAAATCATGTGCCTCTAACAATTTTACAACTGCTGTAGGTGGCAGTTGTTACATATTTATCATTTCCTGTGCCTGCACAAACTTGATCGATGCTGTTCACAGCCTCGTCACTTCAGTTGAGTTATGTACCCGGTTGGTACTACACACGTTGAGTTTAATTGCCACTTAAAATGTTTTCAGAAAGATTACACTATGATTTTGCATTAAAGTTATTGTAGACGTAGAAAGGTACAGAAGCAGCAGCTTAATATACAATTAAAAAAAAAAAAAACCTATGCCCATACAAGTCTAAAGATGCCTTTCCCCAAACATAAAATAAAAATTCTAAGTGATAAAGAAAGCACTGTATCATTGTATCTTCATTCAATTGAAAGCACTTTGTTTCTTCTTAGAAATACAGAAAATAACTGTGTCTTGAAATAAATGGAATCCTGGATTCAAAGAAATGAGGTCTATTCCATAATGGTCTTTTAAACAGCTAGCCTGTTGCTAATAAAATGTTTTGATAAAATATTAAATTAATAGTTATAAAAAACAAAATCAACTTAAATAAAAGATCATGTATTCATTTGATGAAAATCTCTTGAGCACCCAGAAGGTGTCAAACACCTTTGGTATCCTCAGCCCCTGACCTCTAAGATCAAGATCTAGTGGGGAGAGAAGACAGGTAAATGAAATCACTGCAATGCAAGGTAAAAATGCCATGAACAATATAAGAGCAGAAAGGAGGAGCAAGTAACTGCCTGGACCATCAAGAAACTCTTCCAAATGAAGATGACGTCAAATTTCTTCTTAAGAGGGTTGAGAGTTGCCAGTAATGGAGGCACAATCTTAACAGAGGAAAAATCGTGAGCTAAAGCAAGGCCTTGACAGAGTGCAATAACGGGGCCCTCTGAGTCACCAGGCTGGAGCACAGGCCATAAATAAACAGGGACGGAGCATGAGGTGGCAGAGGGTGAGCCTAGAGAAGCAAGCTGCGGGAGTTGGTGCTGATGAGGACCAGCAGTGCCAATCACGAGTGCTTCCTGACCAGATTCAAACTATGGCATCCCTCTAACTTTCAAATTAGAAGTGTTGGCACTTCTTCCACTTGACTATGGCAATGACATAGAATCTAGAGAGCAGTAAGTAAGGTGGGAAGACATTCAGAATTTGGGAGGCAAAAATTAAGTCTTTCCACCTGAGGGTATACCATGATTTCCTCTCCTTGAAGCTATGTGAAGAGGGATAGAAAAACAAACAAGCAAAAAACAAATCAGGACATGAGCATTCATGTAAGAGCAGCAATGGCGTTGCAGAAAATGGAGGGAGCAGTTCATAGGACTTTGAAAGGTCACTGACACTCAGATTTAAACAATAAATTACCTGATTCTGCAGCATTCTTTTGATGTATAGGCTTCAGGAGTACTTCAAATCTCGGAGATAAGATGTTCATCAGATCACTAATCAGCCTTGCCAAGAAGAAGGGTCTTTCCAGAGACAGTCATTGCAATCCTTAGCCATGTTGCCATCTACTAATGATGAAGGTCAAAGGTATGACCTTCATTGGGAGTGTTTCTTTTAGGGTGACCATACATCCTCTCACCAAGGTCTGTCAGCACTTACAATCAATACTGAAAAAGGAGACCTAGGGTCAGAGATCTCTACTTATCTGACCCTTCCCCTCCTCGGCAACAGCTGACCCAAGACCAGCAAAACCATCCGCCAACTAACAATCCCTCAGATCCTCTCTCTGAAGACACACAGAGATGGTGGTCAGATGGCCAAGAGTACTCTGAAGCTGTAAAGTTATTTAGACTGGGAATTGTTTCCCATGTTGGGCAACAAGAAGAAAAGCAAGAGAAAGAGATGAAAAAATCATGCAGCCCCAGAAAGAGAAATTCCAAGTTGACAGTTTTCCAATTTATTTATTTATTTATTTATTTATTTTGAGTACAGTTGATTCACAATGTTATATTAGTTTCAGGTGTACAACATGGTGATTCAACATCTCTATGCATTATACTATGCTCACCACACGTGTCGCTACCATCCATCCCCATACAATGCTATTAAAATAGCATGGGCTATATTCCCTATGCTGTATCTTTTAATTCTCATAACTTATTCATTCCATAACTGAAAGCCTGTATCTCCCACTCCTGTTCACCCATTTTCCCCACCTTCCCAACCCCCAGCAACCATCATTTTGTCGTCTATGTTTACAGATCTGATTCCGCTTTTTGTTTGTTTATTCATTTGTTTTGTTTTTCAGATTCTACCTATGAGTGAAATTATATGGCATTTTTCTTTCTCAGTCTGACTTATTTCACTTAGCATAATGCCCTCTATGTCTATCCATATTGTTACAAAAGACATGATCTCATCCTCTTTTATGACTGCATAGTATTCTATTGTATATATGCATACCACATCTTTATCCATTTATCAATGGACACTTGGATTGCTTCCGTATCTTGGCTATTGTAAATACTGCTGCAGTAACATAGGGGTGCATATATCTTTTCAAATTAGTGTTTTCATTTTTTGGGGGGGTGTGAAGACCCTGTAATGGAATCATTAGATCATATGGTATTTCCATTTTCAGTTTCAAAGAGACAAAGCTGTATTTCATATGCTTGGATTCTGTTCTTTCACTTTCTCCTTAAACCAGTCAAAAAGAGTTTCTGTTCCCTGTAACTAAGTACTCTTGGCAAGAATATAGATTACATCGTGTCCCACCTTTTCTATAACTACAGATTGAAAGTTTTAAAATCTGGGTGTCATAGCTCTTATTGGAAAATACGGTTGACTTCTGGATTTGATCCTAATTTATTTTTAGATGCTTTGGACTTTTTAAGTAGTCAGCATCCATACTTCTCATGCTTTCAAGCGTATATGCTTTGCATTAGTCAGGATAAGATGGGAAATGCTGTGGTAACAAATACAACTCCAAATATCAGTGCTTAACACAATAAATGTGGGGAAAGCAATAGTGGATCTGGGTGCCCTTCTCCATCTTATATTAATGACAGACCATGATAGGGAAGAGCATAATGGAGAGCTCTGTGAGATGTTTTTGAGGTCCAGGACTGAAAGTGGTTAATATCCCTTCTTTCCATGTGCATTAGTCATTTTATTTATTTATTTATTATTTATTTATTTATATTTATACATTTATGTGTGTAGGGAGGCTGAGGAACATAAAAAAGTAAATGGATTTTTGATAAGCACTAATAATCTCTACTGCATTTCTCTTCTCTGTGGTCTGGCATTGCCTAAGATTACTTGTACAGTAATGAATAGAGGGCATATTATTTTTTAAATAGTTTTTTATTTTAATTCCTATATATTACTCAGTGTTCATCATGGTAAGTGTACTCCTAATCCCCTTCACCTATTTCACCCATCCTTTCACCCACCTTTCTTCTGGTAATCATCTGTTTGTTCTGTATAGGTAAGAGTCTCTTTTTTTTTTCCTTTGTTCATTTGTTTTGTTTCTTAAATTCCACATGAATGAAATCATATGGTATTTGTCTTTCTCTGATTAACTTATTTCACTTAGCATTATATTCTCTAGATCCATCCATGTTGTTGCAAATGCAAGACTTCATTTTTATGAGTGAATAATATTCCATTGTATATATACATACCACATCTTCTTTATCCATTCATCTATTGATGAACATTTGGGCTGCTTCCATAACTTGACTATTGTAAATAATGCTGCATATATGCTTTCAAATTAGTTGGGTTTTGGTTTTTTTGTTTTGTTTTGTTTTGGTTTGGTTTTGGTTTTGTTTTGGGGTGGTTTTTTTTTTTTTTTTTTTTGGTATTCTTTGGGTGAATACCCAGTAGTGCGATTACTGGATCACAAGGTAGTTCTATTTTCAATTTCTGAGGAACCTCCCTACTGTCTTCCACAGGGGCTCCATGATGCTGAATTTTTAAAATTCTAATTAAAGTAATAATATGTAAATCAGTTTTTAAGGGCTAACTCCTATATAATCATACTATATCTTTTAAGTATACTGTTGGACACTATATGCTAATATTATGACTTTTTCATCTAATCGCAAGCGATTTCGATATATTACATATTTTTCTTGTTATGCTATTGTCCACTTTTGTTAGCATCCTAATTTCATATATTGAGTTTGATATCTGGTCCATTTAACCAATTTTGGTTAAACACTTTGTACATAATGTCAATTATCTGTTACCCTCAGATTTAATTAAAAGCAATAGCAAAAAACTTCACTGGTAAAACTCTCTGGTCCCGGGCATTTTTGGAGTAGGGGGCTGATTCAGGACTTTGTTTCATTTCATTATAAAGCTGGAATGATCTTTTATTGAGTGCATTTGTTTACTCTTTTTATTTTTCTAGAATTGCCCATTTTATGTACATTTTTACATTTATCGAAATTGTTCATATTTTCCTATTTCTAAGGATAACCTGATCCATGGGGACTGAGTGAGTCTCTGCCATCCTAATACCCCAGACTCTCTGGAAAAAATGTCATTTTGTGTTCCATAGCACCAACTTCCCTCTGCAAATTTCCTATTCCACCTAATGGTATTATTTATTCTTCACTGGCAAAAGGTATTATCTTTTTCAGCTCACCCTCAATTTCAGGTTATGTAAAAAACACAAAAACTGTATCATATTGTACTCCCTATAGATAAAAGTGAAAAATCATATTAATTATTATGTGGTTTAGTGTGTGTGTGTGTGTGTGTGTGTGTGTATGTAAATAAATGCTTAAAGACCAAATAATTAAAGTCAGTAACACAGAAGAATTTACATTTATTCAATCATTTAATGTACATTTTTATCCAATACCTCCTAGGTCTTCATTAAAAAATACTTAGAAGGATAATGTTTATAAATTTAACTTAAAAGATGTGCTTACTTTCATGAGATGCTATGCCTTTTTTCAAAATATCATCCCTCATATATTCTCCATACAAGCCAGGGTGCCATGCAGTAAAAATGCTGTAGGAGTTATTCATTGCTTTAGACTCATCCATTTATTCATGCATATCTTCCAGAACGTTTATTGAATATCTTAGGTGTAGAAGTATCCCTTAGATGCTTAGGATTATAATAATAAAATCTAGTATCTATTAAATGCCTATTACATGACAGACACTGTTTCAAGGCTAAACTCACTAAAGTTTACAAACTCAAAATGGTAAGTACTATTATTCCTTTTTTCCATTTGAGGAAACTGAGATAATATGAGGCTAAGAAATAGTCCTAATCTAAAAGTTCACTTTGTAGTGAGAGGACAAACACATGAACATGCAAGTGTAATACAGAAGATCTATTAAGAAAAGAGGTCAATCTCTGAGTAAATTCAAACCCATTCTCTTTCACAAGTAGCAGTATTTATGACAAAGAAATTTGGGACTCCTTGTTTCAAACAAATAATTTTAATTTTAATTGAAAAAAGTGTACATACATGAGTTGAGAATGTCAGACTCAATTGCAAAGCTAGTATTGATGTGTCATAGGATCTTACACAGGTGATTTAAGCCATCTGGGACTTTAGGTTCAACTACAAAGTGAGGTAGTAGAGTTTCATAATACTTTGACTCTTTAACTCTAATTAAAAGTTTTACTAATAAGACTTATGTATACATGGATATTTCATATTTAATCACAAGTATTGTGAGTGTATTATCAAAAGTTGGAAATACAAGACTCCTTTCTTCATTGCACAAAAGTTCAAACAAATCTTTGATTAATCTTTCATCGGGGCTGCCAATTAAAGTGAGGTATAATGTAATTAAGTAGCACTCAGAGTAGTCTGTGAACCCCTTAGAGTCCCAGAAACTTTTTCAAGGGGTCTTCCAGGTCAAAAATATTTTCGTGTTAATATTAAGACATTGTGTCTTTCTCACACCCATTCTTTCACCGTGTACAGAAGAGTTTCCCAGAGGCTACATAATGTGTGAGGATGTTATCACACCGCTGGCTAATAGAATATATGCTTCTGTATTCTTTTTGCTCTTTTTCTTTTTTTTTAGAATTTCTTCAGCTTTTATTTTTAATATAGCATATATTTGTGGATATAAAACACAGAAACAAAAACTTTGGGGGATCTTCTATTGTTTTTAAGAAATATGGGTTCTGGAACTCAAATGTTAGGACCATTATTGCAGTTGACAAGAACATTTGAACTCAATATAGTACAGGCATAAAATTGTAACCATGCCATTTACTGGCAGTGTGGCCCTGGGCAAGTCACTTAACTCCTCTAAGCCTCAGTTTCCTTATGTGTCATATTATCAACCTCATACCTTTTTGTGAAGATGAAGTGAGATAATGAAGTGAAATACTTTATACCAGGTCTGACACATAAAAGCAAAAACTCTGTTCAAAAATAATTATCCTATTTTAGGAAGACAAAAAAAATGGTAAACTGATAACTTTTTTTTTTTTTTTTTTTTTTTTTACCACTGGGTAGATTACTTTTCATTGTATACTCTTCACATGAAGATACAATTTATCAAAAGTAATAACTTAATTAAAACATAAAAAATTACGTTGTTCCTAATAGATAATGGATCTTGTAGTTTATCTACCACTTCATTTTTTGATGACATTTATTGTTTCAAATTTATCTACAAAAAGAGCTAAGCAAACAACGATGGCAGCTCTTAGTATGAAATGTGGCTTTGCTGTAGATGTTAGAGCCAACTCTAAATTAACTGGCAGAGCACATCCATAACCATTTGCCATACACGAAACTTTGGCTAACCTGGTTTCTACATGCAAAGCAAGAAGAAAGTCCTGATATTTAATTCTAAATTAACAATCTCTTCAATATTATTGAACAATTCTTAACAAAATGCAAACATGTTCTATTTAACAAAATAAAAATGTGACTGCACAAGCCCAAGGCCCCCCCAGCTACCAACCCCTTTCCTTGTTCTCTTTTACAGCCAACTTCTCAAAAGAGTTATGTTAATAGTCCCGGCTCCTCCTTCCAATCATCTGGTTCTGTCTTCCTCTCCAACCAGAGTTCTGTCTCTATATTCCACTCAAAGGCTTATTTCAAAACCACTTAGTACCAAATCCAAAGACCTTTCTGTGTACATCTTCTGTGACATTTCAATACCATAAAAAAAAAAATCCAGCATCATTTGGCACTGATGACCACACCTCCTTTTACAAAATATTGTCTTCTTTCGGTGTCTGTGAGATCGCACTCTCCTGGTTTTCTTCCTACTCCCTGGTCTCTTCTTGGTTTTCGTTATTGACTCATCCTCTTCTCCTTGTGCTTCTCTTTCTCACTCTGCCTCTGTCACTGACTTTGTGGCTGGGCCCTCTCCTCTACCAATGCTCTCTTCCTAGACTCTCCCTAACTCTCTTCTCAGACTCCTCTGAGACTAATTCTGCACTCTCTTCTTCACCCCATCCCTCCATTTTAAATCCTGTCCATATTCATTGATAGCACAAATATTTTTGAACACTTACTCTCTATGAAGCACAATTAGAGACACTTGGGATGGGATACAGGTCTCTGCCCCTGTGCAATTTACATTCTAGTAAAAAGAGAGAAAGAATAAATAATAATCATAATAAATTAATGGATTATAAGATATGGTGGAAATGAATGATGAGTGCTTTGGAAAAAAGAAAATAGAAAGCAAGAAAGGAGGTTCCAAAATAGGAGGAGTAGGGGAGGAAAGTACCAGGTTACAGTTTTAATTAGGAGTGTCTCAATGAGGGATCCCTGGGTGGCGCAGCGGTTTGGTGCCTGCCTTTGGCCCAGGGCGCGATCCTGGAGACCCGGGATCGAATCCCACATCGGGCTCCCGGTGCATGGAGCCTGCTTCTCCCTCTGCCTGTGTCTCTGCCTCTCTCTCTCTCTCTCTGTGACTATCATAAATAAAAAAAAAAAAAAAAAAAAAGGAGTGTCTCAATGAGAAGATGAGCTGAGGTTACCCAAGCGAACTTGTGGGTAGAGTGGGTTGCAGGCAGAGGAAACAGCCAGTACAGGACCCTCAAGGCAGGAGACTGTTTGATATGTTTGAGGAACAACAACAAGACCAATGTGGCTGCAGTGCAGCTTGCATGTGGAGAGGAAGGTAGGAGATGTCAGAGGGGAAATTAGAGGGGGGCAAGAACAGGTCTCTACTTTGAATGACATAACAGCTACTACAAGATTTTGAGCAAAGGAATCCAATGGTCTGACATGTTTCAAGATGTCACTCTGATTGCTGTGTGGATGGGGGTGATGGTTAAGGTTAAAAGTAGGGATACCAGTTAAGTTGACTATGCAGTGATGGAAGTGGAAGAGAATGTCTTGGAGCAGGATGGTTATAGTAAATGTGATGAGAACTGACAGGATCCTGGGTGTATCTTGAAGTTAAATAAATTCAAAATTATTTCCTAATGACTAGATGTAGATATGAGGCGAAGAGAGGATGAATCTAAAGTTTCTGGCCTAAAACATTGGAAGGATGGAGTTGTCATTGTCTAGGAATAAAAGGAGGACTCTAGGTGAAGCAGCTTTGGAGGGTACATCAGATACATTTCAGTTGAGGAAACTGAGCACAATGGATTTGGGGATAGGGGATTTCCTGTAGGAGCTAGAACTCACATAACTGTGGGAAGAGCTGGAAAAGTGAAGATCCAGAGAGAGGAGTAAGAGGATGGGTAATAGAGTTGCCACCCAACCAGTCCAAGAAACCCTGGCATGACCGACCACCTAAATGGAACTGTCAGGAAGAAACTTGTGGGGACGTCAATGGGAAGCTGTGCCTCCGTGTAGCTATCATTCCTGTGAGGCCAATACCAAATCATAGACCCATGGCCACTGTTGGTCAGAGAGTCAGCAGGTAGAAGGAAGAGCCAGGTGTAGAGCAGAAGAGAATGAGAACAAACTGAAACTTGCACCTCTGTGCCCCTTTATCTCCACATCTAACCTTGACAAACTTCAAGGAATAATGAATGGTTGCCTCTACTTCATCCTCCAAATCTCTTACCAACTTTAACCCAGAACCATAAAGTGATGGTTCTGTCACAGAAAAAAAAAATACCATAAACTTAGTAGCTTAAAAAGAATATGTATTTGTTCTATCATAGTCCCATGGGTCAAAGTCTAGACAGGGCTTACTTGGGTCCTTTGTTCAGGATCTCACAAGGCTGCAGTCAAGGTGCCCACTGGGCTACATTCTCATCTGGAGGCGTGACTACAGAAATACTTTCTTCCAAGCTCATTCAGATTTTTGGCAGAATTCATATTCTTGTGGTTTTAGGCCTTGGGGTTGCCAGCTTCTTATTGACTTTGGCCTGCAGGACAGTGGCCTCCACCCACTGTCCCCTGCCACAGGCATCTCCACAGCCCTCTCATAATGTGGCAGCTTGCTTTCCCAAGACTAACAGGAGAATTTTGCTGTCAGTCAGCTGAGACAGTGTCTCTTACATTCACGTGAGTGGTATCTCATTTTCCATTGTTTAAAAGTAAGTCATAGGTCCTGCCTGAACTCAAGAGGAGAGGAATTATACAAGGGTTTAACTAACTCATGGTCACCTTAGGGTGTGATTGCCACAGAAGGGGATTCTGAGATATATAGTTCCACTTTAACCTGTTTAACATAATACAAACTATACAGAAGGAAAAATCAAGAGATCATATTAAGACTCGTTAAATTTGAGATGTATTAAAAATAAAAGTGGAGAGGTTGAAAAGGCCATTGGATTGAGACTAGATTTGGGAGAGATGTCCAATGACTCTCAGATGTATACTCCTAATCCAGTCTCTACTCAGCACTAGAGATTCATAAATCTATGCGATATGCATCTTAATAGGGTCAAAATTATTCTCTCCTTCAAAATCTCTCCAAATCTGTTACTCTTTGAAACTTCCACATCTTATTAAATGTACCACCATCCATCCCTTTTTTCAAGGCAAATCCACAAGCCCTACTTGATTCCTCTTTCTTTTCTTTTACATTCAACCTGTTGTAATTCTCTTGGTTCTACTTCCAAAACATAAATCCACCACTTAATTCCATGTCCACCATTACCACCCCAGATCAAGCCACTAGCACCCCTTCCCAGACTTTTGCAAAGCCACTCCTTCTCTTGACCCTTGCTGTGGACTGCATTGTGTTCCCCCCAAATTCATATGTCAAATCTGTAACCCCCAATGTGACTGTATTTGGAGGTAGGGACTTTAGGAAGTAATTAAAGTTAGATAAGTCTGTAAAAATGGGCCCTGATCTGATAGGACTGATGTTCTTGTAAGAAGAAAATGAGATACCAGAGACTCTCCCTCTCCCCGTGTGCATGCAGAGAAAGACTGTGTGAGAAGTAAGAGTAAGAAGGCAGCGATCTACAACCAGGTGCAAGATCTCACCGGAAACCAAGCCTGATGGCACCTTGGTCTGGACTCCTAGCCTCCAGAACAGGGAAAATATAAATTTCTGTTTTCTTAAGCCAGTCTCTGGTTTAGGCCTTGGGGTTGCTGGCTTCTTCTATTTCGGTACTCTACTTAATACCTTCTTTAAAATTAAAAAAAAAAAAAAAACAGATTTATTTATTTATTTTTTATTCATGAGAGACACACAGAGAGAGGCAGAGGGAAAGCAGGCTCTATGCAGAACTCTATCCCAGGTCTGTGGGATCGTGCCCTGAGTGAAAGCCAGACGCTTAACCACTGAGCCACCCAGGCATCCCAAATTAACACCTTCTTAACTGGCCACAATTTCTAATTCTCTCTCTCTTTATTTTGCTTATTATATTACCAACTTTTCCTCATTATAATGTGAAATTCAAAAGGACAGTGTCCACGTATCCTTTGCTTTCTGCTGTGTCCTCAGAGTTTTGGATGCTGCCTATTACACAGGAAGCCCTCAATAAATATGTGTTTAATCAAGAATTGAATAAATACAAGACTATGGCTGGAATGAATTCTTTTAAATATCTTTTAGTACAGTTTTACTAGTATTGCCATAAAATAGATTGCCAGAATGGAATTGCTGGGTCACAGAGTACACACATTTTTAATTTTGATAGATCAGAAGTACTGCTTTTTAATATTTAGTGTGACTGATTTGCCACTTTAAAATTTAATTATCACAAATTTAATTTTTTTTCCTCTTCTCTTTTGAAAAATGAGCCATTTTGAAGCCATTCTTTTTTTCTTCAATGTTTTTATGGTAACTGAGGCATCATCGTCCATTTTGCAAGAACTCTAGCTTTTGCTTTATTGATTAAATTGATAGAGCCCCTTTGTCCATAAAGAAAAAATCTATGAATCGAATCTTCTTTTTGCATTGACCTCCCCCCATTACAAAATAAATTATGTATTCTGAGAGAGGGAAAAATGAAAACCCCTCTTTCCACATCATTCTTCTTTTCTGAATGTAGATATTTGTGGGAGTAGAGACATAAAAGTGCACACTCAAAGTACTAGCACATGCATACTCCAAACCAAACACTTTGTTTGAAATTTACAATTGCTTTGACAAATAGCCCCTGAGTCATCAATTAAAATTATACATATCACAATTACTTAAAAGGAGAATATGTATTTATACTTTCTTGAAATCTTTCAAATTACACCTTAGAACAGGAGTTAGAACCCAGAACTAGGAATGCTTTATCATTCTATGTGGTCATCAATAGTGTCCCTCATCTTTCCAGCTGCCTCATAGCTGTTTGATATGCACAAGGGACCAGTGCAAGAGTATGGATGACTCCACATAAACATGTGCCCACTGTCAGAAAAACACACACCAGATACATGTGATTCTAATAGTGGTCCACACAGGGGATAGTATAATTGGCTTCAATTCAGCCCAATTTTTATAATCCCCACTTTGATTGTGATCAAAAGACAAACATCTGCATCGAAAGAATAATTACAAATTTTGAGAGAGAGGAAACATTCAATAAAGATTTTTTAAACCTTATTCTTAAGAAAATACTTTCCCATTACCTTTTATATATGACGATCCATACTTATTGGCTGAATAATATATAAATGAATTCATTAATTAATTCTTGGCAGATTTTTTTTTATTTCATCAGTCACTGACCATGACCTATATACCACAATAGGGCAAAACGTTAAAGTCCCATTATTCTCTCAAATTGCATTGTAGAGCTCTTTATATCAAATTGGTTCTTCAAATTTTTGTCTAATGTTACTCAGTGTTTCCCAACCAATTTTCATCCAAAAAAATTAGGGTGACTTTCACAGCCCACTCCAGTCTTGCCACCAATCTCTTTCCAGCCTTAATCCCCATTATTCCCTACACTTCAGCTCCATGCAACTCCCAGCTCATACCCAAACATATCTTGCATTTTTCCTTCTGTTCTTTCTTTCTTCTAATCGCTCACATTTTTCTTCTCCTCAAACTCTGCATCTTTCCTGAACTAGATCAGATGCTACCTCCCAAGTAAGTCTGCCCCCCACTCCTCAACCTCCTCCCTTCCCAATTTGAAGTATCCCTTCATTACTTCCCTGTCACTAGGCTACAGCACTTAACACCCCCTCAATTGTGTGAATCTGTATTTATTATTGACCTGCTCTAGTAGATTATAAGGCCCTAAGAGTTAAGGGCCTGTGTTATCCATCTTATGTCCTCACAGCAACTTTACAGAATCTTGTACATACTAGATGCACAAAGGTGTTTAAAGAATTGAATGGGGGGCACCTGGGTGGTGCAGGTTGGTTAAGTATGTGACTCTTAGTTTTAGCTCAGGTCCTGATCTCAGAGTCATGAGATCAGGCCCAGAGTCAGGCTCCATGCTCAGTGTGGAGTCTGCTTAAGACTCTCTCCCAGCTCTCCCTCTGCCCTTCCACCACCTCTAAAATCAGTCAAAAAAAAAAAAAAAAAAAAAAGAATTGAATGGAGCTCCTGACCAAAAATAACGGATGTTCTAATGTTCTATTAACCATTTTGGCAGCTCTGTCATGCCACTTAGCAATACTCCCTAGAATATGCACACTCTTCATGCAGGTAAAACCATAGGCCATGACCCTAAATGGTTTTTCTTCTACTTTTTTTGTATTATGAGTCAATCTTCAATTCTGGAGCAACTTTGCATGTATGTGTGTGCCATCAAAAAATGTTTTTGCCTTACCAGCCGGGAGGTATGTAGGCAGAGATGGCACTGATAGAGTCAATGCACATATGAAATCTGTAAATTTTCTGTATTAACATTTTGTAGGCTGGGAAGTCTCATACTTAGATACCTATGGATAAGTATTCAAGGCTGATACTTGGCTATGGGTAATAAAAGATCACTTCTGTATTGAGACTGATATGACTTCTATGAAATGAGTAGTAAGTTTAAATATGTTGATCAACTTTGGTGAGGTTAAAGATTAACTTTGCAAGTGGAGAGGAAGATAGATCTCCAGAACCTATGCCTCAGTTGATCTTGCTTTCAAAAATCTACAGAAACATTATGTGTTGCCTTGTCAGCCTTAAAATGTATATATCATCCTACCGATTGGATGTACTCTGTCCAAAGCCAGGGCTTTTAGGTAACAGTAAATAAGGGCTTTTCTTACTTCTCATGTTTTATTTGTAATCTAAACCAGAAACTTGACTATAACCCATTTGTTACTGTGTCATTATGACAAGGACAACTATAACTCATGATAAAACTAAAACCTAAGAAGCACCCAAGTGGTTCAACTAAGAAAAACAGAGGCTGATATCATTAAATTTAGATTCCTCTGAAGCTCTCTTTAAACAAAGGAAAGCAAACTTTTGATGTGACATATTCTCTGGATCTTGGCATTCGTGATAACTAACAAGGCAAAGGAATCTTGTATCTGGGTTAGGATTTATAGGCCAAAAGTCACAGATTTTAAAATGAGGACCCCAGGATAAAGAATATAGACAGAAAAAAAAAATCAGCTGGGAATGAAGTTGATGGTGACCAGAAAGATTAACCCCTACCAAAATGTAATAAGCACACACAATACTCTGTTGCTGAGCACAGCAGTGCCCATACAGCACTGTTTTGGTTCATTACCAGGAGCAGGGGTAAAAAGATTCCTAAGGGCCAAGGTAAGTGGGTTCAGTGAAAATGCACCACAAAGACCAGAGGGAAAGCTTTGGAAACTGCTGGATCATCAGATCAATAGACTCAAAGATGACTAAGTTAGGTTGCTTTATGCAGTTTAAACATTTGTGCAGGGAGTCTCCCCACGCAGCCTTTTATTGACAGCTACAGATCAATGGTAATTTTTGATCATTTTCAACCTACATAAACCTATTGACCCCATGGCCACCTTTGGGGCACTTCAAGTCGTCAAAAATAATCAGAGGAGATGGTGTAAAATTGTCAGACTGCTGAAGACTCCAAGTAGTTTCATGTGCCCCCAGGAGCAGAGTTGAGAGGTTAAAATGTAGTTCAAATTGCCAGCAGAACCTCAACTGGCAGAGTGTTCCAGAGAGTCTTGTCTTTATGTCTCATAAAAGGACATGCTGATTTGTATCCAATGCATATGTCTTTTTTTTTTTTTTAAGGCTAAGTCTCATTGGAAATATTAGATTGTGGAGGCTAGATTATTCCTCTTTTCTTCTATTGAATCACACTCTATCTGCTGCCTAACAAAAGTAGCTAATATACTTCTGGCATAAACATATGAATATTAGGTGGACACAAACACGGAAAGGATGAGGACACACTGGAAGCAAGCACAGGCTGGTCGCCCAGAGATCAGGGATAAGAAGAAATCTATCACCTAAGAATCAGGAAGATGGAAGAGTGAGGAAAAAGAAGGCACAAAATAAAGACAATGAAGAGGAAGAAGTGAGAGTATTGAATCTAGATCATCTCTGTAGGGGAAAGAAGAAGCCAGAGCAGAGGAGCAAAAGGGAAGAAAATGACTTTTAATGATGGCTTTTACCAGTCAACAGAGAAGAACACTACATCCCCAAAGGAAGGAATTTAATCCAAAACACTTAAGATAGACAGCGTTCAAGCAAATCTTCTGAATTTAAGGGGAACAAAAAAAAGTAACTGAATAAACAAGATACAACCCAATCCACAGAATGAACCGTGCCTAAATTTTAGAGCAGGATTCTAAAATAGTGAACTTTGGTGCTGGAAATCCACTCAAGAGACAATAATATAAATGGTTTCTTTAAATGTCAAAAAATATATTGGTAAGGATCATCTTGCCATTTATAAATTTTACGCATTCTTTTTCATGTGGACTTTACTAAACACTGACAAAAAGCATGGTCATTAATGAGGTTTATCTAAGGGGTGTGTGTGTATGCGTGCGTGTGTGTGCGTGTGTGTGTTGTAGCTCTTCAGAAATAACAGAATACGGGAACTTGTCCTCAGCATAAATTTATGCTAAAAAATTCTCCTTTATATTTCCAATATGAGATTCTTTTTTTTTTTTTTTTTTTTTTTTAAGATACAGACCAAAGTAAGCAAAACTACTATGGTAATCACCTTTTATGGGAATAAACCTTTAAACCTCTCTGTATCAGGCCTGTAGGAACTTCAACTCGTGATCTGCTGGTCGTATTTCTACATTAGGTGGCGGAGGTTTTGAGGCCAGGGCGTTTTGAATACTTTTGCTTTCTGAGGATCTGAGCTATAAAGGTTTATTAAAAGGATCTATAATGAAATCAGTTTTGTTATTTTTTTAATGGTTGCCTGGAGTGTGTTGGATGACTGAATGCCCGTTGTTAATCATTAAGTACTCATGTTACCAAAAGTGTTTGATAGTATTGCCATCTAGGGGCTGAATGGAATTCTCAGCTCTGAAATAAACTGTAATTGAGCAGGTGCTGCTATTGACAATATACATATGTTTTTGCTTTATAGCCCACATGCTTTTCATGTTTCTTATGACAAAAGCTATCTCTAAATGTCCCCCAACAGCCTACCTTTTTTATATATAATCTGTTAGAGGTGATTACTATTTGCTTTGCAGCTTATGCTTTTTTGGCATCTATTACTGAATATTCTGAACAAAGAGTTTTTCTTTTTTGCATTATTAATCTTGCCCATGTTTGCCCTATTTCTACAGAAAAGGAATCATTTATCAGAAAAGAATGTTTGTAATCGGGACTTGTAGCATCTTCAGATTTAATATTCATTATGGTCATTCTAGTTCTGTGCTATATTTATCTAAAAGACCAATCCAATGTTGTGGAGAAATAAGTTTTAAATATTTATGATCTAACTTTTAATATTTTAAAAAAGAGAAATTAGTATTTCTATAAAATTTGTTTCAGAGTCTGGTCGCTTAGCAAATGTTTAAATATTAAAAGATTTCAAGAGGTTAGCATGTAATATCATAATGGGACTTATTGAAAGAGGAAAATTGACTTACAAGTTTTTGATAAATAAAGGAAATTATATTTTCTCTGCTTGTGTTTAACGGATAATAAGAGACATTAAACAGTTGAAACTTATAACCAAGAAACTGAGAAAAGAGTGTCAAAAATTATATCTATGATGTTTTGGTTTTGTCTAACCAGTTTTTTGGAAAATGGTTCAGTTCAATTTTGCTCCTTGTTTTAGATTTTATTCAAAATGATATTTGGATGCCTCTACATTAAGGAGAATGTCCATTCACATAACTTTGTCTGATGCCTTCAGGTACCTACTCTAAGAAATAATTTCCTTGGGATGCCTGGGTGGCTCAGCAGTTTAGCGCCTGCCTTTGGTTCGGGGCTTGATCCTGGCGTCCCAGGATCCAGTCCCACATTGGGGTCCCTGCATGGAGCCTGCTTCTCCCTCTGCCTCTGTCTCTGCCTCTCTCTCTCTCTGTGTCTCTCATGAATAAATAAATAAAATCTTAAAAAAAAAAAAAAAAAAGAAAGAATTTCCTCTTCTCTCCCTAACATTCGTCCTTCTGTATCCACCAAGAAGAGAGGACAACTAAAGACTGTCTGTCATATTTAGGGCCCCTGGGTGGCTTAGTCGGTTAAGCATCTGCCTCTGGCTCAGGTCATGATCTCAGGGTCCTAGGATTGAGCCCTGCATCACACTGGGGTCCCAGCTCAGTTGGGAGTCTTCTTCTCCCTCTCCTTCCACCCCCCAATCGTGTTCTCTCTCACTAGCTCTGCTCGCTCCCTCTCTCTCTCTCTCTCTGAAAAAGAAATTAAAAATCTTAAAAATTTTTTTTCAAGACTGTCATATTTAAACATCTAGTAAACCAAGTCTGATCTTACACATCCTTAAGTGTAACTATGCCATTAAGCCAGTCAATACTTCCTTATGAGTATTCACATCCAATGGGTATGCTACACAAAAGAAACTGTGTATGTCTGGGTGTCTCTGGGTGTGTCTGTGTCTCTAGGTGACTGTGTGTATGTGTATGTATGTGTCCCTGGGTGTGTCTGTGTTTTCCCATCTATGCACATATTACCGGTTCACTTGCAGACATAGTTTTTATTTGTAAACAGACCCATCCATCCAGCCCAGATACAGAAAGAGCGCCCTGGGCTCTTTCAAACCATGAAGACTTTTAGTTCTCGCTTTTAGTTATGTAATATATGCTAAATGTTCTCTCCAAACAGGAAAAAAAAATCTAATTCTACTATTTTCTTTTAAATTAATAAAAACCAAATTATCAAAGCCTAAGTAACAATTACTTTTGGTAAGCTTTTTAGTTTTAGTTATGGTGTTTCTAACAAATGAGAATATTTTCACATATATAGCACCAGTAGACTTGTCTAACGGTACTTGTGCACAGTTCAGTTCACTTGTTTTTGTTTTCTTGTGTCTGTTTCATTGCATTTGTAAGATGTAAATACTCACCAAGAGAATGAGAGAGAGAGACTGAGAAGAGTCCTATGTATAAACAAATGGTGTTGGATTTACTGCTCCAGTTAAATCTCCAAACCCTGAGGATTATCCCATTCTTTGTCATGCAACTTGGTGCCACTGATTTCCATCCTGAGCTGGATGCAGCACTGACCTGAAGCATCATAGATTTTTTTTTTTTTTTTTTTTTTGGTGTTATATATCACATCCTTTGGGTTGAAGCTCTGGAAAGGCAAGGATCCTATCTGATCCATACTTTGTGTATGTCTGAAATTATACAACATTAGATAATATATTCAAGTGTCATGCAAAATTTAAAAACCACATTGCGTTCTTAATAATTCAAAACTCAGTTATGATATTTGTACTGTCATTGCTAATGTACCTTGGTCGGAGAATGGCCTTCCAGCAATTGTTAGCAATTCCTAAAGGAAAACTAACCTGGTAATTTTTGTACAGGGAACAAGTCATCAAGCCCACCTGTTTGGGTTAGAACCATTCACAACATATCACATTGGAATTGTGGCCACAAACCAGGCAGGAGAAGTTTCAAGCCCCTGGACTGTGGTTCAAACCCTGGAATCTTCCCCAAGTGGACTGGGCAACTTTACAGTAGAACAGCAGGAGAACGGCCGGGCATTGTTGCTACAGTGGTCAGAGCCTGTGAGAACCAATGGTGTGATTAAGGTAATGTCTACCCGAATATGAAATCATATTTGGTGTTCTCCAGATAAATAGATGAGCCCTGACATGTCATCAGGTCACTGTGGGAAAACACCCTTCACCGTCTGTTTAATCCTCCTTGATAGCTCCTCTAGGCACTTAATCAGAGATCAGAGAAAACTAGCTCCCATGTATTATGCTTCCTATGAACCCAATACTGGGCTAAGTGCTCTCCGTGGATTATCTCATTTAATTTGCACATCAGCCCTACCAGGTAGGTACCACTAAACTTCATGAGGCATATAAAGGCTAAATAATTGCCCAAGCCCACATTGCAAATGATCGAATTGCAATTTGAAGTCAGGAAGTCATGCCAACACCGAACTCTAAATGGCTGTTCTTACTGCCTCCTGAATTATCCTGCCCAGTTATCTGCTTAAGTCTTTCCTAACTTGCACTTTGAGCAGACCTCAGTAAGCAAAAGACAGGAAGCCCCCCCACCATGTCTGCTAACATGCCCACTTCCATGTGTAGCCGTCTTATTGATGTCATAGGTACATCTCAGGTTTTACCAGCCTGTGAGCACAAATAGGGTTGCATTTCCATTATTAGACTGTGTTTTGTTATTTTCAGTGATCACCCACATGCAAGCCAGTCTTCATCTCCCTTTTTGGATGTTCCTCCCCAACAGTTGTGGTGACTTACCTGTCAGTCTGTTACTGCCTCTAGGCCTGGACCACCACTCAGGCCCTGATCAACTATCTTCTGCAGGCTGGGACTGCTGCTGCTGTAGACACTCTGCCTCCTCTTGACCACTCCTTCTCAAGGTGTCAAAGAGCACCCCATTAATTCCACATAGAACAGTTATGACTGGAGAAAGCTTCCCTGAAAACTCTATGAGGAAGATGACAACAGAAATTACCTGAAGCAATTAACTTAGAATTGTAATTACAGCTCATGGGCCCAGGCACATCCTCGTGGGCCTCCATATAGTAGCCTTACTGCTTAGTACAACGGCTGCTCCAGGCCTGCCACAGCAGCAGAAGCAAGCTGCTTTCTACCAGCCTGCCCACATATGACAGTGCCTGGCTTCCTCCACTCTAGGACAGGAGACTTCAGCCACAGGATCCAGGGTCTTAAAATCCAAGCCACAGCCCTAAGATCCTATCAGAGAAAGAGTCTCTCTCTTCACACCCAACAATGCATCCATCCTTGTGAGTGTTTGTTTTCCATTCCAATGTCTGCGTCTTCCAGGCATGATTGACAATAGGAATACCTAATTCCTTTACCTTCATTGACATTTCGCCAAGTATTTATTGAGCTTCTACTAAGGGCCAGGCATTTATTCAGGAGTGAATAACACAGTCAAGATCCTTGCTGTCACACACCTTACCACTGTGTGTGTGTATGTATGTATATACATGAATGGTGGGAGTACAGAGAGACAAACAAAAAGTATACAAATAAGAGAATTTCAGAGAAGGATGAATACTACAAAGAAAATTAAACAGAATGATGTAATTGTGCCTGCTCGGGCTATTTTAGAATGGATGATCATTTGAATTGAGTTGACATTTGAGCTGAGCCCTGAATGACAAGACCGAGTCAGTCATGTGAAGATATGAGAGCAAAATGTTCCAGACAAAGTGAACAACAAATGCAAGGCCTGAAGCCAGAAATGAACTTGGTGTATTCAAATGAAGGGAAGAAAGCCAATGTGGTTAAAGCATTGTGGGGAGAAGAAAAAGATGAGAAGGGCAGATTGGTAGGAGGTAGATTGTGCCCAACCTTGTGGGCTATGAAGAGTTTGGAATTTATTCTAAGTGTGATGAAAAATTACTGAAGGGGTTAGGCAATGGAATAACACGATCAAATTTATGTTTTCCAAAATCACTCCACTGCCATGTAGAAAATGGACTCTAAGAAGACCAGTGGAGCTTTGATACTAAAAATTTAGAATTGAAGGTGCATGGAATTACAGTGGGAATTTCTACCCTACTGTGAGGGTAGAAATGTGGGTGGATTGGAAAGATATCCAGAAAGCAAAGCTGACAAGCTCTGTTAATGGACTGGATGTGAAACATGAAGGAAAAGGGATTTTCAGGCCTTGAGTCATTGACTGAGAAGGTAAGGCTGGAAAGTATACAGGTTTGAAGGGACAAGTAGGCAGCTGAAGATGTTAAGTCTAGAACTCTTTATTTTTGGAATTCATTAGTGTATGGGTGGCATTTAAACCCATGGACCTAGAGGAGATTGGGTAAGGAGAGAATATAGAGATGATGAGAGGCTGGGATCAACCTCTGAGCAACACAGAAATTTGGAGGTCAAGAGGGGGAAGTAAGGCCAGCAAAGGAGATTCAGAAGAAGCAAGTGGGACAGAAGGACAAGTAGATGAGTGGGGTATCCCCAAACAGTGGAGAAAGTATGTCTACTGCTGCGGGGAGATCAAGTGGAATGAGGGCAGAGAAGTCGTCCTGGATCTGGAGATGAGGTAATCATTGTGACCTCGACAAGAAAATCAAGTGGTGCAATGAGAAGCCAGGTTGGGATGGCCTGAGGAGAAAATGGCAAGGGAGGAATGAGGACCCCAACTCTTTAAAGAAATATGGGTGAAAAGTAGAGAAACAGGGCAGTAGCCGGGGGGTACTAGTGTGTCAAGAGGTTTCATTTAAAAATCAATGAAAGATCCTAGAGTACATTTAAACAGGAATGGAAATAGCCCAGTAGAGGGAGATACATTGGTGATGCAAGAGATAATGAGAATGACTGCAGGGGTGCAATCTGTAGGAAAGAGCAGGTATGGGATCCAGAGCTCAGGTGGGCTCCACAGGGTCAGAGATACTTAAACACCTACTTTCAAGTTGAGTTGCTTCCCATCTTTCCCAACCAACGATGAATAATATGGGATGAAAAGTGCGCTCTACATTTATATGACGGGTGTTCAGATAGCTTTCCCCAGAACAAAAGAATACTTTGTTCCAAAGGAGCAATCAATTCCTCCGTGGCATGCAAGAGAAAACAGCACGACTTTTTCCATCTTCTAGTCATCAAAGTGTGTATCTCTATTTGTGTATATGTGTACAGCAGACGTGTATGTAGGTCTGTCTCTGTATCTGTGCCCACACATGGCCACACATTTTCATCAACCCTGGTTGATGGTTAACAAATGGTTAAGCCGTGTGATTCCATCTCCCGCTAAACGCTGAAGGAGAGGGTCAGTGTGGATAGGCCCTAGTTACCCCGCTCAGGAGGAGGTCCAAAGTGATTATCATCCAAAACAGGGGATTTGAATACTGTTTCCTACTTTAAAAAAATAAAAATAGGAGGAAACCCCATGTGAACCTTTTAAGTCAAAGGATCAGCTTCAGGGATCCCTGGGTGGCTCAGCGGTTGAGCATCTATCTGCAGCCCAGGGCGTGATCCCCGGGTCCTGGGATCGAATCCCCCGTCGGGCTCCCTGCATGGAGCCTGCTTCTCCCTCTGCCAGTGTCTCTCATGAACAAATAAATAAAATATTAAAAAAAAAAAAGGAGGAGAAGAAGAATCAGCTTCCATAGTCCTTAGCTTTTAGGTATGTGCTCAGGTGATCTGCAACCCGAATTGGAGAAAAAAAAAAAAAAAAAATCAACTTCCAGAGTCCTTAGCTTTTAGGTATGTGCTCATGTGATCTGCAACCCAAATTGGGGGGGGGGGGGGGGGGGGAAAAGAATCAGCTTCCAGAGTCCTTAGCTTTTAGGTATGTGCTCAGGTGATCTGCAACCCGAATTGGAGAAAAAAAAAAAAAAAAAAAGAATCAGCTTCCAGAGTCCTTAGCTTTTAGGTATGTCCTCATGTGATCTGCAACCCGAATTGGGGGAAAAAAAAAAAAAAAAAAAGAATCAACATCCATAGTCCTTAGCTTTTAGGTATGTGCTCAGGTGATCTGCAACCCGAATTGGAGAAAAAAAAAAAAAGAATCAACTTCCAGAGTCCTTAGCTTTTAGGCATGTGCTCATGTGATCTGCAACCCAAATTGGGGGGGGGAAAAAAAAAAGAATCAACTTCCAGAGTCCTTAGCTTTTAGGTATGTGCTCAGGTGATCTGCAACCCGAATTGGAGAAAAAAAAAAAAAAAAAAAAGAATCAGCTTCCAGAGTCCTTAGCTTTTAGGTATGTCCTCATGTGATCTGCAACCCGAATTGGGGGAAAAAAAAAAGAATCAACATCCATAGTCCTTAGCTTTTAGGTATGTGCTCAGGTGATCTGCAACCCGAATTGGAGAAAAAAAAAAAAAAAATCAACTTCCAGAGTCCTTAGCTTTTAGGTATGTGCTCAGGTGATCTGCAACCCGAATTGGGGGGGAAAAAAAAAAAAAAAAAAAAAGAATCAACTTCCAGAGTCCTTAGCTTTTAGGCATGTGCTCAGGTGATCTGCAACCCGAATTGGGGGGGAAAAAAACAAGGCGCAGGACACCACTGTGCTTCTTTCGCAGACTTCCCGTTAGCCGGAACAGAGCGCGTCCCCAAGGTTAGAGCAGGACCCGCAAGGCGAGGAGCAGGGGGCAGAGAAGGTGAAAGGGACGGAAGGAAGTCGCCGCCCGGAAGTCACGTGCTTCCCGGGGTCACCGCTCTGCTTCTCTTCCGCCCGCAGACGTACCACGTCTTCAGCTACGGGAGCCTGGAGTACAGCGGCCCGACTCGCCGCTTCCTCTTCCGCCGCCTGCTCCCCTTCACCGCCTACGCGCTGCACCTGGAGGCCTGCACCGGGGCCGGCTGCGCATGCTCCGGCGCCCAGCGCCTGCGCACGGGGGAAGCCCCGCCCCGCTCGCAGGCCCCGCCCACCGTGCAGTGGGCGGGGCCCGGCGGCGTCGGGCTGCGCTGGGCCGCGCCCCTGCACCCGCGCGGGAGGATCGTCCGCTACGAGGTGGTCCGCAGGTGCTTGGACGGACCAGCCCGGGGGAACCAGACGCTGCGGGCCGACGGGGCGGCCGTCTTCACGGAATACGATACAGAAAGGAGCGCATTTACGTACAATGACACAGGTTTGCAGCCCTGGACGCGCTGCGAGTATCGGATCCGCACCTGGAACTCGGCAGGCCACACCTGCAGCTCCTGGGCCGCGGCAAGGACGACGCAGGCGCCTCCGGAGGGTCTCTCCCCCCCGGGGATAGCCGGTGTTTCTGTGAGTCCCCCCAGACTGCTCATCTCCTGGACCCCGCCCGAGCGGCCTAACGGCATCATCCAGTCGTACAGACTTCGGAAGGAACGGGGCGCTCTACCCTTTCAGCTTTGATGCTGTGACCTTCAATTATACCGATGAAGACCTGCTTCCGTTTTCCACGTACAGCTACGCGGTCGTAGCCTGCTCGAGCGGAGGCTGCTCCACCAGCAAACCCAGCAGCACCACCACCCCCCAGGCGGCGCCGGCAGGACTCAGCCCTCCGGCCCCGCGGGCCATCAGCGCTACTCAGATAAACGTGTCGTGGTCCCCGCCGCTGATTCACAATGGAAACATCACTAAATACTTGCTTAGGGTTGACGGTAAGGAGTACCTCGCTGGGCAGAGCCTGTCCCTGCTGGTTTCTGGCCTGCAGCCTTCCACCCGGTATAATTTCTCCCTGGTAGCCTGCACAGACGGAGGGTGCACGGCCAGTGCATCGAAACCTGCCTGGACGACGGAGGCCCCGCCGCAGAACATGGACCCCCCAAAACTGCAAGTCACAGGCTCAGAATCGATAGAAATCACCTGGAGACCTCCCAGGAACCCAAACGGCCAGATCACGAGTTATGAACTTAGGCGGGATGGAACCATTGTCTATACTGGCCTGGAAACGCGCTATCATGACTTCACTCTGACCCCAGGTGTGGAATATGGCTACACAGTGACTGCCCACAATAGCCAAGGGGGTGTTTTGAGTCCGCTCGTCAAAGACAGGACCGACCCCTCGGCGCCCTCAGGGATAGAACCTCCAAAATTGAAGGCCCAGGGCCCGCAAGAGATTTTAGTGAACTGGGACGCTCCAGTGAGGACAAATGGCCAGATTGTCAATTACTCCCTCTTTATCCGAGAGCTGTTTGAAAAAGAAACAAAAATCCTACCCATCAACACAACTCACAATTCTTTTGACACGCGGTCATTCGTCGTAGACCAGCTGAAGCCATTTCACAGGTAGGTAGCCAACTCCGGATTTGCTAAGAGTAAGCCACTGTCCTTTCCATAGTGTGAGCCCTCAGTCAATTCAAATGAAGACTCCAACATCCATTCAAGTGATGTCCCCAGTCCCCAGCCCCTTAACCATTGACGGTGGACTAAGCATGTCCTCATGCAGTCAAAACTTGCTTGCATAACTTCTAGAGAGCAAAATTCTTGCAACTGATATCTGGAGAGTCAGTTTTTCAGAAATGTTAGCAATTCACCATGATGTCTCGAATGAGTAGAGCAGAGATGGGCCTCTTCCCTGAGTCTAGGCCCTCCTGAAAGCATCCAGGCTCCTGGACAGTTGTGAGAGCCCAGATGGAGTGATTTGGCCCCGGGTTGGGAAGAAAATCAGATATGAAAGAGGGGAAAAAAGTGCTGATGAGAGCTCTTAGCATTGGATTGGCCTAAATTTTGTCTTGGGGAGAGCTTGCTTACTGAATCCAGCACTTCTTCCAGGGATAATGAGACTCATCAGACTCTCTTTCCTCAACCCCTTAGAATTCCCCCAGGTCTGATCTCCTGACATCCCAGGATGGTGCTCCTTTGCTAGCTCATGTTTCTCGATGGTCTCCTCTGGGCTCTGTGGCGTGCATGGATGTGTGTTGTTCTCCATATGGAGGAATCTTACACTGGCCATTTTCCTATAGCTTGAAGAATTACTTGGCATTTTTCCCCATCACATTTTAAGTAACTTACATCCCCAGAGAGAAGAGTCATAAAAGACATTTTATGTTTAAAATTTAGTAAAATGAACAGAACCACTTAAAAAAAATTAAAGGCTGAAAGAGTGTTGATTTCCAACCACCACTGGTAAAATTCAGCTATTATTGTAATCTACTGATGTGTAGATTAGATCCCTCCTATAATTATCTCTGATATATAGTGCTGTTTAAATGAAACATTCATGGTCTTATGCATCTACTCATGACAATTATTTAAGGTCGCATTAAATATTAAACAGTAATTAAAACTTCCGCAGGTATCTTTCATAGCTAATCCACATGCTGTGTGAGTTGCCTTTTATCTTATTCTGATTCGGGGCATTAAAAAGACCCAGGTTAGCTGCCGAGCTGAATGTTTTATGCTGGCTTCCTCTGTACCCTAACTGGTACCTGCAAGTTTGAAAAATGGTATCAACTTGCTCCCCTTTGAAACTCTTAGTCAAAAAGATTTCTGGAGAAAAAAAAAAAAAAAAAAGGTTTCCAGGTGTGAAAGAAGCATTTTTCATAGGCTGGAGGAAAAAAAAAGTTTGATGATAAGCCTAGCAATGATATTTAAGGCGATAAGAGCTGTCTCTTCACTATCCACTCCAATTGAAGATGTAAGTGACATTAATGACTTAAACAACATATCACTTCTATATGAAGTTGGGGTTCATGTAGTTGGGGGGTTTTCTAGCAGCTTAATGCTTATTGAAGATTGCAAATGAGTGTGTTCTCCTGGGAGTACCTCCCACCGGTCAGTAGGAAGAAGGATCCTGGGAATACTCTAAGTAACAAAAGGAATATGAACCAGAATTTTAAAACTACCACAGATGATCCAGAAAACAATCTACGTGTGGAAAATTGAAATGGACTTCACAGAATTGGTTAGGAGTCAGACCTGCCATACACACCTACAGAGCAACGCACCCAAAAACCAATAGTCCCATCAGGGTGGAGTTAAACATGGGAGGAGCAGACAGGAAGGAGGAGCAGAAAAGGGGAATGAAAGATGTCACAAAAGAAGAAAAAAGTGTAATTAAGAAGGGGAAGGGGGAAAGAGAAGAGGGTAGGGGAAATAGCAAGGAAGAGAACAGAAAACAGCGGTAAGAGGAGGGAAAGCAGAAAAGAGAAGAGGAAATGTCTGGAACCAAAGGAAATAAAGATAGAAAGAAAAGTGGGTGCCACTGGAGGGAAAATCAGGGGTGTCATAAAATCATTGGGGCTCGGGAACAGAGGGGAAAAAGCACTTATGTGCAGCCATGGGCACTTAATACTAACAAAACCCCTCTTGCTGGAAAGGCAAGGTCCCAGCTATGTAAATAGACCTTTCCAGGTGGCGGGAGACCAACTATGGAGGCAAAACATAATTGATTGGTTGAGTTTAACTGGGTGGTGATAAGGTGTCTCCATGATTGATAATCTAGCATGTAGCTGGGTTCACTTTGGCCCCAAAAGGTCTTTGTGTGGTGTAAGAGTCTGTTTTAAGATGTCAGGTATCAGGTGAGGGGATTTATTACCATTGAGACCTTAACTCCATGATGTGCCTTCACGACCTGAAAACATTCCTGGGGAATCATTTAGCTCCGGCTGCAGAGGTAGGAAGAGCCCAGGGCTACAGAAAACTGGTTCATACCCCCTCAAGATCTGCATTCTTCATCGTTGTGTTAAGTAATTCTGCAGAGTACCAGAATTTTTATGTTGGAGCGAACCTTGAAAGGTAATTTATTCTTTACAGTCCTGTTTAGTGTAGAATTGTGCCCACCCTTTCCAGATAGTTGAGGATCTTTGTTTTTGTTTGGAAAGCAAGGAGGACTTAACAGGTTCTAAAATTTTTATCGAAATACGTCTTTATTGTTCTTTAAAAGGATTAGCTATAGATAAAAATAAATGTAAACTTATTTGTCTTTTTCTTTTAAGCAAATAGTCTTTTTTTTTTTTTTTCCTGGAAATCAGTCTTTTAAATATTCTTTCCATGAAAATCTATTTTGCCAATAATGGGTAATTTCTGCCTTGTGTCCTGAAGGTACGAAGTACGTATTCAAGCCTGCACCGCACTGGGATGTGCATCAAGTGATTGGACATCCCTACAGACCCCTGAGGTGGCGCCTCTGATGCAGCCCCCACCACATCTAGAGGTACGGATGGCTCCAGGGGGATTCCAGCCCAGTGGTTGCCCTTTTGTGGACTGGACCACTTCAGCCAAATGGAAAAGTTATATATTATGAGTTGTACAGAAGACAAATAGCAGCTCATCCTGGAAAATCAAATCCAGTTCTAACCTATAATGGAAGCTCGAGCTCTTTTACGGATTTCGAACTATCACCTTTCACAGAATATGAGTATCAGGTAAGAAATGTGTATTATCAACAATTCACACTGAGACCGTACATATACGCACCTCAGCACCTGCCTGTAAAAATTCCTTGCAATTTGAAAAGCCATTTAGAGAAATGTGGGGCTTAAGGAATTTAATAATATTCTTGGAAAATTTTTAAGCAGTAAATGAGGGAGGAAAGACTATAGTCATTTTCCTTCTTCATTTTCTTGGTTCTTGATCCATGTGATATATGCTTGTTATTCCTATGTAAATTTCAGGTGAAGTATTTGCATTCCTTATTAATGAAGTGATTTCCACCATTAAGCTTTCCTCTGTCAGTGTTGCCTTGGCAGGAAACACTCCTTGTTAAAAAAAATCACTTTGAAAATAACTCATTAATTGTACCAAGATAAAATAAAACCCAGTGGCAAGTACCTTCACCCCCTGTGCTCAAGAAAGATATGGAGTGTTGAGAAATGTCTACAGGAAAACAATTAACCTGTGCATGGGGATGAAGCAAGTTTTGTATGAGAGTAGTCTAAAAAATAAGGACTTTGCATGTCCCTAAAAAGCCAAGAATTACAAAAAAAAAAATATTCTGAAAATATTTTTGAAATCTATAGAGGACTTCTGTTAGGTTTATTTTGTTTTGCTCTCAGAGTGTTTTTGGAGGGTTTCTTTGGTTGTTTTTAATTTACTTCAATTTGTCAACATACAGTAACAGCGCTTATCTTATCATGTGCCCTCCTTAATGCCTGTCACCCAGTTACCCCAACCCCCAGCCCACCTCCCCTTCTGCAACCTTTCAGTTTCCCAGAGTTAGGAGACTCTCATGGTTTATCTTCCTCTCTGAGTAGTTTTGATTCTTCTTCTGATAGCAACTCCATTTCTGGCCAGGGGTAGGGGTGGGAGGATAATTCCCCTTGCTCAGGCTTGGGAGAATGTCAGTCCATGAATGTGTCAGGCTGTCTCCTAACCAAAGGGTAGGGGCACATGAACCATGCTCAGCCCCTCAGACTCACCTGGGGCTTGATCTTCTGCATGGTGACTCAGAATTTTAAAAGGTGGAGGTCAGAAGTCCTAAGAAAATATCCCAAACCTCAATCCAAAGGCTTTTCTTATGCCTGCTATTTTCAGGCATGGTTCTTCAACTATTTTCTCAATTCCATACACTCCCAATAAACTCTCTTTTGCAAAAATCAGAACCAGTTTCTCTTGCTTGCAGTCAGAAGCTTGCTGATTGATGCAAGCACTAAGTGCCAGGCATAATGCCAAGTGCAATTTTCTAAAAGAGGAAACTGAGCCTTGAACAGCTTACCATAACTAGAAATAATAAAATCACCAAGTCACCAGAAATATGTTGAGGAAATCAATGAATGCAGTAATTAGAGGTAACATTTTAAGTGTGAGAAGAGTATATTTTAGGCCAATAATGTATGAGACAAATTACCCAATGTAGTTAGTAAAAATTGAAAATATAAAAAGATTCCTGAATGGTTTGGAGAAATAGATACATGTTCAAAATCCCTTGTTTTCATTTTTAAATATAAAACTCTCTTAAGAACAAAAGTTTTTTCTAGGCTTGGCATGACTCGTTTAGCAGCAAAATGCAATCTAAACAAACTTGAGATTATAGCATTTATTTATCCTATCTACTGTGAATATTTATATGTTTTGCTACAGAAATACTGTGTTTCATTACCATATCATTCTGAGGATATTACAACATACACAGTACGTGTATTTTATTACCTTTCCCAAATCTGAAAAGAGAAAAAGCAAAATTATTTAAAAACACATCAGGCCCCAAGGGTTTAGGGTGAAGATTGTGGTTTATATCATGGAGGAACAAAATACCACAGTTGGAAACAAAATAGTATTAGAAACAGCCAGGATCTATGTAGCTGGCCACACTTTTGTTCATTTGTCTATACCTTTACTAAAAAAAATGTCACTTTATCCGAGATTCTTCTATTCTCAATTATCTAGTCTCCCTCAGGAATAAAAACACACCTTTGTGACAGAGCTGAATGAAATGAGCAAGAAATCTTTGGCTTCTAATTAGATGAAACTCAATGACCCATAGATATTGAAAGCAAACTAGTGATTATAGCTTCTTTGGCATTATGTTGTGCCACTGGATTCAGTAATTGGCCAGATGATCCATAGAAGTCTAATGCCAATTTTTAAGAAATGGTAAACCTCACACATATGTCTTAGCTCTGGTGAATTTTCTTACCAGGAGTTAAGGACAAGGAGGAACCAAGGGACCTACAATTCAGAGGAGAGTGGACCTCAGGCTGTGCTGTTTGTAACTGTCTACTCTGGGTCACGCTGCACCTCCTCCTATTCATTACACCCAATGGAAGCATTTAGTTGGGTTTCCATAACAAACTGATCTCAAATCTGCATTTACTAGCTAATCCCACCTTGTTACCACATAAGCAGCAGGAGGGTAAAATCTAGCCTATCTGCCCAAACCCAGTTTTTACAGGAAGTATTTTGAAAAGCATAGATTAGATGCTGAAATAAATGAACTAAAATATTAGATTTATTTAGCCTGGGTAACTGCTCAGTCTACACAGGTCCTGAATAACCTTACAGGAGCCATTTAGGAAGTAATGTACTAAAATACTGATTTCCCTTTTACAAAAGAACATTTTTGCCATTGAGATGAACTTGTTTTGCTCTCAAGCCTGTCTGAGGGTTACTTCATCTGCAAGTTGCCTTTCAGAAAATACCTTCATTGTCCTAGAGGTATTGGTTCACTCAATATCTGTCAATAATTTGACTCTTCTGCAGAGGATTGTATTTTTTGAGGCAATTTATATTTCTGGGAATAAAACCAAAGAACTGAGAAACTACCCAGAGATATACATCTATTAATCAGAAGGGTGGTGATGATCTGTGTAATTGGGTTGGTGGTGTTCCACAGGGTGTGCCCTGAGGGTGTCAGATAATGCTGCCCACCCTGCTCCTACAGGACCCTACACCACTCTGTACTCATTTCTGTTTCTGAGGTAAGTCATTGAAGGCAGCTGCCAAAATTTATTGTGGGGGATAAACAAGACAGCACTTCCTAGTGTAAATTCGCCAATCACTTGACCTGTAATAGAGCTCTGGGAGAAAAGAGTCTAGACTGGATGAGTTCTGATGGATGGAGTGGACAGGAACTATGTAGAGAAGGGATTCTTACTGAAAGAAATAGGGAGTCCCTCACTCCAGGAGTCCTTGGAGGATGAGAACCAGTCAGTGTCACTTACCTCACAACAATTCATAGAACCAGCTTGGTAACTGTCACATTTGAAGGTGGACAAAAGCCATGTGATATTACAGGCACTTTCTAAATTTTCAGTAATACCTCAATATCAAACATTTTAAAGGTAGTGGCTCCCAGTCTTTCTAATACAAAAGGAGATTCCGAGGGGTGAGGGTGGAGATTCCCAGCAATCTGTATTTTTAACAAACAAGATGATCCACAACCCTCCTTTTTTTTTTTTTTTTTTTTGAGAAATACTGCCCCAGAGGGTACAGCATTGTTGCTATGCTGCTTAAGCCAGATTTTCAAGTGGTGATTTCCTAAATCAGTGGCTCTCAGCCCTGGCTGCACATTAGAATCACCTAGGGAACTTTAACCACATTCCTGATGCTCCGGCTCCATCCCCCTGTAGTTCTGATTCTGGGATGGGTCCAGGGATCAGTGCATTTCAAAAGGTCCCTAGGTGATTCTAATGTGCAGCCAGGGCTGAGAATCACAGTCCTAAACCATCATAAACCGATTGCCTAAATAAGTGAAGCCAGCTCCCCACAAGTGCCTAATTTACATGATGATAATTGATGACCAACCTATTTACCTTGGTTTATCCATAACTACCCTAAACAGAAATCCTGTTGTTTTGATATCAAACTGGAAAGTGGAGGACTTCAGAATTCAGAATATATTATCTGCAAAGTTCACATCTCAGTTAATCAAATAATTTCTTTTCCTCTTCTTCGTGGATTTTGTTTTATTTCTATTGGAGTTTTATTTTGCTTTGTTTCTCACTTGGGACACCTGGCCTTTGGTAGTTAAGAGTTATAACATTCATCACCACTTAAAACGGGATTTTTCTAATTTGATTGACTTCGACACAGCTTCCAGAGATTCTGCAGGATCCACTTTAATAAGAACAGTAAGCTCTGAAATATAAATTGTAGAACTCTGGAAGTGCCTTTTTATATTTCACAAGATGGATGGGACGTCTTTGCAGAACCACACGATGCAGTGTCTCATTAGAGCACGAGCCTTCTCAGTGAATTTCAAATACAATTTAGTTTACCAAAACCTAATTCTCAAAAACTCTTGTCAATGCGTGGTTCATACATAAATGAGATGCATCTTCACTAAATGGAATTCTTCAGTGTACAGACCTTTTCCTTACATGGAGATCACAGGCTTCTTGTTCAACAGAATATTTACAAAATCCAATGGGATACTTTTGAGACCATACTCCTTTCTATCTTCAACCCTTTCAAAATTGGGCTGTCCGCATCTATACGGTCTAGACCTCCCAATTCTGCATGGGGAGGTTCTTAATAGCACAGCAAGCAAATGAAGACAACAGTCTCTGCACAGGCTTCAGAGAGGGACCTGGGTGGAAGTCTGCTCCGTAGGCAGCTGCAGGCTTCATCTTTGGGGAGCGAGCTGGGGCTGATAAGCAGCCCTCAGTAATTGTGCATTCATATTCATACTCTCGCTTAAGGCAATGACTCACCATGGATTTGCTAGGGCCTGCCGTGGCTCCCCCTTTCACCGGATCGTGCTGTCAGTGACTTCATTCATTTTCCTGAAAATTCCCCCACTTTGACAGGTTTCTGCACTAAGCACCCACACTCACACAATCTCCAAAGGCTTGAAGGCTTCCAGCGCTGGGCAACTGAGAAGTGACAGGTCAGCCCCAGAGGAAACCCTATGACTCATGACATGCAGGGCTGATCTTAGGGCCGGTGCTGTGGGAGGCCACACAGGATGGCAGCCCGCTGCCTTCTTTCTAACACACCGACCCTGACTCCAAACAATTCTGTCTGGAAATTTATGCTGAAGAGGATGCAAGGAAGGGTTGAGCAGGAGACAGACGAGGGGATGAACCCTCACTGTTCCTGCCCAAAACATCCATGTGGAGACTGCAGGAGGGGCTGCTGGGGCCTTTTCTGTGCAACCCCCACAATGTGTGGGTGACGAGCTGGAAAGGAGAAGGAGAAAAAACAGATAAAGTCCTTCTCACACTGTATCTGGATCCTAGAGCAAAGTAACCTCTCCCAGTGGTTTTTGCTGGTATTTAAATGGAAGCTCACCCCAGTTCTAAATTCTAGGAGCCTCCGTGGGGGTAATCTATAACCATACACTTTAAAATTTTCTAATCAAACTTTAGCTCAACCTTGATTTGATCTATAATTTGTAAAACCTGACAATATATTCTGATCCTAAGCAATTTGATCATCTGATCGTGTTTAGCTTTAAGTTATATCGAAGCAAGTGAGTATATGAGACCAGCTTCAGACAATCAATAGTTCTCTGGTTCCCTATCACCCAAATGGAAACATGGAAACATCAGTAGTGGTGTTTTCTAACTAAATCAATTTATTTATATACTAATAAATGTATTTAATAAGTTATAAATACATTAGAAAATATAAATGTCAACCAATAACAATTTATTTCGTTTACTGCATCTAAGAGTCCCATTTAGATTGTTGAGAAAACCTACAGCATCAATGAGGCATCTTGATTATTTTTACTATGAGTGATAGAAAGCCAACTTAAATAGAAAGGAATTGTTTCTGTTTACCTGTCTGGAAAACGGACCAAAGAAATTCCTTGAAACCAAGAAAAAGGTGTAAATATCAGGCCTCCACAGGAGCTTGGGGTACAGGACTCCAAGCTGTCAGATTCATCCTTTCTCTCCTTCCTCCATCTTTGATTGTCTCCATTTGGCTTCATTCCACACCAGACTTTCTCCAGGCATTAGAGAAACTCACTCTTGACACTACCTGATTCAAGCTTCCTCGGTGCCTTGGATTCCTTGGCTTGGAATTGTGGATTGGAGCAACATTGAACTCATAGACTCATGCTTTGAGATTGAATGAGTTGATACATAAATATGCTTAGGCCAGCACATCACACATAGGAACTCTTTGCCCAATGCAATTATGATAGGTATTATTATTCTTACCCTCCCACCTCAGAGTGGGAAAAGGACTTCTTTCCCTCTCAGTATTCATAAATCAAACAAGAGCCAGACTCTCATGGACTGCCTAGCACCATATAGTCCTGTGACCAAGGGAATGGAAGATTTTTATCAAATAGGCCTGGACACGGGGCCCCATCCTACAGCCAGGGATTTATGAATACGTGGGAAACACTTTTAGCCAGAAACAAGGGCTGCCCCAGCACGGGACACACACCCCACCACACTACTGTGAAATAGTTACAATTCCCAGGCTCTTCCCTCTTAGATGTTCACAGCTGGCAGATGAAACTGAGTGAAAAATAACACAGCTTGGGCAAGATGCTTAATTTCTCAAAGCCTTACTTTAAAAAAAATCAGTGTGTTAAGAGAAATGAGAGATTTTATATGTCTAGCTGGATGCCTGATACATAGTAAGCCCACCTCCCCACTCTACCCTGAGCCCATACTGTAGAAAAGAAGGTACCTTCTTCCAAGACAGAAAAGAACCAGGTTAAGAAAACTCTTATGCCTCCATCAGTGAGTCACTAATAAAATGCTAGAATGTAAAAATCTCTAAGAACACAACTGGCTCTGAAGGTGTGATGCCCCTTCAATGAGGTGGTCCAGTCTTGTTTGTCCTTGCCACTTCTCAGGATAAAACTACCTTGCCCACATACCCATGACTGAGATTCCTTCCAACTTTGAGTCTGAGTCTACACTTCTGTGACAAGCTACTTGATTCACATGGCTCATTTTCTGTTGCTATCGCCTTTATCCCATCCCGTTCCTAAGCATTTTCTGTGCCACTTTTAGAGAAAATGGATCGAGCATGTTTTCTGTTTGGTTTTGGACTTGCATTTAATTAGGTATTAATCTCACTAACGTATTTCTGACCAGCATGGAAGCTTTTGTTTAGTTAGTTTCTCCCATAAGATCTAAGCTGCTCCCACCCCCAACTCCCACAGCTCAAGGTATTAAATGATTTATTGATATTGTCTGTCTCAAACAGTGCGTTTGTTCTAAAACTTTAGAGCCAAAGTGCTACAGCTTAGACTACAGGCCGTTAGGACACTTCCATGAATAGAAATATGAATTCTGCCCCTGGACCAGGGACCATATTTTTTTGCCATTGGTTTTTTTTTTTTTTTTTTTTTTCAACAGATCATTTCTCCCTATGTGTGTGTGAGCACACTTAGGAGCATGCTCTAGTTCACACGTGTGCACATCGTTTCATTCTTTTTCTCTTTCATGGCATCCTTTAGCATTCATTTTTAAGCTGCAATTGTTGGCAGTCTTTACGTTGCCTTTGAGACAAGTTATTCATCTGGAGATGCATTGGTTCTCACCCTCATGCTGATGCAACCCAAATGTCTAGTTCACTTAAGCCAATATTGATCCTCCAATCTTTGCATTGAAAGCTTGTGTGCTGGACATAAAATAGTAAATGGAACCAAATTTTCTCCCGCTGAAGATAGATAATATGTAGTTCCAAGCCCTCATGGCTCTTCACCAACAGTTTCTATTCAGTGAGATGACCATGAAAATCAAGGCTCCCTCAAATCACCTGATTAGGTCCTATAAAAATATCCAGGAAAGGATGAGACATGTTTTACTTATTTCCCTTTATCCTAGAACTTGAATACATAATAACTTATTATTACGCACCCACTATATACAAAGTGTATGCCTAGTTACTAGGATTGCGGCAGGAGGCTAAAAACCATGAACTCCATTCCTCAGGGGCTTAAAGTTTAGTTGATAAGACAAAGAAACACACCCCTGAATAATATATCCATAAAAATATAGGGATGCTTGTATAAGCTATGAAGAAAGATATTTGAAAGATTCAAGTGATGATGCAGCAGAAACAGCACCTTATCTTCAAGGACAGCAGGATTTCCATGCCAAGTTCTCATGGCCCCTCTCATTTCACTCTCTGGCCAGATGGGCTTGAGCAGCACAGGTGGGACTTGACTAAAATCATTCCATGCAGACGTGAAGAGGCACTATTCCTCTATTCAGTCTCACTAAATTATCTCCAATCTCTCCATGCTTATGATCCAATGCCAGTCTCAGCCCACCCATTGTTACTGGGGCCTGTGTAATGTTTGGAAATGTTCTCCCCAGTGTCAGGATCTCAGCTGGAAACAGATGGTGTACTCAAAGGAGCATTTGAAGAGAATTAAATGAAAAGGCTATTTATGGAGGTATGGGCAGGATTAAGAGAATCAACAAGGGAGGTTAAAGTACCCAGGGACTAGCAATAGCCAGAAGCTATTACCTTCTAGGCCTAAAGGGGATCAAGCTGTTCCTGGAACCCAGCATTTGCTGAAGCCAGTGAAGAGGGGCTACACTGTGGAAGAAGAAGCTTTAGAGAAAGAATGCAGTCTTGCCAAACTGAGGTGCCAAAGAGAGGGATCAGGAGACGTTAAAAATCTGAACTCTCTCCTTCCTCTGATCAGTCCAACTGGAAAGAAGCCAGGAGGAGAAGATCCCTTAGGCAGTCTGCAGAGTCACTTCCCAGTGCACCGAGCAGGGCATAGAATGGTCCTGGAGGCAAAGGAATCATACCTAGCATATCCCCCATACCTCACATTGGTGCTGCTTCTCACTCAATATGTGACAAAGAATCCCTTCCAGGCTACGAGATCACCTGGCAAGCTTTGGCCTGCTACTCATGGTTATTGATAAAACACTAAGTAAATCTGAAGGCTTAAGGAGGATTGCACTTAGTATTTGGACTGATGGTATATTTCCATTAAATTCTAAATAAATGTCTTGGTCTAAATGAAGCAATCAAATCTACAGGTGGAAACAAAAACGTTAAGACGCTTAAGTAAATCACATCCCTTCAATTGAAATCTTTAAGAAGTTGGTTGAGACTCTCTCTTGTGAATTGATTTATCTATCTGCTGATGGATCTGATCATTACTAAGATGCCTAAAAGCATCTTGGAAACTGTGCAGTTCTCTCCTTGATGCCGGTGGCATGTTTATAATGGAAACCGGAAATAAAATTCTGTCCTCTGAAGAATCCAGTGAATTGCTCCAGTATTTCCTTTTGTTTAGACTTTGGGATGCTTTTGAGAAATTTTAATTAATAATAAGGCAAAGTAGAGAATGCCATCCAATATACAAAAGTTGCTGTAGGAACAGTATTTCTCAAAAGCCACGCTTTCATTTGCACTGCCCCTCAAAGTTTTAGAGCAGAGAAATACCTGGAGAAAGACATACAGAGATGTGGCCTAAATTTGTAATGCTGTGAAGGGTCTTCAAGTCTATGGTTGCTCAATAAAGCTACATGGAACCCAGAAGTAAGTTACAAAATTGCTACTTAGTCCCACTTTCTCTTCCAAGGGGTCAAGTCACCCTCTCCTAACTTTTCACAAAATGATATAATAATCATTATTATTTTTTGTGCTCACTATGTGCTATGCTAAGAGCTTTACAACCATTTGAGATAATGACTATTACTAATAATAATGTTCAGAAATCTGATGCATTGCGTGATTGTTAACATGCCCCAGATACAGTTGGTGAGTGGGAGAACTTGACTTTGTATCCAAGATTCAGGTGCCAAAGACTGTGTCCTTAAACTCATCCTATGGTTGCTCTGAATTGTATTTATATAAAGCTCTGGGGCTTTCAAAATCTTGGTAAGATATTTATAAATGTATTTATCCACCAACCCATTCCTTGGAAACTTATAGAGGCATTTTGCATACAAAGCTCAGTATAGTCCTGTGAGATAGGTGTTATCATTCCCTCTGTATAATAAGGAGCCTAAATGACTATGCAAGTTACCTAAGAAAAGACAGAATTAGAGCTTAGACCCAAGTCCAGTAATTGTCTACTGAATCACAGCTTATTCAGGTGACCCTCATCAGGGACATGAGTCCTGACCCTGCAAAGATGAACTGACTCTGAGTGTAATCTGGGCTCCAGGATTCACTGACTTTGTCATCTCAGCAATTGATTTAAACCTTCTAAGCCTTCATTTCCTTGCCCATAAAATTGGGGTGAAAAGACCTACCTTAGAAGGGTAGCTGTAAACTTTAAATGAGTTCATTGTCACTCACATATAAAATTAAAATTTAATAGATAAATTCATAAAAATTAATCAATACCCAGTTATTTCTGTAAAATGTATATCAGACTAAGTCAGTTCCCTGATGGGAACCCTCCCTTGGCTTCCCATAAAATGCAAACTCCTCTCTGGTTCAATGGAGACTTTCATTTGTCCACTTCTGTCCTCATCTCATTGCTCTCTGGCCCTTACTCACTAAGCCTGGCTGCACTAGCCTTCTTGAGAATCCAGCCTCAGGGACTTTGCACTTCTTTTTCCCAGAGCATCCCCGCCCCCTCCCCCCCCCCCCCCCCCCACATCTTCACATGATGGCCTCCTTCTTGCCATTAGCATTCCAGTTTGATTATCAACTCCTGAGAGCATCTTCTGGACAATTCAAGCATTCTCAGTTATATTGCTGTATCTTACATAGTTTATATTATAGATTATTTCCTTTCTAACACATACCACCTATTCATTTGTGTTTGTTTATTTACTGTTTCTCCCCACCCAGATATCAACTCCAGCCTCGTTCACTGTTGTATCCCCAACTCATAGTACAGTGTCTGGCACATAGAATGGCTCAGTAAATATCTACTGAATTAATGGATGGTTAAGTAACCTCACTTGGTTAACTATACTGTTATTTTCAAAAATGTTAATCATAATTGGTAATTATGATCTTAGCTTACTCTAGCAACTTATTGTGGAGGATGTATGTGTTTCCAATGTCATATCAATAGGGTATGGTTATTATTTTAGTTAAAACATAATGGAATTTCACCGTCTTTACGTGTTTGGAGCAGTATGGAAAGTATGTGAATATTTTTTGCCTCCGTGTAACACATAATAGTGTTAAAACATGATAAGTGCCAACAGAGATGGATGCCATGATATTTGTGGTAATTCCCACCATCTCACTTTGAGGCTGCTCTTCATAGAAACAGCCAGTCCCTGCAGGGCTCTACTATAGTCCCAGAGCAGGATGTCAACTGCTTGGAAGATGTGCCCAGGTTCTCCTTCAATGGTCTTATGTAGAAAAGTTCAAAGAGTTTGGGGTTTTACATCATGTGCCTGTATTGGAGAGCCAACTCTACCACTTCCAAGTTGCAGAAACTTCCCTGTGTCTCTTTCCTCATGCACACCAGTGACAATAATAATATCAATCTGATAGGATTGTTGGGAGGATGAAATAAATTAGTACATATAATACACTTATAAAAGTGCAAGTGCTCAGTGAACCTATCAACTACTTTTATGTATCCTCATGAGAGCCAGATGGAACGGAGTTCTTATTTTCTCTCAGGAAGCACAGATAGAGGCAATAAAAAGTAGTATGTGATAAATTCCAAATTCTTATTATCACTAAAATTAAATTGGGACTAATTCTAGAATTTCACACTAATGTTGAAGCCAATTTTCCCTCCCTCATATTCATATTTATTGAGTAGCTTTAAAGAGCAAGGCAGTGTGCTAAGCAGTAGTAACAGAAGACACCCATGTCTAGCAAAGAAAATGTCTTATAATTTCTTCACATCTCTGAATTTCAAAAGTACCAGTAGAAAGGAAGACAATGTCTTGTTGTACCCTTCTTCCCCTGGGTCCCAGAATTCAATTAAAATCATGTTCCATCTTGCCTGATCCAAAGTGTTTTAGATGAAAGGAACCTGGAATGCAGGAGCTATATCTGTAGAAGTGTAACTACAATACATCCAGTAAAGTATCATGCAAACAGAGATGCTGAAAAAGTTCATTTGATGATAAAAGAAAATCAGATAGATAGAGAGTTAAATAGCTACACAGAGCTTTTCAGCAAGCTATTCCTTTATGACTATAGCCTGCAGGACTGCTCATGAAATAAAATAATCTTGTAATCATGTAACTTCAGATTTATTGCCTTCTCTTTTTAGCCATGGGTCTCTCTAACCACAATTCTGGCAAAGTCCAGTTTGGCATATTGCTATTCAAACGTATTCGAAACCCACGACGGGCTACCCTTTAAAAAGGCATTAATGTAAGTGCCATGGGAAAATATACTCCAAGGTTGTAGATGAATTGATATGATTTCCTTGATTGTATCTTTTTATTTATGAGGCATAATTTATGAGCAGTGGAGAACAAACTGCAATGAGTGATGACTAACTACAGCCAAAGTCATAAATCAGGAGCAGTGAAAGAAGTGGTGATTTTGATCGAATCTATTGAATTAGCTGTTGGCCTTAGCCAATACAGGTATTGGAAAGACCTTTTTAATATCTATTTGTCCCCCTCATGGGAATGTGATAACAATATCATTACATGCCCCTAGGAAACAAATAATTTAATTGTTTGTTAACATGCAACCTATTTACTTATTAACTACTGGCATGGCCATTCATGTCAGGCTTTTGTTTATTTCTGATGTGAATTGTCACAAAAATATATTCACATTCTCTAGTTTAATAAAGAATGATGTTGCTTCCCTCGTGCTGTTCAATATGAATATGTCATAAATTTTGTTGAAATGCTTTTGTATTATCAAGAATTGCCAGTATTCCACAAGGGAAGCATGTTACAAAACATCGCAGAAGTTACATAGAACTCAAAAATGCCTCTATATCTTAATCCTTTGAGAGTAACAGTTATAATACAATTCTTATAATATAAGCAGCGTGGAAAAAGAACAAAATCTCAAATTGCTCCAAGGGCAAGGACAGTCACTGTCACTTATATTAGAAGTCAACAGATTAGGGGTTTTCTGTTAAAGATCACTGGCTAAATTTGGTTATTCCTGCATTCCATTTTTGTATGGAAAATAAGAGTGAATACAAGAATAAATAGACATCAATTAGATGCTAACAGAATAAGCAGCATCACTAAACTGTTCCCTTGGCTTTAACAAGACTTGTAGCATGATGATATCTTAGCCTAAAGAATCAAAAAATATTTTTACACTTAAGGATATTTTTAAAATGATATGATAAAGGAAAAACACATCAGGAAATCCCTAGAGATTTACATTAAGAATTTGTCTTTGCATTAAGACTACACTTGGAAAATATCAGTCCTAGGGAATGTTTCTTCAGAAAGCTACAAAGCACTAAAGCTTTATGTGAGGAAAAAGCACTAATCTTTACAGTTAAGTGTAGAAATTGGACTAAAGAATAATTAGCACAGTGATGTAAGCACCCAGTGGGCTACCACTCTGGGAGAATTTTCAGATCTATCTCCCCTTCCCCTGTCCTCCACAGAGTCATGTCTCTTTTACAAAAATGATTACAAATGCTTCTGTTCACAAATTCTTGCTTCCCTTCTGGAATCAAGTTAAAAGGAGAAATGTGTAGAGAGGAATTGGGAGCATTTAGAATAATATACTACAAGGGAAAAATGGATGCAACAAGTTCTAGAAATATCATGATTTCAAGAAATTTATACCTGGACTGAAAACTAGCTAGCAAATAGTCGTTCTACAAAGTTAATGAACTCTGGTTCTGTTTAGAACCATGACCACTGTAATGAACTCTATGATGATTATTGGCAGCTGTAACATCTTCAAACAGATACATGCTTCATGCTTTTTTGAATGACTAAAGGTAATGACAAAGAAAATGCAGAGTACAACTCTAAACAGACGTCAGTTGAATAGAAATTTAAAATGTATAACACCTGTTCTGTACCTGGTTCTACAGAAAATAGCCTTCTGTGTTTCTCACACAATCTTGGAAATGTGTTGGAAAGGCAGGTTCCAAGGTCCTTTCGCCACAAATTCTGATATAGGTATCCAAAATGATTTTGATGATCATAGCCAAGAAACACTTTTTGACAAAGACTCCTTTGGTGGAAGAATCTAGGAGGCAGTTTTAACCAGAGAAGAGACGATTAAACCCATCTTTTCCACAGCAGTGGGATTTTGGCAGCTTGGTGGCAGATGTTGACACTTTAGGTAATGGGAATTTTTTGAGGCCAAATATGGTCATTAGTCCTGGGAGGGTGGGGAGTAGTAAATAAAAGAACAATTTCATTTCTTTAATGGACGATAACATAAAGATGGTAATAGTCACTAGTTAGGTTTTTTAAAATTAGATTGAAAACAGAAATATGAACAGAAATTAATCTATTTTTCTAGTCAGTTATAGAATTTATGGTTAAATGGTTTTAGTGATTTTGTTTTTATCCAAATAGTCAATCTATGTTTTCTATGACATCTTCTTATATTATAACTCTTGTCATGGTTGCAACCGAAGCCTTAGAGAAGAAAACACCCCAACTCAGCCAGTCCCAATTTGTTCTTGTTTGTAACAGCTCTTCACTGGGAGGTTCCTAACTCTTAAAGTTATTATTGTGTGTGTGTGTGTGTGTGTGTATGTGTGTGTGCAAGTGTTCACTAAACACAAATAATTGTTTTAGTGAGAAGTTTAATCATTTTTTTTATTATAAAAGAATAAAGATGTTCAGCTGGATAATGTAGGAATAAGGATATTCTAAATAAATTAAAAATTAGGAGTATCCTTGATTTTTGTCATTTTGCCTTGAAATTCATAAGCTTTGCTGGCTCCCACACCATTAATATGTCCCTTCTTTTCTGTGAGCAGCCCACACAAAAAAAAAAGCCCACATTTTTGTACCCAATGATCGCAACCAGAAATTGTGGGACATAAACCAGATGGATTGGCTTGTCGGTTAGGTGAAAGGTAGGTAAATAGGTGGTGATGGATGGATGGATTAGAGAGGTGACAAATAGAAAAAATAGAGATAGATACAGTAGGCAACTCCATATTCACAAGACATTTTATTTCTTGATTCTTACATTGTTTCATTAAAAGATCAGATCATATTGCTCAAAATTTGCCATGCAAGATCTCTGCTTCTTTCTCCACCCTACAAAGATGGATCCAAATATTGGGGTCACTGTTTCACAGTAGAAATCATAAGCATATGTTAGCATTTTTTTTTATTTACTTATTTATTTTAAAGATAGAGTGCACGAGTGGGAGGGGCAGAGGGAGAGGAAATCCCAAGCAGACTCCACACGGAATGTGGAGCCTGACTCCGGGCTCAATCTCATGACCCTGAGATCTTACCCTGAGCCAAAACAGAGTCAGCCATTCAGCCACTGAGCCACCCAGGCACCCCTCTGTGAGCGTTTTTATTCTGAACCCTGAACTTCTATACTTAAGTTCCTTTGTGTCTTGCTTCACTGGGCATAGGCAGAAATCCACAGCAATTTTTGGGTAAAGGACTTTTTAACCTCAATAAACAAAGAGGATACCAATGACAGGTTCTTTTTTACATTTTCCTCTGGTAGTTTGGTGTAATAGAAACACTGCCTTGTGGGACAAGTTTTGTGAAATCCATAATTCTTCATTATTTCAGTCAGCTTTCTCTTCATTGTAACTGCTTTCATTTCCAGAGTAGCTCATGTAAATAGGCTGATCCTGCTTTGCATAAACACGTTGATTTATATGAATGCTATTTTGATCTCAAATTGATTGAATACTAAAAAGAAAGACTAAGAAAAAGAGCACTATATTATGAAGGTCTCCCTTCAAAGACAAAAGACACTAAGTCCTACATACATTCCCAGTTAGTGATGAAGAATTTACAATTGCCTCGTTTTCAGAACAGAACATTTCCAGAAATACAGGGAATCACTATAATACTGACGCTCAAATATTTTAAAATACCATAGATTAAATCACATTTTGGAAATAGGACTTGACCCAGTAAAAATTCATCTAACACAGGGGGATGTGGGATGAAGTTTTTATCTCACAACACCAGCTTAATAGTATTCATTATACTCCATCTATATTGAAAGTGAAAGCAAAAATGAATGTTCATAATCTGGGGCCAGACCTGTGCTAAGCACTTTCTATAGATTTTACTTATTTCTTTTTTTTTTCAACGTTCCCTACCTGCACTGTTACTGTCTCCTATTGGTGCTCAGTAATTAATTGGCAACTTGCTGAATTTTTATTTTATTACACCTACTTTTTTATTTTCCTCGTTTTCTTTCCCATCCATTGTGGCCTCTATTAAAATTCTATATGCCCTTTATTTAATTAAATAAAGAGGTCATTAGTCTGAGGTGGCTCTAGTGCTTTGAAGGCCTACATAAACAAACCAAAGTCTAAGCTGGTAAATGCTTCAAGATTACAAAAATCAAAACACTAAGAACAACCAATCTTATATAGCCAATAGGCTTTGAACTATAGCCAACAAATAATTTCCTTTCTTTGCTTCTGCACATTCCCTATGTAAGGCTCTCCTCTGGTTCCTGTCCGCCAAGTGCTCATAACCACTTCCAGTTTGGTGCTGCCCCATCAGAATTGTATTTTTGCTCAAATAAACTCTTAAAATTTTTAATACTCCTCAGTTTATCTCTTAACACCCTAAATCACTAACCAAAGCCCCACTCTTGGCAAAGAATTTGATATTAATAAGTATCCCTTATTTTGCTACCCCTTCCCCCAAGAATATTTTCTTTTCAAACTTTGTCACTCTCTTTGTAATAAAAAATGTTCTTCCCTACCTCCTGGAAAGATATTTGCATTAAAGAGATTAGTCTGGATGTCCATCAACAGATGAATGGATAAAGAAATGTAATATATATATATATATATATACATACATATATATTCATCAAATGTAATATATATACATATATTCATCAAATGTCTATATATAAAATATATATCTCTTGATATATATATATATTTCTTTTGATATATATTTTTATATATATCAAAAGAAATCTTGCCATTTGCAGTAACTTGGATGGAACCAGAGTGTATTATGCTAAGTGAAATAAGTCAGAGAAAGATGAATACCATATGATTTCGTTCATATATGGAATTTAAGAAATAAAACAGATGAACATAGGGGGAGGGAAGGAAAAATAAAATAAGATGAAAACAGGGAGGCAAACTATAAGAGAAGCTTAACTCTAGGAAACCAACCGAGGGTTGCTGGAGGGGGGATGGGGTAACTGCATGACAAGCATTCAGGAGAGCCATGATGTAATGAGCATTGGGTGTTATATGCAACTGAGGAATCACTAAATTCTACAACTGAAACTGATAATACATCATATGTGAGCTAAATTAAACTTTAAAATTAAATAATGAAATAAAATAAGACCAGATTGCTTTTACAAGAAGTTTTTTAAAAGATCTTTGCAAATAAATAATTACCTAAGTGTAAAAAAAAAAAAAAAAAAAAAAAAAAAAAGGTTGGTCTGTAGCTGACTGAGAGGCCAGAGACTCGCTTATCAGCTCTGAAAGCTTTCACCAAAAACCTCCAACCTACTATTCCCATGCCAAGTGACCTTGGCCACTTCAGAGGAGACTAGAAGAGCAGCCCAGTGGCAGTATGGTTTCCATGAAGTGGTTCTCCCATTGCTGAGACAGTGCGCTCTCCCTACTTCCCTGTGCCTATGAAAATAACCCCCCCTCCCCCAACACACACAATGGAGACAACCGGGACCCATGTATCCATCCTCACAGGCTAACTTAACCTACTCCAGAACTGCAGATATTTGTCTATGGACGAGCCATTTCATTTTCATGATCCTTGGTATCTTCCTGCTGCGTCTGGATGACATACCGAATCAAAAGCATGGTTTATGTGAAAGAGCAATAATAGAGTTTATTGAAGAGCAGAATTCTCATCTCAGCTCTTGTAACTTCCATCACCAAGAGAGTGACATTTCCGGAGCCTCAATTTTCTCACGGGTAGAGGGGGCTGAGCACGCATTCTGCAGCCACCCTACGAAGTTGTGTTGTCAGGACCAAGATAAGACCTGTTAAAGTGTTTTGTAAATTGTAGGGTTTATACAAATGTGCGTGATTATTATGCACCTGGTGAGACAAAGTGTCAGAGCTCTAAAGAGGGCAGGTTCTGGTCTGTAAGGACGTTAGTTGTCTCTTAAAAATGGGGCTTCTGGCAATCCTATCAGCAAGGGGCTGGAGATTTGCATTTGACAGCGATCTGAGAGCAGTTCAACATCAGAAATTTTACTTTTCCAAAGGAAACCACTAAAAAAAAGGGGGGGGGGGACAAGGAAACACTGATGGAAGTTGGGCCTAACTACTAAAAGTCTCTCCAATATTTATTCTCTGGAAGATATTATTGATGCAAAAGTAAAGCAAAAACTAAGCTTTCACTGCAGAGTATTTCACTATAGTCTGTTTCTAAGCATCTCATATTTTAAATGTTCTGCATGCTTTTTAAACCTGGAACGGGTGTGCTATAGAATTAAACAAGTTTTACAGACTTTAAAAGCTCAGGACAAATATATATATATATATATATATATATATATATATATATATATATATATATAATTTTATACATATAGTATAAGACAGTGAATGAGAAAGAAAATTTCCTGAAGTTGGATTTGCACAACATGAAAGCTTACTAAGGAATACTCTCACTCCTAAACACGCAGACGGTCTTCTTGTATTGCCATTTAGATCTATCATTCTGATTGATCACTGTGTAGTTGGCTGTTATTGGGCCTAATTTAACCCTATACACTCACACATCCATCTACTCTGTCTATTGTACCTGACATTCTACAAATTACTTACTCATGCAAATGACGACCTAAGGCAACCTTTTAGGATATTCGTGTTTAATTATACAAATGGTTCTTGATAAATAAGATTATATATCCTTCCATATGTTTATCCCCTCCTTGATGAAAGGAAAATTTAATTTTCATGCAGATTTGGTGGGGACGGTGTTTAAGAATTGCTGAGTTTTATGTAGTCTGCAGATCCATTCAGGTTGCAGAAGCTGACAAAATCACTCTACACCCCACACAGAGACAACGAGTTTTTCATTAGGCTTGAACCAGCCTGCTGCATTCTGAAATGAGGGCTCCTCATCAGCCCCCATGTGACCAGGGTTCACATGGTCAAAGGCAAAAAAAGAGGAAGGACCTGCTCTCCTCTGTGATTACAAAGTTGCGAGATCCAAGTTTATCTCATTCTGTTGTGTTTGGTTGCTTTTGGTTGCCAACATTTCTTTCAGCCTGAAGTTATCTTGCTTTTAAGTAGTCTTATTGATTTCTCTTTGAAGGTTTGGGCAGTGAATTCAGCAGGAAAAGCCCCCAGTACTTGGGCATGGTGTAGAACTGGGCCCGCCCCCCCAGAAGGTCTCGGAGCACCCAAGTTCCATGCAGTCTCTTCCACCCATGCAGTGGTCAACATCAGCGCCCCTGAGAAGCCCAATGGAATAATCAATATTTACAGGTTGTTCTCCAACACCAGCGGGGTGGAGACAGTGGTGAGTAGCAGAGTAGTACTCTGTGCAAAAATCCAGGACTGGTTTATTCTTTAAAAATAAACTACAGTGCCCTGGCCTTTTCTTCTATTTGTCCATGATGAACTTAGTACAAAGATCTATCTGAGAGACATTGTGTTAGGAAACATACAGAAAACATGTGAATATTCAGGGAAAGAAGTCTAGAGGTATCAAAGACTCCACAAACATATGGAACCTAAGACTTTAGCAACAATTAATTTAATTAGAAAAAGCACATCAAGTAATGGCATACAGTAAAGGATTGACATGAGGCCATTGTCAGTGGTGTAAATGTTAATATGAGAAAGAAAAAAATGGAGCAAAGACTATCCTCAGAATCCCTGTTTTGGCATGAGCAAATCTCTAATGACACATTGAAAACTCAGTCTTTCTTTTGGTGACTTCAAGAAAGTTTCAGCACCTTGAGAGTGCGCAGAAGGGCTTGGCCAGCACAACTCTTGATCTGCTGTTTGTGTGTTGGCACATTTGGGGCACACGAGAGAAACACAATGGACAGTTTAGAGAAATCATCTTTCACGCTGAGTTTTAGTGAAGCCACCTGCTGAAGTGACCCTAATAACTACACCAGTTCCTACATTATTTATACATAGAGCCTGAGAGCCAGTGGGGTGAAGCCTCTTCTCTGTGGTACAGTATGTACCATTCTCACATTCTCAGGAGTAAGTGTAGGTTACAACACTTTATTCACAAAAAAACCTTATGGAGAAGTAAGATCCTACTATGACATTATAAATTATTTAGACCAATTTAGGGAACAGTTTGAGTAAGTGTGGAGAAATCCTTTGAGGCCAGAGTTCCAGGTATCAAAACACAATTTCAAAAGACAATTTGCAAGGAAAGAGTTCTCATATTGAATGTTAAAGGGATATTAGCATATTTCTACAGGGCTTTGTATTCAATAAATATAGATGATGTAAATACAATCAACCCTTGATTATCCACGGTTATAAGATGATAATATTAATAAACTAAAATAATTTATATTTGGAGTGCATTGTATGCATTTTTTAAAATAGCAGATAACTCTTAATTATATGTTGCTTATGTGAGTATAAAAATTTATTTTCCAGTTTCTGAACTCTTTCATTACAGAGTTCTTAATAAAATCCCAATGAGATTCTTAAAAATGCTCTAAATAAGCCAGAAAGTTTATAATACAACAAAGATGGTTGAGAAAAAGACTATGTTTCATATACACCAATACCCTCAGGGGAAGAGTTGGACTCTCCAGCTCTTAAATATTAAACATAAATTATTTAAAAAATAACATACAAATATATAGGATATATATTTCAAGCTCTTAAATACTTACTCTAACATGGATTTGAGGGGGTTTTTTGGCCCAAGAGACACATGCAGGTAACAATGGACCTTCATGAATATTGAGAAATATAATTCAAATATAGATTTTGTTTTTTGAAAAGGCATTATTCTGAGGGTCGTAGAATTTAATCAGTATTTTGTGTGTTTCTGTTGGTGGAAATGTAAACTGGTGCAGCCACTCTAGAAAACAGTATGGAGGTTCCTCAAAAAGTTAAAAATAGAGCTACCCAGGGTTCAGCAATTGCATTACTAGGTATTTACCCAAAGGATACAAAAAAACTAATTTGAAGGGACACATGCAGCCCAATATTTATAACAGCATTATCTATAATAGCTAAATTATGGAAAGAGGAACATCTGAGTGGCTCAGTGGTTAAGTATCTGCCTTTAGCTCAGAGCATGATCCCGGGGTCCTGGGATTGAGTCCCACATCGGGCTCCCTGCAGGGAGCCTGCTTCTCCCTCTATGTCTCTCCCTCTCTCTGTGTGTCTCTGATTAATGGATAAAGAAGATGTAATACATATGTGTGTGTGTGTGTGTGTGTGTGTATATATATATATATATACACACACACACATATACAATGGAATTGATTCAGCCATAAAAAAGAATGAAATTTTGCCATTGGCAATGACATGGATGGACCTAGAGAGTATTATGCAAAGTGGAATAAGTCAGTTAGAAAAAGACAAATACCATATGATTTCACTCATATGTGGAATTTAAGAAACATAAGGGAAAGAAGGAGAGGCAAACCAAGAAACAGACTCTTAATTATAAATTTTATTTGTTTATTTGAGAGAGACAGAGAAAGCAAGCCTGAGCAGGGGAGCGGCAGAGGGAGAGAGACAAGCAGACTCCCTGCCGAGAGGAAGCTTGATGTGGGGCTTGATCCCAGGACCCCGGGATCATGACCTGAGCCGAAGGCAGACACTTAACCAACTGAGCCACCTGGGTGCCTCCAGACTTTTAGTGATAGAGAACAAACTCCTAGAGAGGAAGTGGATGGGAGGATGGGTTAAATAGGTGATGGGGATCAAGGGGTGCACTTCCTGTGATGCGCACCAGGCATTGTATGGAGGTGGTGAATCACTAAATTGTACACCTGAAACTAATATGACACTGTCTGTTGACTAACTGGAATTTAAATAAAAATTGTAAAATATATATATTTTGCTGGGTGTCTGACTTGATCAAGTTTTGGCTCAAGTCATGATCAGGATCGTGAAGTCAAGCCCTGCCTAAGGCTCTGTGCGCAGTGTGAAGTCTGCTTGGGATTCTGTCTCCCTCTCGCTCTCCCTCTGCCCCTCTTTCTTACGCACTCTCTCTGTCTCTCTCAAATAAATCTTTAAAAAATATATACATATTGCCTGTTTTATGCCATATTCTAGTATCTATGGGGATAAACAATATTGTGCCTTATGATTTCTATCCTGTTACCTCAGACACCTAACTATAATGTCATTACATTTTTTTGCACAATTAAGTTATGCCTCACCAAGGAGATTGTCAATTCCTTGAGGGTAAATGCTATACTAAATGCTCTGGTGCCTCTCCCAGGGGATGGAGCATGGCATTCCCTTTATAAGAGGTGGGATACATGACGAACATTTAAGAGTTGTCTGTGAGCTGGGACCCTGCCTCACGTAGTGTTTTCTGTCTTCCTACAGCTGTCTGAAGGCACGGCTACCCAGCAGACTCTTCACGGCCTACAGCCCTTCACCACGTACTCCATTGGGGTGGAAGCCTGCACTTGCTTCAATTGTTGCAGCAAAGGGCCAACGGCAGAGCTGAGAACTCATCCAGCTCCACCCTCGGGACTGTCCTCTCCCCAAATCCAGATGCTGTCCTCAAGGACAGCTTCCTTCCAGTGGAGCCCACCCCTGTTGCCCAATGGTGTCATTCAAAGGTAGTGGGCCAGACAAAAGGATGAACACGCCAAAATAAGACATGCGCACAGACTTGTAGCTACCCAGCACTACCTAAGGAAGACTTGTTTCTTAAGCAAATACCTATGGCAAAATAGACAAGTAAATTGATTTGAGCTGTAATGTTCCCTACAAAGTGCTTAAATCATAAAATCAACTAAATAGAAAAACGAACAACCAAATTGCCCTTAAATAGGAAAGATGGTGCAATGTGTTTGCATTCATTGAAAGAATAGACTCCTCCTCGTGGTTCCCTGGAATTATTCATTCTATAGGCCTCAGCTGGAACATAGGAAGCATCTGTGGTTAAATCAGAATTTCCTTGATCTAATTTAAAATGTTGTAACAAACCACTGTTTAGAAAAACAAAGAAGGTATTTCACTCAAAATAATCTGGACAAAAAGATACTATTTTGTTTTGTTCTTTGTTGGTTGATTGGTTTTTATTCACTTGTTTTAACAACAACAACAAAAAAAAGATATTCTTTATTTTCAACAGAGGAGAAAAAGTTTATCACTCTTCTCTGAAAAGAGAGAAATCTCTTATCTCTACTAATAAGAATTGCTAGTTGCTGGCCAGACAGCAACATACGTACACATGTGACTTCTCTTCCCACTTCTCTGGTTACATCTCCTGCTCACTTTGAATGACGTTAAATAAAGTGTTTCTGAGAGCAGTTTCACACAAATGGAAGTCATAAAGAGCTTGTGGTTCCATGAACACCAAATGTCTCCTCACAGAATATATACTCCATTTCAAAAGAAGGTTAAACTAATCTTACTGCCTGCTTTCTCCTTCTAGCTATGAGCTTCAACTCCACGTGGCTTGCCCTCCCGATTTAGCAGCTCCATGTGCTCCCAGCCAAGCAGAGACAAAGTACTCGGGGCTGGGGCAGACAGCCAGCCTAGAGGGCCTCCAGCCCTACACCACCTACAAACTGAGAGTGCTGGCCCACAACGAGGTGGGCAGCACGGCCTCTGAATGGATCAGCTTCACCACCCAAAGAGAATGTGAGTACAAGTGGCGGCCACCATCAGCCAGAGAGGTAGGCGGGCAGCCAGGGGCCCCTCGTTATGAAAAGTAGGGAAATGGACTTTTTGAAGGGATTGAGCGAGTATTCAGCTGCACTGAGTGCTACCGAGACATCAAGGAAGATGACTATTGGGGAAAAAATGCCTATTGTGTTTAATAATATGGAGGTTAAGAGATATTGAAGAAGATTTTTCATGTAGCAATAGGGGTGAAAACCAATTTAGTGGAAATTGAACAATCCATGGGTAGGATGAACATAGACAAACATTTGAGACTTGAGATGATTTCTTTTTTCTTCTTTCTTTCTTTTCTTCTCTTTCTTGTTTCTTTCTTTCTTTCTTTCTTTCTTTCTTTCTTTCTTTCTTTCTTTCTTTCTTTCTTTCATTCTTTCATTCATTCATTCATTCACCACTCCCTTTCTTTTCAAATTACATGGCATGGCATAATCCAGAAAGCATTGAGATACAGCACTGTCAAGAAAAGCAGAAGAGCAATTAACTAATTAATTGGAGCCTCCTCCGATCTCTATAAAATAACTTCTTTGCAGAATTTATAAGGTAGATATGTCTATTGTTTAAAAATGACAAATACAAAAACAGGGTGCCTGGCTGGCTCGGTCAGAAGAACATTGGCTCCTGATCTCCGGGTCATGAGTTCAAGCCCTATGTTGGGTGTAGAGATGACTTAAATAAACTTTTAAAAATAACAAATATAAAAAGTATTAATAAAATTAGTACTTACAATCAGAACCAGCTACATCATTTGCAGGGCCCAGTGGAAAATAAAGCTACAGGGCCCCTTATTCATAAATCATTAAGAATTTCAAGACAGTAGAACATCAAACTAAGTTCATGACTCTTTTATGTGAGGGGCCCTGTGCAGCTAGCTCTGCAATTCACACACCCGTAAAGCCAGTCCTGCTTATAATCCCACCACCCAGAGGCAATCACATTAGTGTTTTGCCATAATTTATTCCTTTAATCCTTTTCTCATGCAGTTTCTATTATGTGGCTGAGATCATACTCTAATGAAAATTTCATAGTCTGCTTTTTAAACTTGATGTGATTTTATTTTATTTGCATTTCCCATGACATTAAAAAGGCTTTAGCCACCACGTTGAATGGCTATATAATTTTCATCCAATGAATTGGTTGGGCATTTTAGTTGTTGTAATACTTTTCTTTATAAATATGGTGAGAAATTTCTTTGGGAACCGGTCTTTGAATGTCTGATTATCTTCAAATTAAATTTCAACAATGGAATTTACTACATCAAGTATTTTAATATTTTAAGGCTTTGAATACTTATTGCAAGTTGGCTTCCCAGCCACATTATATCAAATCATAATCTCATCTTCAGTATTTGGCATTGGCAGTTTTTAAAGTAAGAGTCATACATTCATGAACGTCCAGTGCCTCAAACAAAGATCTTCATGTGACTGAGCAACATGGAAGGATGTTAGCAACAGGTCAGTCTTAGAGAGGACTTGCTTGTTCCTCGCACTGTTCAAGGACTTTACAAATAATTCTCATCACAAGCCGATAAAGTAAGGGCGATTGTCCAAATGTACAGAAGAGAAAAATGAAGTGGGACTGGGGACCAGACACTACAATTCCAAGATACTGTTCACATAGACCAGAATCCAAATGGAGGATCTGGGAACTGGACCATGAAGCCTCCCCAAACCAAAGCCAGAGCTGAAGTCACCTCCCAGTTTCCACCCTCGGAAGTGGAACTATTACTGTAAATTCATGACCACCCAGCTCAGCAGCACCCTCAGTACCACCATGTTACACTGGAATAAAGATTTCAGACCTTCCCCACCCTCCTCAGACTTCCCAGAGCCTCCCACCCTCCCCCCAAACATGCCCATCCCCTCACTCGCCCTTCCCTACATTCTCTGCAGAACTCCTTGCCTCTGAATTCACCAGGGTCAGAGAAGTCACCAGTCAGTAGTTTGCCCCCTTCCCACCCCAGACCTCTGTGCCCACCTGCAATGGGTTTTATTTCCTCCTGCAACGAGGAAGGGTAGTTCTTGTACCTGAAACAATCCCACCTCTTGTGCCTTGAATAGCAAGCACCCTCTTGGCTGCTGACCATCCTCCTCTCTGCAGCCTTCAGTGAACCCGGGTTAGAGTCCAGGTTGTTTCTCTCTAACCTGTCCCCTCTGTTCACTGCCACATTCCTCCCTTCACAGCAGAACTTATCTGAAGAACCCTCTTCATGTGCTTGGCCCCTTGTCTTTCTCCCCATTTACCCTTTAACTTCCACGGGACTGATTTCCACCCCATCCTGCATGAAAATCTCTTCCTAAGTTTGCCCTTGGACCCCAGAGGGACGATCCAGGGGGCATTTTTTCACCCTTCTTGGCTTCTCGGAAACATTTAAGGCAGTGGAACCCTCAGTCTTTTTTTAAAAAGCAGTTCCCCTAAAGGGAAGGAAAAAATAAGATGAAAACAAAGAGACAGGCAAACCATGAGACCCTTAACTCTAGGAAACAAACTGAGGGTTGCTGGGGGTTGGGGGATGGGGTAACTGGGTGATGGGCATTCAGGAGACACGTGATGGGATGAGCATTGGGGTTACATGTAACTGGCGAATCACTAAATTCTACCCCTAAAACTAAATTGAATTTAAATAAAAAACTAAAAAGCAGTCCCCCTGGTTTTTCCTAAGTGTCCCCTGGTCTCCCTTCTGCCTCTGGATACTCAGTTTGAGTCAATTTGTTGTTGATCTTACACCAACCCGGCTCTTCCTGTTCAGCCCCAACCTTCTCCACCCCCTTCCCTCCTCTCACTTTCCCTCTTTGGGAGTTAGTTCATCTATGCCAAGGCTTCAGCTCCAAAGGCTGACTCCCAGATGCTCACCTGCTACCCGAGTCCTCCACTCTGGAACCCAGACCCCACACCCACACCCCACTTCCTCACCTCTGCCCAGATGCGACAGCCCCAGACACAGCTGGCATCTTTCCTCCTCACCTGCTCCACCTGCAGTCCTCACTTTCTCCATTTTGCCTCCAGCCTGGGCAGCGTGTTTAGACACCCAACATGTGTTGTTTAACGAGTGAGTGAACACACCCAAAACTTTTCACGTTTAAGTGCTGGCATTCTTTGTCACTCATGCCATGATCCAAGCAAAGTGTGCAGATTCTCAATGTCTACTGTCTAATTGTAACCGGGGAGCAGGGTTGCAAGGGCATCTGGCCCCGGGGGTCCCCAACAGATCAGGATCAGCCACTCACCCTGCAGACAAAACCCAGAGGCAGAGAGCTGAGTGGTGGTGACACAAGAAAATAATTCATTTCAGTGAGGCCAGTATCAGGAAGATAGCAGACTACCTTCTGGAAGCCTGTCTCCAAAATGCTGAAAACAATTCTAGGTTTCTATAAGGAAAATGTGGGACTGAGGTTATAACAAACAACATGGGCTTTACGGTTGGCAGGTATGGGTTCAGATCCTTGGTCTCCTAATCAGCAACAGTTATTAAGCAAGTTATTTGGCTTCTCTGAACCTGAAGAATTAGGAACGAATTCTTGCAGGATTGTTTTGAAGATTAAATGAGATTTTTTTTAAATTTTATTTATTTATGATAGTCAGAGAGAGAGGCAGAGACATAGGCAGAGGGAGAAGCAGGCTCCATGCACCGGGAGCCCGACGTGGGATTTGATCCCCGGTCTCCAGGATCGTGCCCTGGGCCAAAGGCAGGGATGCGCCACCCAGGAATCCCGAAGATTAAATGAGATTAAACACACCAAGTGCAAAAGGCATAGTCACTGTTCCCATTTGCTCAGTCTCCAAATCCATTTTTCTCGGTAGTTTTGATTGTTTAACCACTCTTTCCTCTAGAAGATCTCCATGTCCTACAGGACAAATAAAGATCCAATCTTTCTACTTCCATACTATTTACAAGCCTCCCCTTTATTTGCACTGTTATGATGCAGGGGAGGCCTGGAAATCTGAATTAAGTAACAGGGGGAAATCACAAATACAACAGTATATTCCATTGTGATATTAGGCAAAATTTGAGTTGGAAAAACAGATATTTAAAGAGGGTCTTATAGCTCTTGTTTTAGTATTTGCAGAAATATTTTCTTATGGCTTTTAAAAAATATCTTATTTTGAAAAATAAGAATCAAGGTTGTCCTGTGCTTAAATTCTGGGATCACCAAAATATAATTATTCCTTATTTGGTTATATTTCCTAACATCAGCAGCAGATGGGTTTAATTTCTAAAGAAAAAAGGATACCCAATTTATTTCTACCACTCCCTTTTTTCTTTTCTTAAAAGCCAATTTAGTATATAGATGGATCTTAATGCTGCTACAAATGTATTGATTATTTTGGAGAAAACAAGATCTCATGAAATAAATCTCTTCTGACTTGACAAGATGATATGGTAACGCTTCATTTGTTTCTGCAAAAATTATTCATTTAAAAGATGAGACTCAGTTAAGGACTGTTTTTCTTTTGTTTTAGTAGGAAGCTGAAAAATGGAAAGAGAACACGTCTGTAAAATGCACACCAAGTCGCTTCTGTATCTGATATAATACTTAGGAGACGTGAACTTGATTATATACTAATGTACTATGCTATTGATTGATTAGTCAGGGCAATGAATTATTATAGTCGAATTGCTATTTGCAAGGCTTTTTAACTATCTTAGAAAACAAACTAACGGTTCAAGAAAAAGCTTTAAAAATAAATGGGTGCCAAAAGGACATAATTCACCATCTAAGCAGTTTAGTTTGGCAAAAAAAAAATATATTAACTTCATCTAGTCCTTGGGGCTTTGTAGCAATAAATATTGATTCGATATGAGAAATAGCAATCTACTGTAGTTAATAGTGTTAAGGATACTTTACCCATTAAAAGAGGGAAAATGCAACAAAATATGAGTTCCAGGGTTATGTTGGTAAGCACAACCGTTGTATGCTAATAGTTTTATTTCGTAAAACACTGCTCTCCATTGATTTTTTTTTTGTTGGGGGGGGTGCAGGAAGCAGGTGCAACGCTGCTGAGAAAGCATTTCACACGTTCCCATTGGTTTTCTTTCCACTTCCCCATGCCAGTTTTTTTTTTTCTTCAAAATACTAAGGAAAATAGGAAGGGCTCCAACAATGCTAGTTTAGGGGTGGGGGGGGCATGTTTAAAAAAAAATAAAAGACATACATACACATTCATACTCCGAGGTAACCATTTTTAAAACATACAACTTTCTCCCAACAGTGCCCCAATACCGAGCCCCATTCTTGGTGGACAGCAATTTGTCTCTGGTGCGTGTAGACTGGAGTGGCTCTTTCCTTCTGAACGGCCCGCTGAAGGAGTTTGTGGTGATGGATGGAGGCCAGCGTGTGTACAGTGGCTTCGACACCACCCTCTACATACCCAGGACGGCAGACAAAAGTTAGTTTCTGACCCCCATTTCATAGTCGGGAACTCTGGGTCCCCGTCTGATATTCCATCTGAAAGGTGGCCAGCAGGTGTTCACCATTAAAATGTCTTGGTGTAAGTGGCTACTTCTTGTGGAAAAGTTGCAGCTCTCAGTAAATAAGATTTCCCTTCCCATTTGCAGCTTGATGAGTTGCCATTAGGACACAGATGGAGGGAGAATGCTGCTCTCTGTGCCTTGAGGGTCCCCAAGAAGCAACAAGAGTGCAGGCCTGGCACCATAAGAGAAAGAGCACTCACGAAGTGTCAAGGAGTATCCTGAAATCATGCACTTTCAGGGAATTCAGATATTTTCTTGATGCATCCATGGCCTCCAAATGGAGACTGAACAGTCAATGAGCATCTCCAACTCTATAGGGTCCTGAGTGAGGGTTTTCCTTAATGGACCTCAGTATCCATTCCTCAAACAACAGTCCTTTGCCTTCGAAAACCAAACTCTTTCTCCCTGTTTTATTACATGTTCTTCTTCTGTTTGTCTGTTTTTTTAAACTGAAATGAGAAAAAGCTTTACAAGATACTAAGTTGTTTTGTTTTGTTTTTTAAGAATTTATTTATTTTTGTGTGAGAGAGCATGAGCAGAAGGAGGAGTGGGCAGAGGGAGAGAGCGTATCTCAAGCCGACTTCATGCTGAACGTGGAGCCCTACGTGGGGCTTCATCTCAGGACCCCGAGATCATGACATGAGGCAAAACCAAGAATCTGGTGCTTAACCAACTGAGCAACCGGGTGCCCCCGTATTAAGTATTTTCTAATGACTAGTGTGGCCATGGGACCCATAGGTGTGAAGGCATGTTAAGCACTCTGGACTTATAAAGTGAAGTCATTAGTGGACTTCTTTTTTTTTTTTTTTAATTTCCTTGAAAAGAATATTTATTTTGGTTAAAAGTGCAGATTAGCAGTGAGTGCCAGCATTGCACTTATAGTATTTGAAGTTTATCAACGGCATTTTTATAATTCGGCTACACATTTCCATGGTCACAGTTCTCAGTCACCTCAGCAGCCAATGTGATGAGCAGATGGCCCCGTGGTCGGGAGATCTGGGTTCTATTCATGGGCAGGCCTCTGACCATCTGTGTGGCCGAACAAGAGTTCTTCCTGCAGGTTCCCAGCTATTGAAAGAAGTAGTTAGACCATTTGATTTGTAAGACCCTGTTTGAGCTCTCCTGCTTAGAAAGAAACTTTGGGTCACATAGTGTAAAGTGCACCTGTACCTTTTTGAAGGAGCGGGTTTAGACCATGACAGAACAAGATACACTGTGTATTATCCTTTTCTAATACATTTTTTTTTCTTTTTTGGTCTATAAGCCCTCAGCTTCTTTAGTTCTTTTACTTATAGATACATACAGTTGTTACACTAATGATAGCTATTTTTTCTTCATAATTTTAATGTTAGAAATAAGTTTGCGTATTAGATAAAAACCTCACAATTTGTGCTGGAAAACTGTTTTCAGGCTTTTCCATGCTGTGACACATTGCTCTTCTAGAAGTCTACTCGGTCTTTGTAGGTGTCGAGTGACTGAGTCATGTACTTTCTTCCAGCCTTCTTTTTCCAGATCATCTGCACCACAGATGAAGGAAGCGTTAAGACACCCGTGGTCCAATATGATACCTCTACGGGATTTGGTAAACATTTAGCTCATATTATATGTAGTATAGAATCTATTTATTTTTCTAAAGAAGCAAGCGTGTTTGCTTATACATCTCTGCGCTCATGTACTATAGACTATATGGGAGGAACTGTGTTAAATATAAGATTTTTTTAGACATTCCCATGCCTCATTACATTAGGCGAGGAATTAGGACATGTGGTACCAAATCACTGAATCATAGACACAGAGAGATAAGGCTAAACTCTCTCCTACCCACAATTCTGTCAGTAAAAAAGCTAAACAACTTTGTTTACCAAAAAAGTGATTTATAGAGGAAGTCAGAGAAAAGAGATCAGAGGAAGAGAGAAAATGCTCTAATGCCAATTTATGTGGATCATAGAGATAATATTACAGATCCAGAGCCTAAAATGGTGAATTGGGGAGATGTCTCTCTTGTATTCTCTGTAAAAGATTATGACTGATTGTTATTACCAAGTAATCCAGCTGAAAAGATGAAATTGTAATTTTTATGGAGCATCTTTTAAATTGAGTTCTACGTACAATCTTTGGATCCAACATGTGTAATACTTTACAATTTTAAAGGGCAAGTTAGAGAAACACCAGATCTTTTCTATTAGAACAGAATTGGGACTGATACCCTATTTTAGATGCCAGGAACCAATGTTCTATCAAATTAGTATGCATGTATCGTTAGGGGTTCTTTTTTAAATACAAATGTCCAAAAATTCTAACACAGGTAAACATATATATATTGTTATCAAGGATAATTTCAATCACTAAAAAAATATATATAGGTATTATTCTAGGATTCCAGACTTTACATGTCTGGGTGCCATGTACAATTTTTTTTTTTTTAACAATACTTAACACAATTCCCTCCACAGAGTCTATCTCATTTCGTTTCATAGCAGCTGTGGGACACAGTAGACTTTACCTGGTGTTCTTTTAGCAACTCCAGTGTTTCCACGAGTGGGCCAACAGAGGTCTGAGGGACATCAGAACTTACCCAAAAATGCTCATTGCTAGGATGAGAATTTGAATGTGGTTTCTCTGCTGACTCCTGGCCCCGTACTTTTTCATGAGCAGTGGTTCTCAAATTTAAGCGTCCTAAGAATCATCTCAGTGTGCTTGTTTGTTATATGGTCCCCCAGGTCCCTGGAGGACATCAAGAATCAGTAGGGCACAGCAATCCGCTCCTTCAACAAGCCCTGCCCATAACATTGTGTGTCAACTCTAATCAGATTTTAAAAATTGGAAAGTAAATAATAAACAAGCCCTGCCCAGTGATTCTGACTCAGGGAACCAGGATCACAAGTTGAGTAAAACCGCATCACCTAGACCGAGCCATCTCCAGAGCCATCTCCAGATCCGGCCAGTCCAGTCTGTGGGGTCAGGGGGATGTACATCTTCCCTGAGGCAGGCAGTTCACTGGGAGGGATCTCCTTGGACACCACTTGGGTTTTTCTTTGAAGTAGAGGCTCAGCTACTAGAGTTTCCTATCCTGGCCCTGAAGCTCCCATTTAATGAGTGGAGTCCCTCCCTTAAAATCAAAGGGACTTTGAAAAGAAAAACAAGAAGGGAGAAAGACACACCACCCTGATTTTAAGATCTCCATCCATAAGAGAGGGGAAGTCTGTATTCGGTTCCTGAATACAGAATGAGGTTTCCATTGAGGAGAGAAGGAACACTGAGGACAGTGAGAAGTTATGAAAGATTCCAAGATGGATTGTCCTACTAATACCCATAGTCAGTTTTGATTTTATGATGTAACTTTTCAAATGCTCCTGTTCCCTTGCCTGAGGCAGCCTTGGAGCACATAAGTCTGGCGATCCTCATTTCCCTCCTCCTGTTCCGAGGGCTGTTTTCTTTCTGCGCCTTCCCTCAGGCAGCCTGCCCTACGTTCCCTTGTGTCCTCCCAAGCAAGGGGCCCACTGGGTCCATCAGATCTGTTTCTGGGCTTATAGCCCTATGCCACGCAGAGGAAATTCAGCTTTTCCAGCAAATAACCAAGGATGTTGGGTGTTTTCATTCAAACAACACGCATCGATTCCTAATTAGGGGAATTCCTACCTGCTGGAACTCGGCAGAGCTTTGACTCCGACTCTCTACTGTAGACATGGGGAAGCAGGGGCCCAGAGAGGCAGGCTGACTGACTTCTTTCACCACAGAGCTGTCAGAAGTGGAATTAGGGCTACCAAAGTTGTGCCGCTCCTCTTAGGGAGCTTGAAATACAGTCTCAGTCACTTCTCTTCCTTTCACCCCAACTCTGAAGCCGTCCCCTTCCTTTCCACTGCAAACGTGGGTGTGAAGTGTCCAGCAGGCCCACCTCGTGCTTGAGGTGCTGCAGACGGGGACTTTGCACAAGGAGTGAATAGGTTGTTGCCACTGGGTCTGTTTGCCCACCTTCCCCTGGGCCACGAAGAGCAGCTCGGGCTCACAGCGCACACCAGCCTGCATGACTGTTGCATGGATCCACTGGCTTCTGAGCCTACCCTGTGACCCCAGTCAGTCAAGGGTTCGCCACTTGGGGTACATGGAATGGAGTATACCCAGAGGAAGTGTTAAAAGCAAAGAACTTTGTGTTATTTGTTACGAGTAAGAAGACAGGAGGGGCACCTGGGTGGCTCAGCAGTGGAGCGTCTGCCTTTGGCTCAGGTCGTGATCCTGGAGTCCCAGGATCAAGTCCCACATGGGGCTCCCCGCAGGGAACCTGTTTCTCCCTCTGCCTGTGTCTCTGCCTCTCTCTGTGTCTCTCATGAATAAATAAAATCAAGAGTAAGAAGACAGGGAGAAAGCTCTGTCTCCCCCTGGGATGAGCTCAGGAAGCTTTTGTTGAGTCTTCTAGGGGGGCAGGGGCAGGGAGGGGCCTCACAGAGGCCCTTAGGTTCAGTCCCACACACCTAGCACATCAACATGCTAGGGCAAACGTCGTACTTTTAAAAAACTGCACCTGCAGGAAGAGACCTGAGTATGATGAGGAGCTGAAGACAACTTGAGGACAACGCAGGGGGGCGTCTGTGCTGGTCCCCGTCCAGTCCTGCCCCGGCTGGCTCCCGTAAGGGGCTGTCGGGCGAGGCGCAGCTAGCCAGGGGCTCCCAGGTGGAACACCTGCTTGGCTGTTCCCTGGGCTGGAACTGTTCGTTCTGCAAAACAAAACACATTTCTCCGCTGCTTCTGTCCCTTCGTGGCCTCCCTTCTGCGGATACCGTGCAGCCCTCTTACTTGAGTAACCTCCCGTGACATCCTAGCCAGCAGCCCCAGCAAGCGGCCGGGCTGGATGGTCTCTGAGGCCCTGCCCCGGCTCCTCCTTGCTCCATTTCCCTGCTTGATGCTGCTGGGCAGCGAGCCCTGTGAGCCTCCCTCCTGTCTGCCCGGCTCCTTCCACAGACCTGAGAGCTGGGCTGCACCCCACTCCCTGGGCCCGGGGCCCGACACTGGGTTAAGTACATGCTCATTCGATGGGAGGTCCTGTTCTCGGCCTCGTGTGCAGAGAAGCACATCGACTGAACTCTCAACACTTGAACAGAAAGCAAGAGTAAGTGGTCCTATTGCCAAAGGATTGCTTTCCAGAGGAATCTCTCTGAGGGTGCTGGAGGGATGACTTGCAGAGCTTTCGCTAAGTGGCAGGGAGGCCCGGGTACAAGACCTATAAGGACAACATGTTGGCAAACACAGGCTGCTTACATCACAGTAGAAAATAGGATCTGGTGTTTCTTGTCTTTCTTTTTTTAAGATTTCATTTATTCATGAGAGACACAGAGAAAGGCAGAGACCCAGGCAGAGGGAGAAACAGGCTTCCCGCAGGGAGCCCCATGTGGGACTCGATCCCAGGACCCTGGGATCACACTCTGAGCCAAAGGCAGCCACTGAGCGCCCCCCTCCAGGTGCCCCTGGATCTGGTGTTTCTAATCATGTTTGCACAAAACCTCCTGGGAACAGGGCTGCTGCGTGAAGCAAGGGGACCCTGGATCCTCAGCGTTGCCCGTGTATCCAGTAGGTTCCCTGCAAGCAGCAGCAGTCTAGGCTGGCGCCTTCCTAGGAGCCCACTGCCCCAGGAAGGATGTGCTCTCGGAGCAGGCGTTCCTCAAGGTTACTTGGTCTCCCCCTTGGAAAGTCCCGTCATCCCCTCCCCACGCCTTTCCACTGTCAGGAGCGTCAGGGGGGGCCTCCGGAGGGCTGTAAGCTCCTCCCTGGACACACCACACCGTCGTGCGGGCCCGAACACAAGTCCAAACAAGCACCCACGAGACAAACTGCTTTGAACCCCCTTCCAATTTACCATCAGACAAGCAGGGCAAGGGATCCCAAAGTCGCCCTCTGCAATAACACTTCCCTTTTCTGTCCCTGGGTTTTGCAGGCCTGGTTCTGACAACTCCTGGAGAAAAGAGAGGCTCGGGGAGCAAAAGCACCGAGTTCTACAACGAGTTATGGTTCATCGTGTTAATGGCCGTGCTAGGCCTGATCTTGTTGGCCATTTTTCTGTCTCTGCTACTCCAAAGGAAAATCCACAAGGAACCGTATATCAGAGAGAGGCCTCCCTTGGTGCCTATTCAGAAGAGAATGTCTCCGCTGAATGTCTATCCGCCGGGGGAAACCCATGTGGTACGTCTCTGAAGGCCGGCCCCGGTTCCCGGCCACTGGGCTAGAGTACTTGCCTTTAGTTAGAGGGAAGTAGGTCCAGGGTCACGGTAACAAGGGACTAGGTAACAGTTATGTTTGATAAAGTACGGGACCATGGAAGGCCACCAGAGAGCTTTCCTGTCCCTTCTCCATGTGAAGACACAGCAAGGAGACACGACCCCCATCTATGAACCAGGAAGCAGGCACCTACCGGACACCCCGTTTGCCAGCACCTTGACCTTGGACTTCCCCGCCTCTGGAACTTGAGAAATAATTTCTCTGGTTTATAAGCCACTCAGTCTACGGGATTCTGTTAGAGCAGCTCAAATGGACAAGACACTGGGGAAGTTTTTAAAAATGCCACTGCCTGGGCCTTACCCCAGAAACTCAGATTTCATTGCTTTTGGGTGAAACTGGGATTGGTCTTTTTTTTTTTTTTTTTTTTTTTTTTTAGTTTTTTTTTTAGTTTTTTAAAAAATATTTTTTTTTATTTAACAGAGAGAGAGCACATGGAGGGGGAGCAGCAGGCAGAGGGAGAGGGAGAAGCAGACTCCCCTGCTCAGCAGGGAGCCTGTCATGGGGCTCAGTCCCAGGATCCCAGGATCATGACCTGAGCTGAAGGCAGCTGCTTAACTGACTAAGCCACCCAGGCGCCCCTGGTATTCTTTTTTTTTTAACTCCCAAAGTGATCCTGTGGTGCAAACAGGGATGAAAATGTCTGCTCTAACACCATAAATCAGGGGATAGTGGAGAAGAGTTGTATACTGAAATCGCCTGGGGAACTTACAGGTTCTGTAACTGTGCAACTCGGTGGCAGAATTAGCAATAAAAAGGGGATCTAGGGAGAAACTAAAATGCTAGCAGTGCTGTTTGTCCCCTGGCTCTGACCCCCTGGGTCCCTGGGGATGAGCCCCTGAGTGGCTCCTCAGAGCTCCCAACCACCTGCAGCCAAGACCAGGAGGTTAGGCAAAGGTCTGGGGAGTGAGGCCACACATGTGGTGGTGCAGGGGGATCATGGCCCAGAGCACTCGTGCAAGGGGTAAAACGTGACTGAATGTGAAGGCGCACTCTGGTGAGCGGCTGTGTCTACCTGGAGGAGGAAAGGCTGCAAATTCTAATTCCCACCAGTCTTCTTTCCAAGCCTTGCATCCAATGGGCTACACCTGCCTGAGGAATCTTCCTTCCACTTTGCACAAAGGCTGCGCTAGTGGCCACCCTGTGCCACTTGAACACTGATCACCAGTTCCGACGTTGGGATGGGGGCGGTTCTTCCACAATGAGCAATTCTCTGACACCAGCTGGGTGTCCTACAACCCAACTCAAGTCTGACTCTACTTACCGAGAAAAGGCATCAAGTTAAGGGTTCGGTTCTATAACACTGTCCCCCCCCCCAACTTCAGCTACCAATCACGAGTCCAGGTTGTCAGCAGCGCTTCTGACCAGCTACAGACTGGAGTTTCCAGTGACCCCTCCTTGGGATCTATTAATTTGCTAGAGCAGCTCACAGAACTCAGAGAAACATCTTCTTACTGGGTTGCCAGTTTATTGCAAAAGGGCACAGCTCAGGAACAGCCAGATGGAAGAGATGCGTAGGGTGAGGCTTGGGATGTGGTGCAGAGCTTTCACACCCTGCTGAGCAAGTCACCCTCCCAGAACCTCCATGTGTTCAGCAGCTCGGAAGTTCTTAGAACCCCGCAGTAGAGGTTTTATCCTTTAGGTGTGGTTGATTAAATCATTGGCGGTTGGCTACCAATTCAACCTTCATCTGTCTCCCCTCCCTGGAGGTGGGGGGCGGGGCTACGTGGAGGGGGGCCCAACTTCCCAACCCTCCAATCACAGGGTTGGTTCTGCTGACAATCCGCCCCCATCCTTAGGTGGTTCCAAAAGTCACCTCCCTGACATAACAAAAGACATCTTTGTGGCTCTCATCTCTTAAGAAATTCCAAGGGTTTCAGAAGCCCTGGGCCAGAAACTGGGCTGAAGACCACATATCTCTTTATCATGAATCACAATATCACGGCAGCACCAAAATCAAGCGCAAAACCTGGTGAAACTGGTTAAGTTTCAACACTTTAAAAAATAGAAATGAGTGAATTGTTGCATTGTCTGCCATCCAGATCTCTTCACTTGTCCAGGACCCAGCCACAAACAGCGGTTAAGATGCTGAAAAGCCACCTCATGCCCACGTAGTGGAAGTGTGGGGACACAAAGGGGCAGCCACCCCTCTGAGTACCATGGTTTTGTGCCTGCGGCACAGAACAGTCATGCCACGGAGACTTGGTGGTGGAGAAGCCAGCACAGTGCCCCCCCCCCCCCCCCCCCCCCCCCGCCCCATCATCTGGCCCTCAGCTCTCACCAACCACACCTCATCCCACCCTCCTTGCTCTCCAAGCCTCCTTCCTCCCCTGAGCCCACCAAGCCCCTCCCACTGTGCCATCGCTCTCGCTCTTCTCTTGAGTGCCTGGCACTCTCACTTCATTCAGGTTCCTGCACAGATGTCGCCTCCCCTTCCATGTGAAATTAAATTCCCTAACATCTTGGTCTGCTCTTTTCCATTGAACCATCACAACATACTGCGGCAGATATGTTTGTCTGATTCCTCAAATAGATGTGAGCTCCCCAAGGGCAGGGATTTTGTGGATCATTGACTGTTGTACCTCAATACTCAGAACAGTGCCTGGCATCTAATAGATATTCCACAGACATTTGTGAAAGGAATGAGTCCTGAGTGGCCAACTCACACCACCATCCATGTGCTGCTGTTCAGTATATAGTCATCAGAAGGTTCCCACTGAAGAGCAGATACTTTAAAGATTTCCCTTGTTGTAGAGTAACTTCCTCTCTCTCTGAAGAAAGAATCACCACCACTTCTGGGGTTCAGAAGTGCATGGGAGGGCCCAGAAGACCTGAGACCTCGCTAGCCTGGGGACATAAATCAACCCTGGGGCATACGGAGTGCATGGAAAGCACAGAAGGGAAACTCTGGAGCTCTGTTGGGTACATCTACTCTATAACATGAAGTGTGCTTCCAAGAAAACCTCCCTAGATACCATTAGTGTCTATAACTCATTTCAGTGATCAAATCTCCTGTCTCTTGACTCATACCCCACAGGCAGGCACCTCTGCCTCATAATCCTTCAGAAGGAGGAATCTAGTTTTGTCCACTTGGCTAACCGGGATTAAGAAGAAATCGCACCATTTCCATGGAAAGTTATTCTGGATGGTACCTGTGCTCACGGTTCTCATGAGTCTTGTCAAGCTTTGTTCCGCCAGAGTGAGGTCCATGAACTATCAGTGTCAGCATCACACCTGAATCTCTGAGAAAGAAACCAGAGAATCCTGCTAGTCCAACCAGTTCTTGGGAGGTCAGATGCACAGTCAAGTCTGAGAATAGCCATAAATGAGTTTAAAAAAAGGTATAAAGTTTCAGGGATGCGAGATGAAGATGTTCTAGAGATCGGGCTGCACAACATTGTACCTAAAGATAACAATACTGTATTGTCACTTAACCTGTTAAGAGAGTAGATCTCAGGTTAAGTGTACTTACCACAATAAAATTAAAAAACAAAACACGTGGGGCTGCTGAAAAGCCCTTATTGTCCCTGCAGAACCCAGGCCCGGCTGCCTCTGGCGCCAGCCATAGAGTTCAACCGGGATGAGCAGACCAAAGAACTGACACACCCTACTCCCACGTACCCCTTACCACTGGGGAAAAGCAGAGTGGCACCCAAATGGTTAACTTTTGCTAAGTGGCCAAGTGAGGTGGGAGGAGGGGAAGGAGTGGTGGGGGCTGGCTGGCTGCCGGAGGCTCTGGGTCCCCAAACTGGCTCGTCTTCAGCATCGAGGGTGTTAGTCACAGGTCCTGGAGGGTGAGCAGAAGTGCAATCTGGAGTGTCCCAGGCCCCTGGGCAGTATTCCCAGAGCCCATTGACATCCAAAATTAATCCTACCCAGGTGACAGTATGACTACCCAGGGATTTGAATTTTTTTTTTTTTTTTTTTTTTTTTTTTTTTTAGCATTCAAAATCTTTTTAATAACAAGGCAGGATCTGGGGTTAGTTTTTGTAGCCTCGGCTGGCCCTGCGGCCTCTGGTGCGCTCCAACTTCCGGCCCTTGGAGCTCACGTAAGGTTTGGTGTGGCCGCGTGGGGTTCCTGGGGCCTTGCCAAAGTGTCTGTACACCTCTCGGCCCTTGCGTGGACTTGCAAGCCTTCTTCTGGTTTGTTTTGTTTTGATTTTAATTTTGAAAGTAAACCATTCTCAAAATTGGAATATTATTAGTGAAGGGTAGCCAAACAAAAGAGAGTAGAATTTGCATTAGTAGAGCAAAATAAAGAGCCATTGCTGGTGTCCATGGGCTCCAGAATCCGTGGCTAAGATTCTGAATAGGATCAAGCTGGATTCACCTGCTCAGTATCTCAGATTTTCTTTTCACGTGGGTAGATCAATGAGAGCTATCCCTGCAAAACACACACACACACACACACATACACACACACGACAAGCTCTGCTCTCAGTGTTGCTTTGACCCCGTCCCAGGCACTCCTGTCCTCTGAACAGGTAAGATACCCTCTGACACCAGACACGTACCGGCAAGAGGATTTTAGGCTCCACTCCGAAAAGAGGAGAATGGGCAGAGGTGTCAGGGAATGAGAGAGGCTTTCGTAATGTGTTAACATTTTCAAGATCAAGCCTAGGCTGTACTTGTAATTTCCTTACTTGTCTGCAGATCCTCTCGTTCTCTGCAGTGGTAAACAAGCAATGCCAATAGAACTCACTTTAAATACTAAGCCGTTACATTCCACTCACTGTGGGATTCTAGTTGCAGAAATATAGGATGTGCGTATATACACACACATAGACCCCGAGATGCATCTCAGAATGATTGTAAGATTATGCGATCATTAGAGAAACAAAGAATTTGTGTTATGGTCATTTCCTTTGTTCCAAACACTGACTGGTGCCTCCCCATCTGTTCTCAGTTTGACTCTGTGGCCGATATATCTGATGTGTCAAGCAACGTTACCCTAAAAAGTTACACCATGCACTTTGAGGTACCTCTGTGTGCTGCATGAATGCATGAGCGTTTGCATGATGTGTTGACTGCACAAGGAAAAGCAGGAACATTTCATTGATTGGTCCAGCTAAATCAAATCTCAGATGTTTACAGCAGCCAGGTTTTCTCATGGCACATTCTAGATTCTTTTATTTTTTTTATTTTTATTTTTTATTTATTTTTTTAAAAATCTTTTAAAGACTTATTTATTTATTCATGATAGGCATAGAGAGAGAGAGAGAGAGAGAGAGAGAGAGAGAGGCAGATACATAGGCAGAAGGAGAAGCAGTTTCCATGCCAGGAGCCCCATGTGGGACTTGATCCTGGGACTCCAGGATCATGCCCTGGGCCGAAGGCAAATGCCCAACCACTGAGTCATCCAGGTATCCCGGCACCTTCTGGGTTTTAATCACATGGTGCCTTTGTCTTTCTGACGTTAATACGAGACCTGATTTATGTTGAAGGCTGAATCTTATAATGAATAGAAGAATATGAATGAGAAGAGAAGGTGGGAAGAGTCCACTTCCCTGTGCAAATCCAGGAATTTAAAAATCTAATACAGGGATCCCTGGGTGGCGCAGCGGTTTGGCGCCTGCCTTTGGCCCAGGGCGCAACCCTGGAGACCTGGGATCGAATCCCACATCGGGCTCCCAGTGCATGGAGCCTGCTTCTCCCTCTGCCTATGTCTCTGCCTCTCTCTCTCTCTGTGTGACTATTATAAATAAATAAAAATTAAAAAAAAAAATCTAATACAGCCGTGCTCATTTGGCAACCATGAGAGATCACTATTAACTTTGCTCTGGGAAAGCAGAGATCTCAAGACAAGCTCTGTGGTGACCCATGAAGGGATTACTTTGTTAACGCAACCATCCATCTCCTTCCCCCAACCACTTTGCAATGCAGCAAGCCCTTGTGTACCGGACATAAGAGCCAAAGCACTAGCGCATGAACTCCCCAGGTGCTAAGAACACTGGGTGTCTAATATGACTTTATCATCTCACTCTTACCACAATATTCTAGAGAAGCTAAGTTCTGCAGGAGGATGTGGAGTGTTCCCTTCATTGACAATGTGTGTCACACAGTCTTCTGTCTTATTTCAAACCCATTTTCTTTACATTGCTCACCAACAGCAACTTTCTTTTCAGGGATTAGCCGATACCAAAATCCCCCACTCTGGGACACCCGTCAGTATTAGGAGCAACCGGAGCATATCCGTACTTCGGATCCCAAGTCAGAGCCAAATAAGCCAAACCTATTCCCAAGGCTCTCTCCACTGCAGTGTCAGCCAACTCATGGACCTTCAAGACAAGAAAGTCTTGGTTGATGACTCGCTGTGGGAAACCATCATGGGCCACGATAGTGGACTGGTGAGTTGATTTCCTTATCCAGAGCCTTAAAAAAAAAAAAAAAAAAAAAGATTTATTTATTTGAGAGTGGAGGGAGGAGAAGAGGGAGAGCGAGAATCTCCAGCAGATTCCCCACTGAGCCCAGAGCCCAAAGTGGGGCTCAATCTCATGACTCTGAGAACATGACCTGAGCCAAAATCAAGAGTCTGAGGCTCAACTAGCTGAGCCACCCTAGAGCCCCTCCTCCAGAGCCTTTGATCAACCTTCCAGAATACTGGTGAAAAGGTGACATGGAGCTTTCTGTACTTCTTTGATGCTGCCTCACAGCACCTGCAGCACTCTGACCATTTGCCCATGTATTTTGTAATGACCTACTTTACTAGTATTACTACAAACTGTTTGATGAACTGGGGGTGGAAGCTTTGTCTCATTCTTTGAGCGTACGACAGATGCTCAGAAAACGAATTTATGAGTAAGTGAAGAGACACACAGGCAGAAGGTGACCGGGAACACTGGAATTGGCCTAAAAGAAAGAAAAAAAGAAAACTAAAAAAAAAAAAAAAAATCACCTTTTCCCTTCTGGTTGGTGGTTAGAGGAGATATAATAGTTCTTTTATTTATTTTTAATTTTTATTTATTTATGATAGTCACAGAGAGAGAGAGAGAGAGAGGCAGAGACACAGGCAGAGGGAGAAGCAGGCTCCATGCACTGGGAGCCCGATGTGGGATTCGATCCCGGGTCTCCAGGATCACGCCCTGGGCCAAAGGCAGGCGCTAAACCGCTGCGCCACCCAGGGATCCCAATAGTTCTTTTAATAGGCTCCATGGTTCTTTTCCAAAAAACTTAGAAAATCCTGATAAAGATATTGCTGTTTATGAACTTCACCTTTCATAATTTCAGTCCAGTGGATACAGATAATCGACTCTTTGAAAGTTAACCTCATTATTATGTAATATTTATTTAAGTCCTTAGAGGCTGAAATGGACAAAATCCTAGCATTTCTACCAACCATCAAACTTCTGCATTATGCCAACTACCTAGAGACGTCTACTGGAGAACCATTCCTCTGAGGCAGCGAGCTAGTAGAGATAGCCAACCAAGAACCTAGCCCTCGCGCTTACTCCTCGGAGGCTTTGGGACCCTTCCACTCATCTCAGTTCTCACTTCTCCTTCACTAAAAAGTCAAGGACTTCCATGAAGACTCCTAACTAATGGGAAGTAATAAAGCAGGTTTCCTGGCTTCAGGTCCCAATTACAATGAAAAATATTCATTTTGAAACTGTGGGCCTGCTTGATATTGTGATGGCTATGGAATTCCATGATTCCATTCCAGACCCAAAGTTTCTAAATGGCAGGAATAATTATATCAGGTTGAAACATAAGGGATTGTTAATTGATCATCTTTGACACGCACAATGGCAAGTTGATAGGAGACAACATTACACATCGAGGGCTTAGATGCATGTGTGTCCTTACCCGAGGATACACAGTAATTTTTCGATGGAATTGGGATCTTAAAACCATCATTTGATTACAGAGCCCCCAGTCTTCACTGTTAAACTCTATGGCCAACTTTGCTTGCAGTAGCCAACGTGCAGGGCAATTAAGTGAAGGCTTTTGACGTTGCCAATGCTTGGAAAACCATCTGCTCATTATAACATTATACGTAATATTACTAGCCCTATTCAATAAACACAAGACGCAGTGAGAGAGTGGGAAGCAGCGGAGCACAGCAGCATGCATTCCATGTCTCCTGCTTGCCCTTTGAACTAACTCTTAAGTATATCTGCGTTCATATATAAAACACACAAATATAAAATAAAATATAAAAAATATAATCTCCCCACTTTACAGATGAGAAAACTGAGGCTTATAAAGGTTAAGGTATGGCACGCAGTAACACTCCAGTGACATTTTGGATCAGCCCACGGTTCATGTGTGCATGTGACGGGATCCTATCCACAGGGCAAACTTAAGACAAGGGCAGTGTCAAGCCACGGCTTAGTTTTGAGCGTCAGGTATTAGCCTCAACGAAATACTTTCTGAGCACTTTTTATTTATTTATTTATTTATTTATTTATTTATTTATTTATTTATTTATTTATTTATTTCTGAGCACTTTTTAGATTGGATTGACAGAACTGTCAATCAGTGGCAAACACTACTGACAGTGAACGTCCTAACCAATGACGATTGGCTTCTCTTTCAGTACGTGGATGAAGAGGACCTGATGAATGCCATCAAGGGTTTCAGCTCTGTGACTAAGGAGCACACCACGTTCACCGACACCCACCTGTGAGAGATGGAACCTTGCAAGACATACAGCTGAAGTGCCTGCTGCATACTCCCTCCCTCTCGGGTTGTCACTGACCGACACACCGCATATGCTGAAAAGCCATTGCTTTTTTTTTTTTTTTTTTTTTCTGTAATCCTTAAAAAAAAAAAAAAAAAAAAACAAGGATTGTTTTTGAAATTGTTCTTCCTTTTTAGAGGCCTGTGCTTTTCTGGTGATCTGAAATAAGGGGTACTCTCAGTATGAAAATACTTGTTTTGTGGAAGCTCCATAAGCATATAATTTTCACTTGGCTCAAACAGTGACTCCATTGGTTAAATGAATAATTAGGGACACTTGCAAATTGGCCCACAGTTGTTACAAGTAAGGGTAGTTACTAGTTTAAAACAAAGCAGGGTTTTTTTTTTCTTTCTTTTTTTTTTTTTTTTTTTTTTTCTGAGAGGATGTCACTGCTGCTCCTTTTGGCCCCTTATTCCCATGCAGTGACATGATCCTGCAAGAATAATTCTAACGGTCATAGCTACAAAATAAAATCCTAGTTTCAGGCCAAGATGAATCTGTTAAGAAAAAAAAAAAACTGCATTGGGTGAGACACACTGGACGAAAAGTTCAATTTAATGACAATGTTTAGGGATATTTACCAACCTTAATTGAAAAAAAAAAGTTAAAAAAAAAAAAGTTTCCACCAAACTTTTGACAGACCTCTGTTCTTGCATTTATGAATCTTCTGAAAAGGCCGAAAGAGCTATTTCCCACATATTTTACACGGTGTTGAAGCTCCAGTACTTTCCATAAAACTCTGTCAATTGGCTGAATACCCAGTAATACCGACCAACATCTTCAATTTAGCGTCTTCCACTGGGAAACCATTGTTCTATTTGCATTATTTCATTAGCCTTTGTGGAATTTAAAAAGGAAACTTTTTGGGTCCCTTCCAGTTTTGAAGCCCTGTAAGTGACCATTTCCATGTAAACACAAGATGCTCATAAGCACACCCACGTATAGCCTATGTGTCTAGGACTCTACTGTACCCCTTCATCTTCGAGAACTCACTATTGTAGCCCTAGGGTCACTACGCGCTGATGAAATCCCATAGTCCCAATTTCCATTTCTGTCACCTGCTCTATTTGGATTAGTCGTTGGTGAAAGTCCCACAGCAAGGGAGATTTTTTTCCCCAAGTCATCAACATAAAATGAAAGGTATTAGTTTGTTCTTCATGGAAAACAATATAACAACAACAACAACAACAACCTGTCTTCCTTATTCTTAAAGGTCTACTGAATGACTCCAGAAAGCTGTTTTGTATCTATAGGTCTCCTACATTGTTCGGAAGGATTTTGTGAGTTAATCCAAAGGGACGTAGATTCCCCCAAAGCTGAACTGGCAAAAATTCGTAAAAAAAAAAAAAAAAAAAAAAGGGATAACCTTATTCTGGTTCAACACAAGTCAGATTGTGGGCTTCGGGGTTACGGGGACTCTAACCAAATCTGTGGAAGAACAGCTCCTCAGATCGATGGACTCCCGACAAAACTTGCCAACTCTTAGTGTCAAAAGCACAGACCAGTATTAAACAGAAGTTCTGCTCCCTTGTTGGAACTACTATAGGCAAACAAATCTGAAATAACTGTGCACGCTGGGCAGTGGATGTACAAATTTTAAGACTTTTTTTTTCCTCGCCAAAAGTTTTATACATTCTAAAATGGAAACACAGGATTGGCTAATTTTTACTGGTTTTAATTCCATTTGTTGATCCTGGGTCAAGTGGGCATTGAAAGCTGGCACAAGTGAGCCTTCACCACGGCTGAGTTTCTGATTCACACGAGCTGCCTGAGGTATAGAGGGAAAAAGTGGTCTTTTCCAGTCAAATTTGCATCTTTATCCTTGGTGTTCTCTTCTGCAAATACGAGTTGCTAGTCACAGGTGGATTTAGGAGATTGAGGTCTTCCTCATTTTGAAAAATTACGTACCTTTATCACGGCTTGTAAACTTAACACAAATAGAGAACTGGGGGGATTTGATATTAAATCATTCTCCACTTAATCGAATTAGACATTTAGTTATGAGTTCATTTAGCTGCATCATTTACATTTCGATCCCATAACTGGACAAAAAAGCCTGGATGGCTCCCACCAAGGACACTGCCCCCTGCCACACTCTTAACCTTACTTTTATGCATTTCAGAGAAGCCCAGGATTTTGTTATTTTAAACGGTATTGTGTGCCAAGCCTCATGTAAGCATAGACTCGTCCCTAGAGATTGAGTCCATTGCCTGCCACACGGCTGGGCATCGGTGTGCTCCAGAGTCGAGAGCCGGGGATGGAAAACAACGTAGAAGAACTCGTGGGCTGGAGCCATAGGCTGTGCCCAGGGACTGTCCTCCTGGCACCACTTCTCCTGTACGGAGCAAACGGCGAGCAGTTCTCTACAAATCGCTTTCAACTGGTTCTAAGTCTCCTGACACAGGTCTTACCACTTGCAGGAGCCACATTCTCGGCTTCAGAACTACTGTTACTCCTGAGGTTAGCTGTTCGGTTAGAGTGCGCAGCGATGTTTCTATAAGCTCTGTCAAAAACTGTACTTGGACATGATCTGTTGTCATTTCCACTAAATGGAAAACCTCAATTTGAATTTGTCAGTGTACCTCATGCTGATCTAAAAATCATGTTGGCATCAGTATAATTCAACTTGAACAACCTGTAAATAAAACATAGGCCGGATGGAATAACTCAGTGATAAGAACTTAATTATGTCACCAATGAGTAGTTTATTTCCAATGCACAGATATGTAAATTCATCTCAGGACAGTTTGCTTAATTTTTCAATGTAAACAAAGTTTGGGGGATCCCTGGGTGGCGCAGCGGTTTAGCATCTGCCTTTGGCCCAGGCCTGATCCTGGAGACCCGGGATCAAGTCCCACGTCGGGCTCCCTGCATGGAGCCTGCTTCTCCCTCTGCCTGTGTCTCTCACGAATAAATAAAATCTTAAATAAACCAAGTTTGGTTTCTGAAACACTAACAGCTCATGATGATGAAGGGGAGCCCACTGAAGAAAACAGGATGTTCTCGGTACTCTCTCAACTATCGGATGTACCTTAGTCAACTGTGGAGCTTTTTTTCAGAGGGGGAGTCCCACCCACCAGATTCGGATTCAACAGGTCTGGAGGGAGGCCTGGGCGTGTCATGTGCACACACAACCTGAGGTGATTGCGAGGTTATCCGTCTAGATGAGAAGGCCAGGAACTAGAACACAGTTGAAACGGGCCGACTTGGCTTCAAAAGTTGGCTTGGTAGCTGACGAAGCCTTGTGGCTACGTTACTTCTCCTCAGTGATCTCATCTCGGAAATGAGGGTAACAGTACCCACCCAACTGGCATGACAGTACTTCTGAGGACTTAAAAGTACAGAATTAGTTGCAAAACTCATCATGAGAATTAGAATTCTGTTCTCGTTCTTCATCAAACACGAAGTATATGGACTCAGCTCAAGTTTTTTCTTTCGGTCACAAAAACCCGAATGAGGTAGGTGTGAGGAAAATGCGTAGGCCTAGCAGGGATAATCTGCTCAAGGTTACAAAGTGCCAGAGTAGCCTCAAACCCCTGCCACAGGTTCAGACTCTTGTGAGAGAAAAAAGGAGATCGGACTCGTGGTACACTGCAACCCGTGCTCGAGTGGGTTGCCTTTCTATGGGGATTTACTATAGAATAGTTTCCCCCAGCCCCTCCCTCAGTCATGGCCTTTCACTTTTGGAAAAGGCTGGGTAAATTCGACTTTTTTGTTCATTTTCTTACTTGCCCACCCACCTTCTACATGACTGATAATGAGAAAGAAGGCTGGAGAGGATGGCAAATCCTTAGTAATATGGCAGTGATGTTGTACCTGACGCTTCCCCTAGTGACCATGTAAGGCAGCCTTCATGCACGTTCCACTCTCTCCGCCCTCCCCACTTCTTACCTCGGAAAGAAGACACGAACCAACTCCTGCAGGTGTACTTCAAACAGCATAACTACTCTTTAACCGAGAACACAGAGTCTTAATCATTTTTATTAGACTTAATTGATAAATAAAATACAAGAGAAGTGTTGTGAAACCACTAGCAATATAGTAAACTTTTAAAGAATTTATTTCAATTTCACTCACTTACATTTCTTGGAAGGGGAATATATACATTATCCACCAATAAATGCTTAATGCTTTAAATTTACAGTTGTCCTATTTGCAGAAACTTGAAAATTATTCCAATGAAAAAAAAGTACAAAAAATGTTTGTTGTCACAATTCGAAATATATCTTAAAATAACATTTGTACAGCAGCCAAAACCTTTAACCAAAAGTTGAGAACTGCAGTCTCAAAAACTTAACAAAATGGCCACATTCATACTTAATAATCTTCGTTATTAACGGCAGCGGGGGGCGGGGTGGGCATGGTGGCCCCTAAATAAAACAAGACAGACAATTAGTACAGTTTTCCTTCTGGACACTCAAAGCTCTAGCCTTGATTATTATTTTTATTTCATCTGTTCAAACACAGACAATTACTCCAACCTTAAAGAAAGTTTAAATGGACTTTGAGTATTTAATGTTGGTGACACTTGCTAAGATTTAAGAACTCCAAGAATGAGAATCAGAAAATGACCGAAGATTTGAAAAAAACACCAAAGGGACTGCTTACTACACAGTGTAATCTGCTGTTCAACATCAATAGTGTTTTTGAATTCGGTATTTTTTCACAAACATAGCACCTCATTAAATTACCTGGTAAACACGTGGCAATCATAAGAAGTGTTGGGAGACTATCCAAAGAGATTTAATGTGATTCACTTAACATAACAATGCGAGAAAATCTCAAACATAACCAAGATTAGGAACACAATCTGTTGGTCCCTATGCCTTTAAAGACGCTCATCTTATTAAGACTTGGTACTTTGCTTCCAAAATCCAGAGTAGCTAAACACTGAAATGGACTCTTGCTTTACAAATGATCTGTTAAATGCACTTGTAAGAAAAAAAAAAGAATCAAAAACTTTCCAAAAGGTCAAAAGAGATAAAATTGTTTTCTCTCCTTACTCCAGGCAATTCTGTTAAAAAGAGACTCCATGAACTCCAGTTTAAATTTGTCAAGTTTTGGTGTAAAAGCTAATGTACTGAAATCCAGTAAAGTTATGAACTTTCATCTAAATTAACAAACAATTATTTATTATTTTGGTGAGTTTTCACAAACTGTACTCTTGACCTGAAGAATCGCTTTTTTTATGCCGAGGAGATGGAGTGGTCTTCGTAGGAGATGGGGATGCAGTACCGGGTGAGTCCGTCCCTCCGTCAGAAGTACTCGGTGATGACGCCAGGTAGGGAACTTTCTTTCTTCCCAGGAATCCTCCTCCTTCAAATCCCCCTTTCTTCCGCAACTCCGCTTTATTTTCATTTTCTTCTTCTGAGGACCTTTTCTTGGATTCTAGACCTTCAGCTATTTTATGCACTTCCAATCCACCATCTGATTCTCTCAAACTTTTCATTTCTGTTCCAGGAGACTTTCTCTCTGACACATTACAGTCCCCTGTTGCCCGCTTTACTTCTGCTTGTATTGGCCCAGAGTTACCATTTTCAGGGACAGCTCTTTCTACATTTCTGTTCACATTACCAGTCTGGAAGTCCCTGTAACTGTGAAAGCTCTCAGTTCTCCTCGCTCTTGCTAATAAAGGGCTCTCTCTGTAAGGCCTCATGGAACCGTATGTCGCTGCTTCATGGGTGGCTTCATGGTGCTGGAGCTGGAGGCTGAAATACAGTTTTCAAAAATTATAATTCAGATTTCTTCCTGGGATTTTTCAGGGGCACATCTCATTAATGACCAATGAAGAGACATTATTTGATTATACGCAGAGTGACATATCCTTATTTCTACATATAAAAATTTACTTAAGTACTCTCTATGTTATATACTAGTGTGTGTGCAGGTGTGTATTTGTGTATCAAATTACCAAAGCAAATAATACATCATACATATATTCAGTCTAGCTGGATTTCTGAATAGTTGAAAAAAGCTAGGGAGGAGAAACTCTTTAAAACCAAGGAAGAACTGATATAACTTAATACATGGTCTTTAGTTCAAATTTTGGCTTTTTTTTTTTTTAAGATTTTATTTATTTATTCATGAGAGACACACAGAGAGAGGGCCAGATATACAGGCAGAAGGAGAAGCAGGCTCCATGCAGGAAGCCCAATGTGGGACTCGATCCCGGGACCCCGGGATCACGCCCTGAGCTGAAGGCAGACACTCAACCACTGAGCCACTCAGGCATCCCAAATTTTGGTTTTTTAAAATGTGCTCTAACTAGAAGATATACTATGCTACTATATTAAAAGTGCAGAATAACTAAATATAAGATTAGACAGATGATGTAATCCCTTTAATTAATATGTCCCTAAGGCAATAGGAACAAAAAAGTTCCATATACAATCCAAGGTGACATGTGGTTTTTCTAATTTCCTTTAAATAAATTCTTGATCACATAATAGGCATCCAGATTGGCAGTGATTCACAAAATAAGTTAAAGGGAAAAATATTTTTCTATCAGATATGCTTGTAGATGAGAAATTAGAAAAAAAATTTTAGAGTATCAACATAAAGTCTGAATTAAAAATGTACCTTGAACAACATGGCTTTCAACAACTATGTGATTACATCTTAGCCAATTTCCCAAAAAGCAATCAACTGAACTTATGAGGCAATATACAACTCTTTAACCTACCTAGAATTTGATTCACGGAGACGGCTGTGTTGAACCACAGAAGTTGCTGGACTGATGTTAGGAGTAGCACAGCGAGATGTGCTCAGATCACACTGATCCAGTAACTTGAGCAGCTCTTCTTCAGTTGGACCACCTACATCTTAGGAAAACACACACTAATTACCATCACTTATGTCAAAAGCTTACCCTGTGACAAACAACTTTCCACATGGAACCTACCCTTATCTTCACTTTTGTTAACCATATCCATAGCAGTGGTCAGATCCCACATCTGAATGCTGCCATTTGTATGGCCTGTGAACAAGTAGCGCCTTGGCCGGGAGCCCATCCTACTGGACCCCTCACATTCTCTCACTGTAAATGAGGATATTGTTGTACAGTCAACAGCCTGGATCTCACAGATTCTGCAAAAGATATGTAGTTGTAAACCATGGGGAACAAATAACACTTTATAATTCAGATTTTTGAAATTACTTACTTACTTATGAGTATTCCATATATGTAAAACATTTAAAAAGCTCAAGGCAGGTTGACAAAAATAAAATTCAAGCCTTATTTCTTTGAATGTAGAACATAGGCTCTTATAAAACAATGTATTTAAATAACTGAAATAATGCAAATAATTTAAGTCAACCTTAAAAGAAAACCAGAAAGAACCTTAATGGGAATTGAGTAATTCTTTAAAAGAAAGTTACAAAACTAAAAAGGCAGAAAGAAAGAAAGAAAGAAAGAAAGAAAGAAAGAAAGAAAGAAAGAAAGAAGAAAGAAAGAAAGAAAGAAAGAAAGAAGAAAGAGAAAGAGAGAGAGAGAGAAAGAAAGAAAGAAAGAAAGATAGATAGATCTTGAGAAGTCATTTAAAATTTATGTGCAAATTTTAAGTCTGAAACCAAATCATTCAATAGGTTTTTTAAAAAAAAAAAAAAGAAAAAGAAAAAGCTGCATGGAGAAGTCTAAGTAGCAACCTTCATTAGGATAATATTCTTAACTTTTTCAAAGCATTTTTAGGGTTATTTCATTGATTTTCATAAAGATAAAAGAACCTGAGAAAGAGCAATTATTATCCACATTTGACAAATTAGGAAACCAAGAAATAATGTTAGCAAATGATCTGCCAAAGTCAAGTAAGAGTTGACTAAATTGTACTTGATTGAATTATTTATCCCAGACTACTTCAAAACGAGGGGGCTTATTAAAAAAAAATTAAGAACAATTAGTACCAGGCAAATGCAAGGTCAAAAAATAAAGGAGGAAGGGAAAATCCTTCTCAATATGAGAAACATAAAAGTAGAGTATGAAGCATAGCTGAGCTTCCTAGCAGGCAGGGCAAAAAAATGATAGGCGAGGGTTAATTACTAGATGCCTACATACAGTGATAGAGGCTATCCTAGTCTCATTCTCAATCTAAGAGAAACGTTTTCAATATTTCACCACTGAGTATAAAGTTTACTATAACTGTTTTTATAGGTATTATATTCAGGTTAAAAAATCTGTCATTTTGTCTTAAGCACTAAGGTTCCTTTAGATTACTTACACTTAAGATAAAGTAAAATAAAACAATATACATCTATGTGCTTGACAACAAACATGATTTCACTTTTTGTTTTTCCCATGGGCTAGATTCCTTAGAATTACTTCTTCCTTTAAAATGTTGACAAAGTTTTTTCCCTGCCCACTTTTTTTTTTTTTTTTAAGATTTATGTATTTATTTATTCATGAGAGACACAGAGAGAGAGAGAGAGGCAGAGACACAGGCAGAGGGAGAAGCAGGCTCCTTGCAGGGAGCCCGACATGGGACCTGATCCCTGGACCCAGGATCACGCCCTGAGGTAAAGGCAGCCACTCAACCGCGAAGCCACCCAGGCGTCCCCGCTGCTGCCCACTTTCAAAAAAACCTGTTCATTTAACTTCTCACTATTAACAATCTGACCTGTTTTTAAACAGAAGCTCTGCTTCACATCAGCTTCATAAAGGGTTGATTTCCTATTTAATTCTACAAAGCAATTTCTCATTTTCATAAACGTTTCCTCTGGAATTGTAAATGAAAATATTACAAAATTTGTTTTGTCATACAGAGGTCATAACTGATTAGAACACACTGCTACTATATAAAGTTACAGAAGAGGGGCGCCTGGGTTTATGACTCTTGGTTTAGGCTCAGGTCTCCGGGCCATGAGATTAAGCATCTCTCATCATGCTTCACACTCAGTGTGGAGTCTGCTCAGGTCTCTCTCCCCCTCCCTCTGCCCTCCCCCTCCTGCTTGCACTCTCTTTCTCTAAAATAAGTAAATAAATCTTTAACAGAAAAGGAAGACATTAGAATTGAACAAGGATATGAAATACTACATCATTATAGGATGTTATGCAGCAGTTTTAATAAGTGTTTGGCACCCACCTTCACTGAATATGCAGAGAACACAATAAATCACAAAGATTTTAACATTTCTCAAGATGATAATTTAACTTCTAACTACATTGCAGGCTTCTAATACATTTTCTTTTAAAACAAGTGACAAAAAGATGGTTTAGTACATAAAAATCATTTTCTGGAATCCGTTCATTTTACAATTCCTGATGACTACTGCAATGGACTTTGTTGGAAAGAAAATATATCTCCAAGAGATTATTCATTAAAATATTAAATTAAAGATCATATGCTGAACAATATCAGCAGTGTTAGTCACATTAATATGAAAACCCATAACCTCCTTAATGACTTCTCTTAGGAATTCTACCGTTTTCACCTGTTTGGCATGCAAAAAATCCTATGTTTTTAAAGAAAAGAAATGTATAGCTCAATCTGAAGCTATATGTAATAACTAAAAAGAATTAAAATTTCACTCAAATGGAAAAGGAAGGGGAAACTAGCTTCTATTGTGCATCTGTTAGTGTCAGGGGCTACACAAGATTATTTCCGGTTTTTAACTCATTTTATCTTTTGACATCCTTCCAAGACAGGTGAACCTTATTTTATAAAGAAACTGGGGCTCAGGAAAATAAAGTAACAAGTGAATTTATATAGCTAGTAAGAGCAAGTGCCAAAATTAGAATTTAGTTCAGCTGTCTGCCATCAAATTCATGGGCTCTTGCTCTATCCTGGTCCTTCTTAACTGTCCACAGCATCAGTGAAAATCTTAAATAAATCCTAGAATATAAGCACTAAATAGACTGCCTTGATTTTAAGTTAAAATGATCACAAGGTAAGGACTAGATTTCTTTCTCCAACAATTTGTTTCTGGTAGTACTTATATCAATACACCAAATCATTCAATAGGTTTTTTAAGACAAAAGTTGCTTCTGAATATAATACCTCTATAGTAGTAAAGTTTTACCTTTTCCCAGTAGATGAGAGTCTTACGAACAGTTTGTTGGTAATGGGAACAACTTTCTGGATAAACACCTGTTGATCATCTCGCTCTCCGAAAGGCCCTTGGTCAGAAAACAGACAATGTCAAAAGAACTTAACTGAAATTCAGTTGGTTTCACTGAACAAAATGGACGTTAATATCAATACCAAAGGGGGGGAAATTTTTTTTTTCACGCCTATCAATATGTGGCATTGTGTATTCCATGTCCAAGTCAGACACGAAATGCAGTACTCCAAGTACTCCAACTTGCATTAAACATTTTCAAAAGAAATACGTAATATTTCGAGTTATATTTTATGCAGTAAGGCTGTCAAAGCGGAAGGCATTAATTTGCATAAGACTACACGACAGTACTAGAATGAGGCTTGTTAAAATATAGGCTCTACATGTAGTATCTTTAAGAACGTGCTCAGTTTCTTGTAACTTCAGAAAAAGGATATATAAATAAAATTACTTTATGTATGGATTTTACTTTTTTTGCAAAGCCAAATGCAAAATCTCAAAGAAATAAAGTGCAACTTCATTACACAGAATTTACTTAATCAGAAGCCTATTGCATCCTGCAAAGTTTTTAATCTAAAAAGAAAGATTCAATTATTTTTACGTGATTGTACTTGGCAAGGCAGGTAAATAGCTCATGTTTCAGAAAGATTCTGAATATGAAAAAAAGTGTTTCGGGCAGCCCCGGTGGCACAGCAGTTTAACGCCGTCTTCAGCCCAGGACCTGATCCTGGAGACCCAGGATCAAGTCCCATGTCAGGCTCCGTGCGTGGAGCCTGCTTCCCCCTCTGCCTGTGTCTCTGCCCTCTCTCTCTCTGTCTCTATGAATAAATAAATAAAAAATCTTAAAAAAAAAAAAAAGTGTTTCATATAAAACTTAAAAATTCTAGTAATTCTCGTTATCACACTCATTAGCTAAAATGCCAACTCATTATTCACAAATAGTATGTGATATATGATATAATTTTACCTTATATGAATCATACCTCATTAATAAATGGAACCTCTTGATTAGCTAGCAAATACCCATATTATGCTTACCATGTGCCACAGTAAATGCTTTGCAGGTAACTCATTTTAATCATCACGATAACCACATAAGGGATACACTATTATTATCTTCATTTTACAGATGAGAAAAGTAAGGCATCAAGAGATTAGTTAACCAAAGATCTCACAGGTCCTACCTAGTGGAATTGGAGTTCTCACCCAAGATGTCTGGCTCCCCTCTAAGCTATACAGTTGCTCAGTTACTGGACAATTTTCTGAAGTCTGATTCTATTGAGATGAAATGATAGTCCTCATTTAATAACCCGTAACCAAAGTCAAAATAGTGATGAATAAAATAACTAAGAATGAAGGCTCTGGAACTCTTCTCTTTTCAATCTTTACCTTCATGCGAGATTCTCATGTAACTTTACTCTTCATACCTCAGTTAATTATCCACACCTCCCTCCCACTTAGAGGTTCGCCAACTCCTCTCCCCAAATTGGCTCCTTTCATTCAGAACACAAAATGTTCTCGGGTGTTGGCTATCTTCAATGGTGAAGAGGGGAGGAGAGAATCAGAAAGGTGGTGGGATGCTTGGGCAGCTCAGTTGGTTAAGCATCTGCCTTCAGCTCAAGAAATGATCCTGGAGTCCTGGGATCAAGCTCCACATTGGGTTCCCCGCTCAGATGGGGGTCTGCTTCTCCCTCTCTCTCTCTCAAATAAATAAATAAAATCCTAACAAAGAAGAAAGATGGCCTCTCAACCTCTTGCCTTCTAATTAGCTCCATTATTTCTTCCTTTCATGACTGCCTCTAGTATTTGTTACTCGTCTGGCCACTGCAATCTAGATACCACCCACAGCAGCCTCTGAAACTGGACTTTCTATTCTGTTCCAATAACCTGAATGTCTACCTCTTAAAATATTTTTTTAAAGAGAACTATAAAAGGGGGGGAAAAAAATCTCCCCACTGTCTTTCAAATATTTTACAAGGCTGTTGTAATTTACAGGGCTGTTTCCAAACATGTCCTCTCTGATCTGACCTTCCATGATCTGACTCCTGCCCTTCCTCCCAGTCTCATGTCCTACTATCCTTACCCACAAACCAGTAACTAATGATCTTGACATTTTCTAAACTTGCCAGGTTCTCTGGGCCTCTTTCCTTCCAGCATGCTGTTTTCTCTGCCAGCAATGTCCCAATCCTAAAACATTCTATACCTACATCTCAGTTCAAGTCTTAGTTCAAACATATAAGACTTCTAGTAAGTGCCAGTTTCTGTTAATGTTAAGTGGGGATAATATACTTCATAAAATTGTCAAGAAGAATAAATGAGACGGTATGCTACAATACCTAGCATGGAGACTAGCACTACCTCCCCTGGGTGCCTTGCCCCATGCAACTGTTTACGTTTTATTCCCAGTCATCACTACACTGTAACTTGAGGTTCACTGCATTTTTTTTTTTTTTTTTTTAAGATTTCTAATGCTTGGAGCAAAGGCACTCAATACAATACTGTTGATGCTACAACTTAAACCTCTACAATGTAACATGTCAATTATATCCCAATAAATCAGGAAAATAATTCATTGAGGAGATAAAACTAAACTTCCAGTGCCTATGTCACATAGAAAAGTGGGTCACAGGGCACCTGGGTGGCTCAGTGGTTGAGTGTCTGCCTTTGGCTGAAGTGGGGACCCCGGGGTCCTGGAATGAAGTCCCGCATTGGACTCCCTGTAGAGGACCTACTGCCCCCTCTGCCTGTGTCTCTGCTCTGTGTCTCTCATGAATAAATAAAATCTTAAAAAAAAAAAAAAAAGAAAGAAAGAAAACCGAGTCACAGAGCAATTGTTAAAATCAACAAAACTGAATGTGTTTCTTTTTCTTCTAAGTAGCTTGTATTGTTTAAAGATTAACTATTTTGAAATCTATTACTGTGGGAGCATATTCTGGATGGACATACATTTACATGTTTCACACAAAACAATTCTAACAACTCTCATGTACTCCCTTTTCTCCATCAGTGCTATAATTTCTGCTTATTAAAAAAGGGATCAGAAAGGCACATGGGTCAATGAGCAGGCCCTGCAGAACTATTAAAAGTACAGTGAGATACAATGTATATATGGTAGAGATTCTTCCAAAAGGGTCCCTGGGGAAAATGATGGGTCTCTGTGAAGACTGAGCATATGTGTGAGTATCCATATGCATGTGTCATATGGTATACTGAGGGACAAATCAAACCAATTTTGTATACTTCTGCTGAAATCAGAGCATATCGATGGAGATGTACTATATCATTTCCTGAAAGCCCTTACAACACCATCAAAACAACTGCTAGCGCATAACACCATCAGCTCTTTCCTACCTTCAAATTTTATTTTCAGATTATTAGCAATAAAAGAAAAAAACCTTCAAGTTTCAAATGTGCATAGCTATTGTGGCTTTTAATAAAAAAAAATAGCAGTTAGCTTTTGGAGACATTATTTAAATAAGGAAATGATAAACAGATGAAAGCTTTGCTCTCAATTTTTAAACAAAAATTGCCATAATTTGTAAATTTATAGAACTAAGTAAGCAACACATTAAATTTCTGTTTTAAATGAGTTTCAAAATTAAGTTGAATAATTTATATTTGAAACTCATCTTTAGGTTTCTATCACAGTTAACATACTACTTCTGCATTGCCCACAAAGTATTTGAAAATGCCCCCAAATGCCTGGATGGCTCAGTGGTTGAGCATTTGCCTTTGGCTCAGGTTGTGATCTTGGGATCCTGAGATCAAGTCCTGCAACAGGCTCCCAAAGGGAGCCTGCTACTCCCTCAGTCTGTGTCTCTGCCTCTCTTTATGTGTCTTTTATGAATAAATAAATAAAATCTTTAAAAAGAAAGAAAAGAAAATGCCCCAAATTATCTAACCCACCTATGTCATTTCCAGAGGAATAGCTTCCATGACTTTCTGTCTCCTCCAGAGACAATATCTTGAATGATGCTAAAGGAGTAGAACCTGGCTGAGTAGAGATCATTCCTCTGAATCGTGTTACTGTCCATGTCCGGACGTGATTATTATCTGCACACACTAGGAAAGAGAACAAAAAAGTTGTTACATATAGATTATAAAAACACCAACAAAATCACTTTTATAAACACATTTTAACTTTTTAAACTGTGTTCTATATTAAATAGATCATAGCATATTTTGAGTGGCAAATGACATATTTATCCTAAAATGATACTTAATCTGTACTTGGCCAACAGAAATGAGAACAGAACACAGTTTACCTTGTTGCAAATATAAGGTATGTAAGTAAATCTATGGGTCCTTATAAAAGTAGCCTGTATAGATGTAAAAAGGGTTTTTAAAAAAAAAGTGTGTGCAAGAGAAAAGATGCTGAATATTATTCTGTTCTGTGGCTAAACTACATAGTAAATGAATTGCCTAGTTTTTTTTTTTTTCCAATATCACAACTGCTTCTGCTTATGTTAAATATTAAACAAGCTAGATCATGAGTTCCTGAAAATTTACTGATATAAATTACACTTGTCAAAAAGCTTGTATTGCCTACTCATAGTAAGAAAAATTAAGGACTATTTTTAGATAAGAGAGTCTGCATTTAAGAAACTATTTTTTGTATAAGAGAGTCTAGCTTTTTTCATGTAGGTAACATTAAGAGGATACATGTTGAGATATCTAACAAGTACCTGACTTCTGCTGTTTTCTGATCTAAGTAGCTACAACTTTAAAAAATTTAAACCAGCAACTAATTTACTTTTTAATGCAAAAAAAATGTACTTTTGTGACACGCTTTAATAAAAAAGTGTCCTTTTTAATGGAAAAGTACGATTTATTTGGATTCTAGAGCATGTGTTATTATCCGCAATGAGCTATGATCTCACCAATAAGTACTAGGGAAGTATCCACACTTGCCTATATACACACCTTTCCTACTGGGCAAAATGCCAGAGTTGCAAATTTTAAACAAAACTTTAGAAATTTAATTTTGACAAACAGCAATAAAAATTCAAAGTATACAACTGTTACTTATGTAATAAAATTCCCATGTCTCAGGATGCCACTTTCTGGTGAAAAAGGAAACATTTAGTTCTAGGCTGTTTAATCAGCTTCATGGAAAATAATTTCCTGATTTCACTATTAAGCTTACTAGGATTCAGAAAAATAAAAAAATAAAAAGAAAATACCGTAAACACTTTTAGGTGATTCAATAGGCAATTATGGCTATTTTGTTAAAATTAATCATTAAAGTTTTTATTTAAGACATGAAAACTAACACTATCAGAGAAAGAATGTACATATGCATTGATGTCCACCAGGTGGCAGGACAACGTAACTGAGTATACATAAAATACTGGACATTTTTCTTGAAATATTTAATGTTAAAATGCAGATTTTAACAGTTCTCTGGTACCTCCTCCTGCAATAACATCATCACCATCAAAATGATAACAATTACTACTGAGTTTAAGTATGGTCATTTAAATGTCACAATAAGAAAAAATAAAAAATAAATAAACATCACAATAACCTTGCAAAACCGTCTTATTTTCTCACAGGATCAAATTACCTCATTTTACATTTTATTCTGCATCTTTTATGTGTCAAGAAGTATGGTATGTGTTGAGAACAGAGTAAAACAGCTTCTGCTATTATAAAACTCACATTCTAGAAGAGAGAGACACATGATACCCAAGCAAACAAAGCAAAATGACCCAGTGTTAAGTCTATGAAGAAAACAAGTCAAGAGGATGACAGAGAAAGTGGCCTGGACAGATGTTTCGCCAATCGAGCCGGGATGGCCTCATGATAAGGTACTGGAAATGGGATCTGAATGACAAGAGTGCAGCCAAACAAATATCTAGGGGTAAAACACAGGCTAATGAAAGGAAGTGGTGCAAAGTTCTGAGGCAATTTTAAGAAATGAAAAAGCCAAAGGGTTAGGGTGTTGTGAGCCTAAGGAAAGTGACAGGAAGGGTAGGGAGGAAAAGAGGCTTGACAAGAAGACAAGACCATAGCAGGAAGAATCCTATTAGTTAAGTGACCTGCATTCATCAGGAAGCCATTGGGAACTGGATATGGTTTACATTTTTAAAAGGTATTTCTGGCTCTCTGTACCACAGAGAGGCAAGAGAGGAGGAGGCCAAAAAACTGAGCTCAGTGATCTAGGGGAGAAATGACAGAAGCTCCCAAGTATGCCGGCAACGGACACCGAGCATCAGATTTGGGACTTACTTTGACGCAAAGCTAAAAGGACTTACTGATAGATTACACACTGGTCGGGAGGAGAGAAAGGGAGGAACCGCGGGTGGTTCTAGGTCTTCAGCTTGAGGAAATGAGCAGATGGTGATATTGTGGACTACCATGGCTTCTGAGGGAAATATCAAAAGGACTCTTTATCCAGGTTAATTTTGACACGTCTACACAACCAGAGACAGACACTAGATATTCAAGTTTGGAACTCTGCAAATGGTCACAGGTGCAGAAAAAAGTCTAAGGGTCGCCAGGAAAACTATAGACAAGGAAGAATGGAGAATCAAGGATAGAGCTCTGAGGAACCCTACCCTTAGTACCCAGGCAAAAGAGGAGGAACCAGCAAGAATGGGACAAAGACTCCTCAGTGAGGGAGGTGAGATGCTTTATGAAAACCAAAGAGGAGACAGACTGTTTCGGGGGGGGGGGGGGGGGGGGGGGCATAATTATCCTCAGAACAATCTGACTTTATACTCAAAACAATCAAATACCAATAAAAGCACACCCACCCATCCATGGTTCCATTTAGTGCTCACTCAGACTGGAAATTAGTGAAAGGTGCATCATCTTTTAATATAGAATAGTCTTCATATAAACAAACTTGACAGATGAAAATAAAGCTTATAAAAAGTTTAAGTTAGGCAGGAACTGATCTACAAAAGATTTAATGTAAAAGCAAGCTCTACTGATACACCTGACTCAAAATAAAATTAAAGCCTTTTAGAAATCTTCAGATAATGAATCTTATCAATAGAATTTTACTGTGACCATCATACTCTGTGTGTCATACTCATTGAGCTTAAAAATCTGTGTCATCTAAGTATTTAATTAGTATCTACATTTTTTTTAAAAAATCTAATTAAGGAACAACAAAATCATGAAAATGTAATTTTCTTCAAATAATCTTTTTATACATTCTACTAGTTTTTAGTATTTTTAGAAAATGATGAGACGGGGATCCCTGGGTGGTGCAGCGGATTAGCGCCTGCCTTTGGCCCAGGGCGCGATCCTGGAGACCCGGGATCGAATCCCATGTTGGGCTCCCGGTGCATGGAGCCTGCTTCTCCCTCTGCCTATGTCTCTGCCTCTCTCTCTCTCTCTCTCTGTGACTATCATAAATAAATAAAAATTAAAAAAAAAAAAGAAAATGATGAGATAACAAATACACACATAAATCTACAACTTTAGCCTTAAACCTTAAGACAACACGACCAAACTTATATTAAATTCATACTTGGCAAACTTTCCTAAACCTCAATAGGATTATTAAGTATTTTAAAATATACCATGAGAACAAAATGCTAGAATAGAGCGTAAATAAAAGATACGGTCAACTCTTGCCTAAATCCCTGTAATTACAACCAGGCAAAATTTTTTAAAAAATTCTTAAAAGACAACATTTCTTCATTTATTCAACTTTTCTACCATTTCATTTAGTATGTTTTTCTGTTTATAAAGCAGTGCTTTTACATTCTTTCCATTTGTAGGAGTCTAGAAAATTACACACAGGGCAACAAGGTTTTACAGGAGGCAGACCTCGTCACCAGTGCTTTACCTGATACAAGGTGCTTCTCGGACAGCATGATTTTTGTAACAGGACTTCGGTGAACTGTGAAAGTCTGAAAAAGCTGCGGGCCTGATCCCACGGTCTCGGGGTGCTGCACGATCACTCGCACTGCTCCAGAGCTCGTACCATAGGCAATCTCAATCCAGTTACCAGAGACACCTACACGAAGTCAGAAGTTGAGAGGGGGCATATTAGAGGATGACAAGAAAAAAAAAAGCTGCCCTGTGATAAAAGCAGTAGAGCTGGATTCAGTGCTTTTATGAGCCCCAAATCCAGCCTGGCAAAGACGCTGTACTAAAGTCATTATTTCCGTTACAAATCATTTCCCACGCCTCCCTCCCAGATAGACCTGGGCTGTCTGTTAGGCTCTATCACAGCAACTACAACCCCACTCCTCGATTTCCAAGTCTCTCTCTACTCATTATTGATATAGACTGAATCACAACCATCTTTTTATTTATATCACCTTACAGGGTACCTGAGACATGGCAGGTCAATAAATGTTTAAATAATTAGTAAATCTGCCATGCTAAGAATGCCACTCACATAACATAGTATTCCTAGAGCAATATTCCATATCATTTTTAGCCTAGGATGACCATGTGTTTCACTTTTACTTTTGCTATATAACTGATTCTTCAATAATTAGGCACATACCATTTAACAGATTCAAAATACTTAGCTCTGAAACAAATATACCCATTACATTGCCTACATCATACGGTGTCTCTTCTATTATGTACAGCTCATTGTGTCAAGTTCACCTGTGACTTTTTTTTAACAAAAAAACCCAAGTGTCCATATTCTACCACATATTTAAAGAAAGAATGGAGGTCAGTGACCCATATACTTAAGAAGGTTCCTAGATAAGAACCTTTTAGTTTTAATCGTTGTTCTTCCTGATTCACCTGAAGATACTTGACTCAACAGAGAAAGAGCACTACCACAGGAAACACTTCTCATGACCTAAAAGGGGACTCCATCCTCCCCCTGCCACTGCAAAAGAAGTTCTTTCCTTTCTTTTTAACTAGATTGAAAAAAGCAGCACACCTCATTCTAGAGCAGAGGTCAGCAAACCTTTTGTAAAAGGCTAGATGGGAAATATTTCAAACTTCCCATTCCACACTGTCAACTGTTGCACAAAAGCAGCCAATGACAACATACAAGACTATCAACAAAGAAAGTAGTTTAGGGACTCATCTTAGCACAATATAGTTGAAATCCCACTGTAATTTTAATCAAAATAATCTGCATACAGTACAATATTTATTTCACAATGAAAATGATTTCCTTCATGAGTTCAATAAAATGATGATGTTCTAGAACACATTCAGATTTATTAATATTACTGGACACATGTCAATATTTCCTGTAACTCTTTTCATGATAGATAAACTTTAAATTCTACATTTATGTTTTATCTTTCAATGTAGAATATAAAAAATATAAAAATTCTTAATAATTTACAGAACAAGCTTGTTAATTAATTTCATTGCAATGGCCTCTGAAAGAATGAAAGCTACAGATAGTAAATCCTCAAATAAAATGTCCTTTTCTACAACAAATTATAAGTTTTCCAAAGAAATAAGGCAATTTCCAACAGAGACTAGCAGTCTAAGTAAGAGCTTTCTCACTTCTGTTTAAAAAAATAAAAGCTTCTAATTTCAAAACAAAGTCAGCTACAATAAATAGGAAGGTAAATGTGCAGATCATTATTTTAATAATTTAAATATAATTCAGAAGAGGAAAAGTTCTAATTTCCCATCTCAACTTATGCTCGTTTATGGGTCATGTTTGACTTCAACACAAATATAAACTTTAGACTAAGAGATGATATCCTTCCAACTGCAGTTCTCCGAAAAAAAGGACTGGGTTAGTTTTAGTATAATAAGCCAATAAATGAATATATATTCCCAAAAACAGGTCAAGAACTTGTAAGAAGTTTGCCATGTACTAACTTGTTTTGGGTGTGAGGTAAACACTGAGCGCAGTGATGGCATCATTGGAAGGATCGTGATAAAGCTCAGTTACAAGAAGATCATTGTCCTTCATTCGCAAAGGAAACTTCTGCATATCTAAAAAATTAAAATTTTAAATAATGTTAAAATAGTGTATCTATTTAAAACTAAAAAAGGTATTATTTTTTAAAAATCATATTAAATAGGACCAGGGTAAGCATCTGTAAACTTACCTATGTAATATATTGATCCATTGTTACAGCCCAGTAGAAGGAATGAACCAGCAGTGTCGTAACTTGTTATAGGAACAACATCTTGAACCTGATGAAGATTATTATTAGATGTTAGATATTATCATTTATATTTCCTGCTCAATTTCCTCAAAATCTGACTCTTTTAAACAAAGAACATAAAACAAAACAAAACAAAACTCACTAGGGGTGCCTGGCTGGTTAAATCAGTAAAGCATATGCCTCTTAATCTCGGCACATGAGTTGGAGCCCCATACTGGGTGTGGAGATTACTTAAGGAAGTAAAAAAAAGAATCCACTAATAACTAAATAGGGTTTAGAAAATTACTTTATTTACATACATACACGCCCTGGTGTACATATATATATATATATATACACATATATATACATATATTATATATATACATATATACATATATATATACACATATATACACATATATATATGTGTATATATATATATTTTTTAAAGACTTACATAATTTTATTTGGCCAAGCCACCAAGAAAAAAAAAGGGGTGGGGGAGGGCGGATTATATTGTCAATTTTTTTTTCATATGTTCTCCGGTGGAGGAGGAGAGAGGTGTTCGTGATTTTGCACTTGGAGGCCTCGTTTCCTCCCGCTTTCTAACCAGGTTTGCAGATCGAGGAGCTCTAGCCGCCAAGGGGCCAGGGCTTCAGGTGCAGAATGATAGGACAATTTTTTTTTTTTTTAAGAAGTCCCAAAAAACACATACAGAGAAAAAGTAAACTTTTCAAGTTACGTGTGAAAATGCCCAAATGCCGAGGCCCCCGCTGTGCTTTGCCTGTCCAGGACGTGTGATTGGATTTTAGCAAATGCTATTAAATGTGCCCGAACATCAATTAATCACCCCCATGGTGCATAAAGTTATGTTGCCCTGGAAATAATATAGCTCCTTTTAAAACCTTTCAAAAATTTTTTATTTCTAGGGTGCCTAGGTGGCTCAGTCGGTGAAGCATCTGCCTTCAGCTCAAGTCATGATCCCAGGGTCCTGGGATAGAGCTCAGAGGGGAGCCTGATTTACCTTCTCCCTCTGCCCACTGGTCCCCCTGCCTGTGCTCTCTGTCAATAAATAAAATAAAAATGTTATTTCCAACAGCAGCACTTTCCTTTCAGAATTCCGGTGGATTATCTCCTTTCTCTTCACAAGACTGTGAGCTCAGAGCCACATTAAACTGAAGGCCTAATCTGACCAGGTTCCTTTCCCCTTCTCTCTCACAGAAGAGATTAAATGGCCTGCCCAAATTCACACAGTAAGTAGGAACAGCGTTAGAGCTAGAAAACAGATGGACTGGTTGCCAAATAGCACTTCCTCCCTGGACCATTTGTCACCTTGTTTTTGACAAGATGGTATTCCCTATCTTCATTCTTCCGCTCAAGACCTTACCTCTGTTTCTTAGGAAACAGTAAGATAAAAAAGTTCCTTTGAACTTTTGTTTTTTCAAATACTAAAATAAAAAAGTCAACTTCTCAAACAAATTAGTTAAAAAAATTATTAACTGACAGCATTTGTGCTACAAGAAAAGCAAAAGGCATAATTTTACTACAAAACAAATGAACAAACAAAAAAAAAATGTTGTTTAGAGCAGTGCCAGTAAGATTGAAACGAATCTTCCTTGTGCAGAGCCGGGCAGGAGATGCATGTGCAACTTCACAGATGACATTTAAATGAAGTATCTCCCACGTGCCAGCTATCAGCTGAGAGAATGAGTAACTGGCCCGGATGAGCAATGGGAGATACCACACTTGCTCTGCAGGAGCTTGTGAACTTGAGGGCAAAAGAGGGGAAGAAGGAGCATCACATAACGACAGGCACAGAAAGAGCTGCGATACCATCAGCAAGGAGGCAGGATCCTTAGCTTAGGCCTACGTGGGGAGAAGGGCAAAGATCAAGGAAAAGTTGAAAAGGGAGCGAAGCCGGGAAACTGAGAAAATCAAGTATGAATGAGGTAGAGGAAGGGCATGCCTGGCAGTACACCAAGTACAGAAGCAACGCACCATCTGGGTCCCTTCTTTGTGAAAGGAACAAATTTAACCAAAAGCTAAAACTCAGAAGTAATGATTCCTATAAAGCTGTATGACCCTCAGTTCTACGTGAGCCTTCTGGTGTCCTACATAGAAATGTCGAGATTCAATGACCAACCCCCACTTCCACCCACCTGCGCTAACCCCAGCTCAGGTGTCTGTTTCAGCAGAGCCAACAAGTTTTGCGGCAGGGCAACACTGAAAGCTTTTCAGTGATAAAGATGTCTGAAGAATGGAGGGAAGGCTGCTTTAAACCAATGACCAGTTTTCTTATACCAAGTTCATTTTTTTAGTTCTAGCACTCTAGAAAGAGCTTCAACTGCTACACCAGAATCTTCAGAGTAGGAGGATGGGGACAGATATGGGCATGAGATTCCTTCGCCAGGAATGAAGGGGGCAGCAGCCTGGAGCATCCCATGGCATATCTAGGGCAAACGTTTCTACCATGTGTTCTCTGGTAAGATGGGATTAGAGCCTTCCTATTTCTTTTTCTGCAACTCTTGACCCAAATCCTTCCTACTTTTCCTTCATGCGTACCCCTCAGTACAAGCACAGAGAAGGCAGAGGATGAGGAAGGTTACAGAGGAGTCAGGACTCAGTTCTTCCCTCCCAGCATAAGTGAGAGTCAGTTCTTCGGCGACCTCCTCTTCTCTACCCTAACAATGTCCTATCAGGAATCTGAGACACTGTACTGATTCACGTATTTGGCTGAGTCAGGGTGGTCACAAATCTACTATGCAAGTGGATTTTCTCTGCTAAGGTAGCACATATTCATTATTTCTTATGTGCAAAATTAAATGAATACAATTTCAAAATTATCAGTCCCCCCCCAAAAAAAAAATCCATCTATGTTCCTAAGCAACACAAGGCCCCTAGAGTCTTTCAACCACAGCCTCTACCTAATCATTTTTAATAGGATGTTTTACCCTTCATCCATTACTTATTAAGTAATCCCTTATTCAGATTTACCAGCCTATCAATTTATTTGCTGATATTTATTTATAAATATCCTTCTTATTAAAGGGCATTTTTTAAAGATTATTTATTTATTTTAGAGAAAGAGAGAGAACACGAACAGGGGGAAGGGCATGGGGGGTGCGGGGGGCAGGGGCAGACTCCCTGCTGAGCCGGGAGCCTGATGAGGGCTTGATTTCAGACCCTGAGATCATAACCTGAGCAAAAATCAAGAGTCAGAAGTTTAACTGCCTGAGCCACCTAGGTGCCCCAAAGGGGAACTTCCTTAGTGCCTCTTTTATTGAAGATTATAAGTTTAAACAACAAAAAAAGAACAAAAACCTGAAACATCTCTTTTTAAAAATATTGTTTCTTTTTTCTTACTCAAATCAGATACAATCTTTGTATAAACTTTTAAACTTTCACGAAAATCTTAATGAGGGGTGCTTGGGTGGCTCAGTCAGTTAAGCGTCTGCCTTCAGATCGGGTCATGATCTCAGGGGCCTGTGATCAAGCCCCAAGTCTGGCTCCCTGCTCAGCGGGGAGTCCGCTTCTTCTCCCTCTTTCTATGTTCCCACTTGTGCTCTGTCCCTCACTCTCTCTCTCAAATAAATAAATAAAATCTTTTTAAAAGTTAAAAAAAATTAAGTAAAATAATTTTTAAAAAATATTTTATTTATTCATGAGAGACACACACACACACAGAGAGGCAGAGACGCAGACAGAAGGAGAAGCAGGCTCCAATGCAGGGAGCCTGACGTGGGACTCGATCCCAGGTCCCCAGGATCAGGCCCTGGGCTGAAGGTGGTGCTAAGCCACTGAGCCACCCAGGCTGCCCAGTAAAATAAAATTTTATTGAAGCTGTCCTAGGGCACCTGGGTGGCTTAGTCAGTTAAGCATCTGCCTCTTGATTTTGGCTCAGGTCCTGATCTCAGGTTCTATGATGGAACCCTGCATGGGGCTCTGCACTGGGTGTAGGGCCTGCTTAAGATTCTCTCCTTCTCCCTTTGCCCCACCCCCAAATCTTATTGAAGCTGTTCTAATAAGAACTGGTACCCAATAAATATTTCACAGCTTGTAGAACTTAAACACACATACATATACACACTCACCCTCTTTCTCTCTTATTCATCTGATTTAAATACTTCAAATCAATCTGGATTATACAACAGTTGTCCTTTGTACTTGGTGTGTTATTCATGGGCAGAACTGTTGCTGAAAGCCAAATCAGAACCTCTCAACCAGTGTCACAGCCGCCACAGGAGTCAGCCTCGGGTCAGAATTGTCCAGTGAGATCTGTGTTTCAGATGCTTAGATTTCATAACATACTATCTCTGCTCTGCACTACAAAGAAATTCATCTAGCTGGTATATAAGGCTTGTTTGCTGCACGAACACTCAACTTTCCTAAGGTCTTCCTGAAATGTAGAAACAAACCTACTTTGTAAGATACGGGTTTTCATTTCAGTTCATGCGTATGCCAAACAAGAAGTTACACAAAGAACTAAAAGCTTAAGAATAAAGGATACTTTTAGGATGCTAGTACAGTCTTCAGGATCCTAAAGATAGGAAAACTTTTATATGTAGTTTTGAAAACACTGGTTAGAAAAAGGTAATAAAGGGATCCCTGGGTGGCGCAGAGGTTTAGCGCCTGCCTTTGGCCCAGGGCGCGATCCTGGAGGCCCCGAATCGAATCCCACGTCGGGCTCCCGGTGCATGGAGCCTGCTTCTCCCTCTGCCTATGTCTCTGCCTCCCTCTCTTTCTGTGTGACTATCATAAATAAATAAAAAAATTAAAAAAACAAAAAAAAGGTATAAAGAAGCATGTTCCTTTAGGAACCCAAATTTACCTTAGAGGTTTTACAGATAGTATAGCTTCCCCCACCCACCAAAAGTTCAGACTTGACATAATTAGTCACATAACCTATCTAAAAGCAGACTTTCCATTAATCATTAAAACTCACATTACTCTTTACAGAAATACAGAAATATTACCAGCTGAAGAATCCTTCTGATAAGCTTTCTTCTACTTAGACTTTGGATCCACAGAGACCAGCCCTTTCCTACATTCCTTGGTCCATCACATCTATGGTAACAACCATTATAATACCTTTTGCTGTGCTTATATGGAAGGCCTTCTCTAATACTTTTTTCCCCACAAGCAGGACTTCTATCCCTCATCTAACATAAAACCTAATTTTTTGTTTCTAATCCCTTTCACTGAAGTCTTTCATTCTCTCACCACCCCTGAATCTAAGGGGCCATAAGATCTCAAGAATGCTGCTCCACAAGCTCAATTCATCATGACATTCAACCACCATTTTTTACTCAGATTGAAACTTCCAGATCAACCCATCACTTTTGCTAAGGATCTGGCATCTGGATCATGATTTACTTCTGTCTTACTCTCTACTACTCTCCTGGCACCTTAACGTACATACTGATAATCCTCACAGATCTCCGAGTCCTATATCCCATACTTTCATATTCAAGTCAGTTCTCCATTATGATCACTGAGAACTGTCCCAATTCCAAAACTTTAAATTAAATCTTGGACCACAACTGCCTATCTTTCCACTAATTCTCATTCCTTACAAGTCATCAATCTGCTTTAAGATACCTCTAGTCCCCTGACATCCTTGCATCCTTCTACCTGGCACTTCCTCACTTCTTGATCTCACTCTCCACTACTTTGCATCTTCACGTTTTCTCATCCCTTGGTGTGTCATATCCACCTCATTACATCTCTGATCCTGGATCAGTCCAATATTGCTCTTTCCTCTTGCTCCCCCTTCCTGGTCCTGAGGACTAATGGAGAGAGACTCACATAGCTCTATGACCCGGGTCCACTACAAATGTACGATTTATCATCTCTGCAATTCTTTTTTTTTTTCCATCTCTGCAATTCTTGATACATACTTCCACTGTCTTTCTCTTTCATTGAATTTATGTTCTTTGGCACTCCTTTCTTACTCTTCCATCAGAGAAAGAAGTGTCTCTAGTCTCTGTTAAGTAAACCCCTCTAAATGGTTTCAGATCTCATATACTCCTGACTTCCATGGGACCAGAAATCATCTCCATTCTTTCACTCTTCATGTGCTTTCTCTGACAACTCCCCTCTCTGACTATAAGCATGCTCAAGGTTTTTCTATTCTAGAGAAAAAAAAATAATAAATAAAGCACTGAACATATTTCTACCATCTAACCTTGATCCTTAAGCTATCACTTTGTTTCCCTGCTTTCCTTCACCACCACACTTCAAAAGGTAACTCTGAATTGGCTGTCTCTAATCTTTGATCTTTTAATTCCTCAGTTCCCACCATCTGGCTTTTCCCAACCAAAACCTAATTAACGTACATTCACAAATCATATCCTAGAATAGTGTCATTTCTCAATCATTTCATATATGTCCTTTTGGCTCTTAGTTTCCTATCTTGTCCCCTTAAATGCTAACATTTCCCAGAGTTCTTTTCTTCCTACATATATCCTCTTAACAGAAAAACTTATCAATTCTTATTTTTCAGTTGTCCATGAAGTGTTGTAGTTTCCAAATACTTCTTTCTAGCCCTTTTATCCTTCCTAAATTCCCAAGGGGTACTTCCAAATGTGTACTGAACACCTGCACTCAGACACCCGCAGGAATATCAGAGTAAACATATGTAATCAATCAAATTATTCTTCATACTGTCCCCCACCATATCTGCTTCTCCTCCTACATTCTCTTTCAATGTATTACTTATCCACCTGACTGTCACTAAGAATCTAAAACTAGAAGTACATCTCATCTGTCTCTCCTCCTTTAATTTTCCATACTCAAACCAGATACCAATCTTGTTAATTTTAGGAAGGCTTATAAAATGTTTTTCAAATAGTCTCATCTTTCCCACCTCTACCACCGCTGTCTTTAGTCAAATCTCTCTGCTTCTTTGCTGCATCAACCCCTTCACCTCCAGTCCAGCTTTCATATTGGTTACCCGTGTGGCTTCCTAAAACATGGATCTCACCACGTTCCTCTGCACTTCAAGTCCTTTAATTTTTCCTCTCTCCTTCAGAACCAGGTACTAACCCTTTTTTTCTCTTCTTCTTGTTCCTCTCAAGTATTTGAGATCATTTAGCTTGCTATCTTCTCTGAACAGGCTCAGTACTTTCACACAGATCTGCGCTTCACTCAGAAAATGAAGTTTGCCTGGACTACTATTGCAAAAGTACAGAACTTAAAACATCTCAAAGAAATGAAGAAATGTCACACCATAGTTTAACTATTAATTTTCCAAAGTGACTTAAAATTCTTGAAAACATAACCAAATCTGTGCCTAGAAGTAAATTACCACTACAAATACATACTATATTCTGTGTAATCAAAAATAGAAACAAAAAAATGGGCAGAGGATCTAAGTAGACATCTCTCCAAAGAAGACATACAGATGGCCAACAGGTGCATAAAAACATGCTCAACACCACTCATCACCAGGGAAATGCAAATCAAAACCACAATGAGTTATCACCTCACACCTGTTAAAATAGCTATTACCAGGAAGACAAGAAGTAACAAGTGTTCACAAGGATATGGAGAAAAGGGGCCTCTCGTGCACTGGAGAAGGTAAATTCCATAGCCACTATGGAAAATAATAAGGAGGTTTCTCAAAATATTATAAACAGGGACACATAGGTGGCTCAGTAGTTGATAATCTGCCTTCAGCTCAGGGAGTGATTCCAGGGCTCTAGGATCAAGTCCTGTATCAGGCTCCCCACATGGAGTCTACTTCCTCCTCTGCCTATGTCTCTGCCTCTGTGGGTCTCTCATGAATAAATAAAATCTTAAAAAAAAAAAAAAAAAAAAGATTTTAAACAGAATTACTATATAATCCAGCAATTCCATTTCTGGGTATGTATCTGAAGTAAACGAAAACACTAACTCACAAAGATACATGCACCCCCATGTTCAGTGCAGCATTATTTAAAATAGCCAAAATAAGGAAACAGCTTAGGTACTCATCAATGGATTAAAAGATAAATAACATGTAGAATATACAGAACACTTCTGAAAGAAATCGAGGAAGACACAAAGAGATGAAAAAATATTCCATGCTCATGGATTGGAAGAATTAATCTTGTGAAAATGTCAATGTTACCCAGGGCAATTTACACATTTAATGCAATCTCTATCAAAATACCATGGACTTTCTTCAGAGAGTTAGAACAAATTATTTTAAGATTTGTGTGGAATCAGAAAAGGCCCTGAATAGCCAGGGAAACATTAAAAAAGAAAGCCATAGCTGGGGGCATCACAATGCCAAATTTCAGGTTGTACTACAAAGCTGTGGTCATCAAGACGGTGTGGTACTGGCACAAAAACAGACACATAGATCAATGGAACAGAAAAGAGAATCCAGAAGTGGACCCTCAACTTTATGGTCAACTAATATGCGACAAAGGAGGAAAGACTATCCACTGGAAAAAAAGACAGTCTCTTCAATAAATGGTGCTGGGAAAATTGGACATCCACATGCAGAAGAATGAAACTAGACCACTCTCTTGCACCATACACAAAGATAAACTCAAAATGGATGAAAGATCTAAATGTGAGACAAGATTCCATCAAAATCCTAGAGAAGAACACAGGCAACACCCTTTTTGAACTTGGCCACAGTAACTTCTTGCAAGATACATCCATGAAGGCAAAAGAAACAAAAGCAAAAATGAACTATTGGGACTTCATCAAGATAAGAAGCTTTTGCACAGCAAAGGATACAGTCAACAAAACTAAAAGACAACCTACAGAATGGGAGAAGATATTGGCAAATGACACATCAGATAAAGGGCTAGTATCCAAGATCTATAAAGAACTTAATAAACTCAACAGCAAAGAAACAAACAATCCAATCATGAAATGGGCAAAAGACATAAACAGAAATTTCATCAGAGAAGACATACACATGGCCAACAAGCACATGAGAAAATGCTCTGCATCACTGGCCATCAGGGAAATGCAAATCAAAACCACAATGAGATCCCACCTCACACCAGTGAGAATGGGGAAAATTAACAAGGCAGGAAACAACAAATGTTGGAGAGGATGTGGAGAAAGGGGAACCCTCTTGCACTGTTGGTGGGAATGTGAACTGGTGCAGCCACTCTGGAAAACCATGTGGAGGTTCCTCAAAGAGTTAATTAAAAATAGATCTGCCCTACGACCCATCAATCACACTGGGGATTTACCCCAAAGATACAGATGCAGTGAAACGCCAGGACACCTGCACCCCAATGTTTAGAGCAGCAATGTCCACAATAGCCAAACTGTGGAAGGAGCCTCGGTGTCCACTGAAAGATGAATGAATAAAGAAGATGTGGTCTATGTATACAATGGAATATTCCTCAGCCATTAGAAATGACAAATACCCACCATTGCTTCAACATGGATGGAACTGGAGGGTATTATGCTGAGTGAAGTAAGTCAATCGGAGAAGGACAAACATTATATGGTCTCATTCATTTAGGGAATATAAAAAACAGTGAAAGGGAATAAAGGGGAAAAGAGAAAAAAAATGAGTGGGAAATATCAGAAAGGGAGACAGAACATGAGAGACTCCTAACTCTGGGAAATGAACTAGGGGTGGTAGAAAGGGAGGTGGGCGGGGGGTGGGGGTGACTGGGTGACAGGCACTGAAGGGGGCACTTGATGGGATGAGCACTGGATGTTATTCTATATATTGGCAAATTGAACACCAATAAAAAATAAATTAATAAAAAAACATGTAGAATATATACAATGGAATATTATTCGATCACAAAAAGAAATCATGTCATTTACAATAATATGTATGGACCTTGCAGGCATTATGAAATAAGTCAGACAGAGAAAGAAAGACAAATTCCTATGACCTCATTTATGTGGAACCTAAAAACAAGCAAACAAAATAAAATAAAAACCAAACAATAGATAAATAATACAATAAGACTGAATGGTAGTTGCCAGAGGCAGGAGTGGAGGGTGGGTCAACTGGGCGAAGGAAATCAAAAGGTACAAACTTAAAACAAACAAGCAAGCAAAAGTAGTGTCTGGTTGACTCGGTCAGTAGAGCATGAGACTCCTGATCTCAGCGTCTTAAGTTCAAGCCCCACAGTAAGGTGTGGAGACTACTTAGGAAAAAAGAAAAACAAAACAAAACAAAAATCTTCCATTTATAGAATAAGTCATGGGGATATAATATACAGCCTGACAACTCTAGTAGTGTATATCTGAAAGTTGCTAGGAGAGTGAATCTTAAAAATTCTCATTACAATAAAGAAAAAATTCTCTAACTGCATCTGGTAAAAGATGTTAACTAGAATTATTGTGATCATCTTGCAATACAGACAAATATCAAATCATTATGCTCTACCATCTGAAACTAATCTATGTCAATTACACCTCAATAAGAAGTACGTACAACAAACACTATTAATAATTTCACAAAAATAAAGCAAATGCATAATTAGCATGAGTTTCAGAAACACTTTCATTTCTGTAGTAGGCTTTAGTGAAAACCAACCTGCCAGTGCTGAGTGACAGCATTCCACACTCCCACTTTCCCCGTATGGCTCGTAGCCACCAACTGGTTACCGATAAAGAAGAGAGCATCTACAGGAACGCCAAGGCTGAACACTCCTTAAATGGTAAGAAAAAAATAAAGAGGTTAAACAGTCACCATCTTTAGAATTAATCAAAACCCACATCAAAAACATTGTGAAGGTGACTAATTTAAACTTGTTTTTGTTTCCCTAAGTTATACACACTAAACACTTTGGGGACCAAAAATAAGAAACTCAGTAAGCTCTTAAGCAGCTTGCAAAACTCCTCACAGATAAAATCTGCCCTAAGGAATCTCACACTGATAAAACATTGTATTATCTGAAGCTATGGTTCCCACACTTGGGTAACCAGCAAAATAACCAGGTAGATTTAAAGTGAACAAAATAAAAAGATTCCCAAGATTCATCCCAAGCCTGCTAAATCAGATAACCCACTACATTTTTATAAAATCTATAAGACATTTAGCTACAGCTTGCTAATAATGAACTCAGTATCTGGGAACCACTGATCTGAAGACACAAACTTGGCAGACTCAACTACCTAGAACATTTCTAGAAATCTGGACACACACACACACAGAAAAGAAAAAAAAAGCAGCAAGAAATCTTACTAAAAACATACATTCAGGCCTTTATTCAGAAATTATTTTAAACTCCTTGTTTCCCAGCTTTGCAGATCTCAATTTAATTCATTCAAAAGGCATTATATTAGGCCATGGGATTAAACAACATGAAAAGACAGGATATTACTAGGTACTTATGGTTTAAAAGACAAAAAAATGCAAACAACCAACTATAACATAATGCAACAATAGCTGAAGGATATACAAGGTCAAGCAACATCCAGAGGAGTAAAGGACGGTAAGAAAACAGGGTTAAGGATATTTCTCAGAAAAAAAATCCAACTGAGTTTTTTTTTTTTTTTTTTTTAAAGGTAAACAGTCTGTCAAATGGGGGTCAGGAATGGGCAAGCCCAGGGAATTAGAGAAAAGGGAAGACAGGATGTAGGGGAAGGAGGTTGTAGGGAGCAAATATACCACATTAAGAGCAAAAGACACAAGAGTATCTAAAGGAGAGAATTCTAGGGTCACCGTGGTATGGCATTATGGCCTTTACAGTTGTTTCTGGACAATATATAAGAGAAAAACGATGCATAAGGCTTTGAAGAAACAAACCAATTAATTCCAATTGCAGCATGTATTAAAAGATAAGCCAAAAAAAAAAACATAAGCCAAAAAAAATTTTTTTAAAAAGCATAAGCCAGAAAAGATAACGGATTTCTGTTACTCTTACACCAGTGCAGGGTATTTCTCTTTCTGTTCACAACTTTACTACATCTAAGACAAAACGAGCAGCAATAAATAACACCTTAAAAATTCTTAACCAGGGGTGGCCTGGCAGTCAGCCAAGTGTGACTCTTGATCTTGGGGGTAGTGCATTTGAGTTGTGCTGGGTATAGAGATTAGTTAAAAAAAAAAAGAAAAGAAAAGAAAAGAAAAAAAAAGAAAAAGAAAAGAAATGCTTAAACAATCTTGAAAAAGCCAAGTGCCTTGCAAGAGGAAAAACGACATACACTGGACAAAAAGAAAAGAAAAAAAAAGATTGGTGAGTACTGCTAGGAATATTTTCTATATATATATATATATATATTTTAAAACTTGTATATAAATATGTATTTATACACATGAATATACCATCTCAGCCCAATCAAAAAGAAATTCAGCAAAAATAAAATATAACAGACACACAAAAAGCCAATAAACTCTTTGACCAGATTGTCTGAGAAATAAACTTGCCACTTCAGAGTAAAAAAATCCTCATTTCACACACAATTTTAAGAAGTGCTTTAATTTTGAGGCCAAACAATGATTTAGAACATCTGAAACCACCTATATTCAGGACTATGGCCCACGGGAAAAGTAGACATAAAAACAAAACCAACTAACATCCAACATTACTTTATAGAGAAGGATGAGGTTCTGGAAAATCAAGGAAGACATTCTGAATGATCTCAAGAAATTTAAAGTGTCACTCCTACTTAGGCTCAACAATCTTGGCCACTATCCACAGGGAAGACACAGTGTTAAGTAATGACAAGTTCCTGTCTTCCGGGACCCTTTCAGCACAATATTGCTTATAGCAGCAATCTAGTAGCACTGCCTTATACAAGTTATAATGAAAGGAGTTCAGCCTCTGGAAGAACTCCATCACAGACATACCGGCCCTAGCAATTCTCTTTGGATGATGTTGTCAAGTTCTGAAGAACATTTGTAATAATAAATGGTTTCTTTTACTGGACATGAACAAATTACTATGTACCATCTTGTAACATAGCTCCCTGCCACACTAGCCTTTGAAAATAAAGCAAGGCATAAAATCTCCTTCCCTTGCTGGTATGTTACAGTGGCTACCTGTAAAAAGAGGGGGAAAAAACCACCGCTTACTTTCTTCTCTGTATCATTACTAGTGTATCATAATTTTAAAAATTTAACGATAAGACTTTTTTTCTAAAGTTGCTAGGGAGGACTTCCACTCCAGTCATATGGAATAAAGACTGGCATCAGATCATTCCTCATGGGGCCACAACGACAACATACTGGCCAAAACACCTGAGGCAGCTGTTTCCAGACACCAGATGACAGGCAGCAGAAGACGGAGAGATGAGAAATAGCCAAGAGAAGCCCTGAGTTCATCCTGGCTTTCTGGCCCTACCACAGAGAGGTGAAATTCAAGTGCAGACAGATGCTTTCCCTGAATCATGAAGAGCCTGAGATCAGAGTGCACAGCCCCTGGTGGCTAGAACTGGTGAGCAAGTTAGAAGGAAGGGGGCAACTGCACCAGGGTGGGCGTGGGGAGGGCACAGAAATTGCACAGGAGACTTCAAAATGTCTCCAGACTTTCCACATGCCCCCTAGGAGTTTCCTATGCACTGGTAGAGGCCGGACTGCACCTAGGCAGGGAAAGAATCGAAGAATCCCCCAAAACAGAAGAGAGGCTGCTAGAGGACTGAGCACTGAGTGGAGATGACAAAGGTTACACGGGCAGACGCCAGGAATCCGGGCTCAGTGGGAGTAGAGAACCCTTGCAGAACACCTCAGATATTCCTTCAGTGAAGACTCCCAAAACACAGCCCTTTGGAATAAGGACCACACCCTTGAAAAGCCGCCAAGCCCTGAAACAAAAAATAAAGCAGCGGGAGGCTACCTTCCCTTACAAAGCATAACAACTAGCCTAGCAGGATCAAGAAGACCCTGCAGTAATTTAAGTGCCTGCCAGGATAAAACATATATTTTAAAGGAAGACAGCATCCCATGTCCCTTACATAAAGTATCACATACATGTCCAACATATAATCAAAACTTCCTAGACATATAGGGCAAGAAAATGTGACCCAAAATTAAAATATGAGATGATCTAGATATTGGAATTAAAGTGAAAAAAAAAATGAAACACCTGTAATGAATATGTTGGATTTAATAAAAAGTAGAACATAATAAGTAAAAAGATTAGAAATCTCAGCAGAGAAACAAACTAAACTGGAATCCAGAGTTAATTTTAGAGCTTAGGAGTCCTATATCTCAAATGAAAAACTCACTACATGGGCTTAACCACAGAGTGAATATTGAAGAAAATAGGCTGAAGAAAATTAAAGACAGATCAAAAAATTTATCTAAAGAATGAGAAATAAAGAAATGGAAAACAACAACAAAATAATGTTTCAGTGATCTCTAGGCCAGTATCACGTGGTCTAATAGAAAACTAGTTCCAGAAAGAAGAAAGGAGAAGAGAAAGGGATAGGCCCTGGAGTAGAAGGGAAGGTGAGGGAAGGAGGGAGGGAGGGAGGGAGGAAGACAGAGAGACACATACACTGAGAATTCCCTTAGCTGTGCCAATCAAAACTGTCTCCAGACATTTCCACATGCCCCCTAGGGGATAATTATTATCCCTAGTTGCACACCTCTAATCTGGGATAGAGAACTATTATAAATCAATAGGATGACAAACTCAAAAAAGAGAACAATGACTTTAAGACACTTCCCAAAGGAAGTAATACAAATGGTCAATAAGCACATGAAAAGATATTCAATATCATTAATCAACAGGGAAATATAATTAAAACACTTCAAAAAAAAAAAAAAAAAAACACTTCATAACTCACCCCATACACTGCTAGCAGAAATGTAAAATAATACAACCACTCTGGAAGCCAGGTTGTTTCTTATAACATTAAGCATACATGTTTCACATGACCCAAAAATTCCACTGTTAGGTTATTTACCTTGAGAAAACATATACACAAAACAAAAACAGAAAAGAAAACATGTCCAGAGAAAGACTTTTTCTTGAATTCATAACACCCCTGAATTGGAAATAAACTAAATGTCCATGAGCAGATAAATGTATAGACAAATTCTGGCATCCTAATTCAATGGAATATTACTCAGCAATAAAAAGAACAGACCACTGATACATACAATATAGATGAATTTCAGAAACACTATGTTAAATGAAAGAAGCCAGACACAAAAGAATACATACTATGTAATTCCACTCAGGAAATCCCAGACAAGAAACCTAATCCATGGTGATAAAAAACTCAACTGTGTCCACAATGGGATTTATGCTGAATGCCTGGTTTCCTACACTTGATCTTAGCTAAAAGGCTGAGAAGCGATGAACGCCTGGTTTCCTTTTGGAAATCTGGACATTTTATATGTGCTAGGGAGAGGGGGCCTGTGTGACTAGGCTCCAGTAATAAACCTGGGCACCAGGTGTCTAATGTGCTTCCCTGGTAGCCATCACACAGCTTTGTTACAATTCATTGCTGGAGATATTAAGCCTGTCCTTTGAGACACCACTGCAGGAGAACTCTTGAAAGCTTATACCTGGTTTCCACTGGAATTCACCCCATGTCTTTTTGGCTGACTTTGCTTTGTGTGTTTTCACTGTAATAAATCCTAACTCTAAGTAGTTCTTGCTGCATCCTGTAAGTCTTCCTAGTAAATCATGGAACCTGGAAATGGTCATAGGGACCCCTCACAGAAACATAATTCTGAAGTTAAGAGCAGGGGACCAGATTAGCTATATGAACATGCAAGTCATCAGCACACAGAATCCAAAGCCATTAGAGTATATGAAATCACCAACAGAATAAATATAGAGGAAAGATGAAATCCAAGGACTGAGCTCCAGGATACTCCAACATTTTGAAGTCAGTCAAATGAGGAAGAACTATTAAAAGGAACTGAGAAGAAATAAAGAGGGAGGATACAAATCATGATTATACAGTCTCCTGGAAACCCAGGGAAAAAAGTCTTCAAAATGACTCACTAAATGTATCAAATGACAGCTCTAAAGTTTTAATAAAATGAGACCAAGAAAGGACCATAGGATTTAGCAGAGTACAGACCACAGGTAATACTAGCAAGAACAGTTTCATGAAGTGGTGAGGGCAAAAGAATAATTAGAGCAACTTCAAAAAAGAACAGAAGAGGACACAGAACCAAGATCAGACTCCTTTCTTTTGCTTTAGGAAAACAGAAAAATGGAGCAAAAACCGGAAGAGACTGTAGGGTAGTTTTTATTGCTATTCTTAACAGAATTTCAGCATGGTTGTATGCTGGTGGAAATGATCCAACAGAGTGCACAGTACAATGAAAGAGAGAGAAGAAGAGCCACTGGAACAATGTCCTTGCATAGGTGAAAGTAAACAGGATCTGGTATTCAACTAAATATAAGGAGCTGGCCTTAGAGTAGAGACAACTTGATCACAGTAACCAAAATGTACCCTATTGTGAGCACAGATACACCAAGATGGACAGATGTTGATCTTCTCCATTTTCTCAATGAGAATGACCATGAAGTCTAAAGAAAGGCAATCAGGGATCCCTGGGTGGCGCAGCGGTTTGGCGCCTGCCTTTGGCCCAGGGCGCGATCCTGGAGACCTGGGATCGAATCCCACATCGGGCTCCCGGTGCATGGAGCCTGCTTCTCCCTCTGCCTGTGTCTCTGCCTCTCTCTCTCTCTCTCTGTGTGTGTGACTATCGTAAATTAAAAAAAATAAAAAATAAAAAGATTTAAAAAAATAAAAAATAAAAAAATAAAAAAATAAAGAAAGGCAATCAGTTGAAATAGTCCTTTAGGAGAGTGACAGAAATGACAAAGGATGATGCAATAGGACTTCTGGGTAGCTTTTAAAGGCCACTTGAGGGCAGAGGTCATGAACTGAGACTAAGTACTGAGCGCATTTCTTTTCCCTAGTCATATTTTGTTATTCAAGTGGAAAGGCGGATTTGGCCAGGGTTGCGGTTTCTCCAGGTTTTTCACAGCGAAGAAAGTGGTACAAAAAAACCTGAGGCTCACACTAGTGTGAATGTAATGACAGAATCGAAACCTGATAAAAAGGGAAGTGATAAGTAAAGATCCCCATGGAGTTAAAGAATTTTTGAGCTGGGAACCAGAGCCCATTACTTCAAAAGAATAAAGGACAGTGACCCAGAAGAAGCTGAAGACTATCCCCCAAGCACAAGGCCAGATGACATGAGATTTGAAATTTGGGGAAGTGGGGTGGGAAGCTGGGGGAGTAGGGACGCAAAATGGTCTAGAACAATAATCCTCAAAGTGTGGTATGTGAATCTCTGTGGGTCTCCAAGATTCAGTCTAGAAGTCGGAGAGGTCAAGACTATTTTATGTAATGTTAAAGAATTATTGGACTGTTTTGCTCTTATTATCTCAAGAGTGTACAGGGGAGTTTTCCAGACACTACATGATATCATGGAATCATCATTATGACAGCTAACAAAATCTATCTATTTATTCTTATGTTTTCTAGAATTCTCCGTGTTGGTAGCTTTAAGATATAACTGTAAATTTCCCCAAGACTAACTTAGTTTGTTCTAAATACTTCCACTATGTTCTTAATCCGCTATCTTCAGTTTTAGCTGCTATAATCTCTGTAAGCTGATTATTGTTCAATAAGTTATTTTAAAATCTAAACTTTCCTTGAGCTTACGAAGAAATATACATTTTGTTCTGTTTTGCAGTATTGCTATTAAAAATGCTCTGGAAACACTCATAAATTTTTAAAATTTATCTGAAACTGTATAAAATACTTTATTCTAAAATAAATTTATTCTAATATAGTTTTCATCTACTTATTGATGATTTTTGGCTTTAAAAATGAAAAAATTAAAAAAAAATAAAAAATAAAAATGAAAAAATTACAATATTTGCCTGTTCAACCCACAGCTGCACCATCGAAGTCTAATGGTGTTGACAAATATATGTGTAATATGAAAAGGGGACTGGGAAACACTGAGCAAAACAGGAAATAAATATTAGAAATAACAACTTCAAATGGTGATAACTTGCCTTATTTATACCTATGAAACAAGACATTTTTTTAAAGATTTATTTATTTGACAGAGACAGAGATAGCACAAGCAGGGAGAGCGGGAGTGGGAGAAGCAGACTCCCTGCTGAGCAGGGAGCCTGATACAGGGCTCGATCCCATGACCCTGGGACCACGACTCAAGCTGAAGGCAGACATTTTTATCTGACTGAGCCACCCAGGGGCACCAGTGGAAAAAAATATATAAATAAAGATGTGAAAGTCTTTAAAAGCCAGACACTGTTATAAAATTTCAAACTGGGAATGAAAAAGGCACTGAAGCACCTTACAGGGTACGTTATGACATTGCACTGGCGAGAGAGGTGCGCCCACTTGCTGTAAAGCTCAGAAGGCCTTGAAGACGTGACAATGCTGACTGCCTGCTAGATAAAAGAAATCACCATGTTGCCACTTTCCAATTGCACAGTAAGTCCCTGAATTAGATACCTGGCAGACATACCTGCCAGCAGGATGTTTTTGTCCTACAAACAGATAAATATACAGATGTAGCTGGACCTGGTATTTTGCTTCTGTTAATCTGGCATCAGCACCAACCTGTCATTAAAGATCTTTGGTGTGAATGTTTGGCCACAGACGGAATACCCATGGTGTTCAAAACTTTTATGAATCTCATGCTTTACCCTTAAGCATCTGTACTGACGTTTGTGCTGACTGTGCAATGCAAGGTGGATGAGAATAGCGGGTACCTCAGCACCAATGAAAGGAAGGACACCAAACTGTACCAATAATCATTCCTCTTGGCCACATGCTCCCAAGAAAAAAAAGGCCAATTTAACTTCAGAATGGCCTTGATGAAGCAATCAGTATAAAAATCTGTACTAAATCTTAATTTAGTAAATACTAAAACTTAATTTACTATGCGTTCTTAATATTCTGTGTGACTAAGTACTATGTTTGTGTCAAGGAAAAGTATTTCCTTGCATGCTAGAGCTGAGAGCTAACCTAGCTGTTCTTTTCACAGAATACCATTTTTATCTGAAAGGAGGACTAGCAATTCCAATTCCGATTTGAGTATTTGGTAGACTTACCACAACAGTGAACAAAGTAAGCTGGTTACTTCAATGATAAAAATTCATGGTTTCAAGTGAAAATTAGAATTTTGGAAAACTTTCATCTGTCATAGCGAATATGATGGTTTCCCAATACAAAGAAGTTTAGGGATGTGATCAGTAGTTACGTAATAAGTGTGATTTGGGGTTTTTTTGGAGATGTTGTACAATGAAAGATATCAACACTTGAAAGATCTACCTAACTCAGTAAACCAACATTTTCCAAATGACCAATGCATGATGTGACAAAATCATGCATGGATAAAAGATCCACTTAAAGTACAAAATAGATGGATGAATTTTAATTTAACAGAGTATGCAAAATTCATTGATACAATTTCAAATGCTTAGGACAATTGCAAAAAAGCATAGCCATGGTTATCTGAAAAGACTATAAAAATGTTTCTCCTAACTACGTATCTGCATAAAGCCAAACTTTCTTCATATAGTTCAACCACGGGGCGCCTGGTGCCTTCAGCTCAGGTCATGGTCCCAGGGTCCTGGGATCAAGCCCCGCGTCGGGCTCCCTGCTTGATGGGCAGCCTGCTTACCCCTCTCCACTGCTTGTGCTCTTTCATGCATGAGCACACTCTCCCTTTCTCTTAAGTAAATAAAATCTTTAAAAAACAAAAACAAAAAAACCATAACGCAGCACACTAAAAACACAGACATCAGAATTCAATAAAATAGTAAAGGGATTTACAAACTATAAGCCAATGCCACTCTTCTCACAAACGTTTCTGGAAAACAAAGCTATTTTTCATTAAAATGTTATACAATGTTACCATACAATGGGTTTATTATTGTTATTTTTAAACTGATTAATATTTATAAAGATTTCAGTCTTAATCCCCATTATGTTAAGTAATGGTATAATCTACACAAGCGAAATCTCTTGATAGTCCTGAATAACATTTTAAGGATACAAAGTAGTTCTGAGATTAAAAGGTTTGAGAAATTTCTGGTCTAAGTACAACAAATGAGGAAAATCAAGAAAGTTATTTACCCTGCCTTCAGGCCCCATAGTATAAGAAAATGGAGAAAAATTAGTCAACACTACCTGGGATCCAGGAAAAGCACATTCTCATAAAGCAGCCAGGTTTCAGTCAGAGCATATTGGAAAAATATTCTTCCCCTTTCCTAAAACATCATTTTTTTTTTCCCTTCTTACCAGATCTTTCCTCTTGTATTGAGTGGTCCTATTGTCACTGAACCCTGGAAAGATGATGCAGCAGCTCTAGCTAAGTAATAGCGGGGTTGGTTCTTACAAAGATGGGCAATCCCTCTTAAACTTCAGAATATTACATATACCAGATCAAACTGCAGCATAAACATAAAAAGATTTTCCCTACCAATTTCACTTCCGCTCCCTCCATCTTGGACGCTCCATAAGATGATGCTACTCTCCGAAGCAACAGCAACCATTTTGTCTTTGTCTCCATGCGGACCTCCAACTACTTTTGCATTTAAAGCTACTCGCTCAATAGTCCAATCCAAATATGGGCTTGTAAACACTTGTTGCCATCCTGAAGATTCTTTAATTCTGTTAAGTAAGAATAGAAACATATGTGAGACTCAGCAGCAATTAAGCAAACAATACAAAGGAATGTACCAAAAATTTTAATCACAGCTATATTTATTAAATATAAAATTTTGCCAATATATTTCCTCTACAAAGCCAGAACATTATTCCTAAGGTATCTTATTTTTACATACAAAGGAGATATAAACCACTTAAAAAGAGATCAGAGTTCTGAATTTCTCCAAAGAAAAGTTCAGAAAAATCCTTTAAGTTTGAAAAAAGTTTTAACAGCTTAAAATAAAAGATTGTTTCTTTCACTTTTCTACACAGAAAAGTGCTACAATCATTATCTATGGATACGAATGGCCAACAAAAATCAGAATTTTAGGATAATTATTCCTTTCAGTGATTTAACCAGTTATTCAGTTACTAACTGAAACTACCTACAATCAACCTATTATTTTTTGGTATTTCAGGTGACAAGGTGATAGTCCATCCAAGCAAACCAAGACAAAGTAGTAATCTGGTATACATACCATTATGCATTCCAGTATCTTGGACAAGCAAATGAGTAAAATGTAGGGCTTTGGAAACCCTCAGATTTCAAAAGGTTTCTTTCTAAATGAAAAAATTTCATAAGCCTATTTTTCCCCATAAATAAAGACCTATCAGGGTTCAGATTTGCAGTTCAGTGAATATAAATGCTTTAATATTTCATTTGTGATAAATATACCTATAATTTTTTTTTCTGCCTTATCTGAATTTAAGTCTTTCAGACATGTATTATACATGCTTATAGAGCCAGCCTTCATACATTCAGAACTTAGAGTAATGCAATCACAACAATGAGTGACATAAACTTTGAGTATCTATTTTTAAAGTTATACCGGGATCCCTGGGTGGCGCATGGGATCCCTGGGTGGCACAGCGGTTTGGCGCCTGCCTTCGGCCCAGGGTGCGATCCTGGAGACCTGGGATCGAATCCCACATCGGGCTCCCGGTGCATGGAGCCTGCTTCTCCCTCTGCCTGTGTCTCTGCCTCTGTCTCTCACTCTCTCTCTGTGACTATCATAAATAAATACAAATTATAAAAAAAAAAAAAAAAGATTTAAAAAAAAAAAAGTTATACCAAACAAATATGCAAAAACAAAACTGTAAAGCTTTTATTTGCCTTGCCTAAAGAGAATAAACACAACATGAGGAAAATAAGTACCCGTTTATTTATATACTATTTGACATATTCATCACAAAAAACAAATTCAGTATTCATAAATGATGAATTACCTAAAGACCTAACTGGAATCACTTTAGCTTCGTTTTTGTTTAAAAATACAGCCACAATTCACAAAAATATGCAATTCAGCCTTCTTACTAATTGCAAGAACTAATGACTTCTGTAACTCCAAAGGAATACATAGAAAATGTACAATACTTTTAAAGAAAATGTACAATTTTTCCTAAGCATTATATGGTCTGCAATTACCCACTTCGGCCACCAGATGGCAACATGTGTTATGACAGACAAATGGAAATAATCATTTTAATAAACTCTAAGCATTTACCAACACTGAGATATGAAATATAGATCCTTTTAGGAACTGTCAAACTGGACACAAAGCAGGGATTGCCAGCACTTTAAGAATGACAATATGCTGCTACATGGATGCAGACATATACTCAGCTCTTAATTGTTCAATAAAGAGATGCTGTATTGATTTAATGAGGTGAACAATGTGATTTTGTGATCATTAATTTAGAAATACAATAAAACTGTTATGTGATATAGTCTTTTGCAGAGATCATACTTCTACGTTATCTTTCTCTGTAAAAATTAGGGTACTATGAAATAAAGAGATGCTGAAAAAGAGTACAAGACTTGAGATAACGTTTTTGAGAATAACATTAGAAAATTTGATTCAATATGATATGCGATACTTCTGTTTTAAGTTAAAATTAAATACAAAGCTGAATATATATATATATATATATATATACTTTATGATTTTCCAAACAAGTAATACAAAAGTAAAAATATGTAAAACAAGACAGAATGAGCTCTGAAAAGCACTCCATCTTCTTCCTCCTGCTCACCGGACCAACACTATAAAATCAGGACAGCTATGCAAAGAATAGGATTATCTTCCACATTATAATCTCAAAAAAAAATAGTGGAACAATCATGCCTGATGACATTTTGAAACTTACTACATAAATACTGTACTTCAAATTTATGGGAATATATTAAACGTCAGAAAAACAAAAGAAGAGTCTAAAATTAGATCCAAGTATACATATAAACATAAAGAAAAATAAAGGAGGGCGTTCAAATTCAATGCAAAAGTATAATTTATGTGATATATAATCAGAACATAATTAGCTACTACCTACCTGAAAGAAAAGAAAATAGATTCCTAAATCTCACACGATAAAGCAAAAGTAAATTCCACGTGGATTAAAGATCTAAAGAGAAATGCAAGATCAAAGAGGGCAGCAATTTACACAACTCTGGAGCACCTGAGGGGTGCAGTTGGTTGAGCATCTATTGGACTCTGAATTTCAGCTCAGGTCCAGGTCTCAGCGTTGTGAGATCAAGCCCTGGTCAAGCCCCCTATCAGGCCTTTGTGCTCAGCACGGAGTCTCCTGGAGATTCCCTCTCTTTCTGCCCCTCCCATTCGTGCTGGCTGTCTCTCTCAAATAAACAAACCTTAAAAAAAAAAAAAAAGGAAACCACTACTCTTCATAAAAGTAAAGCCTGAGAATGTAGAAAATTAGAGAATCTAGTTGAGAACATACAGGGATTCCATGTACTATTTCATTTCTTAGGGTCTTAAATTTATTAATATAAAAAGCTGTGGAAAAACAACTTGTGGAAAAGATTATACTATTAAAATAATTTGAATATTTCTTTTGCAATCTTTTTATTGCCGCTGTGTTAAATGACTTAACTGTACATGAAGAAATAGAGTATGTCCTCAATTCTTTTTCTTTTGTCACTATACATATTAGAAAGCAAAAGGTCATGGTCAAAAGCAAACACAAAGAATGGGAAATGTAACAGCATCCTTCTTCTATTTGTCACCCAGTGAGTAAAACTGTGCAAAACTCCATGTCTCTGTCTGGCAAGCAGCAATCTTTAGCACTGCTGAGCAATAACATCAGCTATACCTGGAAAACTGATTATAATTATTACACAATTCCTCTGCAATTTATCAATAAAAATATGTACGTAATATTTAAGCAAATAAAAAGGTGAAGTCTAGAATAGTTTCCTCACATTATTTATTATTTTTTTTTAGTTTCCTCAATTTAGATCCGTAAGTTTAGTTCAAAACACTTCCTAAAAAAAAAATTCCTTCTTTCAAATCAGTCTTGCTTCATATATAAAAGTCATCCCCCAGGATACCCCGGTGGCTCAGTGGTTGAGCATCTGCCTTAGGCTCTAGGGTGTGGTCCTGGAGTCCTTGGATTGAGTCCCACACTGGGCTCCCCTTGGGGAACCTGTTTCTCCCTATACCTATGTCTCTGCCCCTCTCTCTGTGTGTCTCATGAATAAATAAAATCTTTAAAAAATAATAAAAGTCATCCTCCAAAGAAATCATCCAAAGTCATTTCCATAGCATTTACTAATTAAAATAAAAAACAGAATGCTCTCAAAATGAAGTTTGCACTGAATCCCTACTACAGTGAAAATATAAAGCAGAGGGATGCCTGGGTGACTCAGTGCCTTAGGCTCAGGTTGTGATCCCGGGATTCTGGGATCGAGTCCCACGTCGGGCTCCCCACAGGGAGCCTGCTTCTCCCTCTCCCTATGTCTCTGACTCTGTCTCTTATGAGCAAATAAATAAAATCTTAAAAAAAAAAAAAAAAAAAAAAAGAGAAAAGAAAAGAGAAAAAGCATAGATTACTGTTACAAAAGGCTTTTTTACACATATGGCAAACCTATCATAAAGTCAGATTAGAAAAGTCTATCTGGGATCTTTTAAAATGTCATCTGTAAACTTTAGAAGACATTTTAAATATTTTTAGTCTATTGTGGGTATTTTTAAAATCTAAACTTAGTAATGACAAATTGTTATATATTCTTTTATTTTTCAGCAGTTAAGTGGGATCACAGTCTAGGCTAGACTCCCACAACCACTATGACCATTCTATCATCAGTATCATTGTATACAGTGATTCTGAAATAAGAATCCTATCCCTTCTTCAATTTAAAAAACAGAATCACTAGTCTACACTCTTCCTAATTCTCTTTTAGTTTCTGAGCATGCAAGAATTAATAAAACCAAACTACCTTAAAAAAAAAAAAAAACTACCTCTGTGTAAGTCTCATACAATATAGATATTAAACTGTATCACTTCTGCCCACAACTGTCCCACTTCACTACCTCACTCCCAACTATTTGATAGTCATGAGGAGTGTAGAGTCTTACTATGTCCAACTACGGAGTACAAAGGACTGAAATCATTACAGACAGAAAAACAGGGCTCATGTTAATAATGCTGCCTAGTCATTTATTATAGTAGTTAAATGATTCAGAAACTGAACATAATAATAAGCAAAAAGAAATAACTTCAAGATACCTCCAGTGATATCACAGTTGATATCAAGTGGGAAGTAGACAAAGGCTATCAGTAATACTTACCAACTTAGTTACAAAAATAAAAACAAACTAAAGCTAGTGAAGAGATACAGAAGTGAGCAAAATATGCAGGAAAAAAATACAACGACTAGCCAACACTTAAGTCCATAAATATAAAATCACAATAATCATTTTTTAAAAAGATTTTATTTATTCATGAGAGACACAGGGAGAGAGGCAGAGATATAGGCAGAGGGAGAAGCAGGCTCCATGCAGGGAACCCGACGCAGGACTCGATCCTGGGACCATGAGATCACACCCTGAGCCAAAGGCAGACACTCAACCATTGAGCCACCCAGGCGTCCCAAAATCACAATAATTAAAAACGACCCCCTCTCCACAAGTAAACCATTACTAGTTCTACAGTACCTGTAACACACAGCAAAATGGGCATATGCAGCTACAATCCAGTTGTGATGGCCAGCTACTATGAGAACCTTTCGGGGATCCACAGGAAATCCTGTTGGGTTTAGAAAAAGAAGTATTTTAGGTTCTAAAGCAAGGGTTGGTAAACTATGGCCCGCCCATTGGCCGTTTCCAATCACTTCTACCTATCTGGATAAAGTTTTGCTGAAACACAGCCACGCGCATATGTTTCCATGTTGTCCTCGGCCGTTTCCACGCTGCAATGGCAGAGGTGAACAGTTCTGACAGAGCCTAAAATGTTTACTGTCTGCTTCTTTATATAAAAAGCTTGCCAACCCCTAGTCTAGAGATTGAGAGCAAACTGATATCACATACTTTTTAAGTAAAAATTATCTTACTGGAGACTTTTCAAGATATAAATATTAAAAAGAAAGATGAGGCAAAGATTACATTTTAAAAAACTAATTACTTGGTATTACTCAGAACTAAAAACATATGGTTTTTTTGGTTTTGGTTTTTTTTTTTTTTTTTGTCTGTTTCTGGGGTCTTTGCTTACCTAGCCGAACAGTCTCTTCCCCGGTTCCAGAGACAGCAGGCTGGGCTCCATTTCCCCGAGCTTCACCTTCTGTAGAATTTAGTCCATTCCTAGAGCCAGCAGAGGACCTAGTTGTGTTGTTTATTTTACGACTGGGAATACCTATAAAAAGAAATCATATGATACATTTATTTCTAAGTTTCAGGTACTAAAAATTCAAAATTTCACATTATAACAAAGAAACATATAAATGTGAATTTCACCACAGCCAAGCTACACCTTCCAATATAGCAATTTATGGTAAGTGATTTAATTATCATAAAAAACAACAAAATGAAAATGAAATAAATTCTTTTAACAGATTTCTGATACTTATCATGTTATATGTAATAAATAAAATAAAAATAATAAGTTTTACTTTATTATATTCCATTTTCAGCTAACTCTAGGTTCCTGACATAAGCCATTAATCATTAATCCATCCAGTCTGTCACCAGTGTTTATAGTACAGCTGCTTTGTGTTAGGTACAACATACTCATGGAAATTTCTTTACAGCCAAATTGCCCCTTGCTTCCAGTGTCTTTTATTTGACAGGTGAATCTTTTTTGGAAGGAAATCTTGCTCAGAAGCCCACCTTAACACAGGCAAAGGCAGAAGTCTCTCAGCTGACCAAGGCAGGGGCAAGGAGGACGCGCTGCACCTGCCTCTCTGCTGTACACTGACCTATCTCTCTGCACAGCTCCTGCGGTTCTACAGAAAGGACAGCCGACTGACAACCAGTCCTGGAACAAAGGGGCTGGCAAACTATGGGCCAGGGCTGTTGATGTCAACAGAGCTGCTCTGGTCTCATCTACTCACTTCCCCAGAAATGGCAGAATGGAGTGGTTGCCACACAGATGTTCTAGCTCGTGAGCCTGTCTGGCCTTTTACAGATAAGAAAAAGTTTGGCACATCCCTGCTCTGACATACAGGATAGTATGACTTCTGTTAAAGTTCTCGACATTTCTGGGATCTTTAGACCTGAGAAACTCAATCATCGAGGAAGAGACTTTCCTCTATGTATGCTTGTGCCTTGCTTACTGATTAAAAAAAAAATTTAAAGACTAAATAAAGTAGAAGTACCTGGTGGAGGCAAATAACCATGAAAAAGGACACTGCCGCAAGATGAGCGCTCCAATTCTTCACACAGGAGAAGCCTTCTTACTGAAAACATTTCAAAGCAAACTTGTCAAGAGTACATGCAAACAGAAAAATAGTACTCCATTTTTATTGTCTCTAGTTTGAGAGGGTAAGGAAAGAAAAGAAAATGTTTAAGTTAAATCTTAAATCAGTTGACATCTATTTACTATGAGAAACCACAAAATGTAAGAAGCACACTGAACTCATCCATCCAAAAATAGGACCTGGTATAAAATCCATTTCAGGAGGCAAGTTTGCTATGCGAAAGGCCAAATCATAAATACAAACTATCAGACAACACATACCTAGTGGAGTGATTCCATAAAATTCTGCTTCATGTCTGAGAACATTAATACTTACTCCCCTATAAAAAACAAAAACAAAAACAAATAAATGATATATATCCTCTAGCACCAGCAACTTAGTTTATCATCTGAAGCAGAAGGAAAAAGTACTAGGTTCTTAATGTGAACAAAGTCGTAAGGTTTTAAAATTTACTTTTCTCTTAAAATCTTTGTCATTTTAAAAAGCCTAAAAAAAAAAAAATTCATGCCAACAAAAATATTTCCTCACTTAAAAATCATTCCTATGTAGGTGAATTGGGTGACTGAGAGATTAGGGCTTCAAAGGATTAGTACAAGTAAATTATCAAGAAGTATCTAATAAAACAACCAAGAGTAGAAGCCATTCTTGTATGGCATTAACTGCTTTTCAATTTTCATAATTATTTCTATACATATTTTAAACTTCCCAGTTATACTATAAAGCTCCCTACAAGCACAATCTACTTCTATTTTTGTATACCTTGCACAGTGCTTGTTCACAATTAATTATGTAATAAATATTTGTTGAACTAAGAAATTCCTATCAATGACTCCTCATTAGAACAGAAATAAAAGCAAAATATAAAGCAAAAGTAGGGGGAAAAAGACTAGCCTTAAAAAGGGCTAGGCTAATCAGATGCTATAGTACAGGTAAACAATATGAAAATATTAAGTAAAAAGAAATTAAGAGTTTACAATACTAATGATTAATTTTAGGTTTCAGTTATAATCTGTCCTTACTTAAAAAATATTGCCTGGGCAGAAATTAGAGTGGGTATTACTACAAATCTCATGGAAATTAAAAGGACAACAAAGAAATAATATGAACAAATCTGTTTTTATAAATTTAATAACCTAGATGGAATGGACCAATTCCTTTAAAGATACAATTTGCTAAAACTCACACAAGAAATGAGACAATATGAATAAACCTATATCTAATAAAGGAAATGAATCAATAATTAATAATCTTCCAAAATGGAAAGCAACAGGCCCAGAAGCATTCACTAGTGAATTCTACCAAACATTTAAGGAAGAAATCATACCAATTCTCTATAATCTCTTTCAGAAGAAAGAAACAAAGGAATACTTCCTAACTCATTTTATGAGGTCGGCATTTTCGTAATACCAAAATCAAAGACATTACAAGAAAACTATAGACTAGTAGTATCTCTCATGAACACTGTGCAAAAATTCTCAACAATGCCATAAAGCAAGAAAACTGAAATAAAGGTACACAGATTAGAAAGGAAGACACAACTGTTATTCACAGATGACATGATTATCTATGGTGAAAACCCAAAAGAACAGACAAACATCTCCTGGAACTAATAAATGATTATAGTAAGGTTGCAGGATACAAGGTTAGTATAAAAAAGTCAATTGCTATGTACCAATAATGAACAATGTAATTTAAAATTAAGAAAACAATACCATTTACATTAGCACCAAAAAGAAATTAAAATACTTAGGTATAAATCTAACAAAAATATGTAAGATCTATATGAAGCAACCTACATAACGCTAATGAACAAAATCAAAGAACCAAGTAAATGGAAAGGTATTCCATATTCAAGGGTTGGATTACTCAGTATTATTAAGACGTCAGTTCCTCCCAGCTTCATCTAAAATTCAATTAAATCCTAGTCAAAATTCTAGCAAGTTATTTTATAGATAATGATAAACTGATTTTAAAGTTTATATGGAGGGCACCTGGGTGGCTCGGATGGGTAAGCATCGCCTTCAACCCAGGTCATGATCCCAGGGTCCTGGATCAAGTGCCTTATAGGGCTCCCTGCTCATCGGGGAACATGCTTCTTCTCACCTTCCCTCTGCCATTCCCCCTGCTTGTGCTCTCTCTCTGTCAAATAGATAAATAAAATCTCAAAAAAAAAATTTCTATGGAGTCAAGACTCAATAGGAGAATAAAGTTGGAGGACTGCCAATATTCAACTACAAGATTTACCATAAAGCTATAGTAATCAAAACAATGTGGTATCAGTGAAAGAAAAAACAATCTGAAAAGCCCATACTCTATATTATTCCCTGTATATGACATTCCAGAAAAGGCAAAATTATGGAGATAGTAAAAAAGATCAATGGTTGCATGGAGTGGGAATCAACGGGCACAGCACAAAAGATATTTAGGGTAGTACAGTAATAAAATGATGGACATGGGTCATTTCACAGTTGTCTAAACTCACAGAATGCACAACACCTTGAGTTAACTATCATGTAAACTATGAGCTTTGGGTGGTTTATGATGTGTCACTATAGGTTCATCTTTGGTTAAAAAAAAAAAAAAAAATCCATTCCAGTGAGTGATGTCGATAACGGGGGAGGCTATGCATGTGTGGGAGCTGGAGATACATGGGAGATCTCTATATCTTACTCTCAATTTTGCTGTAAACCTAAAACTCTTCTAAAAAAAGGTCTTCAAAAAGAGAGAAAAAATTCCCTGTGTTTAATAAACACATGCAACTGCAATATTAAATTGCTTTTATTTGTCAAATTGGTTGGGACTGGTTTAACACAAAAACAGTTACAACTTTCTTATTCTGTTTCAAAACCATTTGTGTTAACAGTACAATAGTACTGGCTAATTACAAGGTAGCTCAGGACACAATAGTTCTTGAGAAACTCCAGTCTCCTGAGGAGGACAAGAAAACAAATATGGTAAGTTATACACAGTGTGATAAGGGCAACACAAGAATTTGATGGCAGGCAGAGAATTAAAACACAGTATTTTTTTTTTTTTAAGATTTTATTTATTTATGAGAGAGACAGAGAGGGAGAGAGAAAGAGAGGCAGAGACACAGGCAGAGGGAGAAGCAGGCTCCATTCAGGGAGCCCGACAACATGGGACTCAATCCCAGGTCTCCAGGATCAAGCCCTGGGCCGTAGGCGGTGCTAAACCGCTAAGCCACCCGGGCTGCCCAAAACACAGGATTTTTAAAATTCTTTCCTATCTTCTTTTGAAAGGTACTGCTGGTGGCTCAGCGGTTTAGCGCCGCCTACGGCCCAGGGTGTGATCCTGGAGACCTGGGATTGAGTCCCACGTCGTCGGGCTCCCTGAATGGAGCCTGCTTCTCCTCCTGCCTGTGTGTCTGCCTCTCTGTGTGTCTCATGAATAAATAAAATCTTAAAAAAAAAAAAAAAAAAAGGTACTACTCAGAAAATTTTAATTTGCTAGGCTTCTTTAAATAAAATAAGGCAACAACTTATAAGTAGAGCACTCAATAAATACAAATATTTTTACTTCTAGCTAATTCTGCTTTCCTGAATAATCTAAATTGTGTATCAGTCAACTAGGATACTGACTAGAAGTAAAGTTAGGCTTCTTTGATCAAATGCTATGTGTCAAAATAACTTTACTCAAGAAGTAGTAGGTAACTTATTTGCTGTCTCCATCAAGAAAAAAACAAAAGCTCCAATTAACTACTTTATATTTTATTCATTCAATAAATACCTATTGAAAAGCTACTATATGTACTATTTTAACACTGGAAAAATCACAGGAAACAAACCAGACTAAAAAATTATCGTCACCTTTAAGGAGCTCAAATTCCAGTGAATGAAAGCCAAAAATTATACAGTATTATAGAGAAGCAGGTCAAATAAACAGGTTTTTTTTCAATTTTTTAAAAAGATTTTATTTTTAAGTAATCTCTACACCCAATGTGGGACTCGAACTCACAACCCTGAGATCAAAGAGTCACATGTTCTACCGACTGAGCCAAACAGGCACCCCTAAACAATTAGAATTTTAAAAACTCTATGTATAAAAGTATAAAGAGATCCTCAGTAAAAGTTCACTGGGAATATACTGAATAAAAGAACAATAAAAAACAAATTAGACTGTAAATTCTTGGTAGGAATACAGACTACAGCAAAGTTAAAGAAATTACTTAAGTGGTCATTGATTTATCTACAAAAACCCACGTTAGATCCTGGAAATAGAGAGTACAATGCTTGCTGTGTTGGAATTTACAGTCAAAAAGAAGAGAGACTAATGAAAATGGAATATATGTAAGGAATGCTGTAGTAGTGGCAGGACAGGTAGCCATGAAGACCTGTATCAGGTGGACACAACAAAGATCACTGAAGAAGTCAGGATTAAGCCAAGACCAGAAAGCGGTGAAACAATAAAAGCGAGCAAGAGAAATTACGCAGGCGCAAGATGATAGAGAGCCTTAAGGAACAACAAAGTCCCAAATCCCTAGCCGTTAATCCAAGCACATACTAAAAAGGAGTTTTAAGCAGAGTAGCAACCAGATAAGATTTATACTTTTAGAAAATTATTTTGGCTACAGTGTGGAAAATGAATTAGAGGAAAGGAGGAATGAAGGCAGGAAAGTGTTTAGGAAGCTGTTGACAGTAGTCTAGAGGAAGAGAAGATGGTGGCCTCTATCTGGGAGTTTAATTCTGAGGTAACTTTCAAGCAAAAATAACCTGGGGGCTTTCGGGCTTTCTCTTCACAAAATATACTAAAACCACATCACTAAGAATTTACTCTAAAAGAATGCATTTCTTACCGTAAGTCTAGTTCTTTTGTCCGAAGAAAATTTAAAATGGGTGCAAATGCTGCTGGATCTCGATCAATAAATATCTGGAAATAAAGAATTGTTTTATTTGTTTTTAAGGCATTGTTCTTTTTGCAAATTATAAATTTAACTTTAATATGTGTAACACAACTGTAGGGAACAAATACTGAATTATTTAAATACTATATTTACTTGATTCCACTCTTAAATTTGAATGTTTCTAAAGCTGGAATGCAGTTTTAACTGTATGCATTCAATGCAGTATTAGCTCCCCACCCCAAAAACCTCTTAGTATATTGATAATAGTGTAATTTGTAGGAAAAATGGCATCTATTATTGATATCTTTGGTAAGAGTGACACCTGAGGGAAAATTTTTATCTGAAATATACTAGAATTCAGTAAATACTTCCAGAACATCATAAATAACTCCTTATGTTATCATTAAGTATTGGTGACAGTGATTGTGACTTATATAATTTGTGATTCATATGTGAATCATTAGAACAACAATGTACTTTTATAATACACACAGTGGTAATCAAGCAAAGACAATATTGCACATTGCTGTAAAAACTGTAAAAGAGGGGTGCCTGAGTGACTCAGTCAGTTATGGGTCTGTTTTTAGCTCAGATCATGATCTCAGGGTCCTGAGATCGAGCCTCCCATCAGGCTGGGCTCCCTGTTCAGCAGGGAGTCTGCTTCTCCTTTTCCCTCTGCCCCCGCCTCTCTCCCAGCTCTCACTTTCATTCTCTCAAATAAAAAAAATAAAAAAAATAAAAAATCTTAAAAAAAAAATTGGAAAAGAATATTATTCTCATAACACTTTTACATCCCATTATCTCAATTTCCTCAAGAGCTAGGTAGGGATGGGAGATAACAAAAAAACATTTCTTGGGTTTCTTGGGCAACTGTAAAAGAGGGGTGCCGGGTGGCTCAGTGGTTTAGTGCCGCCTTCAGCCCAGGGCGTGGTCCTGGAGACCCAGGATAGAGTCCCATGTCAGGGTCCCTGAATGGAGCCTGCTTCTCCCTCTGCCTGTGTCTCTGCCTCTCTTTCCTCTCTCTCTCTCTCTGTGTCTCTCATGAATAAATAAAATCTTTTAAAAAATTCATTAAAACCATAGAATACATACCAAGAAAATAAAGTGCTTTAGAAAATATGAAATATATAATTGATAATTTTCTTCAGGAACGTATACTAACACTATTTTGAATCAATTATAAAAATCTGAACCATAAAACTGAACACTTTTTAAAGCTTAGGTTAGTCAATTAGATAGGGGAATGACAGCTTAATAGTAAAGCTCTTTTTATACTATGATTACATTTATACAATGAATGAGGCTGTTCTAGCTTCATAAATTCTTGCTTTTGTTTTTATTAGAATAAGAGGTTGGAGAAGCACCACAGATCAGTGGAGATCTTACTACTGATGGCTTTTTTATAATCTCATATGGACATACTTGTTTTTGCTGCCTTATTTCATCTCCAGATCCCATGACAGCAAATAAATACCTTTGGCTAGTTTGTTGCCTCCAAACAGAAAGATCTTTTTTTTTTTTGGTTTTGAGAGTACTAGCCATTTACATTCAATGTTGCACGCAGCATAACTGCTTTTTACATTCATAAGCCAATATTTTTGTAGTAAAACCTAATAGTTCTTTCTTTCCCTCATTTCTCCATAGCTGCACAAATTCTTAAGATTATTCTCCAAAATAAAGAAATCGTAGGGTTTACTAATTTACAATATCTTACCATTCTAATTCAATAATCAAAATATTTTAGTATTTATATTCATTCATCTATTTATTGCTAAAGTTTTAATTACTGATTAAAAGTATTTCCTGACAATGTAAGCTCATATCCTTAAATCTAATCATAAATAATTAAAATGCTATATAACTTCCACTTAGAGTTCTCTTCTATTAATTACAGAAGAACTATATACTACAAGAAACACTTTTTAAGTATATATGTCACTTTCATTTAGTGGTTATTAAAAGATTAGTTTTCCTATCTGTTTTCTTAGAGTCACTATACAATAAGGGTCAAGCATTATAAGCATTAGTTGATTCAATTTAGGAACATATATCAACATCTTATACTCACAGCACCAGTTTCATCTCGAAGTGTTGAAATTCTTCCACTCAGCAAACTAAAAGACATGAACAATAAGCCAGAGTTAGTTCTACAGTCTGAGTATGAATAAAAAATGCACTAATTCTGTATCAACAATCAAAGACCAACACAAATGAATCATCCTATCTCCAAAGGAAAATAAAAAATTTTAAATTCTAAGAGCTAAGATTTTTTATTCAAGAAATAAAAACATTAATTTAACTAGAAAAAGGAAATTTTTATCATTTTAATGATCAAGTTCTTAAAAAATGGTATTAAATATATGAAATACCTGGAAAAAAAAGAATCTGGAATCCACATAAGAGTTTGTCTTGAGGTACTAAATCTGCAATTAAAAATTATCTGGTATTATAAATGAGGATTTGAAATTTCAGTGTTCATTAACCTGCTTTAATATGCCGACTAATAAATTACAAGTTGTTGCACAGCTATAGCTATATCAATTATGTATATTTATTATTTTAAAATTTTGCCACTTTCAATTCAGAGTTAAGATTATTCAAAGAGCTCTCAACGAAATCAAATAACTAACTCACTGACAAATAACGCTTCTTAAAACACTACTTTCCAGCATGGCTATCTGGTGAAAAATCAACAATAAGCCCATCACAACAAGTCCAAACTTCTCAACATGACATTCAAAATTATCCTCAGATCCCATTTCATCTCTTCCACATGAATGTTTTCTCATCTAATAAGATAGTACTTCAATACCCCAGACAGTTCATGCTTACTACCATTTCAGTATCTTTATCTCCACTTGAGCAACCTCTTCATGTCCAAATTCCATCTATTTTCTTGATACCACTCAGGTTTTCCCTTCTCCTTAATGGCTTTTCCAAATATTCTATCCTATAGTAGCTTTTTGAGCTTTTACTGCATTCATTCCTTCAAAAACTGCTCAGTAAATAACTCATTGTTCTGAGGTTAACTGCCATTTGATCAAGTCCAAATTGTCTTATTACCACCAATTCTGGAGGGGACTTTTATCACAGACTAGGTGACAGACAACCTATGCATTATTTTACTCTCTGTTGCCATCACCCTGTGTCCTCACACAGAGAGCCTAAAAGACTTGTTTTTCTCCACATTCATTATCTAGCATTATATGACTGTTTTAAAGCAGTCTCAACCCATTAAGCAATTAAGAAAGGATCTAAGTATTCAAGAAACCATAGCAAATTTTCCCAAGTGCATATTTTAGCAGAATCTTAAAAAATGAGGAACAGATTACAACTAGCCAAGGTAAACGGACTTGGCCAAATAAATAAAAGCAAGTCCAGTAAATGGCAAACTGAAGGATACAAGGATCCACTGCAAAAACAAAAAACAAAACAAAACAAAAACCCTGTATTCTGAAAGCTAACAAATTAATTTCCAAATAAAGTCATTATAATTTGTGATCTTTCATGTTTACTGACTGTTCAGCAAATTGTTTGCCAGATAACTCAAATTTTGTGTTACTTAGAAAATTACACAGGTCTGCTTACAGTTTATTAGCAATTTCAATTATAATCAGCAGTTTGGGTAGGTTTAGTAATCTGAAATCTCTGGGCAGAGCCACTAGATCTTCACCCACACCAATTTTTTCTTTATTCAAACAAGAAGGCGGCAAATGGGGAAAAACAAAAACAAAAAAAAACTCACAGATCTTCAAAACTAAGTTCCAAGTATGACTTTATAAAAATGATGTTTAAAATCACATATGATAAGCATAATTTTCTGCAACATATATGAAAGCCTCTTCTAATGTTTTTTATCACATACCCACAGTGGGCCAAGTAAAGGGCGATGTCCAATCTGTTCTCAGCAAAAATGTCACTAAAAACATTAGCATATCCACATTTAGACTCTTGCCATTTGCCTCTAACTTGGAAGCAATCTAATTAAAATTATTTATTCTGCAATGTTACCATGCCATCAACCCTTGCATTTCTCATTACTTCAAATTCCTTGATCAATCCTATAAGATTGGTGTTATTATTGTCATTTACATCTTATGAAAACTAAGCACTAAAAAATAACTTGTCCTAGGATGCTGAGCTAGTTAGAGTTTAAGCCTGGGAACTGGTACCCACATATCTGCATGATTCCAAAGTCCTTTGTCTCTAAGTCCCCCACTAGCTGGTCCCAAACCTTTCTCGTGAGGCTTCAAATCATACTCATTCATAACAGAATTAATCACAAATAGAGTCATATTAGGTTTCTTTCACTTCTTTAGTGTTTTTTTTTTTGTAAACAATGTCAATCCTAAATGCAATCTCATCTCCTCCGCTTCCTGAATCACTCACAAAGCATTAAATAAATCATAAAAAAAAATTGCTCATTTTTATAATTCGAGTATTTCCAATTTCATATCCTTCCTCTCTTGGAGTGGGTGAGGGGAAAGACCTTACCCTGTAGCATATGCTTCTCTGCTCACAATATACTCTCCTGAGTTTTACTCTATCACCCCAGAGCCTGCGTCCATTCTATGCCACAGGTGGTTCTCCCAGCGGCAATTGCTCAACTTTAATGACAATGAAATCAGGATCTTTTTTTTTTCTTTACAATGGTTTAAGTGACTGTGTTAATATGTTTTGCACAACACAGAGATGACTTCTGGATCCCTTCCAGCTCTAAAACACTCCAAGAGTATATGATTCAAAGTAACTCAAGAAAATATCCTCAGCATACAGGGAGTCCTACGTTCTATTTTTTGTAAAGGCCATGTCATTACTTTTTTTTATAAACTATGTTATCCTAGCAAATTTAAAGTCTGTGGTTTTATTTCTCATTCCTAACAACATTCATGTCTTCTAAATTGTTCAATCTAATAATACGTTCACCTTATTTTGTATTCTTTGCTAATATCATCACTTAGGAAACTTAGAACCTGTTACCATCAAGTTCCATACACAGTAAAAGAAAATAAAATGTTCCAGCTCCAAGATGGCTGCCTTTTAGGATTTAAAAGTATAAAATGAATTCTACAGTCATTAACAGGAATTCACTCATTATTAAACCACCCACTCTCAATATACAGTAAATAATAATACATTTAATTTTTATCATAATGGTGTATGTCCTTTAAAATACCTGAAAAGATTGCAGCAATCTACGGAAATTAGGGCTGTGTGCAGGGATTTTAAGGGGCTATAGTGCTGCTCCTCAGCATTAACAAACACTGAACGCCAGCTCTTGTGGGTTATTCCATTCTTTGCATCCAGAAATTACCAAACCTGCAAAAATGTCATGTGATTTTAGGGGGGGAAAAGTCCATTTCCTACATCGGGAGCCATAGACCTTCAGAAGATGGGTATCCCATCTTACACTGCTAAGCAGTTGTGCTTCCCGGTGCTCGGGAAAAGAAAGAACAGGAAGGGATGAAGAATTACTGTTTCTTGCATTGCATTCTCTAGCACACTTAGAAAATGACTGAATGTTTAGGATTAAAACCCGACACATCTTATGCCTCCGGCTCACACTGCTGCTGTTCCGCGTTTAAAAAAATACTGGTCAGGTCTTGGGTGTCGAAACCCAGGGATATTCTGGAAGGACCTCGTCGTTCGTCTCCTACCAAGCTTGAGCCTCACCAACCCCTTCCTTCCAACAGAGCTGGCAAAGTCCCATTTCTGAGAAGGGTGAGTCATAAACCATAGCGAATCCACAAAAACTGACCCCCCCCCCCCCCGCCCCCCGAGCTCAATAAAAGGCAGAGGCAGGGAGCCGAAGGCCGGGAGAGGAGGAGGAGGAGGAGGAGGGGAGGGGGCCACGTGCGCGCCAGGCCGCGCAGGGCCAACCCCCGCAACCGCCGCAACCGCAGCTCCCGACCCGCGCTTCAAGGCCCCGCGCGCAGACCCTGAGCACCCGACCCCGCGCTCCCGCCTCAGGGGGCACCGAGGCGGCGGCAGGCTGCGGCGCAAGGGCCAAGCCACAAGGCCGGGCTTCCGCAGAGCGCGCCCAAGTACGCTCGCTCCCGTGCCCGAGCCTGAGCGCCTGGAACGAGGCGGCGGGGGGCAGGGCTGGCGTCCGAGGAGGGCGGCCCCGGCGCCCCCGCCCCCTCGCCCCTCCCCTCCCGGGGCACCGACCTCCGCTCCGCCCCGCGCCCCCGCCTGCCCCACCCGCTCGCCTCCCACCTACGCTCGTCCCCGTCCCCCCGGACACCCAGTTCCCCCCGACACCCGGTCCCCCCCGACACCGGTTCCCCCCGACACCGGTTCCCCCCCGACACCGGTTCCCCCCAGACACCAGGACCCCCACGACACCCGGTTCCCCCCCCGACATCGGGTCCCCCCCGACACCCGGTCCCCCCGACACCGGTTCCCCCCCGACACCCGGTTCCCCCCCCGACATCGGGTCCCCCCCCGACACCCGGTCCCCCCGACACCGGTTCCCCCCCGACACCGGGACCCCCACGACACCCGGTTCCCCCCCGACACCCGGTTCCCCCCACGACACCCGGTTCCCCCCCCGACATCGGGTCCCCCCCCGACACCCGGTCCCCCCGACACCGGTTCCCCCCCGACACCGGTTCCCCCCCGACACCGGGACCCCCCCGACACCCGGTTCCCCCCCGACACCGGGTCCCCCCGACAGCCGTCCCCGCCCCCCGCAGCGGCCCCGCGGCCCTCCCCGCCGACTCACCTGGTCCCCCCCACGTTCAGCTGCACGATCTCGGCGCTGCCGGCCGCCGCCGCGGCGAAGCTGCCGCAGTGCCCTCCCGCCATCTCCGGCGGCTCCGGCCGCGCACGCCGCCCGCCCTCCCCGGCCGGGGCCGTGGGGCCCGAGGCGGCGGCGGCGGCGGCGGCGGCGGCGGCGGGAGCCCGAGGCGGCGGCGGGGGCGGCGGCGGCGGCGGCGGGGGCGGGGGCGGCAGGGCCAGCGGGGCGGCGGCGGCGGCGGCCGGAGGGCGGGAGGGGCGCGGGGCCTCCCCCACCTTCGCGGCGGCGGGGCCGAGCTCCCGGGCGGCCGCCTGGTCCCCTCCGCTCCCGCGGCGCCGGGGGGCGGCCCGGCCTCCGCCTCTCCCGGCCTCCAGGCCGCAGGGCCGGCGCGGGCCTGTCCTAGCGCTCGGCAGCCGCCGCCGCCGCCGCCGCCACCGCCACGGCGGCCGCCGCAGCCGCAGCCTGCGCGGGACGAGGGGTCGCCGCTGGGGACAAAACACCGCCGCGCTCAGCGCTTCGCCCGCGGCGGCGGCAGGAAGGGCGGGGAGGAGCTTCGCGGCCGCGGCGCGCGGGGACGTGGGGAACGAGCTGCGGCCCCCCTGCCCCCTGCCCGCCGCCCCGCGGCCCCCCGGCCCCCCGGCCCCCCGGCCCCCCGACCCCCTGCCCGCCGCCCTCCTCCAGCGGCCCTCCTGGCCCCACGTGGCTCGGGACGTGGCGGCGCGGTGCCCGGGAGGTGGTGCTCGGTGCCTCCGCCTCCGCCTCCGCCTCCGCCTCCGCCTCCGCCTCCAGAGCCCCGCCGGGCAAAGCCAATGCAACCTGGGGGTTTTGTAACTTTTTTTTTTTTTTTTTTTTTTTTACAGCGTTTACCTGAGAGAATTCCTTACCGTGTTACTCCCTCAGCCTCAACCCGGGTCCCCCAAGCAGTTTTGTTCCTTGCTTTGCCAGGCAGGGAAGGGAAGGAAGCCGAGGGCAAGCGAGGAACCCCCCGTAGCCCGTGCAGGGCAGTGCGTCTCTGGGATATAGTAAGCGTTCAAAGTAGGTCACACACCTGAAAACATATATATATATATATATATATATATAAAATAAATGTCTGCTTTCGGTAGTATATGTATTGGAACCTGAAAACGTGGAGGCTGCTGAAGCGCGATTTAAAAAATCCTAACACAAGGAGGGGTGCCTGGCGCCATCTGCGGGGTTGGCAGGGTCAAGCCCCACCTTAGGCATAGAGGTTACTTAAAAATTGAACCTTCCCAAAAATAAAACCTTAGGGACGTGGGTGGCTCAGCGGTTAAGCACCTGCCTTCAGCTCAGGACGTGATCCTGGAGGCCCGGGATCGAGACCCACGTGGGGTTCCTTGCAGGGAGCCTGCTTCTCCCTCTGCCTGTGCCTCTGCCTCTCTCTCTCTGTGTCTCATGAATAAATGCATAAAAATCTTAAAAAAAAAAAAAGAATCAGCACTATAATACCTGATGTCAGCTAACAAAGGCGGTGCACCACGTTCCAGAGCTCATTCATCCATAGTACTGACCTGCCTTGAAAAGTAACAGGCCCAACAGGGAGTCGCTTTTGCTAAGCCCCATCAAGACCCAATGCCTACCTTGGGGCGCCGGCTGGCTCAGTGGGAAGAGCCTAGGACTCTTGATCTTGTGGTCCTGAGCTGGAGCCCCAGCTTCAGTGCAGACATTACTTAAAAATAAAATCTTTAAAAAAAAAAAAAAGACTTAATGCCTTACCTAATTGCAGCTCCAGCATCCCCTAGGAGTGGAAATTTAAACCAATTAGTTTGGAATTTCCAGATCAGGGTTAGTGAGGCAACCTGCCAGTCCAGCCCCCTGTCCTCCTCTAAGGGAAGATAACCTTGCCTGAAATAATTTACTTTTTAAGCCTCCAAGTCCTACCCTCCTTTCGCCTCTAAAAACCTTTTATTTTGCTCCCCTCCTCACGCTTTTCTCATTCTTAGGAGCTGCCCGATTCATGAGCGGTTGAAAAAAGCAAATTAGATCTTCAATTTTGCTCACTTGGATTTTGTTTAGCAATTCTTAGCATGAATTGTTGGTTTTGTATAGTTTTACCAATAAGAATTCAAACTGAAGACGTACATGGTGTTATGACTTTATTTTCATTGTCATAATGTTTAAAAAAAAACACTGCTGAAAAATATACCAGTAACATGACTTTATCCAAATTTGATTAAAAAGAGAATAGCACTACTTGCAAGATAAATGTCATTTACCTCCATTAACGATGATGATAAGAATAATAACTAATTTGTATTGTTTTAAAAAAATTCAACTGAGTAGATTTGAAGATGTAACTGGCTTTATTAAGCGATTCATGAATGGGGAGCATCCCATCTAGCGATAGAAGGGGGCCTCTGAGGATTTTTGCAAAATGGAAGGTTTTTATAGGAAGGAAGGTGGGGCACGGAAATTATTACCAAAAGAAAAGAAAAGATTGTTTCAGGCAAGATCATCTTCCCTTACTACAAGGGACAAGGTGTCTTATCCAACTTACCTCATCGTTTTGGGGCACGGAAAAGGCCCATGTAACAGATTATTTTATTGGTGCTGGTCAGAAAATTCCTGACTGACTGGCTAAAAACTTACATTTCTGGGGAGATTGACACTGCACTCAGATTAGGTATTAAGCCTACCCAGCTGGCATTCAGACTTGGCCTAAGTGATGCCATTTGGGGCCTGTGGTTTTCTTTTTAACAGTATTTATTATGGCTTTATCACATGCTAGAGGGCTTAGGTATTTTTTGTCATTTTTTTTTCCTTCACAACTGTTATTATCATTATTTTTAAAATTAAAAAAAAGAGACTTAAAATGATTAGGAAACTTGCTTAAAATAAAAAAGCTGGCAAGTGGCATAGCAGAAATTTCTAGATGTGCAGTTTATTAATTGCAGGGCCTCTCTGCAGTACCCTAAACTTACACTTTTTACTGAGATGAGTGACAGTTTAGATTAAATTAAGAATCCCTCATACTTTAAACACTGTTAGCTATCTTTGCTGTAACCCATAATGTCTGCTCCTACCAGAATCTAAAACTTTTCTTTCAAATTTGCAGGATAGAATTAGGTGGTAAAAAAAGGCCATTTAATTTTTCCTAGGCCCATACTTTGGAATAATGTAAAAGATGACTTACTAACAGATTGTTGCTTTTAATGAATTCAAGAGGCAACATGTTGTTAAACTAAGGCCTGTGATATGTGATTTATAATAAGATATATGTTTGGTTTTCATCCTTTGTTCTGGGACAGAATTCCTAAAACCATTGTAAATTCCTAAGTGATGAGAGCAATAAATGTTTCTTTTATCATGTTAATGAGGCGACTTTTGGAAAGCACTCAGGTAACCTAAGTTTTAGGTTGTTTGCTAAAGGACCCAAGCCTGTGATTAGTGGGTTGATTAGTGGTTCACCTACCCACCCACTCACCACCCCCAACTTCCACCTTTAGGAAGAATCAATTACCAATGGACAATGATTTAATCAATTCAGCCTTTGTAAAATCCCAAAGGCACAACAGGACTTAGCCTCCAGGTTGTTGAACATGGAAGATTTAGGGATGGTGGCAATCTTGAGAAGGCATAGAATCTCTGTACCCTTTTCCCATATCTTGCTCTTTAGATCTCTTCCACCGGATATTCCTGAGATATATCCTTTTGTAATACACCCATGTTCTAGTGAGTTCTGTGAGCTGCTCTAACAGATTAATCAAATCCAAGGAAAGAGTTTTGAGAACCTGTGATTTGTGGCCATTGGTTGAAGCACGGGTAACAATCTGAAGTTGCAACTGCTGTCTGAATTACAAAGAGTGAGTTGAGGGAACCTCTGCTCTATAGCCGATCAGTCAGAAGCACAGGTAACAACCTATGCTTGTGACTGGCATCTGAAGTAGAGGACACTCTTGTAGGACTGAGCCCATAAGCAATGGAATTTAGGTACATAGTGTCAGAATTGAGTTGAATTGTAGAATCCCCAAATGGTGTCCAGAAAACTGGTTCATGGTGACAGGTAAACCCCTCCTTTTCCCCACAGTGGAATTTTGTGTAGGATCCCTTAGGAGGCATTCAAGTGAGATGTTGAGTAGACAGTTATAGGAGGATTCTTGGAAGAAAGGCAGGGCAAAGGGGCCCTGTCCTGAGAGGTAACTACCCTTAAAAGGAAGAAGACCCCATTCTGTTATTCTACACCACCTTGGAAGGAGCCCTCCACCCTGTCCCACATGAACAACTATCTGATAGGTAAATGAGCACATGAACAAAAACCTGATTGGGTGACAGGCGCATGGGAAGTTAATCAGATTAAAGCAACCTGCCAACAAGCCCATAAAAACTCCTAGATTTATTTATTTATTTAAAAAGATTTTATTTATTTATTCATGAGAGACACACAGAGAGAGAAGCAGAGACATAGGCAGAGGGAGAAGCAGGCTACATGCAGGGAGCCCGACGTGGGACTCAATCCCAGGTCTCCAGGGTCACTCCCTGGGCTGAAGGCAGTGCTAAACCGTTGAGCCACCAGGGCTGCCCAAAACCCCTAGATTTAAACACCAAAATGACAACCCTCTCAGGCCCCTTCCCTCTTTGGGAGCTTTGTACAATTACCCAGGAAACTTTGCTTTGCTGCCCACTACTCTTTGGTCTATCTCTTCATTTTTCAAAGCAAGGTAACTAAGAACCACGGGCACTAAAGGAAAATAAATCCTGAAACACAGATGTATATAGATGTTGGGCATTTGGAAGGGAGATTCAAACTGAAAATACTCTTAGTATTTGCCAAAATAAAACTTTGGGAATTAGAATTATTGAGATGGCTCTTAGAATCCATAGAACTGACTGAGATCACGGGGCAGAAGAGCATAGAATGAGATAAGAATAAGGATCAGAAAGGAGCTCTTGACTATCCAACATTGGGAGACTAGAAGAAGAAGAAGATCCAGCCAAGGAGAAAGAAATTCTGGCAAGGTGGAGGAAAACCAAGGGATTAGGGGATCCAGTGAGATAATAGGTCAAGTAAAATAACTAAGACTTGACCATCGGATTTAGTAACATGAAGGAAACTGGGGATTTTCTAAGAAAGGATAGTCGATAGTCCTAGTGCAGCTACAGAAGAAACAGTATGATTGGTGGGGTTCCAATGGAAAGAGGAATAAAGAAGTGGACTGTAAATAAGCAGGGGAGGTAAGGTCAAGAGAAGGCTTTGTGAAGATGGTAAAAGAAATAACTATGTACTGATAGAAACCAGTTAGTAGAGAGCAAAAACTGGTAATTCAAGAGAGGAAGAAGATAATTATTAGAGTTATGTCTTTATGTAGATTAAGGAAGACCATATCTAGCCAATAAGCAAAGATAAAGAAACTGAGCCACAAGGAGGATAGATAATTTGCCCAGTGTTTGCTGTCGCCATTGTTATTACTGTTACCTTCTGAGCCACTCTAAGTAGAGATACACCCATTATTTGAGTATGTCTCTATTGATATACTCTATGTATCAGGTTTTAAAACCATAGGCTTGAGATTACAAACAATAATAGGGAAAACTTCATCCCACACAACTTTCAATATCGAAAGGCAAGCCACTGAAAAAGGAGAAGGACTCAGGTTCACCGGATCCCATCCCTCAAACCTGAACAAATAAAGCACACTCCTAATCTGATGGCAAACTCATCAACAAAGTTGTGGTTTAAGGGGAAGAGGTAAGGACAATAATCTGGAAAGATCGGTGTATGAACCGAATGACATGTATCCTACAGGCCTGTGGGATGAAGATTATGGGAAAGAAAGTAGCCTACAGTTGAGAAGGAAGCAAGGGAGTCAGTGTCTGCAGAGGAGAGTCTACTTTTAGTTTGTGCCAGGAACATTGAAAAAGAAGGTGAGGGTAAAGGGAGTTTTCTTTATGAGAGACCATAAATTCCATGGAATTGTGTTTGGGGGGAGAAGAGTGGAGAATGAGAAATGACCTGTAAGTGCTGGATTTTCATACAGAACAATACAAAATGGGAAAATTGGCACAAACAGATTAGTCTTGAGGTTCCCTTAGGCAGATTGTGGTGGTGATTCAGAAAAGTTTTTGTTTAATTTTGGGGGTGGGATGACAGCAAAGGCTTTTGCCTAAAGCAAAGAAATTTCAATGAATGCTCCCAGAAAACTATTAAGGCCTAATATGATCTCATACACCACTTATCAGCATTCAGTCTTCCTCTGCTATCTTCTTCCCATGTTCCTTCTTACCTCCCTATTCCATTCCAGGTTCACTGGCCACATTATTATTATTCCAAAATATCAAATATCCTCCAGCTTCAGGGTTTTACACTTTGTTTTTCCCTTTACTTGTTAAGTTTTTCCTTGAGATAGAAAGGGCTCACTTCTTCAGGACTCTGCTCAAATATCACCTTAACAGAGAGAGGTTTTTTTTCTCCTTAGACAACAAGAGAAACAAAATAGAGTCATAAAAAATATATTCGATTAATCCAAAAGAAGGTATAAAAGGAGTAAGGCAAGAATAGATGACACAACTAGAAAACAACTAGCAAGATGACAGATTTTAACCCAGCCATATCAATAATCACATTAAATGTAAATGGTCTAAACACTCCAGTTAAGACAAGGTTTGTCAGACTGGATAAAAAAAGCAAGACCTAACTATGGACCATCTAAAAGATAATGTTTTAAAATATAAAGTCACAAGTTAAAAATAAACCATATGCAATGGACTAAATGTTTGTGTCCCTTACCAAACTCATATGCTAAAGTCCTAACCCCCAATGATGGTATTTGGAGGAGGCCTTTAGGAAGAAACTAGGTCATAAAGATGGAGCCTTCATGAATAGGATTAATACCATTATAAAAGGGACAGCAAAGAGGTCTTTTCCTCTCTTTTGGCCATGTGAGGGTACAATAAGAAGATGGCACTCTGCATCCCAGAGGAGAGCCATCACCAGAACCCAACAATGCTAATACCCTCATCTCATACTTCCAACTTCTAGCACTATGAGAAATTTTTGTTGTTTATAAGCTTCCCAGTCTATGGCAGTCTGTTATAGCAGCCCAAACTAAGATATCATATCAAAACTAGTCAAGAGAAAGCTGGAATAGATATATTAATATCGGACAAAGTAGATTTTAGGACAAAGACCATAATTTACCCAAGATAAAGAAGATCATTTCATAATGATAAAGGAGCTATGTCATTAAGGCAAATAACAAATGAAAACATTTATGTGACTAATAACTGAATATAAAAATACAAAAGAGAAAAAACTGATAGAACTGCAAGGAGATATAGACAACTCCATAATTACAGACAGATGTTTCAGAATTATTATTGCAATAATTGGTTGAATAGTAGATGAAAAATCAGTAAAGACATAGAAGATTTGAACAACACTATCAACTAGCCTAACCATTGATATTAGTAGAACATTCCACTCAACAATAGCAAAATGCATATGCTTTTCAAGTGCTCTCAGAACATTTACCAAAATAGACCATATTCTGGACTATAACACAAGTCTCAGTAAATTTAAAAAGATACAAGTCATACAAATTGTGGTCTCCAGTGACAATGCAGTTATGTAAGAAATAAATAAGAAAGAGAGAAGAGAGATATCTGGAATATCCTCAAATATTTGGAAACTGCATAACACAGTTCTAAATAATATGTGGGTTATAAGGAAATTAAAAATTATTCAAAGTAAGGAAGTTTTGGAGCAATATCTAGATGTATGGGATGATGCTGAAGCAATATTTTGAATTATTTGCCATTCAATTTACATATTAGAAAATAATCACTTCAGGGTCAACCTTAAAAACCTAGGAAAAGAATACCAGAGTAAACTCAAAATGGGCCAAAGGAAGGAAATAAAGATCAAAGTAGAAATCAATGAAATAGAAAAGAGGAAAATAAAATAACCAAAATCTGGTTCTTTGAGATCAATTAAACTGATGAACCTCCAGCCAGACTGATTTGGAAAAAAAACAGAGAAGATATAAATGATGAATTTCAGGAGTGAGAGGTGACATCATTACTGATGATACAGATATTAAAGGAAAATAAGGAGATGTTATGAACAACTATGCCAATAAATTTGACAGCTTAGATAAAATGGACAAATTCCTCAAAAAACACAAACTGCCAAGACTCACGAAGAAATAGGTAACCTGGATACCTCTGTTTCTGTTAAAGAATTTGAATTTGTAGTTTAAAATCTTCCCACAAAGAAAACTCAAGGCACAGATGGCTTCACTGGTGAATTCTGCTTATATTTAAAGAGGAAACAATATCAATTTTCTACAACCTTTCAACAAAACTTAAGAATTGAGAAGAATTTCCAACTCACTTTCTGAGGACAGAATTACCCTGATGCCAAAATCAGAAGGAGATTACAAGTAAACTACAGACCAATTTCTTTCATAAATCTAGATGTATCAATGTTTAACAAAATATTAGCAAACTGAATCCAACGAAATGCAAAAAGAGTAATATATCTACAGTGAGGTGATGTTTTTCCCAGGAATGCAGGTTTTCTCTGTGTGTCAAATCTCCCTTTCATTTCTTTTATAAGGATTCAGTCATTGGATTTTATGGCTCACTCTAAATCCAGGATGACCTCATCTCAAGATTCCCTAAATTAATTACATCTGCAAAATTTCTATTTCCAAATAAACTCACATTCACAGGTTCCAGGGATTAGGACTTGGACATATCTTTTGGGGACCATCATTCAATCCGCTATTTACATGTTCTTATAAAAACTGTTACACAAAGATTTATGTCGACTTTATTTGTAACAGCCAAAAACTAGAAACAATTCAACTGTTCATCATCAGGGGAAAGGCTAAACAAATTCCATTCCTTATAATGAAACACTACTCAGCAAAAAAGGGAATGAAATACTACAGAGAAAAACCTAAATGAGTGTAAAAATAACTAAATGAATGTAAATATAACTGTAAGAAGCCATACAAACAAACAAAAGAGTAGGTACTGTGTGATTCCATTTACGTAAAATTCTAGAAAATGTATACTAGTTTTTGGTTATCGAAAGTGGACAGATGGGTGTCTGGGCATGAGAGATGAAAAGGTATTTTGGTGGCGAGAATTACCAGAGTGTACAAAGAAACTTTTCAAGTGATGCTTATGGTCATCATTTTGATTGTGGTGATGATTTTCTGGATGTATATGTCTGTCCAAACTTAATAAACTATAACACTTTACTAAGGGTAGTTCATTGTATTTTAACTATACCTCAAATATATTGTCAGGAATAATGTTTCTGTGGATTCGGCAATACCTAATCATCTACGGTAACTCCTAGAAGTAATATTAAGCCACCCTAGCACTCCTATTTTATTTTATTTATTTTATTTTATTTTATTTTATTTTATTTTATTTTATTTTATTTTATTTTATTTTATTTTATTATTTTTTGCCTTTTTCTTTATTCCTGTGTGCTTTGGTACACTTAAATTAGGGACTGCATTACCTGGGCTCCCTTGCCCTCTGACTTCCCATTGGTGTTAGCCAAAGGGGGTTCCTGGCAAGGGATTCAGGACACAGGGAGACAGTGGCCCGGGCATTTATTTCCCCCCATTTTTCCATAGTTCTGGAAGTGTCTGTGTTCTTATACGGTCATATTTCATGTAAGCTATCCCTCTTTCAGAGGTCTATCTCTGATTAGGACCTCTTGTAAAATATGTCTTCCCTTAAAAAAGGTAAAGTGGCTTCTGGTAGTTTCTGGTCCTTTACCATCCCTTCCTGGATTCCTGAAATCTGCCCACACTTCTCTAAAGAGTACATTTATTTAACACTCTTTAGTTAATATATTTCTATCTCCCTCCTCACCTCTCTTTCTCTCATACAACACACACACAAACACACACACACCCCTCCTAAGGTAAAACAAGATGTCCTCAGTAATAATACTCCTAACAATGATAATATAATTTGCTAAAATTTCCCGCATCCACAATGGAAGAATCCACAATTACTAGGTAGAGCTGTTTCAATTCTCCTCTCTTTATCGTCTTATTTCTGGACCACTCATTGGTAAACTATGGCCCAAAGGTCAAATCTGACTCACTACTTTTCTTTGTAAATAAAGTTTTATGGAAACATGGTTTCATTGGGACAGAGTCGTGTCTATGGCAGTTTTTGCACTACAATGGCAGAGGTGAGTAGTCTTGTCAGAGATCATATGGCCTTTGAAACTTACGATACTTGCTATCCAGCCTTTTATAGAGAAAGTTTCTCAACGTAGGCCATGCCCAGTGCCTACCGATGCTTAGTAGATCAGACCCATTATTGTAACTTTCCAAAGACCATAACAATCATCACCTTTAGACAAATAACTAGCAAAAGACTTGAGATTAGCTTTTTTCCCCCCTGCAATCAAATTTTTGGGCGGGACTCTCTTCCCACATTGTCACCATAGGCAGAAGGAGAGCAATATAATAATTTTCTTTCATCTGATCCAGAGGAAATTCCCAGAGCTTTGGTTGTCCTTTCCATTTACCCCTGATGTTATGCAACTTTAAATCAGAAATGTGGGTTAGTTACTGAAATTGAAATATGGGACTTCTCATAAAGTTTGAAACCTAGATACAACCAGATATAAATATGTGATTCTTATTTATACAAAATTGTGTACCAACAGTTCTGTAATGCGTAGGAAGAACTAAAACAGACTACTTCGGCTACACTAACATTTCTATTTTGGAACAATTTCTCTGATGATGATATTGATTAATATGTCCAGTAAAGCACTTTTAAAAACCTTACATTATTAATGAGTAAAAGCTTCTCATAACCATTAGACAATATATATTGAATTTTCATTAAAAGTTAATAAATCATTATATGAAAGTGCTTTGAAAACTATAAATCCAAATCCCATCCCATCATCACAGGTTTGAAAAAAGGGGGAATTAAAAAGAAGAATTCATCATGTGTTCAAATTATAATATTATACCCCATGATTTAGTGTATTCTTACAAAAGCACAAAATACAGAAGCAGCTCCTCTATAATTGATACTACTCCTTGTTTATCATTTAATAGGGCATTAATTCTGCCTCACATTCTTGGAAAAATGTTAACAAGTTGCATTATTTTCAGAGGTACTACATTTTCTTCTTTTATCTCAAAAGTTTGAGAGTCTTAGAGTAGTGAATATCTTAATAAAAAGAAGGCAGAGTAACTTGAGGGACATCATTTCAGTAATATTTTTAACCAAAATTGGTTTCTGTGATGAGGACTATCTAAAAAAAAAAAAAAAAAAAAAAAAAAAAAAAAAGTACCACCTTATTGTACTTAATTGTATAATACTGTAGAAACTATATGGACCAAGAATCTATACGATTATACATGAAACATTGAGACAGTGCTTTCTACATCTATGGCTTAAATAAGAAATAGTATCTCTGTAGTTTAAAACTGTCATCTTTTTTATCAGAAATTTCTTTCATTGAGTTGCAGACTGAGTTTATATAATGAAAAAGAAAAAGTGAGTGACACAGATATCAAATAGAACATCAAAAGTTAACCATAGAATCTGAAAGGTTGGTCTAGGAAAAATTTCATCATATTTTATCATAACCATTATTTTGAGCACCATTGGGTACAGAGAAGGGTATTACTTCAAACCTTTCTCCACCCAGCAATCCTAATTATTCTTTTTTGGTTGATCAAATTGCTCAGGCTTAATATTACTTTACAACAATTTATTAAGGTATGAGAACTAAAGTTCCTCTTTTGAGGTTTCTAAAAGCCATACAAAGCCATTTTGCAAATAATATATAAAGAAACGTTGCCCAAAATTTTCTATGAGTTTTAGCAAGTGGTAGATTTTATTTTATTTATTTTTAAGATTTTTATTTATTTATTCATGAGAGACACAGAGAGAGAGCGAGAGAGACAGAGACACAGGCAGAGGGAGAAGCAGGCTCCATGCAGGGAGCCCGATGTGGGACTTGATCCCAGGTCTCCAGGATCACATGCTGGGCTGAAGGCAGCGCTAAACCTCTGAGCCACCAGGGCTGCCCAAGTAGATTTTAATCTAACTAATAAGGTCTCATCCTGGTGACCATTGTTTACTTATGTAACAATTGTTTATGTAACATTGTTACTTATGTGACTATTAAATGAATTCATTTAATTCAATCAATGAAATAATAATTCTTTGTTTACCATATAGCTTTGGCAGAGATTAAGAACACATTGATCACAGTTTATTTATTTATTTTAGATTTTATTTATTTATTCAAGAGAGACACAGAGAGAGGCAGAGACATAGGCAGAGGGAGAAGTAGACTCCCCAAAGGGAGCCCAATGCGAGACTTGTTCCCAGCACTCTCGAATCATGCCCTGAGCCACCCAGGCATCTCATCGATCACAGTTTAAATTACGCTGTGATTCTCCATTCTTTTTCAACAGAAATGACCTTTCTCATATACTACAATCTCCATTGACCAAGGTAGCAACTAGAGGCCACTATTATCCTGAATTCTGGATCACATATGGTTTGTGGACAGAACCATATGCCAGCTATTGTAGTAAAGACTTTACAGATGCAGGTTCCAGGTGTCATTATGTAATGAGCTTACACCTCAGGGACGATAAATTCTCTTTTGATCTCTGGCAGTTGTTTCATTGGAGAACATTATTAAGGGCCTCACCATCCCGTCACATACCCTGTCATACTTAATGTTCATCGTAGCTTACATACACACTCATTTCTTTACCTTGATTTCTACCAAAACTGGCTACTGACCTTTAAGACAGAAGATTCAATAGTGATTAAAATATCCAACCATTTTCCCCAAGTGAGGGTTAACAAGCTCACTACTAGCATTATTATAGGGAATGGTGCTCCAGCAGAGTCATTATTCAGTTAACTATTCAGAGATTTGTTCTCTTCCCAAGCTGATTTCCAGACACAGCTAACTTCTGGGCAAGTGGTCATAACCTGCTTTCCATCATACCCAGACAGTTGTTTTAGCAACATATCATCCTGATTTATGGTCCCATTGACTGCAGATCTGTGGTGTTCAGTATTATCTCCTTTATCTCATACATTGATGGCAATTCTCTCATGCTGTCTGAAAAATAACTAGGTGGGAATCATGGTCTACACACCGTGAATAGAGGAATAGCTATAATTGATTACCTGTAAATTGAGTCATTAGGGTGTTGTATCTTCTTTTCTCCAGGTTATGCCAGTGGTCTCCAGATAGAGTTTGCAGCATACCAGAAATATAATCTTCATTCCCTGGAGAAAATGAATCCCAAGTGTTTTTCAAAATACTGGATATCAGTGAGCCCCAAATCTTCATCGCAAGAAATAAATCTAGATGAGCCAAAGTGATAGCTAATTTACTGATACAAACCATTGTCTCACCATTTCTTGGAATATAATTCTTAGTACAAAATAGAAACAGTTCTCCAGTTCCATGACTCTTCATTTTTAGGAGGGTGAAGTATGAGAATATTGCAGTCACTTTGGTTGAATTACACATGTTCACATACATAGACATATGCATGTACATGTAATACACACAGATCTATACACAAAACCCATCTATTTTATATAATATGATGATATTGTTCCATTACCACCTTCAGCCAAAATAGGAAGATATTTGTAAGAAAACCCCTCTGATACCAGGATTGTATCATTACATTGATTCAACACCTTGAAAAGTAAATAAATTGGACATTTTGAAAAGCTTCAATGTTAAAAAAATAGAATATTGACTTTTATAAACTTAAGTTATTCTCCAATATATAAAATTGTATGGACTTCAGAACAAACTTCACATGGAGGCCAATGTAGCTCAGTGGTAGAAGGGGTAAGCGAGCCAGCCATGGTCCCTGTATGGTACCATCGCCTGGTTCAGGAGTGGCAGGTTTGTTCACTTGTTTTTAAACTTTTTCATTTCCTGCAAGATATGCTGTTTGTTTTCCAATATCCATATCATTTTATTTAAGTAGCAAGAACCTAACTCACAAACATACCTCACTTGACAGCGTGCATGCACGCACACACACACACACACACATACACACACACATATCCAAGTTGTTGCCAGGACAGCTTCTAGATGCCAAACGTTGTCAGCTTTTATATCAATGGGTCGTTATCAGAAAAAGTGTCTATGCACTATGTGAGTTTTAAACACACACTTCTCTACAAAAGTTGATACAATCAGGGCCACATTGATCAAAATGAATTCTTGGAAACAATGAATGCTCTTGTACAGATTATAGTAGCTTTTGTAAATTGCTAAAATCTGCAAACCTGTAGGAAACATTTTCAGTAAATTGATTTTTTGCAGACATCGTCTCAGTAATAAATAAGCTGTCCTGGTGACTAATAAGTGCTCCTTATTTTGATTTTGTTCCCTTGTAATTAAAAAAACCTGAAGTCAATTAAAAGAAATCTCAAAACTGCATCTGAGTTTTGAGAAAATATCACAGTAAATCACAGACCGGGGCTGAGGCACCATAATCGTTCTCCATATAATTTCCACTGTTGATACATTTTCTGTTGGAAATGACAGGAGCAGGATTTAGAGAAAAGTAAGCAAATGAAGAAAATTTAGCGCTTGTTGATCTGAATGAACCTAAGTTTGATTGGATCAGAGATAAGTGAAGGAAACCAGAATATGCCACCCCCAAAATACACCTCTTTGACATAAAAATTATTTCAGGTGAAGGCAATTAAGAAGCAGTAAACCTAGAAAAAGCTTCCCCTTTTCTACCTCAAAACAGGAAATAAATTCTCCTTTTACTGGTGACACTTCAATCAGCCCAGAGATCCTCCAGAGGAATCTGCAAATAAAAATTATTCATTCTCTCTCATACGGTTGACAGTTGAACAATGCAGAGGCTTAGGGTACCAAGGTGAGAATTTAGCTTTTGCATCTAACTTTTGACTCCCCCAAAGCTTAACTAATGGTCTATTGTTGATGCAAAGCATATTGATATCAAAAACAACACATATTTCATATGTTATACATATTTTATACTGTGTTTCTAACATGAGGTAAGCTAGAGAATAGAAAACGTTACTAAAAATTAAGAAAAAAGAAAATTGTAAAAAAAAAGAAAATCATAAGAGAAATCTAGTACTGTATTTATACATAAAAAACAATCCCCACGTAAGTGGACTTGTACAGTTCAAACCAGTGTTGTTCAAGGGTCACCTGTCTATCTTTTCTGACTTTGCCATCCTTGGAAGACTAAGGCTCTGAACTTTGTTTTGTCATTTCTCTATAACGCATCGTTCTCTGTTGAAGATGCTACATAAACTGGAATCTAAGATGCCATTTTTAAATTTTTTAATTTATTTTTATTTTTTTATTTTTTTAAGATGCCATTTTGAATTAATTTTCCATTAGGTTTCTGTCACCTGGTGTGCACTGCACACATTAATAAATGCCTGTTTTTCTCTTGTCAATCTGTTAGTGTCAACTGAAAACCTAAAAGGCAGAGAGGTAAAGTTTTGTCTCCCTTACATGTGAAACATGCTATCAGTACCTTTCTCTCTATTCATCTTTTGGTTCTTAACTTTTCTTGGAATCTTTCTCACATTTTCCCCCCAGTTGGGGAGCAGCTGACCCCAGATAGCCCTCAGCCTACATGATTCTTGTAACCTGTGGATCCAGAGAAAGACTCTCTTCTAGATTCTACAAATCAACTGTCAGGCCTGTACACTGAAGTAAAGTTATATATCCCCACTTAGGTTATGGGCCAAGGTGGGGTTAGTGTTCTGAGCATCTAAAATATGCCAGGTATTGGGCAGCCCGAGTGGCTCAGCGGTTTGGCGCTGCCTTCAGTCCAGGGTGTGATCCTGGAGACCCGGGATCAAGTCCCACATCGGGCTCCCTGCATGGAGCCTGCTTCTCCCTCTGCCTGTGTCTCTGCCTCTCTCTCTCTCTGTGTCTCTCATGAGTAAATAAATAGTTAAAAAAAAAAAGAAATAATAAAATAAAATAGTCCAGGTATTTTCTGTCACTGAGGATGCCAAGTGAACAAGAGAAATAAAGCCCTTGCCTTCCTGAGGTTTACATGCTGGTGGGAACAATGGGAAATCAACCAGCCAATCAGCCAGCCAATTTCCAATAACAGTAACAACAACAACAATAACTTGTTTAATCAATGTGCTTTGAAGGGAAACTAAGCAGGTTAAAGGGGTGGAGGATAACGTGGTGCTGTAGTGGTTGGTGGTGTCAGTGATGAATTTTAGATAGGTCATGAAAGGACTTTTTAAAGAGCTAACATCTAAGTAGCAACAGAGTGTGGTTCCATGTATTGTGTTGCGACTTCTGTTTACTCTAGAAAATCCAGAAAAAGGACATTGCCTGGAATATACTTTATAAGGAATCTCCTAGACGTGTAGGGTTGGGTGTGTAAAAAGACAGTGCCATATGTAAGAACTATTTCCTCCTCTGAGAGATGTGGCACCTTGCCCAAGATACTTGGCTTCTCTGGATTGAAGTATATATGATGTCTAAGGTTCCTTTCAGCTCTAAATTCAGTGGTTTTGTATTCATTCTATAAGTAATTCATTTTCATACTTTTTAACATTCAATAATGTCAGAATGAATGGATCAAGAAGGACAAAATTAAATTGTAAGGATGTCATTTACATTAGCCAAATTATAGAAAGGCATTGTAAATAGCCTTACATAAAAAAGACAAAAGTTCTATTTTTTAATGATTCATGTGTCAATAATTGTAACTTCTATTAAATAACTTTAAAAATGCTTAGTGACACGGAGTCATTATTTATTTTCTAGCTTCAGATCAACCTGTGATTGAATTAACATATTTTTTGATCAGTAAGCAGCCTCTAAGTGTTATTGACATAGACTTGGCAGCCAGTAGAACCAATATTTAAAGAAAAAACAGTCCTATATTTCTTATTTTGTGCTTATTAGTACGAGTACTATTTGACTTAATGAAACAAAAAAAAATACCTAGAGAAATGTTACCTACGAGAAGCTCTTGTTTTTTTTTTTTTTTTTTTTTTCATTTTTTTTTATTTATGATAGTCACAGAGAGAGAGAGAGAGAGAGTCAGAGACACAGGCAGAGGGAGAAGCAGGCTCCATGCACCAGGAGCCCGACGTGGGATTCGATCCTGGGTCTCCAGGATCGCGCCCTAGGCCAAAGGCAGGTGCCAAACCGCTGCGCCACCTAGGGATCCCCGAGAAGCTCTTGTTATTCATCAATCATGCTTACAAAATCAAGATAATAATAATCTCTAATTTCTGTTGTGTTAGGCCATGCCAATAGTGATAGCTATTACTAGTCAAGCAGCTACTGTATTTCTGCAGTTTTCCAGATGCCTTACATATTTATTTATTTTAATCCTCTCAGCAACCCTCTGAAATACTGCTGTTATTAACCTACTTTTCTGATGAGGCAACTGAAACTGAGAGAGGAGCCTATCTCAGCTCACGATCCTGGATTGTAGTAGAGCGGGGTTTTAAATCCAGGTGTTTGGGATTGTATTTCAACTTTTTAACCACATATTATACTCCACATGCATTTTCCGTCTGATGAGTGGGAAATGGTATTAATCTGAGTGCAAATCTATTTTAGGAAAAATTGGGCAGTAGGTGACATTTCCCTATTGCTATTTTCTCTGTTTTGCTCTATTCATCCCTACCATGTTCCCCACTTCCCATCTCACTCCTGTAGCCACAGGCTCTTTTGCTCTGTTCTATCACGCTCGAAATGTGCAAACTCCAAAAGAAGCCAATATCAGTTGTTCACACTTAGTATCACTTTAAGTCCATGATTTGCCTCTTTCAGTGGGACTTAAACTTAATACTATATATCTCAAGTAGAAATAAATGGCTTTTTTTCTGCTAAAGGGATTTCAAATTTCAAGTGAATGGAAGAGCTATTTGGAGGATCAGATAACTTTGCAAGTGTGGTTTCAGAGTTCAAAAGTCAGTCTTCTACTCTACCTACTTACATTGTTTCCCAGTGCTTGGCACCATAGGAAAGGACATTTGAGCTGATTATATTAAATATGCAAAATTATGAATGGGTGAGGGATGACACCAGGAATTTGAAATCATTCTCCAGGATGATCTTAGACTGTGATACGTATCAAAAAAAGCCTTTGAAAAGAATTGGAAGAAGAACATGAAGTAAAATTCTAAGAGTTCAACCGCCTTCTATTGTAATGAGACCTAAAATGTGTCTCACAAGAAAATAGAGGTATACACCTTGCCTTCTAAATAAGAGTTTCTGGTTGAAGAGATTGCTTGATTGTCAGTCAAATGGGACATATTCCTTTCCCTGAGGAATTGTGTAGGTGCTTTTGATCATCTTACTGCTTTTCACACAAGATGACCAGCCCTACAACAAAGTCAAGTACCCTTCAGTTGTTGAGTTTTTTTAACTCTGGTTTGTGGGGAATCTGCCTAGGTAATTCCTGTTTATTCTGCTTCCTTTATCTTCCAAATGCCATCTGCCCATCTAGGTGACTCTCAGTTTTCTAGCAAGGAAACATTGCCTTGGCTGCTGAACTTTGGGGGAAACAGAACTGGCAAAATTTCCACTCTCTCTCTTGTTACTGTCTCTTTTTCCCTCTTTTATTTTTTCTTTCATTCACGCTCTCCCTCCATTCTTTGTCTCTCTCTTTCCATCCTTTTGCCTTCCTTCCTTTCCAAGTAGAGCTAGAGTTCAAATGTTTCCTCTTGTATTCTGGTTTTTATACCTTCTGACTATGTACTTTGGTGGACAAGTTCTTTTTTTTTTAATTTTTATTTATTTATGATAGAGAGAGAGAGAGAAAGAGAGGCAGAGACATAGGCAGAGGGAGTGGTGGACAAGTTCTTGAACTTTCCTCTACACTTCAATACTTACCTCGCTGGGAAGTTTGAAATATTAAAGGAATTCAAAAAGTGTAAAGCACTTCAAATAATATCTGAATAATAAGTATTCACATGTTAACCACTATCATCATCATTGCCATCATCATTCATTTTCATAAACATTTCTGAGGCTTACTTCCCTTTTAAATGCTGTGCTAAATAAGGTGATGAAGGGGATCCCTGGGTGGCTCGGCGGTTTAGTGCCTGCCTTCAGCCCAGGGTGTGATCCTGGGGTCCCAGGATCGAGTCCTACATAAGGCTCCCTGCCTGGAGCCTGCTTCTCCCTCTGCCTGTGTCTCTGCCTCTCTCTCTCTCTCTCTGTCTCTCATGAATAAATAAATAAAATCCCTAAAAAAGATATTAAGGTGATGAAATAAACATTTCAACTGAAAACTTTCAATTTTAGGAGCCAAACCTCAGAGACACTCAAGCCTAGGAGTATACTTTTCACACTGTCCATTTTTTTAGGGCATTCTTAACTCTTTTCTCTGTGAAATCGTATGTGTTTTATTTTCTCATTCCTTAAAGGATGTTCTTTGCCAAGTGGCAATAGGTGAATATATGTGTATAAAAATGTCACTTTGAATCCAGGAAATGTGCACATGTTTCCAGAAGGCTTTCAAAGAACTAACCATGTGGACTTAGTTTCATGTGTCATGGCTACTTTTAGGACTAAATTTTATTGGTTTTAGCTATTCAGTGATACTCAAATCATACCTCTGTCTATTCATTATTTTGCCTGCACCTTTGGATGGCTCTTTCAACTAATTTTCTCTTGTAATTGATATAAAGTAGACAATATTGAAGACGAAGGTGCTTTTTACTTTTCATGATCTTTTTAACCATAGGAGGCACTCACAATTTTTAAAATACTATCTTTGTTTAGAATTCATGAGGGTTCATTTTAGTTTAGGCTAAATAATAGTTCTTAAAACACCACCATGCTTCAAGACCCCTTTATCAGATTAGGGAAAAAGAAAATTGGTAATACCATGGCCATTTTCTGTGCCTTTTATTTATAATTCCCATGTTAAAAATTACCACATTACTGGCCTTCAGAGAACCATACTATTGATACTTTTCTAGTTCACTTTAGTTTAAGGACTTTCTAAAGAGAAAGAACGTATTCTCATTTTTAGCCTTTCTTTGATTTGTTCATTGATATGCAATGAAGGTCCATGTTATAAATATTAGCCACAGATTGAGTGCATCCCTATCGATGGCATTTAGGCTGGAGGTTTTTTCCCTAACTCTCTTCTACTCATTACACAACAGGTTATCCAATTCTGGTCTCTGTTTTATTCAGTTCACTAGAAGCAGCACTTAGGGAGAATGACTAATGTGGAAGCCATGAGGCTTCTATCTACCAAACAGATGCAACCTCTGAAAGTCAAGGTCAGGATAAGAGAGAGAGAGAGATTACCAAACCTGCTCTAAACATATCTCTTGGTTTGAAGGCTGAAATTTAGGTTATCCTTCTGCCTTTGGGGCTTCTGCCTGCAAACATTTTAAGCAGTTACAAAAAATAAAATATACTGGAAAGTGGGTTACACAGGCAAGTGGATTTACATAAGGGACCCTTTCTCAGCTTCTCATTTTGGGCAAAATGACTTCAGATGCCTCCTGAAGTTGTATGACATTCCATTTCACTCTTTTTTTTTTTTTCATTTTGATTAACAAAATCAGTTTTGAGTAACATGCCAATGAATTAGTAGTCTTAGGATGAGAAGGGTCCTGCCAAGACAAATTACCAATGATATGTTGATAGGGTCATTGTGAGAATTAAAAGATAAAATCTGTAAAACATTTAGAGCAGTGTCTGGCATAATTTTAAATACTCAGTGTTTGTTAGCTATTGATAGTCTTATTATTGATATTCGGAATTTATCTTGTGGTACTGCCTTGCAATTAAAAGTACAAAAACTAATACAGATGCAAAGTAAGAACCTGATAAAAGTGATGATTTTAATATTGACTCACATTGCTTCTTGGAATATACAGCAAGTTTTATCAATAGCTTTGAGAAATCAACTTGAAATCACTTTGAATTCAGTTGTCACCAAACAGTTTGAGTGACCCTGTCAGGCATTAAGGTAGGCTTATGCTACACATATTATTTCTATATATATGATTATTAATCCCTTTTTACAAGTGAGAAAAACCAAAGCTCAAAGAGGCTTTAAATTTCCCGAGATCACACGGCTAGAAAGTGGTAGAACTGGTTCTACTTTATCACACTGGTTTACAGGAAGTTTCAAAATAAGTTCTTTATGGTGATATTTTGAGCTACAAATTATCTATTAATTTCCCTTTCTCTGTGTTTATATGTGATTTGGCTGTTTTCAACTATTGATGATTTCCATTAAGTACTTCATGGAAATCACGTTGATTTCGGTTTCTCGGAGTTTGGATGGCTTATTGCTTTTCCTGCTGCCTATGGAAATAGTTACCTCAGTGGAAGGTGGAATGATGGCCCCTCAGTGGTATCCAAGATACCTTTGTAGAAATGATTAAATCAAGGAAATTGGTCGGGGGGGCACACCTGTGGGGCTCAGTGGTTGAGTGTCTGCCTTTGGCTCAGGTCATGATCCCGGGGTCCCGGGATGGAGTCTTGCATCAAGCTCCTCACATGGAGCCTGCTTCTCCCTCTGCCTATGTCTCTACCTCTCTCTCTCTCTCTGTATCTGTCATGAATAAGTAAATAAAATTTTTAAAAATAGTTAAGGAAATTGGGATGAGGAGATTATCCTAGAATCTGGGTGGACCACATGTAACACAAGAATAATACAAGAAGATATGAGGAAAGAAGTAGAAGTACATCAGAGTGATGTAGTTGGTAGCTTTGAAGATGGAAGAAAGAGCCATAAACCAGGTAATGCAGGCCACTTCTAGAAGACGGAAAAGGCAAGTAAACCAGTTCTCTCCTAGAGCCTCTAGAAGAAACACAATTCTGCTGCCACTTTTTTTTTTTTTATTTTTAGTATTTAATTTATTTATTTGAGAGCTAGGGAGTGAGAGGATGAGGGGGGATGGTGGCCAGGGAGGGGCACAGGGACATGGAGAAGCAGACTCCTCATTGAGCAGGGAGCCCACTGCAGGGGATCCAGGCTCAGGTCATGATCCCAGGACCATGGGCAGATGTTTGACTGACCGAGCCACCCAGGTGCCCCAATTCTACTGACATCTTGAGTTTAGCCCCGTGAGACCCATTTCAGACTTCTGATCTCCAGATCCCTAAGACAAGTTTGTGCCATCTTAACCCACTGAGTTTGTACTAATTGGCTATAGCAGCAATAGGAAACTTATACACCCTTTTTGAAGCATTTACATTGTCTCACTTTTTATTTTAATGCTCCCACAAGTTAGAAAAATTGGGTTTCTTTATCCTCTATATCCGAGTTCTGAGTAACTTGCTTTCAGTGATACACATGCATCAGCTTGTTTACTATCAGGAGAGAGGTTTAGGAGGATTGACTCAGTATGGGAATATCGGAGAAAGGATGGGAGATGGGCACATGGCCCACAGGGATTGTGGGAGACCTTAAGAGAGGACATAGCTTTAATTTGAAGATTCCTCAAGCAAATCAGATAAGGCCCAAAGAGGGCCTTGCCTCACCCTGTTGGAAATCGTTGGCCTGATGATAGGACCAGTGACATTGAAGCAATTCATTGCTAACTGGCATTTGAGGAGCTTTACTTATATTGGCTCATTTATTCCTCACAACAGTGCTATGAGGTCCATACCATTGATAATATCTCCATTTTATGACTAAGGAAACTGACAGGTTAGGACACAGATTTTATATTAACTTTTACATAGTAAAACTTTTGCTTATAACACAATTGTTAACACTGAACTGTTTGCCAAACTGTAAAATACATAACTATTTGTGATCACAGGATCATTTTACATTCAAATTTTAAAAAGCCTTTAAGGTTTTTTTCCCTGCCACTTTGTCTTTAGCTATTCTTACTAGATTGTCATTTAGAATGTAACTGCTAAAATAGGTTAAAAACAACTGTTTTAAACATCTTGTCCATCAAGGTATTAGGCAAGAAGCTAGCTTTGCATAAAATGTCCACTGGGTGGCAGCTTTTCACAAAAAGTACCCTGCATTAGATCTATCATTTTCAAAAATTTATAAAGACCAAAAGAATCGTTTGTTTTGGGTTGTTGAGTAGTTAATCTTTGAATTTCTTAAAAAAAACAAGTAAGGGGGAGCTTTACTATATTTAATATGCTTTCAAAATCAAAACAGCCTTAGCAGCTTAACACATTTGTGTTATAATATATATCCCCTTAAACAAGAACTTTGATAGGCGTTTTGCAAATAAACTAATCATAATATACACAGAAGACACTTGAGCACAGAGGTAAACTTGTACAACAGTTTTGAATCTCTAAAATGAAGCTATAGGGGAGCCTGGGTGATTCAGTTGGTTAAGCTTTTGGCTCAAGTTATGATCCCACGGTCCTGGGATAGAGCCCTCATCAGGCTCCCTGCTCAGTGGGAAGTCTGCTTCTCCCTCTGCCCTTTCCCCCTGCTTGTGATCTCTCTCACTCACTCTCTCTCTCAAATAAATAAATACAATCCTAAAGAAAAAAAAAAAAAACAAAACAGAATCAAGCTACAATTTTAAAAAAGCCTATGTAACTTTATACTAAAAACATTCTGAATCTTTTAGGAATGATCAACAAAATATTTCACACTATGAGTTTATTTACATTTAATCACATGACTCTTTTTTTCCCTGTGTGCTTAAAATGTTTACATTAATGATAAATTTCCCTCCACTAAATATTTTCAGGGTTACAATTTGTGGCCAGATCAAAGTTATTCACTTGCTTAGTGCTGTAATTTACCAAAAAAAATAAAAATAAAATAAATAAATAAATAAATAAATAAATAAATAAATAAGGGGGGGTAGGGTGGGTGGGAGGTATTTTGAAAACTACTCAGTGATCATTTAAATCTTGTTTCTGTAAGAATGTGGTTGGCCCCTTTGTCAGCCACACCTAGCCTGTGTCCGGCCTGGAGGGAAGAGCATGGCCATCAGGGGGAGCGTGTAGAAGCCAGTTTTAGACAACAGCCTTGAGGAAGGGAAACTTGATCAAGGCAAAAGACCCATAGCAACCACCTGGCTAAACCCAGGCAGGCTCACCAGGTGACTCACCTCAAAATATCCATAGGCCCTAACTACCCAACGGGCTACTTACAAGTAGGCACAGTTACCAAAAAAAGGAAAAATCGAATATTTCACCCTACCGCCTTATCTTCCCCCTTTAAAAACAGCCCCCACCCATGTCCTCCTTGCAGACAGCCTCTCCTGTGGTCATGCCTGCCACTCCCTTGCAGTGTATCAGGCCAATTTTTTTCACTACCCACACCATTGGCTTCCACTCTCTTGTACCCCATGTTTGGGGGCCCCCATCCGATAGGGAGAGACACCACGTTTAGACACCACACACTGTTCCTGACACCAAGAAGTCCCCAAGACCTTTTTTCCACATTCAACTAAGTGCAGCTTATTGACCTACAACTCTCTTCCTTCTCCTTTTCTTCTGCTTTAGTCAGTGTTTCTTTGGGCTGTGCATCAGATTGTTAGCACATGAGTCTAGGTGTTTCTAAGACATTATAGACTCTTAGAAACTGCCCCATCCTTCTGTCTTTGGTAGTGGCTATTAGCTCTGGTCTCTAACTTTTAACATGTAAATATGCCCATTTGTGAATTAATTTTTTTAAAGATTTTATTTATTCATTCATGAGAGACACAGAGAGAGGCAGAGACACAGACAGAGGGAGAAGCAGGCTCCCCAGTGAGCAGGGAGCCTGAGGTGGGACTTGATCCCAGGACCCCGGGATCACGACCTGAGCCCAAGGCAGACACTCAACCACTGAAACACCCAAGTGCCCCAATTTGTGAGTTTTAAAATGTACTTTAAAGTGATCCGCTCAGTAGTTTGCCCTAATCATGAAACAGTAAAGACTCTGCCACTCTTCCCCAAATTTAAATGTCAGTGACTGACTTCACATTTAATAGCTCTTATTTTATGAACTTTAGGAATTTATGAACTTTAGGAATTAAACTTTTGAGGTACAAATATTCAAGTATAGTTAAACTTTGACCCTATTATAGCACACATAGGAGAAAACAAGTAAGATGAAGCCTATCAGAATATTTTCTACATCATTTAGCTGTTTCACAGCTAAATGATTTACTCCCTAGTGGTTACATATTCAAACCAGTTTTGATGACAGTTTTTAAATATGAAAGTTAAACATCGGCACTTTCTCTTATCTTACACCTGTTGTAAATTTAAGCAGCATCCTAAGTTGAATTGTTATCATTTCTTATTAGAAAAAAAAATTAAAGGAAAAGAAAACAATGATCAATTACTGAGGATAGTGGAGAAAAAACATCAATCAGTTAATCGGGGGATATTGCGTACCACTCAGTGCTGAAAACATAGTAGAAACTCAACTAATACACCCCTGCTGATTGATTGGCCGATAATGTTTGGTTTTGTCCACTAGCCTCCGTTATTTGTGTTTTTAAAAGAAAAATAGTTCAAGGGAAATATGAGCAAGTATCAATAACTGACTCTTTTGTTTGGTTTGATTTTAGCCAACTATATTGTCTCATTGCCTGGAGTTCTAGCAAATAGAGGTTAGCATTAATGTTAAATGTAACTGTAATGAAACATTTAGTAGAGTGCCGAATGAGTTTTAGCATTGTTGAGTTTCTGCTGAGTTAGTCTAAGAGATTTTTTGTTTTGTTTTTTGGATTTTTAAAAATTGCATGGCCTGTTGGCTACCATCAAATAACTCACAGTTTTTGGCAAAAACAAGACATACTCAAATTGAACATTTGGCTAATGAAAGAGAACATAATACAACCAAGTGTCAAAATGTGTAATGTGGTGCCACTCACAGTGACAAACAACACAATGCAAAGCAAACATCCAGGTAGACAACTTTTGCTCTACAAACTATCTGTCTCTAATTTTCTTTAAATAAAACACTTTTTTTTTCTTTTTTTTAATTCATGAAAGCCACACAGAGAGAGGCAGAGACATAGGCAGAGGGAGATGCAGGCTCCATGTGGGAAGCCCAATGTGGGGCTCGATCTCAGGTCCCCACTCTGAGCTGAAAGCAGCTGAGCCACCCAGGCGTCCCTAAATGAAACACTTATAATGCATCATTATTTTTCCTTTGAATTTTAAACAAACACAAGTTATAAAGTCTTTTCTACTTATAATTTTGAATTACAGAATAATTAAGATTTTTCTTTTTTTAATACCTCCAGGGAGAAGTTACCATATCATATAATATATGGACAATATATTTCAGAGAAATCCTCATCAAACTTACTAATATTTAGATTTAATTTTCCCCTGTAGGCTGGTTATAGTAATAATAAAAATCAGCACTGTGGGCCATATTTTATTTTAACAGTTATTCTAACTTTTTTTCTTGCATGATATAACTCTACACCCTAGTTTTATTCATTGTTTTGAACTTTTCTCAACCATTTTGTGGCCTTGGTGTAGGCTGAGGATTGAGAGATCTGGTGGGAGGTAGATATGGGTTGTGCTCTTACATCTCCTCTGGGAGTGCTGTCTCTTGCTCTCAGGATGAGTGGAGAGCTAGGTTCTTGTCTCATGGAGTTGAAGAATGAATCTTGTGGACAAAAGAGAGTGTGAAAAGCAATAGAAGTTTATTAAACAAGGATACAGAAAAAGCTCTCAGGAGTGAGAGGGGACCCGACAGGGTTGCCACTGGGGCTTGTAGGGTTGGTCTTTTATTGAAAGCCAACCAGGGAAACAAAATCCTTTTAACATCTCTATTGCTCTCACCATTGAGTAAGGACTAGTGATTGAACACCTTCAATGGCTTATTTCCTTTTTAGGGTCTGGTAATTCTTTATTGGTCACAAGTAACTGTTATAACAAGACCCCACCTCTGACACCTGGGACAGGATGGCCTGGTTTATTTATCTCCGGTTTCCTTTCATCTCCACATTTTGGGGATTTTTGTGAGCCAGGTTCCATTGCCCCCTACCTATCTCTCCCTACCTAGCCCTGCCTGTCCCTTACTCACAGAGATGGCAATAACATTATGCAGAAATGATTGTCAGAGGCAGGATATGTTTCTTTCCTCATGATTTGCTTTTTAAAAATTTATTTAATTTAGAAAGAGAGAGCAAGGAGAGGAGGGAGGAGCAGAGGGAGATGGACAAACAGACTCCCCACTGAGCACAGAGACCCACTCAGGGCTCCATCTCACAATCCGGAGATCATGACCTGAGCCAAAATCAAGAGTTGAACACTTAACTGACTGGACCACCCAAGCACCCTTCATTCCTCATGATTTAATGGAAAAGATCAGTAAATACTTTGTAATTCTATGGCTCCACAGCTTTGCAACTCCACAGCAAATGACAAAACCAATTTGTGGTCTGCTGACAAACTCTGATATTCCAATACAGAATCAAAAGCATTAAATCAGGGGCACCTGGGTGGCTCTTTGGTTGAACGGCTGCCTTTGGCACCGGTCGTGATCCTGGGGTCCTGGAATTGAGTCCCACATCGGGCTTCCCACAGGAAGCCTGCTTCTCCCTCTGCCTATGTCTCTGCCTCCCTCTCTTTGTCTCTTATGAATAAATAAATAAAATCTTTGAAAAAAAAAAGCATTAAATCAGATGTCCACATCCTTTATTAATTCCAACAATAATGAATGACACATTCTAAGATTGAATTATTTTAACTTCTGTCTAGAATTGCAATGCACTTTCACTGTTGCTCCAAACCCACAACATTTTATCTTCAAATAAGTGTATAAATGTCACGTAACACTGGAAAATAATTTATTATTCTATTTTTACAAGAGTTCAGGTTGAGGTCAAACACTACTGAGGCAAAATCAGTTATGCAAAGAAGAAACTACTGGTTCACGCATCTTATTTACATTGCCTTTCCTTATGTCATTCCCCTCATTCATGCATCTAGCTTTCCAGATACTACAAAGATGTAATTTCTTCAGATACTATACTGAAAACAAATGTTGGAGAAAGACTAATTGTGGTCAAATTCTGCCTCAATCACTTACTCAGCTATATGATCTTGGGCAAGATGGTTGAATTTTTAACCTCTTTCCTAGTATAAATGGAGATCAATAAAACTTTGAGGGGATCCCTGGGTGGGTCAGTGGTTTAGCACCTGCCTTTGGCCAGGGCGTGATCCTGGAGTCCCAGGATCGAGACCCAGGTCAGGTTCCCTGCATGGAGCCTACTCCTCCCTCTGCCTCTCTCTCTCTCTTTCTCTCTCTCTTTCTGTGTGTCTTTCATGAATAAATAAATAAAAATCTAAAAAATAAAAGAAATTATTTTGAGAATTAAATAAGAGAGTAGATACTAAGTTCCTAATATATGGTTTATCCTCAACACGGCAGTTTTCTCATTTTTATTTTATAGTCAAATCCACTCATGAAGAATGATGATATACATGGAATTATAGGATAAGCAGAGAGTCTTGGAATTGAAATAAACCTTTAATATTATCTAATCCACTTCCATCTCAGTCTTTTTATAACATTATTGAAAGTCTTGTAGGACAGCTGAGTCTGCACAATGAGACCTTGAGACGACCCTGGATGGCATAATGACAATATTTTCAGCTGGAAGATTCAAACTGCCTTAAACAACATAAAACAAGAGATACCACATTATGAAAAGTTCATTGTTCAGGCAGCTTAATTGAAGGACCCATATTTTTCCCACCTCTTTGCTTGGGCATCCTCTGTGGGGATCTTACTTTCTGGCTCACGATCTCAAGATGTTTCAGCTGCGCTCAGCATCACACACAGATAAGACAACAGCCAAAAGGAAAAAGAGATCTTTTCTCAATATCTGTATGATGTGGGGAACAAAGGCAAAAAGAATGTAGATAAAATGAAATTTCCTTATAACCTACAGCCCACTGACAAATACTTGAGACAGGCAGAGTGTAACACTCCTAGGAAACTCCCAATTGCCTTAATGTTAATGTTTTGCTAGAGGGAAAAACCTTAGCTTGACAATAAATAGGTAGGCTTCCAGGATCCTCTGACCCTTCTCCAGCATTGAGAAAGTCCTTCTGGAAACTTCCCTTTGTCTTCACCTCCCTCAACTCCAAAGTACTTAATCAATTGCACCTCCCAGCCCTGGTGCAGCTCTTTCTACACATGGGTGTTGTCCTGGTGCTTTAATAAAACCATCTTTTTGCACCAAAAACGTCTCAAGAATTCTTTCCTGGCTATGGGCTCTGAACTCCACCACTTCAAACCACAGCATATTTACTTATCCGTTTACAAACAAGGAATTCATTCTTGGAAATCTCCCCTGCACATTCCCTCTTATTGGTTGAAATGTTCATTTCCAAACCAAATCCTGGCAAAAAGATCAAATGAGGTTGTTGTGACTACTTAGAATAATGTTTGGAGAGAAAGCTTGTTGATGAGTCAAACTTGTTTGTTATTATTATTTTGCTGCTTTTCAAAGCATCTCCCTTTCAATATAAGGTTTATTAGATCTGCTACCTCACTAGTTTACCCTTTGTTCCAGTTAAAAGAAATAAAAGGTTCTTTAGAAATATGGGCTCATGTTGGTGCTGAATGTACGACTAACTCTTTTTTTTTTTTTTTTTTTTAAGTTTCATCCTTGAGCTCTCTCAACTTCAATTTGGATAAAAATAAAGATGGTTGCTGTAGCAAATTTTGAGCTTTATCTTCCCGTTGAACCTTAAAACATTATCCTTAAAATTATCCACACTCATCTTTGGATATCATAATCCCTTTTCTAATGCTTAGGAGGAAAGGCAGTAGGACTTTAGGTATTAAAGAGGCAGCTTTCTATTTCAGGTAGACAGTGACAGGCAGCAGTGTGCTCTTGCTGCTCCTTTAAAACCTTCCTCTGGTATAGCCAAATCCTGTTCTATTTTCTGCCAAAGACATCCCTTAATGGAAAAAGGAGAAGCACAGCTTACACTTTAATGAAAGAATTATTGCACTCTTGATGTGAATCTCTGCTCTAGGCTGAGAAACAGAGAGAGGTTCTTTAATCCCCTGAAGGAAGCAAGAAAGGGATTCTAATATTTTTAAACAGGAAAAAAAAAAAGGCAGGAAGGAAAAGGAGAATTATCTGAAGAATTACGTGTGAACTATTTTTTATTTACATTTATTTAAAAATAGTATGTAATATTGGTTATTATTATATGCTCATGAAATGAAGGATTCCATTCATAATCGCATAAATGATGGAAAGAAGGACCTAGTTAAAATACTTTCCCTAATATTCATATAGTTTTCAAATGACAATTATTCTCCAGATTCTATTTTTTAAAAATTATTTATTTTATTTTTAGAAAAATATTTTATTTATTTATTTATTTATTTATTTATTTATTTATTTAAGAGAGAGAGATTGAGAGAGAGAGAGAGAGAGAATGAGTTGGGGGGGAGGGCAAAGGAAGAGGGAAAAGCAGGCTCTGGAGCCTGACATGGGGTTCAATCCTAGGACCCTAAGATCATGACCTGAGCCAAAATCAAAGGCTTAATGGACTGAGCCACCCAGGTACCCTCAGAATCTCTTTAAAGATACAGCTACCAAAAACATTTTATTCCTTCCATCACAATGGCTAAAGGTAGATGTGCATGTTTTGCAGGCATCTTCCTCTGAACGTGTGGTGACTGGGTTTCAACCCCTAATTTTCTTACTTAACTCCGAGATGAAATGACCCAGACTCTGGTTAAGTAAAGTGCCTGGGTTTCCTCTCCAATTTTTCCTAGTCATTCTTCTGATTGAAGAGAAGGAAAGAAAGGAGGAAATAAGAGAATGGGCAGTTCTTAGTAAGCATGCCCGTGGCAGTAGCATTTAACAAATGCTTCCCTGACAATATACAGCCTACGCAAAAAGTGTGACTATTGATATCTTTACTATTTACATGCCAGTATTTTCATTTTAGATTTATTTATTTATTTGAGAGAGAACATGGTAGGGGGTGGAGGAAGGAGAGGGAGAAATAATCTCAAGCAGATGCTGAGCAGAGCCCAGAGCCCATCTGGGGGCTTGATCTTACAACCCTGAGATCACTACCTGAGCCAAAACGAAGACTAGGGTGCTTAATCAACTCCACCACCCAAGGGACCCATTATATGCCAATATTTTAAAAATTACATATTTCACAATGGCCAGAAATAGTGCTAAGTGCTTGGATTCACGTTAGGTGTCAAGAACTATGAAAGGCACAGTTCCCCTTCTTACAGTGTGACAAATTGGCCTATCACTATTAACTGGGTGAGAGACAATGGACTTTATTACTAATGTACAGGAGGAAACATGAGCGTAATATTCACTTGGGTTTCCCTTGCCCTCCCATTTCATGGAGGGAGGTGTTATTGAACGGACCCAAGTGGATACTGTGCACATAGTTTGTGTCACATTCAAGAACACTAAGCTTAGGAAACTCTCAGTGTTTTAAGAGGGCTGCTAACAATTTTGTCCACCTTTTGACCCAAAGGGAGTCTATTTCTTTATTATCCTTATCAGAAGACAAATCTGTCTGTCCTCATTCAAGAGGGAAATGCTATTGCTAATTTTCAAGGCAATTTGCTCTATGTATATTCTTGAAAAAATAGTCTGTCGCAGATGTGTAAAAATTTGGGAGACCCATGGAGAACTGTCTCCTAACACCATATTTCACAGCCAGGTACACAGGGTATATGTGTTTCTGTGTGTGTGTGTGCGCGTGCGTGCGTGTGTGTGTGTGTGTATGGCTGCATATGTATACCATTCTCTCAACAATTCTGTGAAGACAGCTCAAAATTCTCATTTTAGTTGTAAAGAAGCAATATCAGCTAAGCATCTTTTTTAAAAAAAGATTTTATTTATTTATTTACTCATGAGAGGCATAGAGAGAGAGAGGCAGAGACAGCCTGTCTGCAGGCTCCCCAAGAGAAGCCCGATGTGGGACTTGATCCCAGGACCCCAGGATCACAATCTGAGCCAAAGGCAGATGCTCAACCATTGAGCCACTCAGGTGCCCCATCAGTCTAATGTCTCAGAGATTATAAGGGGACAAATTCAGAAATTCAACCTTTATTCTACTCAAAAGCCCATCATCTTTGTGATCAACCAATACATGAATTGCCATGAAAAAATGGGAGAAATGTATGTACTCTGTGACACTGACCTTTAGAAAAAAGGCCCTTTGACTTTTTATGTTACTTCCACTAGAATCAAAGAAATATCTGTATTGCTGTTCTTCTCATAATTGAACTTGTTACAAATTATATCGTGTGCAATACCATTCAAACAAGTATGTAAAACGATGGTCAATGAAGCAGTATGATTTTTCCCCCTTCAATCAAACCAATTGCTTGGTGTAATTATAATCTTGGAAGATACAGTTAAAAAGATGTTGAATGAAATTGAGCTCTGAAAATTGCTCACCTCATGATTCCTTCTGATTACATCTTGGCATAATTCCACCAAGTTTCAATATGTAATTTAAGGATAATGTATAATTGGTATTGGAACCATCGTGGCTTCTCCACATTTAAATGGGAGTCCAATTTTATTAGTAATAACTATAATAACTCTGCTAAATAGGTTGTCGACTTAGTTGCTCATTAGGAAATTATTTTTCAGCAGGAACATATTACCTTTATATATTTAATTCAAGTTTTCAGTAAGAAATTTATTAGCAATGCAAGTGTTTACAAGGAGATCATTTTTACAGATACTATAGTCGGGTCCTAATCAGACAATTATTTCCCTTGATGCCAAACTCAAAAGCTTATTTTCCATTAAGTTTTATAGTTAGGAAAACTTTATATCCATGGGACACATTTTTAAAATATGCAGTGATTTAGACCCATGCTATCAAAATACCAGAGAAGTAACATGGCTCCCTCCAATTCCATCACACAGTGTTTTGTTGATATGTTTTATGTGGGGAAAAAAAAACATTTTGTATTAAAAATTACTAGACATTGCTATCCATCATATACTAATCTATATAATAACTACTCTCAAAGTAGGGTCCCTAAGGGAAGCAGATTTGGAGAAAGTCTGGATAAGGTAAGTTTTCATAAGAATTAAATTGTCTATTAAATAAAGGTGCTGAGACATCCTGCTTATAAATAAAGTTGTTTTGTCATCATCTTCGAAATTTGTTTGATCACAGACCCCTTTTATGTTGCAGGTCTTCCCATACTTGAGGAAGCCCTAAATACTTTTTAATGATCTTATCCCACTCGAATGACAGGGACCATAATCTTAGTTGTTTTGGGGTTCTCACATATTGACTAAAAAAATTTCTTCATTCAAAAATATGCAACGAGTTCCTCAATTCCCAGGCCTCATGTGGACTTGAAGAGAGACAAGTGAAGAGAGCATTACGGCAGATGAAAGTGATGACCTGAGCGCTGAGGGATTCAGAAAGTGCTAGATTGATAACAGGAATGAGCAGTAGGGATTATTGGTCATCAGCTCTAAGCTTTTATTCACCGTGTCTTGATTTCCTCATTTTTAAAATAAGAATAATACCTTCTTGGTCCGCTTACTGTAAACATGAGCAAACTTGTTTAGGTTGGGATGCTCCATAAACGGGAGTTACTATAATTTTTCAGTATTTCGGCTATCAAAAAGTGACTCTAAAAGTTACATAGCATGGAGTAATTTATTTTTTTTTCCTCTGAAAGTTACCTTCCTCTTAGGATTTCATAACACTTACATAAAGTAGTGTACACAAATCACCCCCCCCACTATATCTGGCATATAGCACAATACATGCTCAGACTTTCATTTCTTTGGAAATTAGCACTGAATTGCATTAAGTTTGCTCAGTTTATTCGAAAATATTTTTGAGTCACCATGTGGCAGACACTTCTCTAATTGCTACAGATACGTCAGCAAACAAAAAGCAGAAACATATTCCTGCTTTCATATAGCTTATATTTTAAATGGTAAGCAAGTTCTTATTCTTATAGGAAAAGCAAAGAGAAAATTACAGAGTATTGGAAAAGCAGATTAACAATAGCATGTGAAAAAGACTTAAACCTATTTGCACTAAAAACAAGCAAGACTTGATGTTTCCTAAAAGAAGCTTGGTTCATTTCTTAAGAGAGATAGTATGGGTTGGACAGATTATGTCTAAGAATGTTGCACAGCTCTGAGCTTCTGGTTTTAGGATGGAACTCTTTTTAGGTTTTCAAGTGGCTATTGCTTATTTTCCACCTAACTTTGCAGATACATTTTAATTTGATCTTTAAATCTCTTCTCAGAAGATAGACTATGGAAGACTAATATATTTTCATAGGTTTGAAAAGCTAGGCTCAGAGAGGAGCCACAGGAGTTAACGGAGATAAGCAGCTCAGTGTGGCAGAGGGAGAACAAGAATTAGATCTGCCTCCTGATTGAGGATGCATACCACTCCCGGTTATGAAAAGAAAGTGATAATAGTGCCCTTAACAGACAATTACAGCCAAGGATGCCTGATTTCCAGCAGGTATAACATCTAAGCTTTCCTCACAGAGCTCATTTTCCCCTGAAAACAGATTATTATATTTAAAGTGAGATCTTGATGGGGTGCCTGTGTGGGTGATGAAGAAAAGCCAGGTAATAGTTGAGATGGTGCTAAGGGTGCAAAGAAAGCAATGGCAAGGCATAGGGGGTGCCAGGAGAGGAGGAAGTGGCTGTTGGGAAAACAAGTTGCTGTTAGGGGTCAGTGTTACAGAAGCAGACATGCAGTTGGGCCTCTTGGCTCCACACAGACAATCCTGCCTGCACGACCCCATTCCTGACTCTTGATTTGGGCTCAGATCCTGATTTCGGTTTTGAGATGGAGCCCCCAGTCAGGCTCTGCACTCAGGGAGGAGTCTGCTTGTCTTTCTGCCCTTCCTCCCTACTCACACTTGCGTGTGTGCATGTGCGTGCTCCTTCCCCCCTTTTAAATAGATAAATAAAATTTTAAAAAATAAATGAGATTTGGGGAATGAGAAACAGGTTAAGGTCATATTGCTTTTGGTCCTATGTTACTAGTTATTCTCAATGTAATTTGGAACTTTACATATTCTGAATGAGCTCTAACAACTTGTTAATTTTTTCCTATGTTGTAAAGGAATGCTACTAGATCCATGGTAAATCATCCACAAATATAGGTAGCTCCGGAACTTAGATTAGTATTCATACAATATGGCAAAGAATTGCTCAGCTAGAATGATAGGAATTGCTCAGCTAGAATGATAGGAATATATGGCTTGATGACTTATCTAGCTTGGGAAATGTGGCCTCTCTTTGGGAAGCAGAGTGGTTTAAGTCCCTCTTGAGGGACTCAGGACTGGAACCAAATCCTGGCTTTACTACCGGACGTTGTTTAACATCTCAAAACCTTGTTCTTCTCAATATGCAATGGAAAAAAGAGCAATGTCTACTTCATGTCCTAATTTTGAGATTTAAATGAGATAATTCATATACCTGACCCTTGGTGATCACTCACTCAAAGGTGAACTATTATTATTTCCCTTCGAAGTTAATTGATCAGACCAAATTACGTTCAACAAAATTATCAATCTATTAAATACCCTGTTAGACACCACAGGTTACTTTTCTCAAAAGTTTACCTTGAAAATGTTTAGTGTTTATGGAAATCTCAAATATTGATAATCTTAAAAAACTAAAAAAAAAAAAATTGCATAGGAGAGATAAAGATATGCCACATAGCCAGTGAAGTGTAAGTACATTTTGTCCATGGCTTTGTCTAGTTGTCTCATGTTTATAAGTTTGATATCTACATATGCATATGGAATAAGTTCTTGAGTTTGTGTTTTTTGTATATTCTCTCAAAAATTCATACCATCTATTAAATGACAGTTAAACATAGCATTCCTTTGTAGATTCACCTTAACATGACTATCCTAATTTAGTGGATTCCTAGGGAATTAGGAATAGGAAAAAAATAGAGCTAAAATCTGTAGAATATAGCATGATAGGTATAGAGGGGATTATTTTCCAGTGAGATAATAGTGGAATTGCTTATCTAAAACATGGTGCATCCTCAAGAGGATTTTTTTTTTTAAGATTTTATTTATTTGTTTGAAAGAGAGAGAGCACAGAGGGAGAGGGAGAAGCAGACTTCCTGCTGAGCAGAGCCCAACTCGGGGTTCTATCCCAGGACCCTAAGATCATGACCTGAGCAGAAGGCAGACACTTAACTGACTGAGCCACTTAAGCACCCCAGATTTTTTTTAACTTAACTATATGGAAAGTAATGTAACAGAACTCAACAGAGCATGATGACCTCAGAAGCCAGGTTGCCTGGGTTCATTGCCTGATTCTATCATTTAATAATGGTGTGATTTTTGAGTATATTGCTTAACTTCTATATATTTCAGACTCATTGCCTATAAAATAGAGATAATAGTAATCCTCACTTTATAGGATTTTCTAATTATTAAAAAAGACAGTAAATATGAAGGATTTAGTGTGTAACACATGTGTTCATAACATATATTAACTGTTATTACCTCTACATTGGAAAAGAATGCCTAAAAGAACATTGCCCTTAACAATTTTAAAACTTTTTTAACTCCCTCATTTAACCTTCACAGGTCCTAAGGTAAGAAGTTCAGGTGTGATCCTCCTCCCTCACAACTTAGCAAATTGAGATTCAAAGACATCCAGTGATGTGTTTAAGTCATATGGTCATTAAACAATGGGGCTGATTCCATAATGAAATGTCCACATGAATGAAATAATAGGCTCTCTCCCTATCATCCTCTTTACCAGGTTGTGTCTTTACCATCATTGCAAATGATGATTTTATCACAAGACAAAGGTGATAGATGAGTAATAAAAACAGAAAAAGCTATGAAGACTTCATGGAATAAGAACCACTAGAATTGGGTTCTGATAAAATCTTGGCAAGCACAATAACACCACAGCAACAAGGCTGGTGCATCAATCCAAGCTGAAAATGGATAATGAATCTATCAGCTAAAATGGTAAAATATTTTTTAAAAAAGAAATAATAAAGAATACCATATATTATCTAATGATTAGTTTCCACATATCCAGAAACATTTAATTCTTGATTTTGTTCTTATCTTTGCAAGTTTAAAGGAAAAGAATCAGGCTTTATTCTAATATTTAAGTTACCCATCACTCAGTATAAATTGCCTGTCTTCAACAATTATGGGAGATATTAGGCACAGCAAGACAGGAAGAAAATTAAGTCAGTTTTGCAAAAGGAAATATTACCTTTCACTAGCTTTTACTAATGTCACTTTGAAAAATCTGGAATATCTGTTTTCCTGTTCAATTATTAAACACAATATGCTCGTGAGACTTAGTCCATTAGTTTTGAATTTTGTTTCATGGTGTTTTGTATAGTGAGATGCTACTGTAATTATCCTGGGCAATAACTTACCCCTTCCATATTTTTCTTTTGACTTGTTACATTCTGCCAATGACTTATAAATATTCAAATATAATTACTGGAATATTTTTTGTATGTTTTAAAATAATTGAAACTGGTAAAGCAATATCAAGAAAACCTGTGATTTAAACATAAAAGCTTTGCATTCCAATTAAAAGTTCTACAAAGATCTAAAACTACAAGCATGTGAATCTTTGGAAAAGGAGAGGCAGTTTATAAACAAAGAATAAAATAGTTGGCTGCTTGCATAATGGTATTTTGGAAGTCTGCATGAAAATGGACATAATGAAGGTTACTGACATTTTGGTTCAATTAAATTTTACTTGGTGATAATACTGATTATTATTATGTAAGAAATCTACCTCAAACCTATTTTTGAGCATAACAGTTATAAGAAAACATATAAAAGTCAAAGTCTCTTTTTTTTAATCTCTAAAATAAAATCAGCATCTTCTATAGAAGAGTTATGATAGTTTCATTACCCCCCACCTTTTTGCCACCAGGTATCAGCTACCAGAATGTCAGACATAACATCTCAGGAAGATAAATGCAATGTTAAAGTGAAACATTTCTTTTCTCATTTGTTTATTTATTTAAGGGAGAGAGAGAGAAAGTGGAGGTGGGAGGAGAGACAGAAGGAGAGGAAGAAGAAGAGGGGAAAGAATCCCAAGCAGACCCTTCCTGAGCAGGGAGTCCGATGTGGGGCTGCATCTCATGATCCTGAGATCATAACCTGAGCAGAAACCAAGAGTCAGACACTTAATCCACTGAGCCACCCGGGTGCCTCAAAGAGAATTGCTTCTAACTATACTTAGATTATAAATTCTTTAAGATCTTGATGGGAGCTATGGGTTCTCTTTCTAGAAAAATGCATGTATGCACTGTGGGTCCTAGGTTTACAGGTGAAGTAACTTGTGCCAAAGGAAATTTGCCTCGTGAATTAAATGATTTACTTGAAATATATGTATAGTGGACTGGGTCTGGAAGTTATGGAAGAGATAAGATTTACTTTTTCTAAAAAAAAAAAAAAAAAAAGATTTACTTTTTCTTTTTTTTTTTAAGATTTTTTAAATTTATTCATGAAAAACACAGAGAGGCAGAGACATAGGCAGAGGGAGAAGCAGGCTTCAAGCAAGGAGCCTGATGTGGGACTCGATCCTGAGACCGCGGATCACGCCCTGAGTCAGGGGCAGGTGCTCAACCGCTGAGCCACCCAGGCGTCCCTACTTTTCTTTTTTAAAAAGATTTATTTATTTATTTATTTATTTATTTATTTATTTATTTATTTATTTATTTATTTTAGATTGAGAGAGAGAGAAGGAGGGAGAGAGTGTGCAGGGGAGGGGTGGCGGGAGAGAGAGTCTTAAGAAACTCCATGCTGAGCACTGAGCCAGACATGGGGCTTGATCTCACAACCCTGAGATCAGGACCTGAGTGGAAATCAAGAGTCAGGTGCTTAACCGAATAAGCCACCCAGACACCCCTAAGATTTACATTTTTGTTGGCTAATGTGGCAGGAGAGATAACATAGCCTTTGAGATAATTGAAAAGACTTCCAGAATGGACTATTTGCAAAGGAGAAGGTTACATGGAGAAGGTTAAAGAAACGAATGAAGGATTGGAGAACACTCAGTGACTGGCCATAGCTAAATTCTGTTGCTAAGACTGTGGTAGGCAAGGGAGGGATAGTATCGTGGGCACCAGATGAGAACATCATTTTCAGTGCCTCCCTCTTTTACACATGTATTTGGGGAAAGTCTTCAACTTCAGGGAGGGCTCAAATAAAATAATAGAAAAAAATTAAACACGCAATTCAGGAAAAACAGAGGAAAGCCTAAATAAAGTTCTATAATTTGTCTCATTATCCAGGTGTAAGAGAAGATACTGCATCCATTAAATAAGAGTTGGATGCTATCCACATAAGTAATCAAAGAATAGGAAACAGCCATCCAAAATTAAAACTGCTAATATTTTTTTAAAAAAGTGCAAAGAAAGATGAAGTTGAGTAAATATCCCCAATGAAGAAAGCACAAAAAAGAAAGACAATTTAAAAAATATTTTACTTATTTATATGAGCTTGGCGGGGAGGGGCAGAGGGAGAGGGACCAGACTTCCACTGGCTGAGCAGGAAGCCTGATACCTCACTGGATCCCAGAACCCTGGGATCATAACCTGAGCCAAAGGTAGATGCTTAACTGATTGAACCACTGAGGCACTCTCAAAAGGAAGACGATTTGAGAAAAAAAAAAAAAAAGAAAATTAAAGGACCAATCCCAGAGGTACAGCACTGAAGTCTGAAGATATTGAGAAATACTGTCCTCTCCTGGAAACATAAACCTGTGGTCTCTTAAAGACCACACCAATCATCTTTCATTCTGGTTCCAGAAAAAAAAAAGTCCAAACTTGCTCTTAAGTGATATATTAAATAATTTTGAGAACCTAGAAAAATTATAGCAGAGAGATTGATCCTTCACATCTCAGCTCCACTACCTATTTTCTGCTGGACCGGGGAAACTCAAGCAGTTATGAAATAGAAAACAGAATTGTTTGTCATGTGACCCATTGGAAATAATGCAGTTTACCTTTTAGTATACATATGCTCACCCTTGAACGATTTCTGCATTCCTGTACTTTGGAAACAATCTAATATTTCCATAACATAAATATCCAGGAAATGAGACTTTTGTGAGGCTCTTGTTTAGAGTTAATTCTTAAAAGAACAAGTATGCTTTAAGCATTTTTACAAACAATTGTCAAGCTGTCTTCGGAAAAGTTTATATCAATTTACATCCATCTAGCAGTTTCTATGAAGGTACAGTTTCTCACATCTTACCCACACTAGTATTATTATTGTTAAAAATATCTTTTTAATTTCACAGGTGAAAATAGTATACCATGGTAATTTTTTTAAAGATCTTATTTATTTGTTCATGAGAGACACACAGAGAGAGAGAGAGAGGCAGAGACACAGGCAGAGGGAGAAGCAGGCTCCATGCAGGGAGCCCGATGTGGGACTCGATCCTGGGACTCCAGAATCATGCCCTGGGCCGAAGGCAGGCGCTCAACCGCTGAGCCACCCAGGTATCCCCTATGGTGATAATTTTTAATTTGCATGTATTTACTTATTATTAAGGTTCAAAAGACTATTTTAAAGGAAGCCTTATAATTTGTTTTTACCACTCTCATCACTCTCACTTATATCTATTTTCATTTTGATAGCTGTCAATTGAGCATATACTTAACTAAGGTCTTTTGCAAGTATGCTTTTTTCTCTCCTACAAATGTAATATAGATATTTCTTTTTGCCAGGATAGTTTTCAAACATGTATACAAAGGCAGAAATATGTTAAATTTCTTTGGCTCCTTCACTTATAGATTAGGTAACACAAATCAGGGGACAGTCAAAATCATCAGTCAACATCTGGCATTTCAAAACATTTCTGCTTTTCAGATGCCTTTTATTTTTCATATAACTGAGTCATCCCAAGTGCACAGAAAAGCTTATGAGCACCACCGGTGACTGCCTCAACGCCTCCAGTCAGGGCAGTATTCTTTCAGTAGATCCCCAGGGCTGATCTGATTGACTATAAATGACCTCCGATAATAAATTTCCTGGCATCATTCTAGCACTGAAGTTCAGGCTTCTTAATTTTTGCTACAAAAATATTAGGGGTAATAAAGAGATCAGAACACAAGGTAAATTTTCTTATAGGTGTGTCACAGTACTACCTATTGTAATTTCCTACTCTTATAATCTGTTTAAATTTTCTTGCAAAGGTACATGCAGAGTCATGTATAACCTGCTTACAAAATAATAGTAACGGTATACATATTGATCCACATTTTTCCAGGAGATGTGTATTACTTGGTCAATTTCCTCAACTTTCCTAATCTTGTAAACAGCAATCCAGAACACAAATAAGGATAAATTTTTGTTGATGACATATTTTTTTAAGTACATTGTTATAGATTGAATGATTTCCTCCCCAAATCCGTATGTTGAAGTCTTAACCCCTAGTGTCTCAGAATATGACTTTATTTGGAAATAAGTATTGCAGATATAATTAGTTAAATTAAGATGGGCACCCCTACTCCAATAGGACTGGTGTCCTCATAAAATGGGGGAAATTTGGACACAGACACACATATGGGAAGAATGCAGAATGCCGGGTAAATGTGAAGGTGGAGATCCTGGTGATGCTTCTATAAGCCAAGGAAGGCTGAAGATGGCCGCTAAATCACAGGAAGTTAAGGCAGGCACAGAAGTTTACTTCATTTTACTGACATTTACTTTAATGCGAACACTTTGTTTTTACTTATATTTTACAACAGTCTAATTTATTAAGCTCTTTCACTTTTCCAATCAAATATATTAATTTTATTGTTATCAAGTATAATTTTCTGGTCATTATTTCTACCAAGACCACAATCTTGGGATTAAAATGTGAAGATGTATGTTTTTGTTATTCCATGAAAGTTTGATTTGTCCACCACATTTAATCCTGTGCAGTTTTAGCCATATTGGTTCTATTTTCTTAGGGTTATTTCTACCAGTGAGACTCACTATGCCTTTTCATGAATGACTGAAGTCACCTCTGTCACAGGAAAATTGTAAGCGGTATTGTGAAACAGAATCTGGAAGAGAGAGAAGCAAAGACAGAGAGGAAGCCAAGAAAACAGTGAAGATGATCAAGAAATACGTACAGAGACACATGCATGGACGATGTCAGAGAGTCAGCAGCCAAAGTTTTCAAATACCAGCTACAACAAGAACATCCTCAGGATCGAAATGCATCCAGGGTCAAAGGGCTAGGGCCAACCTGAATGCTTCAGGAGTCCTAACTTATGTGTCATACACAGAGCAAAAGAGCTGTGAGTACACAAAAGGTAGAGTAGAAATAGCAAGTTTCTTTTGGAAGATGTGACACTCTTTGTATCTTAGACTGGCTTTAGCCAGGGGGACATTTTATGTGCTTTGAAATTATGAGATGTAGTTCACCATGGGAAGCCAAAGGTTAACTTTTCCCTCCCTCTCACCTCAATAAAAAGTCCTATGGAGGATAAAGGAGATACTTTTTACCAAGAAAATTCTGCCTACATAAGAGCAGATTGTGAGGCTCTTAGAACCGGAATTTCCAGTGATTGCTTACAAATGAGGAGCCTGAGCAAGTTAAGGACGGCTTGGGATGATTTTTGACATACATTTAATAACCACTCAGTTGCGAATGAAGCAAAACACTCAGCTTTTGCTCTATTGCTCTAAAATCGATGCCCAGGCCTCTAAAACCTGGTCCCTTAGCTGTGCAACATCTGAGGGAGAAGCGACTTGGCTATTAGCTTGCCAAACCGTGGTTCATTCTAGTCTGACTAAAGGATTTTCTGCCTTCAAAACATTAGAAATTGTTGCTATTGATGTTTGGGTCTCCGATATATACAGTTCATATTGTTCCTTTTAAGCTTCAAAATGTCTTTTTACTAGCCCTTGAGGAAAGATATATTGGTTTTCAATATTGATAAATACACACTCTAAGGGGAAAGCTCTTCACAATCACTAAATTCTGAAACCAATTAACAGAATGGATAGGATATTGGGACAGTAGACACTTTTGGCCTCATGAATGCTTTACAGAGTCTATCTTCTGCTTATTACTTAAGTCTGAAAATCTTTACAATTAAAGAAAAATGAGATACGAAAGAAGCAATAATGAATGAAACAAGGGCATCTTTCATCTCAGGTTCTAGATTGAAAGCTCCATTTGCCACTGGAGTCTTAAATAGCCAATTTCATGGACAATTCACTTGAACCTAAATTCCATAGCAGAGAAGAGATATTTTTTACCTGCTTTTTCTGCTGTATATAATATGCTATAGGAGAAGTAAATAGAGTTAGTTATCCAAAGATCTACTGCAGCAGTTTTACAAATGGCTGGGAGGCATTTGGCAATTTTCCCAATTGTGACACCTGCAACTTTTCTTCTCCGTCTTATACAGTTTGGATCTACCAGAAATTCCTCCAATTGGAAGGAGCCAAAGTGATGGTAGCTCACCTAACCTCTCCGTCTACACTCATAAAATCTGCCAAACTCCCAAACCTGAGACACCTCTTTGGGAGACAGAGATATTCTTTCTTCTTCATAATAACTCATCTTCTCTTTTTGGTGAGTCTAGAAAGATATTTTGAAAATATTTTTTCTGCATTTTTTTCTCTCCAACAAAACAAAACAAGACAAAAACAAAAACCCAACAATACAGAAGCTATACAGTTCTCTGGTGCTGTAATGGGAAGGTTTTTCTTTTTCTTTATGGGTAGAGTGACACTGTTATGTAACGAAATCAAGTATGGGTTTGGGGGAAAAACAAACTAGCCTTTTATCCTGGTCTCTGCATGAATTCCTGATGTAACCTCAGGAAATACCTTCTTAGTTTCAGTTTTCTTATTCCATAAAGTAAAAAGTTTGGATGAAATGATTTTTAAAGTACATTTTAGTCAATTAAATTAAATGGTACCAGTTACACTGTTGTTTCTAGCAAAGCAGTCATGAGCTTGGCAGCTATTAACTCAACTGACATGTATTCAATATGCCCTCTAAGGAGACAGGAGAGGAAAGCTGAAACAAACATTTGAGTGGCATGGGCATTCCTTTGCTACCTGCAGTGGTGTAGCCATTGCTACTGGCTACCACTAGTCACTGCCTTTCCCCCCTGGTCCAGTTCTAGTATAAATCTGGGAGGAACAATGGGGATATTCCTCACAATCTCCTTCACAAGCCTCATTATTCATACACAATTAAAATAGCCAATAGTTTCCGAGAGGTTGTCATTTTTTCTTTCAAATAGATTTAACCTGGGACTCCTTCTTCTTCTTCTTCTTCTTCTTCTTCTTCTTCTTCTTCTTCTTCTTCTTCTTCTTCTTCTTCTTCTTTTTAAAGATTTTTATTTATTTACTTGAGAGAAAGAGAGAAAGAAATGAGTTGGATGAATTGCGGGGGGTGGGGGCAGTCAGAGGGAGAAGCAGACTCCCTACTGAGCAGGGCTCCATCCCAAGACTCCAGGATTATGACCCAAACTGAAGGCAGATGCTTAACTGAGCCATTCAGGTGCCCTTAACCTAGGACTCTTACATTAGACTATCAGGTCTTTGTCATATTGACGACAGAAAATAAAAAAGAGAAAAGAATGACCTAAATCTTGTCTCAGGTGTGAAAGGAATTGCTGATATTTTCATTGTGCTAGAAAACTAGAGCAGAAGGACACACGGTAGCAGCAGGGAACTTCTACAACTGTCTTGACAACTTGCTACTTTGACAGTTTCGATGAGAGTCCCAGCTGTGACCAAGGTAAGTGGGATGGTGTCACTTAGACACTGCAGCTGCCCTGTTGGCAAGTAGAGTTTTGTGTGATCCTTGGGAAGACAAAATATATAACATATCAAAGAAGGGCCACTGTGCTACCAAATCAATATTTACGAGTCTTTAATGAATTGACTGATGAAAATAAAGTCTTAATTCTTCCTTTGGAAGAGCTAGGATCACCAGGTGGCTATGAATTCCTCCTCAGTTTTACCAGAAGCAAAGAGACTAAAACTCAAAGACAGATGTTTGACTAATTAGGTATGTCGGACTATCTCCTTCATTTTTATGCCTTTTCCAAATCCATTCAGAGTTAATGGACAAAGAAGGTGATTTACACTCAACTGCTGAAAGATGTTAGATCAGAACTTAGCAGTTACTTTAGGCTACTTGGAGAGCATGATAATCTACAATTATCTGGAAGCTATAAATACTGAGGCAGGAGAGGAGGCATTTAATAGAGCATTTCAGAGTACAATAATAAGAATGACATAATGTTTAGAGCCTGGCTATTAGATCAGGGATAACTGCATGACGTTAAAAGCTCCTAAGAAATGGGATCTTTTCATGAGAAACCCCTCTCTTGCCAAGTTTGCCACTGAATTTAGGAAATGGAACAAATAATGGATTAAGTAATATAAGAAAAGCAGATTTGTAGTTGTATCATGGAAAGCACATTATTTATTTGACTATACACTTTGCAAGTAGTGCTTGCTCTTGGAAAATATTTATGTCCTTTTTTTTTTTTTTAGAAGATTTTATTTATTTAAGAGAGAGAGAAAAAACACAGAGAGACAGTGAGAGGGAGAAGCAGATTCTTTGCTGAGCTGAGAGCTCGATGTGGGGCTCAACCCCAGGACCCTGAGATCATGACCTGAGCCGAAGGCAGATACTTAACCAACTGAACTATCCGGGCACCCCTTGATTTATGTCTTCTAACCTGTCTATTAAGTATCTTTCTCTCTTTGGGATCATAACAACACGCAGCCCTATTATTCCAAGAATAAACTGCCATGTTAAAGCGGTTGTAAAGAGTTACTTTCTTTTTTGGATTTAAAGATTCACCAAAGAAAAATATGCATATATTGTTACAGGGCAAATAGGAATAGAAGAGCGAACATTATGAACATTGATAAAAACATTAAATATAATAATAGCAGTGGCTAACGGACATAGAATTAAGAAAATACAAGAGGCTTTTAGGATTCATCTATACTTAATAAAACTTTTCAATTTGCTGCAATAGAGAAATTCTGTACAAAGCCAAGGTTTAATTATTTCCAGGGAGATTGACAATAAGTATTCCAGAATTTAAGTTTAACATTTTAGCATCTATTTTACATAATTAACTCTTGTTACCTGAAAAGCACTGGTCAATTTTGAAAATTTTTCCTAAGGGTTTATTAGGTTACTAGGGTAGGAAGTTGCATAAGAGTTGCTCAAGAATCTGTATTCTTGGGGGTGCCTGGATGGCTCAGCGATTTGGTGCCTGCCTTTGGCCCAGAGCATGGTCCTGGAGTCCCAGGATCAAGTCCCACATCAAACTCCCTGCATGGAGCCTGCTTCTCTCTCTGCCTATGTCTTTGCCTCTCTCTCTCTGTGTCTCTCATGAATAAATAAATAAAATCTTTAAAAAAAAAAAAAGAATCTGCACTCTTGGAGAAGGATCCTGCTGTGGGTATAGGTTTGGGGCATAAAGCACTTTAGGTAAGCTTTATCAAAGGAAGAGAATTTGTACTTAGACGTTCCTTCCAGGAGAGGAAAGAGAAGGAGAAGAACAACATTGCATTTATGACTCATTGCCAAGACCTTGCTGTAGTTTCCAGAGGAAGAAACTTTTCCTCTCAATGAGGACATTCGTCCCTCTCTTGGAACTGGTTGACTGGGACCAAAAATGTGAAACATTCTGTTGTATTCTTCTGTCTCTCTTTTGTTTTTTTTTTTTTAATATTAGATATTCAACTTTAGAAGGAGCATTTTCCCTTTCTTAAACCCTGTATTAATTTGCTTCACTGCCATGTCAAAAGACTATAGATGGGGTGTCTTAAGCAATATACGTTTATTTTCTCACAGCTCTGGGACTGGAAGTCCAAGATTAGCACGTTGGCAGGTTTCTCCTGAGGTTGGTTTCCCACTCTGTGGTTTGCAGATGAATATATTCTTGCTATGATTTCCCGTGACCTTTTCTCTGTGAGTGTGCATTCTTGGTGTCTCGTGTGTCCTAATCTCCTCCTCTTATAAGGACACTAGTCAGACTGGATGGGAGTCAACTGTAATACTCACATTTTAACTTAATTACCTCTTAAAGACCCTATCTCTGAATAGATTGTTACAATCTGTGGTCCTAGGGGTTCAACATATGAATTTTGGGAGCAAGTTAGTCCATACTAGACCCTTTGTTTAGTGACAAAGGGCAAAATAAATATGATTTTAGGTAACGGTAAGTGGAGTTTGGACCTCTGATATATGTCACATTTCGAGGTTAAGACTTTCAGTCAACCTATTAGAAAAGATTAGCTGTTTTGCTCTTCTTTTTTTCTTTCCCATATTAGACTTATTCTGTCTCTCCTAAATTCCCTACAAAGAATAACACTATTTACCCTCAGAAAATATTTGAATAGTAAAGTCTCCCAGACCTAGAAAAACCTGGAGACTTTAATGATTTAATATGAGCCAAACTTTACTCCCCGCCCCCTCCCCCCCCCGCTTGATAGTGGTTTATTGTAGCATTACAGTCAGTTATTGCTTTTTTTATTTAGTTGAAAGAGAGAGCGAGTGAGCACAAGCAGGGTGAATGGCAGAGGGAGAGGGAGAAGCAGAGTCCCCACGGAGCAGGGAGCCCGATGCAGGACCCTGGGATCCTAGGATCCTGGGAATCATGACCTAAGCTGAAGGCAGATGCTCAACTGACTGAACCCCCCAGGTGCCCAGACAGTCAATTATGAAATAGAGATGAGAGAATCGTTTTTTGTCTGTTTGAGGAATAAAGATGTTGTGAGGTCAAAATCTAGAGAAAGAGTAGTGAGACAAGGAGAGGAAACACCAGAAACTCAGGCATTCATCCTGGGGAGAAGGTGGGAGGGTTACTGCATGCACAGACTCTTTCTGCCTCGAAACAGACTGTCTTGGGAAATCTGACAATATATGGTCTCACCAATGCCTAACAAATCTCTGCACAGGCTGACTGTGGTTTAAGCATTATTTACAGTGACAGGAATTAGCATGTAGATCTACTTTTCCTGTCTGCCCTATTTTCAAGTCAGTAAAATATGCCCCATGAGAGAGACTCGGATAGCTTGATACTCTAAATGTGTGGGCCTACTCTCCTTGGAGTTACTATCAATACTCTGAGGCTGCGCCCAGAGTGCTTGTGTGTTACCAGGTGAGTGATTATCTTAGATGGAGCAGAAAAAGAGACAGGAAATAGCCCAACTTGGAGCTATACTATGTGATTAAGGAATAGAATTCCCAGCAATGTGGTTAGGGTGACTCCACAGGCATGAACATATAGTGTGGAACTAGAGGAAATTAGGATGTATAAGATATTATTCTGCCTGCTGTAGTATCCTGGAAAAAATTGGTAAATACCACTCTTTGATCTTAAGGACACTTAATGTTCACTTCAGCTGTCTGAGGAAGGAGAGAAGAAAATTAGAACAAGCCCAGTGCGTGTATGTACAGGTGTGTGTGCATGTGTGTGATATCTTATCTTCCACCTACCTCACCATCTTGTCATATTCTTAGAAGTAGAGTTGAGAGTCAGATGACTTTGAGGCTCTTTCAGTGGTCAACTAGTTGCCATTACGGGGAGGTTCCCAGTCCTGAAATAGAAAGTAGTTGTTTCTGGCATTTCATTTTGGCATCATACAACTGAGAGGCAGGTTCATTATGAGCCAAACTTTCGCAGCGGCTAAATGGATTCCTCTAATTTATTATCTCAATAATAGTTAAGTTCCGTGATGACTTCTGTTTCTTGCTAATCCCAAATTTGAGATGAAGAAGCTACCATAAAATGCAGGTAAAGTCAATGATAACAGTTTTGGTGGCATTTGGTTGATGCTAACAACATGGGGAGTGTTAACTCCATCATTTGTTTTTGTTTTTTTTTTTCTCCGGAAGAATGCCTCCACATGTTTAACCTTTGGTTAAATCTTTCTCATTGTGGGTAAGCTTCACAGAGAAAAAAAGGAAGTCATGAGTTGCTCAACTCCAACTGGCTAATGTAATTCCTAAAGCTAGCAGCTCTGGAATCCCCCCGACTCTCAGCCTGCACTGGGTAAATGGTAATAAAAATGCTTTATGCTGCAAAGTGCATTTCCCAAAATATTGACTCTACCAGTGCTTTCAATAAGAAAAATTACTTCAATCTACTCCCAAACAGTCAGGGCCTGCCAAAGCAGAGAATGAAAGTACATTTTCTGAGCACAAGCTGAGAACTATTAGCTTATCTCAGAAGCTAATGAGGAGTAGATGGAGGAGACTAGGAAGGAGTAAGACACATAGGGAGAAGGTAACTGGAGGAAGTACTTCGGGCTTGCACAATTCAAGGGGGCTCCATTTAATGTCTGCGTGAATGCCACTCTCTGGAACACAGCTCCATGAAATAATACATGTGAATGGTGTTCCTGGAGATATCTCTTAAAGTGTCCTGGGAAGATGGGGCTCCGAGGGGAAGGAAATTTTTCTACAATATATACATATGTACATTCCATGGAGAAATTCATATACTTTTCATTAGGGTTTATTAGGTGTGAAGAGATTCCTCCCATGGAACGTGCTCTGTCGTGGTTTTTACCTCTAGCTATTTTTCTTTCTGTTGTCAGTAATTTAAAAAAATGCTGTGTTTGAAAAGTAACCTCTCGAGAATTCCTTTGTTGAAATTATCTAACGTTTCAGTCACAGAAAGTGGCCTCTGGTAGTAGAACAAGGCAGAGCTCTCTTGTTTTCATTTACCACAACTACCTTTACATACTGTTGCTCTACTCCTGAGACACAGACATAAGGAAATAAAAATGTACTGAAAGAGAGCTTTGCATTAAAGATTCAATCAGTATGCAAATATTTATTGTCCATATTGTATGAAACTCAATATATAGTAATTGTATAGTACTTTTTTCCAGTTTGCTTCTAAGTATGGAATTTTCACTTGATAACTACAAGGAACCTAGTTAGTATATAGGCCCAAAGCAACAAGAATTGGTCATAAAGAGATATAGAGAGATTGAAAGATTAAATATAGCTCTCTACTCAGTAGAAGCAAGTAGATTTTTCATAGAATTTGGTGTTGAAAAAAGTTATACACATAAACTATGTCAGATGTCAATAGGGGATTGATAGCTATCTCCATTCTCTCCCCCTCCCCACCCCATCCTTCCACCAGGATTGTCTATAGGAAGGAAAATTAGATGTTTCAATGTTGGATATTTGTGTTATTTGGAAATCACGAAAGGATTTGAAATTTCACTTGCAAGTTACGGAAGAGGAGAGCCTAAGTGGGATAGTAAGGTGCTCCAGCAACTACCTCTACAAAATCAACAACCACAAAATTTAATTGGGTTGAAACAACCATTTTATTGTATTCTATGTCTGTTTCAGGAGTTTAGGCATGTTCAGTTGGCTGATTCTTCTATTTTATGGGCATCAATTTATGGAGATTGCTCATTAGTATTCAAGTGGCAGATGGGCCACACTGGAGGGCCCAATATAGCTTAATTCACATGTCCTGAACCTTAGTAGGGAGACTGGAAAGCAGGGCTCAGCCGGGATGGTTTTCCAGAACATGGCCTCTCCACCATGGTGGACTCATTTTGGTCTACATTCTTACAAGGTGGTATAGGGCTTTCAGAGATAATATTCCAAAAAAGACAGGAGGAAACTGAAAGGCTATTTCTATCTTAGCCTCAGAAATCTCATCTTTCACTTCCACTTCATTCTAATGGACAAGCTAGTCACTAAAGCCAAGCCAGATTAAAGGAGAGGATATTTGGAACCCATTTTTCCATGAAAGAAATGCCAAAAAAGTTACCTCTATCTTTAATCTGTCACAAAATGCTACCCATAAACAAGAGTACTTCAGTAGGGTTAAGAGATTGAAGGCCAAAATGTCTTTAAAAATATTAATCGTTTTCCCTGTCATCTTTTATTTTCAGAAATCTTTTTCCATAGCTTGTGAAAGAGGATTTTGATCAACCTGACTAGCATCTGTGATGACTACCCATTTTTCCCTGTACTCATTAAATGATAATGAGCAAGGGCATGACCCATAAACCACCAGCACCACTGACAGGTCTGCTTTAGAAATAGACTTAGCCCTCAACTTCAGCAATACATCTTTGAATAGCTTAGGGGCCAGAGCTGTGATCTGAAATTTAAAAAGCATACTTGTGCAAAGTTTAGTTATGATATATTTGAGACTCACTGGGAGTGCTACAGTGCCCCATAGTTACTAAAAGCGTAGTCAGATTTTTGGAAACATATGGTAGAACTGATGATAAGACTATATGGAAATTCATATATTGAAGAATGAGATAAAAATTTTTAATAAAAATTATAAAAAAAGAACCAATGGTTAAATACAGAGCTATTTGTGTCCTGGAATGTGACAGGAAGAAGAGAGGGAAAGGCAAAAGCAGAGATACACAGATAAAGACATACATGACATACAGAAAGTTGTGCATGTAGTATAATGCACCTGCCTCAAATCTTCTTATATATAAAATCAATCAATATAATATTGATGCATACAAATAAATTGTTTTACTTAGAAAGACACAGATAAGACTAGAGAAATGTAGATCCAGAAGAACAGAAGTGGATTCATTAAAGAATGTTCATTAAAGAACATCACCTCCATACACACATCCATACAAACCATACATATGAATACAGGACTTACTACTTTAGGCACTTATTTGGGGGATGAAATGGACTTTTAATTAACTAATGAGGAGCTAAAAGTATTCCATGAAGAGAGACATGGCAAGGCTCACAAGGACTCAGAAATTTGGATAAAAATGCATTGAGATACACCTCACAGACAGACCCACCTGCATCATTCCTTCTTACAAAGATACACTGGCTCTGAAGATTTTTGAGGATTTTGCCATTACAGTCATTTAAAGCTATGCTTTGTTTTAGCATTATATGAAAATAATAAACTGTATTACTCATAATAAACTATCTTAAACTCATCAGAGGGTATATTCAGGTTCAAGAACTAGATAGTCTTTACTTCTGCCTTACTTGTAATGATAATATAATGTCTATTACCATTAGCTTACAATTACTTGAGTAGGTTAATATGCCTTAAAATTGCAAGAGTGGTTATTAAGGTCCTATTTCAATAAGCTGTTAGTGATTATATTAGTAATAAGACATTCACATCATGTAATTACTTTCATTTATTCTTCAGGTACAGCAGATATTTTTAGTAATAAGAGAGAAATGAATCATTCTATCAATAAATTCATCTTTCAGTAAATTTCATCTTTCTTGAAATTATACATTGCTTAAGGACTAATTTTAAATATCACTGCTTTTTTCTTTAAAGTAAATTTTAACTAAAATCTTATTTTTCTACCCTCAATTTTTAAGATGTTAACATTCTTTTTAACATTAAAAGCCCCTGTTAATACACATCTTACTTCATTCCTGAAGTTCATGACAATCTCAAACATGAGAATTAATTTGATCTCTAGGGTATAGGTGATATACTGATATAGGTCACGTATCCTGATCAATGAGAAAAATAGGGGCAGCCCAGGTGGCTCAGCGGTTTAGCGCCACCTTTGGCTCAGAGTGTGATTCTGAAGACTTGGGATCAAGTCCCACGTCAGGCTCCCTGCATGGAGCCTGCTTCTCCCTCTGCCTGTGTCTCTGTCTCTGTCTCTCATGAATAAATAAAATCTTAAAAAAGAAAAAATATGAGAAAAATAATCATAGTTATTGTGGATAGAAAAGATTGCATGTTTCTTTTGAGGAGACAAGCCTTTAGAAATGCTTTTAAATTAGAAAAATAAAAAAAATAAATTTAGAATACTCAGGTCACTGGAAAAAAAGTGATCATTTTAAGGTAAATGCCAAAAATGTCAATTGAGATCAAGGCAGATTTTGTTAAAGCGTCACAAATTATTGAAAGTATATTTTTAAGCTCTATTTTCAACTTGTTACTAGATGACACATTGTCAAATAATGAAATATCTAATGTTAATAAGATATGAAATGTCATATTATGAGTGGTAAAAACTTAAATGAATTATAAAGTACTGCCAAAGACCTAAATTAATGATTTACTTATTAGGTGAAATTGCATGGTGTGCTCAAGGTACCTGTGGTACAAAACTTCCAAGATGGATCTCAATGGAGTGTCACTTCTTGGCATTCATGCCCTTGTGTACTCCCCTCATATAGTGAATAAAAATGTCTTGTGTCACTAATAGGATATGCAAATAGAATGGAGTATGGCTTTCAAAGCCATTTCATCAATAGGTTGTAGCTTCTATTTTATTTTCTTAGATCATGAGCTCTGGTGCTAAGCCAACTGCCAAATTATGAGGATACTAAAACAGCCTTATGAAAGATCCTCATGACAAGGACCTGAAGCCTTCTGGCAGCAGCCATGTGAGTGAGCTTGGAAGCAGCTCCTCCAGCCCCAATCAAACCTTCAAATGACTATAGCCCTGAACAGCGTCTTGATTACAACTTCATGAAGTGCGGTGTGCCAGAAATAACTAGCTATACCACTCCTGAATTCATGACCCAAAGAAACTATATGACATGTATGAGATTGTACATGTATGTGAGTTTTGTTGTTGTTGCTAAGTTTTGGACTAATTTCTTATACTGTGTTTGAGAACTAATACAGTACAATATTGATTACTAAAGGCCGAAATCTAACACTTAATTGTCAGCACTATGGAAAATCATTTTATTTTATTTTATTTTATTTTATTTTATTTTATTTTATTTTATTTTATTAATTTTATTTATTTATGATAGTCACACAGAGAGAGAGAGAGGCAGAGACACAGGCAGAGGGAGAAGCAGGCTCTATGCACCGGGAGCCTGACATGGGATTCGATCCCTGGTCTCCAGGATCATGCCCTGGGCCAAAGGCAGGCGCCAAACCGCTGCGCCACCCAGGGATCCCGGAAAATCATTTTATTAATTGAGTCTCAGATTCATTATAAGTAACATGGAATAGTATAATTAGATTATATCTAGGATCCCTTTTAGATATAGTATTTATGAATATTTCTGAGTATAAGACTGTGAATGTTGAGTTAATCAAGTCCAACCATATGAATAGTGAAGGAAAACTGCTTAATCATTATAAGCTATTTTCATTTTATATTTAAAGTTACTCAAAAGATAAGGTACTATTTTAAAAAGTAGATGTGGTTAGCAAGCTATCTCATGCTGGAATCATTGTACATTGGCGGGTATGTTGTGGAAGATAAACTGTATAATACATAAGGCATATTGATAAAAGGTAAGGGGAAAACGAGTTAACATAGGACATGAGTTTTATTGCTGGGTGAATGAACATTTGAGTCACCTGGAGAGATTTTTTAAAATGTACTGATGCTGGGGTCCCTTAGATCAATTAAATTAGTGTTTCTGCTACTGAATGAGGAGATCAGAAAAATTTTTGTACACTCCATAGATAATTCCAATTTTTAGCCAGTATTGAAAACTGCTGAGACACTTGTGGGAAGTTGGTAGTTGCCAGATTAAAGAGAATTTTGAGTGGGTCTATTGTGGATAGAGAATAAAGACACTTCAGCTCTGCTGGAGACCTCCCCATCAGAGGAGGAAACCACTTGCCCTGGTCACTCAGAGCTCATTTACAGAAGGCTGTTCAACTGTCTATACCTGGCTAAGTTAAGTAGCTAATTAGATCTTCTCAACAAGAGTGGAAAAGAAAGCCTCAAGGGTTAGTATTCACCTGGATTATGTAATTATAAATTAAGGATTAGAAATTAAAAGAAGAAAATGCCAGAATTTGAGTATATCAAACAATATATAGCCTGTGTGGGTATGGGATACAGCATTGACTAAGTATTGGGATATTTATTATTAAAATAAAAATAAAATATTTGGGGATCCCTGGGTGGCACAGCAGTTTAGCGCCTGCCTTTGGCCCAGGGCACGATCCTGGAGACCCGGGATCAAATCCCACATCAAGCTCCCGGTGCATGGAGCCTGTTTCTCCCTCTGCCTATGTCTCTGCCTCTCTCTCTCTCTGTGACTATCATAAAAAAAAAAAAAAAAAAATTTGTCTACCCCTTATGGAGTGATTTGGAAAATGCCCTTCCTCCTCCTCTTCTTCTTCTTCTTCTTCTTCTTCTTCTTCTTCTTCTTCTTCTTCTTCTTCTTCTTCTTCTTCTTCTTCTTCTTCTTCCTTTTTAAAAAGAGTTTATTTTCTAATCACAACAATATAAATAAAGGTCAGGGTTTTAAATCTGATGGTCCTCACTGTCTCTAAAGAAAATAGTGCCATCTGGCCATCACCCTTAATCCATAGGCCTAAAATCTTAGCAACTCTCCAAATACCATTAGAGTAAGCACTTTGCATTGTCAAAACAAAGCACAACACTGTTTAAAAATTAAAAGAGTAATGATAAATTGGAAAATTTTCACAACATGAAAAATAGCACATAAATCAAAAGGAAAATACATTATACCAATTAAAATATGGGCAACTACCATGAGCTGACCAGAACAATGAAGGCTTGGTCAACAACTGCCAGAGTTTCTATTCTTTTACACCAACCTCCAACTCTGAACCATCCAGAGAAAGTAAAACATGTTCTCCTGACCCATCACATAACATGCCCTGCCTCTAGTTAGCCCACAGCCCCTCTCCACCCTCCTCATGCCAGTCACCCCCATCAGATCACACCTCAAACTTTCTTCTTCCCCGAGTAAGGCATTTCACATCTCTGCCTTTGAATCTCTGCCAAATGCAAGTGATGGTGGTCGAATCCCTTGCTAAGGCAAGCTCTGAATAAATAACCTCTGCTTGGTCTCATTTGGGTAGTCTTCGATAATTTCCACAATAGCGAACTAGTATGTAAATTTTGTGAGTGTTTATGTGAGCAAGATTTGTTTCTGAGTGTATGCCTGGGGAAATTCCTGAAAGCAGTTACTAAGATATTAAACTTGGTGATGTCTGGGAGGTAGGATGCAGGGCAATTTTTACTTTATAGTATTTCGCATTTGAGTTTTTTTTAATGAGTACACATAATTTAGGTAAATAGAAATAAGGCCATTGTAAGTCTATAAAGCAGTTTATCATTATGTTTAGTATTATGAAAATCAAGAATTCCATATACATAAAGCATAAATGTTTCTCTCTATATATGGTATATGTGATGATGCTCAGTTGATTGAACTTAGCCTTTTCCCCGTCATTTTTTTTAACTAAAAACATTAAATTTTGTTATTATTTCTTAATCGCCTCAAAAAAACCCCAATTTCCCATATTGACTATCTAAAAAGGTTCATTCTGATAGATATTCTTTAGCTATGAAAAGTAGACTGAGCTGAGAAATATATTTTTAATTATAAAAATGATTAATGAGTGTTAACCATAAGGGGACTCCCTGATTCAATAGTCTCCATTATCCAGCCATAATTCAAATAACTATTATGATTCCGAAGCTAGAAAGAAATCCCCCCTAGCTTAATAAATATAAATCTTTACGGTCATCAATTTTCCCTGATGTTCCTTTAACAAAGGCCAGAAAGATTAGATTGTTGAATGGAGCATTGCTCATTTCTGTCAACATTTGATTATTTATCCGTCTAAATTAAACAAAACCCTGGATCTGACAAAGACCAAACTTTGAATATATCTGCAAACCTAACATACAGCTGATGGGGAAAAGGAAGTGCAACTATAATGCCAACTTCTCTTCGTTGAGGACACTGCTGCTTTTAACTAAGGATAGGCGATAAGCGTCAGTCCCAGGAGGAGATATGCTGAATCCATTTCAAGGCAATGGAGTTTCTGCTCTTGCCTCTAGTCTACCCTCTTTAATTTCCTGGTGGTGTGGCTTCTGACCTTTCATCCATAGCAGGTGAGATAGCAATAAAGGACAGGGCTAGTCACCTGGGAGAGACAGTCATCAAGCACATCAGATCTTGCTCTTTCAAGCCCTGTTCTTTTTATGTTATAGTATTGTTGTGAGGAGTAAGTAAATATATAGGTAAATAAGGGGTAAGTTCAATCAACTGAGCATCATCACATATACAATATATAGAGAAAAATATTTATGCTTTATATATATGGAATTCTTGATTTTTATAATACTAAACATAATGATGAGCTGTTTTATAGATTTACAATGGCCTTATTTCTATTTACCCAAATTGTGTGTACTCATTAAAAAAAAACAAAACTCAAATGTAAAATACTATGAAGTAAAAATCACCCTACATCCTACCTCCCAGACATCACCAAGTTTAATATCTCAGTGACTAGCTTTCAGAAATTTCCCCAGGCATACATTCAGAAACAGCTATAAAAAATTTAGAAGACAGGCTTGCTTTAGCCAAGCATCATACACACGATAGATACTATTTTATGTTCCAAATTGTTCTGCAATCAACGCTGATACATGTGAAATTATAACCAGTATGTTCTCTTTTCCTGACTTGGAGTATAGGACAAGACCTTATTTCCTTTATGATTATAAAGGAATTTTTAATACCAGAGGGGTTCCCATTGCCCAAATTTCCAAGATCCACAAAGTTTGCCTACTCTGGTCCAAGAATCAGTCTTCTCTGTGGCTTGTCTTCTTGCTTCCACTGGAGAAAGTGGAAGGACTCAGCTGTGCAAACCCACTACATACAAATGCTGATGGAGGGGAGTTCCCCCAGCACCAAGGCCAGGCCTGGTTTCAGAGGCATAGCCAGTCTCTGGGGAATTAGCGCAAGGCTCCATGTGCCTCAGGGATCCTAGCATAGTTGAGGGAGATATCAAGAAAAAATTGCCCATTCCCACACCACCACAAAGGACAAGGGCTTACTTTTGTCCCTATAATTACCCGAAGCCACCCTAATGGCCTTTCCCACATCGAAGGGATTGTGTCTCCAAAAGAAAATGAAAAATCTACTATTGAAGACCAAAAGCAGGGAGTAAATTTCAAATGGTAGTACTGAAGCTGAAAATAAATAAATTAATGATAGAATAATAAATAAATGAAGTGATCAACAGAACAACATCTGAGACCCCCACCCCAAGAAAAAAACAACATCTGAGACCCAAATTCATAGGTATATTGGTTGATTAAAAAATATAGGATAAGACTCATCCTCTTCCAATGTGCTCTCTTAAAATATATGCTATAGATATCTGCAAGTCTGGTGAAAGGTGTTATATATATTTATGCTTTTTGACAGAAAAGGAAATGTTTCCAAATTGAAAGCATCCTGAAGATGTCTTGTTCACTGTTAGGAATGACTTGTTACTCTCTCTACCCTGGCATTTTCAAATGCATCCACTGCCCTCGATACTGTCCCTCTCAGCCCCACAGTAGTGTCATGGAATTATTCAACTGACCCATTTTGGAACATTTTGCTCATTTCCTCAAGGATTTTATTCATCTGAAGAGCAGATCTTCACTCATATTTCTCTGCATGTTTCTCAGCTCTTTGAACAGTGTTCATCATCTAATGAGGTTAATTGACTCACACTCTTCAGTATCTGATTCTAGTGTGTGCTCCACAGTCACAGTTATGTACCTACAGAACACGCATAATGGTCGTGTCCATTGATAAAATGATGCCAAAAAAATGCACTGGACACACAGCTCTACTTCCAAGTTCACAAGCACATCTAGACAATTGCACCGAGTTCAGTGTGAGCCTCCTGAGAGGTCTGAAGTTCATCTTTGCTAATCTGATCTAGTCTCAGTGTTTGCTCTTCAGGATGAGGAGCCAATGCTTGAATGAACATCATAGAACCTGAGCTCAGTTCTCAATTCTGGAAGTGATTTCTTCCCTCATTTTCTCCTCCGGTAACCTTGTCATATATCCAACTCAGGACCTTCCTTCTCAATGTGGGATCAGTTTTTTTTTTTTTTTTTTTTTTGTGGGATCAGTTTTAAGGGGCATCTGGAGGAAAGCAAATGGCCAAAGTGGTACCCCATCTCCTCTGACCCTAATGAGTCCTCTCTACAAGAGGTGAAGGAGGGGACTTCCAATCCATCTTAGTCCTCCAGGCCTGCCGTAGGATGGGGGGGCGGGTGCGGGCGGCGGTAGAGATGGAAGATATGTTATAAGGACCAGAATAATGGGAAACATCTGAGAAGACAGGCATGAGACTGGCAATAGTTATTTATTTTAAAACAATTCTTTCTTTTTTCTTCTTCAATGGCTCAGCTAGTCATTGAAGAAATAGTCTGGGAGGCTGAGATCTCTCCATCCCCTTTCCAGCAAGAAGGCAGACCGCCCCTTTTGTGCTGGCCTGTGTGGGTCTCAGCTACCTAATGAGTTAGTTTACAATCAAAGCTTGTCTTTCTTCACTTTGTTATCTGTTCTCTAGATGAAAGTAACCCTTGGCTAATAATTTGAGTATTTAATAGAAGTGATCTTTTGTTGAACATTTATGTAGCTAAAACAGTTACCATTAATCAGTCCATCAAAGGGCCATGGAGACCTGGCTTTGGTAAGTTCTTTGACATCACTTAAGGACGATGGGGGAAAAAAACCCAACAAAAACAGAAACAGAGTATTCATATGCCTCATATTATCACTTCGAGGAAGAAAGATACAGAATCTAGCAGACATGATTGGAGCACAGACATCAGTGCCCAGATGCCTACCCACTCCTGTGGTATATGGTGTCTTCATGAATGCACCCTCTCTGTTCAAGTATAGAAAAACATGGGTTATATTTTGAGACCAGATGATTTGGTTATCACTTTTGCTGTGGGCATCAAGGAAAGACAATTTGCATTGTTGCAAGGAAGGTTCCACAAACCAGATTCCAGCACTGGGACTTGGAGAGACAACCCGAGGAGAACTGTTATGATCCTCAGCCGTGGACAGGCTGAGGTAAGGAAGGATCTGCTAGCTTCTGTGGCAGATCCAGTAATGGAATTGAAATGCTCTAGATCTCAAGGAAATTAAATAGCACAAACGTAACTAAAAAGAAGACTGAAATAGCTTTCCAAACATGTAAAACAATAAAAGCATTTACATTTTCAAAATATCCTGTCTTTTTCACTGTATATTTGGTTATTGGGTGCTTATTTCATATGGATGCCAAATCTAAAATTATTATTTTTTATAGACTTAGATAGAGGTAGATTATCTTCATTTTTACAAGCTAAGGTTTTTTTTTTTTTTTTTGAACACTCCAAAGACTTCAGGATATCAGGATGGATGGGCTTAAGTATAAGGTATATGAAAATGCCTTAAAAATTCTATTGTTATTCAACCCCTGAGATCATATATTATCCTGTCACCTTTCTCAGTAGATGAAGAGAAAAATGTTTTCTAAAGTTTTCTCTGGTAAAATATTTCAAAAAGATCTCATCCAATACTTGTGAAGTGTTAAGTTGTATTACGGAGATCCCGGAAATCCTTTCCATCCTCCCTCAGTCCTGGTTGTGACTTTTGTCACAAGAGCTTGAGTATTGCTATTGACCTGTTTCTTTAGGTAACTCACTGCTCAGACGTTCCACAGGACAAATCTATTCACTCTGTTTATTCCCAGATAGATGTGGTAAACAAGTGTATTATATCAAAATGACAGTATACCTCTCATGGGCTACATCTTGCTGATATATTTTCTGTGTTAGAAGCTAATATAAGCTCTTCTCTGTTAGACACATGACCCACATGTAAATTAAGCATACATTTAGGGTAAACGTCTTTGAATTATCAGGGAATATTTTTAAAATAAATCAAAACCATTTTACTCTGGAAAAAAATTTCCCGAGTTGTGTCAGAAATTAATGAGGAAAAAACAGGCAACAAACAAATCAAAGTAAAGATAGCAAGGTGATTTTTATAAAATAAAATCTAAAAATAAAGCATAGACAAAGTAGAAATTGTTGGCAAAATATTATTTGTTCTTATATGAGTCAACAGCCATGTGGGAAAAATAAAGCAATTTCTCAAATGAGAATTTTCACATCAAAGTAATAACTTGCTTATTTTCTCATTAAAAGAAAAACAGATCTCTGAAAACAAAAAGAAAAATAGACCTGCTGTATCTGATAACTATATGCTCTAAAAGGTTGTATTTTGAGATGAATTAAGATGTATTTAGTTACTTTGACGTGTTAAAGAGAATTTTTGGTTTGATTATTAGAAACTTAAGTATTAGCTTTGCATTATGTGTTTCCTTTAATGAGAGATGACATTTAAACAGTTTTTGCAAGCGATGCTGCTGCTGATTCTAAGTCAGGGCTGCAAAAGAAGAGCAAAACTTGACAGTTCCGCCCTGGATTGATGTATGAGAGCATAAAAGCACATTTCCTCTGTGACTCTTCTTTCTCACTGATACAACAGATAGGCACCTCAGTGAATAAACAGGTGTACGAAATTTTTTTTCTGTATAACAACTTAATCCTATTTAGATCTTCCATTCCACCAGGAGTAACAGGATCTTACTATCAATTAGTCTTTTCTCCTATCATATATGTATACTTTATCCTGAGTTGTGTCTAATCTCTGGGAGCCTCTGCAAGAGTCAGGGTTCTTCAAAGGAACAGAACCAATAAGACAATAAGGTGTGTGTGTGTCTGTGTGTGTGTGTGTGTGTGTGTCTGTGTGTGTGTGTATGCATATATATATGTATGTATCTGTATATACAGAGATACTTATTTTTGGAAATTGGCTCATGTGATCATAGAGGTGCTAGTTCTAAACCTTGCAGAGTAGGCTGGCGGGATGGAGACCTAAGGCACAGTGCCTAGTCTGGGTCTGAAAGAAGTCTGTTGATAGAATTCCGTCTCTTCTGGGAACTTCAATCTTTCTTTTTTATTAAGGCTTTCAACTGATTGGGTGAGGCCCACCCACGTTATGGACAGTAGTCTGCTTTACCCAAACAAAGGCTACTGACTTAAATGTTAATTTCATCTAAAAAAATGATGAAATGTCCTTCACAGAAATGTCCAGAATAATGTTTAATTAAATATCCGGGTACTGTGACCTAGCCAAGTTGACACATAAAAGTCATCATCTCAGAGTATTTCGTACCACTGTGGTGGGGAGGTAGAAAGGAGGGACCATCTTACCATTGATGTCACCGGTCCATGTTCACATCCCCTGAAATAGCCAAGGTCATTGTTCTGCTTCCCTGTCCTTTCAGGTGCATGGTCTCAAGTGCTTCTGTGAGTACAGGAAAAATCTGCTTCCTTAACTGCTAGTGTGAAAGGATGTCTGCAAAACTCTCTGCAGCTTCATGTGCTGAGACATGTAGGGGGGTCACCCTCTGAGTCTGTTTCCCTGGAAGCTGTGGCAGCAAGGAACCAGTGAACCTGATGAACTTGTCACCCCCATCTCCTCCACTCTCTCTGCATCTCCCAACAACCCGCCCCCTCCAACATGCCCACCAGAGACATGATTCCCTGTCTGGATCTGGATCATATTTTCACATTTTTTTTTTTCCTGGAATCCTCTTTATTTTTATTATAATTTTTAAAGATTTTACTTATTTATTTGAAAGAGCGAGAGAGCAGGGTTGGAGGGTGGGGTGCAGAGGGAGAAGAAGGAGCAGACTGCACGCTGAGCAGGGATCCTGGCAGGGGCTCCATCCCAGGACCCTGAGATGATGACCTGAGCAGATGCATAGCTGACTGAGCCACCCAGGCACCCCCATTCTTTCACATTTTTGTCTGATAACCTCTTTATTGTCATAAGTGTTTGGGCTTTTTGAAACTCAAAACTAGATATTTACAGGGATTTCCTTTTGTTACTATTACTGTTGCTGTTTTGTTCTGTTTTTGTGATTGCAAAGTTGCCCTTTTTTGGCTATCTGTGTCAGTAGTAACAAGAGTAAGGGGGAAGAAAAGGATAAAATACGCTTTTAGTGTATTTATTACATAAATTAGGCATACTAAAGCTTATTATTATCCTCTTCCTGTTTTCTTGAGCTCCCGCACCAAGGGAAGGACCGAGTTGTTTAAACTACTGTTTAACCTGCACTTGCTGCCTGATGCTCCTTGAAGACCCAAGTGATCCTGGAACTTTCCATTATAAACAAATGCAGATTTTTCTTTTTAGGGAACCACCAGATGGCACTGTTGACCAGAGAAATGTGACTAAGCTGCTTCAGCTCTGAAACAAACAAGTGTTAACACTGATTTAATTCCAAAAATAGAAGGGGGAAAATGTCAGGAAAAAGAAACAAGTAGATCTACCAGGTAACCCATTTTAGGTCAAAAGTAACAACTTTTCACTTAGGCGAGAAGGAACAACTCTGCCCTCAGAGGCAAGGAATACTGTCCTTGAGGTGCTTTTACATTTCACTTGCGTTGGACCCCACACAAAGCTCATAGGTAGACTGGGCAGGTGCTTCTGTCAAGTAGCTTCGTGTGGTTGGACCACTGGACGCTTGGGCCCTGGGCTGCACCTGAGGCCTTGTGATCGGAACATCTGTGTCCTTGGTCAAGTTCTCTTTTTAAAAAATATTGTATTTAAATTCAATTTGCCGGTAACACCGAGTGCTCATCTCAGTAGGTGCCCTCCTCAGTGCCCATCACCCAGTTACCCCGTCCCCCCACCCACCTCCCCTTCTGCAACTTTTTGTTTCCCAGAGTTAGGAGTCTCTCATGGTTTGTCTCCCTCTCTAATTTTTCCCACTCAGTTCCCCTCCTTTCCCCTAAATCCCTTTCACTATTTCTTATATTCCCTGTATGAGTGAAACCATATGATGATTGTCCTTCTCCAATTGACTTACTTCATTCAGCATCATACCCTTCAGTTCCATCCACGTTGAAGCAAATGGTGGGTATTTGTCTCTTCTGATGGCTGAGGAATATTCCAGTGTCTACATAAACCACATCTTCTTTATCCACTCATCTGTCAATGGACACCGAGGCTCCTTCCACAGTTTGGCTATTGTGGACATTGCTGCCATAAACATTGGGGTGCAGACGTCCCAGCATTTCACTACATCTGTATCTTTGGGGTAAATACCCATAGGGTAATTGCTGAGTTATAGGGTAGCTCTGTTTTTAACTTCTTGAGGAATCTCCACACTGTTTTCCAGAGTGGCTGCACCAGCTTGTATTCCCACCAACAGTGCAAGAGGGTTCACCTTTCTCCACATCCTCCCCAACATTTGTTGTTTCCTGTCTTGTTAATTTTCCCCATTCTCACTGGTGTGAGGTGGTATCTCATTGTAGTTTTGATTTGTATTTCCCTGATGGCAAGTGATGCAGAGTATTTTTTCATGTGCTTGTTGGCCATGCGTAGGTTGATCAAGTTGTTTAATCAATCTGGCCTTCAATTTCTTTATCTATAAAATAAGAATTTGAATTTGGAAAATCCTCCCAGTTTGAAAATGTGATCCCTGCTTCACGGATAAATTTCAGAGAAAGGACTTTCTCAAGGTCACAGTTCCTTATCTTCTGAGTATGTACTAGAACTCAAGTCCTCCTTCACTCCTGAATGCAGACCAGGGTCCACCAAGCTGTGAAGCACCCCCTAAGCTGTTCTTTCTGCATGAATGGAAAGACCCACTGGGCAAACTACCTTTTGCAGCCATTTTTCTTCTATACTTCTAACAACTTTTCTTTCTTTATTTTTTTAATAGAGAGAGACATAATGGGGGGTGAAGGTTAGGGGGAAGGGCAGATGGAGAGGAAGAAAGAATGTTCCAGCAGACCCCCTGCTGAGCAGTGAGCTCAGTTTGAGGCTTGATCTCACAACCCTGAGATTATGACATGAGGCCAAATCAAGAGTTGGATGCTCAACTGACTGGGCTCCTCCGGTGGCCCTTAACGACATATCTAGTTTAAAAAATGGAACTAAATAAGATTTATTGGAATATTTTTCTTTTAGCTTTCAGATTTTTGTTTGTTTGGGGAAAAACGGCTCAGGTTCTTTAAATGAATTCTTTTTATAAATCAAAATGTAATGCGTATACAGATATATTTATGAATAATAAAGTGAATACACTTTTACCTACCACTCAACTTCACAAAATAAGACACCCTTCCTATCTTATTCCACAAAGAAATCCAGTCCTTTCTTGTCTATATAAAATCATATCAAGACTGAATTTTACTCCTCCCCTGCCCCATTAAAAATGAGTTTTTCTGCTAACAAAAGGCATTTCCTCCAGGATTTTACCCTTTGTGGCTTTATACTCTTAGTTCATCCATAAGCTTCAGAAGGCAAAGGTTGTCATATGTTCCTTTAGGCTCTCTTCCCTTCATTACCTTCTTCTTAGAGAGAAAAATCAAGTTAATATGTAAACTGCACTTTCTTTCTGCCTGTAATCTTTATATTTAAGTTAGAGTAAATTGTAATTCTCATTAGTGTTAAAATATAAATTATTTACTTCATTTCTGGATGATACTTAGGTGAGAGAGAGAAGAATAGGAAGAAAAGAGGTAGAGCTCATAGTGGCCCCAGAAAGAGAAAGCGCCCATGAAAAATTTTCCAAAGAGGTAGATATTTTCAGGGAAATGTCTGAAGCTGGTGTGTCTACATATAACATGTAAGCTTATCTGCCATGAAGTAACTCCATATAAGTCTTCTGTTGCACAGAAGTTTTCAGTTGAGGCTCACATTCTGTGAAGGTAGTTTTTGACAGGTAAAAAGACTAGGGTGGTATTGGTATTGGAGCAAGGCCTAGAAGAGAGAGACTGATTCAGACAAAGACGAGAATGAGAGTAGGAAAGGATAAAGAGAACTAAGCTCTCCAGATCTCAGTGTATTTAGGGTGAGTTTGTGAGCTTTGGATTCAGATTTTGCTAAAAAGTTGTCTTCATTATGTGACAAGATCTGGGGGATCCAGAGAGCTGACATCCAAGTTACATGTGGGCAGAAATATAACATGCATTTGTTGGAAATACCAAAGTGTCTTCAGGTTCGCACACCTAAATGGTAAGGTTCACTAATAAATTCCCTTAATTCTCTTGAAAATTCATATTCTTTGAACCTTTTAGCAATTCACTTGTGTTTCTCTCTGTTGAATTTCTTGGCAATCTTGGAAAGTCAGGGCTATTTCTCTGATCGGTTTAAACCTGCAAAGAAGTAAAAGGGCGCATTTTCCTGCTATTGGCCATTTTGGCAGCCTCTAAACCCACCATCTCTGCCACCTTCTCAAAGAGTTAAGAGAAATCATGTGCTGGAAAAGGAACAGGAATTACACACTTCCTGGGAAAATTGCCAGTCATCCCTGGTCTCTGACCTTCTTTCTCTACAAGGTGTCCAGCCTCTCTGCCTTTGAAATTTATATCTTAATCATACTTCACATTTGACAGTGTTTTGGATTTTTCTAAACAAATTTAAATGCTCCCTTTCCCTTGGCTATTATCCCCACTGCAGACCTAGATTGCTAGGGCGGATACTATCAACTGTATGTTGCACATGGAAATCTAGGATAAAAAAAGTGGTAAACCTTCTTGCTCAAGGTCACACAAAGCTCAGAGAAAACCACGTTTTCTTTCTTCAAGGTTAATGAGTGTTCAAATGCAGGAAGCAACTTTCCCGTCTCTAAGCATAACCTCCTCTTCTCTTCATTGTTGATTGTGTAACTCACCCAAACCAAAATGCCTCTACATCTTAAATTAGAGCTATCAGCTGTTTCCCTCTGTATCTATTCTTGCTCTGTCTTTTCTAACTTTCTGCCCTGGGAAATAAACTCCAGGAACTTTAGCATCAAATGATGAATTCGTTGTTGCTACAAAATGAGAAGTGAAATTCGTGATGAGACCTTGAACGCAACTTCCGAGTTTTCCCTTTACGCAGAAGCTCAGGATCAATATTCACAGAGTTGCACAAAGTATCACGAATCCAGGTCCACGTGAAATGGTTTAGTATTTTTCCAAGTGTGGATATTAATGAATGATTTATTTTAAAAATTTCCATGTTCAAATAGGCTGAAGTTCTTTATTAAAGGACCCATACTGACCTCTCATATTTGTGTACTTATGAACAGAGAGGTTGAGGAGTGTAACATTTCCCTATCGTGATGCCCACGGAGCTTTTTATAGAACTGTTTCCCCCTCCAGCCCCAGATCATTCTCTGTGGAAAGCTCTATCAGAGAAAGAGTTTTGTGATGATGTCTCTAATACTATTTCTCAGCATTATTCTAAAGAGATTTATATATTTATAGATTTCAGAATAGTATTAAATCAAATGACAGTTGAGTGAAACCTTCAGGTAAGTTTGTATAAAGTGCTTTAAGTTGAAAAGAGATATTACTTTGTCTTGATTCATTTAAAAAATAAAGCTAGGGGACTTACTCTGTACTATATATGTGTGCAAGGTACAAATGACCAAAACTTATTATAAAAGCTGGCCATGTCAGGGCACTTGCACTCCCTGAGGATAAGGAATGTGGTAACAATGGAAAGGGGCAAGCTCATGACAAAAAAAAAAAAAAAAAAAAAAAAAAAAGTAATTTCCTTAAGTGTCCTAAGTAGAGGGTCTGTACCCTGAACAATCAGTAATCGTGATGCACCTGTTTCTCCTCCAGCTTCTCTTTCTGCTGGAGACAACTTCACTATACATTCATGAAGCCAACTGGGAGCTTCTGTTTCCCTCTGCAGCCTGCTTTGCATGGATTCCCTGAACAAATTGAAGATGCCCATTCCCAGATAGAGCATGTCTCGTTGATCTTAAGCTCAGTTGTATCTTTGAAAGAGGATGCCTTACCTTCTACTTCTTCACAACTTTCACAACTGGTGCAGGATGGAAAGAAACAAAATCAAAATTGCTTCACTCACACCATGTTGTTGGGCGTTGTTGATCTTAATGATTAGAAACATTTTTCTGGGACTTTGAAATGGTCATAACACACTCATTTTGAGCTCTCACTTCCACTTCCAGGGGTAATAATCTCTGTTTTATAAGAGATCAAATAACGGTGCAAGAGAAAGTGGATGGTAACTGTTGAGAGGGATGGCATCTATGACTCCATCCCTCCAATTAGTGCTTCCCCCCCCCCCCCCCATTACATGTACAAACCCACTTCTTCGATGAGGCACCATTTTTAAGACAACATCACAATTAAATATTCTGGTTGTTAGTTTTTTCTGCCACTGAGCTAAGCTCTGACTTTATGTGCGTAGAGCTCTGTTAAGAACTTTATGTAATGCTCAATGAAATATGTACCATTTTTCTTTGTATATTATACATATATAATACTTTTTAAGTTCAGATATTTATATATAATCACCTAATGGATTTGGTTTGATGTATTTTGACAATTGCATATAATCGTGTAATCCTCACCTCAAGCAATATGTAGAATGTATCCATCATTCCAGAAAGTGGCCCTGTGTCCCTTTGTTGTCAGTTTGTACCCTTCACAATTCCAGGAGAGCCATTTTTTTTCAAATATTTTATTTATTTATTTGAGAGAGAAAGTGAGAGAGCATGAGCATTTGTTTTATCTTATTTTATTTTCCTTCCCTTCCCCTGTGTTCATCTGTTTTGTTTCTTAGATTCCACACATGAGTGAAATCATATGGTATTTATCTTTCTCTGACTGACTTATTTTGCTTAGCATAATACCCTTTAGCTCCACCCATGTCATTGCAAATGGCAAAATTGCATTCTTTTTTTTTTTAAGATTTTATTTATTTATTCATGAGAGACACATAGGAGGAGCAGAGACATAGGCAGAGGGAGAAGCCCGATAGGGAACTCGATCCCAGGACCCCGGGATCACGACCTGAGAGGAAGGCAGATGCTCAACCACTGAGTCACCCAGGTGCCCTAAGATTGCATCCTTTTTGATGGCTATGTCTGCTTTTCTTTTTTTTTTTTAATTGATGAGGAATATTCCACTGTATCAATATAGCATACTTTATTACTTTATTTTTCCTGTCTTGAATTGATGAACATTTGGATTCTTTCCATTTTTGGTGACTATGAACAAAGCTCCTTTGAACATTCTAAAATAAAGATTTATTTAGATATATGTTTTCATGTCTCTTCAATAAATATCTGAGTTTGGGATTTCTGGGTCATATGTTTTACCTTCTAAAAAGATCACATTTTTCCATTTTCCATTTCCACCGAGAGCAACACGTGAGAGTTCTGATTCCTCCATATTCTCACCAAATTTGGTATTGTGATTTGATTTTAGCCATTCTATAGGATGTGAAATGATACCTTGTGAAGTTTTACTTCCACTCCTTGATGACTAATGATGTTGACTAATGATGTTGACTAATGATGTTGACTAATGATGTTTTCAGGTTCAAGCTTCCATTGTTTATCTTGCTTTGAAAAGTGAATGTCTAAGGATTTTGTCTAGTTTTTTTTTTTTAATTATTGATTCACAATAGTTCTTTATGTGCTCTGTATTTTATCCTTTGTCAGATATGTGTTGTAAATATGTTTTTTTCTAAACTGTGGTTTTCCTGTTCATTTTTAAAATTATTTTTAATTGAAGTATAGCTAACATGCAATATTATATTAGTTTCAGAAGTATAACATAGTGAATTGACATTTATGTACATACAAAATGACCACCACAATACATCTAGTTACATAGGTTACCATACAAAGTAATCATAATAATATTGACTGTATTCCCTATGCTGTACTTTATATCCTTGTGGCATATTTATTTTATAGCTGGAAGTTTGTAATTCTTAATCCTCTTTACCTATTTTGCCCATCCCTCCTATCACCCCTTCTCTCTGGCAACCTCCAGTTTGTTTTCTGTATTTATGATTCTGCCTTTGTTTAGCTTTACTTGTTAGTTTGTTTTATTTTTAAATTCCAGGTATAAATAAAATCATATGGTATTTGTTTTTCTCTGACCTACCTATTTCACTTGACATAATATACTCTACGTATGTGTGTATTGCCACAATGGCAAGATTTCATTCTTCTTATTTGCATGTTCATTTTCCTTACGGTGTCTTTTGATGAACAGAAATTTAAAATTTTGGCAAAGTCCAACTTGTCATTTTTTTTGTGTGTGTGTGCTTAGTATCTCTATAATCTTTTGAAACAATATTCTTTGTCTAACTCCAAGTTTATGAAGATATTCTCCTAAGTACTTTGTAGAAGCTTTTTGGTCCTTCTGTTTAATTTAGGTTCATGGTCTAAGTTGAATTGCCTTTTATATTGAATAAAGTAGTGTTGTTTTATTTTTTCATATTATGATATCAATTTATTTCAACTGTTTTTAAAAAATATTTTACTTTCCTTATGGAATTGTTTGCTGCCTTTCTCAAATATTGACTGATGTTATATGTGTGAATCTTTTTATGAACTTCCTGTTCTATTTCATTGATTTATATTAGTTCATATTTCAAAAATTCTAGGCCATTGTGATTACTATTGTATTACAGTAACTCTTAACATCAAGTGGTGGTGTTAGTTCTCCAACTCTGTTCTTTTTCTTCTATTGTAGATCCTTTAAATTTCCACATAAATTTCAAAATGAATTTATTTCTATAAAAAGCATGCTGATATTTTGATTGTTTTAAGTCTATAAACAACTTTGGAAAAGAATAGATATCTTAACAGTATGGTGTTCTCTAACACCTGAGCATTGAACATCTGTTTATTTAGGTCTTGTCCCATTTGGTTTCCTAGCGTTTATTTTATTTTATTTTTCCTTTTTTTAATAATAATTTTTTTTATTGGTGTTCAATTTACCAACATACAGAATAACACCCAGTGCTCATCCTGTCAAGTGCCCCCCTCAGTGCCCGTCACCCAGTCACCCCCACCCCCCGCCCTCCTCCCCTTCCACCACCCCTAGTTCGTTTCCCAGAGTTAGGAGTCTTTATGTTCTGGTTTCCTAGCGTTTAGTGTAGACATTTTTTGAAATGTTATTGTAAATTGCATGTACTATTGTATTTTCTTTTCTAGTTGTTGCCAGCATATTGAAATATTATTTATATTTTATATAATAGTATTCTATATAGTTATTTATATTTATACAATATGGAATATCTATAATGACTGCTAAGTATAATGCTACCTGTAGGTTTTTCATAGATGCCCTGAAGACATTCCCTTCTATTTTTATTTATAAGAGGTTTTTAAAAATCTTGAGTAGATACTAGTATTAATTTTTAATGCATATCTTGAGATAGTCATATGATTTATATCCTTTATTCTGTTAACACATAACCTATTTTTTTTAAAGATTTTATTTGTTCATGAGAGACACATAGAGAGAGGCAGAGACATAGAGAGAGGGAGAAGCAGGCTCCTCGAGGGGAGCCTGATGCAGGACTTGGTCCCTGAACCCCAGGACAATGCTCTGAGTCGAAGGCAGATGTTCAGCCACTGAGCCACCCAGGTGTCTCAACATTATAACCTATTATTGTTATTTATTAACATGCCACATTAATATCATGAATACTTTAACATGAATGACATACAGTGGCTGATTTCACATGTTAAAGTAACTTTTGCATTTCTGAGATAAACTCCACTTGGGGTTAATTTTGTACATATTGTTGGATGTCATTTGCTAGTTTTCTTAGAGATTTTACTTCTGTGCTCATGAGGGCTAATTAGCTGGTTTTATTTCTTGGTATTATTGTCCTCAGTTTTTATTAACAGAGTTCTGCCCTGCATGGAGAAAGACTCCATGCTCCTGAGGAGGGGCTCTCTTTCAGCTCCCAGGCCTGTCTCACAGGCTCAGTCACTTTCTCTCCTACACTGGGTGAAGCCATAGGGAAGGGCTGGCAAACAGTAAGGACTTGTTCTGTGATTGGGATCCTTGGAATGTTAGTCTTGACCAAGTGGCTTGTATGAAGCTATTAAACATTGTTAGAAGTTTGACCATCTCTGGTAGTTTCCTTTTGCCACGCTGTATGGGATGAAAGCAGCTCAGGTATCTTCTGTCCTGGGTAAGGCTATCACTTTCTGGAATTTAGTTCATTCAGATTTCTTTGCATCCTTACCTCTTGAATGGTTTTTTATTTTTAAATTTTATTTTTCAAAGATTTTATTTAACTTTCTTAGAGAATGGGCATGCTTGTGAATGAGGGGGGGGGCAGAGAGAGAGAGAGAGAGAGAGAGAGAAAGAGGGAATTTCAAGGCGCTGAGCGTAGAGCCTGATGCAGGGCTCGATCTCACTAACCTGAGATCATGATCTGAGCTGAAATCGAGAGTCAGTCACTTAACCAACTGAGTCACTCAGGCGCCCCTTGAATTTTTTTTTTTTTAAAGCTGTGATGTTATAGTATATTTAGCTTGTACTTGTTATTCAGGTGGGAGTGATGATCTCATTGATTGCTTGCTTTCTGTCCAGAAGGCTAATTCAGAATGTATCACTACTATTCCTATTTTATGAATGATGAATCAGAGTTCCAAGGTGCCCCCCAACTTGGAATTGTTCAACTGGCATCTGGAGTTTAGTTCTTCTCTGATTCTATTATGCATGTTCTTAACAGATTACACAGAGTCTATATTCACCACTTTTCATTTACAGAAAAAAAAATAATTTTCTTTCTTTTTTTTTTTACAAGCCAGATTTTCACCCTTTTCTGCAGCATAACTTCAATGCCAAGATTTTCTAAATTAGCTTTACTTTGATCTTCATTGAGCTACAAAGAATTTGAAGGAGAATTTACAGATGGATCACTCCTTACTTTCTATTGGATACAAGTGTGGAGAAAAGTCAGCAGGTATTCTATTTTGCACCTCTTAGAATAAATTAAGCTTTTGCTCAAAATGCAATGTGGGGGGGGATCCCTGGGTGGCTCAGCGGTTTAGCCCCTGCCTTTGGCCCAGGACACCTGGGATCAAGTCCCGCGTAGGGCTCCTGGCATGGAGCCTGCTTCTCCCTCCTCCTGTGTCTCTGCCATTCTCTCTCTCTCTCTCTCTCATGAATAAATAAAAATTTAAAAAAATGCAATGTGGGCCTCTAACCTATTAATTTGGAAGGGAAGAAAATCAGTTTTTATATTCATATAATTAGAAATTTTGTGTCCAAATGTATTACAAATAAAAAGCAATTCTAGCATATTTTATTTTATTATTTTTTAAACTTTATCATATTTTGCATGAACAAAAGAATTAAAAGACCATGTGTTGTAAATAGAAAAAGATTTATCTTTTTTGCTTTGCTCTGTTGTCTTTAGGCGGAGGTAGGCAAGAGCAAGTTGTTTTCTTCTCATTATAAAGACCCCCAAGTACTTTTGACCAGAATACTGGGACCACTTCCTCCCTTCCTACTGCCCAAGTCACTAATTGTCCTGTGTAGCTCCAGGAAACAGTCTTCCTGACACCTGGTCTCCTGTGTGTTAAGTCTAAGGTAACTATTTTAGTTTTCTGAATTTCAGGGAAAGTTGACTCTAGAAAATGAAACATTTTTCTGGGAGGCTTAGGTTGGAGCCCAGAAGAAATTAGAAAATTCTAGGCAGTTGGAGGAACACAAAGTTTACTTATATGGGAAAGACCTAGAGAGATTTTTAACTTAAAGACAATAAAATCTGGAAAAGTTTGCCTTCTTTACAATTTGTTTTATGGCCAGCCTTGAATTGTGAATAGAGCAAGTATTTAATGTATTTATATTAGCCATAATGTAGAACTTCCTTTAACTTTGAGTGACAAGTCAGATTTAAAAAGAGAAACTATTTCTCTGTTTATTTACACAACAGTTATTCATTACATACCATATGTCACAACTTTTCATCACGGGCCTCAAAACTCATATTGTCTAGTAAGTAAAAAACACACTTAAATATAAAGAAGACAAAATCATATAGATCACATAATTTAGGAGCATAGACGAGACAAGTAAATAGTGATCTTTTCAGAGGAGGGAATTGGAAAAGAATTCAAGGAAGTGAAAATTGAACGGATTTGAAACCATATGTACTTTATAAGGACATAAAAGACAGAGGGAACTTCCAAGTTTACTTGGAGTAGGACTGCCTCTCTGTGGTGCCCAAGTAAAGGGACAGTTGAGGAAAGGTCTTGGTGTTTATAGAGAAATAAATGTAGTTCAGTGCAGTGAAGCGTCGTGGACCTGAGACTAAAATGAGATGAAGAAGCTGGGTAGTGAAAGGATTTCTAAGGTTTAAATCTTGTTCTGTAGGCAACAGGGGTAATTGAAAGAACATAAGCCAGGGCAGGAGAAACAGATTCCCCATGTATCATAAAATAGGAAGAAAGACACATATAATTAGAATATCTTGCTTAGGATAATGAGGATGGCTACCTGGGATGCCAGCCTGATGAACTGGAGACAGATGATAGGATAAGGTTTGTGTGATTCCCTTTTCTTTTGTTTACTGAAATATATTTGATATATAACATTGTATAAATTTAAGGTCACAACATGTTGATTTGATATGTCGCATATTTTGATGTGATTGCCATTGTAGTGACTGTACCTGTATAATGTCATATAATTATCAACTTTTGTGATAGAAATAATTAAGACCTAGTCTCTTACCAAGCTTAATGATTATAATACAATATTGCTGCAAATATTCACTATACTCTGCGGTAGATCCCTTTTCTAAAATTGACACTATCAGCACTTGTATTGCCTTTATTTTCCCAATCTGTCTCTTCTTCCTCTCCCTCTTTCTGCCTCATCTCTCTCTCCCTCTCTGTCTCTCTCTCTTTCATCTTCCTGTTAAGAGAAGGGGCCTTTAAAGGAGGAGGGCCCAGCTTTGCAGGCATGGCCTCAGGTACCATACCTTTCTTGGCAAAGTCTTGCTTTAATGAAATTGTGGTAATTTTGATCATTCAAATTTGGATTATTTCCTCATGACTTATACAAAAGACAACAGCCACAGATGTGAATAGAACAGAGGGTTTGGATGAAGGCTATTGAATCAATGAAGAAAGGGCATACCAATGAAGAAGATGGGCCTCCCCATCTCTGACTGGCAAACACATCAGAGATTTGGAGCAGTAAACTCAACCTGTTGGGATGGTAGTTTTGATTTACTAACACATAAAAAAAATTGCTTGTGGTTAATTCCAGGTGATTTACAAGGAAACCAAAGATGTTGAGGTTATGTTCTAGCTGGAAAAAGGAAAACAACTTCATTCTTTGACATTGAAAATAAACTAAAGAAAAGGAACACCTGTTCAGACTTTTCTATTACTGACTGGGAACGTCCCCAGGACCCTAAGGGAAAATGAGCAAATATATCCACCTCCTTCACAGAAATAATTCTTATTCATGACTCGTATTCATTGTAGGCTAAGGTCTGGTTCATTTTGGAAACTGATTAATAATTTCTCCACCTTAAAAATATTAAAACATTTTACTAAAATTCAAGGCTTTTAAAAAACATAAACAAAATACTAGCAAGGCTCTGATTTTAGTTGTCTGCTATAAAAGCAGCATGAACTAGACTGAGATTTTACATCACAAGTTGGTTGAACCAAAGTGTTATTTTCCTCTGGGCTTTTATTTGTTTTTATACCCTTCTATTCTTTTTTCTTTTTTTTACTTGTTGCTTTTTTGGAAACTGATTTAGGTTATATATTCTGATATGAACAAGGCCCTTCCAAACCCGTCAGGGACATAAGAGTTGAGCATGTTAGAGTAGGAAAGGCATACCAGCATTAGTCAGTGCTGGAAAAACTGATGCTTTGGTAACACACAAGCAAAACAGTGATAGCAAATAACTTTCTGAAACTGGTTGATAATCTTGGGAAAATAAGCCTAGGAAACCTCATATACCAAAATGCATATTAAAAAAAAGCCTCCTCTTTTTTTTTTAATGTCTCCTTTTTTCTCTCTCCTCTTTCTTCTCCTTGGGCTGCAAAGAACTTACAATTATGTATCTGAAACATGTCAATTAATGTGAACATTATTTGTTTGGTGGGTAGAATATTTGACAAGACATCACTACATATGGATTTTTTATTTAAATGTCAGATTCATGGGACGCCTTAGTGGCTCAGCAGTTGAGCGTCTGCCTTTGGCTCTGGACATGATCCCGCTGCCGGGATCGAGTCCCACATCGGGCTCCCTGTGAAGATCCTGCTTCTCTCTCTGCCTCTATGTGTCTCTCATGGATAAATAAAATATTTTGAAAAGTGTCAGATTCAGTGTATAAATAAGGAATAAAAATATAATGTAGGAAATTCTTACAAACTAATTACTGTGATATTATTTAAAGTGGATCATTATCTGGTTGGTCTATTTTGTCTTTCCATGAGTATCACGTTATAATATTTAATGTTCTCTTTTTTACAATAAGGTTTGAAAAGAGTAGAATTATCAATTAGATCAATAGCACAATTGGTTTTAAAATGGGACAAAGTTGTAAAATAAAGCGAAACAGATATTGTAAAATACAATGAAGAACAAAACACTGTATGATAGTAGGAGATGTCTCAATCCCGATGCAGAAAACCCTAAGGGAGGAATACGATTAATTGTGTATCTCCAGAATAACAGACACAACAAGCCTGGCAACAGTATTTTGCAGTTGCATATAGTGAGTCTCCTTTCCTAGGGCTCCAAAGATATAGTGCATGGACCACTAAACCTAGTGCAGAGTTTTCAGTATCAGAAAAATGAAGATAAATTAGAAAGGGCTCATGAGCAGAAAGACAGATAAAGGTCTGTGGAGTTTACCCATTAGAAAACATAATTGAGTGAAAAATATGGTTTGACTCACCACTAATGTAAGATATAGCTTTTAAGAATGTGATAAATGTGAGTAACCCAGGCCTATGGAATTTAATGAGTATTAGAGACACTATAGGGTGTTTTTCCCGTCTAAGATGACACAGATGTTCTAACTAGACAGCAGTGCTGGTTCTGTATATGTCTTTAGGCTTCTGTGCAGGTGAACAGAGATTTTACGGTTAGATTCTTAGCCTTAGAGGAGAGCCAGTCTCTTGAGGAACACAGGTGCCTCATTGAAGGAGACTCCTGGCAATGCTCAGAGTGCAAGAGACTCTGCATGAGCGTATCCATACTGCCTCTGGGATGGCCGAAGGAATCTTTCCAAGGGTATTCTGTTTCCCAGTGTTGGAATTTGTGAATCTGAGGTTTTATTGTCGTGACCAGAGAGTGCAAGATGATATTGTCTGACCTCAGTGGGGGCTGTGTACAAAACCTTGGCATTGAGCCTCCTGTGTCAAATAGTGCTTGAACCAGGCCTTTGTCTTCAAGGAGACAATTTTGTACAACCTACAGGTTATACGTGGATAAGGACAAAAGACTCCTTTACCAGCTATAAGTGATCTCATGAGCAGAAGGTGGTTGCAGAAGCATGTGCTGGTCTGTTATGGGCTGCATTCAAGTACATTAGGATTATATCTTTGTTTCATATCTATGGATATATATTTTTTTTAATTTTTTATTTATTTATGATAGTCACAGAGAGAGAGGGAGAGAGGCAGAGACACAGGCAGAGGGAGAAGCAGGCTCCATGCACTGGGAGCCCGATGTGGGATTCGATCCTGGGTCTCCAGGATCGCGCCCTGGGCCAAAGGCAGGCGCCAAACCGCTGCGCCACCCAGGGATCCCTATCTATGGATATATTTTTAACTGTTTAATCTCATTTCATTTTCTCAAACCCAGCAGCCATGTTCTTGTGTAAGAAACTAAATAAGAGGGGCGCCTAGGTGGCTCAGTCAATGAAGCATCTGCCTTCAGCTAAGGTCCTGATCCCAGGATTCTGGGATTGAGCCCTGCGTTGGACTCCCTGCTTAACAGAGAGCCTGCTTCTCCTTCTCCTTACGTGTGCTTTCTCTCTCTCTCTCCCTCTCTCTTTTACACACACATGCTTTCTCTCTCAAATAAATAAATCTTAAAAAAAAAACCAACTTAAATAGGAATATTGACTGCCTTTATATTTTCTCACCTACAATTCCACCTCTATATGTGTGTATGAGTATGTTTGCATATGTGATATAAATAGTAGTCTTTTATACATCTTACTACAGAGTGGTATTTATCACTGCCTTTATGTTCACCTGTAGCTCTAAATTATAGTGTTTGTATATGTGAATCTGTGATTATTGTGTTGTAAGTAGTGGTGATTTTTATAAGGCCGAACAAGGATGTAACTAATGGAAATATACCTTTTATATTAAAAATAAAGCAAATATTTATGCAGTATTTTACAATTTTACATGCTCTGATATTTGCCTATGCACAACCAGGCAGCCCGAAGATGTAGAAATCCTTCTGGGATCTAGTCTATACTACTTAAGTATGTGCCACTACTGTTCCATACCGAGCAGCAAAGAGAAAATATTCTGTTCTTGCAAGTGAAGAAGCTGTTAGACACTCATAGTTAGGAGAAGTTTTTGGAAACTAGTATCAGGTGAATATGGTGGTAATAAGATATTAGGGGCATTCTTTGGGAAACAAAAGATAAGGGAGGGGTTGGAAGCATGAAGGTGATATACTCAACAACTTTTCCCAAAAGCAGAATAGATAAAACGGAATGAAAAGATAAAGCTTGGCTCCTCTCAGATGTGTGGTTCAGCTGATAGAAGTAAAGGATTTTGTTGACGGGTATGAGGCTTAAAGAATACTTATTGGTTCTTGTACCTTCTGTGGAGAATTTCTCTGGAAACAATCTTGAGATCTAAAAACATTTTATGAGAAGAATAAGGGAAAATCTCAAGGTTTTGACAATGTGGCTTCAGAGATTCTGGTTTATAAATAATACTTCAGATGGAGTATTTGAGAGGTTGAAAATAGTGTATTATCAAATTATCCTAATGGATAATGGGAAAAATTGAAACCATTGTAAACTAATACATTTAAAGACAATTCGGCTATTTTAGCTGACCTTAGCAAGGCAATTGCAAGGATAGTTTTAGAGACACCACGCTTCTTTCTGTAAGTTACTTTAGGGAGGGGGGTGAGTTATGAGGGAAGATTCATCTTTGGCTGGAAAGAGATTCACTCTTGGCAATGAACCAGCATCTTCGATCAAAGAAAACTAGATCATGCCAAGGAAAAAGAATTGTGTCCCCTAAAGGGCACAGCAACTTTTTCTTCATAGTTTTATTTATATTACCAACAAAGAAAGATAAAGAAAATATGTTAACATCATTCTGGGGTGATGGAAACATGGAAAAATAATTTCTTATATAGTTTTTTTTGTACTTTTCTATATTTTCAAATTTTTAAAAATAAAAATATATGGTTGATTAAAACAGAGTTGTGTAGTGAAACTATGAGACTATCATAGGAAACAAACTGAGGGTCACTGGAGGGGAGGTGGTGGGGGATAGTATAATTGGGTGATGGACATTAAGGGGGGCCCATGATGTGATGAGCACTGGGTGTTATATAAGACTAATGAATCATTGACCTCTGCCTTTGAAACCAATAATACATTATATGCTAATTAATTGAATTTAAATGACATTTTAAAAAAAGGATCACTTATATCTTATATCTTTCAAGGTGCTCGTGTGAATGTAAAAAAAATGACAGAATGAGCAAGTAACAAAAAAAGTCATAGATAAGGACTTAATATAACATTTTAATCATGTTTTCTGCCACTTGAAATGATGCTACACACATTTGTAGTTCCCATGTTTCCTATGTGACCCTTTATACTTATCTTAGCACTTCATTATGAGATGGAAATGAAGCCAGTGAGTGCTCACGGACCATATCCTGCATGCTGGGCCGTATGTGAGCCACTGGGGGTGGGACAGGTTGGAGGCAGATGGCCTTGTGGGTACAGGTGGGGTGCTGGAGCCAGACTGCCTGCCTTTGAAACCTGGCTCAGCTCCCACCTAGCTGTGGTGAGCTGGGGAGGTTGCTTTGTGTTTTATTTTTCAATTTCCCATCTGTACAACATAGAAGGAAAAATGGTAGCTACCTCTTGAATTGTGGAGCTTAAACTGTGGTGAAGGGTTACTTCTTAAGAGTTAATTTAATTGTTGTAAATGTGTTATTACTCATTTCCTACCAAAGAAAGAGCCTGGCTCATAAGAAGCATTCAATAAATGTTCATATTATTATCATCATGGAACAGAAACTCTTGTTCTCAAAGAGATGCATCTAACCTCTCTTATGTTTCATAATCCTTTTTACATAGAAATTCTTTTACATAGAGAATAAATGTACAGTCTTTAAATAAACTATAGAACCTCTGGGGAATCTCTCCTAGATCAGCTCTTTTGAGAGATTCAGAGCATAGTGATTCAAAGTGAAAATCGGAGGTAGGGCGGGGGGAGAGCTTTAGATCATAAAGCAAAGACATTAAAGAACATTAGGAAACATAGTAATCTGATACATGTCAGAAAGTATTAGCATCACGGGCTAAGGAAAGGACCAAGCTCAGGTAATGGATACTAATTAAACATTTAAAAGAGTTTTATACTCCTCAGGACAGGCATCCACGAGAAAGAACAGGCCATGCTTCTCTTTGGTGCTGTTTGGAAGAAGGAAAGGAAAAAATAATGGAGAAGAGAGAGAAGAAATAAAATATCTGAGTTGGTTTTGATTTAAGGGGGCAAATTGAAAAAAAAATAAAAAAACCCAAACAGACACTATTTAAATGGAATCAGCCACCACCTCCCTTCCTCTAGGTCATGAGACATGCAAGCCATGGTGTTGATGCACCATTCCTTTGGGATGTGCTCTACCTCGGTATAAATTACTGAATGAATAAATCACATCTTTTTTTTTTTTTTAATGTACAGAAACCATCTAGTCTTGAAATATATCCCGGTCCTTCCATTCATCAGGCTTCTAATGTTCTCCTGTGGACGGCAGACTCCTCTGGGAAAGGTCCACAAGAGGGCGGGAGCTAGAGGTGGGTGCAGGGTGCACGTACCATGTGCTCATTCACTCTCAGAGGGGATGCAGCCCCTTCTGAGTGGTATTTGGGCTAGATAGTCCAGAAAGTAAGAGTTTTATTTAAAAATCTTGTGATTTTAAAGCTTTACTCAGAAAAATGAATGAAACACCATTTTGCTTGATTTTTTTTCTTTTTTCTTGTTTTTATGCTCCAGGGTGACATGACACAATGCATGTGATTTTCCAGATCTGACTCAGGACATCGCAAAGAATGTCTATTTGTATCAATGTGTAGGCAGACTAAATGGCTTGCTGTTTTCTAAAGATGCCCAGTCCTGTCCTCTCTCCGATGCTTTCCCCCATTACTAAATGTTATGCCACATTCCTTCCCTGAGAGTCTAGATTCCAGCTTGCACATGTGCCATGATCACTTGAAACTTGACGAAATTACTCTCAGTTGGAAGCAACTTTTCTAACTTTAAACCTGCATAGCATTTGATCTATGTCTCTTATGATACCTATACATTTCTACCTTGGGCTGTAAATATTTTCATATAGGCTTTGAGATCGTATTTTGGACATTTTTTTCTGAGTGAAATAATGCTTACATGCTGCATGCAACATAGATCAGTAACCACTATTTTCATTTGGCCTATTTTCTCCCATTCTTCTCCAAGAAAATATAGCAAAATAATTTATTGAGATCTAACGTGGTTGTACCAATTTAGCTATGCACCAGCAGAGGGAAAAACACAGTGTCGTGAAACTTTGAATTTCTTTTTTTTTTTTTTTAAGATTTTATTTATTTATTCATGAGAGACACACAGAGAGAGGCAGAGACATAGGCAGAGGGAGAAGCAGGCTCCCTGCAGGGAGCCTGATGAGGAACTTGATACCAGGACCCCAGGATCACGACTTGAGCCAAAGGCAGACAATCAACCAAACCACTGAGCCACGCAGAGGTCCCGAGACTTTGAATTTCTTAAAAGAATAAATGTTCAATTTGTTTAGGTTTGGGTAATAAAGTAATAAGCTGAATGGGATATTTATAAAAGGTCATATGGTAATAATAATAATATCAAATATGTATGTACCAAGTATTATCCTAAGCACTGTATAGATTTTAACTCATTCAATCTCTATGAAAATCCTTTGATGTGTGTGCTAGTATGATCCTGATGTTGCAGAAGATGAAACTGAGATATCGAAAGTTTAGGTAGCTCACTCACAACCTCAGAGCTACTAAGAGGCCCAAACAGGATTAACCCCCCCTTTTACTTCATTGCTACCCAGTACCCCTCAACACATTGCCACGGGTGATGCTGTTGGGGGGATACTTTTCAAGCAATGGCCTCCTGTCCCATGTAGGGCTCAGGTAGGACCTTCAAAAGCCCAGCTCAGTGGTAGTTCCTCCCCAGTTTTCTAGAGAAGTTGTTTATATAAAACTTCCTTGGAAGCATTTTATCAGACAGACATCTTTTATTTCATGCATTAATAAAATAATGTTTGAAAATAGTTTGGGTTTGGAGTTTTGAAGGTTTTAGCCTTGGAACCACAATTAGTGTGGCATTTCACTGACTTCGTGTACCCTTCACAGTAGAACAGAGCCCAAATACCCCCTAAAGGGAGAGTTATAAAGATGAATTCACTTGCAGTGAATAGGATAGACATAACATGGGTGAAGAAGTAGACGGCTCAACAATGTCTTAAAGCCAAGATGGCAGGGATTCCATAGTGCCATTTATTGGAAAACATCCCTTGTTTGTATATTCCTGAACTTGCCTGGAGACTTTCTGGCTTTGCTCACTGCTTCTTGGGATAAACATCACACTGCTATTCTTAACAGATTTGGAAACATATTTTGTTGAATTATTAAATGCATTCAGTAAAAGCAAGGGAGACACTGGTGAGATTGGAAGATCTCAGGAGGCTGCCTTATAATTCTTTCACCCCCCGCCCCAACATGAAAGGAACAAAAGAGCCATGGTAAGCTGACTCAGAAGAGCTATTCACAAACCAACATCTGTCTCTGTAATAGTGAAAACATTCTATATTTTACCTAGTAACTTCTCCGATAAGTCATCTTTTCCCTTACAGCAGCTCAAATGTGTCATCTTTTATGACATGTGGGTCAGTTATACTCCTCCTTTGTATTCAAGTATCTCATCTTTTATTACCATATGCTCCAGGAGTATACTCTTCTCTTGCCCCGCCAGGACATCTTTTCTTGTCTATGTGTCTAGTATGTGACAGGCTTTTCCTTTAGTGTGTTTGGGGAGGGACATCTCTTTTCAGCATGCATTCCATTTGTGACATTTCTATGTCCTTGGGGCATCCCTATTTAATTTTTTAATTTTCAAGACTGCGTACGTTTATTGTGAATGTTGTTCTTAACTTCCGTTTGCTGAAACAAAGGTTTGCATGCTATTTTACTGGTGTTAAGTATCATCAATGGACTTTCATTTCACTTTGACACACTGAATGTTGTGTTGCGACAGTAGATACACGTTTAGCTTTGTATTTGGGGGGTATGGGGCTGATGGAGATTGGTGGTGGAAACGGGGTATCTCCTTTTCACATTAGGTAGAGATTTTATGTTCCTATTCATACCAAAAGAATTTTCCCTCGTTGCCTTTCAACACTGCTTCAATATCATTTTCTGGAAAACTATTGCTTAATCTCTCAACAGGAAGAAAAAGTGTGTGTGTGTGTGTGTGTGTGTGTGTGTATGTGTAAGAGTCTGTTCAGTGAAGATTAGAAGAGAGGGAAAAATGAAAGAATTATTTATGTCTAATACGTGATAAATATGCTAGTATGTGCTTCCATATATTAATTCTCATTTAATTTGTCCTCATTGTGATGTAATAGGTAAAAGCACAGACTCTGAAGCTGAAGTCTTTGGATTAGGATCCCAATTTACCGTTTACCAGTTGATAACCTTGAGGACCTCTCTTAACCTCTCTGTGATCTGATTTCCTTATCTGTAAAATGTGACCATTACCATTTGCACAAAGTGTTTGTTGTAGAATGTAAACAAGTTAAAATTAAGCAGTTTGTTTTAAGTTTTGGTCCACTCATGTCTGGCACTTACTCAACAATCTTTAGCTATTATTACTCCTTAAATCTGTGTGAAGTAATAATTGTGTCCATCTTTTTTTTTAGATTTTATTTGTTTATTTGAAGGGGAGGCTAAGGGAGAGCATAGAGGAAAGTGAGAGGGAGAAGGAGACTCCTTGCTGAGCAGAGAACCTGGTGTGAGATTCAATCCCAGGGCCCCGAGATCGTGAACTGAGCCAAAGGCAGACGCTTGGTCTGATATGAGGTCAACACATTGTTTTTTATCTTTGTTTTTGTTTGTTTTTAAGCAAATGATTTAATTGCTTCTTCTTCAGCCCATTGGTGAGAGAGGGATTTCTGTTCTAGGGTTGGGGGGATGACCAAACACACAGACCTGGCACCAGACTGATGAGACTGATGGCAGATTTTAAGTCACGTATACTCATAGTCTGTGGGGGGTGAGTACCACATGGCACATAGGGTCACATCGGGGTTGCACTTAGGAACAGAATGAACAACCAGGGGAAGTGGGAGTCAGGCTTCGCAGCATCAAGAGGACAGTGTACCTCCTGGTCCCAGTGAGAGGATATCATGGCCTTGTTGGGATAATTCTGCTGACTAGCAGGGTATTGAAACCCACTATTCAGGGAAGAGCAGGAACTGTGTCTGGTCCTTCAAGAAAGAGTATTGTTTGGCTAGGGCACCTTATCCATAGGAGCAGAGTGGGGAGGGGAACTTGCAGTTAGGCCATTGTAGGCCCTCCCAGTTTACCAAACATCAAAACCATACATAATGTTCAACTTAATTTTAGGTTTCCCACCATGACAGTCCGTGATGGGTTTTCCAGGTTGGCTGGCAGTCCATAGAAGTACTTATTATTTATTTATTTTTCTTCTTAATATTACCCTGGGTATAACCTTTTGTCCACCTGTGCTTTATTTCCAGTATTTCTGTACCCAGAAGCCATAAGCCTTGCCTCTGTTTCTTTTTCTACATGATTAAATGCTACTTTCTCTCCAGGTTGAGCAAACAGGGTTTCCTTCCCTTACAAAATCTTTCCAGGCTTCTCCAGGAATTTTACTTTAAACTTCTCTATCCATATTTCTTTTGAATATTCGATAATAATCATCACAAGAAATTTTCTTTCCTTCTCTTTCCTTTTCTTTCTTTCTTTTTTCTTTCTTTTCTTTCTTTCTTTCTTTTCTTTCTTTCTTTCTTTCTTTCTTTCTTTCTTTCTTTCTTTCTTCTTTCTTTCTTTCTTCTTTCTCTCTTTCATTTTTTCTTTTTCTTTCTTTCTTTCTTTCTTTCTTTCTTTCTTTCTTTCTTTCTTCTTTCTTTCTTTCTTTCTTTCTTTCTTTCTTTCTTTCTTTCTTTCTTTCTTCTTTCTTTCTTCTTTCTTCGTTCGTTTGTTCATTTGTTCTTTTAAAGTAGGCTCCATTCCCAGTGTGGAGCCCAATGTGGGGCTTGAACTCACCACCCTGAGATCAAGGCCTGAGCTGAAATCTAGAGTCAGAGGCTTAACTGATCCACTCAAGTGCCTCCAAAACTGTGTTATTTCTTACAATATTTTATTATATAAGTTATTTAGTTCCTCTGTCAATATTATAGTTTTTCATGTTTACTCTACTTAATTTGATCGGAGGTATCTAAAAGATATGCACAGTGACTTGTGCTTAGTTCTGTTTTCCATGGCACTTAGCGATGGCCTTTTAACAGAGGAGGTGGGGATATACAGATTCATATCCACAAATACTCACAGCAATAGCAAACATAGTTGGCTGGTATTTTTTTTAAAGATTTATTTTTTATTTGAGAGAGAGAGTGCACGAGCAGGGGAGGAGTGGGCAGAGGGAGTGAGAGAAGGAAAGCAGACCTCCTGCTGAACGGGGGAGCCCAATGCAGGCCTCCATCTCAGGACCCTAAGATCATGACCTAAGCCAAAATCAAGAACTGGAAACTTAACTGCCTGAGCCCCCAAGGCACCCCTTAACTGGTATATTTACTGTACACAACTTTGGGGATGTCGTTAAAATGCAATATTATTTTGGTCTCTCCCTCTCAATTTAAATTGTATTCAGCAGTAAATTTTTTCCTCTGTCTAAATAAAAACTGTGGTAGACCTCACAGCCTTTATGACCAATCCTAAGTAATAGAAAAATCTTAAATGTTATTTTTATGCACAAATTTGAAAAAAAAAAAAACCTAGAGTTTCCTGTTCAATGTATTAATCTTCTTCAATGCCCATTGAAGTATGATGTAACTTCTTTGTGTTCCAGTTAATAGTTACAACAGGCTGGCCATCAACCCGGGGAAAGATGAAGGGCTAAGTGGCTTCTTCTTTCTTTTTCTCTGGCTACCAAGCCTTTGTCCGCCATCATTGTTTCTCATTTCCTATCTCTACTCAAGGCACCTGATTTTGAGAACTCTTGCATTCAGGTTGAGACTCTATAGGTCTCTTTCTATACACATTAATTGTTTCCTATCTTACTTGCCTAAATTTCATGGTAAATTTCCCTTTATACTTTTTTATTACTTAGTTAGATTTTCATCTCACCAACATGCTCTCAGAACTCTCTTTTGGAAGTTTTACTCCTTTTCTCAGGAAAGTCTTGAGTTTCTTAAGCCTAAAAAGTTTTTCTTTCTTCCTTCCCAGTGGAGGGTGTGTAAGAGTGATTATTTTCTTTTTTCTTTTTATATGTCTGGTGTATCACATTTTCTCATACTTTTATCATTGGATTTCTCCCATAGTAGCTAACAATCAAAGTGTTTCCTTTCATATATCTAGTGTTTTCTTTGTTCTGTATACTATATACCTTGCCTTTCTCACATTTTTACCAAAATCATGTATTCCTATTCTTTGAATGAGAACCATAACTTCTTTACTCTTTGTTCCTCTATCTAGGGCCTCATGTAGGCTGTAGGAGGCCAGTTCTTTCTTCCGGGCCATCTTCCCTTTAGCTCCTCAGAAACAGCACCTTTCCCTCCATGAGACCATCTCATAATATCACTAGTATTAGTGTTATGGCCCCACAGGCAAACCCTTCCCTTTATTTTTTCAACATGGGATTCTCGATTAGGTCTATTTAAGTTCAAAAAGTTCTTTGCTATTCTCAGTGTATGAAACCATCACTTTTTCTTCTACCTGTCCCAAGTTATATGGTCTTTTCCCCTTGCTCAGCAGATAGATTGCCATTTCTCTTCTCACGCTAAATAAAATTTATTGTCACTTCTATCTATTATTCATCAATTTCATATTTCATATTATGTCTATGGTTTGGGACTGTTCCTTGAACTTGAGGCTATTGTACTTTTATTCTTGTGTGGTTAAGAGTTTCTAAGCATTTCATTTCTTCTGCTGCCTTATAAAACTTCTCTTATTTGGTACATCAGGTGGAATGTATTATATTCTTCCAAACAGTCAGTAATCACTCTACTATTCTCTATTATCTTGGCAGTATATCACTGTGACTTTTTCCACAACATAGATGTAATATTCTAGCGAGGGTTAATCCATAGCGATATCATTTTCTTACACCCGGTCTTCATGACTTTTGTGTATAATTTTTAGATATCATAGACCTATTAAAACATAGATGGATGACCACTTTGATACAATATTCAAGTTTCATATGTAATTACTGTATTTTGCTATTTTTTTCCTCAGGACACATTAACTTCTATAATTTAATTTTCCTTTAATATCTTTTCTCTGTATTATTTTTTTTCCCTTGGAGTTTTTAGTGCTTCTCCATTTCTCCCAGATTGTTTCTGACCCAATTAATCTGTATTCTGTAGATGCCAAAACAGAGATTTTAAGCTGTCTACACATAGCATTTTACAAAATGTTGAGATTAGAAAGATGCATCAGGAACAGTCTTTGCTCTTACGGAAATCACAATCCAGGAGAGAAGGCATATACTTGAACCAATAATTAAATTCCAATGTGATATTCACAGTGACAAAATTGCATGAGTGGACAGAGGAGAGGGTTATTGACCCTGAAGATATGAGGGAATGCCTCACAGAGGCAGGTGACCCTAGGTGGCACCATTAAGGAAATAGTAGGTCATCGTATGCACAAGGAAAGAAGAGATTTCCCATAGCTGGAAAGGCATGTGAAAAGTCCTGAGGCGTGGGGCAGCAAGGTCTGTGCTGGCCTGCTAGTAACTCAGTGCCACTGAGTCATTAACTGGATAGGGGTGGGTGAGCTGTGAGCAATGGGGATAGATCGGATGTGTGGAGGTCATGAAATTCTCTTCCCCAAGCACACTCTAGTAGGAGTGTTGGCCTTATTTCTTTATGTCGGAAGAAATTATTAAAAGTGAATAGGCACGGGAATGGTGTAGTCAGATAATATTGATTTGGCCACAGCAGAGGATGGATTTGAGGGTAGCAACACAGAAGTCAGCAAGGTAAGTTATGAAGCTATTGTCTGGTGGAGAAACGTGGCGGGAGGTGGTGGTGGTGGTGGTGGTGGCAATACCAAGGGCACTGGTGATAGAAAGGAAGAGGCTTGTTTCCACCTGGGATGTGGAACCAAGCAGGAGAAGAGAGTCTAGGCAGATTTCTGGCTCCAGGGATGAGCTACCAACCAGGCAGGTAATCCTGGAGAAAGAGTGGGACCAGTTCAGCCTTATTTGTTCTTTGTACTATAAATGCAGAGTTCTAGTATTCTCTCAGAGAGCCTGATCTCCTGAATTTCTTGCCATCACTTTCTGTTTTGTACCCTAACACGGTATTTTCTTTGTGAGAAACACAGCCTCGCATTCCAGAGAGGCAGCCAGGAATCCCAGGGCAGCTGCAAGGGGTGGATGCCAAAACTGCGGTGGCTGGATTCCCAGCGTGCTACAGCTCAGAAAGTGACTGCTGTATGTCGTCTCCTTGGGCCACGACGGACCCACAGAATCAAAATTTTGGTGACCTGGGGAGAGCCTGAGCTGTTACATTTATGCTTCCAAAGTTGAACCCATGCCATTATATGCTAAGCAATTTTATTCACATTCTAGGTACATAATCTGTGTTTCAGATATGCCTAAGCATGTCATGAGGGTAAGTGGCATGTCCCAGCAATATTCCAGAAAACTACTTCCCTGGTGAAGCCCATACCTGAATGCACATGAAAATTTTTCCCCATTCAAAAATCCTTAAGTATAATCTGAAAAAAATCTGGGTTATTGTATCCTAGAGAGCCAGGTAATATTTGTATTTAGTTGGGATGCACCCTCTGTTCACTCTCATAGCTCATGATTTTCTTCTTTTCGTAAGTCCCATGGGTGTCGTTTCTTCTGGACCCTGGAAGTACTTTTTGCGATCTGCCAAAGTTCTCAGGTGTTTTAAACGTTCTTCTAGTGCATTCCAGGGTTTTATTTTCAGATTTTCTTCTTTTCTCCCTAGTAGACTCCACTCCCCCTGCCACGTTCCCCATGGTTATGTTTCTCAAACCGCTCAGCTGGGATGGAGTCCCTATGACACACCTGGCACCAAGTCACAAAGTAGGTCCTCTTTCCTTTGCTTTACAAGGATTATTTCCCTTCTTGTTATAGGTCTTAAGGCTTCGCTTGTAGCAGTGCTTCCCCAACAAGTGTTTACAGCTGTCAGCTAGCATAAAGTATCTCCCTTTCCCCCAGTGAGACCCAAGAATATTTAATTTTCCTTCAGTGTTCCTAAGAGGACTGTTCTTGCTCAGACTACTGATTCCCGGCATCGGTTCCCCTACCTTGTCCTCCCCCGCACCCCCCTCAGCCACATACACCTCTGTGGACCCCAGATGCACCTGCCCCCGCCCCCCATATGTTTCATCTGTTCCCAATGCCATCCAGATGCCTTGTATTTCCTTCCAGGGAAATGCAGGATCTTTATAAGCCATCCCCCGTGAGTCATCTTTCTGCCTCTGTGCCCAGGTCTGTTGGAATTTTCGCCAATGTGCCACAGATGCATATGGCTCTTGCCCTTCCCAGCACAGACATACGATACCGTCACCTTCTGTTCTCTTATGACTGCTGCTCCGTGTGGCCCTGCTGCACCTTTTTGCCTCCCATGCTGCTCGGCTGTGTTATATTTTCTCATTGCCAGAGTCTATCAATAGTTCTTGCTTGAGGAGAGCAAGAGAGCTTTCTCTTCCTCCTGGCTTAGGTATCTCTGACTTTCTTCCATTGCCTAGTGTGTGGATTTTAGGCTCTGGCACTGCAAGCGTGCCTCCTCATCTTCACCATCCCAGTAGCAATAGGTAGTGTTGTGACTTTCTTTTGAAACAGACTCTGGGGTCATTATTTGTCTTTTCATTTATATTCATTACTATGTCAGGTAAACACTAGTTCAGAGCCTGTCAAGAGCAAGGCCTAGTGCCAAGTTCTAGGCTCATCAAAATGAAGAAGACATAGTTAACGTGCTATCTGTTGTGTAAAACAGACTCATTGCTAAGCTTTTGGAGAAATGAGAAAATTTCTTTTTTTTTATTTTTTATTTATTCATGAAAGACACAGAGAGAGAGAGAGAGAGAGAGAGGCACAGGCAGAGGGAGAAGCAAGCCCCATGCAGGGAGCCCAATGTGGGACTCAATCCCGGGATTCCAGGATCACACCCTGGGTCAAAGGCAGCGCTAAACCGCTGAGCCACCCAGGCTACCCTCTGTTTTTTTTTTTTTTTAGATTTTATATATTTAAGAGAGAGAGAGAGAGAGAGAGAGTGCTTCACAAGTGGGGGAGCAGGGGAGGGAGAGAGAAGCAGGCTCCCCACTGAGCAGGGAGCTTGATGCAGGGCTCAATCCCAGGACCCTTGAGACCATGACCTGAGCCTGACCCTTTGACCTACTGAGCCACCCAGGCACCCCCAAATAAGCAAATTTCTTACACAGTTGTTTTGTGTGTCTATCAGAACACACAAGCAGAGCTCTAGAAGTCTATAATTTACAGAAACTATATAGCTATTACTCCTCATATTCAGTTATTCTAGCTTTTTCTTAAAGTGCCTCTATTTAGTAGAGCCAAGTTGTCTTGACTCCCTATGTTCCACGATGACCTAGGTGTTTAATTTCATGAATTCAGTTTGCTTACTCATCAATGAGACACAGCAATGCTGCACTGATAGAGACTCTCCCTTATGTTCAGCATATTTACTTGGTCTTCTCAGAGTCTTGCTTAGCATTTTCTCTGAGGGAGACACAACGTGTGCTTTTCATCCTCTGTGATGTGCCTTATTCATCACTGTCTCCATAAGAGTGATGAAATATAAACTATGTTTGTTAACTTTGTGTCTCCCAGTCTAGTCTTCTAGCTATATGCTTCAGTTCATAAAAATTCCACCTGGGAACATTGCACCTTTTCTCTCCTGGTGCAGAAAATATCTCTAAAGAGTTGCCATCACCCCCTTTTGGGCTGGGAGGGTAATTGTCTTTCTTCTTAAACAGTCTTTATGGAACCTTGCTCCCACATCAGCTTCTAGCCATTTATATAGTTTTCAGTTAACTAAAACCGTGAAACACCTAAATTATCTTCTTTCTGTCCATTGCTTAATTGCCCTCTGTTCTTTAGGGCATGGAACTTTCAGCCTTTTTCTATTTGAATACTAAGCCAATACACTGCTAATTTTTTTAAATATTCATTCATTCTCCAAATATTTATAGAGCACATATAGAGGCCAGGCAATCTTGTAGGTCTAATAATACAGAAGTGAACACAAATTACTGCTTTCGTAATGCTTACATCTTCGATAGGGAGACAGAAGTTGACTGAACAAATAAGCAAAATGCAGTTTATCATATTTAGAGCCATAAATGCGTATGGGGGGAAAAAACCCCACACCGGGGAACAATGATAAAAGATGTGTCTGTGTGCACTGGTGTGTGTATTGCAGCGGGGAGAGGACTTTGCAATTTTAGTAGGTGTCCAGAGAAGGTCTCAGTTGAGGGATGAGGGAGTGAATCCTGTTGATATCTGGGTGAAAAATATTCCAGGTGACAGGAACAGGAATTCAAATGCTCTAACCCAGGAGCATGCACTGGTGTGCATGGGATACTGGGAGGAAGTCCATGGAGTTGGAGTGCACTTAGTGAGGAGGAGAGAGGAAATAAGGTTAGAGACGTGATGGGTCCAGGCTGGGCAGGGCCTTGTCACCTTGACATTTTACATTTCACTAAGTCCATATTTGAGGCCTCTCCATAAATGCAAACTTTACTCCTTGTGGGCCCCACGACCATTATTGGTTTTTCCCCTTTTTCTAAGGGCTGCTGACCTTTTCCCCCAGTGGGCAAAAGGGCTTTCCCCTGGGGCGTCCCCTCCCTTTCCCCTCTCTTCCTTCCTTCTTTCCCCAAGATATTGCTGTTTCTTCTCTCACAATTTATCTCAACAAACATGGTATCTTATTCTTATGTATAAACATTTTCCTCCCATGATAACCCCAGGATATCTATGTTTCTCAGGACATTGCATTTCTTATTCATTCTCGGGTCAAATGAGAACATGCACACTCAATAAATGTCTGCTGCAGGCATGACAGGAATGGAACTCCTCTCTTTATATATCTCTGAACTTCAGGACCATTCTCTGATTTCCAGCTATTTCTTCCCTTCCTTGGCTTCTTTCGTGCTTTCGGTGCCTGACATAAATCAGACACTCTCCCTGTGAATGTCTGCTTTCTTTATTCTTTCTTAAAGTTGACATCTCTGGAAAAACATAGCTTTCTGCTGACTCTTCCCCCAAAAGCCACCTCTGAGACTGCCGGAGGCAACGTATCTCTGCTTGCTCCCTACCTTGCCTTTGTCTCTTGCTGCTCTTTGGCACCCTTTTCACATCAGGGACACCACAGGGGGTGTACATCTAACTTGGTACAACATCCTCACTTGTTTTTTTTTTTTTTTTTTTTTTTTGTGGGTTCTTCTGTTAGGTCTCTAGGGGAGTGCAAGGTGGTAGTAGACCCGTTGGTTTGCAGAGCTAGAAATGATTCTGTGTAGCCCAACATTACTTGATACATGAAGAAGCAGTGCTTTCCTCCTTGCCTCCCACGCAGAAAGGCAGAGTGCGTGAGCTCAGAGATGTGCTTGCTGTAATGTTTCTTACCTGCACTTCCTTGAGATGCCATTTCTTCCTTTCTGGAAAAGGAATAGTGATGTGTCCAGCCCTATGTGCATTGTGACACCTCTCTTTCTCATTTTCTACTTCCCAAACAATATTCAGAATCCCTTTTTCTCTGTGAAAACTTTCTGGATAAGCCCACCCAGCCCTTTGCTCTTTGGCCTTGTTCTGAGCTATTTTACCCTTTGTGACTGATACTATTTACATTGATGTTAACCTGACATTGTCTATATATATATATATATATACCACATATATATTTATTTATATACTTTTATTTCTTGTTCCTTCAATTAGATTGAACTCTGGGAAATGAACAAGAGGTAGTGGAAGAGGAGGTGGTCCGGGGGCTGGGGTGAGGGTGATGGGCACTGCAGGGGGCACTTGACGGGATGAGCACTGGGTGTTATGCTCTATGTTGGCAAATCGAACTCCAATAAAAAAAATAAACAAAAAAATTCATAAAAAAACAAGACAAAACAACAGCAACCAAAAAATAGATCCTTGGGTCTTCAAGGCAGAGTATCCCTTCGCTCTCTTTCTCTCTCTCTCAAAATCTCTCTCATTTTTCATTGTACCCAACACACCATGTAGAGTGATGATTTTCTTCAAGTGCTCAACAATAAATTTTAAAAATATTTACACAACACGATCTTCTCATTCAACTTTACAATTCTTCTATTTATTCCACCCCCTCCCCGCAATGGAACTACTGATGTGTCGTCTTAATGCCTAGTTCCATGTGGACTCCTGTCCCCTACTTTTTTGGAGGAAGGGCATTCATCACCCTTGACCCAGGAAAATCAACTTTGATCTTTTGCTTCATTTTCTATATATTTACTTTTCTTGAAATTGTCCGCATGCAGTTGTTTTTCTTCATAATCAAATTAAAACAACTCATTTCTTGACTGTTTCTCTTTTTTCTGAGTTACCTTTCTTCAGGATTCAATTTTTTGGAGTTAACTATGGTGTGTGTGTGTGTGTGTGTGTGTGTGTGTGTACAGTATTTCTTTTCATAAATATATAGTTACATCCTATCTTATAGCTTGTTTTCCTCATGGCATTAAAGTATCTTCTACTATAACATTGTTGTATTGTTTTTCATATTACTAAAATAATGCTTATTTATTGGATTTAATGTTTAGAAAATATATAAATTAGAAAAAGGAAAATAAAAATTGCTTATAACCAGGTACTCAGGATGAACACTGTTCATGTTTTCATCCAGGTAGCATATTGTGAACTGTATTCCATGTCATTATATATTTTCCATTACATCATTTTTTACATATTAAGACATCTTAGGGCAATATTTTACCCTATGCATATAGAGTGATTTGTTTGATCCAGTTAGATTATTAAATATTAGTTTTCCATTCACATTCCTGTTTTTTTATCTTGATAAATTCCTATCTTAAATTGAACTAGTACGCTATGAAATATGTTGCTAAATTGTCTTCCAGAGAACATACATCCATTGACATGCGACTTAGAGGTAGAGTATATGTGAGTGCCTGTTTACATGAGATCCTGATGTTACAGGGTTTTAGTCCATGATTTTGTTTTGGTTTTTCTTTTCCTTTTTTTTCTTTTACAAATTCATAGGTATAACGAGCTATCATATTATTTTGTAACTGTATATTTCCTGAAATAATAATGGAATAAAAAATTTTAAGAGTTCCAGGCTATTTGTATTTCTTTTATGAACTGCTTATTCTCATTGGTTAGGATTTTTTTTTCATACTTATGTTGGAGAGATCCCTTTAAAATGAAATTGGTAACTGTATTCTAGGTTGTAAATTATCTTCCTGGTTTGTTTTAAATTTACTTTTTATATTTCTCACAGTGATTTTTGACATATAAATACTTTAGTCAATTTATGATTTTATTTTGATATATGTATTCAGAAAGGCCATTCAATGCTTAAGACTAAACATTCACTATATAGTTTTAAATTGCATTTTATTTTTTATATTTAAATACTTAACATACTTCGTAGTAAATTGGGTCTATGATGTGAGCTATGCTAGGTTTTTTTGTCTTTCTTTCTTTCTTTCTTTCTTTCTTTCTTTCTTTCTTTCTTTCTTTCTTTCTTTCTTTCTTCTTTCTTTCTTTCTTTCTTTCTTTCTTTCTTTCTTTCTTTCTTTCTTTCTTTCTCTTTCTTTATGAGAGAGAGAGAGAGAGAGAGACAGGCAAAGGGAGAAGCAGCCTCCCTGTGGGGAGCCCAAGGTGGGACTGGATCCCATAACCTCAGGATCAGGCCCTGGGCTGAAGGCAGCGCTAAACCGCTTAGCCACCCGGGCTGCCCAATGTTTTGTTTTTCTTGAAATGGTGCAAACTGCGTTTTTTTTTTTTTGCTATTATTTCTATTATTCTATATAATCTCTTATTCTTCACGGATTTGAAATTTATTTTGTAAAATACAGGCAAAAATACTTCTTTCAGGTTTACACAGCTTCACACTTTTTTCCTCTTTATTTTGTTTGTAGAATTTAATTCAGCTTTCTTCATTTGATTCCTGGCTAACTTTATTTTCCCAGTTCAAGATGCAGGTGTGCTATGCTTTTGGGATCTCTAAAGGGGAAATCCTCTTTCCCTGCCCTCCTGCTCCACCCTTGGCATCCCATCCTTGTTACGGAAGGCCATTGTTCCGGCTCGATTTTGAAGATATTCTGGTTTTCTACTGCGGAAATTTAGTAAAGACTATTGAGTTCTGTGTGACTTTGTGGTTTCATCTTAAATCTCTTCCTTTCCCTAAGATGCCATAACCTTTTCCTTGAATTCATTTTGTGCCAACAGCATCACTTTCCCACTTCCCTGGTAACCCTGAAACATTACTTTGGTTTTTTGTGAATCTCAGATTTTGTTTTGGGTTGTGTTATCACCTCACCACCTTTTCTTTCCTCTGCCTGGGCCCGTGTGTCATCCTCACCAGCGTGGAGTCCAGCTCCCTCCCAGTGGCTCACGCAGGGTCAGGTTCCTGCCTTGTCCACTTTCCCTGTCCTGTGAAGTCTTCCAACTCCATGTACATTGTGTGTTCTTGGATGCACGCTTCCTAGTAACTAAGTGTTCCTGTTTGGGGCAGTACAAGTGCTGTATTTTTCTCTGCAGATGATTTATTCCCTTTGTGTCTTGCCTGTTTTTGTTTAAGTCTTTTAATATACTCCAAGGTTATCTTTCAAGCCCTTTCTGTACCTCAGCTGCTTCGTGTTATCTCAACCTCTGCCCTGCGTATGTCAATCGTATTCTCCTCCTTTGTCCCACGGAGCTCACCAGATTTAAGGCAGTTGCTTTTTGTCTCTGGTCAGGTAAGTCTGCTTTTGTTCTTCACACTCTTCAGAGTATGGGTGTTTTTTTCTTTTTTACCCAGGTGTCCCGATTTTCTATCTCACCTTTTGATGAATGATTTGTTTTCACCTTTACTTTTTTTTTCTCTTTTTCATTTACTTTTTCTCTGTATTGTGGCCTCTCTTGTATTTCACATTTCAATTTTCTTTTTATCCCGTCTCTTGTCACCTCTGTGTCTGAGAGCATTATGTTTTCTTTAATCCTTCACACGTTATTGCAGCCGAGCTAAATCACCTTTGCTTTTGATAAATGATCCACTTTTCCTTTTAAAATCACAGTAAGTACTTTTATATATATTTACTTTTTAAAATGATGGTCCATCTGATCTTTTTTTTAATACCTGATATTCTTTTTTCTTTACTTCAATTAACGTTTTATGTATCTGTCACTCTCTGCATCCCTCAACTATTTATGAATTCTGTATTTTTCTCTTTTAAATCCTGAAAACATATTGGTTTTCTAATATATTCAGAGTATATTATTTTCTTACATCTTAAATACAAAATTGCCATAGTGACTAAAAACATTAATTTATTCAGTGAAGACTTATAGAAAACTTATTTACTTAACCACATGCCAGAACAAAGAGGGATACACAAGAATGTTGAAGAAATATTAATTTGGACTACCTCAGACTGGGAAGACTTTAGGAAGAGTAGGAATTTGAGCAAGACTTACAGGATTGATAGGTTTTGGATGCTTTAAGAAGAGAAGAGGTTGCCAGGTACCACAATTTTTCTTTTATGGTTTAGAGAACAATTCACAGTTTTGGAGATAGACCAAACTAAAGTGATTCAAAGACAGTCAGACACTAACAATCACCAGCACATCAAATGCCATTTATTTTCAGTGAGGAGATCAAGAATAAAAAAAAGAAGAAAAATGAACTGAAAAATGGCCTTTAAAACCATTAACATGGGGCTAATCCTTAGAAAGGATCGCAGCAATGTATCCCAGGTAATTAGGGAGCTATAATCTCCTTTCTACTGGCAACATTTTTTTTTTGTAATTTATAAATTGTTGTTGCCTTGTTTCAACTTTTAATCTATTATCTTAAATTTATCATTGACCAATCTGTAAATCAATGAATATTGTTCAATGAAATGCCATGTATTGAAGGAGATATAAAAAGGATTGCTTTCAAGGAGCTTCTAGTCTCATACAGAAACAAACTTTTACTTTTCAGAAGGTTTAGAACATTAGATGAAGTGATAAAACTGATGATGAAGCCTTAAGGCTGTATGAATTCAGAAAATACGAAGAATATCTCACCAAAATCTAGACAATAACTGAAGGTAGAATCAATCAACAAAGTCATTATGTAGGTATAAAAATACAGCTGGACCTTGAGAGGTACGTAAGTAGAATAAAGCAAAAGAACATTCTAAGGACATAAATATCTAAAGATAATTACATGTCTTAGCCCACGAAGTCTGATTAGTATGACATATACATCCATTTACTTGTTAATTTACCTGACCATCAAATATTGAGCATTGTGCCAGGTTTTCTTTTAGGCATTGAGATAATAGTGACGAACAAGACAGACAATAGCTTTACACAAATGAAGTTTAGATGCTCTGGAGAGGCTCTACTCAATAAAGGAAAAAAATCAAATAAGCAGAGAAGCTGATATTAAATAGTAGAAGTGCTATGAAGAAATTAACTAGTGTAATGTGACAGAGAGAGAGGGGAGAGGGAATATAATTAGTTTTGGGTAATCAGGAGCTGCCTCTAAATGGTGAGAAGTCAGTCACAGGAAGATCTAGGCAACATATTCCAGGAAATGGGAGAAACACATAGATGGAGCTTAAGGTATGAATAAGAATGGATTTGTTGAGGTAGAAAATCGTAGGAAATAAGAACTGAGAGATAAATGTAGGCAGACCATACAGGGCCGTGATGGCCTTGATAAAGTGTCTATTGGCCATTGAATGCACTCGTTTGTAAATTATTTGTTCAAACTTTGCCTATAGGTTTTAGAGAAATGTGGTTCTCTTATTATTATTCTACCTGAGGTTCATAACTTCTTAAATCTGAGGGTGGATGTCTTTTATCAGTTTTAAAAATTTTTAAGCAAAACATCTTTTAATATTGCTTCTAATTCTTTCTTCTTCTGGCTCTCCTGTTATATGTATGTTAGACTTATGAACTCGGTTTCATATGCCTTTTAAATCCTTTCCTGTATTTTCTGCTCTCTTATTTTTTTGTGTTTTGATCTATTTCTATCAATTTTTTCATCTTGTTGACTAGCCCGAATACTTACTGCTTTTTAATTTATTATTTTTCTAAGGTGTGCGATTTATATTTGATTATTTTTCTAGAACATATTAAATAGCTGCTTTAAAGTCTGTTTGTTTGAACGTCTTTCATAGTTATTTTAAAGTTCTGTCTACCAACTTCAATGTCTGGACTATCTGTGGGCCTGCATATATAGTCTGCTTGCTTTTTTATTTTTTGTTTTTATTTTATTTTATTTATTTATTCATGAGAAACCCAGAGAGACAGGCAGAGACACAGACAGAGGGAGAAACAGGCTCCTGTGGGGAGCCTGATGCAGGACTTGATCCCAGGACCCTGGGATCATGCCCTGAGCCGAAGACAGACGCTCAAACGCTGAGCCACCCAGGCGTCCCTGTTCGTTTTTTTAACTGGTGATGATTATCCTACTTTTTTGGTATGCTTGGTAATTTTTTATTAAAGGATGGATATGGTATTTCGACAATATTAGAATCTTCAGGAAACACTCCCTTTGTCTGGAGAGGATTTGATTGTTTTCTGTCAGGGAAATAGAAGAGAGACACATCATCTTTACTGAAGTCAAATCCCTTTCGAGTTTGCCTTATTTTTAGGGTTAGCTCAGTATGGGTCTTAACTGAATGTTTGGGATGCCTGTCATGGCTCTTCTTCACTGATGGTTCTTGAATTCTATATCCAGCACTAGGAAACTGCTGATGTTTCTGTTTGGCTTTTTGACTTCTTAAAGTTGTTTTTGTTTGGTTTGGGAGAAAGATCTGGACTATGGATGTAGATTTAGAATCATCACCATAGAAATGTTAACTGAAATCGTGGAAAGAGAGAGGGTTTTGGACAAGTGTGAAAGGATTAAGTTGAAAAAGTAAAGAGAGATAGAGCTCTGAGGAATACCGGCAATGCACACATGACTACTTTAGGACTAAGAAGCAAAAAGAGTAAAAAGAGGTCAGAAAAGCCAAGAGTGTAGCATAATGGAGGCCAAAGACAGAATTTCATGAAGATGTTCTCAAGTTTCCAAAGACATATATCAGTGGGTCTAAGAGCTGTGAAGAGTTCATTTGCTCTATTTTGCAAGCTAATAAGATACTGATAGAAGACACGAGACTCTCAAGTCAGCCAAAGGCCTGTATTGTCTGTAGCTGAGCAGACAACATGAACTTCATGTTCACATCTGTTCTCTTGTCTTCCAAGTTCCATGAGGACAGTGAAGAGTGGACCCAAGTGATTTTGCACACACAGTGAGTGTGAATGGCAGACATGGATCTAGATGCTGAGGAAACTCCAATCTTTTCACATGGGCTATCAGCAAATGCCCAACTTTGCCTGGGAGGGAGGCATTATCTCCATTATACAGGGCAGCAAATAATATGCTTATTCTCTGAGAGAAGTCTCTATCTTCTAAGAAGATATGGTATATAAAAATTCTTGAGAAGATATTCCACAACAAAAAGCTCTCAGTGTCTCTGCTCTCAAGATATGTAAAAATATGAGAAATTCCTGAAAAACTGTCTCTTACAAAGAGGACAAAATAATTACCAACAAAACTAATATTTATTCATATATCTTGTGCTATCATTTATCTCATTTCCTCATCATAACAACTCTTAGGTATGTTCCCTTATTGTCTTTATTTTACATATAAAAGTAGATACTGGGACACCTGGGTGGCTCAGTGGTTGAGCATCTGCCTTTGGCCCAGGGCGTGATCCTGGAGACCTGGGATCAAGTCCCACATTGGGCTCCCTGCATGGAGCCTGCTTCTCCCTCTGTCTTGCCTCTCTCTGTGTCTCTCATGAATAAATAAAAAATCTTAAAAAAAATAAAAGTAGATACTGATGAACTTACCCTAAGTCAAACAGCTAGCAAGTGGCAAAGCCAAAATATCAACTTGGACACTCTTTTAAGTCCTACCACGTCCTAATTCAGTCTATACAAAAAAGGTATAAAACATATTCATTGGCTAAAGGAACATCCTGGTCACTGGTGACTTCACTGAAATGACATTTCAGTGAACTGACAGGGACAGAATGCAGATTAAATTTCAAAATGATTGGGATGGGTATAAATGTAGGCAGTGAACATGAAGAACTTATTTGAGATACTTGATTGCAAAGAGAGAGTAGTAACAAAGGACTCAAGAAAGGATTTTTTGTTAATTCAGAGAGATTTTTGATTGGTTATGCATGGAAAGGAATAAAAAAAAAAGGGAAAAAAATAGCATGGAGTTTGGGGGCAAGCAATTGACAATATTCCAAGAAAAAAAGGCCAAAAAAGATAAAGTCCAGTGCACTCATGGAAAAATAGAGCCACCTCTTCCATTAGAACAGGAGGATTTTGCAGCTGTGCTGAGGTTGAAATAGTTCCTACTTGATGGCTTCTCTTTGATCTGTGAGGTTGAAGGTAAGGTCATTGGCTGAGTTTAAAATGCAGGTGACTGGAGAAAGTGGTTTGATTTTGAGAACAGAGTAGCTCTCTGTGAAGAACAGGTGAGAGCGTCTGCAAGGAACAGGGTATGAGTTTCTTTAGTGATACTCAGGTCCTGTTCTGCTGACATGGACAAACTGGGGAGCTGGATCATGGTTGAGATTTGCCAGGACAAAGAGAAGAGGGGAAATAAGGATATTGAAAGAAAGTGGGGTTGATGTAATTGGCCATGAAATCTAAGCTGGACAGGAAAAGAAGTGAAGGCAGTGGGAAACTGGCACATAAGGAGAAAGCAAAAAAGGTGGCCAATGAACTTAAAACCCTGGAAGTAAGCATTATGTGGTGAAATAATTGAGTGAACAAGCTGGAATAAATAGAGGGTTGGAATCCTATTTTTTAAGATGAAGTTATGTTTCATTAGCCATCAAAACCATAACCTCTGTTACTTTACATCATGTCAAGAATATTATGAGTCATAGACAGGAAAGCTTGAGAATTAAGCCCTTGAACCTTTCTTTTTCACTGAACAAATGTCGAGGTGGGCAGTGTCTATGGCAGGCACAGATAAAGTACTTTGTGATGTTGCCAGGAAGAAAGACACAGCCACGACAGAGCACCTGAATTATAGGAAACTCTCTGTCAGAGGAAATAAGGAGTCCAAGGCAAAGAAAATGTATGTTCTCTCAGAGTGTTAAAGCACTAGTGTTAGATAACTACAAAGCACACCTGGGCTCTTTCTGTCTTCGCTATTGTGAATAGAACCACAATGAACATGGTGGGCAGATATCTTTTCAGGATTCTGATTTTATTTCCTTTGCCTGTATACCCAGAAGTGAAATTATTGGTCCTATGGTAGTTGTATTTTTAATTTTTCAAGTCATTTAAATTCCCATAGTGTTTTCGGTAGTGTCTCTAACAATTTATATTCTCACCAACCATGCATACCATGCATTGAGCTTCTCTTTCTCCATATCCTCACCATTATTTGTTATCTTTTTTTTTTTTAATAAAATGTTTATCTAGGATGTCTGGGTGGCTCAGTGGTTGAGCGTCTGCCTTTGGCTCAGGTCATGATCCCGGGGTCCTGGGATCAAGTCCCACATTGGGCTCCCCACAGGGAGCCTGCTTTTCCTTCTGCCTGTGTCTCTGCCTCTCTTTCCGTGTCTCTCATGAAAAAATAAATAAAATCTTTTTTAAAAGAAGAGTTTATTTATTTAGACAGAGGGGAGGGACCAAAGGGAAAGGGAGAAAGAATTTCAGATTCTGCAGTGAGCTTGGAGCCCAGTGTGGGACTCCATCTCAACAACCCTGAGATCATGACCTGAGCTGAAATCAAGAGTTAGACACTCAACTGAGTAGTCAGCAGCTGCCCCTGTTATCTCTTTTTAAAAATTTTATTTTTATTTTTTATAATAGGCATTCTAACAGATGTGAGGTGCTATCCCTTTAGGTGAAGGTGGTCAGAGGGTACAAACTTGAAAAAGGCTACAACATGAATAACTTCTGGGGACCTAATGGTGACTATAGTTAACAGTATTACACTGTAAATTTTAAAGTTGTTAAGAGAGTCAATCTTCAAATTTTCACCATGTGAGGAAATTGCAACTATGTGAGGTGGTGGATGGGTTAATCAACCTTACTGTGGTAAGCATTTTACACATACACATGATATCAAATCATTGCATTGTATACTTTGCACTTACACAATGTTATATATCAATTATATCTTAAAAACCTGAAAAAAATTAAGCTCATCTGCTCTCAGGATCAGCTTGAGATCTAATGTTGATATTGGTAAAGTTTTGATGTAAATGAGGTTTGTTTTTATTTGCCCTTCCCCTCCTTTTCTGTGCTTTCCCCCCAGTTTTTGATAACTTTCTCCTCTTAGGTATTGAGAGCATCTGAATCCCAACCCATGGCTGTATTGTTGCTTTTTAGTTACAATTCAACTGGGGGATACTTTTCAGATTTTATCTGCAGCATTTGATTATATGGTGAGAACTTCCTCTTGAAATTTATTCTTTTCTTGTAATTTCTTTTACTTGGTATGGTTTTTCTCCATTTTAAACAGCCCCTTTTCAATCTCCTGAGTGACTTTCTATTCCTCCATTCACCTCTTTATTGATGTGCTCAAAGTCTTGATGATTGGCCATTACAGAAGACATTGCTAATAGCTTACCCATGTCTATTATATTCCTGTATATTAGTTGCATGCCCATTTTTCCTTCCTCCGTAGAAAACTTGTTTTTAATTGAGTTCATTGTTCAACAGCTTAAAAACTAGTCGTTCTATTCTCTCTGGATGTAAGATGTGATCACATGAGTAGAGTGACTAATCATCCCAGTTTGCCTGGAACTGAAGAATTTTCTAGGTGAGGAGACGGTCAGTAATAAGACGGGGAAAATCATAGGGAAACCTGGGTTAATTGGTCATCTCACATCTATCCGACTTACATCTAGTCAATGATATGTAAAGGAAATGTCATGTGGAGTGTAGCTTTTTCTTTAACAGAGAGTGGGCCTGCTGTCTTCCTCTTTCTACCTGATGAAAGTATTACTGCTCCAAAAACCATATTGGAACTTGAACTGACCTCCAAGAAGTAGAGCAGAAAACTTAGGTGCTTGAGTCCCCAATGATGCTATGGAGTCATCCACTATTATACTGCTTCCATTATTCTGGATTTTTAACCTTGTTTTTTTAGCTGAATGTAAGTCCAAGGTTATGGCCCTCTTCCCTTCCTTGCCATTCCCTTCTCCTCTCCCTGTACTTCTAAGGTGGAAAGTAACATCTTTCACTTTAATGGCATAAAATATCACTTGTTTGGTCTTATATGGAGCTCTGGACTCCTGTATGTAACTTTCTTGGCCAGCTCTACCTAAATGATCCATGCGCCAAATCAAGACTTATTATTTTCGTGTGAAAGATTGCTCCTCTACATTTCTTATCTTGATGCATAGATAGATCTTCATGTTGTACAAGACAAAAGTTAGGCAGTCATTCTTGAATTTCTTTCACATTCAATGGATGGTCAGTCTTTCTTAATCATATATCTAAAATCTAACCTTTCTACTATAAATTTGCATTAGTTTTGGCCCTCATTTTGTCTTTCCTGGGCTATTTAATAATCTCAAATACTTATAACATACACATTCTTATTGATAGTACAGCTAGGATTACCTTTTCAGAATGCAATGCTATGTGCCTCTCTCGTGTTAAAACCCTTGCTATTGCCTTCAGGGAATAATATGAAATCAATAGTTCAGTCTATAATGTGCTTCAGAGCTGGTCTGCTCTACCCCTGCCACATCCTGTTTTGCCAATTTATCACATGCATACTAGTGTTTCTCTTGTACTAGACAGACACACTGCTCTAAGTATGCCAGATACTCCCTTCATGCAGGGCCATTGCACATGCAGCCTCCTTTACCTAGAACATTCTTCTCTCAACTCTGATCAAAAACTAAAAGAGAGGTTCCCAAATCCTCCTGGTTCATGACACCTTTAGTGGCTCAGTGATTTTATCACAGCACCCGCAGGTACTAATATGTATTTATATCCCAACAACTCCATAACCATCTTAAACAGTAATACACTTACATTGAAAGAAAAACTTTTTTTTTTTTTTTAAAAAAGGTTTTATGTATTTATTGGGAGAGACTGAGAAGGGAGAGAGAATGAGAGAGAGCATGAGCAGGGGGAGGGGCAGAAGGAGAACCAGACTCCCCATTGATTGAGGAGCTCCATGTGGGGCTGGGTCCTAGGATCCTGGAATCTTGATCGGAGCCAAAGACAGATGCTTAATTGACTAAGCCACCCAGGTGCCCTGAAGAATATACTTTTTCTTTCTTCTTTTTCTTACTTTTCTTTCTTTCTTTCTTTCTTTCTTTCTTTCTTTCTTTCTTTCTTTCTTTCTTTCTTCTTTCTTCTTTCTCTTTTCAAGATTTTATTTATTTATTTGAAACAGAGAGAAAGAGCACAGTGGGGAGGAGGGTTAGAGGCAGAGGGAGAAGCAGGCTCCTGCTGAGCAGTGAGCTGGATGCAGAACTCGATCCCAGGACCCTGAGATCATGACCTGAGCCAAAGGCAGACACTTAACCAAATGAGCCACCCAGGCACTACTTATATTTCTTTCTTAACTACGATTATTTGTTAGAGGGATGTGTGCATCTGTTGGGTATTGCATAATTTCTCAAGCTTACAATTGGATTGGATCTTGCCACCTTAATTTCTTATTCACATTGATGTTAGCGTGCCAGGATTTTTTTTTTTTTTACCTAGAAGCTACAGCTCTACAAACATTCATCATCAAAAGGAATACAATTTGATCTCATGTTAAAATTGTGAACTATTTTGAGGTAGCATTTCTTATGCTGTCTGACATTCTACTGTTTCCTTAGAAATTTAAAAATATTCCATGGTTCTCCAGTGAGTGTGCTGTAGCGTTCCAGAGTACCTTGGCAAATGGTTTGGGGACCACGATGCTAAAAGCTTGGCATTGAAAACAGTTCCACAAGAGTTTATTCCTTCATTTAAGAATGTATCAATTGTTCTGCTCAAAAAGTGGTAATTGGTACAGACTGTTATAGACTCTTGAGTCTGTAAGTCTAACGTTTTTATCTTAGACTTCACTTTAAGTCTACACTAAATGGCATTTGAATTTAAAGGATGGGCTGGATGTATCAAATGAGTGAGGGAGGCTAAAAATTAAAAGGTGAGCAATGGGAAATTTTCCTTATTGGACTATAGCCAGGCAGTAGACATTGAAGTGTACCACCCAGATTGCCCCTTCGAGTTGGAAGAATTCATCCGCCAGCTGTTGGAAGTACTGACTGCTAATGGAGCCTGAGAATTGCATTTGGTCAAAAATGAGCTGCCTTGCTTTGGCCAAGGGACTGGCTTAGACTTCTGTTGAACTGCATCATCCTCCAATCATTCCCTTGACCTGATCTTCCTTCTCTTGTTTGCCCAGAAGGGTATTGGTACCCAGAGTACTTTCTGATAAACTTGCTGCACAAAAATCTCCATTTTAGAATGAAACCAGATAACTTGACCTAAGACAAGTCGTTAAGATGAGCACATAAAATGTCTTTTAATCCAGGTATTATTTTTCCTTAGGAATAAACCCCTCTGAAATAGTATGAATTTTTTACTTCTTTGAATTTGTCTATTACTGTCATTAATTGTATTAAGTACAGAGTCTTAGGAACAATAGATTGAGATATATCTTTTTTCGTTAATAAATTTTTCAAAATCTTACTTCTTCATATTATGATAAAACAGACAAAAGAGACAAAGAGAGACTGAGGCAGAGAGAGAGAGATAGAGAGAGGGACAGAGAAACAGTTATATATAGCATGTGACATGCCTCCTTTTCCTATTAAAAATTAGTACATAAATTCTAAGACTTGGGAAAATTTCATACCACTGGAAATGATGATACATGTATTAGTATCTCTAGTCTTTTAGCATTTAAAAATAATAAAATTCTTAATCATTTCCAGTGAACAAATTGTCTTTAGTATTTTCATTAGATAAAAACAGGCATATAAGTAAGAGCATGTCAAGATTTTTTTTGCCTTATTGCTTATCCAAAAGACATGAAACAATGACCTTACTAAATCTGTTCAATTCAGTCCAGAGTCTTCTTAGAAGTTGAATAAATATAAATTCAGAATTTTTTAATACAGTGATTTAAAAAACATTAAATTGAAAGGGGAATAGTAAGAGCAAAGGCCTTCACTGGGTCACAGTAGAAAAACAGTGTCACACTAGTAAAATGGCTGATATAAAGCTTGGGAGTGGCACATGCTGTGGAGAAAGGCAGAGGGCTGGGGTCCATCCAGCCTTAGGATTGAATAAGTCTTGCCCAAGCAGCCTCCCCAGTCAGTGGATAATCATCTGGGAACACTGGAGGGGTCGTAGGTAGTTGTTGCAGTGAGATATGGGCACACACAACACGGCACTCAGGGAATTGGTGCTCTTTTATGAATCTGACATTTTTGGATAGGTGCGTGTCAGGAGCAGAAAGGCTAAGAGGATTTCTGGATTCACAAAATTTGTTGTTAAACTACATCTTTGCTAAGCTATGTCTTTTATTTTTCGAGTTATTGTGGGATGGTTCATTTCTTCAAGGTTAAAATCACTTAAAAATTGACAACCTAACAAACATTGACAATGTAACTGTTTCAATTTTATTTTCATTTGGGTCAATTTTAGAGTGATGACACAAGATAGTAGTTGAGAGACAGCTGTTAGGAGAAAAAGTTCAATTCATGACTCCTTTAGGCCGACAGATGGTGCTCACGTATCTGCTAAGACAAGTTAGGCAGCTATGAAGAGGAAAAACATCTTTCAAACAATTTGATGGCATGAAACCTAAGGCTGTGGAATAATGACAATGTACTTGAATTTTACCATATTGCATTTGAAATGTAAACAACTTAATTTAAAAGATACCCTTTTAAAAAATGCTTTATTAAACAGCAGCCTTCCACAAGAGAGCTAATGTACCAAATTAAAACACTTGTGAAAGATGCAGGATCCTGCAACCATTTTACTATCTTCCATTCCAATAACAGACCTGGAAGGGAAGTGGGAGACTGGCAAAAAAAAAAAAAAAAAAAAAAGGAAATAGTGAAATAATATGTTAAAGGCGTAAATGCTGGTTTGAAAATCAGAATTTCATTCTTTTGTATGTAAAAATGAACATTGGGCTTTCTATGTCTGCATAAGACATATGTAGTTCAGTGTCGCCATAACATTTATTGAGTATCTACTGTATACCTGGTATTGTGATAAGTATTTTACATTCAAGATTTCACTTCATCCTCAAAACAACTTTAAGAAGTAGATCTAACTTGGTATTCTACTGTATGTATCTACTGTATACCTGGTATTGTGATAAGTATTTTACATTCAAGATTTCACTTCATCCTCAAAACAACTTTAAGAAGTAGATCTAACTTGGGGCGCCTGGGTGGCTCAGTGGGTTTAGTGTCTGCATTCAGCTCAGGTCATGATTTCAGGGTTCTGGGATCAGCCCTGTGTGGTGTTCCCTGCTCAGCAGGGAGTCTGCTTCTCCCTGTCCCTCTGCTGCCCACCCAAGCCCAGCATATGCTCTCTCTCTCAAAAAAGTAAATAATTTTTTTAAAGAAGTAGGTATAATTTTTATCAAATGCATCTCACAGAGAGGGAGACTGAATGAAATTCATGAAGAGATGGCAAACATTTGGAGTCAACTTTAGAACCCAAGTCATCTAATTTTAAAGCTCATAGTCTTAACCACTCTTCTGTAACAGCTCTGGGAGTCTGTTGCCTACAATTTGAATTCCAGATTTATAGAATCTATTATTTAAACCCTGCCAGATCATTATTACTCTTTTGTGCAATTATTTTCATAAACACATTTGGAGGTAGTAGGCATATATTCTAGAGACCTTTGTCCAATTCCAAGGAATGCCAGCAATGCCACTCACTAAATTTTCTTCATCTAGACAATCACTGCACTACTGCTGACTTTAAGGGCTGTTGTGAGACATAGAAACACATCTAGTGCTTACATTCAGTACATACCTACCATGTGGAAATAATTATTCTCAGAAAATACGTAACAAAACCAGATTACTTTCTATAAGTGAACTCTAAACCAGCGGTGAGAAAAGAAAGTCCCATGAAGAAAATGACTAAAGGCAAACATTCATCCTTTGAGTAAAATTAGAACATACATTTCTAGTACAGGTCTGTTAACTCTAAAATAGTCATTAAATATATAGCATCAGAATTGTTCATGTGAAGATTATTTTTTAAGTTGCCAAATAATTTCTTACTAAGAGGTTCGTAAAATGATACATTTTGAAATTGTAATTTGTTTTAATGCATTCATAATGTGATGCAATTGACATATTTTGTAAAGTAAATTACATAAAGTGAGATGAAAGTTAGATGATTATTCCAGATCATCAAATCCTAGTATTTTTATTACTGAATCAAGATTATATAAAATTTTATGCTATTAATTATCATGCAAATTTCTTTTACCCATAAAGTTCTAGATTAGTTTATTTCCTGGGGAAAAAAAATCCTGTGATGAGTCATAGCTGAATCAAAATTTTCCTGAACTTAAATAATTACCTTGGAAATAATAAGTGTACAACAAATTCATGAAGCGAGGGCTACCCATACAATTAAGGTAGTCAGGTTTGTTTGTATATTTTGTGTTTTGATTAATTATAGCTATTTCCATTGTGATTTTTTTCGACTATAATTCTCTGGTATAATTTAAATTTGAGAGTTCCCCAAAGTCGTAACATAAATGTATGTTTAAAAAATCCTCAGTCCCTTGGTGAATTTATTTTAACACATCACCTCCTGCATTTCATTACATGGATTAGTCTTTAAAAATGGAGAACAGCTGGCCTTCGCCTGCTGTATAACATTCTCCCATGTTCTTCTCCAGGCTAAATAACCCCAATTCCCTCAGCCTCTCATCCTAAATCCTATTTTCTAACATTTAAATCACTCTGCTGATCAACTTGGCCCTCTTCAAATTTACTCACCTCTGTGTTATGCTGAGCAGTCATAATTCATTAACCTATTCTCAATCAGTAATAGAGCGGCTGCCACTCACTGTGTTCCCTGCTGTAGAAGAAAGGGCCCATCCAGGAGAACAGCCACTGACACAAAAAATGGAGTTGTTTCCAACCACTTTTTGGACCCACACATTTGTTTATACTCATGTCTATCAAAATAAAAATTTACATGGTAGGCACTCGTGCCAAGCCTGGTACTCCTGTTCATTAGACTTGTATTAGTACATGCAACGTTTCTGGCTGCTGATGTGGGTTGAGCAATACAGACCTGTCCGCTTGGTCCTTATACTCCAATGGGGGAGTCTGATAAAACCAGAAATAAACAGTAAGTATTGGGATCCCTGGGTGGCGCAGTGGTTTGGCGCCTGCCTTTGGCCCAGGGCGCGATCCTGGAGACCCAGGATCGAATCCCACATCGGGCTCCCGGTGCATGGAGCCTGCTTCTCCCTCTACCTGTGTCTCTGCCTCCCTCTCTCTCTCTCTGTAACTATCATAAATAAATAAAAATAAAAAAAAAACAGTAAGTATTATGAAAAAATCAAGTATTTGTGTTGGGAAGAAAAATAATTTAAAAAATTGAAGAATGTTTATGCGTAGGGAATGATAAGGAAGAGGTCAAGTGTAGTTATTTCTTCTCTTTATTGATTAGTAGATAAAGGTTTGAATCTATAATAACATAATAATACTTGTGCTGCTGAAGGCTAATGTTTGTAGAGTGTGCATAGATTGGTAATCATGCATTATATCAACTCTTGTGTGTGCATTGTCTCATTGAATCAACAGATAAGCGTTTTATACAACAGCTACTATGACTAGTCTTACTTCCCATTGCTAAGACTGAGGTCAAAGAATTTGAGTGACTGTGAATTTATCCAACAACTAAGGAGGAAGGCCTGGATGCAAAATCAGGTCTGCTCTGTGTCTAGAGCTTAATTCCTTAACCCCCACATGGTGCTTTTGGGACAAGAATGGGGAGGGAAATCCTCTTTTTCTGTAGGTCTGAGAAACAATAATTATTAAAACAAAAGCTTTGTCCTTCTAAGACAAGACTCTCTTGCTCTTCCCAGCAGAATATATCACGAGGGTCTTTTATTACTCAAGCATTTCCTTGGGAGCTTCACCCCATTGGCTCCCTCCAAGCAGCTTTATAAAATATTCCCTCCAATTCTGGTAGTACTCTCCCTGAGACTATGGAAAAAGATTTTCTTAATAGGGAGTTATATCACCTCAATGCTTTTATTTGTTTAGTTTTTTGTATAGTATCAGCTGATATGGGCAGTTTGGGTGTTTTACCCCTTAATCTGGCTGGTTCAGAATAACCACACCAGGTGCAACACAGGATCAGGAGCAAAGGGCTTGAGATCTTGGGTCTAATAAGGTAGTCTGTCTATCAACTCAGCATATGAACCCAATGCTCTGGACGATATAGACAAAAGATGGAGAAAAATCCATGCTTTTGTGTCTGGATTGCCAAAACTCCTTGCTAGACCACACACATACCAACAATGAAATTCTTCACAGGTGGGAGTTTTTCGTAACTTATGATCTTAACCATATGACTTATTTAATTTCTTTACTGCCACAGTATGTCTAAATAAAGCTTGTGTAAAGAAAATGATTAAAAGTATCACTCTAAGGCAGTTTATCCCCATGGCCATTGGTATTCTGTATGTTAGTAAATTGAACACCAATAAAAAATAAATTAAAAAAAAGTAAATAAATCACGGACAATGGCAGGGTTAACTTCAAGGTCAGGATCTGCTATAAACCTCTAACCTCTGGTACCCCCTTCCCGCTGTCTTTCCTGGAGGAACTGCCCTTCCCATATCATTTCTTCTCCCATCCATTGCTATTTCTTCCCACTCATGGGACCTTCCCATTCCCACTCTTCTGCATAGACACTGCAAGAGATGAGCTTTAGGGACAAGAAAAACTGATGGTCCTCTTTTACATGGATACCTTTCAGGGAAAACTTTCCCTTTTGGCTCTACTCAAGGGTGCTTTTGGCTGCTCAAGGCCCGAGGGTGATGCCCTCTCTTTGGGTACTTTGCATTTATAAATTGGGCCTGGCTTGTTGCAGATTAGTGACCCTTTTCTGGTTAAATTTATGATATTCTGCTTTCTTTCTGTAGGAGACAGAGTCAGGCTCATTATGTTGAAATAATATTTGCTGCTTCAAAGTTCTCAAAGAGAACCTTGGGCTCTTCAGGGGAAAGATACTATATAAATCCAATAAAGAATGAATACATAAATAATAAGAGGCTGGTCAATGCTGAGTACAGTGAGAATATTTTTTTTTTTTTGCTACTGTGTAAGAGACACAATAAATTACATTTTTTCAAAAGTGCAGCAGTCTTATTAAAAGAAAGATTATCAGATATTTCCTTTTTCTCTTGAGGATAAAAGAAAAAGAAATAGGTTTAAATTGGAGTAGAAGGATCTTGGGTTAGATGCAATTTTCTCAACTTGAGCTTGGGGATGATACCTCTTATCTATTAGGATTATCAAGCAATTTAAGAGAATATATGTAAAGTGTAATATATAATGATTTGCACATAGCAAACCTGCAATAACAGTGAGTCCAGTCAAATCGATAGTTTCATTGGTCAGATGTCTGTGTCTCTAGATGGCAAATAAATTCTCGTATCACCTTTCCCTCTTCATTCTCTCCTTCTTTCCACTTCTTCCTTCTTCCTTTTCTCGGGAAAAATTAATTGGCCATCCATTCAGTATCATGTGCTATATTTGGCACTATAAGCAAACCTGAGAAATCCACAGTCTACTAAGAGGTTGGGGCAAACGTGAAGAAATATTTTCAGTAAAATATTCATAAAACAGTATATAATTGTCAAACTGGAAGAACTACTAGCCCAAGGCATAATAGAGGAAATACATGTGATGGTCTTTTTTTTTTTTAAGATTTTATTTATTCATTTATTTATTCATGAGAAACACAGAGAAAAGACAGAGACATAGGCGAGAGACATAGGCAAGGGAGAAGCAGGTTTCTGGCAGGGAACCTGATGTGGGACTTGATCCCAGAACTCCGAGATCACACCCTGAGCCAAAGGCAGACCCTCAACTGCTGAGCCACCCAGGCGTCCCACATGTGCTGGTCTTATTGGAACTACAGCACCTTAAAATCTTTTCTTGTGGCACAAATGCAAGTGAAATATCAATAAAGTTTCTCAAGACTGCTTGCTCTCTTCTTCCATATTTTGATGTTATCTCGTGGCTTCGAGGTTCACCTTCTTCATCCATCAACCCTTGTTGGATTCAGAACCAGTAAGAGGGAGATTTATGATTAAGCATTTAGGTTTCATCTAAAACCTTTAAAAAATTGTAATAAAGAGGACAAAAGGCACAAATACGCTAAGACAAAAGAATGGCAAAGACAGATTAGCCGACAAAAGAAGTCAACCTTCTAGGAACTGAAAAGCAGATGATGCATGTTAACTGATTCAACAAAGAAGCCTAACTTTGTGTTGTAGGGGGTGGGGGCAATGTCAAAATGAGCAAATTTCCCTGGCTGAAGTACAAAATCCCAGGAAGATTCTAAAATGTTAGAGATCAGATACTCGAGCTGAAACTGGGATTCATGGTATGTTTTTTTTTTTTTTTTTCTTCTTTAAGATCTATTTATTTCAAAGAGAGAGAGAGAGACAGTGGAGAGAGTGAGCAGGTGGAGGGACAGAGAAACAGGGAGAGAGAGAATCTTTAAGCAGAGGCCCCACTGAAGGCAGAGCCCAGTGAGGGGCTCCACCTCAGGACCCTGAGATCATGACCTGAGCCCAAACCAAGAGTCAGCTGCTCAATTGACTGAGCCACCCGGGAGCCCCCATGGTATGTTTTTAAACTTTCTAGATTTCCTCCTCACTTCCCACAGTCAAGCGACTCCATTTTTCCACTGGTAAAACACTGGAGTTTTACTTTCTGGAGAGGTGAAATTATAGGGTTTCTGTGTTTGCGACATGGGCCCTCGAGGGTGGAGGTGGGACTCACTATTAAAAACATAAGATTTTGTAAGTTTACTCACAGAACAAAACTCCATCTCACTGCTTTCCCCAACTTTATTCCTTGTATGTGGACATCTTATTGTGATATTCTTGTCCTCTGTGTTACCTCAACTCCCAACCCAAGGAGATTGTAAAGCTTCCTCCCCCAAATAAAATAACTAGCCCCAAATGATACTAAGAATCCCTCCAGGATTTGTCATTTTCAACCTTGCCTGCATGTTAGAATCTTCTGCAGGAAATTTTAGGTATTTCGATGTCTGTGTCTCACCTCAAATCAATTGAATCAAAATTTCTGGGGAGAGGCTGAAATACCAGTATGTTGTAAAGCACTCAGCAGCCAAAGTCGGGAACTACCACCCTGGAGCTCTGAGGCCCATCGGTCAACAAATCTTGTCATTATACACAGAGCTGCCAGTTTGTCTTTAGTGTTTTATTCACTATCACTAAGCAGTTGAAGAAAATTTTAATGTGGAAGAAAGAAACAAACAAAAAAAGAGAATATGAAATTCACAAAAACAATGTGTAAAGGAGTCAGACACTCCAAAATCTATAATTTTTTAAAAAAGGTTTTATTTATTTATTTTGGAGAGAGAGAGAGAGAGAGAGAGAGAAACAGTGAGGGTTGGGGCAGAGGGAGAGGGGGAGAGAGAATCCCAAGCAAACTTCATGCTGAGCATGGAGCCTAATGTGGGGCTCGATCCCAGGACCTTGAGATCAGAGCCTGAGCTGAAATCAAGAATCAGATGCCTAATGAACTAAGCCACCCAGGTGTCCCAATTTATAATGAGTTTAAAAAAAAATAAAGATACTGCATATATGAAAAAAGAACAAGTCCTTACATGAAAGATAAAATGAAAGAACAAAACAGAACTTTGGAAATTAATACAATACTATAGCAGAAAAAAAATTAACCAATATTTGTAAAGTGAGTTGAAGCAATTTCTTCTCAAAGAGGAAAGATGATTCAGACCTAGCTCTGTCACATGCTAGATGTATGCTTTTAGGCTAATTATCTACCCTCTCTTTTCCTCAGTTTCTCTATCTACACAGTAAGAAAATAGTAAGTAATTTTTTAAAAAATATTTTATTTATTTATATATTTATTTACTTATTTATTTATGGAGTGAGTGAGAGGAGAGGCAGTAGGAAAGGCAGAGAAAGACTCTCCAGCAGACTCTGCATTGAGTTTGAAGCCCAATGCAGAGCTCAATCCCACCTCCTCAGATCACATGGCCTGAGTCCAAATCAAGAGTCCGTGACTTAATTGACTAAGCCACCCAAGTGCTCCTAGTAAATATTCTTTATAGTATTTTCGTGAGAATCAAATGAGCTAATAGGTGCAACATAGAATGGTGGGATCTTTTTAGTGATCAGAAAAAGAGAAAAGAAAGAACACTAAATTGTTCTTTGTTGTTTTATATGCAGCTGAAAGAATGTCCAGAGAATAAGCATGGAGATCACAGAGAGGAGAAATTATTAAGGAAATAACAAAAGCATTCTCCAGAACTAGAGCTTTCACATTGAAATGGCTCACTGAATATTGACATATGAAGTAGACTAAGATGAAATGAAAACAGCAGCACATTATTGTGAAATTTCTCCAGAAGATAAGGAAAAAAGAGAAGAGATTCTGAAACTTTTTAGAACAGAAAAACATATCTATAAGGTTTTGGACTTTTAAATTTTAACCTTAGAAACTGAAAGACAAAGGACAATTATTCACAACTTAGAATTCTATACCCAGCCAAATTAAGACAATTCCAAGAGTAGAATAAAGACATTTAAAAACATTCTTCTATTTATAGGAGTATCCCAGAGGCTTACTACAAGATGAGAGAATAAAACAAGAAGAAACAGAGGGATCCAGAAAGCAAGGGATTGAACATATGGCAAAGGGAAAGTCATGACAAAATAGACATTCTTGAACAAGTGTCATTTCACATATATTTGAGTATATCTGCCCAATATATTCATAGAAGTATATTTGATAAAGGATAGATGTCAAAGGAGGGATGAATTTTAAATATTGATAGACCTAGTCATATTGGCCACTGGCAAGGCATGACTTTCCGATTTTTACCATCTAATAGGGTAAAAGAGTACCCTACTTCACTTATAGCTTGTATTTACATTTCTCTTACTGTGAAGCAAGAAGTTAAGCATTTTTTTCACATGCTCATGGCTATTTATGCCTCCTTTTCCAAAAAAAATTCTGTTCAAATATGTTGAACATTTAGTATTTTTATACAATCCAACCAACATATCCTGTAATGTACCAATTATTAGGACAGACATGGGAACGTTTACTTTGGAGGAGGATTGGTTTGGAATCAGGAAATAATGAAACCTCTCAGTGGTGAATTATATAATAACGGCTATCCAGAAGGTGCTGTTTAGAACCATATTCATCAGGATGCCTGGGTGGCACAGCGGTTGAGCATCTGTCTTTGGCTCAGGTCTTGATCCCGGATTCCCTGTGAGGAGCCTGCTTCTCCCTCTGCCTGTATCTCTGCCTCTCTTGAATAAATAAATAAAATCTTTTTTTTTTAAAGAACCATATTCATCCTCAGTATTATAGTCTAATTATTATGGTTCTGAAGTCCATATCACTTTATTTGAAGCAATTACTTTTTATCTGGTTTATTTCCTTGGGTAAAAGTCTTCATATCTCTTCTGAAATGTGTGAAGTTCGCAATAGTTAACACAAGACAGCTCTCCAGCCCTCTTGTCTCCAGCCTCCTCACTCCACCTCCCAGTTGCTCTCTACTCTACCCCCCCTTCCCCATGTGGCAGGTTGTGCTCCACCTTGGAGCTTGTCTTCATGCTTAAAGCCCCAATTCCATTTGTTGGAACATCCCATCTTTGCCTCAGTAGCCTCCTTATCCTGAAGACTGAGCACAGGTTTCACCTCCTCTAGCATGTTTCTTCTCTCTCAAGTAAAAATTAGATAAACTTTCTCTCAATTTAGAAATTCAGTTGCAGCAGTTCTCAGGTTCAGTATTGAATGTTCATGTTACAAAGTCCAATAATATGCACATGGAATTATGTGCTCTGGGATAGTGCTTCTTTTAATGCGCATAGAAGTCACCCGAGGGTCTTGTTAAAGAATAGATTCTGATCCAGTGGGCCTTAGATTCTATGTCCCTACAAAGCTGTCAGGTCATGCTAATCCTTCTAGTTCATAGACTGTACTTTGAAAAGTACTTTGAAGGCTCTAGATAAAACAAACAAACAAACAAAAGCCATATGAAATATTGAAACAAGGCAAAATGATCACAGATTCTATTATATGATGTCAATATACCATCAAGGAATAAAAAAAACTCAGTAAAAATAGGAATCATAATGACAAGCAAATAACATCATAAAGTGTTTAATAACATTTACTAAAATTATACACAAATAAAAAATCACAACATAGGCAATCCATCTCCCTCTTAGTGACTAGTAGTTGCAGAGTAACTTTATTTTTTGGTGATTGTTGAAATATCTGCTGATTTTTAATTTCTTCAGATGTTACAGTAAAATTTAGGCAGCTAGCTTATTTGTTAATGTAAGTGTTGACAAATTTACATTTAGTTTTTATAGAACTTCTACTTTGTTACAAATGGCAATTGTAAAATTATAGTGATGAAATACTAAGTTCTGAACAATCTGCTATTCTCTTAAATTATGAATCACAGTTAAAGTGTCATATAGATTTATCCTTAATTGTACTAATAAGAAAAAGCAATGTCTGTAGTAGTTTGTAAAATGAGATTTAATTTTTAGTTCTAGAGAAAATCTCCACATAGACCAATTCCTATTAAGAAAATTCAATATATCTAAAATCAGGCACAAAAATGTATCAGTTAACGCTCAAAGTACTCTGTAAACAACAAAGATTTTTGTCTCATGCTGTGTCTTGATTTGTGTGTGTGCTATGCTTTGGTGAAAATTAGAATATGTTTGCTAGAAAATAAACTGGCATTTTGGTTTGTATTGGGAAATAGTTATGGACAAACATCTGAGCATTTTGCAGATTAAATTTTGAATTAATTTAATGGGAATTAAGAAAACTTAATAAGCTTAAATCTCTCATAGAAGTTGTTCAACAGATCATGAAACAAATGTCTTCTTTGATGTAAAAAGATAATTTACAATAATGTTTAATGAATTGAAGAAAAATTATACTGTTTTCTCCAGAAAGGATTCTGCTAAATTTGTGGGCATACATGCTTGCTACTTGCCCTCAGCATTTCCCACATCTGTTCCTTTTCACTGATTCCTATCTCAACAAAGCCACAGAAGGTTTGCTTGATTACACACATGTACTTGCCACTTGAGAGCACACACACACACACACACACACACCACCACCACCACCACCACCACAACCATTACCACCATTGAAAGGTTACTATTTTAGATGCAAGTTGAATAAATTTGGGTCAAAGATGCAAGGCTTTAAACAGATTATATGTATTGCTTCAAGTTCCAATGACTAATATTTTTTTCTAAATAATTTTATCAGGAGGAAAGTTTTGGACTAGTTTTTATTATTTGTTTTTATATCTTTATTACTTTTTATTTTATCTTACTTGTTTACTATCACATTTCAGTGCATGCTATCCATTTGCAGACCTCACTTTTCTAAGGGACCTCATTCATCCAGGATAGACTTGGAGACTTGAGGGTGAAGAATAATTATTAATTCTTTCTTAAGTCTTAGAAGCGCAAAAACTCAAGTATTTTTTTTATTATTTTATTTTTTTATACATGAGAGACACAGAGGCAGAGACGCAGGCAGAGGGAGAAGCAGGGTCCACGCAGGGAGCCTGACTCGGGACTCGATCCCAGGTCTCCAGGATCATGCCCTGGGCCCAAGCCCGCGCTAAACCGCTGAGCCACCCAGGCTGTCCCAAAACTCAAGTCTTAATGTCATGTAATTTACTTGTCAAAAAGTCCCTTTAGGAGTGACATCAGCGTCATGGAGCAGAAGTCATTCTCTTTGACTCTTTCCTTCAATTTACAATCACTAGGACATCCATGACCCAAAAAAGGTTTGTCTGCGTAGCACACCAGGATGCCAGAGAGAGCCACATGTCTGTCCATCTGAGGGTAGGTGGATTGGACCTCATGGAGACGGTGCAATGGGAGGAGCAGGGACCAAACCCACAGAGTAATGGCAGCAATGGTGTTCTTGAATCCAGTGGTTCCAGGAGCAGTGGTGGCCTCAGGACCCTGGCAATTCTAGTGCCCTGTGCAGTAGCTGTGATGGCCATGACCCTGGCAACTCCAGTGCCCCTGACATTGGTAGCTATGCCTCAGACTCCAGTGACTGCATGGATCCTGGCAGCTGGTGCTGAAGATCCTTGCAGTTGCAGGAGCAGCACCTGGGAAGCTGTCCCGTGGTCCCAACAGTGATGGCAGGCCCCATGATCCCATTGTCTGATACTACAGAGAAAATGAAAATATTTATTAAAAAATGCAAGAAAGCATGGTTCCATACTTTAATAGACTTCAAAAATGTGTCTGCAGCAATAGTTCTAAAAAATAAATATGGGGGATCCCTGGGTGGCTCAGTGGTTTGGCTCTTGCCTTCAGCCCATGGCATGATCCTGGAGTCCTGGAATCGAGTCCCACATTGGGCTCCCTGCATGGAGCCTGTTTCTCCCTCTGCCTCTCTCTCTCTCTGTGTCTCCCATTAATAGATAAATAAAACCTTTGAAAAAAATAAAAAATAAATATGGATCCAAAAGACAGGTAAAATCAAGTTCAATATATTTTGATTAAGAAGATAGAGTGGTAAAAAAAGGATAGAGTTGAAATATTTTGAAAATAAAAACATGACCCTAATTATTGCAGATATCAAAGATTATTATCTGGAACAAAGTCTCCCCCAGCAAATCAGACTAACAAAATGACCCTATGCTATTATGACTATAGGATGAGAAAACCTGTAGTTACATAAGCTGCAGTCCTTAGTTGCCCTGAGTCTAGGGGGACTTGAGAAAAATAATAGTGTGGCAACTACAACTATAAGTGCATACCAAATATAGTTTTTCATAGAGGAGGGAATAATCAAATCAGCGGGGACTCAGGAGGACTTCATAGAAGAGAGATTATTAAACTGGGTCCTAAAGGAGTCTTGGACACTCATCAGGGAAGAAAGGAATATAAAACATGGAGGTTTTAATAATGGTTTATATACATTTCCCCTATTGATTTCCTTTCTGCATTTAGTCGATTATCCATTACCCCAGGAATAATAAGGACTAGTAAAGCAGAAGGAAGTTGAACAGAGATTATCCCATAAATGGTAGTTCAAGTATGCATATTACCTCTCCAAACATCCATCCATCCATCCATTCACTTGTCACTGCGTGCCCGCTTTTTTCTTTTTTTTTTTTAGGATTGTATTTATTTATTCATGAGAGGCACAGGGAGAGACAGAGACATAGGCAGAGGGAGAAGCGGGCTCCATGCAGGAAGCCCGATGTAGGACTCTATTCCGGGACCCCGAGATGACACCCTGAGCCAAAGGCAGGTGCTCAACCTCTGAGCCACCCAGGTGTCCCTGGGTGCCCACTTTGAAAGAATATTTACCACTCCCAGGTTGATTTTGTTGGTGTTGTTCAGGTGGGTAGTTAGGAGTAAAAGTTGATAAGGCACCATTGCTGGAGAAGGCTAGAATACAACCAAGATGAGTCAAGATCTGAAGGTAATAGGTAAAGGATCAGGTACTTCATACAAAGATACTTTGATTCCACCCCACGTGCTATGGTCTGCATGTTTGTATCCCCCGCAAACTTTTATGTTGTAACCTAATGCCCATTGTGATGGTCCTAGGAGTTGGGGTTTTGGGAAGTGCTGAGGTCATGGGAGTGGAGCCCAATGAATGAGGTTAGTGCTCTTATAAAAGAGACCCTGCAGAGATCCCTTCCCCTTTCCATAATGAGAGGACATGGCAAGAAGTCAGTAGTCTGAGATCCCAAAGAGGGCCTTCACTGGAACCTGACCATGCTGTCACCCTGACTTCAGATTTTCAGCCTCCAAAACTGTGAGACATACATTTCTGTTGTTTAAGCCACCAAGTCTGTAGTATACTGTTATGGAAGCCTGGACAGACAACGACACCACACCAGTGCCCTTCACATGATGGCTCAATCAGTACCGGTAGCTTACCAGTAATGAGAGCTGAGAATCTGTGATGACTCTATTTTGCCATCATGAAAGGTTTTCCTGTGATACCCATTGGTCATTTCTTGCAAGATATTTTTTTTTCCATTGTATTCTGAGGCTTTGCCAAATCCCAACTGAGAAAAACAAAAACAAAAACAAAAACTTCTTTCGAGAGATCCAAACCATTCACTGATCCCCCTAGACTAGAAAATGAAGCTTCTATCAACCTAGAAGTGAGGGTGGCAGTCTAAATAGGAGAGCTCCCAGCAATCTTATGATGTAAAAATTCTGGGAAAATGTAACAAAAATATCAAGAAGTCTTCAGTGCCCGCCTTCCTCCCATCATCCCTTTAGTAGATGTTCCTCTGGGCTCCCATAATAATTTTTATATGACCTTACTAAAAATGTATCACTTTCTATCATACCTGTTGATTTATTTGTTTGAATTTCTCACAAATACCAAATTCTTTGCAGAAAAGCATGTCTTAGCTGACTGTATCCTCAAAACCTAGCCACTAGGCATAAAGTCAGCTTTAAATGCATGATCATTGAATAACAAAGGCATGGAGCAAGGGCACCATGTGCAAAGGCAGGCACAGAGTGATGTAGCATGACCTAGCCACAGAACCGTAATATGGGCTTTTGCTGAAAAGGGGATGTTGAGCGGGACAGTAGTGTTAAATAATCAGGGAATTAATCAGAGGAAAAAATCAGGGGCTAGGGCACAAAAGACCTTTTGTACCACTGTGAGAAGTTTGGACTTTTTTTGGCCAGGAACCATAAAGTGTTTGACCCTGAACTGCAGATGATGGGTTATAGTGAGGGTAGGCTGATGCTTAAGAGTGGGTTAGAGCCTGAACCAAAGCAGTGGTGGTAGAGAGGGATGGGAGACAATAATGCCAGAGCTCTTTGAAGTATAGTTGACAGCCTTGGTGTGATGGTGGCTCATGGACCCATCTGCAGAGATGACAGCTCAATAGACCTGACGGTGCATTAGGAAAAATACCACGGGATTATGTGACTGGGACACAGCAGCCACTTACTTATACTGTAGTATGGTGAACCCTCAATATTGTCACGGCCCCTACTCTAGCCAAATGCAACAAGATATATACAACCCTCAAATCTGGGCTGCTTCTATTGGTGAATTTTTTCTTTTTTTTTTAAATTCCATGAGGCCTGTGCTGACTGTCACTCTCCTGGCACAACTCTGGGAGAAATTAAGGAGGCTATTGGGCAGTTGAGTCCACTTACTTGGGTTTACTTGTGTATAATCTTTGCTCTATAGTGCACTGTTTGCTGCTTGTTTAGTAGATAAAGTGAAATGACAGTAAATTTAAACTCAGTCTCAGTGGACAGTCTAACTAGTCTTTGTGGATTGACTGATGGAGCTCACTGGTAAGTACTTGCGTGGAACTGGTGAGATTGGAGGACTCAGTAATAACTCCTAGGCCCGTGGTACAAATGGTTTGTAGCTCCATTGAAACAAAGTGGGGATGTAGAAAAAGGAAGAGCTTACTGAGGGATTGGTAATGGTGAGATTTGTTTTTGACACATAGAGCTTTAAGAACTTTGAGATATCCAGTTTAAAGCTCTGATCAGTGGAGTGATGATGAAAGTTTCACTCTGGACAGTTTTGTTTGTTGGAGACAGTTTGATGGAGCCTAAGTGTTACTTAAATTCCTTAATTTTCAAAATGCTTTCGATCTTGCTATCTCTCTGGCCCATTTTTGACTGGAGATTCAAATTAGGCTGTGTAACATACTGGCATCCCCATGGTGATTAGCCCTTAAATTTGCTGACTGAAGTATTCTCCAGGGAGGTATGAGAACAGTGATGGTCACAACTGGAAGCAGTATTTGAAGAAAGGACTGAGGGAAAACTTGAGATATAGCTACTAGTGCATTAGCTTTGAAGACTTATCATCGGGTTGTCTCTAATAATGCGTGGGATGGAGAATTTCTAACAGAAGACTGCATAAGCATGATTCTCTCTAGATCTAAAGAAAAGCTACAGTTCCTACTCGAAAACTGCTGCTGTAGATTTGCTGCTGAGGAAGATATTTTCAAGTCTTTAAGTGCTGGGATAAATAAAGATATGTGACGGTCTTTCTTTTTTATTTAGACCTTGGCTCTCATGCCTCTCTAAAAGATAATGGGGGACTAATGCTGCTGAACAAAGATGATTTTCATCAAAGGCCAGACAGGACCCATGGTAGTGATAGAACTTCTTAAATCACCTGCAGCAGAGACTAAAGAAACCTACACGCAGGCAAAGAACCAGAGTTTCTGATGTTTGGCCGGAACTGCAGCGTGTGAATTAGTTTCCACTGTGTAAGATTGTCTCTGTAGGGGCTTTAACTCTTTAATGCTTATAATAAAAGTAACTCTTGCTTTCTGAAACAAATGGATGCAGTCAATCAGAGTTCTGTGATTGCATCCAGAATTAGAGCGATTAGACCCTTTGGTTGGATACTAGAAAAAATAGATAATGGCTGATTCTCCTAGCTCCCATTTAAACTGGAGCTAAGAAGCCATTTAGAGATTGCTAAACCCTCCTCAAAAATTTATCATATATGTTCCCAGCACCCAAATCATGTCTGACAAATAATATATGCTCAATAAATCCTCACTATATCAAATTAGATTTACCATATCTTTTATTGTGCTGTTTCCCTATTAAGTCTAATTTTTTTTTCATTTGGAAATAGATTATTAGTTCTAAAGTTCTTATAGAGAATAGATATTGTATATAAATACTTGTTGGATTTAACTGATATGCTTGAGACAATGAAAATCAACTCCTTATTGGTAAATGGAAGAGATAAAGAGATTTCTCAGATATCCAAAGAAGGAACTATGTAATAACAACTTTATATATTTCTAGCATTATTATAGTGTCTGACATGTAGTACCTCGGGTGACCAGCTTGTCTTAGTCTGTCCAGGACTTTCTTAAGTTTAACAGAGAAAGTCCCCAACTCAAGAAGCTCCTTAGTCCTGGACAAACTGGGGTGGCTGGTCATCCTACATTAGGATATTTACTGAATGGAGGAATAAATAAAAGAAGAATCAGATTTATTAATCTCTAAACCTTTTCATCAGATTCCACCTAAGTGCATTCTCTCTCTGTACTTATTCCATAGGTAGTCAACTCCATGTGATCATTTTGAATCTATGAGTGGACCTAAGGGGGAGACAGAGGTTGGTTGGTGAAAGTGAGAGCCAAAGAAGTTCATTAGGAGAATTTAGTGTTAATAGCATTAAGCTAAGATAACCTGACACATTGAGCTCAACAAATCACCAGTGAGACTGGAAATCCTTTGCAAAGGCTTTCATAAGGCAGAGAACACTGATAAATTTTGTGTCCATGATGCTTTATGCCTGCATGTTGCTGCTCCCTATTCCTCTTCTCTCTGATATATTCTCTCTTCACATATGTGAGTTTATTAAATTTGGGCTTGTCTTGATATGAAGCTATATTGTATCTTGAGAGAATTTGCATATCTGTTGCTTTATAAATCTTCTTTCTATGATTCACTCATTCCTTTATTTATTAATTCAGCAAATAATTCTAGAGTTTCTACCTTGTGCAAAGTGCTATCTCGGTGCTGGGATACTGTAGTGAATAAAATAGACAACTGTTATCTATTCTGATGGATCTTTCTAATGTGGAGAAACAGATAATAAACAAAATAAATAAAATATATAGTAGGGTAGATGGCAAGTGCAAATAAATCAAGAAGATGAGCGGGATGTTGGGGAGAAGAGATCAAGAGTAATCAGTGATGTCATTTTATTTTATTTATTTATTCATTTATGTCTTAAAATATTTTATTTATTTATTTATTTGAGAGCAAGGGGGGGCGTAGAGAGAGAGAGAGAACATGTGCCTGTGAGTTGGGTGGGGGTAGGGGTAGAGAGGAGGGAGAAACAGATTCCCCAGGACCCTGGGACCATGACCTGAGCAGAAGACAGCTGCTTAACTGATTGAGACACTCAGGTGCCCTGATGATGTCATTTTATATAGGCTCATTAGGGGTGCCTATGCTGAGAAGAGGGCATGGAATCAAGATCTAAAGAAAGTGAGGAAGGCTGGCAAGAATCTCAATGGCGTCAAGTGCTCCAGGCAAAGTGAACAGCAAGTGTGGTATTCCCGAAACAGGACCTGGCCTTTTGAGTTTCATGAACATGTGTGTGAATACTCATGAATAATAGTTTGGCCAGAATAGAGTGAGCAAAGAGATGAGTAACAGAAAATGAGATGGGAATTGGTGATGGGGGCATAAATAGGAAGTGGAGAGTGTGAGATTCTATTGAGCCATTCAAGTCATTCTAAAGATGTTGACTTCTCTGAATACCTCAAGAGCCTTTGGGGGAGTTCAAGATGAAGAACACTTGATCTAATGAACATTTTAACAGTATTGCTCTGGTTGCTGTGTTGACAAAAGGCTGAAGAGACACTAGGCAGAGTCAGGAAGACCAGTCAAGGTTGCAACAGTCCCACCAAAATAAATTCACTCCTTGGAAAGGAATGAAGACCACAAAGGTGATGATGGATTTCAATGGTGGGGCTGTCAGAGTTTGTTGAAGGATTGGAAGTAAAATATAAATAATAGGAAGAGGAAGTGATGACTGCAAGGTCTTCAGCCTGCACACCTGAAAAAAAAAATAAAAAGAAAAACAACGTGCTAGTCATTTGAACCCTAAGTACAGCCATGCAATTTCTATAGTCTGAGGCATTACCTTTTATTTCCATATTGTAATATTCGGTGGTGACATATTTTTTCTTATTATCAAATTCTTGGAGTGGAGGGTTCATATCAGGATAGACTCTAAGAACTTAGAGAAGTGGCCATATATGTTAAGGTTAGTTTCTGGAGATAAAAAATCCACAAAGTCACAGGGTTATCACTTCACATAATAAGACACTTTGCTGACTACTGACTTTAGTTACAGGTCCCCTGTAATATTAGACATATATTTCTCTTAAGACAGAATAAAACATTCTACCAAATTCAGCAATTAATCATTTCACACTGGCATTTTTATTTTATGTTTCCAAACACATCCTCAGAATTGTCTTTGTGATTTGTTGTTTTTGTGTGGAACTTCACTTGTAAAAAATAGTGTTTGTTGAGAAAATTGGCAAACAAAAACAAAAACAAAAATGCCTCGACAGTCCATGTTAGAATGTATTCAAAGCTTAGAAAACATTCTCATTACCTGCAAATTTGACAAAATAATTACCTCTAAGGAGAGTTTAGATGTGTATTTTTATTTCCCCCTCATTATCATCCACATAAATTATCACGTTGGATAAATGTCACGACAAATGGTACACTGAAGAGATACTAACCATTAGAAAGATAATTAATTGACTAATGCACTATAGAGCTTTTTGTAATGAAATAGTTTACTTCTGATGATGATCATGCAACCCATTTAGATTTGTTTTAAACCTTAAAAGACTCCACCTCGCACTTTTATGTAGGATTGTTGACCTTGGCGAAGCTTTCTAGGGAGTCAAAACTTACACAATAAGGCTGAATCTTTCCTGTTCTGAAAAAATGAAAAAAGAATCTCCATTACACTTCTTGTAAATTGAAGTCATTGCCTGCGATGGAAGATAATCATAAATTCCAACTCTTCAGAAAATGAAGTAGAATGATGTATTTTTAAAGGTGTGAAAGCATGTATTGCAGCCTGAGAGAAATCAAACCATAAACAGATTCTATCTTTCTTAAAATAGTGGCCTAATATTTCTTAGGATGGAATTTAAAGTAGCAATAAAATAAAACACGAAAGACCTATAAACTATGAAACACAGAACACAGAATTGTGAACCCCATTCACATAACTTATGGAAGGAAACTTGAAATTCATCTCTCACACATAAATTCATTTGTTGGGTAAATATACATACTTAATTTCCCCTACTTAATGTTTGCTACAAGTATCTGAAAATTGTCAATTAATCTATTTTAGGGTATTGTCAGCAGACAGTTTGGATACTCAGTGGGATTATCTATGGCATAATCTTATTGTGACCCTGGACCTAGATGGCATTTTATTTGATTGCTTGTTTGCTTGTTTACTTTGTCTTTGGTGTGTTGCAGACTGAATTTAGTAACAGGTCCCAGATCTAAAAAGAAAGTACTCAGTCTGTGCTGGTTATTAACGATGTGTGTCTGTTGATGCAAGCACAACAGACTGAAAAATATAATCAATTGCCATCTCACTGCTTGTTTTACTTGATATCTTCAATGCCAAGTTTCTGGCATTCACCCATAGAGCTTGTTTAGTGTCTAGCCTTTAGAACTTGTCTTAACATTTTACACATCTTAGATCCCTTTGGCAATCCCATAAGGGCTATGGGTTCCTTCTCCAAATTCTGTAATACTCTAAATACTTTTATATATACATATATATATATTTTTTTTTCTCAGTGAAAAAAATTTAATGACAGGCTCTAATTTCTTCTGCATATTGCACTAAAGTAGATGTTATGGGCTGAATAACTGTGTCCTCCAAAAATTCATATGTTGAAATCCTAACCCCTAATATGTCAGTGCCTTTATCTCGGATGTCCAAGTCTCTAAACTGTGAGAAATAAATTTCTGTTGTGTGTAAGCCACTCAGTCTCTGGCATTATGTTATAGCATCCCAAATTGACTAAGACAGTAGTCAGTTACAATGTGGAGTCCCAAAGTGTCTGTAAATAAAATTATTTATCAATATGCTTTGTTTCTGTTGTAGTCTTATACATTTTATCATATATATATATATAGTGTTTCCGGTGACCTTCCAGAAAAATTCTGAGTCCTTGTTAATTTGTACCCACCTCCTGGAAAATTTTTCTCACAGCTTAATGCTATATGAATTGGCCTTAAAAGTACTAAAATTGGGAAGAAGTTGTGGATGTTTCATCTTTCTACTGTATATATGCTCAGAAATTAGTTTATCATATAGATTGTTTCAAGCTGCTAGGATGAATGCTAAAAGGAGAAGAATTTATTCTAGATTATCCAGTTACTTATTCAGTGTCATTATCAGTTTCTGAAGCAGCAATGTTTCCAGAATTGTATAAGGTCTGAAGAGATTTGATTGATACCTACCTACTTCCAGGGAGTGCTAATGGCAGATTATTTAACATTGTGTCTTTAAAGCACCAAAATGGAAATATATTTTGGAACAATTCATCTAGGTTACTCCAAGCTTGCTATCCTGTTCTGAAATGAGGCACCCACATTTACCTTTCGGTCCCTAATTTGGTTCCATCTCTGGACCTTAGGTTTAGTACTCTCTCCACGACCTTCTCATTTTTATATGGATCTTTCTTTCATCATCTTTCTATGAACTCCTTGTGCTAAGAGATCTATTTCAGGATCTACTCATGCTCTCATTAAGCTGGATATTCCTAAATACTGACCTAAGCTGTCCCTGGTCGCAATTTCTAATAAATAACAAGTTGTAAAATTTACTGCATACCACAATCTAAGACTAGAAAATAGAAGTTGTAAATCTGGTTATGGTATATGAATCTCACCAAAGTGCAAATCCAGTCAAATTTTTATTGCTTACAATTTTTACTTTTGGAAGACAATCATTGGGAAAATCCTTTAAAAAGATCTCACCGATTTACTTTTTGTTAGAAACATTTAACAGGGGGAAAATAAGTTTGCTTTTGTGCCCCGAAGGCTAGATCCCTCATTCAGACCTTTGTTGGCTTCTGTTCCCAGTTCATCTTGGCACATCGCAATGTGAGCAGGCAAAGTAATGATGACAGATGGGCCGGCGAACAATCGCGCCAAGATTCCAACCTGCCCATTACATTTCAATAGCTCATAAGAAATTTTTTGCTTAAGAACATGAATGTGACAATGTTAGACAATAGCCTGTATGTTTAAGTTGACCTATCTCCGTGAACTTAAAAAAGATATTAAATTGTAAAATCTGGATGTGCATATCTGATAAATCTAAGTTTGTCAGACAAATTCTAGCCTCAGGAGAATCTCAAATAACTGAAGGGGAGACATTAAATGATGACATGAATGCAGACATTTATTAACTTCCCCTTGTTGGAGATTTGCAAGTTACACCTAAATGAGTCTAGAGTCCAGATTTGTTTTGTCAAGTAGATTGAAAAGAAGCAGACATAAAGCTGAATCCCACTGTGAAAAACAATGAAGGAGACCCTATTTTATTATTTTTTTCCCCTGGGATATCTGTCAAAAGTCAAAAGAATTTGTTGTAATACACATCCCCATGGATCATGGCTGGGGGTTTTCATATCATTCATATAAATATGCAATTATGGAAGCTGTAATTTCTCATATTTTAAGTGAACTTGGTGTTCTGATATAATTAGTTTAACAGACAAAATCTCAATAATTAAAAAAATAGAACATAAGTGAAGGTAGCTGAGAAAACATTGCTCTAGTAAAAAAAATCAATCAAAAGAAGCATAAAAAATTAACTTGTAAAAATGTATGCCATGACAATGGATAAGTTAGCTATAGGTAAAATGATCATTGTTTTGCTGAAGATCGAGTATTATAACATTTGCTGTTCTTTTAACCATAAATGAATTTTTCTGCCTGCCTGATTTTGTAATCAGAATCTGCCAGAGTGCTATTTACATGTACCATCATTTGCAAAAGCAGAAATGCATTCAGGGCATCAAAGTTGATAATACATAAAGTAAAGGCACTTGCTGCTTTCCGGAAACTTTGTTATTTAAGTGAAATACTGACTAAGATGAATTGTGCTCCTCAAAAGTTAGGTTAGTCCATGCACAATTGGGCAACTTTCAATTATAGAATTCTTGAAGCTTCCCTTGAATAGGACTAGTTATTAACATCGGCCTCACACTGAGATAAAACTACATTTTTAATCTTAAAGTACTCATGGTGTAAAAAGCACCACTGCTGTTTGAGCTTTTCTAGTTTCTATTGCTCAGCCTCACTTTGTCAGCACCATGAGAAATCTAGTCTTTGTGAATGCTCAGCTTATGGCGTTAGGAGACTAGAGTGGAAATGCTAGCTATTTACATGAGTAGCGTATATTTAATTTAGTCTTCATCATTACCATACCAATGCTTCTAAAATGCAAACTTCTCTTATTAGAATAAAGCATTATTTTGTGCAGAAAACCCTCATTTCTTCCTAGGAGAAGGGGGTGGAGGAGAAATCTAAGTGATCCTAATGGAGATTTAGGAAAGCAATTGAAAGTAGAAGAACTAGTTTTGAACTGCTTCTCTCACTCAAAAATTGATCATCTATCACTTCAATAACAAGAATTCATTAGGGTTACTGTGAGTTAAAATGTGATCTAAAACTATTGCTCAAATGGGTAATGTCTGTTCTTTGTTTTCATTTGTTCAAAAATAAAGGGAAGTAGATAATTTGCCTGTCATGTAGAATAAAGCTCTAGCAAAATTAAACAAGATAAAAGTGCTTTTAGATTTTGCTGGTTTCTTGGTTCTAATCACAAGAAAATGTTCTGTTAAAGCTTTAGAAATGAAAGTATTTTTAAATCTAAAGGACTTGAAGAGTGGTCATTATAAGCCTGAATCTCTAAGGTGAACATCAGGTTGAACATAGAAGGATAACAGGATCCAGTGTTCTTCTTCTTCTTATTATTATTATTAGAAGTGATTCAAAAAAAGATGAAATAAGGGAAAAACACTTCAGATGGAATGTACATACATGCGTCAAGGGGCTACACTGCCACAAATTGACCTGTCTTTGACATTGAAGAAGGATTGAAAAAGTAAGTTTTTCAGAAGTCAAACACAGTTTGAAAATCAGAAATCACTGATCAATGCTGAATCCAGAAGAGTAGGAATTGGAAAAAAGGAACTTTCCCATTAACACTCCCAACTTTGTGAGGAAAAATGTGCTGGTACCAGATTATTGATCCTAGTTCTTTTGCATTGAATTTTATATTCTTTTGAATTCCCATGTGCAAATTTCTTGGGAGTACAAAGAAATATGGAAGATTTTAGATAATTTTTAGATCAATACTCTAATGTAAACATGAAACAAATTGGAAAGATGATCATGATAAAGAAGCTAAGGCTTGTAAGTGACCATTTTATCCCAAGAAGTTACAGTTTTTGTTTGTTTTTTTAAGAAAGGAACATGATTAGGTTTCTTCCTTCATGAAAATCTTCCTTAAGGCCGTATTTTTGCTCTGATTCTAATACTCATAAAACTTCTGATTTTCACTTATTTTCTTCAGGTAGCTTCACACTAAAAATAAAACAGCGTAGGAAAAATGACCATTTCCCTGTGTCTAGTATATCTTTCTTTATAAATTTAAAAAGTTGTCATTTTTGATATATAAATAAGTTGTTATGGGATTTGATGAGAAACATAGCCTGAGTCACATGGGCTGCAAGTGTAATAGATTCTTGTCTGCTAATTCCTTCATCTGGATCATTTTTGAATTGGTTTCCATTTATTTATTGTGTTTTCCTATGAGAATGAGTAACGTTTCCCTGGATTGTATAACAACAGGATTACTTTGATGTCGTAGAGGCCCAGAATGTTTTTGTAGTTCTCTGAAAGGTCTTTTGTTGTTGTTGTTTTTAAGATTTTATTTATTTATTTGAGAGAGAGAGAGAGAGAGAGAGCAAGAGAAAGGGAACATGAATGAGTGGGGAGAGAGACAGAAGGAGAGGGAGAAGTAGACTCTCCGCTGAGCAGAGAGCCCAATGTGGGTCTTGATCTCAGGACCTTGAGATCATGACCTGAGCTGAAGGCAGATGCTTAACTGACCTAACTATCCAGGCAGCCTCCTTTGAAGAGTCTTGATTTTAGTTTTATTGAGCAATTAATGTAGTTGGCTTTAAACTGCAAACATTGCCTTTTGGAGGGCAGGTCATATCAAAATTCAGGTCTTTTACCCTTAACTGGATACTTTAATTTTAGATCATGCATAGTCTCATAGCCAAATATTTTGACAAATTGAATATACAGAATGTTGGAGTTTCCCATCTTACCTTCCGTTTTCTGGGATCTCCCCCACCACTCTTCAGTGATTGGTTGGCATGAATTTCATCCTCTGTTTCTTAAGGGCAGAAAGACTGGGGATTTACTATCAAAGTTTTAGATGCTCTGCATGGTACCACCTGAAACCCTGCCTCAGATCAAAATTCTAATTTTCAAAAACATGAAAATCTTCATTGACAAGTTTACATAGAGTCTGTCAACCAAAACTCATGAGTTAGCTTGAAATATTGAATTTGTAGGAAACGTGTTATTTTTAGAATGACAGTAGTTTATATAAAAATGCAACCACAACTCTTGTAGTTAGTTCTCTAAACTCATAAAAATCCTTTAAAAAGTTGGTTTGAGGTATACAGTGAATTTATAGGGAGTAGCCCATGGAACCAGTTGTTAAGAGTGAAATCCGTGCCAGTGATCTATCCTGAGCAGCTGTATTTTCAAAAGATGATTAAGGTCGAAGAAGACCAGGATAGAGAAACATCCTATATATTCCTAGATATTTCTTCTCTCAGTTCTGAAAGTAGGTTTGTTAAACCGAATTTAAATATGATATTTCTCCTTGAAGTATTGCTGTATGCCATCATGGTACTTGGAAAAGCTTAGCAACAACACTGATCTTGGTTTGAATCCTAGGTGTTGAGCAAGTAAGGGAGCCTCTCTGACCTGTCAGTCCTTTCACAGGCAAAGTGGAATCCTAACACTTACAAGGCAGCATTTTTAAATGATTGGAGATAGCATACAGTGACTATTGTAATATTTGGCACACATTAGCAGCTCTATTGCCTTATTTGTATACGTATCTCACTGCTTCCTGTGGATAGGGATTAATTATAATGAATAATTTAGGTACTCAATAATTATTTACTGAATAAATGAATAAAAGGAATTCAGATTGTATTTTATGCTCCATATCCCATGTTGTCAGAACTGAAAACAAATTTGCTAAAAGCAGCATTTCTCTGTCATAAATCATTTTAGATGTATGTCCAAAATTTACTTTCTTAGTAGTTTTCTTTTAGTATCATGTTGTAGCTCTACTTATTCTGCTTTCTCCTTTAAATTCCATGATCAATGTGGCTCATAAATTAGCATCTCAGACTCCTAGAAATTAACACTAAATTTAGTTATGATTATTTGTATTTCTAAGGACAAGAGAAATAAATAGTTTTTAAATACAGCAACAAATTTTCTCAAATGGGATAAGTTCCCTCAACTAGGTATTGTTTCCTGATGCAACATTTTGCCTTTTTTCTGTATGTATGAGTGACTGTGTCTTTTCACCAATATACCAGCACCAGAAATTGATTTCATGATGGTATTTAACTTTATGGTTGGTTTTATAAAGGTGAATGTCGAGGCCATTTTATGGATAATTCTGATTAACTGACACATTCATTACCACTTTCCAAAGTGCTTTCTTAATGTACTCATTATTTTCCTTTATGTGAAGAGACAGCTTATAGAAACTAGTGGTATGTTTTCCCACTGCTAACCATAAATAGCGCTCTATAATTAGCTCAAAGGCAGACATTTTATAAATATGTTCAACTGAGCTTTTTCTACTTGAACTGTTTATTTTATAATCTGTTGTACTTACTGGAAAGTGTAGTTTTCAAAACACGAATCTGGGATTGATTGCAAGAATGTTTGACATTTTGCCTCCTTTTCCTGAGGTTTCAAGAAACTGGTCCGTTTGATTTTAAAGTACATAGTCATGTACTTTACATGTCATGAAATTTAAAATGTCTTTGGACTTTGGGCTTTTCTTTCCCCCTGAAAATGTGTGGGATATGTGGGAAGACATGTCCTGTCCCATCAGTCAACATTATTTTAGACAGAGTACTTGCTTCTCCCCGTGTGACATATATGCCAATTATCCAGAGGAATCCAATTCCGTTCCAGCTGTTTCCAGTTCTTATTTATAGGCCTGATTATCTGACAGACCATTCCTAAATATGTAGCTAGTAGTCTAGAAATGTCATTCTTACCTCCACGAGACAAACAATTTTGATAAACACTGCATCTAAACTTCAGAAGTAATCCAAAGGAACACAAATGGCCTTGATATTTTAAAAAAAGATTATATTTTTTGATCCAAATACTTCTGAAATATAAACACTCACATGAGGATCGTAATAATTGAAACTAGTTTATGGCCCTAAAATTGTACATTGTGCTCATCTTTGAAAATGCTCACATCCCGTAGTAATAACTATTTGCACTCAGAATAGATCTTTCATCCTAGGTTGTCAAACTATAGTCATCAGTCTGAATGCTGAGGGAGATAAGTATTGTGTTCACTTCTTAAGTGTTTATACTAAAGCCACTACAAATGCCAAGACAACCAATTGAAAAGATAAGGGGATTCAGTTAAAATGTTCGCCACACAGCAAATTTAGACAATTTTACTTCCCTGTTCTAGTTTCATAGATTTGACTGAACTGACTTTAGATCTGAGGTTTAGATTTTAATCTGTGACCACATACCCATGACAAATGGATTCTGAGAACTGTGCTAACCTTTTTTAATGCCTACAGCCATGTAACAAAAGCCTATGTAGAGATGGAGCAACTGGCCATTTTGGACACCCTGCCCCATATCAGTAGAAATTTGGTAATTTGGCCCAATATGTGATTAGAAGATCCTTAGAATGTTTCTACTATTGTTTGTATAGATACAGCTTTGCTATTTAAAGGGTTATAGAATATTACAGTGTATCATTTTAATATGTTAATAGTGAGGGAGTATAGTCTTTCATTTTCTCTTTTGAAATTTTGCCGGATGTTGAAATTATGCCGGATACAGTGTTTATTTAAATCTGCGCCATGCACAATTTGAGACACTTTGCAAAAATTACCTTAATTCTCACAAACAACAGATTAAGTAGATGCTATGATTTTCTCCATTTTAAGGTTAAGGAAACTGAGCACAGAGTGTCCAAGGAGTTTGCACAGCATTATGCCTCTAACTGCTGAAATCACAATTCTAACCTAGGCAACTGGACACCATGTTTACTAAGGATGATTTTGATCATGAAGCATCAATAAACAAAAACATCTTATGTGAAATTAGCCAGTCATGGCTAATTCAGAGCAGATACTACATGATTGCATTTATATGGCAACTCATAGAAATAGTAGAATGATAGTTACCACAGTCAGAAGGAGGAGGAGATGGAGCTGCTGGTCAAAGGATATAAAGTTTCTAAGGCACAAGATAAATAAGTTCTCAAGATCTGCTGTGCAATGCTGTGCCTATTCTTTACAGTGCTGTATTTTGCACTTCATTTTTAAGAAGGTAGATCTCATGCTAAGTGGTCTTACCACAGGGGGAAAAAAGTCAAAGAAAGCCCATTATTATCCTGAAAGCAAAACACTCTCAATTTATTTTTAAATTCTTATATGTGTAGAAAAGTTACGTTAAATGTGTTATTTGGCTATTAACTTTCTAAAAAAATTAAAAGCAATCCATTTGAACAAATGTGCATATTTTAATTTCATTTATTTAGAAATTATTCTATTTCTACCTCTAGAAGTTAGACCCCAAAAGTTCATTTTGGATTAAAAAATGTATAAAACTATGTAAATTATGTATTATGTTACCTTAAAAATATATATTATAATATATAATATTATATATATTATTTTATATATATTTATAAAACCATGTAGATTAGATGTTAGCCCTAAATTTTAAAATAATTAAGAAAAAAGAATAAATGGATTAGAAGAAAAGATTAAGTGCAAAACCAGAGGACTAGAATATTTTGTTATCTTGTATTCGCCAAGTTCTTTGTATATACATTTTGATTTAATCTTTAATAAAAATCCTTTCAGAAAATTATAACATCCCAGGTTTACAAAACAGTGGCATGAGCCTCAAGGAAATTAAGTGTATCATCCAAATTCACAGGGTTAGGAAGTGAGAAAGCCAGAATTTGAATCTACTTGACAATGCCCACAGTTGTTCCAGCCCACATCACCTCCGATGTAAAGGCAACATATATGTAACTTCATTACTAGAGATAAACTCTTTTCAGGAATTAGATTTACCGTAGAGTTTATCTCATGAATCTTTGTGTAGGCCATGATGATTATAAAGTGAACAGTGCCTTAATCTTTTGTAAAACCTATTATATGGCAATTGAAATAGATTATTCTTGCATCTAACTCCTATAAATGTAGTTCTATTGAATTATTGAATCCAGATACATCTGCCAGAGGGGGAGTGTAGGAGAAAGGAATGTAGGGGAACCATAAAGAGTAAAATTCATACGAAATGATCAGAGGAGCATTGAGGATAAGGTATGATTGATCTGGCTGTTGAAAGATGGGTGAAGTATCAATTACCAGAAAAGCACTCAAAGCATAAGAAAAGGAATACACAAAGCTGAAAGGATAAGACAATATAGAAATGTCAATGTAAAGTTACCATATTTGAACAAATTTTATATATCTATTACTTATTTTTTTAAAGTTCTATTTATTTGAGAGAGAGAGAGAAAGAGATCATGAGTGAGAGGGGCAGATGGAGAGGAAGAAAGAATCCCAAGCAGACTCTGTGCTGAGTGCTGAGTGTGGAGCCTCACGTGGGACTCGATCTCACGACACCAAGACCAGGACCTGAGCTGAAACCAAGAGTGGGACACTCAACCCACTACACCACCCAGATGCCCCTACTTAATCAATGCCTTCTTTAATATGGTCTTTAATTTTTACAAGTTCTCTGAATGATAAGTATCATTATCACCATTCTAGAGAAGAGGAAAATGAGACTCCGAAATATTAGTAAATAAATTCAGGAAACAATGAACTATTAGAACATGAAAGTAGAGCTGATTGGCAATCATAATGTGGATCAAGAACTGACTGTGGGGGATAGTTCTAATAACCACCATTTATACTTTGCTCACCCTATGCTAACAATTTCTTGTTTAAGCCATTTCCTTTGAGGGGACTATTATTATCACCAATGATGAACACATCATTATCAGAGAAATTAAATAAGTTTTTTTTAATATCATAAAGCAATTGGTATGAACCTCTTGATGTATATATTTTTGTGCAGATTTGCTTATATGCACTTTATTTTTTAAATATTTTTATTTATTGATTTGAGATAGAAAGACAGAGCATGAGCAGGAGAGGAGGGGCAGAGAGAGAAGCAGACTTCCTGTTGAGCAGGAAGCCCAATGTTGGGCTGGATCCCAGGACGCTGGGATCATGACCCAAGCAAAAGGCAGACACTCAACCAATTGAGTCACCCAGGTGCACAGCTTATATGCATTTTCTGGAGGAAAGGAAAGGTAGTTTGCATCAATTTCTCAGAGGAGTTCATGATATAAAAATAAGTTAAGAACCACTGTGTTGGTTCAAGGCAAAGGCATGATAGGCTGGCAGGTGTGTAGTCCACAAGAGGAAAGTTTCAGTGTGATATGGCCATCTGCTAGAGTTTGGAAATTGTCTATGCAGAGCACTGAATAAATACATAAATTATTAAAGGCAATGGGAGGGAGCCTTCTCACCACTGCAGAAGGGAAGTACAAATATGAAATAATGAAAGCTTGAATGAACCCTATGTTTTGGAGTGGAAGTCATGGTATTGGTGTAAACTCACGACTGTGAAGATGTAGAGATAGATATAGATATGTATAAACACATATATATTTTTAGCTCTGGCCACTCATATAATTATGAGTCTTCCTCAGGAAAACTAACAAACTTGTCTAAAGTCCCAGTCAGTGTAGGGCAAAGTCAGGATTTTAACTCAGGCAGTTGGATTACATGTATTGCACTCCTACCACAATGCTATAGAGGTTACGAGAATTATAGTAGGTGAGCAGAATGAGAGAAATCATTTGTGTCCAGAAAATTTTTTTTTCTGAAATTGTCAATAGTCATGTCAATAATAACATTCCTCCATTATAATATTAAATCTTTGGATTCTTCGCAGTTTTATCTCAGACCTATCACACATATTTTCCTAGGTTAGTCTCTAGTGTCATTACTCTTTGAAAACATAAAAATGCATAATTTTTGTAATTGGAACTAATTCAGATTCAGTATTTGCATACGTGAATCTAATGGCAAAAATTAAATAATTGCTGAATTTATAGAAAACTTAAAAAAATACAGTCTGATAACTGCTTTACATAAATTTTCTCAATAAATGGTACAACAACTGTCTGAAGTCAGGTCTGTTGCTAAAATTCAACATTTTATTGATAATGAATCTCAGACCTAGTGGTTAAATAAGTTTTCTCCAAAAATTTGTGTTAGGGAGCTTTATACTCTGCAACCGATTATTGTAGGCTCATAATGCATTCATTGAAGGATCACGGATGTGTGGAACTAGGACTCAAAAGTCCTGGATATCTATGAAGAAGAGAGTAAGCTGAAAGATATCACTGTTTCTCAAAAACAAAGCCTTTTGTGGAAAGTGACTGCATGACCCCATCTCTGTAGTCTACTTCACCCTGGATAGAGGGAATTTTGTGATATTTTAGAAAACTGTTTTAAGGAACTTAAGGATAGTTCAACATGAAAGCACATATCAACTTTTGTTATCAGACTTATTTTTTAGACATTGTGTTGCACAGTTCAAAAAAAAAAAAGAGGTATTTTCTCATGTAGAGATGGGCCTAGAGCTAATGTGCTCCACACATCTGTCATTGACATAGGAACTGATCAATTGACAGAAATGTTAGTGAACTAAAAACAAGGCTTAGAAAGGCTTTCAAGAGATCTAGCAGCACTGAACTCACCGAGGAAGGTGTAAAAGTATAAGCCCCAAAGGACTCAGTTGAAATCCCTGTAGAGATTTGAACCGACTGCAGTTACCAATACAGAGCAGAGTCAGTGGAGAACAGCACAGATGAAAGTCCAGTGGTAGCATAAAGCAAACAGAGTCAAATTTGAAATCAAAACTGTATCATTCAACTGGCAGTGAAGGTAAAAAGAGTTTCTCAAGCTTGATCAAACTGGGGGCTTTTAAGAAGATGCATATCCCTAAGTAGAAACAGTATGGGGCAACCAGGTGAGATTGTAGTTTTCTTCATAATACATTTACCTTATTTAAATTAAGTCATTTTATTGGAATTTCATGAGGATGGATCAGTAGAAGAGTTGAGGGCCTATCTGTGGCCTATACAATGAGACAAGTTTGTGTATCTATGTCATCAAAGTTGGGCTAGAAATTGGAAGACTCTGGGTTAAAAAGCATAATAGCTCAGAATTGATTAGTATTTAGAAATATATTAAAGCACTCAGCAATTTTCATAGCTAGGGATTATTATAAATAAAAACATGATTTTTAAGCCTACTCTCCCTATTTCTCAATGCTACTTGCCCCCCCTCAATTTTTCCTGGAGCAGGACTCTAATGCTACCTGACCTCCTCATTATGGCTCCCTATCCTGGGCCCTATCATGTTGGGGACTCCTTCAGCTTCCTCTGTTTCTCCTGGAAAAGACTTAATGCTTCAAACCCAACCAGATCTGCTTAGACACCCATGTTATGCTATTAACTTATTCTTATGATTTGAGCAGGTAACAATGTCTCTGGGCTTCATTTTATCTCAGAGATTAAAAAAAAATTCCTGTCTTTGAAGTTTATTTTGAGAATTAATTAGAATATAGATCAAAAGCTTAGCGCAATCTATGGAACATATTAGGGTGTCAGTTAATATTAAATAATAATGGTCTGCCTTTATGTTAGAAGGAACATAAACTGTAAAAATTTATATTGAACTGTTAATGATTCATTTTCATGGACATTTGCACTTAAAAAATGAAATGTTTCATCCAATGATGCAACTGATGTATTAAGTATTTTCAAGGACATTTAGAAGGAATGTTTTAATGTTCTGGACAACACTTAAATAACATTATGTAGTTCCAACTTCTTCTAATATAGATAAATTATAAGCATCCAGTATACATACATATAGTGGTAAATCTGGCTCGGGCTAGAGTTCTCTCTTTCTCTCTCTCAGAAACAAGTATAAAATACTCTGTTGGAGAGTATTTTAAAATTAAATGTATAGATACGTTAAATTCATATATATGGAAACCCGAGTTAATAAACCCTCTCCATATATCCATATCCTCAAAAACATAAAACTGTAAAGCAAAATTGTGTAGTATGTTCTTCACCAAAATCTTAAAAGATGCCTTTATTCTGCATTCAGTCAGCTTGATATAAATTTCAATAACAGAACTAAAATATAGCAGGGTAAAATTTCCAAGAGGCTGGAACGATGTCAAATCAGTGGAAAATTGGGATTTATATATAAAAAAAAACTACAGAGGTTGATCAAAAATCTATTTGTTAATAATCCATAGTGAATGAATATATTACTAAAATGGAAAAGATGATCATGTTCACACTGCCATCATTTTCTTCTTCTTTCCTTCCTTCCTCCCCTCTCTCCCTCTCTTTCTTCTCTGTCCCTCCCTTCTTTTCTTCCTTTTTTCCTTTTCCCACCTTGTTTCATTATTGTTGTTGTTTATTTTTTGATATGTATTACACTGTCTACCTGATTTTACAGATTAATTGTAGCAGAAAAGCAGTGATAATCTCAACATCTTCCCTACCTGGGTTAAGACATGGAGCATTGCAATATCTCAGGAACACTCATGTGCCCTTGTCCAAAATATTCCCAGCTTTCTCTTTCTTTCCTTGGTAGTGCTTCTACTTATGAATTATATATCATTAACTAATACAGTGTTTAAGTTTGAAAAATCTGTAGCAAAGACAAATCTGCTGGTGAAATGGAATAATACTATCACCACTGTTAGAAGAAGGATCTAAGAGAAGATAAACTGGGCAGAGCCTCTAGATCCTAGTTTGACTTTAGCTTCCTTGAGAGTTTAAGGAAACTCTTAACTCTTGGTCAGTGCTACAGTCAGTGGGTAAGGACATGAAATGGTCCTAAGAAACAAGACTTGACGAAATTAGGTCATCTAACAGCCTGAGACTATGGCTGGAAGTCCAGAAGAAGTATGGAGTCTCCTGTTTCTAAGCTCCATGGTGTACCTCCTACTCTTATATTCAGATCAAAAAGGCTACTTGCTTTAAGGGAGAAATGAGAGTCATTAGCTGATCCAGGAATTAGAACATTAAAAAAAAAGAAGGACATCAACACAAGGTCAAATTAATGCAGATATAGATATGAATCTGAGTGAAGTTCTCTGAGGCATTCTGTTCTGAGGTTAAAGAGACGGTACATACAGTGGCCAGTGGGGATCTTGGTGATAAGAACCCTCCTCAGATCTGTTTCTTGGGGCACAGAGTTCTGATCTGGACCCATTATCCTATGTATCATGGATGTGCATCTGCCAGTTTGAGGCTCTCCCTTCTCCATGCTCTTGAGAAATCCATTGCCACATCCTTTTTTAAAAAATATTTTATTTATTTATTCATGAGAGACACAGAGAGAGAGAGAGGCAGAGACACAGGCAGAGGGAGAAGCAGGCTCCATGCAGGGAGCCCGATGTGGGACTCGATCCTGGGTCTCCAGGATCACACCCTGAGCTGAAGGCTGATGCTCAACCACCGAGCCACCCAGGTGTCCCTGCCACATCCTTTTTGTTGACTTTTTTTCTGTAGCTCACATCTTCCTCTGTCTTGGTTTGTGTTCTAGTTTTGACGCGATACATCCTCAGTGGCTTTTTAAGAAAAGGTACATGGGAGATAAAGTTTTCAGACGATGCATGTTTCAAAATATTATCTGGGTGGGATCCCTGGACTCAGTGGTTTAGTGCCTGCCTTCGGCCCAGGGCATGATCCCGGGATCGAGTCTCACATCGGGCTCCCTGCATGGAGCCTACTTCTCCCTCTGCCTGTGTCTCTGCCTCTCTCTCTCTCTCTCTCTCTGTGTGTCTCTCATGAATAAATAAATAAAATCTTAAAAAAAAACACAAAATATTATCTGGGTATTGCCTTTTGGGTATAGAATTTTCTTCCTAATTTAAAGTTCCATTGTCTTCTTGATTCTGATAAAGCATTACAGTCATTCTGATTGTTGATACTGCATATATGATCTGTGTGGTTTCTCTCTACAACTTATAGACTCTCTTTTTACTCCCATTGTTTAGAAAACTCACAATATATAAGTCTGTTTCTATCCATTGTGCTAGGGGTTCTATCTGGCAACTGACGTTCCTTCAGTTCTGTACAAGTTTCTCTGACAAAGTCATCTCCTTGGTTTTCTCTTCCTGTCTTTCTGGACTTTTTTTTTTGCAGTGTTCCACTTGTTCTTTCTTTTTCTTCTACTTCTTTGATTTTTTGCTTTTCTTTCTGGGAGTTTTCCTCATTGTAACTTCCTAATCTTCTGGTAGAGTTCTAAATTCTATTCTGATTTTTAAAAAAGATTTTATTTACTTATTCATGAGACACACACACACACACACACACACACACACACACACACACAGAGGCAGAGACATAGGCAGAGGGAGAAGCAGACTCCCCGCGGGGAGCCGGATGTGAGACTTGATCCTGGGACTCCAGGATCAGGCCCTGAGCCCAAGGCAGACACTCAACAGCTGAGCCACTCAGGCATCCCTACTCTGAAATTTTTAAATAAAAAAGCCTTTTCTTATTGTCTTAATGTTTCTTTCTTTATACCACCCAGTCCTGTACCATGCATAAAGTATCATTTCTTATCTCACTGATAGTGTGCTAGTAATAATGTTCTTTCCTCTGAAGAGAATGCTTTTTCTCTCAAAGATGCCTTATGACTTTTGTTTACTTGTTTGGGATAATTTACATGTCACAGGTTTTCTTAAGGTATTTGATCACACTTTGTTTCTTTTCATGTTTGAGAGTGTGCAAGAAGCTGGCTGGATATGTGGCGTAAATATGCATGCTTATGGGTGGTGGGGGCTGTTTGCAACTTGATCTTATAGAGTATTCTGGATAGTTTTTTTTTTCTTTTGAGGTAATAATCAATGTCAAAACATTCAATTTAATCTTGGTCTGGTTATATTTTCCAAGAAAATATTTATCAGTTTATCAATGTCTGATGATTCTGCAGACAAGATTCTGACACCCTAGTAGGAGAGTAAAGTCTGGAGCTCTTGGCATTCAGTATTCAACAGGATCGCTAATTCCCCTTGTTGTTCCTCCAGTACTGATGCCTTGTGTGGGCATAAGAGTCTTTCGTTCAGGGCACTCTGCTTTACCCTCTATAGTAGCCTCGGGCTAATGTAATTTGTGGCCTATTCTCTTTCTTGGTAGGGTCAAGACCCAGCTAGTCATCTTTCTTGCTACCCTCCTTGGCTCTTGCTTATTCTGTGGACCCTCTGAAGTTGAGTGGTGATCTTGGATGGGAAATACTTTACCTTATGATAGTGATCCCACTGGAGTCAGCTGCCCAGCCAGAACTTCAGCTCATTCCATGTTCATCCTTTCAGCATATGTGACCTCCGCCACAATCAGGTGCCATCCATACCTGGGACTAAAATCACCTCAAGAAAATAAACTAAACTCAGTCCTCCCTGAGGCCACCATACTGTATTGTCAAGATTACTCTCGAGTGGCAGCCTGCAGATTCACGTTGGTGTGGGTGCAGCCTTCTGAAGCAATTCCCCAGAGTCTTAAGTGGAAAGCCACTTATTTAACACATCTTCCTTCTCCAGAAAGGAAGCCAGGCCGAGACAATGGAGACAAAGAGACACAAACGCATTTGACAAACACTAACAAGGCATTTACTGTGAACCAAGCATGGCTTTAAATGCTTTGTTTTAGATTGCCTTAGCATTTAATCTTGACAACTAGTTTATGAGAAAATGACTTTAAAAGGTAGTTATTATCATCAATCATCATCAGTCTTCATCATCACCATCATCAGGTAATAATAAGGCTGATTATGAGGAAAACAAGCATCAGAATAATTTGCCAAAGGTCATGGGCCTAAATATTGGGGCTTGGATTTGATGCTCATTTCAGTACTAGGTGACACCGCCTCCAGGAATACTCCTCTTTGTTTCCATCTCTCTCACAATCCCTCCCTCCTCTTTCTGCCGAGAGCCCCACCAACCTGCCATCCATATGTGATCTCATCATCCAGGCCACCTATTTATTATATGAAACAAGAGCTAATGCACTAAGAAATCCTTTCTCTTACAAAAGCCGGAGTCTTATGACTCCCCTTGTTCAACAAGTCCAGAGATAACAGCCTTCTTGCTACCCTAAAGCTCCCCCAAAGCTGAGAAAAGGCTTGTTTTTTAGTAAGACTTGCCCTCATCTTCCCTTAGAGAAAGCCTTAGGAAGGGAGGGCTTTAAAAAAAAAAATAAAAGCACATCAGTTACATATGTGCAAGTCATTGTTTTTGTTATGTCAGAGAGATTGCAAAATGACCCGGGATGGTGTAGCATCACAAACACCATAGTGTCTGTGATGAAGAGAGTGATTAAGTTTTAAACAGAGGTTAGGGGAAAAGCAGATTGATATGATTGATCCCCTATGTTGGGTAAGAGGTGACCTCTGAGAAGAAGCACATGGCCAAGGAGTGAGAACACTGGCTCCAGTGCACATGAGTGAGTAAGGGAGGGAGAAGGCAGGCATGCCTGGTGCATTTAAGATGTTTAACAATGAAAGGGAAGATAAACTCACACTTAGAAAATCAGGTGCTCAACACTGGCTCTATAAATTCAATGTATATTTCTGACAAGGAAAATTTTTTTTTTTAATCTGAGAAACACAATTGCTGAGAAAAAAAAATAAAATCTGCTTGCAAATGCTCGGCAGCTGCAAACCCACTGGTTCCACTTCCATGGTTCTGTAATTATTTATCTCAAGTTTTCTCTACATTCTTTTCTCGTTAGACACTGGAGTGTTTAAAAGGGGCATGTTGACTTAACTGGCCATGTTGAGGATGGAAGGAGGGAAAGGTCAGAAATTTCTATTGGATTTACAATGCAGTGCTAGTTTGCCCAGATTTTCCTTGCTGCTTAATGAAGTACCAATTTAGAAGGCTAACGAGAACATTTATAATTTTGGCTTGACATTACTATGTTCAACTTGACTATTTAATTACCAAATTAATTTTATGGTTATAACCATAGAATTGCACAATGTTTATGATGTAAACATTTGGGGACTTTTAAATATAAAAATCCTTAATATCTCTAAACTGTCCCAGTGCGTAAGTAGCTATCAAATTTAAAAGGTCTAAGAAACATGCGAACAGCTATAAAATAAATATATACCCTTGATACAGCACTACAATTCGTACAGCACAATTGCTTTTCTAATATCATTTGCCCTTGGATCTCAGTTGTGCTTCACATGTTTGATGTACTTGAAAAATCAGTATTGTCTCAACAACAGCTGGCCCAGCCATGAGGTGATAATAGTAGCATTTCATGACAATTATAGTGAGGACAGCTTTAATATAAGGTTATTGCCTGAAGTTAGTAATCCCCCGAAGTCTTGTTAACAGTCAGAATTTACCCTGTTATTATTAAACAAACAAATTAAGACTCACAAAAAAAACCAAAAAAGATACCAAAACAAAAATCTACTTTGCTGAATATTCAGTGGACATATCCATATAATTGTGTCAAGACAATGACGAAACTGATGTTTTTCTCTTGATAAAAAAGCAGAAAAGAGCAGACTTTCTTTGAAAGGTCTGAGTATTGTGTATCAGCTTCCACTATTTGCTCGTGGAAAGGCAATAATACCAAGTACTGAATAGTTGTCCTGCCCACTGGAATACAAGTAGGTGTGGAAACAACTGTGGACTATATGTCATTTGATGTATGCTATATCCTCATAAACCATGTACATTTTCTGGTGGAGATCCCAAGGTCAATAAAGAAACCAGGTGAAAGGTTTAGGCTGCCACAGCTACCAAGATACTGAGAATAAAACGTTTATGAAGCCCCACTGTGGCCCAACCGTGTTCTTTGCGTCATGAAATCCTCATTCTAAGGCCACACAGCAAGTTGGCAGCAGAGCTGGACTTTTAGAACTGTTTTTATTGCTATTTGAAGTCTTGCTCTTTTATGTTCTGTACTTGTTCTGTCCAATATGGTAGCCACTAGCCACATGGTTATTTCAATTAAGATGACATAAAATAAGAAGTGTAGTTCCTCAGTTGCACTAGTTATATTTCAAGAACTCAATGGCCACATATAGTTGGTGGTTGCTACATTGCACAGCACAGATACAGACCATTTTCAATATCTCAGAAACTTCTGTTGGGTGGTGCTGCTCCAAACACTAAAATAATATACACATTTCTGATTAATGCAGTAGCCTTACTTACAGAAGCCTTTAAAAATGAAGTTTTAGTATTTCATGAAGCCTTTCTACCAAGGATCCATATGAATATGGTAAAAAAATAAGAACACTAAGAAAGATAATTAGGAAAAGTAGATGAAATAACATTACTTGAATAAAAATTGGAGTTATACAGAAGCGACTCTTTGGGGAATTGAACTTTCAGATGTTTGAAACCACAAAGGAGAAAGCAAATCTAGTTTTACTACCTCTGTGTAATTTTCATTCATTAAAAAAGAAAAATCCCTTCCAAAGTTCTCTAAGCTTGAGTACAAACGATGAATTATATTAGACAGTTTTGAACAAATCAAAATTAAAATTTCAAAAATCCAAAAAACAAATCTAAGCATTATCACATTTAGATTCTGTATTTGCCTGAGGTAATGGCAAAGAATCAAAGGTAAAACCATTTATAACAGATGAGTAGGAAAGAAAGCCTTTGTTGATTTTTTATTACCTGTTTAGCTTTAGGGACTAGGGAGTAATAAAAACAGCAAATAGTACCTAGGTGGCCTGAATAAGTTAGTGATCCTTCCAGAGGTACAAACTCCCAATGAGTGATTAGTTTAAGCCCTAGCAAAACCTAGCTCACCAAATGTGATTTATAGTAATTATCCCTGTCCTTCCCTCTAGGCTTTTCCAGATGATTTGTGATAAAGTCCGACTAAATACTGTTTAAACACATGCTGTCTGGAATAACAGTATTTTACATTATAATGCACTAAAATAAACAAGTTACTTCCCTTTAAATATTACATAGTAGAGTTTTTAAATAACACATATAGTGTCTGGAACAGTGTTATGCATAATTTTTAGTCAATGAAGAAATGGAAATTTTAAGAAGTGTGTTTTCCAATAACAGGGTTGACTTATGGGAGGAGTGCAAATCAGATGAGCACAAGTTGGGTGCAGAGCAAAGTGAATGTTTCAGAGAGGAAATGGCAGTATTATTCTGAATATGGTCAGGCACCTCTATAACAGATAATCCCATAATCCAGTCACTGTCATTTTATGTGTCCTATGAGACCTGGATGACTTGACAGGGTGTGTGTGTGTATGTGTGTGTGGTAGTTATCATAAAAGAATAAGTGAAACTCAAAGAAAGCCATTTGGCCAAAATGTCCTTTGGATATCTGTAGTACCAGTGGTATTAAAGCAACGGATTGTACAAGGATCTATGGAGGTGGTACCTTGAACCAGTCATTATCATCTCCAACACCAGGATGCCAGGGCACCAGGAATCAACAGCCTTAGCATGCGTGTCTCACTGTGTCATCAATGTCCATATCTAAGGCATGTGTCAGCGGCCCAACTGCCGCTTAAGAGCATGAGCTGGAATAGGAGGCAGCCCCATGGTGAATCAGCAGATACAGTAGCTGGGTTGCAGTAGAGTCTTTAAGAACTCCTTGAATTGTCTGTGGTCAACTCTGAAGTTTTTGCCATGGAAAATTCCCAACAACAAATGCAAACATGGAAAAAAGAGTAAAGTATAATGAACCCCTATAGCCCCATCTCCCCCTTCAACAATTATTATGTCATGGCCAGACATGTTTCACTTCTTCCTTCATCCATTCTCCTCCACCTGCTGGATTGTTTTTAAGTAAATTTTAGGGCATTTCAAGGAAACAGGCTTTTCTCTACCATGAATTGGGACATAAATAATGTTCTTTGACTACTCTCATGACCATATTTATACTTTAGGGAATTATGCAGGAAAATAGAGAAGTATATGAAGTGGTTTCATAGAAGTAAGGACAGGAACGATGGAGACAGGCAATGCCATGGCTGGCCGGAGGCTGAGGAAAAACCCTAAGGGCATGCTACCTCAGCTGAATTGGAGAAGACAAATAAAAGTCAGTCAATGGAAGAAGGGAAGGATAGATTTCCAGAGAGAGGAAACACTAAATAATGAATCAACGAGGCAAGCACATTTTTAGAAGTCTTATTTTGTACACTGTCTTATATACAAGGATTGCCAAAGTGGGGAAGCCCTCATTCCTCAAGGATCAGTAGAGTGAATGGGAGGATGGGTTTAAAAGAAGATGGTACATTCAAGATGCTGCCAGCGTCAGAAATATTAGAGAGAAGGTTTTTATGTGATGGTTCTGGCAGTGGAAGAAGAAGTAGTAATAGCATCGTAGACAGGGTTCTATAAGGAGCAGGAGCTGGAGGCGAATGGAGACACACGTGATGACAGTGCTGTGTGATGTTACAAAAGGAGGTATCTAGAATTTCATGTTCTCTGACCATGAAATATTTTTAAAACTACCTTCTAATATGAGCGTGACCTTTGAAACATCAGAGTGGGTACTTTTTACTATGATAACTAATGTTTATATGAATATAAACAATGATTCTTCCCTTAGAGGAAATACATTCATTATCATGAACTTGCAAGCCTGGGTCAGAAAAGGTTTTCAGATGTCCCAATTAAGTTAATAGCTTCTGGATGTTTTAAAGTATTCTCCAAAGAATAATAAAAATAATTGTAAATTCTTCATATTGTTAGAGTTCAGGGTAAGAAAGCATAAAGCCCTCTAGATTTTTCAAGCGGAAAGGGATTTAATAAATGGAAGTGGTACTTAACTAAATATATTGGAAGGTTTGACATAAAGAAGTTGGCAGGAAGGGGGGTGGGCACAAGTAGGTTTTTGTGTCATATTGTAACTGCAGTCTGAAGCTCGGGACTTTGTTAGTGGCATCCAATATCGCAGCTACCCCATAATCCCAAATCCATTGGGGTCACAGAATGCAGAGCTAAGGTGTCTACTGAAATCTTCCCTCCACTGGAGCCTATGTTTTAACTGTTACAAGAGGAGGAAGAGCCTTTCCTCTATTTGAAACTAATTCCAGTCGATCTCCCTGGACAAAACTCAATTATCTTCTGAATTCTTGTACCAAGATCCTTTGGAAACATATTTTCCAAGTTCCAGTCCTCACGACACAAAGAATAGAGGCAAATAGAAATGAATTCGGATCACCAGTAGACGATATCCAACATGCTATTCAAAATTAGCAAATTAATTAAAAAAAAAACAAATTAGCAAATTAAATGATCCCCATCAATTTGGATGTTATTATCCAATATTAGTGCCAAAATGTGCGGTACTGTCAGGTCTATTGGAGGATTCTTAGTATAATTTGAGACGCCAACCAGTTTTCCAATGAAAACTTTTTGTTCCTTTTAGAGTAGAATGGCACTCAGAAACCTGGTTCTGAATCCTATGTATGATCATTGGTGCTTAGGGAACATTGCAAACAGAGCTGGAAAAGTCATGGTTACTTTTATCATTATTGTTATTTATCATGATCTCATACTGGTATCTCCAATTCAAATTTGACAATATAGGTTTCTTTCACATCTAACCCATTCCACATTTGTGTCTCTTTTCTTTCATAAGGAGAAAGTTGCTTTTGAAATATATATATATATATTTTTTTTCTCCTACTATACCTGTGCAGTAATTTTAGAATTGTTACACAAATACCACCTCACCACAAAACTACTAAGTCCAAGATGGTTTTTGGCAGTTCTGTTTATCCTTAGAATGCTTCAGAGTATTTGTTCGTGAGTCACTTGATTTAAAGGTTTTTTTGTTGTTGTTGATGTTGTTCTTATAGTCTTATTTTGGCATACAATTAATTTCATTTCTTTCTCTCCGCATTCAATTTTATATATTTTTCTTTCCCCATTTATTTTTTATTTTTTTATTATTTATTCTTTATTTTTTAAAGATTTTATTTATTTATTCATGAGAGACACACAGAGAGAGAGAGGCAGAGACACAGGCAGAGGGAGAAGCAGGTTCCACGCGGGAAGCCCAATGTGGGACTCGATCCTGGGACTCCAGGATCACGCCCTGGGCCGAAGGCAGGTGCTAAACCACTGAGCCACTCAGGGATCCCTCCATTTATTTTTTAAAACATAAAACATCTACATGGTTTAACATTTTTGAAGGGTATAAAAAAGATGCTCAGAGAAGTTTCCCTATTGTATTTGTCTTCATTCCCATCTTTGTTCCCAATTTCTGGCTTATCATTACTGTGCTTCCACTAGGACTGTTTTCTCAGTCTCTGATTGTTTTCCAGGTCCAGAGTTTGTTTTGTGGGAAGAGATGGACTGACTTTCTAGCAAAATATTCATATCATTTCCCTTATGCATAGAATGAGCAAGTATTATAATATGAATTGTTAAGCGGATGCTCCCAGAACTGTCTCTGCTCCTGACACAATAAATACTACATCCCGGGAGGGATTGATGAGATTGTTCGGGACTGGTGTTTCTAATCTCATATCCATTTATCTCACCATTTTGGCCTGTGCATAAACCATGAGTCATGGAGAATGACTGTATCTTAAAATGACTTAATCAGGTGGTAATGCCAGTGTTTGTGGTTACAGATGTGATATGTCTGCTGGAGCCAATCAGCATCAGTCCTGACATCTGATGTATTAATCCCTTGAATGCTTTGTCTTTCCCTCACATCTCTCATAAAAGGAAAGCAGACGCATTTTGTCTTCATATGGCAGAGACATGTCTTCTTTTGTTGACTTGCCTCAAGGCTATGTCAGTTCTCTGGCTTTTTTCTTAATATGGTTAAGTGCTATCTTGATCATCTTGAAATTCAGTGGGATGTCACACTGATTCATTGCATTTATGGTATTATGCCAACTGGAACTGATGAGCTGGAGAGCACAGACATCCTAAATACTTTAGTACGACCTGTGTTGCAAAAGACTGAAGATATAATCTCAGTGAAAATCCCGGGCCATGCCACAATCGTGAAGTTTCTCAAGGTCCCAGGGGTCTGTGGCATGTTGAGATGCCCTTCCAAAATGAAAGATACTTCGATGTTTTTGAATCACCTACCACAAAGAAAGAGATACGATAGAAATGGGCATCTCTGAATGTTAGACGCAATATATATATCATTTGTTGTATGGCTCTACCCTATTATCTGGGCATTCCAAAAGGCTTTTAGTTTTTACTTGTCTCAGAGCAAGAAATGGGTCCACGTGAGACATACGGCACAATATAAGCTACTCTTACACTTGGGCATCATGAGTCAGAAGTCCCAAATGTCTATGGTAGATGCTGTGCAGCAAGCTTCCACATTGGCTGAAGAATCAGACTCTTAGGGGTTTTTAGGAAGGCTGTATCCTCTTCTAACAACACATTTTATCCATGGAAAATCAGCTCTTCCTTTGCTACTTGTACACAAAGTGACTATGCACCCCCAATTGCCCACTATAAACTGAGCACTATCTAGTCTAGTCAACCATAAAATTAGATGTGCGCAGCAGCATTCTCCTGTAAAATGGAAATGGTACCTAAAAGACTGGGACTGAGCAGGCTCAGAAGGAATGAGTAAATAGCACTGATAGGCAGCTTAGGCTTCCATCCTAGCTGCTCCCTGGAGTTGCGAATTCTTCCTTAACTCATGGTTTTGATCAGATGGGGAGTTACCTATGACTAATTAACAGAAGAAGGAAAAACTCAGGCTTGATTTGTGGATGCATCTGCAGGATATGCTGGCTTGAGCTGAAGGTGAAGCTCCTCCGTTAGAGCTCCACTGAGAAGTTCTGAAGAGCAGGGGTGAAGGGAAAACCTCCCAATGGGAAGAACTTCCCGCCACACAATAGTTTCATTGTCCTAAAATATCTGCTGTACTTCACCTATTCAACTCCTCCCTCCCCTCCACTGAATCTCCTGGCAACCATGGATCTTTTTTTTTTTTTTAATCATCACAGATTTTTCTTTTCCTAGAATTCATATAATTAAAATAATAGGGTAGGTGGCTGGTTTCTTTCGCTTAGTGATAATGCATTTAAGATTCACCTATGTTGGGCAGCTTGGGTGGCTCAGCAGTTTAGCGCCACCTTCGGCCCAGGGTGTGATCCTGGAGTCTTAGGATCGAGTCTCATGTCGGGCTCCCTGCATGGAGCTTGCTTCTCCCTCTGCCTGTGTCTCTGCCTCTCTCTGTCTCTCATGAATAAATGAATAAAATCTTAATAAAAGATTCACCTATGTTTTCCCATGGCTTAATAACTCATTTTATTTTTTTAAATTGTAGTAAAATGCACATAACACAAAATTTACCAGCTTGACCACTTTTAATTGTACAGTTCAGTGACATCAAATGCTCTCATATTGTGCAACCATGACCAGAACTCTTTTTATCTTGCAAAAGTGAAACATTATCCATTAAACAATAACTTCCCACTTTCCCTTGCCCCAGCTGCTGGCAACTCCCATTCTATTTTCTGTCTCTATGAATTTGGCCATTTTAGGTATCTCACCTAAGTAGAATAATATATTTGCCCTTTTATGACTGGTTGACTTAGCATAACGTTTTCAAGGTTCATCTGTGTCGTGGCATGTGTCAAAATTTTCTTTTTTGAGTCTGAATAACAATCCATTGCATTTATGTATTTTTTAAAATCTATTAATTTGCCAGTGGATACTTTGATTGCTTCTAACTTTTGGCGGTTGAGAATAACACAGCTAAGAATATGAGCATGCAAACACCTGTTAGCCTGCCTAGCAGTTTTTGCTCATACATGGACCATGCTTGGAGCTAAGATATTTATTTAATTATTGTGAGTTATCAGGGTATGTCTTTGTGGCAATTTTTAAATATATTTCTATAAAGGTTATAGTTTAGTGCAGGAGATTTGAATGTTTGCCATGTCTTATCTTGATCTCCTAAGTGTCTTGTACTTTTTTATTACTTGATCATTAAAAAATATGTCTTTAGTTAAAAAACCTTTGGGTTGCACATTTCCATGGAGAATTAACAGCAGCAAGATCCCGAGTTTAGTATGTCTTTGAACATTTCTCTTTAAATTTCATTTTGTGTTCTGTTTTTCTTCTCAGGATCCTGGATTTTACTGATGTTTGCTCTTCATTTTTCTAACTTACTAAGATCTTCTCTATAATCATTTTTATATCTTTGCCCTTTTGCATCTCATTTTTGTGTGATTTCTCAAGTCTAGCTATCACTTCCTGTATTTTTGTAATATTTATTTTATACATAATACTCTAATGACTTTCATCTCTCTAATATTTTTTTTACTATTTTCCCCAACTTCATACTGAGCTATTCCTGCCCATTTTTAATTCCCTCCTTTCGCTTTACAGCCATTGTACCTCTATTTTGAGCTCTCTCTTCATACAAATGTAGTCTTTATTTTTTGTGACTATACTTGATCATTTTTATAGGGTCCTTGAGGAATTTCTCTCATGATATTCATTGTTAAATTTATTTTGCTGAGGTTTATTTCTTTCACTTAAAGCATTTCTTATGCTTTTTCCTTTCAGATTATTTCTTATATTTGAATGGGATTGGCTATTTGCTCAAGAAGTATGTGTGTGTGTGTTTGTGTGTCTGTTGTATGTCTGTGTGTGTGTATGACAGGGGTACAGAGCACAGGCCAGCAGTTCATTTCAAAGGTTATATTTGGCAACAAATCTGAGTGGGGCCAGAAGATCTTTTATACACATTTTTTCCCCCTGGGGTAGGCCTTACCTTTGTTTGGATGTTCATGAGGTCTCCATGGCTAATAACAGGGTCTGAAAATTGTGTTTTGTAAACTCACAATTGCCCTCCATTCTTTGACCTTCAGCCTGCTGGTCTGCTTTACCCAGAAGTTTCATGTCAGCATGATTTTTTTCTTTCAGCTTTTCTTTCTCTTTCTGTTGTATTGAATTTAATTTTTTTTTCAAGAACATTTTCTTTCTCCCACTGATCATCCTCCTCTTCCCATTTTTTTTTTCCCTCCCTAGTCAAGGATTAGTGGTTAGGACTTTTAAGACTATAATAAGTTTACATACATTTTTATCATGTTTTGGCACTTAACGTGTGTAATCATCTCTTAGAATACAAGTTTCCAAGATATATGTATTGAAGTTCTTGTCTGAGGTTCTGCTTTTTCTGCTTCACTGAAGATGCAGTTTTGTTCTGTTTTATGTTTTTAATTTTTGTGTTCATTTAAATGTGTTTTAAGAAATGAAGGCAAAATTAAAATAGATGGCATCTTTAACTGAAAGTGTCTAAAAAATGTTCACCTCAGTTCTCATATAACACCTTTTCTGGTAAATAAAGTAAGAGATGCATTGTTTACAAATTAGGAGAGCCAAAGTTCAATTGTTAAAGCTGACTCCATTAAAATATAACATGGAGTTAAAATCTTGGATTCTATATTTTTGTGTTTTCCATGCTTTATACAAATTTTCTTTCAACATGTTGGTAAAAATCCTTTAATATGTGAATTAGATATAATAAAATGTTCGAAAATGTGTTAGGATATTTCTACTGCAGTTGGAGTCTCCTTTTGCTTGTCAGGTATTACTTGTGTCTCTAGGGCCTCTGATAAGAAACTTCCCTCATCAGGAAGTTAAAAGACACTCCTCAGAGCCTTGATAGGACTGATGAACTAGAATCTTTCCACATAGCAGGGGTTCCTTAGAACCTAAAGCTCTAGGTTTCCTTCTGACCACCAGTTTGATCAGAGTGGAGCCTGCGGGCTTCACTTAGGTTTTACATAGTTTACCCCAAATGTATTGGAAACTTCTATAAAATCAAATCCCAAACTCTTTAAGTTTGGCAATGGACAAAATGACTTCATTTAGGAGGTGTGGCTGGATTTTGCTTCACTCATAACTTCTACGTTTCTTCTCCATTTTTGAGATCTCTCACTGTTTACTTGGTTATTCATAGTATGGTCTAGCTCTGTTTTAGAATACTTATATGTTGTTTTATGTTGTTTTAACTAAGGCTAGGTAATAATGGAAAAAATAGCACAGAGAGCAATAGGAAGGTAAATAATGTGGTTTAAAATTAATTTATTCATTTCCAGTCTTCTTCCTGGTTCCCTTACTTCCTCCATATGGCAGAGGATTTGTTAAGCCACTGTTCCTTAGAAGCAGACTAAGGAGTCTTCAAAGACCAGATCCAAAATGGAGAGATCCAGAAGCAGGTAGAGATTTCTTCTCCAACACAATGAAGAACCACATTGTTCTGTATTCCTCTCTAAACTCCCTTATTTTTTTTCTTATTATTGATGCAAGGATGTACCTCCTTTATGAGCAACAAAGGAACATTACCTAGCCTATTGACTCAAAAAGTTGACTATATCAGAGTATATTGCAATAAATGCAACATGTGTATAAAGGATATGTAATAAAGTAAAAGACAATATTATTTCAACATTCTAAGACTCGTTGGGGGAAAATAACATTAACATCAAACCCTGACATTTATTGAGTGCTTCCTCTGTATAAGATGCATTATCTCATTTGGTCCTCAGAACAATGACATATGAGGTGGCTATTACTATTTCCTCTATCTGGCAGGCAAGGAAACTAAAGCTTAAAGAGGATATATAGCTTGCCTAAGGTCACACAGCTTGTTAATGGTGGAGTCAAAATTGTACCAGTCAGTTTGTTGGATTAAGCTATCCAAATTCTTGAAGCCCATCCCCAAATGCCCCCTTAGGGCTGGGTATGTCTCTAACTTTCTATATTTTCTTCAGCGTTTCTGCTGGAACTTGGGCAGAACATGGATGAGCAGAAATAAAGCAGTATCATGGATCACCAGGAAAATAGTCCCTATCCATGAGCAACTGCATCATGTGGGAGACTCTAGATAATTTAGTGCTTAGCTTAGTAGGCAAATGTCCCCAGACGTTTTACTGGTGTGGAACCTTGTAAAGAGTTAGGATGGTCTTCAGAAGTGAGGGGACACAAAACGAATTGTTTAGCAATGTCTTGTAGTAAATTAGTGTATCATTCTGAATGATTAATTTTTAAATCTTGTAGTAACATAACCTACATTCTTTAAAACAGATTTAAAAATTATATCAAATAATAATTACCACAGGGCAAATAAGTGTACCAAATACAAAATATAGGTTAATAATGGGAGCTTACACTGAGCTGTGCCCCTTTAATTAGTTTATTATTACTATTAAGTAAGTCCTATACCTAACATGGGGCTTGAACTCTACACCCTGAGGTCAAGAGTTGCATGCCATACCAACTGACTCAGCCAGGCCCCCATCTTTAATTAGTATTTAATGTTAAATTCTTTATGCTTGCCTCTTTTGATGTCTTAACAAGTTATTCTAAGAAGGGTAAGAGAGCTAGGCAAAATTGATTAGATAATGAAATTAAGATGTGTACAAAAAAGAGAATGTACAGCCTGTGTTCATAAATCATATTTATATTATTGACTGATTAGATAAGTAAACCCAGGAAACTCCCAGTTTGTTTTTTGTATTGTTAATTTTCATCACTAAGGAAGTCGAAGCATTCTAAAGAAGAGATGCCAGTTTTTAACAAAGCCGTTCTGGAAAACATCTTTGAAATCATCACCAGGTCTGGGTTCAGATAGAGTCGGCTGTGATGAAAATAAATTGATATACTGTAAAAAGGACTAGCAGGATAATTTATATTCAGCAGAAGCTCAAATACTAATTCAGAGAGAAGATTTCAAGATGAAATGTATCCTGGAGTTAAAAAAAATCTAATTACCCTGACTACTGCATTTCTTAGCAAACCACATTTTACTTTTGTATCTGAGCTATGAAGGCAGTGTTCTAGTAGGGGTTTACAGAGTTCTTTTTTCATTAAAATCTACAGATTTTGCATATTCTTGAGGATAAAAATGATAAAATTTTCAGAAAGATTGAATCAGGTTGGTTATTTTTAATAAGTATTTCTGTCTCTAAAACCAGATTCTTCACTCATCTTTTATTCAGTAGTTGCATGTTTCAAGTCTTATTAGACAAAATGTTGAAATGATACAGTCTGAAATATCAAGAAATAAAAATATATATCATTTGTGTCTTCTTATTGCATTTATTTTTTTCTATATGCTAGGGGTATGCATTTTTTTATTTCCCATCTTCATGGAGGTTCACAATCTTATTGTTTGCACATTTTGCTAATCCTTCAATTTACAATGTGTTTTAGATGCCCTTGCCTGATAAAAGCACCTGAGCAAATTACAGCCAAGAGAAAAATAACACATGTCACCATTGCAGGCTTAAACTATCATAATCTCTAACTTTCCTGTCAAAGGAATTCTTGTCTTCCTTTTGTGCAAATATTTAATTGCTCAGGATAATCCGATTTATGTTGTCAGGAAGAAGGAAAATATAGCGCATTCTGAATATGACCTTCTTTATTAAATATTCTGCTAGCATCACTCATGGTTGCTGAATTGTACAAGCTATTGAAACAGATCTGGAAGCCAACAAGGGCCCTGATTACGAATAACAAGTTATGCTTTATTAATCTTCCCAACAGCTACACAAACGTTCTTTTTCTCCCAACTTCTTGGAAGAAGAGCAGCATAATGGGTAGATCAATGGAGCTAACAAAGAAAAGAACATCACCATTCGATTTTTAAAGTTTTAGTCCATTCTTATTATGTTAATCTTGTTGGTGACAAAGCAGTTTAATACTCTTTCTGCTTCCTTATAATATTGTACTTCTTGAAATTAAAAGGTGAATGCTAAGAGACTTACACCTGCAGGATGAATGGTTGTTGAAATATATTTGTAAGGTGTTTTCATTAATTTTATGATATTTAAGAGAAATTTCAAAGGCTAATAAGTGATAATGATAACAAAGTAATGATTGTATAGATAGAGATAAATGTTTATGTGTTAAAATCCAAATTCAGGCAAATGCTTAAAATGCAAACAGGAAATCATTATATCAAGATCATGGAAGACACAATATCTAGAGAAAACTCAAAAGCAAATTTAGCATCTAATTTAAGAATCAGCAAAGTTTTCAGCCTTGAGCTTAATTACTAGAATGCCATAATGACTGCAGAAAGAGCCCTCCACAAACCCAGTAACAGAGGAGAGCAAGAAATAAAAATATTAGGAAAGAAATAAACTTAGAAGAATCAAATTAAAAAGAGAAATAATGAGAGAAGGAAGAAAAGTTACACCTGATAAATACATGCATCTTTCAGGTGTGTAAAATATGTGCATTGGATTTGCATTTTGAGCACCTGTGTCTTTAGGATAACCAAAAGAGATATGGTTAGCATCTGGTTTACATATTTTTATAAAGTACTTAAACTGTAATATCAAGTGTAATTAATTGTATACCCGTTGTGTTAGATATGGTTGTTCTGTATTATCCTTTTAATTGTTATTGTGTATGTATATCCAATAAGCTACCCCTTTTATTGGGTGTGTATATCTAATTAACATACATGTATATGTGAATTAGTTTCGTGTTCCTTTTAGTGATTATGTATATGATGACAGAGTAACATAGATTATGCCAGAGGTCAGGAGACTTAGATTCCAGTTCTGCCCATTATTACTATATTTGAAACACCAAACTCTACTGTCAAATGGAAATAGTAATACCAGCCATGCCTACTGGAGAACGTTAAGTATTTATAACCATTAGTGGACATCTCAGTCTTCCTTTACAAACCTGCCTCCCCCACAAAACTGGCCCCTGCCGATATTCCTGCCTGTCAGTGTCCATATATTCTTTAGTAGCCTATGGCAATATTCCTTGTTACGTTATTCATAGATTCCAACTTTAAGTTCTGTGAAATTAGGATGTATGTTATTACGTGTAGGGGCTTCTAATCATTGCTAGCTAGTCAACAGCCATGGTTTAGTGGTTATCATATGCGTGACCTTGGTTTCTGATTAGATGACGAATCTCTGAATTTTCAGTCCACAACCCTTTTTAGAACCACACTTCAAGAAGAATTATGTTTCACATTGATGCCTTCTGGTCTGGTTAAAAAAGTGACAGCATCAAAACTTGGAAAGCTTTGGAAGAAAATTCCATTGCCAATTCATTTAATGATACTGTGTGAAAAACACAGACATAAATGGCTCTGAGTTGCAAAGTTATTCAAAAGAGTTGAACTCAGAAAGTCAGGTTAGAGACATTTTAACCAGTTCGTTTTGCTTTCCATTTTCCTTTTTATACGTGCACAAGAGTGATGTGTAATAAAGTTGATGTCTAAAAAGGGCTACTATAGTTTTAAATGAGTAAAAATTACAAATTTCAAGTTACAAGAAATATTGTGTTTAATTGGCAGCATTTTAAAATCTGTGGTGGTACAAAGTAATAGTGCATCAAACAACCCATAGTTCTAAGACTTTATGTGATACATGTTATTTCCTAAGTCGATTTCCTAAATCAAGTCCCATGCCTCAGAAATTTCTTTCTTCCCGTATCCATTATAGAACTTTTTTTTTTAGACTCTACTTCTCCTGGGCTTTCCTGTATGTAGATTAGTCAAATTAGGCATTAATAGCAGCTTTGATAGCTTCATAGGAAGTAATGGCTTCATGTAATAATGGACAAAACATAATATGTTTGCATTTTATCAATAATTTTTGGAAGCCCGGAAGCTCAAGAGTGTGATTCTAATTATGGGACACCAGCAATGGCTTGTCAATAACAGCAATTCTCAATTTTTTTCCATGTGCTCTCATCTGGGCTCAATGAAGGAGGCTCTTTTTATTACCATTGTTTTTAATACTCTATGTAATAACACATGTATATTGTGGAAAGTGTGGAAAAATCATAAATGTAGGAGAAATAGCAGAATAGTCATAATCTTACAAAGAAGACATTTATAGTTTACATCTGCTTGTATTTCTTTTTTGTCACCTTATTGTTTTTAATATATTTGAGGTCATGTGTGTGTATAATAGTGTTTCCTCCTTTTTCCACCAAACACTAACAGTTTATTGTGCTACTCAATTCACAGTACACATTATTTGAATGTCTTTACATTCAGTCAAGTACCTGGACTTCCTTTCCCTCTGGTGACTAATTAGGCTTGCTTTTAAATTTGTGCCTCCTTAGTAAATATCTTTAAACACATATCTTTTTTTCCTTGCATAATTTGAAGGATTCAGGGTCCATTGTTAAAAAGGATGACTTTCTTAAAGGTTTTATGCTTTTATCACCAAATTCCTTTCTGAGAGCCTTAAGATCCATTTGTATTCCTAAGAGCAATGAATAAGTGGACATAAGCATATTTTCCATCAAAGATGAAAAAAAATAATTTGCCTAACATATTTTCTTCAAGATTCGTAGCTTTTCTATCAATATTAATAAGACCCTGATGCAATCAGGGGATAGCCTGGCCCAGACACGCCTGTGGCAAAACAAAGCAAAGCAAATAAGCAAACAAAGCGAAGTAAGACTCACAGAACATGATGGATAATAGAATTTGGACAATGTAAGATTAAAAGAATCCAGAGGAAATCAGGTGGGGATTATAATAACCATTTTTGGCTAAGAATTCCAGGATCATTAAGTGAGAAGGGAATTGAAAATTAAGAGCTCTGTGGTGTGTGTATTTCTGTCTAAATTGTATGATATGGTGCTAATGTAAATATCCCTGTCTGGGCTGAGATCTCACTCTTTTCTATCATGGCTACTCATAGAAGAATCTGTCCACAGGTGTGTAATATCTCCAACTTCACTCTGAAAACTGAGTCTTTTGGGGACATTCACAATTTCAATGTGTTTGCCAGAAGTTTCCCCACTAATCAGCTATAACCCCAGGGAATCTTTTGCTGTCTGTTTACATGGCTGTTACTTCTTTTCTGAGCACTTTGTTTCCCACAAGCAGCAAAGAAGGGAGAGTCAAATGTTATTACTTTGGATTGGAGCAAGATCTGTGTGATTGAGGCATCACGTGGACATTGTACCATTTTGCCTAAGCTGTTAAATACCGTGGCTACTTTCACAGTTTCATCACTTAGATGACCCTCCCACGTTGGTTCCATTTACTAAAATCCTGACCTAGCTTGTGATTCATAAGGAAAATTCATCAATTAATCTCTTTAAAAGAGGTTATTATTGTTTTAGGTATGTAGCCTGCAAATCTGATTGTTTCCCTAAGTCTTTCCATTGTCTCAATACCTTTGACATCCTAACATGTCTGTAGATAATTTCATATAGATATATATGTCTGTGTGTATATGTATATACATATCTATATCTTTATCTAATCCATATCAAAATTTTGGTTGCATAATTGCAAAATTCAAGTTTTGTAATGGTAGTATTTTTGAATCTATTATTTTCCGCCTACTATTTCCCTTCTGTCTACAAAACACCGCAACATCTTCTCTTGGTTCTGGTACATTTTTGATTACTGTATTCCCTACCAACAATTTATTGCATACATTTATAAGAAAACAAGAGGCTGACTTTTGACATATCACTAGTATTACACATCATATGCAATCTAATTTGTGTACTCACTCTTCTTCTCAAATTGCTCATTCCAGCCTCACTACTGATTCTCTAACTGGAGAAAGGATTTTTCTCAGTCTTCATTAAATTGATCTAACTAATAAATACCTGCTTTTTCTTAAAATCTCTTTTTACTTTGATATTGGAGGTATTGCACTTTTTAATTATAAATCTACCACTTCCTAATCTCCTTTAAAATTATGCATAACCTTAAACATAAACATCAGTGCAAAACTGTCCTGCCCTTCAGATCTGGAGTACTCTTCCTATTGGAATAGCCTGGATGAAACCAGTTTCCTTACTTGTGTGTCTTCTGTCTTTGACAGTGTCTTAGAATAATCTCCCTCAATTTGTTTCCTTCCACTTTGTGCGGATTTTGTGTGATCTTACACTCTCCAGACCCTTCATCTACCTGACTCTTAAGGTTATTCTGTATGGTTTGGCTGAAACTGTATTCCTTTTTAAATCACAATGTTACCTGACTAACCAAACCCTTTGAAAATTCTCAACTTCCACCAAATGGTACCTCTCTTTGAAACTCCAGCTATATACTTTGAACTGCTTACTGAGTCTTCCCAGGTAAACATGAGATTATTCTTCAAATTCAGCATATACCAAACCAGACTCATCATTTCTCTCTCCCCACTTTATCTCAGTCTTCCTCCTGTATTTTAATTATTGGTAACTGGCATTACTATCTATTCAAGGTCCCAGGGCAGGAAACAGAATATATCTTTGACTCCTCCCTTACATCCAATATGCAATTAATCACTCCCTCCTCTTTATTTCCTCTCTTTGCTGATTTCATTCAGATCTTCATCATCTCTCACTTAAAAAGCTGCATAAATTCATACTTGCTTCCTCTGCCTTAGATCATAATCTCGCTACAAATCATTCTCAGCAGTGTTACTAAAATCGTCTTCAAGAATGCAAATTTGATCATGTTCTCCAGTTATAAAAAGATGATTTCAAATTCCTTAACTTGGCGCTGAGGATTCTTTGGAATTTGGACCCAGCCAATATCTCCCAACTCCAATCCTCCAAATTTAATCTGTGTTCCAAAAAATAAATGTCAAAATGCCAAGCTACCTGCCATGTCTCCCAGATACTCCCTATATTCATGCTCGTGTTCTAACACTGCCTGGAATACTCATTCCCTTTTCATCATCCCGATTTCTTTAAAACTCCATCCAAACATTTCTTCCCAGAAAGACTTCACATAGATATTTCCTTTTAAATCAGTGTTATGTATTCCTCCTATACTCTCTTATGCCATTCATATCAGACCAGATTATAATCATTCAATTGTTTCACCCATGTGAGCTCTCTATACAACTACAGAAATGAATAGGTCCACTCTAATTATGTCTCTATTCCTATAAACCGATACAGTGCCTTGCAATTTCCATTGATGGCTCCTGGAGGAAATTGTGTTCAGACCTCTTCTCCACCACTTGCAACCCTGCAAGAACTTCATTGCTGGACTTAATTTATCTCCTCCCCAGGCCCTGTTGGCTCATGATTGTCTTCATGAGGATGCTGGAAACAGAACTGCATCCTAATCATTTCTTACCTTAATGAGAGAAAACATCAGCTATGATCTGAATGCTTGTGTATTTATATCCACCCCAATTCATATGTTGAAATCCTAACCCTCATAGTGGTGGTGGTAGAAAGTGGGCCCTTCGGCAGGTAATTAGGTCATGAAAGCCAAGTTCTCATGAATGGGATTAATGCTGTTAAAAAGGGGGCCCTAAGAATGCTCCCCTGTCTCTTCAACCATGTGAAGTTTCAGTGGAAAAATAACAGTGTATGAGGAAGCGGGCTGTCACCAGGCACCAAGTCACCAGTGCTTTGCTCTTGAGCTTTGCAGCCTCCAGAACTGTGAGAAATAAACTTTTGTTGCTTATAAGCTATCCAATCTATAAGATTTTGCTATAGCAGCCCAAATGTCCTAAGACAGTATTCCTTCTAACAAAACAAGTTATGTTAAGATTAAGACCCTACGTGTGAATGAAGAGATGCTTTCAGGTTGTGTACTCTGAGAAGAGCTACACAACACAAGTTCTGAGAATAAATTATCATCCAATGAGCAGTTTTATAGAAACATTGCCCTCTGCTATACATTGCCATGTGTTTCTCTAGGCCAAGAACCATGACTATTTAAAAAGCTCTATATAAAATGTGTTCCTAGGAAAGATCAGGAGGGATAGTCTCTACTGGATAAGTATTGAAATAATTTCAAACCATTTTCCAGAGATTTTCTCTTATTGCCTGGAATCTGGATACTAGATTTTTAGTGTATTCATCTCTAGTTGTTTTAAAATCACCTGTAGTTTCTGAGACTCTAATTCCATCAGTTTTATTACTCTGTCTCTCCAGTGGGAAAAAAATAACAAATGTCAGGTCTTCTTATTTACCTCCAAATTTCAGGTTCAAAGTTCCATTCTTCATAAGGTAACATGCAGGATTAGGATATAATCTTTTTTAGTCAGATACCCTGTTGTTATCTTTAAAATTATCCTGGGGCGGCCTGGTGGCTCAGTAAGTTACGTGTCCACATCTTGGTTTTGGCTCAGGTCATGATTTCAGTTTCACGGGATTAAGCCCTGCATTGAGCTCTGTGTTCAGTGTGCAGTTGGCTTGTCCTTCTCCTTCTGCTCCTCCCCCCACTCATGCTCTTTCTCTCTCTCTCTAAAATAAATAAATAAAATCTTAAAAGAGATAGGGACACTCTGGTGGCTCAGTGGTTGAGCGTCTGTCTTTGGCTCAGGTTGTGATCCTGGGGTCCTGGGATTGAGTCCTGCATCAGGCTCCCTGGAGGGAACCTGCTTCTCCCTCTGCCTATGCTTCTGCCTCAGTCTGTGTCTCTCATGAATAAATAATAAATAAAATATTTAAAAAATAAATAAATAAAAGCATCTTTTTCAGTGGCAATGAAGCTATTTGAGATTTTTCAGTCTGACAAAACTATTTTGAATTCTGACTCTTCATAAAGGACCCTGTGAAACTTTTGCCAATTTAATCCACCCACCCAACCCTGGCTTTCTTATTTATAAAATAGGAATAAACATATTGGCTCAGGAGCATGCCCCGATGTTTTATTACTAATATCTTTTTCTAAAATTCTGACATTCAGATATCTATCCCTCATCCACATAGTCATGTATCTAAATAAAGCTGACCTGACCTCAGAGATACATATATTTGTAATCACATTCCCTCTACCAATGATTGTTTTTGGAATAGATCTATATAGGTATGTCTTAATTCCTAACACTCTCTGGACCCTGATAAAATTTTACTCAATGCTTTGTTGAAAAGTTATAATTGTCCCAAAGCTGTAAATCCTTTGGGCAGGTAGGTGAGTGAAAATCATTTGCTTAACAATTACCACCACCCAGACTCATTCTTCCTTCTCCCAATTTATTCTGAGATCTTACAAATGCTAAACCCTAAGGATCTTTTGATCTCAATGTTTTTCTCAACTGATTAGTTTAGAGCGATGTCATATATTGGGGGAGGCATATCTGATCTCAGTGTCTCTTGTCTCTGCCTACATGGAGTTGATCAGGGAGGCTATGAGTGGAATGGGTATTGATTAGAAAGGAAGGCATGACCAGGGGACTATATAGGTGGTTTTCTATTTTTATAAATTTGATTAAAAATTTAAAAACAACCCCACAAGAATATTTTTTTTCTGGTAACTACATCAAATTATGTATGTGCACACACAAACACATAAACACACACACATTGCTTTCACCCTATATCCTGTAAAATAATAGCCAAATATTTTTCATAAGGGCACAGCCTATCTCCACAGTATCCTCATTAGAGATACTCCTTCATGTGGACATACAATGATTGAAGCAATGGACAGATCAGCTCTCTAACCTGGAGGTCTCTCCTCTGACCAAACGCTATGGTAATAGCAGGTTCAGTTTATTCTATGATGTTTCAGAATCATCGCACTCTGGTATCTATATTATCCTTTGAAATTCTCTCTACATATAGCCCTACACAAATGTTCCAGGCAAGCATATATTATCATTATCTTCCAAATATATTATTTAACCTTTCTTAATCTGGTCCCCTGGTCCCCACTCCCCAGACCACCTCTTACTATCCTTTTCCTTTGCCCCACATTTCTGAGTGCTCTTCTTTGCAGAGCTGGTCACAGAAGGGATACCAGCAAAATCTTAGAGGTAAAAATCTTTCCTTAAGTCCTGCTTCCTGAGATCTAAAGTTATATAGAGCTGTCAGAGTGGACCGGGATGAGCCCACTGAGGTTGGCTGGCAGAGTCAAGTAAGGAATTTACTGAAATAGAAAATTATCTTTTACCTAGGAGAAGGATTGTGTTGGCTAAAATCAGAGCTCAGAACATGAGCATCAGAGTTCACAGCGGTAGGGCCTTTTCTGGAAGAGAAAACAGTTAAGTCTGAAGAGAAAAAGGGAGACGAGAGAGAGAGAAATATACATATTATATAAATGAAATATTATATATAGTATATAAGAAAAAATCACACATGTCATATCATATATATTTTATAATATGTAGCATATATAATATAAAAGCAATAATATATATTATACATATATGTTCTATCTATGTATCTATTTCTGATCTATCCATCATCTATCTACCAAGAGAAATCCACCTTTAAGGAGGAGGGAACTTGTGTTAATGCTGTGCTTTGGGAAACAATGTCTGAGCACTGGTGTTGTGACTTTGAAAGCCAATTTTTGTGTTTCTCTGTAGCCTGTGCAGATACTTGAACCAGCAGGAGCATTCACTCTGAGAAACAAGACTATGAAGGTCAAGCTACATTCTTAAAACCTCAGGAATGACACGAAACAATGGAAGTAGAGGACTTTTCAAACTTTAATTTTATGTCAAACTGGCATGTAGAAAAGAACATATTTCATTTGTGTCTGACAAGAATCTAGGGGTAATTTAAGGTAGACTCAAGCTTTCCAGTCATGGAACGTGGGTGTTTGGATGATAACATCTAAAAACTAAACCAAAATTAAGCTAGTATAACCCAGTAGTGGTGCAAAAAAAATTTTTTTTAAATATTTTTTTAATCTTTTTTTTTTTTAATTTTTATTTATTTATGATAGTCACAGAGAGAGAGAGAGAGAGAGAGGCAGAGACACAGGCAGAGGGAGAAGCAGGCTCCATGCACCGGGAGCCCCACGTGGGATTCGATCCCGGGTCTCCTAGGATCGCGCCCTGGGCCAAAGGCAGGTGCTAAACTGCTGTGCCACCCAGGGATCCCTAGTGCAAAAATTAAGTAGGAGAATGTCAAAACTACCTGTGGCTAAAATATATTATAAGAACAATTTCATCTTCCATTTGAAGCACAAAGAAAAAGCAATGAACAAAGCCATTTCAATAGCTCCTTCAGCTGATGAAAGAAATAGCTTACCAAGCAAGAGATACAACTGAATGGTGGCTTCCCTGGTGTGAAGGTATGTCCAAGACATATGTCACTGCAAGGAAGTGTGATTTTGAGGGCAAGATACCTGCATAAATATTTCCATGAAGTAAGAAGCAGTGAAGACACCATTATGCCAACAGAACTGACCTTTACCATTACAATGCTAAGCCCAAGAATTTGAAATAGTCCTTTTTTTCTTCTTTTTTTTTATATAATATGAACTTAACAGAAGAGTCTGCATCTGATAGCCTTGCTATTGCAGGAGCAATTTCTTTTGAGAATTTAGTACAAAAACTATAGAGGTGAAATATTATAGGTCAGGGCCAGTGTTCAACCCAGAGGAATCAGGTCTATACTGGAAGAAAGCACCTTGGAAGTGATGTATATTTAAGGAGAAGCAGAAGGCAGGGTTGAAAACAACCAAGATTTGTCTTTGTGGAAATGTAGCAGGCATTTTGATTACTTTTGGCTCTTCCAATCCCATTATATTAAAAATTAAGGAGAAAAATCTCTTCCGCATGTATATACAGCTTGATGGAAATAAATTTTATTGTGGTACAACTCTTTTTTCTTTATTTCATAATATTTTCATGGTGGAATGGGAAAAAGCATCTTGCTTCATGAATCTTCAAGTTAAGATTATGCACGTGACAGATTTTTTCCACATCTGTGGTGAGAAAGACGTATGTTACAGTGGTTCTCAAAAATTTTGGGATTACCAAACTCTTCGAGATATATTTTCCATGACAATCAGTGATCAATTTTTCTGAAGAAAGGAAAAACTGATTACTGATGATGTAAATCTGCCTAAAGTTAAAATTAATAGGACCATTCAACAATAGCACCAAAGCTTTGGTAAGAGGCCAGATTTCTGAATGATGGTAAGGGGACCAGTGGCCACATGTGAGTGTGTTAGATTTGTTTTGCTCTAATATGGACATTTTCTGAGCAAAGCAACAACCTTATCACCTTCTGTGCTATAGAGGATGTTTGAGAAGAATCTCATATACAAGGAATGTTTCTCCCTAGTTAAGCCTTGGCCAGTTCATCTATAAATGTCAGTGAAGCTGTTTTATGTGAAGCAATCCCAGGCTCTACCAACTGCTTAAAGAGATGAGTTTAGAACTATGAACAAATTGCAGCCAGTGTCGAATCAAAGCTGAAATGATAAGTATGTTATTAGGCTCATTACATAAAATGAGCTTATTTCAATGTTAAATAATTTACTAATAAATGTGAGCTATAGACATTCATCAGAAGCCAAATGGCCAGAGCCCACTCGATAGTTACTTTTAGGTTGCTCAGAAAAACGAAAAGAAAAGAAAAAAGCAAAGAGAAAACATAGAAAAAGAAAAAAAAGAATAGAGAAAGAAGAAAAAAAGACATTATATAGCTCCACTAACTTAGAATTTCATTAATGAAATTATGTGATTAAAGTCTTCAAAGTCATTAAAAAATTAGTGTATAGGGGCAGCCCGGATGGCTCAATGGTTGAGCGTCTGCCTTCAGCCCAGGGTGTGATCCTGGGGACCCAGATCGAGTCCCACATCGGGCTCCCTGCATGGAGCCTGCTTCTCCCTCTGCCTGTGTCTCTGCCTCTCTCTCTCTCTGTGTCTTTCATGAATAAATAAATAAAATCTTTAAAGAAAAATTAGTGTATATACACCTAGGATTTTCCACTGCTTAAAAATTACCTGGTATTTATTACACATAATGCCCTGAATATCTTAAGTGTGTGTGTGTGTATATATATATATATGTATATATATATACATATATATATTATATTTGCCATTAGACCATTTGTCTAACATTTGCCTAAATATACAAAGGTAAGCAGCATCCTTGCAGTTCTCAAATTATCTGTCCCTGCCTCAACCCCACCAAGGGACCAACACTTAAAAAAAAAATGAATGCACAGGAAAGAAACGACATTCTTGGATGCGTGGCAATGCCATATTTCAATTAAAGTTCCTAAACACGTACTCACAAATAATGTATTGATCTTGTCATAGACTGTGTTAGTTTGCAGTCTTCCACTGACCTGCAGACCAGACTTTAAGAAGCATTGCTTTAAAGAATATATTTTTGGGAGTAAGGTTTTTCCTGTGTTGGAGATTTACTTGTATAATTACAGAGTTAATGCTAGAGAAAAATTTCTAACATCTTATAGCACATAATTATTCAGATTTTATATTAATGTGTGCGTTCCCGATCACTTTGTTGGCATATCCAAATAGTACAGAGCTGATATTTTGGGGCATGTAATGTTATTTAGGCAACGGTGTTATATGACAAAAAACAATTAAATACCTTCTTTTATAGCTTAAATTTATGAACTAATTTATATGATAGTACATTGTGGCTTACAGTTTAGAGAGACCAAATTTTAATTATAACCAGAAGGGAATCTGATTAAGAAAGGATGATCTTGATATACTCAGCAAGGATAATAAATAGCTTCTCATCCCATCAGCATTAATAGAGAGTGTCCATAACAACACAACACTTCATCTGACAGCTTATAATGAGTCTGTAAGGTTCTCACCCTGTCTAAAAGCTTGTAGCAGTTTTATATTATCTCAAATTTGCTGCATTTCTACACAAATAATTCTCTAATTGCTGCATAAATTTACATTTTAAGCTTAACAGCAACTTAAACAGCTTCTAAACACCATTGATATTCAGGATGGTATCTAATGCACATCAAGACAACAAAATAATTCTTGAGGCTCAGAAAATTATCCATCCAATTATATCTATAAATTTATCATCTCAAACAATTATTGAGGCAGAGCTATTTAATCTTTGCTTTTTTTTTTCTTGAACATATTCATTCCTACAATAGATAGATGTTATTAGGAATTCTACTCTAAAAAAATAGTAGATTTGGGATAACAAATCCTATATTTGTATATTCATTCAAGATATTCAATACTTTAAAATTTAGTTGTCTAGGGGAAACTGTACTACTCTATTTAATTGGATAATAATTCACTTTATTTATGAAAAATATGCACATGGACCTACCTTTGGACAAATTCAAGTTGTAGGACAAAGCTAGATTTAAAAGAAATACTGAATAACTTTGAGCACACATTTTCTTCATCATAAATTAAGATACTAATGCATTCTAAAAATGTAGATAAATTTGATTCATGGAATGAAATATATTTCAGCAAATCATTGTTATTCTTCTCAATATCAAAATAGTTATAATATGTATGTAGATGCATGCGCATACATGTTATATATAGGTAATTTAGTCCCACTCAATCAGCAAGTCTTTTTTTCCTAATATATTTGCTGTACTTGTGATGGAATTATATAAAATTATAGCAGAATCATTTATGTAAAATTTTTCTTTGTCCTAAAGTCTCTTATCCTGGTCCTCATTTTAATTATATATGTTTTTCTCCCAATTTGTTTAATGCCCTGAATATATGATCACCTTACATACAACATTTCTATCTATTGCTGTACTTACAGGGTGAAATTAAAAGAAATTCTTATGGTCAATTCAAACTATTTTTTATTACTTTAATTATTGTTCATTTTATGGAAAATACAACATCTTACCCTTTACAGCAAAGCTTCTTAAAGGTAGTTGTGGCCTCCTGGTTAGTCCTAAACTGACTGAACTGTACCTTTGGGCAATCCCAATAAAATGTCTCTCATTAAGGTTATCATTGATTCTAGCTCCTAACTCAAGCGTCACTTTTCAGTTCTTAATTTGTTTGAATAGTTCATGTTTAGCTCCATTTTCTATTTCTCCCTTGGAAGTCCCTTCTCCTTTTGCTTTTATATGCCACTGCTCTCTTTTACTGAAAAGAGACAGTGCTCCTATTTAGTGACATTTGAAGACATTTATTGATTGATCTGTTCTTCAAGTGATGCTGTTGCATAAAGTCAAGTTCTTAAAATACTTCTCTTATTATATACTCTTTAGAAATTGTATCTGCTCTCATGGCTTTAATAACGAACCTTAAGTGGATAACTTATCATTTCTTTAGTAATACGGAGAGACTAGGCTTTTGTAGTAATAAGCTAGCTCCCCATCTCCCTACGTCTTATCCCAATAAAGTTTAGCTAAACAGAGGAGCTGGGGGCAGTACTCCATATAGTCATGGAAGGAAGTGGTGAGTTACATATTGTCTCTTAAAACTTCTTTGCAGATGTAGCATATATCAATGCTTATCATATTTTATTGTCACGGCCTTGCCTTACAACGGGAAAAGAGCTGGAATATTTGTGAATAGCTCTAACACTGCCATATCATCTGACTTCTATTTTTTCCACTTAGACCTTAAGACCCTGTCTTTTGGAAACTTATCCTTACACTCCTAGATGAATTTGAAACATGTATCTGAAATGGAACTCTTATCTTTTCACTCACATTAGAACATCCTCTTTTTATTTCCTGTCTCAATGAACGGTGTTTATTGCCTATCTGATTGCTTAAGCTAGAAACCTAGGAAACCATCGTTGATCTGCCATCAGAGTGATCTATATAAAATTAACTTTCTCATTCAAAGCCAAAGTCCTTTACTTTGACATACCTTGTAAATAAAATACAATTTAAAAGTAATTACTCTAGCAAACAAGGGCTTTCATTATCTTGCTTAAGTTACCTTAGAAAACTAAAGACTCACCACTATACAATCTGAAGCTTACACTCTTGACAAATTGAACTATGGATTCTCTCTAGTTGCTGAAAATTTCTCATGTGAATTCTTTGCTTTTAACATAAAACTCTAGAAGATCTTTCTCAGTACTGTCTTGAACTAATTCCTGTTGGCCTTTCTAGACTCAACACATACTACCTTCTGTGATTAACCTTCTATGACTTTAGATTTCTCATCCAATCTGGAACACACACAACACACTCAATTCACCTCCTCTTTCAAATTTTATTCATTTACGTAGTCATTTGTTAATCATAAATATTGTTTGAGTACCTGCTATAGAAATGACCCTTATCCTCATAGAAAAATAGGCAGGAAAAAAAAAAAGAAAAATAGGCAGATTTCCTTAGGAGTGAGTGGGGAACACACAATAAACCCTTAAATAATTATGTGCCATAGTACCAGTTTTAAGGAAATAAAAGGTTATGTGATAGTATCTGGTATTGTGTGTATGGGGGACTACTTAGTGATCAAGAATCAGCTTCTCTGAAGATACAATAGTTAAACCTAAAATATCAGGAAGAGCCAACTTTATATTAAAAAAAAGAACAGCAACAACAACAAAACAAATCTAAAGGTTATGAGGCAGGAATGGCCTTGTTTAAGGAACAAAATGGAGACTTATGTGTTAGTAAGCAAGAAAGAGAGAGGTTTGAATACTTCTAAAGTTATAAACTGAGCAATATTATGTAGGACCTTGTAGATTATAAAGAGCTTTATCTTAAGAGTTAATGGAAGGCCCCTGGAGGGCATGAAATAGGAAGAAAGGTTGGTGAATGAAGGGTGTGGACAGAGACTGAAATGATCTGATTTATAATTTCAAAAAATGTACTCTATTTTATAGTCATTGAATCATAGAATGTAAAGGGTATTTGACGGTGATATTCCTGTGAAAATATGTCATGTTTTAGCATCTATCATCATAGGCGCTATCATTGTGCTATAGTGCATCATAGTGCTCCAAAATTTTCTGTTGTATTTATGTGTGGAACTTCATGTGGGCAGTTTGATGGCATCCAAAGGCATAGCATAGTGATCCATGGATAAAAATCTCTTAATAATATTTGCTAAATGGGTTTGTACATTCAAGTGAAAGAAAAGGCCAAAAGGAGTGAAGAATTTGTTGGTGCAGCATAAAAGTATTTTTATAGAATGACGCTTTTCAATATACAATTATCCATTAAAAATAATTTTGAAGAGCTGTTGGTTTACTGTTCATAGATAGATAAATTAGAGAAAGCCTTAAAATTTCCTATGAAGTGATTACTGGATATCTGTAAAAAGTTTGTCTTTTTGTTCTGGGAGGAATTGCAAATAAGAGCAGAAGGGCAAGTGTAAGGCTTGAGTGTACAAAAAGCTTGCAACAGACTCCTATGCCCCAAATGAATAGTTTATTTTTGTACATAAAGAAGATTATAGGGGTGCTTGGGTGGCTCAGTCTGTTACACATATGACTCTTGATCTCAGCTCAGGTCATGATCTGAATTGAGAGATCAAGCCTTATGTCAGGCTCCCTGCTGGGCTTGGAGTCTGCTTAAGATTTTCTCTCTCCCTCTGTCTCTGCTGCCTCTCCCTGTACAATGCATAAGCTCTCTCTAAAAAAAAAAAAAAAAAAAAAAAAAAAAAAAAAAAAAAAAAGAGAGAAGACAAGCAAGAAAAGAAAAACTTCTGGATTTGTAGCAAGCTTATTTTCCTGTCTTTTTTCTTTTCTTCTCCTTCTTCATCTCTTTTTTTCCCTCTTCTCCTTTTTCTTTTTCTTTTTAATGTTTTTCAAAAAGTAGATTTACTATGAGGTATTTCTCCAGTTGGTCATTTACATGAGCTTTGAACTGAATGGCTTGTGAATTTGAGGTAAGATCATAAGTTCAGAAAAAAAAAATCATAAGATCAGAAGTAAAGGAAATTTATCCTTCAAGTGTAAGTGTGAACTTAAAAATGAAGGAATTCAGCAGAATAAATCAATTAACAAGGAGTGAATAATGGAATGTTTAGTGATGTGGATGCATTGAATGCAGAAAAATCTCCACTTACATACAAGAAATTTGATTGTATATGCTCCCTGAAGGAGTAGATTGTATCTATGGATTATTGCATCTTTTAAAGTTTCTGATTTAAACCCAAGCAAACAAAAAAAAGCAGTTGAATTAAATTGGGAGATCATAAAGGTGAATAAGGATGCTTGGCTTCATTTGATCTTAATTTTAAAGAAAATGGAAATAACTTGACAAGTGAAAAGAGGCTATAGTTTGATAGTCTGATGTTAGGGAGGAAAAGTCATGCAAAGAATAAAGCAATCAGCGCAAAACAACTTAAAGAATTTTTGTACTGCTGTTAAAAATTAGAAAAGGGAATTAGAAAACAGTTTGCTGAGGATAAGATAAAAGATTAAATGAAGTGAAATAGATGGTAAAAGAAATAAAAAGTGGTAAAAGGATCTTCAAGTTGATGAGCATAGATCATGAACAATCAAAGGTGATCATAAGGATGTGAAGACGGAAAATAGTCTATTATTGAAAAGTTTAAAATTATTTTTAAAGTGTTAATTTCCCCCTTTCAATCTGATTAACATTATTACTTAAATATTCTGCATTGTTAGGAAAAAGGAAGGTACATGAATTTTTGATCTGCATGGCAACATTAGCCCGTACCAAAAATGAAGGTTTTTAACTAGTAAAATTGTCCTCATTTTAGCAGTCATGATGCTGATTTTTTAATCTTTTGCTTATTCAATTTATTTTTTAATCTTTCTACTTTCAGAAATTGACTATTAGCTTTTGCTATTGGTTTTCTAGGGAGCAGGTCTTTATTGGAAAAATCAGCAAAAATATATGAACTAAGCATTTAACAATCAAGATAATTTTCTTTCTCTCTCTCTCTCTCTCTCTCTTTCTCTCTTTTTTTTTTTTCAGAAAGCAATTGAAAGATAAAGGGTCCAATTCATTACACAATGCTTGTGCATATAATTGGAATCACATACCTTTTCAGCATAAGAATTATCTTATCCATTGTGGGCTTTATTTCTTAATTAATGGAAAACAACACAATTCAAGTAATGATCATAGTTTCTTAATATTCGTTTAAAGGACAAGTCACTTAAGAATATAATTTATTGGGAGAGACATCACTATGGTATGTTTATGTAGATGTACACAGAGAATAAACACTACTTAGAATAATAACATTCTCTTACATTCATTCTCTGGCTTTTTCTCTCTAAAATAAATACTTCAATAATTTGACTCTGTTAACTTAAAATTTCTAATAATATCCTTAGGGATTGAAGTGAAGATTACCTTATATTGCATATGAATTACTGTAATTTCAATGCTATTATTTTCAAATTTTTCTAAATATAGAAGTATACACTTATTTAGTAAGAAGAGTATGAGCCCACATCACTCACAAACAACCGCTCTTGACATTTGCATAGTTTTCCTTCTAAACATCCATCTACGTATTTACAAATAAATCTGATTAATATTTATTAAACAATCACATATCTGCTTTTTCACTTAACGGTTTCTCATGTAAATAATAGTTATTTCACAATCTTTGCAAACACAGTTTTAATGCCTGCAACATATTTCAGTTTTATAGTTTTGTAATGACCTCCCTAACTATGCTTCTATTGCCGAACATTTCATTTCTATTTTTTAATTTTATGAATAGTCCTAATATAGTAGCTTTACCTTCAAAGCCCTTGACCTTCTATATTAGACAAAACTCACTCTTTCATTTGCAAATGCCATAAACAAACTCAAAGTACTTTAAATTGAAACAAAAACCAAAAATATTTATTTGCAAATGCCATAAACAAACTGAAAGTACTTTAAATTAAAACAAAAACCAGAAATAATGTGTTGGAAGGACAACTTGACAATTTGATGAGTAACAGAATGTAAAAAGTTTTTCAGAATAGATGAGATTCTAAAACACTTGGAGCTCATGACTCAAAGAAACAATGTTAGTCCTCTCAGGGTTTTTTTTTTTTTGTTCTGCATCAAGTTGTAAATTGACTTTCCTCTTCTCTCCTTCCTCTGCTTCTTTTAGGTATGTGGAATATAGATGTTGTAGCTGCTCTTCCTCTTAATATCCTTAATCACTGGTCATAAGCTCACATAACTCTCTCTGTCTTGCTCCAGACACAAAAATCCAGGGAAGGTTTTCTCTAGCTCTACTTGGGTCTAAGACTCATTGCTGAACCCTTCAGACTTGCCAGGAGGGCAGCAGGGTGCTATGAATAACCCAGCTTGAGTCAGGTGTCCTCCCTTGGATAGATGCCACAATATAGCATCTTCGCTTTTGCTTGAGCTAAGTGTACAAAGGAAGTGTAGACAATTTTGGAGGACCCTGTGACACCATGAGAACAATCTACCATTCTGTTGATTGGAAACCAGATCTTTCCTATGGCAGGACATTGCTGTAAAAACTTGGACATTGTGATAAGTAAAGTTGGTTGGTGTAAATTGATAGCTTGAGGAAAGAGGAATGCAGGTGAGATCTTTCTACTATTAAAATAAATCATTAGTAAACAAAGTTAGCCTCTCTGATGAGCCTAAATCTGAAATCTAAGACTTCATATATTTCCAGTGAAGTAGAAAACAGTGTCTTGAGTACAACTGAAAATGCAGCTATAATAAAACTCTGTTAAAATGAATGGCAGTGTAAGTGCCTGACCTAGTCCTGGAAAATGCAACATCAAGAATGATTTCTAGAGCTCTCGAGCTTCACACATCATTCCTTCACATTTCCTGGGATGTGGTTTTTGTGAAACCAAAGGAGTCTAAATGAGGAGTCTAAACCAGGGACTTCTTCTCCCTGATTGCTATGTTTAAATAACATAGAACCATGCAACAAATTTTCCTTTTTGTACCCGCCCACTCAACTAAAATCTGTATGTTAGCAGCATGTCTGGGATAAGCGGATATGACCATCCTGTTTATAAAGTTAAGAATACATTCTTTTTTTTTTAATTTATTTTTTATTGGTGTTCAATTTACTAACATACAGAATAACCCCCAGTGCCCGTCACCGATTCACTCCCACCCCCCGCCCTCCTCCCCTTCTACCACCCCTAGTTCGTTTCCCAGAGTTAGCAGTCTTGACGTTCTGTCTCCCTTTCTGATATTTCCCACACATTTCTTCTCCCTTCCCTTATATTCCCTTTCGCTATTATTTATATTCCCCAAATGAATGAGAACATATAATGTTTGTCCTTCTCCGACTGACTGACTTCACTCAGCATAATACCCTCACTCCTAGCATCCCTCCCCCTGCCCCACCATCATTAGATGTACTCTATGTACTCTGAACAGAGATACATCTTAATAAATATCCACCTTTTAAGAACAAACTTTATATAATAGTATAGGTGGCCACATTTGTCATTTTGCAGGAGCCCCAAGACATCAACGAAAGAATTTGAATTCTATGTTCACATTTACACTAAATATGCTGAGACATGTCTTACCAACTTTAGGGAGCAAAGGAAAAGACAGAATGTGGGAGAAGTGAAAGACTCCTAAAGAGAACACAGCCAGAGTAAAGGAAGAGACTGCCAAGGTAAAGTGGAATGAGTGTCAGATCATGGAGGCTTAAGGCTCTCCATTAACCTCTACCTCATTCATAATCACCAGGGCTCTGGGAATTTAGTGCCTTCTACTGACCTAACACTTGATTAGTAGAGACTCTTAAGTGCTGTGTGGTGATAGAAGAAAGCCCTCTGAAACTCTGGATAAAATATCAAATATTTTTGGTATAGACAGTGACTCATGTGGGAAGATAGAAAGCAGATACCACTGAAAGAGAATTTAGATGCTTGGGGTCTTATTAGGTCTGAGTTCCACTGTTGCTCCATCAGATAAAGCAGGAATGTGAGCCTAAGGACCCACAGCACAGCACTGTGTAGGTCCTGGAATTCTTGGTAATGCCTGGGGAAGGAGAATGTCTGGATGAAGTAAGATTTAGGATATAATTGTAAAGGCAACACACTGTACACCTCTTAATGACACTTAAGGGATATAAGCTACTCTAAGAAAAATGAAATATTTATCAAATCCATAATTGACAAGAATTTTTTGAATTTAAAAGCAGTAGAATAGGGACTCCTGGATGGCTCAGCGGTTTAGTGCCTGCCTTCAGCCTAGGGCGTGATCCTGGAGTCCCGGGATTGAGTCCCACATCAGGTTCCCTGCGTGGACCTGCTTCTCCCTCTGCCTCTGTCTCTGCTTCTCTTTCTCTCTCTCTCTTTCTCTCTGGGTCTCATAAATAAATCATTAGTAAAAAAAAATAAAAGCAGTAAAATATCATGAAAGCATGAAAGCATATGAAACATGCATTTGACTACCAAAGAAGAAAGCATTCTTGCATCATACAAATCTACCCCAAATGAAAAGATAATCAACAAACAGAAAACAAACTGAAATAAATATAACAAAATTATTCCTTTTAATGTTCTCAGAACTATTTCATATTGCTTAGAAAAAAATAATAGTGTAGTTGATAGGATGAATACCTACTAATTTTAGAGAAAAAACTGTTTTGTACCTACACACACATGCACACACATGTATGTATTATTGCTATGTAGCAAAGTATTTTCAATTAATAGGGTGATCATCATTTGTTAGATGTTCTCTCTGATTTTGGCAGTAAAAACTTTTATTCCTAAGAGATAAATATGGTTTTCTTTTCATGAACATTTTGAAATTATATCTTTTAAAACATATTATCAAATTGTTACTTTTTCTTAATTCACATGATCAACTTATATTTATACCTAGTTGAAAAAGAAGATCCTTATCACTTGGGTTAGGTCGCATGTGGGGACAGTAAATTACACTTCCTATTTCAGATTTTCAGGACATCATCTGGGAATGAACAATTTAGTAATAAAGGCTTTTAAAGCTCACTTATTTCAGGAATAAATTTCCATTATGCTGCCCTAAGAGGGGTGCATAATCCTGGGACTCAATTCTGTAAGAGCAACAAAGACTAATATTTGTAAATATGAGCACCCATGAGCTTTGTACAGATAGTGGGAATACATTCCTCATCAGCCTGCTTATGCAATAAGTAAGTATCTGGCTTTTCTTAGTTCCAGAACCTGCTCTTGGATGCACAAATGAGCAAGGGTGTTGTGTTCTCTAGTTGTGTACAATGGAGAAAGATCAAAGATATTATTTGAGTTTCTTTTGAGGTCGTCATTATTTTGTCATCATTTTAAAGATTATTATCCACTTGAGACTCTCATTTATTATGATTTCTATTTACCTTTTCTTCTTCATTGATTCCAGTTTCATTAGCACACACACACACACACACACATACACAGATATTTCTGGAAGTCCCAGATAGTTCAGAACATATGTCTTATATTTTTGCTTCTTCCTAAATTTCTTGATGTATAGATGTTATATGGGTGTTTTTTTTAAATGGACATAATTCTGAAGAATATGAAGAATATAATTTTAATAGTAATAATATCAGTATCTGGCAATTCACTGTGATTTCAATATTTGTGCTTTCACTGTGTGCCTAATACTGTTCTAGGCATTCTAACATGTATATCTCTTTGTATTTTTGCAAAAATCCTGAGCTATTGAGGTACAAAAAAAAATCATCTTATCTGTTATCACAGTTCTGTATATCCAAGAACGTTTGCTATGGACTGAGTGTTGGTGTCCTCTCAAAATTTGTATGTTGAAATGCTCCCACTCCCCACCCTTCACCCCAGGGTCAAAATGATAATATTAGGAAGGGGGAGCTTTGGGAGGTAACTAGGATTAGATGAGGTCATGATGGTAGAGTCCTCATGGATGGGGACCATTATAAGAATTGGTGACCTTATAAGGATCAGAGAGTGTTTGCTTCTCTTCTCTGTTCTCCATCAGTGAGCACACAAGTCAGCCCTCTGCAACCCAGTGGAGTACTCTCACAAGAACTCTACCATGGTGGTACCCTGATCTTGGACTTCCAGCCATCAGAACTGTGAGAAATAAGACAATCTATGGTACTTTGTTATAGAAATCCCTACTGATTTGTACAACCTCTGAAAACTGAAAGCTATTTTCATTTACTTTATGACAAAATGTATTTGGTGGTATACTTCTCAGCTGAATTGATTTGTGGTTAATAGTCTTTAACTAAACCTATTCGGTGTGAATGTTTATATGTTTAGCTAAAAAAATATTGTCATTTATTATGAATACCGCTATGGTTGTTATATAATCTATGGAATATGAGTAATTACCTCACTATCATACAGTTTAAACTGAGAAGTACATGTGGACTCAAGGGTTTGGGAAAAGGTATTATGGAATTATTTCTAATCCCCATTTACTAATAAGGAAACTGAGGCCCAAAGTGCTCAAGAAACTTGACCAGGATCACACAGCCTGTAGAACTAGGATTGAAAGCCTAGATGGCTAAAAGGAATTTTCATAACTAGATTTCAGAAATGACTAATCTATTCATATATAAGTAAAGTATGAATAGATATTAATGAATAAATGCTATAGAAATATTATAATTAAGGTGGAAAAGCTCTTGCTTGGGTATCTTAAAAAGAGGAATTCTAACCCAAGTTCTATTACTAGCTATCTATGTGACCTTGAGCAAGTGTCTTAAATTATCTCTGACCTAAATTCTTGTTCATGTGATGAAGATCATTATACCTGCCTTACAAAAAATCTTGTAAAGCTAAAATGCTATAATTGTGGGTAAAGTACTGGGAAACCAATTAGTGCTATGCTTATATAAGATATTATTGTAACAGTTTCATAATATAAAGAGATATTTTTATTCTTTTAAATTGAAAAGAACATTAGAAACATTTCAAACTTATAATAAGAGAAGTATTTCCCCAAGTGCTTGGTTTTGCAGAACACTAATCTGTGAAATGCTCCAAGATAAAGAATGTGGTCCAATATGTTGGGATATGTGTCCCTCTTAAATATTCACAAGGCTAATGTAAATACTAAAGGTTCTTAGAGACTTGCTTAAAGAGAATTATTTTTTGGCTATATTTAACCCAGGCCATTCAAAATTTATTAAGGCACCTTCCAGAAACACCTTTGAAGAACTTGAAAACCATTTGGTTAAATACGTTCTAAGAAATTTCCACAAAAGAATTAGTATTTAAAAGCCCAAGATTCTCATTAATGCTAATGTGTATTTTATCTCCACATGGAAAACTATTTAGCTATTTTATGAGTACTACCAATTCTGTTTACATTTAGAAAAGTATACAGGTTTTTCTCCCACCAAAAATGTGTTCTACTTTCAAAAAAATATTATTTGGTTTTCTGGAAAGTTTTCTCCAATAATAATATATCCTAGTGGCATAGTAGTAACTCATTAGAGTTCATTAACAGTGTTGTAGGCTTACCACAAACAAATGAAATCAACTCAAAGAATTCTTATTTTTCCAGATTTTCCTTATTTCATTTATGGTTAAAAAAATACTGCATCCATAGTTGTTTGGAATAATCCTCTTGAAATAACTCTGAGGATTAATTTTTTGTGCCAACTTGACTAGGAAATAGACTATGCAGATTTTTGGTCTAGATTATTATTATAATTACTTATTCTAGATGTTTCTACAAGAGTGTTTTTGGATTTAACAGTTAAATCAATAGACTAAAGCAGATTGCCCTCCCTAATGTGGGTGAAACTTATTCAATCAGTTGAAGACATGAATAGATATAAAAAATGACTCTCACCTGATTAAGAAGAGTCTTCTGGCCTGACTGCCTTTGAGCTGTGACATAGGTTTTTATCCTACCTTCAGATATATTGCCAAACTGAAATTTTGACTGAGTGTTGAGCTCTGACACTCAGCTCTGAGTATTGAGCCTACCAGCCTTTGGAATGGAACTGCACTATAAATTTTCTTGGTTTCAGACCTTCAGACTTGGACTGAAAGTATCTACTGTTTGTCTGAGAACACTGACTAATACAGATTTTGGTACTGAGAGTGGTTTTAAAGGAACAAATTTTTTTTAATTTATTTTTTATTGGTGTACAATTTACTAACATACAGAATAACCCCCGGTGCCCGTCACCCATTCACTCCCATCCCCCGCCCTCCTCCCCTTCTACCACCCCTAGTTCGTTTCCCAGAGTTAGCAGTCTTTACGTTCTGTCTCCCTTTCTGATATTTCCCACACATTTCTTCTCCCTTCCCTTATATTCCCTTTCACTATTATTTATATTCCCCAAATGAATGAGAACATATAATGTTTGTCCTTCTCCGACTGACTTACTTCACTCAGCATAATACCCTCCAGTTCCATCCACGTTGAAGCAAATGTTGGGTATTTGTCGTTTCTAATAGCTGAGTAATATTCCATTGTATACATAGACCACATCTTCTTTATCCATTCATCTTTCGATGGACACCGAGGCTCCTTCCACAGTTTGGCTATCGTGGCCATTGCTGCTAGAAACATCGGGGTGCAGGTGTCCCGGCGTTTCATTGCATTTGTATCTTTGGGGTAAATCCCCAACAGTGCAATTGCTGGGTCATAGGGCAGGTCTATTTTTAACTCTTTGAGGAACCTCCACACAGTTTTCCAGAGTGGCTGCACCAGTTCACATTTCCACCAACAGTGTATGAGGGTTCCCTTTTCTCCGCATCCTCTCCAACATTTGTTGTTTCCTGCCTTGTTAATTTGCACCATTCTCACTGGTGTGAGGTGGTATCTCATTGTGGTTTTGATTTGTATTTCCTGATGGCAAGTGATGCAGAGCATTTTCTCATGTACGTGTTGGCCATGTCTATGTCTTCCTCTGTGAGATTTCTGTTCATGTCTTTTGCCCATTTCATGATTGGATTGTTTGTTTCTTTGGTGTTGAGTTTAATAAGTTCTTTATAGATCTTGGAAACTAGCCCTTTATCTGATATGTCATTTGCAAATATCTTCTCCCATTCTGTAGGTTGTCTTTGAGTTTTGTTGACTGTATCCTTTGCTGTGCAAAAGCTTCTTATCTTGATGAAGTCCCAATAGTTCATTTTTGCTTTTGTTTCTTTTGCCTTCGTGGATGTATCTTGCAAGAAGTTACTATGGCCGAGTTCAAAAAGGGTGTTGCCTGTGTTCTCCTCTAGGATTTTGATGGAATCTTGTCTCACATTTAGATCTTTCATCCATTTTGAGTTTATCTTTGTGTCTGGTGCAAGAGAGTGGTCTAGTTTCATTCTTCTGCATGTGGATGTCCAATTTTCCCAGCACCATTTATTGAAGAGACTGTCTTTCTTCCAATGGATAGTCTTTCCTCCTTTATCGAATATTAGTTGACCATAAAGTTCAGGGTCCACTTCTGGATTCTCTATTCTGTTCCACTGATCTATATGTCTGTTTTTGTGCCAGTACCACACTGTCTTGATGACCACAGCTTTGTAGTACAACCTGAAATCTGGCATTGTGATGCCCCCAGATATGGTTTTCTTTTTTAAAATTCCCCTGGCTATTCGGGGTCTTTGCTGATTCCACACAAATCTTAAAATAATTTGTTCTAACTCTCTGAAGAAAGTCCATGGTATTTTGATAGGGATTGCATTAAACGTGTAAATTGCCCTGAGTAACATTGACATTTTCACAATATTAATTTTGCCAATCCATGAGCATGAAATATTTTTCCATCTCTTTGTGTCTTCCTCAATTTCTTTCAGAAGTGTTCTATAGTTTTGAGGGTATAGATCCTTTACATCTTTGGTGAGGTTTATTCCTAGGTATCTTATGCTTTTGGGTGCAATTGTAAATGGGATTGACTCCTTAATTTCTCTTTCTTCAGTCTCATTGTTAGTGTACAGAAATGCCACTGACTTCTGGGCATTGATTTTGTATCCTGCCACGCTACCGAATTGCTGTATGAGTTCTAGCAATCTTAGGGTGGAGACTTTTGGGTTTTCTATGTAGAGTATCATGTCATCGGTGAAGAGGGAGAGTTTGACTTCTTCTTTGCCAATTTGAATGCCTTTAATGTCTTTTTGTTGTCTGATTGCTGAGGCTAGGACTTCCAGTACTATGTTGAACAGCAGTGGTGAGAGTGGACATCCCTGTCTTGTTCCTGATCTTAGGGGAAAGGCCCCCAGGGCTTCCCCATTGAGAATGATATTTGCTGTGGGCTTTTCATAGATGGCTTTTAAGATGTCGAGGAATGTTCCCTCTATTCCTACACTCTGAAGAGTTTTAATCAGGAATGGATGCTGTATTTTGTCAAATGCTTTCTCTGCATCTAATGAGAGGATCATATGGTTCTTGGTTTTTCTCTTGCTGATATTATGAATCACATTGATTGTTTTACGGGTGTTGAACCAGCCTTGTGTCCCAGGGATAAATCCTACTTGGTCATGGTGAATAATTTTCTTAATGTACTGTTGGATCCTATTGGCCAGTATCTTGTTGAGAATTTTTGCATCCATGTTCATCAGGGATATTGGTCCTGTAATTCTCCTTTTTGGTGGGGTCTTTGTCTGGTTTTGGAATTAAGGTGATGCTGGCCTCATAGAACGAATTTGGAAGTACTCCATCTCTTTCTATCTTTCCAAACAGCTTTAGGAGAATAGGTATGATTTCTTCTTTAAACGTTTGATAAAATTCCCCTGGGAAGCCATCTGGCCCTGGACTCTTGTGTCTTGGGAGGTTTTTGATGACTGCTTCAATTTTAAAGGAACAAAATTTTAAGGTGAATGTTTATGAATTGGTTCTGGTGTTTTTGGATCCGGCTTTCTAATATAATTAGATCTAAAGATGCTAATGACTCAGTTTCCAGTAGTAAAGAGAGCATTGATAGTCCATGATGTGATTTGGCCATAGGAACACACAAAATACTTCCACTGGATACTCCTAATCAACCACTTATAAAAAGCAAGGATCTGGGTAGCCCGGATGGCTCAGTGGTTTAGCTCTGCCCTCAGCCCAGGGTGTGATCCTGGAGACCCAGGATCAAGTCCCATGTTGGGCTCCCTGCATGGAGCCTGCTTCTCCCTCCGCCTGTGTCTCTGCCTCTCTCTCTCTCTCTCTCTCTCTCTCTCTCTCTCTGTGTCCCTCATGAATAAATAAATAAAATCTTAAAAAAAGGCAAGGACCTGGGTGCCTCTGTATATGATACTTATGAACATTTTCCTCAAGCTAACAAATATGATGAGAATGTCTGGTTCCTCCTTATGTTGCTGGACAAAGTTGGGGAAAAAGTGAATTAAGGGATTTGAATTTCCAACTCAAGCACTGCATAAATGACCTAAAAACTTCTATGAGTGCCTTAAAGGAGACCCTTATTTCTTATAGCCTAAAGCTGAGATTGCTAAAAATCAAATGAAAACATCCCATCCTATGAGTGACTGAATTACAACACAATTTGTACACCTAGCCTTGTAGGGTGTCTGTTGCTGAATAAGGGCACTCAATGTGATAGGATAGGGTCCTGAGTGTTGGAAGGGAAACATGTGGGAAGATCCTGGTGAAGCTGAGAATATTGAGCCCTTAAATTCTGACAAGTCTCCTTTGCCAATGGGAGTGGCCTCTCCATTCCCAGTGGAAGCAATCTCTCCACTCCCATCTGAAAGAATAAGTCCTACATTGTCTGAAAAACAAAACAAAACAAAAACAAAAAACAAAAAGCCAATTGTATTGGCCTCCTCGAGGCAGTTGCCATGAAAGACAATATTGATTCTTCTTGGGACCCATCCCATTACCCCTCTTTGCTTTGATGCCTATAACTAGATTCAAGTCCCAACAGGCCCTAAAAGGGAGGTACAAAATGTGACCCATTGGAGATGTGCCACACTCCAAAAGAACTACTTGAATTATCTAATTTATACAGACAGAAATCCAGGAAACCTGTGTGGGAATGAATATTAAAGGTATAGGATAATGGTGGAAGAAACATACAGTTGGATCGTGCCAAATCTACTGATATGAGCTCAGTAAGTAACGATTCTGTGTTTAATGGAGCAGCTCAGAGAGTTAAAAAGGACTATGGCAGTTCTTTGGTTGATTAACTGAAACACAGACCAAAATAAAGTCCTCAGTAAGTGAGTGAGACATGCCCAACCTGTGTTGGTTTAATGGAGAGAAAGGAATTCAAAGGCTTAGTGCGACTGCAATGGTAGAATGGATTTGTCATATAAGACCTACTCACGCACACTGGGAGGGTCCAGAAGACATGGATGGCTTCTACCACCACTGTGAGGAATAATTTGTGAGGAGAGCCCCAACAGCCTTAAGAGTTTTGTGGTTTTTCTTCTCTGTAACAGACCTCACAGAGGGAACTATGATCACTGAATTGGGAAACCTACATGCCACTAGAATAATTGGGTCCTGGATAGGAGGGGCCAAGCAGCAGCCTTCAGCCACCAAAGGCAAGGTGAGCATGGATACTGTCACCCTCAGCAGAGTCAAAGCAGCGATCAGAATAGTCTGACTTGTGCAGACTTATGGCATTGTCTAGTTCATCACGGTGTTCCTAGAAGTGAAATAGATAGGAAGCCTACCAAATTGTTATTTAATCTGTATAAGCAGAACAATTCTGGTCAAATGAGGAAAAGTTCAACATAAGTCATAAAAAAGAGAGTCATGGTCCTTCAATTAATTTCCAAATTTGAGCTAGTTTACAAACCCCAAATCCCTTGAATGAAGGGAAGGTCAGGGTCCCCTTGAAGAGGCACACTGCCAAAAATGCATACTGTGAATCTTTCTCCCAGTCTTCCCCTCTGGCCTCTTACCAGGGTGCATTGGGGAAAAGGAAATCATGAGAACTTTAGGGCAAACTGGACACTGATTCAAGGAGATCCAAGCCCTCCAGTCAGAGTAGGAGCTTATGGAGGTCAAACGATCGATAGAGTTTTACTGTTTTAAAAAAAAGATTTTATTTATCCATGAGAGAGAGAGACAGAGAGAGAGAGAGAGAGAGAGGCAGAGACACAGGCAGAGGGAGAAGCAGGCTCCCTGCAGGGAGGCAGGAGGGGAGCCCAATGCAGGACCTGATCCCAGGACTCTGGGATCATGACCTGAGCCAAAGGCAGATGCTCAACCACTGAGCCACCCGGGTGCCGCTCAACAGTTTCAGATCAGTCTCATTGCACAGTGGGTCCAGGGTGCCCCTCAACCCACTCGGTAAACATTTTTCTGTTTTAGAATGTGCGGTTGGAATTCACTAACTCAGCATTTGGCAGAACATCTACCTTGGTTCCCTAGCCAGTGGAGTGAGGTCTATTATGGTGGGAAAGGCCAAATGGAGACCACCAGAACTGCCTCCATCTGGGAAAGGAGTAAGCAAAATACTGGATCCCCAGAGGGACTGCAGAGATCAGTGCTGCCATTAAGGATTTCGAAGATGCAGGCGTGGCAACTCCAGCATCTCCACTCGACTTACCTGTTTGGCCCGTGCAGAGGACAGATGGATCTTGGAGAGTATGGATTATTGTAAGCTTAGTCAGGTGGAGAATCTGATTGCAGAGGCTACACCAGATGTGGCTTCATTGTTGGAGCAAAGTAACACATCCTCTGGTACCCGGTATGCAGCTATTGATCTGGCACCTTTTTTTTTTTTTTTTTTTTGTCTTCAGCTCTGTTAATAAAGGCCACTAGAAACAGGTTGTTTTCAGCTGACTGGGTCAGAAAGATACCTTCACTATCCCATGCTAGGTGTATATCAACTCTCTAAGTCATAGTTTAGGGACACAGAGATCTTTTTTTTTTTTTTTTTTGAAGATTTTATTTATTTATTCATAAGAGACACACAGAGAGAGGCAGAGACACAGGGAGAGGGATAAGCAGGCTCCATGCAGGGAGCCCGATGTGGGACTTGATCTCAGGACCCAAGGATCTTGCCCTGAGCTGAAGGCAGATACTCAACCACAGAGCCATCTAGGTCACAGAAGTCTTGATAGTCTCTTCCTTCCACAGGGTATTACACTGGTCCGTTACACTGATGACATTATGCTTACTAGACTTAGAAAATAAGAAGTAGCAACTACTCTAAACTTATTGATAAAGCATTTTCATGTCAGAGGGTGTGAAATAAATATGACTAAAGTTCAGGGGTCTTCCGCCTTGCTAGAGTTTCAGCAATGTGGGGCATATTCAGATTCCCCTTCAAAGGTGAAGAATAAGTTGTGGCCTGTGGCCCCTCTTATGAGAAAATAGAGGCACAGTGCTCAGTGAGCCTTTTTGGATTCTGGAGGCAACATATTCCTCCTTTGGGTGTGTTACTCTAGCCCATTTACTGAGAAACCCAAAAAGTTGTTAATTTTAAGGGAGGCTCAGCACAAGAAAAGGCTCTGCAACAGGTCCAGGTTGCAATGGAGCTTCTCTGCAATATGTTCCAAAAGGTTTATTGGTGCTTGAAGTGTCAGTGGCAGGTAGGGATGATTTTTGGAGACTTTGGCAAGATCCTATTGGTGAATCACATTGCAAACCCTTATGATTTCAGAGTAAAAACCTACTATCCTCTGCCGAAAACTACTCTCCTCTTGAGAAACAGCTCTTGGCCTGCTATGGGGCCTTGGCAGAGACAACACCTACTCCTTGGGCCATGACTAAGCTTACAATAGTCCATATTCTCCAAGATCCATCTGTCCTCTGCACAGGCCACACAGGTAAGTTGAGTGGAGATGCTGGAGTTACTGTGTGACCTGAGCAGCTACTCAAGATGAAATGGGTACAAATGTCCATGATCTCCACTCTTTTTCACTGTATTTTCTTCCCCAGCCTGCACCTATGGTTTCATGGGGAGCTCCTTCTGACCAACTGACAGAGGCAGAGAAGACTAGAGCCCTGATTTATGAGTGTTCTGCATGATTTGTAAGGACTACATAAAAGTAGAAAGCCACAGAACTCCATCCTCTTTCTGGAGTTCCCCTGAAGGATAGTGGTAAAGGGAAATAATCCTGGTGGGCAGAACTTTGAACACTGTATCTGGTTGTTCACTTTTCTTGGAAGAATTAGTGGCCTAGATGTACAATTATATACCCATTCATGGCAATGGCTAGTGGTCTGGCTTGATGATTAAGGATTTGGTAGGAATATAATTGAAAAGTTGGTGATAAGGAAATTTGGAGAGGAAGTATGTGGATAGACCTCTCTCAATGTGCAAAAAAATATGAAAATACTTGTGTCCAGTGTGATTGCTTATCCAAAGCTGATCTCAGCAGAGAAGGGCTTTAATAATCAAGAAGATAGACGGCCTGTTCTGTGAATGTCAGTCTGCTTCCTTCCCCAGCCACCCTGTTAACTTTCAATGGGCTTATGGACAAAGTGGTCATATGTATGCCAAGTTGACAAGAGATAGACTGCTAATGGTTAATATTTTTTGTCAATTTGACTGGGCCATTAGATGCTCAGATATTTGGTCAAACATTATTTTAGATGGAGGGTGATTTTGGCATGAGCTTAACATTTAAATAGAATGGTGAAGGAGATTGCTGAAATGCTGACCCTTTCCAATAAGAATGTATTCTTCTTGCCTGATTCCCTTTGATCTGCAATATTGATTTTTTTTTTCTGCTTTCAGACTTGAACTAAAACATTGACTCCTCCTGGGCCTTGATCTTACCAACATTTGCACTGGAATTATACCATCAGCTTTCATGGGTCTTTAGCCTTGATAACCACCACTGATCTTGGGACTTGCAGCCTCCATAATTCCATGAACCATTTTCTTATAATAAATCTCCGTCTCTCATCTCTCTTTCTTTCTCTCCTCCACCCCCTGTGCACGCATGCGCGCGCGCACACACACACACACACACGCACACTTTATTGTTTCTTTCTCTGGAGAACCTGACTGATACAGACTCTTAAAAAATTAACATCTTCATTCCATAAAGAGAATCTCTAATTCCATAATTTAATCTCTAAATTGTAGAGAATTTGTAGAATCTCTACAAAAAATTCTTTTGTAGTTGATGTTTTGTGGCAATTTCTGAACTATGCTGATCATACTTCTGAAGATTATTCTATAGCTTAATCATTGTTCTCAACCCTTACATTCCCTACTAGTAGAGAGTTAGGTTTTCTCCTCATATTTTCTTCTTGCATATGGCATATGTGTACATATAAGGCTATATTAGATTATTTGTGCACTTACTTTTATTTTCCCATGACTCACAACTAATCTCTAGAACAGGGACCAATTTATTTATCTTTGTTGGAATATCCAGCATACAACTCAATGCAGTGACAATTAATTGGTAGTAAATACCAGTTGAATTATTAAGAGGAATGCATAGTAAAAATCTCACTAGATCCTTAAAATCTGAGTCCTTAAAATCTTGCCTTTCTACCCCTTTAAAATAACATTTCCAAGGAAGCAAATGTCTTAGTGTGTCAGATATTTTGTAGTATAAATAATGTTTTCTGGCCAGCAACATTTTATGGTGCAGTTGAAATGAAGACTGCCAAAATGAGAACAGAGAGAGGCTATTTACTCAGAGTCAGCCACCATCACTAGCATTTGGCAAGAATTCAAAGGCAAGCAGTGGAGTGGGAAAGCTTTATAGTACAGAAGTGTGCTCTGATTGGAGGCTGTTGGTATGGCAAAGCTGGGGGCGGGTTAACTAGAAGTAGGGTATCTAATGTGATTGATTTGAGGAACATATTTTGCATTCTGTCTTTGGTCCTAAGACAGAAGCAAGGTCAAAAATTAAGGAAGCTGGAAGTCCTTGACAAAGGCCCAACCATTCTAGGCTGATTGCAGCCAAGATTGTTGTTTGGCTTTTTGGACTGGTTGCTGTAGAGCTTTTGGATCAGGGTTCTATTGCCCTATATTATCTGTCCATTAGTATAGTCAGTCTCTCGGTGTGAATTATTATAATATTACAGTGAAGTAATTAGAAAATAAAATAAAAATATAAAATTTCACATCATTTATACCAAGGAGGGAAGATACTGTGGCACATACATAGTGGTGATTAGCTGTTTGTCAAAAGTCCCCCGTTAATGATTGAGAATATAAATGCACAGGTTAAATATGTTGACAGTGGTAGAAAAGTGAGGTGGAATTTCTGAAAATACATACTGTGGATTTAAGTAATAAACTAAAGCCACACACAGCTTCTCTATTCTATGAAAAGATGCATCATCTCTTCTAGTGCACATTGTTAGAATATACGTTATTCTGATTTAACTTTAATTATGGCAGCATCAGCAAATTCCACACTGCCTCTCCAATTTAGAAGATTTTGCTGGCTGACTTTAGCCAGTTTATCCCAGCAGTTGGTCTACTAATTCACATTAGCCCCGTGGAAGAGAAAATTGCACTTAAGTAGAAGAGTGATGTGCTCAAATGATAAATGTTCACGAACTAAATCCTTCAATTCAGGAATATGAAAAGGTGAGAAGCAGAAACATTGGTTACTCATTTTTTTCTTTGAATTATCAGTTTCATCAATCATTTTCAAAACATAAATGGACTCTTTTTGTTCCCACTCAACTATGTCTCCCATATATTATCCAAGAAGAATGTATGCGTGTCACGACTCTAAGAAAATGATGTATATGCTATTGTGAAGTAGAGCATTTATTTTTTCAAAAATTGTAAAGAGAAAAAATTATTTTGCTCCCTTAGCAATATGATTGTTTTGCTAAAATACAAGTATTGTATTCTTTAGTTTTTCATAATCATTGTCTAATACATTTATATACAGAATATGTATGTTATGAATAAAGTACTTAAATGTTGTTTTATCTTTCATTTTCATACTTGCATTGAATTAAAGATGATCATTTATATCTTCAATTCCTCTGACAAGTCTTTCAAAGTTTCAGCACTAGAGACCACTAAGTTGCAAATAGTACAGCATCTTGCTTCACAAATTAAAGTGCCCTCAGTAGTAGAGAATGTATTCAAGTCCTTAGGTGCTAATTGGAGCCACATATGGGACTGATAGCATTTTCAAGGTTCTTTGGAGGTTCTGGAGGGTAAGTATGGTCAATTTCGTAAAGGGCAAGTTGTTTGTGTCTTTACATGGCTACCTTAGTAGTCTCTGATCATTAATCTCAGAGAAATGCTCATGAAAGTCTTTTTCACTGAAGAAAGAGGGCTGATAATATTTATTTTACCACTTAAACTATGTTCATGTGCAAAATGAACTACTAGTTGAAGCAACTCAAAGTTGTCTCCATTTCTCAAATTTAATTTTCACTATAACAATCTTATTCCCTTGTCTGACTCAAGGGTCTCTGATCCACTATTTGGGAAAAAGCTTTTACGGTAAGTAATAAAGCAAAAATATTTAGCTTTCCTTTGCATTGTTGGTTGAGACTGTTTCCTGTTGTAAAAAATATCTATTAAATAGACTGACATCTGACCCTTTATCACCAAACTCATATCTGACAATTTGTTATTCAGATGTTATAGGATATTTGATTTTCCATATTTCATTTTATCCTTTAGCATGCAATCTTTTGTTTCTATGTGAAGAAAATAATACATTAACTTAGTGTTTAAAAGCTGACCAGGGCATTCCTCCTAAAAAGCATTTATTGAAGCAAAATCCCACAATTGTTTTCTAGGTTCTTTTTTTTTTTTAAGATTTTATTTATTTATTCATGAGAGACACAGAGAGAGAGAAAGAGAGAGAGAGAGAGAAAGGCAGAGACACAGGCAGAGGGAGAAGCAGGCTCCATGCAAGGATCCCGACATGGGACTCAATTCCGGGTCTCCAGGATCACACCCTGGGCTGAAGGCAGCGCTAAACTGCTGAGCCACCTGGGCTGCCCTGTTTTCTAGTTATTATAAATTTATCTAAAAAGGTGAAATTTCAAATCAGTCTTTTTTTATTCAAGCCACCATTTTTAGAATCTTAGTTGATGAGGGCAAGAAAATGTGGAAATGAGATAACACACATCAATGGTGAAACAGATAATGATGCATGTGGTGTCTCTGCAGGCAACTATTCTCCCATTTTTGCCTCTTGGTTATATTGAAAAAAAATAGTGAAGAAATTACATTACATATTTTCTGAAATTTATTCACCAGCTATATTGATGTCAGTATTTTGTAAACTATTAATTTAATGGGGTGAAATCTGTCACAGAATGAAAATCTGTAACTTTACTCTTTGCTAAGATTATTGCAGCAACCTGGAATCCATACTCTCCCTCCAGGTCCTGTCTTCCTGAGACTGGCTGCATCAGGACCTCTGCCTTTGAAATTTTGAAGAAGTCTCAGCCTCTTCATTGGCTTGTGTTTATGATTACTATGAACACCATTGCCTGAACTAATCATATCTCTTTTCTCTCTTTTTCCTTTTGAAACTAAAGGAGGCTCATCAGATCAGTTGCTTTTCTAATAGCCTCCTCTGAAGAGTAAAAACCTCTGGGGTTTTTGTCATAGAAACCTAGGTGAAATTCTCTCATTATTTTTTACCTTTGTCCATATATGTTTCCCTATGTTATACCTAAATGCTGAATTGTATGGCGTCACCTAATAAATAACACAACATGAAGTTTTAGTTTACCCAAAGCCTAATTAAATGAAAGAAAAACAGAGCTTATTTTGTCAGAGTAGAGAAGACTAACGTGTATGACAGTTAATTAAATAAAAATAAGACATTACTGTGTGTGCGCTTCTTCCAACTTAAAGCGCTAAACTTTTGATTTATTTTTTAATTCTTAAATGGTGATATGTCAGGTTATTCTATGCAGAATATTATCTTTGTAAGATTGGCATTATTTTAGAGATAGAGTGTAACCGGGGATATAGATGAATGATTTAGAGATCATTTCGTTATCACAATTTCAAATTGCATCTTGATTGTAATCCCCATCATCATACGTTTTCTTTAAGCAAACATAAATGTTGGCCCCTTCAGTTATGAGATATGTTTTCCCACCTTGAGGAAGACAGAATGTTCATGAACATCTCATGATGAGGGGAACAGATGCCAGCCTGGAGTCCCAGAAAGAGCAATATCAAGCAGCCCACATATGATAGAAAATTTCATTTTCTGAAATTACCAATTGTTTTTGGGGTCCAGGTTAAGAATAATATTAACTTGTCTACAAGTGGCAATCTATATGGGTCAAGTCCAGTTGCTGCTGACTATAATAGTACCTGCCCTAATACTGGGATGTCTAAGGAATAGTGCCATTTAGAAAAGTAGAAAAGTGAAATTGAAGTATAAGATGACTATGTCTTCATTCTACGCTTTATTCACCCCGGCAATTTAAAAACCTCACATTTTGATCTGTTTGGGCATGATACCACTTAAATTCATCCATCCTCTATGTGTTCAGGGTCGGGATGATGAGTGGGGATGCATTATTTTAAGTATGTATTTCCATGGCCCTTGAAGGCTTAAGATAGACCCCTTTGAAAAGGAACCAAGAGACAAAGCAGATTAGTTCTCCCTGTGAATGCCTAGATATGCAGTCTAAAGAGTGTGTTTGGCCCACTGCTGGCAAGCTATTTAGTTCCTGCCAACAATGAATTCTCCAGGATGACAGCGGGATTTGTCAGTGGCTGCTGCTTGACAGGTGGAAGGGAAAGAGGTGCAAGAAGACAGAATGAAATCACACTGCTGCACAGCCTCAAAGGGTTCAGCATCGTCCTGGGGTGCAGCACACCACGGCAGCTGAGCAGGCAACGAGACAAACGACACTTTTCTGAGCCAAGAGTGTCATCCATGAGAGGAAGAGGTTCCACAGCTAAAGCTAATTTTTGAAATGTCTTATCTTAGGACTCATAGCTGCTAAGGGCACACTGAGGTCCAGCACAGTGAATGTCACATAAAAATTTAAATTACAAAAACCCAAGGGTTCGTATCTGGAGGTCAGGGGAAGGAAAGAGAGGGAGCACGAGGACATGCTTTTTAGAAGCATGGATTATTTGATCAGTGTCCACCCCAGAGCAAAGGTGATGTGGGAGTCGTCATGCTGCTGCTCTAGGTCGTTCACAGGGAGGTCATTTCCATCCCCCTGCACCTACTGTGTTACTGAAGCTCAAAGTACACTTTTTTTTTTTTAACAGCATCTCTCCCCAAAACATGCAAACTACTTTAAATAATTTCACCCAAACCTGAGAGAATAAAGTGACCGACTTGGTGTACCGTTCTCTAATTTAACCACTTTACAAACTCTTTTCAAGGGGAATTTTATCCAGGTATAATTTTCATCTTACGCACCGACTTTAGAATGTCATCTCTAGGTAAGGTGAGCACCATGGTAAGCCTGTGCATTTCCCTGGAAAAGGGCAAGAGGACTCTAAAGGCATGTCACAACTTGTGGGTAACATTCAAGCCAACAGCGCCACCCTTCCTAAGAAGAGCATTGCGTATGTTAGTATTTGCATTTTGACAGCAGGTGTCCTGTGAAATGCTTGCAAATCTTATGTGACTCCTGCATATGTACCCAAATTGTCACCAGAGGTTATTACTTCGCATAATAATATACGTTTAAAATAATGATTTTTATTTTCTCACATACTTAGAATAGTAGCTAGACCTATGGGTGAGAGCAAGATGGCTCATTGGGGTAGGGAAAGAAAATATTAGAATGTATGTATTTTTTAATATAAAAAGGAAAATTGATTTCATTAATTTTGATCATAAATGGACAATTTTGCCCTAAGTTTTTTTTTTTTTACATTTTTATTTATTTGAGAGAGAATGAGAGAGCTTGTGTGTTTGCATGCGTGCATATGGTGGGGAGGGGCAGAAGGAGAGAATCAAGCAGACTCCACACGGGGCTCAGAGCCCATCATGGGGCTGGATTCCAGGACCGGTGAGGTCATAACTTGAGCCAAGCCAAGAGTTGGTCACTTAACCAACTAAGCCACCCAGGCACCCGACCCTGAGTCAGTTTTTATGTCAAACAAAATTTATAGTGTACAGCACATGAATGCACTGAGAAATATTGTAAGTTTCTTAGGAATCAAAATATACAAGTATGCGATATTATCATTATTTATTTTCAATTATACACCTTAAGGTTGGGGCACAATGAGTATTTTTTATTGTTAAAATTCAGATCTGGATAACAAGTATTTCATGGCTGGTGTCTTAATAGCTTCATATTGATTTTAATAATGTGAATATTTGATTACTTATTTGACTAACTCAATTGTCAATTCAAAAGGTTGTTATAGGGATCCCTGGGTGGCGCAGCGGTTTGGCGCCTGCCTTTGGCCCAGGGCGCGATCCTGGAGACGCTGGATCGAATCCCACGTCGGGCTCCCGGTGCATGGAGCCTGCTTCTCCCTCTGCCTGTGTCTCTGCCTCTCTCTCTCTCTCTCTCTCTCTCTGTGACTATCATAAATAAATAAAAAAAAAAAAAAAAAAAAGGTTGTTATACCGGCAGCCTGGGTGGCTCAGCAGTTTAGCGCTGCCTTCACCCCGGGGTGTGATCCTGGAGACCCGGGATCGAGTCCCACGTCAGGCTCCCTGCATGGAGCTTGCTTTTCCCTCTGCCTGTGTCTCTGCCTCTCTCTCTCTCGCTCTGTGTCTCTCATGAATAAATGAATAAAATCTTAAAAAGCAAAAAGGTTGCTTTACCTACTGCAATAACCTACCTTCCTCAAAATATTAAAAATAAGTATATTATTTTTAAAAAAGCTTCATTCAGAGATAGCCATTTACACAGTTCAATGACTGTTTATTTTGGCCTTTCCAGAACGTGCCTTATTGTGTGGAATCATCCACATGTCTTAGGCAGAAATGTTTACCTTCACAGTAGAATTATTTGTGGCTTTAAATTTGCAAAAACTTCTTTTTCTTTCTTTCTTTCTTTCTTTCTTTCTTCTTTCTTTCTTTCTTCTTCTTTCTTTCTTTCTTTCTTCTTTTCTTTCTTTTTGCAGGGGGTAGGGGTACAAATTTCACTGCTGTTGGCCACCAAAGAGGCTGAGGTTTTTTAAATTTATTTTTGGATTTTGGTTTTTGGTATTGGTTTTGGTGGGGTTTGTTTGTTTATTTCTTAGTACTCTCATTTATTTGCAAAGGGAAATGCAATGCTCTGTTCCTTCTTACACTGAAGTAGTATCCCTGTTATTAAAGCAAAAGTAGTGGTTCTAAAAAAAAAAAAAAAAAAGTAAAGCAGATTTAAAAGAACCTTCCACTAATTAGTTCATGTTATTTAAATAGAAGAGCTAAATATACTCGTCTTTTGTTCTCAGTGGGAAACGATTTAACCTCCAGGAGACAAGCTGTTCTCAAACCTCATAGTATTAGGTTGCTAAATTAACAACCAAAAGAATATTAAACTTAACATTATAATAAATACTCATCTTTAATTTAAGAGTGGGGCTAACTCCAGACTTACTTTAAAAGTTGCCCAGGTTGTTCCTTTTTGGTAGCTTTTCCCTGTGGTATCTTCTCCCTACCCTTCCCACACATTCTGGTGGCTACTTCCAAGACATTGACTACATGGGCCCTTTCACTCCTGACCTAAGAACCTTACTTTTGTAGCCCCTAGAGTCTCAGAGAGATAAAGTTACATTTTATTATCCAAAGAATCACAGCTATAATTAGAATTTCATGCCAGTTATGGGGAGAGAAAGTATCAGGTAGGTCAGTGGGGGGACACGTTTGAATCTTGGGGAGCCTTCAAATCATAGCTGGTTTGAAATTGCCTATTTTCCTTTATAGGCCAAACTCAGAGAAAGAGACTTAATCTAAATATCAGGATAAAGTTTAGAAACATTTTTATAGCATACAGAATTTTTTAAGATGTAGAAGACTTTGTGAATTATCTAACCTAATCTCTTCTTCATATGACAATAACCTATAATTAAAAGAAGAAAGTTTTAAAAATTTCATTGTAATATTTATATAAATAAGACTATGAAATTGTAAACAGTTTTATGGAACACAGTTTTATATGCGAATTAAAGCATTACCCAAAGAATAGCTGTTAGGAACATTTCCAAGGTGCAAAAACAAAGGAAAACAAAAATTTCTCCAGAAATGGAAGATGCAAATAGATTTTAATCTCAGGTCATAAAAACCTTAAAAAACATCAGTGAGTACCCATGACAAGAAAATAAAAAGGGGTCCAGACATCCATTTTATGGGAATACGAATGAACAAAATCAAATTTTGGTACGAAGAAAGGACAGAACAGAAATAAAGTAATTGGAGTTGTGCACAGAAAAAGTTACCCAAGAGATAGAAACAGATCTAAGTGAAGATAAAAATCAACTACACAGATCTTAATAACTCTTATTGTCAATGAAAGTAGAATCCCAAAAGAGAGACTGGAAAGTTGAACAATTCATTGGCTGGCAATAGAAGAAAATAAAATGTGAAAACAGCTAGACAGGGACTTAGATGTTATTTTAAAGTTAATGCACTGTGAAAAGGAGCAGAGAAATGAACAGACCCAGCATCGCTGTAATAACCAAAGTTCAGAAAAGTTGGTAAGAAAATTCAATGCCTCTTTTTCATATTCTATACACAGAGGAAACAATCTGCCAAGAAATTTTTATAGTAGGTTTGACACCGAAGACTTTAAAAATCAGATGAACTGGAAAACCTCATTAGTTTAAAAAAGAGAAAAAGTATAATTATGTAGCAGAGTCATCTTTTAAAAAGAAGAAGAAAGAAAAATGACAACTCGGAAACCCAGTGGGACCATTTATAAAAGATGTTGGGGGCATGGGTAATGCCTTCTTCTGAAACCTAGCGTGTTTCTTTTTCTAGAAATGTTTTTCTGTATTTTGAGGGGCAATGGTTCCGTTACGTCCCTCCTCCATAACCCCAGTAAGTCTTCCTAACTTTGTGTCCCCAATTTCCCAATCATGAGCCCCACCCTGTTTCACACTCCAGGTTCAGCTGACAGGTGCACTTTCTGCTTTTAATTTCAACAGCTCCATCCTTAATTTTGATCGCATTCTTTTTCATGTTCAACAAGGACTTGGTCTGATGATTGCCCAACATGGCCTCACTGTTACCTGCATCTTGACTAAACCTTAGAAAGTCTCCTTCTTGGCTTTAGACTCCTGTTTTCTTAGAGCATTTAGAAAACTTAAAATGGTAAATCTTTCTCTGTCCCTTAAAGATGCAAATCCTTTTAAAGCTTCTTGCCTGTTTACAACCATGAATGTCTTTCTCCAGAACCTGAGAGCCATCCCTTTGGGATGTAATTGTCATGGAAGACAGGCCTAATCTCCAGTATCTGTGGGAGAGTAGAAGTCTTCTTCTTTGAAATCTCTTTGAAAGAGATTTGCCCAAGTTGTAAAACTGTCTCCTGCCATAAAGAATGGTTACTTTCCCTTTGAGTGAGGCATGTGGTATCAATGGCCTATGTTGCCCCCAACCCAGATCTTCAAAGGTTTCCTGTCCCTTTTTTTTTTTTTTTTTTAATCAGAGTGTAACTCAGACTCCATCCTGGTTTCTCTCCTCTTTCCCAGCAGCCTTAGAAAAAGTTATCCTTGCCCGTTTAACTTTGCGTGGTGCGATTTTTTTTGCTTTGACAACATTATTTCAACTTTTTCCGATAAAAAACTCTTTTTAAAAACTCTTCCTGTTTGCTGGGTTATCTTAAGCTTAATAACATGCTTAGCGGTCCCATGCTTCCCAAATATCCCTCTAGTTCTCTAGTTATTGACCTATTTTTTCCTCTGTTATCCAATTTCAACTATTAGTGCCCGCTCACATATTCCATCAATTTTCTCACCTACAATTTATTCCTGAAATTACTGAATTACTGAGCTACCACCATTCCGTGGTAATTTTTCTAGCTCATGTACGCATACACATCACACACTCAAATCTGATAAACACTTTGTCAGCACTTTGCCGTATTGTCATTGACTATTTCCATTCTCTTGAAATTCTTTTCTTGGCTTCTGTGACAACACATTTACTTCCTTTGGCTCTCTTCCTTCCTCCTTACCCACTGTTTCCTAACCCCCTTTGTTGGATTCTATTTTTCTGGATTCTAGTTTTCTGGATTTCTAATTTTCTATTAATATTCTTAATCCTTGCCTGCTTCGCATATCATCTACATCCAATAATGCTTGTCTGCACAAGCAACCCTCCTGACTTCCAAACTCAGATACTCAACCACTTCTTAGATATTTCCACTTGATTCTTAAACAGGCTCCTCAGACATAATATGCTCATCATCTGAACTCACCTTTCTTTCATAAGATCCTTTTCTCCCTTTGTCTCCTATCTCTGAGCCTGGCACAAAGATTCATATGGTCTCCTAAGTCCAAATTCTATCAAATATTTTCCACATCCCCCTTCTCTTTATCCTACACATCCAAATAATCACCAAATCCTGCCTCTATAAACCTTCTTAAAAATCAATCCTTTCTTTCCAGTCCTTTAGTGAAGATGCTCATATTTTGCATGATTCATTGCTAGTAGCAAGTGTTATTTGTTCATATGGTTTTGTCCCCACCCCCTATCTATCCTCCATTCTTGTACAAAAGTGATCTCTCTAACATATGTATCTGACCTTCACTCTTACTTTGGTTCAATTGTCTCAATGGCTTCCTGTCTCCTACAGAGGAAAAGAGCAAGTTTTTTAAGAAGACCTATTGAGCACCTGTGACCTGGATCCAGTTTATTTCCTACATTATATCAACCCTGTTCTTTTCCTTGCAATTCAGCAGTATTGATGTCTTTGCTCCTTAAGCTATTATTAACAGCTCATTTTATTTCCTGACACATTGTCTCAAAATTCTTCCCCTTTATTTGTTAAGACTCAGCTCAGATTTTACCTTCACTGGGTAGGGTTTTTGCCAAGCTACACACCCCCCTTACTTGATGACCATTTACTTAGTATGTGACATAAATAGGGCATCACTGAGGTTCAATTATAATTAAATTACAAAATATTATATAAAATCTATATTTATAGCTTTTTTAAGTGCTGAAATATTAATTGGGAAAAGCATGGCAAGAAAAAAATGAGAGTGAATTTTCAAAGGTGGTTTAAAAGAGAGGTGCTTTTTTCCTTTTTCTTTGTAAGTTGAGAAGATATATAATGTACCAGGGTTTGTTTAGTAAGAACCCTTTCGAAACACTTCCTATGCTGAAAAATATTTATGGAATAAGGACACATCAAAATTCTGTCAGAAAGCACACTATATCTTGTTATTTCCTCAATATTTCAAGATGATCACACAATTTCTTCAATTCCAACTAGAGCTAATTTAATGAGAAAATACAGAAGCTTTCTCTCTCTCTCTTGCTAAAGGGCAGATCAAGGAAGTTCTAATATGTTTTTTTTTAAGGCATACATTTTAGTTTTTACAGTAAAACTTTTTCAGCTTACTATCCTCACTTGTACATTTTAGCTTACATTTTGGGATCAGTCAGGTTTTCCCTGGCAAGAGAAAAGGTAATGGCAAGATAGTGAGTTTATACTAATTACATCACGTTATGAGTTGACAGATGCTAATTAACTGAACTTAGAGCTGTGGGTACAGTGATTTTTATACAATTTTGTAACGGAGCATGAAAATATACCCTTTAATAACATTTACTAAATATTTACCATGCACCAGGTCTTCTCCTAAGTACTTTGCATGAATTAATGTACCTAATCCTCTGAACATTCCTTTGAGACAGGTGTTACTCTTTTTTTTTTTTTTTTTTTTTTTTTGCAACCAAGGAAACAGAAGAACAGTTTTAGTAACTTGGTCAAGGTCACACAGGTAGAAGCTGGCAAGTAGAAAGTGGCAAGTGGTTTGGCTCAAAACTCATGTCACTGAGTTTTAAAATTTTCACTAAATAAAATATAATGTTCTGATAACTTTTTAATTATGCTTCTCTTTATATCATTCAAATATTAATAATATACTTGATATAAAATTTCTTTTCAATTCTGGGGGCTATCATGTGTTTTCTTTGATAATGCATATTCACATCTGTTCTCATCATCGTTCCCTATTTTTTTAAATTTATTTATTCATGAAAGACACAGAGAGAGAAAGGCAGAGACTAGGCAGAGGGAGAAGCAGGCTCCATGCAAAGAGCCTGATGTGGGACTCAATTCTGAGATCGTGGATCACGCCCTGAGCCAGGGGCAGGTGCTCAACCGCTGAGCCACCCGGGTGTCCCACCCTATTATTTTTGCCATAACATTTCTCAAATGCTGACTTGAAGTCATGTTATCATTTATTCAACTACTTTTATAATATTTATTATCTGCACCCATTCTTCTAAGATCTTTGAAAATATCCTCTTATTTAATCTTTATAATACATCTATAGATACTTTTTTTTAATGACAGGTGACAAAACAGAGGCAGAGAGAGGTTAAGGAATATTTCTAAGGTCATACAGCTGGAAAATGTTGAAGCTGGGATTTGAATTCAGGCATTTCACATACAATTGGAACCTATGTTCCTTATGAGGTTATGCTGCCTATGCTTATCAGTATTTAAAATCAGTTGTTTACATTGAACACAATCTCTTCGAGCAGAATGAAATCTCTTGTCTGTATATTTGATCTATTAGCACACAAAAAGTGTATAAAAAAGTTTCAGGATTATTAAATTATTCTCATTTTATACGTGGAAAATTAAGAGACACGCAAAAGAAAGGAAGCAGAGACTTAGAATTGATAGTTCAACAGTTGTAAACCTCTCAAAAATCAGGACATCCTGCAGCATTCCATGTGGTAACCTTTAGAAGCCCTTTGTAAAGGAATGGATAACTACTAATGCTCTTTGGGGGCAATGCCAATGTAGAAGTTTAGAAGACCTGCCAAATTTCACACTATTAAGTCATCACTGAGCTGAGACTAGAATAGGGGTGCTGATAGAATTGCTAATCCAGTTGCCACAGTTTACATATGTTGTGGGTTTATCTTGCGGCATACACTGTGCAAATTCCTTTATGTTTGCCAAAGAATCATCCCAGCAAGTGTAGGATGGCCACTCATTTAATTTCCATTTGATAGGTCCAGGAAGCAAAGGCTTGGAGAAATTAAACAATGTTAGTTTCCCAAGCTAATGAATTTTGCTAGCTGATAGGTGGAGAAGCCCAGATTTTAATTCATTAGGTTTGTCTCTGGAGCCACCTTAGAGGTTGCCAAAAATCAATTTTTACTTTTCGAATTAAAATTTTATGTTGGCTCTCCAGAATGAAAGCAATGAATCCACAAAGGAGTGACTGTTGGAAGGGGATGTGAAAAGCAGGAAAAGAAAGAGCTTTGATATTCGCAGGGCCACATTTTGTAAAATTTGTCCATAGAAATGTAGGTTGTCTGTCTTGCTATTTCTCTACAGCAACTATGAAAATTGTTACTAGGGTAAAAGGAAGTTATAAAGAAGTTAGAATGCAATTTGTAGCTGTAGAAGAAACAGTATAGCCAGTGATTAGAAACATTTTTTTTTTTTTAATTTGAAGACATGCCTCAAGATAGAAGAAAATGAAGGAAAATAGAATAACAAGGTCGGGGTAGCAGATGTATCTTCGTGGCTGTCGTAGAGACAAAAGGACAAGCGAGTAGCTGGCAGGAAGCCCAGAAACCCAAGGCTGACACTTTGAACATTCTTTCATAGCAAGCCTAAAATCAGGACATGAATGAGAGGCCTCCACCAGGTAAGCAGAAGACACAGACAGCTCGGTGACAGTGGCCCATAGTGTGTCCGTGAGCACTTATCCTGCAGCAGGGTAACAAATATGAAAGGGTGACAAGAAAGGACAAAAGGAAAATCAAAAGCTTCTATTTGCTACACTGAGCTTTAGAGTTATGAAGATTTTATCTTTTTTTTTACTTTATTATTAAAATCTTTTTTCTCCCTAAACTTTCTTCATCTTTTCTAGGATAGTATTCCTCACTCTCTGTTCATGATTTCAAAACTTCTTTCTCTACAGCCATGATAAGATACTATCTGAAAATAAATGACATTGTCATGGCTTCCTTGTTCAACTTTTTCATATTTAGCTTTCATTGTGGTGCCCACCACTCCTCCTCTCTTTCCCCCAACCCCCTGGGGCAATAGTTTATGCTTGGGTAAACTGTATTATCTAAACTTAGCTATTTTGAGTTTCATTTCTTTACACTCAAGTTCTTTGTTATTTGAGAGTGGATGTTAATGAGTTGATCTATTATGCCTCGTGGGCAACCCATCTGCATTTTAACTGGCACATTTTAAATGCCTGACTCCATAGAATAAAATTGTAATGTTAACATTACAAGGAAAGAGCCTTTAAGGGAACATGTTCTCCTCAAAGCATGTCATTCTGGTGGGGTTTGTTTAATTCCTTTCCCCAAAAGCAGCCTCTGCCTCTATTACTCAATCCAGTACTTTAGGGGCTAATTTATTGACACTTCTGGGTGTTCATTTAGTAGCTAGGTATTCCTTACCTACTATGTATCAGGTACTAAGCTTGGCACCAGTGTAGAGAAGATGAAAAAGGCACTGCCTGTACTCAAGGAGGTCAAGGCTAATAGAGGAGACTAATACATAATGACAAAGGCTATATATTGCAATATAATGGCAAAAATAAGCATAGACTTCAGGGGCTTTTAAACAAAAGGTATCCAACACAGGTGACAGTAGTATAGGGAGCAGTAGAAAAATGAGAGGGAACTTCTGGGTGACCTGATGTTGCAGTTGTACAAGTATCAATTTGTATTTATGTTTTCAAGTACCAGTTGACACAAAAATATGTAAGAGAAAGAGGAAGGAGGCAGGAAAGGGAGGGAATCCTAGAGATAAGCAATGGCATTAACAAGAAAAATCAAGGTGTGTGTAGAGCAGTAGTAGTTCTATGTATATAGACCATCCAGTGTGAATATGAGAGGGATAAGAGACAAAGCTGGAGAGGTAATTATGGGCCAGTCAGATCAAACGTCTCAATGGGAAGTTTTCCTTTATTTTTTTCTATGTCCAAATATTCTTAAATTTGAAAGACATATTTTAACCTAGAATAATGGATCTTCGAGGTATAATGTTAAGCAATACTTCCTGTATTGATGGCCATGGCGTAATGGTTGGCATACATCAATTACCTTCTTATCTCTCTCTTTGAATTTCTCTACCATTTTTAATCTTCTCCCTGTATTTACTCTCAGGGACACTGACCTTTGGGGATGAATCTTGTCTTGGGAGTTCAGAATTTAAACATTGTGGTGAAGGTTCCCCCCACCCTCATCTGAATCAGGGCTACATTTAAGTATATAGATTTATAGACCCTGTTTTAAAAATTGCACATGCTTAAGAATCTGCATATACCATATTTAGAGAGTGTGAAAGATATTACTTTAATCCATTTCCCTTTTTTCCAAAGATGACAATGAATAGGTCACCAGAGAGACTTTTAAGTAAAAGGAATCAGACTCTCAGATGGGTTTCTCAAGTCACCAGCTTTCGTTCATTTAAATCAGGTGTCGAATGTGACATCTGTCTTTAAAGGATCTCTTACAGGCATATACCATGAAACTAGCAGCACTATGGTCTTAAACAAGACAGTTAAGCTCTAGAGACCTCAGGATTTTCTTTAATAAAATAAGACAAATACAAGTACACATGTATACTTGGACACTTCTGTGTCCAAAAAATCCAGGAGTCTATTCAAAGACCTGTGATGGGATTTTTTTCCAAAAGGAAAATTTATTTGTGAGACTAATATTCTTAAATTTTCAATTTAATATTTTGAACATATATACACACATTTCATATTGTAATTATAATTCACCTGCATACGCTTACACTACTGAAATTATGTTTTGTTTTCTTTTTAATTAACTGTACTTTAAAACTTGTTACAATTTAGTTTAATTGAATTTTAAAATATTTAGTTGTGGCACTTGGAGGAAAATGTACTCACAATATTTTTGCCCCATTTTTTAAAATGTCTTAGTCCTTTGGAGATGCTAAGTTAACATTAAAGGGAAAAAAAAATCTAAGTCCTCCTTTGATTTGACCTAAGAAGACTCCCAAAGATTTGCCTTATCATATACCTGAAAAACATCTCACAGTTTTCATGTAGAAACATGGCATCTTATATGAACTTGGAAAATGCTGAAAAATTGAATTTTACTTTTGAACACAAATGTTCCTGGAAAAAAATAATTTCCATTCTTTGTTTATCTTTTCACATAAAATGATAATTGTAGACATTTTCCTGGTCTTTCCTGTTCATCTTGGCAGAGAATGGAATTTAAGTTCATCCTCATAAATTTCCTCAGGGACCTAACATATAATCACTGTCAAGATATTTTGATAGATGACAGTTTGGAAAGATTAAGTGATTCATCTAACGTGACACGATGAAGTCCCGGTGCAGAGCTGAGAATGGAATTCAAATCACTGGGGTAATCATTAAGAAATCTCTATCTTTTATTTCAAAATGGAATTTAGTTTTCCTATTGAATTAAACATTTGTTATAAGCCATTTGTTGAATATAGATTATTATTCAATCTATATTAATATATAGATATAATATTCAATCAATTATATTCAATCTATATTAATACTTGGATCCACCTCCTAGACTTTTCCAATAGAATGTAAACACTCATTCTCTATCTTGAGTCATTCCAGACACACTAGTCTTCATTATAATGTTTTCTGAATATATACATGATAGACATTCATCACTGACTAAATAAATGCTATCTATGTAGTAAGAAAAACCTTTCCCCTAAAGACATGGTTTCAGGCTCTGCCTCCATGCACCCTCTGCTTCTGTCCACTTTATCAAATCCTGATAAAACATGCTGTAGTACATTTAAGTATTCCCAAGACTTTAGCCCTTGGAGCTTCTGAAAGGTATCTCATATCATCAGCTCTTACTTACTGCTGGACATACCCTAAATATCAAATAAAAATATGTTGAAAATCAGAAAATGTAGAAAACCAATGAAAACAATAGAGCATTTCACTAAGTATATTATTGAGATAATCAAATTGAACATTTTGTTTAAACATTTTTTTAAGATTTTTTATTCTAATACATGATAATATGTTGGTTTGTTATCTAGCCATAGTACCCATTTTGCTTTCTTTATATACATGGCTATGGAACTACAAAATAAAATAAAACCAGATTCCAACTCGAATCTGTTTCAACCCTCTCAATTAAAAATTAACCATTTATTTTAAACAATTATTTATCTGTGTAAATTTTAAATGGTAATGGTTGCCCAGATTTAATTGAATGGGGTTTATTTAAAGCAACTTAATATTGTTTGAAATTAGGTTTTTCTAAATATTTAATATTATAAGCAAAATTGTAACTAACATGATTGTGAATGAACTGCCTTTTTCAGGACTGTTGGCATGGAATTGGTACCTAATACGTATGTTGAATGCATTAATGAATGATAAAAAGTGATAATTCTTACCTTTTTTCTTTTGGAAAACAATGAACTAAAATCATGCTGAAACTACTTAATAAACATGCTTGAAAAGTTCTTGACATTTTAAATTATATTTTTATGGTAAGGTATATGTCAAATATGGGAATCAGAAAAACAATACAAAAAGATTATTTGATTACAATTTCTTTGATCATATGTTTATATTTTATTAAAAAGCAAAAAACTATCTTTTTATAGATAGATTTCTAGGTAGTCTTTAGGTTAATTGTGATGCCATAGCAAATGAAGAGTTAAGGATATATGGTGACTTTTTTAAGTATAACTATGAAGATTTTTTTTTACTTTTTATTTTCTTTCTGCTGGGTCAGTTAGTAGGTAGTGGCAAAATTTTCTCCACATCCATAATATTGACCTCTACTTTGAGAATAGGGATCTTTCCAGATCAATTTAATGTCTTGGGTTAGTGTTTAAAGCACTTAATTGTTAAGTAAAATTTTATTTATGATGTATGAAATGAATAGCTTTTGTGACTGCCTAAAACTGTTCATTTACTCTTTTGAATAAATTTAAGAAATATCTCCAGTGTGTTGGGCCTTCAAATCTGTCTGATGATTTCATAACTATCTCCTGAAAAAATTTAGATGGTGTCCATGCTACATTTTAACTGGGGAAAAAAGACATAAAATTAGTATAGTTGGCAGTAATTTTACACTAAACAGAAATTAATATTATAGTACACATTAGTCCTTTCAGAATCGTATTCACCATAAATGTTGCCTCATATTTTTTTAAGATTTTATTTATTTATTCATGAGAGACACAGAGAAAGAGAGGCAGAGACATAGGCAGAGGGAGAAGCAGGCTCCAGGCAGGGAATCTCATGTGGGATTTGATCCCAGGACTCCAGGATCCAAAGGCAGATGGTTAACCGCTGAGCCACTCAGGCATCCCATCTCTTATTTTTTAAAAAACAAAATTTCATTTACGTGTTCACAAAATACTAGGAGAAATTGTCGCCACTATCGGAGCAGCAGAAAGGTCAGCATCATGTGTAGACAGCATGATTCTTTGGGAAGAGACCATTCACAGGAACAAATGACCCGACTTTAACATGACTTACTCTACCCTAATTTTTTGTTAGCTGTCTATCCAGTATTTAAAAAGCAGAGCACAGCAGAAAACATGAAAAGTAAGTATTCTGGGTCTTTCTGGACATGATATTACCTGGGGTTTTTAAAGTGCTTTTGTCTCAAAAGGAATTTTCATAGATTTTAGTAGTTTTCCAGTAAATGATCACATTTTTAAAAGATATTGGACATTTCAATAGAGTTGCAGATGAAATGGGATTGACCACTTTCTGTATAATGATGTGCACACACAAAAAAGAGGACTCTAACCTCCAAAGATAAAAGCTGAGAGTTGAGATAATTGAAGTCTAAAACATTTTTGGAGGATGTGTATACCGTAACTTCAGATTTCTTTATTTGATCTCTAATTATCAGAGTAAGGGTCACCTTTCACACTTGAAAGGGATTATAAACATATAAAGTCTTTTCCCAGAAAGGTGGTGTTGTTGAAAGACAGAGATTCAAGAACAGTTGAGATAAATTAATTGATGGTGGATGCACGTCAGGCTGTCAAAGGAAGTTAGAGATCTTCAGTGTAACATTTTGAGAAACCACTTACTGGAATGCTTAAATGATTGATCTGCTCCAGGATGACATTTTTCTCATATTTTTACACTTTTACTGGTAATAGAGACATTTAATGTTTCTTGTCAATTTGTTCCAATAATTGTGTGGCTGCAAATTATTCGTTACATTGCCAGAAAGTCATAACCCTCGTTTTTAACTCCTAAATCCTAAGGCAGTCCTTAAAGGAGAACAAGGACCCTGCATCATGCAGCTGCAAGGGCCTCTTTCTTGGATTAATGTGTGTGTGTGGGGGGAGGGTAACTGTTCTGTGCCCTTAACTTTTTGGGGGGAATTGAATCTCTTCTGCTTTTGCCAAAGAGCATGAGCAGATTTTTTCACAGAAGATGCTCCAAGAACACTGATCTATTCCTTATTCAGAATAATTTTCTGTTTTCTCTCCAATTTTAGTGTTTATCCAACTCTTTGACTTTTGTATTGCAAGATGCTCCTAGACACAAGATTTATATTTTATGCCACATCATTTTTTTTTTGGTATATCATTTCTACTCTTGGTCATAATGTTCTATATATGCATATATGTATGAATGTATCTCTATGGTAACATTCTTTAATGGAGAACCTGTCTTGACTAACTAAATGTGTTTATCTGTGTGTATCTTTTCTTCCCCCCATCCATATTGCAAATTCCTCTCTGGAGTAAAATTTCTTATAGGTCTAGCACTATCTTATAGGAATAGTTCCTAAAGGGATATTGAATTCATTAAGAAAGTGAAATATAGATTTTGTTATGTCTCACTTCTGTGACTTTCACCAGACCATACATGAGTTCAGTGTTTGAGCTTTAACATCTTTATAATTACAATTTTAAATTATGAGATCTCCGAAGTCCTTTTCTCCCCTAAAATTTTATGGTTCTGTTATTCTAAGGAAATTCCAAAATATACATATTATACTGTGATCAGAAAAGATAACTCTGGGAGAAGGGAAGTTGGTGGGTAGAGAGGGAGGTGGATTAATGGAGAATGAAAATGTGTTATTGCATAACATAAAATCAATGTACCTTCAAAAGATTCTCATGCTCATACTATTGGCTAAGAAAGGGGAAATGGAAAACTTTTGGGAGGACAGGATTTTTAAGTCTTTAATAGTAAGAATATAAAATTTCTGGCACACAAGATTGATAAATTAAGGTGGAATTATAATTTTTGATATCATTTTGGTATTGGCCTTAGCTGCATTAATTAATTAATTAATTAGACACTGATGATGTATGAATCGGTTAATTTAATACGTAGATGGTTGTGGAGTCTAATTTTTTTTTCATTCCAAAACTCACAGATAACAACTAATATGGAAAGCCAATGTGTAAGTGACATTTACAGAGTCATGCAGACTGAATCACATGAGAAACATAGTATAGTGCAAAGAAAGTAGACTTTTTGTGTTACATGATGATAAAAATATCTATTTTCTAGTTTTATCCTGAGAAGACAATGTTATGTCAAAGAAAGCTTAACCAAATGCTTATCGTGTGACAAATACACAGTAATTAGTGGTTTAAAAACAAATTAGGAAAAAAATACGTTTTTTATATAGCTAATATTTAAATACTTTGTCTTAATTTCAGCTATGAATGGATTTTTGTGTTTACTTTTTCTTGTTTTTATGTCATCCGTATATTGATGGCATCTGTCTTTTGATAAAGTACTGCACTAATCTAGAAAGAAGGAATTTTCAGTGATGCTGCTCACGTTTCTGTGAAATGGAAGAAGCTTTCGAACTCAGCTTCAGTCTGGAAGTTAGACTGTCAAAACTTGCTGAGGAAAATAACTTTTTTCCATCAATTTGGTAAGAAAATAAGATATATTAAGAGCTAACTAAAAGTTTTGAGAATTTATCACATGTCAAATACTATGGTCTTTATATGCATTATCTCATCAAATCCTCAGAATAATCTTATGAGTTAAGAAGGAGCACTCTGCCTTTTACAATGATGCAAGCACTGAAGTTCAGAGAAGTTCAATAATTACAACAGTTCACAAATCTAGCAAAAGAAGGCGAGCCAGGACTTGAATGCAGGCAATTTGACACTGGATTCTATGTACTTACTACTTTTCTATATCGGTGCTCCAGAAACTAGCCCCGTGGCATCCCTGATATATCAAATTTTATTTTGCCTTTGCTGGGTCTCTAATCTATCAAAACTTGAACAAGTTAAATGCGTAGAGCCTGAATTTCCTAATCTATAAAGAGCAAATAATTGCATTGTTAGGGTTTTATAATAATTAAAAATATATAAATACAAAATGCCTAATAATAAATCAGGTGTATAGACTATATGATAACTGAGACCATCATCTGAGAACCTAGACAGTGACATATGCCCTTTAAAAGGGATAGATACAGGGAAATACAAATGGAGAGTAAAGGTAAGAACATAAGTGGCTGTCATCTGCATTTACTACAGCAATGGGGCAAACAGGTACTTATCAATGCAACTGATTGACATAATATGTCTATTTGAATATAATTCTCTTTAAAATATCATACAATGTCTCTATATAAATATAATCTCTTTTAAAAGCTGAAGTTTGAGGCACCTAGGTGGCTCACGTGATCTTGATTTACACTCAGGTCATGATCTCAGGGTGGTGGGATTGAGCTCTGAGTCGGGCTCCATGGGGTTTCTGCTGGAGATTCCCTTTCTCTCTCTCTCTTTCTCCCTCTGCTCTGCTTCTCTCTCTCTCTCTCTCTCAAATAAATAAATAAATATTAAAAAAATAGAAAAGCTGAAGTTTGAGAATAGGGGAATTCTGATACTACATAACAATGATTAAATTACTTGATACAAGAGAATTTCTGAACTACCCAGATCATGAAACATTTTGAGACCCATAGAGTGAAAGTAGTTAAACCTGGAAAATGGGAAAGAGAGAGTTGATCTGGGCTAAGACAAAAGCAGTTTCATAGCCACATTTGGCCAAGTGCTTTTACCGAACCACCAAATGACAAATAAAAATTTAGATCATAACTCCTCCGGCGGCTGTAGTTCTGAAATATAATGCTGTAAAAACTAACAGGTGGTATACTCTTTAATTTTCGTTGTGCTGGTCAGAACCCATTCAGGTACTATTGTAATTTGATAGATAGGTATGAAGTAGCTATAAGACCATCAACACTAACTGTGAATATACCTCTTATCCGCAACAATCAATGAACTTTATTATTAAAGAAACCTAGGTGTAACAAGATTTCATGTCTTGAGATTGAATTAAGTGTTTCATAACCTGCCAAACTCAAAAACTTGGCTACAGCGAGACAGGAACAAGTATCTTTAAAGAACCTTGACCTCTTTCTTTGGCTGCAAAGGCAATAAATAACACAGTCCATCATGAGTCACTACTGAAAATTAGTGGGCTATTCAACTTATATGTTTAGTTTGTAAGTCGCACAAATACAAATAGTTTGGGGCTTTTTCAGAAATAACGCATTAAAAATTAGTGATTATTTTCTCATTAAAATGGGTAAAATGGATAAATGTTTGAAACATTGATAACTTATGATCTTGAGATAATAGAGAAAAGTAAATTATGTTTTTATGAGTTATCATTAAGTTTCAGAAAAATGGGGAAAAAACCCAGAGTCCCCTTAGAAGGATGTGTTACATACAGAAAGACCAAAAGAACTGTGAATCTCTACATATTATGATACACAGCCAACTAAATCTATAGAGATGTAAGTGAAGAACAAAGTTGTTCACTTTCAGCAGTGAAATGAGTAATGGAATTAGGGGGATTTTGAAACCAAGAGAAAGGAATTTAACACTTAACAGGTTCTTCCCTGAGAGTAAGTAAAAATGTAGAAGAATCAAATACACATCTGTTACAGAGAACGTCTTTCTTTATTAGCACGCACATCATTAATTAGGGAGATACTAACTTCAGGATAGTAGTTAATTAACTGTGAGATCAATACGTAATGGTGATTTCACTTTTTACATCTCTCTAACAGCACCAAACCAATAAAGAGCAGTTATGTTTTTGAGTAAAACTTATCTGACCAAAACCTCAAAGTGAATAGTTCCTGAGGCTTTCATCAAGAAGGGAAAAATGGTTGAGTTAGTAAGATTTGGGTGTTTAAGCAAAGCTAAGAAGATTATACAGTAAGACAAGGTATTTGAGTATATAAATATTATAGCTTTTAAAAATTTGTCACAAATAAGATTATTCAGTATTTCATAATACTGTTTATACATGGATAGACTTTCAATCAAATTTATTCTGTTTATATCATGGTCAGGATTCCTTTTCAGGAATATATAAATTTTATCATCCTCTCACTGAGGTGAAGAATTCTCACATTTAAAATGAGCACTTTGGGGGCACCTGGGTGGTTCAGTCAGTGAAGCATCTGACTCTTGATTTTGGCTCAGGTCCTAATCTCAGGGTCATGGAATTGAGCTATGGGCTCTGTGCTTAGAGCGTCGGGAGTCTGCTTGAGGATTCTTTCTCTCCCAGCCCTCTGCCCCTCCCCTCCAGCTGTCTCTTTCTCCCTCTGAAACAAATAAACAAATATTAAAAAAACAAAACAAAACAAAAAAAACAAAAACAAAGTGAGCACTTTCAGGTCATTGAGGAGATTCTTACTTTCTAGTGAAGAAAGACTTTGATCCAATCTTAGACCCACATGAGATGGAGGGGGAATATCTTTTGTACAATACTTTTTAATCTACTTGGGAGAGATTTTAGTTATAGGAGCTTTGTTCCAAAGACAGTGGCATCAGGAAAGTGTCCCAAGTGTCTATTAAAGAATATAAATGTTTGAGGCCAAACATTAACCATCCTGAAACCTCGCATGAAACCAAAGTGCAAAATATTAAAATCATTCACTTGCCTTACTTCTGTCTCTCTGAACCAAGGACTTGGCATTCTTCCCCCAAAGCACAGGATCTGTGTTTTCATAATGACTTTTCATTGTTCCAACCTAATTGCTTTAGAATGTTGTTACATTTTGCATTTTTATGGTCCTCTTGATATAGACCTGAGTTAATACATGAAAGGCACTTAGAAGACTATCATATGGTAAGTACTTAATATATGTACACTATTATCATCATTTTTAAGATTTTCACTGGTTAGTTTGTAATGCTCTATGTAAGATGGGATATGTAACAGGCTATATGGGGAGTTGGACACTGGAAGTGCCCCCCCAAATTTAAGCAGATATAAGGTATCTGAGAAGATGTTCGTGAGTACAGGAAAGTTTAAATGTTCCAGAATCCTTTCATAAAAATGGAGTATAAAGAGAGCTAAACCAAAGACTAACAGACACCATTTAAAACAAAACTAGTTGAAAAAGCATCTGGAGAGATATAAACATAATAATTGGGATGATTATTAAAAAATTAAATAAACGTTTACCTCTAGAACAAAGATACAATGGTGATTTAATGAAGAGACGGTGTGTGAGATATATTCACAACAATTCAACATGAATTGGGGGAAATAAGACGTGTTCATAAAAGGCAGAATAAGTTTGCTAATTGCCTTGTAAATGTATTATAGGTCCTAAACAAAGAAAACTGGTGATTTTAATCTATTTTCACACATGGTTTTGAATTAACGGATGTAGGAAATGAGTACCATTGGCTGATAACCTCGCAAAAAAGAGTCAAACCAACATGACAAACCTTTTGATGAACACAGTACAACCTCACTTTGAAGTAGGCATAGTGAAATAGGTGAGATTGTATGTGCCGTGTCATAAAAGGGTCGTGTAGCACCTTCAATCATGAGTTCAATAAATAATCATCAAGCCCCAATAACATAGGCACAATTATGGGGACTTGCACAACAAAACAAAATAAATAAATGATGAGAAACCAACCTGTCCCCATACACAGGGAATGTACAGTAAGATAGAAAATGTGATCATTAATCAAATAATCTTGCAAATAAATGTCATAGCACCTCTGTTAATGAATGCAGAGACATATGGTGCTATGGGAATAAATACTAGGAGGACTACACCTCCTCTAGGAGTAAAAGAATAGATGATGGAAAGAAAGTGATGTTTGAACTACAATATGAGTGCTGAATAGCTTTACGGAGGCATTAGTCTGGGGGAGGAGGGACGGGGAAAGGAGAGTGTTTTACAGCAGCAGGGAGAGCCTGGAAGAGGCTCTGAATTAGGAAGGAGAATGGGACACCAGTGTGTCAGATGGGGGCAGAGTAATGGGGGTGGAGCAAGAGGAAAGCCAGAACAGGGAGGGGTAACTGTGTAGTTTATTGTCCACACTGGATGGCTTTTGAGATTAAAAAGGAGGTACTCTCAATGATTACACCAGAACAACAGGTGGCCACTGGGACTCTGAGTCACCCTAATTATAGGCTGTGTTAAGAAGAGGTCTATAGGCAGAGAGTGATGGAATTGTTGGAAGGATTTTAAGCAGAGGTTTACATTTTGGCCACTGCAGTGTGGAGAGTGGATTATAATGAGGCGGGCGTGCATGTGGAGAGACTACAAATTAGCATGCTTGTTTCCCAGAGATCAGCTGAAAGGCAGTTTTTGTTGCTGTTATTTTTTGTTTGTTAGATTGTTATATTCCCTCCTGTTGCATGTGGAGAACATGGCCTAAAATCATACTAGGAGTTTCCTTCTTTTTTTTTTTTTTTTTAATGATTGGAGTTAAGAAGTGCTTGCCACTTGGCATGACTCTAACTGAAGAATCTAGGGATAAGACTGACAAAACATGATTATGGCTAGAATTATTATGGCATAATCTCTTTTTTCTCTCTCTGCCTACATATACACACATATATACACACATGCATATATGTATGTACATATCTTACATACACACATATATTCACTCATTGTATATTTAACACGCTACTAAAAATTATTAAAGATCATATTCAATGAGTTAATCATCCTATGGAGACTTATCTGCTACTCTGCAACTATATCCTAACCTTTAAAAATACTGATGGGCCTATTTTTTTTTAAGTTTTCATTGTTTAAATAGTAAAACAAAGAAATAACTGAAAGTATAGAAACGTATTCTAAAAAGGCAAATGATATAAGAACACCAAATGCTGAAATTTTTTTTAAATCTAGCTCAAATCCATTTGTATATAAATTTTTGTATCCTGCTTTCTTTCAACTCAACATTATATCATAATTAAGGCTACCCAGTTTAGCAAATAAAAGTACAGGGTGCTCTATTAAATTTGAATTTCAGATGAACAGTAATTTTTTTTTTTGCATAACTATGTTTAAAATAGTGCAAGGGAAATAGTTTTACTTAAAAAAATTGTTGCTTATCTGGAATTCAAATTTAACCGGATGCTCCATATATTATCTGCCAATGTTAATTATAAACACTTTCCTTTTTTAGTGTAATCTTCATGGACTATTATAAATAAATTATGCTAAACATTTTAATGTAGGAAAAATGTCTTATTTTTAAAGAGCATGTCTTTGGACAGATTCACAGAAGTAAACTTCCCAGGTTAGATTAAATATATGTGTATCCCTGAATTTATTTCATAGAAGTATTATGGGCTGTTGTTTCTTTTCCTAACTGTAGTTAGGTGATTCGTTAATTCAGAAGTTGAGTTTGTACCATCATTGCTTAGATCCCCATCTTTTTTTCTTCAAAATATTAGTAGGTCAGTCTCTCCTTGGGGAATTTATCTTTGGATGGCAGTCTAGTTTTTTCTAAAGTCTTACTGGAAGTCTTAGATATTTCAGTGAAGGAGATTTCTGGACAGGTTAGATACACATTTCTCTAGGCTCCCTGTATTCTATTCCTGGGCTCAGCTGATCAGCAAACAATCTGTGATTTATTAACTTAGCCTCCCTCTCCCTCTTTCTCTTTGCCTTTATCGTCTCTTTACCTTTTGCCCTTATATTTGACCTTCTGCATTTACAGAGCACCTATACAATAAATGCCTATTCAATCGGTGTCTTTGGTACTATCAAACACTAATGTTCATACTTTGGCCTGAGTGACTTAGTCAAGCTACTTAAACTCTCTGAGCATTGGTTCTTATATCTAGGATAATTGTATGCAGGATTTTTGTCATGATAAAATGAGAACTTTTGGGGGGAAACACCTAATGTATCAGACACAGAAAGCACTCACTATATTCCTGAGAATGCTAATGAAAACGTAAGGACTAATTGACCTGGGCAAAGCTCGCTAAGAAGCAACAGATGTAAAAAAAACAAAAAAAAACAAAAAAAAAAAAGAAGCCACAGATGTTAACATGTAACGAGGTCCATGTTACTATTAACAGCTAAATCTTATTTTCTCCATTTCCTTGTATGTCTCCAGAGCATGCATTATCTTTAATGCCTGCCATGAGTTACAAACTACCTGGAAAGGGCTTCTTTGCTCTTCAATGTTACAGGTTCTCTATCTTGCTCACATTCACAAATATTCCAGCAGGACCATGGTGCTGAGAAGAGTTTTATGAGCCTCTGGCTTTGAGGCTGAAAGAATAGCTTCTCGATTATACCTGAGCAGAAAACAGCTCCCTCACTACAGAACAGTTAAACACTTCCCTGATCACAGCAGGAGCTCCGGATTTTAGTGTCTAATCACTTTTGCACCACTGTCCTATAGCCTCATTCCCATTGACCCACTCACACTTCTCTTCATTAATTATTAATCGATACATATTAAGTACCTTCCAGAGCTCAATGCCAAATAGCGTTAATGAATCTTTCGATCAGAAAACGAAATCTCCTGGTACTTAATGTGCTTCCTGCAGCCACAGAAATAAATGAGGCATTGCCGTGTGGCAGTTCATGGAGACCTGGATCATCGATATGTCAGCTCTTTTAAATGTATTTTTGTTCATGGCGGAAGTCTTTATTTTCAAAGTATTTTTGATCAGTGGCCTAGGTATAAATTCCAAGTAAACAAATGAGATAAATCAAATATTCCTTGAAAATCTGCAACTCCCACCTACAGTTCAGTCTCTTAGCGACATCAGATGCTGTTCAACCCTGGGAGCTATGCTCTCTGGAGCCTTCTTTCCTAGCTTCTTAGTGTAATTTGCTTGCATCTCCCCTGACTTCTGGTTAATTCACTGCAATTCAAAGCTTTCTCACTGGGTGGCAGCCTCCACCTTGTTTCATACTTGGATTTCCTTGCATCTCCAGTGTAATTGCATGCTGGTTCAAAAGGCAGGATCTGGACCCAGATGTCCATGTTTGGAATCCAGCCTTTGAAATTTATTTGGCTCTTAGGTAATGTCTCATCATCAAAATGAGGATAACAGTAGGAACTACCTAATAGGATTCTCATAAGAATTTAGAAAGTTCAAGTACTTACAAGAGGGCCTGGCAAATAATATCCAGTAAGGTTTATCTGTTATTTTTTTGATCATATTCAGGATACGAATACAGTCACACCTGGAAATACAAACATGAACAAATCACAGAATTTAAGAAACAGACAAAAACCTGATAACACAAACAAAAAAGGCTAATGACCACAATGACAAGAGAAGAGGTGAGAACCAGCACTGTGGAAACAAATAAGCAGAGTGTTTGCAGCAGACTTGTGATTGTGGTCCAATGATAACTAATTTTTAATTATTTATTGAAAGCCTGGAGGTGTAAGCATCTGGGTTTGTTTCTTACCAATGTTACCTCATGTGTCCTTTACAACAGCTGTGTAAAATAGATATTTATGCCCATTTTCCAGATAAGGAAACTGAGCCTAACAGAAGTTAGTCTGCTTAAGGTCATTCATCTTGTAAATGGAAGACCCCAGATTAAAATCCAGGTTACTTTTAGTCTGAAACTCCTTCTACTCTGTGGCTTCTGCTTTGCCAGCTCGCTTTATTTTCTATCTCAGCTGTTTCTGGTTAAAATTTTATTTTTTTTTTTTTTTTTTTTTTTTTTTTTTTTTTTTTTTTTTTTTATTTTTATTTTTATTTTTTTTTATTATTGGTGTTCAATTTACTAACATACAGAATAACACCCAGTGCCCGTCACCCATTCACTCCCACCCCCCGCCCTCCTCCCCTTCTACCACCCCTAGTTCGTTTCCCAGAGTTAGCAGTCTTTACGTTCTGTCTCCCTTTCTGATATTTCCCACACATTTCTTCTCCCTTCCCTTGTTTTCCCTTTCACTATTATTTATATTCCCCAAATGAATGAGAACATATAATGTTTGTCCTTCTCCGACTGACTTACTTCACTCAGCATAATACCCTCCAGTTCCATCCACGTTGAAGCAAATGGTGGGTATTTGTCATTTCTAATAGCTGAGTAATATTCCATTGTATACATAAACCACATCTTCTTTATCCATTCATCTTTCGTTGGACACCGAGGCTCCTTCCACAGTTTGGCTATCGTGGCCATTGCTGCTAGAAACATCGGGGTGCAGGTGTCCCGGCGTTTCATTGCATTTGTATCTTTGGGGTAAATCCCCAACAGTGCAATTGCTGGGTCGTAGGGCAGGTATATTTTTAACTGTTTGAGGAACCTCCACACAGTTTTCCAGAGTGGCTGCACCAGTTCACATTCCCACCAACAGTGTAGGAGGGTTCCCTTTTCTCCGCATCCTCTCCAACATTTGTTGTTTCCTGCCTTGTTAATTTTCCCCATTCTCACTGGTGTGAGGTGGTATCTCATTGTAGTTTTGATTTGTATTTCCCTGATGGCAAGTGATGCAGAGCATTTTCTCATATGCATGTTGGCCATGTCTATGTCTTCCTCTGTGAGATTTCTGTTCATGTCTTTTGCCCATTTCATGATTGGATTGTTTGTTTCTTTGGTGTTGAGTTTAATAAGTTCTTTATAGATCTTGGAAACTAGCCCTTTATCTGATATGTCATTTGCAAATATCTTCTCCCATTCTGTAGGTTGTCTTTGAGTTTTGTTGACTGTATCCTTTGCTGTGCAAAAGCTTCTTATCTTGATGAAGTCCCAATAGTTCATTTTTGCTTTTGTTTCTTTTGCCTTTGTGGATGTATCTTGCAAGAAGTTACTATGGCCGAGTTCAAAAAGGGTGTTGCCTGTGTTCTTCTCTAGGATTTTGATGGAATCTTGTCTCACATTTAGATCTTTCATCCATTTTGAGTTTATCTTTGTGTATGGTGAAAGGGAGTGGTCTAGTTTCATTCTTCTGCATGTGGATGTCCAATTTTCCCAGCACCATTTATTGAAGAGACTGTCTTTCTTCCAATGGATAGTCTTTCCTCCTTTATCGAATATTAGTTGCCCATAAAGTTCAGGGTCCACTTCTGGATTCTCTATTCTGTTCCACTGATCTATGTGTCTGTTTTTGTGCCAGTACCACACTGTCTTGATGACCACAGCTTTGTAGTACAACCTGAAATCTGGCATTGTGATGCCCCCAGATATGGTTTTCTTTTTTAAAATTCCCCTGGCTATTCGGGGTCTTTTCTGATTCCACACAAATCTTAAAATAATTTGTTCTAATTCTCTGAAGAAAGTCCATGGTATTTTGATAGGGATTGCATTAAACGTGTATATTGCCCTGGGTAACATTGACATTTTCACAATATTAATTCTGCCAATCCATGAGCATGGAATATTTTTCCATCTCTTTGTGTCTTCCTCAATTTCTTTCAGAAGTGTTCTATAGTTTTGAGGGTATAGATCCTTTACATCTTTGGTGAGGTTTATTCCTAGGTATCTTATGCTTTTGGGTGCAATTGTAAATGGGATTGACTCCTTAATTTCTCTTTCTTCTGTCTCATTGTTAGTGTATAGAAATGCCACTGACTTCTGGGCATTGATTTTGTATCCTGCCACGCTACCGAATTGCTGTATGAGTTCTAGCAATCTTGGGGTGGAGACTTTTGGGTTTTCTATGTAGAGTATCATGTCATCGGCGAAGAGAGAGAGTTTGACTTCTTCTTTGCCAATTTGAATGCCTTTAATGTCTTTTTGTTGTCTGATTGCTGAGGCTAGGACTTCCAGTACTATGTTGAATAGCAGTGGTGAGAGTGGACATCCCTGTCTTGTTCCTGATCTTAGGGGAAAGGCTCCCAGTGCTTCCCCATTGAGAATGATATTTGCTGTGGGCTTTTCATAGATGGCTTTTAAGATGTCGAGGAATGTTCCCTCTATCCCTACACTTTGAAGAGTTTTGATCAGGAATGGATGCTGTATTTTGTCAAATGCTTTCTCTGCATCCAATGAGAGGATCATATGGTTCTTGGTTTTTCTCTTGCTGATATGATGAATCACATTGATTGTTTTACGGGTGTTGAACCAGCCTTGTGTCCCAGGGATAAATCCTACTTGGTCATGGTGAATAATTTTCTTAATGTACTGTTGGATCCTATTGGCCAGTATCTTGTTGAGAATTTTTGCATCCATGTTCATCAGGGATATTGGTCTGTAATTCTCCTTTTTGGCGGGGTCTTTGTCTGGCTTTGGAATTAAGGTGATGCTGGCTTCATAGAACGAATTTGGAAGTACTCCATCTCTTTCTATCTTTCCAAACAGCTTTAGGAGAATAGGTATGATTTCTTCTTTAAACGTTTGATAAAATTCTCCTGGGAAGCCATCTGGCCCTGGACTCTTGTGTCTTGGGAGGTTTTTGATGACTGCTTCAATTTCCTCCCTGGTTATTGGCCTGTTCAGGTTTTCTATTTCTTCCTGTTCCAGTTTTGGTAGTTTGTGGCTTTCCAGGAATGCGTCCATTTCTTCTAGATTGCCTAATTTATTGGCGTAGAGCTGTTCATAATATGTTTTTAAAATCGTTTGTATTTCCTTGGTGTTGGTAGTGATCTCTCCTTTCTCATTCATGATTTTATTAATTTGAGTCTTCTCTCTCTTCTTTTTAATAAGGCTGGCTAATGGTTTATCTATCTTATTAATTCTTTCAAAGAACCAACTCCTGGTTCTGTTGATCTGTTCCACAGTTCTTCTGGTCTCGATTTCGTTGAGTTCTGCTCGAATCTTTATTATCTCCCTTCTTCTCTTGGGTGTAGGATCTATTTGCTGTTTTTTCTCTAGCTCCTTTATGTGTAAGGTTAGCTTTTGTATTTGAGTTCTTTCCAGTTTTTGAATGGATGCTTGTATTGCGATGTATTTCCCCCTTAGGACTGCTTTTGCTGCATCCCAAGGATTTTGAACGGTTGTATCTTCATTCTCATTAGTTTCCATGAATCTTTTTAATTCTTCCTTAATTTCCTGGTTGACCCTTTTATCTTTTAGCAGGATGGTCCTTAACCTCCATGTGTTTGAGGTCCTTCCAAACTTCTTGTTGTGATTTAGTTCTAATTTCAAGGCATTATGGTCCGAGAATATGCAGGGGACAATCCCAATCTTTTGGTATCGGTTCAGACCCGATTTGTGACCCAATATGTGGTCTATTCTGGAGAAAGTTCCATGTGCGCTTGAGAAGAATGTGTATTCAGTTGAGTTTGGATGTAAAGTTCTGTAGATATCTGTGAAATCCATCTGGTCCAGTGTATCATTTAAAGCTCTCGTTTCTTTGGAGATGTTTTGCTTAGAAGACCTATCGAGTATAGAAAGAGCTAGATTGAAGTCACCAAGTATAAGTGTATTATTATCTAAGTATTTCTTCACTTTGGTTAATAATTGATTTATATATTTGGCAGCTCCCACATTCGGAGCATATATATTGAGGATTGTTAAGTCCTCTTGTTGAATAGATCCTTTAAGTATGATATAGTGTCCCTCTTCATCTCTCACTACAGTCTTTGGGGTAAATTTTAGTTTATCTGATATAAGGATGGCTACCCCTGCTTTCTTTTGAGGACCATTCGAATGGTAAATGGTTCTCCAACCTTTTATTTTCAGGCTGTAGGTGTCCTTCTGTCTAAAATGAGTCTCTTGTAGACAGCAAATAGATGGGTGCTGCTTTTTTATCCAGTCTGAAACCCTGCGCCTTTTGATGGGGTCATTAAGCCCGTTCACATTCAGAGTTACTATTGAGAGATATGAGTTTAGTGTCATCATGATATCTATTCAGTCTTTGTTTTTGTGGACTGTTCCACTGAACTTCTTCTTAAAGGGGAATTTTAAGAGGCCCCCTTAAAATTTCTTGCAGAGCTGGTTTGGAGGTCACATATTCTTTTAGTTGCTGCCTGTCTTGGAAGCTCTTTATCTCTCCTTCCATTTTGAATGAGAGCCTTGCTGGATAAAGTATTCTTGGTTGCATGTTCTTCTCCTTTAGGACCCTGAATATATCCTGCCAGCCCTTTCTGGCCTGCCAGGTCTCTGTGGAGAGGTCTGCTGTTACCCTAATACTCCTCCCCATAAAAGTCAGGGATTTCTGGTCTCTTGCTGCTTTAAGGATCTTCTCCTTATCTTTGGAATTTGCAAGCTTCACAATTAAATGTCGAGGTGTTGAACGGTTTTTATTGATTTTAGGGGGGGATCTCTCTATTTCCTGGATCTGAATGCCTGTTTCCCTTCCCAGATTAGGAAAGTTTTCAGCTAGAATTTGTTCAAATACATATTCTGGCCCTCTGTCCCTTTCGGCGCCCTCGGGAACCCCAATTAAACGTAGGTTTTTCTTCCTCAGGCTGTCGTTTATTTCCCTTAATCTATCTTCATGGTCTTTTAATTGTTTGTCTCTTTTTTCCTCAGTTTCCCTCTTTGCTATCAACTTGTCTTCTAGGTCACTCACTCGTTCTTCCACCTCGTTAACCCTCGTCGTTAGGACTTCTAGTTTGGATTGCATCTCATTCAATTGATTTTTAATTTCTGCCTGATTAGCTCTAAATTCTGCAGTCATGAAGTCTCTTGAGTCCTTTATACTTTTTTCTAGAGCCACCAGTAGCTGTATAATAGTGCTTCTGAATTGGCTTTCTGACATTGAATTGTAATCCAGATTTTGTAACTCTGTGGGAGAGAGGACTGTTTCTGATTCTTTCTTTTGAGGTGAGGTTTTCCTTCTAGTCATTTTGCTCAGTGCAGAGTGGCCAAAAGCAAGTTGTATTGGGAAAAAGAGAAAAAGGAGAGAAAGAAGGAAAGAAAAGAGAAAGAGAAAAAAAAAAGGGAAGAAAAAGAAAAAAAAAAACAAAAAAACGAAAAAAGAAAAAAAAAAAAAAAAAAGAAGAAAAAGAGAAAGAAAAAGAAAGGAGAAAAAAAGGGGGGTGGGGGAAGGAAACAAATCAAAAAGCAAAACAAAACAAAAACAAACAAACAAAAAAAGAACCACCGGGGAGTATCTTCTGATTCTGTGTACTTTAAGTCCCTTGGCTTCTCCTGGAAGTTGTCCGTCTAGCTGGTGTTCTGGGGGAGGGGCCTGTTGTGCTGATTTTCAGGTGTTAGCAGTTGGGGGAGCTGCTGTGCCCCTGCCTGGTGCAGGGCTCGGTGGGGGTTGTTTACCCCGTGAGGCCGCAGGAGGAACAGCCCCAGTGGCGGGGCAGCTCTGGAAACCTGGATTCAGCCCCCGCAGGAACTCCGGAGCTCTCCGTCTGCAGGGCCTGGAGGCTCCGGGGCGGGGCCGCTGATCTGCTCAGCTGGGGCAGGAGCGTCCTCGCTGTCCTGGGCCCTCCCGGCCTCTGCCTGGCCCGGGGGAGGCGGGATCCTGGGCTGTGTCCCGGCGCCCTGTGCTCCGGAGCCTGCGCTGGTGGATTCGCGCTCCCGGGCCGCGCAACCCCCTCCGCGGAGCCGCCGCCCGAGCCCCTCCGAGCTGCTCCTGGAACCGCGCAGCCCCCTCCGCACGGAGCCTCTTCCTCTGCCCGAGCCCGGCCGAGCTGCTCCCGGGGCCGCGCAGCCCCCTCCGCGGAGCCGCCCCCGAGCCCCTTCAGCTGCTCCGGGTCCCGCCGGGTCCCGCCGTGCGCGCTGCAGCCCTTAGGGAGCTCGGCGCACTCTCCCGGCGCGCAGTTGCTCTGTTAGTGTCCCCGGGAGCCCGAGGGCATCCCCGCCCTCCTGGGTCCTGCTCCAACTCCCCGCGAGCCCCTTTCCCCCGGGAAGGTCGGTGCAGCTCCTGCTCCTCCGGGACGGGGCTCTCCTGTCCTGGGGACACTCGCCCCGGCCTCAGCCCGGCTCCTCGCGGGCCCCTCCCCCTTGGAGGCCTTTGTTCCTTTCTTTCTTTTCCCCCGTCTTCCTACCTTGATAGATGCGCGAACTCTTCTCACTGTCGCATTCCAGCTGGTCTCTCTTTAAATCTCAGGCCGAATTCATAGATTTTCAGGATAATTTGAAGGTTTTCTAGGTAGTTTGGTGGAGACAGGTGATTTGGAGACCCTGCTCTTCCGCCATCTTGCTCCTCCCCCCCTCTGGTTAAAATTTTAATGCCCACTTCTCTGTATTGTTCCTATATTCTGGAAGAGATTGTGTCGCCTGTGACACCTAATAAGAAAATCATAAACATGTCTGCAGATTGAGTCTCTTATTTTCTGAGGTGAATGCTGAGCCAACAGAGCTGCCAGTTCCTCACTTAACTCCTTACATTTTCTGTGACATTCCCCTCCACTCTGACAGGTGTATCAGCATTTCCAAGGCTGCTTGTGCTGATAAAGCTTCCTGAAGACACACACCAAATAGAAATCACTTGGTGACATGTTCACTAGGGCACTTCGTGAAGAGGCCTAGATTGAAAGGACAGTGTCCTGTAGATGGCTCCACTACCCAGTAGGTCAAGTGGACCATGCAAGTATGGCTCCACTGCCCAGCGCATCAAGTGGATGATTTGAACATGGCAGTAGAGACGTAGGGGCAAATTTCTTTTTTTCTTGAAATGTGTGGAACGAGCTATGAATTCCAAGAATTTGTCATGGAAAGAAATACATTTAAATTACAATGAAAATATTAGGTGATAAAGCTATTTTCGCTTTTGTTCTGTTACACACAAGATATAGAGACCTGATGACATAGAACGACGGGACCAGCAGTACAAGAGATAAGAAAAGAAGCTGAAGGGTGATTTAAACACTGTACCCCTTAAGAATTACAAGCATTTACTCATCATCACCTTTCAATATCTTTTCTAATGTGGAATAATACTCAAATATTTTCTTTATAATTTTTCAAATGTATATGAAAACTAAAGGTGCTTTAAAATACAAAGGTAGTGGTTCTACATGGTGTGATTATAAATGTTCAGGAAGCCCTCCCTTTGTGTTCACATTAACATTACACACAAACACATACACACCCCCTCATACCCCACACCTTGCAAAAGCAGACACACATAGACACACCGCACACAAGTCCCTCACGTGTCATACCTCTAAACACACAGACACACACACACACACACACACACACACACGGGTACACACACATGCATTTATAGACAAACCACACCCTTACACTTTCCAAACACAAATACTTGACTCTCCTGCCAATGAGAGGAGGAGCAGGCAGGGGCGAGATGCCTGGAAGGGCAAGGATAACATTTGCTGAAAACTGAAATTCTATTTAGGGATTTCAGTATGAACTTGATGGTTTTGGCTTTTGTGCATTTAAATTCAGAGTGACTTAAAATAGCTCACATTTGAACTATTTGTCAAATATTCTTTGGTGTGAATGTGCTTCTGATTATTTTCTTGTGAGCAGATTTTGACAGACAAACTGCATATCCTGAGGGCTGAAGGCTAAAGGGAGAATAAGAACAGGGCAAAGAGAGAGGTTGCAAGGGGTCTGAGACACAGTGTCTAACACAATGATTTGTCCTGGGGTCAGTGCTGAGTGAAAACCTGTAGACACCACCGAGAGCTTTCCATAGAAATAAACAAAAGGTTATTCAGACAATACTGTAGCCAAAGAGCGTATTTTTCTACTTACATCAATGTAATGCTTTAAAGGTCACTTTGGTCAATATAAAACTAGAACGTATTGGCTATCATTAAGTTAAATGAGACAGTCTCGACCCCAATTCTGGACAATCATAAATCCCAAATTCTAAATTCTTCAGTCCAATCCAAAGCCTAATACTTTACATCTTTAAAAGTCATGAATATGTATTAGTTGTATTTGAACTTGCATATTTTAGTAAGTGTCTTAATATTGGAATAGAGAGAATTGATGAAGACATGCTAAAAAGTTTGAGAAATTAAAAACAAAAGGTAATGATTAACGTAGAAAGATTGACCTGTTTCAAACTTAGTGTGGATTAGAAGGGTGCATTATCACAATGCCTTATGCGTAGATGGAAAAGTATGAAGATTTAAATTAATGAGATCATCATTAAGGAACAATATCTCCACTTACTCCCTTTCCCTGGTTACAGAGGTTACAGTCTGAGCTTTCGGATGTCATTCTCCCTAACATTTTAAATATTGTTTCTGAAAAACAGTGGAAGCAAAAAAATATCTTTGAAGATCCATTAGATCTTTTCCCTATCCATCTGACATGACAAAGCCAACATCTGTTAATCTAGAGAGCATCCCTGGAAGGGCTATTTGTTCATTCATATTTTTGGCCATGGAAATGACTTACAGGACAAATGGAAACCAAGTTTGGTTTCAAAGTGCTTAACATTGGACTACTGTGCCTGCATTCACGGTGGATCAATATAAGGCAGTTTTTGAGTTTATGTTCAATAATTTTTATGATAGCAGAGGAGAAGAAAAAACTAATGTACCAAACATGAGATCTATAAAATTATGAGTTTTTTCTCTTTTGCAAGGTTGAGAATATTCTTATCTAATATTCTCTCAAAAATATTTGGAGGAAATCAATAAAGGAAAACATGGTGATGAATAACAGTACACTAAATTTGGTCAGTGTGTTTTTTTAAATGTTTCAGATAATATTCTGCCTTTATTTTTTGTGATTCTAAAATTACTCTCTTTTCACATCCCAATTTTCTAACTAATTCATATTACTTATCTAACTATGCTGACAGTATATGTGGATGAAAATTCAAGAGAAAAAAGTAACACGGAATTTAAAATGGCATCTAGCTAAATGATGGTCCATAAATTATTGGAGTGATTGACTGGCTCATTTATTCATTTAATCAGGAGGAAGATATTTATTGAAGACTTACTCTGGGCCAGGTTTTGGTCTATGATTTGGAGATGGTGCTAAAAACAAGATAGACAAAAATTTTCTCCTCAGTGGATCTTATACGGTAGTAGAAGAAATAGTACACAAATTAGTATATGATTCTCAAATTTTCATTAAAATATCATGGAACGAACCAGAGAAGAAGAGCAATGAAAACTTGAAGCATAGAACACGATGACTTCAGGGAAACCAGTTTTGGAAGAAATTTTATTAATTTTAAGGTTGATAGAAAAAGAAAAAAAGAGTATTCATTTCTATGCTTCACCTCAAAAAACAGCAAGCTTGACTGCCTATATCAAGACAGTTAAGATATTTCCTGCCTCTCCCATGCCTTCTGTCTCTTAGCCCAAAGACCCCATGATCTACAACCAGTGATCTGTGCAAGACACCTTCTCATTACCTCAGTGATGTTTCTACAAAATCAACTTCCATTCAGTGACTGCCACTATTATGTACTAATGTTTCATGCAGAATAAAGGTACTAAATGTATTTTTTCAAAAACTTGGGGTCCTATAAGTAAGAAAAAAAACTAATTTCATTGTATATGTGACAAGAACAAAACCAAAAATCTCTAAATATTCCAATCCTCCCCCCCCCCCTTTTAATGAGGAAGAACCCTTTTTCCCCCTGTACAAGACTTTGTTTCTGTGTGTTGGTTTGGGAAATGGATGCTGATAAAAACCTAGAAAAGACCAGGGTATTTTTTTCCTCAGGGCATTTGATTATAAGTTAAAATGTTGCAAGCAAGAGAAGTAGCTTAAATGCTATTTCTTTTTCATGTCACAGGTCAGAGGCTACTGCCCTGCAGCTGATCAGGTGCCTTGCCATTCTCAGAGTGACTTCTAACTCAGATTCTCAAGCAGTCACTACTCTCCACACCCTCTCTCAGTTCACAATGGAAAAAGAGGACAGATGGATAAGCACAGAATTGTTTTCAGAGGTACTACCAGGAAGTGGCATCATTACTTCAGCTCATACCTTCTTGGTTAGAATGTTGTCACATGTCCACACAAAGCTGCAAGGGAGTCTAGCAGTGGGAACCATCTGTGTGGTTATTTACCCAGCTAAACCTGGAAGTTCCATTATTGAAGAAAGAATGGATACATATCAGCAAACAGCCAGGAGTCTATACCTTATTCCAGCTCCGTGACTCCCCTAATATTATTCTGCATTCCTCTTACCACACTCATAGAACCCACACAATCACCTCCACGAATAACAAGGAAAGCCATATCCAGTCACTACTTTTAAAATGTCAACCTCCTCTGTTGGTTCTTTCCAATAAGTCAGTATGTGGTTCCTGGTGTTTTGGTGACCTATAAACCAATAGATAAATTAGCTGCTCCTTCTCTATACACATTAAGCAATAATGGAGAAAGACCAAGATAACTTCAATTAAAAATCTCATTCAGAAAAGCGAATAAAGAGAACACAGAGCAGTCACTTGCCCATAGCAATAATCAAATCCTGCTGAGCAAGTATTGGCATGTAAAATGTGCTTGGTTGCTTCTTGTTCTGGTCTCCAGAGGAACTCCATTGTCCATTTGCTTCTCTGGACCCTTTGTCCATTTTCTTTTATGAATACATTTGAAGTGTGCATTGGAAAATGTGCTCTCCTTGAGGGCTACACAGTTTGTACAATTTGGGGGCACAGGAGTTGCTTTAGGAATCAAACAATTATAGGCATTTTAAATAAGGTTGTGCTTTCCCTGGCAATAAAAAGCCCTCATAATGTAGTAAGTGTATTTGATTTGCTTTCCAGTCAGTTCCATGTGAAAGGAGTCATCAATGCAAATTGTGTCTAGATATAGGTTCTTTTTTTTTAGTGTCAATTTTTAATTACACTAAGTACAGTGTTAATGCTATAATTGTCATTAGGTAATTTACAGTTGAGTGTTGTTAGACTTGTGATGTTATTAAATTGTATTTTTATTCTGTTTTAAAATTGTACTTATTTGAGGGGCACCTAGGTGGCTTAATCAGCTAAACATCTTTTTTTAAAAGAGATTTATTTATTTGAGAGAGAGAAAGTGAGAGAGCCTGAGCAGGGGAAGGGGCAGAAGGAGCAAGTGAGAGAGAATCTCAAGCAGAGTCCACACTGGGCACAGAGTCCAATACGAGGCTTGATTTCATGACCCTGAGATCATGCCCTGAGCCTGAAACTAAGAGTTGGATACTTAACTAATGAGCCACTCATGTGCTCCAAATGTCTGACTCTTGATTTCAGCACTGGTCATGATCTCACAGTCATGTGATCAAGCCCCACTGGGCTCCATGCTAGGCATGGAGCTTGCCTGAGATTCTTCCTCTGCCTTTGCCTACCAACCCCCCCCCCCAAAAAAAATAATTTAAAAAATAAAAATAAATAAAAGTAGGTTTTTCTGAGTAATAGACTTGCAGAACAGGATCCTTTTCCAGGCTGTCCTTTTTCTTTTTCTTTTTCTTTTTTTCGTTTTTGCACCTTGCAGCTTTATTGCGATATAATTGACATGTAACACTGAGTAAACTATATTTGTGTTGATTTGACCCTTATGTGTTGTAAAATGATTCCACAGTGTTATGTACCATTCCCTCACTTCATATAATTCTCATTTCTTGCTTGTGGTGAGACCATTTATAATCTACTGTCTTAGAAGCTTTCAAGTATCCAATACTATATTGCTAATTATCATCAGCAAACTGCACATTAGATCCCCAGAACTTATTCATCTTATAACTGGAAGTCTATATCCTTTGGGCAATATTTCCCTAATTCTCCTTAGATACAGTTCTTAAACCTAAAGTCTCTCATTTATTGATCCTGTGCCCGGGTTTACCATCTCCCAGCAGCTTAATAAAATTTCCTTTTATCCATATAAAGAGCTAGGCTTGGGCTGTCATTATTTGTTTTGTTGGCATACGGTCTGCTTTCCAGCTTAACACAACCAACTCCTAATGCGCAACAGTCTGTGTCCTCACCCCACTGTTAAGCCAGTATCATCTATTCTAGGGTGTGTGAGAGCAGCAGACGACTTCCAGTACAAATGTCTGGTTTGGATTGAATATAGTCTAAAGTTTTACAATGTAAGACTTTACATATAACAACTTAAGATAGACTTTTCCTTTTTCAAATAGATAGTGTGGAAGACGGTAATTTAGAACCCTTAGAGCAACATTTCCTTCTTTTACATGAAGTTCCCATTTGGAGGATCAATGAACCAGTTTGCATTGACTTCTAGACAGAAGGAAGATGAAAAGGATAAGGGAGAATGTACTCTTTCCTTTTCAGGACGGTGACCAAGAAGAAGCACATCTGCTCCCATCTCCATGGCTATAATTGACCTACATGGCCCTAGGGAGCTACAAGGAGCATGCAAAATGAAGTCCTTAGGTGGGCAGTAATGTGGTTATTAGCTAAAGGATGGGAAGTCTGTTGCTGAAGAAAGTGGAGGTGAAATGTGGTGGAAATCTGGACCACAGTCAGACTTCATGAAGAACAATCCTGAGTTACCATGAATAGAAATTACGCCAAAATATTACTAGTTTTTATTTCTGGTGGGGGAGGCACGTATGATGTTCATTGTATTCTCTAAGATTTATTTAGACTTTATCCATTTATTTATTTTATCTCTCTACTTTTTAGGGATTTACAAGGATCGTTTAGCACTTAAATAATTCAAAATTATTTTAAAAATTCAATGAACTAAAATCCCACAACCAGGCATTGTAAGAGATGATATAATAAGAGTCATTTGTAGATTTGATGCATCAGATAAGCCTTCAAAGGCCTCTGAGAGAGAATCTCTGTCAGAGGCAGAATTGGAGATGTGTGATAATGAGAGAGAGAGAGAGAGAGAGAGAGAGAGAGAGAGAGAGATTGTTTGCCAATGATGAACTGCTTTCTTCCTCTTGAGAAATAGTGCCGATTTTAAAGAGTAGAGCTGGGAGAGAAAGAGAGGAAGAGAAAGAGAAAGAGTCAGCAACATAAAAAGTTTAAGCTCAGTGATCTGGAGAAAGGGGTTTTGCTTACTTTGCATATCAATAATTTAAATAATATTATTACATGTTAAGTAAATATATTGCTGCTATTATAGTAAGAAATATTTTGATTATTTCCAGAAATCATGATAAAAGAGGACAATTCTAGCTCAGTCATGCTCCATGAAAATAATTACAGCAGCAAATTGTGTAAAATAATAATGGCATAGGTCCTTGATTTGAAATTGTCAAAAAACATGTTGTTACATTAGTGACAAAAAGAGCTTAATGAGTGCACAGGAAAATATGTTTTGATTTTAAACACTTGAAAAATTCCACTTCTATTTATACTATGAGGGTATTATTAAAACAAACATTCAGATGATGCTAGAGGATCTTACAAAATAGTACTTGGGCATTCTCAGAGGTTTATCTCTTTTTATAGATACATTTTAGCAATATTATTCCTCTAAAGAAAACCAAGTGGTGGCTTAAAAAGGAATATTTTTATCCTTGAAAAATGTGACTAAACTTCCTTTTTGGTAACTAGCGATGAGAATGTATTCTTACTATCTTAAACAACTAGAGTAAAAAAAAATATTGACTGTCTGGTGGGGGTTACGGCATAAAATGTTGGGGAGAATTGAATGATCAAGTTGTAGGTGGTACAGGTGGTAGGTAATTCTGTTCGTATCAGAAACAGAGATGTGGAGACACAACTTCTATTATGCTAACTTTAATGAGCTGAGATCTTATTACCCTCAGTCTTTTTCTCTCTCTTTCTTTTTCCAAGATTCTAATATCCGAGAAAAAGAGCATAATTATCATACATTGGGCCAGGCATCTGTTCTTATATCGCTATGGCCGGAGGGGCAGGGACACTGGCAGCAGCAGGCCTTGTGTATGAGTGCTTCCCCAAGAAGGGGAATCTACTCAGAGTGAAACACTCAATGGTGTGTTAATATACCATAAAATGGAAAGGATAATATATAATAATATAAAGGGAAAGGATAATATATAATATTATAAATTCTGTGAGTTAAATTTCCTTCCAGTAAGATTTGTGAGATAATTAGGAATGATTACTAAATACTACAAATGGGAGCATATCAGTTTCTTACAAATCATTACTAGAATCTTTTTGTCTGCTGTGTCTTTAATTATGCACAATATAAGAGAGAAGCGAGAGGGCCTCATCTGATTCATTTAATTTGTTTGTTGTATTGTTCTGATAGTTAGGAATGGTGGCTAATAAAGAAAGATGTAGGAGAATATTTATAAATTCAGATATTTTCATATTTGGTCAGGGGAAGATTATTTTAGTGAATAGACACAATCAGTAAAAATAGAGATTTTATGACAATTAGTTCCTTGCATATTTCTTGAGTTAGAATGAATAAAATTCTTGTCTGGTACCTGTATAAGCCAGTTATAGCATTTAGAATGTCACTTAGGAAATGGAAAATTTCCATTTATATAAAATCTTTATATCCTGCTGAAGAAACTTGAAAATGTCAATTTCATGCAGTACATCTGGGGAAAATCTGTCTAGGGCATAACACCTTAACTGTCACATAGCGATTATAACTTATCTGTGTAAATAGTAACGAAAACTTTGCAGAGATGCATTGTCTATTAAGACAATTGGTGCTTAGGCATATGGCTATACAGTCACTGGATTGTAGGTCCACTTGGATAGATGACATTCCCTTGACACTCACCCAAGGGTCAGTGGAATTACATTCCCAGTAGCAATATTTTTAAAAAGACATTCAGATGATGCAGGATGTTCAAACATCATTTTCATAAATTTTCCCTTCTTCTACCACATATTTCAGGCACAGGAGAACAGGTGCATTAAACATAGTAACCTCAATAACATTTGCAAAAGGAATTGTTAACAGAAGATACTAAGAAAGGAAAAATATAGAAGGAACTGTCATTAGATAATATCCTGTCTCTGAAGTGAAACTGTAGTACAACAATTAAATAGGAAGGCAGGGATGGTGAGGTGGGTCCCCGAAGAATAGGTCCTGTCTTTAGTTTCTCTGTGTAATATGTAAATGTATATTGTTATACAAAGTTCTGAAAAACCAACTTACGAGCCATGTCATTGTATCAAGTGGCAGGTAACTTGTACTTTGTCTGCACTTTGGTCCTGAAGGGAAGAATTGTGATCTAGAATTAAGATCTTACTTTCAAAGATAACAACCTTCCTCTTCCTTGGATTTCCCTGGGGGATGCTTCCAAATATGGTAGTTACCCAGGCAAATGAGAAGCAGGAGTGTTACATTCATATATTTTTTTCAAAGTATATATAGAGATGTGCAAATATGAAGTGGTTCTTGGATTGACATAAAAGGACTGTAGTTGGTATTATACGAATCTTGAAAAATCTGTCAAGCTCTAGCATATGTGTATTGATGTATTAAATATATATTAATTTTAATTTGATGATACATCTGTGTTTTCTTGCATAGAGAACTGAATGCTCTCTACTCTGTTATGTAGAAGATTTATTCATGATTTAAGGGAAAAGGGTATCTTCGTTGAAATACATCTCATATTTATTTGACTGAAAATGATATAGGTTTCAAGGTAATGAAATTGTTATTGGAATCCAAAGAGAGGATATATTAGGCTTTAAGAAAAGCAGCTGGTAGAGATTAAGTGGCTTCTTCAGTGTCCCAGAACTAGGAAACAGTACATAAAGCATTTGTTCCTAGGTCACTTTGGCTCTAAGACCCACTGAAATGGAAGATTCATAAATATAAGAGCAGTGCCTGCTGTGTTCAGCATTCCTCCCCCAGTACCCATCACAGTGTCAGGACTCAGAAAATAAGGAATGACTAAAGAAATAGTCTAAACACTGTTTTAGTTTAAATAATCCCATTGGAACAAATTGACAAAGTATCCAAAAAGAAATTTAGCAGTGACTAGGTTTTGAAGTTTGGTTGAATAATGCAGGAAAATCTTGGATCACAGGACAGAAAGAAATATGCTCATTTCTGGGATAGTTATAAAAATAGTGAGACCTGACCAAGGCATTCACAGTCTGGACTGATGAGGTGTCTTGTGATTATTAGTTGTGTATTTTCATTTCAGAAATGGCTTGATCTACCTATATCTGATTTACAAACAACCATCAACTACTGCTTTTCAGGAACACGTGACCTATTAGCAACGTTCAACATGTTGAGAAGGTGAGAGGTGTCATTCTGTTTTTTTTTTTTATAAGATTTTATTAATTTATTCATAGAGACACACAGAGAGAGACAGAGAGGCAGAGACATAGGCAGAGGGAGAAGCAGGCTCCATTCAGGGAGTCCAACTTGGGACTCCATCCTGGGTCTCCAGGATCACACCCCAGGCTGCAGGCGGCGCTAAACCACTGTGCCACAGGGGCTGCCCTCATTCTGTTTTCCATACTTGAAAGTCCTCCTCATGAAAGTACAGGATATCTCCCAGGGAGGTGGTATAACTGTTTCTGTGGGCCCTATTTCTTTCACATTTGTCCCTTCCCCAAGTTTTTGATTGGATTATTTTCTTAACATGTTTCTCAACCACATATGCTTCAGACTAAAAAATATATATATTTATACTTATATAAATATATATATTTATGTATATAAATATAAATAAATATATTTATACTTATATAAATATATATTTATACTTATATAAATATATATTTATGTATATAAATATAAATATATTTATGTATATAAATATAAATATAAATATAAATATAAATATAAATAAATATATATTTTTTTTCCTGGATTTCTATTCAAGCCATCTAGTACCACAGTTCCTTACATACATTAATTTTTCTATTCCTTTCCTGAGGGCTGTACCCTTTTCCTTAAAATCCAATTCAATAATCAATACCTGGCTATCAGCACATATACCTGCCACATACTTACTGCATGCTTGTATTCATTTGGAACATCTTGAATATGTATTTTATTCACCAGTTGCAACAATTTTCTATTTTACCTAGTTCTATCAACTATTTGTTTGAATAAAATTGAAATTGGCCATGTTTTGGGGCGCTATGTGTAAACATTCATTATCAACATTTGCAGCTGGGGCATCTCATTCATTGCCTATCCCAATTACAATGATGGTGTCAAACAGCCTCTCTACTCATAATTTCTCTTTTAGTAAATTGGCTGTGTCCTATGAAATCTGAGATCCAAGAATAACTTTATATGGAAAACAAGTATTAACAGCTATTGAAAAACTCCTGCCCTAATGTTTAACCAAATAAGATGTTTTATTAGGATCTGTATCTTTATAGCTCCCTTTTAACAGCTGTAATAAACTCTTTCAAAGCAATATGCTACAAGAGATCAAAGAGCTATGCTCAATTAGAGTCGTTCCTTATTAGCCATAGTCAGAAAAGGAGTAGGAAATAAATCAAAGTGTGTCCGATATGTCCTTTAGTGGACTAAGAGAGTATTGTGTCACTCTGAAATGCAGCTTTAAACCAAATTAAAAGCCCTGTAAGCCCTAAAGCTCCCTCTGCTGTGGTAGTAGACCTGCTATGGAGATCATGTCTCGGGTTCTGATATCAATGCCACCTATGGGCTCTTCCTAAGAATTGAGAGATCAGAGATGAGAAGCACATCAACGAAGTCCTAGAATGCAACCAGTTTACTGTCACCAAAGAGATGTGCAGCATAAGTTGACTGTCGTGATTTCAGCATGAACAAAATAACAGCAGGTTTTGAAGCAGCTGTTGTATATTAGAGGAAATGAGGTTATCAAATGCAGGAAGAGCAGAAAATGATTTAAACTCTGATTTACTGAGAACACCCTCACATCATGAGGCCTGGTGTGAAACCATAGCAGCAGAGCAGTGCAATACACGGCCTCGGTGGGTAGAGTTGATTTCTTTAGAAGGGCTCAAAAAACCATGTTAATTTGCCACCATTCTCCTTTCATCCCAGGCTTAACTGTCCAATCATCTCTGATCACTGGCACTCTTGCAGAATGTAGGTCCTGGTACTATATTTATTGATTTTTTTCCCCTTATATGTTACTATGTATCTACCCATCATTCTCTCCATGTACCTGTCATTCTATCTTTCTCACAACATATCTATGAATTCATATCACTATGATTTATAGTGAAGGAACTGAGTGTTAGATAAATTAGGGAACTTTCTCAAGGAGAACCTGTAATAAGCAGAGGTGATCAGGTTTCTATTCCCATGTGAAAAATTTCTCAACTGTTCTGCCCCATAAATAAAGATGATTACTATTTTGCACCAAATCTATGATTTCATCATTTTCAATTACCACTTCCCTCTCCAACGTTCTCAGAGGGATGACCACCCTATGGGTTTGACTTGATGAAGACAAAGTCAAATTTAACTTGTAGATTGCTAGGGAGGTTTCCTTTTTCATGAAATGTCAACTGCTTGTAGGAAAGGAAACGTGAAATGCCTCCATCTCACTTTAACAATAGAAGGATTTCCAAAAGCCTATGTGGCTTAGGTCCTTTTCCACATTGTTTCTGGTTTTCTCCTAGTTCAGCCCCCCTCTTCCATAAATATGCAAAGGGGACGTTTATCAAGAAAGACAGAATGAAAAAGCTTCCACTCTCTTTCAATGTTCTCATCTGCATCTTGTGAGCTCTTCTACTTTTTCACTATCCATCAATTTGCTTTTATAAAAGCTTCCCAGATTTATCTGGATACTTTTGATACTTTAACATCAAGGATACCACTTAAATTATTCTCCAGAATGCATCAGAATGACAAGGGCCTAACATTTACATAAATCTCACATAGCAGAGGTATGATGAAGGATTCAAGTTCTAGTATTTTACATTAATCAAGAATGAAAGTCATAAAATATTTTAATACTAAAAGGGTTACAGAATACCTTCATGTAATCCTTTTCATAGACATTACTCATGACATGAGAATAGCTCTAACACATCTAAAAAGGAGTGGTATGCAAACCAAACCAGAGAGGCGAGGTTAGTTTGTCAAAGTGTAAAGGAAATGAACAATGTCACAGTAAATGTACCTAAGATAAAAAGTAAAGTCAAGAAAAACATATGTCAAGGAAGGTGTCAGATTTATAGCTAGCCTCCAATTTATAAACAGGTATTCAGTGTAGGTGAATACAATTAATAACTATTTAATTGGTTGTGTGCATTATATCTTGCCTTCAAGATTACATTAGTTCTAGGAGGGCATAATTAAAAATTCCTATCCTTTCAGAACTTAGCATATTGGTTTAAACATTTGAAAAACAATTTTTTAAAGATTTATTTATTTACTTTTGAGACCTAGAGCAAGAGATTGCATGCCTAAGTTGGGGCAGGGACAGAGGCAGAGGGTGAGGGAGAGAGAGAATCCCAAGCAAGACTCCCTGCTAAATGCAGAGCTAGATGTGGGCACAATCCCAGAACCTAAGATCATGACCTGAGTCAAAATCAAGAGTTGGCCACTTAACTGACTGAGCCACCCAGGTGCCCCGACAAAGACCTGTTAAATAAATGTATCTCACTTTAGCTTCCGTGCTCCTTAAAACAGATCAGCTTCTTTCCCACATTGGTTCCCTCTTTCCCAATGTCTGTGCTTTGTTCTCACGACTTCACAAACCCATCCTACCACTCTGTCCAACCTTTTCCTTCCTCCTCCCCCTCTTTTTAATTTGTAAAATTAAAATGGGAAGACTTTTTCTGGAAAGCACAGTGAGTCTTTTAGTCTTTCCAGGCCACGTGGTCTTCATCACCACCACTTAGCTCTCCTGTTGTAATGGGGAAGTGGCCTTGGTGAGAACCAAATGAGCCTGTCAGTGTTCCAATAAAATTCCATTTGTGGACACAATTTTAGATAAATTTCTTGTGTCTACAAATTGCCTTCTTTTCATTTTTTTTTTCTTTTCAGTCACCTTAACTTGTGGATATCTTTCTTTGGCAGGTCATCCCAAAACAGGCAACCTTCCAAATGGGATCCACTACCCAGAGTTGGCTTGTGACTGGTACAGAGTTAAGTTTTTATCTAGTCTATTTCTCTCTGCCTTGATAGAACATCTCTGCATTTTGTCAACCAACATCTAAATATACTGTTTTAAGACACTTATTTTCTCAATTACTCATAGAACCCATTTAATAGCCAATGTTCTTACTTCACAGTTTTATTAACTAGTATGTATCATTTTTACTCAGTCCATTATAAACTTTTGAAGATAGGGAGCTATCTATATATTTATTTTAATCTTCTAGGATGCATAACAGTATTCGGTAAAGAAGCCACTGAGGCCACGTGTAAAAGCTAGTTAGTGAGAGAGGAACAATTTTCAGCACTTCTTCCTCCCTTGGGCTAAACTGCAGAGGCAGACCGTTCTGGTAGCAGAAGGAGATTCGGGTGAAGACTGTGTTTCATGAAGACCTCTCTCCTCTCTAGGAGCTCTAGTGCACCATTGACCTTTTTACCAAAACAAAAATAAATGGAATCATCCTTAGTGGTGGCCTCTGTGGCCTGATCCAAAGGACACTAGGAGAGAAAATGGCTTTCAGCAGTTCTATCACTGGTAATGTACTGGTTCTGAAAAACACTGTCCTTTCCTTAGCGCTTTGATCCACGAAAAAGATATTTCATAAAGACCTGGGGGAGTGATATTTATATATTGATCAAAATGGGACATCATAACAATACAAGAAAAAACATGGAAATCATTGCTCTAGACTAGTGGTTCACAACTTTTATTGCACATTTGAATCAGTTCTGGAGTGCTAAAAAAACCCACAAGCCGGCATTCAGGCTACCTTGCGAGCAATTAAACCAGACTTTCTGGAAGTGGCACCCTCTTATTACCAAGTAAGTTTTCCCACTCTCTACAGATGATGCTACCATGTAGCCAAGTTGGAGAACCCCTGCTCTGCATCCTCTTGTAAAATGCACTCCTTTACGCAGGAAAGATAACAAATGAAATTACTTTTATTTTGATCTAATGAATTAATCACATTGGCATCCATGCGGGGGAGGATGAAAAAATAAATCACATGTTCTGAGGTAGCGGTCAGGAAAATAGGGATGAAATAGAAAAATGGCTGAGAGGGAAGTATGGATAAGTTGAATATGCCTCTTATAAATATTCTTCTGTATTAGTTATTCAAGACTTCTCTGAAAACCAAGAACAAATAACATTTATATAACCGAACAAGCCCTCTTGTGTTGTATTAATCATACTCGTAATTTCTGTAAATTGATGCTTTGACATCTACTGAATGGTCACTAGCTGTTCCCAGGAAGATGCTGGCTCACCCAAAAACACCTGGAGACTTTCCATAGCTCAAAACCATAGCTTTAACAGTCACAGTGGACATGAACTTCACAGGCACACTATTTTCAAACATAACTAATCAATCCTAAACCTGTTTAGTCTGCCTTGCTCATTGCTTCCCTTGAAAACAATAAAGGTGCTTACCCACATCGGTTTTCTCCCTCTGACTCATTTTAGATTTTAGTGCTTTACTTGAGTGACCCTGTGCGGCTGCAGTGTTCTCCCCCAGGGAGCTGTGGATATAGAAAAACTGTAAAACTCTGCTTTTTCTCTTGATCTGCTTCTGGCCTCACCAAACCTAAGTCAAGGTAAGAAGGTTAAAACAGGGAACTAGTGGTGTTTGAGAAAATTGTACCAACAGAAATAAATCCTTGTACTACAAAAAAATCATCCAGTCATGAAAGTCTCACTCCACAAAGGGTGCAGCTTCTGCATACATGTGTCCTTGTATTAATGCTACAAGCTTGTTCTTCTTAGAACCATTTAAAATTTTGTTTCACTTTTTTAAAAAAATTGCATTTCCAGACAGCTACCATCTGCTTGTTAAATTCGGATTTTAAGGTTTTACATTTCACTTCTTACAGGTGAAAACTTGATGTTAGAATGGAGAAGGCGTAACAGGTATAGTTTTTCTTAATGGGAACTGACACACCATTGATTAGAATTTATTGCTGTTTTACTTTGATAAATGCTTGAGAGGCTATTATTTTTTTGTTGTTACACTTTGAATACTTTTTTCTTTCTAGTGTATTGTGACCATTTTTTTTCTCCTGGTAGTTTGGATGTTATATATTAGGGCAAAGAGTAATCAGCTTGTCAGTTTTTGAGAAATGGATTATACAAACACAACAGTTGCCCCAAATTTTTAACATTTACCTCACATGAGGACCTGCATTTTATATAGAAAGTCTAGCAAATTGTAATGATGATGAATTTGAATGTGAAATATCTTCCAATTTTTTGAAGGAAGTTTTTTTTTTACAATATTATAAAAAACAATACATTGCCACAGTCATACCTTTTTGGCTACTATGGGATTTTATTATAATAAAGTGTATGGGGGGTGCCTGGGTGACTCAGTCAGTTAAGTGTCTGACTCTCGGTTTCTGCTCAGGTCATGATCTCATGGGTGGTGGGATGGACATCAGGCTTCACACTCAGCAGGGAGTCTGCTTGAGATTCTTCCCTCTGCCCCTCCCCCTACTCACTCTCACACAAACATACTCTGTCTCTAAGATAAATGAAGAAATCTTAAGAAACAAGAAAGTGTTTGGTAAGTTGGCACAATAATAATGATAGCTAACATTTATTGAATACTTGTTATCTACTTGGAGTGATTTTAAGGTCCTTACATGGTTTAATTAATTGAATCCAAACGTTATTATTTTAAAGTGGATAAAACAGAAACCCAAGGGTTTAAGATAACTTCCCAACATCAACCACTACTTAGAACTTCAGGAATTGAAGCCATTTAGTTTGACTCCACACTTTCAAGCACGACAAAGTACTACCTTCTGGTGTAAGTCATTTAACAGTGATTATAATCCCAACATCTGATTTCATAAAACAGGCAAAAATCCTTTAATTAAGACGAAAAAGATATTTAAACATTTTTTCATTCATATTATCTATATTTCAGGATCAGGGCTGAGATTCCCACTTTGCTACTACAGACCCAATCAGCATTAAGCATATAAGACATTGCTTTTTGAACATTCAAGACTTGAATTAAAAAAAAAAAAAAAAAAAAAAGACTTGAATTATTTTGTATGCTAATGAGGCATAGAATTCACAGTAAAGTAAGGGGAGCCTGTAAATTACTTTAGGAATTCAAGAAAAATGAATGAGTTTATGGTTAGGGTACATTGACTTATATCCAGGAAACTGTTAATTCTCTATTTTTCGACTCCATTAGAAAAGTCTCAACAAATGCTTTTCCAGTTTAGGTAAGAGGCAGACTAAAGAAATTACCTTTGGAAATACAGAAGTTGGACTCTCATACAGGGAAATTTCACAGTGCCCGTGTAGAACACTGAATTATAAACTGAGAGCTCTAGACGCTGTTCTTATTATGTCATAAAGTAACCTTGAAATACGTAAATATCAGAAAACTAAAGTCCATCAGAGTGAACAGTGGCATGGACAAGGAAAGAAGTTAATAATGGGGATGGGAATGCTCCTCAGGTCTCAATTGCTTGAATTACGATGTAAGTCTTCTCCTTTACATCAATTAGAGCAAACAAACAATCAAAAATTAAGTTTAAACCAAAGAAATGAAGTGAAATATGTTAGAAGTCATGTTAGAAATAATCACATTTTATCATAAGGAACATCAAGAAGATCACAAGCTTCTGTGATAGCCAGTTTTTGTTAGGTACTTTGTTTTGAATGCAATGATTAATTTTAAAAGGCTCATCTGCATGAGGAAGGACCCTAGTAAATCCTCTGCTTTGATATAAAATTGCTCTTAATTTTATCTAACTACAATCGGGACATTTTCTGCACAGTACTAATTATTATGTTCATCTAGTGAAATAGTTTGGGTTGTCAGCTTGACATTCTTTGTAAATTTTCTTTTCAATTTTTGATAAGGAGGATTCAATGTCAATATCTGCTTGAAACCATAACTCTATTTCTTTTCTTGCAATATTTGAGCAGACCCAATAACTGTGCCATAAACATTTTATTGAACTGAGGCATGACAAGATCTTTTTTTTTTTATTATCAGCTGTTAACATTCTTGTCATATTTAATGTTTCACCTGGGAGTTGGCTCTCAGTCAGGGTCCACTCTTCTGTGTGTCTACCTTTCAACCTTGATGCAAAACTAATGACTTCTTATTATCTCAGTCATAAATGAATCTTCAAAAGACATTAGGGACTCTTTGTAATCCTGTTAAAGATTTCTGGCGAGGTAGGTATTAACTGTGCAGTTTGTTCTGTTGAGTTTAATGGCTTCAAGCATTATTTTAATAACACATGCCATTTTGCTAAAAAATATCAGAATTCGTTTTTTCTTTCAGTAGTATTCAAAGTATGATCATTTATATAATTGAAGCATCTTTATTTGTAGGTTATGTTCCAGGCTTCCAGGCAACATTTTGAAAAGATTCTCCTTGTTCTTGGAGCTGCAAACATCCAGGAGGAAATCCCTGCTCAGTATGCAGTATTTTATGATATGCGTGTCTTTGTTCTTCATAACTTCAAAACTTTAAATAAACGTTACTGGTTTATCGTATGTTTAACTACAAGGGTTATATTTTTCCCAAGATCCATGACGTTATATAAACATGTAGATGAAGTACAAAACTTGCATGGGAATGACATACATCAGCTTTATTTATTTAAAAAATGTTCTGCAGCAAATATGCAAAATATTAGCATCTATTAAATATAACCATGGATACAGGGTGTTAAATTGTGTTCTGTTTATTGGGGAAATGGAGATAAAGTTAAATGAAGATATAGATTTCGACCTAAATTTCTTCCTTCACCTTTATCTTCTCTGTTTTCCTTAATATTTGTATATACCATACATCTTATCACTCTTTTCGAATTATTTAGTGTTGATCATTTGATTCACCTTCCTAAAAAAAAAACAGTGTCTTTATACTTCTCATATGTCTCATAATAATTCTTATAATTTGGGACAAACTCATGATGGTTTTTAAATTTTATTTTAATGTAGCTGAGAGCAAATCCAAATATCAAATATAATAGTTGAAAATTTTATTTCTTCACTTAAGATTTTACCTGGAGTCAAATTTTTATGTTGTCCATCTCATCATATGTTAAAATACCTATCATACTGGAGGCTACTATTTCTTCTTGTTCATACCTGTCATCACCTATAAGTTATTGTAGATCATAAATGTACACATAAGCAGGTCTGATTATTGGCGAGGTAGACATTGGTATGGAAAATTACCTTCATGTCCTTTCCTCATCTTTGGGGAATTTTCTCTTAATGGCAATTGTTCAATGCCTCATCCCATCGCCTTTCATTGACATTGGTTTGCCTTTCTTTGACAATCCTGACCTGCTTTTATTTGCTGAGATTTTGCATGGAATTTGTGAAATATCTATCAACAACAAATTATGTGTTTAAGTATGGGCTACGTGCCTGGCATTATTTGGTACTGGGATTATAACTGACTTGAAGATTTAACCTTGGCCCTCTTATAATTGCAACAAGGGTACTTGCTGCTCTTAACTCTCCAAGTCCACACCCCAGATTTTCCCAATAGGTAGCATAGTTTTTGCCTTGACCCAGTTACATGACTTGAAAAAGCCAGAGCTTATGAGAGTCATGGGTGATTTCATCTTTGGGAAAGGATCGGTTCCTGTGTTTTCATTCTTGGGAAAGGATCAGTCTTTGCACCGTTATGTTTATGATTCCAGTTACATACCACGGGAGGGAATTTAGTGGTTAAGATCTGAAAGGATCAGCCAGTTGTACGGAACACAAGCCAGGGGACTTCTAGCCTAACAACTATCCATGGGTACTTACAGTGAGATTGTTTCTCTGGTCCAGACATTGATCCTTGGTGTTCATTCATTGAAGGAAGCCCTTTTCCACATTCTGTTTCTTGATCACTGACTCAGATGCTTCTTTGGCTTCAGAGCCACTCTCCAACTAGCATCTAAAGGGATATAGGGCTTCCAATTTACAAGAATAAGAGGCTTCTGTGCCAGTCCCCCTCCTCCAAGTTCTTCTCTAAATCCACTTTCCATTACTCTATCTTGGCCAAATATATGTGTTTCAGTGAAGTTTTTGTATCAGGCATAAACTTTGAAGAAATAGGCTTTTTATATACCAATACTAACTTATATTTGTAAGAAGTTATATAAGGTTGCCATTGGTTAAAGAAAGCACTCCAATAAAAAGTCTTTCAATTTTAGGAGGGATTAGTTCCTTAAAGATATTCCCAGAGCAGTTTCTCAAGGCTGAGTGATAGGCCTGTGAGACAGTTTTGTTCACATAGACCTTAGATATTTCCTAAGATGTGGAACAAAGACATTACGTAACTTACAGGAAATGTAAGTTATGCCTCTGGATCTGGTTTTGAGCACCTACCATGTGAAAAGCACTTCGGGAGGCACCAGAGTGCAGAAGTAAGCAGAGTAGGTATGCTTCTCCCACTCAGTATACTTATGTTTGGATTAACTCTACTACCTACCACTTGTGAGACTCTGGGAAAATTACTTAACCTATTTGATTTCTCACTTGTTAAAAAAGGAAAAAAAGAGTAATCCTAATACCTACTCTATCAAATTCATAGGTTGTTTTGTGAACCATGTTTGCTAACATGTCTGAAAATACTTTGTAACTATAATGTGCCAAACTCTAAGTATTCACATATATATATGTCTGTGTATATAAAAGATTTTGTTTAAGTAAATTCTATACCAAATGAGAGGCTCGAACTCACAACCTTGAGGTTAAGAGTCACACGCTCCACTGACTGAGCCAGCCAGTATTCATCTTTAAAAAAAAAAATTATAGGGATCCCTGGGTGGCGCTGCGGTTTGGCGCCTGCCTTTGGCCCAGGGCTCGATCCTGGAGACCCGGGATCGAATCCCACATCGGGCTCCCGGTGCATGGAGCCTGCTTCTCCCTCTGCCTGTGTCTCTGCCTCTCTCTCTCTCTCTGTGACTGTCATGAATAAATAAATAAAATCTTTAAAAAAAAAAAAAAAAAAAAAAAATAAAGGGATATAGGGCTTCCAATTTACAAGAATAAGAGGCTTCTGTGCCAGTCCCCCTCCTCCAAGTTCTTCTCTAAATCCACTTTCCATTACTCTATCTTGGCCAAATATATGTGTTTCAGTGAAGTTTTTGTATCAGGCATAAACTTTGAAGAAATAGGCTTTTTATATACCAATACTAACTTATATTTGTAAGAAGTTATATAAGGTTGCCATTGGTTAAAGAAAGCACTCCAATAAAAAGTCTTTCAATTTTAGGAGGGATTAGTTCCTTAAAGATATTCCCAGAGCAGTTTCTCAAGGCTGAGTGATAGGCCTGTGAGACAGTTTTGTTCACATAGACCTTAGATATTTCCTAAGATGTGGAACAAAGACATTACGTAACTTACAGGAAATGTAAGTTATGCCTCTGGATCTGGTTTTGAGCACCTACCATGTGAAAAGCACTTCGGGAGGCACCAGAGTGCAGAAGTAAGCAGAGTAGGTATGCTTCTCCCACTCAGTATACTTATGTTTGGATTAACTCTACTACCTACCACTTGTGAGACTCTGGGAAAATTACTTAACCTATTTGATTTCTCACTTGTTAAAAAAGGAAAAAAAGAGTAATCCTAATACCTACTCTATCAAATTCATAGGTTGTTTTGTGAACCATGTTTGCTAACATGTCTGAAAATACTTTGTAACTATAATGTGCCAAACTCTAAGTATTCACATATATATATGTCTGTGTATATAAAAGATTTTGTTTAAGTAAATTCTATACCAAATGAGAGGCTCGAACTCACAACCTTGAGGTTAAGAGTCACACGCTCCACTGACTGAGCCAGCCAGTATTCATCTTTAAAAAAAAAAATTATAGGGATCCCTGGGTGGCGCAGCGGTTTGGCGCCTGCCTTTGGCCCAGGGCGCGATCCTGGAGACCCGGGATCGAATCCCACATTGGGCTCCCGGTGCATGGTGCCTGCTTCTCCCTCTGCCTGTGTCTCTGCCTCTCTCTCTCTCTCTGTGACTATCATAAAAAAAAAAAAAAAATTATAGTAAAACACTTTTTCTGAAAACAATAAGAAATTTAACAAGAAAGAAAATTGAAGATAGCCTAATGTTGAAACAGGGTAGGTAATGAGGAACCCCGCTTGCTTTTGCCTACCTATTTCTAATATACAGGTGGATATCACTAGTAAAAATATTTCTTACCATTGGGAAACCTTGGCTACCTTAGTCGTTAGAGCATGTGACATTTGATCTCAGGGTTGTGAGTTCAAGCCCCATGTTGGGTGTAGTGCTGACTTAAAAATAAATAAAAATATTTCTTACAATTATTGTATGTAAATTATATTCCTATCTTAAACTAATTAAGAATGTGCTCCCAGGATTGAATGGACTAAGCCCCAAGAACGAATTCACAACCGATGGAGACGAAGTCAGCAGAAATGCTCAAATCATTAACCAGTGTAAGAATTCTGATTTTGTTAAAAGAAACTTTATAAGATAGACTAAAGGAATTTAATAACATTTATGCAACAAGTTTCTCAAGATTTATGTATAATGCATGCTTATTCTGGTTTTTGTCACAGGAAATGATAAGCTTTTATGGCTCTCACCCCTTTGTCCAAGGGATGACTTAACTTTTATTGCACAGTTTGTCTCTGAGAGTTATCAATGACACAAGAAGGTGACTAGATAAACATCAAACACAGTTGATAAAGATAACTTTAATTACCTCACTAGGGGGTTTGAACTAGTTAATTATGGGATTCTTTTTCTAAGTAAACTCTACATATTAAGATACCTAGTTGATCTCAGAGGAATTTAAAAATAACTTGTATGAAAGGCACAAACAGTGGCAATTTGGGAATGTAAATCAAATTGCAAAACAGATATGTTTCCTAAATCTGAGAGTATTTTTGGACTCCTTTGTTTTCTTCTTTTTATAAATAACCTGCCATTTGTATCCAAGGGCATTTCTATTCATCCTTGTGTGGGTGGCATAATTACACAGAACACTTCAAGTAAAAATCTTTATATAAATGTTAGGTTACAATCAAAACTTGATGTCATCTACAGTCAGTCTGATGAATATACTTGTATTAAATGTCAGAAATAGGCTATAATGTTCTATTTCTAAAAATAGGATCTAATAAAGTAAAAAATTAAGCTTGTAATTAAGAGCACAGATATTCCTTATTCTTTGTCTTCTTACTGGGTAACTAATTCAGGTGACACTTAAGAGTCTTGACAAACAAGTTTTGAAGTTTCCCCCTCTCTCCCCTTGGGGTCATAAAATAAATGGGTGCTGTCTGCAAAGCATATTTAGAAAGAAATAATGTCTTTCACACCTATCAGATCTCACATGTTCAGTACTTATCTTCACTTCTATGTTACTGAAAATATGGTCCTCTTTCTGGAGAAATGACTTATTTTTCATCTCCCCAAACTAAAATGTTAAATTTCCTTTAAGTCTCTGATCAAGAAAGTCATCAATATTTACTACTTGAGTATTTTATTGCCTGATACTAGGTACCATAGAAGACCCAAAAATTATAGGACAGTTTTTGCCCTGAAAGAGTTCTGTGAGAAGAGGAATCCCATCTTGCACTTGTCTGAACTCGTATTTAGCTAATATGTATTGATTTGACTTGACATGAAATTGAGATATAATAATGTATCAGTGCCAGATACAATGCTGAGTTTTATGATGAGATGTATTAGAAATTGTATTATGTATTAGAAATTGTGTTGATGAGATTATATCCATATTTACATATTTCTTATTTTTATTTTATTTTTTTATGCCTTATTTTTTTCATATTTCTTATATTTTTAATGCAGAAGCAATGCATATTCTTTTAAGAACATCTTATAACTATTCCTGTGTAGGATATTTGATATCCTGTGGACATGAAATTCCTATAGAACCTATCCTTGGTTCTTTGTCCTAAGATAGGATGATTTTGTAAATATATCAGTTATATCTACCTTTTCTTTTTAAAGATTTTATTTATTTATTCATGAGACACAGAGAGAGAGGCAGAGACACAGGCAGAGGGAGAAGGAGAAGCAGGCTCCATGCAGGGAGCCCATCGGGAGACTTGATCCTGGGTCTCCAGGATCATAGTAAGTCTGAGGGCGGCACTAAACCGCTGAGCCATCTGGGCTGCCCTATATCTACCATTTTTCGAGTCCCCACCATGTGACAGTGTAAAAGATGTTTTTGTACATTTTTTCCCTCAATCTATATGAGAAAACTAATCTGTTAGGGATTTATCCTTCTATAAGTGAGGAAACTGAAAGTCCAAGAGCTTAAGTAACTTGCATAAGATCATAAAGCTACTCAGTAACTTTTCTGCCTGATTCTATGAATCTGTAAGTTGATATATTTCATAAATTCTAAAATTCTTACCAATTATCTCTTGAAATATTGCTTCTGACTCATTTCTTTTTCTTTTTTCTTTCTGAGCTTCAGTTAAACATATGCTGGCACTTCTCATCATGCAGTCAATGCTTCTTACCCTCTGTTTTATATAGTTCTTTTTTCCCTTAAAATATATTTTGGTTCATTTCTTCTAAGCTAGTTGCTAAATTCACTACTTCTCTGTAATTTTTTTTTTCTGTTTGTTGCCATCTCTGTCCAATATGTTTTTTTGTTTAAACATTGGTTGGTTTATCTATAGAAGTTGTTTCTGTTTCTTTTTCAGATCAGCTGTCATTTAATTTAGAATTTTCTGTTATCTATAGACAATTTCAAACTTTTTATTTATTTAAACAGAATAAGATGGTTGTTATCTAATATTTGATGATCCCAATACCTAACGTTTGTGTGAGTCTGTGTCTAATGCATATTTTTGTATTCATTCTTGCTCATGGTGCCTTGGGTGCATGGCTGTCTTTAAGTGTGCTAATATTTGCCTTGGGGAAAATGTTTGTGGGGATTCTTCAAAGCATAAGATGAAAGTATATCTCAGGGAAGATCTGAAAGTGCCCTTACCAGAAATCTGGGAGCAAATACAAGATAGAAACCCTTTAAACCAAGTTCAGAGCTTGTGCTTCCCTGGCTCACTGAGCCTTGCATATCTCAGCTGCATGTTCTTCTGTAGTGCACTGTGCTTGGCAGTTTATCAAGGGAATTTTGTGTTTGTTTCATTTCCTTTGGTTCTTCATGTTGTTTTCAGAGCTCATCAGATGTCTCTACCCTGCCATGCACCAGAATTGTGGGAGGTGTGGGGATACCAGTTCTGGTTAACATTCCTTTAGATGGTGTAGATTTGGGGGAGTTTCCATTTACTGTGAGACAGTATCACCTGTATGGCTTCTTACCTACAATGGCCCAATGAGGCCACAGATCACTCTACCAGATTGACAGATGGACACCCTAAGGACAAAAGCAATGTCAACACTCTGATATATCACTTACCCTTCTGGATTTAGGTGTTATTTCTCAGAACTTGCCTGGATAGTATTCCAATATCTTTTCAGCTCCTCTGTGCTTTAATATTCATGAAAAAAAAATATGTTCTTATGTAGTATATTAGTTGTTTTCACATAACTTAGCTCTTTGTACCAGAAAAGAAATTGTCCTACCAGTTTCCAAGGCTGGGATTCATAACTGATCTGCTTATAGGTTACTGTGAATATCCTATTATTTTCCTTTAATACTTCATGCCACCCACTATAATGGTTGAATATTTTTACTGATAAATCCACATGTTCTTCTTGTCAGAGTCAGTTAAAAACAAAAATCTACAAGAAATTAGTATGACTAATGTGTTCTCAAGCAAACCTAGTTAAAACTCTATACAATTTGTACAGAAAACAAGGTTTCACACTTGAAAATTTAAGACTGCAATGTGTTCTAACCTTTCAGGACCTTGCATTCCTTTTAAATCACAAGATGCAGGAATTTATTAGAGTTTGATGTGCAAGTGATGGCGTGCTTAATATGTTATATGAGTATGGTGTCCTCTAATGCTCCCTGGACCAACATAAAAACAAAGGGTTGCATCTCATTGGAGCTGTTGAAACACAAAAAATTTTAATAAATAAGAATTATGGTGCAATAAAATTCATCATTATGTGAGGAATTGGGATAGCACTAAATGTCTTTGGTAACTCATATTATTCTTTTGCTCTTCCTGTTTGTTTCCATTCTAGTCCACCATTGTAATGAATTCTTTAGATATTTCTTAGGGGGATTTTAAAATCTAAACTACCCTCAAATCCCCTTTTCTTGAAAACTATTCCAGGATTAAATTTTAAAATTATTTCCCTTTTTTACAATAGGACACTTACACACCCTACCTAGATTTCATATTATACAGAAATGTACAAGTGCTCTTCTGGTTCTGATCTTGCTTCTTTCTCTATACACTCTGTGGCAGATGCTGTCAGTGCTCTGTCCACACACAGTCCCTTGACAATTCCCATTTCCATGCACTCTGATGCCTTTTCCAACTGCTAGAATCTGTGACTCTGTCTGAAGATGCTCTCTGGCCCTGGGAGTCTGAGCTTTCCTGAACTAGGCTGTGAGTGCCAAGGAATTTCTACCACCCAGAATCAGCACTTAACCAGTGACTGTTGTATATTGGTGGATAAATGCTCCTGCTCTCTTACTCCTTAGATAGGGTAACTGAAGTTTGTGTTCTACACTGACTCTCAGATTCACTGGGGACTGAGCTGCACTAGTCCATGGTAGTATGCTTGATAATGGACTCTATTTTTGGCTTTTTAAGCTTTCTTTTCTCACTTTTCTCTTCCTCTCCTGAGGTTCCCTGGGATCATCTCCAAATAAACTACCTGAACCTAAGTCCTTGAAATAGGGTCAGGTGTGGGGGAAAACCCAAATAAAGATCTATACCTTATGCTGCTCTCAAACCAGATTAGTATGGAAAAGACACTGATTAACAACAACAACAACAACAAAAGCAATCTAATGCTGAATTAACTTATCTTTAGCTTTCCTGAATCATTACAAAGTTCACAGATACTCAAACCCAAATATCTTGCATTTAGGGAAAACTAACAGAAAATAAGTTTTCCGAATGCTCGTCTCATTTATTAATTTTGTAGAATGGAGTGGGAGAAGCAACTATCAGTAAAAAGATAATAGATAATGCTATGGGACTCATATATATTTTATATATACTAGGACCTCACAATATCCCTGTTAGATTGAAACTATTATTATCACATTTTCATTGAAGAAATAACTTTTCTAAGTTATTTTTTGAGGTTAGAGTCTGTAAGTGTTAGAGAAAGGTTTATAACCAAGCAGACCCCCGACAGAGGCTGAAGTGCTAAACATCATAATCTGGATTATTAAGGTAGAATTTTATTTCCAGGCAGAGGCTGCAGGTAAACCATACATGCTTTGGAAGTTTCTATAAATATTCTTTAATTCTGATCAAATACAAGTGAATCTGAGAACACACCATTGTTTTCATAGACAAGCTGGGTGGGAAATAAATCATATTAACTGTAAATCAGACCCTTTTGTTGTCTGTTTACAAAGATATAAGTGCTGAGAAACTTAAGTTGCTATTTTTGGGCTCCGGCTCTACTACTCTCTTTCTTGAGACCAAGATCTTGCTTGGAAATATTCCTTCCAAGCCTTTGATTTGATTTCATCAATCAGTATATCCAAAGTTATTTGATCATCTAAAAGAATGTATACACAACTTTTCCCCAAATGGAAACAATCCTCAGACATTCAGGATTGCCATCATTTCAACAGCATCAGTGATATAACTTTGTATATTCATCTCGTGGAGATTGCTCTCTTATTTAGTCATGACATTTTTAACTTCAAGATCACCAATTTTTAAAGCAAGTGTGCCCATTCCTCTAAGCTTTATCTATTAAACACTTTATGGATATACAATTCAATGTGGTACAGTATCATTTATGGGAAAATTATCTTTATAAACATGGCTAATTCATTAGATTTAGTCTACTGGCTGTTACATATATAAACTCTAAAACAAAGAAAAGACCTGACAAAGTAGAATTGAAGTTACCACTTTAAGAGTCTCATGCTCTGCTGACTGAGCCAGCAGGATGCCCAAGGCTACCACTTTATATGTAGATGCATAAATGATATGTAAAACCACTTTAGATCATGTATAAAGCCATAAAGAACAGAACAGCATTTAAATCAAAGTTAGAATCCATGAGATTTTGCCTCAAATATAGAACAAAACCAAAACCAAACAAACAAAACCTCCAAAGCCTCCAAAAGCTGCTAATAGAAGCTAGTTTTTGCTTAGAGATATTGCAAAGGAATGAATAAAAGGTTACATTTTGATATGGTCTTGAAGGTCATCATGAGAATTTTTCTGAGTGAGATGGGGAGCTTCTGGAGAAATATGAGTCTAACATAACTTCACTTACTTTTTAACAGAATGGCTCTGGATGCTAGGTTAAAACTGTATTATAGGGAGCATGACAGAGAAGATCATTTGGAAGACTGGACAATAATCCATATGAGAGACAAGATGGCTTGGACCAGAGTAGTAGCAGGAGAGGTGGTGAGAAGAAGTTCATTTCTGGTCATATTTTGTAGGTATATCAAACAGGACTTTCTGATAAAGTGGATGGAGGATGTGGAAGGAAGAAGTCAAGGATAATAACAGGGTTTGGGGCCTGAGCACAGTGGGAGGTGGAGTTGTGTTGAGCAGAGATCAAAGCTCCAGGAAGGAGTGGAATTGGGGGCACCATTAGAAGAGCTCAGTTTTTGACTCTGTTGAATTTGAGATACTTTCTATAGAATATTGAGAAATTCTAGAAAATTGTTCTCACATACGTCCACGAAGCGGTTCTTGCAGATTGTATGACCCTGGTGGCATGGTTTTTTTGTTTGTTTGTTTGTTTTGTTTTGTTTTAATGGGTCGTTTTTGCTTGTTATTTAAGCTAAACCCCTTTTTTATTCTCTTGTGTTAAAGATTTTTGAATAAAAAGTCCTAAGCTGTCCAATAGACTGCTCTCTGAGTTTTTCTGGGTTTTGTTTCTGGTGAAGACGAGTCAAATTAAATATGAAAATCTCTCCAGTCCCTCTATGAGATAATCTAATCCATTTTTTCCTTAGGCTTCTGTAGCATCACCAGTAACAACAACAAAGTTATTCTTATTTGAATTCCCTTGGCTGGTATTTACTCTACATCCATCACTTGATCTAAAATCAATGCTCATGTCTCTAGTCACCTGCTCAGAGAGGCTATTCATTAATTTTTAACAGGTGAAATCTAACTTGTTCTCATTACAAATGGATGAGTGTAGGCTTACATTGCTGTTCATTTTTTTTTCCCTTTCTCTCATAGAGAGCCGTTCTGGCATGTTTAAAAAGAAAATGTGCCAAATGAAACTTAAGCTCCTCATTTCTGGCATGCTTGAAGCCCAGCATGTAAATGCGGCCCCTGAGAGAAGCAAAGACAAGCTTACAAACAGATGTTTTCATAGGTAAACCATTGATTTTTAACCTTGAGGAGATAATAAAGCAATGTCAGCTTCTCTTTATCAGCAGGAGAGGGAAGTCATCTATCAGCCCCAGGGGCTGATAATGCTTATAAATGAACAGTGGTGACAGTGTCAGCATGACGTTTTTGATACTGTGAAGCCTTAGATCTCTTTGAGGTTGAGATCTTATACTGAGAGACCCGACTAGAAGCAGCATATTCATAGAGCTCTTCGATAGCGGTGGATACTGATACAGCTGTCTGCCTCTTCTCCAAACTATCTTCCAGACTGACATTGGCCAGGGTAACTCCTCTGGGTTTCAAATCATGGTGCCAATTTTAAACTTTTCCAAAAGTACTTAAATGGACAAATCTTAAAATTATTTTTTAAATATTTCTGCAAATACATATATTTTTTCTGCGAATAAATAAATAAATAAATACATTTAAATCACCAGGAAATACTCATAAGCAAACAAATCCGATAGCAAAGTGGAAGCACTTCTGAAGTCACACTCAGCAGAAAGTACTATCTGTTGTATAGATTAGTCTGAGACCTTGTATGGGTTTGTGTCTCTACAAAATACTCATTTGGCATATACTCTTTTAAATCTCCTTTGGTTAAGATTATATTATTTGTATCTTTCCACATAATAAATATTCTTTAACAAGCTTACTGTTTTTTAGTTTCACAAGTCTACTGTACGGTTAAATCATAATTGACTTAACCAAGTTGTGGTTGGACAGTTAGATTTATTCTAATTTTTATCAGTTTTAAATAATGCTATGGTGAATATTTTCACATGCTTATGTATGCATATATGTGTTAATTATTGTGATTTATTGTTATTTTTCCTGGATTTTATTAAAATATAAATCTTACTTAAACACTGAAAATTGTGCATTATCATAATTGTACAGCTCAAGAAATTTTTACCAAGTCAACCGGGCTGTGTAACCAGTGTATAGTAAAGAAAAAAGGCACTAGCTAATTACAGGAACTCTCTTGTACCCTTTTCCAGTGACGAATGAGTCCAGTAGTGATTCCAGTGAGGAATGAGTCCATTCTTCAAGGAAAATACTAGCCTAACTTCTGACATCATAGATGAGTTTTTCCTGAGTCATAATTTATATTCTTTACTATATCTGGCACCTTCTTTTCAATACTATGTCTATGTTATTCATTCGTTGCTGTTGTGTATAGCTGTCCTGATAAAATTAATTAGATCTTCTTTTTACTCTCAAAAATGCTCCAGTTTAATTAGTTACATCTTACTGCAGCCATAGACAATATAGAGAGCTCTCCTAGCTATAGTGAAGGCTTTTTTGGTGAAAGCCACAAATGAAAACAAAGCCCCAGGAAGAGCTTCAGCCATAAAGAAAAACTGCTTGGTGGTTGCTGCTATAGGTTTTTTCCCCCTTCGCATCTAGCAAAGTCTGAAGGATTTTTACAAGATAAAGGCAAAGGCTCATAAAAAAGGTCAAAACTAGGGATCACCAAGCTGTATACGATAGTTGGTGTTTAGGGAGATCACTTCTGGGTTGCTTCCTCAGCTCTGGTGGGAACTTACCCACTGCCAGTGTTCTCTTAGCAGCTAACTCAACAGAGCCATGCATGGGGCAATGTATTTAAAACCTCCAGGAAAAAAAAAAAAAAAAGTCCATTTCCCTCTCTCTACCACATACCACACTTCTGAGAGTCTGAAATATCTTACCAAGTACTTTATTCAATCTGAATTTAAATAGAACTTTTCACCACTTCCCAAGGGAGAAACAACGATGAACTAGATGAGAACGAGAGGAAGTGGAAGAAGGTAATGCTCCATATCATTTGGTTAATCTATTCTTGTTTATTAATTTATTACATGGAACAGTAAGTTTAATGGCTTTAACTTTGAAGTGGAAAAGAAGAAGCCCCGACAGTATACTTTCAAAAAATGCTATAATGACTTTAGGAAGATCTAGGACAAGGAATGCATTTAATATTTTTTAAGTTATTTTTCAAGGCCTGCTTTAACCTTAGCCTTCAGATTTATCATTTTACATCAGCTAAAATAAACTACCACCATAAGAAACCATGTATTATTAAAAATCAGAACAGTTTCATATATTTATTAGTTTTAGTCATAAAATTGCTATTAGAAATAGCATACAGATGAGTTTGTTATCCATAAAATCATTGAAACATAACATGACATTTACTACCTGTGGTACATAATTATACTCACATGCTCTTAGATGCATTTATTTCTGTCACTGAATAATTATTTTCAGCAAGTTGTGCTGCATTTTCAGAAGTAGAATTTTAATTTCCTTATTCCTTAAATACTTGCAATATTGAAAGATGTTAATTTCAAGAAAGATTCTTCACAGGGAAATGTCTTATTAGAGTTCACATAATTTTTTGTTATTTTGATTTTTCAGTAGTCTCATTCCTTTTTTGTTGTTTATGCTATGATTTCTACCAAACTGTACAATGGTAATTGATAGCAGATGTATTTACCTATCGATATGTCTAGTACTACACCCAAACTTTTAATGTAATTGCCTCAAACCTCAAAGTCACGTGTATTGAAAGCAAATGTTTTTTTTTTTTTGAAAGTAAATGTTTGAAGTATGACTTATAATTTGTATCTATCTTTTGCATCATTCCTTACTTTGTCTCCTCAGTTACCATCTAGGCCTGTGATATACTTGTAACATGAAGAGTTTTGCATCTCTTAAATGCACAAGATATGTATTTTGATATAAGTTGCTGAGCTCTATGTTTTATAATATAATGGGGAAGGTATAAATGAGGGTGCCTGCAAGCTAATGAGTGGGCCTAGTCAGCTCCTCAATAACCAAATCCAATGTGGCTTTATAATTCTCCCCTTCTCATCATCTATATATTTTATAGGGAGAAGTATATAATCCAATTTGGAAATTCAAAAACATTCTTATTTCCCCTCTCCACTCCTCCATGAGAAGTCCATTGCATTTTATAACATTCAGATGTCTGTGTGTTTGTCTGAGGGAAAGTACACATCTGAGGTTAGTAGAAGAATGTAGATTTAATAGAAAGAAATATTTATAAACACCCAAGTCAGAGTAGCCTTCTTTTGGATGATTTATGTTGTGGAATATTGCTTTTCTGGGCAAAAGCTTCTCCATCTATAAAAAGGGAGATAATTTTTTAAGATATAATAGGCATAGCTTACCCAATACTTCTTACTAAAGCCTATGCCTCAAAAATTGTCAGACACACATTTATTTAGAGGAAAATAACCTGCAGCTAGCAAATAGAAAAAGGACAGGTAGGAGTTAAAATCCCTGCAGAAATTCTAGTTTTTTAAGTGCCTTCATGCATACCACAGCAGTCATACTAGAAGAGAGTATTTTTGGTTAGACATTCCATTGTCTCAATTTCATGCCCTACAAAGCATTGTTTCAGGTCTCCAGTTTTGTTTGTTTGTTTTGGTGATATTTCTTATTTGCATTATGACAGGATATTTTGAAGTATCAATTGGTGTGTAGATTTAAGGCTTACTCTATAAAATGGATAGAAGATGGCTAGGGTTAGGGAAAGAAAAGGGAAGCATCACAGGGACAGGAGAATAAGTTAGAGACAGTGGAGTCTCAGAGGTCCTTTGTCAGTGACAGCTAGCAACCTATACATCAGGGCTGAGAGGTTCTCCTCCTGCCATCTGGTTAGGCAAACTGCCCAAACATTTCCTGGAGAAGTGATGCTTGATTTACCCAAGATTTTACTCACCCCTTGACATACCTTTGTGAGTGATTCAGGATATACTGTTGACTCTCCAGGGACAAAAAGCCCTAGATATTGTAAGGTGCTTGTAGAACGAAGGGAAAGGGACTGTGCCAAATCAATATGGAATGAAATGAAATCAACTCAAACTTCAATGAGATAGGACAGAGGGGAAGAGGCATCCCCCTCGTAACTGTCATTTTCATACCAAAACACTCAAAATGATAACTATTACTCCAGGCCAAGCTATGTTATGAAGATAACTCCACTTTGTTTGTTATGTAGTAACATAGATTTTCTATCCCTTTTTGGCAATATTAATTTTCAAACATTGTACATTTTTCTTGTTTGACACTGAATGGTAACCTTTCAGAATGATTTGGAAGAAATACTTTAGTGATAACATCTTCAGAATCTCAGCTGCATAGATTATACAGTCTATTCTTTGAAATGGAAGATATAATTTAAGAATTTCTATATATCAAAACAGGAACCACACAGCAATAAAATTCAAGCATATTGTGGGTGAAAAGTAAAGGGCAAGGAAATATATTCAGGAAATATTGGCAAGATTTCATAGCTTTAATATTTAATGAACTCACATAAGCCAATAAGAAAAATACTAAAATTCTAATAGCTGATCACCAAACAGGTTCTCCACAGAACAGAACCAACTGGATATCTATCTGTCTATCTATCTATCTATCTATCATCTATCTATCATCTATCTATCTATCTATCTATCTATCTATCTATCTATCTATCATCTCTCTACCTATCTGAGATTGATCAAGAGAGATTATTCGGGATCCCTGGGTGGCGCAGTGGTTTAACGCCTGCCTTTGGCCCAGGGCCCAATCCTGGAGACCCGGGATCGAATCCCACATCGGGCTTCCGGTGCATGGAGCCTGCTTCTCCCTCTGCCTATGTCTCTGCCTCTCTCTCTTTCTCTCTCTGTGACTATCATAAATAAATAAAAATTTAAAAAAAATTAAAAAAAAAGAGAGATTATTAGAGGACAGGTTCATGCAATTATGGAGGCTGAGAAGACCTCCATGTGCTGTCTGCAAGCTGGAAAACTAGGAAAACCAGTAGTGTAATTCAATCCAAATCCAAAGGCCTGACAACCAGGACTGCCAAGTTCTGAGACAGAGGAAGATGTATGTCCCAATTCAAGCAAAGACCAAATTCACTCTCCCATTGCCTTTTTGTTCTATTCAGAACCTCAACAGATTGGATGATGTCTACATGCATTGATGAGGGCAATCTTCTTTAGTCAGTCTATTTTTTTTTTTTTTTTTTTTAAATTTTATTTTATTTTATTTATTTATTTATTTTTTTTTTTTTTAAAGATTTTATTTATTCATGATAGTCACAGAGAGAGAGAGAGAGAGGCAGAGACACAGGCAGAGGGAGAAGCAGGCTCCACGCACCGGGAGCCCGACGTGGGATTCGATCCCGGGTCTCCAGGATCGCGCCCTGGGCCAAAGGCAGGCGCCAAACCGCTGCGCCACCCAGGGATCCCTAGTCAGTCTATTAATTCAAATGGAAACACCCTCATAGGGTGTTCTTCTGGAAACACCCTCACAGACACACCCAGAAATAATGTTTCAGCAGCTATCTTGGCATCCCTTAGCCCAGTCAAGCTGATATATAAAATTAACCATGACAAATATTTAAAAGATCTTAAATTAATATCATTTAAATATAACAATATAGTATAACTTGTAATGTAATATATATTATATATTATAAATAAAATATTGTTTCAAACTACAAACTATGTAGAAATCTATATATGTACTGTTTTAAACAATGAACTAAATATATAGTTTAAAACAATAATGTAGTTTGTAACAATTCTATTATTTTATCTGGCTAAATTGTAAAGATAAAAAAATACAACTAGTATTATAGCACAGATAGGGTTATATTAAACAGAACTAATTTACAAATCTTAATTTAGCATTGCATTCAAGTAAGTGAACTGTGGATGATTTTTTTCAGCTTAAAATTTTAAAATTTTTTGCATGAATTTTATTTTATTTTTATAATAAGTGTACTAATTTATTAATGACTATGAACCTACTTGTTCCAAAAATGATTAGTTGGGCTTCAAGAAATATTAAAAGTTGTTTTGAAAAAAAAAGTTATTTTGTCTCAGTACAAGAGAAAAATAAGTAAGCATAAAAAAAGAATAAAATTATATCAATATAGTATTTCACAGAGCTACTGTTTTAAATAATGAGGTACAAATGCATCATTTTAAAACTATGATGTAATCTTGTGTATGATGATTTTATTCTTGCTCTTCTGTCTCTGAGCACATTTTTTACTATTACACCATTTAACTTTGAACTTATTTTCTAGAATACAGGGATTGGCTGTGCTTCTTTATTTGTAGAAGGTGAATATTTCTCTAGCATTTCACTTCTGTTTCTCATACTTATTTATGAAGGAAGGAAAACTTTTTGTATTTGTGTTTTGTAAAATGAAGTGATGAAATCTGAGAAACTGAATGCTAGCAATGCAGATACAACCACGCCATTGAGGATTAGGATGAAAGCTAGATGTCCTGAAAGAATAAGGGTAACATCGATAATAGAAGTAAATGAAAAGTGAAAAAAAAAAAGTAAATGTGAAGTAAAGACCTATTTGATCTGTCCCATTTCATTCATTTTAGTATGTGCTCTTTGAGTTACAGAAAAGGATGTTATAGCTATTTTTCTTAAATTAATGGGAATATTGTAGTAAGTATTTTGAAGGTTTTTCAGTGTGTGTGTGTGTGCACATTCACAAATTTATGCATGTGTTCCCTTGATACTTGACTTGTCTATTAAATGCATTATTTTCTCTTAAGAAAATACATTTTTCTAAAGCTCAGATTAAAGCAATTAGACTAATGACTAAAAAGATATCCTTGTGTTCTACCCAAGTTAAAGCTCAAAATATTCCTTATCACACTAGAACAGTGTTGGGATATATGTCCAAATGAAATACTGGATAAGACTTCTAAATTATGTGTCTTTATTGAAAGCACTTTTCATCCCATGCAAGTGTATGTGCTCCAATCTTAAGGATTTGTGGATGAGTTAAAGCTATACCAATTACCCTTTGTAACACTGGGGCTTTTAGCTTCTCTATGTATAATCCTTGATTAGAGGGGGAGCAAAACTTTGGCTTTAGACTCTCCCTGAGAGGAAGTTGAAATTTGATGGCTGATTAAGTGAAATGTACACCTCCACAGGGGTTCAAGAAGGATTTATTGAATGCTTACAATGCGATAAACACTGCAGTTCTATCATGAATAAAACTTAGTTTCCACCTAGAGACGTGTATCATTTCAGCAGTTATTCTCATTGAGGAGTATATTCAGCAAGTCTGGAGAAAGAGCCCCACCTGCCAGGAGGGAACCACTTAGCTTAACCAGACGCTTTTACTTGAGGTCAGTAAGGAAGGACCTTCACCTAAAGGGTGAGCAAGATAGATATTTTCTCTGCCTACTTTGTGATGGACTAATTTCAAAACTGATTGAAATACTTTTCTGTTGTGCCACCTTCTTGATTAAAGGCTTTATTCTGGACACTATGATATGGCACAGCCCAGGTTTCTTATCTTCCTTAGAGACTCTTTATCTTTTCCTGGAATTAAGTGAGAACTGTCATGTAACTGTCACTGTAAGTGTCTGAAGGGTTTTCAAAATTCTTGTTATCTGTGAAAATGTAACTTGTAGTCTGGAGTATATATAGGAGGTGGAAGAAAAGATCTCTCTCTCTGTCTCTCTCTCATTTTGCAGAAATGATCTTGAGGTCTCTAATTGTCATTGACGCAATATGAAGATTGTTCTTGCTTCAGATTATATAGTTTCCTAGCCTTTTCAATGGTAGTAACCACCTTATTGCCCCTGGTAGCTCTGGATACTTCTAATCAAGTGTTATTACTGCCATTACAATTTAAAGTAAGTCCTGAAAATGATACCTACTACAATGATCTGTTGTCTCATGCCCTATAGAAATATGAACCACCTAGGCCTTCTATTTTGAATCAGCTGAAATTTTACTTTGAAGAAGGGAAAAGAATTTTCCATGCACAGAAAGCATGTGCAGCAAAACAAAATTGCTTTTAGATGAGATTCAAAGGGTTATTTCTCATTATTTTTGGCATCTCTCTTTCTATTGAAACAAGTCACAGGCGTATCTACAGTTGATCAGTTGACAGATCAGCAGTTCTATTAAGATGAAAACTAACCTTGGAAATGTTTAGAAGGAAAAGGGTGTCCTTTGATTTATTATGCCATTTTATGCTTGTGTCATTATTTCCCTTTTAGCTATTCAGGCTATGTTAAGTGGAAACATCTAGCATTTTTAATAAAGTGCTTCATTCAAACCAAATATTAACCAGAAGCATTTTAGAAGAGCCTTCTGATTAAAGTAAATGAAATAAAGATCATCCAGTTCCATTCAATAATAGAGAGTAAGGAATAACAAACAGAATACAGCAACTTCTTGTGATGACAAACTATGCTGTCATTTGTTCTTAGTGCCAGCTGAGGTCGGGTATTTTCCTCAGAAATTATAGGGACATTTGTTTTTTAGTAGGTGGCAATGAATTCTAGCTACCTTGCATCATAACAAAAGTTCTTATGAGTGATATGTGCTTCATTTGTATACTTAGGTAAAATTATTTTGAAAATGATTAGTTGTTTTTGCTCAAAGTCAGGACCAATAGCTATTTTATGTAATTTAAACTTTGAGGTTGAGTCAAAGCTTAATATTTAGATTTCCTTGAATTTCAAAATATATATCTTCCTCGATTTTTCTATTTGCATTTCTCAGATCCCATAATCCATTTTCCTCACTACCTTCTTCTATAGTTTGTAAATGATGATTGTTAGATTCTTTTGGAATCTATAGTTTTATAAAGAAAGATACAAGATTTCTGGGAAGGGTTTCTCAGGAAGGAAGACATAGAAGTAAAAGGAAAAACTGATAATGTTAGATCCATTTTGGCACAGAATAAGCTTAAAGTTGCAATAGATCTCCATTAAAGTTTAATTTGGGATGTTCCATGGACTAATTCAAATATAATATTTAATGCTATTCTTGATTCAAATAGATTTAACTTATATAAACAATAATACTTTAGACATTTAAAAAAATCTGTAATATTAAAATTTATAGCTGGATTTCTTTTTTTAAGTGCTCTATTTTCTTACTAAGTTTTTATTTAAATTCCAACTCCATACAATGTAATATTAGTTTCAGGTGTATAATATTGTGATTCAACACTTCCATACACCTCGGGGGGAGTAGGTGGGAGAATGGGTAAAATAGATGATGGGGATTAATGAGTACACTTGTGATAAGTACTAGGTACTGTATGGAAATGTTGAGTAACTATTTTTAATTTGAGTATAATTGACACACAATGCTACTTTAGTTTCAGGTGTACAACAGTGGTTTGAAAACAGTAATTGGAAACAATATACACATCCTTATGTTTATTGCAGTATTATTTATAATAGCCATGACATGGGAGCAACCCAAGTATCCATCAATACAAAAATTGATAAAGATGTGATATATATATATATATATATATATTTTTTAATGGACATTACATCACTCTAAAAGAGGATGAGATTTTGCCATTTGTGACAATACGAAAAGTCCTAGAAGATACTATGCTAAGTGAAATAAATCAGTCAAAAAGAGACAGCTGGATTCCTATTATCATCTACCTTATAATGAACATAGAGAATGTAGTTTTATTTTGTTTGTTAATAAAGTAGTTATTTCAAAATTTGTTAACCTTTTTAGAAATTGAAGCTTCTCAATGCATTGAATTATTAATCTCAAGAACTATTAAGGAAAATTATTGGGTAAGCAGACAGAAAAAGTGCAAATTTTATGGCTCCATGATAAAGATAAAGAGAACTTTAAAAGAGATAATTTGCCAAGACTTAGTACAAGTGGTTGATCTCAGAAATCATCCCATTGCAATAATATGAGAAAATGTATGAAGATAAAATAAAGGATAATAAACCAGAAAAAATGTTGAGTTGTATTTTCATCAGTTATCAACTGACAATAAACTTAAAACTGCCACCCTCATTGATATAACCTATAATAATGTTGATATAACCTATAATAATGTCTAGACTTAGCCAAATAATTGGAAAGGAACAGAATTTTGTTGCCATTGAGATAACATAGGATAAAGCATATTATTTGAATTCATAATTTTTTGACTATTAATATATTTTGCTGTATTTGGTATTGTGATTTACATATTTTAGAGTATTATAAGTAACATTTTATAAATATTAATGAGTTCATAGTATCCTATTTCTGGGATTGGTGGGTTTTTCTCTACTGAATTACCAAACCCACAGCAGTGTCAATGTGACAAAAACCAGTCATTCTTTCACCTGAAGGTAACACAAAGAGGGAAGACTGAAACACAAAATGATTATATATATATATATATATATATATATATATATATTCACATATTTCTTTATCCATTCATCTGTTGATGAACATCTGGGCTTTTTCCATATTTTGGCTACTGTGGACACTGCTGCTATAAACATTGGAGTCCATGTGCCCCTTTAAATCACTATGTTTTTGTCATTTGGATAAATACTAAATAGTGCTATGCTGAGTTGTAGGGTAGCTCTATTTTTTAACTTTCTGGGAAACCTCCATACTGTCTTTCATAGTGGCTACACTCCAGAAGAGTGCAGAGAATACACTGTTTGCATTTCCACCAACAGTGCAAGAAGATTCCCCTTTCTCCACATCCTCACCAATATCTGTTGTTCTGGATTTGTTAATTTTAGCCATTCTGAGTGGTGTGAGGTTGTATCTCATGGTGGCTTTGATTTGAATTTCTCTGATGCTGAGTGACATTGAGCATTTTTTCATGTGTCTTTTGGCCATTTGTATGTCTTCTCTGGAGAAATGTCTGTTCATATCTTCTACCCATTTCTTGACTAGACTTTTTGTTTTCTAGGTGTTGAGTTTGATAAGTGCTTTCTAGATTTTGGATACTAGCCCTTTATCTGGTAAGACATTTGCAAATATCTTCTTCCATTCTATAGACTGCCATTTAGTTTTGTTAACTGTTTCCTTTGCTGTGAAAAAGATTTTATCTTGGTGAAATCCCAATAGTTCATTTTTGCTTTTGTTTCCCTTGCCTTTGAAGACATGTTTCGTGAGAAGTTGCTGTGGCCAAGGTTCAAAGAAGTTGCTGCCTGTGTTCTCCTCCAGGATTTTGATGGATTCCTTCTCACACTTAGGTCTTTCATCCATTTTGAGTTTATTTTAGTGTGGAGTAAGAAAGTGGACCAGTTTCATTCTTCTGCAGGTGGCTGTCCAGTGTTCCCAACATCATTTTCCACTTTTAGTTTTTTAGCACCTTAGAAACAAGAATAAGAAAAACAAATGCTTAAACATTCTGAATTTCAATAAATGAAATAGCAGTGTCACAAAAAATTTTAGGATATATTGATCCAGAGATATCCATTAATGTGATTGAAGGTGGTAAAAAATATATAAGTTTCAATACCAATGACTGTAAACTAAAATCAGAGCTTTTTTTTCACCCATAGATGAGCATTTTTATCTCTGTGTTTGGTAGAACATAAAGCTGGAGAAGTGAATTAATATTCTGTTAAATTAGAATGAACTTCTGTTAAAATAAAAGAGAATAGATGATTGATAAGGCAAAATAGCCATCTCCTTGATATTCCCACTACTGCATCTATCTCTCCATCTCTGTATCATCTAAATCTGTGTAGCTAGCTATTTATCAACCTATCTACATTAAAATCTACATCCATATATAGTATAAATAAAAGACTTTCCCAACAAGCTATCTATGTGTGTTTTGTGTATACACACATTATTTTGATATAACAAATGTAGCTTTTATAGCTATACCTTATTCACTTATTTCACAGCAAAATAAAACACTATATGATCTAACTTCCAGATAACTATAATTAGCAATTAACTTTCTCACTCGCATTTAATCTTCTTTTCTCATCTCTCAAAATCAGTAAAATAATGCAGCTTAGTTTCAGAACACAACACCGGATTAAGAATGGAAAAATCTCGATACAAATGAAAGGAGCTAAGAAAACAAATTCATTACAACTTAAAATGTTGAAGACTATTAATAAATTTTACTAATGGTAGAGTAGTAGAATGCTGAATATAAAAACTCATTGTGTCATACATGGCACCGAATAAAACATTCAGAAACAATTTAAAAATTGCCTCCTATCAGACAAATCTTTAAATATAGCTGTGGATGGAATATCAAAGAATTTAAACACCAATTCTCTACCTGTATGATAATGATAGTCTCCTGAAATTTCTCATTTTTTGGCTTTTAAACTTGCCTTTCTTTCTTCTGTTTAATACAATTCTATAGTGATATTTTTCCTTTAAGAGAAAAATTACTTGACCCAAGCAGAATTGTCAAGCAATGTCATATATTGAGAAATGCAGTGACAAATGAGGAAGGGCTGAGTCACTTAGAAAGTGCCATGCAGACTATTTGTTCAGAGTAACAAGCAATAAACTGAAGAGAGTGGTTGGTAGAAATAGGTCTAAAGAGCCTGGTGAAGCATAGTCATTATATGTCAGAATGACCAGCAGATATGTTTACACTCTTAATAGGCAATTTGCTTATTATCAGAGGTTTGATGATGATCCTCAAATTAGGCAGTCTAATTTTGTCAGATGCTTTAGTTTGGTTTTACTTCTGCTTAATTTCAATACAGTGTTTATCAATGAAGAGCTTTTTAATTTATTTTAAATTTGTAATACTGCACAAAATTGCTCTATAAATACAGTGCCAACTCCAAGAATGTTACTTGCATTTCGTATAAAGCATAATTAGTAAAATTTTTTAAAAATCAATTGTGTATAAAATTTAAAAATGCAAGAAATTTCAATCAAATTAAGCACTAATTCAGAATGTTAAGCTAAGATAGCAATATAAAATATTATTTTTTAAAAGATTTCATTTATTAATGGGTCGCCTAGGTGGCTTAGCGGTTAAGCGTCTACCTTCCGCTCAGGTCATGATCCTGGAGTCCCAGGATGGAGTCCAACATCGGGCTCCCTGCATGGAACCTGCTTCTCCCTCTGTCTGTGTCTCTGCCTCTCTCTCTCTCTCTCTCTCTCTCTCTGTGTGTGTCTCTCATGAATAAATAAATAAAATCTTTTAAAAAAATATTTTATTTATTTATTTGAGAGAGAGAGAGAGAGAACACAAACAGGGGGAGCAGCAGAGGGAGAGGGAGAAGTTTGCTCCCCGCAGAGCAGCGAGCCAACCGCTGGGCTTGATCCCAGGACTCCGGGATCATGATCTGAGTGGAAGGCAGCCACTTAACCGTCAGCCACCTAGGCACTTGCAATATGAGATATTATGTAGGATATTAGTACATATTAATCATAAGCTAAGTTCAATTGATGATTTTTACTTAAACATAGGGCATTATATTATTTGTCATCCCAGGCTATACAAAATGGTAAATTATGAGGCAAAATACAGCATATGTTTCATGGGGCCAAACAGACTTTTGGGAGGAGATATTTTGGAATATACATGTTTCATATATTTTTTAGAGATAATGATTTTTATGTCACCTAGCTAAAAGTGAAAACAACTGAAAGAAGTGCTATCTGAGGAAGCAGCAGCAAACTGTGCCTGCAAATAAAGTTTTTTTTGTATCTTTGGTGGAATATAATATGAATTTTTATAAATCCTTTTCCTCTCTTCCTCATATTTCTCTTGTTTCTCAGTAATTTGGCTATTATATTTAATAAAATATTTGTTATTATGACTTTTTCATATATATATGGGAAAAGATGCACAAAGACTTATGATTTTTTTCAATTTATGATTGAATGAATGAAAAAAAAGACTAAATCCCACTGGAAACTAAAGATCATTGTCCACCTATCACCAAATTTCCGATTGATCTAACCTCTTATATAATCCCTAGTCCTGGGGAAAGTTTACTTTTCTCTAGGTATAGATATTTTGCTTCCATAGTGATTTACTCTAGCTACCTCTAATTTTCCAAAATGTTCTTCAGATAACTGGGTTTTAAAAATTCTCACACACATCCTTCCATTTTTATGCTACGTGCAGAGACCACTCTCATCCTTCCTGCTTACATGTGGTCAAAAATTTGACATTCACATTTCTGAAAACTTATCCATATTGCAAAATTCCCATTCAAATTCTATCAAATATTGTTCACAAACAGAAAGGAATTTGTGGATTTTTCTATGAATTATCACTTCTTCAAGCCCTGCAACCCTGAAGGATGTTAGTAGCATGTTAAGATCATATAATCAAAATTCCTTTCTCCCACCCCTGGTCCTGTTATATCCCTACACAAAACATCAGTGCTTCCTAAGGAATATTTTTCTTTACTTGATTGCTTTACCTCATGGCATTCGTTCCAGTTTTGGAGAATTTTCTTTTCAACAAGTGAGGTGAATTAAGGATCTTCAGTAAGTTCAGGTATATCTACAATTGTATTTTTCCTATCCTAAGGAAAATAGGAAAATTTTTCCTATTTCTTAGCTATAGTCACACCCAGTGAATTTATCTGATGCTTCCTAAGCCCGTACACGTTTTCTCTGAAGCCTTCAAGTTCCAACAATTAACCTCTCTATGGTATGATTCAGATAACAGGGCAATTTCCATAGCTTTTAACTGAAAGGGAGAGGGTATTCTGATCATTCTCAAAGCTTAGACCAGGAGTGCCAGAAATAGTCTGGGCTTGGAGTTTTCTTTGTTGGAAGGTATTTAGCTATAAATTCAATTTCTTTAAAATATGTTGGACTATTCAGGTTATTTTCTTGTGTATAACTGGGTAGTTTGCATATTTTGGGGAAATTTGTCTCTTTCCTCTAAATTTTTAAATCATGGGCATAGTACTGTATGTAATGTTCTTTTATTAATTTTCTAATGCCCATGTGTCTGTTAGTTATTGTCTCCTCCACTCATGGTGTAAGTAATTCATGTTATTCTCCCTCTTTTTCTTTCTCTTTCATTGACCAGTCTAGAGAGAGGTATATTAATTTATATTGCTCTTTTCAAAGACCAGCTTTAGAGTTCATTGATTTCTGTTTTGAATTTCATCAACGTCTGCTGTTATTTTTATTATTTCTTTCTTTCTGCTCGTTGGGTTTCTAATCTGCTTATTTTCCTAGGTTTCTAAAGGAAAAGCTTAGGCTTCTGATTTGACATCTTTATTTTTAATAGGAACATTTATTAATGTAATATCTTCTTTCAGTGTTGCCTTAACTCCATCCCTCCAATGATGATACCTTCGCTTCAAAGAGGCAAACCATCAGACTCTTAGCCACAGAGTATTCTTAATTTCCATTGAGAGTTTCTTTTTGACTGACTTTGATTTGAACGTTTTCCACATATCTTTCTGTTACTGATTTCTGGTTTAATTTTGTTATAGCCATAACATGGGACATAAAATATATGAATATAACATTTTATGGCCATAAATAATGTTATGATCAAAACATGTTTTTGAAATGCACAAAATATGGTACATCTTATTGATTGTTCCACATGGACTGTTATTGTTGGGGGAAGGATTCTTTAAATGTCAATTAGATCATAATGTCTGATGGTGTTGTTCAGGTCTTATATGTCCTTATTGATTATCTGTCTACTTGTGCTAGCAATTACTGACAGTGGAGTGGGAAACTCTCCAACTTTGAACATGAATTTGTCTATTTCTCTTCAGTCTCTTAAATTTTTGGTTCCGATATTTTGAGCTCTGTTGTTCGGTGAATACACATTTAGAATTGTTATGATTTTTTTAATTGACCCATTTGTCATTATCTAAATTCCCCTTTGTCTTTGGTCATATACCTCATTTTGAAGTTTATTTTGTTCAATGAAGTAACAACTACTACAGCTTACTTTTGAGTAGTCTTGTATGGTATGCTTTATTACTCATTTTATTTTAACTATGCATTTGTATTTAAATGGATTTCTTAGCAATATCATATAATTAGTTCTTGTGTGTGAGGGTGTGTGTGTGCTTTTAATTAAATCTGACAATCTGTCTTTTAATTGATATCTCTATGTAACAAATCTTTTTTTTTCTAGCTGTCTTCAAGATTTTCTCTTTCTCTTTAGTTTTCACCAGTTTGAATATGATATACCTATGCATTTTTGCTTGTTCATGTTTTATTATTATTGGTCCAGATTAGTATTTTTTGGACTTATTTGGTCTGTGGTTTAAGTCAGTAATTCTGAAATATTCTCAGCCAATTGCCCCTTCAAATATTTATTCTGTCTTATTCTCCTTTTCTATAATCGAGATTCTAATTTTACATAGTTTAGACCATTTGATATTGTTCTACAATCTCTTGGTTTATTTGTAATTTTTTTCGTGTGTGTGTGTGTGTGTGTGTGTGTTTCAGTTTGGATAATGTGTATCAAACTACTTCTGCCTCTGGTGTGTTGAGTCAAAGTTTTTGTATGATTCTCTTTCTGGAATTTTTACTTGATTCTTCTTGTTCCTATCTCTCTGTTGAAATTTCCTATCTGCTCTTACATGTTGTTTACTTCTTCCATGATAATCTTTAAACTATTAATCATGGTTAGTTTTATTTTTAATTTTTTTATTGGAGTTCAATTTGCCAACATATTGCATAACACCCAGTGCTCATCCCACCAAGTGCCCCCCTCAGTGCCCAACACCCAGTCACCACAACCTCCCGCCCACTTCCTCTCCCTTGTTCATTTCCCAGAGTTAGGTGTCTCTCATGTTTTGTCACCCTCACTGGTTTTAAATCCTTGTTTTATACTTCAGACATTTGTGTGATATGTGAGTCTGGTTGTTTTTATTTTCTTTTTAGACTCTATTGCTTTTTCTTTACTTTTTAAATATCTCTTAAGTTTGGTTGTTGAAAAATGTACATTTTTGTGGAAATTTTTCCTAGCATGGATTGAATTACATAGCTTTCAAGTCTGGAAATAAGTATGACTTTGCTTCTGATAGGCCGTTAGTGTGAAGATATGGCTCAGTCAGAAACCTAGACACAAGTGGAGCTAGGCTTGAGATCTATTGTGGTTATCTTTTGTGAAGCATGGCTAAAAATGTCTCCAGTGTTACCTTGTGTTAAAGTTAAGGCTGGTTTGCCATATAGTATATTTTTTGTGTATATATATATATATATATATATATATATATATATATAATAAATTTATTTTATTTTGGTGTTCAATTTACCAACATACAGAATAACACCCAGTGCTCATCCTGTCAAGTGCCCCCTTCAGTGCCCCTCACCCATTCACCCCCAACCCTGCCCTCCTCCCCTTCCACCACCCCTGGTTCGTTTCTCAGAGTTAGGAGTCTTTATGTTCTGTCTCCCTTTCTGATATTTCCCACACATTTCTTCTCCCTTCCCTTATATTCCCTTTCACTATTATCTATATTCCCCAAATGAATGAGAACATATAATGTTTGTCCTTCTCCGATTGACTTACTTCACTCAGCATAATACCCTCCAGTTCCATCCGGGTTGAAGTAAATGGTGGGTATTTGTGGTTTCTAATGGCTGAGGAATATTCCATTGTGTACATAAACCACATCTTCTTTATCCATTCATCTTTCAATGGACACCGAGGCCCCTTCCACAGTTTGGCTATCCTGGCCATTGCTGCTATAAACATTGGGGTGCAGGTGTCCCGGCGTTTCATTGCATCTGTATCTTTGGGGAAAATCCCCAGCAGTGCAATTGCTGGGTCGTAGGGCAGGTCTATTTTTAACTCTTTGAGGAACCTCCACACAGTTTTCCAGAGTGGCTGCACCAGTTCACATTCCCACCAACAGTGCAAGAGAGTTCCCTTTTCTCCGCATCCTCTCCAACATTTGTGGTTTCCTGCCTTGTTAATTTTCCCCATTCTCACTGGTGTGAGGTGGTATCTCATTGTGGTTTTGATTTGTATTTCCCTGATGGCAAGTGATGCAGAGCATTTTCTCATGTGCATGTTGGCCATGTCTATGTCTTCCTCTGTGAGATTTCTGTTCATGTCTTTTGCCCATTTCATGATTGGATTGTTTGTTTCTTTGGTGTTGAGTTTAAGAAGTTCTTTATAGATCTTGGATACTAGCCCTTTATCTGATATGTCATTTGCAAATATCTTCTCCCATTCTGTAGGTTGTCTTTGAGTTTTGTTGACTGTATCCTTTGCTGTGCAAAAGCTTCTTATCTTGATGAAGTCCCAATAGTTCACTTTTGCTTTTGTTTCTTTTGCCTTCATGGATGTATCTTGCAAGAAGTTACTATGGCTGAGTTCAAAAAGGGTGTTGCCTGTGTTCTCTAGGATTTTGATGGAATCTTGTCTCACATTTAGATCTTTCATCCATTTTGAGTTTATCTTTGTGTATGGTGCAAGAGAGTGGTCTAGTTTTATTCTTCTGCATGTGGATGTCCAATTTTCCCAGCACCATTTATTGAAGGGACTGTCTTTCTTCCAATGGATAGTCTTTCCTCCTTTATCGAATATTAGTTGACCATAAAGTTCAGGGTCCACTTCTGGGTTCTCTATTCTGTTCCATTGATCTATGTCTCTGTTTTTGTGCTAGTACCACACTGTCTTGATGACGACAGCTTTGTAGTACAACCTGAAATCTGACATTGTGATGCCTCCAGATATGGTTTTCTGTTTTAAAATTCCCCTGGCTATTCGGGGTCTTTTCTGATTCCACACAAATCTTAAAATAATTTAACTCTCCCTCTTTGCCGATGACATGATACTCTACATAGAAAACCCAAAAGCCTCCACCCAAAGATTGCTAGAACTCATACAGCAATTCGGTAGCGTGGCAGGATACAAAATCAATGCCCAGAAATCAATGGCATTTCTATACACTAACAATGAGACTGAAGAAAGAGAAATTAAGGAGTCAATCCCATTTACAATTGCACCCAAAAGCATAAGATACCTAGGAATAAACCTAACCAAAGAGGTAAAGGATCTATACCCTAAAAACTACAGAACACTTCTGAAAGAAATTGAGGAAGACACAAAGAGATGGAAAAATATTCCATGCTCATGGATTGGCAGAATTAATATTGTGAAAATGTCAATGTTACCCAGGGCAATTTACACGTTTAATGCAATCCCTATCAAAATACCATGGACTTTCTTCAGAGAGTTAGAACAAATTATGTATATTTTTAAATTTGAGTTTGATTTGCCAACATATAGCATAACACCCAGTGCTCATCCCATCAAGTGCCCCCTCAGTGCCAGTCACCCAGTCACTCCAACCCCCCGCCCACCTCCCTTTCCACCACCCCTTGTTCATTTCTCAGAGTTAGGAGTCTCTCATGTTGTGTCTCCCTCACTGATATTTCCCACTCATTTTCTCTCCTTTCCCCTTTATTCCCTTTCACTATTTTTCATATTCCCCAAATGAATGAGACCATGTAATGTTTGTCCTTCTCCGATTGACTTACTTCACTTAGCATAATACCCTCCAGTTCCATCCACGTCGAAGCAAATGGTGGGTATTTGTGGTTTCTAATGGCTGAGGAATATTCCATTGTATATATAGACCACAGTTTCTTTATCCATTCATCTTCCGATGGACACCGAGGCTCCTTCCACAGTTTGGCTATCGTGGACATTGCTGCTATAAACATTGGGGTGCAGGTGTCCTGCCATTTCATGGTATCTGTATCTTTGGGGTAAATCCCCAGCAAGGTAGTTCTATTTTTAACTCTTTGAGGAACCTCCACACAGTTTTCCAGAGTGGCTGCACCAGTTCACATTCCCACCAACAGTGCAAGAGGGTTCCCCTCTCTCCACATCCTCTCCAACATTTGTTGTTTCCTGTCTTGTTAATTTTCCCCATTCTCACTGGTGTGAGGTGGTATCTCATTGTGGTTTTTACTTATATTTCCCTGATGGCAAGTGATGCGTAGCATCTTCTCATGTGCTTGAAACTCTCCCTCTGCAGATGACATGATACTATACACAGGAAACCCAAAAGACTTCACCCCAAGATTGCTACAACTCATACAGCAATTCAGCAGGGGCAGGATACAAAATCAATGTCCAGAAATCAGTGGCATTTCTATACACTAAAAATGAAAATGAAAAAAGAGAAATCAAGGAGTCAATCCTATTTAAAATTGCACCCAAAAGCATAAGATACCTAAGAATAAACCTAACGAAAGAGGTAAAGGATCTATACCCTAAAAACTATGGAACACTTCTGAAAGAAATTGAGGAAGACACAAAGAGATGGAAAAATATTCCATGCTCGTGGATTGGCAGAGTTAATATTGTGAAAATGTCAATGCTGCCCAGGGCAATTTACACATTTAATGCAATCCCTATCAAAATACCAAGGACTGGGGATCCTGGGTGGCTCAGTGGTTTAGTGCCTGCCTTCGGCCCAGGGAGTGATCCTGGAGTCCCGGATTGAGTCCCACATCAGACACCTATTTGGAGCCTGCTTCTCCCTCTGCCTGTGTCTCTGCCTCTCTCTCTCTCTCTGTGTGTATCTCTCATAAATAAATAAACAAAACACCCAGGACTTTCTCCAGAGAGTTGGAACAAATCATATTATTATTATTATTATTATTATTATTATTATTATTATTGGAAAAAATCATCTTATGGTTTGTGTGGCATCAGAAAAGATCCCAAATAGCCAGGGGAATATTGAAAAAGAAAACCAGAGCCAGGGACATCACAATGCCAGATTTCAAGTTGTACTACAAAGATGTGATCATCAAGATAGTGTGGTATTAGAACAAAAACAGACATATAGATCAATGGAACAGAATAGAGAATCCAGAAATGAGCATTTAACTCTATGGTCAACTAATATTTGACAAAGCAGGAAAGACTATCCACTGGAAAAAGGACAGTCTCTTCAATAAATGGTGCTGGGAAAATTGGACAGCCACATGCAGAAGAATGAAACTATATCATTCTCTTACACCAGACACAAAGATAAACTCAAAATGGATGAAAGATCTAAATGTGAGACAAGAATCCATCAAAATCCTAGAGGAGAATGCAGGCAACACCCTTTTCTAACGTGGCCACAGCAACTTCTTGCAAGATACATCTATGAAGGCAAGGGAAACAAAAGCAAAAATGAATTATTGGGACTTAATCAAGATAAGAAGCTTTTGCACAGCAAAGGATACAGTCAACAAAACTCAAAGACAACCTACAGAATGGGAGAAGATATTTGCAAATGACATATCAGAGAAAGGGCTAGTATCCAAGATCTATAAAGAACTTATTAAACTCAACAGCAAAGAAACAAACAATCCAATCATGAAATGGGCAAAAGACATGAACAGAAATTTCACCAAGGAAGACATAGACATGGCCAACAAGCACATGAGAAAATGCCATATCATTTTGATAAAACTCTCCTTCGCCCTCAGTTTTAAGTCTTCCATTTGCACTGCATCTTAGAAAGGTCTCTCTCCATATTCTTTTCCTTTTTCAAATGGTTTTCCAACATTAGTCAGCATTTGACACGATTTAGCCTGTTGGTGATATCTGGAGAGAGTAAACATTCCTTGTTTTTCTCGTTTTATCACAGCCTTAGTCTGTGTCTCTTGATCTTAAGGGTATGGCATTCATGGAATCCCTGCTCTTCCCCAGTTCCCAGTTCTGGGACCAGATATATTCCCACCCATGCTTTCTTCTTCCAGGTGAAATATGTTTTTACCCATGACCTAAAAGGGGCAGTATTTGTTGTCTTTCACCCAGGACTTTGAGTCTTTTGTTTCATAGGGGACAGAGGGCTAGAGGATCAATATGATGTTTTATGCCTTCTCCATAGCTGGCATTCATTTATTTATTCCATGGGCCTTTGCCCAGAGGTATAGTCCTCAGAACCTTCCTTAATCTTATTTACAATATTCTTTGAAGTCTTAGAGAAAGCCCTGCAAGTAGGAGCAATCTCTCCTTGCATCAGCAGCCCTCCACAGGTTCCATATTCTCTTGGTAGCCCATACTTAGACAATTTTTAATAATTTTAGCTGAATTCTTCCTTTGGATGTGTCCAGTAGAATTGGTCTCAGTTAAGAAGTTTAGTTGCTTACTGTCTCTTTTCACAGGTGCTTTTTTTTCTTTTGATTCCAGGATTGGTTTGTTGATCTCTGATTTAAAAAAAAAAAAAAAAAAGTTGTGAATTTGCAGATTTTCTGGGGCTTCCCTGTAAGTGTAAAAACAATGTTCTTTTCAATTGTCCACATCTTAAGTTGAAGCCCATCAGGTTCCTCTTGAAAATTTACCTACAAAAGGGTTTTAAAATTCTTCTGTAAGGATAAGATTTAATAAGTGTTTTCTCATTCAACAAATGCTTATTGAGAGCCTCTATGTGGGAGGTACTACGCAGGAGGCAGAAGTGAATGAAATACTATCATTAAGATCTTGGGACTCATATTCTCAATGGAAAGGGGCGGCAACAGAAAACAAACATTGAAAATGATATGTACATAAATTTTATGGTGTTTTAAAAGTTGTGAGATGCTATAGGAAAAAAATAAGGTGGAGGAGAATAGAGATTAGTGGTGCCATTAAGGTATGTTTTGATTTAAAATAAGATCAGGGAAAGTCTTTTGGAGAAGGTATACTTTGATCAAAAACTTGAAGAAAAAGCAGCTCACCCTGTAAAACTCTGGGATGGACAGAAAGTATTTCCAGGACATAAAAATAACCAACATAAAAAGCCCAAGGTAGGGGCTAAGCCTGGCATGTGGCCCTGAGAGCAAGGTGACCAGTGTGGCTGCTTAGAGTGTGCAAGGGGAAGAGTAAGAGGACATACTGTCAGGGAGGTGAGTTTGGGGAACAGGTCATGAGTGTTCTGCTATGATTTGGGCTTCAATTCAGAGGGACATGTAGAGGCACGGTAGGGTGTTGGGTATGGGAGTGAGATGATCTGAATTTCATTTTCAAAAGCATTACTCCAGCCTCTGTGTTGGGAATAGACTGGGTATTGAGCATGAATAGCATAATCAAATTGTCATGCTATTTAATAAGGGTGACCTTTAGAGAAGATTTCTCCTTTGAGTCCAATTCAGAGTTCTTTCTCCCTTCCAGTAAAATTGTATTTAATTGTCAAAAATGAAGCATGGCTTTATTCTACAATTAATGGGACTTAAAAATGCTAAACTGCAAATCACAGTGGCTTAAACTACACACTAGTAAAATTTAAAAAATATCCTGAGATATTTCATACCATTGACTTCTTTGTGATGCCCCTGATTTGCCATTAATCACATACATTTGGAGTGTCCTGAAAAAAATATATTCTAAATTAATAATATTTTTTATCCTTTTTAAATTTCTTTAATTTATACTTCCTGTATTTCTTACTCCACTAGACAGTTTTTAACTTTAAGCACTTAAGGTTAATATTCTATAGTGTGAAGAAAAAAAGAGGAACAGATAGGATTTTTTAAATTGAACATTCTGCAACTCATTTCCCCACTTTCGTCCTCAAAGTAGACTCATTGTGTGTAAAATTTACTGTAACTTGAACTTTACATTACACTTATTTGCCTAACCTGTCAGCATGGTGGTATAATTAGCAGAAAACTGCTCTAATTGAGCTCGTTGCAGGGTCACATCAAAAGTCAGAGCTACAAAAAATTTGAGAACAATACGGATAAATAGTAAGCACATGTTCTTATTAGCATATTTTAATGTATTCAGTGATGCTGTTTTAAAGAAAATCTCATCTCAATAATTAAACACAGATTTTTGTACTTTTTATCAATTTTTATTTTTTAAAGATTTTATTTATTTATTCATGAGAGACATAGAGAGAGAGGCAGAGACATGGGCAAAGGGAGAAGCAGGCTCCTTGAGGGAAGTCTGATATGGGACTTGATCGTAGGACCCTGGGACCATGACCTGAGCCAAAGGCAGACATTCAACCACTGAGCCACCCAGGTGTCCCAATCATAGATTTTTTTAATAATCAAAACATCAATTCAGTTTTGGTTGAATCCTTATGGATGTATTTTAATATGTTAGTTTTTTGTTTTTGTTTTTGTTTGGACTGCTCATCACTCCCATCCCCAAATAAAATCCAAATATGCAGGATTATCCACCATCTTAATTCATTCCTAAATCCTGAATGCCAAGAGTACCTGATCAACAGGCTCTCAATTCTGTTATTGTTGTTGAATGATGCACGAACAGTCATAACACAGTATTTGAGACGTTCTTTTTCTATCTTCTATAGGTACAACTCTTCCCTTGAACTCTCTACCTAGATCACTATGTCCATAACTGAACACTTTTTTTTTTTTCCCACTTTCAGAGTTGATCAGAAGTCTTTGGGTTCTTCAAGCCAGAAATCTAGGAGTTGTCTTTGGCTCTTTCTTCTCCTTTATTCCTTGCATGCAACCATTCACCAAACGGAATAAACTTCTATATCTTGATTACCTTTCAAATCCTTTTTATTTTTCTCATTTCCATTATCGTCACCACAGTTGAAACCACCATCTCTTTCCCAGACTCCTGCAATAAATAGCTTTTGAAATGCCTCCCCTGGTTGCAAGCTAACTCAATCTCCATTTTCCGCAGTCTGAGAGATTACTCCTGAATTCAGATCTATCGCCTCTCTTCCTTGTTTAAATCATTTTGGTGGGTGTCAGTTGTCTTAAGATAAGGGCAAAATTTCCTATGATGGCCTATAAAGTCGTGTCTGATCTAGCCTCACAATTAATCATCTCAGGTCATACTTTGCTTCAGTTTTTATCTTCCAGCCAGGTTACTTCCTCAAGGTCCAAAGATGGAGGGTGGGTGTTCCACACTAGACTCCTTCTCAGTTTCTGTAGGGACCCCACCCTCCTCTTCTCCACCCACTTCACTCATGCCCCTCCCACAATCTCTTTTTGGGCTGAATCCTATTCACTTTTCGGATCTCAGTTTAAATCTGTTGTATTTGTGCAATTTTTTGTTTTTTAATTTATTTTTGTTTCACTTTGTTTTTTAAATTTATTATTATATTTTTATCCTCACATTCACAATACTATTTACTTTCCTTTGCCACACATTTTTTTAAGATTTTTATTTTTTAAAATAATCTCTAAAAAAAAAAGAAATAAAATAAAATAATCTCTACACCCAACATGGGGTTTGATCTTAAACCCCAGGATCAAGAGTAGTGAGCTCCCTTACTGAGCAGCCAGGCTTGTTCCTTTACTTCTAATTATTATATTTTAAATCTATACTTCCTATCTACTACATGGTAAGCACCAAGAGGCTATGTGCAAAGTCTATTCTGTTCAGTGATTTAACCCGGCTCTCAACACAGTGTTGGGTCACACTGTGCAATCAGTAAGTTGCATTCATTTGCTGAATGAATGACTTGATAAATTTCAAACGAACTTTGAATGCAACTGGATTTTTTATCAAGTAAACTGTGAATAATATAAACCTGACTCATCCTATAATGGTGATGATTTACATTGATTCTAAATATCATACATTTCTATCATATGTTTTCATGGTAAATTTGACTACATTTTCAAATAATTTGTTTTATTATTTTATAGAAAATGTCTAATCAGAATAAATAATACAATAACATAGTGAACATTCTATCCAAAAGAGATTTAAACTTCTCTCTAGTTAGATACCATTTGTGTTTTGGGAAAAAAAAAATGTGTTTTCTCCATGAAAATTTTAATTAGAAATAATGACTCTTTGTATATAAAAATATCTCTAAGGACAAGTTATTGATGCTTTTACAGGTTTTGACATTTTAAAAATTGCTTAAAAAGTGTCTTTTCTTCAACATTTGATATTTTATGGTAATTTTGGTTTAGATGCTGAAAATTCTGGTTCATGTATTTGGATTTTTATTTATAACTTAAGGCACTAAGACAAAAGTACATGGGTAGTGGCAGAGAAAAACTGAGTTACATAATTTCAGAAAATAATGACAAATAAACATACATAATAAGTAATTAAAGATAAGTAAGTAAGATAAGTAATTAAAAAATAAATTAAAATTATAGCTATTATAATAGCTATACCTAAAGCAGAATATAATAGATTTAAACATTTGTATCATAAACAGGATTTATAGTGTGCCTTTATACTCTCTTCTTTTTGTTAAGATGTTACTGGTATTTGTAATGTGGAACAGGTACCTAAATTCCAATATCATTAATATATGCCGAGTACTACTCCTTTACCTGACACTACTCATCACATTCTAATTAATCATCAAGGAAGAAACCAACTATTCCTTTACAGATATGGACCAATAACTCTTGGGAAAATTAAATCATCTTTCAGAAACATTTCATTCCTTGGTGCTAATAATTCAGTGCAAATGAATTTTCAGAATAGCAGTCAGATCATATTATATAATTTTCTTTAAGATTCTTCATCTCATTTATTAAAATTTCATCCTGCATTTGAAATCTGCTTTTTTCCCCCCCAAAGTCATTTTCAGTATTATGAAAAGTAGCAAAAGGCCATTCACAAAGTATAATACGAGCTTCAATTGAAGCTGGAAAATGAAAAAGAACGTTTTTTGTTTGTAAAGGCAAGACCAAATAGTGGGTCACTGTGAACAAGAAGGTAAATATAGGATATTCTCATTCTTTTAGTAACATTTAACCTCATTTTAACCTTTGTCTCTTCACTTTTATACTTGACAACATTTCAGTGGCCCAATTTTCTAGGATAATTTGCAATTCACTTACATGTTTACCATAGTACATAAACAGAAAAGTGCAAAGGACAAAAAATCCTGCAAGGCCCACTTACATGTATTATTATTTTATTTATTTTTATTTTTTATTTTTTGTATTATTATTTTAGATCCATGATTTCACTTTTGATGAGAATGAGTTGCTATAAATAGGTGTGATATTAAAACCTGAGTCATCAAGGCACTTAAACCATGGATCCCACTGTGGTTCTCATCCCCTTTAGTAGCCAACAACCATTACCATGCCCCATTATCTCCCAGTTTATATCCTTTCCTTGGCATGCAAAAGATAAAGGGACCACTTTAATGACTCTATCTTTCACCACAGTAACTTGAGGGCACCAGCTCCATTTTATATTTTTAACAGAGACAATGATCTTTGTTGTTTTGTTGCTATTCTTTAAAGAAAATCATTGGTAACATTTCTGAGTGCTTAATTCTAATTATAGATAACTGGACCAGCACATAAGTACAAATATGGTAAGATTCACATACCAACTAATTCTTAATGCTTTAAAATTTTACCTGTTGCAAAGTAGGACCTCAGATTCCCTAACTCTATCCTCTTTGGAAGTTCTCTTCTGCCTTTTTACTAGCATATTGTAAAAGAAAATAATCATTCTTCATATATGTATGTCCCTCTTCATATGATCTGTGTCATATAATGACAGTTTTGCTCTCTGGAATTTAAATGACCATCTACATGTTAGTATGTCTTAGGAAGTGTTAATGACACATTAACCAGTACTGTCATCTCAGTGATCTAGAATATTCTATATCAGGGCAGTATAAAAAAACAATTCTCTTACATAAAAAAAAAAAACCGGAAGTATGATAAGTTTTATGCATAATGGATGTACAAGAAATGAGAAGAAATCAATTTATAAAATTTTATGCTAACCTAATTAAGTGCATTAAAGATGTTCTGTGTTGAAGCTCTTCTCTGGGAAAGAGTAAAGACATACTAGAGAGAATATTCATCAAGTGGATAATAATATAAGAATTGGCAAATGACTATTATTTTCGATCATGGCAATAAAGAATCAATACATTTCTTAAGTACATTTAGCTTTAGCTCCTTCTTTTTTTTTTTCTTATTTATTTATTCATGAGAGACACAGAGAGAGAGACAGAGACATAGGCAGAGGGAGAAGCAGGCTCCCTCTGGGGACCCCAACGCGAGACTCGATCCTGGAAGTCCAGGATCACAACCTGTGCAGAAGGCAAGCGCTAAACCACTGAGCCACCCAGGCATCCCTAGCTTTAGCTTCTTTCTGGAACAGTGTGGAAGCAGAAGTTAGATGCCCCAGGGGAAACAGAACCGTACCTCAAATACATGAGTATATTCTGATTAATCAGAAGCCCCAGATATTGTGATGAAATTTTAATAAATGAGATGAAGAATCTCAAAGAAAATTATATAATATGATCTGACTGTTATTCTGAAAATTCTTTTGCCCTGAATTCCACAACTCAGGGCTGTCACTGGGATCTAACCCTGGTCTGGATGTTCCCTTGACATAGATGTTGGGATTCGGCAATGACTAAGATGTGGAATCAATTTGAAAAGAATGCCCACCTCTACCTCTACTGGTTTTGTGTTAAAGGACTCAAAAACTCTATAAGAGATCACAAAACAATTATCCTGCTTTTGGACTAACATGTGGCAAAAGAAAAGCTACATAGTTTTGTCTCATTTACTAACATATCCTCAAATAAGTTGACTTTTATTTTAAGAGACTTAGGCTTACAAAGTCTTAATTTAAATAATCCACATGGTGAATCATGAAGAGTAGAATAAACTCGTGTCTATTAATCTCTACAATAGTAAGGATTAAGCCTAGAGTTTACCAGTCTAGGTGAAGCAGATCCAAGGAACTCCTACTAAAAAGTTTGAGCACATTTTTCAAAGAAACCAAGATTAGTACACAAAACTCAGGCCATGGGTGGATGTTATACACAAAAACTTTGATATCATTTTAGAGAAGGGATCTCTAAAGCTATAGAACTTTACTGAACACAAAGTGCCAGTCTGAACAAGACCAATGGAGAAGGATTCCCCAGCTTACTGATAGTCACTGAATCATAGAATTTGTAATTTTTTAAGGATGATTAACAGTGGGTAATATTCATGTCCTTTAGAGAAGAATCAACACCAAAGTCTATGACTCCCCCCACTGATTTCAGTGTGCCACATCAGAAAACAATATCCCAACATCGGTGCATTTCCCATAGTCAGGATATTTGATGTTTGCAGAACAACATTGTGACAAATTGCACTGTTGTGTCCACTGTAGGTCCAGTGTATATCCTCATCCTTAGACTTTATGTTTGGCTAGCTGACTTGGTAGGCCAATGATGTAGGGGCAGAAGTAACAATATGCCGGTCCAGAGCCTAAACCTGAGTTTATGTGTTCCACTTACACTTGGAATTGTAGGGGGAAAAAATTACCACCCAGCTAATGCACATGTGCAAGAAGAGTGACAGATACATGGGTTAAAATTACCATAAGTGACCAGGAGACCTGCAGTGAGCAGTGCTGTTCTAGCTCCTTCTTCCTAAAGCAGAGACATGTAGCAGAGCCCAGCCTAGATGAGCTAAACCCCAGCTCATCTGCAGACTTATGAACCATAATAAACTATTGTGTTTGAAGCCACTGAGTTTTGGGGTGATTTGCAACTCAACAATAGATTATGGATGCAGTCATTAATAACGATCCAGGCTGGACAGAGCTTTCCCTGGACCACTTTTTATGTCCTTGCCTTGCAGTGTCAGGTGAAGGTCAAGTCCACACATCCTTCTCAGGCTCTTCTGTCTCAGCTCTGCACCTTTTGCAAACAACTACTGACAAGAGAAGACAGCTCCACAAAAATGAGCAGAAGAGTGCAGCACAGAGCCATCAAACTCCATTCTTAGAACAAGAAGTATAAATCCTAAAAGCCACAATTTCTGCAGAGACAAACCTCTCATAAAAGACACAATAAATAAAATACATGCCACACAGAACATTTGGCTTCTCTAAAATATTTGCGTTCAAGTTAATGGTTTCTTTTCAGTTTTTTTTCCTTCAAAATGTGGAGAATATGGTCGTTTTATATAAGAGTAACTAAAGGACTGATTAAAGACATGTTCTCAGGTAAATTTATGCAAAGAATAATTCAAGTCCTTGCCACCGAAAAAGACAGAAATCTTTTGTATTTTAAAACGTCTTTTGGAACATTACTTCACACAATATAATACATTAAAAAATACTGAAATAAGAGGATCCTACTATAGATACAGTTATGTATTTCACTTTCCCTACATTTTGTTTTATGAGTATTTCTTCTTAATATTCAAGTTTTATCAAACATAATATTAATTACTGTATAATATATCATCAGTTCACTATACCATAATTTATTTAAAGTCTTCCCTCTACATTAAATCTTTCCCCCAATTTTTCTCTATTAAAGTTAGACATGGACATTCTTATATGTGACTTTTAAAAATTGTTTATCTAGTTACTTCTGCATGCTAAATCAGAATTTGAACTACTTGGTCAAAGATTTAAAATGGTTTTAAGGTTTCTGATTTAATGTTTTCAATGAAAAGCTTTTTTTATGCATTCTTCTATGCACATTATATAACTTTCTCAGAAATATATAAACTGACTCTAAGCATATAGTTATTAATTTTTCCATAGTTGTACTCTCCACCAAATGCTATATATTTATAACATAGAATACACATAATATAAATACAGACAAAGAACTATTAATTATACATTTTATATATGCCTCTGTTCAAATATAACTTCCATGAGGTCAGGGACTAGTTCTTCACCATTGTGGCCAACCCCTAGAATAATATCTGGGAACAAAGGAATGTCCCACAAACATGTGTTTAATGAATGAATAAAATTGAAAGTTGGATTTTAATTTTCTTTAAAAATTATTCTTAAATAGTAGAATTTTTTGAGTAGTTCAATTTCTTGATATTGAATCTGTGATTACTATCTCTAAATAGCCCTTAGTTCCTGCAGGATCCAACCTTAAGAGTATCAGCCCTAACATAATTCTTTTATTAGAGACTCATTTTCATAGACTTTTTAAAGGGTGACTGCTATGAAAACACATAAAATATCATACTGCACAAGATTTTTTTTAACTTAGGGTAAGTGATAAAGTGGCTTTGTGTTTGTTTATACAATGACCTTTATGTCTTTTATTTTAGCTAAATCTGACTTTTTAATCCTCCATCTGCAGGTGTTTGAAACAATCTGAAGCTTGCTGACATTTTAAAAATATTACAGGTAGAATAAGAAGAAAATCGAAATTATAAACATCTGCTGTTTTAGTATTGTCTATGTTCTAAATTTCTCTACCTGGATGTTAGCCATTAAATATTTCTTGATTATCCCTTTCTGTCTACATTACATAATTTCATTTATTCTTTGCATAACTTTTGAGAATTTTTTTCCCTTGAATGTTTATGCCAATTCATTTTGTATTTACAAAATGCCCTATTGACATGTCAATTTTTATGGTTATTTTCTAGCTAGAATTAGCTAATGCTAAAATACATGTATCCATGCTAGAATTAGAAAAATATTTACTGACATTGGGCAAGTAATAATAACTTAGAGAAATAAGTACAAATTTATGATGGATCTTGAAATAAATTTTGATTATTGGGATTTTTCTGAATGTCATAAAAATTATATTTAAAAGTTGTATTTAAAATTTATAAAAAATTTATATAGTATCATATTTAATGGTGATAAACTGGACATATTCTGCCTAAGATCAGGAATGAGGCAAAGAAATATCTTACCACTGCTAGTCACCATTGTACTGGACCCCATAGCTAGTACAGTAAGACAAGAAAAGGAAACTAAAGGTATACTGATTGAAAAGGAAGCAATAAAGCTGTCTTCATTCATAGATGATATGATTTTCCATGTAGAATATCCCAAAGACTCAACTAAAAACCTCCTAGAACTCATAAACAAGTCTAGCAAGGTCACAGGATTAATGGGCAAAAATCAGTTGTTGTTTAATTTAACACCAAATAAAAATTGAGATTTGAAATTTAAAAAAAAATGCCATTTAAAATAGCACTAAAACAAGAAAAATACTTATATATAACATTAGCAAAACATGCACAGGAGCTATAAAACTTTGATGAAACGAATCAAAGAAGTTCTGAATAAATGGAGAAATATTCCATGTTTATAGTTACGAATAATCAGTACTGCTAAGATTTCAATTCTACTCAATGAGATCTAGAAATTCAATACAATTCCATTAAAAATTTCAATGAGTTATTTTATAGGTATTGACAAACAAATTCTAAAATTTATGGGTAAAACCAGAAGTCCTAGGATTGCCAATCCAATATTTAAGAGGAGGAAAATTAGAGGACTCACCCTACCCAATTTCAAAAGTTAACATAAAGCTACAATTTAAAACATAGAGATACAATTGCACACATATTAGAAATCCAAAAAGCTGACAATACCAAATGATGGCAAGGATAAAGAGCAACAGAAACCCTCATCCATTGCTGGTGAGAATGCAAAACAGTACAGTCATTGTAGAAGAGAGTTTGGTAGTTTTTTACAAGGCCAAAGGTAGTTTAATCATGAAATCCAGAAAACACACTCCTAGCTATTTACCCAATTGATTTGAAAACTTAAATACCTTCAAAACCTTGTATGCAAATGTTTATGACAGCTTTATTCATAATTGCCCAAAACTGGAAGCAACCAACATATTCTTCAGTAGGTGAATAGATACTGGAATTGAACAATTGAGTAAAGAGATGGTGGATATTGAGAGCCAAGTATCTTATTGTAGGAGTAGGAGTCAAAAGATAAGCAAGGGGAGGAAGTTAGAATGATCCATGTGTTAATGAATTAGAGTTGGAGACATCAGTATGAACTCCTGTTTAGCTTAATTAATATGGGCACATACTGTTACATGTAGATATATCTACAGATATGTTGTTAGTATACACCTATTTATTTATTTATTTATTTTTTGTACCCATATATTTAACTACTCTCTCAGCTGAGAGAACCTGGAAGACATGAGTCCAGTAGTAAAGAGCATACCTAGGATCTGGATCTTTGTTTCTAATCTCATTCTAAAATAAACAAAGGTTCCTGAAAGAAATGGATGATTCTAGAACTGTAATTAAAATATACAAAATGACCGAACCTTGAGAATAATGTAGTCTCATAAAGTAAGGAAGGTCACCAACACACACACACACACACGACAGTGGTATTTAAAGTTGACACAGAAGCCATTTGAAAGATCACCCAATAGCCAAAGCTAGAACAATATGAGCAATAAAATTAAGTAGTTCTGGATTATAACTCAAAGTATGAAATAAATATCGATGAGTCTGTACTGATAGAAATAAATGATTGAATAAATTTGAATACTGTAAATAAATGGGGAGAATAGACAAATCTCTCATATTAGAATTTCAAATAATTTACATAAATACTCCATTCATGAAGCACACTCTCCACTACTTAAGTGTTGACTGTACATAGTGACTTTCTTTCAACGATTACATATAGTAAGGGGGGGCGGAGAGAAGAATTTTAGAGTAGAGAAATCTGACCAACTACCTCAGCTAGGTGATCAAAGTGAAATTCAGCAGTAATAAGTCATGTTAGTAGTATTGTACCCTTAATACAGTGTGATGAGGTCTCATTCATTTGGGGAATATAAAAAATAGTGAAAGGGAATAAAGGGGAAAGGAGAAAAAATGAGTGGGAAATATCAGAAAGGGAGACAGAACATGAGAGACTCCTAACTCTAGGATACGAACTAGGTAGGGGTGGCGGAAGGGGAGGTGGGCGGGGGGTGGTGGTGACTGGGTGACCGGCACTGATGTGGGCACTTGACGGGATGAGCACTGGGTGCTCATTCTGTATGTTGGCAAATTGAACACCAATAAAAAATAAATTTATATATAAAAAAAGAAATGTACTCTACCTCTCCAAAATCCAGTCTAAGCATGCGAAAAACATCAGAAAAATAAAAAAATGAGAGGCCTTTTGCAAAATACCAATACTCCTCCAAACTATCAATGGCACCAAAGACAAGGAAGTTGGAGAATTGTCACAACCAAGAAAAGCCCAAGGAGACATGATAACTAAATGTAATGTGGTATCATAGCTGGAATCATGAAATTTAAAAAAGGATGTTAGATAAAAGCTAAAAAATGAGAATAAAGAATGAACTTCAGTTAATCTATGTCTTTGATTTTTTTCTTTCAAGTATTTATTATGGGCCATCTGAAAAATTTTAGTTCTTATAGTCCATTAATTTTACATTTTGGTAGCTTCTGCGTTAAAGTCATTTCAATCATTAAAAAATATGGCATAATACATTATAATTTTGGTCTGTTGAGAAGGGAAAGTGTAAGCCTTTTTAGCTTTCTGTTATAGAATCAATTTTGACATCATGTTTACACAGCAAACAATGGGGCAAAAATACTTATGACTCTTTTCTGAATGGTCTAAGCCAAGAAGTAATTTAATCCATATGTTTTTCACAAATGGTTCATCAATTATTGATTAGGCTTAATGAGTATGCTAATAAGCAGAACTCAAGTGGCTTCTTGAGCCCTTCTGTGCTTTCCAGGTCCTCATAAATTTTTGAAATGGTAGCTGCTGGAAATAGATTATGGATTGGTGCCAAGAAGCCATAATGCAGACCACATATGGTGTTCAAGGGCTGATGTTTGTCCTTTCGGGGTAGTATCAAAAATGCACTTTGTATGGCATTTGTTCTCAATGTAAATTAATTTATAAAGTTTCCCCTTGTGTACTTGCTACACATATTGTTTCCTCTTCACAGGAGATATTAAAATATGTTTTGCTCGTTTTAAAGGTTACTTTGCAAAGGATCAAATTCAAGCCATGTTGTCCTTAGAGATAGATGCAGTAATGGAGATCTAGATTTCAAATGGAAACATCTGTAGATTGGCCTTGCTCTAAGAAGCTTTACTCTCAAAGTCCTGAAAATAATTTCCTGACCCTGATTCATTTACTTTCACTCTCTAAATGACATTGCATGTAGTAATCTATCCTTTTTAACATGTTAATGCATTCTATTATTTCATCAAAAAAAGAGAGTTAAAGTGCAATTGCTTTCTTGGATGGGTAAAAAGCAACACAAAATATGTTCAGAGCATAATTAAAGTATAATTTTTGCTTTAGACAATGAGCTACAAACTGTTATATTTACACGTTATCGTGTAACATATAACACGATAACATACACGTTATCGTGTTATAACACGATCTGGAAATAATATGAATAAAAAGTCATTAAAACAGTTTATTAGAGACAATTACTTGACTTTGCCTCAGATATTTCAAATTAACACCCTAGTTAACCAAATTCTCTCTGAATGGATATTATAATGATGGTTTATTAAAATTATTGTAAATATATTGAAAAACTTTTATTTAACATTGTTAATGCTATTGTATCACAAAAGATAGAACTCTTCCGATTGTAACTTCAGTTCTTTCTTAAAAGTGTTGCTTAAAAACCCAGAGAACTAAGAAAGATATATAATGACATCTAGCTACAATGATATTGTTCATCAGAGTATCAAATTCCTTATTTTGGGATTCAAAGAAGGCTGCCTGTACTTTCACTGCTGACTATACCTTTAACAACCTTCATAAAGAAAGCAACATGATAAAACGGATTCTGAAATGAAACAATTGGTTTTATTTTATTGGTGCTTTTTTCCCCTTGTGACTATGATTTTTACTATTTCTAGGTTCTAATGCATCAAAATACTAATTTCTTTTAGATAACTTTAATTTTGGTGACATCTTTTATGTTTTTATTTTGAACTTTAGTAAAATGATAAAATGTCTAATTATTTATTTAGCCTTGTTTTCTAAAGTTCAGACTGCTGTTGATGTGAGCATAATATCAAAGCTGTGATAAAAACATAAAACCATAAGAGACAGATTAAAGAACAGATATACTGAAAAGAAATTAACTGTAATTATCTAAGGACAACAGTTTAAAATGGTGAGTAAAAAGTTGGTCAACTACTCAGGTATTTCATAATAAAGGGATAAATAATAATTTATACAAGCCACTGAAACAAAGTGTTTATTCAGGTATTTTGTCCTTTGTCAATGCACCTTAAACAAAATAGTCTTTATTAATTTATCCTGATGATTATTCTTTTTATTACCTTCTTTTGTTGAAAAAATTAAAAGGTAATCAATATTCTAGTTCTCTTCAAAAAATTACAACCACCAGAAAGATATCTTTTTTTTTTTTCAAGTTGTGTGTGATGTATGTATTTAATATTGGTAGGTAGGTCTCCTGGAGAAAGAGTTGATGATTAAATTGTGACAGAATTGGGATGAGAGCTAGCATGCTTTTTAACTTAGATGCTGTTTATGATATGGCCCTCTCTCCAGGTTGATTGATTTCTGGGAGTTATCAATTTCAGTTTAAAGATATTTTACTTTCAACCACATTAGATTTTTTACCCTCAGAAAAATCAAACTTTACCAGAAAATCATAAATAATCATAGAAATAAATAGCAGGATCCTAATTTACATTTAACCTTTGTTTTAAATGATTAATGGATGCTATTTATGTAAACTATTTCTACAATGCACCATGAAATGAAATTTAAATTGCAGATTTTACAGTGGTGTATTTTAACTAGTGACCCTATCCCCACGAAGAAAAATAAAAGAAAACCAATTACATTTGTAATAAAGATGCTAATGCATTTCTTGTTTTAAAGTTATTTAAGTTGTGATTGCGTAAGAAACTTTTATTTCTAATGAACTAGGAATAGATATCCTGTCTTGTGGAACTTTCTAAGAGAAAAATGACTTGGTTTCTGCTCCACTCTCAACTTTGACAGACTTCCCTCCTTGGACCAGTTACTGCTGGAATCAGCAAGTAGACTGGTATGAATCATGCACTGGGACATTCTGTGGCAGCTGTGTGAGATTTCTCTTTGGTGGGTTAATCACTGAAAAGGCCACACACACTGTCAGCCTGCGGGATCAAAGCACAAGGCACTCTGGGAAGACTCATTCACAGAGATCTCTAGACCTTTCAGTAGGGAGGTTGAGTGCAGTGTTGAGGCACCTGGTCCCTTTGGCCCCAAGCATCCAAAGAGGAGTTACCATGCTGAGTGAAATAACTCAACTGAAGCAAGACAATTATATGGTTTCACTCATATGTAGAATATAAGAAATAGTGAAAAGGATCATAGGGAAAGGAGGGAAACTGAGTGGGTAAAAATTAGAGATGAAGACAAACTATGAGAGATTCCTAACTCTTGGAAACAAAGGGTTGTAGAAGGGGAGGTGGGTGGGGGATGGGTAACTGGGTGACGGGCATAAAGGAGGGCATATGATGAAATAAGCACTGGGTATTATACTATAAGTTGGCAAATTGAATTTATTTTATTATTTTTTTAAAGATTTTATTTATTTATTCATGAAGGACACAGAGGAGAGAAACAGAGGCAGAGACATAGGCAGAGGAAGAAGCAGGCTCTATGTAGGGAGCCTGATGTGGGACTCGATCCCGGGTCTCCAGGATCACGCCCTGGGCGGAAGGCAGGCGCTAAAGTGCTGAGCCACCCAGGGATTCCCATGCAAATTGAATTTAAATAAAATGTTTGTAAAATAAAAAGAATAAAATTAGTAGAAAAAATAAAATAAAATCAACATACTATAATGAAGAGTTACAGTCACATAACAGAGTCCTGGGTTCAAAATCATATCATCATAAAGTATTTTTAAATAAAGTTTAAAAAATTCCAAAATGTCTGTTGCAAACTAAGTTAAAGTTTAGTTTCAAATGCTTGGAGGAAAAGCAAGCAAACAAACAAAACTCAAAGAGGAGCTATTAAGCTGGGTTATTTCCATTACTTTCCAAGACTGTAGGAAACAGCCTACCTCCCAGCAGTGGTGTAAGGAGGGATGGAAAACTGGTCAGTTACTTCAAACCAAGAGTACAGCACAAAATACTTTTCATAACATCACTCACAGATCTACTAAAAGTTACAACTTACACCTTGACGCCCTTTCCAAATAATAGACAAAGAAATTACAGAACACCAATGAAGGGAGACAGGAAGAGATGCAGAATATTAAGAGAATTCGATCAAATAGAGTGAGGGGAAGAAACAGAGCAACTTAAACATAAAGATATCACAAGAGCAGTTTTTAAAAATCAGACAAAATAAAAGAACCATCAGTGCATAGTTGGTGATGTGGGAAAACACAAAGAGCAATTGTCTCAAATTATAGGGCAAAGATACAAAAGTATGAAAATCATGAGAGTCATGGATTCTGGTGATTGATATGAGAGTCAGAAAAGGAAATAGATGATAGTGAGAAAATTTGAAGAACATTTATTTGAATTGACAAAGACTAATTTGCTCTGTTTCATATCTACCCATCATTCACCTGTATAGATAAATGAAAAGTGTATATGAGTCTAGCAGGATTGAGAGACAATTAAAATTGAATCCATTGAAGTGTTGCTAAGATGCCCGGGGACAGTAACATCATCCTCTTCTGTCCTCCAGTGTCCCAACTCTGTCCTGGGAGATGAGATTGCAGTTAGTCTTCAAGGTAGATCTTTCACAGGTTGGATGGGACAAGGGTGAAGTGCGGCAGGGGAGGGGACAGTCTCAGTAGTCTTCAGGGTCGCTGCTGTCTCAACCTTCTGGAGGACAAGGTTGCTGTCCTCATGATGGCTGCGATAAGTCAATAATTTCTAGATATTATAACTTCCCAGGAGGAAGAGATGCTACAAAAGGTGTTTTTTTATATGAGTAAACATAACAGTGAATTAGTGACCAGATACATGTCCTCCTTTTCTCCTTATGCCTGTGATTATGTATTGTCACTCTTGTCCTAGTTTATTTTCAAACCTTTTTATTTCTATGAATTTGTTTACTTTTTCTTTACTAAGTCTGATTCCTATGAATATTGACCAATCATATATCAACTCCTATTAAGTTTCACAAACTACACTTGGTAAAAGTAGTCTTCACTATACGAGCTGATATTTGCCTCTGTTATCCATGATAACTCACATTGATAAAGGGAATAATACATTTAAATGACAAGCACACCCAGTAATAGCATAAATTAGGCTTTAAGATTTTATTTATTTTTTTAGAGAGAGGATGTGCCCACAAACATATGAATGGGGGTGGGGGGCAGAGAGAGAAAAATTTCCAGCAGACTCCTTGCTTAGTCTGGAGTCCCATGTGGGGTTGGATCTCAGGACCCTGAGATCTTGACCTGAGTAGAAATCAAGAGAAATCAAGATTCAGATTAATCAACGAGGCCATCCAGGTGCCCCAATTTTAAGATTATATATATATATATATATATATATATATATAAAATATATAATTAAAATCTTATATATATTATGTATATTTAATATAAGATTATATATATACACATATATGTAATACTCATGTGTATAATTTATAGATAATCACTATATAATTCAGATTAAAGACATATAATTATATATATTACAAACACATGTACATATGAATTATATATTATGTATATCGCCATCTGAATTATAACAACTGAGTGCTGCTGGGAGAATAATACAGCAATAAACTGTTGGCAGGTTTAGCAATTTGTGGGAATCTAAAAGTTATACATTAAAAGTAGTAAACCACCTATATAAACATAAATAATTTTATTTTAAAATTGTATTTACTGGAGCGCCTGGGTGGCTCAGTTGGTTCAGCATCTAACTCTTGATTTCAGCTCAGGTCATGATCTCAGGGTTGTGAGATACATCCCCTCCTCCTGCTTGGCACTCAACTTGGAGTAAGTTTGAGATTCTCTCTCTCCTCTCCCTCTGCCCCTCCCTTCACTTTCTCTCTTAATATGTAAACAAAATCTTTTAAAAAGTTATATTTACAACTTGAACTTAAAAATACAATCCTAATGTAAACATTTTGTTTGGAACACTCATAGACCACTAATACTTTACTGAGGCCTATATAAAAATACTGAATTAGTTTCAGCTTCTCTGGCAACTACCACATTTTATCAGTTCTTACCAACCTATCTGGTATAGAATAAACATTAAATAAATCCTCACTACAGCCACTTCCTGACTTCAGCTGATATCCATGTCCCTCTGGACCCCTCTTGCACCCTTCTAGTGCTCCCTGCAAATACTTTTATTGTATCAATGAATCACAGGTAATTAAAACTGTCTTTTATCATATCCTTATATCTAGCAATTAAAAGAGTATATGAGACAAAAGTAAGGACTTTGAGTCAATGTGTGGCGAATAAAGGACTATGACCTGCAAGTGTCATTCTATTGAGTAAATTCAGTGAACAATTCATCTAACAATTTAACTTAAAAGAAAAACATTTAGTACCTGTCTTATTAGCTGATGACATTTTAAACTAACTTTTCCTAATACTGTTGTTCAAAAATCTCATTCAATCTTATAATCAGACTAATTGGAAGATTTTTGTACAATTCTCCTTCCAGTATTTCAGGGACATTGGGCTTGGAGATTTTTCCATTTATTTAATTGACTATCTTTATATTCAAGTGAAACATTAAATGACATGAATTTATTTTAAAAGAAATCAGAAAGCCTTGTTAGAAGTTCTGTTTATACATTATTTTCCCTCAGATTTGCAGAACATTTCAAATGTTTGAAAATGATATATTTTGATATCCTGTTTACACAGCCAAAAAAGATAACCTGATTAGTTGTGACCTGATAGTAGGAACAACTTGTACAGATTTGAGGAGAGATTGCATAAAAATCTCATTTTGATTTTAAGAAAGGGATTTTTCTCACCTCAAACATTAACTTTATGTGTTATAAATTTCACAAAACTCCAGTAACAAAAGACTTTCACAACTGAAACAGAATGGAAGAATAGAGTCATGATACTGTATTTGTGGCTTTGCCCAGCAAATCCAGGACCCTGATTTTATGGGAAAAAAAAAAAAAAACCAACAATGTTGGCATAAACTTTAATAAAGAATCAGACTAGAGATGGATCAGCATTATGACTTTTCCGAGCAGATGCAGAGTTCCAGAATCCAAACTGGAATTTTAATTTGTTTCTCAAGTTACAATTGAATTATACGTAACAGGAACCTTAGGTTGAGAAATTTACTGTGCCATAAAATGAGGCAATAATTCTTAGATGTTATAACTTCCTTGGAGGAAGAGATGTTGCAAAAGGTGTTCTTTTATATTAGTAAACATAATAATAAAATTAGCTGTGAAAGTACCTACCATATGGATGTGCTCCTTTTATATCATTGTCTATGTATCATCACTATTGTTGTCCTAGCTTATTTCCAACCCTTCCCATTTCTACTAATTCATTCGCACTTTTCCCTTATCAAGTCTAGAAATCCTGGTTATCAAGCCTCTATCTCCAACACACATACACGTGCACACACACACACACACACACACATATTCACACTTTACTCCCTATTGGTGAAACACACATTTATTCTTTTTTTTTAAAATAATTACATACGTATTTCTATGATGGCAATAATACATAAACGAGTAAAATTATTTTAAGCAAATACTTTTAGTTTTCAATTCGAACACTGGCTCAAAATTTAAAAAAATAGACATCATTTTACCTACATGAATTTAAGACTTCTTAAAGTTGGTTCCAGGAAGACTCAAGAAGGTCTAGAAGTTTTCACTTAGAATTACAGGGAGTAAGTATCCGTTATTAAACATTCATTTTTCTCATTTCCACACTTTGATAAGGGAGAGCAAGGTTTTCTATAACTATAAAGGAAATGATTGTAGATTGACAAGAGCAATCCAATATAAATAGCACAATTGATGTGTGTGGAGAGAGGAAAGAAGGAAAAAAAGAAACAAAAAAAATTACAAAATTCTAAAGGATCCACATGGCTTATGAATGTGTAACAAACACTTAAAAAACTAGAATTGTTGGATAAATTGCAACACTATATTTAAAAATATACATCTATCTATATTATTCACAAAATGAAAAGGAAATCCATGTGGTCTTGAGGGGGTAGAAAGAAAAAGGAAAGAAGGAAGGAGGAAGGGAAAGAAGGAGGGAGGGAGGGAAAGAAGGGAACTTAAGACAGGTAGCAGGCACAGAACCTGTAGGTGACTTAGGAAACTGTGCAAATACCAGATTTTAGCTTCCACATGGGGATTAGGAGACAGTCTTGGAGCTAAGTGAGGCAGGAAGTTGGAGTTCCTATTTATTCACCTCTCAGACACAGTGTCAAGACCTTTAACAAACTATCGTGTTATTTAAAGGGTGGGTCTTTCTCCTATAGTAAAAATATCAGTAATGAACAGTGTATGTTACTAGGAGGGTATTAGAAAATAACTTTCCTTCTCAATCATTTGTAACCAACTTTGGGGAACACCAAACAGAAACATTCAGAAAGCTGGAGCCAGGTTGATGGCACTTACCACCACAATACACGGAGGAAAAGCTTACACACATCATTTGCTAACTAGGTCATTCGTTTCTGTTGTTTAAAATCAGCCAAATATGAACTCACAACCTAAATTTAATAAGAAAGAAGTGAGCCACTGTTGAAGTCAGAAGTAGTGGCAAGAGCAGAATCAGATCTCCAAAGGCTTCTATAAAGGTAACATTTTTTAAAATGAATTTTCTTTGCATAGGAAAGGGAAGGAGGCAGATGTCTTCTCTTCATCTCTTGAGTCTCCTTGAAAATATAACTTTTATTGAAATGTAAATTGTTCTCTTTATGCACTGGGTAACTATAATCTCTAGTTTATAACATAGTGATGTTTTGAAGATTATAGACCTCCTAACCCTGTGAAATATAAACCTTCCTCCAGAGTCAATTTAGAAACCTATGTTATGATATAGCCATTGGTTCTTGAAAAGATGAGAGAAATTTTGTTCTTTCTTCTGCTCTAGGGTGTAAATAATGTGAAATTTCACTGTGACTCACAGTCTCTTAAGGCTTCCAACATGCATGCACTCTGTTGTGATTAATAATAAAAGTAGATGGGGAAAAATTGTAGAGCTAGAAAGCAAGGAAGTAGGAGGTGATTCCTCATACAGTATTACTTCATGTACTCTCCTCCGATCTGGCTGATAAACCAAGAACTAGCTCTCTGAAGAGTTATAGAATCTCTTCAACTGCCCTGAAGCTCCCAGCCAGCTGCAAGATAGAGATTTTAAGTTAGAGTAGATAATAACCAGGCTGTGACAAACTTTGGAAAAGGCCAGATTGAATTTGATTAAAAAAAAAAATCATCCAAGGATGTCCAGCTGATCTATCCATGAGTATTGATACCTGGCCTCTTTGGCCCAACTCTGGCAACTATGAAGGCCAATCCCACCCTCAGAGCTCCCCTTGGAGCTGGCTGCCCTCTTACTGTGACTGCATTGCAGTCCAACTTTTCCCTTTCACCAATTCTGCTTTTATTTTATTTTACCTTAATTCACTTAATTAACATAGTGTATTATTAGCTTCAGAGGGATTCATCAGTTGCATACAACACCCAGTGATCAATACATCAGGTGCCGTCCTTATTGCCCATCCCCTAATTACCTCATCCCACTCTTCTGCTAATTCTCCTTTCTTTCCTTGCCAGGTGTTGACCTTGAGAGCACTTTCAAACTTCCTACATGCTAATCTCCTTCTCAAAGTCATTTTTCCTAGAAACTCTATGAGAGATACCCATCATTTGCATGATTTAATTTTTTTTACCTATTACATTGTTATGGTAGATTTCACTATGTCATGAAGATGCTAGTCTTCTAAAATTAGGCTATTCATTTAATGTATTTTCAAATAAAAATTCCAGTAAGAACTTTCTGTAGAAATTGAGAACATAATTTTTAAAAATATGAATGAAAAAGGGGGAAAATAATCAAAGAAAAAATTAATCGAAAAGAACAGAGAGGGACCTGTCTACAAAAATGACCATGCAATATTACCCAGAGGCCAACAAACTGGCCAATGGAATATATATAGGGAAACAATATTAACAAAAGAAACGTCACAGATCAGTGGGGAAAGAATAGCTATTCTGTCAGTGGTCCTAGGACAACCGTTTATGCACATAGAAAGATATTACATCTTACAAAAAAAATTCAGATGGATTAATCTTAAATGTGGAAAACAAAACTTTAAAAACTTTTCAGAAGAAAATGTAAAAAATGCATTGTGATCTTGGGAAAGATTTTTTAAATTGCAAAAAACAAATTATAGGAAAACGTCTCCAACTTCAGTATAATAAAATAAAACATTTTTCTTCATTAAAAAATAGTATACTAAATGTAATGGGGTATCCTGAATTCAATCTTGGAACACAAAAAGGATATTAAGTGAAAATCTAGTGAGATACAAAAACACAGTCTAGAGTTTAACTTGGAAGTATAACAGTACTGAGTTCTAAGTTGTGACAATGTACCAAATGTACCATATATATATGTAAAAAGTTCAGAATATATGGGAGCTCTCTGCACAGTCTTTGTACCTTTTAGGTAAATTTAAAGTTGTTTAAAAACAGGATAGTATAAAAAAAAAAAAAAATAAAAAATAAAAAAAAAAAAAAAAAAAAAAAAAAAAAAAAAAAAAAAAAAAAAAACAGGATAGTATAAAACAAAAACAAAAATCACAAAGTGGGATAAGATACTTTGTAATATGTACCCCCAAATATTTTGAGTCCAGAGTGTATAGGTAAACTTTATATCACTTTTTTAAAAGAGACCAAATAGAAAAATTAACTATACCTCCAAGTGGAGGACACTTAATATCATGTTGCATAATATTGAAAAAAGCAAAATGCAAAATAATGCATAAAATAGGAATATATATATATATATACACATTATTTAAACATGTAAAAAATATTACTTAGATATATGTTCTCACATAATAAAATAGTAAAGGCATATGTAAAATAATAAAACTCAAATTTTAGGATAAGAAAGAATGCATAGGAGATTTCAAATACTATAGTATAGATTTATTTCCTAAAGTAGATAATATAAGCAAGTTATACTTTTTTGTACAATTCACATATTGCATGAGACATATTAAAACACAAGCTTTAAACATATGAAAATTATTATATGAACACATATGTATAAAATTAGATTATTCTTTAGACAAGTTTCAAGATTGAGAATGCATTAAAAGTGATGGTAAAGGTTGACATAATTAAAACTAAAACAAACTTGTATATGGGAAGAGCTATCTATGGAGTTAATGGATGGAATCATAAACTTAGAGACATTATTTGTAGCATATAAAGGTTAATAGATAAAGGTTAATAACAGTAGCATATAAAAAGGTCCTAAAAATGATTAACATTTTATATACGGGAATTAACGTCAAACCATATGTTGAATGGTCACCGAAGAAAAACAAGTTGTATCAGTTTTCTATTGCTGTGATAACAAGTTACCATAAATGTAGTGGCTTAAAACAAGACAAATTTATCATCCTACAGTTCTTGAGGTCAAAAGTTCAGTATAAGTTTCATTGCACTAAAATTGAAGTGCTAGTAAACTACCTTCCTTTTTGGAGACTCTAGAAAATAACCTGTTTCTAATAAAGCAGAATCTATTTTCTGTTCATTTTGGTTATTGGCAGAGTTCAATTCCTGGCTTTTAGAATTGAGGTCACTGTTTTCTTGTCGGCTGCTGGATGAGGGACATTTCAGCTTCTAGCAGCCACTATTCCTGGGCTCAGGATTCCTTTCCTCCATCTCCAAAGCTAGCAGTAGGGGGTCCTTCTCACGTTGCATTTCTATTACCCACTCTACTACCATTTCCCCTTACTTTTAAGGATGCATGTGATTGGATTAAGCCATACTAGATAATCTATGATAGTTTCCCCATCTTGAAGTTCTTAACTTTAAAAATATCTGCAAAGTACCATCTATATAATAAGGTAATATACTCAAAAGTTCCAGGGATTGGGGGGTAGACATCTAGGAGAGTCATTATTTTTCCTGCTACATTGTTTTATATAAAATGTAAGAATTATGTAAACCTTTATACTCCTTGAAAAAAATTGCATTTTTCATTTGTTTTATCTGTTGAGAAATATGATATCTATATGATATTAACTTGCATGGAGATTATTTCTTTTTCGCCTTCTGAAACATTTAGTTCTTTTTTCCCTTTCTTTAACATCTTTTAAAGAAATGCTTCTGAAGTTCACAGTCCAGACACGCTAAAAGGCAATGAAAACAAAAAAATAGTCTGAAGTGAAAAAGCAAGCATTAGAATGAAACTCAGATAACATAGATTGTGGAATTATTAACTGTGACAACTTTATGTTTGTCTCCTAAGATTGGGAAAATGCTTGGGATGTCTACTGTTCCCACTGCTATTCAATATCCAGCTGGTACAATATGGCAAAAAAAATATTAAATTTAAGTTGCATGGTTTAGAAAGGAAAAAAAATAAAATTATTTGAAGACAAAATTATTCTCTTATGCAAAAATACCCAAATATCCTATGAAAGATTGAATAGAACCAAGAAGTTAGCTTAACAAGGTCAAACAATATGAAAATGAATTGTATTTCCCTATGTAGGCAATAAACAGTTGGACATTGAAGTTAATATAAAAAGTTTCATTTACAATGCACCTAAACCATAATTATAAACCTAACCACATACATTAAGTCTTCTATGCTGAGAACTATAGAACACAGAGAAATCAAAGGAGACATAAATAAACAGCTTTGGGGAGAAGGGAGGGGCTGAGGTTGGATCAATTGCCAATGGCCAATGATTTAATCCATCATGCCTATGTAATAAATCATCCTTAAACAAACAAACAAACAAAAAACAGGTTTGAAAAGCTTCTGGGTTGGTGAACACATGGAGATTTGCAGAGAATGGTGTAGCTTGGTGAGGACATAGAAGCTCCACACCCCTCCTCACAGACTTTGCCCGTAAGCCTTTCTTCTACTTGGCTGCTTCTGAGTTGTATCCTTTTACAATAAATTGGTAATCTAGTGAGTAAATGGGTTTCCTAAATTTGGCAATCTGTTATAGCAAATCAATCTAGTCTAAGGGTGGAGTCATGGAAACCCCTGGACTTGCAACTGGTATCTGAAGTGGGGAGAAAGTGCAGACTTGTAGGGCTCAACTCTTCACTTGTGGGATATGATGCTATCCCTGGGTAGACAGTGTCAGAATTGAGTTGAATTCTCCAATACCCTGCTGGTGTCTGAGAACTCCTTGTTGGTATGGGGGAGTCCCTTGCACACAAACATATTAGATTGTTGTCCAGGAACCCAAAAAGGTATGATTTCACTAGAATTTTAGTACTTCCAATTAACCAGGGGCTTTTCAGGGTTGTTTGTTTTGTTTTATATTTTATTTATTTGTGAAGAAGAAAGAGAGAGAGAGAGAACGAGCAGGGGGAGAGGGAGAAGCAGACTCTCCTCAGAGTGTGGAGCCCAACTGGTGACTCAATCTTAAGACCTTGAGACATGACCTCGGCTGAAGGCAGACAATCTCCTGAGCTACTCAGGCAGGGGCTTTTTCAGTTTTGATTAAATATAGCATCCATTGCTTAGTAGAGGTGGAGTACTGTCTTTTGTTTTGTTTTGTTTTGTTTTTATTTCTTTGTTTTGAGAGAGAGAGAGCACAAGCAGGGGCAGGAAGGGAAGAGGGAGAGAGAGAGAAGGAATTCTAAGCAGGCTCCCTGCCCAGCACGGAGCCAGACACGGGACTCGACCTCATGACCCTTAGATCATGACCCCAGCCAAAGAAAGAGTTGGACACAACCAACTGAGCCACTCAGGCACCCTGGAGTACTGACTTTTAATAGAGACAAGATAACTGAGATTGATCACATAAATGAACTCAGTGTACTCGCTTTAGCCTGAGTGTGAGTGGGCCAGAAAGGACTCTAATCGCCTACACCAGAATCGTTCACACTCGTATCATTAAGATGAGATTAAAAAAAATATTAAAAACAACTATTCCTCTCAATCGTTTATTTGCAATTTTCTTTATCACATTAAAGTTTATTTATTAGAGATATACATAATTTTCTGTACTCTCTGATACTTTTGGTAAAAAGCCAAAAGGTAAGTGCCTTTGTTAACTCATCTAAAAACCAATCAATTTTTTTTTCGAAACCTTAATGCAATCTGCTAAGTAAATATAATAACAATATTAAAATAAAGAAGGAATATTTTGAAATCGACCACGATGAAAAGGAAGCGGTACTTTGGATCATGTATATGGAATATAAACTCTATCCTAATAATATTGCTTAACAACAGTGCCAAAATGAGTATTTTGGTTTTACTACAGCTGATTCAGTATAATATTACCAGTTAAACTTTATATCTAGAACATTATTATTTATAATGCTATTATGATTGATTCTTTTCCCCCATATCTATGTGACACTAGGGAAAGAGTATATATTTTTCTTTGATCTTTACTTGGAAAAGACCTTTATATAATTTGTCTAAGATTTTTCAGAGTTTAGGACATGAGGCACATTTGTCTAATCCGAATAAACACCCTCATGAAGTTTTCTCATCTTTAAAAATAATCAGGGGATCCCCGGGTGGCGCAGTGGTTTGGCGCCTGCCTTTGGCCCGGGGCGTGATCCTGGAGACCCTGGATCGACTCCCACGTCGGGCTCCCGGTGCATGGAGCCTGCTTCTCCCTCTGCCTGTGTCTCTGCCTCTCTCTCTCTCTCTCTCTGTGTGACTATCATAAATAAATAAAAATTAAAAAAAAATAAAAATAAAAATAAAAATAATCAGAACAGTATACAAATCATGTATAAAAAAAAAAAAAAATTGGCCATGCAGCTCAAGGAATGCAATTGCAGGAGCGCACTACAGGTTACCCTCTTGTCTCTTTCTTCCCAGCCATCGCCCCTCCTGAACTCTAAGTCTGACCACTAATATGATAAGTTTATCTATTCAGAAATTATTGTTGGGATTATATTGAATCTACAGCTTCATTTAGAAATGGGATTTTCAAACCTATGAACATAATATATACTTCTGCTTATTTAGGTCGTCTTCAATTCCACTAATTGTATTTATTATATTTCTTATAGAGATCTTACATAACTTCTACATGATTTATCCTTCAATGTTGATGTTTCTTGATGCTGTTACAGATTATGTATTTAAAGTTAATTTTAGGAATGGTCCTGACATATGGAATGCATTTGGAATATACATATATACATATATATGGAATATCCAATATATTGGATACACACATATATACACACATATATACATATACATATATATGCACACACACACATATATATGGAGAGAGAAAATAATTTTAAATATGTCAGTAGTTTTATACTTGTTTATATACACAATCATGTTATCTGCAAATAATGACAATTATATTTGTTTCTAATCCTTGAATTTCTTATTAATTTCCTTTCCCTTTTACACTGAGTAAAGGCTGTACTACAGTATTACATTGAAAGCATGTCTTGATCTCTTGATCTCATTGGAAAACTTTCAATTTTTCATACTCAGGTATGAAGTTTGATAGATACTCTTAACCAGTTTCCTTCTACTTTTATTTTCCTTAAAATTTTTTATTTTAAGGAACTTGGGTTAAATTTTATCAATGGTATTTTTACACATATTGAGATAATTTTTTCATTTTTATCCTTTATATTATTGACATGATTAATTTTTATTGATTTTTTAATGATAACTGATATTTAATTGCAGAAATAAACCCAACTTGACTCTGATATACTTTTTAAAAAACTAATACAACTGAATTAATTTTACTAATATTTTATCAGGGATTTTGGCATCTGTGTTCATTAGAAATACTGGTTTGAAATTTTCTCTGTTGAAATATCCTTGTCAAGTTTTGGTATATGGGTTGTACCAATTTTATAAAAATATCTATGAAGTGAGCCTCGTTTTTCATCCTTTAAATGAGTGTTTGAAAAATTAGTGTTATTTGTCCCCTAAAAGTCTTGAATCATTTACCAGTAAAGCCATTTAGGCCTGGATTTTTCTTGGTAATTTAAAGACTGACTTCACTTTTATGGGAAAATTATTCTTTGGTATAGGATATTCTTTTATATAGCATTATTCACACGTTCTACTTCCTCATGTTTTAGTTCTAGTAAGTTGAGTTTTGTAGATATCTATTTCATATAAGATTTTAAATTCATTGATAATATTCATTTTACAATATCCTTTTGTAATCTTATATTTATTTTATACTGGTGTCCTCTTTTCAATTCCTGATTTTGAAATTTTTCAACTTCTCTCTTATTTCTTTGTAGATATTGCCAGTGATTTATCAAACTTATTAGAGTTTTGAAACTATCATCTTTGGCTTAGCTCATTTTCTTGTATGTTTTCTACTTTGACTTATTTTTAAATGATTTTTTTGCTTCCATTTTATTTGGTTTTAATTTTCTATTTTTTCTTATACTTTGAAATGAATTTCCAATTTCTGATTTTGAGCCTTTTAAAAAATATATAATTTTAATGCTATAAAGTACTCTCTAAGCTTGCTATACTTAGGTCTAACAAAGTGTGTTAAATATATTTATCTTCCATTTATATCGTACATCTTTTTTTTCTCTGTGTGCTCCAATCTGTGTATTTTCTACTGACTCACTTTCTACTGTACTAACCCCTGTGACAAGTAATAGCATGTCATGGTAAGACATCTTAACAAAACAGATGATATGCTTGCTTAAATTTTGTGGACTTTCAAGTCCTTAAATTAATTAAATGTACTTTTAATGAGATTGCTGTAATGTTATAGGCTTATATCAATACCTTCCTATGAATTAGACTTATGCTTTACTATTGTAATGTTCAAAATGAAAGTGCAAAACTGAAACTTCAACATTTTATGAAAGTGTATGTTACAGTGCTCAAGCTCAATATGAGAAAATGACATAAAATTTCATAATGGGTTTATTTTTAGTGGAAAATAAAATGGAATATTCAAGCAAGTATGATGTGATACTTTAGAGTGAACACAGAATACTTCTGCAAATTGTTTTTCCATTACAATTCTGACAGATTTTTTAAAAATTCACTCCATTGCTTCAGGATTGCAGTTGCTGATACAATTATGCACACATTGACTTAACTGAGTACTTGGGATGATGGGTAAAATCCATTTCAAATGCAGGTGCAATTTTATGACTCAAAGACTTAAATAAAGGCTCTAAAAGTATTCTTCACAGAACATGACTTGATTTTACAATCTTTGCACACAGAATTCTTTCAATATAACCAACAATAGTTTTGTTTGTGAACAGGATACATGGTTAGCGAAGTTTTTAAAGCAATATAATGACTTTTTGTGTATATAGGTTGTTAAGTCATAGCTTTGGCTTTCTTCATTTCTTACCAGAAATATGCAGTAGGGGATCCAGTGTCTGTAAGTTCACTTGTACATTTACAATTGTCTTTTAGATTTTTTAGACAGATTTTTATCTGTTTATGTTGTATTTGCATTATATTAACATGATATGTATTTAGAAAAGCAAAACATCATGCTCTTTGATAGGGCAGAAATTTATTTACAGATAATTCAAATGTTCATGAGAAATAAGACACATTGAACCAAGGGATCAAAAATTTTTTGGTACTTTTCCTTTAACAAATCTAGATTGTTGGGGCACTGAAAAATTGACTTTAATAACTTACTTGAAAATCGAATGTTTTCATAGTATTAACATGCCATTTTTAAAATTCACATTGACAGGTATAGTGATATGACACAAAATTCTGTATATTCCTTCAATAAGCTGCATTTGGGTTTTTTTACATTTCAATTTTGATTTTTGTTACATTTTTTACTAAATTAAATTTCTTTTGTATGTACATAGTCTGTAGGAGTCATTGCATGAGATGTAATACTTCAATTATACTTGTTTAACCATAATTGATACATTTCTACCATGTGGTAGAAGAATCCACCCAGATTCTGGTTTTTGTTTGTTTTGGTTTATTTTGGTTTTGCTTTTCTTGTTTCCCCTGTGGGGAGAAAGTTTTCTTTAACTAAAAATTAAGATACAATTAAGTGTTTATGTTGAATAAATTAGCACTAACTGGATTAAAGCATGATTCAATTTGTAATCGGTTTTGCTATTTCCATGTGGCCAGAACTGTGGGGTTATGTGGAAAGGCACTGGATGAAATCTAGACAAAGTGGATGAGTTTGGCCACTTGCCCTGTCAGCCTAAGTCAGAATGTCTGCCAGGTCAGGGGAAGGAGATCCTGGAGGGGAACAGAAAACATATGATATCTTAAGTGACGATGAATAAACCTACAGCTGGATCAATAAAATTTTCTATGTCAGAAGGGGATTTTCCTGTATTTGCACTTTCAAGGAGATATGTATTAAATGGAAGGTCACTTAAGCACCAGAGTGGTATTTTCTACTGTGAGACAGAGATGAAGAGCTCATGAATTATAATTTGGATAATATTTACAATAGCTAACATTTCTTATACTCTTTACAAGGCCTAGGACTTTTCTTGACACTTTACATGTATTAGTTGGATTAGTTGCCAACAAGCCTAAAATAAGGGTACTGTTAATATCCTTATTTAATATAAGTGAGCAAAATGGGATGTTTAGTAGTTGAATAATTTGCCCCAGGTAAGTTATTACTTGCTCATCTAGTAAAACCTAGGTGATAGGTCCTTCAAGACTATGGATCTCTTTTGTTTAAGAGACAAGAGCCCCATAGAAGCAGAATTTGGGACTTTATTCCCTCCCTATCCTTTTCCTCTGATCCTATACACATACCTGCAAATAGAAAAAGAAGCCCTGGAACACATGGACTGTGTTCCCCATGCCCCATAGCTTGGAATCTCTAGTCTTAATTATTTTCCATGGTGTTTTCTGTCCTATTGTTTCATACCTGGTTGTTTCCTCTCAGCCATTTTTCTGCTTAACGTATAGTCATGTTGCTCTTTGCTTTTGATTGATAAGCCTCTTTTGTCAGTATCTCAGCTTCACAAGTTGCCTCCCCACTGCTCAGGTTGGGTAGAGAATGAAGATGAGCCAAAAATGAAGAAGAAAAAGAATAGAGACTTTTTGAACTAGACACCTTGATAACATTAAATAAAAAGACTGAGGTGAATAAATTGGAAGCCTAGGAGAATTGTTCTATTTGAATTGTAAGATTCTCGATCAGGATTAATTTCGGGTGATAATATAATCCAGAACAGAGTTAGCTGAGAGCAAATCAATTGGGATAGCATAGAAGGGCTACATTATTGCATCAAAAAAAAAAAAAGACACTGATCTAACAGTTAATATTAGTTAGCATTTGGATTTAAAGAAGTTAAGTGGACTAGATACTAAATTCTTTTAAGAATGGCAAGAATTCACCCAGTATTTGGTATACAATGTTAGTTATGAGGGGGAAAGGTGGTATAACCAGTGGGTATAGCGCTCAAAGAGAGCATATCTTGTTCTAGTTTGTTGTTGCAGGTGCATTTGAATATGGTTCCACAAAATATCAAAATTTTCTAAGAAATATTTAATTCAAAATAGTGTCTAACTGATAGCCCTCATTGGACTAACTAAAATACCCATGAACCATCCTTCTCTGTAGCATTTGCGGCACCCAGAGCAGGAGAACCACATACCTTAGGTCTGAATAGTTTGAAATCATAAATTAAGCTATGGCCAGTGTTTGACTCTGTAGCTTAGTTCCTGGGCACATTTGTGTTATACGGAGGCTGAAAGAAATGTGTCCTGCCCCAGGCAAGCCCTGCCCTGTAGCTTGATTGGGACAGAGATCTGCTGGGACAAGCAGAAGCAAACAAGTCAAGTTCCTCACGGAGCCAGATCAGATCAATTTCCCTGCTACTCTTAATCCACCTCATTTCACATTTTTGACTGAATTATGCAGATAGTTTAAAGTACCTCCTAAAATGCATGGGGGAGAAGGGATGGCTGGAGAAAGTACTGTTACCTATAGTCCTAGTCTGCTTAGACTTCCGCTTTGGGTGGTTGGGGGTAATAAAAAAGAAAAAAAAAAGCTACTTTTTCTTTCTGGTCATACTAAAGTACTCTTAACCCCAACTATTCTGGCCTGGTGGTGGGAAATGGAGGGAGAGGACACAAATTATTCATTTTTTGACCTTATCAGTTCAAGAAAGACAAATTAAATTATGCATTAAAAATGCATACGTTTAACCATCTTTAGATGTAGACTACGTAGAAGAGTTCCCATTAAAAATGCCAACCTAAAAAAAGATAAATAAATAAATAAAAAATAAAAATGCCAACCTACTACATTTCTCCACTTCTAAGACCTAAAGTTTAAAATTACTGACAAGGCAATTTTTTTAAAAAAAGCACAAAAACCATAATGCCTCAAAAACAAGAATGGAAAGAACAGCAAAAATTCATGAAGGAAGTTGATTATCACAGGGCAAGTATATAAATGGTAATGGCTTTAATGATTAAACAGAAGTTGAGCCGTAAACAATAGAGGGGAAAATGGAAAACTAAGCCTGATATAAAAGAATTCTCACAATGCTCAGAAACTGGTACTAATGATGGCCTCTGGACTCAAAGATGAAAGACACATGGAATACACTAAGGAGGGGAGCTTTAAATCTCATTGAAGATTAGTTCGATTCTCGATTCCGCTACTAATATAGAGATTCTCTGCCAAAGTGCCCCACTGAGTCACCGCGTAGTTAATTTCAATGTCTTAACAACAGATGCACAACTTCTAACCCCCTTTTTTATATTAAGCATCAGCAGACAAGGAAAATTACCAGATTATCAGAGGGAAAGCTCTAATAAGGAAAAAAGAACCAAATACAAGCATGAGTAGTCAAAGCAACTTTGAGAAAACAGAGCTTTGTTTTATAGGACGAGAAAACTTGAAAAACTATTTGCCTAATGGCTTCAGGTGAATAAATAAAGATATTGCATTATTTAAGCAGGTATGGAATATAATAAGAAATATTCAGAAAACAAAAAGGAACTTTTAGAAATAGCAACAGAGAAAGAAGAAATGAAAAACTCAGAGTGTTTGTACAGTGAATTTGAGGGAAATTCACAGAGAGTGGGGCAAAGCAATGAAGAGATGCATAATAGAAAAGAAAATTAGGAAATTGGCTGACTTGGTCAATAGCCAAATATTGAGTTCTACAATGACTTTAAAAGGAGAACAGAGGGATCCCTGGGTGACTCAGTGGTTCAGCGCCTCCCTTCAGCAGAGGGCATGATCCTGGAGACCCAGGATCGAGTCCCACGTCGGGCTCCCTGCACGGAGCCTGCTTCTCCCTCTGCCTGTGTCTCTGCCTCTCTCTCTCTCTCTGTCTTTCATGAATAAATAAATAGAATCTTAAAAAATAAAATAAATAAAAGGAAAACAGAATTGAAGAAATCATCAATAAAATATTTACATATTCCATAAAAATAGTATGTAGAACCGAAGATACCAGTTGCCAGGGTAAAAAAAGCCTGATAAGTATCTGGCATGATGAATAAAAGTAGAACCTGCCAAGTCAAATCTTTGTGAGGATCATGTGGACAAAGAGGAGACTCCACAAGCTTCTACTTTAAAAATTTGTTTTACATAAGTATTTTTATTGAGATATAATTGACACCTAGCATTGTATAAGTTTAAGATCTATGGTATGTTGATTTGATTTATATATTGCAGTGTGGTTGCCTTAGCTAACACCTCTATCACGTTACAGAATTATCATTTCTTTTTTGTGGTAAGAATCTCAAAAATCTGGTCTCCCAGGAACTCTGAAGCATATAATACAGTATTGCTGACCATAATAACTCTGGTATGTATTAGATCTCCAGGATTTACGCATCTTATTACTGAAAGTTTATATACTTTAACAACATCTCCTCAATTCCATACCCCAGCCTCTGGCAACCACCATCCTACTCCTTGTTTCTATGAGTTCAGAGTTTTAGATTCCACATATAAGTGATATCATACAATATTTATCTTTCCCTGTCTGGCTTACATCATTAAGCATATTGCCTTCAAAGTCCATCCAAGTTTTTACAAATGAGAGTTCCTTCTTTTTCACAGTCCAATAATATTCCACTGTATATATACTCAATTCCTAATTTATGATGGTTCAACTTAATGATTTTTAAATTTTGCAATGGTAAGTGATACACATTCAGTAGAAACTGTACTTTGAATTGTGATTGTTTTCCTGGGCTAACAATATGCTGTGTGATATCCTCCCGTGTGCCAAGCAGCCCCCAGTCAGCTGCATGATCACAAATCTAAACAACTGATACACTTAAAACGAATCTGTATGCATACACGCATTCTGTTTTTCACTTTCCGTACACTACTTAATAAATTACATGACATAGTCAACACATTATTACAAAATAAGCTTTGTATTAGGTAGTTTTGCCCAATGTAAGTGTTTTGAGCACACGTAAGGTAGACTGAGCTAATCTGTGAAGTTTGATGGGCGAGGTGTATGAAGTACATTTTCAGTTTTGATATTTTCAATTTATGATGGGTTTATTGGGATGTAACCCCCTCATAAGCTGAAGAAGAACTGTGCGTACGTGTGCATGTATATTCTTTATCCATTCACCTGTGGATGGACAGATTTGTTTCCATGGCGTAGCTATTATGAATCATGCTGCTGTAAACATGAGAGGGCAGATATCTTTTCAATATTCCATTTTAACTTCCTCTGGATATATTCCCAGAAGTAGGATTCTTGGATCGTACGGTAGTTTTATTTTAATTTTTTGAGGAACCTCCATACTATTTTCCATAGTGGCTGAATCAATTTACATTCCCATCAACAGTGCTCAAGGATCCCCCTTTTTCCACATCCTTGCTAACACTCGTTATCTCTTCTCATAATGATAACCATTCTAATAGGTATGAAGTGACACCTCATTGGAGTTTGGATTTGTGTTTCTCTGATAACTAGTGATGTTAAGAATTTTTTCATGTATCTGTTGGCCATTTGGATGTCTTCTCCAGAAAAATGTCTGTTTCTTTTTCATTTTTAAATCCTTACAGAAACATGGAAATACTAGGTGTTTCCCAACACTTCTTTCCCAAACTCCTTTGTTTTAGTCGATGGAATCATTACTCCAATTGCCCAGCCTTCGTCTTTCCTTTTCACACATGAAATTAATTGGTTATCAAATCCTGTCAGCTCTTCTTTTGAAGCAGATCCAGATTTCAACCATTTCTCACCATCTTCTCTGCTAACTCTTTGGTTCAATTTACCATCCACCATACCTGGATTAATGTAACTACCTTTCTCAAATGATCTTACTGTTCCTCATCCCCCCCCACCCCCAGATTCTCTTCATGTGGCAATCCAAACAATCCTTTAATATGCCCATATATTTCATTCCTCTGCCTTGGGGTGTTTTCCTTATCCAGAGGAAGTTCTTAAGTTCTTTCTCCAAGCATTGTATGGTTCTACAGTTCTACTCCACCACTTTTCTGATTTCTCCTACTGTTCTTCTCCTTGCTTGCTCTCCTCTCCTCATTCTGGCCTCTTCGGTTGTACAAACACACAGGATTAATACACCACCTGTGAACACTTTGTAACCTTGGCTTGGAATGCTCTTTCAGCAAATACTCAGAAAGCCTGCTTCCTTACCTCCTTTGAGGCTCTGTGCAAAGGCTACCTATCTAAGATGCACACTTTTTCTCTACCTTGCTTTTTACATATTACAGATGTATTTTTTTTTTGAGATTTTATTTATTCAAGAGACACACAGAGAGAGAGAGAGAGAGAGAGAGAGAGAGAGAGAGAGAGAGAGAGAAGAGGGAGAAGCAGGCTTCATGCAGGGAGCCCGATGTGGGACTCGATTTCGGGACTCCAGGATCACATCCTGGGCTGAAGGCAGGCGTCAAACTGCTGAGCCACCCAGGGATCCCCCGGATGTATTTTTTTAAAGAATTTCTTTATTTATTCATGAGAGACACAGAGAGAGAGAGGCAGAAACATATGCTGAGGGAAAAGCAGAGGGAGCCTGATGTGGGACTGAATCCTAGGACCCTGGGATCATGCCTGAGTCAAAGGTAGATACTGAGCCACCCAGGCACCCCAGATGTATTTTTTTTTTATTGTCAGCTTCTTCCCACTAGAGCATAAACTCCATGAGGACTTTGTTTTATTCATGTTGTATCCCCAGTTCATAGGACAGCGATGGCACAGAAAAAGGATTCTTTTTAAGTGAAGAAATATTAAACATCGAAATTTGCCGACCAGATCCATAATGAATCCAATAGCAAACAAACAAAAAACACACAGAAATGTAAATGGAATGTGGGGGGACATTTGAAAATGAAATGAGTTCTAAAGAAAAGTGGAGGCCAAAATACTAACATTATAAAAGATACAATTTCAAATAGAAATTATAAAAAAGGTAGAGCATGTAAATTGCGAGGAAGTACAATTCAGTTCTAACGTTGTTATCATGAAATGTCATGACTATTTTGCACTAAACATTATCTTGATTCAAATACATATAAAGGTAAAGATATAGAAGTGAAATAAAAACTGAGATTTCACAAGAAATCTTGAGGAGGAGATATCATGGTTTTCTACTCTCAGTATCTTCTCTTTTGTTTCTTAGCAACTGATTTTCTTATAAATACAGAATGTTAAGTGGAGATATTCTCAGGCCAGAATGATTTAGAGAAAATTCTCCTTGGAATTTTAGAAATTTACAGCTTTTGTGTCATGTTGCCCAACAATATCCCTGTTGGCCTCTAGTGATAAATGTTGTGTTTGGGGTTAGGAAATGTTTACTTACTTGAGAAATATGGTTTCCGACTCTTCCCCTCGCCCTCTGGCCAGCCACTTTCTATATCTTAATTAATTAATTCATTTTTCCTAGGGGCACTACAGGTCCAATTTAAGTACAATAGAAAATTCAGTCATTTTCTTTAATTTTTATTCTTCTAAAATGATACAGAAGTAAAATTACATACAGAATTATCTTTCTCGTGCCTTACAATCAGTAAAACACTGATCCTTCTTTCATCATTTGATTTTAGTAGCTGATTTCTCTGATTTTCTTATCAACTCATTATTTCATCCTTTTTTCTGTAGTCCTCACATATAAGTCTCAAACCATTATTGGGCACTGTGTGGCTGGGAAATTGCTTTCTTTTCTCAAGGCTAATTTATAGTCATGTTTTCTTTCAGGAAGCATCTTTTTTCTTAATCATCTACAACTAATCTTTACGTTTTTGTTTTATAATTTGGTAGCATTTGATATATTGCTGTAATTATTTTAATAGTAAAACCAAATTATTGCATCACTATTGTCTCAGAAAAGTCCTTATGAGGTGAAATTGAGCTAAAGCCTGTATTATAATAAAGGACTTCAGGGAAAAAGGCTTAGATATGCAATTAACAAGCTTAAACATATAAAGAAAAGCTCTTTAGTTTAAAAGGGGGAATTTGGGAGATTTCATTTTGATTTTCTTTCTGATCATGTTAAAGGCGACCTTGAGAGATACCTTGTTCATGGCAAATGCCAGTGTTATGTTCTTGACCCAAATTTTGTCACAACAGCTTTGAGTTCAAAGTTCCTTGAAGATTTGAAGGGTTCTTAAAATATGATTTTTCATATTTGCACATAGTACAAAGAGCAACCATAAGCCTACGTAACTACTTCAATAGAGAACTGTGATCTGTTGCACTACAAAGGGACTAGACCACTAAAGAAACCAAGCCCAATATAATTTGATAAATTTAGCAGTTCTTAATTTTGAATCCAGTGCTAAAGCTCTCAATGTTCCTTAAGCCAATGCTAGCAATTCCTAGGACAGCGAAGATATGCTTTAAATCATTATGCATATTACTTTCGCCTTTACTAATTTCCTACTTTCTGTATTATTTTGGCTTCTCAACTTGGTTCTCTGCACATCTGTTCCTCTGCAACTTTTCTAATATAAATATCCATATTAGCAATCGATCAGACCTCTTTTCATTGTGTTATTTTATCCTTCTTTAAAGTCAAACTATGAATGGCAATGACATTTTATTTTGTGGGCAAATTGCCTTTGATAAACAAATTACCCAAACCACTCACTGTCCTCGCTCTACACTTCAAACTCCTCTGCACATTAGGATAAATGAGCATCACCACTTGCTGAAAAGGATTCTATCCTGGTGTATTCTATGTCTTAATTCTGAAATTTCCTTCATAGGCAGTTCTCCAGCTGACACATACCTTCTGATCCATCACTGTCCCTCTGCAGCACAGCCACTGCTCTAACAGTAACTCCCACTTTGTCTACTGCATTAACTCCAGGATTGCTACCCAGCTGGTTCTCTGTAGTCAGCAACATCCATGTCATCGCTATCCTTGGAAAGGCAAACAGCCTATAGCTATACTGGCATCTATGCCCCATACCGACTGTGCACTCTCTTCACGTCTCTCCACGGCTGATGCCACAGAACTTACCACACACCTTGTCCTACTGAGCTCACCCTCCACATGTTGGTTGGTCATTGCTTGGTCATTCTCACCTTCATCTGTTATTCATTTCCATAATAACACTCTAGTTGTGAAAGCTTGACAGGTCTCAGGCCTCTCCCTTTTATGGCATTTTCTGTCCCAGAGAGTTTATGCATTCTTACCTCTTCAATGATCACCTCTAAGGATTTGGTTACCAATTCTATAGAATTTATGTCTGATAATAACTAAGAACTCCCCAGGCTAGTACTTGTATGTCTTGTGATTACATGGGCAGTATTTTTCACATTTTATAACTATACATCCCTCAACCACTGCAACACTGGCACATGTACCTACCCACACATTCATATCCATATGATATGAATATTCACACCGAAATTGCAGCCTGCATGCTGTGATTTTCCCTCTAAATCCTAAAAATAAAATTATTCCTTTTACCTTGACCACAGAAATCCCTAAAAACTACTTCTATATTTAACCTGGTCTCTGAGACATTTATCATTGTTGACCATTTACATTCCCTTTTCATAAAAGTCTTCTGTCTTCGATTCCACCATCTTTTGATGTTTCTCTGTTTCTCTGGTTGCTTCTCATCAGTAGGCTTCCAAATATTACAGGTCTCTAGATTTCAGGCACAGGCTTTTCTCAGTCTCTTTGATTTCCTTGCTGGTCAGAGACAAGGGGGTAGCAGAGGACAGTGCTGGGGAGCGGGGGGAGATGAGATGTGCTGTTACCTCATCTGCCATTGGTCTTGCCCATTTTTAATCCCATCTGTCCAGGTAACTGGAAATCTCTGTGACTGTCTTAATTTACTTTAAGTAATTCATTTTCTGCTTTACTCATCTATGAATATTTTATGTAGTTTGCTTTTGATATAATGATTTATGATTCCCATCCTATGGGATAGAAAATTGGTTGTAAGGGAGGTTGAGAAACTGGTGTTTAACTAAAATAATTTGATTCTAGCATTCAGGCTCATCAACACATAATCTGTCTTACTCTTTTCCAGAGAAACATAAATAGTGGGAAAGCTTCTTAACTTAACCTCTTTAATTATTCTATTAATTTTTTCTAAGTAATGCTGATACATTTTGTGTAATCTTATACATTTTGCACTCATTCTTAGGTCACTCATTTCTATCTCAAAGGAGGTGATATTTTCCTCTTCCCAATACTGACAACCTCCTTTGACATCTGGTTCCTAAACTGTTCTTCTGCTGTAACCATTTGGGTCTAGCAACCAGCTGCTTTTCTTCTGACTTCATTGTCTTTACATAATTTTTTTCTGTGAGAAACCGTTCCTCCAACCCTCCCATTACTGCGAGATATCCACTATCTTCACTACCAAGATTTTGCAAATATGATCTCTTTTCTAGTTGTCATGTTAAATTCTCCAATTCCCAATCACTTACTAAGACACAGAAATCTGCTTCTCCCTAACACTGCTTAATGTAAGTGTTCCGGAAATTCCTAATGACTGCCTGATGGTCAAATCTTAGGGGAGCATGTCATTGTTTATCATACTGATCTTTTTTAAAGCACTGGGCATTGTCGATTCTTCTTTAAAACTAGCCTCCCTTTCGTTTCATGAAACCAGTCTCTCTGTTTTCCTAAATCTCTGCTAATACTTTAAGTTGATATTTGTGGTTCTTTCATCCCTCTTCTTAGAGTTTATTAGCACTCAGACATAGTGCTCATTTCTCATTTTATTCTCTAGGCTGGTGATTCTCCTATATTAACGTGCATACAAGTCATTGGGAGATCTTCTGTTTTTTCTTTTTCTTTTTTTCTTTTTTATTGGAGTTCAATTTGCCAACATATAGCATAACACCCAGTGCTCATCCCGCCAAGTGCCCCCCTCAGTGCCCGTCACCCAGTCACCCCAACCCCCTGCCCACCGCCCTTTCCACTACCCCCTTGTTTGTTTCCCAGAGTTAGGTGTCTCTCATGTTTTGTCGCCCTCACTGATATTTTCACTGATTTTCTCCCCTTTCCCCTTTATCCCTGGGAGATCTTCTTAAGCTGCAGTCATGACCCAGGAGGTCAGAGTGGGGTCCAAGATCCTGATTCTGTGTTAAGTTCCTGGAAGAACCACACTCTGAGTAATAAAATAAGAGGAATTTTATCTCTGTACTCATTCTCATCTCTGTATATTCTGAAAACTACCAGGCCTATCTGTATCCTGGGTTTTTTTCTTTTCTTTTTTTTTTTTTTTTTCCTGAGTACTATACCCTGTCTGACTTTTCAAATCAGATGTCTTTCTGGTGTTTATCCATATGAGAAATAATTTACACTGCAACCACTATCATTCACATAATTGCTCTCTGTATTTTCTATATTACTTCAAAAACATTGCTTAATCCTAAAATAATTTTATAGGGATTATGGTAAGAATATTACTTAATGTTTTATTTATGTATTCCTATATTTTCTGTTCGAATGAAGTAAAACTTCGAACAATGTTATGTCATTCTGAGAAAGCCATATCATAAAATAAACAGTATAATTCCAATCAGTATTAATTTAAATTTCCATTATACAATTTTGGATGCAACCAAATATATTAGTCTAAAATAAATCTTTAGTTTCTAAAGTTCAGGTACATTTTTTTGTCACTTCCGTATTGAATTGTACTAAGTATAGGAAATAGAGATTTTGTCAGCAATCTAAAAATATATTCCTGAGAAAACTGCTTAGAGAGTCATACCAAATATAAATATACTTGAAACAAAAATGAAATGGCAAGTAGGTGTTTAGGTTTTAAAAATGGGATCTGTAAAGAAGTTTATTAGGATGACACATTGTTTACACTTTAGGCATTTGGTATTTATTTCTAGCCTCTTTACTTAGGATAAGATCAGGATAAATGAAGCAAGAAGGCCCCAGTTATTGATGGTCCATTGAGTACACATGTTTACAGGAAATTTCCTTTTTCAAAGCCTCCTCATAAATCAATATCGAAGTTTATTTTATTATCCCTAAGTAAACTTTATTTTAGCTAACTGATAATCATTCATTACTGAGCTATTTTAGCTGGTCAAGTTGACACAAAATATACTCTGCTCTTTGGTTCAAATGAACATTAATAGCTGCACAACATTCTTTGTATGTAAAAGAACTGTAAATATCCATATGCATTAGTGTGGTTCAAATGAACCATTCTTTGATGTGTCTGCACAAATAAAGCTAAGTTTAGATGATTCTCAGCTGTTCATCAGAAAAATATCCTAAATCCTGCTTCCAGATACTTTATTGAAATTGCTGGTTTCTCTTGTCCTTTCAAGCTTTATTTGCATGGAAGGAGTAATAGACTTGAGTCACTTTCCTCCAATTTCCATGACCTGAGATGTATAATTTATCCAAACTTATAGAAACCTCTTCCCTATATAAATACTTAAAAACAGTCTATATGGTAATGTTATAGATAACAAACAAATAAGAAGATTGGAGAGAAGAAATGATTGAATGATAAGCACAACTGGAAAGTTGAATCAATATGACTGATATTTGCTTTCTGTAATATTTTGGTCAAATCCTATAACAGTTCTCTCAATTTTCTTTCTTCTTTTAAATATACCAGTGCTTCTTTATGTTGACAAGTTGTGCTACTTGAATGCTTAACATCCTGTAGCTCTCTGCCAAGCTTGCTTGCTCATTCATTTCTTTATTTCACAGTTTATTGTGTGGCTATGATATTTCAGACACTTTTAAGATGCCACAAGAGAAAAAAGTTCTCTAATTTCATCACTCTTAAATTCTAGCTAGGGAAAGTGGGTATTTAACAGATAAGCAAAGGAAATTATAATCCTGGTTAATGAAAATTTCTCTAAGGGATATAAATTATAATATGGGGAGAGCAATGGTATGGCAATTTCAGTGGTCAAAAATCTGTGAGAGATGACATTATCACTGAATCCAACATTTGAAGATCAAGGGAAATGATATTTCGTGCAGAGGGAACATCAGTGCAAAGGCTCTGAGGTTGAATCTGAGCCCACATGTTCAATGAGTGACTAGAGCCTCATTAACAAAAGGAAACTCGGGATCCCTGGGTGGCGCAGCGGTTTGGCGCCTGCCTTTGGCCCAGGGCGCGATCCTGGAGACCCAGGATCGAATCCCACATCGGGCTCCCGGTGCATGGAGCCTGCTTCTCCCTCTACCTGTGTCTCTGCCTCCCTCTCTCTCTCTGTAACTATCATAAATAAATAAAAATTTAAAAAAAAAAAAACACAAAAGGAAACTCTGTGATACATGAATTAATATAGTTAGGAAGAGGCTTGTTGGACTTCGTTAGGCATTATAAGAAATTAGGTTTTATTCTAACTACAATGAAAAAAAATTAAAAGAACTTAAACTGAAGGTGGTGTAATCTGATTTATATTTGGAAGATATCTCTGGCTATCAGCTTGTATACTATTGCCACAGTCCAAGTGAGTAATGAGCATGCCTCATGCCAAATTTGTCACAATGGTGATGTTGAGAAATTATTAGATGGAAGATGTATGCCCATGGTAAAGTTGACTAGGACTTGCTGACTTATTGAATATACAGTATGAAGGTGAAAGACATAACTATGCCTACTTGGCTGAGCAACTGCTTGGTAGTGTTACCATTAATTGAGGTAGAGAAGACAAGGAAGAAAAGAATGGTAGGAAGAAGAGTTTGAATGAAAACCCACATTTCAATTTGAGACCTGTTGAATATTACTATATTTGTGTATGATCTTACCCATGCTAAATGCCACTTTTAATCAAATAATCACTTATTTTACTTGTAACAGGTTTCCCCCTTGAAAGTGCCCACTTCTTACTTAGGCTTTATAGATCTAACTACAGCAGAATGCAAAGAGTTTATTCTTTGTACAGCTCGCATCAAAATTTCCTTTAGGAAGGAGTCAGTTTATCAAGAAAGTGGCTTAATGAGCTCAGTTAAGGAGATGAGATAAGGCATTCCCACAGAGTATGATGGTTGGTTGGTGTCAAATCTGGATAGTTCTGCTGAGGATAAAAGAGGTTGTCTTCCCAGAAGAAACAACAGAGGAATGGGAGGAGAAAAGGCTGGAGCAAGTGAAAGATACTGTCGAAGACCACTTGCACTACCATGTCACCCAGTCATGTTCTTTTTAATCTTAACTAAAGCAATAACAGTAATAGCACCTTAGCTTTTTTGATATGTGTATATGCATAAATGATTAAGAGGCTGGCAAGGCTGTAGGAGCATGAGTCACAGGTAAGCTGGAAATTAAGGATTGGTCATCTCTACACTCTGGTGTAGCCTTATGTAAGAAGTTAAATGTGATCTTAAAGTGAATCATGTCAAAAGGTTAGGAAGGCACCATGAGAAAGATTCAAAGGAGTTTTGAATTTTAAGTAATGTATTAAAAAATGCTAGAAGGACAGGTAAACAAAACAACAAAGTTATAAATTGGCAAAATGAATAAGGTGTAACCTGGGATGGGGAGCTCAGATCCACAGATGAGTGCCCTGCTTTTGTGCTATTACATTTTGGAGATCTCTAGCTCCATGTATCTTGTTCCTGGAAGGTCTTCTAGTCTTCTGTTTGAATGTACATTTACGCAGAAGATTTGGATCAGGACAACATGGACAAGATACTTGGCTGCCCAAATCCTTCTTTGGGTCCTCAATATGAAAACAAGACATTATCTCACATGGAGTTTTGTTATCTTAAAAAAAAAAAAAAAAAAGGAGAGGGGTATAAAGTAGGAAATGGCCTTTATCTCTATTAAAAGTTTTCAAATCGCTTTACAGAAAAGAGAAAGGAACAGGAGAAGAAAATCCTTCTTGTCAGCCAGGCAGAGAGATAGAGAACTTTAAGTTTGTTTTGCTATGTATATGCTTTTCCTTTTTTTTTCTATCAGTATTTGTTTCATATAAAACATCTGCTCACTGCTCACATCAAACATTTGGATGATCCATATAGCCTCTTGCAATGTGTCTTTCTTTCAAATAGATGGTGATGGTGGGTGGGGTAAGGAGGAGAGTTCTGTTAAACTAGTCCTATGAGTGTGTGCACTGTAATCTCCAGATCTTTCAGGCCTTCTGCAGCAGTTCTCCTTGGCATTAAAGGTTCCCTGGGTGGTCTAACAGACGATTCCTGACACAACAATTCAAACTGTAGGGTGATAAATTACTGTATAAAACAGATTTCAAATCCAGCAATGTGAAGATGAGTTTTAAAATAATAAACTGAGTCAGATTTTTTTCAGCCATTTTTAAAATTTACCTTAAGTACTTAAAAGTGAAGTAAATCATTGAAATAGATATAAAGTACTCTATACTTAAAATGAAATATGAAGATAATATCATTTGAGGAAGAACAATTGTATGTAAACAACTATAATTATAAATATTGGTAAAGGAAAAAAAAATAGAAGAAACTGTGTTATCTAGGCCCTCAAACCACAAAGGCAACATTTTGAAATGTAAGAAAAAAAGAAAGCATACCTTAATCTGAAAGATATTTTCTAAGCTATGAAAACAAAATGTGTCTTTACTTTGCTATAGAAAAGAGATGACTCTTTTGATTTTAGATTCACAGTTACAACCCTGAAAATAAAGCTACATTTCGTGAAGCTTTAAAAGTAATATCCATAACTGGTTATAAATCCAAGTGACATTTTAGTAATGCTTACAGTCAGAGTCTTTGGGTTCCATTTCCCCCTTTGCCAGTTAAAAGGTATGAGACTTGGGGCTAAATATCCAAACTCTCTGGACCTTTGTGGCTACAGCTGTAAAATAAGGAAATTAATAATATCTGCATGAACTGATCCTCACCATCGGATTTTGGAAATAAACTTTTCACATGTTGATGGAGACATGGATAAATAATTTACAGATGTAAATGGGACATCACATCGACAATACCCAGAACACAATGACATCTTGCTTACTCATGACAGCACCATCATTGACGGAGTTGAAATTGGAGAGATTTGGGGGATCAAGTGATTATAGCTCTTGCTTGTTATGATGACCATTGTGACTACTGTGTCCTGGACTAGCTTCTTCTGACTTCTCTAGAAGATTTTATACAAAAGAAAAGTCAAACTATGAGATCCCTGAGTGGTGCAGCGGTTTGGCGCCTGCCTTTGGCCCAGGGTACGATCCTGGAGACCTGGGATCGAATCCCACGTCGGGCTCCTGGTGCATGGAGCCTGCTTCTCCCTCTGCCTGTGTCTCTGCCTCTCTCTCTCTCTCTCTCTCTCTCTCTCTCTGTGACTATCATAAATAAATAAAAATTAAAAAAAAAAGAAAAGTCAAACTAACAATTTTGAATTTCCAAAAATGCATCGGTAGAGAATCTAAAGACTGTATGGAATTTCTTAAAAACAAAACAAAACAAAACAAAACAGAAACAAACAAACAAACAAAACCCTTATCTTCTATAATCTTGGCTGACATTGGCCCCAAGTCCAGACTGTTAATATTGTAGACTTGCGACACCAAATATCACTTGCCTCAAGCCTCACCTATATACTGAGGGGAAAAGTTAGAAAACCCTAAGATGTAGAATGAAGATACTTGAGCCACAACAATAAGGTCTGAGATTTTGAACTTCCACAAGATCTGAAATGATCTTATTTGTTAGAAGACATCTTTCTTTCTTCTTTCTGATGGAATCAGACCATATTTGATCAAACTCAGCCAGGCATTATTCAAAATGAATAACTCTTATTTCCAGGTTCATAGAGAGAGTTGGATCACAGAATTTCCTAGATGGAGTAGTGTGAGGTCTTCCATGAAATTAGAGAATTATAGCCAAAAGAAATTGGAAGATCTTGCCAATTTTTATTGGCAAATATGCAAAATGGATTCTAATGCTACTAGACAGAAATATAAGATTGGATCATTAGTGTTAAATTCACTCACCCAGAAAGAAAGACTGAATATGTTGGCCCAAGTTCCTGGGAGTGGCATTGAAAGTGGGATTCAGCTGTAGCATACTATATAGGAAAGGTTTTGGAAGCACAGGACAATGGGAATTTTGGAACGGATTGAGTATGTACAAACTCTCAGGTATTCCTTAACCACCTTTCCCAGAAAGAGTCCAAAGGACTATTAATGCATAAGAAATACACTGGTAAAGAAAAAAGAAAAAAAGAAAAAAAAATACACTGGTTTTCTTCAGATGTCCAATATAATTGTAAGGGACCACAAAATGTCCCCTCAAAATTCAAATGTTGAAACTCTTACTCTAGTATCTCAGGATGTGACTGTATTTGAAGACAGAACCTTTAAAGAGGCAATGAAGTTAAAATGGATTAGGGTGTGCCCTAATCCAATCTGCCTGGTGTCCTTATAAGAAGAGATTAAAACAAAAAGAGACACCAAGGATTCAGGCCCACAGAGAAAAGGCCATATGAAGACAGAGCAAGAAGCAACCATTTGCAAGTCAAGGAGAGGTCTCAGGAGAAATGGACCAACACCTTGATCTTAGACTTCTGGGCTCCAGAATTGTGAGATATAAATGTTCGCTGTTCAAGCCATCCAGTCTGTGGTATTGTGTTATGGCAGTCTTGATAAGCAACCCAACAGGAATGGAGAAAAGCCACAGTAGAATTTGTTTCCCATGGTTTGTAAGAACAGTGGGACTCAGGCAATGCCTGGGTGGCTCAGGGGTTGAACATCTGCTTGTCTGCTTGGGCGTGATGCCAGGCCCAGGGATCAAGTCCCAAGTGGGGCTCCCTGTGAGGAGCCTCTCTCTCTCTCTCTCTCTCTGTCCTTCATGAATAAATAGATAAAAATCTTTTTTTTAATTTATTTTTTATTGGTGTTCAATTTACCAACATACAGAATAACACCCAGTGCCCGTCACCCATTCACTCCCACCCCCCGCCCTCCTCCCCTTCCACCACCCCTAGTTCGTTTCCCAGAGTTAAAAGTCTTTATATTCTGTCTCCCTTTCTGATATCTCCCACACATTTCTTCTCCCTTCCCTTATATTCCCTTTCACTATTATTTATATTCCCCAAATGAATGAGAACATACAATGTTTGTCCTTCTCCGATTGACCTACTTCACTCAGCATAATACCCTCCAGTTCCATCCACGTTGAAGCAAATGGTGGGTATTTGTCATTTCTAATGGCTGAGGAATATTCCATTGTATACATAAACCACATCTTCTTTATCCATTCATCTTTCTATGGACACCAAGGCTCCTTCCACAGTTTGGCTATTGTGGACATTGCTGCTAGAAACATCGGGGTGCAGGTGTCCCTGCGTTTCATTGCATCTGTATCTTTGGGGTAAATCCCCAACAGTGCAATTGCTGGGTCGTAGAGCAGGTCTGTTTTAACTCTTTGAGGAACCTCCACACAGTTTTCCAGAGTGGCTGCACCAGTTCACATTCCCACCAACAGTGCAAGAGGGTTCCCTTTTCTCCGCATCCTCTCCAACATTTGTGGTTTCCTGCTTTGTTAATTTTCCCCATTCTCACTGGTGTGAGGTGGTATCTCATTGTGGTTTTGATTTGTATTTCCCTGATGGCAAGTGATGCAGAGCATTTTCTCATGTGCATGTTGGCCATGTCTATGTCTTCCTCTGTGAGATTTCTGTTCATGTCTTTTGTCCATTTCATGATTGGATTGTTTGTTTCTTTGGTGTTGAGTTTAATAAGTTCTTTATAGATCTTGGAAACTAGCCCTTTATCTGATACGTCATTTGCAAATATCTTCTCCCATTCCGTAGGTTGTCTTTGAGTTTTGTTGACTGTATCCTTCGCTGTGCAAAATAGATAAAAATCTTAAAAAAAGAAAGAACAGTGGGACTCAGAAGTGGTGGTGTCCAAGGAGAGCATAGACCTTTCAGATACAAGGTGGTTGAATTTACCATAATAAACCACAGGAAAGAAGTGCTAATAGAGTATTCTGGTCCATAGCATCTGGTGGTGGCAAATTGATCATGGAGTGTTTAAAAATAAAATAGGCGCACACTAAGCTACTGTTTGATCTATGTGAGTTGTAAAATTCTAGGTCAGATAGGCGGGACATGATTCGAGTAACTATAATGGGGAATTACTGCCTCTTAGCCAGGAGATTGACAGGGAGGCCAGGTCCTATTAAGAAATGTTCCTGAAACGTAGCCACAAGTAAATCTTCCTCCTAAGACTTTAGCAGAGGGACTTGAAACCATTTACCAGGGTACTGTACATGAGGGAAACAGAATTGTCCAAAAGTTTGGGGAGTTATTAAATACTAGCACTGACATGACAAAAATACCACCGTAGTGCACAAGTAAAGTAGGGCTTATAAAAGTCAGTGATAAACGGGGTCTTGGCTCACACCAATCTCAGTGGGGCCAGGCAGACTTAGATTCATTGTGTCTATTTCCCAAGGCCAGAGTTTATAGTGGGACTATATTTTACTATTGTGTATTTTAAAATTTATCTTCAAAATTCTTTCATTTTTATTGTATAATTTGAGACTATGTTGCTAAGTACATTCATGTTTTTTGGGGTAAGAGCTATGATTTTAGGAAGTGGGAAAAAAGCTTCTGGAACTTCCCACCTTGATGCCCCCATCAAAATAGTACTTCCGATGTGTGCTCCAACTCCACATTCCTAGAGGAATTGCAGAGATTAGTGCCACTATCAAAGAGCTGTAGGATGAAGGGTCTTGACCCCTACCTTATTTCAATTAACATGTCTGTTTGAGCAAACACTGCCATAGTCTGGGATCAAATAATTCTGCTGTTAATTGTTTAACAATCAGAAGGGAGAGGAAAAGAAGCCAGTTTGCCTTTATTCTTTAATCACTCAAACAGGGTGCACTATTCTTTATAAGCTTCATTTGTACTTTGAGGACACCCAGAATGGCTTCCATCTTTGACAACTCACTTTTGTGCATATTTTGAGGTCTGCTTCTTTCTTTGTCACTCAGATCCTGTCTCCTTTTCTTTTTTAAGTTTCCTCAACTGTTGGAGTTTAATAACATGACTTCCTCTTATTTTCTACCGCCATTACGGATTTATTAATTATCAGTCCATTTTAAGTATTTGCAATAGAAAAGTAAGGTGGGGGAAAAAAAAGAAAAGTAAGGTGGGAACAAAAGCTACATCTTTTTTCTGAGTAGGAAGAAATTTGATTTACATCTGATTAGGAAGTTTCTCCCTCATTTTTTCTTTAGCTAATGTATATGTTAGTATACTAACTTATGCTGTATATGCATTGCATTATGAGAATGTTTTATACCATTAATTTTCAATCATAGAATAGCAAATATTTAAATAGACAAACCAAATGTATCTGACCAAAATGTTGTCATTAGAAATTTAGATTGTTTTTAAATCTTTACCATTTTACATGGTTCTAAAATGAGTATTTTTCTCCAAAACAATCTCTCATATTTATGATTAGTATTTTAGGAGGGAAATCACCTTAACAAAGTATCTGTATCTTTTAAGAGTTGCACATTGCCCAATTGATTTCCAGAAAGTGTGAACCTGAATATCTGACTAGCAGGTCGTATATGCAAATATCCATCACATTTCTCTCTTGCTAGCACTTGGTAATATGCGTTAAAAAAAAAAACAAAAACAAAAACAAAAAAAAAACGCTTGATAGATTTTTTTTTTTAAAGATACATTTTTTATTCTTCTCATGAGTTTTTAGTGAGCAATTATTAATATGCCAGATCATGTTCGGGTGTCTGGGATATGATGGTGAACAAAGTAGACAATGTCTAGTCCTGGTCCTTCATGGAGTGTATCTTTAAGTGAGGAAGGGGAGCTGTGAGTAGCAGTGAATAGAATAGGTAAATGAATGATATAACTTAGAAATGATACTATGGTAGAAAGATAAAGGGGAGAAGGGAGTGGCAGTGCAGTTGTCATCATGGCTACTCATATATTTGTTACTTTTAAATTTCTGACTAATTCTAGAGGCCTATGGTTGCCTCAGGCTGTTTAACCAGTCCTGCTTGAATATGTTTTGAGTCAAAATGACCTGTGTCACTTCTGAGCTAGAGCATTTAATAGTCAGTGAAAGCCACAGCAGACCTGTTTTTCTTACGCCATGGTTGGTGAAGTTATACAGGTTTTGTGCTACCTTAGGTCTGGTCTGAAGGTACAGAGGGTGCTAAGCAGAGCCTTCCCTTGACCCAGGAATGACATATAGCAAGAACAAGAAATTAATCATGGTTTCAAGCTTCTGGAATTTTAGGGTTGTTTTAACATAAAAGCAGTATATTTTGCTGCTTTAAAATTCCATTGATTGATTATCACTGAGGATAAACATTTATTATTGGTTATGAACCTGTGTTTTCCCCTTCCGAGAACTGTCTGCTCACAGCCTTTACTCATTATTTTTTCTAATGGGCATTTTGTTGATGTAAGAGCAACTAGAGATCAAAGATTTCAACTCTTCAAAATATGTTCAAAGTAATTTTTAAGTTGATTACTTTTCTGTTAATTTTGTTTGACTTAATTTTATAATTGATATTTTATATTACTAAGAATATTTCTTAGCAATTCCCAATCGACTCTTGAGTATATTTGATGTGTCTAACACATACAGATCTGAAATCTAAGGTAAGACACCAACAAAGAAATTAAAATAACTAGAAGCTTGTGAAAAGAAACCATGACATGAAGGCCTCAGCTCTCATAAGAAAAAAAAAAAAAAAAAGACTCATTTATTGAAATGGGTTAATTGGAAATTACTCAACATGAGCTCAGAGCCTCAAAGGATTCTCTCTGTCACTGGTAAAAGCCAAGATATTGTCTTTTTCCAAATGCTATTGCCCCTGAGATAAACCTGCTTACCATCAGCAGCTTGGCTAAACACGGTTTTCTTATGTGGCATTGATTTATACAGTTTTTAGGGAATAATGCCCTGCTCTCTCCTTTTGTTCTTAGATTTTGAGGGAGGAAATATAATAGGCTTGGGTATCTTTCTTGCATTTGTCAAATTTTGTCTATAAAAAGAGAAAAAAGAAAGGAAATATATTCATTGAGATTAACATGTTCTAAATCAATATTAACTTGTCAGTGGGGAAATAAGCCAAAAGTAATAACTGAAAACTTAACTATAACCACACTACAAGTATGAGCAAGGGAACATATAATGGAGTAGATGGGGATAGGTAATATTGAGGTGCAATAAGTTTTTTTCCTTATTTTAACTTTCGGCTTTGTTTATTTTTGTTTTCACAAGGTGATCAATCAATTGGATACATTTTCTAGTATTTGGTAATTGCTAAAATACTTAAGCATATTATCTCATTGTTCTTTGGCCCTTTGACAGGGTTATTCATTACTGCTTCACACGATGTTATTCTTAGTTTGCATTCAGAAAGGAAAATGGAATTATCAAGCACATCATCTTTCTAGGGAAGCGTGGACTGTATCTGTGGTGTGCATGGGCACACATGTTTCTTTATCATAGTCTATCAAGTGTAAGTACTTAACATAGTAGGAGCTCAATACAGAGTTATCAAATTAATAAGAAACTATGCATAGTGTAAAATTTAATTTTGAGAATTTTTACTAAAAATCAGAATGTCTCCAATGTATTTTGTTGTATCATCATTAATCTTCTTGAATAAACAAAAAAATGAAAATAGAATCAGTGAAACAAACTTGATTCACTAGTAGTTATTGAAGAACATTTGTGCGTAAGATACTATCCTATGCAGATTATAATTATGCACACACATATACCCAGACATACTATATCTCTAATAACAAAGAGATTAGGAAATCTCTGAATGTAATAGCAACGTTTCATTCAGTACTATATTTTCGGTGCCTAGATCAGAATTCCTTGCTAAGTAGTAGTGCTGGCCTACTTTTATGGGAAAAATCAATGAATATTAAAATTAAAATGAGGAATTATCCTATTCTTATTGTGCAACATATGTGCATGTATGTGTGTGTGTGTGAGAGAGAGAGAGAGACGGGGGTGGGGGGAGAATAAAATACATTGTTAGGGGTATAGTTTCCTCCAGTGACATGAATTATACTTACTTGTCAAAATAACTAAAGCCTGACTTTCCCCTTCCTGAAGGAAGGAGAAAACTTAGACACATTCTTTCCTTTAATTCTTTCTTGGATATATTTGTTGGGATAGATTGTGGAGATGTTCATAAAAAGCACATTTGAATCTGATAGCCAGCAGTAGATAGGTGTTCAAAGAATATTTCCAGTGAAAGAAGAGAATCCTTTTTAAGAAAGACACATCTGCAAATTCTCCCTCCAGTTTCATATTTCCATCCAATTTGGGTTAACATAGTTCATGCCATTCATTTTCAATAACAAGATGTATATGGAAAAAAAATAAAAGATTTATGGGTTAAGGAATCTGTACTGTCAGCTTTTTTCTTCATATAGTTTCTCCTACTTCTCTTTATCTTACTTTTTCTCTCCTGCTTCTAGTCATTATGAATTTTGCTTGTCTATCCATCTGTTTTATTTGCTGAGAAAAAAGAGAAACCATGGACCTATAAACTCTCTAGAAATATGCATATGTTTTATATTTTATAAAAACCAACACCTACAACTTAAAAAAATCATAATGGCTTCCAGAGCATGACATGGAATGTCAGCAAAGAAATTTAAAAATAATTTCAGTTTTTTCACCTGATGTCTGCTAGACTAGTCCAATCTGTTCTATTTATCATCTACATAACTTCTTTAATAGGAAAAAACTAAATCCTACTTAAAGAGATTTATGCACTTAGCTGTGTAGATGATATAATACAATGGGGGGTGCCCAAAGAGCTTATCAGGAAAATGTTCCTTTAAATTGTTGGAAACTCCCTTATTCCCAATTTCCATATTATGCCTTTAAAACTAAACCCTTTATTCTTCAAAATAAACCATGAGGTTTAACTTTGAGGTCTTCATTCACATGATTCAATCAATGAAAGCATTGCCTACAATTACATTTGGAACCTCGTGACGTTGCTGCACATCTTTTCTGCAATGTATGGCTTTGGCTTCCTCTCTTCTATTGTTTGGTAACAGCCAGTGATTTTTCTACATTCACACTAAAGTACTTACATTCCTGTTATGTTGACTTAAGACATATTGTTCAGGTTAATTCCAATTAAAAGCAAATGGCAACAAATCAAAAATGGAAATAGAAAAAGAAGGAAGAAGAAGAGAGGGAGAGAAAAGGAGAGGGGGAGGAGAAAGAGGAAGAATAAATGCTTGGAATATCTATATCAGTGAGTTTTCTTAGCTTCAAAATTGTAGTCACCTGTAAAGGTATGATATAAGTGCAATCTAACATTGTGTTGGCTTTCAAACCGCACCCCACAAGAAGCAGGCATTCTCAGATATTCACGTTGGATGAGATATTCTGAATATTTTATTATAAAACTTTTCAAATTAAGCAGAATTCTAATTAAAGTGGAAGCAAGAAGCACTTGGTATTACTTTTCTTGAATTGAGGAGATTTTATAGGAAAGGAATTATATCTTTACAATTAATCAGAAAAATAACAAGCATATGACAACTCTGAGATTAGATTTCTATTATTATATTTTTTAGAAAGAAAACTATGAGAAGTATTTAATGATCCTTTCAGTCTTAACTTTTCCTACTGATACATTTCCAAAATGTCTGCTATCTTGATTGATATATGTGACCTCGCCATCCAAGCAGCCAATTAGAAGGGGTACTTCTGGTATGGCCGTTAGAAGTCTATAGACTCTATACTAAAATGGCATTTAGGTTACCCATTAAAAAGAGCTTTAAAAGGCAAAAAAATGTTTCCAGTAAATCTCTCTTAAGCTCCTCTACAGGCAGCTTTCTAAGCTGGATCTTTTGGCCCAGAGTAGGGATGAAATTCTTTAGTTCTTTCAACCTTTAGGACTGCTTGTCAATCAGGATATAATATTCCTAAGTTTAAAACACAAAATCCACATTTTGGATTTGTGAAAAGGGTGGTTTAATCCTATTTCAAAGAACACAGTACAAATTAAAAAGTGGGGAATCAATTCAACTGCAAGACTATGACTTCTTAAAAACATAAACAGGAGAGAGTTCTTTGGAATTTCAAGTATCTTCTTTCTAATATTCAGATGTGGCTAATGAGATAGCTTACATTAGCTGTATATTAAATAGTTTAAGATACTAACAGTGTCATTCCTGAGACAAATAGAAAACTGTGCAGCTCTGCATTCACTTACTCAACTATCTCCTCATGGTTTGAACCAAGTGGTGAACAATAAAGCCTTACAATGAAAAAAACACACACTATATATGAACCCTATGGTTTCCCCATCAGTTTGCATTTCATTGTCAACTTTTATAAATCTACCTGGTGGCAGGCCTGGGGAGTCACAGAAGATGCAATGGCTCTGGGGCCAGGATGAAAGGAAAGGACTATTCTTACCGCCCAATAATTCAAACTCAGAAAACTACAAGAGACTATATTTAAAATTTTGATATTTTGTTCCTCAGGAATTTCCTTGCATTATTTTGGTTTTTTAAAATATGGTAGGTGTTATTTATCTCCATTACCAAGTTTCCTGGCAAAAATATCCCTAATGTTGTTCTTGAGGTGCATGCCTCATTCATGTCACTGCAATCCCTGCCCTGATGAATGTTAAAGTGCAAGCAAAATTTGTACCACTGGAAGAGTCAAAAGAATTAGATCAAACAGAGGAGATATCAAGCAACAAGAGAAAATATTTGGTGGCCAATACTCATATCACTATTGTTGGTACAACAAGGCCATCTTCTCACTGGTGGTTTAATCAGGAGAAATTCTAAAATGCTTGAGCAGAGGGAGGTCAAGGACTGCCATCAATTTGTTAATCAATCCAGAAAGTCCTGAATTTCTACTCTGAGTTTTCAGTAGCTAAAGGGAACTTGGCTATAAAGAAACATGTCTCTACCCTGAGATCCTACACTTAAATATTTTCTAAAGTTAACTGACTGATGAGAATTCTTAATCTCATTCTCTATGGATCCCCATGATAAAGGATTCAATTTAATCTTGCCTTAAGGACAGAGGCTGTTTGTTTAACTCTCTTTTCTCAAGTGGTAGAAATTAAAGCTTTAATCTCGATGCAGAACCAAATTAGCAGGGACATATCCCCAAATTCTGTCACTTACTCACACAGATAGTTCCCTCAGCCGCAGCCACTTGTCCTCTGAGTCATCTCACCACCCCCTCTGGTATTGTGTATTCAAATCAACCTGCAAAGGGACAAAGGGGATGCTGCTCTCTTCTCCTCTGATAATGGATAATTGAGCTCAATATTATTTTATCACCAGCCCCTGTGATTCCCAAATAATCTTAACAGGTTGCACTGTATAAAATCGAGCTAGGGAATGATTCTTTTGAAAATTAGCATGTTCAATCAAAATCCAGCCGGCTTGCCTTTTTCAAAGCATCTGTTGTCATTTCAAATTCATGAACCACTTTAGCACTGTCTGTGACATCAATTGGCTTTTGAGCGATCAGTTCCTAGTATGTAGCAATATGTGTTCTGCTGAATGTTAGTGAAAGACAATATCGGCCTTTGATGGCTGGCTTATCAAAGTGTTTTGATTTAGCTACTTTTCAGAATCATTTTTGTGGTTTGCTTTGGGGTTTCAGCCTTGGAAGATTCATTCATCTGAAAGAAATGGGGAAATCCAGTTAGGCAGATCTCAGCATTGTGGCTTTTGTTCTGTCCCCCAAAGAGCAGTTTTTTCCCTTAAGAGTTAAGGAGACAATGTCTCAGGGGGTAGTACTCATGTACCTCCTTAAAAGATCCAAGCTCTACAGTTACAATTCAGGAATAAAAATTCCTGATCTGCAAGTAGTCAGGAAATTAAAAATTAAGAACTTAAATTATGTAAACAGTGTCTTTTTCAAGAACTTATTCTATGAAAATTTTTACCTAGGAAAGGGGCACCTCCCTAAGGTAGATCAGTGCTTCTCAAACTTAAGACTGCCTACAAACACCAGATCTGCTTGTTAAAAATGCAAATTTTCCAGCCTCACCCCCCAAAGACTTTGATTCTAAATTTGTAGACTTACAGTCAGCCTTGAAACATTACATTTCATGTGATTATGATGAAATTAGAACAAGGATCTCAATCGGAAGAAAAATTATATTCATTGTAAAGTATGTAATCACATTGGGCACATAGAACTCAACTATTAGTTCCTTTTCTTTTTTTTTTCTTTAATCCACCTCCCGTTTTGTCACCTTTAAGGCAGCATACTAAAATTAATAGCCCCCAAATTCTAATTTGCAATTATTCATTAAAGTCAGTATTTTTTCCTCAGGGGAAAAAAAAAATTCTTTCTAAAGACTAAGTTTGAGTGGACTTTTTCTTGTGGTAATATTTCGCCATACAGTCCTCCAGTTTATAATGAATGTCAAGGGGAAAATAAAATGCAAGTATTACAAAAAACCATTTCCAGCAACTCTCTTTCTAGAATGTGTCTATTCCCTAGAGTAAGCAACACCTATAGTAGAAAATCAATTTCTATTCTCACAAAGATAACTATAAATTGGTAGATGCTCATAAAACCTTAGCCTGAAATAAATGAAGCCTTAAAGAAACCAAGTTATGGTTGAAGATGGATTAGTTAATTTTTTTAAAAAATATGTTTAGAAAAAATACTACTTCTGCATTTTCTCCGATCATGCTCTATCCAATTAATATGCCCCCTGCCTTGTGATGTAGTTAAAAAGGAGAATTGCTGATTAAAAGGAGAAGACAATATAATTTGAAATACATACGCAAGCTACGTTTTATCTTGGCCTCAAAGTAGAAGTAAACAACACACACTGCTAAAGTATGTAAGGTTGATATGTCTTCCACTCTTTTACAATAAGTAATGAAGCATTTTCTCTATGTTAAGAAACTATGCTTTTTTATATAAATGTACTTAAATGATCCTATATGACCTATATATGATTGTGCATTGTGTTGGTACTGTTATCTATTTTTATGTATTGTTATGTAGTTCAATCAAGAGATTTTTCTCTGCCTGAAATTGATCCTTGTTATATTTACTGCCAACTAAAGGACCCCTCCTACTTGCCTTGTGGATGATTTCCATTTACTTTGCTGTATCTTTATAATGTGTTGCTGACCAAGTAAATATGTGATATACTTTAAATTGTCTACAGATACTCAGTCCTACCCAGGATCTATAATTTTGAAGTCTTACGCCTAACAAGGGAGCCCATATTATGTGTGCAGTTCAGGTATGTATGCTTTAAAAGCAGATGGTCACTTCAAATTGTGTGATTTCAGAATCACAGGGAGGCAAGCACTTACGCAAAAAAAGGGATTCCACCTGCTATTTGCTTGTTGAAATCTCACCCAATACATATTCATTACTTTGGGACCTTCCCTTGCATTTTCCCCCCATTTGTTAAGGGCAAAATACAAATACCACTAGAAATAACAGCTCTATGACATTATATGACATTATAAATGTTATAACTCACACAGTCTGAGTTAGGTATTTAGAGTCTTCTTTTTTCCCTGAGAGCAATTTTCCATTGGCAAGAAGTTGAAAAATCACTTGAAATTGACATCTTTCATGAGCGTACGTGTGTACGTGTGTGCGCATGCGTGCACGAGTGTGGAAGAAGTGTAGTTTGGAGAAGGATCTGCCAAAAAGAATGGTTAGTCTAGAGAGTGTTACAATCCTGCTACATTTTATTACTTAATAATTTAGTGTGGGGATTGCCCATGTATTATGTGCACTTTTAGGTTATTATGAAACTGTCATGTAGAAGCATCCTATCTAAAAATCATAATAATGTTTGCCAACTGACTTGGTTAACACCTGTCACTGACCTGTAGTGCAGAGAAATGATTTTAATAAAATACTCTTACAGGCATAAAAGCGTGTTGTCTTTGTCCGGTGAGGGATAGTAGTATTTCAGTTGGCCGACAAAGCACACTGGTTTCCATTCAGGACACGGTGTTGCCAAATCAGTAATTGGGTGTGCTCACTAGTCACAAGCTGTTTCTGCCATCACTTGGGAATTTAAATTCCCAACATAGAACTTAAAATGAATTTTCGGTAGAGTTAACCATTTCTTATAATTTTATTTCATTTCAGCACAGTTGCCAAGTACATGTTTTCTTTCATTATTCCAATAAAGTATACATATGTATATAAAGAAAAATATTTTAAAAATTAAATATTTTTAGATATTTTTTATTTCTTATTTACCTTTTGTATTTTTTATTTTAAACAATTTTGAAATGTTATGCAAAAGAAAGAAGCTTAATTTTTCCATAGAGATTGGCAATGGCATTGAAGGCTCAAGAGTGGAGAGGTCAAAGGTCACTACAGAGGAACAGTAGCGGAAAAATAGATGGTTTCTCCTTTTTTTCTCTTTTCCTAAAATATTTTTTAGTACTTGTCTCTCATGAAAAGGTTTGATTGTCTGAAAGACTCTTGTAAGTGTTCAGGAATTTTTTTACCTGTGCCTATTTAGATTGTTCACAATGTGGTAAAATAGAAACAATTGGGTGTCAGAGGACAAGTGTAGACCCTATGTAAGTAGCAGGTGGTAGGTGGTAGGAGGCATAGCCTGGAAAGAATCATGGTCAACCATCTCAGACACAACAGACTCTTTGTCAAACTGAACTCACCCTTACTCCTGCCTTCCTACAATAGACTTCCCTCAGCCTGTTCCCCTGGTGAGAGCATTGCCTTGTTGCATTTACATGTTATTTACTCTTCGAAAAATGTATATTTTGTGCATGAGAGAAAGAGAACCAGATAGAGAGGCAGAAGCAAGGTAAGGAGAAGAGTGCATAAGACCCACTATTTCCCCCTAAAATATGCTTCCCCAAATATTGCTACTATATTGCTATTTTACTGAGGGATTCATTTATTCTAAAATGATCTTACATTAATCCATCTGAATATGCCTATGATGTGCTTGAACCATAAAAAAAGATGAGGCCAAAGCTATTTCCTTTAATGATTGGCAAATAACACTTTCTGGATCACTGGCATCTATGGATAAGTAACAGGGTCTCCATGAACCACCCCAAAATTATTATTTAAGTCAAGAGAGGCAGTGTTTTGTAATTGTTTAAGTATAGAGGGTTGGAAACAGCAGATCAATCCCTTAGGATCAGATACTTTCCAACTTTGGCAAGTTACTTGACTTCTCCACGCATTCAGCTCTCTCTCTCTCTCTCTTTTTTCCTAACCGTAAAAGAAGAGAAAAATACTAAACCTTGGTTATTTTTTTTCTTTTTTCTTTTCTTTTCCCTTCTTTTCTTTCTTTCTTTTCTTTTCTTTTTTTTTTTTTTTTTAATTTAGAGAGTGAGAGAGAGAGAGTGAGGAATAGGGGGGCAGAAGGAGAGCAAGAGAGAATCTTAAGCAGGCTCCACACCTGGTGCAGAGCCCAGCCTGGAGCTGGATCTCATGACCCTGATATCATGACCTGAGCTGAAATCAAGAGTCAGACATTTAACTGACTGAACCACCCAGGCGCCCCAGTTATAAGATTATCTTCAAAATGAGATGACTTAATGCATATATTTTAGAAGAGTGTTTGTATATTATAATCCTACTATTACTGTAACAAATAACCACAAACTTAGTGGCTTTAAAACAACACAAATTTATCATTCTGCAGTTCTGTAGTTCAGAAATAAAAAAGGTGTCCCACTAGGCTAAAATCAAGGTGACAGCAGGGCTGTGCACCTTCCTGGAAGCTTTCTGAACATTGTGTTTCCTTGCCTTCTTCCAGCTTCTAGAGGCTGCTGGCATTCCTTGTCTCCCTGACCCTTTCCTTCTTCAAAGCCACAGTGGTGGTCTTGTCTTTCTCACATCAAATAGCTCCAGTGATGACTCTTCTGATGCCCTCCTCCACATTTAAAAGCCTCTTGTCATTTACACTGGGCCCACCTAGATAGTCTAGGATAACGTCTTAATTTTAAAGTCAGCTGGTCAGCAAACCTAATGCCATCTGCAGCTTTAATTCCCAATCACTGTGTACCTAACATATATACCAACGCCAAGGGTTAGGATATGGGCATCTCTGGCAGAGTCATTATCTGCCTCATATACCCTGATACATAGTAAGAACTTTAATATGTTAACTATTGCTATAACATTTTAAAAAAATATTTATTTACTTGAAATATTTATTTTAAAAAAATATTTATTTACTTTATTTACTTATTTATTTACTTGAATGAGAAATAGCGAAAGAGAACATGTGCCAGGGTAGAGGGAGAAGCAGACTCCCCACTGAGCAGGGAGCCCGACACGGGCTCAATCCTAGGACCCTGGGCTCATGACTGGAGCCGAAAGCAGACACTTCACTCACTGAGTCACCCAGACACTGCTGCTATAACTTTATGAAAATAAGCATACTTGGATTTTTTTGTCAGGAGTCATAACTTTAATAAACTCAAAACAATCCAAAAATGACCAAAGATATCACTATTTTTAGAAATAAAGTACATGTGTTAGAAAATAATGTATATGCATTCAGATGAATGCTGAAGAGTGAATGACCAGAATAAATCTTTGTGTCTAATAATATATAATCCTTATTTGGATCCAGATTTTTATTTCTCTTAGAGAAGTATACTCTTTAAAAATATCTTTTTTTTTTTTTTTTTTTAATTTGAGAGAAAGAAAGAACAGGAGCAGGGAGAGAGAAGCAGAAGCAGACTTCTGAGCAGGGGGCCAGATGTGGGACTCAATCCCAGAACCCTGGAATCATGACCTGAGCCAAAGCAGACACTTAACCAACTAAGCCACCCAGGCACCTGAGAAGTACTCTTTTAATTGAAAAAATTTGAAATGATTTTGTTTTCTGTCCAATTCCAAACATCCCATTCTAAACAGAAATAATGAGAAAGTAATACAAATTCTTATAAAATAAAAAAATAAAAGTATATGCATATGGCTTTGTTAAATTCCACAAGATAAAAGTCACCAATATTAAATCAGGAAGGGGAACTAAACCCAAGTGCCTACATGTTCTCGACAATACGCTAGGTGCTCTATTTGTTGCTTCATTCTCACCAAAGTCATATGTGGTTCAGAAGGGTTGTCCCATTTTACAGATAAGAAATTGAGAGAGGAAAGGAAGGAAGGAAGGAAGGAAGGAAGGAAGGAAGGAAGGAAGGAAGGAAGGAAAGAAGGAAGGAAAAGAAAAAGGTCAATCAATCTGAGATTTGGAATAGTCGAGAACCTTGACAGAAGTTACAAAGCTAGTAAGATGTGAAGCTAGCATATTGACCAGATTTTTCTAACCCAGAGTCCTGCTGTTCTCTCCGCCCTCTGCTTCCTCTCCAAACTGCAGTTCATGTTGCTTTGCCATCTGTACCATTAAATTTTTCATAAGACATCACCCAGTCTCCACATAATATAGGCACATATAACATTTATAACATAACCACACGACCTGTAACACAGTATTATGGATGGCTGTGACATTATTTCCTAATGCCCTATTAAGTGAGCAGAAACTACTGTTTTGAGGGCAAATAATATTTTCCACTTAGTAGTTAGCATATTTATAATTTTCAGTCGATGCATGTTTTCAATTTCATACCAGGTGATTCTGAACTAACAATTTCAAATCAGTGATATTTGTCTTTGTCTCCTTCTTAATGAACTGAGTTTTTCTAAAAAACATAATAATGTAATTGTATTGCTGAGAAAGATAAAGTCATTTGCTCTGCAGAAAGTATTCTTACTAGCCTCCAAGATTGGAATTAGTTGAGAGTGATTCTTAAGAATAATGAAGTTCAGTTAGGTCAAACTTGGCAATTGGTTCTCCTCAAGCACAAAAATTTTACTTAAGAGTCTTTTTCCTTCAATATCTTATTCCTTACGCTTATTTATGTCATGTGTGTGATAATAATTTCCTAAGGAGTATTGAAGTAGATTGTGAGCTCCTTGAAGGCAAAGCTTATATTTCTACTTTATTTTCATCTTGTACAACATGGAAATACAGTAGTATCACACTTCTTCAGGCAAACAGTTAAAACAGAAAGGACTAGCAGAGCTATTTTACCTCCCTCTTCTCATAAAGGTTTTTGTTTTTTATAAAAATGTGATAGATTGAATGATTGTGTTCCCATACCCCCAACCCCTAAGTTAATATGTTTAAAAACCTGATCCCCAAAGTGATGGTGTTTTGAGGTATGGTATTTGGGACGTGATTAGGTCATGAGGTGTAGCCCTCAGAATGGGATTAGTGCCCTCATAAAAAACATGCAAGACAGCTCCCTTGCCCCCTTTGTCATGTGATGACACAAGAAGAGGTGCCATCTATGAACCAGAACGTGGGCTCTCTCATCAGACCCGATGTGTTGATCTTGGATGTCCTAGGATCCAGAGCCATGAGGACAAAAAGCTGTTGTTATAAGCTTTATGGTAATTTTGTTACAGGAGCCCAAATAGACAAAGACAACCATATACTTTCATATACTTATAACAAAGGATGCTCATGACTGCAGTATCCAGAGCTTCCTTCGCCTCACTGTCTTTGAGCCAATTTTCCATGCTTCACCAGCTCGCTTTCAGAAGACCCAAGGCGAACAAAATGGCTCGAGATGTAAATTACTCCTTTATAGCGTGGAGATATGGTAACAAAAAAATGTATTTGTGAAAAGCTTCAAATTATTGTATAATCAACAAAAATCATAAATGGTTCAGTGAGCAAAAGCAATATACACAAAAATAGATCTTTTAAAAATGGGCATGTGTCTTATCTTTGTAAGCAGCTATATTTCCTAATTGTGAAGTGGCTTTATGGAAACACACAAGACCGAACCTATGACTTATCCATAGTTCTACCAGAATACATTTAGGAATCAGGATACAATTGACTTGAAGACAAAGGATAATTTTTCTATTCCATGGGTTTCAGGGGCATGTTTCCTTATTGAGTTCATGATAGGGGAAGGCAATCATTTCAAATATTCTTGTCAGAGGGAAAGCAGGATCTGTCACTGTGAAATTATATTTTTTAAAACATAATGACCAGGCTGAAATTCTCTTTCAATGAAGATTCTTATACAGAAAGAAAAGAAATGCAAATTAAATGTTGCTAAAGTGTTAAAAATTGTTAACGTTTGACAATCAGAACTGGGGACATAGTTGAGGTTCTTTCATTGAGCATTTAAATTATGGAATCAAAAGACTTATTTTTAATAATTCCTCTTTATTGTCCCAAACTACTATGTCTTCTGCTTATCTATTAGAAAGAGAATTGCATTTATTTACTCTTTGATTGTTTCACTTTTTGTTTGTTTATTTGCTGTCTGAAACGCGGTAATATGGGCTAGTTGCCAAAACACTGATGCTCACGGGGATAACTCATGTGACAGAATGAAATCCAGATAATTTGTGATTTACAAGGGGAAACTGAGTTAAGGGGAAATGTCAGTGGAAAGGTAGGTAGAAAGATTTTCTTCTGATGGTCTAAGTGTTAGTTACTATGTTCCTTTTAGAGTTTGGATGGTGGCACCTGTGCCCAGTCCCAGGTCACAAGGTACAACACCTGAATATGACTCACATCTTAGCCTCTGCAAGACACATTGAACATTCCCAAAGTGGTATCTGATCTTTTACTCTGTTACCTCAGTAACAGAGGAGCTGGACAGTTTTGTTCTCTTTTCCATCCTATGTTAATGCTATCTTCTAAAAAAAAAAAAAAAAAAAAAAAGATATCCTCCTCTTCTGTTTATTTTCCTACTTCATAAATAGATTTTAAAAGATTTGGTTAAATTTAAATTTTTCTATAAGCCGGAGCTTATTTTAAACTTGTTTTGTTCTCTTGACATTGTGGCTTTTTTCCCATAATCACCCATGATCTTACAGCCTTCTTTCCAACATTTCTGAGTTCATCATAAAGCTCCCTGTCATTTGCATTAATTTAAGTGTCCTCTTTTTTCTTCTCACAAGAATAATATGTGATTATATTAGCATAACTTTTATAGTCTGCAGGTCTTCTTGAGTTATCAATATTCTTAAGACTCTTAGAACATAGGGTCATAAAAATATTTTCCTAGAACGTTTTATTATTATTATTATTTTTTTAATTTATTTATTCATAGAGATGCAGAGAGAGAGAGAGGCAGAGACACAGGCAGAGGGAGAAGCAGGCTCCATGCAGAGAGCCTGACATGGGACTCGATCCAGGGTCTCCAGGATCATCCCCTGGGCTGCAGGCGGGGCTAAACCGCTGTGCCACCAGGGCTGCCCTAGAACGTTTTATTATTGTAAAATTATTTATTAGTTATTATTAGCTGAACCACACATATTTTATGAATTTGTGGGTAAAAGTCAAGAGGTGTATAATAAGTCAATGGTCTGACTACTAGTAAACAACTAAATGTCTTGCAGATGGGGAGTGTGTATGTGCGGAGGTGGGGTGGGGTGGGAATAAAGATGTGAGGCATTCCCTGAATTTCCAGTGTAAACACTCCCACTATGGCTAATTTGAAGCAACCAGCATTACAATAGTGGACAGGGAGTAGGGGAGAGGTGAGAACAATGAGCTTCTGGGTGCTGGCATGAGCTGATTATATTAACAGTGCTCTATTTGCCCAATACTCCCTTCCACCCCTATCTCCTGAGTCCTCTCTCCTGGGGTGGCAACTTTCATCTGACATTTAGGCGTCTATCTATATATTGTTTGTATGTATGTATTAATAAGATTAAATAGCTCCTTTTGATCTTAGATATTAGACATTGACTTATTACTCTAATAGAGGAGGATTTAATTCTCTAACGCTGCCATCTCCCTTGCTTCCCTTCCCTCTGCCTTTCAGTTTTATTGAATAATAGTTTTTGTTTAAATCATTGTTTTACTTTATTATGTTTATGAATATATAATCCACATATTGTTGTGTACCATTATTACATTTTACTTCCTACTTTTTCCTAAATCTAATGGATACCTTTAAAAAATTTGCATAACTTTCCTTGTACCTATTGCTAACTTTTTCTACATCTTCCAATAGCTTGACAGGACTTCACAAAAGATTAATTACATCATATAAACTAATACTTTCGAAGTTTTCTTGGAATCTTTTCTTCTAGAGATTTCTTCTAACTGGATTGTCTATCCTCTAGTCCTACCCAATAATTCTCATTCTGGGACTTTTCCTGCTGCTCTCCTAAGAACTCTCTTTGCTTTTTTGCTTTTCTCATGGTTGGCTTACCTGTTTACCCATCTGATAGATCTTATTTGTCTTTCTAGGCGCCCTCTCCCTTTCTCTTTCTCACTGGAGTACATTCTCTTGTAGTCTCATCAAAATGAAAAGGCAACAAAATAGCTGAGAACATGGTATTAATGGCCTCAATATATTTACCTTGAGTCACACAGCTTCAGACCATGTTGTCTTTGCCTAGTGCACACCTGGTATTCTGAGATTCATCACTCTAGAGGAGGATTTTTAAATTTCTCTCCAGGTTTGTGCACCTGTTTCCGATTATCTAGTATCTAACCTTGTTGGTTTACTCTTTTTTTTTTTTTTTTTTTTTTTTTTAGTGAAGTGTATCTTATAACAACTTCATGAGAAAAGGAGATAAATATTTTAAGACTATGTATATCTGGAAATGTCTTTATTCTTCTATACTATTTAATTGACAGTTTGGGCATAAAATTTTAGAGTGAAAATCATTTTCCATCAATATTTTGGAGACAGTTTTCAATTGCCTTTTCTTATCAACCTCTGCTATTAAAAAATTTAAAGCCATTTTGGTCTCTTTCCATTTCATATAACCATCTTCCTCCTCTGGTTGTTTGTACTACACTCAGTGCTACACAATTGCTCTGAAATAGTGAAATGATATTCCTTAATTAGTGAGTTGACTTTCTTTAATTATGCTGGGATCTCAAAGGGACCTTTTAATCCTGCAACCTACGTACTCAAGATTCGGGAAATTTTCCTGAATTATGTCATTTACAATTTTGTTTTCCTTTTCTCTCTTGGTAGCACTTCTACATTTTGGAAACTGAGTTTTCTTAACTGATTTTCTAATTTTGTTTTTTCTCCCTGTTTCTATCATCTCCACCTTTTCACTTTACTTTCTGGGAGATTTTATCAATTTTTCTGTTTTATTCAATTTATAATTTTTTTCCTCATGTTATTATTTCCCAGAGCTCTTTTTTTTTCTCTGAAAGATTCTTTAATACACCCCCTTCTTTCTTATGTGGAATATATTTATTTCTCTGAGATTATTACTAACACATTTTTGAAGATTTTTTTCCTTCTCCATTGTATCTGTTTTCCTCAAAGATTCTTTATCTTTTCATTTATTTTGGTTTCTATGTCTCATGTTAGCAGTCTTTCTCAGAAGTTCAGCAATCCTTGATTATCTGCTCCTACTAAAGAGTGAGGGAGTAGGGCCCTAGGGTGGCTCAGTGATTGAATATCTGCCTTTGGCTCAGGGCATGATCCCAGGGTCCAGGAATCAAGTCCTGTATCAGGCTTCCTGCAGAGAGCCTGGTCTCTCTCTGCCTCTCTCTGTGTGTCTCTCATAAATAATAAATACAATCTTAAAAAAAAAAAAAGTGAGGGAGTAAAAATCAATTGGCAGCTTTGACCCTATGGATGGTACTTGTAACTAAAGACATATTGGGGGGTCATTTGTTGACATAGGTGGGCCATTTATTGGAGAAACGCTACGGTAAGTATGATTTAATATTTCTTCATGAGCTTGTTAGATTTTCACAAAAAAATAATCTTCTGAACTTCTGCTTGCAGGGATGAAGGCCAGTCAACGTTTTTGGAACCCAACAAGGAGGAAAGAAAAGTGGGGCTGGGAGTGGAAGAGATTGAACATTCAGCATCCAGCTTGGTTATTTTTTTGCTTTGGAATGATATGCCCACCCTCAATCATGGGGGATTACTATAGCCTGTAAAACCTCAGTTTTAACCTCTCCAAAGAATGAAGCTTCTATGTCTGATAAGATGGTCAGATAGGCACCGAAAAGCATTCCAAGTCTGATTTCTTAAATAGCTTTCAATAAGTCCTCCATGGTTTAACTCTTCCTCCCAGGTATCCCATGAAATCTGATGTTCCCAGTTCCTAGGCTACCTGGAAATTGTGTGTACAGATTGAGTTGTTGCTTGGCTGCCTCTTCCCAGTCATTGTTGATTTAAGGTTTGGCTTTATAGTTTGTTTTGTTTTTCCTGTCAGGTTAGTTAGAACTTGTATATTTATTTCTTTTCAATTTCTAAAAGTTTGTTGGTGTTTAATCTTCTCTATTCCCTCCATTCTTGTAGGTTTATGTCTAGTTAAAAAAAAAAAATCTGTTTACTGTCATTTATGTGGGGTTTATGGGGGGAACAGATCAGATGCCCAGTTAAATCTACCACCTGCATTCAAAGCCCTTTCTTTGAACTTTTTGAAATCTGCCTTTCTAAAGCACAGAGTGCATTCCTGGTGAGACCCAGGTCTCCACCTGATGATCATAGACTCTGCAAGTGCATGTTCATCACATCCCAGAGTTCCTGTCATTTCCACTTCACAGAGTCAGTTCTCTGCATTTGCTTGTCATTGTATCCATGGTTACAGTTCCCCTTGTTACTTACTCAAACTTCAGAGATAGAAAATAAAAAAGAAGCCATAGTATCTTTGTGCAACATATGCTGCCTTTCCTGGACAAAGGCTTCATTCAGAAGAGGAGACAGTCATGATTAGGGGGGAGATATAAGGAAATGAAAGAGTATAATTGATGCTGAGAGGGTCAAGACACTCCCTTAGCCAACAACAACTTTGCTGGTAAATGCTGGCTAATGGTTTTCTTGGAGGCTTAATCTCAAAAAGTGTTTCTCACTATCCAGAATTGAGTATTACATTTTTGAACAATTATAAAGATACGTGGGTCCACATGTATCCAAATTGTACTTGGAGTGAAACAGAAGCCCTTCCTTAATTCTGAAGACTGAAAAAAGGTACAGAACCTTATTTCCTTGGGCCCTAAAAGAGGAAAATAACCCCCAAACATTAGCAATAAATTCCAAATAGCATTTCCCCTACTACAATACCCCTAAAACCCAAACCTTCTCACTGGTATGAAGCAGGGAGGTCCAGTGTGACTCGCATCCAATCCTGAGCTTGCCCTAGAGGATCATCAGGACATTTCTTAACCCACCAAGGAATCAGGTCCGTGGATGCAGCAGGAGAATTATTGGCTTCAAAGTCAAGGCTTTAACTCTATCCCGCAGGAAGACACATACTGGTCAATGTCCTTGACCAAGTCACTTCCTACTCCTGAACCTCAGGTTCTCAGTCAATACCCAGGGAATGATACTTCTCTTTGCAGGAGTTTTGAGATTTAGTATTAATATTTGTAAAACATATAGCTCTTTGCTTACTAAACGTGGACGGCCAATTAATAATACCTAATGTTGGCATTTATAGATGATAATATAAGTTGAGAATTAATTATACTAAAATGTTTTAAAAGTAAATAGCTTCCATGTGTCTTCAATAAACCAAATAGTAGGTAATATTTTTATATCATCTTCATAAGTTAAACTGGCTAACAGTGCATTTCAGTTTCTATGACCAATGTGTCGAATTGTTTGGCTTGTGAAATATGAGTATGGTTTGAAAGTTACATGTGTCAAAGAACACATTCATTACTGCTAATGGAGTTCAAACTAAGTACCTTTTTAATGGTCAGGCTTGAAGCCTTTTCATTAGAAGATTTACTGTCTCATCAGTTGTAGGGTGAATAGCTATGCATTGTTTTTGAATAACTAATAATGATAAACATCTTAAACCAAAATTTAGACAACCTAATGTGCCCAATAATGAGAAGAGATAATATTAGCATTTAACTTTAAAATGACCTTTTATTCTGTCGCTAGCAGTTCATCACAGTTAAAAATCAATTCATTTCTTACTTGCCCATGGTGAAAATGCAACATAAAAGCTATAAAATGGACATCCACAGCGGTGGAGTAGGGAGCAAACAAGTCAGAGGGACATATAGGTGCCTTAGACAATTATATTGAATATTTCCTTATGTTGTTTTTTTATTTATTAAGTAATTGAAAATGTTGACTAATCAGGAGGGGGGAAAAACCGTACATGGATTGAACACTTAACTGTATCTCATTCACGAAGATAAAAAGCATCGGAAGACTCAGATCTTATCCATAAGAACTCACTATTTTTCCAGGTTTATTGAGAAATAATTGAGACACATCGTGTGTAGGTTTAAGGTCTACAACAGGATTGCTTGATTTACACGTGTTCTCAAACGATTACCACAATAGATTCAGCTAACGTTCATCTTCTCATTGAGATGCAATAAAAAGGAAAGAAAGGAAAAAAAAAATGCCTCCTTAGCATGAGAATTCTTAGTATTTGCTCCCTTAACAACTTTCCTATATGTATAGGACTGTGCTGTAGTCATCATGTGGTACATCCCATCCCTAATACTTATTTATCTTGTAAATGGAAGTATTTTACTTTTTGACCATCTTCCTTCAATTCTCCCTCCCTTCCCTCCCCTTCTGATACCACAAAACTGATATCCTTTTGTATGAGTTTAGTGGTTGGTCAGTCGGTCAATTGGCCACTTGGTTGGTTGGTTGGTTGATTGATTTAAGATTCCACATATAAGTGAGAGCATACAGTCTTTTTCTGCCTGACTTACTTCACTTAGCATCATGCCTTCAAGGGCCATCCATGTTGTAATGAATGGTAGGATTTCCTCATTTTTTTTTTTTTATGGCTGGATAATATTCTATACCATAACTGCTTTATCCCTTCATCTGCCAATGAACATTTAGGGTGTTTCTATTTCTTAACTATAGAAAATAATGCTGCTTGTGAACATGGGGGACAGACACCTTTTTAAGTTAATGTTTTTGTTTCATTTGGATATAATCCCAGAAGTGGAATTGCTGGATTATATGGTAGTTCTATTTTTAATTTTTTGAGAATCCTTTATATTCTTTTTCATCCTACCAATAGTGTACAAGAGTTCCTTTCTCTCTACATCTATTCCAGTATTTGTTGTCTCCTGTCTTTTTGATGATGGCCATTCTAATAAGCATGAAGTAATATCTCATGGTTTTATTTTTCATTTTCCTAATGACTAGTAATGTTAAGCAGCTTTTCATGTTCCTATTGACCTTTCTTTTGTTTTTTGTTTTTTTAAGATTTTATTTATTTATTCATGAGAGGCAGAGACAGGAGAAGCAGGCTTGGTGCAAGGAGCCTGATATGGGACTCGATCCCGGGACTCAGGGATCACGCCCTGAGCTGAAGGCAGATGCTCAACCACTGAGCCACCCAGGCATCCCCCTATTGACCTTTCATATATACTTTTTGTTTCTCATATATCTTCTTTGGAGAAAAGTTTCTTCAGGCCTTTTACCTACTTTTTAATTGGGTTATCTGGGTTTTTTTTTGCCATTGAGTTGTATGAGTTCTTTTTATAGTTAGATATTAATCCCTTATCAGATATATGATACAGAAAGTTATATATGCTTTGGAATTTTTTTTTCATATTCTATATAGATTGTCTTTTAACTTTGTTGATGGGTTCTTTTGCTGTGTGGAAGATTTTTAGTTTCTTTTTTTATTTTGTTTCCCATGTTTTAGGTGTCATATACAAAAAAAAAAAATAATTACCAAGATCTATGTGAAAAAGCTTTATTCTTGTTTCATTCTTGTTCATTCTAAAACCATTTCATGGTTTTAGGCTGTACATTTTTTAAGTTGCATGTAACTACTCTCTTTTACTGTTCTTAATTTTTTTTCTTTGTCTTTGAATTTTGACAATTTAATTATGTGTCTCAGTGTAGTCCTATAAACCTATTTGGATTTTTTGGATTGCCTGATCTGGATGTTCATTTCTCTTCTTAAGTTCAGGAAGTTTTCAGTTATTATTGTTTTAAATATACTTTCTGTCCCTTTCTCTTTCTCTTCTCCTTCTGGAATTCCCCAAGTGCAAATACTGTTTCTTTTCATGTGTTTCATAATTCTCATAGGATTTCTTTATTTCTTTTCTCTCTCTCTCTCTCTCTCTCCCTCTCTCTCTCTCTCTCTTTTTTTCTGTTCTGACTGAGTAATTTCCCATATCCTATCCTCCAGGTCACTGATTCTTTCTTGTGCATGCTCACATTTACTTTTAAGATTCTATTAAATTCTTCTGTTATTGTATTTTTCAACTCTAGGGTTTCTGTTTGTTTTTGATGGTTCTTATTTCCTTGATGAACTTCTCATTTTGTTCATTCATTGCTCTCCTAATTTTGTTTGGATGTCAGTTTTTTTGTTTGTTTTTGTCATTCACTAAACTCCCTTTGATGGTGTCATATTTATCTAATTTTTCATGATCCTTAATTCCTTATGTTGGCATCTGTGAATTTGAATAATCAAGTTTCTCTTACAGAATTTTATAGGTTTGCTAAGGCAGAGACAGTTCTTCATCCATCAGCTTAATTTTCATTTCTATGTGTGTTTCCTGATAATGTCCTTGGGCAATTGGGGCCTACTAGTATAGTCTATTTTGGGGGAACACAACTGTTTGAGTTCTAGGGATGGTGGTTGTGCTACTGGCTGCAAACAGTTGGCTAAGACAGCTGGCTTGGTTCCCTATGCAAATGAGGCTCTAAGATAGGTTCCATGGTTGCCTGGATTCTCTGGCCAGGCTTCCGAGATAGTTGGGACTGGGTACTCTATTGAGTAGTAGATGAGACTATGAATTAGCTTTCCTGCCCTGACAGAGCATAAAGACAAAACCCAGGGCCTATACAGTTCATTGCTTGTGGACCTAAATCAGTCCAGAGTGTGCACTAAATTCCCTGGTCACATGAAGTTGCCAGTTTTGATCTGCAGATGAGGAAGCCATGAGCTGTAGTCTCTGTTCAAATGCCACCATACGTAGGACTGTTGAATGATCTGTGAAGCTTTCTATGTGCTCTGGTTAGGGTTCCTGCTTTGACAGGCTGAAGGCTGTATTAAGCAGTGAGTAGGGCTATGAATTAGGCTTCCTTTCCAGGTGCAGTGGAAGAAGCAGATCCAAAGCAGGTAAAGCTTTTTGTTGTCTTAATTCAAGCCGACCTGTATTCCAAGTTTCCTGACTCAGGAGAGCCACTGGCTTTGCTCTGCAAGCTATCAGCTCAGCCTGTCCAGTACTCAGTTTAAGGGCTGCTGGGCTACACAAAATCCAGGAGTTGTCTCCAGCCCTACTGGTCTATGGGGTTAGAAAAACACTCTCCATGGTGGGTGGGGCTATGTCTCAGCTCCCTTGCCTAAGCGGGAAGTGGAGAGTCCTCTATAGGCAAGTCTCAATTTTCCAATTACACTTTCTGGTTGTGAGGGGTGGGGAGATACCTTCAGTCTTGGTTATGAATTACTTCCTCTGCCTGTGCACAATATGAGAAAAGTGTGCCTGGTAAGGGCTTTGCTCTGAGACAATCAGCTCTGCTCATCTGCCTCTAGTCTCAAGCACCGCTGAGCTACACAGCTTCGATGCCTTGTTATTAACCCTTTTGGTCAGATGGTGTCAAAAGGCACCCTTCACAATGGGTTAAAATGGGGCTCTAGGCTAAGCCAAACTTCTTGTTTGAGGGGCTGAATCAGCCAGGTCTGCCCTCTGAAGAGTTCCCTAAGCAGAGGGCACCCTTGACTTGGTTCTACAGATGAGCAAAACCTCTAATTGGGACTAATACTTGAGAAATACAGATATAAATTTGGTCCACTAAGGTCTGTGTGATGGTTGTTGTGCGCCCCTCTCTGCCTTTTCCTACAGTCAGATTCCTTATGGTTGAACCCAGCACATTCATTTGGGGCTAGTTGTCCCCCTGGGTTCTTTTTCTCCACTGGAGGAAATTAGTGCTTAGGAGAGACTTCTCCTCTTGATGCTGTGTTGGCCTTGGGGGAAGACTGTACGTGTGGTCACTTCCCTTAACTTTCTATTACAGTCTGTCTCGGTCTCTGTGGTGTAAGGATTGCTTTAGCCTCGCCTCTGTGTTCTAGGATTCTCTCAGTGATGTCTTGTTCTTGAATCAATGTTAGTTGTTCGTCTGAAGAGGTGGAGTGAAGTCAGGAACAACCTATGCCATTGTCTTGGTGACATCACAAGAACTCACTTTCGGTGAAAGATGACTGCACTGCAGGATGCTACGTGCAACAGCTGAGGTGAGTTCCAGGTACTTTGCAGGAATGGAAGAGGGTTCACTCCAGGCAGAGCATTCAGGGAGGGTTTCGTAGTGATTCTGGAGGAATAACATGAAGAAAGCAATCAAATAAAGTAACCCGGTAGAAAGCTGTGTCAAAAATGTAAGCAGCAGTGAAGTAGATGCTTTAAGAATTACCATTTTGAATTGTTTTGAAACCCAGTAAGCAAACAACACTGCCGAAAAGGTTTCAGGGATTATAACAGCATACACTCCTATTGATTTCCATTTGACTATTTCTTGCTAGAGGTAATGTCAAACAAAAATATAGTTTTTATTTGGATTCATTGTTCTATCTATTCCTGCTTGGTGCTGCAAAACCGAGCCCATGGCCATATAGCACTGGGGAAGCCCCACTGATGATGAAAGCCTTTGTCCCAAATGCTTTACTCTTCAAGCACCGGATTTTCTCCAAGCCTGCATTTCTGTCATGTGTCAAACAATTCCTTAGTCTTTCTTTCTTTCTTTTTTTTTTTTTTTTTTAAGTCTTGACCTATTTTTTTTTTCTCCTGTGTCTTTTTCTCTCTTTGCTATATTTCTGTCTCTTGATGTCTGTTTTCCACCTGTTTTTTGCCTCCAGGAGAGACATCAGGGGCAATGATCAGAAAGCCATCCTGTGTCCTTCTGCTACACACAACTGGATCTCCAACTCCACTATCCCAACACTTGAGTGTCCTCCAGTTTGGGCTAAGGACACTACAAGAATAATTAATACCACCCACGTTGTTGAAAGTGGAGAGAAGAGGGGTGGAACTTTATTTTTACCATTTCGGTGAAGATACAATCTCCCCAGTACCCTTCTACTCATACACTCACCTCTTCTCCTTCATTGCACACTTTTCTTTTTCTCCCTTTTAGAATCATTGTGAAATATGCCTTTAAAGAAAATCAAAGTGAGAAGATTGCCTTCTCACATACTGCTCCATTTTTGCAGGTCCCCTGACATGACAGCAAGTGTCAGCATCAATCTCTCCTTCTTGAATCATTGATTTTTTAATCCCATATTCTTCTACCCACAGCTACTAATTGCAGCTGTCTGTCACTCTGGCTTGGATGGAGAAGAAAGGCTATCGTTTCAGTGAGTGAATTTGATGGGATGCAAAGAGATGCTGCAGTTGAACTCTGCCTCCAGCCAGTTTTTCCAGAGACCAAATATTAGACCTACCTGTTTAGCTAGATGCCAGCCAACTTAGTAAGAGGAAGATGCACAGAGCACATACATACAGACACTCATTCTAGGTCTCTTCTTTTTTCTAGATTTGTCTTTGTCTCTGGGCGTTCTCCGTTTCTCTTCATTATTTTCCACACTTTAATTTTTTATTTTGTTTAGCTTATGTTTTGCCGAGAAGACATAAAGCATCTTTTAAGCATCACAACTATTGCATAAACCAAGCTGCCTTGAAGCTATTTTGTACATATGTTTTTCATTTACTGAAGGCAGGGGGTGCTATATGCAAAGAAATTAGCTTCAGTAACTAGGTAACATTTCCAAAGAGACACCTGCAGACATTTATAGTGCCACATTATAGAATTGCTTTAAAATGTATCATTTCTCTCAGATGCTGCCAAATGTACTATGATGCATGTCCTTACTGAGGTATGCAGACAGCAAATGTCATACACATATTCTTCTCATCGAAGAAGCAATGTGTTGTAACTAATAATGATTTCTCCAAATCGCAGATTAATTGGTGTGCAATTAATTTGGCATATCCTAAATGTAGCAGAGTATCCTTCACCTGAGTACATCTACAGCAATAAAACATTTTCACAGATAATATTGCTGGAATGCCCAAATAACATCCTTGTCAATAAGAACTCCACAATCTTCCACTGACCAGATAAATGAGAAGCCAGAGAAAATATGAACTAAACATCTCATTGTTTTTCCTTCCAAATAACTTACATATTTTGACATTTTTCCTCAAATGGAGAAGATTTTGAAATATCTCCCTATATAACTTGGAAATGGAAAAAGGAAAAATAAGGTGCAGTGAACATGATTCACATGAATTACAAGTACAAAAGGTAAAATGTAGTACAGAGTATTACATAATTTCAAAAGCTTACTAAAAGAGCTAGAACTACAAACTTTGAAAGGTCAGTGAATATTGCAGTGTTTTGACATGCCATAGGGATAAAAAGACTCAAGGACAGGCAATTTGACTTGTTCAAAAAAAGGTATTATTTCTCTAAAACATTCACTTTAGATATTTTCCCATATTACAGTTATCTGTGGACTAAATTGTACAGGATAGACATGCAAGACACTTCAAAAACTTCTTTGCAGCAACCAAAGCCCAATATCAAAAATGAATTATCTAGGATAAAGTATTCATTTTTGCGTTCAAATCTTTCCAGGCGTTCAGAAGATGCCAGAGTAAATTTGAATGTTTGGTGGGACTAATAGAAGGTCAGATCAGAGAGAGTGAATCTTTAGGGCTAGTTTCTAGATACCCAGATTCAACCATCTAAATCTGATGCAGTTTTTTTTTTTAAGTTCAAAATGTTGAGTAATAAGATAATTAAAACCACCAATTATTAGTATTGATCCAATCAATTTTTGTTGAGTCAGTGATGAATAGTAATTTGTATTTACTGATCTTCTTTGTATTTGCGAGTTTCTCAGGTTAGAACATTTGTAAAAACTAGTGTCACATTCAATACAAAACTGAGACTGCTTTAATACCTAGCAATAAATTCATTGACTTGTTAGATTGTTGAGGGGACAGCTTGCACTAGAGAGTATAGCCACTAACCTGCTGACACAATATTCCAGAAAATTAAGGAGAAAATAAGTAATGATAGCACAGTAGTAAAGCAAGAGCAGAAAAAAAAATTAATATATTGCATTTGTAATGACTATAAGGCAGGGTGTAGTAGAGAATGGATGCCATGATTGCTACTGATTTTCATATTGGGGAGCTTCAGACAGTAGTTCTAATCAAGATAAGTCAAGATATAACGTATTATATCTTTAAAATATTGACCCATATACTATAAAATACATTTGTTTCTGTATAAGAGATGATTACTTATGCCCACTTCATGAAATACTGTGTTGGTTCTTTGGCGGCAGTAAAAGGGAAATAGAAAGATAAAGAAGACACATTCCATATCCTCAAGAGTGTTTATCGTCTAATGGAGGAAACCAGAAATCAATCAAATAATAGGATTGCAGGACAGAGGAAGAGAAAAGACAACTGCTGGATGTGAACTGATTAGAACAATTTCAATCTGGTGAAAAAAAAAAAAAAAAAAAACCAGAGACAGAAATAAGAAATTTCTAGGTTCAGAAATTGGCCCAGCTTCTCACTAGCTCTGTGATCTTTGGGCTTGTTCTTAATCCCTCTGAGCTGGTTATCTCATCAATAAAACAGAGATAAAACTGCCTTTCATTTTGTCATTATGAGGATTAACATTAACAAGAAAGTGTATGTAAAAGTACTTGACTCGTGTTAAACACACAAAATTGGTACTCCTCTCAAAATCTGTGCTGATGCAAGTCCTGGTTAACTGCTGACTCTGCTTCTGTGATCAGAGGCATCAAAGCAGACTCTGATTGGCTCCCTTTCCTCCTCAATCCTCCTCTGCTTTTTATGCTGGTTTAAAGGCAGAAGTCCATTACATGGATGGGTGGGAGAGAAAGGTTTATGTGGCCAGAGGAAGTAGAGAAAAACAAGATCTGGCTTAAATCCTGACTTATCAGGGATACTTCAGTTGAGGGAACATGACAGGCACCCAGTGGCCAGAATGGCATAAATGAGCTCAATTTAAAGAAAGGGGATATAATGGGATATGAGGATTGAAAGTCAAACCAAATACCATAATGTTGAATTCCCAGCTGAACTAAGGCTCTTTAGTTTATTTCTCGCCAGGTTTCAGATGAGAAGCCAACATAGGACTGAGCCTGCAAGAGTGGGCAGCTAGTCTCAATTGTGAGCAGGAGTCTCTGGCAGCGGGGAACCAGAAAGACTCTGACTTGCATGGAAAAGGACAGATATTCACACAAATTCATTCTTAATAACCAGTATTGATTGACCACTTACTATTTTAGGTGCTGGAGACATAAAAAAAAAAAATAGATCCACATTCATGAAACATATTCTAATGGAAAGTCAGTCCAGAATCAAGGCAACCAGTATGCTAGTTGGTAATAAACGATAAGGAATAAAATCAGTGGGGAGAGGAAAACAGGCATTTCTAAGGGTGTAAAATCCTATGTTGGGCAAGAGAGGCCCCAGTGATAGGTAACATTTGAGTAAAAATGCAAAAGAGTTGGAGGCAAGCATTGCTAAGACACCTGGGGCAAGAGAATTTTAAGCGAGGGAATAACTCATGTAAAGCCCTGAGGTAGGAGGGAGCTTGCTTCCTGTTTGAGGAGGAGCAAAGGGCATCAGTGCTGATAGAATGAAGCAGATAAAAGGGATGTAAACAGGAGATGAAGTTAGAGAGGTAGCGGCACCATACCTGCTCTATAGATTTAGAGGCCAGCCCCCTCGGGATAAGAGGGACACTGATTGGTAGCTTTATCAATCGGCAACGGTTCACAGTAACTCAGTGTAAAGAATCATTTCCAAATCTATCAGCTTGGCAACAATCATCTGTTCTCACTCCTGCATGTTTGGCTGGGTTGGTCAGCTGATCTAAGTTCTCAAATGAGCTTCTTCCCAAGATGAAGAGCACAGGTCTGTTCTGTGTCTCTTATGCTCCGCAGACCCAGGGGCTACCCCTTTCTTTGTTCGCCCCTCCAGAGCCCTAGGGCATTTCAAGTGTAATAATAAACCAGTGAACTGTGAAAACAAAATTGTTCTTTCATAGCAATGCCTGAGGTCTATGGCAGAAGGTTCAAATGCACAGGGGTAGTTTAAGTTTCTGCTTGCCTTGCATCTACTGATATTTCATTGGCCAAAGAAGTCATATGGTTGAGTCCAAAGTCAAGATGCCAGAGGATGCCCTCCACCTCTAGTGGAAGAAATGTAAAGTCATGTGATAAAGGATATGGATGCGAGGGCTGACTATTGTGGCCCATGGTCCAATCTATGACAGAGATTCGAGCAAAGGAATGACATACTAACTTTGGTTTTAACGGGATCACTCTATCCTCTGTTGAAAAAGGGAGGAAAGAATTTGGAGGAGGATCAGTCCAACAGTGATGAAGGTGGCTCAGATCAGAGTAATTAGCAGTGCAGATAGCAAGGAAGTTTGCAATTCAGGTTATGTTTTGAAATTACAGCATGACTTTTCTCAAAGAAAAATCACAACAGGCAGATTAAACAGGCAAAGGAGGCTTTATTCAATACTATTGCAATAAGGGAGAGAGATTGAACTCAAGTCTGCTATTGAAAAAAAAAAGAAAAGAAAGCACTAGGACAAGCTAGTGGAAAAGTGCAAGAGGGGAAATCGGTGATTTGGGCACCTGTATTTGCTAATTGTTCCTTATCAAAGTCAGGCTTCTATCCTCCCAGAGACACCAGGAGATAAAGGCACCATCTCCTTCAATGATTCCATTGCAAAATGAGGGCTTCCAGATCCCTGAGAAAGAGACTCCTGGCAAAACTGGCAAAAGACTAGGATAAATTTTATCTCCATTTCAAAGAGATAAAGAAATTGTAATTACAAATTTTCTAAAGTAATGATCTATGAAAAGAGAAGTCAGGGACCTACAGTCAGGAAGAAACCTGTCTCAAGCTTAGTCACACCAAAGGGAACATTATGGCCGTCTTGGGCACAGTTAAGTGCATGGTCTCTGGCATGAGATTATCTGGGATAAATTCTGACTCCTCTACTTTCTCACTTGTGACCTAGAGCAGTTACTCAACATCTTTGTGCCTTGGGTCATTGTTGTTGTTGTTGTTCATTTATAAAATGGGCACATTAGGGATGCCTGGGTGGCTCAGCAGTTGAGCATCTGCCTTCAGCTCAGGGTATGATCCCAGAGTCCCAAGATCGAGTCCCACATCGGACCCCCAATGAGGAGCCTGCTTCTCCCTCTGCCTATGTCTCTGTCTCTTGATGTGTCTCTCATGAACAAATAAATAAAATCTTAAATAAATAAATGGGTACGTTAAAGTGCCAAAGCCATAGGATTACATGAGGATTAAAGTAGTTAATATGTATGTACAGCATTCAGGACAATTCCTGGTATGTAGTGAGCAGTGACTATGATTATTACTAATCATAGATCAAGCTAACAGGTTCTTCTGAGGAGCCAGAAATCAGGTATGAGAGGCAGAGAAGGTTTAAGAATAACTTCAAATGTTTGTTTTTGTTTTTGTTTTTCTTTTACCTGAACTACTGGGTTGCCACTTACTGAGATAGGGAAGGTGTAGGTACAGATTTTATTACACAGGAAGTGGTTAAGTCCAAAGAAAGAGTTCAAGCCTATGAGCATTCAGAGGAAGGATTAAATTAGGTAATGCTATTTCTCTTCCTTATAAAATATCTATCATATACTATATTTTAAGAGTCCTGAGTAGGATGTTAGAAAATTTTCACTTTAAGCTTTTCCTCTGGGACACCTGGGTGCCTCAGTGGTTGAGCGTCTACCTTCATCTCACGCCAGGGGTCCTGGGATCAAGTCCCCCATTGAGCTCCCTGTGAGGAGCCTGCTTCTCCCTGTGCCTGTGTCTCTGCCTCTCTCTCTGTATCTCTCATGAATAAAGAAAATAAAATCTTTAAAAACAAGCAAACAAACAAAAAACCAAAAAAACTCTTTCCACTGTGCCCCAAATCAGACATTGATAGTTACTGGGGAAAGACATATTAGGCAAACGTATTAAGGTTTTGTAAGCCATAATTAAAAAGAACAAAATGCTATGGGAAACTATTAGAAAAAGTTTGGTTGTTAACCCTAATGTATTTATTTGTGTGGTTAAAGAGTCATCTTTAGTTCAGAAAGCAAAGTATTTCCTTGAATAAATGTCCTACCTACAAAAGCTATGTCTTGTTTACCACAGTGTCTCCAGTTCCCAGGGCAACCCCTGCCACACAAGCGTGCTCAATAAATATTTATGGAATAAAATCATAGGCCGACACTTTAGAGTAAGTTGTGTCCACATGAATATTGCTTTGTAATACTGTGAATTATTTGACTTGCAGCATTGTGCAATTCTGCTAGGCTGCAATTTGCCGACTGATAGATCAATATATTAAAATTCTCAACTTGAAGTTTGCATTAGCATTTTTAGATAAAGAACATGGCCAGCAGGGTAAATTCCATCCACACTCTTGATAGGATTACAATACAATAATTGTACAATTGATGAATACCTTTAAAACGATCACAAAATAACAGTTGGGAATTCACTTCATATAGATCAGTTTACAGAATGTGGTGGCTTCACTTTCCTTTTGGTTAAGGATTAAAGAGTAAGTTTTTGCCTAACACTTTCCTACTACTAAGGCTAATGGCTATCAGATTTATCTTTTGTATCCCATCCATTCTCCTTCCCTTCCTCTCTTCTTTTCTTCTTTTATTCCTTCCTTCCTGCCTTCACTGTTTCTTTCCTTTCTTTCTTCTGTCACCTTTTTTTCAAGAGAGAAATTCTGATTTCTGAAATAAGACCCGGATATACAGAGTTGCCAACAGAGAAAAATTTTTAAGATTCATAAAGTCAGAGTTGTACTGTGAATATTATTTGCTTATTTTATTATCATCCTGATTCATAAATTCTTGGAAGAAACAGAACATTTCCACAAAGAAGAAGGAGAAGAATATCCATAGGAGTCTGTTGCAAATGTGTTATTATCTGAAGTATTGAGTAATTGGCTTGTGGTGAGATTCCTTAATCATTTGGGGCTTCATTAGGCCCATAGTGATTCCATACTCCATTTAACAGGAGAAATAATTTGGAGGAGAAAAACCAAGAACAAATACAAACAAAATTGAATTAACACAATTACAAGAATTCTTTTTAGCACTTTTCTTGCTTAGTAGATGATATTGAAAGTATCACGTTTAAAGTCCTTTAAAATAAATATAAAGAGACAAATATCAGATAATAATTCCCCCATATTATTAGTATAACTTCCTTTGTATTTGTTTCTCAAAGTTTCAGCATGAACTACAGTTTTCCATCCTAAGTCTGATTTTTGATGCCTTTATTAGGGTTGTTTCACATTCATATCTGACTGTGCTTTTACAGCAATATATGTTCAGTGTTAAGTGTACACTCCTTCAGCCTCTTTGTTAAGTGGTTAATGATCCGTAAACAAACATTTAAAAGCTAATTAAGGAAACCTAAATTCTTGTGAAAAATTTTCCCCTAGTTTGATCCAATTTTTGCAAATTATATCTGGGCAGGGTCCTCAGATAGGCATATTCTTTTCCACAAGCATTGACACAGCCTTCTAAGAGTCTACAAGGATAACTTAAAGTACCTTCTGACTGAGTTGTGTGGCCTTGATTAGCAAGGTCTATTCCAGCTTACAATACCTGATACCATTCTATTTATTTAAGTTTGTGTTTAAAACATAAATTTGAGTCAAAGTCTGATATTGGTGGGCAAAGAAAAAATTAGAATGGATTATGTACTTTTGTTTTTTACGTGGTTTATTAATTTAAAATTTTTTTAAATTACTGAACTTTTTATATATTGAAGAGGATGGTAATAATTTAAAATTTTTTTAAATTACTGAACTTTTTTATATATTGAAGAGGATGGTAATAAAATAATATTTGTGATAAGTAAAGAAGGGATTTCTTTTGTAATTCTTTAACTTTGTGAAAGGTAACATTAGAAAAAACATTAAAATATATATAGTTATTTTCATTCTGTCTCCTATTATGTTCCATTAATTGTCTGTTTTTCTTCCCAGAGATGGCATGCCTTATGAGGGCAAAAATTCTGTTTACCCATCTTTCCTAATTAGCAGTTTATTTCAATTCTCTACCTAATCTCTTTGACATTTCATTGCAACCCAGGCATGAGTTAAAATATTTCAAATTGATTTTTATTATTTTTATAGATGTAACCAAACATTTATATTAATATTCATTGCTCCTTCCTTCTTTATTATTGCATATTCTCTAATATGCAAAGCAATTTCAGGATATATATTAACTATACTTCACTGTATTCTCCAATACACTGGTCAGTCTGGTGAATTGTTTAAGAATTTTCATTAGTTGTCAAGATTGTTCTGTGGTATCATACAGCACCCACGAGTCAATAACCTATCATATTATAGTAAACATTCCATTCCCACTACTCTTACAATTTATTTCCATGGGGATATTTGGAGAGTGTTGAGTGGTATAGGAATAGGAAATCAATAGTTTTTCTTTTCTTTTTTTTTCTTTTCTTTTCTCTTTTTTTCTTTTCTTTCCTTTTATTGCCTTTTTAAAAAGTTATATTCAGATGCCTTAAAAAGTTACAGATTTCCTAAGATTTTTAAAAATCAGGTTTGAAAAATGGGAAATTATCCATTTGTGTGTGTAACTATATCTAGATGTTTAGTTAATGCACATATTAAGATATTTTTCACAGTAAGGAATTGCACTGTTAATGCTGTAGACGTGTTTTAGAGAACGAAGTGAGATGAAGATGTCTTGCCACACAAAGTCAGTTGTCTACATCTAGTCTAGTATATGAAGACAGAGTAATGCATTGACTTCCATGAGTCTTTAGGCATCAGGAGAGTTTAACTGAGCATCATTATGCTATCGTTAAAACCCAAGCTAGGTTTACAGAGAAAAAGCGTTTCCCTTAAGACAAAGATAAAAGGAAAGTTTAATGCCTAGTTTGGCTGTTACTGTTCAGGAAGTATATACAAATAATCAAATCTTACACGTGTTATTCTTCTATTTCATTACCATTGATTCTGAAGAAAACAGTGGATTACATTGAGGTGTAGAAGTTTGTTCTGTTTCATTAATTATTTTTTTCTTGAAATTCTATCCATTCCCTCTTCAGTTTATTGGATGAGGAGCTGGGGTTATACTTATTAACATACTTTTAATGTAACTCTTTAAATTTGCAAATGTTAAAAAATAAAAAAAAATTGCAAGTGTTGTAAATATAAACTTTTCTCAATATTATTTGTTTAATGTGTAAAAAATCTGAAACTGGATGTTTTTTAATCATAAGATTCCCAGAATAGTAAAATGGATCAACTAACAAAGCCAAAGTATTTTTTTAAATTTCTAAAAGTTTTTTTTTTTCTTAATTACTGATTCTGACTTATTTATGGAAACCAACTGAAATAAAGGCAGATGGCTAGGTAATATGTTGTATGACAGATCATTTAAACCTCCTTTTCTTCATATTCTTTTTTGGAGCTTAAATTCTTTGGTCATTATCTTGGCTATTTATTTTGGCTTTTTTAGACATGCTTTTAATGAAGCATTCAATTTAAAATGGACTATAAACATAAACATTACTGCCTTTTAGTGTACGTATAAGAGACCTTCCACGTCAATGGTAATTTAATGCATGACACATTATCACAACATGTTTCTTCACATATAACTAAAATTTCAGAGGAGTAAAATAGAAATAATGGTATTGGTACGTGGTCAAGCATCTTCAAAAAATACTTGGGAAAATAAATTTTTAAAAACAATTTATTATTTTTAGGTGAACAGAATGCTTGCTTTTACTCTGTACACAAAAGATACAAAAGCAATTTTTTTTTAAAAAATCACATTTTAGAGGAGCAGAAGTTTAAGGTATGATTCTGAAGAGAAAGCCATTTCAAATTATATTTCAAAAAGTCTAATGAAAAGGAAATAATGATTGAAAACATCCGGATAACCAAACCACCAGTTGTTTGCTGTTGACTGTAAGGAAGACTTAAAATAACATAAACAGTTAATTAATCCATGTTTCATGTGTTATATCTATAATTTTTATTTTTTTAAAAAATATTTTATTCATTTATTTATGAGAGATGAGGGGGCAGGCAGAGACAGGCAGAGGGAGAAGCAGGCTCCACACAGGGAGCCTGATGTGGGACTTGATCCTCAGTCTCCAGGATCACACCCTTGGCTGAAGGCGGTGCCAAACCACTGAGCTCCCCAGGGATCCCCTCTATAATATATTCTTACAATAATATCTAACTTTTTCTTAAATTTTCAGTATTTCTAGGCTATGTGGTTCTTCTGCCAGTTTTTCCAAATTGCTGCAAATCCCTCCCAAAATTTCCAATATATTTATTTTTTAAAAAATCTGTGTATCAGAAACCTGTGCAGTTGAAACCAATGTTTTTCAAGAGTCAACTGTATGAACACCTACGTGAATGTAGATGTTTCATGAAATATATTTTGAAGTTAGACATGGAATTAGGAATCGTTCCAAAAAGCAGACTGAGAAGGATACAGAGAGAAATATAGTGACATTATCAAACTCTCTTTACCATTTGTTCTGATAAGGAATGTCTGTTTTGGCAGATTCACTCTTGGAAATATCCAACAATTTTTGTGACATAAATGAGCATAATAAATAGTATGATCATAATCACGCATATTGTTTTCAAATTTTAGATTTGGTTTTCCTTTGCTGAAGTTTTTTTATGGGTTAGTCAAGATGAATTTGAGCATGGAAAACAATATAACTTCATTTGTTCTTGGGATCAATACTTTTTGACTATGAAGCATAAGTTTAGGATCTAGGTAATTCCCTTGGTGTGCTGGCTTAAGTAAGAGCCATCAGAAAGGTAATGCAGATTTCTGTGACAAAGAAATAAATTACTTGAAGTCCCAGGACTCTGTTCTTGAAAACCCTTACCCTCAAATCTCCAACTGATTTGCAATTATAGGATAACCAGTTGTAAGAATTGTAAGAATTCTACTTCATTTTAAGAAAGAAAATGAACGAAATAATATGAAGTGTCAACAATTGTATCTCAAAAGATGTATTTCCTTAAAATTAGTAGTTTCTGCAGAAGGCAGTTTCTGAAGGTAAGACTCAGACATTTCTACTATTGCTCTTGAAATGCTACCTGTTTTTCTTCGATTGCTTCAAATTGTTAGCATTTCTCTCACATCAGTGTGATGTCTGACCACAGTTTAAAAGGCCAAGGTGACAACTACATTGTATTCCTGTTGATCATGCTTCTATTGATTAGATGGTTTGGGAAGAATGTTGAACTACAGGAAGTTTCTGCACTGTCAATCTCTAATTTGATTTACACAGTAACATTTTGAAGACTAGAGTCATTTTTTATTTTATCCAGTTTCCAAAAGCTAAACTGTCCTTGCTCAAGAAACATAATATCCAGTCAGTTGAGTTTTTCTCCAGCACAAGATTTCACTTATGTTGTTATTTATTAACTATTAAAATTTTAGGTAATAATATCAGCCTGAACATTTTAAATATGGAATTTCCTAGTAATTAGAAATTTACTAATTTGAAGGTAATGTTAGAGTGGACTAACATGTATGTGATCCTAAATCAGATATTGGAGGACCCAGTTGGAGCATCAGTAAAATGAGTTAAATCCTAGCTTCCTACTCAGATTTTATATACACACAGAACAAATCTGGAAATGAACTCCAAGCAATGACCTGGTGTTTAAGAAAGTACTCCTCCATATTTCCTAGGACTCAGGAGTGATGTTCCACTGAAATGGTACACTGTGCTCCAAAGATGTTGTATGAGAACAGTAGTACTGGCAAGATTCTACTTCCTTGGCTTTAGAGAACTTTTGCTAGGAATCAACCACATGTAAATATCTTGTTTATTGAAAATGTTGGAATAATTGTATTAAGACGTCCTTTTGTGAATTTTTTGCCATCTGTCAATTATATTAGTTTTATGCTCTGACTTTATCCCATAAAAGAATTTCACACTAAAGCAGCGAGAACAAATGGCAACTGCCATTGGTTTTAATTCCTCATTTAGTAATTTCCTTAGAAAACCTGGTTTAGGGCAGCCTGGGTGGCTCAGTGGTTTAGCGCCGCCTTCAGCCCAGGGCGTGATCCTGGAGACCTGGGATCAAGTCCCACATCAGGCTCCCTGCATGGAGCCTGCTTCTCCCTCTGCCTGTGTCTCTGCCTCTCTCTCTCTCTGTGTCTCTCATGAATAAATAAATAAAATCTTAAAAACAAAAAAAGAAAACCTGGTTTATTACTTATTATTTTATCAGAAATAAAATGATCACCCACCATTGATTTTATAAAATTAATCACATTCAAAATTCAAAATGTGTTCAAATTAGTCATTATTAACTTGTAAAATAGCCTATATTTTATTGTTATGCTTATTTTTAATTGTGAACAAACCTGTGTGTGTATATATACATGTGCATATATATGTATATATATGTATGTGTATTTATATGTGTGTGTGTATATATATATATGGTGGACAGAACTGAGAAAGGGTTCTTTTAATTCTTTGGAAGAAAATTTAAATGCACTGAAAAAAATATTAACTTCTTTGCAACAGAGTGTGGTAGGCAAAATAATAGCCCCCTAAATGTCCACACTTGTGAATATATTTCCTTACCTGGCAAAAGGGACTCTGCCCACGTGTTTAAGAGTGAAGACCTTTAGGTGGGGAGCTGATCCTGGATTCTCCAAGTAGATCCAATCTACTCATGCAGCCCCTGAAAAGCAGAGCACCTTTCCCAGCTTTGGTCAAAGAGAAGGATGTGGAAATGGGAGAAGATTCATAGAGCTGTAGTGATGCCAGTTCTGAAAAACAGGCTGCTCATCACCCACGGAATGTGGGTGGCATGTACACAGTGGAAAAAATGAGGAAACAGAATCTCACTGAGAGCCTCCAGAGGATAGCTAGCCTGGCTGAAACCTTGATTTTAGCCTTGTGAGACCTGTATGAGACCTCCCGCCTGTAGAACTATATATATTTGCACAGTGTATTTGCATTGTTTATTCCACCAAGATTGTGGTAATTCCTTCTGATGCAGTAGAAAATCACTACAAAAGTCCTGGCTTTTGAAACCTATGCCTTTCTGCTTCCACTCCTAATTCTCTTATTATCAAAAGAGCTGTGTGTAATCAAGGTTTATAGTGCTGTATCCACCCATGTCACAGAAAACTTGGGACTTTCTAAATAAAAAACTACTTGTGCATGTTTCTTCAATCCTTCAAAACTTAGGGAGATGAAAAACATCTCTTTTCAGTCGTTATGGTCACTTTAATAACACGCTTGTTTTTTCATTAAATGAAGAATACCACAGCATCAGTGACAGACTCCCTGATCCTTTAGATTTTCCCAATAGCTATAAACTTTTCCACTCATGTGCTGAGGCTGCTGGGACAAACCCTTACCCCGAGCATTCTTGGTTAATATTTGACCTTGTTCCTCCAGGTGAGACAGATAGATAAAAACTGACTTGAAAATTCACTTGCAACTTTTGAATTATTCTTCTTCCTTCTTTTCTCTTTCTGTAACTTTTTCCACTATCCCCTTATGAAGAAATGGAAAATGAAATTGATGCTACCAATGTCCAGGACCCACCACCTTAAAACAACACAGGGAGTGACTGTGTAGATGTTTTTGAATCCTAAAGTTTTTTTAGAAACATCCCAAAAGCCTTTTTGGCCACCATTGTCAGTCCTTCCTGAATCAGAGACAATGGCCCATAGGCAGTTCATTCTGCCTCCAGATGCAGATGGACACTTTTAAATGCCTAGAATTTCTTTTCTTGCCCATATAATCCACCTAAGTCACTTAAATTGTTTCAATTTATTTCAAAGACAAAACAGAAAAAAGGGTGAATTTTGTATGACATTCATTTCATTTTTATGTGACTGTTAACAAATTTAAGCCTGTAACCATGGACCTGCCTCAGTAGGGATATCCATTTTTTTTCAGAAATTAAAATTAAACTTTTAGCATATGCTTTATCTAGATAATTGCAAAAGTCTGTTCTCTTTTGAAAAAAAATACAAACTATCTCTTAGTTCTGAAATGACTTGCAGATACTTTTAAATAGCAGCATTTTAGATTTCAAATACAGTTCAAATATTTGGTGTACTAGTAATTATGCAAATGATAAAAATCAATGCATGTCAAGAATTTGTGTTTGATTTCTTATCAGATAAGTCTGTCTAAAAAAATGTCATTACTGAAGAAGGGAAAGCTGTAGTATGAGAAACAAAATTAACTTAAAAGTATCATGAGGTATTAAATTCTCTCTCTCTCACAGACATACACACACACACACACACACAGAGTTTTGGGGAAAATGTTTCAAATCTTTTCACAAACTAAACATTGTGTTGACAAGACTGTTCGATGTGTTAAATGACTGTCATCTATAATTAGTATTGAGCAACAAGATAGGTGTTACATCAGGTGTTACATCAGGTAGAGAACTGTGCTAAAGAAACTTAATGGCAATTTCTATTGTGAACAGAGATGTACACTGAATACAGAAAGCCCAGTTTACAATCTTTTCCTAAAAGGTTAGCTTCATTTTCTCCTTAGCTTTTCCCAGAATGTGTTTTATCTGGAAAATGATACATGCTTTTAATTTTACTGACACGCTACATTGATGCAATGCCATATAATTGAGCATTTATCATTGTTATTACACTGCAGCACTTTAGGTGATACATAGGAGCCAGCTTGCTTCCAAAATCTACTGCTTCCTTATTTAGATTCCTGACATGGTGCTTCTGTTGCCAAATGCAAAACATATTGTACTGTCTTGTGGCTTTTTTTTTTTTTTTTTTTGCCTTTGCTAATAAGGTCACTCAAATGCAGCATTGAAGAATTGTGAATTGTGTTTAATATCTTAACTAATGGCTAAAGGCAGAGAAATTAAAAAAAAAATTCTGTCCCTTACATTACTCTACCTTTTTGATTCTTTTTCTTTTTAAAAAATTATTATTGGTTTTTATTCAACCAGGAAAACATTTCTATATTTTTATTCTTGCTTTTCTCATTTTAAGGCACTATTGTTTTAAAAATAATGATACTATTACTACCAATTCTAATCATAATATTCATAGCTCACACTTATATGGTACTTTTTACAACCCGAAAGCTGTTCTAAGCAATTTCTATATATTAACTCAGCTTTCATAACAGTCTTTTCAGATATTACTATTATTATCCTCATTTCATAGGTGAGATTAAGGTATAAAAAATAAGAAAATCTTGCCCAGCTACTGGATGATAGAGCTTGAGTTTGAACCCCAGGATTCTAGTTCTGGGTCCAGCTCTTAAACCCTATGGTAAACCTGCTAATAAAGTTTATTTGAACAAGAATGACAAAATTTATTGATCACGAATGTTAATAATTGTTAAAGCATTTCTCCCTAGTGTTTCTTTGAAAACAAATTCTAATAAGTAATTGCATTTTATGTAAAATTTTGTGAAAATACTTTTTAAGTCTCTAAACAAAATCACACATTCTCTTTTAATTCCTTATATATTTTTGTAGTATTCTAGTACTGTTTATTCTGCAGGTCCTACTTTATCCCACAGACTGCATATTGTCTCCCAAGGAAGGTTATATTTGCTAAAATGTTACCTGGCCTTAAATCATATCAAAGTTCATATCAAATTTTCAGTGAAGTGAAATGCATTTATCCTCTGGAGTTCCAAAGTTGGGTAGGAGACATGTCTACACTTACAAGTTTTCTGAAATTCTTTCAGAATTCTGGATGGACATCATCTAGGTTAGATGAGTCACTTCACAGAGCTTATTTTTTCATTTTAAGAAAAATTTTAAATGGTAAAAATAAATTGGGAAAACCGTCATAATGTGGACACTTTTAGTTTCATTTAACAAACCCTAAAAAAAAAAAAAAAAAAAAAAAAAAAAAAAAAAAAAACAAACCCTATATTGGGCACTTGTACATAAGAGTCTACTGGAGCATGTTGGGATACCAGCTGTGGAATAGGGAGAAAACGGAGGGCAGCCCCGGTAGCTCAGCAGTTTAGCACCGCCTTCAGCCCAGGGTGTGATCTTGGAGACCAGGGATCAAGTCCCACAACGGGCTCCCTGCATGGAGCTTCCTTCTCTCTCTGCCTATCTCTGCCTCTCTCTGTGTGTGTCTCATGAATAAATAAATAAATAAAATCTTAAAAAAAAAAAAGAAGAAGAATAAAACTGAGGCCACATGGTGGACCTCACTGGTGTGTAGGGCAAGAACTGAAATAAAAAAAAAGAAAAACGTGGTGCAAAAGCTCTTCCCACCAAACATAGGCAATTGGAGGAGGTCCAGTACTAATATTAATCCTGATATCATTTGACATGATTCAGCTGCTTACCAAGGCTGAGACATCTCTATCTGATCGGAGATAATGTCTCCAAATCTGATAGGCAGAAATTATGAGCCTGTGACTATAGCATATACTTAGAAGGTGATTTAAAAAAAAAATCCAGAAAACTGAGCTTAATATTAGTGACCCAACGAAACTTTCTGCTATTCAGAACAAGGGTGTGTACTGAAATATCCCGTAGGATAATTAATCGCAAGTTAGATTTTGTTTTAAACAGACAAAATCACCCTGATGGAAGAGAAAGATAGAGAAGGTATGTCCTGCTCAGGTATCTATTTATTCTCATCACCCAAACACCAAATCTTTACTTCTAACACCATCATCCGACTAAGTCCTAATCATCCAGAATATTGAGCTAAGGAAGAAAGAAATGTAGAATCAAAAGAGGTAATCCAAAAATAACTTCTAAAGCAACATAACATTTTACACTATTAATAAGGGTCACAGGATTATGCTTGCATTCAAGACGCGGTTAAAAGATTAAAAAGATTAATTTAACACTCTGCTTAGGAAAAAAATATTGCTGAATTTTTTGGTGCTTAATTTATTATAATTTAAAAATAAATTAAACATATTTGAATTAAAATTAGAAATAGGCTCAAGAGAAATGCTACAAAATTGTTATGAATATAATATATATCTTTTCCCCCCTAAAATAGATTCTAGAATATTGATTCATTTTTGGTGGGGCACGCCTTGTTGAAGACTACAGAGAAAAGGTCAGTTTTCTGCAAAATTACTTTCATTAAGTTGTCCCTGAAGGTACAAGACAAGTTAATTTAAAATTGCAATTACATCTTCACACCAAATATATCTGGATTAAAAATAACAAGAAAGGTTTTTTTTTTTTGTTAAAATTTTAAACAAGTGAAATTATCTTAAATGTCATTTAATCTATCTTTTATTTTAAGTAAATATCCAACAGGAGCTGGGTTATATAAAGTTAAAATATAATACTGTTGAGATAGCTGTAAATTTAATTAACCAACTTTAATGGAAAATTAGAAATTCAACGTGAATACTTTTTTAAGATTTATCGAGGTATAATTGACATACAAACAGTTGGACATGTTTAATGTATGCTTTTTTATGAGTTTAGACAGATGCACACATCTGTGATACCATTACTAAAATCAAGGTACTAAACATATCCAACTTTCCAAAAATTCCCTTGTGTCTTTTTGTGGTTATTACTGTTGTTTGGTTGTGTTTTTGTGGTAAGAATATTTTTTTTATTTTTTTTTTTATTTATGATAGTCACAGAGAGAGAGAGAGAGAGAGAGGCAGAGACACAGGCAGAGGGAGAAGCAGGCTCCATGCACCAGGAGCCCGATGTGAGATTCGATCCCGGGTCTCCAGGATCGCGCCCTGGGCCAAAGGCAGGCGCCAAACCGCTGAGCCACCCAGGGATCCCATTTTTGCGTTAAGAATATTTAACATGAATTCTATATTAGCAGGGTTTAAAGTGCACAATACTATGCTGTTAACATGGACACTAGGCTGTACAGAAGAACTGTAGAACTTATTGTTTTGTATGATTGAAACTTTATACTCATTGAACAACAGTTCCCCATTTATTGCAGATTATTTTCATAAAACACAGTGTCTATTTTTAAGTAGGCATACGATTGTGTTTACAGTGGAAAGAATACTCTTGTTGATTACTCGGTAGAACTCTACATCTCATTTTAATATATAATTGTTAATAAATTACAATATCATGTTTGAGGTGATTTTCTCCATAGTAGATCGATTTACAGGAAGAGGAGAAAAATATCTGTTGGGTCCTTTATGTGCTAATATCTTAGGTCTGTTGTCTCATTTAGAATAGAAACAGAAGTCCAGAGAGGTTTACCCAACACTACAAATGTACTAAATAGGTTTCTAGGAAAGATCTAAGTCAACTATAAGATTCATGGCATTCAGACTTCCTATATGTGCTCTTGCCCCCATGCCCTCCTGAGACAACATTTTTTCTCAGGTTGTTCCTGCTGACCTGGGTCGCTAGGACCTCCTGTGTGCTGGTCTTGCTGCTACCAGCCCTGGATTCTGAGCCTGTCACAGAGGAGAAGCTCCAGCAAAGCTGCCAGGCAACATGGATTCTGAAGCTAGAATGGACGTATGAACTCTCTCTAGTCAACAGCACAATTACTTGGTCTGGATAGTTTAGTGAGCAGCTCAATGCTGGAGAATCAAGGCTGTCTATCTCCACAGTCAAACTGGACACTGAGAACTGAACCACACCTGCCTGTGTGGAACACTGACTTTGCCATTTCACTGTCTCTGTTAACGTTACTTTACTTTACAAGGACCCTTCTGCCCAGACGAATGGTTTGTTCATTTTATGTAATCACTTCTCAAAATACTTATTCCTCAATGGAAAACATTAATAGACACCAAGGATTTAAAGGTCATTTTTTTTTTTTTTTTGCAAAATTACTTTTATTATGTTATCCTTGAAGATAAAGACAGGATGATTTAAAATTGCAATTTAAAAAAAAATAAAAAATAAAAAAATAAATAAAATTGCAATTTAAGGGGCTCCTGGTTGGCACAGTTGGTTAAGTGTTCAACTTTTGGTTTCAGTTTAGGTCATAATCTCAGGGTTGGGAGATTGAGCCCTGAATTTGGCTCTGTGCTGACTGCAGTGTCAGCTTGAGATTCTCTTTTCCATTTCCTCTGCCTCTCCAGCTTGTTCTCTCTCTCTCTCTCTCTCTCTCTCTCAATTAAATAAGTAAATCTTTAAAATTGTAATTTGAGTTCAAGGCTTAAGTTTTTTTGAATTTCTCCACCAACCCTGAACTGTTGTATCTTGATTCTTACTTAATCCTAAACAAGCCCTTTTTTTGAAAGAATTGCCTTAAATCCAAATTTTAATTCTCAATAATTTCTGATGTTCCTGTCTCCCCTTTGATATACTGCCAATGATTTGCTCCTCCTTATTATAGTAAGCAATAAACTTACCTTTGTCTTATCAACAGATCACTAGTGATATTTGGGAAGCCAACTTTGTGCAATTTCAGACAGATGACAATTTTCTTACAGATGTATATATTGACATGAGAAGAGTTACTTTCTCTCCAGACCCAAATAGATTTGCTTGTCTCAAAAACATAACTGTTGCTCAAGCCATACACATCTAGCAGTTGCCTGGTCTGCTATATCTATAGCTATATGACCTTTCCTAGGGAGAGAGGCAAGTTAAGGAGAAATATTTGGGGATAAATTTCCACAGCACACACAAAAAAATTCCATATGAACCAGTACAAATCAAGAAGTAGTAAAACCTTGAAGGTTCATGTTAAAGACTGAATATGTGATGTCAGAGGCTGCTAAATCTGAGACATTTTGGTTTTGTACTAGGCCACACTTAACTTTGTAATGATGAAGATTCTTTCCTTGACCGAGCTTTAGTCAAGCTCTTCTGAGCTATCTTGATTAGGCCTGACCTTGGGTTCCTAGATTCTTCCTTATAGAATCTAGTTCTAGCAAATATCCAGTGAAGTTACTTTAAGTCAGAATCCCCACACTTGATGATAACTGATTACCTCAACATCTGGTAACTGATCACCTCAAATCGCCCCCAGGTGATATCTGATCACCCTGACTTGCCTCCAGCAATAATTCTATTAGGTCAGGTTAGCCACAATTCCTTGCTCTCCAATTTCTTCTTGGTGATCTTCCATCCTCCAACCTCCTCATCTTGTTCCCTGCCTGTAACTCCCACTTTTCCTTTTTTGTATTCAGAATTGAGCCTGACCTCTATCCTCTACTGCAAAACCCCACTCCAGTGGTCCCTACACCCATCACAATGATGCCCTCGAATAAAGTCTTCCTTATCATCTTTAGTAAGTGAATGAATACTTTCATCTTTAGTAGTTAGCATAGTTGTATAAAAACAAACTGTGAAATTTCCCTCTCTAGTACAACCCTTGATTCTTACATTCTTGGTGTCTATCAAATATATCAGAATCTCTCGGTGTTGGCAGCACAGCATCCGGGCCCTCCGTCATCCTCTCCAAGTACAGCAACATTTCATAAACCATGTTATGTGCATATATTCTGAACTATGTTAATGGACATTCAGAAAAATAATGCAACGTTATATGCCTTCTTTGGACATTCACATTTAATTTTATGACATTAAAGACTGTGAGCTCATCTAAAGTTAAAAAAAAAAACAAATCTCATCAACTTAATTCAATTTGATGTTTCCTAAAAGTATGTGAAACCACTTTTCCCTTCCTTCCTTCCTTCCTTCCTTCCTTCCTTCCTTCCTTCCTTCCTTCCTTCCTTCCTTCCTTCCTTCCTTTTTTTCCTAATACCTTGCTGACCCTTTATGTCTCAATAGAAAACAGTTTAGAAAATGGTCCCCTATTCATTAAGTGAGAAACTGATACTGTATTTCTTGTATTTCTCTCCAGGTTGTGATCTAATAGTTTCCTTTTTTTTTTTTTTTTAACCTAATAGTTTCCTAAATTGAAACACCCTTTCAGACTTCTGCCACAAGGAAAACAACAGGCTTCCCCTCTTGTCCTCACCCCTATTTTTCCTTTAATATTCTTAGATTTTTTTCCTCTTAATTTATCTCTTGAAAAATTCCTGGCACTTTCCCAGTGCCAATGCCAATTCTTTTGTAAATTCTCCTGTGACCACTAGTTCATGTTTTCTGTTTTGTTTTGTTTAAATATTTTATTTATTTATTTATTTGGCTTGTGGGGAGATAGAGGGGGGGGGGAAATCTGAAACAGACTCCACACTGAGCACAGAGCCTAATGCGGGGCTTGATCTTGCAATTGGGAGATCAAGAGTTGGGCACTTAACCAACTGAACTGCTTAGGTGCACCACCCACTAGTTCATGTTTAAATTATGCTCTATAAATCTGAAATGCATAAAAACAGTACAATAATTGATATCCAGTACTCAAACTCAGAAGTTTACCTCTTATTTTCTATCAATAATGTGTCCAAATTTATTGCTTAGTATAGCCCACCAAATTTCTGCAAAAAGATCAAATGTAGCATTACAATTCACCAATAATAAGAAGCAAACATAAACACTCAAATTTGGATGGAAATATCTTCCCATTACCAAAATCCCTGGAAAATTATAAACCTAAAAATAATACCCCATACCAATTTTAAAGTTTACAGCATCAAAATCTAAAATAAATTTCAAAACAATGATTTTTCTTTCTGTGAGTATGATGAAATAAAATATATTTTTGAATGTCTTATTTGCAGTGTTAGCTAAAGGGATAATGGAAACGCAGGTGGAGTCGGGGGTTCCCGTAGCAATATGAGCTGTCTTTCATGGAAATAGCTACCATTCTTTTAGCCCCTCAGAAAATATAGATCAATGTGAAATCACTTATATGTCTCATTTCCAAGAACATCCAACTTTCCAAAGTTGAAAAGACATACAGGACTATCAAATATTAATCTTTCCACCCCCTCACTGGCCAATAAATTTAGGAAACAAGATGATATCCAGTCCTGGGAAAATTTTTCAATCAAAATAACATTCCTATAGCTCTGTACTTAGTTTTCCAGTAACTGTAGCAGAAATGTGATGGTAGTTGAGGGAAGGGGGAAGGGGAGACAGATCTTCTAGGTATCAGCGTTATCAAATATTAGTCTGTGAGATCAGATATCAAGAAACTGCAAGAAAATATATAATTAGCAGAAATCTCCCACAAATCAGTTAAATTTTACCCTACTTAAAGAAAATTCACTATACATGGTAGTGGAAGTGGTAGCAGTGGTGGTGGTAAGCAACCAGCATAGATTGTCATTCTATCAGAAAGTGACAGTAACATATTGCCTTTTCTTGCAAAGCTTAGATATCCAGTATAGTAGCTGCTATTGTCACTAGCTATTTTTCTTTATCGTCCACTATTCAAAACCTTGTAACTTCTTCCACTTAGTATAATGTTTTTGAGGTTTGTTCATATAGCTGCATGTATCATTAGTTCATAATTTTCTATTATTGAATAGTATTCCATCATATACCACATTTAGCTTAACCATTTACCAGTTGATGGATAGTTGGATTGTCTCCAGTTTGGGGCCATTTTAAATAGCTGCTGTGAATAGTTAAGTTCATATCTTTGTGTGGACATGTTTTCCTAACCCACCAAGGAGTGGAATTATTGGGTCCTATAACTTTTGAAAAAACTAAAGAACTGTTTTTCTGAAGTAGCTATAACATTTTATGTTCTTAGTAGCAATGAAGGTTCTCATTTCCCTACATCCTTACCAACATCTGGGACGGAAAGACATATCTACTTTAGCGTTATAATAGTTACATAGAGGGATCACACTGTGGTTTGAGCTTTCAATTCCTTAGTGAAAAATGATGTTGAAGTTCTAGTTCTCTTTATTTTTTTTAAAGATTTTATTTATTCACAAGAGACACACACACACAGAGAAAGAGAGAGAGAGAGAGAGAGGCAGAGACACAAGCAGAGGGAGAAGCAGGCTCCATGCAGGGAGTCTGACGTGGGACTGGATCCCAGGTCTCCAGGATCAGGCCCTGGGCTGAAGGCAGCGCTAAACTGCTGAGCCACCCGGGCTGCCCTGAAGTTCTCTTTAGATGCATATTTATCACTTGTATATCTTATTAGATGAAGTATCTATTCAAATGTTTTTTTCCATTTTTTTTATTATATTGTCTGGTCTCTCGTGGTGATGGTTGAGTTGTTGAGTTTATTATATATTCTGGATACAAGTCTTTTATCAGAAATGTGTTTTGCAAACGCCCTTCTGCTGCCTCTCTTTTTTAGTTTAATGATGTCTTTTGAAAGGCAAAAGTAAGAGATTTAAATTTTTATGAAGTCTGTTTTATGTTTTATTTTCTTTTAAGGATTATGCTTTTTTTGTTATAGCCAAGAAAGCTGTTTCTATCCCAAAGTTGCAAGTGTTATGTTCTATGTTTCTTCTAGAAGTTTTGTAGTTTTGTCCTTAAATTTAGGTCTGTGATCCATTGCAAGTGTCTGTGTGTTTGGTGTGAGGTAAGGGTTTGGACTTACTCTTTCCTTTCTCTGCCATGTGGATTTCCAATTGTTCTAGAACCAGTTTTCAAAAAGTTATCCTTTCCTTTTGAATTAGCTTGGCACTTTTGCTGAAAATCAATTCATCTCATATTAGATTCTGTTCAGACTCTTTTTTCTGCTTTATTAACCTATATGCCTACATTAATGCCAATACTGTACTGTCTTGATTACTACTCTTTTCAAATAAATTGTGAAATCAGGTATTTGTCTTCAACTTTGTTTTTTTTTCAAAATTGTTTGACTATTCTAGATTCTTTGCATTTCTAGTTAGTTTATACTATATATATATGTTTATTGCAACAAACCTGCATGTAGATGTTTATAGCAGCTTTATTCGTAAGTGCTAAAACTTGGAAAGATTCAAGATGTCCTTCAGTAGGTGAATGAATAAATGAAATATGACACATCCAGACAATAGGATACCATTTAGTGCTAAAAAGAAATGAATATGAAACCATGAAAAAACATAGAGGGAACATATGGAGGCTTCATTACATTGGCATTAAGTCATCTCATTAGCATAACAAAGACACCTTTATCACTCACATCATTTAGGAAATACCAAGAGTTTGGGGATCTCTGTGCCCGAAAAGGAAAAAAGAAGCCAAATACATATTTCTTATTATATAATTCATAATATCACATTTATCCTGTGAAGATCAAGGTCAAACTATGTCGGCTCTAAATGTGAGGTCTGTGTCTTTCCTGAAGCCTGGCATGAGAGACTCAACTGAGTTGATCCCAGGCTTTACACAGGACTACAGGTTATTTTATGAGACTCATACTCATTAGCTCAAGGATGGGCTAGATATATACAAGCACTATTAAACTTGGGAAAATGATATCTTCCATGTGGCCTAGATATTCAAGTAAGGCTCAGCTGTTAAACTTAGAACCATAAAAATACAACCTCATTTCAGAAGTACAGGACTCTGCAAGCTTCTCACATAACCTGAGTTAATACAGTGTCTCCAACACTTAAATCCTCTTGATCAAGACTCTGCCAGATGCCTTTATTCTCATTATTTTGCTTCCCAAATGTCCATCTTATAATTCCCATTTCCAGTGCACCAAATCTTAACACTTCCCTGAACTGAAACTGTTACTTTCACAAACTTCAAAATCTGTCCTCTTTCCTTGCTCCACTTTCCCAAAGGGGGACTTCATGTTTTAGTAAGTCTCACAGCATGGAAGAGTGAAGCAGAAAGCATGCACCTCAATAGGCAGGTAGTCGTATCTCAAAGAAAAAGAGAAAGGGGCAAGAAGAGAGTCATACTAACTTATTCCTCTCTGTGTCAAGAGGAACAATTGAGTGAGGCGTGTTTTGCAAACGAAACTCTTTATAGAAGGAGGTTTTAGGTCTGGGGAAGAAGCATTCCTTTCTAGCCTAAATCCATAGGCACATAAATTCTCACAAATAAATTTTACTCTTACTTCCCTGTTTGAAATGTTGCCAATCCTTGATTCTGGGGAAATCCCACTATCCACATTTTCAGTTCTTGTGTTCAGCTTGGCAAATTTGCCAAGAAAATGAACTCATGAACATATTGATTCATTAACTATATACATTTTTTTTCTGTGATAATGTTGTATTCTCTAAAAGATGTTTAAACTGTGATTATTGTTCATTGCTAAGTGTGATGTAGGGAATGATTGGGTTTCAGAGCTGACCACCAAGGAAGAATTCTTAAGTATTTTGGTGCAAAAAGGTGGTTTTATTAAAGCTCTGGGACAGAACCTGTAGGCAGAAAGAGCTGCATTGGGTTCATGAGGGGTGGCCCATTTATACTTTCAAGTTGGGTGAGGGTTAGGGAAAGGGTAAGCCTCTAAGGAATTTTGGAAGCAAGGTTTCCAGGATGTTAAGGGAGCTAGCTATTGTTAGGAAAAGGTCATTTATTACTATCTAATAAACCCTTAGTCATGAGACCCTTCAGATGTATATTGGTGGGTCATATGCTTGCACAATGATTGCCAACATGTATCTTAGGGGATAAAGGTAAAGGAAGTTTCCAAAAAGGAATTTTTATGTGTTAAAAAACACTTACAGGATCCTGGGGGAAGGAGGGCGAGTAATATTAAGCTCAGATTGCCTTTTGCCCTTAGCAAAGTATTAATATCAAGGCAGCAGAGCTCCCAGAGGAAGGTCACTCTACCTGTTTTAAGGACTTGTCAATGGGCTGTAGGAAGTAAGGAAATTTATTTTTTTTTGTCTTTGTTCCCCACATCAAGTGTACCCCAAATGTGTTCTTTTTTATCTTGACTGATTTTTGTCAGTGGTGCTCAGTGCTTACATTACTCATCTTCCAAATTTAGTTTGCTACAGTCATTGGAAACATGTTACATTTTCCTCATGTACCCGGGTATTAAAATACATAACTCACATGACTTTTTATTTCCTTGGAGGTCTTCACTCTTGTCCTTTTCTCCTTTCTACAGAGGCAGGTTCTCTTTCTCTTTGTAAAGTCAATATATATATGTATATTATATATATATATATATATATATAATAGACAACCATTCTGTGCTAAATTTGTTTATGCTATTGTACATTTATTACATAAATGGTATTTTATTAGATAACCTCACATTCATTTCCTATGAGTGGTGCTTGTTGCTGATGTTGCTTCTAAATATCCTGAAAATCTAGAGAACCCTCAAATGTGCCCTAGAGATTTTTCTTTTTCTTTTCTTTTTTTAATATGTACATCTTCTATACTGCTAGAATAAGCCTTAATATATTTGAAACCTTGTCATAAAATAAGAATAAAGTGAGAATTCTTGACAACTCACAAAAAGCTTTGGCTGCTAATCACTTAAGATGTGAAAAGAGCCACAGATTATTTTTCTTTTCATCCTCTCTGTTTCACTGTGGGTCCATTGTTCCCTGCCTTGTAAAAATGCTCAGTAGTTTTGATAATCACTTTCGACCATCTCGCCCTACTGCAGTGGTTTGTTATAAACATGCTTCTGGCAATCTGGAAACCTAAATACAATACAAAGTTTTCATTATTCTTCAACAAGAGAGACTGCCTGAAAATGAAGTCAGCACCAAGGAAAGCAGAGCTAAGTTGTAGGGAGAATGAGGAGGCTGTGAGAGAGCACAGCTAGAGGGAGAGCTGTGGGTCCTGGTTGTTGTGGTCGGTCAGGCCCACAGCCGGATCCTTTTTATTTTTCCAGTTAATCCAGTGTATTGATAAATTCACTATATTTGCTAAAACTAGCTTGAGTCAGTTTTCTGATACTTGTAAATAAATTGTGGTGAAAAGAAGAACATTGATAGCAAGAGGAAATTTTTGCAATTCAAAGACCCCAAACTATGAAACCAGTTAATTTAAGGTGGGTTGAATGACAGAGGGACTATCTTTCCCTCAATCTGGGAAGTTCATTTTTTTTTTTTTAATTAGGAGCAAAGCAACAGATCAGATTTATATATGCTGTATGTCTAGAAAGAGACACTCAGTTGAGTCATGTCAGGAAGTAGGGCTATCTTGTCTAGTGTGACTAGTGTTTTTGCCACAAGCATTTCCACCACAAACATTTTTGCTGCATAACTAATTGGTTATTAGACAATTTTGCTATAAAATATAAATCACAAAAGAGTGGGATATTCATTAAAAAGTACATAATGAAACATGAAAAATGAATAAATTAAAAGACTATTGCAGGGTATGAGGATGGGGTACCTGGGTGACCAGCATTAAGGTGGGAACATGATGTGATGAGCACTGTGTGTTCTACACAATTGATGAATTGTTAAAAACTACATCTGAAAAGTAATGATGTACTGTATGTTGGCAAATTGAATTTAAATTAAAAAAAAGACTATTGCAAAGTACAAAATATTTGAATATGTTTAAAATATGTGTAGATATATGGCAATATTGCATGAATCATAGATTTTATTTTGTGGATTATACCTAATAACTTGTCTTCACAGTCTTAGTAATATTATACATGTTTTTGGTTTGCTTGGTTTTTGTTTTGTTTTTGTTTTTGTATTTTGCTTATTGATTTGTTTCCTCATTTAGCATCCCACTTTTACTTTTTCGCTGAAATGTCTTCCTTTATTAAGAGAGGTATCAGTTTCCAAACACAAGGATAAAGGCTGTGACTGAGCTTTGTATTGTGTTGCTATGAAAGCCTTCTACACTGTGGTTTGTTCTTGGCATATTCTCACATGACCACTGATAGATGTTCCAAAGCCCAATGGGACATGTGGGTTCAAACTCTGTGCCCTATATAGACTGTAATGAGGGCTAAGCTTTATATACTCTAAGAATGGGAGTACTGAGTCAGTGGAGAAATTAAACTGTCAGCTGGTTGATAAAACCAACAAACTGTCAAATCAAACTGTCAACCAGTTAATTTTTTTTATTTTACGGCAGGTTGACTTATGGCCCATTCTTGTGTGGCAAAAATGTGGAAATGCTTACTGAGAAACTATCTAGAACTACTGTCTAATGTCTGCAACCTAGAATGAAATATAGGGGGCAGGGGGATGGGCTAAACTTCAGTCTTGCTGGCCTGACTAAAAGAAAAGAGATAAGAAAATACAATTTCCAATGGCCCTTCATCTATGATGACTGAGAATCCATGATGACATAGTGGGAGGTTGCACTAGCAGGATCCTCTACCCCTGGCAAGGTGGGGAACAGGAAACGTATTCAGGAATGCCACTGGGAAACGGAGGATGTTTTATGTTTTTTATGTGAAAACTTTTTTTATGTGAAAACTTCCCATACTGTGTTCTCTTTCTGATCCAATTAATTGCCATTCACATTGGATACATTCATCCATTGGGATTCAGCCTTGTGTCGTTGGGTAGAAAACACATAGGACATATTTAAGCCATTAATTTGGAGGCAGAAGCCTGGAGGGAGGCTATCAAAATACAGACCAAGGTTTCGAATAGAGAACCAAAGCCTGTTGCTAAGAGACACAACCCCTGAATCCAGATTAACCAACTTTGAATATGACCTTATGTTTGGTTACTTGACTGGGGAGTCGAGAGAATGCAAACTTGCCAGCTTTTTATTGTGGTTTTAATATTATATATGTATAATCTTATATAAATACATATACACATATGTATTTATATGAATAACCAGAAAAACAGCAAGCTAGCTGAGAAAATAGTCATGATTGTTTACTCCTAATGTTTGAAACCAACTCCACAAAAATAGAATGCTAAAGCAGAATAGCTGCCCAATTCCCCTTCCACATATGAATAGGAAGTCCAATGGAAAGGTGCATTTTCCAGTGAAAAGAATCAGGGGTAGTGAGATTGTGGGACCAAAAAAACCATTTCACTGCCTTGGCAGGGAGTCTTTGTTCTCTGAGTCCCAGAAATATGATAGATGCCTTACATGTTATTTATCTTTCTTCTCCATTATAAACTGGAGCTTTGTTGGATGCTTGTCTGTTTTATGTCATCTGTGTGCACCCTGTAATACGATGCCCTTGTACAATACACAACCTTTACAACTAAACACTATGGCATCAATTATGACAAGATGGAGCCACATGGACATGAAAATTGGAAACCAGCCTTGAAAGTGCTTTGGCTACACTAAATAGTTTGATATAACAGAGTTAGGTTACATGGAAAGGGTTACAACATCCTCTTTCCAGACAAATGAGATCATATCCTTGAAGATCTTGTGACTGTAATCTGAATTTTGAACTTTACACAATAAGGGGTGGGTCGCTGAGGATTTTAAGATAGGAAGTCAGATAATCAGAGCTGTGATTCACAGAGAGGGGAGCTCACAGTGAAAATAGAAGAAACTAGAATCAGGGACTATTATTAAGGACTTGGGCATTGAGGACAGTGTTGTAATTCCTACAGGTTTTGTTTGTGTGGTTAATAGCACAGGTAGTGTTTACCTAACATCCAGCTTGCCCAGGATTATTTTAATCCTTGATTCTCTAGCAGGAAAAAGGGAGTTTTTAGAACAATTTTTAGAGAAAGATGCGTTGGTCTCAGATTATGTGTGTGTATATATATAATGTATACATACATATATGCATATATAATAATACATATATTATATATATATACATCCTACAGAGTTTGTAAAAACATTTTATAAAATTTATAAAAAAAAGGATAGAATGGAAGAAGACATGTATAAATATAATATAGTTACATATAAAAATAAGAGAAGTAATTCATATGTAAAGCTTAGTGATATGGACTTTGGCAGGAGAGAATTCAGAGAGGAAAGAGAAACAAGTATACTGGAATTGTCAGGTTTGAGAGTTAACCAACAGTCAGACTTTATTCGATGATGTCAAGATTGCAGGCAGTCAATAAGGGCACATGAAGCAGAGTGTCAAGGACAGCTTACCAGGTCCTGCTGTCTCCTATTGGACGTGTCTTTTTGGCCAGCATAGATGGGGTCTGTAGGTGTGACATGTGGGATTTCTCTTACTGGAGCAAGCCTTTCAGCTTTTCTGTGTTACGACCCAGAGCTATATGCCTTCGGTAACATTCTCCAGGGAGCCCTACATCATCGACCCAGGGTTTTATTTACTGTAGGTAATCCTTAGCTAGATCCATCTTTCTAAGGGCATTTTAAAGATAATGAATCTTTCTCCGAGCAAATCTCATTAGTTCCCCTTCTTGAAAAAGTCCAGTTGACAAGGAAATTATGTCATCTGCCTCCTGTCCTTCCCAGTACCTTTCCTGTCTCCCACCAGGGAATGGCTGGGTTGCTGGCCTATTATTGTCTTCACTCCTTTTCCCCCAATAGTATTTCAGATCCATTCTGAATTATACCTGAAATAAGATGAGGTGTTTTTTTTTTTTTTAAGATTTTATTTATTTATTCATGAAAGAGAGAGAGAGAGAGAAGAGAGAGAAGAGGCAGAGACACAGGCAGGGGGAGAAGCAGGCTCCATGCAGGGAGCCTGATGTGGGACTCGATCCTGGGTCTCCAGGATCACACCCTGGGCTGAAGGCGGCACTAAACTGCTGAGCTACTCGGGCTGCCCTAAGATGAGTTTTATTGTCAGAAAGTGCCCTACAGTTATAGCAACCTGATACAGGGCATGAAAAAAGCTGTGAAGAACCAGGTGATTTGGAAAAATTAAGATCGCTGTAGTGGGTGGGAGTGACGTGGAAGGTTTTTTAATCTTGGAAGAACTGACTGAAGGCAATATAAGGAAGCAGTCTCTTCACTTATCTTTAGCAGATTGACTGCAGCTTGATTGACTGTACTGAGGGTATTAGACAATTTTAGAATCATTATATAAATCAGCATGTCTCTCACATGTAAAAATGTTTTCTTTTAAATGGAATACTTGTCTTCTTTTTTAAGAAAAAATTAAATATCTAAATTCTGGGCAAACATATGGTATGCTTTAAAACTGCCAGCAAATAACCTACATAATTGGACAGCCCATTATCTTGATTATTATTATTACTTACCACAGATATAGCATTTGACTAAAATGGTATTCACTCAAAGTAACTGACAAGCATTAATTACTTAATGTGTTCAATGTTCTTTACAGATAAGTTAAATATAGTTGAATATATATGTGAGTATACACACACACTGCCCCAGGATTAGTATGGAGTAAAAAGAAAGATTTGCTGCCTGTTGAATGTGTGGTTATCGGTCTTCTTTTCAGAAATAATATTCTCAATAACAACACTTATAACCACTTTTAGACTTGTTTTTAGCATAAAATATTTTAGGAAGTTCTCAGCAGTTAAACTTTTGTTATAATATTTTTCTAGTTCCATTGAGGTATAATTGATAAATACAAATTGTTTGTATATAAGGTGTACAGTATGACTTCTTTAAAAAGAATCTATATTTTCTTAGAGCAGTTTTAGGTTCCTAGCAAGTCTGAGGGGAAGATTTGGGGGTTTCTATTATACCGTCTTCCCTACACATCAACAGCCTTCCCTGCTATCTACATCTCATACCAGAGTGGTAAGTTTGTTTGTTACAACTGATAAACCTATGTTTTTGACTCAGTATTGCTATTTCTGACTAAATTTACCAAGTCAGCCATTCCATGTCACAGAGGTATTCATGACACTTTGACTGAATTAATTTTGTCTTTCAATTGATCAATATCAAACTAACTTTTTAAAATTTTTTATCTTTTATTACATTATTTGTATTACATAGCAAATGTAATAGAAAAAATGGCACTTTTCCTTCTGTGCCTCACCTATTATTATACGAAATAAAGCAAGATAGGCAGTGAAGGCAGTGAAGACAGGATGGTGGGAAGCATAGCACAATAGCAATAAATAAATAAATGGTATGGCCAGTCCCAGAGGAGAGGTTTCTATAATATGGAAAGATAGGGTTTCAACAGGAATTAAGCTGTCCCATAATCTATTCCAAAATACTCTGTTTTATTCATATTCTTTTAGGTCCCTTTTGCTTTAAAGTGAGTCTATTTTTTTTTTTAATCCTAATTGAAATTTGAAAAGCAGCCAAGCTTATTCTTTTCTTTGAAAATCTGATGAGAGTCATGGATCCTCTATACACATAAGCACAGGATTTTGAGGACTTACAAATAATGTCCATCCGGAGACCACATAAGCGTTCCAAAAAAGAAATGTTAAGAATCTCTGTATTTTATAAAATGTAAGGGAAAAAAAGTTTAATTTTTTTTAAGATTTTATTTATTCATGAGAGACACATGGAGAGACAGAGACATAAGCAGAGGGAGAAGCAGGCTCCCTGTGGGGAGCCCGATGCGGGACTCCATCTCAGGACCCTGGGATCATGACCTGAGCTGAAGGCAGACGCTCAACCACTGAGCCACCCAGGTGCCCCAAAATTTACTGTTTCATTTAATAATGGCTAGATTAGAATATTTATAGTTGAAATAAATTATTCTTTAATGATTTAGCTTATATATAATACCTCTAACTTTTATAAGGTTTTAAATATCTAAAACTTCAATACAAATGTATTATTCTACAATTTTTGAGTTTAGTACTGATATTCATATAAATGCTTATGAAAAACTCTGATTTTGAGTTAGAAGTCTTTTTGATTTCTTAAATGCATTCTAATATTTTGTAACAACTCTGAGTTATAGAATTATCAAAGGATACACCTACTGAAAAATCTGAATAAAAATACAAGAGTTATTAAAGATATTGGTTAGTATTGATATAGTAGTGTGGCAGTATGAGAATGAGGAAAAATATCTGTTCCAGTTATCCCATCATTGTGCAACAAGCCACCCCAAAACTAGTGGCTTTAAAAAAGAATTTATTATTCCTCAGGTTTCTGTGTTTTGGCTGCTTTCAGCCTGGCAGTTTTCACTTGGAGTCTTTTGAGGAGTTGTAGGCAGATAACAGCTGGGACCAAGGTCATCTGAAGGATAGACTGGGATGATTACTGGAGCTCCCTATTGGCTAGTCACTCAGCTAGAGCTGCCAAGTGAGCACCTCCATGAAGTCTCTCCATAGGACTCCATGGGAGTCCTGACAACAGGAGTAGTTGCAATTCTTACATGGAGTCTGAAGGTTCAAAAAGAAATAGTGCAAATTTCCAAGGCTCTTATAAAGGCTAGCCCCAGAACTTGGATTTTGTCATTTTGCCATAGATAAAGGAAGCCATGAAAGCCAACCCAGATTCCAGTGGGAGGAATAGCAAAAAAGATTCTTGAATCTATCACAGTATCCACTGAGATAATCCCCAGACATAATTAGGGTTAATGAGCTATAGGAACAAGGATATCTCTTATTATACTTTCAATTGTTAATGTTGTTATGTCCATAAGATAATACTTAATACCCACACGTTTTAGTCTACCATACACATATAGAAAGGCTCTGGACAATTAGGGGTAAGAGTATTAAAAGGAAGCATAACTTGTTTCATATTTACCACACTTAATAATAATGATAAAAGAACAACATCTGATCTAAAAGATGTGTCCAGGACATTCAGATAACAAGAACAAACTGATGGTTACCAGTGGGGGAAAGGGTGGGGGATGAGTTAAATAGATGATGAGGATTAAGGAGGGCACTTGTGTTGAGGCCCAATGTTGTATGGAAGTGCTGAATCATTTAATATTATACTGTATGTTAATCTACTGAAATTTAAATAAAAACTTAAAAAAATATATTTAGGAAAGGAAAAAAATAATATAAAATCTTCATATAAAATCTTAACCACAATAAAAAATGCTTGAGAGATCTAAAGTAAAAACTCCAGAATGGTCTTATTCATCCAATAGTTCCCAAACTTATTTCAACCTAGATTGTGTGCTTGCCTTCTCTCTCTCTCTCTCTCCCTCTCTCTTTCTCTCTCTCTCTCATTCTTCTTAACAAGTATTAATAGCTACCAACATTGGTGTTTACTTCACACATTTTGGAAAATGTTTCATAGCAAAAGAGACAGAGTATGTTGAGTTGATGAAAGGGAAAAATATCTTTGGACTACAGCTTTCAAGGTAGATTAATGAAGGAGGTAAAACTCTAGTAGAATCATTAATGAAACTTGTTTTAGAAGATAGGAAAGGCAATTTTATTAGAAAGAATATTAGAGATCATTCAGGCCAAGAGTTTTCATATTTTCAGTGGAGTCCTAAGGTGTTTCAGAGAAGACCAGAGAGGGAAGTGGGTGTACAAGCCAGTGGGACTCTAATATTTTGCCAAGCAACATCCAAAACAGCTCAGTTTATGGGGAGTTAAATATTAGATTTCACTTGGAATAGTAATGATTAAAAGTTGAAGAACAAGAAAGAGGAGAGGAAGGGGAGGAGGACAGTTAATTCAAAGTTAGTGGCACAATCAGAAATAAAACAAAGATGCTCTGACTCTTAGGACATATTCAGTTTCTACAGCAAATCTGTGGGGAAATCCTGAGAGTAAAAGAAAGTTAGGTTGCGGTCAGATTGTGAACAATCTTGAATTCAGCACAAAAACTTTGTCATTATTCTTGGGGCACCTGGGTGGCTCAGTTAGTGAAGCATCTGCCTTTGGCTCAGGTCATGATCCCAGGGTCCTGGGACTGACCTCCTCATTGGTCTCTCTGCTCAGTAGGGAGCCTGCTTCTCCCCCTCCCGTGTAGCTCCCCCTGCTTGTGCTCTCGCTCTCTCCCCCCACCCCCCCCCCGTCAAATAAATAAAATCTTTAGCTTCGATGTGGATGGAACTGGAGGGTATTATGCTGAGTGAAATAAGTCATTCGGGGAAGGACAAACATTATATGGTCTCATTCATTTGGGGAATATAAAAAATAGTGAAAGGAAATAAAGGGGAAAGTAGAAAAAAAATAAGTGGGAAATATCAGAAAGGGAGACAGAACATGAGAGACTCCTAACTCTGGGAAACGAACTAGGGGTGATAGGGAGGTGGGCGGGGGGTGGGGGTGACTGGGTGATGGGCACTGAGGGGGGGCACTTGATGGGATGAGCACTGGGTGTTATTCTATATGTTGGCAAATTAAACACCAATAAAAAATAAATTTATAAAGATAAATAAATAAATAAATAAAATCTTAAAATTTTTTTTTCATTATTCTTATAGATTTTGAAAATTCCACAAATATTTCTTAGCAGAAAATTAGATTGCATTTTTAGACGATAAAGTATGAGTAATGCAAGATAAAATTGAGGAGAAAAATATTGCAATTGAGAAGGAAAATATGTGAAAAAAATTGACTAGCTGTTTCTTTAAACAATTCTGACAAGAGATGTTGAATTCTAAGGACTCTTAATTCCATGCTAATGGAAAGGAAAACAGAAAAAGCAATATATTGACTATGTTGAAGTTAGGAAACTTCCTTAATTTGGATGATTTTGATTTTTAATTCTGTATTAGGAATTTCTAATGGTTTTTAGTCATAATTGTGGCAATTTGGTTCAGTTACTCATATTTATGCTAAGCATCCTATCTCTAAGATGTTCTTTCACTTTAAAAAATAGCATTAAGACAGATTTTTGCCTCTTCTTAAATAGTTTCGAGGTGAAATCATCCAGTGTTATTGGATGGTTTACTGAAAAAGGAAATTAACAGTAGTTTAATGCATTTAATTGTGTAGACAAAGAGCATCTCCTCAAGCCACTCTCTGAAACACACTACTTAAATTGTCAATTGCAAGTTTTTGTAATTAAGCTAATTCTTTAAGCCCCAGTACAACAGACATGTTTGTCTTATTTGCTATCATTTTCCCAGTGTTTGTCACCCAGTAGACACTCAAGTAGTAGACACATAATGAATTGTCACCTGGTAGACACAGAGTTATCCCTAGAATGAACACAAGCTAATATATAAAGCAATTTATTTTCATGTTGTTAAACATTTTGTATAGTATACCATTACATTTTGAAAGTTTGTATAAAGTTTACTCATCTCCCAATAATATATGTGAATAAATATGATCAGATAAGACAAAAATAGTATTTATACAGAATTGAACATGTTGTAATTGAAAATTACTTAGAAACTCTTGAAAGGAAATATGTATGTAATATCGTTTTGTTCAAGGTCATCACTCCTTTTCTGAAAACACATTCCTGTTCAGCCTAAATTAGTTCTTCCAATCAGACAAACTGATGAGGCAATTTTTACCACACTTGAATTTTCTGCACAACTATAAAGATGGAATAATGCATAATTAGAAAGCCTGGAAGAAAATTTGCAAAGTCACATCTGATCTCTTTTATATTTTTTGTTTATCCTTCTTCCTCTCAGCTGAAAGAAATTTTTGAAATTTTTGAATCCTTAAAATGAAATAATAAAATGAAATAATAATGTATTGTAAAGTAAGACTTTAAGTCTCCCTAAGTAATTTCTCAAAATCGAGTATAATTTAATTTTTTTGAATAAATAGACACTTTCTAATATTAGACTATTAAAATCAGTGCAATTGTTTTTAGTAAGAAGAATCCATATCAGGGATTTAGGTAATTTCTTGTAATCTTGGCTATGTAGGATCTGATTGCAAATATCCCATCAGAAATTCTGATTAGCAGTTGGAGATGTGTTTGATTAATAAAAGTGATAAAGTCATCATTAGTTAATAAATGCAGTTTGTTTCACAGAAAAATTCTTTTCTAAACATGTCACTCATGGGGGGCTGGAGTCTTTGTCCCTTGGGTGGCAAAAATATTGGGACCCAATGAACTCAATCTGGTTAAAGGAATTAGTAGCTCTTTGATAGGGAGTGCACTGAAGTAATTAATTTGCTTTTCCTTCAAGGTTTTTAAATATCCAACTTGATCTTTGTCCACCTGATTAACCAGTTAATTAAATTTTTATGTAAGTCTTCTGACCTAGTTAATTTGCCAAGAGCATGCATTAATGGAGAGTAACAGATGAAGTTCTTCTGTGACCCCTCTGCACAAATCGCTGCACCTCATAAGCTGCTAGCAGAGGGAGCCCATGCTTTTACTAACATATGAGCCACTGTGGAGACAAATAAGCAAAAGGAACAAATACTAGAACTGAGAGATTTTTAGAGTCTATAAGTTTCTGTAGCAGAAGTCAAGACACTGAAAGGAGAAGAGAAATGTTAGCAAAACTGACATATCACAGTGCCCTTCAAGGGGAAAGCACTTACATGTTTATTGAATAAACAGAATGAACAAGTGAATATATAAATGGCTTATGGACTGTGTCAACTTATTTTGTGGGTATCCCCTTCTATTCAAGAGGATTACAATTGCAATGCTCTTTTTATTTTATTTTATTTTTTTAAGATTTATTTCTTTATTTGGTAGGGAAGGAGCAGATGCAGAGAGAGAATATCAAACAGACTCCCCACTGAGTGTGGAGCCCAACATGGGGCTCGATATCATGACTCTGAGATCATGACCTGAGCTGAAATCAAGAGTCAGGACCTTAACTGTCTGCGCCACACAGGTGCTCCTATAATCGTGTTCTTCTAAAGTCACTGATTTTAAGACTTTAGCAGGCTTTATCTTTTAGAGGTGTATAATCTGTATAGTTTGGAAAGCCAAACTTGAAAGTGGCTGGAGGACAGTGTTGATTAGAGCAGAGGAGTCACTTGAATGCCTGAGAAAATGGGCAAAGGGATCAGAGAAGAGACAGGGAATAGAAATAAGAGAAATTTTAAATTGCTTCTTAAGGTTAGGCCAACATTTAGGAACTGAAACTTAATGTCGCCTCCTCATCATCCTCTGTCTCCTCTCCCCTTTCTCTCACATGTCTCTTCTCCCCCTTTCTCCTCTCTAAACTTCAAGATCCGTATCTCCCAGGCTACAAACGCAGGCTGGAATTATTTATTCTATACTTAACACACATTAGAATTCAGTATAGTTCAGGGAGTTCAGACCCTATCATAATAGTTTCCTTGGGAAATGTTGCTTGATTACAAACTTTGTGTTTTCTTATAACAACAAAATTCCCAGTTTGGGGGCTACTTATATTTAACAGATCAGTGGACTACCTGTCTGCTTTACTTTTTTCCTCATTAAAATAAAAATCAAGATGTTCTGGTAAATTCCTTTCACTTACTGCCTCATTGGTAGTTGTAACTCTCAAATACCTGTGAAGAAAACTAATGAGCTTCTGCAGAATACTAACACTGTGCATATCCTTGGAAACTAATGTTGTATTTAGCTTCAGGCATGATGGATTGATGGAGTGCACTGTTGTACTCTGCGGTTTCAGAAAAATGATTTATAAGAAGAAAAACAGGCGTCATTTTGTTTATGATTTATGGGCTTTGATCTTTAATCCTGAATTTTTATATCATTAGTCCTGAGAAAGGGATATTATAAGACAGGTGCAATGAGATTTCAAATATTTTCATATGTATAAATCAGTTTATTATCCATACTTTGGTCATGGGCTTTATGATAGAGAACATAATCATGAGGGTGCACACAATCCTTAGCCCTAGCATAATTTCTCAAGTACATAAATGTGCTAAATTGCATGACTGTATGTATATTCACATAGAGATAGATACATGTGTGTGTGTGAAATCAATTAAAGTAAGTAAAGATTGCAATAGAGAAATGGTTTATTCAAAGAAATTGAATGACTGAATACAAATACTCTATGTAGAAAATAAATTCCTTTTTAATATGTGAGGTCACCTACGTTTTTAAAAGGGAAGATTTTCAAGGACTTATTGACCTAAGTTCAGGAGAATTGCCTTTCTCCTTGCCTGGCCCCAAATAAATGAATAGGTTAGCTATAAATGAATCAGTAAAAGGTCCAGAACTCTATAGAGACATCAGTCAGAAAGACTTTTCAAAAAAGTTCCCTTTTTTTCCTCAAGATAGCATTGAAAAATTATTAAACATTGCTGAGACTATTTTTATTAGTCTTCTAGTGTTCTTTCTTCTTGACCAGCTTCAAGCTAAGTTTCAAGCTGAGCTTGAAGCTCAATGTAAAGAGACAGAATGTGGCTTGTCCTAGGTCAAAGCCCTTGGAAACCACCCGCTTATTTCCATGAGATGACTACTTTTCCTAAAGATACCAACTTTCTCCTCTACAACCAAGATAACAGAGAATTGTCGCAGGTTCAGCCAAAGAAGCAGAACCAGTAGGAGATCTATATTAAAAGATTTATTGCAAGGAATTGGAGTAAGCATTGTGGGGGTTGAGTAGGTATGTTCAAAATCCACAGGGCAGGTTGAAACTCTTGTGTTTGGGCTGAAGCTGTTGTCTGCAGATGAAATCTCTTCTTTATCAAGGAAACTTTGGCAATGATTTTAAGGCATTCCACTGGATTGAATCAGATCCACCCAGATTATCTAAGGTAATTGCTTTCTCATGTTTGACTTTTATACATCATAAGCAGATAAGGAATTATCTAGGATTATCTCACTTAAAATCAATTGATTTTAAACTATAATTATATATATAATATATATAATTGCAGATATATAAGTAGCTACATATCTGCAAAACACCTTCACAGCAATACTTCGATTAGTATTTGATTGAAAATCATAGCTTGTAGTTTAGATAAATTGACACATCTAAAGTTTGTTACATCGCAGTGATGCTATACAATTATAGCTTCTCCTTTCTCCTTTGGGGCACCCAATGGCAAGTGCTCTTATGAGTCGGTGCAGGATCAAGGTACTAAGGGCATTTTTTTTTTAATTTTTATTTATTTATGATAGTCACATACAGAGAGAGAGAGAGAGGCAGAGACACAGGCAGAGGGAGAAGCAGGCTCCATGCACCGGGAGCCCGACGTGGGATTCGATCCCGGGTCTCCAGGATCGCGCCCTGGGCCAAAGGCAGGCGCTAAACCGCTGCGCCACCCAGGGATCCCAACTAAGGGCATTTTTATGCTTTATGTTTTCTCCCCCCTTTTATCATAACAGAGCCTTGTCTTACTGTACTTGCCTAGTAACAATTCTGTCAATTCTATTTATTTATAAATGGAAGAAGCATTGCCAGGAATTTCTGGCACTGGCACAGAATGGTTCACATTGGAAATTCTGCTATTTAAGTTAGTTGGCAATTTTGTCATTCAGACTAAACTATAAAGTATGGGTTCATGGTTTAAGAAGCTTTATAATCTATGTAACAATTATTAAGGAGATAGAATATTTATTCCTGGTAAATATGAAATATCTTTAAATCATAGGTCTGTGCTTTTTTAGAAGATACTTATATTATTATAACACTTTCATATGGACAGGATAGAGATTAAATTAATATTTTCAGCCAACATACTATTATATCATACTATTCTTTAGTTTTGAATACGAAGATATAGTCTACAAAGAAAGTAGAGATGTTGTTAGAATATTTTAATTAAAGACACCTTTGGAAGAGAGATCAGTATTAGAATCATTCTGTAGGGAGAAATTTTTATGTCCTTGGGTCCTTTTATGTCTTGAAATGCTTCTCCTCCTGTCACTTGAAACAAAAGTCAGTCTTTAAGATGGTCTCCAGTCAAGATACGAAACCTAAATTAGGAGGAGAACATCTCATCATTTTAGTTATAGCAAAAATAGAGTCAAAACAATAAATGTCTTGAGAAACTGAGGATTTCTTAAGAATTACAGAATACATGTTTACTCTGTTATCCCCTCCTCTATTCAATTCCCTTTACTTGTTTATGGCTACTGCATTAATTAGCAACTTTGTTTGTTTGTGAATATCTCTGAAGGAATCTGAAGTAAACCAACCATAAAGCAATTTGGTCTTTTAATTTTTTTCCTAACATCACAGATTGCCTTTACCCAAGCCAAATAATTCAAAATTTTGCATTAGTTTCCTATCTAGGATTAATTAGGTCTTGTCTTTTCCTTTCTATATTATTTTATCACAGAGTGGGAGCATGCACATACCTAATAGCTGTTTTGTAAATATTTGTTGATTGATGACAGAGGCTGGTTAGAAGAATTTTAATGAATCATTAGTACATTAAATTAATAACTCATGACAACAATATTAATGTTGGCTTAGCTATTTCTAGACTCTGCTTTCATATACACAAATAGTCCATTGGTGCTTTGGGTTCACTGCTTACTATATGTAATACAACATAATATTCTAAATTAAAATAAAACTTTCTCACAAAATAGTTAAAATTTATCTTTCTATATGTATTTCTGTGTACTTATTAAAATATTACATTTGTTCACAAAAAAATAAAATGGCACCTTAGTCCATTCACTCAGGACACATGCACACTTGAATCTAATTTTTTATCTTGTGAGTATCACTTCTCCAATAACCAAGGCAAACGATTTATCACAACAAAGGGAGGTGTCAAACGAGATGTTTTTCTTTGGGGTGGAACTGATTATTTCCTAATTGACCAACAATTTTGCTTCTTTAGCATTTCCTAATCAAAGCTTTCCCTTCTTTCTTTCTTTGTTTGTTTGTTCAAGTTTTTATTTGCATTCCAGTTAATAGTGCACTGAAATATTAGTTTCAAGAAAGAATTTGGTGATTCATCACTTACATATAACACCCAGTGCTCATCACAAGTGCCCTCCTTAATGCTCGCACCCATTTAGCTCATCCCCCCACCCACCTCTCCTCCACCAACCCTCAGTTTGGTCTCTATAATTAAGAGTTTGTTTTATGGTTTGTCTTTCTCTTTTTTACCCCCTGATGTTCATCTGCTTCATTTCTATCACATATGAGGGGAATCATATGGTGTTTGTCTTTCTTTGACTGACTTACTTAGCATGACACAGTGTAGTTCCATCCATATCATTGTAAATGGCAAGATTTATCCTTTTTTTGTGGCTGAGTAATATTCAGTTGTGTGTGTGTGTGTATACATATATACACTTCTTTATCCAATCATCAATGGACGTTCGGGGTCTTTCCATAATTTGATTACTGTTGACAATGCTGCTATAAACTTCAGGGTGCATGTGTCCCTTTGAATCAGTATTTTTGTATCCTTTGGGTAAATACCTAGTAGTGCAATTGCTGGATCACAAGGTAGTTAGTTCTATTTTTAGCTTTTTGAGGAACTTCCATACATTTTTCCACAGTGGCTGCACCAGTTCGCATTCCTACCAACTGTGTAAGAGCGTGCTCCTTTCTCCACGTCCTTGCCAAAATCTGTTGCTTCCTGCCTTATTAGTTTTAGCCATTCTGACAAGTATGAGGCGATATCTCATTGTAGTTTTGATTTGTATTTGCCTGATGATGAGTGATATTAAGTATCTTTTCATGTGTCCATTAACCATCTGGATGTCTTCATTGGAAAAATGTCTATTCGTGTCTTCTGCCCATTTCTTAACTGGAGTATTTGGTTTTGGGGTGTTGAATTTGAAAAGTTCTTTATAGATATTGGATACTAACCCTTTATCAGATATGTCACTTGCAGATATAATTTCCCATTCTGTGGGTTGCCTTTTAGTTTTGTTGATTGTTACTTTCACCAAGTAGAAGCTTTTTCCTTGATGAAGTCCCAATAGTTCATTTTTGCTTTTGTTTCCCTTGCCTCCAGAAATGAATCTAGTAAGAAGTTGCTGCAGCCAATGTCAAAGAGGTCATTGTCTGTGTTCTCCAGCATCTTGATAGTTTCCTGTCTCACATTAAAGTCTTTCATCCATTTTGAATTTATTTTTCTGTATGATGTAGGAAAGTGGTCCAGTTTCATTCTTCTGCATGTTGCTGTCCAGTTTTCCCAACGTCAGTTATTGAAGAGACTTGTCTTTTTTTCTTCTGGATATTCTTTCCTGCTTTGTTGATGATTAGTTGACCATATAATTGCAGGTACATTTTTGGGTTTTCCATTCTGTTCCATTGATCCATGTGTCTGTTTTTGTGTCAGTACCATACTGTCTTGATCACTACAGCTTTGGAATGAGTTAGGGACAAATGGGGTGAGGCAGGGCTATGTAGAGGGCCAAGGAATCAGGCTCACCAAAATCCCAAAAATGTGGAGATGAAAGTAAACCAGAGATAAATAAACCAGACCATTCTGTCCCAGGCACCAGAGGTGGGGTCTTGTTATAACAGCTACTTGTGGCCAACAAAGAATTACTGGACCCTAAAAAGTAAGTAAACCATTAAAGATGTTATCACTAGTCCTTACTCAATGGTGATCAATAGATACATTAAAAGGATTTAGGTTCCCTATTTGGCTTTCAATAAAAGACCAACCCTACAAGCCCTCAGTGGCAACTCTTCTCACTCCTGAGACCTTTCTCTGTATCTCTGCTTGATAAACATCTATCCCTCTACTTACTCGCCTGTGTCCACAAGATTCATTCTTGGACTCCATGAGACAAGAACTAAGTTCTTCCATATCAGTAATATATCTTGAAATCCCAAATTGTGACACCTCCAGCTTTGATTTTCTTTTTCAAGGTCACATTGGGTATTCAGGATCTTTTGTGGTTCCATACAAACTTGAGGATTGTTTGTTTCAGCTCTGTAAAAAATATTGGTGGTATTTTGATAAGGATTGCGTTGAATGTGTAGATTGCTTTGGGTAATATAGACATTTTAATAATGTTTGTTTTCCCAATCTGTGAGCATGGAATGTTTTTCCATTTTGGGGTATCATCTTCAATTTCTTTCATCAGCATTCCAAAGTTTTTAGAGTTCATATCTTTTACCTCTTTGGCTAAGTTTATCCATAGGATTCCTACAGTTTTTGGTGCAATTGTAAAAGGGATCATCAATTCCTTGATTTCTCTTTCTGCTGCTTCAATATTGGGGTATAGAAATGCTACAGATTTCTGTGCATTTATTTTGTATCCTGTGAGTTTACTGAATTCATATATCAGTTCTAGCAAATTTTTGGTGGAGTCGTTCAGGTTTTCTATATAGAGTATCATGTCATCTGTGAATAGTGAAAGTTTGATTCTTCCTTGCTGATTTGGATGCCTTTTATTTCTATTTGTTGTGTAATTGCTGAGGCTAAGACTTCTAGTATTATGTTAAATAATAGTGGTAAGAGTGGACATCCCTGACCATATAGGAAAAGCTCTGTTTTTTCTCATTAATGTTTATATTAATTGTGGGTCTCTCATACCTTGCTTTTTTGATGCTGAGGTATGTTCCCTCTAGTGCTACTTTGAGGGTTTTTATCAATAATGGATACTGTACTTTGTCAAATGCTTTTTTTTGCATGTATTGAGAGGATCATATGGTTCTTATTCTTTCTTCTATTTTTTAAAAAGATTTATTTATTTATTTCAGAAAGAGAGAGTGTGTGAGTGTATAGAGAGGGGCAAAGAGAGGGCAAAAGAGAGAATCCTTGCTCCTTATTAAGCACGGAGCCTGACATGGGGCCCAGGGATCATGATCTGAGACAATACCAAGAGTCAGCTGCTGAACCAGCTGAGCCACCCAGGCACCCATCCTTTCTTTTATTAATATGATGTATCATGTTGGTTGATTTGTGAATATTGAACCATCTTTGCAGCCCAATAATAAATTTTAATTAATCATGGTGAATAATTCTTTTAATGTACTGTTGGATTCAATTTGCTAGTATTTTGTTGATAATTTTTGCATCCATGTTCATCAGGGATATTGGCCTGTAGTTCTCTTTTTTAGTGGGGTCTTTGTCTGGTTTTAGATTCAATATAATGCTCTTAGAAATGTAATGTTATGGCCTCATAGAAAGAGTTTGGAAATTTTCCTTCCATTTCTTTTTTTTTTTTTTTTTGGAATAGTTTGAGAAGAATAGATATTAAATCTTCTTTAAATGTTTGGTAGAATTCACCTAGGAAGCCATCTGGCCCTGGATTTTGTTTGTTGTGAGGTGGGATTTTTTTGTTTACTGGTTCAATTTCTTTGCTGGTTATCAGACTGTTCAAGTTCTCTATTTCTTCCTGTTTCAGTTTTGGGAGTTTATGTGCTTCTGGGAAAAATCCATTTCTTCCTCATTGCCCAAGTTGCTGACATATAATTTTCATAATATTCTCTTATAATTGTTTGTATCTCTGTGGTCTTGGTTGTGATCTCTCTTTTCTCATTCATGATTTTATTTAATTGGGTGCTTTCTCTTTCCTTCTTAATAAGTCTAGCTTGGGGTTTATCAATTTTATTAATTCTTTCAAAAAACCAGGTCCTGAGTTCATTGATCTTTTCTACTGTTTTTCTTTGTTTGTATATATTTTATTTCTGCTTTAATCTTTTTATTTCCCTTCTTCTGCTGACTTTAAGCTTCATTTGTTGTTCTTTTTCAAGCTCCTTTAAGCGTAAGGTTAGGCTGTGTGTTTGAGATTTTTCTTGCTTCTTGAGGTTGGTCTGTATTGCCGTGTACTTGCTACTTACTGACAGCTTTCGCTGTATCCTGAAGGTTTTGGACCATAGGGTTTTTATTATCAATTGTTTCCATGTATTTTTTAATTTCTTCTTTAATTTTCTGGTTGATCCATTCATTCTTTAGGAGGATGTTTTTAACTTGCATGTATTTCTGGTCTTTCCAATTTTTTTTTCTTGTGTTGACTTCAAGTTTCATTGCATTGTGGTCTGAAAATATGCATGGTATGATCTCAATCTTTTTGTACCTATTAAGGGCTGATTTATGACCAAGTATGTGGTCTCTCCTAGAGAATGACTCCTGTGCACTCAAAAGTAATGTGTTGCTTTGAAATGAAATGTTCTGAATATGTCTGTTAAGTCCATCTGGTCTAGCATGTCATTCAAAGCCTTTGTTTCCTTGTTGATTTTCTGCTTAGGTGATATGTCCATTGGCATAAGGGGGGTGTAAAGTCCCTCTCTTTCCTAATTATGATGTATAACAGGCAAACATGAGAAAGCATTTTTTTCTCAGAAAACATCTTTTAATCTTTTATTATGTTTTCACTTTTTTGTAAAGATTGATTTGTTCCATCTTTTACATAAGCAAAAATTTAGTCAGCAATGATTTAAATGTACTTCATTAATTGCTGATAGTAGTATTTGAAAAAGACTGTGACATTAGCTTTCAGATGGCCTTGGCACTTCCTGAGAATAGTGTTGTATATACTGCTGAAGAATCACAGACCTGTCCTATTTTCCCTGTGGCTGCTTTCCACAACATGTGACTGTGCACCTGAGGGCAACTGGGCAGGTCCACAGGATAGCAGAGTCAAAAACCATGGATTCCTAATTAACCAACCACTCTTACTGTGCTCCTCTCGTGTGCCTTATCATGGGATTAGGAAAGAGATGGTTCTTTGGAAATAATAAGATTATGAGATAGGCTGGCATTCAACAAATCATTATAGAAAGAAAACAGAGCTGGAGAACAATGAGGCAACATTATAAATGGAAAAATGGAATGTGAAGAGCAGAGAGCCTAGGACTGAATCCTAAGAATTTCCAATGTTTAGAATAAGAGGAATCTGCAAAGGGACAGAGAAAAGAGCAAATAAATTCCTGGAAAAAAATACATTTCAGAAAAACACTGGAGGAAAAAAGGGACAATTTTATCTGGAGAAGAAAAAAGTGGGTAATTGAGCCAAATGTGACTGAAAGGCAGAGGAATATAACACTGGGCCACCATATTATTCCTAAACTATTGCTTCTCTATTCTTCTTGATGCTATGAAGTTTGGTGCTCCTACATTGATGTTACTCCATTTCTGCCAAACAGTTGGGAGTGGTAAGAGCAATGCCAGTGGAGTGGTTTGCCTTGTACCCAGATAGAAGTAGCCTGAGAGCACAAATAGCAGAGCCCTACTCTTAGGCAGGGCATGTTATGAGTTGTTCAGCTTTGCAGCCTTGTGCTTTCTTGCACGCTGTGGGGTCCATGGTGCTGTTGAATGAATAAGCAGGACTCTGCAGTTCAGAGGAGTTACCTCCCTCAGGAGAGCCCTTAAGCTCTGGGATGCAGGAGCTCGTGGAAAAATGTCCCAGCAATTCTTCAGACACATGTTTGAAAAGTGTTCCCTTTACTTCTCAGAAAGTCCCATAATGGTGACCATGACACCATGCCCTTCTGTTGAACTTTTTTCCTTTCCTGTTCACTGACTGCAGTTTCCTGAAATCACCTCTCAAATAAACAGTCTGCATCTGCTGCAAGCTCAGCTTTCAGAGGAACCCAAGTTAATACTCACTGGCTGTCAAAGGGAGATTTAGAGATCCAAGGAAGTCTTTTGTTCATTTGTTTTGTTTTTTAAGATTTTATTTATTTATTCAAGAAAGAGTGAAGAGGGGGTGATGACTGGAGGGAGGGGCAGAGGGAGAAGCAGGACTGCATCCCAGGACTCTGGGATCATAATCTGATGCTTAACCAACTAAGCCACATAGGTGCCCCATTTATCTGTTTTAAGATGGAAGAATTATAAATGCATATAAAGTCCAAAATGATGCAGGAGTGCAAGAGAGAGTGAATTCAAATGGGAGAAAGTATATAGTCAAAGGAGTGAATTACCTCAAGAAATAAAAAGTGATAGAATTCATGATACTGAGCAATTATCTTAAATGAGAAGAAGGACACACACACACACACACACACACACGAACACACACACACACACACACACATACTTCCATACATAAAAGGGGGAAAATGGGCATGGATAAATGTTATTTTGTAGAATTTATGATGAGGATCCATGGAATTTTTTCTGATGGCTTCTCTATTACCCATGAGGTACATTCACTTAGATTTAACTTGCACTTAACTTGCCCACCACAAGCCAGAAACTATGCTAAGTACTTGATCCAGAGAACAAGGTAGTGATCACTCTCTTTAAAAAAAAAAATGAAAATAAAAAAAGAGAGAGAGAGAAGAGAGAAAGAAAGAAAGAAAGAAAGAAAGAAAGAAAGAAAGAAAGAAATTTTAAAATAAATTTAAAATTTTTATTTATTAGAAGAAAATTTACAGACTTAAGAAAAGAGAACCTGAACAGCATTCTGCTTATTGTTTCTTTGAGTTTTATTTAATAAGTGTGTAACAGGGATCCTTGGGTGGCTCAGCTGTTCAACCCCTACCTTTGGCCCAAGGTATGATCCTGGAGGCCCGGGATCCTGGAGGCCCGGGATCCTGGAGGCCCGGGATCCCACGTCCGGCTCCCTGCATGGAGCCTGCTTCTCCCTCTGCCTGTGTCTCTGCCTCTCTCTCTCTCTCTCTCATGAATAAATAAATAAAATCTTAAAAAAAATAAGTGTGCAACAATCAAAGTGGAATTTAAGTATTCATTTTGGAAGTTTATATTATGGAAACTCTATGTCATTATTCAAGAAAATTACAAAAATGAAGACAAGCAGAATTCAGAAAAAAATCTACCTGTGATTTCACTGAAATAATTATTTTCATTTTTCATTTATATTCTTCTAGCTTTCCATACACAGATTTAAATATGTTGTTATAATTATATTATTCATATACATATGTTGTTTATTTTATTCACTTAATGTAATTAATTATTTTTCTGTCATTTCACAATCTTTACAAAATAATTTTAATATATCCAGAATATGCATACACTATAACATATTTAACCATTCCCATCTTTATAACACCTAGATTTTCTCCATACCACTTGAGTGGAATTTAATACCATTAGAATGTAATTTTTGAATAGGTATTATATTCATATGGCTCAAAATCCAAAAGTTTCATAAGACTAGAATTGTTTGAGCAAACTGATACCTGTGGTCGCCTTACTATATAACAGGGTGTCTCTGCTCACCAATATTAGATTTATTTCCTTGATTACTTATAGCCTGCTTTCTTAAAGACCTCAGGAAAAGTCCATCTGAGTGAATGAGAATAAAATATTAAGGTACTATCTAGAGCTAAATCCCCCCCAAACCATCCTTCCATACTGACAAGGCCTTAACACCTATGGCCCACCCTGAGTGGGCATGAATTAGTGTTTGCTCACCTTTTCCTGAGTCCTAATTACATTGCTGTGGTTTTGTAGGCTGCCAATAGTTTTAGAACATCTTTTCCATTTTTCTGCTGAGAAGTCCATCAAGGTTGTACAAAGGGAAGCTGAGGGATCCCTGGGTGGCGCAGCGGTTTGGCACCTGCCTTTGGCCCAGGGCGAGATCCTGGAGACCCGGGATCGAATCCCACATCAGGCTCCCGATGCATGGAGCCTGCTTCTCCCTCTGCCTGTGTCTCTGCCTCTCTCTCTCTCTCTCTGTGACTATCATAAATAAATAAAAATTAAAAAAAAAATTAAAAAAAAAAAAAAAAAAAGGGAAGCTGAAAGCTGCAAGGAACAACCCAGGAGAGCAGGGGTAGCTTCCTGAGATCACAACTTTTGGTTGTCTATTATATGTCAATGAAAACTAAAGAGAAGTGTGGTGATAGATGCTTTGGCTATATATTGTAATTGTTCTTGGTTGTTGTTTAGCATTATATTTGTGGATCATAGATAAAAGAAATTTGGCTTGGTTTAGAACATTTGGTTTATAATATTTTATGATATATAAAGGGTAACAAAATTCAATTAGCATAATGCATTAAAGACAACTTCAGGAAACATTTTTGAGACTAGTATGTTTAAACGAAGTTTTCATTTAATTATTTTTATCTTTATGTTCATACATAATTCACAGAAGACACTAGAAATCATGGCTTTAAGGCTCTCCTTGACTTGATTCAGACTTTAGCAAGTATCTGTTTGAAAGCATTGATCAACTAAATCCAAATATTTTAAGTATCTGAAAAGTTAAATTGGAAACTGAAAAGCCGGGCTTGTCTTATGTCTCACAAAGATGCCCAAGCATTGTATTCTTTAATGTGGAATTATTTCCCAGAGCTCTCCTGAGCTCTCAGCTCTAGGCAGCCTACCACATCTAAATGTTATAATCAATTCATAGATGAACTCCTAAAGAAAACGAATGCTCCCCAATTCCATAAAGATAGACGGTGCTCCTGAAAGGATGGCATATATTTTGTGACAGTGCAAGATTTCTTATCTGTCCTGGGAGCCATTGACTGCAGACACATTACTATTCAAGCAGTGGTAGTTAATGATTTAATCTTTATTAATAGGAGAAAAGATTCCATTTGTTTAATATGCAGGTTATTTGTGATGCTAAATGCAATGTAATTGATGTAATTTAAAAGTTCCAGGGATAATGTCATGATTAATTCATCTGTAAACAATCTGGCATCTTTCATTTTATTGAGGCAGGCAAAATTTTTAACTAGCTGAAATGTGGGTAAGAACATTTATGACAACAATTATCATTTAAAAATATAATGCGGTATGAAAGATGAATGTCCTACAGGGCATTTTGCATTTGCTGTAAGGTCTTAAGAGCTGTAATTCGGCATGATTCATTGTCTCTGTGTGAAAGAAACACGAGGGCCGCATAACTAGCTTCGTGTCTTTGGGCTGAATGAGGTTTTAGACTTTCATGAAAGAGGTTACTGAGCATATTTCAAGGGTCAATTTCTTGAGAGTTTTGCTGTCCCTATGCAACTATTCATTCGCCGAATCACTTATTCACCCATTCAATAAATATCATGAAGTGTCTTTTAAAGGACAAGTGTCTTAGAAGGGACTGGGGATATGTATACATATTAATATTACAGTGCTTCTGCCATCAAAGAAAACTCTAAAGTATTAAGAAGATAGTTTCAGTAAAATGCAATTAATATGCCAGGGCATACATAGATTGGATACTTTGGGGGCAATGAGAGAGGGCATTTCATCCAAGCTTGGGGAATAGCTGGAGGAATTGATATGTGTCTTACCTAAATTTACTTAAAACTGCGTCTTACGTAAAGGATGCAAGTAAAGTCTAGGAAAATCTTTCCAGGCAGAGAAGACGGCATATGAATGCATGAATTTTAAAAACAAAACAAAGGGAATTGTTCATTTGTGAGAATATGCAGAGCTGTTGGAAGGTAATAGGCACAGCAGAGATGTTTGTGTAGCAAGACTGGAGGGATGGAAAGAAGTGAGAATGTGGAGGGCCATATGGGCTCTATTACAGAATTTAGAGCTCATTCCTTAGTACAAAATCATGGCAATACTATTATTTTAGATAGATCATCTTAAGGATTTTAAAGGGACCAGACTAGAGGCCCAGAGAATGTGGTTAGGATTCTGTTGATGTAATTTGAGGGAGAGACCATGAAGATATGATTACCCACTGACTGGACCACAGCTTAAACTTGAGTGTGAATGGGACAATTCAGCATAAACTTGCTGTTTCAGAAGTTTAGAGCTCAAAGACAGAATAAACGTGGGAACCTCAACATACAGTCAAATGAGGATTATGTAGGGGCCCAGAGAGAAGATCCTATAAAGATGACAAAGAAGAAATGGTGGGAAGACAGATGATGGATAAATATGTGTGTGTGTATATATATATATAATGGAATATCACTCGGCCATCAGAAAGGATGAATACCCCCATTTGTTTCAACATGGGTGGAACTGGAGGGTATTATGCTGAGTGAAATAAGTCCATCAGAGAAAGATAATCATCATATGGTTTCATTCATATGTGGAATATAAGAAATAGTGAAAGGGACTATAAGAGAGAGGAGGGAAAATGAGTGAGGAAAAATTAGAGAGGAAGACAAACCATGAGAGACTCCTAACTCTGGGAAACAACAAAGGGTTGTGGAAGGGGAGGTGGGTGGGAGGATAGGGTGACTGGGTGATAGGCACTGAGGAGGGCACTTGATGGGATGAGCCCTGGGTATTATACTATATGTTGGCAAATTGAATTTAAGTAATAATAATAATTAAAAAAAAAAAACAGAGTTGTCATAAGACCCAAGGAACAAGAAAGCAACATGCAATGATGTAACAGGAATAAGAAAAGTGGCTTTAACAATGAGATTATCATTAGTGACTTTGGAAGAGTAATTTCAGTGCATACTATGGGTAGAACACAAATTTTAGTGGGTAATGAATGGAGTTGGGAGTTGAGGAAATGGAGATGGTTGTTGATAGTTGTGTCTCTGAGAGCATATAGCCTGGATACCAAATGCTCTGTATCATCAACTTGCCATTGACCATGACCAATGTGGCAGCTGAATATATGCACAAAGAACAAAAGTAGTCTGATGGCTACTTACTATAATTGGCTAAAGCTTTTACCCCAAACTGCAGTGTATTCTTCTATTGAAATATGCTGAGTTAATGAGGCAAACTCCTCAAATGCAGGGCCGCATGAAAAACTGGGTCAATGAAAGGGGAAAGATGGGGACATTGGGGCACTTGAATGGCTCAGTGGTTGAGCGTCTGCCTTCAGCTCAGGTCATGATCCCCAAGACCTGGGATCAAGTCCCACATCAGGCTCCCCTCAGAGAGTCTCCTTCTCCCTCTGTCTGTGTCTCTGCCTCTCACTCTGTATCTCTCATGAATAAATAAATAAAATCTTTAAAAAATGGGAGGGCATTAACTTCAGAGGGTGCACATGTAAAGAAAAAGTAAAAGTAGAATAGAATCACATATCAACTAGGTCCACGCAGGTGGGTTCTTTGGGGCCATGGGTGGGTTAGAGGATATGTATTTTATATAACAAATGTAATACTGTCTAAAGTCTTTAAAAATGTTAGCTGTTTGAGTGCTTTTAGAATTTGATGAGGAAAAAATTATTATAGATGTATAAACAGAAAGACAGAGTAAGTAAATTGCCCAAACTCAAGCTGTTATGAGAAGAGTAAGGGTTCAAACTCAGCAGTCTGGCTTCAGGGTCTTTGCTCATCCATGCTCTTAATACGCTGTATTGTATAGTTTCTTGGATTTAGCAATAAGGACATAGAGTCATTATTTAAAGAAATCATATGGAATCTTCTGGATTCAAACTTCTCTAATAATACATAAAGAGATCCTTAAATTCAGAACTTTAGAAATATGACAATGGTTTAATTATGAAACTCAAATTATGTAAGGAATTCCAATTCCATTTATATATAATAATATACAGGTGCACTTACAGTGCTATTTATTCAATGGTATCCTTAGCTTTGAGTTTCTAAAATAGAACATCTTCAAGAATGAGAAATTCAGGACTGGAAGAGAATGCAAATGTTTTGGAATGGGCATTATGAAAAATGAGACAATAAGATGGGGATTCAACCGGAGACTAGTAAAAGGCATGTTAATCAGCTACAAAGCCTGACTGAGTCTGAATAGCACACATTGGCAGTGAACCAACTGGTTTGGCTTTATGACTTGACTTTCACTAGCAACAGTCAATAGAGCAGGAAGATATGTGTGTATCTGTTGTGTCAGGGGCTGGGGAAACAAATGATCGTGTCTGCTCAGGGTTACTGAAGGGAAATGCAGTAAGGCAGATGGAAAAGAGAGCAGTTGGATTTTTAGGAATATATATTTACATAGTTCTGTACAGTTCAGTAATAATCCAGATAAATTGCCTGGGCCAGATGGTTGGTTTATCCAGCCATGCTGTGTGCCTTTTTGTATGCAAATGAAATGTCTACATATCAAGAGAGCTTTGGGAGGAGTCCAAATTGAAGCCACCAATTCAACCTAAAAGGCGATAAATTTAGGACCCAGAGAGTAGAATACTGGAGGTTGACAATATTGTTTCCTAATATGTCCTAGTGAATTAATTTTGATAAATGAATGGGAACTCACTGATCACCTAACTGATCTCTAATAGATGTATTGTGATGTAGTCTTTTGTAGAAGTATGTTATTAAAGAGGCCAATAAAACTAAAATTTTCTTTAATTTTTGGCTTATTCAAACCATTTCAATTTCAATTTCCCAAAAGCTAATCATTGGGAGAAAATTAAGAGGTCTGTAAGTGATTAAGAAATTGCAAATTCTCACAAATGCCTGTTGGATTAAAGTTGGGAGGAAAACGAAAGAAAGAAAGAAAGAAAGAAAGAAAGAAAGAAAGAAAGAAAGAAAGAAAGAAAAGCCTGAAGTGATGAAACTAATGGCATCTATTTCACCCAAAGACCCTACCACCCTTGATTAATGTGTTCTTTATCAAATTATTCTCCCCTCTCCCCACCCTCATTGGATTGGGGGTGTGACTCTTATAGATCAGCCAGTGCATATCTCCCTTAGAAGAGCTAGCAAATCAAATGCTGCTATTGATAATTAATTTAGGATTGGGAAAGTATGTTACTGAGTTATCTAGGGTTAGGGACTAACACAAAATTTGAAGGAGAGAGAGATATGATAAAGTAGCGTAAATGATGGGTAAGTAAAGGATTCCTCCTGGAAGAGAGAGGAGTCTGGAGCAGTGCTCGGTGGTCAGAAGGAGGAATTTTAGCACTGGAGACTTGAAAATGCAGTTGTTTTGAGAGATGATGAGATCTGAAAGAAGCAATGGCAGAAGAATGTTAAGTCATGTTCTATCAATGCCAATTTATTCTTCTTAAATGCCATGAGAATGATGGGTCAGAGACAAGGATAGAGAGGATTTGCTGTTTTATTTAGAAAATCATCCAGAGGGAAAGCACTTTGGAGGTTGACAGGGCCCAGCAATGAGGATTTTGAGACTGTTGTGTATGGAGACTGTGAAATCAGAAGGGAAAGGCTGTTGAGCCACAGTGGGGCAGTACAATACCAGATGAAGCAGTAATAACATAATACAATCTACCAACACTTTGAGTGTCAGGTAGAGGCAAAACAATAGATTACGTCTGTTTTAGATTTTATGGTTCAACTGGAAGGTATTTATTTTGCTATTTGGGGTAACAAAGAACATTTATAAATAAGATCAAAGAAGACACCATTGGGAATAGAGTATGCAGAAATTGCACAACTTATGTCCAGGGAGAATTTTGCTCAAGAGTGTTGCCTACCTCACAGGTGTTGTATTGTGCTTATCACTTTGAACTTCCATAGGGACTAGAGAGATATTCCAAGCCAAAGGTGTGGCTGAGTATAAATATGCTCTCCAAATTAAAAAATAATCGGGATCCCTGGGTGGCGCAGCGGTTTAGCGCCTGCCTTTGGCCCAGGGCGCGATCCTGGAGACCCGGGATCGAATCCCATGTCAGGCTCCCGGTGCATGGAGCCTGCTTCTCCCTCTGCCTATGTCTCTGCCTCTCTCTCTCTCTCTGTGACTATCATAAATAAATGAAAAAAAAAATAATCTTCACTTGGTGGCAGCACGTTATAGTTTTTATTTAACATGAGTCTTTAAATATATTTGTAGCATTTTGAATTACCTATGAAATCTTAAGAATTTGACATACAAACTGTCAAATATTTATTTTAAAATAAAAAATATTTATTAAAAATGTTATTTATTTAAAAAATAAATATTTAAAATATTTATTTTAAATATTATTTTAAAAATATTTATTTTAGAGATAGAGAGAAAGTGAGTGCAGTGGGGAGGAGCTGAGGGAAAGGGAGCAAGAGTCTGCAGCTGACTGCACTGAGCTCAGAGCCCTAGGCAGGGTGATCCATGACTCTGAGATAACGACACTGAGATCACCACCTGAGCCAAACCGAGAGCTTAATTGACTGTACCACCCAGGTGTCCCAAATTGGTATTTTCAACATGTGGATATCACACATTGCAATTTTCTTCTTTTATAGATGAATCTGTGTCCAGGACCACCAGATGTTGCATCCTATACAAAAGCTCCTGACCAACCAATCCATGTGCTCCAGCTCAGGCTACCCAGAGAAAGAACATTTTTTTTTTTTTAACTAATTTTTCAGGAGTACCTGGGTGGCTCAGTTGGTTAAGTGACTGACTCTTGATTTTGGTTCAGGTCATGATCTCAGGGCTGTGAGATTGAGCCCTGTGTCAGGCTCCATACTCAGTGAGGAGTCTGCTTGAGATTCTCTCTGACTTTCCCCACTGTGTGCACTCTCTCTCTCAAATAAATAAATAAATAAATAAATCTTAAAAAAAAAAAAAACCCAGATCTTTCAAAAGATAACATATTTATGAAATTTGTTCCAAGGTGCCTATAAGCTTATGGTTGACCAACATCTCTCATCCCATTAGCTTAGGCAGAATGAAAATGCTAAACAATAATTTTCCAATGTATTGTCTATAGTCAAGTATCACACTGGTGTATTTTTGGCATAAAGTCACTTGATTTAATAGCTGTCTCTGGCATACCATACTATATACCACATGATGGCAGGGGCCATGTATTTTATGTATTTTATTTCAGTTGTATGAACTGCAGATCAGAATAGGCCCTCACAAATAGTAGACTCTATGTAAATATGTTCAAGTAAATCAATAAGCAAAAATATTTTCTGTAATTACATATCCAGTATTCATATGTAAAAAGCTAACATATCCTCTTTCACTGGGCTTTAGGAAGACTTCCAGTGAATAGTTTTTCAGAAAGAGGACAATGGAAAGAAGTAACCAAGTTAAAGTCTTAGACATACCAAAAATGAGTGATAACAAAGAATTTAGGTAGTAAGAAGCTGTGCTAACTGGTTTCCAAATGAGGTAAGGAATATTACGCCAGGAACACACTGTATCTCAAAGGGTAAAACAATAACATCAAAGCTTGCTCCTCTGCATTACAAATGTCATTTGCATTTCAATGATACTACACTCCAAAGAATATGGTCTACTAAGTTTGTTAGATAAGCCATATGTGTTCTGTTTCAAATCACATAGTAATAAAAGTGATCTAGTTCTTTGATAGATTTGCATAATTCCCTAACTGGACTACCATTGATTCCCCTTAAGAAATGTATATAGACTCTATGAAAAATAGAGTTTCTAAAATCCAACTTCCTAGTGGATTGTGTTATTACTTTATAGGAAAATAATTTCTAGCTGTTTTCTTGTTATTCTCAGGAGTCTTTCCAGTTCCTTTATATATCTATCCTAAAATGTTCAATTTTCTCAAGCTCCTTAAAAATCGTTCATGCCTTTGTACTCATTTTGACTTGTTAATCTTGACCCAGTTTTCTCGTGGTCTCATATTTTTACCTTTTTAACTTTATTCCATCTCTCTCCTCTCCAAACCCCCTAAATAAATTCTATTTTTCAAGTCATCATACATCTATCTGTTTTTCTCATCAATCAGCTTTTCCATGAAATTCAGGAGGAATATTATTGAAGGGTTGCATGCATTATTTTTCTCTTAGGACACAAAGTTTCTAACAACGATTAATTCTTCTTATCATATGAAATAATTTATATTTTAGTGGCATTTCAAAATTAGAGCACAGGTTATGATTGCAATTCCAGAAATGTTCCAATTCTCAGTTTAAATTTATGTATTAATTCATCTATTCATTTTCTCAGTATACCACAGAGGTTGTGCATCTCTTTTACATTATATTGCTCCTAATTTTCTTTCTGGTAGGCCAGAGGCATTCACCTTTCCAACAGTGTGATCAGGAGATTAAGACTGTTACAAAAAAATGTAAAGACAAAGAATTGACATTCTAATTAGAATTTTACAATAGGTTACATGTAAAAGATTTCATTAAAGAATGCCAAGAACCAAACCCAGAGATCTCAGATCAAGATATTTCTTCTTTAATGTAAAGATTTTACCCTCCCATCAATGAGGATTAGGCTTTAGGACAGATTTGCTGTGCTCAGGAGTAAGGAGGGTGGAGAAAAAGAAGAGAGTGAAACTCTCTTTACAGAGCTGGGGGATTTTGAAAAAAATGAGAGAGGAAATAAAAGAGGCAGAAAATCAGACAAATGCGTCCTTTCTCCATGTCAAATGTGTTAGAAAGGCAATCTACAAATGCTAAAGGTGATAGCTCTTGACTGGAATAGCGTTTAGGACTCTGGGAGGGGTATGTGCCTCAACAGGCTGACTCTATGAGATCTTGAGGATGGGGGAAGGGGGAGACCACAGTGGCACAGTGTGGTCACAGAGGGGGCTGCCATTAAGCATCTTGAGTCACGCTTCCTTTCTGTGCAGCATGGAGAAAGTCTTATGTTCTAAGAAGGGACTTGAAAGGTGGGTGAATGGACAGTGGGCAGGTCTGCCATGTGCTCCACTTTGTTGAGGGATTGGTGGTTCTGTAGATGGATGATCTAGACCAGAGGCTCAATGGAGGATCTTATAGAGACACAAAGCGGTCTACAGTGTAAACAGGAGTCAAGAGGAGATCAATTCAGCCATTGATCACTACTAGACCCTAACAAATTCACCTTGTGAGTTACATCTTCCCCCAGAATGAGTCACATTGCTGACATGTTTAGTGATGATTAAGAGGACAAGGTTACCGGGTGAGGATTAAAGGAGTGAGAGCTCTGTATAAATTCTAGAATGACTTTAGTTCATAGGCACAAGGGCATGCTAAACCAACGTGCCTCCTGGGTAAGAGAAAGATCAAAGAAACCTGAAAGTCTGAACAACTCTCTTAAAATCACTAGAAAAGACTTAATTGTTCAAACTAAGTTTTAAACCAAATGGGTCAATTTTAAATTCTTTCCCCGAATGGAATTTAATTTGGGGTAAGAAGTGGAGAGCATCCAAGTAGCTATGAGAACTCTGCCACAAATATTGATTGCATCACAACGGATAAGTCATTTCGATACTGTATTAATTCACATTTTCATTTGGAAAAATACATGAGTTGGGCTTTATAGATTTCTAAGGTCTTTTCCAGTTGCTAGAGTCTATATGTATGAGTAGTCTGTCCTTTTTATATAGAGGACACCAATGTCCTATTGTTTTAATTTTTTTTTTATGATAGAATTAAACTGATGTATTGAGCTGGCCTATTTCAGCCATGCTTGTGACCACAGTCATCAATTTTGAAGACAGCTAACCAAATCAAAGAATGTTAGGTTACAGCTGTAAAATAGAACAGAGATGTCTAGTCTATAGAAATTGAACCTGTCACTTTGTGCTGATTAGTAAGATACTCCAGCCAACTGTAAGCTAATATTTCTCAGGGGCAGATTCATGAGCTTCTCATCGCCTCACCATGCTCACCATGCCCAAGACAGCTCCAGCTGGGTCACAGAAAATGTTCTTTCCAGAATATAGGAGTCTCCTATGTAAATCCATAATTTTCTATATCAGTTTCTATTAAATTTTTTTTAGTTACTTTCCTGATAATATTTTCCCCTATTGCTTAACATTCGACATTGATTAGGAATTTGGTAAATTTGGTAAATTTGGTAAATTCCTAATTTTCCTTCTGATTTTGTCACAAAAACCACCATCTTTGTGACATTTCTGGACTCTCTTGGCCTAGCTATCCATAGCTAAGACTTCTTCAGCTGTTTTTCTGGCTTCTAGTATCTGTCTCTGTTGCTGATATGTGTGTTCCAAAATATTAATGAATCCCCCTATTCACCTGAATTCCAGGAAGCTTAAATCACATTGCATTCTAAAATATTATCATCAGATAATGTTTATCCCCAAATCTGGCCACAAACACAAGTGTACTAATCTAGGACCTTCTTGAGGTCAGAAATGGCACCTTAGCCTCTATCTGTTATTGTTCCTGGTTTCTTGAGGTGTAGAGTACATGTTTTACAGATAAATTGATAGCTCTTTTTCCACATTCAGACCTCCTCTTAAAATTGAACTATCCTTGTTCATGGTCTTTCTGTGTTCTCTTTGATTTACCCATGTACCCCCTTGAATTCCAGTTTCTCACTTTCAAGGCAATCCTTTCTATTGAACATGAAAGGTCCATTCCACTAGAAACATATTTTTAGACAGTTTGTAGACATGGTCAATAATATGGGTTAACATTTAATAAATTCCAGAAAATGTTAGAAAATTACATTTTAAGTTACTTTATCACTGAGTTTTTTTTTTTCTCTCTAGTAGTTATGCACAGGTGAATATTACTTTCTTATTCTAAGTAGCAAAATTTAATGATATCATCATGTTCCCAACTATAATATGCTGTCGTTTTAAATTTTAAATAGGAAAAAGGGGGGCAAGATACACAAATCTTGAATGTGCAGAACTTTCCTTCCATAACTGAACCAGGGATAGAACATAAGTCAGTTTTATTCCTCACCTGGGAAAGCTAATATTACTTCCTCTGTATCCACTTTTGTTATATTCAGTAGAATAAATAATAAGAAAGTGACTCTATTTGTAAAGGAGAATGGTCCAGAAAACCTTGAATAGAAATTTCAAATAACATGGTAGTTACAAGCTGAGTGACTTATTTGTCATGGAATCAATAAAGCTATATGTGAGAGGTGATGGCAGAAAACTAGACAAAAATTGTATAATACAGCAATAGAAATACACCTGGAAATGCTAAGAAATGAATTTGGAACCTATTTCATTGCTTGAATGGAGTCTGTGTTCTGAATGATAAGAGAACGTTCCATTGTGTATTTTCTATCTGAATGATCTTTTGTAATTTAAACCACAAGAATATCATGTGAAACTGCCCAGCAGAGATTATGTTGTGCACTATGTGTATTCTGAAACAGGCCATGGGCTTGGAATTAGGAAAGTAATTGATAAATATAAAACTTCAGCATGACACATAATTTAATTTTCAAACGTTAAAATGGAAATCCAGCATCTCAGAGGTGCACTGCTATTTTAGCGGGTGTTTCTTTTTGTATCACAGCGCGATTGCAGATAGAGATGTGATTCTTTTTCTTCAAATTAAATAACTTCTTGATGCCCTTTTCTGAAAGATGCTGTTTTCTGACAAAGTCACTTTGCGCACGGCCACTTTAGGAATGAGCATTGCGGTGGTGCCTCAAATCCTGTAGACAGTTGATTTCCTTCTCAATTTATTTTGAGCAGCGGTTTTGTATTTAACCCCTGGGGTGAAATCTAGATTTCCACATATGAAGAAGATCCCACAAGTTTGTAATGAGTAAAGGCACTTGAAAATTATAACAAGTCAGAAAGGGATAAAGGTCACCACTTTATATTATAACTTTCCAAAGTAACTCCTTAGTTTGTCAAATATAAATAGGAAAACCTGTCTCCATATCCACACCGTCTTTTTATGTTGGTTAAGGACTAAGAAGTCTGACTGCATTCTCTCTCTTTCTATCAGGGAAGAGACTTAAAGGAAGCAGCATGCAGTATAACTACAATTGCATAGTCTCAATATATACTCATATACTCTACATATGTGTGTGAAGAGTATGTGCAATGTGTGTACAGACACACATACTTCTCAGGCCACTTCAATCTTGACAGCCGAATATTTTTTGAGAGTTGGAAATCAGTCACAACCCATCAAAATTGGCATTCTGGAAAGAAAAAAGCACAGATGTAACATTAAAAGCTCTGGCTCTACATTCTATACCATCTATGCTATATTAGAAATTAGTTTTGCTAATTCAGTATGCAGTAGCACATCTATCTATCTATCATCTATATACATCTTTATAAGTTTCTTCATTACATATTTGATCATTTTTAATATGGTGGTAAAAGGTGATTTCACGAGAAATATTTTTATGTGAAATTATTGACAAACTATCATGAAAACAAATGTGAGAAGGGAACATTACATTACAGGTGATATCATTAAGGATGCTTACCTTAAGTGATGGCTCTGACAATGAATAGGTTAAAAAAAAACAAATTAAAATCAGCCACGAATATGTGGGGTTTATTCCAATAATACTAAGTATAACTCAATATTAGTACCTTTGTCAATGCAATTAATCACATCTCTAAGACTAAGAAGAAAACTCAGCTCCACCTCCAAATTGGAAAGGGATTTGGTAAACTTTAACATTTATTCCTTATTTTTAAGTTGGCTAAGTAGGAACAGAAAGATATTTCTTGAATTTCAACAAGCCAGTAGTGGGATCTCTCTTTTACTGGGCCATCCTTCTTCACACTCTGCCCTCAACTGCACATCTGGCCTGTACTAACTCTTGAAAACCTCTCAAACTTGCCCATCCCTCAGCTCCACTGCTACTACTTAGCTTTGTCTCCCATTATCTCTCATTTAGACTATCATCTCCTCATTCTTCCTTCTGCTTTTCTCCCTTTTCACAGTGCTGTCACAGTAATCGTTCTAAAATACAGCTCTTATTTATTTCCCTACTTAAAAAAAATTCAGGGCTTCTCTGCACCTGCTGAAGCAATATACCTGCTACACCTTCCATGTTTTGGTTCCTGACAAACACTCAGCCTGTACCTTTTACCTTTGTCCCATTCACAGTAAAAGTTTTGACTTTGCCCAGCTGATTTTCTGAATGACAGCTCTCTCACAACTTGTGACACTTTTCATGTATTGTAACTGTGGTTTGGAATGCTTTTCCTACTGTATTCATCCTCAAAGAATCAAGATTTAATGTGAGCATCAATTCCCTTGAGAAGTCTATTCAATCCTTGAATTCAAGGTTCTAACTAGAACCTACTCCACGATTCCAGATTCCTCTTCGAGGCAGTTATCTAGCACCATTCATTGTATGATGCATGGTGGTAATATCTCCTTGAGATGGGAATTATATTTCATTGAGAAAGGGGTTATATTTCATTCAGTTTTGTATCCTCAGGACCTGCACTGTGTCTAGGAAATAATAGGCACATATTAAGTATGTGTAGAAAGAACCAACAATTTTTTTTTTCTGGAGATGTATATCTCAAGCCTTCACTATAAGGCTCACCTAGGAAGCACTTAGGAACCATCACCTAGGAATATAGTATTCCGTATAGAGCTTCAATCCGTGGACATATTTCCTAGGTGCCTACAATCTACCTTAAATTCAGAACATTACACTTTTGGGTTCCTAAACCTATATTCTGAACCTATAAAGGAAAATTACCTGGTGTCACTTTGATCCCTGGTGCTGGTTATTTCAACCAAGATATGCCTTAAAGGGTCTTCTGGGTGGCTCAGTTGTTTGAGCGGCCGACTCTTGATTTCAGTTTCGGTCATGATCTCAGGTTCCTGGGATCAAGCCTCCAGCTGGGCTCCCAGCTCAGTGGGGAGTCTGCTTGAGTATTGTCTCCTTTCCCTCCGTACTTTCCCCTGCTCTCTAAGATAAATAGATACATCTTGTTAAAAAGTATGCCTTAAAGATGATCTCCCTGCCATATTCATAATCCCCATACAGCACCAAAAAGGGACAAACAGAATGCCACTACCAGTTATCTCTCCTATCCACATCCTCCACAAGTTTTTAGCTCATTTGACTTCAATATCTTATCCCTCTCTGTAAAATGCTTTCTCTCTTCACCAGCATCACTGTACTCTCTTAACTCTTCTCTTATTTCCCTGATTTCTCCTGGTTTAGATGTCTTCATCTGTCCATGCTTCAACTAATGTCTGTTTTTCGAAATTCTGTCTTTAGCCATCGTTTCTTTTTAATCTCTGTTTAAGAATAAACTTAGTCTTGTATGTGGTTTTTTTTTGGTTATTATAATTATTTGTTATTATAATTCTTTTTATTTGTTATTATAATTATTTTTTTTTACTGAAAACGTATTTCTAGATGGGATATCCTTCCTATTTTCCAGGATGATCTATTTAATCGAAACTAGTTTCAAAAATATCTTAATAGTACCCCAAACTAAACACGTTCAAACATTTTTGTCTTTTCTACAAATATGTTCCTATTTCTGTGTTTCCTAACGTTGTTAGAGACACTGTCTTTCAAGGAACCTTGAAAGAAAACTTCAGGGTTATTCATACCTTCTTATATTTCTCATCCACATCGTCAATAAATAAACCACCATACTGCAAAGTACTGTGAAGGGTCTGAGATTCATGTCATATCTACAAATTAAGAAGATAGCCGGGGATAATTTGATGGATGCTGACAAAAGATCCCAGAGTCAGAAATAAAGGACTTTCTTCAGAAGGGCACAGTGGGCAGCATGAGCTTCATGTTCACATCAGTTCCCTTTGACTCTGCAGAGCCATGGGTGTGGTGCAGAGGATATCCACGTGGGTGCTATGCATGCAATGGGTTTGTTTCACAGCTGAGGAACACCGACCTTATGCAGCCCAAATCTTTTATAAGCAGGGGATCTGCAAGCAAAACAACCAAACCTTTGCCATGTAGGGAGACATCTCTATCTTCCAAGAAGGTAGAAGATAAAAACATCCTTGAAAGATAGGGACAAAGGAAGTATCTCTATTCCTAAACATGCAAAAACCTAAGAAACCCATGAAAGATTGTCTCCCAGTACCTGTCCCTTCTATTGCATCTTCTTTGTCTCTTAATGATGTTCTAGTGACATTCATTCATTCTTTCAGAAGTTTTTGATGGTACTAAGGTGCATACAGATTCTGGTACTATATGTAGTCTCTTCTAATACGACTTGATACTAATGTTCTAGATTCTTTTTCTTTTAGATTCCAGTAGTTTTGACTTTCCTGTGAACAGTTCATGCACATTTAGGCCTCGGAAGCTTTGATCATGCTGCAAGCCCAGCCTGAAATCCTTTAACTCTTTACCTATGTAAAACCTTATAATATCACAATACTATGCCATTGCTTCCTTAAAGCCTCCTTGCAAGTACACACTGTGTCTTGCTCGTCATCTTTTCCCTTGGTTGTAAAATCATTTCTAGCTATGTTATCTTCATACTCACAATCCAATCCAATCTATTTTTTTTAATTTATTTATTCATGAGAGACACAGAGAGAAAGGCAGACACAAAGGCAGAGAGAGACGCAGGCTCCACGCAGGGAGCCCGATGTGGGACTCAATCCCGAGACTCCAGGATCACACCTTGAGCCAAAGGCAGGAGCCCAACCACTAAGCCACCCAGGCATCCCCCCTCCAATCTTTATAGTCTTCCACTTTTTCTACCCATCTAGTTAACTTGCCTTTGCCTGTCTACATATTTCAGTAATTCTCTTCATCTACATGAATTGATGAAGCAGGCTCATTTTCTTACAGCCTTAGACTCCACCTGACTGGCTTCCTTTTGGACCTGTGATTTGGGCTGATCCAGCAACCAATTCTGCTCTACACTACTTTGCCTACTGTACAGTTGAGTCCTAGAACTAGGTTTGTGACCCTATAAATCTAGAAATAAATCATAGATGCCTCATAATCTTATCATCTGCTATTTTTGATCTAACACATATTTTTATATAGATATATGTTATCTTGACAATTAAATGAAAAGATAAGCATCAAAAAATCATGTATGCTGAAACTGCAAATACTAAAGAAATGTTTTGATAATCATAAAGAAAGATGATACATAACCTTCTCAGTATAGCCTGTGTCAATCAAGTATGTGTAGGAGGAGATTTATTGCAATTAAATAATTTAAAATATTATATATAATTACGGTTAATTGAGCAAAAATATAATAGGATTCAAGGGAAAAGAGCAAAGGAAAAATCAGCATAAAATAAAACATATCTGCTGATCTGAACTCATGAAGGAAATTAAATCAGCTCTAAATTTATTTAGTTTCTTATCTCAATTTAATATCTATTTTTATTATTTTTATAGGATGTATTAAAAGGATGAGATTTCTTAAAAATCATAGGCTATGTTTCTTTATCTCCCTTAAAAAGTCAAACTTGTAAAAGGTGGTCAATAAATGCTCTTTGCTGCATTAAAAACATAGAAGCTAAAAAACAAGCCCAAAATCTGTCACCTTAAAATGCTACTGTTCTTTCATTAATATACAATGCTAAATCTGTAAAGGGAATGATTGAAAGATTAGTTAGGATAAATGTAAGTTATTTTAGTGTATTAAAAATCTCTTGAAACAGTTTGATGTCAATCAACAAAATAAAAAAAAACATAACTAACATTAAAATAGAGGTTATTAAAAATCAAAACTCAGTTGAGTGGCTCAGTTGGTTGAGCGACTGCCTTCAGCTCAGGTCATGATCCCACAGTTCTAGAATTGAGTGCTAGCTGCATCGGCTCCCTGCTCAGCGGGAGTCTGCTTTTCCCTCTCCCTCTGCGCCCGCCCCCCCCTCGCCCCATGTGCACACGCACCACCTATTGTCCCTCTTTCTCTCTCAAATAAATAAATAAATAAATAAATAAATAAATAAATAAATAAAATATTAAAAAACAAAAGTAGGATACATATGATCAAAAGGAATATTTGCTATAGAAGGAAAATGGGTGACACATGAAAGAAATAATGAAAACAGAAAACATGTGGATATTGGAGATCACAAAGTATCTTGCCAAAATGTTCTTCACATGTATTTGTACAAAATAAAAGGCATAATATATGCCTTTTGAGTATATGAAAAGAAATGCCTACCATATCCTTGCTTTTGTAACCAGAGTAATTTCCCCAGTTTCTGCTAGGATAGTGGGGTGGTATCTTAGCACAAGATAAAGAGCAGTGATAGTTTTCTGCTGGCCACTCTGGCACTCGGATTAGGTATGTTACTATTCTTCACGAAGTATGTGATATCAAATAGGCTTCTAATGGTTGTAGATGATCTCACATTGCCCTGCTGGCCAACAGAGTATCCTTTCTGCCAGTGACTGAAAGAGGATCTGTTTCACCTGTTTAGGTGAGTCAAGAGTTAAGTAGCCAGAGTCAGTGTTTCCCTTCCTCTAGCTTCCTTCTTTCCCAGATCCTGCCAACTATCCTCATCTTCCAGCACAATTTTCCATAAATTTTAAAACTGTGCCACTCAAGGGAGCTGTTGGGAGTAACTGGAATCACAAAAGAGATTTACCTGGCATCATATCAGCTAAGCATCCAGCTCTGACTTCCTCTTCTTGGCTGCATTCACTTTAAGAATTTAATTAGTGCGTTCCTACTCCAGTTGAAGTTATCTTTCTTTCCCTCTGGAAGCTTTTCCTATAATAATTCATTTCTTATAAAATCCAAATCAGTGGTTCACTAGATTCCTTCAAAATTGAAGACCCTGGGATTTTCTTAGCTCTGTGAGGCCTAGGCAGGAAATGGACACATTTGCTCAAAGAAAATGAAATATTCATATTTGATGAGAGAAAAAGCAACGATTCAATTTACAAAAACAAGGTTAGGCTTTTTTCCCCTTCATAATATTACTTTATTGATATTTATTTCTAATGATTTTATGTAAAAATGTACACTAAGACAAACACAGAGTGAGAAAATTCAGAGTTCCTACCCTATTGTCATTGGCTAGAGATGATTGGCTTTATTCCTAAATCAAATAATGAAGTCTCCGAATAACAATGTGTTACCTAGCCTAGAAATAGTCACTTAAGGAAGGTCTTTAATAAAATCTCATTTTAGTCCTTTATTCATATTTCTTTGCAGAACCTGACTATGTACATTTAATTGGGCTTTTAAAATATTTTCCTGAGATTAATGCAAGCCTATGAAATTTCTCCTCAAGTCCAGCTTTATTTATTCATTATATTGATTATCTTTTAAAATCATTTTCATACTTGATTTTGAAAACTATTGATATACCCTGGTTGGAATATTCTGTTTCTAAATGATAAATCAAACTGCTGATGTAATTGGATTACTGTCTATGTAGTAACAGGCCATTAATAAATTGATGAATGAATTGAAATAAACTAATCTTAATTCTACTCATGAATCTTTTCCCAACCATCTTTACATTATTTGGAATAGAATTTAGATAGATTTCTCAGTAGCTCCATAGATAGATGGATAGACAAAGGGTTCGCCATGCATAAACTGGCCTATGCCTCTAATAAAATGTTCAATTTATAAACAAAATATATATGAAGAGCACAGCATTATTCTTGTGATTATGAAGTAAATTCTGATGATATTCTTTCTGTCTTAATTACTATAGCTCAACTTAGTGGCTTGGGGAAAAATGAATTTCTTAGAAAATATATCAATATTTTGTATTACAATGTGCCATCATTTTATTGCTGATCTGAATGGCTGCATAGACTTCCCCAAGGAAGAAGTCATCTTTTTCACAGCATGCTTTACTTTACTGGAAACCTTGATTTCAAACATAGGTAGTGGTAAAGCAGAGTTCTCAAAAGTTATAGTTGATCCAGACTTTTCTTAGACTCAAGTTTTTGAGAGAAAAACAAGAAACCCTGAAAGCTGTCATTTGCCAGGGAATCATTTTAGGCAACTATTCCTAAGTGCCTACTACCTAGTATGTTTAATGTTCCATAAGAAGGGATAAGTCAAAGGCAAGGCTCTAAGGAACATATATATATTCAATGACACTATATGAACATCCCATGTACAGATTTTATACTGGACCTGAGATATGTAAAAGAGTAAGTCAGAGGATTCCTATGCTCTAATGGAGCCCACAATAACAGACGATGAGATGAACCTTGAACAAATTATTATACAAACTATTATTTAATGGTGATTATAATAAGCTTAGCATGCTGTGAGAAGGTAACATATGCACCCCACTGTGGCCTGCAGGTATTGAAGTCTTTCTAAAGAAGGAGGATTTAAGTTGAGTCGGAGCTGAAGGAGTCCAACTGACCAAAGTGGTGACTGAATCAGCTAGCATGAAATTAAGAGTGATTTTTATAGTACAGCTCGTGCATATTTTAAAGACAGCTTTTCAAAAATTAGCAACCTCCAATCATTTGAAAATGTAGAATGGCATGACTTCATATGATTAAAGACCAGATGGGAAAGCAATTGAGTGATAAACATTGGAATCATCAACAAAAGAAGAGCTTGAGTTGATTCTAAAGGCTAAGTAGTTTTGGGGGTAGATGAAATAAGGGGAACAGCCTGTCTCATTCCACCCATTCAGTGCCCCACCAATGTTTAGACAGGACCTGATATGTTCCAGCTACTGTGGTAGGATTACAAAGCACAATAAAAACACCAATCCGCTACCTTTAAAGTGCTCATAGCCCAGGAGGGTAGACAGATATATTTCAAAAAACATCAACACAAAATAAGTAACCTTGACAGAGATGTGGCCACAGCCCTGACAAGAGAGTGAATATGTGTACAAAGAAGTTAGAGAATGAGTCATGGAGGAAATGATGATATAATAACTAAAGATTACCCTAAGTGCTTACTGTGTGCCAGTAATTGCTCTAACTCAATTATTAACTCAGTGAAACTTCACTCAACATTATGAGTAGAGATCGCTATGGGGTCCCATTAAGAAATGAGAAGACTAAAACACACAGAAGTAAAGGAGCTTGCCCAAGGCCATGCAAACCATAAATGGTGAAGACAGGATTCAATCACAGAGTCTGACTCCAAATACTCAACCATTATTCCTGTTCAGTTAAAATCGTCATTTTTGCATGGGGAATGAAGCAGGATGCTATTGCATGTGTGAGAGCAGCTGGCATCCACCCTACCCCAGGTAGTGTGAGCACCCTTGAGACCAACAAATTTCAGGCTCTGTTTCTCAGCTTTCTAGACTTGGAAAATCAACCTAATTTGTCCATACCAAGGTAATCTGGCACAGAGGTTAAATAATGCTGATTGGTTATACTATAATAACTAACCTGGAGCCGCCGTGCACATTCAAGAACAGAGTTTGAAGTCAGACACAATGGTGGCTGAATCTTTCTTCACCTTGCAGTAACTGCTTGTCCTTGACCAACATATGGCATATCTCAGTCCCTCATTTTTCTTATTTGTAAAATGAAAATAATACTAAACTACTGGGGGATCCCTGAGTGGCTCAGCGGTTTGGCACCTGCCTACGGCCCAGGGCATGATCCTGGAGTCCTGGGATCAAGTCCCACATTGGGCTCCCTGCATAGAGCCTGCTTCTCCCTCTGCCTGCGTCTCTGCCTCTCTCTCTCTCTCTTTCTGTCTCTATCTCAATCTGTCTCTCATGAATAAATAAATAAAATATTTTAAAAAAATACTAAACTACTGGATTCTTGTGATGCAAGTGTATGTTTGTTAGGGAGGGTTGGCATATAAAGCAATTGCTCAAGTGCCTGGAATAGAGTGAGAAATCTGTAATCAGGATGGTAATGATATATCTGTTATAATTGAAATATAGCTGACAAAGTGTTGATCAGAACAAAGCTCCTTCTGGATATTGTAGGCAGTCCACTGCCACTGTTAACCTATTTTTGCAAGTTTCTGTGGGGCAGATACTATTTCCAGTGGGGCAAAAAACCCTGCAGAATAGAGAAGTGAAGGAACTTCTAGTTCTTTCTTGATCATTGTCACTCCTTTCTAAGTGACTCATTATTCCTTTAAATATTAAATATTATGCCTGGATATTGTAGGCAGCTCGTTGTCACTGTTAACCTGTTTTTCCAGTTTCTATGGGGCAGATACTATTTTCCAATGGGGGGATAAACCTGAAGAATAGAGATGAAGAAAGTTCTAGTTCTTGATCATTGCCCCCCCTTTCTGAATGACTCATTATTCCTTTAAATATGTAAAGAAGTAAGATCCAGTGACAGTCTTCTGAAACTGAGAGCTGGCCCGGCTCATTTACATGAGTGCAAATATCTGCTTTGACTCATGTCCGATGGTTCAGTGTTCATGGTTACTGACTACGTGTGAAGTGAAAGAGAAAGCTGAGAATGTCACTAAGGTTTTTATTTTTGGTGGTTGGTTCTGTGATGATGCCAGTAACCTAGGAAACTTAGGGTGCTAAGTGATTTAATAAATAAAGTTCTACATATACGGACTTAAAATGTAATTATAAATTAAAGCTGGCCTAGTCATTCCTACCATTAGGTATATGAACATGTAAAATTTTATGTAGTCTTTTGCAAATATAGCTGCAAATATGATTGCAAAAAATATAAAGTAATTCCATTGATGACTACATAATGCATGATATATGCTACTTTACCTTTCCAAATCTTTTCTCATGCTTCGAGGCAAACATCACTAAGTTAGGTGACAATGCATCTGGAACATAAGTGACAATCCAACACGTGTTAAAATATCAGGATCACTCTGGTCCTCTCAGCCTCTCTTCTCTCTAGGCCATTGGCCACTGGTGACCTGACGAACTTCAATGTGGATGACGACTAACTCTGTGAAGATACAACCCAACAGCACTTGTTTACTGAATGCTTCAACTCTCACCTTGTCTCTGGGCTTCCTTGTTAATGCCGCTATTGATGCAGGTCTCTCCATGTGCCCACACATATATCTCAAGACACCTATGAAGCAAACCTTTGATACGTGGGAGATGAGGATTCATAGATAAAACCTGCCTGTCTTCCCAGAAGGAACAGTCTTTGTTCTGAGAAGTAGTCACTTCTTCGGGAATAATGTGTCTACAGACCAAGCAATCATTAAAGACTGACAGCAAGTGGCACCCTGCATCCAGGGGTTGGCCCTTTCTCCTCCTCACACTCTTATGTCCTGGAGTTACACTCTTTAATATCACATCTTGGTAGTAGTACACACACCTTTGCTTCAGGATTTGCTTTCTATGGGTATCATGTTAAGATGGTAAACCTCCATGTATGGAAATTATTATACATCCCTCTATGGCAAGATCTCTTTCTCTCTTTCTTTGTAATAGCTGGCTATGTATCACTATTTTCTTTTTGATGAGTTCTTAGATTTTTTTCCTACTTCATTAAAATGACAAATGATGTTTTATATTTGTCATAGCAGCACATCTGTTGTGCTTTAAGGTAGATTCTGGAGGTGAAACTCTAAGTTCAAATGGTGGGCAAATTTTCACTTTCATCCCCTAATATGCCCATAAGAACTTGCCTTGTAAACTCCATAAAACTGGTATTATCAATATTAGTAAACAATTATTAATTTAAATCAGTCAATAAAAAGTGGATGCTAGATATGTGACTGTGGTTTTAATTTGATTTCTCCAATTACTAGTGAGATGGAACATATTATTGAATATCCATTGACCATTCCATTGGATTGTTGTTCTTGTTGTTTCCTCCTCATTGAATGGGCTACCCCTTTACACTTTATCTACTGAATTTATGCTCAGCTTTATTTTTCATGGTGGTTTTGTGGAAGGTTTTTTATATAATATGAAATGTATTCTTGTACCTCATAGATGTTTTTCACTCATATTTTAACTTTGTTTATGGTATCTTCATCAATCTAAATGATAAATTTGCTTATGCAAACATATTTATTCATTCTTTTGAATTTTATCTTCTTTCTTCAAGAATTTTCCCACTCATGTTTTATTAAAAATAAAAAAAACTTCCACTAAGTAAATGTAATTTTGCTGGTACATTTGACACTCAAATCCATACCTAATGTTTTCATATGGGATGTAAGGAAGAAATTACATTTTTTCTCTCAAATTAAGAGACAGTTTTTAAATATTCTTTATTAAATAATTACTTTTCCATAGATTTGAAACTCTGTGTTTATCCTAAGCTTGCTTGATTGTCCCACTCTTTTTTTTTTCTTTGCTGGGCCCTATGTTTTGAATTCACTTGTAACTGCGTTGTTATGTTACAGTGTCTAGACTAGTAAAGAATTATTGGATATTTTTATAACTAACAAGGTATATACTATCTATTCTTCTTTTTAAAAAAAGTTGGCCATTCTGTTGTATTTATCTTCCAATATAAAACTTCAGTTCATTTTGTTATTATATTAAAGAAATTCAGCTAGACTTTTGATTGTGCTTTCATTTAATTTATAACCTAATTTGGGGAGGGCTGACATGTTCACTATTTTGAGTCTTCTAATCCAAAAGTACAATTTATTTCTAGAAAACTATTCGGGTATTATTTTACACAATTAAGTAAAATCAAAAAAATGATGTTAACATTAGTATTTCCATTTTTTTTAGGATTTAGGATTTCCCTTTTGAATTTTATTATTTTATTGTTTTGACTGCAATATTGCAATACATTTTTGAGATATGAAAGCTCATAATATTTTTATATTGGTCATGAATTTGGTAATTTATTGATTTCTCTTTTTTGCCATAGCTTTTTCAATTGACTTTTTAATTTTATCTCCTCACGTTCAATTTGAGGACTTTTTCTTTTTTCTTTTGGAATATTTAGGATCAATTAGGGATATTTAAAACTAACAATAATGGTGCATATCCTTGTTTTGTTTCTTATGTTAATGGGAATATTCTATTTCCCCATTGTGTTTAGTATTTCTTTTAGGATTGACTTTTATACATTGGAAGAAATTTCTTTATATTACCAGTTTGATAAGAGTTATATTTCTTTTTAAAAAATTCAGGAATGAGGGGCACCTGGGTGGCTCAGTCAGTTAAGCGACCGACTCTTGATTTTGGCTCAGGTCATCATCTCAGGGTTGTGAGATGAACTTTGTGTCGGGCTCATGCTGAGTGTGGAACCTGTTTAAGATTCTCTCTCCCTCTCCCTTGGCCCCTCCCCCAACTCATTCTCTCTTTCTAAATAAATAAATAAAGCAGGAATGTAATGTTCACTTTAAGCTGACTACAACATACCCAGGTAGTAATGTTAAATACTAGTTGTAAATATATATTTCCAGATCAAGTATTCTTAGCAGAAGATAATAAAGAATTAGCAAGATTCATAAAATGAATGGATACTGAAGATATGCAAGTGAAGAGAATCTAGAAATCATGAAGGAAACAAATTGAATTTTCTTTGTTTCCATTGACCATCATACATACTGCCTTTTTAGCATATATACTATTATATTGTAATTACTTATTGTTAATTTCACTTACATTCTGAAACAGTCGGACCATTCCTCACTAACTTTTTTCTGGTGTCAAGTACCAGGACTGATAGAGTAGCCATTCAATAAGTGTTTTTTTTTTTGAAGGAACAGAAAGAGAAGGAACAGCCAGAAGTTTCCAGGAAATCTAGGAGAAAATTCTGGCTGAATGGTAGTATCGCAGCAAGTAAGCTGAAAGAGGAGTCTATGGATTTAAAGTTGGAGAACTTTTGTGACCTTAAGAAGATTAATTTCAGTGAAGTGATAGATGTGGCAACTACAAAGTAATGGCATGAGAAATTCACAAGAAGGGAGGACTTGGAAAATGGTGGAAGTGGTAGTGTTTCAAAAAAATTGAATTACACCAAAAAGAAAGAAAGGATGTTTAGCTTGTGAGAGAGACTGTTTTATTGCTACTATTTCAAGGGGAGAAATGCTAAGTTTTGTGTAATAGACAAGAGCTCTTGAAGGAGTTTAAATTTGATGGTATTTATCCTCTACTTGAAGCAAGGACAACTGAGTTTCACAAAATGTATAAATTCTGATTTATTTTTAAAATTTGTTACTAATACTTTAAATAGATCCATTTGTTTAATTTTTTCATTTATGGAGAAAAAGATTTTTGGTATCTTATTTTAGGGTGGTCAGAGAAATATAGATATACTATAGTAATTAATAAAGACATTTGGAGACTTGGTTTCTTGGGAAGAAAAACCTAGAAAAATAATGAAAAATCATTTTCCATTTACTGATCATAGCAGATTTCAGGGCTGGGTCATCCAAAACAATTTGATACATCTGGGAAAGAACATTCAATCTCCTTTTGCATAATGTTTGGAGTAAGCTTTTGTACATGATGAAATGTGAGTCTGTACAAAAGTTTTTATTATTCAAAACTGCCTTCCTTGCAGAATATGTCATCTGGATGTTTACATCAGAATTTGTATTTTATTCTCTTCATTTTGGGTTCAGCATGAGCTGATGAAAGAACAACCAGGTCAGCAGTTTTGTCACCAAAGAACCACAAAAAGAGCATTCAAACTGTACTTCGCCCCCTCCTTGATTGTATTTGAGGGTTGTAAAGAAGATGCTTTTCACTTAAAAATTTGATGCAATTAACCAGCTTTAAATTTGTTCACATCAGCAAATCTTATATTTGAGTGATCTAAATGATTGCTGACACAACTGTCAGCTTACGAATGAAGAGCTTATCTTAGTGGATAAAAAGGTACATATGATTGCTGTTTAAATTGGAGAGACTAGCTTATAACTTACAACAGCTCCCAGTAAATTATTAAGTTGGTGTATGTCTCTAAGAAATAGCTGTAAGCTGACATCAAGATAATCAAATCAGAAAGAACTAATGAAACATTTTCCTTCAATCTTCCAGAATTGTTTTAATTCCTTGAAAATATACATTAATGCCTTTGTTCCATATAGTTTGCCTACGTAACACATAGTTTCACCCATTCAATTTTCAATTTACAGGTTAGACTCACTCCCTTTGAGATGATTGCACTTCCACTGTGTGTATCACCTTGGCTATAGCTTGTCTATTCACATGGTGATGTGGCAAAAACTGAATCCACTATGGAGTTGTGTGAACATGCATATAAATACCTACTGCACCAGCTACTTGCAGTGGGTCCTGGACCCAAGAGCTGATTTCCTGAGCCTCCATTTCCTCACCAATACCACAGAAATAAGGCTAATCACTTTTTGGCATTGTTAAATTGAATTAGAAAATGTGTATTAACTGCACAGGGTGATAATTAGTGCTAACAATCCTGGAGTGCTTGCTGCATCTTGAAAAGCTTTCCTTGTCCAGTTCCACTTAATCCTCACAATAACCACGTGAGGTAGGAGCTCTTATTATCTAGTGAAGAAAGACATATTTACGAATATTAGATTGCCTTATTCCTCTCAAAATTACCATTTACTTCTTTTACTGTATTTCCAAACTATGCTTTAAAAAATTGTTTTCCATATCTATAAATTGCATGCTAGGAAACCTGAATAAGGGTCTAAGGAGAAACATACCCTCTGTAATTTCATCTTAAGGGAATTAGTTTAATTACCCGTGAATATAGAGATTGTGTCATTTCTGATGTATACACTGAACTGGCTCATTCATACAGTTTGCTTTATTGTATGCTTGGTGTGTTATTGTCACTTGGGGGATACAACAAGAAACAAGGCAATTGCAGTCTCTGCTCTCACGTAGCTTATACTCTAGAGGGGGAGACACTTAAGGAATCATAAAAAAAAAAAAAGCAACAGAATTACAGACAATTGCAATAAAAATGTAGGAGACCAGAAGAAGGGGGACTAGGAAAAGCTAAAAAGATTGCAGAGAAGCAGAATTCCAAAGGCATTAGACAGAATAAATTAGGTGACCCTCTGGATGTTATCATCATCTCCATCAGATTTCAATAGCTTGAATGTAGAAATGATCAGAAAGATGATTGGTTGTTACTATTATATCAGATAGAAAACTTCTGGCTAAATGTTATAGAAAATCTAATATAAAGTGGCCTATATGTGGGGACATTTTTCAAGTCACATGTCAAGAAATTGAGAAAGAGATTCCATTGCTGATTAATTCAATGGCCCAAGGTTGTCATTCAAATTCCAGGTTTTGTTTCTTCTTTTAATCTCTGCTTCTGGCCTGTTGGCTTAAGCCAACACCCCTCATGTTTACAAAAGTTCCGCAGCAGTTCTAAACTCTGCATTTGTATAAAACAGATTTGATAAAATATTTATACTAATGCAAGCCGAGGGTAAGTGCAGTTAAGGACCAGTTTGAATACAATGGCCATGAGAATTCTACATTAGAAAGAGAAAAGTGGTGAAATGGTGTACACTTGTGTAGTCTTACTACACACCACACAGCCATTTAATCCTCACGGCAACCCTGTACAATAGACATTTTATTATCTCCTTTGTTTAGATGAGGAAAATGAAGCACCAAGAAATTGAATATTTTGTCTCTTGCCACTCAGCTGACAAGCTATGGGGCCAGAATTGAACTCCATAGGTCCCTGGATCCTGAACGTTATGCTAACATGAGGAAAGGGTCCTGGTTTGTTATTATGTGAATTGATATGTGGTATTCATTTGTTCATTTTTGTACAATTATTTATTTACCATTACTTCTTTATTTGTTAATTTAAAATATTTATTCAGTACTTACTCTGTGCTAGGCATGCACTTGTCTTTCCAGTTGCATTGAGGTACAAATAAACTGAGTCCTATCCGCTCAAGTAAGAAAGATAAACATTATATAAATATAAACACGTGTGTGTGTGTGTGTGTGTATGTGTGTGTGTGTGTTATGAAGTTTATAAAGCTATGAAGGCATGTGGTAAGGGACCTAATCTGGTATCAGGAAAGACTTCCTGGAGAAACTGTCATTGGAACTGAGGTCTGAGGACATGTGATATAATTAGGTAAACTGTGAGGAACAGTCTGTTCCAGGCAGAGGGTAATAGCATATCTCCTTTTACTGGAAAATTCTGACTTAAGAGTTAACGTAGCATGCCTACAGGGAAATATCTATAGCAGTAGTGCACCCAGGCATGGTCAAAACCCCATGCCAAAATGGGGAGGGGGGGCTCTCTGTAGATACAGTGCTGACACCTTCACATAAAAGAAACTAGTGAATGTTGATGCTCATTTCTATTTCAAAGTATATCAAAGATCTAGTGAGACTGAAACTAAATAAAAAACATTGGAATCCCTTCAAATGTGGGACAGTCCTCAGATTTATTCTTGAAACAACATCCATACCATTGAGAGAGTCAGGGGAGGCAGAGAGAGGCTTTCTCAGGGATGTCACCTAAATCACGTACCTGAAACTTCCACTTGTGTGCTGTCTCTATCTTCCCTTTTCTGAATTTCCTGGACCTCCAAAGGGATAATGCATTACATGTTGTAGTTGTCAATGGCATGATAATGTATAATGCTGCTTGCTTTTTAAAATTTATTAAATACGGGCCTTTTACTCTATAAAAGATTTGACAATGACCCACATCAACCACTCAAAAAATCTAGTTCAGAGTTGCCTGGGTGGCTCAGTTGGTGAAGTGTCCAACTCTTGATTTTGGCTTAGGTCATGATCTCAGGATCATGAGATGGAGCCCCATGCTGAATCCCATATTGGGTGTGGACCCTGCTTAGAATTCTCTTTCTCTCTTTCTTTCTCTCTTTCTGTCTCTCTCTCTCTCTCTTGCCCTCTGCCCTCTCCCCTTCTAAAAAAATCTAATTCAAAAATCCTCCTTGATCATGGGGAGCCCAGGTAGGTGGCTCAGTGGTTTAGTGCTGCCTTCAGTTCAGGGTGTGATCCTCGAGACCCAAGATCGAGTCCCACGTTGGGCTCCCTGCATGGAGCCTGCTTCTCCCTCTGCCTGTGTCACTGCCTCTCTCTCTCTGTGTTTTTCATGAATAAATAAATAAAATCTTTAAAAAAATCCTCCTTGATCAAAAACTGGTGCTGAAACAACTAATATCTATATGCAAAAAAAAAAATAGTTAATCTAAACACAGACCTTATACCATTCGCAAAACTCAGAAAGAGGACCTAGATCTAAGACACAATATGAGAAAGTTCGTAGAAGATAACATAGTTGAGAAAACCAAGATGACTTTCAGTATGGGGATACTTTTTAGATATGACACCAAAGACACAATCCATAGAGGAAATAACTGATAAGATAAATTTCATTAAAATTACAAACATCGGGATCCCTGGGTGGCGCAGCGGTTTGGCGCCTGCCTTTGGCCCAGGGCGCGATCCTGGAGATCCAGGATCGAATCCCACGTCAGGCTCCCAGTGCATGGAGCCTGCTTCTCCCTCTGCCTGTGTCTCTGCCTCTCTCTCTCTCACTGTGTGCCTATCATGAATAAATAAAAATTAAAAAAAAATTACAAACATCTACTATCTGAATGACTACATCAAGAGAATAAGACACAGACTAAGAAAGTATTTGGCAAAGGCACATCTGATAAAGGACTGTTATCCCAAATATACAACGAACTCTTAAAACACAACTATAAGAAAATAACCTGACTTAAAAATGGGCCAAACACCCATTAACAAACACCTCACAAAAAATCTATACAAATGGCAAATAAATATATTAAAAAGTGGTCCATATAGTGGGTCATCAGGAAAATGTAAACTAGAACAATAATGACATAGCACCTACACACCTATTAGAATGGCCAAAAAGCTAAACAATGACAACACCTAATGCTAGGAAGAGTGTGGAGCACCAAGAACTCTTATTCATTGCTGGTGAGAATGCAAAATCGTACAGCCTTATTGGAGGGCAGTTTGGCAGTTCCTTACAGTACTCTTATCCTTCAATCCACCAACTACACAACTTGGCATTTACCTAAAGGATTTGAAAACTTATGTCTACATTAAAGCCAGCACATAGATGTTTACAGCTGCTTTATTCATAATTGCCAGAACATGAAAGCAACAAGATGCCCTTCAGTAGGTGAATGGATCAACTGCGATACATCTAGACAAAGGAATATTATTCAGTGCTAAAAAGGAATGAGATATCATGCGTGAAAAGACCTGGAGGAACCTGAAATACACATTAAATGAAAGAAGCAATCTGGAAAGGCTATATAATGTGTGATTCCGATTCTGTGCCATTCTGGAAAAGGAAAAGCTATTGAGGTAGTAAAAAGATTAGTGGTTGCCAGGGTTTGGGCAATAGGGAAAGAATGTATAGGCAAACATGTAGGATTTTTAGGGCAATGAAAATACTCTGATACTGTAATGATGGATACATGTCATTATATATTTGTCTCAACCCATAGAATGTATACACCAGAGTGAATTTTAATGTAAACTATAGACTTTGGTTGATAATGATGTCAATGTAGGTTCATCAATTATAACATATGTCATTCTGGTAAAGGATGTTGATTCAGGGAAGGCTGTGACATGTGGAATAGGTGTGGATGGGAAATCTCTGCATTCTCCCCTCAATGTTCTTGCTAATCAAAAACTGCTCTAAAAATGAAGTCTTAATTTAAAAATATTTTCTCCTTGAAAACAGCATAGAGACAGATTTATGATACAGAGAATGATAATAGAAACACATCACCAGGCTTACCAGATTATAATAACTAGTATTTATTAACTGCATCTTATATGCCAGTTGATATACCAGGAACTTTATAAATGATCTTACTCCTTATAACAACCTCACAGGTCATGTATCATTATCTCCCTTTCACATGTGAGCAAACAGAGGCTAGGAGGAATAAAATACACAAGGTCAAGCATCATGTCTCATGTGGGACAGTGAGATCCAACCTCAACCCTGTCTTGCTCTGAAGTCCATGCTCTGCCTTCCACCCCACAATTCCCTCCAGTTTAAAAGAACGTAATATTCGGAAGGGGAGAGGGCTTGGTCTGAAATAGATGGTAGATTTAATAAGCATGGCTTGCCCTACATGCTTGGGAGGCAAATAATTGCAAGACTCTCTCTCTTTTTTTCCTTTTTCCTTTCAAGAAATCACTTAGGCACCCACTTGGCAGAAAGCCTAATATACCCATCTTAGGGCTGTTCCTTTTGCATGAGCTGTTGTGGCAAAACCCTAGGAAGTGGATCTGACTTCCAAATCTCAGTAGGAAGAGTACTAAACTTTAACAAATCTGTGAAGCTTTGATCCATGCTGCTCCCAGCATGACTGATGAAAAGCCACCCCGTGGAGTCGACAGACAGTACTGGTTCCTTGATATTTTGTGTTTTGTTCTGGCCTCCTTGGTTCTTCAAGGGAGGATGATCCCACACTCTTGGGAGCAGGGCCAGAGACTCGGCATGGGTGCCTGTACCTAGGAAAACATAGATCGTCTCTTCCTTTGTATTTTCATTTTTTTTTTTAAGATAGATGATAGATAGATAGATGATAGATAGATAGATACATAGATGATAGATAGATAGATAGATAGATAGATAGATAGATAGATAGATTTTAAAAAAGCACTGAGCATGGATTCTGACATGAGGCTCAACTTCCCAACCCTGAGATAGTGACCCTAGCTGAAACCCACAGATGGGGACTTAACGGACTATGCCACCCAGGGGCTCCATCTTCCTCTGTATTTTTCTTAAAAAAAAGGGATGAAATCTTTCTCAAAAGCATCTCAACAGAAGCCCTCACATTTTAGTGGCCAGAATTGCGTCTTATAATAAACAGTCATTGGTCAGTCATTGGCAATGGAGGTGAGATCTTCAATGACTGATTGAAGTCAGTCAGAACCCCAAATGTTGGGTTTGTGGCTGAGGCCAGCCTACCATGTATGTAGTCATGTAGAAAATGGCAGCATCTGAATGAAACAGGTTTTATTGGTAAGAAGAAAGTGAGCAAAATAATTCTGGGTAGGCAAACAAAAATGTCTACCATCAACTTTAGAGTTTATCTGGTTAGAGTGAAAGAAGAACAAGATATTGACAGAATGGAGTACATAGGGTTTTTTTTTTTTTTTTTTGAAATGCCATCCCAGTAGTAATTATTCTACTTATTATTTCCAATTATATTTTAATATTTAATTACTAAAAGTAGCAATTTGGTTTGGGGGAAGCATACTTAATTTTTTTTAAAGATTTTATTCATTCATGAGAGACACAGAGAGAAGCAGAGACATAGGTAGAGGGATAGACAGGCTCCCTGTGGGGGGACTGATACGAGACTAGATCCCAGGACCCCAGGATCATGACCCAAGCCAAAGGCAGATGCTTAAACACTGAGCCACCTAGGTGCCCCAGGAATGGATACTTTAAAATTAAAAATTCTACTTTTCTAAAACATGTTATATTCTATCATTTTTTAAAAATAGAACATAATGACATCTACTATTAAGAATAACTACTTTTACATTATATAATAGAACCTGTGAAATATTTATTTGAATATGGCATAAAGAAATGACCAAAAAGAGGTTGATTTGACTGCAAAATTTGTTTATATTTATTTTCAGTATCCTTCTTCCAGGAAGATTTCTTGGAGTAACAGAGAAGATAGTCATTATCTAATAACTTAATATAAAAAGTATCACTTGCAAATGAGTAAAATATTTGTGAAATAAGTAATACTTTATTCTCACAGGTGATCATAATTCTGCTTCTCGGCCTAGAAGTTATTTATCTCAGATTCCTTATTTTGGAAAGTTACATTTATTGTTAATTACTGAAAAATCACTTATGTAGCAATTTTCTCACTGGTAAGATCAGAAAATTCTACTTTTGAATACACATTGCACAATTTTTAATTTATTGCACATTCCTATCCTTTTATAGCAAATATATAGACCACTTGTATAATAACATCATTAAGACTAATTACACATTTTTTAGAGGAAAGATCTGTTTAATAAAAATATAGATATAGAATGTGAAGATTCACCTCAAAGGCATAAGTAAAAAGACAGACTCTATGAACTCATTTATTCTTCTTTCTAACCCACTTCATCATTGAAATTACATCAACATTAGAATTTAACATAAATTTAACCATATTATATGGTAAATAATATAAATCACAAATAATATTTTTCAAATAATTTTTCAAGTTCATGAATTGTGCTCAAAATACTTTGAGAAAAAGAGGAAATGATGAAAATGCATGAATGTAAAAGTAAGATTTTTAAAACATGGAAATATGCAAGAGAAAGCTTATATATAGTTCAGTTTTCTAACTCCTTATGGACCCTTGGTTCAATTAATAACCAGAGTATTATTGTATGTATAGAGAGGTAACCAGCCATATGTAGACCTGGAAAGAGATTTTCTGTGTTATACCTAGTTTCTCATTGGCAGTTTCTCCCTCAGGCCTATTCAGGTTGACAACCCATCATGATCCTCTTTCCCAGAAGAAACTGATGTTAATCATAATATCCAATGCCCACACCCCCACTTTATTCTCCAAGGCCTAATATTGACTGATTGATTGGATGATTTATTCATTTAAACCATATTTTGGCACTATAATTATTACCATTTTCTCTGCCCTCAGTACTGTAAGGAGCAAAAACAGAGCAGATAAATAATAGGCACCAATCCAAGTAGGATAGAAGAAACTGTTTATTTTCTAAATGTGCCTCTGTTGTACTTTTACATGTACAGGGTTTAAAAAATAACCCAAGGGGTCTAAGGGTTGAAAAAATAAAAGCATATGGCATTTGCCAATATGACATTTTAATCCTCTGTTTAATCACCTTAACTCTTTTAAAACGTTTTCTGCTAGGTTTATTGACTGACTGATGGGTGGCTAGCTTCATTAATTATGGCAAATGATCTTTATTCTTTTTATTAATATGCCCTGTCTTTCTCATATCTCCTTTTGGATCTTCATTAGAGTATTATGGCCTAACAAATAATTCTACTGGAACGTGACCTTCCAGGTGAATCAAAATGTTATACAGTAGAATGTTAAACAATTAAAGTCCAATGCTTCCTTCTGTTATTGATTTTCTTTGCTCATTAATCTAAACTGTATTAATTTTAAAAGACCATTAATGATTTATATGTTACTATCCCACAGCTGTTAGTATATTGCATTTAGATTCAGGAAACATTCACTGAGTACCTATTCTACACCTGCTGTCCAAACTCTAACGAGCAACTTACTTGAAGATTCTGGTTCAGTACCTCTGGGATTGGGCTCTGAGTCTCTGTATTCTAAGAAGTTCTTAAGTGATGCTGATGTTAATGCCCTTTGGCCACTCTTGGAACAGCAAGACTCATGATTCTATTGAAGACCTTGTATTGGGTGCCTCAATGCTTATATAATTTTCTTTATTTGGCAAAATAAGTATCAAATGCCTATTATCTGCTAGGCGTTGTTCTAGGTCCTAGGGATACATCAATGAGTGAAATAAATAAAATGTTATCATAGAGCTTTCATTTTAGCAGGATGAAAGATAGTTAATAAATAGATGCATTATATTTGATGATGATAAGTTATATAGAGATAAATAAATCAGGGAATGGGGATAAAGCACCAAATTAGGAGTGCCAGGTGAGGATGTATATTGCAATTTTAAATAAGGTGGCCAATGAAAGCCTTGAAAAAGGCAACATTTAAGAAATTACGTGGTGGGAATGCCAGCCATGAAGATACGTGGAGAAGAAGAATATAGGCAGAGAGAAACAAAAGTGCAGAAGACATATTTCAAACTAAGAATCATTCCTTATGTATTTATTATAAGCTTTGTCCATATCATAAATTAAATACCTTAATATAAAACAGATACCCAGTGGAATTATGTTACCTGTATATCTGAAAAGAGAAAAAGTAAGTACACAGGGCAAAAATCTGGTAAATCTTTTTTTTTTTTTTTAATATAGAGTTAAGAAATTCAGATGCACCCACAGTAGAATGTAGTAAGGAATCCTTGAAGGCAGATTTTTCAAAAGTAGAACATTATATTAGAATTAGTCCCTGGTTCCTCACATGAGAGCTCCAGGAGTGTCTTTCCACAAGCCTGACCTCTGAATGTTGATCAACAGCAACACCAAGATGAGGTATGTCTTAGGGCTCTCGACTGTAGGGAGCCAAATAGGCACCGAAACAAAACTACATATACAGGCTAACTCACAGCTGGCTCCAGCAATTTGGACAGTAGGTCCTCTTCATTGTGCTCAGAGTCAAGTTTGACTTGGACCTAGTCATTATCAAAAGCATCTGGGTGGTCAGTAATGCACCACTTGTTCAAGACTTTGGCATTCTGTTTTGCTATCAGAGCGTTGGCTTAGGACAACCAGTTTCCTATGTGGCTGATTTTCTTCTTCAAGTACTGATTGAAGGTTCCCAGATCAGAGTGACAAATGATTAGGGTCCTCACCTTTTGCTGATAGACCTTCACAGCTGTCTTCAGTAGCTCTAGCCACCTCCAGCTTTCCAGCTTTACACATAACACTGGCTTCCCCACTTTCGCTCTCTAGCCATTCCTTACTACATTCTACTGTGGGTGCATCTGAATTTCTTAACTCTATATTAAAAAAAAAAAAAAAACACCATGAGAAATGAGGCACTTTCTCAAGGTGACACAGACGATAAATTTAAATTGTAATCTACTGATGTAAAGTCTTGCATTCTATATTCAACACCACTACTAAACTACATCTAAATTCCATTAACATTTTAAAAGTATAAAGATTCTTTGCCAGTTATGTCTGTTCATTCATTTCTCCAGACTTTCATTCTAGTCTTTCCCGAAAATTCCCAATACATGGCAATGGCAGCCATCATTTGTTTTTAGCTCACTACTTTGAAGGAAATAGACAGAAATAAAGGAGTTGACATGGAATCCACATTTTCAAAAGCTAAGCAGAAATAATTATAGTTTGGACAATCAATTTTATTATATGGCAATCTGATAATATAGTATTATTATAATTAATCTTGAAGATTTGGATAACAAAAACACTTAACAATGTATTTCAAATCCCAGGCGAACGTCTTTAAAATTTATTTACCAACATCACTATAATAAATGACTTCAAAAGCATATTTATCAGGACAATTTAGCATATCAAAGACCAAAGATTGCCATTAATGTTGAAAAATGTCTAAAAAAACCCCAAATCATATAAAGCATTATAGAAGAAAAATAGATCAAGGAGCAGCATTCCTGGTGAAAGGAATTTGAAAATGTACTAAAGAGGAATGATCAGTATAAAAATTACATTATTGAACCAAAGGAATCTTTGCAAAATTTACAAATTTGATAGAATCATAACATATTTAGCTACCGGGAACTTTACAGTTTGTTAGAAAAAGCTTTTATTTTATTTTTAAAATTCTCCCTCTTTGTGTATTTAGATGCATCTTAGGGGAGATAAATAATATTTAATGCCCTGGAGATTGTGGGTGGGATATAAGATTTGTAAAACAAGGCCTCTCCTGTAAAATGCTATGGCAGCTGCCTGAGAGGAACACAGTGTCAATAAACTAAGTAAATAGCAGACAGTCAATCGTCTGTGCTTCCTTTCTCTTTACTGGTAAGATTATGTGTCAACACTCTAATGGCTTTGAAGGATTTGTTTCTTTCTGGAGTTCAAATTACAACTCTAAATAGAGATGAAGCAATTCACTTTCCAGTGAGGAAGGAATTTGAATTAGACAACAAAATAACAGATAACAGAAGTATGTTCTAAATCTAAAGTTTTATTTTACCAGAGTGAATCACTGGCAGCATTCAAAGGGCCATGGGCAATGAGACTTAGATTTCAAAAAGTAATATAAATCATAGGAGCAAATAAATAAACAATATAAATGAATTTAGAATCCCAAATGAAGTATTTCATTTATTCTAATACCGGTAAAGAGATATTATTATGTATGTGTTCTCATTTTTGACATTTATTAATGTGGGAAATCAGACAAGGATTATCTAAACTAAAATTCACTGTGAAAAAACTTTCAACCTGAATAATGGCTATAAAAGTAAAATTTTTCTTTAAAGTCTCAGCCATACATGTAAATGATGGATGATAAAATGGCCTCATCCAAGTCCAAGGCTGTAAATATCATCTAAAATGCTAAAGATTCTCAATTTTATTTCTTCATCCTGGATCTCTTTCTCTCTTGAACTTCAGACTCTGATATTATGTTGCCTATTTTAAAATGTCAGTTGAATATTTGATAAAAATCTTAAATTGCATATGCCCAAAGGGAATTCTTTTTTTTTTTTTTTTTTTTTCCAAAGGGAATTCTTAATTTTCTCCCTCAAAAACCTATACCTTTGGGGTGTCTGTGTGGCCCAGTCCGTTAAGTGTCTGCCTCTGACTCAGGTCATGATCCCAGGGTCTGGGGATCAAGCCCCACATCAGGCTGCTTGCTCAGCGGGGAGTCTGCTTCTCCCTCTCTGCCACTCCTCCTGCTTGGTGCTCTCTCTCTATCAGATAAATAAATAAAATCTTTTTAAAAAACCAACCAAACAAACAAAAAAACCTATTTCTCTAATAGTCTTCCTTATCTCAGCAGAAGACCACTCCATCCCTCCATTTGTCAAGGCCATAAACTTTGGGGTCACTTCGATTTTTTCTCTTTGTCTCACAGCCTACAGTATTTGACCACTTTATTACATCTCCATGGAACTACTACCATGTTCCAAGCTACCATCATTTCTCAATCAGATTAAGATAGCTTCCTAACAGATTCTACGTGGTCCATATCCAGATTTCCCCCCACTTCCCAACACAGTCTCTGCTCAACAGAGTGAGTCTTTTACCTCCTAAGTCAGACCATAACACTCATGTGCTCAATATCTCCAATCTCTCTCTCTCTCCCTTATTCCCCCCATCTCTCTCTGTCTCTTTCTGTCTCTGTCTCTGTCTCTCTCTCTCCCCTTCCCTTTGGGAACTTGGCAGTGGTCATTCCTATTTCCTGGGATACTCATCCTTCAGATATCCTCAAGACTAGCTCTTTAACCTCCTCAAAACTTGGCTCATCTATTATCTAATCAATAAACTTACCATAACTACTCTTCTTAAAATTAATTTTCTTTGCCTAAAGAATCATTAGCAAATCAGAAATAAAAGGAACAATATAACTTAGAAAGTTAGTATAAGGGGGATATAATAATAAATAAGATATTGTTTAGAAGATGGTATTACAGAGATAAAAAGGAACATTCAAGACAAAGCCTTAACAATACATCCTTGATAATAATCTGTATACAGCTATATGGTCTTCTAATTTCATTCCCCCCCCAAGGTAAGTGTCACCCATATTTCAGGATTTATTATTTCCTTGATTCCTTTTATATAGTTAAATTGCATATATATATATATATATATATATATATATATATATATATATAATGGTTATTTTAGTTGTATTTAACATTAGTTGTTTTTAACCATGTATATTATAGTTATTTTCACTGTATTTAACTATCATAGTGTATGTGATTTCGGATGTATTTTATCTGTTAGTGTTACATTGCTAAAAAGTAGTCTGTCACTGTAGTTTATTTGTTCACAATGTGTAATTTTTTCTATATTTTACAGTTTAGACATCCATTCTGGTGATGAGAATTTGAATTATTTTATGCTTTCTTTTAAAAAAGATTTTATTTATTTATTCATGAGAGACAGAGAGAGAGAGAGGCAGAGACACAGGCAGAGGGAGAAGCAGGCTCCATGCAGGGAGCCCGACGTGGGACTCGATCCCGGGTCTCCAGGATCACGTCCTGGGGGGAAGGCGGTGCTAAACTGCTGAGCCACCCAGGCTGCCCTATTTTATGCTTTTGTTATTATGAATGTTGCCATACTTGTTTAAGTCTCCTTTTATATATACTCTCCCTTCATGAAATTTCAACACTTTGTTATTTCCCATTTTTAATCTATAGGTTCCAAAATTAGCCTAAAATTTGATGCATTGAGGAGTGTCAAGAGAGTTGCCACAGATCTCTCACTCTTATCTTGGGCACCTAACTTTTAGGAGGCCACATGCCCCCACTGTGTTCATTCCATAGGGGTCTCCATAAAGCTTCCAGAGAAGTTCTGGTAATGGTGACCTGCCACCCTCAAACCTTCACTACAGAGCCCCCATCTTCCTAGCAGAATCTGCCCCCACCACTCATCACATCCTTCTTGGGAGTATAGCCACCAGAGACTTCACTTTGAGGCTGAAGGTAGCAGGGGCAGAGAAGAAGTTTTTGCTCCCTCTGATTTGGATGAGAGGAAATCAGGTCTTTAGGGAGTAAGGGCAGATTCCCAACTTCTCTATTTAGAAATTGAAGCTGTTTGTTTTCTACTAAAATTGTATAAAGCATGTTCTAACTGCTTTTTAGTTCCTAAATATTGTTTTCACTATAAATCAGCTATATTATTTTTTAGAAAAACGTATTCTTAGACCAGAATAACCTATTTACAAATGACCTTTTGGAACGCAACCTGTTTACAAGTTAGGGACTCTGGGTAATGCATCCCAGAGTTAAATGCAAATAGTTTTTCATTATCTGTTGTTATGGATCATCTGCTTCATTGCTCCTCTTCATTAGTACAGATAATAGAGATCTAACTGAATTACTGCTATCAAGCATATCCATTACTTTTGTTCTGTGCTACACAAGATTCCTTGGGTCCTTAACATTATTTCCAACTTAATGTTTTGGTTCTCTGTTTTTTGGGTGGAAAATTTTTTAATATAACTAGTGACCTCCATAATATGCCAATAAACGGACAAGCTGAATAAGCTTTGCCTCCCTTTCTGAACAGATATTTACTAAGAATCATCTCAAGGTATAAATGTGGTGTCAGGGGCAGTGGGGTACATAGAGATAGAGTGTAGCATACTTTCAATAAGTTTATTAATTTTTTATTGAAATCTTGTTATATACTGGACACTCTTCCAGGAGCTAGGGATGCCTACCAAGCAATAGACTTGGTTTGTGTGCTAATGGAGCTTACATTCAAGTGGGGGAAGATGACAATAAACATTTTAGAGAGTAATAGGTGCAATGTAGTATAGAAAACTGGTTAAGGGATAATGAGATAATGTATAATGCATGAGAAGGGATTCTTTGAGGCATGATGATCAGAGAAGTCTTTTGTGAGGAAGTGATATTTGAATAAGATCAGAATGAGGAGGTAGAGCCAGGCATGGGAAGAATAGCATAAAAGTGCTCTAGATAGAGAAGATCGAGTGTGATAGCCCTGAATTAGAAAGGGCTTGGTGGGTTCAAAGGACAGAAAGAGGTCAACCAGGGCCCAAAGTATAAAAATTCCATTAAAAATAATCTTCATGTTTTAATACATGGTAAAGACAATAATCTGCTATTAGCAAAAAAAAAAAAAAAAAAAAAGTCTGAGGGTCAAAAATAATAAGGTGAGGGACACCTGGGTGGATCAATGGTGGAGTGTCTGCCTTCAGCTCAGGGCATGACCCCACCATGCCAGGATGGAGTCCCGCATGGGGCTCCCTGTGGGGAGCTTCTTTCCCTGCCTATGTCTCTGACTCTCTGTGTTTCTCATGTATGAATAAATAAAATCTAAAAAAAAAAAAAAATAAATAATGAGGTGATGGCAAGACAAGCTCCAGATAGCAGCAAGCATGTGTGCATATGGAGAGAAATAGACTTTGATAGATAAGGTGTATCCCTGCTTTAAAGATAACACATATTAGTTATTTTTGTGACTAAAATAATAATAGCTAGCATATATTGAACTCTACTATGTGCCATGCATTCTTCAAAGCACCACAGGACATACCTTATTTAATCCTTACTTATCTCCCTATGGGAAGATCCTTAAAAAAATGTCCTCTAATATATGATGGAATTCGAACAAAGAGAAGTAAAAGAACTTGTCCGAGGTTAGATAGATAATACTTGAAGACACTAGGAACCAATCTACACAGTCTGGCTATTACCATTAAAAATCTAGAAGTTGAGCTGTTGTCCATTGCAAAAAACGGCACTAATGTTTTGCATCGCTGTATAAAACCTTTTTGTAATATGATTTGGAGCTTTCCCATCAAGAGGTGGTGTCCATGTCTCCACCCTAGGAGTCTGGGTTTGACCATGTGACTGGCTTTGGCCAATGAGATATTACCAAGCATGACACAGGAAGATGCTTAGACAGTGCCTACCCCTTGGCAATTTCCCTCTTTCATTATATTTGAGAACACTATGACCACCACCTTGGGAACAAGGCTGGGCTAGCCTGCTAGATGAGGAGTAGGAGCTACACACTTAGCTCCATTTTCCCTGCTAACAGTCACTCTGCTCCCAGACATGCGGGCGAGGCTTTTCTATTTCCAGTTGACTGCAAATGTGAGAGTGAGCCCAGCCAACACCACTTGGAGCAGAATTGAGCCATTTCAGTTGAACTGAGCACAAATTGCTAACCTTAGAACTGTAAGCAAATAAATAGTTGTCATATCAAGCCACTGAGATTCAGAATAGTTTTATTACATAGTAAAAATAAGCTATTCAGTCCAAAGTAAAATAACAGCTTTTGGTTATTTGAAGATGTTGATCAACCATTCTTCTTTCCCCATTTCTTGTGAAGATGCTATTATTCTATCTTCAAGCAAAATAAATAGAGGAGACTAGTCAAAGTGAGCTGTGCGGGGGCCATAAAATTGCCTTAACAAACTGTTGCGTCCCAAAGAAAAGACCATGACACTTGATAAAGCATAGATTTGGTAGAAATATAGTTCTAGCCAACCCCATCTGTCATATGTCCTGGTATTTAATTTCAATGAATAACCCAATAGCCCCATGAGAATTTTGATAGTGAGTAGGACAACTGCTTTCAACTTAAAAGCTTGAGTGATTTCATAAATGTTGTTTTAGAGTACTTGATGTGTTAAAATTCATGATGGGTATCTTTTGGCCAAAGAAAGTATGATTAATAATGTCCAAGAAAAGATGCTAGCCAGTTAAAATATGTCAGCCACCTCTGACAGAAAAATAAAAGAAGAAATATCTTATATGTTGTTCATAGCATGAAGTAAGCAAGTTCTTTCCAACAGGGTCAGCAGAATCGGATATTGCATTCTCTAGAAGATTTGCTTATCTGTTCGAATCTACTGACCCCTGTTTGGTCTGCCAGGCTTACACCAATATTCACCTCACAGGTTTACGGATGCAAAGTTAACAGCCATGAAAACTAATATCAATCACCATTCATTAGAATGAAGTTCAAATTTATTACCATAGCACCCCTATCTCATGATTCCACAATACCCACATGACTATGTGGCGTGTTGCTAAGATTCAGGAAAAGGTAACAGTTACTGTGGTATTGCATTTCCAACATGAACTGGAAATAGCAATGAGGACAAGATAGGATCAATGAACTCCAAAAGAGACAATTTTATAAAATGGGAGAGAATATTGCTTAACAAGACATTTTTTTTTTTCAAACATCCATACTGTCACAAAAAGTACAAGAGTAAAGAAAATGAAAACAACACAATGGACATGGAACTGAAAAATAAAATGATCTCAAGGTAGTCACTTCCTAGCCACTCCCCAATAACTCCTTGTCGAGGATAAGAAATTCAGCCTGCACCTTCTACGAATGGAGTTGGGCAAAGAATAGGAGCCAAATACATTATATTCTTTATTATGGAAAACATTAGTGCAGCTGTTGCATTAATAATCATTATACATGCCTATGATTTAATCTTTTTTCAGAAGATTCACCTATGCCAGAGTGCTAATGCTATATTCTGTTCAGTCACATAGACCTGAGGTGATGTTGTTTCAATTTGTGCTATGAATGTGTATCATGTCTCTTTCACTAGATATGTTTCTTAGGCAAGCCACAATTACAGTGGAACAAAATTTTAAAAATGAAACTTTTTTGCATCTGCAGAAATAAGCGTTCAAAGCAATATCGGTAATAATCGCCAATTTTTTTTTCAAGTATTTATATCCAGTTAGTTAACATACAGTGTAATATTCGTTACAGGTGTAGAATTTAGTGATTCAACACATACAACACCTGGTGCTCATCACGATAAGTGCGCTCCTTCATCCCCATCACCTATATCACCCATCCTCCCACCCACTTCCCATCTGGTAACCATCAGTTTGTTCTCTATTGTTAAGAGTCTGTTTCTCGGTTTTCCTCTTTTTTTCTTTTTTTCCCCTCTATGTTAAGAAACAAAACAAACCAGTTTTCTTTTTCATCTCATTATTAGGGCAACATGATCCCATACAATGTTTAACAGATTTCCCATATTCTCTTTGAGGAAACAGAATAAGATTCCTCGCATATGCTTTTAGCCAGTGTACCATTTCTCTCTGGTACCATCTGTCCCTGAGTAACTGCTTTTAACTTCTTTTTTTTTTTTTTTTTTTTTTTTTTTTTTTTTGGTCATTTTCAAAGTACTCTGAGACAAACACATTTATGACTAATTAATATGGTGATAATACCCGCTACCTCGGTGTGGATAAATCTTATAAAATTTGTATCAGGTGTAGAAAAGACACTTGCCCAGCTCACATTTTCTTTCCAGGCTGCATTCTAAGGACTTATCAGAGTAACAACAAAAGAAAAGAAGGATTTTTGGTTGTTCAAAACATTTAAAATGCAATAATAAAAATAATACTTAAACAATTTTACATGCTTTCATCAAATTTTTTCATTTGTTTATCTTGATAGCCTCCTTTCCTTCACCCTCTTATATTAATTTATTGATGAGGAGACTGAGGGCACACAGGGAAGACCATATTGTTGAATGGTAGAGAGAAGAATTACTTGTTAGTTTCAACCTCTCCACTCTGGTGGTCTCAACTCCATATCATGAAGATGGAGAAGTTGAGTGTATGGAGTTCTGGTCTAGCTTCATTTAAAAAGCTGCATTTTTCCATGTTTTATATATTAAGGTTTTGTCGAAGACTGTGTTCTATTAATAAATAATATTCTACTAAAAATGTACAAAGATGGCATTATCACTCTACACTGCAATATAAGGTATGCCAACTCTGTTACTATTTATTGATTTTATTGATCGTTAAAAATATGTTAATGGAGGTGAAGTCAGGACATAAGAAACAGAAATGGGGGATCCCTGGGTGGCTCAGTGGTTTAGTGCCTCCTTTGGCCCAGGGCGCGATCCTGGGGTCCGGGGATCGAGTCCCGCGTCAGGCTCCCGGTGCATGGAGCCTGCTTCTCCCTCTGCCTGTGTCTCTGCCTCTCTCTCTCTCTCTCTCTCTCTGTGTCTATCATAAATAAATAAAAATAAATCTTTAAAAAAACAGAAATGAATAGCTTTTGTGTTTAAAGTGGATCAAACTGAAATAAATCCCAATATGGTAAAATTACTCTTGTAGTCATTCTATTTTATCTGGTGTGTCAAATATACACATATATTTGATATATCTATCTATATCTATTTATCTATCTATCTATCTATCTATCTATATCCAATAGAAGATATATATTGACTTATTGCTAGACTAGAATTTTAGAAAAAAAGTTAAAACTAATTTCACAACACAAAAACCTTTTAAAGAGATTGAAAACAGGAAAATTGAAATTTTAGTTTTGATTGCTATTCAAATATAAACATTTTCCATAGCACCTAATTTCTATATGTGTATATAGCATCTATGTCCTATTTTGACATTCTATTTTTATTAAAATAAAATAAAATATATTTATTAAAATTTGAGTTATGAGAATCTAATAAAATGTTTAGTTGATAATGATCATTTTCCTTTCAGAGGTTCTTCAGTTTTTCCTATTTCTCTCTCTAGTCTTGCCTGCAAAAGCTGGGATGACTAGTTTGCTTTGCATCTCTCTTGACCATCAGTAGAGAAAGTAAAAACTCTCTGCCCCTTAGTCTGGCCATGGAAGCCCAAATCCCATCTCTGTAGCTGCCAATGTGTAATGCCGTTAACATACGGGCAATTCCATTTTTCCTCTTGCCCACTCCTTGTGTACACTGTTGTGTCAATCAGTTGCATATGTTTTCACAGGAGGCGAAATCAAAGCAGCAACCATTTACCATATGTGACTGTGCCATATGGGGTTCCATCCCTTTTACCATTTCTTTCCTAAAAAATGAATACACAAAAGACATCTTATTCACACATTTTGTTTCACATGTAAGATCAGTCATAAATGATTTCTAGGTTATCCAAAATCTTTACTACCACCAAGGCTTTGGGCTTCTTGATGAGATGCTAACAGATTGCCAACAAAACTCCAACAGGTCATTATTTTACCACTCAAAATTCACATTGTCCTTATCTTCATCTTACTGAGGTATCAGGTTTCAGCAATTCAATCTGCATCCACTTTCAATGTTAAAGTCTAGGGAGATGATAAAATGAGGAATTAAATTCCTCTTTTGCTTAGAACATTTTCTGATATCTAGCTCCTAATGATCATTTAGGAGAATGAAATCCTAATGATTCATCAACTGAATCTTGAGTCATGGATGTACTCAGCTCCCTGTCATTGCTGACACAAGTATAAATTAGTGCTTGGAGTAGGAAAAGGAAGAGTGTGGGTATAAATTGAGGGTATTGGTTGACTGACACATATGGAGCTGGCATTCTAACTTCCAAGTTCCTGAAGGGAGTTATAACAAATAAGGAATAAGGTGCTGCTTTATGATTATCTGGCTATTTGCTAATACTTTTCGATCAAAATTCTGGTGAATATTGGTTGGGGAACACAATTTCTCCTCATTGTCTACATGGGTCATAATACATGATCTCAAATCCTGTTCTTAGAAGCTTACTGTTATTTGGCTAAATGAATGGTAGACATCCAAATTTGTGATGAACACACTAGAACATATGCACAAAGAGAGACTGTGTACAACACACACACACATACACACAATCTTTTATTGCACAGAGACCATTTGCAGTATTAAATAATGCCCTAGAATTTGAATATGTATCCAACCTGCAAGGTATTCCAGTTTCTTTTGAAGGAACAAGAAGAGATATGTTTGAAAGAATTTCAAACAAAGTTTTTTAGCATGGGGAGTGGAATAAAAACTTCCTACTCATATTTTTCTTCTTTTTCCTTTAACCCAAACAGCTGCACAAAGGATTTAAAATTATTTTGTTATCTGTTTAATTTGCTTGCCTCTAAAGTCACATATTAATATACTTGAACATTGAACCCAATTAATAAGCTTGTGCACCTAAGATTTCTGAACATTTTATTAGTTTGTTCTTAAAGATTCTTAAATTCATGTGCTTCCTCTTGATCATTACAATGGCTTTACTTGATAAGAGATTCAATCCATTTCATATTCTTAATTTACTAACCATCTAGTATGGTTTTTTTTTGCAAATTAGCATATTATTACTATTGCTAGTTATATACACATACACCAAGTCCAGTAATGTGGAGGTTAGAAAGTGGGGTTCTAAGTAATTGCTGAGTAGGTGCCAGATATAGGCCTTTGGGCACTTTTCTACATTCAAGTCAAATGCATTGCTCTTTCACTCTACTCAGTTGTAAGTGGTATTTTTTTTTTTTTTTTGCAATTTCTGCATCCATTGAGCATAACTAATTGTTTCTACAATCTTAAATTTATATGGAGTTTAAATTAGCTTGCTGATTGTAATTTTTAAAACTCATATAGATCAAATATGAACAAGTAACAAACTTTTTGTTCTGATTTGTATCAGAACTATTGTAAAAACATTTCTTAAAAGATTAAAATATTGAACGGTATATGTTTTCCATGCTCATTGGTATCTCAGAAATAAATAATATTTTATTTTATTGACACTGTTTTTTCTTAACCAAGTATAAAACATCTCCTTAGTGCTTCCCAATAAATAATTAAATTTTTCATCAAGCTTCCCCTCCTTTGAAATACATAAATGAAAACACTGCTCTATAAATCCCACTTACTGAAGTATAATAATAGTGAAATCAATGTCTTAGAAAAAATGCATCTATTCAGTGTCTCTTTAATAACCACTGAATAACAAAACCTACAGGGAAATATTTTCCCTATTCTCCACAGGATGTAGTGAATCGAAGTATTTTCATTAAAACTAATATGAAATGACAGAAAGTAGAGAAAAGGAGGATGGTCCTTGTTTATTTTACTTCTTTTTGCCACATATCATATATTGATAAAGCAATTTTAAGAGACGTATGCGTGATATAATACAGCGAAATTGACTTTTCTTTTTCATAACCACATGCACATTTTTACATGTACAGCAATATTCTTTTTGAATAGCTACCTGCAGTTAATTCTAAGTCCCTATTGATCTTCGGTGGCCTAGACAAGTTAAAGTGATGATAAAGCAGACAACCTGAATTATCAGCATACCAAATAGGATATGAAAACTTGGTCATGCACAGGCATTCATCTCTGATAATGTATAGTGGCAGACACCAAATTCGAAACTACATTGTGTGTTTTTCAAGCCAGAACAAACTACAATGTGAAAAGAATACCATTTATTTTCCTTCTTTTGTGATGTTCAGCTGCGTAAACATATATTTTAAATAACTACAATCAAGAAAACCATGTAAAAAAGCTCAAATAACCCTCCATATTTAAGTATAAGCAATAAGATGTTTAGAAGATCTAAAATAAAATTGGCTGAACATTAAACTTACATATACATTGCTGAAAACATTTTTTGAGTCTCACCACACTGAGCAGACATGTAGAGAGAAAATATTCTTATGTATAATTCAATGAGAATCCAAGGTAGCAGTAAATTCTACAGAGAGTTTCTGAAAGAGATTTAGACAGGGAAGCAGATGGATCAAACTGGGTCATGTTAGACAGGATAAATATTATGGCTCCTCTTCTGCCACAGAAAATAGAAAAACCATAGAGCTACATTGCGGATGCTCTTTGAAAATTGGCAGATACTTTTAGGTAGAAAAGACTTGGAAGTATTTCACTTTTTTTTTTTTTTCTGAGGTTTCAAAATGGGCTTTTTGTCAAGAAATATTTTCTGTGATCATTCTAACTAAATACTAACTAGAATCAATCTCAGGCCTCAGCCCCATATCTTTCCTAGTAGTGGACTGGTTTATAGAGCTCTTATTGACAAACAGTAAAGCACCAATTTATAACTCTCTATGGCTAAGTGGAAATAAAAATAAGAAAAGCTACCGCATGAGAAAAAGCAATTTTAAAGTGAAAAGATTGTCCAAGGAAAAGAAAAATCTCTAAGTTGTGGCAAGTCAGCAACGTGCTAGAAATTAGAAAACTAATTTAAACCAAGAATAAGAAGATACTACTCTTCACCTGTTTCAAAGTTAGAAAGTCAGATAATGAATTTAAGCATTTTTTTTTAAATGCTTAAATCGCTTTCTGCAATCCTCATGTATTACATGATCCTTTGTGGGGTTTTGGCAGTGTTGTTTCTCCTCAATATCTTATCTCTCCTTATGGATTGTCATTCTTCCAAGTGTATACTGGAGCCAGATGCCAGATCTTAGACCAGCTTTCCACAGTTAACTCTGCCCATCCCTCTTAAACTTGGCGTTCAGTGAATATGAAGTTGATAGCTTATAATCAATCAAACTGAAAGTATTTATAACACAGAAAACTGCAAACACCTCAAATGAGGGCTTCTCTTCTCCCAGAATGCCAATTGTTCAACATTTGTCTACACACTACTGCCTGGCATAATGCTTAGATTTAATAAATATTTTTGAATGAATAAACCAATAAATTAATGTTTGAGACCATATTAACATTTACATAAAGGTAAATTAGAAGACAACTTATTCAGGCTTTTCATAAATTAATATGAATATTAATAACCTTTAAAAATTGTCTTGACAAAAATCAGTACATTATTTGATAGAACCAAGGGTTTGGAGATAGTGAATCATCTCTGCCACCAAGTGATAACCTGCTTGCAAGCTTTTTTTTTACTCCTCACTTCCAGGGGCACTGAAAGAAAATGAAATAAAATAGTCAATTTGGAGTCTTTTGAGTTAATAGAGGAGAAGATAGATTTCTATGCAGAAGTTATTAGGTAATATAAGTAAAAGAACAATATGTTTTAAACTCCCTAAAATTTGCACTTAATGTTCTCTGATCCAGATGCTATGTTTTGAACTAAAGAACCAAAAAATTCAACTAGCCATGGGTATTTAAATTCTCTTGGTCCTGATGAGAGAGAAAACTATAGGGTTATTTGGTTTAGTAGTGAAGATAGTGAGGAGGAAAAAAGTCTGTTTTTCTCTATATACTCACATAGACACTCAGAACATTTCTGTAGTCTGGTCATCAAATGTGTGGGTGTTTTTCCCACACTAAGTAATTCTCTGATTTTTCGGACACCAGCTGGGTGTGCTACAAATTTACTCAATTCTGACACTATGTACCTGGAAATAGCATCAGATTCCACAGATTTAAAGCTTATTCACAAAAGACTCCTTTTCTGCCTAAAGGCAGAGTATGAATTCTTCTTTTACTAGAGACAGACTCATCAGTCCAGAGATGCCACCAAAAGAAAACGTAAATAAGCCTTACTCCGTTAGCTCCCTTTCCTATATATATATATATTTTTTTTTTATGATAGTTACAGAGAGAGAGGGAGGCAGAGACACAGGCAGAAGGAGAAGCAGGCTCCATGCACCGGGAGCCCGACGTGGGATTCGATCCCGGGTCTCCAGGATCGCGCCCTGGACCAAAGGCAGGCGCCAAACCGCTGCGCCACCCAGGGATCCCAGCTCCCTTTCCTATAATTACTCTCCCATAGTTTGACACCTGTGGAAGCCAAAAACTACTTTCCTTTGTCTTGTCCTTTCTCTACAAATTCATTGTTTCTCTTTGAAGATGCTATGTAAGCTTGAATTATAAACTGCTGTTTCGAGTTACTTCGGTTTGATTTCTCCTACATGAAATGCACTGCATGTGTTAATAAAATGTTTTTCTTTCTTTCAAGAGTGCACAAGCATGGGAAGGGAGAGGGAGAAGCAGGCTCCCCCTGAGCAGAGAGCCTGAAGCTGGGTTTCATCCCAGGATCCTGGGATCATGACCTGAGCTGAAGGCAGATTCTTAAAAGACTGAGCCACCCAGGTGCCCTCATAAAATGTTTTTCTCTTGTTAACCTTTTAGAATTACAGCTGAAAAAAAAAATAAAATTACAGCTGAAAACCTAAGATGAGTAAAGTTTTGCCTTCCCTACATTGCCATAGTATTTTTCCATTATCAGATAGGTTGTCAATATAAGGTCAATATATGACTTTGCTAAAAGGTCATACTTTCACCCCTGTCATTATTCATATCTGAAGATATATTCTTTTTCTTATCTTTGCTGCTCCTAGGCTAGTTCAAATCCTTATCATCTCTTGACTGGATTATTGAAATAATCTCCTAACGAGTTTGCCAATTTGTATCCCACATGACCCAGTACTGTCTTTTTTTTTTTTAACACAGCAATCAGTATGATGCTCATAAAACAGAAGTCAGAATATGTCACTCGTTAACACTGAACCTTCCAAGAGCTGTCATGCCATTGAAAGGCAAAGCTTAAACCATTGCAACTGCCCACAGGGCCCTACACTGTCTGATCCTTAATACTTCTCTGATCTGATTTTCTTCTAATCTACCTCTTTCCGACCACCACCACCCCAGACTCTCTTTGGTCCACTCACACTGGCCCCTCTTGCTGTGTCTTAAAGACAGAGATTTTGAACCAGCTATTCCCTGTGCTGAGAATGCTCTTTCTCAAGATGTATACTTAGTTAACTAAGTTTGGCTCCTTAGATTTTGGCTTAAAATGTTACCTTCTCTGAAATCTCTATTTAAAATTGCCAGTTGCCACCTCTCCCCACCTACCCCCTTGCCCCAACTATTGTGTTTTTCTGTTTCATTTTACTAATAGCAAACACTTCCTTCATGTAATGTATCTCCTTCTAACATGAGAATTCAGGTTACATATGGTAAAGTATTTACTCACAGCTGTGTCCCCAGTGTCAAGAAGAGCGCCGGGCATATACTAAGCACTCAGTAGATATTTCATGAGTGAATGAATAAATGAATAACAACAAGGATATAAATCCAGAATACTGAACTTCAAAATTAACATCTTAATTCTGGTAGTCAAATGATCTGATTTCTAATCAAATTTCCGACAATATATGACTTTCGCAAATGTTAAGAGCAAATGGTCTTCAGGGGATTCATTTACTTGGAGAATGTGTTAACTTTCTCTTGATGCTAAAAATACTGCAGAACTATCTTTAGGAATCCTATAGATCCTTAGAATATTAAGCAGCAAATCTCTTGGAATCCTTCCTCCTTTTCTGCTGTCAAAATCTACCAGTAATCGGTGCTTAATTCAAAGGATAGCTCCTGGGGCAGCCCAGGTGGCTCAGTGGTTTAGCACCACCTTCAGCCCAGGATGTGATCCTGAAGACCCAGGATCAAGTCCCATGTTGGGTTCCCTACATGGAGCTTGCTTCTCCCACTGCTTGTGTCTCTGCCTCTGTCTTTCTTTCTCTCTCTCTCTCTCTCTGTCGCTCACAAATAAATAAAATCTTAAAAAACAAAAACAAAGGATAGTTCCTTCATGAAGCAATTCCCAATTAATCTGTTGTTCATCTTTGAGTTGTCCTTAGTATCATAATTTACACATCAAATTTCTTATCAATTTATCAAATTACTTTTTAATTATATCTATATTGTACTTGAATTACCTTTAATCATTAGCTATCTGGGTCTTTAAATATTAGGCACTGGTGTACTCTGAATCAATCATAATAACCCATTAAAAATATTTTTGATTGGTGTGAGAAGATTCAATTTATTACTTGATCAAATTTTAATTACTTATTTATTATCCAATTTCTTTTGTTTAAAGTACAATTCAGAAATCTGTGTAGTATAAAATAAAAGAATAAGACAAATATTAAGTAAAATAGTTAATTTAAAATTGTAGAATTCTATATTGATTCAACTTAGGAAAGAAAACACATCAAAAAGCAATTTTTCAAAGGTCATTTTCTATTTGGAGAGATAGATTTAAGATTCTAAATCAAGGAATATGTTCACTGAAATTTACATGAAAGTTGGACCTTTATAAGGAAACATGAAAGACAGTGCACTCCAAAGAAAAGAAATGAAAGTGTCTCTTCCCATCTCTTGAACCTTCATGGCACTTATTTTTTTTTTTAAAGATAAATGGTTACTATGATTTTATGTTTCACAGTTATAATTAGAAGTTATAAGACCCCTAACGAGAAAACTCACTAGAACCACTTTTAAATAGACTCACATATTTTCACCTTCACTTAGAAAGTGGATGAAAAAACTATATATAGCTTTAAGAACATAATATTAATATTAAATACCATTTGTTGAATGATGGAAGTATTGATGCTTCTTTAAATGTATATGTGTCTTTACATGTATAAAAACAAGCAGAGTTACTTTAAAAATCTCTGTTTAGTAAAAAAAAAAAAATCAGATTGAATTACTGGATACTCTATATTTCAGGTTATTTCTTGTCAATCCTTGCATCTGCCCCCACAACCTTTGCATCCCACAGTACTTTCTTCTCTCCTTATTTTTGAACTAATATTGAAGCCATGTGCTTTGGCATCCTGATTTCTCAAATGACTCCTATAGGATTGTTAGATAAAGAAAATGTGGAATCAACTTAGGTAAAGAAAATGTGAAATATTGTGTTCTGAATTCATGTGCATTTTAGGCACAACTAAAAAGTAGGTTTGGAAAACACGTATCATCAACCTCTACCTCTACCTCTGTCTATACCTCCACCTACATCCATATTTATATCTATTAATTTCTACATTCATATCTATATGCCTTGAGCATTAAGTTCCATTTAGCTTGTGAATGGTGAGTATCCTAGAAGAGAAGATGACTCATTATATCCATATTGTTGAACTTCACAAACTTAGATCAATTTTCCACGTTCACAGAATAAAAATGAGAACTTTGCAATACCTCTTTGGGCTAGAAAGTTGAAACCTTCCAACTATGCAGCTTCTAGGAATTTATTTCAGTGCCTGAGGTGGCTCTCTTTAAACTTAAAAGGAAACAGACAGAAACTCTAAATGGCAAGCATGTGATGACTTTTATCTGCAATATAGCAAAATAAGTAAAAAGAATGTTATATTTCTAAATACTCAAGAAAATGAGAGAGAATTCAATCTTTTTGTAGGGAGAAAAGAAACTTTTTTTTTTTAAAGAGGAATATTATCTTTGAAAAGATCCGAAAAAAAGAAAAAAATTAAAAGATATGAAAAGTACTGTTAAAACATATGTGCTACTAACTCTGGGAAACAAAGGGTTGCGAAGGAGAGGTGCGGAGATGGGGTGACTGGGTGACGGGCACTAATGAGGGCACTTGATGGGATAAGCACAGACTGTTATACTATACGTTGACAAATTGAATTTAAATAAAAAATAATAGAAAAAATTAAAAAATAAAGTTCCATAAATGTAAAAAAAAAAAGTATGTGCTTATGGTATACCAACAATTTTGAAAAGATTTAGGCAAAAAAAAGCAAAACACATTTTATATCTCATTCATATGTAAAATTATTTCTTTTTTTAAGATTTTATTTATTTATTCATGAAAGCACACACACACACACAGAGGCAGAGATCCAGGCAGAGGGGGAAGCAGGCTCCATGCAGGGAGCCTGAGGTGGGACTTGATCCGGGGTCTCCAGGATCACACCCTGGGCTGAAGGCAGCGCCAAACCACTTAGCCACCTGGGCTTCCCTATAAAATCATTTCAAAACAAACATATACTTTAGGGTGCAAATATATACTCTAAAGTATTTGATGAAACTGTCACATATTTAACTTATAGGAAGATAGAAATAAAGAACGGCTTAGGGGATAATTGAAGATGTTTCTGGGAAGAAATTGATTCAGAAGAAATATAGTCATCCAATAAGAAGAAATATGGTGAAAGAAGTGGATTCAAAGTTTTTTCTTCATTCAGAGGAAGAGAATCAAAACTATTTTTTGAAAAATACAAATAAATCACAAGGAGCAGCTAAATAGAAAAAGGTATGAACAACAGTGCTAATTTTCTATAAGAAGATTATTATAAGAAGGACAGTAAAAAACAAAAAATAGACTGAGATTCTCATTAACATATTCCATAGTGGAGAGAAGCAGCCCAAGTGGAGAGTAGAAAGCCCCGTGAGAAAATAAAGCAAATCTCTCCAGAGTATCTCTGCCTACAGAAGCATGAGGCAGATGGTAGGCCACAAGGACTTTCAAAGTCAACACATGTTAAAGAATTGTAAAAATCAATACTTTACCCAACTGCAGCAACCAAAAGATGGGACATAATTCATTAAGTTGAACTACAATGACATTGTCATTTTTGTAGGTCAGACTCACTGAATATCATCAGGAAGAAAGTATATTACCTGAGTTCAATAAATATCACTTTCAGTTGTTATAATAATAAAATAACACATTGAGAACAGTATGGAGACAGCAGAGTTAAAGAAGCAAGGCAAACCCAAACTATTACAAACTCGTTAAAAATGAGACCCAGGGGATCCCTGGGTGGCTCAGCGGTTTAGCACCTGCCTTCGGCCCAGGGCATAATCCTAGAGTCACAGGATTGAGTCCTGCAAGGGGTTCCTGCATGGAGCCTGCTTCTCTCTCTGCCTGTGTCTCTCCCCCCTCTCTCTCTGTGTCTCTCATAAATAAATAATTTTTTTTTTTAAGTGAGACCCATAGTAGGCTGGAATAAATTGTGCTAAAAATGTAATGACTGACTTAAGATAGACCCAGCAACCACTTTAAAGGAAAAATAAACAAATAAACAAAAGGAATTATCAGGAAAATTGTAGATGAAAAAGACAAACTTACCTGATGTAAGGATGATTGGTGTCCCTAAGGAGTGAATCCTGTAATAGGAAAAACATATATTTAGAAACATAATATAGGATGATATTCTTGAGATAATGGAAGAATTAAATCTGTATATCTAAAATGAACTGGAATGCCTAGGCAATTTGACATGGAATAATTAAGGTTGAGACAAATCCTTGTTAAGCAATTAAATGTTGAGAATGAAAAATAAGGACTATTCTCACACAGCCAGAAAAAGCAAGTCAGGCTGGTGTCAGACTTTATCAGAGCAGCCATCAATATGAGAAGACAGTGCAGCAATCTCTATTCTCAAAATATAGAGATTCAGCAAATTGCTGTTTTCATTTTTTAAAAATAGTTTTGGGGTGCCTGGGTGGCTCAGTCATGCGTCCAACTTTTGATTTGGGTTCAAGTCATGATCCTAGGGTTGTGAGACCCCACAATGGGCTCTACACTGGATGGAGAGCCTGCTTAAGATGCTCTCTCTCCTTCTCCCTCTGTTCCACCCTCTCTTGTGCCCACGCAGCACTTTCTCTCTCTCTCTCTCTCTCAAACAAACAAACAAAAAAAAAAAATCAGTTTTTTTCAAACACAAAATACTTTGGGAATACAGAGTACATTTAATCATATTTTAAAACAAAATGCTTGGATGATTAAATCCACCTGACTCTGACATTAATCAAAATAAATTAGGGAGAATAAGAAATATTTTGGCATATGGACTGATGGGCAATGACACAATTTAAATACATAAAGTGAATTAAATACTTGAACAAAATGTAAATAGTACAAAGTCTCAGAAAATAAAATAATTGTAAAGCAAAGAAAGGAGATGAAAAAGGAAAGAAGAGGAAAGTGATGTAAGCAAGTCAATCAATTCATCATAGGAAAATCAACTCATCCCATAATATGTAAGACTTAAACATGAAATTAAACGATAACTTCTAACTCATAATGCTTTTCATCATACATTTTTTCAATCTAGAGATCTCTTTGAAGATTCAGAACTTAGAGTAAAATTAATATATTTTTAAAATCATGTAACTTCTTCAGTTATTTTCTGCTGAATTCAAGATAATTGTAATTAATGCTTTAATTTAAATCATTCCATATTTTTTTAGATTTTATTTCTTTATTAGAGAGAGAGTGTGAGAGCACATGAGGTAGAAGGAGAAATAATCTCCCCACTAAGCAGGGATCTTGACTCTGGGCTTGATCCCAGGACCCTGGGATAATGACTCCAGCCCAAGGCAGCCACTTAACTGATTGAGCCACCCAGGTACCTCTAAAACATACCATTTATAGAATTAATCTCTGATTGAAAAATTTGTTCTGTCTGTAGATGTATATCCATCCTTCTATTCACTTTTTGGTCCAGAGAAATGTTAATACTGCTTATTTCTGGATAGTAGGTTTTTTTTTTTTTTTTTAAGATGTATTTATTTTTTTAGAGAGAGAACATACAGATGCAAGTGGGGGTCAGAGAGAGAGAAGCAGACTCCCCACTAAGCACAGAGCCTGACACGGGACTATCTCACAACCCCAAGATCATGACCTTGACAGAAATCAAGAGTTGGACACGTAACCAACTGAGCCACCCAGGCACCCCTGGATAGTAGGTTTTTAACTATTATGTTGAGTTTTACCTCTAACTTTTTTGGTTTTCTTTAGTTTATTGAATTGTGGGCATATATTATTTTTTAAAATGATAAAGTCACAAAAAATGATAAAGTCACTACTTTGAAAACATATATGCACTGGTTGGTGATTTTAGAAATAAAGAAATGTATTCATGAGATCAGTTGATTTTTACTTTATACATTTTTATACTATTGATATGAATTTTAAATATCATATTGTAAGCTATTTCAGGGCCTGTTTCTGAAACTTTCCTTATGATTGAAAAACTATTGTTGCACTTAATTAGAATCTGTGGATAATTTCATTGAAGTATGTTGATGAAGTATCTTAAAATATAATTTTTAAAGATATTAATTTCATTTGGAAGTTACAGGTGTATTGATCATCTTACTGATTTGCTTTCAAATGTGATGATTTTGCAAAAGCACTTCATAAGCCCACTCTACATTTTCTACTTTCATACAAAAATGAGCAAACGATTAAGAGTGTACAATAATACAATGGAAATTTTCAGATGATTTTATATGTTATAAGTAATTAGTAACAAAAAAAAAAAAAGAAAGAAAGAAAGAAAAGTGAGTATACCTTTTAGTGTGTAATTAAGAATTCCAGAGTCTTACATACTTGTCACACCCAATATTCTTAACTATTTATAGTGTTTAATGTTTTCTGTTGTATAGTTTAGTGATGGAACAACTTAAAATTAGATTCTTTTAAAATTACATATGACATGGAAAATTCTAAGACTGTGGAATTAAAGGAATTGAATGTTTTTCCTAAAAAATGAGTTAGAATAGTTAACAAATATTAAAGAAAATAAAAAGAAATGGAGGACTCATACCAAACAAATTTAAGACTTACTAATAAAGCTAATTAAGACATTGTGATACTGACAAAAGAGTAGATAAAATAGAACAGATCCAAAAATAGACTCACATAAATATGGTTAACTGACTTTTGACAATGCAAAGGTAATTCAGAGGAGAAACATTTGTCTTCTCAACAAATTGTGCTAGAACACTTGGATGCACATATACAAAAAGATGAACCTAGATGCAGGCGTTACCCCCTATTTAAAAATTAACTCAAAATGTGTCATACACCTAACTGTCACAATCTACATGATCTTGGTTTGGTAATGAATTTTCAGATGTAATCGCAAAAGTATGATGTACAAAAGAAAAAATTGGTAAGTTGGAATTTTATTAAAAACTTCTGAAAAAAAAACACTTCTGCTTAAGTTTAATAAAATGGAAAGATGAGTCACAAACTGGGAGAAAATATTTGTAAAACACATTTGGTAAAGAGCTTGTATCCAGAATATACAAAGAATATTTAAAATTAAACAACATGAAAACAAACCACCCAACTAAAATGGGCAAAAGATTTATACAGACACTTCACCAAAGAAGATACACATATGGCAGATAAGTATGCAAAAAGATTCTCAACATTTTTTTTTGTCATTAGGAAAATGAAAATTAAAGCACATTATATTAGAAAGCAAAGATTTGGGGAACAAAGAAAATTTAAGGGAATATATGCCCTCATTACATTCTGATAGAAGGACTAGGTAAATTCTTATGATTTTAGTTGATGGTCTGTTAGCCAAAGGAGGTAAAATATTTTTCCCTTGCCTTCCAGATAACAGGACTGAAGAACACATGGTGATGTATATTTGAACTGTTACATGCTTTAAAAAAATAATTTACAAGAGAAATAATAGACTGAATTTCTCCTTTGCCTAATGAATGAAACTTCAAAGATACTGCTAGATATGAATACCTTAAGAAAGAGATCACCAGCTATGTTTTTTCTTATGGTTATGTATTACCTTTGCTTTAAACTATGTCTGGGGAACAAACAGAAGCATTCGTTATGTTCATTTTCTATTTTATAGCAAGATGGAAAATAAGCTTTCTCTGAAGAGGCCCAAGTGGGATGCTTCCAGGCATTTCTGGTAACTTGTAATACCACGCTGCCTGAAATGATGGTGATATATTCTTTACTTAACTTTACAAACTTGCAGGTTTTATTATTAAAGAATACAAAAGAATTGAATAACACTGACTTGCGATGGAATAATGTTGCCCTAGAAAATGTAAAAGCAATCATTTTGTAATGTATAATTCATTCCTTTGTAGGACAATCAGAAAATTGTTTTCCTGTCTGGATTGTTCTGAATTTTTACTCTAGCTGGAATCATCATTGTTCTCATTCAGAGTGTATAGCCATTTACACGTGGGAGAATAGTAGACAGTTCGATTAATCTAGTAATTATTTGACATCCAAGATTATTCCCTGACTGACTTTAGTTTCCTTTCTGTTAAGAGTTTGTTTGTGTTCATTTATCTTTTAGAGGATAAAGATTATCCCAAATGTCCTGTGAAGGAAGTTAAATAAGGCAAAATATCTCATCCTATCGCATGAAATTCATGCAGATGAGCAATTCCATGTTATATGTGTAAAACACCTGAATGAGGCAGAAGGTAAACAGGACAGAGAATATATTTCCTTATTCTGGTGTGGATTTACTGCCAATTTGATCTTTATACAGTCCTCTATTCTCTTAGTGCCAGCATCTGCTGAGCACCAATTCCTCTTGCTTCTATAACGAAGGCTTCTGGTTCATGGCTCAGGTTTTATCCATACGTAAATCTCTCTTGCACTATTCTATTCATTCTCTGGAGGAAATCAACCAGGTTTCTGCACTGTTTTTTTTTTTTTTTTCCCTTCAACTTCCACAGATCGTTAACTAAACACATTTTTATTCAAAATAACTATGTGCCATCCACTCGTCCAGATGCTTGGGATAAGTTTATAAACAAAGATTCCCATTTCTTGGAGCCCACAGACTCCTGAGAGGTGGCAGGTGATAAGCAATACCTCAATTAAGTGAATTATATATGTTAGAGGTAAAAAGTGTTATGAAGAAAAAGTGGCGAGCAGACCAGTTTGCAGAAAAGAGTGATCACAAAGGATGGTCTGGACAAAGACTTGAAAGAAGAGAAAGAGTTTGCCAGAGAGAGTGTGGTTAAGTGCATTGCAGGAAATAGACTATTAGAAGATGGGAAGAAGTTTTTAATTTTGATATAGTCTAATTGATCTGTTTAGTTCTGATGCCTGTGCTTTTGTTATTGTATCCAGGAAATCACTGCCAAATCCAATGTCATGAAGATTCTCCTATATGCCAAACCCAGTATCATGAAGGCTTTCCTCTATGCTTCCTTCTAATACTTTTATAGTTTTGACTCTTATGAATAGGATCTATTTTAATTACTTATTTATAAATGCATCTATTTTAATTATTTATTTATAAACCTATTTTTCCATGCTACTTTCTTAGTGATAACAGCAAAAGGAGGATGTTCTCTATTTATGTATTCCCCAAGCATGAAACACTATGTCTGATATAAGTTGTTCATAAATGTTGGATGACTACAAAATAAATGAATGATTAATAATAAAAATGAAAATAAGATCTTCCTATCTTGGGGATAGGTCTCAGCATTCTACTTGTATTAAACTCATTTAGTTCTCACAAAACACCTCTTAAGGAAGAAAGGGATGCACTGAGATGTTAAATTACTTGACCAAAATGATATTGATGGGCAACAAACCTTGGAATTCATGTGCATATATATTAAATGTTGAAGCCATTTATAACAGTATCTTCTAAATGGCAGAGTAGAGTGTAGGTTCACAGATTTGGCTTAGCATCATAAGAGCTTTAAAAAATACAGTCTTGGACTACACCCCAGATCCACTGAGATACTGAGAACTGGAATTTTAAAAATTGTCTTGGGTATTTTATATGCAGTCAGCCTGACATCTGCCTAAGCAAAATTGTTTGCGAATCACTGAACACTAAGATTCCTCATTTGTACTTGTACACAATAGGACTAGAAAGTGCTTGAAATGTATTCTTGCTGCTGTTATTTGCTATTCAAATTATCATCTTCCAAAGACAATTGAAATTATTTGACCAGAGAAGGAATACTCCAGGGACTTGTAGAGCTTGACTTGCTAAACTAGGGAGTATTATTATCATTAGGAGGTAAAACAAGGGTATTAAAGAAATGTAGAGCCTCCACCTGCATGGTAAGCCCTGAAGTAGGTGAGTGTGTACATTAATGTGTACAAATCACATAGAAATAAAATGGAAAGAGGAGCTCACAGACACTTACTCCAAGCAGCCTACTAAGGGTGGGCAATTTGTTTTTTGAAAGAGCAAAATAAGTTTTGAGAGAGACCATTAATGACTAAAGAATGAATTAATCAACTCAATGGATGTGTAATGCCTCCCTGAGTCATATAGAATTTCAACTTAAGCTACCAATTATCTTTCACGCTCCTTACCAAACATCATTCTGCCCTACAGAGTATAGAAAACATTTGAAAAAGTGAGGGGGCAGGGCAAGATGGCAGAAGAGTAGGGTCCCAAGTCAACTGTCCCCACCAACTTACCTAGATAACTTTCAAATCGTCCTGAAAACCTACAATGCAGTCTGAGATTTAAAGAGAGAACAGCTGGAATGCTACAGAGAGAAGAATTTGTGCTTCTAACAAATACAACTCGTTTTTAGCCACTCTGCACTGAGCAAAATGACTAGAAAGAAGAACTCACTACAAAAGAAAGAATCAGAAACAGTACTCTCTGCCACAGAGTTACAGAGTTTGGATTACAATTCAATGTCAGAAAGCCAATTCAGAAACACAATCATAAAGCTACTGGTGGCTCTGGAAAAAAGCATAAAGGATTCAAGAGACTTCATGACTGCAGAATTTAGATGTAATAAAGCCAAATTTAAAAATCAATTAAATGAGATACAATCCTTCCTTCCTTAGGAAGGAAGCTGAGGAAAAAAGAGAAAAACAATTAAAAGATCATGATGAAAGGTTAAGGGAAATAAATGACAGCTTCAGAAGGAAAAATCTACGTATAATTGGGGTCCCAGAGGGCACGAAAGGGACAGAGGACCAGAAAGTGTATTTGAATAAATCATAGCTGAGAACTTCCCTAACTTGGAGAGGGAAACAGTCATTCAGATCCTGGAGATAAAGAGGTCTCCCAACCCCCCCCAAATCAATAAAAATCATTCAACACTCGGCATTTTATAGTGAAACTTGCAAATTCCAAAGATAAAGACAAAATCCTTAAAGCAGCAAGAGACAAGAGATCCCTAACTTATATGGGGAGAAATATTAGATTAACAGCAGATCTCTCCACAGACACCTGACAGGCCAGAAAGGGCTGGCAGGATATATTCAGGGTCCTAAATGAGAAGAACATGCAACCAAGAATACTCTATACAGCAAGACTCTCATTCAGAATAGAAGGAGAGATAAAGAGCTTCCAAGATAGGCAGAAACTGAAAGAATATGTGACCACCAAACCAGCTCTGCAAGAAATATTAAGGGGGACCCTGTAAAAGAAGGAGGAAGTCCAAAGAAATAATCCACAAAAACAAGGACTGAATAGGTATTATGATGACACTAATTTCTTATCTTTCGATAGTAACTCTGAACGTGAATGGGCTTAATGATCCCATCAAAAGGTGCAGGGTTTCAGACTGGATAAAAAAGCAAGACACATCTATTTGCTATCTGCAAAAGACTCATTTGAGGCCTGAAAATAAAAGGTTGGTGAACCATTTACCATTCAAATGGTCCTCAAAGAAATCAGGAGTAGCCATCCTCATATCAGAGGATGTAGTAAGAGACTGTATCTCAAAGACTGTAGTAAGAGATGAAGAGGGACACTATCATACTTAAAGGATCTATCCAACAAGAGGACCTAACAATCATGAATATTTATGCCCCTAATGTGGGAGCTGCCAGGTATATCAATCAATTAATAATCAAAGTTGAGACATACTTAGATAGTAATACACTTATACTGGGAGACTTTAACATGGTGCTTTCTGCAAATGTCAGATCTTCTAAGCACAACATCTCCAAAGAAACAAAAGCTTTAAATTATTGGACCAGATGGATTTCACAGGTATTTATAGAACTTTACATCCAAATGCAATAGAATACACATTCTTCTCAAGTGCACATGGAACTTTCTCTAGGATAGACCAATTACTGGGTCACAAATCAGGTCTCAACTGATACCAAAAGATTGGAATTGTCCCTGAATATTTTCAGACCATAATGCTTTGAAACTAAAACTCAATCACAAGAAGAAATTTGGAAGAAATCCAAACACGTGGAGGTTAAAGACCATCCAGCTAAAAGATGAAAGGGTCAACCAGGAAATTAGAGAAGAATTAAAAAGATTCATAGAAACTAATGAGAATGAAGATACAACCATTCAAAATCTTTGGGATACAGCAAAAGCAGTCCTAAGGGGGAAATACATCACAATACAAGCATCCCCCCACCCAACCCCCCAAAAAAACGGAAAAAAACTCAAATATACAAGCTAACCTTGCACATAAAGGAACTGGAGAAAGAACAGCAAATAAAACCTACACCAAGCTGAAGAGAGTTAATAAAGATTGGAGCAGAACTCAATGACACAGAGACCAGAAGAACTGTAGAACAGATCAACAAAACCAGGAGTTGGTTCTTTGAAAAAATTAGTAAGATAGATAAACCATTAGCCAGCCTTATTAAAAACAAAAGAGTAAAGACTCTAATTAATAAAATCATGAATGAAAAAGAAGAGATCACAACCAATACCAAGGAAATACAAACGATTTAAAAAACATATTATGAGCAGCTATATGCCAATAAATTAGGCAATCTAGAAGAAATGGACGCATTTCTGGAAAGCCACAAACTACCAAAACTGGAACAGGAAGAAATAGAAAACCTGAACAGGAAGAAATAGAAAACCTGAACAGGCTGATAACCAGGGAGGAAATTGAAGCAGTCATCAAAAACCTCCCAAGACACAGAAGTCCATGGCCAGATGGTTTCTCAGGGGAATTCTATCAAATGTTTAAAGAAGAAACAATATCTATTCTACTAAAGCTGTTCTGAAAGATAGAAAGAGATGGAATACTTCTAAACTCGTTCTATGAGGTCAGCATCACCTTGATTCCAAAACCAGACAAAGACCCCACCAAAAAGGAGAATTATAGACCCTGATGAACACAGATGCAAAAATTCTCAACAAGATACTAGCCAATAGGGATCCCTGGGTGGCGCAGCGGTTTAGTGCCTGCCTTTGGCCCAGGGCGCGATCCTGGAGACCCGGGATTGAATCCCGCGTCGGGCTCCCTGCATGGAGTCTGCTTCTCCCTCTGCCTGTGTCTCTGCCTCTCTCTCTCTCTCTCTGTGACTATCATGAATAAATAAATAAAATCTTAAAAAAAGAAAAAGATACTAGCCAATAGGATCCAACAGTATGTTAAGATTATTCACCATGACCAAATGGGATTTATCCCCAGGATGCAAGACTGGTTCAACACTTGTAAAGCAATCAACGTGATAGATCATATGAACAAGAGAAAAAACAAGAACCATATGATCCTCTCAATAGATGCAGAGAAACATTTTGACAAAATACAGCATCCATTCCTGATCAAAACTTTTCAGAGTGTAGGGATAGAGGGAACATTCCTCAACATCTTAAAAGCCATCTACGAAAAGCCCACAGCAAATGTCATTCTCAATGGGGAAACACTGGGAGCACGACAGGGATGTCTGCTGTCACCACTGCTATTCAACCTAGTACTAGAAGTCCTAGCCTCAGCAATCATACAACAGAAAGACATTAAAGGCATTCCAATTGGCAAAGAAGAAGTCAAACTCTCCCTCTATGCCGATGACATGATACTGTACATAGAAAACCCAAAAGACTCCAGCACTAGATTGCTAGAACTCGGGAATCCCTGGGTGGCTCAGCGCTTTAACACCTGCCTTCAGCCCAGGGCATGATCCTGGAGACCCGGGATCAAGTCCCACATCAGGCTCCCTGCATAGAGCCTGCTTCTTCCTCTGCCTATGTCTCTGCCTCTGTCTCTCTTCTCTGTGTCCTTCATAAATAAATAAATAAAATCTTAAAAAAAAAAAGATTGCTAGAACTCATACAGCAATTTGGCAGTGTGGCAGGATTCAAAATCGGTGGAATTTCTATACACTAACAATGAGACTGAAGAAAGAGAAATTAAGGAATCAATCCCATTTATAGTTGCACCCAAAAGCATAAGATACCTAGGAATAAACCTAACCAAAGAGGTAAAAGATCTATACCCTAAAAACTACAGAATAATTCTGAAAGAAATTGAAGAAGACACAAAGAAATGGAAAAATATTCTATGCTCATGGATTGGAAAAATTAATATTGTGAAAATGTCAGTGTTACCCGGGGCAATTTACACATTTAATGCAATCCCTATCAAAATACCATGGACTTTCTTCAGAGAGTTGGAATAAATAATCTTAATAGCCAGGAAAATATTGAAAAATAAAACCAGAGCTGGGGGCATCACAATGCCAATTTCAGGTTTACTATAAAGCTGTGATCATCAAGACAGTGTGGTCCTGGCACAGAAACAAACACATAGGTCAATGGAACAGAATAGAGAATCCAGAAATGCGCCGTCAACTCTATGGTCAACTAATATTTGACAAAGCAGGAAAGACTATCCACTGGAAAAAGGACAGTCTCTTCAATAAGTGGTGCTGGGAAAATTGGACAGCCACATGCAGAAGAATGAAACTAGACCATTCTCTTACACCAGACACAAAGATAAACTCAAAATGGATGAAAGATCTAAGTGTGAGACAAGAATCCATCAAAATCCTAGAGGAGAACACAGGCAACATGATTTTTGAACTTGGCCACAGCAACTTCTTGAAAGATACATCTATGAAGGCAAGAGAAACAAAAGCAAAAATGAATTATTGGGACTTAATCAAGATAAAAAAAAAACTTCTGCACAGCAAAAGAAACAGTCAACAAAACTAAAAGACATCCTACAGAATGGGAGAAGATATTTGCAAATGACATATCAGTTAAAGGGCTAGTATCCAAGATCTATAAAGAACTTATTAAACTCAACAGCAAAGAAACAATCCAATCATGAGATGGGCAAAAGACATGAACAGAAATCTCACAGAGGAAGACATAGACATGGCCAACAAGCACATGAGAAAATGCTCTGCATCACTTGCCATCAAGTAAATACAAATCAAAACCACAATGAGATCCCACCTCACACCAGTGAGAATGGGGAAAATTAACAAGACAGGAAACAACAAATGTTGGAGAGGATGTGGAGAAAGGGAAACCCTCTTGCACTGTTGGTGGGAATGTGAACTGGTGCAGCCACTCTGGAAAACTGTGTAGAGGTTCCTCAAAGAGTTAAAATAGATCTGCCCTACGAGCCAGCAATTGCCCTGCTGGGGATTTACCCCAAAGATACAGATGCAGTGAAATGCTGGGACACCTGCACCCCAATGTTTTTAGCAGCAATGTCCACAATAGCCAAACTGTGGAAGGAGCCTCGGTGTCCATGAAAGATGAATGGATAAAGAAGATGTGGTCTATGTATACAATGGAATATTCCTCAGCCATTAGAAACCACAAATACCCACCATTTGCTTCGGGGTGGATGGACCTGGAGGGTATTATGCTGAGTGAAGTAAGTCAGTTGGAGAAGGACAAACATTATATGATCTCATTCATTTGGGGAATATGAAAAATAGTGAAAGGGAATAAAGGGGAAAGGAGAGAAAATGAGTGGGAAATATCAGTGAGGGAGACAGAACATGAGAGACTCCTAACTCTGCGAAAGGAACAAGGGGTGGTGGAAAGGGAGGTGGACGGTGGGGGGGCGGGGGGGCTGGGTGATGGGTACTGAGGGGGGACCCCGACAGGATGAGCACGGGATGTTATGCTATATGTTGGCAAATGGAACTCCAATAAAAAAATTTCAAAATGAAAAAAAAAAATTTTCAAAATGTTGAAGAATGTGGAACGTCATTTTCATTTATGTGTAGAGAAGTCATGTGTAATTACAGGGGTAAGACCTCCCCTCTCTTTAGAACCTGAACATAGAATGGGACTCTAAGAACTGGGTGTAGTATTATTAGAAATAATTACATGTGTGGCTAGAGTAGTAGCCACTTATGCCTCAGCAATGTGCCTCGTTCTTATTTCTAATAGACTCTTAAATGCCTCATTTGAAAGCCAAGAGTGAAGGAAGTGAACTAACAATAAATGCATAATAATGTGAACCACTGTAGGTATCTATTTTTTTGATTCTTCATAGTGTGAGATAACCAGAAAACCATTGCCTAACTTCCTCATGTGAGTTTGGATTGCACAGCTTCTGAAAATTAATGTTTTTTTTTATTGAGCAAGTGCAGCAAGGGCAGTTTTTATACAAGGGAGAAAAAAACCCATTACAATTATAATTACACACACAAGAAATAAGGAGAAACCCTCAAAAGATTAAAAAAATTGTAATCAGGATGTGAAAATGAAGGTGCTTGAAACCACAGCAGAGAAACTCTGCAAGAAGGACTGCCTGGGAATGTGTTGCTGGAATTAGTGAGCTGTGAGGGGTCCTTAAGGGTCCTGGGAAACAGTCTTTTTTTTTTTCCTCAGCTGTTAGATTTAAGGAGTATATTCTAGAACACTTGATAGAGGTATGAGATTGGGGGACTTTATATATATAAAGGGAGAGTGAAGCTTTGAATATTAAAAGGAAACTTAGAGATGAGGAGATTAAGACTTTAGGATTAAAATTAAAATTCAAACCAAAGTGAACTCAAAGCAGGTTTACTTGTGAAAACTTGGACATTTTTGTACTTCTCTCCTTGATCATGGGAAAAGTCATGCCATTGTGCATCTTTATGTTGCTTTCCTCTTGTAATTTATTTTATTTCATTTTTATTATTTTATTTTATTTTATTTATTTTATTTTATTTTATTTTATTATTTTATTATTTTGTCTTGTATAAACACAATATGTAATTCAAGGAAACATTTTGACTAGATCATGCAAACCACTATGGTTCATAAACAAGACAAAATTTCTAAGATAGTTATTTTAAGTTTTGATCTTAAAATTTATCAAAGATACAGAAGCAAATCTATGAAATTATGTGCCTTTTTATCTTCTGCAGAATTCCAATATGCCATCATATTAAAATTTCTGTGTTTACAAGAACAAATGTAATATATTTTTCTTGCAATGAATTAATAATATAAAGATGGCATTGATATATATGTAGAGGATTGTTTCTTATTCACTTTTATAATAACAGGATATTTTACGCTCCTCAAATATTGATGCAAGGATGCTAAGTATACAGGAGGTCTCCTTATCCCCTGAGCAACTCCACCATTGCTTTGTGTTTGACTTATAAAAGAAGAGAGGGGATCCCTGGGTGGCGCAGCGGTTTAGCGCCTGCCTTTGGCCCAGGGCATGATCCTGGAGACCCGGGATCGAGTCCCACGTCGGGCTCCCGGTGCATGGAGCCTGCTTCTCCCTCTGCCTGTGTCTCTGCCTCTCTCTCTCTCTCTGTGACTATCATAAATAAATAAAAAAAAAAATTAAAAAAAAAACAAAATTAAAAAAAAAATTTAAAAAATAAAAAAAATAAAAAAAAAGAAGAGAAAGCATAAACTGGGAATAATCTATTATCTACTCTCTTATTTTCCTATTTCTTTTACAATTCACCTTTAGGTGTTTTCATTTTAGTCTTCTCTGAGAAGATAAAGACATAAATTCTGCATTAAAAACAGACAGTGATGAGGGAATAATCCACCCAAACTGATTTGCTTTGGCAGATTTCATCTGTCTTCGAACCTAATATGCATTTGTTGTCATTTCCATGAAAATGCTTCTGATTACTAATCAACCATTTTTATTAATGAGTTAATATCACTCCTAATGATTTTACATTTTCCTTAAAATGTAAATGCCACATGTAATGCAAGCCTATGAATTGTGTGCCTACTGCAGGTACTGAGTTTGCATAAGTGAACTGTTAAAATGATATAACTTCACATGCAATGCTATTCCTTCTGATTTTCTCAAAAACAAGTAATCCTCTATATCTGTTTAACTACATGTTCCAGTTCTAGGTGGCATGTTACCTTTGACTTATAGGCTTTTATAACAAGCAGAATGGAATGTTTTCTTAGAGTTGGGCCAGAAGTCAAGGACCACGTGTCCCTTCTCATCATAAAGGGGCTCTGAGCACTGTTTAACCCTGTTAACCACGCTCTGCTCCTAACAGAACACCTCACTTGGCTCCTTACAGAATTTTACTTCTAACTCTCCTTTCATTCACCATTATGGCCACATCCTTCTTCACCATTAATTAACCATTGAAAGCTAGGTTTCTGTGAGGCTTGCGTCCAGGTAATTTCCTTTCTGTTCTCCTCTATAGACATTCTATTCAAAGCAGTGCTTTACTAACCCTCAACATACCAGTAACTACCAAATTTTCATCTTTGGTCAAAACCTTTCTTCGTTCCTAGACTCATGTCAACATTTCCAATTCCATTCCATTCTTTAATCTCAACATGCCCAAAATTGTCCTCATGATATTCATTCCCTCTTCTCCTATGCCAAACCTGGTCATTTCCCAGTGATTCATATAGCAGAAAACAAAATCACCAAACTTCTAGCTACACATATCTAGTTTTCTCCTTAAAACTGACATAGGGACCCAGCACCAATTCTTTTCCTCATTACCTCATTACCTCATTAATATCTCTTGCATTCTAACATTGATGATCTATCACTATATCCCACACACAAGTTACTCTCTTCAGAATAGATAGTTTTTGCCTCTACCCAATATATTCTTTTTCCAGTGCAGTTCTTTATACTGTATTCATAGTAATCTTTCCAAATGAGAAACTTACCATGTCATTCAGTGCTTGCTTCCCCAACTACCTGTCCAAACTTAACCAATTTAAAATATTCAATGGTTATATCCTATTTCTTTTTTATTTTATTTATTTATTTTTAAAGATTTTATTTATTTATTCATGAGAGACGCAGAGAGAGAGGCAGGGACATAGGCAGAGGGAGAAGTAGGTTTCCCATGGGGAGTCTGACATGGCACTAGATTCTGGACTCCAGGATCACACTCTGAGCTGAAGGCAGATGCTCAGTCACTGAGGCACCCAGGTGTCCCCTATTGCTTTTTTAAAAAAGCTAAATACTTTATTCCATTAGAGTGCTTTTAGGTCCGCAACAAAATTGGGAAAGAGGCACAGAGATTTTCCATGCACTGCTTGCCCAGACATATGCACAGCCTCTCCTATTAGCAACATTCCCCACAATAGTGGTATATTTGTTACAATTGACGGCTCTAAGTTGATGAATAATAATTACCCAAAGTCCATAGGTTACATTAAGGTTCATTCTTGGTGTTATAAATTCTGTGACAAATGTATAATGGCATGTATCCACCATTGTGGTTACATGCAGAGTATTTTAATTGCCCTAAAAAAGTTCCCTTGTCCTGACTATTCATCCACCCATCCCCAATCTTGTCAACCACTGGCTGGCTGTTTTACTGTCTCAATAAATTTACTTTTGCCAGAGTACTATATATTTAGAATTATACAGTATGCAACCTTATTAGATTGGCTTCAAAATATGCATTTGAGGTTCCTCCATTATGTCTTTTCATGCCTTGATATTTCACCTTCTTTTATTACTAAATAATATTCCATTGTTTCATCTATTTCTCCATTTACCTACTGGACACATTGATTACTTCCAAGATTGGGAAATTATGAATAAAGCTTCTATAAACATCCACGTTCAGGGCTTTGTGTGAACATAGTTTTCAACTTCTTTGTGTAAAGACTAAGAAGAATGCTAGATTATATAATGAAAGTATGTTTAATTTTGTAAGACACCACCAGACTGTCCTCTAAAGTGGCCGTACCATTTTGCATTCCTGCCAGCAACGAATAAGAGTTCCTCTTGCTCCACATCCTTGCTAACATTTGATGTTGTTTGTCAGATTTGGGTCATTCTAATAAAAGCATAGTGGTATTTCACTGTTGTTTTAATTTACAATCCCCTAATGACATACGCTGTGGAACATCTTCTCATGTGCTTATCATCTCTATATCTTTTCTGGTGAGATGTTAAGGTCTGTAGCCAATTTTTAAAATTGAGTTGTTTTCGTGTTAAGTTTAATAGTTATTTGCATATTTTTGATGACAGCCCTTTATAATATGTGTCTTTAGCAAATATTTTCTGCTGGTCTGTGGCTTGTCTTCTCATTCACTTAGCATTTTCTTTTGCAGACAGAAGTTTTTGATTTTAATGAAGTACACTTATCCATTATTTCTTTTGTGGTGTGTGCTTTTGGTTTCATGTCTAAAAAGTTCTTGATATATCCACAGTAATTTAGGTTTTCTCCTATGTTATATTCCAGGAGTTTTATAACTTGGCATTTTACATTTAGATCTATGATTTATTTTGAGTTAATTCTTGTGAAAATTGTAGGGTTTCTGTCTAGATTTATCCATTTTTTATTTTTTGTACTTTTTGCATGTGGATCTTTAGGTTTTCTGGCACCATTTGTTGAAAAGATTATCTTTACTCTGTTTTACTGCTTTTGCTTCTTTGTCTAAGATCAGTTGACTATATATATATATATAGTCTATATATCAGTTGACTATATATATATATATATATATATGGGTCTGTTTCTGGGTTGTCTATTTGGCTCCATTAATCTATTTGTTCATTTGTTCTCCAATATCATACTGCTTTAGTTACTGTAGCTTTATTGTAAGATCTTGGAATTAGGTAGAGTCCTCCAACTTTGTTCTTATCCTTTGGTTATTATGTTAGCTATTCTTGTTTTTTATTTGTTTTCTTCTCCAAAAAAATAGACTTTTTGACTCCATAGAATAAGCTTTTCAACATCCACAAAATAACTTGTTGGAACTTTGATTGGGATTGCCTTGAATCTATGAATCAAGTTAAGAAGAATGGTCAGCTTGATGATATTCCTGTCCATAAACATGGACTATCTCTGCAATTATCTAGGTCTTTGATTTTTTTTATAAGAGTTTTTTAACCTTCCCTTCTATAGATCTTGTACATATTTTGTTAGATTTATAACTATATATTTCATTTTTAAGTGTGCTAAAGCAAATGATACTGAGATTTTAATTTCAAAGTCTATTTGTTAATTGCTGATATGGAGGAAAGTGATTGACATTTATATATTAACCTTGATATTAACTTCAGGTTTGCTTCAAAATATTTTGTTCTATTTTAAATTTTATTATATCTTTCCAAAAGCTTCCCTTAAAAAATATTTATTTACTTTTATATAGAGAGTGCAGGAGTAGGAGGAGGGATGGGGGTGTGGGGAAGAGAGAGAGAGAGAAAGTCCTCAAGTAGACTCTCCACTGAGCCAGAGAGTCCCATGTGGCATTCAATCCCAAGACTCTGAGATCATGACCTGAGCAGAAATCAAGAGTCAGAGGCTTAACTGACTGAGCCACCCAGGCACCCCTTTATCTTTTCAAGAACTTTGAAATAAGGTAATCGTGTTTTATTAACACTGTTTGTTTTACAGAGAAAACAAACAAACTTGATTCAAAGATATTCAGTTACTGTCTATGACTCAGTGATGGTCTTGGCAATGATCATAGCTGCCTACTACTGGGAACACTGCACATCACCATGTTGGCTGAGAACTTGATGAAAAAGATACCTCCTGGAGTTTTCCAGACTACAGCCTTCACAACCATTCCCAGTGGCCTAGCAATAGAGTACCCACTACAACAATGCAAATTCTGATTTAGTATGTTTTCCCCAGGATCATTTTGCTGTTCTACCAACAGGGGCATGTGCAGACACACAGTCATATGCACACACAAACACACATTGCTCTGCATTCATTGTTCTTAAGTCTTCCAAATAAATACTACTCTTCCAGTAGTAGAAGTGGGAAGAAATTTCTAATATCAATCCTTCTGCTAAGAATGAACAATGTTAATTATTTTAAAATATTGCAGGGTGAAGTACACAGTAAAGTATTTTCCTATGAATATTTGCACAGTACACATATTTATCATTAAATACTCCTCTCTAGTCTGTATATGATCATAGTTTAATGAAGCAAAAATTTTGAATAATGATCTTACTTAAAACATTCTGGAAATACCTGGTAATCTGATCCTATATTTCAAGATTGATGTTTAAAACAATAATTAATTTTATAATTTCTGTCAAAATATTCTAAGAGAATTTAAACATAGATGCATGCTAGAAATAATTTAATCTGTTGTTTCTTTGCATGTGGCTATCAAGTGTGTAGATAGCAATACATGAAGAATTTGATTTTTTTTAACAGAAAAGAATTTACAATTTAATTATATTCCTTAAATGTTACTAATTGATTTCAAATATTTAGTTAATTCCAATAAGGATAATTAACAAGTAACACAAAACATGTTTCCTTTTTGAGGAATAACGTTCTTTGCAATCTACATTAAAAACCTGAAATAAATTAAAAAAAAAAAAACCCTGAAATATAAATTACTGCTGAAACAGAAAAATTTTAAATGATCTAAATTAGCTTCATGCAGATTACCTAAAATTAAAATGCCACTGTCATTTCAGGTCACTAAGTAAATATAAATAGTCTTTCTTGTGATACCTAAATATAACATCTGTGACCTAAAGTTGTTAGAGTAGTTAGTAGAGTTTAGAGTAGTTTAGTAGTTCTCTAAAGTAGTTAGAGAAACTTTTCTCTTGGGATCATGGTCTTTCTAGGTTGGCTAGGTTATTCATTATACAAATATTATTTTAGGTTGAAAAGTTTGTGAGGGAGGTGCCTGGTGGCTCAGTCAGTTAAGCATCTGAATCTTGGTTTCTGCTCAGGTCCTAGGATAGAGTCCCATGTGGGGCTCCATGTCCAGCATGGAGTCTGCTTGACCTCTCTTTCTGACCTCCCTCCCTCAAATAAGTAAGTAAAATCTTTTTAAAAAAAGAAATATTTGTGAGGTTCATTATTGTTGCTGAGAATACTATAGTGAACAAAAATCTATAAACAAAAATAATAAAAACCACCAAATTCTAAAATTTGTGTCCTTATGGAATTCAAGTTTTTGAATAACTAAACAATAGGCAAATAAAATGGTGAATAAATATTATAATTTTACATAGTAATAATCTAAAATATAAAGGAATGAATGGAAATAGATGGGAGAGTTAGTTGTAAAGGTAATCAAAGTAGGATTCTATGAGGATGTGACATCTGAACAAAGACCTAAAGAAAGTGGATATATGAACATGGGGACAGAAATGAGCTGAGCAATCCAGACTGAGGCAATTGATGCAGACCTAAAAGAGGAGCATGACTGGGTGTCTGAGAAATAGAACAAATATTAGTATTGAGCAGAGGGGACCAGCGGAAGAGTAGTGGTAGGAAATATATTTAGAGGTTGCCCACAGTCACACCAAATAGAAAACACTAACAACTTAGATTTTATTTTTATTATTATGAGTAACTACCAAAAAAGAATGACCAAAAAAGAATGACATAAGTTGTGGATATATATTTTGAAGAGGGGACATGAACTGCTGTATTTAATGTAGGTTAAGAGGGAAAACAGAATGAGGCTGGGAAGCTATTGCAGCAGACTTTACGGAGACCATTTTGGCTTGAATATGGAGGATGGAAAAGAAATGTTGACTATACCTCACATTGGGGCTGGGGTGAGAATATTCTAAGGGTTGCCTCTCATCACCTCAACACTAGGCAGCCCCTCTGGTGAGCTGGAGGAAGTATGTGCCATCATTAACCATACTGCTCTCTTCAACTGACCTTTCCTCAGCAGTGGATGAGTATAATGATATCTGAGAACTCCATGAGGGGAAAAATGGGAGAAAACAGTCCAGTCAATGTTAGTTCTAGGCTTTACCTATATAGTATTTACATGCCATAGCCTTATTCACTGGTAATCTTCAGTGGGACTTGGAAAAATAATTTTACAAATAGGACATTAACCTATCTATATATCTGCTACAGTCTGTGTATTTACATATACCCTGTGGTGCTATTTCTGGAACGGTGGCTGATGAATGACAGACACTTGAGTGCTTCTGTGCACGCTGGTCAAAGAACATCTTAATGCTATTTTTTTCTTTTCTTCTTCTTCTTCTTCTTCTTCTTCCTCTTCCTTTTTTTTTGTTTGTTTGTTTGTTTTGTTAGGGTAGTGGGTAGAGGGAGAGTCAGAAAGAGAATCTTAAGCGGGCTCTCACTCAGCCTGGAGCTCAAGGCAGGGTTTGAAATCATGACCCTGAGATCATGACCTGAGCCAAAAGGAAGATTCAGATGCTGAATGGACTAAGCCATTCAGGTACCCTTTAACGTTATTATTTTAGTATGCAACACATGACATAGTTTCTGGCCACAAACTTTATTCTTAACCTCCAGCTAGGAATTTTGCTAATGCTTGAGAGAAGAAATTCCCAAAATGATTCAATTATCTAATTATCTATCATTTGGTGATTAACTGGTGCTCTCTCCATATAAAGTATGAAATATAGAAGAACATGTCACTTCAGAAAAAAGAAAGAGAAGTGGAAAGAAGAAAAATTTGAAAGTATCATTTAAAGATACCACTCATAATAGACCAGTATAACTTGCAAGTGTGTAACAATTAAAGAGGCAATTCTGTCTGGCTAGTAAGTAAAAGATGAGATACATAAAAATATGATTCCTATATTTTGCTAATTCATTCAATAATTACTATTAGTTCCTAATTCCCAGGGATTGCCTAGGAGCTGAGGGTAAAACAGTTAAAATTTGATCACAAAAGTACCTGGAAACTTGGGGGAAAACTAGGTATTTTCTAAGTTTTAAGTCTGAATATCTTGCTAGTGCTTGTAACAAAAGAATCTGGATTTTAAAAGCCCCTAATATACAGCTTTACTTAGTAACCATCAGTATGAAATATAGTTTTTCATATATGATTGACAGCCAATCATCAAAATCATTCCAAACTCTGAGAACAGCTATCAAGTTTATATTAATAAACAGCACAGAAAATCACAAGACAAAAGCTGTATTTCTCTGGTCTTCATTGCTTATAACATTAATATTATAAGCTATTCTTATTCCCAAAAGAATTATCTCTTTCAAGACATTCATCACTCCCTCTGCCACATTACTTATGAATATTTTATTACTTAAGAAAAAAAGAAATTAAATATCCCAAATGAAATTTGTATCATTTTAAGTATTAAAATCTTTCAAACAAGGGCATTCTGATCAAGGACTGAGTTTATAGTCACTTTTCTCTACTCTATCTAAGCGTTGTCTAGAATTTCATGAAATTAGATTAGATATTCTAGCTAATATACTTTAGCCTTTGACACCATGTTACATGGTTAATTATATGTAGAAAGCCTTAGATGTAAACACAAGGGGATATTTTTTCTTTCATTAATTTAATTAATGTAATATAACACTAAATATAAGAAAACTTCATGGGGCATAGCATCCTTCAGAAATGAAGGAGAATGAAACTTTCCCAGACAAACACAAACTGAGGGAATGTATCACCATTAGTACTTCCTTACAAGAAATGATGAAAGGAGACCTTTAAGATAAAATAAAAGGATGCTAATTTAGCAGCACATTGGTAAAGGTAAGTACAGTCATCCCCTCTTATCCATGAGGAATACATTCTGAGACCCCGAGTAGATAGCTGAAACTTGGGAGTAATGAAACCTCTATATACTATATTTTTTTCCTATACATATTATGATAAAATTTAATTTTAAATCAGGCATAGTAAGTGATTAACAATAATAACTAAAAATAGAATAAAACAATTATAACAGTACACTGTAAGAAAAGTTATGTGAATGTGGTCTCTTTCTCAAAATATCTTACTGTACTATAATCACTCTTCTTCTTTAATGATGTGAGATGATAAAACAACCTATATGATGAGATGAAATGAGGCAAATGACATAGCCATTGTGATGTAACATCATGATACTGTTAACCTTCTCATAATACATCAGAAGAAGAATCATCTGTTTTCAGATTAGGATGGACCACAGGAAACTGAAACCCTGGAAAGGAAACCCCCACAGATAGGGGAGGAGGGGAGTATTTGTACATCGTCAAATCCAGAATATTCTAATACTGCAATGTGGTGGAGAGTTAGCCAGTTAACTCAAGCATAAAGAATATAGGACAGTAGTATTAAAAATAACCATGGTTGGGTGCGTGGGTGGCTCAGTCGTTTAAGCATCTGACTAGATTTTGGCTTAGGTCCTGATCTCAGGGTCCTAGGATCAAGCCCTGCTTCATGCTCCATACTCAGTTGGGATTCTGCTTGAGATTCTCTCTCCCTCTCCTTCTACCTAGCGTTTTCTATAAAATAAATAAATAAATAAATCTTAAAAAATAAATAAACAGGGCTACAATAAATGTTTGGTGTCTTTGGAAAGTAATGTTGGATGGAAGAAATAGTAAAATACCAGACTAGAAAATAATAGGCCATGGAGAACATTGGATATTCATTTTAAGAGTTTGGTGATTGAATCCACTAAAGCCAATTAAGTGGTCATAGTTGTACGTTAGGTCCATCTGCAGAACATGAGTCTAGCACATTTGATGGATTAGTTTATGATGATTTCTTCATCATAAGCCAAGTTTTTGACAGTTAACTCAATGTCAAATGAGGAGACAGCTTCCCAGTCCTGATGTTTACTAGCAGGAAGCATTTGTCATTCTTATTCCTACTTAAGTGATGGCCAAGCAACTTCTTCAGCCAATAGCCGATTATGAATGACTAATTGTTTAAACATAAATCTCATGAAGCACATCCCTGTAAGATCTTCTGTACCAATAAGAAAGCTGAGGAACATATCATCATCCGAATAAACACAATCCACGATTAACAGGCTGACTTTTCATTCCTTCCTGGAAGCATGGAACACTTTATCATCCTTCCTACATCCTTTTTGCCTAGTTTTTCCCTGAGATTTTCCAGTTCTTAAATAATCCTTAAATAAGAGGAAAATTTAGGGGGAAATACATTTTAAATGAAAACAGTATGCTTTATTACTTCAAAGGTAGCACCCAAACAACTGTATGCTATTTAACTTTTTGACTTATGTAAACCTTTGTGTGAGGGCAGGGGGTAAACTTTCAGAAAAGGATAAAGCCTCTTTAGATTTTTTAAATGTAAATAATTTTACTTTAATTCTGAATGCATATCATACATTTTTCACTGAATTTGTTTGTTTAGTTCATTTAATCGTATGCTTAAATGAAAGTTCTCTGCATATTCTGGTTTCTTCCCAGGTTAACATATATTTCAAGTTTCTGGTGTTTTTCATTCCAGGTTAATAAATATTTAAGTTGAAAATTGTAAAAGAATCTATCCAACAAGAGGACTTAACAATCTTCAATATATACGCCCCGAACGTGGGAGCTGCCAAATATATAAATCAATTAACAACCAAAGTGAAGAAATACTTAGATAATAATACACTTATACTTGGTGACTTCAATCTAGCTCTTTCTATACTCGATAGGTCTTCTAAGCACAACATCTCCAAAGAAACGAGAGCTTTAAATGATACACTGGACCAGATGGATTTCACAGATATCTACAGAACTTTACATCCAAACTCAACTGAATACACATTCTTCTCAAGTGCACATGGACTTTCTCCAGAATAGACCACATACTGGGTCACAAATCGGGTCTGAACTGATACCAAAAGATTGGGATCGTCCCCTGCATATTCTCAGACCATAATGCCTTGAAATTAGAACTAAATCACAACAAGAAGTTTGGAAGGACCTCAAACACGTGGAGCAAGGACCATCCTGCTAAAAGATGAAAGGGTCAACCAGGAAATTAACGAAGAATTAAAAAGATTCATGGAAACTAATGAGAATGAAGATACAACTGTTCAAAATCTTTGGAATGCAGAAAAAGCAGTCCTAAGCGGGAAATACATTGCAATACAAGCATCCATTCAAAAACTGGAAAGAACTCAAATATAAAAGCTAACCTTACACATAAAGGAGCTAGAGAAAAAACAGCAAATAGATCCTACACCCAAGAGAAGAAGGGAGTTAATAAAGATTCGAGCAGAACTCAACAAAATCGAGACCAGAAGAACTGTGGAACAGATCAACAAAACCAGGAGTTGGTTCTTTGAAAGAATTAATAAGATAGATAAACCATTAGCCAGCCTTATTAAAGAGAAGAGAGAGAAGACTCAAATTAATAAAATCATGAATGAGAAAGGAGAGATCACTACCAACACCAAGGAAATACAAACGATTTTAAAAACATATTATGAACAGCTATACGCCAATAAATTAGGCAATCTAGAAGAAATGAACGCATTCCTGGAAAGCCACAAACTACCAAAACTGGAACAGGAAGAAATAGAAAACCTGAACAGGCCAATAACCAGGGAGGAAATTGAAGCAGTCATCAAAAACCTCCCAAGACACAAGAGTCCAGGGCCAGATGGCTGCCCAGGGGAATTCTATCAAACGTTTGAAGAAGAAACCATACTATTCTACTAAAGCCGTTTGGAAAGATAGAAAGAGATGGAGTACTTCCAAATTCGTTCTATGAGGCCAGCATCACCTTAATCCCAAAACCAGACAAAGACCCCACCAAAAAGGAGATTTACAGACCAATATCCCTGATGAACATGGATGCAAAAATTCTCAACAAGATACTAGCTAATAGGATCCAACAATACATTAAGAAAATTATTCACCATGACCAAGTAGGATTTATCCCGGGACACAAGGCTGGTTCAACACCCGTAAAACAATCAATGTGATTCATCATATCAGCAAGAGAAAAACCAAGAACCATATGATCCTCTAATTAGATGCAGAGAAAGCATTTGACAAAATACAGCATCCATTCCTGATCAAAACTCTTCAGAGTGTAGGGATAGAGGGAACATTCTTCAACATCTTAAAAGCCATCTACGAAAAGCCCACAGCAAATATCATTCTCAATGGGGAAGCACTGGGAGCATTTCCCCTAAGATCAGGAACAAGACAGGGATGTCCACTCTCACCACTGCTATTCAACATAGTACTGGAAGTCCTAGCCTCAGCAATCAGACAACAAAAAGACATTAAAGGCATTCAAATTGGCAAAGAAGAAGTCAAACTCTCCCTCTTCGCTGATGACATGATACTCTACATAGAAAACCCAAAAGCCTACACCCCAAGATTGCTAGAACTCATACAGCAATTTGGTAGCGTGGCAGGATACAAAATCAATGCCCAGAAGTCAGTGGCATTTCTATACACTAACAATGAGACTGAAGAAAGAGAAATTAAGGAGTCAATCCCATTTACAATTGCACTCAAAAGCATAAGATACCTAGGAATAAACCTAACCAAAGAGAGAAAGGATCTATACCCTAAAAACTATAGAACACTTCCGAAAGAAATTGAGGAAGACACAAAGAGATGGAAAAATATTCCATGCTCATGATTGGCAGAATTAATATTGTGAAAATGTCAATGTTACCCAGGGCAATGTACACGTTTAATGCAATCCCTATCAAAATACCATGGACTTTCTTCAGAGAGTTAGAACAAATTATTTTAAGATTTGTGTGGAATCAGAAAAGAACCCGAATAGCCAGGGGAATTTTCAAAAAGAAAACAATATCTGGGGGCATCACAATGCCAGATCTCAGGTTGTACTACAAAGCTGTGGTCATCAAGACAGTGTGGTACTGGCACAAAAACAGACACATAGATCAATGGAACAGAATACAGAACCCAGAAGTGGACCCTGAACTTTATGGTCGATAAAGGAGGAAAGACTATCCACTGGAAGAAAGACAGTCTCTTCAATAAATGGTGCTGGGAAAATTGGACATCCACATGCAGAAGAATGAAACTAGATCACTCTCTTTCACCATACACAACGATAAACTCAAAATGGATGAAAGATCTAAATGTGAGACAAGAATCCATCAAAATCCTAGAGGAGAACACAGACAACACCCTTTTTTGAACTCGGCCATAGTAACTTCTTGCAAGATACATCCACGAAGGCAAAAGAAACAAAAGCAAAAATGAACTATTGGGACTTCATCAAGATGAGAAGCTTTTGCACAGCAAAGGATACAGTCAACAAAACTAAAAGACAACCTACAGAATGGGAGAAGATATTTGCAAATGACATATCAGATAAAGGGCTCGTATCCACGATCTATAAAGAACGTATTAAACTCAACACCAAAGAAACAAACAATCCAATCAGGAAATGGGCAAAAGACATGAAGAGAAATCTCACAGAGGAAGACGTAGACATGGCCAACATGCACATGAGAAAATGCTCTGCATCACTTGCCATCAGGGAAATACACATCCAAACCACAATGAGACACCACCTCACACCAGTGAGAATGGGGAAAATTAACATGGCAGGAAACCACAAATGTTAGAGAGGATGCGGAGAAAAGGAAACCCTCTTACACTGTTGGTGGGAATGTGAACTGGTGCAGCCACTCTGGAAAACTGTGTGGAGGTTCCTCAAAGAGTTAAAAACAGACCTGCCCTACGACCCAGCAATTGCACTGTTGGGGATTTACCCCAAAGATACAGATGCAATGAAACGCAGGGACACCTGCACCCCGATGTTTCTAGCAGCAATGGCCACAATAGCCAAACTGTGGAAGGAGCCTCAGTGTCCATTGAAAGATGAATGGGTAAAGAAGATGTGGTTTATGTATACAATGGAATATTCCTCAGCCATTAGAAATGACAAATACCCACCATTTGCTTCAACGTGGATGGAACTGGAGGGTATTATGCTGAGTGAAGTAAGTCAATTGGGGAAGGACAAACATTATATGTTCTCATTCATTTGGGGAATATAAATAATAGTGAAAGGGAATATAAGGGAAGGGAGAAGAAATGTGTGAGAAATATCAGAAAGGGAGACAGAATATAAAGACTCCTAACTCTGGGAAACGAACTAGGGGTAGTGGAAGGGGAGGAGGGCGGGGAGTGGGGGTGAATGGGTGATGGGCACTAAGGTGGGCACTTGACGGGATGAGCACTGGGTGTTATTCTGTCTGTTGGTAAATTGAACACCAATAAAAAATAAATTTATTATAAAAAAATAATAATAGTGATGACTCCATCATGGATTCACTAAGAATTTCATGAATAAGAACTTCATTACTTTTTAAAGATAAATATTAGCATGTTAAGTCAAGTAACTGATGTTGTTAAGATAAATGTTAGTAATTCAACAAACATTTATTGTTACTTCATAAGCAGCAGGCATTATAATATGGATAGAATGATGTATATCATTTGGTTTGTGTCTTCAAGGAATACACAATTTGTAGGAGAGGACAAATATAAAAATAACTATAAAAAAAGAAAATTGTGAAAGATTTGATTAAGGACTATGAAGCAAACTACATTTACAAAGAGTATCCTGTTTTTTTTACTTGATGGAATATACTAAGAAGTTCTATGACTGGTAAATCTTAATTCTAAAGAAATAAATCAAGAAGATAATTTTCAGTATGATATTATTATTTATGGTCCTTTTATATGTGACTGTTCAGAAAGGTAGACGATTTTCAATATCTTTTTCTGAGAGTCCATGCATCCTAGAGAATAAATTGTTAGGTATGGAGCAGGTTAAAAAAAATAAAAATAAAAAAAAAGCAAACTTCCCTTACCTGTTTGTATGCTCTTGTAAGGTAACTTGCTTTATCAAATGTGACACAGGCAGACACTTAAGAAATACTTGCACACAAGAATTTGCTATACTTAGAACCCTCTATTTATAATGCAAATAAATACAAGCTAGTCTTCTGGATAATGGGTGCCATGTGGAGAAAAAGTGATATAATCGATTGACATTCAGTGATCAAATATGTGAGATGTGAGTGAGACTGTTCTAAATCATTCACCATGTAGCCGACCTGATGGTTAACCTGACAGCCACACTACTCATGCATAAAAGAGCCAGCATAGGTCAACCTCTGCTGGCCAAGCCCAGAAGAATTGGCTGTACTAAGAAAAAGAAATGTACTAACTCATAACTAAAATAACTTTTCTGTATATAGACTACAACATTTTAATTGAATGTATACATCTAAATAAGCTATAATTCTATCCATAGAAATCCACCGTGAACTGACATCTAAAATATCAGCTTGAACCAACTCTATATGACCTATATTTACATACAGATTTTTTTAAGTTTAGCTATTTCAGTGGGATATTAGATATTATATTAGCATGCAAGAGTGAATTCCAAAATTATTTTAAATCTTTTTCATATAATGTATGTAAGAGTCATTCCAAAATTCTATCAATACTTAACTCTGTCCACAAATACTGATTGCACTATCTACTACGTGAAACCTCAAATTTATAAAACTTAACCATAATTGTCAAGGTACTTTGTCTCTCTTGGTAAACCATAATTAGCTTGTGTCATTTACTGGAAGGATTACCCTTGATGATGCATTCTGGCCATCTGCCGAATTTAACAAGTCAAAATGAACATATTAATGTTTGCATCAACTAACAAATAATTGAATTCCTTTAATATCTTATGGATATGATGATCTGATTATTCTCCTTCCTCACTTTTCCAAAATTCCCCAAACTATGAAACAAATGTACTCTCAACTTAAAAGCTATATTTATGCCATGCTATTGATAATTTAATCAAGTTTCTAAAATCAATTACACTCCACTCTATATAACCTCACATTACCACTAAAGATGCAGAAAATGAAATTTGATTGCTTTCTCAGGTTATCTGTCATGAGTACTTAATGGAAATTCGCCAAGCAAGTTTCTCACCAGACCGACTATACACCATACCAAAGGTACTCACCAGTGTTTTATGACACTTACTATTCAGTAATCACAGTTATCGTTCTAGGTCCCACAGTATGAGTTTGTCCTATTGAAGAAAATGAAGCATTATCAAATATTGAACCTCTCATATTTCTTGATAATGCTCAGAGGAACTATTCAGATCTTATCCATCATTTCTGCATTTTAAAATTCTGTGCATTATCTACAAAGTGATATCTAGGATTCTGGCAAGCAGAATCTTAATGCTCTGGATATTTAGTGTGAATGTCAAACTCTGTGATTTCCCCCATAATAAATTTCAATTGACTGGTGTCACTTACTGGAAAGGTTACATGTGATTGAATTTATGACCATTTGCTGCTGAACTCAGCTTATAAATTGCTAATGATTCTGGCAGATGATCCAGTTTCTTATGCCAGTGAAATATTTGAGGTTAATTAAATAGCCTTCATCACCTCTTTTCACCAAAATGCCAATGAACTGCTGAGAAGTTAAATAAATGTACTACTTGGTACCCACTGATGCCAAATAAACCACTCTAAGTACATACTTTCCTGAGCCTATTATAATGATCATCTAAAACAGAGCATGAAGTCTTAGATCCTTAAACATTACTAAATGGAGAAATTATTTGAAAAGTAATTTTTTTCCCCAGCACCATTAGGGAAAATCCCATAAGATCAAAGTAAGAGTAAAATAAACTTAAAAATAATAATAAAATAAATTTAAATATACAACAGTCAACAAATATTAAGATCATAAAATTCTTTACAGATACAGAACATAATTTTTCACTTCACATAAATATTCTAAAATCAGTTATTATTGAACATTAGTTCAATGTTTAAAATAAGTCACACTTCAAAATTATGCTAAATTACAGTAATTCAGGTAATAAATTATTTAAATAAAACACAATTGATTTCCTTTAAGAAACAGTATCTTCAGCTCTCACTATCTAAAGAAATATTTCTCTTTTGCCTTAAGTATGGTGTTATATAAATACTTCTACAGTGACATCATTCAAAATCATTAGGACTTATCTGCACAAGACTATTTTCCTATCCTCTATCTATTATACTCTTCTAAGATTTTTTTAAGGATTTGTTTGTTTATTTGTTTATTTGTTTATTTGTTTATTTATTTATTTATTTATTTATTTGAGAGAAAGAGCAAGAGAGGGAGCACACATGAGCTGGGGGAGGGCAGAGAGAGTGGGAGAATCTCAAGCAGGCTCCTCACTGAGCGCAAAACTCGACATGGGCCCCAATCTCACAACCCTGCTATCATGACGTAAGCCAAAATCAAGAGTTGAGGGTCCAACCAACTGAGTCACCCAGGCACCCCTCTTAGTTTTTATTAGAACTCTAGTTTGTTATTGTTGTTGTTTTGAGGTGGTAAAATTCTTAGCTAGAAGATTCTGTTCCCCACTATTCCCTGTAGTCAGGGGTTGACACTGAAATGTTAAGAAGTTAGTGGGTAGAGTTTCAAGTATTGGTCCTTAAGACTTTACCTTCTTTCTGTTATTTTTCTTTTAAGAATTCTCAAATTCTGGCATCCAAGTTGGGTCATAGGTGATCTTGAAAATAATAGAGCAGAAAAATTAAACCGGTTAATGAACCCCAGACTTATTTTATGTAAGAAAGAGAAAGAATGTGCTACATTATTTAGGTCCTTTATTTGGTCACTTAGCAATTGAACTTTAGTCTAACTTATATAGCTAGCAACTAATTCATTAATTCATCAGGTGATATAAAATGTTTTAATAGAAATGTTAGCCATTAATTAAGCAATAATTTGAAAGATGGTCAACAAATTTTCTGTAAATTTTTGAGGTTTTTTTGTTTGTTTGTTTTTTGTTTTGTTTTGTTTTGTTTTTGTAGACTTTGCAACCAGCTTAGAGCCCAAAGCGGGTCTTGAATGCACTACCCTGAGATCAAGACCTGAGATCAAGACCTGAGCTGAGATTAAGAGTTGACCACATAACCAATTGAGCTAATCTTAATAGTTACAATATTTACTACTCAAGATAAAATAGAATAAGCTGTTTTTTAAGGTAAATATTAATTGGTATATGTGGAATTTTAACCTCATCAGTTCTTACCTACTCTGATCAAACAGTGCTGCAATCATCTTCAGCATTCTGCATTCTTTGACATTGTATTGTATACCTAAACTAGCTCACCCATCCACAATATTTTAGATATTGTGGGGATGACTTTAAAATTATAATCTCCAGCTCTGACTTTTCCACAGAACTGCAAAAGCAGTTGAATGCTTCTGTGTGGCTTGTGCTGTGCTCAGGGATGTGTATATGTGAACAAAATAGATTCAGTACCTGCATTGACAAGTTAGCAGTCTAGTGCACATGATAGACATTAAACAAGCAAATTAGGGATCCCTGGGTGGCGCAGCGGTTTGGCGCCTGCCTTTGGCCCAGGGCGCGATCCTGGAGACCCGGGATCGAATCCCACGTCGGGCTCCCGGTGCATGGAGCCTGCTTCTCCCTCTGCCTGTGTCTCTGCCTCTCTCTCTCTCTCTGTGACTATCATGAATAAATAAATAAAATCTTTAAAAAAAAATAAAAAATAAACAAGCAAATTCGAAATCAGTATATATTTGTTATTGTGTAAAATTCCATGAATAACATTTCAGGATTGTGGAATACAGAGTGACAGGATAAGAAAATAATTATCTTTGTCAGTCAAGGGAAAGATAATTACAGAGTCTAGAAGGAAGAAAGAGAGATGTCTAGGAAGACAAGAAGGAAACAGCATGTTAAAAAGTCCCTAAAGTCAGGATAACTTTAGTAACTTTTTGCCAAAAAATGATGTAAAAAAAAAAAAAAATTCAGGTGGAAATCCCTGAAGTGCTTAAAGCAAGTAAAATAAAGAATGTGATTTATTCCACTGAAAAGATGACTCTTGCTACTCTGCTGAAAAAATAATAGATTGGATTGGAATACACTCAATAAATTTGTTAAATTAAGCCAATAGAAAGTCAAGAAATGTGATTATGTGAAAGACAGTCTAATCCACTGATTGATAAAAAGTAAAAAATGTTTAAACTAAACACTTTCATTGTTTTACTACAGAAGATTACTTACTCATGATGACAAAATGCCCTTAAGAATGATAATAGCAAATATGCAATGATGCATCTGAGAGAGGCTCATATTGTTGGTGAGCACATAATGACTTTATTGTAAGTATTCCTATGTTGTGTTTTATTTTATTCTATAAAATAAAGGTGGTAATATGGAACTGTTATTAAGATATGGATGTCATGATTTATTATTTTAAACATTATTTTAAAACATTTCTTATTAATCTGATCTTCTTGTATGAATATGCATGCATTTTTAGCAGGGAAAAGAGGTTCAAATTTTATCATAAAAGTCCAAAGATGAATTGTAATTATTTGATAGAATTTCGCTTGTTGCAGCTATTGACAGAAAATGTGTGCTAACAGAAATTCCTATAGTTCAGTAGAGAGACATGATAAAATAATAGGATGAGCACAGAAAAAAGGAAAAGAAATAAAATATTTTAGTATTTAGCATTGCACTGTCTTAGCATCTCCAGGGTAATAGCCAATTAAAGAATAGTATAATAAATGTATAGCTAACAACCCCAAAGATAGGAAAGATAGAATAATGAAAATTCTTGATTAAAAAGAAACCAAATGATAAGGAAAAAAGGAAATAACGTTAGTTGAAAACAAAAAACCAGAGCAAAATGTAGATGTAAATACAAATATATCAGTGATTACATTAAATGTTAATAGTGATCTGGTTAATATTGGATACATTAAACCTAAGCACATGCTGCTTATAAGAAAAATCACTTTAAATATGAGGATACATAAAAATTGAAATTAAAAAGAAAATATGCCATGCAATACAAAGCTAACGTACATCAAAGTAGACTTTTTGCAAAGATATTGGTTTTAGTAGTAGGTAAAAAGTAACATTCCTACCAGAAGAAAAATAATAATTCTCAATTCATATGTACTTAGGAATATAGTTTTAATTATATGAAGCAAAAACTGAATGAAAAGGAGAAATAGATAAACCTATAACCCACATGAGAGATGTTTAACCCACCTCTCTCAGTAACTGATAGAACAGAAAAAATTAAGTAATGGAAAGTCTGGACTCTCTGATTAACACACCGAACTTCTGAACTGACATATTTAGGACACCATGCCCAACAGTGACGGAATAGAGATGTCCATAGACACTTGCTGGACCATAAAACAGGACTGAAGAAATTTCAAGTGATTGAAATCATTCAGTATATTCTTTGACTGCACAATTTAGAAATTGAATATGAAAAGATTACTAGAAAATCCACATAAGGATCCATAAGCAGCTGTTGAGAAGAAATTGTAAGATAGTATTTTCATAACCTGGAAGCTGGCGGGGATTTCTTAAGCAGGGCACAAAAGCACTGCCCATAAGGAAAAAACTGATCGATTAAGTCTCATTAAAATATTAAAAATTATCATAAAATCAGACAAAACTAATTTACCTTGTATAAGTTGGGATGGTAGGAGTAGGATCTAGGGTTTGTGACTGTAAGGAGGCAGAAGGGAACCTTCTAATATGTTGACCATTTTCTATATCTTGATTTGGGTGATTGTGACATGAGTGTGTTCAGTTTGTGGAAATATATTGATTTTTATTTTTAGCATAGTGCTCTTATTTTCATATGTATTATAGTTGAATTAAACATTAAGAAAAAAAACCCCAAACTTCTCTTCTTCAGTGGATACAATTAAGAGAGAGAAAAGGTAAGCCATAAAGTGAAGATATTTGAAATACATACATCCAACAGACTTACATTTGTAAGTCAATAAAAGATAGTCAAATACAAAAGAAATATAAAAGACTTAAACATTTTATAATGTTCTTACGAAGACCAAATGCCCAATAACCACCTTAAAAGTTACATTAGGAACTTTTAGTAACTATTACTAATCGGGAATTAGGGAAATGCCAATTAAAACCATAATGGTTACTACACACCCAGTAGAATGATGATTCTAACAAGACTTATAATATCAAATGGAGCAAATGGAACTTTAATATACTGATATCACAATGTAAGCAGATGGACCCAATTTTGAAAACTGTCAGTATTTTATAAAGTACCTTTTAAATATATACCTTTTAAATCTACAGTGCCACTCCTAGATGCATAGTCAACAGAAATTCTAACACATATGCATCAAAAGTGATGTACAAGAATATTCATAGCACCACTATTTATAAGATACAAAAGATGGAATTACTCAATATGTCCATCAGGAACAGAATGCATAAAAATTTGTGATATATTAATATAATATTGCAATAAAAATGAAGGCAGTAAAGTTACACAAAACATGGATAAATTTCATGAACATAATACTAAGAGAAAGTAGCTAGATGCAAAATAGGTCATTCTGCATGATTTCATTTAAATAAATTTCAAAAAACAGATAAAACTAATTAATGGTGACATATAAATAAAGTTAATCTTTATCTTTGGATGGGAGTTACTGGATGGAAATTTATAAAGCTTCCTATCTGCTAATAATATACTTTATTTCTTATTTTTATTTTTTTAAAGATTTTGTTTATTTGAGAGAGAGAGAGAGAAAGTGAAAGAACATGAGCTATGGAGAGGGGCAGGGGAGGAGGGAGAAGCATGGAGCCAGATGCGATGGGGGTAACGGATGGGGTTAAAAGTTGTTTTTTGAACTTCTAAAATAAGCATGAGACAATCAAGTAGCGATCTTTCTTTCTTTCTTTCTTTCTTTCTTTCTTTCTTTCTTTCTTCCTTTTTTTTTTTAAGATTTTATTTTTTTATTCATGAGAGGCACAGAGACAGAGAGGGGGCAGAGACACAGGCGGAGGGAGAAGCAGCCTCCATGCAGGGAGCCAGATATGGGACTCTATCCTGGGACCCCGATATGGGACTCTATCCTGGGACCCCAGGATCACACCCTGGCGGAAGGCAGCACTAAACCACTGAGCCACTGGCTGCCAAGTAGTGATTTCTTTAAAAAAAAAAAAAAATTGTATCTATGAGTAAAGGGGAGGGAAAAAACATTAGACTATCAGATAAAATTAGGGAGTTGTAAGCATATTGATTTCAACTATGGGAATAAATGGCAAAAAAGAAAAAAAAACTTTAATAAAAGGAGACTCACCAAATATGAGACCTCTTCATCAGCTCCATATAGGCATAGAAATAAATTCATGAAGAACAGTAATTTAAATGTATTTTATTTTATTTTATTTTATTTTATTTTTATTTTATTTTTTTTTAAATTTTTATTTATTTATGATAGTCACAGAGAGAGAGAGAGAGGCAGAGACATAGGCAGAGGGAGAAGCAGGCTCCATGCACCGGGAGCCCGATGTGGGATTTGATCCCGGGTCTCCAGGATCGTGCCCTGGGCCAAAGGCAGGCGCCAAACCGCTGCGCCACCCAGGGATCCCTTAAATGTATTTTAAAGTTAAAATGACCTACACATCAACTTCAAGAGAAAAAAATATACCTTTTTTTAACTTCAAATTTTATGTGTCTGCTTAACGTATCTGGATTGTTTCTGTAGAAAAATCTGAAGGTTTAGTAGCAAATGGCTACTAGAAAATCAATTTTATTTGAAAACTCCATTTCAAATGAGCAGGGGCTGATAGTCCAGGTGACAGATTTAATAGATTGTATTCTACTCTCTGGAGTGCACTGAGCCCATCACAGTTCTACACTGATACCCACACTCAATCTGACAAACACACAGAATTTCATGTCTTTATTAAAAGTCGTGATGTAATTTTCTCTTATGTAACTAAACATCATATTCTTAGACAAAAACTATTTTAAATAATCTCTTTTTTCCATAAAGAGAACCCTTGCAAATGTTATACTTCAAACTTCTGCTAATCGCTGAGAATTACATATAGCAAGCTTACAAAAACAAAAGAACAAACAAACAAAAAACACCTTTTGATTGAACTGAAGAAGGAATGATAAAGTACTCTTTCCAAAATCTGCCTTATTAGTAATGCTTGATCTTTACTAAGGCTATTTGACCACCCATTTATTTATTACTCAACCTACAGTTTTTACCTTTTCCATTGTGTTGAACTCTGAAGATATTTCTGTTGTTGTTGTTCTATTAAACTCTGTGGGAAGTTGAAAACCTTTAAATGACTTAGAAATGTTAAAACAAAAACAAAACTCAAAAAAAAAAAACACTGTATCTTATTGCTTTCACAAGTGATGTCTTTTAAATATAAAAACAGTTGCATTAATCTACATTGCATTAATGAAATGTCAAGGAAAATACAACAATGTCAAAGGTTACTAACAACTCCAGAGTCATGCATTCATATGAGCAAAACGATGAATCAGTTCATCTAGTTTATTTAGGAGGGCAGGCAATTTATTTTCTTTCTTTTGTATAGAGTAAGTCACAAATACTGATATTTTTAAGATGCCAAAGCTTGTAATAAATTAGTCAATCTCACTTTTGCATAAATCCTAAGTCAAATATAAATTAGGACAGTTAAGCAGTACATTTAAACAAATTAATCCGAGGTAATGTGTGTTTTGTTCTGGAAAGTTTGCAAATATTTAATATTTGGAACTCTATTAATATGTTAATAGACCAAAGCAAAAAAATCTGATAATAGTTAAAATGCACATTCATTCTGTATAATTCTTCCTATACTAGTAATATAAGACTACTTCTTTAACATGATAAAGAGATTTATCTCAAGCCACCATTGAAGCAGTTAACAATTATGTGCTTAAATAGCTTTCTCATTAGTGTTGGACGAGCTAAGCATAACTGTTATCTCCACTATTACCTAGCAGTTCTAACCATTATAATAAGAGAAGACATAGAAATAACAGAGGAAGCTAACAAATCAAATTATTATTATTATTATTTTCAGGCCCTATGATTGTCTCAAGAAACTAGAAAACTCAAGTAAATCAACAGGCTAATACTACAACTCTTAGAAGTAACTGATGTGTTATATCAACAAATGGCCTTCATACACTGGGAACAAGCATTTATTTGTATTTTCCAATGGACTGGCTTCATAGATTGTTTTCACAATATATAAAGAATAATATATTTCTATTATCGGATAAAACATGGAAACGTGTTAGAAAATGATACCAGAAAAAAAAAAAAAAAAGAAAATGATACCAGGTATCTCAGCACGTTTGTGTTGCACCTGAAATGTACCTGTAAGCATATGTAAAAATGTAAATTATATAGCAGAAGTGGGTTATTAGCACATATTTTCCCCTAAAACACTTGTTTTGTTTTTTTTTTTTCCCATTCTTACCCCACCCCATACTTCTCCACCACTCAATTTTCTCCTCTCCTCTCAACTAATAACTGCAGTGTGATCATTAACAACTCAATTTTATTTTTTCTATATTCCTTTCCCCAGTCTCATGTTATAATGCATACACATCCACACATGCCTCCCTGTGCATACGTAGTTCTTTGCCATTGTTTGCTTAATAAAAAAATAAAGATTCTGAGTGCCTGGGTGGCTCAATGGTTGAGTGTCTGCATTTGGCTCAGGTCATGATCCTTGAGTCCTGGGATCGAGTCCTGCAATGGGCTCCCTCCAGGGAGCCTGCTTCTCCTTCTGTCTATGTCTCTGCTTTTCTCTCCATGTCTCTCATGAATAAATAAATAAAATTTTAAAAAATATATAAATAAAAAATTAAGATTCCATCAAGTAGGCTATGTATCTCTCTTTTCCCCCTCAGCAGGACATCAACAAAGTCTCTACAAATCAACTATTATAGCTCTCTCTCATATATTATAGTAACTGTGTAATATTCTTGACATAATGTTCATAACTTATTTTAACTTGGTAAAATACAGACATTGACTATAATCCCAATGTTTCAGTTACCGTAACAATGTTGAATAAACTTTTCTATATATGCTTATTTACTTATAATATTTTTGTTTCTAGCTCTGGTACTTACAAGCCTAGAGAACCATAGGGAATTTATTTTCAGTGTACGACTCCACATCTTGGTTCATGGAGCCAAAGCCATAGAATAGAATAGAAATTGTCTCAGTTTCCAAACACCAAGTACAAATGTACCTTATCTTTACTTTTTCCATCCTGGTAACATGAAATGGGTGTTCACTCTCCTGTTTTAGGAAAATACCTTCCCCCTTGATTTGAATCCTATCCCCTTTTACATTTATCAAAATCTTCATTAGACATATTATCTTTTCTATTCCAAATATTCAACCTCTTTTCATATTTACTTGGTACTTCTCAACAGAATTTAAGCATGTGTTTTATTCCATTTTGAAAAAAACAAAACAGATAACCAGAAACAACCTCATCTTTAGATCCCATACTCTCCTCTTGTTTCCACCAGTTTCTTTCCTCTCTTTTACTGACAAGTTTCTTGAGTTATCAACACTTACTATGACAATTTTCCCTGTCTTACTGGTTAACTCTAAATTCCTGAGATCTAGTTTTTGTGTTCATAAATGCCAAGGTCCACAATACCTTTCTGATAAGAGTCAGCCTTGATCTTTCATCAGCCTCTTCACTCAAGTAAAAGACTAAGAATAGTTGCTGCAATGGTTAGTTCTCTGTGTCAACTTGACTGAGCCATAGGGTGCCTAGGTATTTGGTCAAAAATTATTGTTTCTATGAGGTCGTTTTTGTATGAGGTTAACATTGGAATCAGGCTGAGTAAAGCAGATTACTCTCCCTTTGGGAATGGGTCTCACGGAACCAGGTGAAAGCCTGAATAGAACAAAAAGGCTGGTGCTTCATGAGTAAGAGAGAACTTCTTCTGCCTGATTTCTGGGAGATGGGGCATAGATCTTTTCTGGACTTCTGACTCAAATTGAATTACTAGTTCTTAGATCTCAAGCCTTTTGACTCTCCGACTCAAACTTACATCGTCAGATATCCTGGTTCACAGGCCTTCATACTCAGATTGGAAGTGCACATTGATTCTCCTGCACCTTCAACTTGCCAACCACAGATCTTGGAACTTTTCAACCTCCATAATTGTGAGAAAACTTCTTTAATGAACCTATCTATCTATCTATCTATCATCTATCTATCTATCTATCTATCTATCATCTATCTATCATCAATCAAATTTCCATCCTCCCAAACTATTATTAATAGCAATATCTGACATGAAATTACATGCAAATTTTAATTTTCAATATCTGTGTTTTCTAAAATGAGTACGATTAATGTTTTTTAATGTTTTTTAGAATAAAAATAATAATGGTAGTTTTTCTTTCTTATTACAATATCTCAAAGAATAGTGTCTATTTTTGACTGAATGTGTCTTCCCAAAATTCATATGTTGAAGCTCTAACCTCCAATGTGATGTATTTGGAGATGGGGCCTTTGGGAGGTAACTAGGTTCAGGTGAGGTCATGATGATGGTGCTTCTTTGATAGGATTGGTGTCTATAAGAAGAGGAAAGAGTAGAGCTTTTTCTCTCTCTTCGGCATAAGATACACAGTGAAAAGGCAGCCATCCACAGCCAGGAATAGGGCCTTCCCAGAACTGGCACGCTAATCTTGGACTTCTAACCTCCCAAACTGTGAGAAATAAATTTTTATTGTGTAAGCCACCTGGTCTATGGTATTTTGTTAAGGCAACCTGAGCTGACTTAGGATGTATCATGTTTAAAAAGAAACATTTTAGGTAAACAAATGTGGTTAATTTTTAAAATAAAAGGCAAAAGAGCATAGTGGAAAGTGTGTGATATTTGGAGTACTGTGACAAACTGGTTTTAGTACTAGTTCTGCCAGTGGACTTTGGATCAGTGACTTAATCTCTGAGGGCCGAGGAAACTTATCCTAGTAACACCTGTCTCAAAGTTTTATAAGAAATTGTGAAATAACAGATTTAATGTGCTCACCCTATTGTAGATGATCAAATCAATACAAGTTATTATATTTAGACTATTCAAAATACATCCTAACAAACATAATTCTATTTATATATTACGTTTTTCCCATTAAAATAAAAGCTCCATAATGGCAGATACCATTTGTTTTATTTATATCTGTATGCTCAGAGAAATATTTGGCACATGGAAAGTATTCAATAAATGTTTTTGAATAGGTGCATGAATGAATAAAAATTAGGAAAAGAAAAATCCATCTTTATGTTTATATCTTAGTTAGAACAATGTCAAATAATAGCAACTAATTAAATATTGATATTGAGGTGTCAGTATTTTAATTGAAATGCATCCCTTAATACTGAAGATTTTAAGGAACTCAGAAGAGTGTTTATTATTTGACCTATTAACAAGAGTCAGAATTGTTCTTTCATTAACAAATCAAAGCTCTAAAAAGGAAAAAGAAAAAGATGAAAGAAATAGGAACTAAGGTTAAGGTGATAAATTAATGCCAAAGAACTTTATAACCACTGATTAATTTCCTGTTAGTCCGAGTACCCTATTATTTATTATAATTCTAAACTAAGATTTACTTAGCCCTTTCTAAAAGATGAATGACTTCAAAATTATGTCCCAGGACCTATTTCTCTTATTACCTAGCAATTTTCTCCTTCTGACTCATTTTGGAAAAAAGCATATCATTTATATTATATATGTAAATATATATTTATATACTCACAGTTGCATATCTATCATTTTAATAGTTGAGTTAGTTATCAAGTGTTGATTATTTTAAAAATATATTTTTAAGCTGTAACTCCATATTTAAACCATAGCTCAATTTCTTTTCCTGACAGATAAATTGCTCTAGGAAGTTCAAGGAGCAGCAAAAGAACATTTAACACTTGAAACTGTGTTCTTTAAATTATAGATTTAGGACACTTGGGGATGAAAAGAACTTTTAACATCTTTTTGCCTAATCAGTAAAAATGAATTTTCTTTACATAAAGAACCACCTGTTCCAAATTGTTATTTAGCTACTATTTAAATATCTTTGGCGATGAAAGTTCTATAAGGGAATTTTTTTCCTTGGTACTGTGTCCATAAAACCATGAAAAGGGTTTGCATATAGTGAGGACTCAGTAAACATTTCTTGAATTAGTGAATGGAAAAAGAATTACTTTCTCAAGAAAAGCTAGCTTTTAGTCTTTTTTTAAAGCTTCCTTAGTGGTACTGTAAAAAAGGAGAACAAAAATGAAAAAAAAAAAGAAAAGAAAAAAGAGGTACAATGCCCGTGGTGGAAGAAAAATTTGAAAGAGCAAATACTACATGGAATAGTAAGTCATGGAAATCTTTTCTCGTCAATAAATATAGCTCAATTACATCATGTTTAATAGATAGAAAGGATCCTTTAGAATGTACATATCATAAATTATCTTGCCAATTCTCCTTTGGTGAATATTTACATTGTAACACATTTTTGTTGTTAATAATAACATTGTGATAAATATCCTTGTCCTTACATTGTTTCTTATCCATGTAATTAAAAAAAGGACTTGATATAAATTGTAATATTGCCTTTTAAAAAGCTCAGATCAATTTATATTCCTGCTGAAAGTGCATTAGATGCCAACAATGGGCATTTTCTGGGAGTTTTAATCTCTGTATAGCTGATAGGTGAAAAATGGCATTTCGCTGCTAATACTACCACATGCAATGTAACACAAGTGGTCAGTGGTGTGGACTTTGGGCTCAAGCTGCCTAGGCTGGAATCCCTACTTCACTAATCAATACATATGGAGCCTAGCCCCTCTGAGTCTCAGCTTTTTCACTCATAAAATAGAGTTGGAAAAAAAAAAAAAATAGAGTTGGAAAAGATACGTACTATATAGTGACCTCGTGGGATTCAAGGAAGTTATGTATGTTTAAAGCTTGGTATAGTGCCTCATGTATGGTTACATGTTTTTTTCAAGTTGTTTATGTTTTTTTAATTATGATTGTTATGAATATTAAATATATTTTCTTGTCTTTATAATAATATCCTTAGCTAATACTATTTTGGTTTTCATTTACGTGTGTGTGCGTGTGTGTGTGTATCCTATCATCTATCTATCTATCTATTATTTATTTTTTTCAAAGATTTTCTTTTCTATTTGAGAGAGAGAGTGTGTGTGTGCAAGCAGCGGGAGGAGCAGAGGTAGAAGGACAAGGCAACTCCACACTTAGCACAGAGCTGGAGTCGACTCGGGGCTCTATCCGATGATACTGAGATCATATGCTAAGCCAAAAATCAAGAATGGGGTGCTCAACTGATTAAGCCACCCAATCTTTCCTATCTATTTAATATATTTAAGATAGTAGGAATGCATGTGATTTTTATACCATACTGATATATTTTTTCCCTCGGTCATTGTACTAGTTTGCTAGGACTGCCACAATAAAGTACCACAGACTGGGTGACTTAAACAACAGAAATTTATTTTCTCACAGTTCTGGGGGCCGGAAGTCCAAGATCAAGGTATTCGCAGGGTTGATTTCTCCTGAGGCTTCTTCCGTTGGCTCCTACAGCTTCTCATTGTGTCCTCACCAGACTTTTTTCTTGGCCTGCATATTCTTGACCTCTCTTCCTCTTCTCATAAGGAAAACAGTCAGATTGAATGAGAACCCCACTCTATGACGTCATTTAATCTTAATTACCTCATTAAACACCCTTCTCCAAATATGGTCCCAGGATTATAGTTTCAACATACAGATTTGAGAGAAGGGGGACAATTCAATACATAACAATCATTTTTACTAACCATTTTATTCCCTGTAATATTTTTGCCTTAAGGAAGTTTCTTTTAAACATTTTAATGTAAGCTTAACATACATTAATATGAGTTCACAAATCACAAGTGTGCAATTCAATACATTATTAGAAAGTGAACGGATTTAGGTACCAGTACTCAGGTCAGAAAATTGAATGACTACCACCAAAGAAGCTCCTCACCCCACCCCTTAATTCCTCCTCTTAAACACAATGTCTTCCTTCTCTGGTGTGAACTTTAAATAAATAAATCATATAGTGTTTGTTTATTTGTGTCAGATTTCTTTTGGCCAACGTCATATTTATGAAATTTGTCTATGCTATTGCATGAAGTTCATAGTTCATTCATTTTAATTGCTAGGTAATACATGTTTGAAAAATTTAAAACTCATTCATACATATTACTTTTAACTTTTTTGTTATTTCTAGTTTTAATCTATTAAAAATAATGCTGCTATAATAAGTTTCATGCATGTCTATTGTTGCACTCATGCACACATCACTGTTGGATATGCACTTCAAATGAAATTGTTGAGGCAGAGGCCATGTACTTGATCAAATATATAGGATTGTATCAAAGAATTTTCCAAAGTAGCTGTACAAATTTGCCCTCTTACTGGCAATGCATGAGATTTCTAATGGGATTATATCTGCAACAACTATTGTCAAGCTTTTTCACTTGGGCCATTTTAATGGATATGTAGCGCTATCTATTTTTTGGTTTTAAGTTAAATTTTCCCTGATTAATAATAAGTTTGAATGATTTTTCCCATATTTAGCCCTTTGAGAAATAAGGAAATTTTAAATGTTTATGTAGTTAAATGCATTTATGTAAAATTCATAGTTTTAAAACCATAATGAAAAATTCTTTCAATCTAAAGACTTTTCAAAAATTTACTCATGTTATCCTCTAGCATTTTTATGTTTTAGTATTTTACATTTAAATGTTTGATCTTCTTGGAATTAAGTCTCATAAAAATTTGCCAGTAGGAATCAGATTTAGGTTGGTCCAAGTACATTTTATTGGTTGGGCTAATCTTGGCTGGGTTAACATTAGTCTTCTCATCCACTAACTGAGATTTTGACTTGTCATTGGTGTTGATTCTTCTTTCTGTAAGTACATTATGAAGCATCTGCAGAAAGTTGACATATCCATAGGATGCATGTAAATATATTTTGTTTTATTCCTAGAAGTATTTCCCTTATTTAGTGGACCATATTTTCAGCATTATAGGGTCATGACTTTGCTTGAGCTAATTCAACCTTTCAGTTTATTCTTTACCTCACTCTTTCAGAAGGAATCACAGGATGAGCAGGGTGTTCTGGAAATAAACTTCTCTAATGCCTCCCTATCATATATCAGACATCCAGCAGTCACTACAGTTCTTAAAATAGCTGTATTATTTTTTGGTAACATTTTTATCTTTCTCATTTCTAGTATTTACCTACCATTCTCCATCTAAACTCAGTCTCTTGTGTTAAAAGTAAGAAATCCAGGACACTAAATTTCAAATTTCTTTATGTACAATATTCTATAATTAGTTTTATAAATTCATCTAATGTTCTAGATCCCATAATCTTAATCAGAGAATGAAATATTTATTTAACAGCCTCACCTAGAAAAAATAGAATATCTTTAATTATTTAGTACTCACAATGTGTGCTAAAAGTCAGTATCTTCTGAGGTAATTATGGCTGAAACAAAGTAGGGCTCAATAAATAATTTTGAATGAATGCGTGGACTCAGCTCATAGTGGGAAATGTGCTCATGATCCTTATGAAAACGCCGTTAATCTAGTTCATAAATATTCATATGTTTGGTATATTGTAGGAATTTGGACCATGAAGACAAAAAAGGAGGAATAGTGCCAAAAACACATAGCTAAAGCCAAAATTGCAATTAAATTTTTTGGAAAGGAATCAACATTTTAAATATACCCTTAGAAGAGAATAGGTAGTTAGCAATGTATGGACCAAAAGAAAAAAAAAATCAATGTTATATAAAAATCTTATTTATAGATACTTCAAGAGAGCCCTTTTGACACTCATTCCTGTGATCTAACTTTTCAAGGACAAAGTATGAGCCTCAGCTCTGATAAGATCTCTTATTATACCTTTCTGGGGCTTTCTCTCTAATCCTTTTTCTCTCAAGTTGAATCAAGTATTCTTCCTTTTTGCTCCAGCACTGTCTTGTGTCTGTATCTGATGTTAAAATCACCACAGTTTTTTAAATAAGCAGTAAATGTTTTTGTGTCTATTCTCCACAGAAGTCTCTGAGGGCAGGGACTTCTCTAACTTTGTGCTCTTAGCACTCTGCATAATATTTAACACATTATAAATCTACTATACTTAATTCTTTAACAGAAACAACTTTTGAATTGAAAGGCAGAGCATAGTAACTCCAGTGTGAGTAAACTTAAGTAAAAGACTTTCCCCTCTACTCACATACTCTATGTTCTCAACATTCACCTATGTTCTAGTATCCTAAAGATAATTGACAGTAAGTAACATCTATTTTTCATTTACTATGTCCAGGCCACATGAGAGGGGATTTTGGTTTCCTAGGGCTTCTATAGCAAATTATCACAAAATTAGTGGCTTAGAATAATGTGAACTTGTTCTATCATAGTTTTGGAGGTTGGAAGAGTCCAAAAACAAGGTATAAGTAGATATTTTGGCCACACCTTATATCTGTGCTAAAATCTGGAAATTAAAAAGAAATTACAGTTCTCTCTGTGATTCTTAATCAGAGAGGTTGGAAACTTGCTGCCCCATGAAACCCTCCTCCACCTCATAAAAAGCTTGCTCTTTGAGTTTTAAAGCCCCAATTCTAAAACGTTTAACCTGGAACCCTCACATGCATAAATTATGTATCAGTTTGTTCATGTTTAAGATAGACATTTTTACCTTACATATTGACAATGAGGAGTAAATGTGGAGACATAATCAATAAATAATGATAACAGCTACCATTTGCTGATTTCTTATCATGTGCTCAACATTGTACTCAAGTCTTTTCATGCATCGTTTGTATATCCCTGTCAAATAACTGAGCTTCATTAATAGATTCCTCTTTTCCATGGAGCCTGTATTCCAAAATGTGGTTCAGTATAATGTGAATAAAACAAGACACTTTTCTCCCCAGAGTCTTTAAGGAAGCATATTCAGTAAATCAGTGTTCCAAAAAGGGGAAATAGGGAATCAACATACTAAGAATACAGTAAGATTTAGATACCATAATTATTCAAAGCAGTGAAGCCGTGGGGTGAGCGGAATGGTCCAGGCATCTCGGTGCAAAACCTGGTTTATCACTAATGTGTGATGGTTTTTCTGAAGCCAAAAAAATGTTTACACCATAAGAGAGGCATCTGTAATATGGAGATAAGATGCTTGCCCAATATTATATAAATATATAAAATACATAAAAACAGTTTAAGACATCAAAAGTACTATAAAAATTCTATTAACAACAACAACAAACTACCATTGAATGGTTTTTAAAAAGAGATAGTCTAGGGAAATATGACGTATTTTGAAAGTTTAGCAGATGGGAACAAAGTAAAAGCAGTTGGTTGTGGTGGTTGTTCACGATGTTGCTGTTGTCTTGCTTCTAAATTTTTTCCAGGTTAGTCTTTTAAATTTTTCATACCTGGAGTTGAAGAAAGTTTTAAACTTTGCTTTATATGTGTGTGTTTGTATGGGGGTGAGAGATAAAATTACTCAAAATAGCATCTCCAATCAAATATTTTTAATATGCTGTTAAAAATAGTGTTATTGTTTTTTCTATATATTGTGCTCTGCTCACCACAAGTGTTGCTACCATCTGTCACCATACAACACTATTACAATATCATTGACTATATTTCCTATGCTGCACCTTTCATCCCTATGACTTATTCATTCTATAACTGTAAAAAAAGTGTTATTTTTCTAATAATATTACACACCAAGAGACTTAAAGCCCAGAAAAAATGATGCTGCCAGTGATTTTAGGTACAGAGAAGTTTGTCATTTAGACACCAGAATAAATCCAGTAATGATCAGACTTCAAATAAATGCATATCAAACTTCAACTATGCTGTATTCTAAAGATTTGGATGTAATATATTTTAAGATTCTATTACCACATTATATTTCATTTAAGCATTTTATTTAAACTATTAACTTTAATTTAAAAATAGGCAACTTTATGCATTTATTGCTACGTTGTTTGTTTTTGACCTAGTAGATCAATAAGAGAGAAATACATATGCTAACATAAGTTTCAATCTTTTCTCCAAATTTTGTCTTCAGTCAAAATCTTTTAGAACTTTAAAAAAGTTAAAGCAAAATTCCATTTTCACTACTTTTTTTTATTGTTGATCCCTCAGAGCTTTCAGATAATAAGCGAAGCGGGAGCTAGAAATGTTGAAATACTGTCAACCAGGTTTTCTCATTGAATTTCCAATCTAAGCAGAAATCTCATAAGGAAACTGCTTTCACAGTATCTCAAAAAAGTGTGGGGAGTTTAAATAGAATCCCAACGTTTGGATTATTATTTAAAACAATCCCCAAGTCACCCAAGGTTATCCATTTAGTCCTTTCTTTATGGTACAAAGGGGATTGTATAAAACATTTTCATAACTGTATGCAGTTAGTAAAATACTAAATTTGTAAATCTTAATACATTGGTAAAACCAATATAGGTCTTCATAAAACCTAATTGAATTGGAATTTAGCAAAAAAAAAAAAAGTCAATGTTCTCAAGTTTCCTTATTGTTTACTAATTATTTGGTTCTCTATATATTTAAGTTTGAGATTTCTCATTCTTTAAGAGCTCATGCTGTATTTTAGTTTGTTAATCTGATATCATTTTAGTTTGCTAATCTAATATCAAGACTTTTCTCCCATAAACATTGCGTATGAGAAAAAGGTTTTGAACTACTCTAGCATATCTTGTTCTTGGAATTTGACCTTAAAAATAGCTTTGAAAAACTGTGAGCAATCCTGCAGTAAAGCAGCCTTCTAAATTTATTTAACACAGGATTTCACAAAGTTTTTAACATGAGACTTTTTTCTTACATATGAATTCTCATATGCAAGAAATATTAATATTATTCTTCATTAAAGATATCCATTAATGTACATATTAATATCATTCTTCATTACAAAAGAATAGTTCAAGATGGAATGTTCCTTTTCCTCTCCCCTGAAACCCTGTTGAAATGTCAATGAAAGGTGAAAAAGGATTCAAATGCATAGTATGGAAGAGAAGGTAGTGGATGTTATCAGTTTATACAAGTTGTTATTGGATTTGTGGAAAATGGAAAGTAGATAGAAGGGTGTAAAGGTATAGTTAGAACAGAGGAGGAAAAACCCAGATGTCTCTGACAGACACAATGAAAATGGGTTTGTTTTATTTTCAGGGCCATGGAGAGCCAATACGCACAGAATTCTTAGATAGAGATTGCAGAAGAAATACAGGAGTGACCAGAAAAAAGCTGATTAATAGGGAGTCCAGGGGATCCCTGGGTGGCGCAGTGGTTTAGCGCCTGCCTTTGGCCCAGGACACGATCCTGGAGACCCAGGATCGAATCCCACGTCGGGCTCCCGGTGCATGGAGCCTGCTTCTCTCTCTGCCTATGTCTCTGCCTCTCTCTCTCTCTCTCTCTCTGTGACTATCATAAATAAATAAATAAATAAATAAAAAAGATTTAAAAAAAAAAAATAGGGAGTCCACAAAGAGCCTTGCTGGCTTACAGTATTTTCTGCCTCTGTGTGCTGAGTCACTCAGAGTTCAGCCATTATTCCCAGACAAAAATCAGAACGCTGTATACATCCTATTACACATTTGAGGACAAATTGAGATTTTGATATTATCAATGTTCTAGCATTTGGGATGATTGTGCTCACCTGTTTTCCAGTCGTGTACCACAGAACAAAGAATATCAGTTGAAATCTATGTGAGCAGATCCTCTAGTAAACTCTCTCATAGGTGGAGGGCTGAGGCAGCTACAGAAGAAGAAAGCTTACCCATACAGCAATGAAAAAAAATCCAAGCTAACTGCTAATATGAGTCAATTGAATCTTCATTTTAAAATAAGAATAGAAATCTAAAGTGACAGCAGATATTTGAGAGAACTGGAACAAAATTGAAGAATCTAAATGAATAAAGAATATGACTAAGCTGAAATAGTAATTCAGAATAGAGAGAAGAATTTCAAAAAATTATAATTAATATTCTTTTAGAGATATGAACATATTCATGAAAACCTAGAAATCTATCATGAAAAAAGAAACAGAGGAAAGGAAAGAATCCTTTAAAATTAAAATGTGATTTCTTAAAAAAATTAAAAGTCCATTAAAAGCATGAAGGTAAAAATCAAGATATTTTCCAGAATATTAAGCTCGAAAGTATTAAGTCAGAAAGTACAGAAGAGGAAGAGAACAGGTAAGAAAAAACAAACTGACAAATGTCAATTTAAGAGGTTCAGTAGTCAAGAAATTGGGATTAAAGAGAGAACATGAATAACAACAATAGCAACAGTAATAATAATGAATGGAAGAATGTTTTCAAGAGTTTAAAATAAATCTTCAAGTGATGGGGGCTTTAAGTGCCAAATTCAGTAAATGAAGAATGACTCACACAACTTTCATAAATTTTCAGAAATATAAAGACAATTTCCTATGTAATGTATAATCTAATCCTGAACAATTTTCTTGATAAAGAGGTGCCACTGAAACTACTCCACGGCAATCAGAATAACCCAAGACCATCCCAGACACAGGGTGACCTCTGGTAACTCTATCTGTAAAGGAACAAAATTGAGATTGGCATTTAAGTTTCCAAGAGGAACACTAGATATTAGAAGATAATACAAATGAATTTTCAGCAAAGCTATGGAAAATGACTACAACTCATTATAAAAAAGTCATTATAAAAATTTCTGGAAATTAAAAGAGTTCAGCATAATTTCAAATATATATTTTCATCAATATATAGCCTCATATTTTATGAACTTTTTCTGAAAAAAAGTCTGTATAATAATTAAATGGAAACAATAATCCAGGAAGAGGAATTATAAAGATAAAAGAAGCAGTAGAAACTAAGGAACAGAAATCCTAGATTAACAGGTCATTCCCTAGTGCAAATATTTTATGCTTTAACAGGAAGATGTAGGTCTCTTATAGGGATATCCTTTTGAAGAATGTGGTCACCATGTAATAAATAGTTTAGTTAAAATAAATGATAATGCTAAGGATATAATAAAGGTAGGTGCTTAGGGAAAAGGCAGGTAATGATAACCCCTGGAACCCATTTAAAATGCTATTCAAGAAAATTGTGGGAAAAATATGCAGCACTTTAAAATGTGGCATACCTTTCATCTATTCAATTGCTCTTATAATGTTATTTTTTAAATGGCACAAGGTAAGTGTCATCGGGTAATAGAGTGATACTTGCTTTCTTGTATCCCTATCCCAATACTATGCTTAGTTGTAAACGGAACTTAGAGGAAGGAAGAATGTATTTAGGGGAAATGTAAATGAGCTAAAGCTTTATTTTTCAAAATTGAGATTTAATATTTACTGTCTAAATTTTGATTAACCAAGAAATAGGAATATAAGCATATTTGAATTTATAAATGACTGTAGATTTACTAAGAGAAGCATTAAAAATGCTTGACTTTGGTGGAAGAGAATTTGAGTTAGGTGATAGTTTAGAACTTTCATTTTTATACTTTTTTCTTTTTATTTTTTTATTTTTTTTATTTATTTTTTTTTACTTTTTTTCAATTGTTTGCATTTTTCTTCTTTTAATCATCTGTTAAATTCATGTTTTATAACCATAATTTTAAACTTAGAAATAACATTGTCCAAACTATACATTAATGCATAGTTGGATGAACAGAATCCCACTATCCATACAGTTTTGCAATCTGTTCTTTTGTTTAATTTACTTTTATTTTTTAAAAAGATTTATTTATTTATTTGAGAGAGAATGTGTGCACATGCTCGAGAGCCTGTGCAAGTTGGTGGGGAGGGGCAGAAGAAGAGGAAGAAAATTTCAAGTGGACTCCTTGTTACTCAAGGCTCAGGGCTTGATCTCATGACCCTGAGATCATGACCTGAGCCAAAATCAAGAGTCAAGCCCTTAACTCACGGAGCCACCAAGGTTCCCCACAATCCGTTTTTTAATTCAATTGCATATTTTGGACAGTTTTCCACGTCCACACAAATAGGTCTAACATCCACCTTAATAGCAGAATGATTTGACTGGGTCACATTTGATCAAACATTTTCCTTTCTCCTCAGAATATAGATAGTTCCCATTTATTTGATATTATAAATTGTGCAATGCATACATGTGTGCATTTGTCATTGCTCACTTTGCAAATTTTAATTTAGGGTAAATTTATGGAAAAGGAAATATCAAATAAACTGATTAGAACATATGTATTTCTACACTACTTTCCAAAATAATTTAAACCAATAGAGATACCCCAAGTGGCATAAAATAGTGCCTGTACCCACATATCCATATTGACAAACTTTAACATGCATCAGAATAAACTGGATGACTTATTGAAATACATGTAGCTAGGCCCTACTTACTTCCAAAGTTTCTACCTTTGGAGATGTGGATAAATCCTGGTGATTTGTATTTCCGGCAAGCTCCCTTGTAATGCTGATGTTGCAGGTCAATGCACTCTTATTTTGTGAGCCACTGTAGTAGAGATTAGAAAATGCATTCTTGGGATGCCTAGCTGGCTCAGTCAGTAGGACATGTAGCTCTTGATCTCAGGATCATAAATTCAAGTCCCTTGTTGGGGGTAGAGCCTACTTCAAAAAAATTGTTTAATAAAATAAAAAAAAATGAAAATGCATCCTTACTTGAAAACATTCTATTTTGAATTATCATTATACCACTTAATTTACAGGATAAGAACTTTACAACAGCATAATAATTCCATTGTCACTCCCATTCTCTTTGGTATTGTCATTTATTTACATAGATAGTATAATAGTGAAACCCACACTATGTTACCATTTGCTTCTGATTGTTGGTAATCTCATAGTGATTAGAGGGAAAAAGAGTCTTTACATTTACCCACATTTCATCCCGGTCAATGCTCTTCATTCTCTCTGGTAGATACAGGCTGCTCTCTGACCTGATTTCTCTTTAGCCTGAAGAAGCCCTGTTAGCCTTCCTTGTAATGAGAGTCTCCTGGAGAGATAGCCTCTTAGCTTTTGTATATTTGAAAACATCTTGATTTTTTAATGGTATTTTTACAGGGTATAGAAGTCTCAGTTGACAGGTTTAACACATTTTCAAAAATTTTCACTTATTACAACTGAAAAAACTACAGTTTCTATATCTGGAAGCTGGGGCTTGCCTGTTTGTTCTCATTTTGACTTTGCCATGTTATCACCCTCTTCTCCTGTCTCACACATTTTACTCTGGCCATAGTGATTCATTTTCTTGTTTCCCATATACAGCCAGGGCTTTCTAAACTCACTTATTTGCTCATTTTATTTAAGTCCCAATCCCTTGTCTCTTCCAGCCAATTCTTGCCTCAAAGTCCAGTCCAAATGCACCTTATGTACGAAGTAATTCATTTACAATGAACCATCTGAACTATTCTAACTCCCAGCATACTGACTCTACATAATGGTGTTCATTATTATAGAACACTTACTGGTGTCACCATCTTGTCTCTTCTAAACTCTGTTAGAGTTGGTGGTAAACTCTGTTAGAAAAAGAGTTATGTTACTATCTTAGTCATCTTTCTATTTCCTTAATTCCTAACATGCTTCTTCCATAAATAACACAATTACTTCTTATTAAAAATATCCCACAGAAGATCCAATTAGCATAATAGGTATATTGTTGACTAGAATAACTTTGCTTTTGCTGCTTCATGAATTTTAAACTACTAACATAATTTTCTATTACATTTTTCTTTTTGAATCTAAATGGAGACAATTGACATGACTGATTCATGGCATATGGCATGCCCATCTGCGGTGAATGCTGTGCTGCCCGGATCCCCCTTCAGGAATGAAGGACTTACACTCCAGTTTCTGGGAGACCTGATGGCAGGCAGCCCTCAGCTGTCGATCACTTTTAGGGGCTGTTTCAACTGCAGAGAGCCACGGTGCCCAAGACCACACTCTTGGACAATCCTTCACCATAACAACCAATCAACATGACCAAGTTCAGCTTATTCTCCCCAAGACAAAATAAAACTCCATCTAAGTTTAACTGAGGCTTTACAGAGATTGCATTATAGCTTGACTTCTCCCTCTGCCCGGTTCTGTTCTTCTCTTCTACGCATATTGATTCCTGGAGCCCTTCACAGTACACCTCCTTCTTTCTACTCTTCATCTCAGAGATTGTTTTCCTGGGGGACCCAGGCTGCAGCACAAGACTAAAGCAAATGCTAAATATTAATGTATCTTTCATTTGCTGGACAATATGCTTTAAAGTTCTTCCCTTCCTCCTTGCATTCCTGATCAATCAGTATGTACAATACAGATACAAACAGAACACTTTATTAGTCTAGAAAAGTAGATTTATTCTAAAAGTTACAATGGATTTTAAAGACGTATTTGCCTCATATTACCGATATCCCACTTATTTCTCATTAGATCATATAGTGCAAAAGAGACAAAATATGTGGCTCAGCCTAATTTGTGAACATCACAGGAATAAGCCCCAACGCATAGTTAACATAGGTACCTATGCAGAGATCCAGATACTGGTCTGAGCTGGCTTTTGTCAGGCAGTCTGACATTACGCAGATTTGAGGAAGATAAACTGTAGGTATTTATAGACCTGGTCATAAAGCCGTTTTGTAAAAACTGTTCCCTTTTCACCTGCTGACTGAAGCAATATTTGATTATTGTGGTACGGAGGATAGATCGATCATACCTTTTTACTAAAATAAAAATAAAAACAAATTCAGGAGAGATGAGGAAAAGGTTTTTGTTCTATTTAATACCCATTCAAACTGCTTAGATCTTGGGTTTTAAATTGAACTGGAGCCTTTTTAGATTTCTGTTCCTTTCATGGGTAGGAACCATTTTCCAGTTTCAACATAGAAAACAAAGAGTAGGTACTAGTGTTCCTACTTAAGTATACACTAGCCTTCTAGCATTATTGGAAAAGATAAGTTTCTCATGAAAGCCATATAAGTTTTCTTTTCTGCTGTGCAGTACTCAGTTTTACTATAAATGAGAGCTATTAAAAAGAAAAAGTGTAGAACAAAATTCGGTGAATAGAGATCAAGTCGGAGAACACAAAAATCCTAAGTAATCGAACTATAGTTAAGTCAGGAATAGATTAATGAGAAAAATCAGTGTTTCTGCTATGCCTAAATATGGGAATGTATAAAAAACCCAAATGAGTCACAGTGAAAGCACTCCCCAGAATGCAAATGAGTTTTGATTCAAAGGAGTGTGGAAGTCAAGGCACCCGGAAAGGAAAGAGGAAGGAAGGTATTCCACTGACTAGAGGGAAAAAGCTCTCTGTCCACTCATTTCCCACAATGGGGTAGAACCTTCACCACATTTCTGTGGAATTCCCGTGAGGAACATAGTGTATCCCTTCTTGAATTAGTGTCTGCGTGTCATGTATAAGCATATATGAGTCATAAAAATTTCATTGCAGCTTTATTTTTTTGTTGTTTATTATTTTTTAAAGATTTTAATTATTTATTCATGACAGACACACAGAGAAAGGCAAACACAGGCAGAGGGAGAAGCAGGCTCCTTGTGAGGAGCCTGCTGTAGGACTTGATCCCAGGACCCCAGCATCAAGCCCTGGGCCAAAGGCAGATGCCCACCAGCTGAACCAGCCAGGCGTCCCTCATTGCAGTTTTAAATTCTGTCCACATCTTGATCCATTTCACTATGTTGAACAAAATTATTTCTGGGATTACTTAATTTTGCTAAAGCACTATTCTGATCAATTAGGGAATGGGACAAAAGTATTTTCTCAAAATTCAACTTGCAGGATGAAACTAAAATGTTTCTGGTCATGTTAATGAGTATTTAGATAAAAACAGGGTTTTAGGTAGAAAAGTCTCTTTTGAAAAACCTAGATGTATACATTTTTCTTTGGAAATGGATGTGGAATTGAACAAAATAAGGAGAGAGACCCGGGGACCAAGATTCATTCATTCATCATTCATTCATGCATTGTAAATATTTTTGTTTTGTTTTCTTTATTTTGGTAAAGAAGGAATTTTTTAAAAGATTTTTTTATTTTTATTTATTCATGAGAGACAGAGAAAGAGAGAGAGCATAGACACGGGCAGAGGGAGAAGCAGGCTCCATGCAGGGAGCCTGACTTGGGACTCGATCCCGGGTCTCCAGGATCACACCGTGGGTGGAAAATGGCAGGCATTGAACTGCTGAGCCACCCGGGCTGCCCAGGAATTTCTTCTTTAAGATTTTATTTATTTGACAGAGAGAGAGAGAGCACAAGCAGGAGGAGTGGCAGAAGGAGAGGGAAAAGCAGGCTCCCGCTAAGCACAGATCCAATGACAGGGGGCTCCATCCCAGGGTCCTGGGATCACAACTAGAGCAGAAGGCAGAGCCACCCAGGCACCCCAAGATGTTTTACTTTGCTCATTGTTTCTGTGCTTGTCTCAGACTGCTCGGACTGCTGTAACAAAGTATCAGAGACTGGCTTGCTTATAAGCAACAGGAATTTATTTCTCAGAGTTGGGGAAGCTGGAAGTTCAAGATCAGGGCTCTGGGGAGAGTCCTCCTCCAGGTTGCAGACTGCCACCTTCTGCCTGTGGCCTCAGTTGGCAGAAGGGGCAAGGGAACTCTCTGATACCTCTCTTATGTGGCACTAACGCCATTCACAAGGCTTCCACTCTCATGAGCTTATCACCTTCCAGAGGCCTCACCTCCAAATAACATCATACTGGGGAGTAGGTGTTTAAACTTACAAATTTTGAAGAAGATACAAATGTTCAATCTCTAGCTATGCTCAAAGATTTCTCAATCAGAGGAAGCATAGTCATCGAAACAAACAATTAAAATGATTTGAATGTGATGCAGACGAACATAAAAAAAATTAAAAAAGAGAACAGATTTAAAAGTGCACCCAAATTTGCCCAAAGCATTAGGAAAAACCAGAAAGTTGGAGTTAGGACTTTGCCAGGGGCAGTGTTTTTCTCAAGGGGACAAAGGACCATTTGGCCTGTGCCACACATTCAAGACAAAACCCAGATGTAACGTTTGTCCTTATCTTCAGATGAAGCACATACACTAGAAACCTGTGTGTAAGCTGGTATGTGTGTTTGCAAAGTGTATTATTTTCTAAATGTGAGCATTTAAAATATACATTTTAAAACCTGCTGATAATTTTTTGACTTTTTTTTTTAAAGATTTTATTTATTTATTCATGAGAGACACAGAGAGAGAGGCAGAGACACAGGCAGAGGGAGAAGCAGGCTCCATGCAGGGAGCCCGATGTGGGACTCAATTTCTGTACTCCAGGATCACGCCTTAGGCCAAAGGCAGACACGCTTAACCCCTGAGCCACCCAGGCGTCCCTTTTTTGACCTTTTTAATAGTATAATAGTGATTTAGTAAATGGAAGAGACCAACACTTTTACAACCCCTAAAAGACCCCAGTTAGGTATGTTACTCCTCATATAGACTTAGTGTGAATGTATTATTTCTTCTATCTCACAGGCTGGAAGAAGCTTTTCATAGTTCACTATAGAGCACATGACATTCCTACATATGTTCACTTGTCGTGAATGTACCCAATCCCATGCTTTCCTGCTTATATCTTCTCATCCCACTTCTGAAACTCCACTCCTTGATCTCCACATTCTTACAAAGTATATTTCATAAGAAATTATTAAGTCTAAGAAAGAGTGTATCTAACCACATCCACTCTGAAGCTAAGTTTTATATTAAAAATGCCTGGTACTCATTCAACCATATTTGAATGATTACTATGGGCCAGACAATATTTCAAGACCTGTAATAAATAGTGAATAAGATGGGAAGGGGGGCCCTCTATCCTCATAATGCTTATAATTTAAAGTATATTTTTTACCTGTCATTTGTGTGATTTTCTGTTCACACAAATTTCATTATTAGATAGTTCTCTGAGAAGATATTTCATACAGAAAAAAAATAAGAATTGAAAAGTAACGAACTTCCTGCTTGCCTCATAATAGGTGAGGTTTAGATTAAGCATATGAAAATGGCTTGTGACAAGATCATTAAGAATCCTGGAAACAGAAAAATATTTAGGAGAGATTTGTTTTCTCAAGTCAACTATCAAATTTCTTTGCAAAATTATTCCCTCCAGGAGGAAATTCTCTGTCAGTAACAGTGAAAAATAACAGATTCTAAAGCAATATTTCCATAGTTTTCATTTTTGGAAATTCACTTGCAAAATATATAACTTTTCTCCCAAGGTGGAGTTCTGCTTTCCCAAAGAGGTACTTAGACAGACTGTTGGCGTGGGTACTGGAACACTAAATAGTCAGCTGGCTTTGAATTCTCACGTTGCCCACCAACACATTTGTTTTCTCAGAGTCTATTTAGCCCAGCAGGAGTTGTTATGATACCACTGAGAGCCAAGCTGCTCCCCAGTAACGCAGGATGTTTGCCACTACTTCCTTAATTACTTCAGTTGTGCATATGGCTGAGCATTTACTGTGTGTGAAGAACCTGTGACGTATAGATCATTTTATGGCTAAATCTGCACTTTAATCCTTTTTTTATGAGCAAAGGAACTAGGTAAGAGCATGGTATATGAAAAAAAAGAAAAGAAGTTAATTCCCTTAAAAAGGGAAATTTCACTTACCAAGAAGTGAGATGGATTTGGGTACATCTACATATAAAGAAAAGGAGGAAAATATACCACCCCAAAATATGCCTCTTTGGTATATTAATTATTTTAAACTAGTTATTTTTAAGAACAGCAGACCCAGGTGAAACCCTCAAAACAGAATAGAAGTTACCCTTTTGTAAGACACATTTCCATTTGTAAGGAAATCTCCATTTGGAAGTTTGTCTCCCTCACAGTACCAGGAAGAGGAGGATGACTCTAGAAACTGGGGAATGTTTTTTTTTCCTACCTATGAAAGGAACAAAAATCTAAAAAGGCTCCAGTTCAATTTAAAACCCAGGATCTAAATAAACAGTTTGAATGGGTATTAAATAGAAGGCCTGGGCTTCAATCTTCACAACAACCCTACCTTTGTTTACTGTTATTTTCCTGGTAACCCCCTAGAACTGACTCCCCAGCAAAACATCTTCTTTGGTTTTTAGATGAAGATGATGTTCCAGGTGATGATTTCAGTCATTTGTGGGAGTTAAGTAACATTCTTTGGGTCTCTCTCATGTTTATATTTGCATGAGTTGCACATGTTATTAAACATTTTTTTTTTCTCCTGTTCATTTCTCTTAAATCCATTTAGTTATTAGACCAGCCAAAGAACCTAGAAAGGAGGAAGGAAAAAATCGTCCACCCCTACAGTTTATAGATGATCCCTAATTATTTAGCAATGTGTCTTTTTTTTAATTTATTTTTTATTGGTGTTCAATTTACCAACATACAGAATAACTCCCAGTGCCCGTCACCCATTCACTCCCACCCCCCGCCCTCCTCCCCTTCTACCACCCCTAGTTCGTTTCCCAGAGTTAGCAGTCTTTACGTTCTGTCTCCCTTCCTGATATTTCCCACACATTTCTTCTCCCTTCCCTTATATTCCCTTTCAGTATTATTTATATTCCCCAAATGAATGAGAACATATAATGTTTGTCCTTCTCCGACTGACTTACTTCACTCAGCTTAGCAATGCGTCTTAATGAAATATAGCAAACTACTCTCTTCCAGTAGAATCCCACCATCATCCTACTTCTCACTTCCCCTGCTAGTTTTAAAAGGGCACATGAAACCTGGCTAGAGAGTGTGTTTCTCAAAATTCTCTTTATAGCTTAAAGTGGTTATCTAAGTTCTGGCCAATGACATGCAGCTGGACTTAATATAGGCAACCTGTACCTTTCACCCTTATAAAGGAAGCTATTTGTTCTTCACTATCCCCTTCTCATTCCCTTGGTCTGGAACACAGTGGTGGTAGAGCAAGTGAGGCTTTTCCATTTGGAGTTATAAAGGACAATATCCCACGGGTGGCAGAGCAATAAAAGGATGTATATTTATCCATCCGTGTATTCCTATATAATGTTCACAATAGGATATTAATAAAATTGTTGTATGAAAATTATTGCATGTATTATGCCTCCTACAAAATCAATTTTTTTTGTTAAAAGACTAAATTATCCTGCGCCCACATAACAGAGATTTTTTTTTTTTTAAGATTTTATATATTTACTCATGAGAGACAGAGAGAGAGAGAGAAGGGGAGAGGCAGAGACACAGGCAGAGGGAGAAACAAGCTCCATGCAGGGAGCCCAGTGTGGTACTCAATTCCAGGTCTCCAGGATCACGCCCTGGGCTGAAGGCGGCACCAAACCGCTGAGCCACCCAGGCTGCCCCAGAGATTTCTCTTAATAAAGAGTCTACTAACTTCTTAATTTTGTAAGATAATAAAATATTTTTTTGATATAGCATGCTTTCAAAATATTGCCTTTAATAATTTACTAATGGCTTATGTTCACATCTTATCTTCTCTGGCAAGTTCTGGTTGTGTGGTTGTGCCTTTTGCAAACTCAAGTTCAAATTCAGAATACCAAAATTGTTAAGACTTCTTTTTATGCCTAAACTGTATTTTGGCTTTCTGGAATGAATGACTATCAGTAAAACAAAGCTTTACTTCTTCATCTTATTTTTTAAATAGGTTAGGTGGGTGGGAGGGAAGGAAAAGTGAATATAATCAGGTGTTTTAGTGTTCCTTTAATTTTGATGACTTAGAAACTTTTGAGGACCCCCTCACCTTTTTAACAGTATTTGCAATTTAACACAGACACACGCATGCACTTTACTCTCAAGTTTAATAAACATTCTCATATTTAAGAATAAACACTGGGCAGCCCCAGTGGCTTCGCCTTCAGTCCGGGTCATGATCCTGGAGATCTGGGATCGAGTCCCATGTCGGGCTCCCTGCATGGAGCCTGCTTCTGCCTCTGCCTGTGTCTCTGCCTCTCTCTCTAATAAATAAATAAATAAATCTTAAAAAAAAAGAACTAATACTGGCATAATAATTTTCTACAAAACATTTGTTTCTAGATATCTATATTGATATACTGTTGTCAATCATAGTTTTTTTTGTGTGTGGTTTTGTTCTTGGAGAGAGAGAGTGCATGTGTGTGCAAGCAGGGGTGAGGTGGAGAGGGGAAGAGAGGGCAAGAGTCCCAAGCAGGCCCCACAGTCAGTGCCAAGCCCAACATGGGGCTTGATCTCATGACCCTGAGATCATGACCTGAGCCAAAATCAAGAGTCTGATGTTTAACTGACTGAGCCCCACAGGTGCCCCCATAATACACTGAATGAAATAAATTAAAGGATCTGATTTATACCCTCACGATTTCTTTCCCCTTCACATATCACTATCTGTCACTGTAAAAACCTGAAACCAGCAATCTCCTTCTCCTGCCTAAGGAATGAAAATTCCTTTAGTTTGTACCTCTCAGAAAATTATTTACATCATATGCACAATTTTTAGAGACTCGATGGGATAATTGTGATTTAATTTTGTTAGTTAATAGATCATATTTAAAACCCAACCTGGACACTGTCCAGAAGGCAATATTATCACAGATTCAAATTTATTTTTGGTATATTAACTCCCAGGAGTTAAATCAATTCAGACGACTAGGTTAATTGACTTTGACTGAGCCTGCTATGTACCAAAAGAAAAACAAACAAAAAAGCCCAAATATTTATACAAGCATCATGTGAGTTTTAAAATGTTTTGGTCTTTTTCTTTCTTTCTTTCTTTCTTTCTTTCTTTCTTTCTTTCTTTCTTTCTTTCTTTCTTTCTTTCTTTCTTCTTTCTTTCTTTCTTTCTTTCTTTCTCTTTCTTTCTTTCTTTCTTTCTTTCTTTTTCTTTCTTTCTTTCTTCTTTCTTCTTTTTTTCGTATTTTCTATTAGGACTGAGGACTTTCTTTGCTTGTAAACCACATTTTACTGAGAAATTTATTTAAAAATGTGTAAGATCTTTCACTCAACAAACTTTATTGCCCTTAACCTCAAACTTCAGGAGTAAATAAAGAGTACCGATGGAATTCTAAAACCAGAAATTAGCTAGAGCACCTGGGTTGCTCAGTCTGTTGGGCCACTGACTTTTGATTTCAGCTCAGGTTATGAGCTCAAACTTCATGTTGAGCTCCACAGTGGGCTTGGAGCTTACTTAAAAAATAAATAAATACATAAAAAATAAAACCAAAAATTAGCAAAGTTCTAAGAACTCTAAAACTATGTTCTCCAATATGGTAACCACTAGCCTTGTGTGGCTATTTGAATTTAAATTTGAATTAATTAAACTTAAGTAAATGAAAATCCACTTCCTCCATGACACTATCCCCATATCAAGTGCTCTAGAACTATGTGTGGCTGATAGCTACCATATTAGTTAGCAAAGGTTAGAGTATATTCATCACTACAAAAAGTCCTAATAGAGATCACTGCTCTAGAACTTCTGTGGTTTTCTAGGGAAGCCTTGATGACACAGGATCTGTCCTTCAGGTACCACTAAAATCTTATATTCAGTTGGAGATTCTATCCTATAGGAAACAAATAGAAATAGTTCTTATAACAACAGAGTCTTATAACAACAGTCTTAACATTAAAACCAGAAGAAGCAGCCTTTCAAGACAGCTACATAAATAGCCATTGGAAGGCCTGAGAGAGAGAGAGGAGAGAGTAAGAGAAAAAGATTGATTCACCCTTCCATCCCTAATGGAAAAAGTTTTATCACACTATTAACAATGATCTCCAAGAAAAATCGTGATCTTGGATTTATATTCCCCAATTTAAAAAGACAAGGTCATCATCTCTCATTCACTGGATTTAAATGCTTTGGGGAGACCTTGAGCTGAGAGTAGTCTATAGAATACTCCAGAAGCTGACAATCCTGGTAGACAGTGACCAAGAAGGCATTATGATCTCTCAGCTTGGCTAAACTTTAGAAAAATTTCTTCCTGACTGATTTTTCTTAGGGCATTTACTTTAGAAAACTTGTCATTATAAATCCTTTCTCTGCTCCTTTGAGATGTAAATCATTTTAAAAAGTCTCTTGCTGGTTTACAATTGAGGACTATCATTTGCACGGACTTCGAGGCATCCCTTTGAAATGTAGTTATTGAAGGACACAGAGCACCTGCCCTCCAGTCTTTGCGGGAAGGGAGGGACCTAATTTTGGTGAGCCCCTTGCTCCAAGTTGAAAAACTACCTTGTGCCATAAAGATATGAGAAAGTTTACTTTTCTTTTGGATAAAGACAATTAGCAAACACAGAGGACCTGGGATCCCCCCCTAATCTATCTCTTAAAAATTCTCCAAGCCTTTGTTTCCATGGAAGTGAGTATCTAAACTTGGCCTGTGCTCTCTCCTACAACTGTCAATAGCATCCGAATAAAATCAGTGTTGTCTGTTCGTTTGCTTTGTCTGGTACACTTTTTCTTTAACAGTAGATAACTGATGCCAAGACTCGTGGTTTAATGACAAAACAAAATAGACAATTTTCAACCAAGAAGCTGAAATACTACTACTTTTCCAGTACTTCTGTATTTCCTTCTGCAATCCGAATCTTATTTGTTATCATACGCCTATGCTCTCTAGTGATCAATTGAAGGTAGTCACTGTGCTCTTGTAACTTTTTCCACATCCATCCTCACAGTCTTTAAACTGCCATTTAATGAAAGAGAAACCTCTCTTGTTCGATGTTTTCAGACCATAACCAATGATCTGATCCTAGCTATTGTGGAATGTCAGCCTTCCCCTGATCTTGCTGATAAAAATTCAAATACTGTTCTTAAACTTTTCAGAAGGTTGATTCCCTTCTTTACATTCCTCTAAGTATTTACATTTTTCTTTCATCATTAATTCCAACTTTAAATCTCATTGCAGTAGAATTTGACCCCATGTCAACAAAATATTTCTACTGAAATCAGTACAGTACTCTCATTAAAACAGACCCTGATAAGAATAGAAACAAGTATCAGGACTATCCTTTGATGCTCCACTCAGCTTATTTATTGCTTTACAGGTCCTATTTAACTTCAATCAGGAAATCTGTTCTTTTATAGGTACCTAAGATTACCTCACTTGTGTTGCCATAATGATTCTTATATTCCTGATTATTCTGTGGTCCCACAGTATTATTTCTTCTATGAACATAAATTTTCCTCTGAAGATTAAACAAACCAATTTACAGTATTATCTAGTGTTGTTACGGACAATCACATTAGCCCTTAATTTCCTTTCAACTAGCTGAGAAAGTATGCGATAGGAAACATTTCTAGTGTTTCTATATGGAAGAGTTCATGCCCAGGCCCATAAAAAAAAAAAAAAAAGAAAGAAAGAAAGAAAGAAGACACTTGACTCTCTGAAAAAAAAAAAAAAAAAACTGGTCTGGACTGTGGGATATGTGTTTTGTAATCAGGTTTGGTCATCTAGTCTCCTGGATTTAGTCTATTGCAAGGACGAGTAGTTTTTTGTTTGTTTGCTTGCTTTTTTCCTGATAAATATCTGTACTAAATTTGGTTGATGAATCTTTTGAGAGTCCCAAAAATTACTGTGTAGGTATTATCAAATTAGATGGTAACTTATAACAGAAACTGAAAAGATTAACTTTATTCAATTAAAGAGAACCCACAGCTCCATGATTGGTAAATTCTCAGCAATATCCTGCAGCTGCTTTTATCAGTCCTTGGCCAAGAGTACTTTGGAGAAAGAAAACAAAAAACAAAAAGAGAAGTAGCTCTAAGAGGTATAAGCTAGTGCCTGTCCTAGTTGCTACCAACTAGACAGTGATATTTCCCTGATGAACATGATCAATTTCATAAAATATCAGCATTCAATGAGGAATCTCCATGACTATGAAAATCAGTCCATTGTCATGCTTGAAGATAATAAATAAATAAATAAATAAATAAATAAATAAATAAGAAGACTCTCAAAACATTACTAAATATCTCCTGTTTCCAGCTCATACTGACTATTGCTACCTCAATGACAACTATAGCTTCTTTGTCCTTCTTGACTCCTAGAGAAAAGATACCCAAAGAGCAAATTGCAGCAATTTTTTTACACCATCTGATCCAGAACAGACCTCAGCTTCCTTTGACCTCTTCTCAAATTAAATCCTGTAATAAGTCTCTTCTAACTCCTTTTAATTGAGGTACTTAAATTTCACTTGGTGTGGTATATTGCCTTGCTTATTACAGAACTTCACAAACTTAACTTTTTTTTAATTACAGATTTTATTTTTAAGTATTCTCTCCACCCAATCGGGCCTTAAACTCACAACCCCAAGATCAAGAGTTGCCAGTTTCACTGACTGAGCCAGCCAGATACCCCATAAACCTCTTTTTGATCATGGGTGCACTTTCTATTGATCTTTGGCTTTGATGTGGGCAAAAAGCGCCCCAGACAGAGGAATCTAAGGCAGAGATGATAATTAACTTTTTCTGGGTCACACAACCAGGTAGAGGAAAAACCAAGATTCAAACACAAGGAGTTTGGCTGAGTCCATGCTCTCAAATTTATGCTATGCTCAAATGATGTGATGTGAACAGAAGCTGTGCCAGCGTAGTTCTTTTCAAGCAGTTGTTATTGAATATATGAAACAAAAGAGTTCAACACATTTAACTCAAAAAACTGCAAAATAGATAATCTAATAGGTCCTATGTACCTCAGTTCAAAAGAGTCTAGCAATTTATTTAAACATTTATGATTATATATGTTATTCATGAAATTACAGCTCATTCTATTGCCTGGGGTCTAAATAAAATTGTAAATGTAAAGGAAATCTGTTGTACAAAAATATGAACATGTCTTATCTTTATAATCCTTTTCTTTTATCTTCATAGGAATATGTTATTTATGGAAGAATTTATATTCTAACTTAGTAACAGGAGAACAGAAAAGGTGAAAAAAGAAATAAGAGGTTGGTAAAAATGAATCTGAGTGGTGTCAGGTCAATGTTTTTCGGCTACATAGAATTACTGTGGGCTTAGGAGAAATCTGCAAAGCAACTGACGAGGAGTGTTTAATCTTTATTGTTATTATGAATTTCTCATTCGGTTTCATTGCCTTATATTTTATGAATTTTATTTCCCGTAACTTCTTATGATACAAGATGATTATATTCTAGAACAAATATCTTTCATCCTTTGAAAACACAAAATATATTTTGCAATCTTTAGGGTCAAGCAATTGATTAAAATGAAAGGTAATTATGGATATGCTATGGAATGCATATTTGCTTTTAAGTATTTTTCCTTTGAGCAAATTATAGCTCTTTTGCTATATTTTCTGTGCCTAGTGACAGGGCAATTAGTAATCTGAACTATCAAATCCGTTTGGAGATAATGGAGCTTAACAATTCTTGTGTTATAATTGCTTTTTCAAAGCCCCTCCTCCTGCTTGCCTCTTCGCCCATCACTTACCCAGTACACTTAATCCTGTTTAAATAGCAACATGTCAAACATGTCTGCTAATCAACTGGCTGGCATCCCCATGGAGATTTCCGCAGTTTTAAGCACTGCATTTCACTGTGTAAGGATTTTTCCCAAATATTGACTTTTGGTTTTCAAGGTTACTGATGATGTGCTCTGGCACATTAATCATTCTAACCACCTTAACAAAGAAGCTCATTAAAAAGACAAATACATTTATCAAGCAAATCATCAAGCAGATTATATACTTTCTACCCATAATAGATTATAGCTGAATAAATGACTTGGGTATTTTATAATTAAATATGCAGAACACTTAATATTTTAATACTCATATCCTTCATTGAGAAATGGGGATGAATTTTATAGCATATAATTAATATAGCACAATTTAGTTGCAATTATGTGAATTAAAAATAGAAATAGTACTTTGAATATGCAAACCGAATAATATTTTGATATCATGATAAAGCATCACATACAAAGACATTTGAAGTTCAAGTGATTAGAGATTTAGCTCTGTAGAACAACAGCTGAGTATTTCTAACACATAGTTTCTGCCTTGGAAATAAGGCTGTAGGTTGGAAGACAAAGGTAACTAGTCCTTTGCCCTCAGGCTGCACTACAACCGGAGTGATTATTTCTTTTGTCAGCCAAATAATACTTTAAAAGCTTGAAAAGGGCCTATGGGTCAGTTTCACAGGTTTCAATCTTACCTTTTGTTAAATTTCCCACCAGCCCATCTCACACAAACCTAAGTTTTGTTTGGAGAAGTTTGCTTTTCTATCTCTGTGTCTTCAAATTAATGGACCATAGATAACCTTGGATTGCAGCCCTCAGGCAGAAAGTATTTCTCTTGGCAATGCCAGATTTCCTTATTTCTCTATTTTTAGTTTCAAAGTAAATAATATTGCCTTCTCATAAATTCTTCCCAAAATATGTGCAAAATAGCTAACACACTTTTCCTTAAAAACATTGCTATCAAATCCTCCTGTGCTGCACACTGAATCCTAAACAACGATAGGCAACAATTTTCATTAAAATTTTTGTGGCCATTCAACAAGGCTTTCTGACTTTGGTGAGTGGTGTCAAAAGAAAAAGTTAAACAGATAAGAAAGATTTTATTCAAATCTATTGCAATAGAGGGGATAGAAGACCAGAACTAGGTCTGAGCTCAACCTGGCCAAAGCAAAGGAGAGCTTATAAGAACTGAGGAAGGGGAGCATGTGTCATAGGCCATCTGTGCTTGCTAACTGGCTTTACTCAGATACAAAAAAATAAACTTTCTTGATCTTCACCATAGAGGTGGTATTACAACTTAGAGCAAGGGGCCCATCAGAGTTAGGTCCCTACCTCCCAAGGGATCGGGAGATAGGGGCTCTGTTTCCTTCAATGACCCTATGTCAGAGATGGCTCCTTTGTCCTTGAGAAAGACATTCCTGGGTTGCAAAACTGGAAAGAGGCTTTTCAAAAGATTTACATCTTAAGAGAGCAGAGAAAGAATTTACAATTTTTAGTTTTCTAAAGTAGATCTTCTCAGAAAAAGAAGTCAGGAAGATGCCTGTGTAAAGTTTGAGGCAAGATGGAGAAACTATAAAAGCCCTCTTGGTCATTGGGTAAGATGGGATGTTATTGCCTCGTCCAACTTCTCAATTTAGCTCACATTTTAGGGTCTGTTTCTTATAAGTGTACAATCATCATACAACAAAATTCTTTATTGCGATTAAGAAAACTCAACCAAAATTGGTTTAAAGAGTGAATTGATTAGGGGAATGGAAAGATTCAAGCAGCTCAGACTCCCCAAGATAGGCTGTTTCATGCTTAGTAAATCTGCCCTCTTCTGTGTGTTAACTTCATTCCCTGACCAACCTCCCCCATGATAGGAAGATTGTTTTAATAGCCATAAGTCTGTGTTCACATTCAGGAAGAGAAATAGAGGTAGTCTTTTCACAATGATTGAATAAAACTCTTGAGTCTTACACTGACCAGACTACCCTTGAATCAAACCTTGTGGCCAGAGCTCTCTATGCACAAGTTTTTCCTTGAATCAGTAAGTGTGATAACAAAGATGAAACCTCCCATTATCTACTACAATAGGTTAAGCTCTGTTTTTTTTTTTTTTTTTTTTCCAAGATTTTATTGATTTATTCATGAGAGACACAGAGACATAGACAGAAGGAGAAGCAGGTTCCCTGTTGGGAGCCTGATGGAAAGATTGGGTCTATCAATCCTTCAATCCTAGGACCTGGGATTTCAATCCTGGCCCTAAACTGAAGTCAAATGTTCAACCACTGAGCCACCAAGGCATCTCAACAGGTTAAGCTCTTACATCTGGATTTTCACACACTTCATCATCTCAGTTAACCTACTCACTTATTACTTTCTTCAGTGAAATCAAAAATATTTTTTGCCTGTCTGACAGTTCATGCCATATTCTTTCTGAAGCCTCTGCTCATTCTGCCTTTACTACCTGGAAAACCCCTTATCCACCTTCATCCCTCTGGCCGTCTAAAATGCCTTATCACAGATGACAAGCCCTAGCTAAGACTTCTGTCTGCACCATACACTCTTAGAAGACCAGACTATTGTCTCAGATTCCAAGTTAGTTCCATGGAAGAATTAAACACAGCAATCAATGGTTAGTCTAGAGTCAGGTGGGTCTGAACCAGACTTGAATTGATTTTTTCACTTATGATTTGTATGATTTATGACTTACGCAACTCCATGTTTCTGAGCTTTGGTTTAATCTGCTGAAAGAAAGGAATATGAGTATCTATGTCATGGATTGTTGTCAACATTTAAAGAGATACTCTAGGGCTTAGACCACTACTAATATCCAGAAAGTTCTGTTATTATCATTACTATATCAGACATTACATACCCAGAGCCCTGGGTATTCATAATTGTATTCATATAGATAATGAATTCCAATTGTTTTAAACATTTTCACTTTTTGAATTGCTTCATTATTAACTTGTTTGAAAGTTCCCATTATACAGAAGCATCGTAAATCCTTGATAAATTCTTCTTACATATTTTCCTAAATTAGAAGGGAGTAGATAAGAAGTCTCTCTTCCATCACCTTTCAGATATGATCAATAAATCAACACATTCAGAATAAGGACAAATTCAAGAAATCATCTCACCTGGTTTCTTGGAATAAAGAAATTCAAAGAAATCTCATGTAGTTAGGAATTATTACTATCCAGTAAGTTGGGAGTCACAGAGGGTCGCCATTCAAAATAATGACACTCTTCCTTACCCTGGTTCTGAACAATTTGAAACATAAAAGAGCAATAGGTGGGAAAAAAACAACACATTATGTTTATTACTTCAGATCAGAGGAAATGATTTAAGATAATATTAGCTAATTTATTGAACTTAACTTGAGCCTTAAAATTAGGCAGTCCTCACTTACTCTATCCTGAGAATAAATAAAGGCATTGTTGAAGGAGGACAGTTCTCCAGACTAGCAGAAACACATTCCTACTCCCCTGAAGCTACTGGCTCTTCTGAAGAAAAGAGAGCTCACAAAGAACGGGCATCCCTCTCAACCAGGCAGAGATCTCTGAGGCCACACCGGCTCCCAGGAAGGAAAAGGGAGAAGTGGCACTCTACATGGCCAGTTCTTTCCAAGCTCTTACCTAGAGAAATTTCTTCACCTTCCTTATGGTGGAATAAGTGGTAATGTGAAGACAGGCTGGAACATGTTGGAGTGGGGGCAATGATGTTCCTCTTTCCTGCAACTCTATCCAAGGAGATGGTCAAATATATTAGCCTTTCTAAAAGAATACATGAGTGAGATGCAGTTCTCAGATCCAGTTAACACACACACACACACACACACACACACACACACAGTTTATTAGTGATAAAGTATATCTTATTTTCCTTGAATTAAGGGACATCAAGACAGATTATTTTAAATTTTATTTTCCTTATTTAAAATTTTATAATCCATGCTTATTTTTTAGTTGAATACTTTTGTTTTGATTTTATTTATTTTTCCAGTTCCTATTTATGACAATTTTACTTGTTCCTCATTTGTTTCAGTGATATTAACAATTTCCTTTTAACTTTTTTTTTTTTTAAGTGCAAGTATGAGTTAATTTACTGACTTTATTTGATGAGTTATGGGACAGGCTATATAGAGACAAACTAAAAATTATGAAGTCAGGACCCGGAAAACTAAAATTTCACAAATACTGCTCTAACAGATAAGAATGATCTATATGGTGTCATAAAATTCCCCCATGGATTTGAACTAGTAGAGTCAAAACCAGGCCCATGATAGCTGAAACTATGATTGCTGATGTTCTTCTTTGAAAGCCCTTTTTACTAGTGGGTGCTCTAATGGCAAACAAGGCCCAGATTTGAAGGTCTTAGAAATACAGTTACAGCCACATCTCTTATCAGATTCTGAATTTTGTTCTGCATTTTGCTGTGAAAGCGCTTTAAAATCAATGAGCATTCTTGGGAAAGATCCACTCTGAGTTGTGGCAGATGTTATAGCATCTGCTCGCACATTTTAAACTGCATTCTACATAATACAGCTCAATGCAATGGAAAGCAACATTCAAAGTGGGAAGAGCCACAGCTGTGGTTACAGCAGACCTTCCAGTGATGGAGCCTGTTGAGTAGTCAAAATGGATCCAAAAGACTATGAAGCTAGGCTGATGGAAATGCAATCACTATCCCCTCTCCACTGTCATGCCAGGTGCAAAGAACAGGGAGAAGAAGATGTGCCAACTGCTACTCGTGGGGCTATGACGGACTTCATTCCGTAATGAATATTCTTGGTTTCTTCTTACTCCAAAATCTCATCAGCTTGTTGCTCCCATCAGCTTGTTGCTTCCCTCATAGACAAAATTTTGAGATCAATATTCATTCATTTAACTAATACTTATTGAGCTTCTCATGTGGAAGGCACTGTGAGACTCTAGAAATTCAATAATAAATAGGACATTTTTCCTCTCAAGGACTTTAAGCTAATGAGAAAGATAATATATAAGTTAAAAGCCATATTCTGTAACTGAAAGGTCTGATACTGGCAAACAATGGAAATTCATAAGATATTCCTAACCTAAATGTCATATAGAAAGGATAGGAGATAGCTAGGTGAAGTCATCTGCAAAGAGCAAGTGGACTTTATTTTAAGGACAATGTGAAACAACTAAAGGTTTTAAACAGAGGAGGATAAGATCATCTCTGCCTTAAAAAAAAAAAAAAAAAAAGAGTCATTAGAAGTAACCGCCTTTTGCTTCTACCAGCTTTTTCTGGATAAACACCACTTCCTGTGTTAATGTACACTTTATTTAAAACATACAAAGGAGCCACATCCAAGCCCAAGGAGGTTATAGCAGACCAGGAACGAGGAGCAAGCCCCCTGACAAAGATAATGGTAAGAGGATGATAATTTCTGATTCCACTTGGCAGCTTTGAGCTCTACAGCTCCCAAGGGCTATCGTTGGTCATGCTGAACCAGATGGAATCAGTTGGCAAACTATTCACTCAGGTATATCCTGTGATTCCATTCCCTAATCTCTGGTCTGTTTGTGGTTGAGAAAATCACAGCTTGTTCCTTGTTGTTATGAGATAGGATATAATGGTGACATCAGTCTAGACTCAGACCTCGCTGAAGCCCAGAAAAGACTGAATTTGAAGGAAAGGTTTCATCCATCCTTTCTCCTTCTCATCCTTCTATCACCTCTTCCTCACAAAGCTCCCACAAGTAACACCTACAGCCAGAGTCTGTAAACAGAGCAGTAGCCCTGGGCCTTGTGGTCAAAAGTGGGTCCTTTGTTGGGGGTTTGATGCTACCTTGAAATTCTTAGTAACTTTGAATTTGTAGGGTTTTTAATTTTTAAAGTTTTTTTTTTTTAAAGTATTTATTTGAAAGAGAGAGAGAGAGCAAGCACAAGTGGAAAGAGGGGCGAAAGGACAAGAAGACTTGCTGCTGAGTTGAGAGCCTGATGAAGTGATTGATCTCAGGATCCTAAGGTCATGACATAAACCTAAACCAGACACGCTTAACATACTAAGACACCCAGGCACCCCCTAACTTTATGTTTTTTTTTTAAAGTGAAGTCAGTGAAATGAGCATGTACAAAGTCCTTGGAGTCTCAATGTAAGTGTGGTCTCCCCTCTCACTGCCACCTTGCCTCCTTGGGATGGGTTCTCAGCTGTCCCCTTCTCTGAACCAACCCACCAAGCATTCCCTTCAGAGGGCAAGGCCTGCAACACAGAGAGGTTCAGGGTCAGATATCCACACTAGATGGCAAGTCTCTGTGTAGGGTCCTGGGAGACTAGAAAGGTCAGCTCATACCTTGCAAATACTTTGTATCCCAAGGAGTACAGCAATAAATAGCAATTTTAAAACATCATAGTAAGAGAGAAATTGTAGGAAAAAGGAAAATATTTCTGTTTTTTGAATAAGAGATTGCATTTTCATTTTGCTCTGGTACACACAACTTAGGAAGACAGAAATATGTGGTCATACTTAGATCCAAGTAGCAAGTGTTCTCCTGGAATGGGCCTGGTTTGATAGGATCCTCATTCTGTCCAATGTCTCCTACACACTGAGATGGGTTGTGGCCTGATTGCTCTTATTCTTTTTGGTCGGCCTCTTGTTGATAGTTTATTGTTTGATTTTAGGGGTAGTAGTGTATAGTACAAGCCTGCAGGGGATACTTTCTGGAAGGGCTGTAGCTTGAGAAAAATTATAAATATCTATTGGAAGGCAGGTTTTGGTAGGGAAATCCAGCAGAGAGAATGTATGAGGTAAGACTCTGAGTCATGATCCAGAGAGCTGCATAATAGACAACTACTCTTCTAATGTAGATGCTTGGAATTAAGATGTATGTAACAATTATGATCTTCCTTTACCCACCTGATTCCTCTGTGACTTATCACATCTGTGTTCTTTTGCACTTTTTGACCAAATAAGTCTGTTTTTACATAGCAATTAGCACACTAGAATTTAAAGAACCTCTTTTTAAAATACAATTTGCACGTTCTGATTAATTTCTAAAGACTTAGCTGTTTTTCAAGTCAGAATTTGTGTTTATAATATGCTTGTGGAAATATTTTAGACAGGAAATTAAAGGGGTTTCTCACAAGAGAAAGACACGATTGGGAACAAAGCTATAAATAAAGATTAACTGCAATTTTTACAAGCAGGCCAGTTGCCAGAATAACAAAGAATTCTTTAAAGTGTTTTATCAGTTGGTTGATTTTGTGTGAAGGAAATCACTATCAAGGAAATGTAATGAAATGTCTTCAGATGTGAAATTCAGAAATGGGAATAGGTTCCATCCTGTACACCACATCAACTGAATAATTAAAAAGATTGGAGTGATGAAGTTCAGACATAATTGATAAGAGAAAAACGTAAGCTTCATTTGAATGTGGTAACTTAATGAGGTCCACTCGACTCTTAACAGGATGCTTTATGTTACTTGTATTTCATGAAAAATAGAAAAAAAATATTTAAAGCAGTATTTTAAATAAATTTAAAGAATTAAAACTTTATATTGAATCAAAATTCAATGAGATTTTTCTGACTTGTAAAAAAATTACGTTTTAAGGTTAATTTGCTTGGAATATGTATAGATGATTGTTTCTGACCTTTTGCATATAAATGTCATATTTACATTTTATAAATAATGAATTTAGGAAAGTTTACTCTGAAGCCATACAAATCCGAAACTCAAAGTTTCTTCATTTTGTTGTCTGTCCCTTAAGAAGAGTGCTGTGCATAGCTTTCTTTGGCTCCCAGAAGGATTCAAGGGCACGGGAAAGGCTTTAATAAAGTCACAAAATTGTTGTTGTCCTCAGTGCAGGTGTGCTCTGCTCCTGGGAGCAACACAGATGGGAAACAGTAGAATAAGCACTGATATACTCTGAGATTTAAGTCCCCTGGGAGCACATCATCAAGGTGAGTTTGGAGTTCAACTTGCATGGTCAGTCTCAGAAGGATATATTTTCTCCCTTCTGCATTATAGTACTGTCTCCCTTAGCTCTCCTATAATTCAATAATAAGGATTGCCTGAGCTATTACATAATGGAATTTTGTAACCAATAATTATTGTAATTTTAAGAACCATTATTAAGTGTACTTATTAGCCACCAGGCACTGAAAGGTCCCGAGGTTGAGATAGGCTCTTGTCCTCTGGACAGGACAATGGGGATGGCATACGTTAAATAAGAAACTATAAGCATATAGTGAGAAAGAGAGGAATGATGGGATGATACTGAGAACCCAGAAAACAATGAGAGAGGCCCTCCCTGTAGAGAAAAGCAGAAGTTTCAGTAGAAAACTATTTGAAAGTTTTCAGTAGAAAACTATTTGAAAGTAGAAACTATTTGAGAGAGAGAGAGAAAGAACAAGCAGTATGAATACTAGTATAAAAGTTCAGATTTGATAAACAACACTTTAATAAAGCAATTTGTATTTGGCTTATGAAATAAATGAGTAGTAGGTCATAATGAAAGTACAGAAATATAGAGGCAAGGCATACAAGCAAGATACAAATATAAAATTAGGCATAATTTCAAATTATGCTTTAGCAAATATAATGCAGAGTTCTATTTCAAACTATATTTAGCTTTCAAGAGGCAATTCAAGTTAATCCCACACAAACTTGTTGCATGCCTACTGTATTTTGTATACTGCAGGTGTTACTGAAGAGAATGAGGCAGGACACACACATGGCTGTAGTGAGACAATAAATGCATTGCAACGTTGAGTGTTAAGACAAAGAGATGACTTTGATCTCCGTGTTTGGGGATTTTCTTCCTACTCTTGCTCATTTAAAATAATATATAGAAAATAAAGGTCAGTTATGTTGGTTTATAAAAGATTATTTACAAATCTTAACTAATAATACTGTAGATTTCTGAAATGATCTTGTAGGTCCACTCTGTTTAGTGGATGAGGTGATTAATTTTATGGAGTCAAACAATTTTCTTAAACAATATCTCACACAATTAGAGCATTAGCTCCTCTCTTCCAGCATGAACCGATTGCCAAAAATGCCCTTAACTGACTTATTTTAACAACGGACACAATTATAAACAAAAGTTAATTCTGATTTTCATTTTACTTCATAAGTAAATCTTATTTTATTAACATTTCCTTTAGGCTTTTCTTTACTAGTAAAAAATAAACTACAAATCATATTTTCCTTTTGGAATAGTTTTCATCCCCTAGGAAAAAATCAATACATCAAAATTAAATTTCAAAACTGCATTAACAGCATCTTGGAGGTCAGGTATTCTAATAGTCTCTGAGTAGAAACCAAATTATGGAGTTATTATATGTGGACAATATAATTATTTTTACCACCTTTTACTTTAGAGAATATAACAAAAAGGAATTAAATCTAGTATAAAGATTCAGTTAGAAAATAGAAGTGTGTTTATCTATGTCATCTTAATACCACTGAATTTGATGATTCACATGAGCATTAGTTTTAACTTATGGAATGGAATTAGACTATGGATGTTTAAAAGCTTTAGCAAAATAGCAAAATTAAAGAAAATAGAAATTATTGGATTTAAGGAATTGACCTCTCTTGCAATATACTAACTCCTTAAAGACATCAAAGTATTATTTAATAGGATAGAAGAGCTGGAAGAAATTTTAGAAATCAATGAATCCAATCACTTTCATTTTAAAGAAAATGAGAACCATAATAGTGAAATGACAGATATGATCCTCGATTTCATCTCATAAGGACTTTTCTAATATAATCTCCTTTTTCCCCCCAATATCTTATTCCCTCTATTATCCTTCAGTATCTGGGGCCTAACTTCTTGGATAATTTTGATACTTGTGACAATTATTAGTTACATTTATATCTTCTGCTCTATGTGGGCAGGAATTTGTATCTGCTTTATTCTGATGTGTCCCTTGGCACATATTTCTTTATGTAGCTAAGAGAGTCTCAAAGCAGGCAGATGGATTTGGAGAACAAGAAAACACAGTACTCATTTTTAGAACCCAAAACCTGTTCTGTGGAAGAACATAAAAAGCCATCCTTGAGACTCCTAGGTGGCTCAGTGGTTGAGCATCTGCCTTCAGGTCAGGGCGTGATCCCAGGGTCTTGGGGTCTAGTCTCTCATCAGGCTCCCTACAGGGAGCCTGCTTCTCCCTCTGCCTATGTCTCGCCTCTCTGTGTCTCTCATGAATAAATAAATAAAAATCTTTAAAAAAAAAGCCATCATAAGTTTTACCTGGTGATTCTTTGAGGATTATGTTGTCTTTAGAGAAATGTTTCTTTTTCCTTAGCTATGATGTGGCAGGGACTGCTAATTGAGACCTTAATGATTTATGTGTGTATCTTGCTTGTATGTCTTGTCTCTATATTTCTTATTTTCCCTTCTTCATTTGATTACAAAATTCCCTATATTTCCCAGGGCACATGGCTGCTTAGCTAAAGATTGTATTTCCCCATCTACCCTGCAATGAGGTTATATCCATGTACTAAAGTTTTGCCCAATAGGATCTGTGTATGGAGGGGCATAAACAATCTGTCACAAATGCTTAAAAGGAGGCAACCTGTGTACCACCTCCTCTTTCCGTCTTCCCACTGACTAAAATGTGGATACAGTGAGTGAACTGACTCTGAACACAAAGAGACTACATGACAGCAGGATTTAAAAAGAGATGAAATCTGGGTTTTGGAATGGCTTCATGGAGTACAGTACGTCTACCCCCAGAACCCATCCTACCTACCAGCTTTTATAAAAAAATATTTTATTTATTTATTTGATAGAGAAAGAGAGAGTATGAGCAAGGGGGAAGGGCAGAGGGAGAAGCAGGCTCCCCATGGAGCAGGGAGCCTAACAAGGGGCTCAATCCCAGGACCCTAGGGATCATGAACTGAGCCAAAGGCAGGTGCTTAACCCACTGGACCACCCAGGCCCCTGTGCCTACCAGCTTTAAGTGAAAGCAGAATAAACTTTCAGACTAGTTTAAGCAATTATTTATTGTTTTCTGATAAAGATCTCCAACCCTGAGTGCCTATAACCTATAAAATTCTTAGAATAAATATTCTATATGTATCCTTGGGAAAAGGTGTTTGTGTTTTCAAAGGATTCATCACAAAAGAAATAATTGCAACACAATATGAATATGTACATAGAAAAACCTTTAACTCATTACATGGCAAGAATTTGAAAAAAGTCTTTACAAAACAGAAAGATTTCCTTTCCTTGCCTGTCACTCCCTTCCAATTTTTCTGGATTCTTCAAAGCGTACTATTTTTCACACTACATATTGAGTTCCAATATCTAAAACATTTACACATTTGAGAGCTTAGTTTAATATAGCATTTAACTGACTTCAATTTAGGTTTATGCTGCGGGTCTTAGAGAATTTTGGGTCTGAGATATCTCTGAATATTGCTGGTCTTCTTCTCCATGTAACCCTTCCTAGAGTTAGAAGATCTTTTACATTTGCTTATCCAGCACCTGGGGCCCTTGTAGGCACTCAGTAAAAATTTCTACTGCACTAATATTTACATTCAAAAACACATATGCACTATATGCATATGTGTGTATATATGTATATATATGTATATATAATTTATGTATTTACTTACAGTAAACAGTGAAGTTAGAATGGTATTACAAGTTTTCTGTTAGAGATAAAACAAATATCTGTTACTTGACTTGTTCTCTTAAGTATGTTCATCTTCAGAAAGAAACAATGTATTTTACTTAAGAGAATATTTTCACTAAGGAAATTTGTGGATTGAGTTGGGACTTGTGCATTGCCCTTTATAATAATTACATGCATAAGGTAGGCACAAGGCAGAGAATATACCTGCTCCCTTCTAAGTGCATTATTTCCTTTCAACCAGCTTCTATGAGCTTGATTATGAAAGGGAATCTGATCTGTGACCTTGAGCAAGTGAGAGCCACCTCACAGAGTTTTGGGGACAATTAAATTAGATACTAAAAAGAAAGCTTTCTAAGACAACATTTATTACATTGAACACATTTTAGTTCCCTTTCTTTATTTTCAGTTTTCATTACCAGCTAATAAAAGAAAATTTTAAGAACTAATTTCTCTGAAACTTAGTATAAGTCAATGAACTGAGTTTCTATGGGACTAGTTATTGTTATTCATATTAGTAATATAACTCTATCTATGTTAGTAATGTGAATAATTGTAGCTACATTTATTGGAAAATTTTGTGAACAGCATGGTACATACATCACCTCAGAAAAATATTGTTGAGCTCCTATCGTTTTCCTGACTTTACAAATGAGTAAATTAAAGCTTACAAATGCTAAGGAATGTGTCCAAGATCCCATAGCTAATAAGGTGTTCTGTCTATATGAATCTAAAGCCCATATCATTAACCACTACAATGTACTATTTTCTATAGTGACTAGCCATTTAGTAATTTTGAAATTCATATTTTTCTGAAATATTTGACTTAAAGATGGTGAAAGTCTCTCATCTGGATAACGGCTGAATTTTCACTTTATTTTGCTAGAAGGCAACAGCAAGCATTTGTTGCTCTTTTCTTCCACCTCTGAACACAAGCAAGTTAGATTTTTAGAAAAGACCATGACAAATAACTGAATGTGGTCTGGATCAATAAAGCAGCTGCTGTAAAAGAGCCTTGGGCTCCGGAATTTCTGCTAAACTATCAGCATCTAATGTCAAAGTGTTCTTTGAAGGATGAAAGTCAGACTGGTATCTTAAAAGTAATTTTCTTTTGGTATGTCAGTGATTGAATTTGAGTCACTTTTCCAAATTGTTTAATAAGACAACGCAAAATGTGATTACTCATATCTCCTGCAAATAAAGCAAATGATGAGTCCCAGAATACTGGAGGTATCTTAAGAGGGAAAAACATCCTGGTCAAACAATTACATATTTATATATTATGGAAATTTCATATACAACGAAGTGAGATAAGACACTGTTTATAGGGTTCATTCTATCCAATTTTTTTAATCATTGTTTTTTACTATATATATCTGGGTATGTTTGCAGATATATATATATATACACACATATATATACACATATACACACACATATATACATACATATGTACACTCACATGTATACACACACATATATACACATAAAATGTTTTAGAAAATTGCATTATAACATAGAAAGAACATTATGGTTGTTACAAATATCTGAAAAAATATTAAAGCCAATTCTCATATAGTAGTATTAAAGGAGCCATGAAGAGTTGAAAGGACATAGTGACATAGTAAGTAAATTGATTTCTTTACTAGAGAGCAACAAATAATAGTAGAGAGACATGAACTAAATTCTCCATGTTGCTGGGTATGTGTATTTTCCAGTTGTGATGAGTCATTTGGCCACTAGCTTTCTCTTACATAAAGAAATTTCCCTTAAGATACTTAAGATTTTCTTAAGTTCTTAACTAGTTGAAGCTTCCCATAGTAGTCTTTTTATTTTGGTCCCTTTGGCATAGCAAAAACAAACAAACAAAAAAACATAAAGTTTCCTTTATGTTAGTAAATAGAAAAGTTGTTCTTTCTGTTAGTAAATTAGAGAAGCCATATTTCCTTTTGTAAAGAAAGCAGGATTCCAGACCAGAATCACATGTGTTACTCCCACCATCACTGCCACTGCCCAGTGAAACAGTAGGAACAGGGGCATTGAAGGTCATTTCCACCAACTTCCAGAGGGTACCACTGACCATTTCACATTTAAAATTTGCTTTTATGACTTCTCTCTTTCCATACTCTTTCTTATATGTGATTATATTGCTCATCTGTGAACTGTCATTAATAATATTATCTGAATTTTTACTCTTAAGGCAACTTTAATCATGTTCTTCTATATTATGTGCATACTTCTATTGTTGATGTCTAAAGTGATGATACTCAAAAACATTCAGAAGAATGTAATTAGATGAGTTAAGAACAGTAAATTAAAAAACATGAGCAGTTCTTGCTTTTGTAGTATTTATAATAAATGCTTTTGAATAGCACAAAGAATATCAGCATGCCCCTGAGCAAATACAGTAGGCATATTTACAAATCATTCCTGATTTTTGTGTTAAATTATAGCTTCTAAGTACCATCCCTCCTGAGGGGAATAATGGCTTCTTTGGTAAATGGCTGATTTTAGGTCCCAGCTAGGAAATTTGAAAGTGAGCGTAGGAGAGCTTATAATACTATTTCAGGGAACCGAACAGTTTCAGTTGAGAAATTATTTTCTTTAAAATACTCAGGCTACATTGTTAAAGAAATGATCAAATTAGAAAATAACCATTTGCCACACCTAATTAAATAATTGATTCAAGCAATAATCACCAATCGATTAAACCATTAGATGAAAGGCTGATGTAAAACTTGCAATGGAAGGATCAAGTGTTAGAATGTAAAACCACTAGTTAAGAAATAAAAGTGGGACCACAGACATTATTACTCGCCTCCTGATATGATGCAATGCGATGCCCACAGTATTACTCATGAAGTATTTTTTTCTCAAAAGATAGAGTGTGAATCTAGAGCTAAAGTTACAGGAAATGGAAATGAAGATGTTAAAGAATCAAATTAAATGACACCAAAAGGAAGTAAGTAGAAAAAAATCAAGATATGATGCTTTCAACAGGACAAGGGGCAGTTTCTACAATAAAAAGAAAAAATAAATTAAGGGCAAGATGAAGGCTGGAATGCTTTGCTGTAGCTCAGAGAACTTAGGAGACACAGTAACCAAATATAACATTAGGATCTTGTTTCAGATCCTTATTTGAACCTATAGCCAATTGCTGAAAGGTACTTCTGAAACAACCATGGAAATTTGATTATGGACTGATCCAAGATGATATTAGATACAATAATAAAACAGTTATATTATAAAATTCCATATTTTTAGAGATACATAGCAGGGGTGAAATGACATAAAATTTGGGATTGTTTAAAATAGTTCATTAAAAATAGGTACGTAGATAAGTAGTTAAAATGGAGAAAATGTGGCAATTTTTTAAAAAAATATTTTATTTATTTATTCATGAGAGACACAGACTGAGAGAGAGAGAGGCAGAGACACAGGCAGAAGGGGAAGCAGGCTCCATGCAGGGAGCCCAATGTGGGACTCGATCCCGGGACCCCAGGATCATGCCCTGGGTCCAAGTCAGGCGCTAAACCTCTGAGCCACCCAGGGATCCCCAAATGTGGCAAGTTTTGATAAAAAAATGTTGAATTTGGTAATGTCTTTATTGAGGCTCATTTAGCTAATTAAATATTAAATTATTCTCCCTACTTTTATGAAATCTGTTTTTTTTTCCAGAATAAAATTAACCAGTAGTATTTTGAGTTGAGTTTGGAATTGCATGAATATAAAGGGTATGATTGCTTATAAGAATCAACACAGACCTGTACTTCCTTAATCTTATATTTCTTTAAAAAATTAGAATTGAGTTCAAAATGTAATATTCTATGTCAAAAGTTGTTGGTACAATGAACCATATACTACCAGAGGGCTAAAGATATTGAATATCACTGAATTTCATGCCTGTCTTAGACTATTAAAGCATAAAACTCTAAATGTAAAGAAATCTGTCTGCAGCACATCATTTTCCCTGTAGTATGGTGTTTTTCTAAGCACCAATAACTCTTAGGATTAAGAGCTCTTTCTACCAGGAAATAACTTTTTCTAGAATTTCTCCTAATCCTCTATGCATTACTTTTCTATTTTCAGTTTTTGCCGTAACAAAGTATCACAAGCTGGGTGGCTTAAACAACAGAATTTTTTTCCCTCACAGTTCTAGAGTCTAGAAGTTCAAGTTCAAAGAATTGGCAGGGTTGATTTCTACAGAGGGCCCCTCTCTTTGGCTTGTAGGTGATATAGTCTTCTTCTAGTATTTTCACATGGTCTACCCTTTGTGTCTGCGTTTTAATCTCTTCTTATAAAAACACAAGTCATATTGGATTAGGATCCATTCTGAAGACCTCATTTTGCCTGAATTACTATTTTAAAGGCCTATCTACAAATATAGCCATAGTGTGAGGTACTGGTGATTAGGCCTTCAATATATGAATTTGGTTAGGGGGACACAATTTAGTCCATAACAGCCCATTATGGTCATAAATATGAATTAAGCACTTTTAAGGGAACTAAGTTTTCTAGAATGATAGTTGAAGTTGGCAGAAGGAAATATGGGACTACTTAGGCAACAAAGAAAAGTATTGCTTAAGAATAGAGATGGCCCTTGCACCCAGCCTTGGATCTTCTGAGTCTGTATAAGTGAAAATCAGCAAGCTCGATTTGTAGTACCTATTTCCTGTGAGAAAAGTCCCTGAAAGCTTGGGAGGTAATTATTATACTGTTTTATAGTCAAATTCCAAGTGATCAGCTCAAAATATAAATTTAATGAGGCTTCTTTTATAATTCATTGATATTCTATTGTACCTCATTAATATTTGCTTACATGTTACAGATTTTTAAATTTTCTTGTGCTTTCATTGAAGAGTTCATTTTGTTACCTCTGATGTTGTTGGACTATTATTTTTCTATGGTAACTCTGCCAGCTGTACCCCACTGCACCGTTATGCTTTCTTCAGCTATAGTTTTATTGGGAGATTAAAGGCAAGGTTCTAGGTGTGGGTAAGTTATTTGCTGTGAACAAATCAAATCTCTCCTAGAAGTGGGTGAAATATAAAGTATAGGTCTATCAACTACAGAGCATTCTGGATTACTGAACTGACATGAGCAATGATTCTGACTTGTGAATGAATTCAGTTAAGCATCACTTTATTCTAGAATTGCCAGTGCCTATATTTAATGAGACAAATGTTTGATGGGTCTGCTAATTTGAGTCTGAAGATTAATCGAGTACTTTGTGAAAGACTAATAAATATGTAAAAATAAAATTAAAAAAACTCTGAAAGCAAGGTCTTCTCCATTTTAGCAGGAATAAATCTGTCTTCGTCAGTAGCAATCACCAAGATTCATACTAATTAAATCAATATACAAAAGACAGATTACATCTGTCCATTTTTTTCACCCTTTTTTAAATTCAAATACTGTCATGGGTCTGAACAGAGAAAACTCCTCCCTATGAGGAACCTGTTCATCCATGTTAGGTAAATTAACTCTTCCAGGGCACTCAGGTATCATTTAGCAAATGGTGTGTTTTGTGCATGAAATACTATCTCATGTCCTTCAAGGGCTCATTCATCTCCATGCAATGAAACATGTACAGTTAGGTATCTTCTCACTTTCTTCCTTTAACTGAACTTTAATTTTTAAAAAATAGCTCTAAAATTAGTGTGTTTAATACCTTATAATAAACCACTCTAAAATATTCATATTGCATTTTAACATTCAAAATTAAGTTAAATATTTTTTAAATCCAACTAAAATTAAAAGGTCTTTGTATTTTTATTTAATAGAAGAAGTAAAACTAATTTTATGAATTACAGATAACTGTAAGTCAACTCACATATGGTGATCTGATACCAGGAATATTTTTATTAAGAAGCCTGTGACAAAGTATGATTGATATAATATCATCTTTAAAAGTCTAGATTAATGTATTATAGTTGATAATAATATTTGAGGCTCTCTCTCTGTACCATATATATGGTCCTTTACAAAAGCAACAGCTCTTCGTTACTTATATGATTAAAACTATTTCCTGGATCCTAATCTCCTAGGATCGATCAAAAAGTTTTAAGATCTTATTGGGCCTCATGTGATCTGCTCTGCCTAACTTTAAAAGAATTTAACTTCTGGTAATACCAACTCCTTACTCAAATTACATATTAATTCATTTTTATACAACAAATATGTTATTTAACAGCTCATGTGACAGACACTGTGATAAGAGGTTAAAAATAAAGTTGATCCAGTGAGTTTAAAGTTTAGCAAGTACCTTGCAATATAGTTACTGAATTTCTCAAACACATGGAGAATTCATATCTCCCTATTACCCCTTTACATCAGGGGCTTCACAAATGCTATTTCTTCTGCCTGGAACACTGTGCTCTATTCTTCTGTCAACCCTTTAATTCATTTCATTGAATAGTATTAAGTAAGTACTATTTAGCCTTTATGACTCCAAATGAATGTTGTATTTTCAGAAGAAATACTTCACAGACCACCCCCTCTTTCCTACCACTTCTGCAAACACAAATGTTCCTTATTAGCTCATGTATCTTGTGCTTCAATCACAACAGATTCTCTATCCTTGCTTAGTAATTATCAAACTGGATATTGCCACCAGCAAAAGAGAATCTTCCTAAAGTCAAGGACTTTATTTCATTTCCTATTTTATTCCTATCACCTAGCAAAATACCTGGGACATAGTGGCCATTGGATAGCTATTTGTTAAATATTTAATATATATTTGTTGTACCATGTGACAAACAAGTTAGGCATGTATTATAATTAGACACATTTTTATAAGGTAAAACTGAGTGACAATTTCCTCTTTTGACAAATCTAAAAGATAAGCAATGATTGCTATGTCATAGGGACGAATATAAGGTAAGCCACATACCACCTGTGTGTCATTATTGGAATCATTTAACTCCCTTAGAACATCTAGCTTCTCCCCGAAGTGATGGGGAGATCATTACTCTTTGAAACCACAACCTCCATTACAAAACAACCTCATCTGTCCTATAGTCCTTTTCAACAATGAACAACTACCTACTTCTTTACAACTTCTACCTCTTTGTCCTGGACCTGCTGTAAGAAACTAACCAGAATCTTAATCTTTTTTTCTGAATGAAAGCTGGTCATATATCAAAAGCCAGATACTCCTCTCCTTCCTCCAAAATACTTTTTTTTTTTTTTAAGAAAAGTTTCTTTCATCTATCTAAAGGAGTCCTTACATGATGTGCCTTCCAAAATTTCATCATCTTAGTTCTCTCCCTTTAAAGGTATTCTAATTTTTCACTATCTCCTTTACACTGAATAAAATATTACTTCTTATCTGGACAATAATTTCTAATGATTATCTTATTTTAATACCCTTCAGTAATTGCGTTATGTGGATGACTTATCCTAAGCTCAAGGAAAATCCAAACTTCTAGGTCATATTACTTTTTTTTTTTTTTGGTCATATTAATTTGATGGCAATCTGGACACAATTCTTAGACTTCTCCCCATTTTTTAAATTCTTCATTGAAATCACTATATGGTTATCAAGACCATAGATTTGGTGTGTAGAAGAGATTTCCTTAAGAAAACTACATTTTGTAGTGTCCAAAGCAATGATGACTAGCAGAGAAGACTTGGATGTCATCACTCTGACTGCAACATACAAAAAAGGACCCAGGGACAGTAGGGTGATGTTGACATCTAGACCAAAAAGTAAGTCAATTGAAAAAAAAAAAAACGTTTTTTTTTTCCTGGCCTCTCATTTCAGAAAAATGTTGCAAATAGACTGGGGAGTCTTTCTTTAGAACAGCATGTCTTCTATTTAAACTATAGGCCCTTTGCTCCCACTTTCAGATTCTGGAAATTCATATCATTTCTTATAGCAAGAATGTGGAAAACACAGTGTTCTGACACCATTTTACAGCTGTTCTTGTACTTTTTAATTTTTGTTAAGTGCATTTTAAAATTAAAAGGAAATCTTTAGGACTCCAATTGAGTTTTAGCAATGAATCTACAGTCCATTATATTTTAAGCCCTCAGACTTTTGCCTTCTTTCCTCTTTTAACATTGAGAATATGGGATACAATAAATTACAGGTATTAGATTTCTGGCAAAATGCAGTTTAGGACACTGCACGTTTTTGCACAAAGTGCAAAAAAAATCAATCTTTTCTGCTGTCATAAAGCTTATTGAAAACTGCTATTGTGCCATTAAAATTAATGTAATCGCTTTTCTCTTTCTCTCTAAGTCCTGTTGCCCTTTTGGCCGACCCCATCAGGTCACCTCCCCTTGAAGACAATGAGCCCCTTCTGGTTCTTCCACTTGAATTAAACACTGAAACTAATGCTGTGAAATGTTGCTTTTCTAATTCACATTTTACACAAAGAGATTTAATTTTCACATAAGATGGCTGAATTTCCATTTGGATATTTCCCATACTCTTTGCATCATTTAAAACCCACTGCTATAGAAATGTAGAGGGAAATGGGCTCTCTTTTTGAAATATGCCTGAAAAAGGCATCAAACCTGAAATAATTTACAGCAACTTTTTGATTTAAGACAAAACTTTTGGGGTTTTATTAGGCTTTAGAATAAGGCTTGGAAGTTATCATAGTATATTAATATTTAAATATAAAGAATTATGTATTCTGTGCAATACAGATCTGAACTGAAAATGCAGTAACGATGCATTTGATACTAATTTAAGCATTTGCTTAATAAAATGTACCCTCATTTACAATGCTCTAAAATTAAGCTTATACCAAAATTTTCCTTTACCGATATTTAACCAGCTTATGGGTTAACTTCACTGACCTCGTTAACACAGGGAAGAAACTTAGGGCCCACTCATCTCCACAGAGCTTTCACTGCATGGTAACTACTCTCTACAGGCTCTTTGATCAGTGAGACAATTGGAGACCCAGGCTCCAGGTCCTTGAACTGGCCACAGAGGGAGCAGAAAAGTCTTCTTCTTTATACTTCTTTCCTCCAACCCCCACGCTGGTAAAATATTCATTAGCTAATATCAAATTACTAAACTCTCATGGGAAAGTGAATTCCTCCAAGGGATCAGAGACTTCTCTTGACAAAGTCATTAGTCCTTGACCCTCATATAGTAAGGATTTAGTGCAAATTGTTTTTATGGACATGCATGCTAGTATTAAAATGTTACTGTAACATAAACTGTAGTGACTTATAAAATACACCAATTAATGATGTTAAATTTTGCTTACACATTTTTTTCCCTATCAGGTGCACATAGGCACTCTCATATCCTATCGGGTGAAGAAAATCTATAGTATATTTTACTGCATGATTGCACGGCACATTCACCTTTATTTCCTTGCTACTTGAAGACAGAAACTGCTTTGACTCTTGTCTAAAAAGAGTATTTTTTAGTACTTGCCAAAAGGAACAAGTGGGAGATTAAAGGCACAGTTTTTTGTTCACCACTGACTCAGGGAGGAGTGAGCAATAGGCAGAAATCCCTTCTCTCATTCATTGGCATAGCATTTTATCTTTGTCCTTGCATACCTGTTTCTTTCTATCTCCTCAGGGCTAAGATGACACCCGGTCCCACCACATGCTGCAAGAGGTGTAGTGTTCTTGAGTCTGTTCCTGCACGCTCTGTCCCCTCCCCTAAGACCTTCAGTCTTCATACTTGGAATCAAGATTCAAATCAACACCAAAATACAAACACATCTTTCAGGCTGTCTTAAATCATACCTTTTGCCTTTTCTGATTCATAAAAATGCACACATAACCTAAGTAAATGACTGCCTTCCTTAAGGTCTCCCTTTGATATGAGTGGTATTTTAAAATAATAGCATAAATTGCAAAAGGAAGAAAGAACTATTAAGAGATTTGAATTCCAATTAACTGTCAGTGATTGCTTTGTAGCTCTGGGTCAATTGCACTGAGAATTTCAGAGATCAGTGTTTTCTGAGGGTGGCAAAGGACAGGATCCTGGAGGCTTGCAAAGCTCCTCAATAGCCTTTGAGACTGTCAGTTAAACTTCAGTTATCTGGGAAATTTACTTAAGGAGCATACCTCATTTCCTAAAGTCAGAAAAGTGAGGAAGATTTTCTATTCCTTTATGTGTTTGTATTGAACTATTTTCTTCACTTTTCTCAGGTTCTTTTGCCCTTGTCCTTTGTCTTCCCAATCATTTGATTAATAGCAACCTTCAAAACAAAACATTTGAAACTGGTTAATTGAAAATGTTGAATGGATCAAAGGAGTACCGGAGAAGGAAAATTTTACATATCAGTCACAGAAAACCATTATCTTATAGTAACTAACACCAAATGAGGGTTCAAAGTATGCCATTCAATAGGGTATTATTTATATGAACGTACACTCTATTAAAATCTTATATGATATTATCCTATTATCTACAAAGAAACTAGGTTTGTTTAGCTCCAAATCCTATAATCTTAGCCAAAATATTATAAATAGTTGGTGTAGAAGTTACAAAGATGCATATACATGTCTCTTCCCTCAAACAATGGAAATAAACATGGTTCTGGGGAAAAGACAGACAAATAAACAAACATGGGTAGTAGGCAGTGTCTTTCCTCTCTCTGTGTTTCAGAGAGAATACATGGCTTAGCCTCCCCTCTTCCTCCGAGACTTGGTCACCTAAATGAGAGCATGTGCTCTGATATGTTCTCAGTCTAGGTACTGTGTCAAGGCTGTAGTGTTCCAGGGCTGTCACTGGATTGGTAAGTCTGTGGAATGCTGGAGTACAAAACCAGGATGCCACTTTCTCCAACAACTCTATTGGTAATCAAGCTGACATTTTGATTTCCACATGGCTGTTTCCTCTGTCTTCCTTCAGTAGATGTCAAATTTTGAAAATGTGGGAGGAGGAGGACAAAGATTTATTAGTCTTGTCAAATACAACATAGCATCAAAGGATAAATGGTGATTCAGAGCTATTGAATAAAATGTCAAAGGGAGTCCCACTGAAGGGAGTCACCAATTCTGCATAAAATTAAAAGCATTTTCATAGAGGAGGTAGAATTTTAGCTTAATCTAGATAGAATAGTGATGATCCACAAAAGCTAGGGAGATGGAAATTTTAGGCAGATGAAACACTGCATACACAACCTGAGTGCATCCCCCAAAGTGAAGAACAGGAATGTTAAGTTCATTTTAACTGACCACATGGTGCACAGTGAATAGGATGAAGAGCTAAAACCAGAGAAATTGTGATGGCCAGATGATGAAGAAAAGGCATTTTTATTTGCTTTGCAGCAGACTCCACAAAGGTCTATTATGCAGGTAACTGATGTATCCAGAGGGAGCTATATCTGACAACAGTGTGAAGACAGCTCTTAGGTCGGAGGAAATGAGAAAGTGCTTCTTGCAACAATCAAAGGGAGAGATGATGAAGGGGTATCCTTCATCAAGGTTTGTAGAATGAATGAACAGAGAAGATTGGGTATAAGATATATATCACATATTTTTTAAGATTCAGTGGTAACTTGGGTAGGGGTGGTAAAGGAAATTTTATTGACATTTAGCAAATAATATATCCATACAATTTCAATTATGCCTTATAAACATGTAATTAAGCACTAAAATATTTACCTATAGTAAGTACCATAAGATTTTAGGAGGAAAAAAATAATAAAAAGTTCAATTAATGTATATCCCTTTGAGTTTTATAAAATGCAAAAATAAGCTTAATACATGGTTCAAACTTTAGTCTCCTTTGTTGTAGGCTCCATACCCTGATCAATCTGCTCTGCATAAAATGCCAAAAATAAAAGATAAAGTATATTTTTAAATACTTATTGAAATATTTAGAAATTCACAGCCTGGAAAATGAAATAAATTACCAGAGGAGATGAAGAAGAAAAAGGAAAAAAGAAAAAGAAGAGAGAAGTAAAAAAAAAAAAAAAAAGGAAGAAAAGAAAAGAGGAAGAAAAAAGAAAGCAAGTATAAATCTGGAATAGGTAACAAACACCTGAGCCAGTGTGGCTGGTTCTCTTAATAGCAGTTACTGTTCCTTGGAGGCCCTGGACTTCAAGTTTTACACATGAGAAAAGAGATAAAAGGTAGACCTGGGAAAGATGAGAAATTGTGTTTTAAGAAAATCCATCCAGAAGCTCAGTTCTAAAAAGTTCTAAAACCAAGGAAGAAGAAATTCACAAAAAGTCTTCAGGAAAATAACAAATAGATTCAGACTGTCAAAGACTTCAGAGAATGAAGATGGTTCAAAATTAAGAAGTCTGTCAATATGAAGTATTGGCAAGACAAATAACAAAGAGAACTCTTCTCAGCTGTGGGCTGGTGGTAAGGACCATAAATTTGAAGGTGCACTTCCTTTACTCTGGGCTTTCTCCACTATGGTAATACTGACACTTGGAGCTGGATCACCATTTGGGGGGTTGCCCTGTGTTTTGCAGGATGTTTGGCAGCATCTCTGGCTTCCATCCACTAAATGATGGCAGTATTCCTAATTCCTCCTTCCAAAATGTTTCTAGGCATTGCCAAATGTCTCAGAGAGGGAAAAAAAATTCCTCCCCGATTGAAAACTACTGCTCTATTTCAGCAGTTACTTCTAGATGTTAATAGCAAAGAATTCTTGTATATTTGTGTTAGGAGGCATGCATATGCATCAAAGTAACATTGTTTATAAAACAGAAAAATAGATAGAACTAGGAGATTTGTGAGTATATCTTGATACATTAATATAATTAAAGAGTGTATAATTTCAGTACGGTGTAACAGTAAAAAAACCACAATAATGTGTATGCAGCTCATACAATATTGAGAACATAAGAACATTGCAGAAGAATGCTTGGAGTTTGACTCCATTTATGTAAAATCTCAAAAGATGCAAATTAAGAAAAGTATATGTATTTATTTTGGATGATATCTACTTGCTAAATCTAGGACAAAAACAAGGAAAATAAAAAGCAAAATATTCAAGATACAGACTATTCTTAAGGGGAGGGTTGAGGTAAAGGGCAGGGGATAGGAGTCACATAGTGAGCTTCAAAATATTGGTAATGTTTGATTTCTTTAGCTTAGTGGTAAGTACATGATTGTTCATTATAACATTATTCTTCCACTGATTTTTTCCTCATTTTACTCAGTTATATTTTATCACTCAAATATAAAAACATAATACAATACAGTTTCATATTAGTAGATGATTTGCTAATGTCATTGTTTTGTCTGCTGAGAATTCCTTTCTCCTTCTTGAAATATGCCCCCCTCCTCATTTTTATTTGTAGAACTGTTTATTCTAACCACCACTATATCCATGCCTCTCCAGTAGGAAATTGTAGTTATGGCATTTTGCTCATATGATCACAGGAGTTATCTGGGATCACAACTAATCATGACACTTTTATTAGTTTGGTAGGGCTGTCATAACAAAGTACCACACGGTACTTTACTTTGTTTTTTTTCACAGTTCCACAGGCTGGAAATCCAAGATCAAGGTGTTGGCAGGTTTACTTTTTTTTGAGGCCTCTCTCCTATGCTTGCAAATGGCCATCTTCCCATTGTATCCTCATATGGCCCTTCCTGTGTATATGCGCACCCCTGATGTCTCCCTATATGTCCAAATTTCCTCTTCTAAAAGGACATCAGTCATGGAAGATTGGGCCCAAACTAATGGTCGATTTTTAACCTAATGATTTTCTTAAAGGCACTAATTCCAAATGCAGTCACATCTAATGTGCTAGTGGTTAGGACTTCAACATATGAATTTGAAAGGGACACAGTTCAGCTCATAAGAGCACCCATGACCCCTAGCCCTATGAAAGTTCATTCTCAATACTTTTGAGCTCAAGTTGGAGGTAAGAGCTTTAAAACTCATTGTTTCAAGGCTAGAGAGATGTAATTTTGTATCCATTTAAATACGTCCTCCCTCATTTAGAGAAAACATATCTAGTTGTTGAAGGGAATAAAGAAGTTTTACAAAAAGAAGGGAAGAAAGAATTATTTCTGCAACATTTAAATCTGTTGCCAGTCATTGTTGGGCTTTCAACTATTTAGCTATGTGAGCTGATCCATTTCTCTTTACTGCATACATTAATCACAGTATGATTTTTGGTAAGTAAGTAGAGTCCAAACTAGAAATTAAATTTAAAAATACTTGCTTATGGGGATCCTTGGGTGGCTCAGTGGTTTAGTGCCTCCTTTGGCCCAGGGCACGATCCTGGAGTCCCGGGATTGAGTCCCACGTCGGGCTTCCTGAACGGAGCCTGCTTCTCCCTCTGCCTGTGTCTCTGCCTCTCTCTCTCTCTCTGTGTCTATCATAAATAAATCTTAAAAAAAATACTTGCTTACAAAATATGGTGTACATTGAAACTAAAAATCACCCCTATTTCTATTAGATATAAGACTTGGAAAATAGTTGTATCTGAATTTATTTTACTTTTTTTTTTTACTTTTTTTTTTTACTTTTACTTAATTATTGATAAAATAGAGTGTTGGTAAAATATTCTATTGCAGATGATCCATTTTTGCCATCCTAGGCATACTTTTTTGTGGTTATCCTGCCTAAGGCATGAAATCACTGCTCAGATACTACAAACACGTATAGCATTAAGGCTTCTTGTCTGAGTCATGTAACTATAATTGAACGGAATTCACAAAATGTCCATAAAAATGAGAACTGCAGTTATTAATTAAAGTCATATTTATTTAACAGTAGCTGCATTAAAAATGACAATATCTGACTATCCCAACTTATATGCTTCCTTAATACTTAACCTGTACAACTAGATTGATAGTAAGAATCATCAAATCTTATGAAAAACAAAACAAAACTCCATCAATTTGAACATTCATACTATCCATGTTTTTAGAAAGCTTTTTTCTAACTTCGTAGGTTAATAATAACATCTTAGACTAGAATCAGTTTCCCTGTAAATATTATAAATAAGATCTTTCTGCTCTCTTTGTTGGTATTGGAGTAAAGATTTTTTATTTGACTGACAACAGATGAAAAGTAATTTATGTATTCTGTTGTATGGAGCAGGATTCTAAAGGAATCAGTTGTTTGGATTACATCATAATGTCGATTTTTCATGTTGATTACTTTGATAAAATTTTTCTTGAAATAATTCTAAAACTTAAATCGCAACATTATTCCATTCTCCTTACCTTGTATTAGTAAATCTTGAAATTTCTATAAGGCTCATTTGTATCATACCCATCTATTTATGCATAAACATGCAATATTAACACAGTAATAAGCCTTAAAAAGTATATAGTACAGATCGTATTTACTGAAGTGATATCCAAATTCATACAGAAAATAAATATACACTTCCATTTAAACATGACAGACATAACACATATTTGTCTCCATTCCCCATGAAATTCCCATTAAGGGACAGTAAAATAATTTAAAAATTATAGTCCTCAAACTGAAACAATAGACAAGGAACTACATTAGGCAAGACATATCAATAAAATTTGTGAAGCTAGAAAATAGATATATGATGATAGCAGATTTAGCAACTTGGAGACAAAATTTTAAAAGCCAAGGTGATTTATGCCATGGAATCTAAATAAACCTTCAGATCTGGAGACATAGTTATTCTTCTAGCATGTTCAATAGTAGGACTGGGTGGAAGTCTGTATGAGGAGTATTAAGGTGCCCAGACACCTCCTAAATAACAGACTACCTAGTTAATCCTCTGCCAATTTAGCAAAAATAAGAGATGTTCCCTAGTAACTTGAATGAGAAATGCTCTACATGAGGACACATCAGGATTGATTGAGGGCAGGAATAGGTGCCACAGTTTGCACGCTAAAAAATGAATTTTCCCCAGCCCCTTATACCCTTGGTTCCCAGAACAATAGCAGGAAGACTTTTGGATTCTCAGAAAGAGATTGGAAAATCCCTTTGCAGAAGAAATGAGTAGTTCAACAAATGTAGATTAGTGTATTTGTACATAATAAGTAGAAAGTTAAAGATTGATGAAGAGAGCAAATCTTGGCTTCATGGTAAATCAAAAGTTTTATTGATAAGAAGATACAGAAGAGGGCAGCCTGGGTGGCTCAGTGGTTTAACACCGCCTTCAGTCCAGGGCCTGATCCTGGAGTCCGGGGATCGAGTCCCACGTCCAGCTCCCTGCATGGAGACTGCTTCTCCCTCTGCCTGTATCTCTGCCTCTCTCTCTCTCTCTCTCTCTCTGTGTGTGTGTCTTGTGGATAAATAAATAAAATATTAAAAAAAAGAAGATACAGAAAAAAGTTAGCCCTCTAGCATACATGACAGAGAGCCACAATCATCTTCCAAATGTCTCACAAAATGGTGCACAGATGCTAATAATAACATATGTGTGAATGAGTTTTATCTGAGAACTTCAATGAGTATATCCATCTCTCTCTGAACTCTGTCATTTCAACAGGTAGGAAAAGATCATCTCATCAGGATGAATATACCTGTTAACTCTTTGGAATGAATACTACATAGAATGGTTGCAAGGCACTGTATATCCAGAAAAAATCATTTCTACCTGTCACTCTCAGACTTTTCTCCAAGTATATTCCCTTCAGTAAAATGGAACCAAATTTTTCTTAGAAATCTTAAGAATGAGGGGCCCTTAGATGGCTCAGTTGGTTAAGCAACCAACTCTTAATTTAGGCACAGGTCATGATCTCAGGGTTGTGAGATTGAGCCCCATGCTGGGCACTGTGTTGGATGTGGAACCTGCTTAGAAGCCTCTGCCTCTCCTCACTCTCTTTCTCTCTCTCTCTCAAAAAAAGAAAAAAAAAAAGAAAAAAGAAAGAAGAACAGAAAAGAAAAAGATCTTGAGAATCATGCTAAGAAGTACCATTTCGATTTTATCTTTCATGCTATTCTGTAGTCCCCTCCCCCCCACCAAAAAGAAAAAAGGAATGAAAAAAATGAAAATGAGAAAAGGCCCAATACCTTCCAGGTAAATCCATTAGCAATAAGCTAGAGAGTGCGCAGCAGTTCTTGTTGCCATTTTAGTTCCTCAGTAACAAATGTCAATGGTGAGCTAAGGTCCCGAGACATTTGAGGAAAGCCTGATATATGAAAAACTAACAACAAAATAAGCAAGCGGCAAAATGGAAATAAAAAGTATCAGTGCTAAGAGGAAAGAAGAAATTGTCAAATAAATCTGAACATCTTAAAGATAAAAAAGGATTCTATTGCCACAAAACAATAATATAGTGCTTGTTTCAAAGAAGTTTTAAAGGACAAGAGTTTTCCTAAATTAAAGATTATTAAAATAGTAGAATTTTAAAATTTCAATAGGAGAGTTGGAAGATAAAGGAAGATCACAAACAGAAAACAAAACATGAGAGAGAGCAAAACAGAAATAAAAAAAGAAAGAACAAAAACAAAAACATGAGTGACCCATCTCTCACCAAATGGCTGCAAATGAGCCTGGTGCCACCCACAATAGGGTCAGCAGGGAAAACAGGACTGGGGATCCCATACCCATCATCCTAACCAGCTCCTGTAGGGACCCGATTTGGATACATGGATGGCTCAGGTGCAGACCAGATGAGGTGTTCTGTTCCCTGTCCCCAACCCTGTTTTCTAGCAGGCCAAGCTTGTTAGCTCTCCCCCAGGTGTCCTAAGAAGGCAAATCCCTCTCTGGTGAAAAGCCCATTAGAACTGCTTGGCTGGAGAACAGATGTGGGGAAATACTGTTCTTTGACTCCAGAGTCTCCCACACCATACCTAACTGCCCTTGGTGATTCAAGGAAACACTCTACCCCATGGAGACACCAAAGCAGGAGTCTGTTTGGATTTTGGGGAAGAGGCACAGAAGTGCCCACTAGTCTGTGGGCATGGTATTTCCACCTAGCCACACCAGGGTCCAGGGAAGTGCACTCTACCCCATGGGTAACGACAGCACAAATCCAGCAAGATGTCCCGATGAGCCAGGTAAATAAAGGAGACCAGAATAGCACTAAAAATGAAATTGTCCTTCGAACCAGAGACCTCACATATAAATCAGGAATATCTTTTGCTGGCTAAAATAAAGTCATTAAACACACTCCTAAATAGTCAGTGAGTCAAAAAGATAGTCTAAAAGTAATTTAAAAAATACCCAAGAGGATGAAAATGAATCCTGAACATAATGAGGCCCATATGTGGCAGCCCTAGCACAATAAAAAAAGCACCCAGCAAGGCACAAAGTTGTGCTATTTCAGCAGACCGTGGGTAAAAGTAAGATCCTAAAATATCCCACAAATTAAAAATCTGGTCCATAGAAAGGATCTAGAATGTGAATTGCATTTGACTTCTCAATAGCAATAGTGGAAGCCAGAAATTAATAAAAGAAATTAGTGAAAGTCTTTAATAATAGGATGGGAAAAGATTCTTTTTCTAGAATTTTATATCAGAAAAACTACCCAGTAATTGTGTTCTTAAAATGGATAGCTTGGTCGTGCAAGATCTTAAATATTACCTCTTCCAAATAATGATTAGCAATGGCTGCTAAAGCATTATATAATGTATGTTATGCTGATAATATTTAAAACATCATAGCTTAGAGATATATGCTCACATATTAAAGATGGGCTAGCATAATGATACCTGGTATTTGCTTTATAACCCTGGTGGTGTTTGGACATGTGCTGAAATTTATCAAATTTGAGTGACAGATAAATGAGGTTTCATTACATAATACTCTTTCCTCTTGTACATGTTTTAAATTTCCTTAACAAAAAAAGTTTTTAAAAAGTCCAAGTGTGTATCACCAAACATGAGTATAGAACAGGAAGAGAGGAGAATTGGATACAGAAAGGAGATGAGAAAACACAGTAAAGGAGAGAAAGGAATGCCCAGGGTTATGGTATAGGGACCTTTCAAGACAACTCTCAGAGTTTCTCCCACTGAGAGTTTCACCCACTCTCAGAGGGTGGACTTCAGGAATAACAACAATTCAGCCAACTGATAATAATAAATATATCAGATGGAAGCACACAGTGATGCTGGATTCTCGGAGCGGGTGGCTCCAAGAGCCAAACACTAACTCTATTAGCTCAAATACCTCTGTAGGCAGCTACCAACTTTCTCTGAGTGTCCACTTTCTCTACATGAAATGACAATAATTAATATGGCCTAGTTCATATGATTGTTGTAAAAATAAATGAAAAACTAAATTAAAATGAAATAATTGTAATAAGTAATAGCACAGTAATAGTAGTACTGAATGGAAAGTAGCAAACATTTTTGTTATGATCCTCCGCCTACCAGGCACCACTACACTCTTCACTTATATTTTTAAATTCCTCTTTATCACCCTGAAATGTAGGCAGACTTATCCTTTGTTCACACATGAAAAAATTAAAACCAGAATGCCTTGGGGATTTGCCTGGGCCTGCTATGAATATTATTTCTAGGCTTCAGTTCACTTTTGACTACCTCTAATAACTTCTTTCCATTAAAAGTTAATATATCTTAATAACAAAAAATTAAAGAGCTCACTTAATGTAGCTTCTGATAAATTGGTGGAGGGTTGTTTTTGTAGGGCATATTCAATTTCTACAATTATTTTCAATTATTTAACAAAGGACAAAATAGAGGGGGGAAAATTTGTTTAGAAGGTCTGCAAAAAATTTGGGGGTAAATTATGTCTAAAGATAAATGAACTTCCCATGAGGAGACAGGAGCAATGAGAATATTTAAGGCATGTCTGACTCTACTAAAATATGAAGCAGCATTGCTTACTTATCTTTTTTCATTTTTGTCAAAGTTTAAGATCATACTGAAAATTACGAATGGAATTATTTCACCTTTTCACTCAATAGTGAATATAGTAATTGGAAATTAAAATTTATTCTCATGTTACTTATACTTTTATAATTATAAAAATTCATAATTTTTCCTATGTATAAATTAAAATTTTGCTTTTCATTGTATCTATTTCTGTAAGCTGACAGACCTTTCCAGGCCAATTATACTAATCTTATGCTTAATCCTGATAGAGTTTCTGTGCAGGCATTCATAGTCAAGGGCATTCTATTTATAAGAAATATCTCCACTCTTCAATGATATAAATTTTTCAGCATATTTTACAACATTCATTCTTTAACTGATTAAACCCTTTGGTCCTATATAAGTGCAAATTTAACATTTCTTTTTGGAATGAACTATGAAAGTCTAATGCCTTTGTCTTCTCCTGTGTAAAAGAAATTTACAAAAATGCACAGCCATAAATCAGACAAATAAAGGTAGGTAAAACAACCCTCATAAGTAATTAACATAAAGGGTAGCTATTGCTGGGTGAAATAATCTGCACATTTTCTCATAAAATATTTACAGTTGTTTATATGTTTGCCCCAGTACTTATTGAATGAATTCTCCAGATTGTTTGCCATCTATTAATCAAGACATTGTTTTATTGTTGGTTCCCCATGCAGTAAACTTTCAGTCTTACATTTTTATAAAAGCTTTAGAAACATTTCCCATTACCTATAGTCTTTCCTAATTAAAGATGATTCATATCACAAATTCCAATATTCCATTTTCAGAAGTTATACACTTTTAAAAGCACATTAATAACATGATATTGGTTTCAATAACTAAATATCAAATCCTCCTTTTTTTCTAACTTAAAAATATCCAAATTAGGGGCACCTTTTGTTGAGAGAATTGAAAGAGAAAGAGATTCTTGGTGGCGATACTAATATGCAGTAAATAGAGAGAGTTTTAGATACTGATTTCCAGGTCACACCGTAGGCAAAATAAGTGGGACTCTATATGATGAAACCCTGATATTAAGATTTTTAAATTCCTCAGGAAGCTGAAATGTGCAGTTAATTCTGAGAACCAGTAAGGCACATTTAAGTGAGCAGGTCCTATAAATAGCAATTTACCTAAACTCTTCCCAAGTTCTGGTCATCACTGTTGAGAAGTGGCAGCCAAGAACACTTAGCAGAGCTGAATCAAAATAAAACAAAACGAAACAAGAAGATGAAAGGGGGGAGTCAAAGATGTAAAATATTAACATGAAGGTGTAGATGCAGGAAATTTCTGTGATACAGAAGAGGCCTATACCCCTTTGAACCAAATGAAAGCTATTGTGAGTTTGTCCGTGAGACAGACCAAATTCTGAATGAATGGTAGCCGACCAATGAAGCAGGCTCAACTGCACAAAGAAACAGATACGTTCCAGAAATAGGATGGGAAGTATCTACTAAAAAGGAGCCTGATGCTTTTGTATGGTATGGGTTCTCATAGATTTCCAGAATTCTCCATCAGAAAACTCCATTTTGGTTTCCCCACTTTCTGAATGCTACAGTATAGCTTTCTCTTTACTTTTGTCTTCACTCTTTAAAATTGTCTATTGCACGTGAAGTAACTGGTGAATGTGGATGAGTTATAATTTTATATGCCAGGAAATGGAGAGTAGGGAAAAAGATGCATAAAAGTACTCTATTTTTCCATTTGAAACATGCTCATATAACTCTTATATTTATATTCAAGAAAGTTATTTTATCCGTACTACCAAATAAATATCTTATCTCATGTGTGTGTCAGCCACAATCAGAAAGCCACCCTAAACTTAAAACCCAGTGACTTTGAAAAGTATTCCTCCCATAGCTATCTTTTTCATGTCTATGGTTAACTACCAATGGGTTACGAACCTCTAGTGAAAATATTAAGTTTTTACATCCTGTCAATATCTGTTATTCCTTTCAAAGTTAGGCTTTTCCATAGTTGATTGAGTGCACATTTTTCCTTGTATTTGTGATTTTTCTTTAGGTTTATTTGATTATATTTGCAAGTAAGTAAAAAGAGAAAAGAAAAAGACAGGAGCAAGGGAAAACAGTGAGAGTAAGTCTACTAAGAAAAAGTTTATTTAGCACAAAAATTACTCAAATTACATAGTAAGCAGAAAGATCTATTTAAAATTTAAATACTGCATCCTTTCACATATAAGTTAAAACAAAGATTTCAGTTGGGTCCTTAAAATAGAGGGTTGATATTTTAGTTTAGTTTAGTTTTCCACATCAGGCCTTCACTATATGTGCTTCTTCTCTCTATAATTGTTAATACTGCTAAGACAAAGTAGGCAAATTATTTGAATGGATTGTACACTGATGTGATTTATTTATTTACTACCTCAACACTTGTTTATTGAGCATTTAGTATGGGCCAAACATTGTGTGGGCAATGTGAAATCAATAACAAAACAAGATAAAAAATAACAACAAAAGTATGTTGATGCCCTCAAAGAGTTTGTTTGTTTATTTTTTTATTTTTAAAGATTTAATTTATTTATTCATGTGAGACACACACAGCGAGGCAGAGACATAGGCAGAGGGAGAAGCAGGCTCCCTGTGGGGATCCTGATGTGGGACTCCATTCCAGGACCCCGGGATCATGCCCTGAGCCAAAGACAGACACTCAACCACTGAGCCACCCAGATGCCCCCTCAGAGAGTTTATAATCTGGTGAGACAGAGAGAGAGAGAGTGCAAAGAAGTATAAGATCAAAACCATGTTAGATGAGTTATGTCGCTATGGGGGCATGATTCAGGGTGGTGGGAAAGCTGCCTGTTGGGAAAGGGAAACTGAGGAAAGATCTGAAGGTTGAAACATTTGGTGAAAGGAAGTGAAAGGGATAGAAGGTAGAAAACCGAGGAGCTTGGAAGTTAAACATTCTCATGATAAAAGTCAAAGAACTGCAGCCTGAGTGGGCAGGAAAACAAAGCTGAGGAAATATGCTGATTTGGAGGCTGTATGGGAAATGCCTGGAATACCCTGAGACCGGAAAATGCCTTTGTCAAACGGTTGACATGACCACACTCGCCTTTGGAAAAATGCTCTTTGCTCATATTGTGGAAGGCTAGTGGAACTATACCAAATGCACTAAGACAAGAGACCATGAAGAGTCCAAGTGACACAAGTTAGCAGCAGTTTCGTGTTAATATTTCATGAACTAATTTACATAACTTAGAACCATCACAGTTTGGAAGTATAAACTTTGTAGTTATGGAATGATACTATCTCACTGACCATTAAATAAAACAGATTCCTTATTAAACTTGTATTAAAATGGAAACTTTATGCCTGCATTTATTAAAATAGCAAAAGAAAAAAAAACAATTTGCAAGATTATAGGGACAAAAATAGAAATGGAGGTTGCAAGAACAAAAGTTGATTGACTCCAGTATTACTGAGTGTGACATGAATTTTTATTTAAATTATTCATTTCACTGCTGAAGCCCTGACTTCTACAGGAGGCTTTACAATCATCATTTTCATGCTAATATTTTAATAAGTCACTAATCAATTTTAAATTTCTCTTGTATAATAAATTTTCAACCTGAAAATTGGAAATCCTACTGGTACTCTAATATGCATTATGTGAAAATATGGGGACTATTGTCCTTAGGAAAAAAGAAGATGGTGTGTGAGATGGTGTATTAGTGAGTTTCTCCAGAGAAACAGAACTAGTAAGATTTATTTAGTTGTTCATTCATTCATTCATTCATTATAAGGAATTAACTCACACCATTAGGGAGGCTGGCAAGTCCAAAATCTGCAGAGCCAATGTCCCAGTTTGAGTTCAAAGACTGGAACCTGCTGCAGAGCCAGGAGGATCCAGTCTCTCAATGCAAAGGCCATCAGGCAGGAGAATTTTTTCTTACTCAGGAGAAGGTCAGTTTCCCATTCTATTTAGATGTTAGCTGATTGGATGAGGCCCAGTCACATTATGCAGAGCAGTCTCCTTTATTCAGTTTATCTTGTCCAATAATACTTTCAAAGGAACATCTATAATAATGTATGATAAAATATCTGGGCACCCAGTGGACCAGTTAAGTTGAAAAATAAAATCAACCATCATAGATAGATTTGAGATAAATTCAGCAACAAAACTATACATAAATTTAAAAATTAAAATCTAGTATCTTATTTTTATTTGTCAACCAATTGTCAATTTCTTTTTTCTCCCAAGATGACAGTTCTTTGTGTGGAAAAGAAAAATTGAAGCCTGCCTTAAATTTATTTATATAATATGAAAGCCATTTATATTTTTATATATTTACATTTTTGTTTTAAAACTTTGATGCAAGGAGATTGTTTTATTTTTGTTTTTTATTTTTAATATTTTTTTAAATTTTATTTATTTATGATAGTCACAGAGAGAGACAGAGAGAGAGAGGCAGAGACATAGGCAGAGGGAGAAGCAGGCTCCATGCAGGGAGCCTGACATGGGATTCGATCCCGGGTCTCCAGGATCGTGCCCTGGGCCAAAGGCAGGCGCTAAACCGCTGCGCCACCCAGGGATCCCAGATTGTTTTATTTTTGCTTGCTTGTTACTAAGTTTCTAACTTTGGATATTAATACTAAGTATTAATATAAGAGAAGAAAATTATAATGTATCATTATATAATAAATTATATGTATCATTGTATAATGACTCATATCTGGTAATATTTCCTGTGCTGAAGTCTGAATGGTATTTATAGTTACTCCAGCATCCTTTTGCATAGAGATTATATCATATATCTTTTTCTATTATTTTGCTTTTGACCTGTGTATTTCTAGTTAAAGAGGGTTGCTATAGATACCATATAGCTATGCCCAGATTTTTATTCCAAACTGGATAGCCAACAGTTTTCAACTGGTGTGTTTAGACCATTTACACTTATTATAATTATTGGTATGTTTAGATTAAAATTTACCATCTTCCTATTTCTTTAGTTTGTTTCATTTGTTTTTTTAACATGATTTCTGTTAGTTCAGTACTTTAACTCTATTTTATCTGTACTATTGGCATCTAACTTATTTTAGTATTTAATATTTGTTTATATTTAGTATGATTTTAATTCATTTTAGTGTTTTATGGTTGCCCTAGGGTTTAAAATACACATCTTTAATTAATCACAGTCTATCTTCAAATAATATATGACTTTATGTGCAGTGTAAACTTTTTACAATACACTTCCAAATCTTTCTTCTTATCTTTTTTCTCTATCACTGTCAGGAATTCTCTTTTTCTTATGCTATAAACTTCAAAAACATTGCTACTATATTTGCTTTATAAAACCAATTATTTTTTAAAACCGCTGAAATAAGAAAAAATCTTTTATATTTGCCTTTATTTTTGCCTTATCCAGACCTTTGTCATTTCCTTATGCATATGCAACAACTATCCTGGTATATTTTTTCTAAGAATTTCTTTTGGTAGACAGTGACAGGCAGCAGGTATGTGCTTGCTGCTCCTTTACCCTGCTTCAATATAGCCAAATCCTGTTCTATTTCATGCCAAAAGCATCTCTTAATGAAAAAGGAAGAGGCATAGCTTATACTTTAATGAAAGAATTATCACACTTTGTTGTGGTGAATCTCTGCTCTCCACTGAGAAATGGAGAGGTTCTTCAGTACTCCAGTGAATTGAAGAGGGGGTTTCTACTTGTTGTTGTTTTTAGACAGAAAAAAAAAAAAAAAAAAAACAGGAAAAAAAAGAAGCATACAGAAAAGAATTATATGTGGACAATTTTTCTTTAAATTTATTTTAAAATGGCAGCAGTAGAATTAGTTATTACAATATGAGCATGAAATAAAGGATTCTACTCATAATTGCATGAATTACCAGAGAAGAACCTAGTTAAAATATATCACCTACTATTTATATAATTTTTTTAATGAAAATTATTTTCTGGATTCTGTTGAAAGAAAAAGCTACCAAAAACCTATTTCCTCCATCACAGTGGCTCATGAAAGACAGATTTGCATATTTTGCATGCTTAGTGAAGTTTGTAGTGACTGGGTTTTCAACTCCCAATTTTCTTGGTTTACAACAATATGAAGTGACCTAGATTTTTGGCTAAGTTGAGCACCTAAATATTTCCTTTCCAATTTTTTTCCAACCACATTGTTGAATGAAGGAAAGAAAAGGTATAAAGGGGGAAATAAGAAAGATCAAGAATGCTTTTATATATATACACACACACACACACACACATATATGGCAGTGGCATTTAAGAATTGCTTCCCTGACAATACTAAAAAAATATTTTAATGAATTATCTTAGTTTTGCTTATACACACACTTTCTTATTTAGACATGATTTTTTGAAAAGATATTTTTATAGGACATAGAATTTTGAGTTGACTTTTTTTTCTTTCAATACTTAGAAGATTTCTCAATTGTCATCAGGCTTCTGTATTTTCAGATAAGGAATTTGCTCTAATTTTTGTTTGTTTCTTCCCATGTATTATGTCTTTATTCTCTTGTTGACTTCAAGTTTTTTCGGTTAATCTTTTTTTTTTATTAATTTGAATATGTGCTTGGAAAATTATTTGGCATTATCTTGTTGAATGTTTCTTGTACCCCATTTGTTTTCTCTTATCCTGTGGGCTGGATAATTTATTTTCTACTTTTTGGCTGCTCCATTCTGTTTCTCCCACCATCACTCCTGCCACCACACGCACTTTTTCTTTCTCTGTGTACTTAAATTTGAGTAAATTATATTGCTCTATTTTGACCAATTTCCTCTACTGTAACAAGTCTACTGATGAGCCTGTAAAAAAAATCATCCAATACTTGTCCATATGGGAAAAGAGCATTGTGGGCATTGGGCTGTTTTCACAAAAGAGTGAGGAGCCAGTGTGACTGTGACAGAATGAATGGGCATGGGTAGGAATGAGATAGTCTTATAATATGATCAGAGAAGGAATAAGTGGTCAGTTTCACTCTAAGGAAAATGGAAAGCTGTTGGAGAATTTTGTGCAGAGCAATGTAATAATCTGTTCTTTATTACCTGATTACTATGGCTACTGTGTTAGGATAAGAGTCAAGCAGGCCAAGGGCAGAAACAAGTAGCCCCGTTAGGAAGTTATTTTAGTGACCCAAGCTAAAGATGCTAGGTTCTTGAGAGTTGTGATGGCTTTTTTTGAGATGTCAATTTGGCTTATTTACAATCCTCAGTTATTCAGTTGATCACTAGTCTAGGTGCTACCATGATGGGAATTTGTAGATGTAATTAAAGTTCCTATCAGCTGACTGTAAGTAGGGAGGTTATCCTGGATAATCTGGATAGGCTTGACTTAAATCAGTTGGAAAGTATTAAAAGTTGGATGGGAATTTTCCTTGTCAATGTAGGAAAAATTCTCTTGTGGGCTAGTCACATGAATTCTAGTCACATGAATTCCAGCCTGCTTATTATCTCCCTTTCCAGACAGCCTGCACTACAGATCTCAGATCTGCTTGCCCAGTCCTACAGTCACGGAAGCTACTTCTTTGCATCCTTGCCACCTCTCTCTTATCACATGCACATGTACACACACACATATATATGTAAATGAATATATATGTACCTAAATATATGTATATATGTGTATATATGTATATATGTGTATACATATACATATACACCTTCTACTAGTTCTGCTTCTCTGGTTGAACCCTAATACAGGAGGCCAAAAGTGGTAAGATCATGGGTTTAAATCTGTAACTGGAAATCTATATATCCACATAACAAATAAATGCATAAATTTGATCTAAACATTCTGTAATATGTCATAAAAAATGAATATCAATGCATATAGATCCATGGCATCATTTTAGTGGCTATGTTTCCTTTTGCTGTATGGAAATCAGTGTTATTTCATTGATTTGGCTTATTTCCTGCTTCAGTGTTATAAATAGCGTTGATTTGAACTCTTGTGTCTATGGATGTTTGTGAGTTTGTCACATTTAGACATAAATTTTCAGCTAATTGCACTGACATCTCATTACAAAACACTTAAAAATATTTTCAGAGATAAAAATTTTTATAGTTAAATGTAACATAAGATAATTGCTTTATAATATATGCTTTATAATATAATATTATAATAATAAGTATATTTATAATAAGTATTTATAATAATAAGTATATTTTTTTTATTCAATAAAATTGTATCTTTAAAAGTCCAGTGTTCTTTTTTTTTTAAAGTCCAGTGTTCGTAAAGGGTATATTGTTGATTATGTTAAATTTAGTTAATTACACTTAAAGTATGAATGCATACCTAGATGCATACAGGTTATAAAATTACACTATGGATTCTTTGTAAAATCATGAAAAGAAAGGGTTTGAACATCATATGACAAAGTAATGAATTTTACTCCCCAAAGAACTTTCTAAGATTAATCCAGAGTCCATTCCTTTAAAAGAAAATTAAATGACCCCATTTTTCTCTGTTCATTCATTATTTATGTAATAATCCCCATATGACTTAGTGGCTTGTTTCAAAGTGATGCTTGCAAAGTCCTCTGTGAACAAAAATATTACAGACTGAAAAGAAGCTAGCTGGTAGGCTTTTGAAAATATAAACAGACTTGTACTAGCATCGTGAACTCCACACTTCATCCTTAACTTACTGATATTTCAGTGGGCAGAGTCATATTATGACTTCAGGGGTGTTAATAGTTTGATAGAGTCATCCTCTATGTATTAAAGATTTCTGCAAGTTGACATTCCCCAAAAGAATGGATAATAAAGGAGGAGGGGTGGGGTGGGAGGTTTTTCCTTGTTCTCACAGCTGTGAGGACTGTTATTAGTGAAAGACACTCTAAGAATATATTTAGTTTTTGACAAGCAATCTCTGTCAAATGATGGCATGTCAGCATTTGGTGATATTTTGAAAAGAATGTCAGGTGCGATTGAGGAAAGAATCTCTAGTTTCGTGGATGGTTAAAACAATGCATTACATTCGATTTCTGAATACATTTGATTTCATTAAGCCTAAAAGCTTCATTTTTTCTCATTCTTGAAAAATGGTTTCTCTATTTCGGGGGTGAGAAGGAGAAAAAATAGTCTTGTGTTAATCTAGACTTGTTCCCTCCCCACCTCTATTTACAATTACAAATACAGCAGAAATATTGGAAATCCTCAGTTGCTATCACTGATCTAAAACCTACATCAGGACACCACAGTGTCAGTCTTACATATGCAAGTTGTTAGTTTTTTAGGTATTTCATGTATGTTGAATCCTGTATTTTAAAAATGCTTCTAATGTGAGCTGTATTTTCTTTCCTGCTAAGGAAAGCAGGTATTATTTTTACCCTGACTTTTTAACACAAACAACCAAAGGCACTAGGATAAGAGAAATTCTTACCTTGCCATTTACTAGCCATATAACTTAGATAACTTAGGGCAAGTTACGTGTGTGTACGTGCACGTGTGTATATGCCTAAAATTTCTTCCTGTATAACGGAGACACTAATAGATCATACCTCGCAGGGTTATCATGTGGATTCAGCAAGTTAATGAGAAGCTCTATTAGAGTCTTGCCTGGCACACAGTAAGAGTAGAGTCAATGTAGGCTTCTATTAGGTATTATGAACCAGCTGGAGCTCTGTAGATGGTATTTAATCTAAATTAATTAATAAGACACTGCAGGCTCTTGCTACTGAAATTGATTTGATATCAATAGTAGCCAATACAATAATAAAACCGATCTCTTAAGCAGAGATTCTATAATTTAAAAATGTGGTTGGTATAAACAATAACTCTTTTAAAAGAAAACTCACTTCAACAGGAGGTTCCAGCATCAGTTCTAATTCCTGCTGGATACATGACCTCAGAGAAGTCATTTAGATTTAGAAAATCATAGACATTTGAAAAGAGTATTTGAAGCCAGTAAATTTGAACTAATTATAATTAGAGAAATTGAAATCAGAAATCACACAGATAATTGGTGGCAAAATTTGAACTCCCTGTGCAGTGCTATTCAATATGACTGCATTAATGCAGTCAACAAATATTTATTAGCAACCACTCTGAGCCAGTCAATCAACGTCAACATCTATAAAGTGAAATTGGATAGATGCATGATGTACTGAACTTTTGAACTCTAAAATCCTCTTTCTCTGCGAAACAGAATTAAGAAACATTTTAACCACTTAACTGATTCATTACATTTTTCTGAAATGTGAATTAAAGTTTGAGGCAACTTACTCAAGGAACTGAGAACTCAGAACCCCCCCCCCCACTAGATACCAGGGCTTGAGGATATGAGGTAATTTCTCTGAGCTTCAGAGTTTTCATCTGAAGAGTGGGAATACGTAAAACAGCCAGTGGGACTTGGCACTACAAGTCCCAGCAGCTTGGAAGCTGGGGGTGGGGATTTAGAAACGTTAACACCAAGTTTTATATATGACCCCACTTGATTTCAGAGTTTCTGGGGCTGGATTTGTGAGGCAGTAGCTCCTTAGCAATCAAAAGTTTCTTTCTACAAACTACACTGTAATATTACCATTACTTTTCTTTCTTTATAAAAGATCTAATCCCTTGGTTTTTGGCTGAGGAAATTGAGAGACAGAAGCATTAATGGCTAGCTCGTTGCAGCATAGGAGGTACAACGTAGTTTTCTTCTGAATTCTATTTTCTGATTTTAAGGGAATGAGCAAATGACATTTACAGAGTATCGTCTTCTTATGCACTATAAGGTGCTTTAACCCATCATCCTGAAACAAATTTCTCCATACCATTTTATATTTTTGAGGTTATGTGATGCCTTCAGATTTAATATTGTCATGTCTTTCTTGAGAATTTTTCACTATGAAACGTCCATGTTAATATCTAGCAACAGTTCTTGATGTAAAACAGTTTTGTCTGATATTAATGTAACTATAGAAGCTTTTTGTTGTTGTTGGGGTTTATTTCATCCTTTTACTTCTAGTTTTTATATTTCCTAATGTTTTAGGGGAGTCATAACATATGGAAGGTTTTAAAAAACCTATTGTTACAATCTTAGATTTGTAATCCTAGAAATCAGTCTAATTGTATCTAACATGATTATTGATAGATTGGATTCATAACTGCCATCATACTATTTGTTCTTTATTGAACCCTTATGTTTTAAGTTCTTCTATCTCTCTCTTTTTCAGACTTTTTTTTTTGGAAACTTCAACATTTAAAACTTTCCTTTTTTCTCTTTATTAGTTTTTTGTATTTACAATTACTATTGTGCACTGTTGTATATATTAATTTACCCTAAAGATCCCCACGTACATACTAGGCCTATTACAGTCTAATACAAATATTACTTATACAAATTTCCTGTCAGTGTTAGGACCTTAGAACACTTTAATTCTATTTAACTATTTCTGCTCTTTGTGTTATTATTGTTATGAATCTTAGTTCTTGTTTTATCTTGCATCCCATAAGGCATTTTTATTACTGTTTTGTACAGACAATAGTCTGTCTGAGGTAGGAGTTGAGATTGCCTTTTTCTACCATAAAAATATCATATTGTTCTGGCACTATCCATTTGATTTGTTCTCCTTTTTCTAACTTCTTAAGGTAAAATCTTAGATAATTGATTTTATACCTCTCTTTCTAATTCTTAAACTTTAGCTGCACTTCCCAAATATTTTTTTGTGTTGTATTTTATTATTCTTCTAAAACATTTATATTTTTCTTTTTGACTTCTTTACTAACGGTTTCTTTTGAGGAATTTTCACGTATTTTTTCCTTTAGATATCTTGTTGTTATTAACTCTAATATTATTTGTCAGCAAGTATGTTCCATGTGATTTGAAACCCTTGAAATATACTGAGATGTGTTATAGCCCAGCATAAAATCTATTTTAGTGAACTTTCTCTGTGCAGTGGGGGGAAAAATGTGCTCTTTGTTGGGTGTAGTTTTCTATAAATTTCAATTAGATAAAGTTAGTTGACTGTTTTTCAAATGTCTTATATATATATATTTTTTTGACGTGTTTTATCAGCCACTGAAAGGTATTAAAATCTAACTTTGGTTATTGATTTGTCTACTTTTCCTTCAAATTCTGCCGAATTTTGCTTAATGCATTTAAACATCTGTTTGGGGGCTATATAAGCATTTAGAAGTGTATCTCCTTGATAAATGGATGCTTTTGTCATTAGAAAATGTCCCTTTTACTTTTTTTTTTCCTTTAAAGTCTACCTTAATATAGCTATACCAACATTTCTTGTTTTCGTGTTTACATCTCTTCCTTTTCCTTTAGTGTTTAGTCTATTTATGAAACACTTTGGTGTCCTTAAATTCATCATTTCAAAATATAATCATTTCAGAATCCAAGTATCTAACATAGACTGAAAGACATGTATTTTACTTAGGGGAAATCAAGTCTCCTAAAAATAGCATAGTGTCTATGGCAAGGTAAACAGAGAGGCAATCAGCACAGTGTTCCTTTTCAGGTAGAGGCAGGAGGGACAGCTTTGGCTCAAGATGTCCATATGTTGATAAATAACATCTTCCCCTGTACAAACCCATAGCAGTAGCTCCTGAGGAATGTTGGCCATCAAAATGACCATGAGTAAATGTCAAGAGTGGTTCTTAGAGCTCCTGTCACAAAACTTGAGCAGGGCCTAGTAATATGGAGGTACATGCTGTCACCCAAAGACTTGGTCATACCTCTATTATACATTAAAACAGTTAAACAGAATATGACAACATAATGGGACTCTCAATTTCTGTATTCACAACAGCTAGTGTGAAGATCCAAGTAGAATGCAATCACTGCTATGCTTCTTGAAATTCTGTGTAAACTATAATATTCTGTCAATGTTAATGATATTTCAAGTGGCCTGACAAAACAATTGCCGCTATATTATGTGTACAACATATTAAATAAATTCTGCAAACTTGTATTTTTCATTAAGTTTATTTTCATTATTCCTTTTTTTTTTCCTATGGATGAACTTAAAAATAATTTTGTTTCTTAATTATGATGCTATGCATGAAGATCCTGAATAATTTAAGACAATTGTTCTTTTAAATGGTTGTTAATTACACCCTCCTGGCATAGTTATTGCATTATTACTACACTTAGAAAAAATATGCTGTGCTATTTGGACTTGAAAATATTTCTGACAGTTTAATGAACACACCACTTAGTTATATTTTACCAAGTTTTTCAGTGAACCACAAAGGATTAAAAAATGCCATTCAAGGGTTATAGATAATTAAACTGACTGAATATAAGACACTTCATATGGAAGTGAAAATTACGTACAAATTTTGTTGAGCTGGAAATGTGTTTCACTAAATGACTTTAGATTTGTTAATTTTAAGTACAAGACGAAGGGTATCAAGGGGATACCTTGTTTTCACCTCAATTTGTTTCATTTGCATAAGCTATTTTATCTTTCGACACCCCTTTTGATTTTTCATTTTGGCCCTTGAATAAATTAAGGATTATTTAAAATAAATAAATGTCAACTTTGAAATACCGTTAAATATATTCATTAAAATATACTTGATGGAGAATTGGCACACATCAGTCACAAAAGAACACATGGATCAGGCTTCTAGTCAAATTTTAATAGAAATAAACCTTAGATAAATACAGTTTTCAGATAAGATGAAGTAAGAATTTTTATCAGTTCCAAAATAATGATTTTACTTGCTTATCTACGGAGTTGACCATTCTCCACAGAACCATGCTCCACGCTAAGTGGAGTTCTAAGTACCTGTTATAATTATATTAATGTCTTCCTATATCTACAAATTTGATTATTGTTCTATTTCCATGGATCATTAAATTTTTCTATTCCAGCAGAGATCCCTGCACGTCCAGTTCCTGAGGGATCTCTGCTTGTTATTTTCTGTTTCAATCGTGTGCATTTTATATTTACTATTAAAGATTTGAATAATGACACATTCTCCAAGTGGCTGTAGTTTTGATTATGATAAACCTCTCTGGAGAATTCTGTGAGCTTTCACATCTGGTAGAAAACTCCAATGAGAACAACTCTAATGAGGAATTCCTGGCACAAGAAATTACAGATTATCTGTTTTTCAAAAGACATGACAAGCTAGTGACTGCCTTTCTTTGTATAAAAAAGTCAACTTCTCTATTTAGTAAGTGAAGATTCTCTAGCCAATTCATTGTTTTATCTAAGTTAATTGATCAAATATTTTAGTTATATTAGCTATTTTTGCCTCTAAAATATCATGAGATAAAAATTATTTCACAATGCATACGTTACTATGATCATGCATGCTTTTATTATACAGCATGCTACTTATTTTATAATACCATAATTAAAATACTAAGACTCCTATCAAACTTTTAAGTCTTTCTCTATTTGAAGGAAATAAAATCCTTAGAATTGATGAAATTTTATCAAAGTAGTTGGCAAAAGGAAAAACTTTTCTACTATGCTTTCATAAAAGTAATATTTTTTAGCTATTGCTTTTGGCAAGAGATTAATAGTCTAAAGTGGTAGAAGGAAAAAGAATGATGAGCATATGTTTTTCAGTTACAATTAAAATGTATTTATAGAGAATTATATATACTATTGCATATACTATTGCATATAAATTATGCACTTCCATTCTTAAAATTGACTATTTCTCATTTCAGAGTTTAAGTTGGGGTAATGGAATGTTTTCTTCTGAATGTGAATTTCTTTCCATGGAAAGTTATTAAGAAATTATAATTAAGTTAAATTATTTACCAGTTCTTTATTTGAAGCTGGAGAGGGTCTCTGATTTACAATGGCTCAAGCTATGATTTTTTCGACTTTTAGAATAATGTGAAATCCATGTGTAGAAACTGTACTTTGAATTTTGAATTTTGATCTTTTCCCAGGCTAGTGATGTGTGGTACAACATTCTCTCATGATGCTCAACTGTCCCAACAAGCCACATGACCATGAGGGTAAAAAACTGATACATTTACAACCATTCTGTACTCATACAACCATGCTGTTTTTCACTTTCAGAGGAGCCAATTAAATATAAATGACAAAGCCACAAGAGAAGCACAAGAAAGGCAGGTTTTGTCCAATGTGCTTTAGTTTCTTATGGCTGCTATAACAAAATACCATTATCCGGGTGGCTTAAAACAACAGAAATGTATTCTCTCAGTACTGGAGACCAGAGGTCCAAAGTTAGTATCACTGGGTCAGAATTAAGCTGTTGACAAGGCTGTGCTTCCTTTGGAGGCACTAGAGGAGAATCCTGCCCTGTGTGTCCCAGGGTCTATTGGCTGCCTGCATTCCTATTTTTCAAGTGCAGCACCTTTAAATCTCTGTATGCTCCATCTTTACATCATCTTGTCTTCTGTATATGTTAAATCTCCATCTGCCTTGGCCTTAAAAAGACACTTGCGATACAGCATTTAGAGTCCACCCAGATAATCCAAGAGAATCTCCCTGTCCTGTCTCAAGGTCTGTAATTTAATCACACTTACAATCATTCTTTTTCAAGTGAGGTAACACTCACAAATTTCAGGTATTAGGCTCTGGTAGCACTGAATGTCATTATTCAGCCTACTAGGTCACAGAAAAGATTTCCTTTATTCATATCCAAAGGCTTGTGTCCAAACAGAGAAAGATCCTAAAGACTTCTATCAAACAGAACCTAAAGACTTTGTCCAAACAGAGAAAGATCCAAAGATTGTCTTTAAATAAAATAAGCTAGGAAGGATGTTGGAGGAGCTGGCTACATCCCCAGGGAACTCTACACTTTTCTGTGCAGTATCATTTAAAGGGCGCAGAGAAGACTATCAGACCAAAAGTATCAACTCCTCCTGAAGCTTGTTATCTTCGCTAGAGTCACTCTGCACAAAAAGAAAGCAAAAAGAAAACATCAAAGAATGGAAAGGAAGCACTAAAAGTAAATGATGAAGAAGGTGAATCAGTCCTATCTGACACATTTTATCTATGATGAGTAGCCAAAGTTCACCTGGCTTCTAGACCAAAAGGAAAGAGGTACATAACTCATGGAAGAACTGAATATCATGGTCTTTTAGTATTAAACTTTAGAAAGGGCACACTTTATTATTATTAAAAATTAAGTAAGTAGTTCTATCAAATCTACAGAAGAATATTTTTTATATTTATATTTATATTTAAATGAGTAGCTATCAAAAACTGGCCTTCTAATCCTGGACCTTCCCACTTGTGCTCTCCTGAGCAATCTCTTGTAGCCTGTTGCTTCAATGCCCATCTCTATGCCATTAAATCTTGATTCTTTACCTCCAGCTTTGTCACCCATGAAGAGGTAGACACTGTACATCTACCTAATTGTCTCCTAGTCATACCAGCTAGCACATGTCACACAGGCCCCTCAAACATGAGGCTCCTTATCTAATTCATCTCCAACTTCAATCTTACTGCCTTGACTGAAACAGTGCTTCTCTTTCACTCCTCGGTTCAGGCTTACAGAGCAGCCAATCTTGATTCTTGCTTATCACTCATCACCCTTCTGTGTTAGACAAGAAAATCTTGCTATTTGGGTAAAATTGTCTGCTAATATATATTGGATTCTAGAAAAGCAACATACCCCTGTGGCTCTATCATTTATAATTCCAATAGCAGCACCTAGCTCTTTGTCTAATGACTTCCAAAACTGATGACTCGTGATGTTTTAACTCCAATGAGTAGAGTGAAATTTCTATGTAAGGACATTAACTCAAATTACCACTGGATAAAAATATAAAAGGGATCAGGAGGGTGTCTGGAGTGAAAAAGATGTGCTGATTGGTGGAGTATGTTTTAGCTGTGTATTAGACTAAGCTGCTCTCTGACTCCAGCTGCAGGTGACAACAGTGTGCCTGATTTATAGATAAGACTCCTTCAGATATTGTGAGATCATTTTGCTAGGATTTCTGACAATTCACAACAAATTCTGCAACTCCTATGAGCTGAATGAGATCTCATGATATCTCTTTATTTATGCCAGATGACCTGTCCTAAGTCTTAATATTTTTTTCTCTGTCATTTTTATATGCTCTGGTCAAATAGAAGATGCACTTCCACATTGTCTCTGCTCCTTGACACTTTTGAGTCTTGGAGCAGACCAGTTGAATACACATACACCATGCACTGCATCAATTCAATGAATTATTTTATTGGTTGTCTATTTGGATCAAGTGATAAGAATACCTCTCTAAATACTTAGGGACGGGCAGCCCGGGTGGCTCAGGGGTTTAGCGCCTGCCTTCAGCCCAGGGTGTGATCCTGGAAATCCGGGATCGAGTCCCACATCAGGCTTCCTGCATGGAGCCTGCTTCTCCCTCTGCCTGGGTCTCTGCTTCTCTCTCTCTCTCTCTCTCTCTCTGTGTCTCATGAATAAATGAATAAAATCTTAAAAAATACATACATACATACTTAGGCACACTGAAAACTTGAAAGTAAAACTGGAGTAGCATAAATATCCACGGTTTTTCTTGCGTATCTGTGGGGAGAAAGTTTTCCAGAACTTATGTTATTTCTCACTCCTGCTTCTCTCTTACTCCAGATTATCTTCTGTTCAAGGAGAGGGAGCAAAGAGCTATTCGGTCTCATGGACTTAGAAGTTCAAACCACCAGGAAGGAAATGCTTTGTACTCATTGCCTCTAGTTTGAGAAATCCCATTGACTCAAATGTGGAAATTTATGTCAATTGCCACCCTTGCTATCTGTGCTGGCTACAGAGCCGAATCATCAGCCGTCAGTGACCCAATAATGATGACTAGTAGAACAGTCTGTGGCCACACTTCGAGAATATTTCATGACCTATATCAATATGGAAAACACATGTGGAGCTGCTAGTACTATTACTGCGCATTGATGGAGGAAGTAAATAACAGCACAAGTTACTTTGAATTTCATCGCTTATGCATTTTATTTTATTAATCATAAGATCATGTATATATTTTTAAAATACCATCATGCGTATTTGGTATTTAAATAATTCTCATGTACTTGTGGGTTTGAGGACCATGTGAATATCTTCATGGTATTCAAGTGAGTGAAGTTACAGTGCTAGTTATTGCTGCATCACTTGTCTTGCACTATTGATACTGACTCTAGTTACTACAGAAGACCAATATTAAACTAGTGTCTGAGAAGGAGAAGAACTACTAAACCTCCTAAAATGAATTCATTTTAGGAGGTTGTAACAGAATCATAAGGGAGAGGAGGATCCTGAGGAACAGCAAGATAAGCTTAGCAGTAATATGAGGTCTGGGTAAAACCTAAGTGAATGTGCTACCACTGAGGATTATAAAGTAATGGGCAAGTAATAGGACATATGTGATGTCAGAGCCTGGCAAAGAACACAGAAGGGAAGTGGATCAGAATAGCCTCCACAGAAGAAGCAGAATGTAGAGGAAATCCTGTCTCAATAGTGAAGCTCAATCTATGGGGAAGTCAGAAATCAAGATCAACTACTGGCACCAACATGAGTGAGGTGGAGTACAGAAAGACTGGTCACCGAGAACCAACCAAGTGGGAAACTGTACTAGAAAGGTATTTGGACTCCAGGGTGATTCACCCTGGAGGGTGACCTCCTGGATTTACATGATTTTTGAGGGAGAAAGAGAAATATGACCCAGAGAGGATAATTATTTCTTTTAAAGGAACTATGGGCTTGGTCATATAAAAATTTCAGCCAAAATTTATTGGGAAGAAGACAAACTGAAGCAGTCAGAAAGCATCTCATAGAAGCTGTAAGGTGGGCACTAGGTTCTGTGATGGGAAGACTGGGAGAATGACCATGTAATGTTAAAATCCAACATGAGGAAAAGAAAACACAGAAGAAAGCTATTTCACTTCCTTGTGGAAAATGCAGAGTCCTGGGAAAATTCATTTATCTTTGTGGGTTTATAATTTGACCCTTTCTATTTCTTCTGCCTTTAGTTTGCAAACTTTCAGGGGACACTTCTTTCTAAAAATTCATCCTGCAAGACACTGTTATATGACCTCTGTATGATAATCTATAAATTCCACTCAGCTCAGGAAAATCAGTTAATCTAATCAAACATGCAAACCTCCACATTTAATTATTCTCTCCCAAATAAAGAAATTGAGCTTCTAACACACTAGATGTACCAGTGGAAAAGATGGATATTATTAAAGAATTTTATTCAAATGTTCCAGAAGTATTCCAAGTACAAAACAAACAAGCAAACAAACATTATTTTAATATCTTTTCCAGCTCTTATGCACTCAACTGTTTATGGAGAAAACATTTATTGAGTGCATCTTATATTCAGGGACCTGGGCTAGACACTTGCCTCATTTTTATTAACATCTGGATGCCAATTCAGGTTATAATTATGTTACAAATAGATCACTTTCCTAACTTAGAAGATTGCTAGAAGGTTAATTTGGCCTTCAGCAAACTGCAGCTAAGTTCTCATATTTGCTACATTACTGAAATGGCCACATCAGCCAGAGCAGAATGCATTACAAGATTATGACCCTGTACCCCACAACTGAGTAAATTTAACAACAAGCTTAATTAAATACTGTAGAAAGAGAAAAAGAACTAGGTAAAATGACATTGTCTATCTGATACAGACTTTTCAGGTAGTTTGATTCTTATATTTCTGGTACAGTAAGACATTAGAATGATAGGGCTTTCCTCTGCAAAAATGATAGCCCATGAGAAATAAATTTTCATGGATCATATTCATATTTGAACAAAATTTCCCTCATTCTCTCAAACTGTTATTCACTATACTACAGCTATAAAGGGATTTTCATCTGTTTTATCTTCTTGGCTTTTCCTGCTGTTTTTTAATTAAAGTTTAAAGAATTAAATGAAGCAGGATGCTGGGGTTACACCAGAATGAGAAAAGATCAGGCCGCCAAATCCACTGAGAGGTACTGGGTCACAGGCTGATTTTGGAATTATCATTCACAGCGATTTTTTTCCTAGTCTAAAGACTAAACATTAATGTATTTAAAAACTAGACAGATTATAGAGATCAGAGTTCCAGGTCATTTTCACAATGTAAAAGTATCTGGGTAAAAAAAGCAAAACAAAACATGCTTTTAAAGTATTTTGAGGCTATTTTATGCACTCTTCTGTCAATTTAGGCTATTTATGAATAATAAAATGTTCAGTTTCTCACATATTTTGAGAATATTTGGTTCCACTTGAAATGGCAGCTTTGGGAATCTAAACAGAAGCATTCAAATTTATAAAACTGAAATCTATGAAAATATAATGTAGTTCTGCATATGGTTTTCGTTATTTTGAACGTCCAGTTTGATTAATAAAAAATACAATAGCTGGTGGGCAGTGCTTCCTGCAGGCGGGTGGGGGAGGGGAGCAGGGGGTAGGGGGGCAGGGGGATAGGGGGGCGGGGGCGGCAGGGGGCGTGGTCGCAGAGGTCACACCACCCCCCGCGGGGACAACTGCAGCCAGCTGGGGGTGCCACGGGGGCCTTGCCCAACCAGAACCCCGCACCTGGGCTTTGCAGGCATCGCTTCTGCTTTGTCTCCTTTGGTACCTGCTGACCCTACCTGTGGCTGGAAGGATTGTGGGGAGATGTCTGTGGAGATGGCCCCCGGACTCCTGCAGTAGTGGGAACAGTCGCAGGTCTGGTAGAAATACAAGTGCAGGGATCCCGAGAGCAGAAATCCTCCTTTGCCATCCCTGCTGCCTGTTCTGTGCCTTGGCCTTGAATCCACTGTGAGAGGCCAGGGCAGGTGCAGGGTCTCCCCAAGGTAGCCAGAAATTAGGGGCCAGAGAGGGTGGGAGCAGGGCTGGTCAAAAAACCCCACTGCCGCTGCCTCTCATTTCTCTCTTCCTACCCCAATGCTAGACTTTGGCTGTCCACAGAACCAGCAGCTCCCACAAGACCATTTACATGTCCTCAGAGAATTAAGGCAGGCTCCTCATTGGTGCCTCCACCCCCATATTCAATCTGAGAAGCCAATTGGCCACCATGGACAGGTCACTTCACCTCTCTGAGCCTCAGTTTCCCTAGATGAAAAGGAAATGGGCTCTTCAATCCCTAGCATCTTGTTCACCTGTCGCTGTGACACTCTCCTGTGCCTCTTCTCTATGGCTGCTTGGGTGACATCTTGTTCCAACCGTTTTATGGCTCCTTATTTCCCATAGGGTAGCCCTGAGATTTCCAGCTGTGCTGCTCTCAGCTTTTTGGAACTCTTCCACCTCAACTTTCACCAGACTATGTCTCCTCTCTGTGCTCTCCCCGCCCCCGCCCCACCATCCCAAGTCCCGACTCCTTGCAGCTGGTGCAGCTTTAGAAACATGAGGAATGAATTCTTTAGTTAAATCCCCCTTGCCTTGAAGACAGTATTCTTTTTAGGGACATTGCCCCCTTCCCCACCCTTGAAGATTTCTGTCTGCCTCCTACCCCAGGTAGTCCTTCCTCCAAGTCCCCATGGCACCTTGTGTAGCAATCTGCATCTAAATTCATCTTACAACCAGTTGGAGATTATGGATGTCCAAGTCTTCTGACTTTTCTGTCGGACAGGTCTCTCTGTGAGGGCGGGCCTGGGTCTCCTCTCTGTGCCCTGGCTCAAAGCAAGGAGTCATGGGGTAATGGACACACCTGTGAACATGGTCATGGTTCTTTTCTAAACACTTTCTCCAGCAACAATGATTCTTAATTCCTATAAATCTGGGGAGAACGTTTCTTGGTCAGTGCTCCAAATGTAGGGAGGGTCTGAGCAGGGGTTCAGAATCTTTCAAGCCACTCTGGTATTCTGGGCTTGACGAAATAATGTTAAAAGACATTAAATAAGCAAACATTATTAGCGAAGTCCAAAGCCACTGGGAAAGAAACTTTCCTCCTTTCACACCCATTATGTTGCTTAGAGGTTTGTTACTATAGGACCTTCTTTGTCAGCTTGGGTTGTTGTAGCAAAATATCATACACTGGCTACCTTATAAACAACAGAAATTTCTTGCAGTTCTGGAGCCTGGAAGTCTGAAATTAGGGGGTATCTGTACCCTCAGGTTCTGGAGAAAGCCTTCTTCTCTGTTTCAGAGAGCTTACTTCTTGCATCCCTGTTGGGCAGAGAGCAGAGCAGTGAAAGTAAATTTTTTCCTAACTCTTCTAAGAGCACTGGTCCCATTCTAAGAGTTCCCCCTTATGATCTCATCTAATCCCATCACCTCCCAAAGTCCCCACCTCCTAAAACCAGGGTAGGTGTTAAGATTTCAACATATGAATGGGGTGGGGGGAAGGGTGGGGAGACAAACCATCAGTCCATAACAAGGACCACTGAGATAAATTTCTTATATTAGTGTCCTAGGGACTTTATCTTGTTTATTTCACAGTAAAGTAGTAACTGCTGGACCACTGATTTTCTCTATCTCCTATATTCCCTTATATTGAAACACAACGAAAAGACATAAAACATGTAAAGTTGAAAAGTTACAGTTCTATAAGCTGATTACAATTATTTTCATTTTAGGCACACTGTTTCCTGTGTTTGTATTTGCTTTTTATGCTGCAATGGTAATGTACAGAATATTATTATATTCTGAGGTTTATTTAATGTATTTCTTTTGAAACAGGAGGAAAGAAAACTAATCATAATTAGTTTTAATGGTTGTATAACATGTTGTTTGACAATGTCATGAATAGCTTATAAAATGTTAAAATTTATTTTAATTTAGTGACCACTCTTCAGCTGAGCAGACATTTTATTGGACGGACACTGATTTTATCACAAAATCTACATTCAACTTCATTAACATTTTTCAGTCAGATAGGTTTTCATAGGTTTCAGGGCTTCTTGCTTGCTTTTTTGGCATTATAAGATCCAAAATTTACTTTCATTCTTTAAGAATCAGAATAATTCCCTATTTGTGTAGTAATCACAATAATCACAATAATTATAGACTATTTTTATGTTTCATCAATTAAAAGAAAAATACTCCGCGTTAGGAAGGAAATTAATTATCATTACCATTCTCCACATGAGGAAACGAAGGATCAGAGAGGTGAAGGCATCTGCTTTAATTGTTAACCGCACCCTTTGCCCTCAGCTCTGGCCACTGACAATTTGAGAACAACAGGAAAAATTCCTTGACAACCCATTACAATGGCATAGAAAAAACCCAGACCATTATACAGCATGCTGTTATCAGAGAAGTTATTTTGGAAATGGGATGGAAAGAAGGGTGAATTTCTACTTTATCCTATTGTACTGTCTTCATCTTTTCATCAAGCGTGTACTCGTTATATAGAAGTAAAACGAATGTTCCTCTACAAAGGCTCCTATATGACAAAGATCACACTCTCTGTTATCACACAATTTGTTTCACAGTGCCTTCCTGGTCATTGATAAATGCTCTTAAAACTATACCATTGTGCTCCATGGAGCACATTTTTACTGTTATGCTAATGATTCAGCTACTAAACCATCACTCATTGTTCACCCACAGTATACACAATCAGATGCTAGAAAACTCTGATAACCATATTGAGTTTGTAAATTTAAATGCCACTCAGAACTTCCTATAGAAAAATACAAAGATTTTTAACACATCTGTATGACATGACTGACCAAATGAAGGTGCACTGACATCTCAGCTTTATCCCATTGATTTCCTGAGCGTGGCTGCATAAGGAATTAAATCCTTACCGGATTCAATATTGTCAGTAAAGCAACTATTCTATCTTGGGAAAAGAAAAATGAAACTAAGATCATTAACATTTATGGACATTGTTATCATGCAATGCCTATTGGACTTAAGAAGAATAAAACATTTTCACATTTCCTTGTAACTAATTATTTCTGTAATGTAGCATAAATACTCATATATTTGGAAAATTAAAATTAATGAAACAGCTCTAATTAAAATGATGTGTTTGTGTTTTAATAGGTTCAAGTGGAAGGAATTGGGATGTTAGCAAGTTTTGTTTTATTTCTTCTCCCTGTTTTCCTCCTCTCTCCATCCCTCATGTAGACACAATATTGAATTATAGAATCTAAGATTCGGAAGGACTCTCATAGGCCTAATTTCTTCATGTTGCTGATGAGAAAACAGAGGGTTGGTGAAGTGAATTGGTGCCATGGATCATCTGAGGCAATTTCAGCACTAATCTCCATGATCTTTTTTCCCTCTGTTCACCCACAACTAGACAGCCCCTAGGGTGTCGACAAGAAGTTGAAAATCATGTTCTTCAAATAAGGCAGCCTAACATAATTCATGTTTTGAGGGAGTTGTACTCACTGTTCACCCACATTCAATCATTAATTTACTAAAATGTGTCAGTTTCTTTACATGTGCTGCTTTTAAAAGAACTAGTCTCTACTTTGCTTGACTGTACATCATGTGTATGTGTAAGTGCACATACAAATGTTAACATTTTTAACCTGATTTCAGTGAGTTCATCAAATTCTTATAAAAAGCAGTATGCTGGATATCAAAGATACAAAGATACAAGATGAATACCATGTGGTGGTGGAAACATCCAGAAGATAATTTAATAGATATGCTTAACACTGTGATAGAGGTATGCTTAGATAGCAACAAGAGTACTCAATCTAGTCTGAAGCAGTCTTTGATGGTGGTCAATTTACAACCTTTAAAGGAAATGATGTAATACATTCATGGGTTTTTAATGGGTGAGTCCAAAAACAAAGAAAGGGAAGAAAAGAAGGAACCATGTAAGTACAACTCCCATAGCTCGGTAGGCCCACACAGCTGGATGTTTGTGGAGAGCTACATGGAGTCCTGTATTGGTAGAATGTAAAGTTCAGTTTAGAAAGTGGTATAGGAATAAAGTTAAAGCATAAGGCAGTAGGAGGAAATAAAGGACCAGAGAGTCTGGATCTTATTCTTTAACTTAAGGCAACCACCAAAGTGTTTTAAGCAAGAGTAAATATGGTCAGCGTTTCCTTTTCCATAACGGGTGGAAGGACGGGTTTGAGGACATATGATTAGTAGAACAGGGAATCAATGAAGATTTTGCTACATTTAAAGAGGCAAGTAGTAGGCAAGTGATTTGCACATGTTTTTTGAGGGAGGGGAATATTGATATATAAGTTGGTGAAATCAACAGGATTTGCTGATTAGAGAGGGAGTGAGGAGAGTCAAGGCTCACCATCGGTTTCTAATTCAAAGGATGGTGATGACACAATATGAACTATGGACTAGAAGGGTAGGTGTGGAAGGAAGAATGATGGATTTGCGTGCTTGTAAAACAGTCAGTTGGATATATCCAATGGGCATTTGGAAATAAAAGTTAACAAAAGATGTGAGGCCAGAGATACGTTTGAGTGGTATCAGCATATATAAGAGTTTAAGGTATTCCTGGGAGAAGTTGAAAGGTGAGAATAAAGTGAGGGTCAAAAAAGAGTCTGTAAAACACCAACACTGAAGAGCAGAGAAAGGGGGTTCAGTTAAGATGCAAAATGTGCACTAGTTACTGAGTTAGGAGAGAGCCCTCAGTGTATAGTTTTAAGAAGGAAAAGGTAATAAAATATGGTGGCAAATGCAGCAGAAAGATCCAATGAGATAGAGACCAAGAGGTTCCCTTTTGATTAAGCTTTTGTAATATTTATACGGTGCTCTAAACTATCAGGGTATTTTTTGCTTTTTTTTCATTTTCTCATGAATATAATATATGAATCTCCTAAGGAATTCTTCACTCAAAACACTAATGAGAATACATAGCCAGGCAGGCCCAAGGAGAGAGTCTGTGGCTGAACTTTCTGTACCCAACAACCATCTATGGATATTAAACACTGGAAATGCTATTAGTCTGAATTGAGATGTGCTGCAATTGTAAAATATATACTGAATTTTAGAGACTTAGGTATAAAAACATAAAATATCTCAATAATTTATAAGTTTGAATCATAATATTTTGAACATATTGGGTTATATAAAATGTATTAGTAAGTTTAATTTTATTTGTTTATTTTAACTTTTCTTGTGTGACCACTAGAAAATGTAAAATTACCTGTGTGGTTTGCATTTGTGGGTAACATATTTCTCTTAAATAGTGCTATGCTAGGCTCTGCTTATTTCCCTGTGCTTGTGCTTTTCACAACATCCAGAGTAGCCACATTTTTTCTGTGACTCTTACATAACCACTGAGCCCTGTTCAATGCTGCAGTCCTTTATGCCAACTTCAGCAGATCCAATATAAAGTGATCCTCCACTTGACCTAAATGCCTTCTGTTTACTAATTACAACTAGATTATGGTTACATGTATGTTATGTTATTCTCAATACAGGTAGTTCTTGTTTTTTAATTATTTCAAATTGTTATATTGTAGTTTGCCCTAGGTTTTTTATGTGTCCTATATCTTGGATAGTATAGAGTCCTTAAATCCATAGACTGAAATAATAGGATCTGGTAAAGGCAACCTATTTCTACCACACTAAAATAAATCTAGGATAGAATTTTCTGGGCAGCCCTATACTTACGTTTTGACTTGTGACCACTACTGAATCAGGAAGATTATTATTTTTATTAACTTCTCAACATAAGACATACTTTTAAGTTGTATAATACTTAATAACATTAACTAGATTAAATAGTTGAAATGTTTACCTAATTAGTTTCATATGTCAGAGACACATATTAGCAGACATATAGACCTTTTCCATGATATACTTGGAATATTTCTATTTCTGCTTTTGAAATATAAATGGATAGTTTCTCTGTAAAAAATACCAGGTACTCCAAATTTTTTTGTACATGATGTATTTCACTGTCAGAGTCAAAACAACATGAATTTAAATATTTCTCTCAAATTACACTAAATAATTAATTCAATATATGCTATTAGTCAATACATTATTCAGTATTTTCTTCATAAGTAAGACATTTCATTACTATAATTTAGTACTAATTATAAAAAATTACTTAAAAAAAGCTATATCAAACAAAAGAGTTAGCAGTTCCTTATTAGGCATGCCATCATCTATTAAGTGTAAAATACATTCATTTATACCAGACAATAATGAAATTTCAATTTAGAACAATTATAATTTGTTTCTGGTGTGAGTTTAAATCTGATCAAAATAATAAAAGAATGTATTCTTTAAAGCTGGTGACTAGCCAATATATTTTTTCTCTCTATCATCTATCTGTCTATCATCTATTGACAGGACAAAAGACTATGAAACATGCCTAGAAAGAACTGTGTATGTTTGTGAATCTTTGGTGCAGAGCTATGCTGTATTCCTACCATCAATCTTCTGAATCCTTGTAGAAGCCCACCTGGCCCATACAGCTATATAACATGATCAGCAAGAAATCTTACCTCTCATTTGACACAAGCTCTCATTACTTGATATTACCAGTCAATATAGTAAGAATTTCAGCCAAACTAATTTAGTGTCATACAGATAAAAGGTCAGAAGAATTTACTTCTATAGACTGAATATATTGGCAGTCTTTGATCAAATAAATCAAATAAGATCCAAATAAAATAAAACAGAGGCAAGTATAGTTAAGATGGTGGAGTAGTAGGGGGACCCTGAGCTTGTCTCATCCCTCAAATACAGCTAGATCAACATCAAGTCATTTTGAACAAAGGAAATTCATCTGAGGATTAAGAAAATAGTCTGCCCAATTGGAAGGAGAGAATGTGGCAGATGCAAGGTTCAGAGATGCAAATTGGGGGAGAGAAAAGCCATGGTGCTGGGGAGGGGAGGGACCATTTTCACCTAGCAATCTGAGGGGGGAGGGAGTGGGAAAGAGAAAAGCATAGGGTTCCCACAATATGCCACAGTGAGGGGATTTCCTGGATAGCACTGGGAGAGATTGCTCCCCATCCTGGATTACATTTGAAAGAGGGTATTTAGCCTTTCCAAGGTCAAAGGGCACACTGGGAGCCATTGAGCAACTGTTCAGAAGCAGGGGACAAGTGTGTGCAGAGGGCAGATAGTTTGGTCACAACTTTTCACTGTGTATCACAATGGATTCCAGCCATTGTGTGTTCCTTGTGCAACTGTCTTTCTGGTACAGAATGGTGAGGAGTGTGCTGCAAATCTCTACCCTGCAGGAGGGAAGTAGGTCCACACCTTGCCAGGCCCTTCAAGATTTGGAGTTTTGAATTCCAGCCACAGCATCACAGATAAAACACACATCTGTAGTGCCAAGCATGCCGATGGCCAGGTACAGACAGGTTGAGGGCAGCAATCTGATGAAAGCCTGGGACACAGGAGAGGAGATTGTTTACTGTTCTCTGTGAGGGCCTTCCTGAAAAGCATAGGTTGTGATTTCTTCCCAGGGATGACAGTGGAGTGACACCATCTTCCACTCTCCCCATCCCACCACTTGGCATGGTTGGACTTCAGAGAGAAATACATCACCTCCAGTGGAAGCTAAAGTAGCTTACACCAAGCCCCTCTACCCTATGCCTGGCCAGGGTATCTTTGCAAAGGCAGATCAGACTGTGAGGAGGCAGTGGGCCTCTCCCTCAGAAGACAAACACAAGCCCAGCCCCCCAATCCCCCACCCCCACACAATGTACTAGGTAGGCTTCTCTTAACAAACAAATCAAAGCATATCTAGTTAAGGGTCCAAATGCTCCCCACTGCAAGCAAGGAGGAACTCTCTAGAGGACTGACTTGTGGGAAAGAGCAGTCAAAACACAACAGCAGAGTGCATACAATATACACCGGAAACACTTCCTGAAGTACTAGGCCCTGGACAGTGTAAAACCCTTTCTTAATATATACTCTCAAGAGCAGGAAACATACCAAGCTTTCATAATACACAAAAGACAGAAACCTAGACATAATAATAAGATGGAGGAATTCTCCCCCCAAAAAAGTTCAAGAAGGAACCACAGGCAGGGATTTGCTCAAAACAGATATAAGCAATATATCTGAACAAGAATTTAGAACAACAGTCATAAGAATACTAGTTGGGCTTGAAAGAAGCATAGAAGATACCAGAGAAACTCTGGCTGCAGAGATAAGAGACCTAAAAACTAGTCAGGCTAAAATAAAATATGATATAACTGAGATGCAAAACTAACTGGATGTAATCACAGTGAGGATGAAAGAAGCAGAGGATCAAATAGATGATATAGAAGATAAAATAGAAAATAAGGAAGCTGAAAAGAAGAGGGAAAGAAAACTATTACATGATGAATATAAACAGGGAGCTCAGCAATTCCACAAAGAGCAATAATATCCAATTCATGGGAGTCCCAAAAGAAGAGGAGTGGAGGTAAGAAGGGGCAGAAGGCTTACTTGAACAAATTATAGCTAAGAATTTCCCTAATCTGGGGAAGGTGACAAGCATTCAAGTCCAAAAACCACAGAGAACTCCCCTCATAGTCAACAGAAACAGGTCAGCACCAATGCATATCATAGTGAAACTTGCAAAATACAAAGAAAATTCTAAAAGAAGCTAGGGACAAAAGTATTTAACCTATAAGTGTAGACACATAAGGTTAGCAGTAGACCTGTCCACAGAAAATTGGCAGGCCAGAAAAAAGCGGCATGATATATTCAGCATGCTAAATGGGAAAAATATGCGGCCAAAAATTCTTTATCTGGCAAAGCTGTCATTCAGAATAGGAGATATAAAGAGTTACCAAAACAAGCAAAAACTAAAGGAGTTAGTGAATGCTAAATCAGCTCTGCAAGAAGTGCTAAAGAGGCCATTTTGAGCAGGTAAGAGAGATAAAAGTAACAAAGATTAGAAAGGAACAGAGACAATCTACAGGAACAACTACTTTACAGGTAATGCAATGGCACTAAATTCATATCTTTCAATTCTTGCTCTAAATGTAAACGGACTCAATGCTCCAGTCAAAAGAAATAGGGTATCAGAATGTATAAAAAACAAGAGCTAGGGATGCCTGCGTGGCTAAGTCAGTTAAGCATCTGACTCTTGATTTCAGCTCAGGTCTTGATCTCAGGGTTGTGGGTTCAGGCTCCACTTTGTGCTCCATGCTGGGCATGGAACCTACTTCAAAACAAAACAAAACAAAACAATACCCATCAATATACTACTTACAAGAGACTCATTTTAGACAGTAAGACACCTCCAGATTGAAAGTGAGAGGGTGGAGAACCATCAATCATGCTAATGGAAATCAAAGAAAGCTGGAGTAGCCATACTTACATCAGAGAAGCTAAATTTTAAACCAAAGACTGTAGTAAGAGATGAAGATAGGTGCTATATCATAACAAAGGGGTTTATCCAACAAGAAGATCTAACAATTGGAAATATTTATGCCCTTAACTTAGGAGCAGCCAAATATATAAATAAATTAATAACAAAATTAAAGAAACTCATTGATAATAATGCAACAATAGTAGGTGATTTTAACACCCTACTCATAGCAATAGATAGATGATCTAAGCAGGTCAACAAGAAAGGCTTTGCATGATACACTGGACTTAACAGACATATTTAGAGCATTTTATCTAAAATAGCAGAACACACACTCTTTTCGAGTGCATATGGAACATTCTTCAGAATAGATCACATACTGGATCACAAATCAGACCTCAACCTGTACAAAAAGATTGAAATCATACCATGCATATTTTTAGAACACAACACTATGAAATTTCAAGAGAATCACAAGAAAAAATCTGGAAAGATCACAAATATATAAGTTAAAGATCATCCTACTGAAGAATGAAAGGGTTAACTAGGAAGTTAAAGAAGAAATTAAAAACTACATGGAAGCAGATGAAAATGAAAACATGATAGTCAAAACCTTTGGGATGCAGCAATGACAGGCCTAAGAGGAAAGTCTACAGCAATACAGAGTTTCCTGAAGAAGCAAGAAAAATCTCAAATTCACAATCTAACCTTACAAGCTGGAAATAGAACAGCAAATAAAGCCTAAATCCATCAGGAGAAGGGAAATAATAAAGACTAGAGCAGAAATTAATGATGCAGAAATAAAAAAAAGCAATAGAATAGGTCAATGAAACTAGGAGCTGGTTTTACTGACAGAATTAACAAAATTGATAAAATCCTAGCCAGACATCAAAACGAAAAAAGAAAGAACCCAAATAAATAAAATGACAAATGAAAGAGAAATTACCAGAACTGATACAGGAATTCAGCAAAATTGCAGAATATAAAATCAATATACACGTCTTGTCGCATTTCTATACACCAATAATAAAGCAGCAGAAAGAGAAATCAAGGAATCAATCCCATTTACATTGTACCAAAAATCATAACATAACTAGGAATGAAACTAACCAAAGATGTAAAAAATGTGTACTCTGATAACTACAGGACACTTATGAAAGAAATTGAGGAAAGCACAAAAAAGTGACAAAACATTCCATGCTCATGGATTGGAAGAACAAATATTGTCAAAATGTCTCCACCACCCAAAGCAACCTACACCTTCAATGCAATCCCTATTAAATAATACCAGCATTTTTCACAGGGGTAGAACAATCCTCAAATTTGTATAGAACCTTTTTGGGGTATACAAAATACCCCAAAAAGACAAAACAACCTTGAAAAGAAAAACAAAATGGGGGGGGGGGTATCACAATTCTAGACTTCAAGCTGTATTACAAAACTGTAATTATCAAGACAGTATGATACTGGCACAAAAACAGATACATAGGTCAATTGAACAGATAGAGAACCCAGAAATGGACCTATAATTGTATGATCAACTAATCTTCAACAAAGCAGGAAAGAATATCCAATGGAAAAGAGATAGTTTCTTTACACAAATGGTGTTGGTAAAACTGGACAGCAACATGCAGAAGAATGAAACTAGACCTCTTTCTTACACCATACATAATTTTTTTTTTCAAAATGGATGAAGGACCTAAATATAAGACAGGAAACCATCAGAATCCTAAAGGAGAATACAGGGAGTAACTTATCTGACCTAGACTGCAGCAGCTTCTTACTAGACATGTCTCTGGAGACAAGGGAAACAAAAACAAAAACGAACTATGAGGAGCTTATCAAGATAAAAAGCTTCTGCACAGAAAAGGAAAAAATCAACAAAACTAAGAGTCAACCAATGAAATGGGAGAAGATATTTGCAAATGATATAATGGATAAAGAGCTAGTACTCAAAATCTGTAAAGAACTTATCAAGTTCAATACCCCAAAAACAAATACTCCAGTTAAGAAATGTGCAGAAGACATGAATAGAAAAATAGAAGAAAAAAAAAGAAGACATGAAGAGAATTTTCTAAAGAAGACATCCAGATGGCTAACAGGCACATGAAAAGATGGTCAACATTACTCATGATTAGAGAAATGCAAATCAAAACCACAATGAGATATCACCTAACACCTGTAAAAATGGCCAAAATTAACAACTCAGGAAACAACAGGTGTTGGTGTGGATGAAGAAAAAGGGGAACACTTTTGCACTGTTGGTGGGAAGGCAAACTGGTGCTGCTACTCTGAAGAATAGTATGGAGGTTTTTAAAAAAGTTACACTATCACTCAGCACTTGCACTACTATGTATTTATCCAAAGGATATCCAAATGCTGATGTTAAGGGGCATATGCACCCCGATGTTTATAGCAGCAGTATAAACAATAGCCAAATTATAGAAAGAGTCCACATGTCCACTACTGATGAATGAAAAGAAGAAGTAGTATGTATATGTGTGTGTATACACCATACATACATATATATATACACAATAGAATATTATTCAGTGATCAAAAAGAATGAAATCTTGCTATTTGCCATGATGTGGATGGAGCTAGAGTGTATTAGGGTAAGCAAATAAGTCAGAAAATGACAAATATCATATGATTTCTCTCATAGGTGGAATTTAAGAAACAAAACATAAACATAGGGGAAAGGAGAGAAAAGTAAAATAAGATAAAACATAAAGGAAGGCAAACTATAAGAGACTGTTAAATATAGAGAACAAACTGAGGGTTGATGGAGGGGAGGTTGGTTGTGGAGATGGACTAAATGGATGATAGACATTAAGGTGTCCACTTGTAGGGATGAACAATGGATGTTATACGTGGGTGATGAATCATTGGATTCTGCTTCTGAAACAGTGCTGCACTATATGGTAACTAACTTGAAATGAAAAAAAAAAAAAAAAAAAGGCAGGCCCAGGTAGATAAAGGCCAATATAATTGGACTGCAGTGAGCACAGGGAGTAAAAGAGGTGAGATGCAGGCAAGTCCAGGGTCATGCTCAGTCTCCAGGCCTGGACTTCAAATTTTGGGTCATAATCAGTGGGATTAAGAGTGCTTTTCAGCTTCCTTATACTTAACAAAAAAAATTAATTAATTAAAAATAAAACAAATATTTAATGTTGCAAAACTCTGGCTTTACTCCGTATAAGCAAACCCTGATTTATAAAATGATTTTAATTAACTACTTTTTATTTGTAATTTTTCATGTGTTAACAATAAACTATTTTGTGGTTCCATTCAAATGTTAGGATTCTTTGTTCCAATTCTGTAAAAAATGCCATCTGTATTTTGATGGTAACCTTGAATAGCCAAAGCAATCTTGAGAAAGAAAAACAAACCTGAAGGTATTGCATTCCCTGATTCAAACTATACTACAACGCTATAGTAATCAAAACAGTATGGTACTGGTGTGAAAACAAATACGCAGATCAATAGAATAGAATAGAGTGCCCCAAAATAAACTCATACATATACAATTATTCCATGACAAAGGTGGCAGGAATATACAATGAGGAAAAGACAGCCTCTTAAAAAAAAAAAAAAAAAGAAGAAGAAAAAGAAAAAACGGTGTGGAAGGAACATTGGGTGGTTCGGTTGGTTAAGTGTCTGCCTTTGGCTCAGGTCATGATCCTAGAGTCCCAGGATAGAGCCCCGCATTGGGCAGCTTCCTCAGCAAAGAGTCTGCTTCTCCCTCTCCCTCTGCTCCTCCCCCCACCTCCCTTTTCATGCTCTTTCTCTTTTACTCTCTCTCTCAAATAAACATAATCTTTTTAAAAAAATGAGATGGAAAAAACTGGACATCCACATGCAAAAGAATGAAACTGGACCCCTCTTTTATACCATCTACAAAAATAGATTAAAAATGTATTCAAGTCTTGAATGTAAGAGTTGAAACTATAAAACTACTAAAAGAAAACATAGGCAGTAAACTTCTTTGAACCAGTCTCTTCAGACAATGACAACAAAAGGTAAAATAAACAAATGGGATTGTATCAAACTAAAAGCTTTTGCACCGTGAAGGGAACCATCAATAAAAGGAAAAGGCAACCTACTGAATGGGAAAAGATATTTGCAAATTGAACATACAATAAAGGCTAAATATCCCAAATACCTAAAGAGCTTCTGTAACTTACTATAGGATTCAGTACAGCATTATTTACAATAGCCAAGATATCAAAGCAATCTATGTCCATTAACAGATGAAGGATAAAAAAGATGCAAGATATACACACACACACACACATATATATACACATATATATGTACACACAGTGTATATAACTCACATCTTTTATATATGTACATGCACACACATGGAAGGGGAGGAGGGCAGGGGGTGTGGGTGAATGGGTGACAGGCACTGAGGGGGGCACTTGACGGGATGAGCACTGGGTGTTATTCTGTATGTTGGCAAATTGAACACCAATAAAAAATAAATTTATTATAAAAAATATATTTTAATAAAAACCTTGCCACACCCCCCCCCAAAAAAAAGAATAATATCTTGCCATTTGCAACAACTGGAATGGACCTAGATGGCATTGTGCTAAGTAAAATAAATACAGTATGATTTCCCTTATATGTGGAATCTAAAAAAACCAAAACAAATGAACGAACAAAGCAAACAGAAATAGATTCATAGATACAGGAGACAAACTGGTGGTTACTAGACTGGGGAAGGAGTTGGGGGTGGGCAAAATAAGAAGAGGATAAGAGGTACAAACTTCTAGCTATAAAATAAGTCATGGGGATGTAATGTACAGCATAGAAAACACAGTCAATAATATTGTAATACCCTTGTATGGTGAGAGATGATAACAAAACTTATGGGGATCACTTTATAATATTTATAAAGATCAGATTATTATAATATATTCCTGAAACTAATAGGATATTGTTGAGCAGAGTTGGGATTACTGGCCTTCTGGTAGAGTCCTGTAACCTCAGAAGTGGGTAGGAACAGATGGGAAAAGATCCCCCTGCTTCCTAAAGTCACCCCAGCACATACGTAGCCATGTACACACTGAGCAGCACATAGCAGCCCCATAGCAGCCTGCTGTCAAGCATCCAGGGGCCTCATATGAGGGCCTGTCCTTCACCCACCTGCTGTTGGATGTGACAGGTTTGCCTCACTGTGAGGTAGGTGTAAAAGAGTGTTAGTGAGCAAGGAGAAGTATGAACAAGATCCTGACCAAGCCCAGGGTAAATAAATCTGCTTAGCATCTCTGCTTGTTTCTCCTGAATTATACAGGATCTGGCTAACAATTTAAAATTAGTTTGAATTTTGGAATAGCCACCAGAGTGAGTTTAAGCCTAATGTTGCTATTAAAAAACCCATCCTTTGGGATCCCTGGGTGGCGCAGTGGTTTGGTGCAACACCATCCTTTGCTTCCCCCAACCCAGAAAATAATAAAACATGTTAACTCAAAACATTTTTAGGTAATAAATGGCTTCCGATTTTTAGTTTCTGATATGGGCTGGGGACAGAACTTCTCTCCTTCCACCAACAATGTAAATGGAGGGGTTGTGCCCCTTGATTTTGCATATCAGTTTAAACTGTCATTTCCCTTTTTAGGGTCACATTTTGTATTAAATGTGATTGACCTCATCTGTATAAAATATAAATATGGAATATATAATCATTTTTCTGCCTCATAGCTCATTACTCCATAGTAAAGCCCAACATACATGCCTCACTCAAATATTTTTTTAAAAAAGATTTAATTTATTTATTCATAAGAGACACACATAGAGAGAGGCAGAGACACAGGCAGAAGGAGAAGAAGGCTCCCTGCAAGGGGCCCAATGTGGGACTTGATTCCTGATCCTGGGATCATGCCCTGAGCCAAAGGCAGACAGACGCGCAACCACTGAGCCACCCAGGTGGTCCCACTCAAATCTTTTCTTAAAATGCGAATGTAGATTTCTCTGTTATTGTTTCCATTGTTTTTAAGAGAACCAGTGAGCCAAAAATCAATTTTGATTCCCTCCTCCCCATCAGAGTTCTCAATGTCAAGGCACTCCATGGCGACTTTAAGAAGCCAGCCTTGCTAGTGCTCCTCATGACATGAGCAAAGACTGGCCACCAGTCCCTCAAACCCTGAAGAAGTAAAGGAGAAACTGAAGCCACTGATGGACCCCATTCCCAGAGCTCCTCAGGAGGAACGGCCATGCCCTACTATCCATAGCAGCTTCTTCCCCTGGAGGCCTGGTCATGGTCTCCCGCAGCCTATGGATCCTAAAACACCCAGGGATGTCATTTTTCTCAAACAAATCCAAACACCACAGCACACCTACTGTCTGGTTCACCTGGAGCATGTTCTTAGCTTTGGAAGTGGCACCAGCTCTTTATTCCTCAGGGACCAGAGGAAGACAGAGAGGGGTTTCAGTGTAGTAAGGCAATTGAAGAAACTGGCCAAGCAGCAACAAAGGATATTCTTTCTCTCTGCGGGGTAAAATTAGAACCAAAAAACAACTGATGGCTGAAGTCATTGGCTCAGAAAAGAGAAAAAGAGGCAATGATAGTGTTCACTGGAAGCTTGTTGGATTCTGTATACTTAGAGAATGTTGAGTCAGGAGGCAGATTCTTGGAAAAAGAGAGCCAAAGACTGGGAAGACAAGCATTTAATGGTATTGATGATAACAGTTTCCTTGATCTGACTGATCTGTGAGAAGGCTCTGAACAGATGAAGAAGTCTGAAAAATTCCCAGGAAGCCAAAGACCTTTTAGTCATTGGTTGCCAAGTCAAATGAAAGGGGGATGCTCTGAAATGTCTGAGAGGCTAAAAGCCTCAAGCAAAGCTCTGTGAGTCACCATCTTCAGATATTTTATATGCTTTCATGTCAGAAACAAAATCAGAGAGTGTATTAGATGGTATGCGGAAAAACCTACTTGAGAACTTGGAGCTGAGGAAACAAGGGCAGACGTAAAGGATTGACAAAAACTGCAAAGCCCACTGGGATACCAGAACTAAAAAAGACTGGAAATCACATTAGAGAGATGTGTGTGTGTGTGTGTGTGTGTGTGTGTGTGTGTAAGCTAAAAAGCTTTCATTGATTCTTTTTGGTAGCATGAAAAAAAGGAAACCAATCCCAATTAAAAACTGGAATAGTAGGGGAATATTCCCCACCTCCCAACATTCAGGACTCCCTCTGACTCTAATGAGAGGGAAAGATGAGCCTGATGTGGAGGAAGAGGAGGCTGTGAGGGAGGAAGAGAAGGACACTAAGGAATATGAAAAGGAAAATGATGGGTGGAATCTGTATGTAATAGCAGAAGTTAGAGTCAGAAGAAGCATCAGGGAAAGGAGTCTTCTCACATGCTTTAAGAAACAGAAACCCATGAAAACACGCCTCAGCCAGATGGAACAGAATAATTGTTAACAAGAGATCAGTGAAATAATAATAATCGGTGAATGATGATTCAAGGAATCCCTAGCATCAAAGAATGAAATTGAAGAAAACAGAAGAGTTAAAGAAAAAGAAAGCTACCAATCCAAAGAAACATCCACCAAACTTTTCTTCCAAATACCCAGAAGATGGCCCAGGCTGCTGTGGAGGGGTCCCAAATAAAGGCCAAAGTGGTGGTGGCAGGACCCATTTCATGAATATATGGCATTCAATTGCTTCAGAGTTGTGAAGGAAGACATCGTGGACCAAGTGGCATGGGAAATGTGGGATCCTATATCATGGTGAATGGCCGAAGTAGGAGTTCAGATGGTCGCTTGTAAAATGTGGTAACAGGTCTTCCATGCTTTTGGCTTCTAAATCAATCTGCCTATCTTATTCTTATATTTCTGAATTTGGTATTTATGCTTAAAAGTGCTTGTGTACATATATAACAATGGAACAATATATTTTGTGAATTACTAAAAGGAGGGCATTGATTCTACTAAATGAGAAGGCAAAATTTTACTTGTGAGAAGGAAATAAATATTTCGATATGCAGTTCTATTTCTCAAGTTTATTGTTTTTTCTAATATTTTAAGTTTTATGATAAAAAGTTAAAATATGGTATTTCCTTTCTTGGTTACAAATACCTTCTCCTTTAGTAAGGGACAAGATTTAGAGGTTGCATTTTTTAATTTTCTAGTGTGAAGATTTTGATTTTTTTCAGAATTTCTGAATATTTGATTTAAAATGTTATCTCAAGTAACAGCCATCAATTATAATACTTACGAAAGCTTAGTTTGGGAATTTAGAGTTTTTTACATTCATGAAAGGTATTTCAGATAAATATTTTGAATGCATGTTGTTTTTCTTCAAAGGAAAAAGAAGATATTTATTTTTAGGGTTACCTGTGGGCAGGAAAACAATGTACTCACCGAGAGGAAAGAATTCAGGAGATCAGAAAGTTTTAGTACATAATCTTGCATTGAACATATCTTAACACGTTATTTATGGTTACCTTGTTCTTAAAGTAGTTTAAAAAATTCTGATGTTTCACATATCACAAGATAGTGTTTTTTATGTGTCAGTATCAATTGGTTACCTAGTGACAAGATTTTGAATATAAAAGTACATAAATGCATCTAAACTACTAAGAGAGGAGTGAGATATGGAGCCAAGTAAATGAAGATGACTTAGTAATAACCATAATCACCTCAGTAAGTTTAGGATGCTGGAGCTTTAATAAACACTGGTAAATTCAGTGTAAGTAATTCACTTCCAAAATATCCATCCTTGATCATTTTAATTAGAAAATAAATTAGTATTGTACAGGAAAAATTCAACTTGGATTCACATGTTGGCTGTATCTAGACTGAGTTCCACCTGTATATATATTTTCTTTGGCTAGAGCAGTGTTTTATTCATTTTGTTTTAAATTTGAATGTTTCTAAATGAAGCAGATGCTACCTGATTCAGTATGTTTCAAAATCTGAAAATATCCACAGTAAGAAGCATATTTTATATTGTTACCCGACTATTCTCTCTCCTTCCCTGTTCCCCAACCCCACCACTCATATACATGCACACATATGCGCACAGACACACACACACAAATACAAAACAGTCCTTACACTTACTACATTTAGCGGATGTGTTCTGATTTGTTCTATTCTATTTTTTTCTTTCATTTTAAAAGAGCTGGCCATGGCCCACCGAATTCAATCTAATGTCTGAAAACCACACTCTCTTACCCTGTGTAAGCACCTTTCGTTCCCCTTGGCATTACACCTTTTCATTACCTATCCTGCCCTTAAAATACATCTGCATTTATGATTATTTAACTGAAGAAGGAAAATTTTTTCTAAAATCTGAAGTGGAAATTCTCAGAAACTAGCCAGCTAGCCAAACAGAGTGAGACTATAACAATGTCAGTAGGGGAGCAACATTTTAGATCCAGAAAGGGAAGATAAGTAATATGCGTATCACTATTCATAGTTAAACACCGGGATAGCCAGTGAACCTTGAGAATCAGAGAGCGCGCTTTTGGCTGCAAGGATAGAGAACCCAAACACAAACTGCCTTAAATAGTAAGGATATATATATAAAAACAAATTGGCTTAAGACAATTCCGCTACTCTTCATTGCTACTTGAAAAATATCCAACCCTTAAACCATGGCCCTCGCATAACTGAAGAAGTAGAAGCCTATTTCGTTTTTTTGTGTGTGTGCGTGTTCGTTTTATAGAACTAGTACATTCTAAAGTATATGAAAATATTACTTTTGAAATCAGTTTTAGTGAGCACAACATTGAGCAGCTTCCTTTCCTCAAGGAAATTCCTTAAAAGATAACTGACATACTAACATCTGACATACTAACATCATAGAGAGTTTGAGCAGAAACAAAGTAATTACAAGACTTTTGTACTGATGTTGCCTGCATTCAACCTCATAATTGTATGTCCTGGATTGAATCACAGAACATTTGATATATCATCAGCCCATATCTAAAATACCTAGAGCCAAAGTGAGAAAAAATTTTGCAAATTTATGACTTTTTTCTTAGGAACAGCATGTAAAATAAAAGACTTGATATTGCAAATCCATCTTCTTGGAAGAATTAAAGTTGCTATGTAGATGTTCAGGAATGACAACTATGGGAGGATTTTGTGGAAATAGTTAAAGCACGGTTGGGCATGACAGTTTTATTATTTATTTATTTATTTATTTATTTATTTATTTATTTAAAAGATTTTATTTATTTATGTGGCAGAGAGAGAGAAAGAGACAGGAAAGAGAGAAAGAGAGAGAAAGAGCATAGGCACGGGTAGCGGGAGAAGGAGAAGCAGGACTGAGCGGGGCTTGATCCTAGGACCCTTAGATCATGACCTGAGCTGAAGGCTGTTGCTTAACTGACTGAGCACTCCGGTGCCCCTGGGCATGACATTTTAACTCAATGATTAGATAAGTGGAATCATCTTTCTACATATCTCTTTCTTGCTTGTTTTCTTTGTATTTGTAGCAGAAAGATATTTCCATGGCAGTGGACCTGTGTAGGAGGCACAGAATAAGGAAGTCAAAAACGATTGAAAAAAGAGAATTCTAATTTGAATAGGCAGTGGCCAAGCTGAAAGTTGCGGAAACCAACTAAAAGGTGTGTTCGAGATTAATGTTTTTCATGACATTTAACTGATACTATCAAGATTGAAGAAACTCCTACTTTTAAAAACGCATTTTACTTCTTATTAGTTTGGAAGACTTTAATGTTCTTTCCCCCAATTTATAGGAAAGACCAAAATATAAGTAATATATTCATTTAATCTTGATAGATAACTGTATACAAAGCAACCGAATATTCTGTTTTGGGGACAGGCCACATTTTAAATCTTCTCTCATCCCCAAAAATATTTATACCTGTCAGTTCATATTTCCTGATTTGTGTTATTAAAATATATTCACTCTACCAAAGATAACAATGTATATGAGAGCATTGACTTCATTTTTATAAACATGTTCTTGTTTTGGATCCTTCTTATTCAAAACAGAATTTTCTTCTTTTTCTTTCAACCACATCCCTCCACTAAGAATAAGAAGTATTGCTAACAGTTGTTATAATCAGAAATGCCAAAGTTCTAATTTTAAGGCAATGTCAACCTAAATTTCATGGTAGACTATCAAGTACTAAAGAAGTGATACATCATGGCATTTCCATTAAATATATTCATAATTGTACGTTTTACTTTTTGTGGATTCGAGCTTCAGAGAGAAAACTTCCATAACCAATGAAAGTTCGTTATGCCAATGAATTATCTAGTAAACAACTGTGCTTATATGGTAACAAGTGAATTTTGAGAAATGAAAAACTCAAAAGCAATATGGATTTTTCATAAAATAAAAAATGACCAAAAACACTTTTTGCCAAATATTATGTTTTAAAGTCAAACTTATACATGTAACAACTAGAGGTGACATTTACTTGCATGGTTACTTGTTCATGCAGTGAAGGCTACATTAGAAATCAGTATTATTAGAAAAAAAATTAAAAATACCCAAATTTTGTCAGTTTTGCATTTTTAATCAGATTAGGAGAGGAAGTATATAATTGGGAGAAGCAGTATAAGCAGTGTAGGTTGGCAAGCCAATCTGAGCACCTTCAGAATTGCTTTCCAATACGGGCTGTGCCATTGCGAATTGTGTGATGCTGTTGAGAACATCTTGTAAGCCCTTTGTGAGGATAAAAAGAATTACCCTCTAAGGTTCTTAGCACATTGAAAATGTAAATACTAGTTGTCATTGTTACTTTACTATTATTAGCTACTCCGTCTGCAGCTATGGTATCTATAAAGACAAAAATAGACTTAAGCATCAGAAGCATCATGGCCCTCTTTCCCACCACTTGGAGAGAGTTTAAGTGAAGGCAACATAAAAAGAAGCTGAGAGAAGAGACCAGAAGATTCCAATCCATGACTTCCATGTTCCCAATACCTGCTTGCATCCCAGACTCTCTTGCAATTTGATTAATCTTTTACTCTTGACCAAATTTAGATTGACCCAGATTTCTATCATTTGCAACCAAAAGAGTTCACATTAAGAACTACTGAATAAATTTAAACATACGAGCTTGAAAGTTGCAATTCAGACACAGTTGGTAGAGTGTGATGGGGACCAAATAATTGTATCCTGGTCTACCTTCATGAGTTTGGGACAAATTGAGAGATAAGCACACGGAAGACATAAAAATATTAATATTACTGAAAAAAATCAACCTTGATTTAGTGTGTATGGACTTTCAGTTCTGGACCTAAGAATTAAGTTTCTCATTGGTCACAGTCAGAGCTAGGAAACCACAAGGTCTCTGAACAGTTGGTTCCTTTAACTTAATGCATGGAATTGAAACAAGTGTGCGTTCTATAGATAGGCTGGCTGACTCAAAGAATACCTGCTGGGAAGCCTCTATCTCCTCCTACCGGGAAGGTAGGTGAAATCTTCAAAGAAAAACTGACGTTATTGTTCCAATTGAATTCCCATCTGAGGCCATGGCATGCTGTGGTTACTCCCTAAAATAAAAGTATCTCTTTGAAATATCATGGGAAGACTTTGGAATTGGATAGCATTTAAATTTTATTCCTTCACTTCTTAAATAAGCCATTTAACATTTTAAATATAAATCTCTGAATCTTTAAAATGGAGAATGATGTTATCTATATCCATGTGATGTGATTGTGAAGGTCCTATGAAATGTGGGCGAAATAAAATAATTTACTACATAAAGGTTTTAAATAGCTGTAATTTAATTTTTAATTTAATAGCAATTATCAAAGTTTGAGTTGACATGTTAGATGCACTCTATATAGAAAATGTCATAATATTTCTCTTTCTTACGTCTGATTATATCAGACTCCAAACCCTTATATTTCAGTCTGCTATTATTGGGATTCCTTTCTAACCTCCAAAGTTAGGTGAAGATCTCTATGCTGATAGACTGACAGCTCAAGATCACTTAGTTGAGATTGGATGCTTTACCACTACCTAGTATCTCATGATCTTTGCTGAGTATGGAGACCCCCAGACTTAGAATTCACCCAACCTGTGATGCTGCTACCAAACAGGGAAACTAAAAAGGCAAGGAACCTATAGAACTCCACCTCTAGAAAAATTATGGATTCTCTCTCTTCCTTAATGCCTTATCTTCTCACCCCTCCATTCTAGCGTACTCCTACAAATATACAGACAAAACTGAAATGCAAAAGCCAGGGTGGATGGCTATCTATTGGCTTTTGGTCTGTAGCAAAAAGGATGGCTGCCTGGGAGTTCCATGTGCTTGCCTGAATTCTTAGAACAGAAATGAGTATATACAATTAAGAAATAAAACCGGGCAGCCTGGGTGGCTAAGTGGTTTAGTGCTGCCTTCAGCCCAGGGTGTGATCCTGGAGTCTTGGGATCCAGTCCCACATGGGGCTCCCTGCATAGATCCTGCTTCTCCCTCTCCCTGTGTCTCTGCCTCTCTCTCTCTCTCTCTGTCTGTCATGAGTAAATAAATAAAATCTTTAAAAGAAAGAAAGAAAACCGAAACAAAACAGAAATCGGTGTATCTGTAAAGTTTCCTAATTGCAATATTTAATTTATTTCCATTGGAGATTTAAAAAATGTAATATCCACATAGAATCTGTCTTACAGAAGATGAAAGTAGTGTATCCCTCCTCTTTTTCCTTTTTCCTCTTTGGATAAAAGTTTTATTAAGGGAAAATAATATTTTATATAGTTTTGGGTTTTAGTTGTCTTAAAGTGTGTAGTGAGAAAATATATACTTTCAAAATATAATAAAATCAAACTATTTCAATTCTGATTTTCAGAATGACTTCAGTATAGTGTATTCCAGCTCCCTATGAAATGAAAACCATTTTTAGGGAGGTGACAAAACACTCATATTCTAATCTTTTGCTTTTAAACTTGTTTCTAAATCAGTTATTACTCCACAAAAGCAGATACTGAAGTTTCTTGGAGGGAGAAAAAAGAAAAGGAAACATTAACATTTTAAAAAATAATTTTAATCCTTGGCTATTTGAGCCGTTCTGGGAGAACAGGAAAAATTTTAAACTAGCCAAGAGAAAAACAAAATAACAACACAAACTAATATCAGCTGAAGCAGAAGGTTCTAATTCATTGGAACTTATTTATTATATGCCTGAGAGATTCTGTGAGCTGCACAAAGCTGAGTATTAATACATGGGCAACCACAAGCCAGACAAGGCAGATGTTGCATTAACCAAAACTCTCTGGAATTGGAGAGCAGCTGTGTGGTTTGAGATGGCCATTCTGGCACATAATTTATGCAAGGACCAAAATAGATACTACTCTACATTAAAAATAATAATAACAAAAATACAAAGAAGGACACTTAAGGAGAAAAAGAGCTAAATTGCATTGTAAGAGCTAGCTAAAATCAAATTATAGCCCCTAACAATGGAGTAGTCAATCATAATATACGAGAATTAAGGTTTTCCCCAGGCAATAAACCCTAAATTCCCAGAGTCAATTGAAATGTAAATCACCTAGCCATCATTTTAAATCTAATATATCTTCATTAACCTAAAAGTATAGCTAGCCAATGCAGAGTCCATCTCAATCATAATTCAGAATAGTGCTATTAATTCACAAATGACTTCTAAATTCTCATCTGTCAGGAGAATTAAGACCATGACAGCTCTAACATTCCATTGAGTAGGCTGCATGCTATAATGGAAAGAGAATCTGACTGAACCAGAGTCTCTCAACATCGTTAGTTACTAGAGAAGTTTTTTTGGGGTAAAGTCCTTCAAATTTCCTGGCCCTCAGTTCCTTCAACTCTAAAATGAGAATATCCGTATTAGTTTTCTCATCTATGTTCTACTCCTCCCTCTTGAACCTACACTGGTTAGTCTTCCATTTCTATCTCTTTTCTGAGAGAGCTCTTGCCAAAGTCACTAATAACTTCCGGGATTGAGATCTCCAACCATATTTTATGTGATTGTCAGCAACACTTTGCAGAGTATATTCATTGAACTTGACTTTCTAGGGCAACGCTTTCTTTTGGGAGAACTCCTGCTGCTTTGGCTATTCTTTCTCAGTCTTCTTTCATATTCTTTTCTTTATTCTAAAATAATAATAATAATAATAATAATAATAATAATAATAATAATACAAAGAATCTTCAAAATGAGTGTTACCATACATGGTGATTTATGTTTTGAGAACACGCAAAGTATCTGAGAGTTTCATTCCCTGCAAGCTAATCAGTCAACTTGCTGCAGTTTAATATATATTGACAAAAAGTGTAAGAATCTGTTTTATTACTCACAGCAACGGTAGTAGCCAAAGTACCATTGTTGGGTCAATCACCTTAGCCCGGTTCCCCTAGGGTGATGTGATAAAAGCTAGCTGCTGTGTATGCACACAACAGAGTGTGTTAGAGGAGAACAAGATTGATATTGGGGAGCATGATCTTATACAGGAGGCTGTAAGCAGAACTACCCATTCTCCTTTCCAGAGAGACATTATCTCTATTACCCTGATAATACAAGTATATATGCAGCTCTTGAGGGAGAGGACTCTTTTTATTATTCTGGAATGTACAAAATGTATTCGAGGTTGAGGGGAGATCCTTATCTTTAATATCCTGGAAACTAAGCAAAGCAAATCTTTGGGGAGGAAGATATTTCTACCTTCCCTGCCTACTTGCTTTTGCAAAAATACTTGAATATGCCATTGGGAGCAAATTAGTTGTTGTTAATACCTACACAGGAGAGCCCCATGGAAAACTGTCTCCCCAAACATAAACTTATTTGCTTTTTAAATAATGAAACTGTTGTTTGCTTGCCCTGATCTGGCTTTGCCATTGAAGGTAGCATTACTTTTGATGATTTAGAGTTTAGAATAGTTTCCAATTTCATGTTGGAGTATTCCACAATAATATCCACATCTTCTTCACTTTGCAATACTTTCATTTAAAGGCCCAGAAAGAAGTGAAACCTATAGTGAATATTCAAACACTGAAAACCACCTGTGGATATTACTGTGTAGCATTTGAATAATGCAATATTTGGATCTCCTAGCAAGTTTAATAGCATCATGCAAAACTACTTGCAGAAATTGCCAATTTAAAGACATTCTTCCCAAATACATTACTTCTTAGAACACTGCTCAGGGTTTGCAAAAGGTACATTATGCCCTTAAACTTATTAAAAGTTTTTTTTTTTTTTAAGATTTTATTTATTTATTCATGAGAGACACAGAGAGAGAGAGAGGCAGAGACACAGACAGAGGGAGAAGCAGGCTCCATGCAGGGAGCCCGACGTGGGACTAGATCCCGGGACTCCAGGATCAGGCCCTGGGCTGAAGGCAGGCACTAAACCACTGAGTCACCCGGGGATCCCTAAAAGTTATTTTATGAGCAAGAATGTTCGCTGTTAGCCACAAACAGAACCAAACACACTTGCATAAAATATGGCAACTGCTATGAGTGTAGTGACTGCTTCTCTCCTGCCTGTTCTTGATTCAGTTCATGCAGATATTGGCCTTGAAATTTATGGTCATATGTTAGTGTTTTCTGTTTTTTTTTTTTTTTTCCCCCGTCAATTTGGTATTAGTGGATTTCTTCAAGTTTTGTCTTTATGTTGCCTGGTAAGCTTTCATATTTTCAGAATTATAATACATTTTTCACACTTTTTCAATCTTTCAATTGACTTTGTTTCTCTAACTTCTGGACTTGAAAAAATATACATACTTTGTCAGGATTGCTGAGAAGAAATTCCTGTATGGAAATGCTACCCTACCACAGGGTTGAAAAGATTTTCTCTTACATTTTCTTCTAGAAGTTGTATGGTATTAGAATTTGCATTTAATCTTATGATCCTTGGGGGATCCCTGGGTGGCTCAGTGATTTAGCGCCTGCCTTTGGCCCAGGGTGTGATCCTGGAGTCCCGGGATCGAGTCCCACATCAGGCTCCCTCCGTGGAGCCTGCTTCTCCCTCTGCCTGTGTCTCTGCCTCTCTCCGTCTGTGTCTCCCGTGAATAAATAATTAAAATCTTTAAAAAAAATAATCTTATGATCCACTTTTTTTAAGCAGCAAATTTATGTTTTTTTATTTTTTTATTTTTATTTTTATTTTTATTTTTTTTTTTAAGCAGCAAATTTATTATCATATAGTTTTGGAGGTCAAATTACAAAAATAGGTCTCACAGGGCTAAAATCAAAGTGCTGTCAGGGTTTTATTTCTTTGTGGAGGCTCTAGAGGAGAATCCATTTTCTTATCTTTCCAGCTTCTGTAAGTTAATGGATTCTTTCTATGTCCAGAGCCAAGAATGGCTAGTCAAGTCTTGCTTACATTCATCACTATGCTCCCACCTTCCACATTTGAAGACACTTGGAATTACACTTGACCAATCCAGATAATCTAGGGTAATCTTATTTATTTATTTAAAAGACTTTATTTATTTATTCATGAAAGACACAGAGAGAGGCAGAGATACAGGCAGAGAAAGAAGCAGGCAACCTGTGGGGAGTCCAATGTGGGACTCTATCCCAGGATGCCACGATCACGACCTGAGCCAAAGGCAGATGCTCAAACACTGAGCCACTCAGGTGCCCAGGGTAATCTTATTTTAAAGCCATCTGATAATTAAGCTAACTTAAAGTTAATAATTATTCTAATCTTATGTACAGCACAAGGCAAGAGTCGATGTTCTTTTCTTTCCATATGAATATCCAGAGTTTCAGTACCATCTGTATCAATAAGGTAAAATATATGCAAATCTTGAAGTCTTTTATTTTCTGAATTACCTTGATACCTTCTTTGAAAGTCCATTGGCAATACATATTTGGATTGATTTCTGGATTATTCTTTTCTATTCCAAATCTAGACGTCTATTATTTCATTAATTCCATACTCTACTGATGACTACAGCTTTAAAGCAAGTCTTGATATCAGATAATTCTTACAATTCTCTTTTGTCTTTTAAAATTGTTTTGGTATTCTCAGTTGAATTTCCACATAAATTTGAGGATCAGTTTGTTAATGTCACTACAAAAATGTTTAAAATTTTATTGGTATAGAATTTTATCAAGAGACTAATTTGCAGAGAATTGATATCTTAATAATATTGAGTTTTGCAATTGATGATGGCATACTTTTTATTTAAGTCTTCTTCAATTTCTTACAGAGTTCTGTTCTGTCCAATGAAAAAGTTTTTCATAATTATTCATAATTATTTTCATAATTATTAAATTATTAAATTTATTCCTAAATATTTATACTTTTAAAGCCAATGTGACATAAATAGCTTAAAATTTTATTTTAAAATCCTGTTTATAAAAACAATCAATTCTTTAAAAGTAATCACTTTTTATAAACCAAAGTTATATCATATGATCTTGCAAAATTCACGTATTAGTTCTGGAAGTTTTTTTTTTTTTAAATATATGGATTCCTTAAGATTTTCTATCTAAATGATTGTGTCATCTGCAAATAAAGCTAACTTCCTATTTTTATATGGATTTATTTATTTTCCTTGCATTGTTACAGTAACTGGATCTACTAGCATGATTTTAATAGCATGAGTAACATTAGATACCCTTGTCATATTCCAAATTTTTGAAGAAAAAAGAGTGTTTAATATTCATTATTATATATTTTGTAAGTGCTTGTTTTCAGCTTGTTGAAGTTCCCTTCTATTCCTTGTTTGCTTAGAATTTTAGTCATAAATATGGGACACCTGGGTGGCTCAGCGGTTAAGCATCTGCCTTCGGCTCAGGGCGTAATCCTGGAGTCCCGGAATCGAGTCCCACATCGGGTTCCCTGCATGGAGCTTGCTTCTCCCTCTGCCTGTGTCTCTGCCTCTCTGTCTCTCATGAATAAATAAATAAATTTAAAAAAAAGAAAAAAAAGAATTTTAATCATAAATAGATGTAAAATATTTTTTCTGCATTCTGTGGCATTCAGATTCTATGGTTTCTGATAAAACTCCACACCTGTTTGCATTGTTGTTCCCTTTATGCATGTGACATTTATTTTCTTGTTATTTAGAATTTTTATCTTTACCACTGGTGTTTAGCAGTTTGATTATGGTGTCTATAGGTATGTTTTTTTTTATTTAGTTTTTATTTAAATTCATTAGTTAACATATAGTACAATATAAGTTTCAGGTGTACATTTTAGTGATTTAATACTTACATAAAAGTACCTAGCATGCCCCCTTTTTTTTCCTTATTTCCTGTTTGTGGTTAGCTAAGCTTTCTGAATCTGTACATTGATTTGTTCATAGAGTGCTTATATTACTGAAACTTAGTTTTGTTATATATTGATGCATTTTCACCTTTCTGACTTATTAAATGAAACAAAATGTTACAGTTTCTATGCATCTTCAGCTGTTTAATTGATGAAAACGAACAAACAAAGAAAAAGCATGTAACTCTAGTATGTTTTTATTAACAGCCTGAGAGCAATAGTCACTTGGGACTTCCTGCATCATAACTAGAAATGCTAAGATTAAATCTACCTCATTGCTTTAAATGCCATCTCTAAGCTAATGGCTCTCAAACTAATATCCTCTCATCACAGGCACACTGTATTTCCAGCCCAGCAGCCCAAGTGATTCTTTTAACGCAAGAGGCTGGTTATGCCAAGCTTCTGCCCCAAATGGTCTAGTTAATTCCCCATCTCACTTATTGTAAAAGTCTAAGTTTTTATAATGATCAAATGGTGTATATGATCTGTATTCCACCCTCAATACCTATCTCTCTGACTGCATCACTCAGTTTCCTTCTCATTCTTTCTACTATAGCCATACTAGCTCTTGCTAGACACTAAAGACTCTCCTCATTCAGGGCTTTGTGGTTGGTGTTCCTTCACCCGTGATGGTCTTTCTCAATAGCCCCCCATCATGTTCTCTCACGTGCATCAGATGTCCACTCACATATATCTTAAGCAGTGCCAACTTTGCTGAACATCTTCTGTAAAAAAGCAAATGCCAGCACTTTGTATTTCATTATCACTTACCACTGTTTGAAATACTATTTATTATACTGTTTATCATTTGTCCTTCCCAAGTAGAAGGTAGGGAATTTTAAGTTTTCATTTTTTATTTTATTTTTTTTACTGTTCTGTTCCTAGTGCCTAGAAGATGCATGAAGATATAAGAAATACTTAAAATATATATTTGTAAATTAATATAAAAATGAACAAAGGAGGCTTGGTTATCTTGAGCCCTGGTTCAAATATCTTACTAAAATATCATTAGACTTTGATAAAAATACATTTTCAATGGCAAATGGCAATATTTCTTAGTGGATAGGATCTTCCACTTTAGATCGAATGTCTGGGGCACTTACCTTTCAGAGTCATTCTTTTTAAGAATCCTTAAGATTTTTATTCATTTGTCTTTAATCACTTGGCAGGCACCTCCTTCATGTACCAAAGATTTTTGTTTTAAAAAGGAAAAGAAAAGATAAAATTTAGCAACATTAAAAAGGAAACACTACAACTTTCTTGAATATTTTATTACTGAATCTTTCATATTGAGGAAAAGTGCCTTGGGCATCTATGCAGGCTGAAACAACTTATCCAAAAAAGAGTTTTCATTGTGCTAGACAAAATCCAAATAATAGAGTAACCTGACACTCAGTGGCTAACTGGTATGGAGTAGAACAAAGATTTTGAAAATATATTTCCTCTTTGAGGATAAATTAAATATAAATAGAATTTTTTAAAGCAGTGAAATCCCCTATTGGTATACATATGAATTAATTTTGTAAGAGTTGTGCCCATCTGCGAGAGTAAGCATAGTGGAAGAGTGTAATTAGTGCCAAGTGCTTTAGTTTATATGGAAGAATCACAGTGCCTGGGGGTGGGGAGGGGGTGCCCGGTGTGTAGTCGGAGCTCCAAGAATACTTGATGATATAAAAATGAAGAGTAACAGAGAGACAAAATATTGACTTTCTTTCTCTTCTTCTCTTTTCCTTGGATTTCACAGCATTAACAACAATATGCTTCACACAAGGAGTTCCAGTATAAAAGTAATGGTTTAGTGTTGCCTTACTCTTTAAACCTTACCAAATGAGTTTTTGCCTAGTTTGCGAACAATTATGTAATAATTTCTTATTGTCATCCTGGTGAAGGGTAAATGATGCAATGAAATGAGAAATGAGGGCAGCCCCCTCGTAGCTCAGCGGTTTAGTGCCGCCTTCAGCCCAGGGCCTGATCCTGGAGACCCGGAATCGAGTCCCACGTCGGGCTCCCTGCATGGAGCCTGATTCTCCCTCTGCCTGTGTCTCTGCCTCTCTCTTTGTGTCTATGAATAAATAAATAAAATCTTAAAAAGAAATGAGAAATGATTATCATTTTGTTAATTCCAAAAACATATATGATGAATATTGAATATTGAATATTCATATCACACTGTTGTCCTCCCCAGTGATTATAAAATGATGCATTTAAGATTGTTCTCCATCTGGCTACCACTTATTAACATTGATCAAGGAAGATATAAAAATTATAATAAATATAATATAATATAATATAATATAATATAATATAATAAATACAATATAATATTTAATATATATTTATGTATGTATACGTATAAATCTATCAAGGAAACATGTATATACTAACACACATATATGTATTGGTGTGTGTGTGTGTGTATATATACATAAAACATATATAGTGGATATGGATGTCCACTTCTAATTTATATTCATATCTACATACCTATCTAATCATATTTTTCACAACAGGTGTTTGATTGTTGCTTATACAGAAGTTCCTTTAAATCCCAGCTTGCCTTTTTTCTTTCAGTTTAGAATTTTCCCCTTTTCTTCAACTAAAGCAATTATTTTCTTTCTGAAAAAGAATAAGCGTCATTTACCATTGCCTTTTAAAAAATGACATCTTTAAAATAGTTTTCTTTTGTTATTGAATACACATTTCTTTTGGAAAAAGGAAAATGTGTCATAACTCAATTGCCTTAAACTGGAGAGAACTGGAGAAGAGAGAGAGACAGAGAAAAAGAAAGAGAGGAAAACAGTGCAGTGGATATAAGATGTTCTAATCATTTAGTTCACATTAGTTTTATAAAAAATGAAAATGATTCATTTTTCTCTGAGTTCCTTTATTACGCATCAAGTGCAGCACCTGGAACCAATCTCAAGAAACAATTTGTCACGGCATATAATTGTTATGCAGTATATGAGAATCAAACAATTCGTTATGTTGGTTTTCAGAAAAAAAAATAAGCTAAAGATTTCCTTTCGTTTCCGCCTTTGTAGAAACATCAGTGTTTCCCTCTTTGTTCAAGCTGGAGATGAATTGACTCTCACTAGAGACAAATGAAGACATTATACCTGTCCTTGTTCTATTGCCTTTTGACTCCTCATTCCTCTAGGGCTGGACAGTCTTTCTCATTTAGGCATCAGAATTTGGACAATAAGCATCATCAACATCAATTTTCAAAAATATCTTTAGTGCACAGAATTCCTATGACATCCCAATTGTGCTTCATAGCTTTTATGGACCTAACCTACCATTTTGTCTAATTATAACCCGATTATAAAGCAGTTTTGTGATTCTCCTAAGGAGTCTAAAATAATGTGAAGTAAGAAAATAAAAATCATCAGTAATTTCACATTCACTGTTAATGAAAGCAGTGGTGGGCAACAGTGGCCTCCAAATGTGCCCAGGACCTATTGTTTGCAGCAAGGGTCAAGTCCTACCGAAGGTGTGGCAAGTCCAAGCTGACAAAGTCCAGGCTGCTGAGAACCATGAGGGGTTAGTGGAGGCTGGGCTGACAGGCACTGCAGCAGGAGATTTTGGTGACTAGGCCCAGGCAGGCCTGAGCTCTGCCCTCCATTGATCCTGAGAAAAACCTCCTGAATGTCTCAAGGACAGGAACCTGTGTCATTGTTATTTCCCCTTCTGCAGAAACCTACAGAATCCCAGGATGTAAGTAGGAGCAGAGCAGGACAAAGTTGGCCCTGTAGTCTTGCAATTCTTCCCAGTACTTTCATATTGCAATATTTTTTCTCTTAAAATTTCTCATGACTATTAACAGTTGTATTTTGTAATAGAAATATCTAACAATGTAAATTTATATGAAATATTTTAATTTGGGGGATATTTGACTTGTTTCCAGAACAAACATTTGTCTGAATTGCTATTAATTATGATAGATTAGTAGGAGTTAAATTACCAAGCTAACTTTATTTTATTTTTAAGAGAGGGGGGGGAAGGTGGGGGAGAGGCAGAGGGAGAGAGAGAAAAAGAGAGAGAGAATATTAAACAGGCTTCACACCAAGCCCAGAGCCCACTGTGGGGCTCAATCTCACAACCCGATAATAATCTGAGCCAAAATCAAGAGTCAGATGCTTAACCAACTGAGTCACCCAGGTGCCCCACCCAGCTAACTTTTAAAAATTTCTTGATACATATCGACAGATTTATACTCACACTCTGTAGATATTAACAAACTGATCTACTGTATACTGAATATTATTAATATCATTTGATAATAGCTAATTGCTAAAATAAAAATAAGTTATCATTGGGTTAATTTGACTATCTTTCCTTGTTAATGAGGATAACCATTTTTCATGTGGTTAACAATGATTTTTTTCATATTTCTGAATATTGTCTTTTCATGTAATGTGGCTGTTTATCAAATGGAATTTTCACTGTTTTACTTAGCTGAAAAGATCTTTACATATCAAGGATATTAAAAATTTCCTTTATTGTTTCAAATAATTTTTATCAACTGGGATTTTTTAAAATTTAGTTTTGCTAATTCTTGATGTCCAGAAGTTTCGTCTTTTATGTCTTGATTATTATTGACTTTTTTATTATTTCTCCTAACATGTATACTTAAAAGGCTATATACTTTTAATTACAACACCCTTATTTTCTTCAAGTTTCATTATATTTATGATAAACCTTTTAGTTTGCCTATAGTTGATTTTGTTGTTTTTAATTTTTCTATCTCAAGTAATTTTCCTTGCATTATGTACTAGTTGTAATGACAATAATGGTAGTAGGAATAATAGTAGTGGTAGTTAATGTATATTTACTATATGTAAAACACAGTGCTTAGTGAATTGTGTTATTTCATTTATCCAACAATCCTATGAGAAGTTTATTATTACTATTTTTAAAATGAGCAAATTGTGCTTATGGTACTTAGAACCATATCTACAAGAAGCTACTAGGAAAACTCAAATACTACTTCTTTTTATTCTCCTGGTGGCACTGTTTTATATGAGACATTCTGAATACACACATACCAGCAAATAAATACTTATTAGCTATAAAATGAATATTTTTAGAGCACAGATTCCCCAAATTAGTACCAGTCAAGCCACTGGCATGAGGCATATATGCAGATGGATCACAGCAGCCCATCACCAGCTGTGCATGTCAGACACTTAAGCCAAGTTTGACACTTGTGAGACAGATGGTGTAAAAGACTATTATAAATATATATTCTGGATTTTTTTAAGCTGCCATAATACTGTCTATTTTGTCAGTGCAACAATTGGCATATCTTCCTTGTCATTCATCTTGACTTTAAAGAAATATATAGATATTATATATAATCCTACCTTAATTTTCTGGTCACTCTTCAGGGTAGTTTAAAGTCTATCTACTTAAAAGATTAACTATCTGAGTAATTTATATCTATTCTGACAACCTCACCATCAACCCAGCTAGACTATATACTATGGAGGAATTATGGATTCTATTCCACCTCTGAAAGAAGAGAGAGGTGTTATGGTACATTAAAACAACATGAGTTTTGTGTCAGGAAAACTTAAAATCACATCATGGTTCTATCACTACCTAGCTGTGGAAATACAAGCAAATTATTTAAACTCTCAGCACCTCTGCTTCCTTATAAATTCAAAATAAACAATAGTATCTATTTGCAATATTGATGATTGTGAGAGTATTAATTATATCACTAATAATGGGGATAATAATAAAATAGTCAACAAATTTTATACACATACACAACAAAGGTTATGGCCAGCAGTATGCTGATCGCTAGGTTCTATGTTAAGTGCCTCAAATATATTATTTACCTTCATATTATCAACAATTATTGGAAGTGAGTACTCTTAATAACTTTACAGATGAAGAAATTGTGGTTCATAATGTTTTAAAGTCACATTCAAGATTATATGGGTATTTAGTTGAGAAATGAATACAAACCCAGGTCTAAAGAAAAGATCGCTAAATTCTTCAACCTTCCATAGATCCTTTATCTTTTTGCTACATACTCCAAGGACTCAACCTAATTTATTTTGTTCAGTAGCTGCCACCATTCCTTATATCTTTTGGCATTTTTCTTCCATTAACATGTGGTTCAGATTTTTCAGCAAAGCCAATGATGTACCCTGAGGCCCAAGAAGACAAGTAAAAAAATATTTTTCATTGCATAGATTTTATTATATTTCTTCATGAGAAATAGACGTTTAAAAAAGTTGGAAAGAACATACATGGTGTGATTTTAAATTTTCTGGAATCTTAAGTAGGCTTTCCTATAACATTATATGAGGTCTTTATATTTTTCCGTGAGTCTTATTTGTGATTCCAATGGCTCACAAAGTACATGAAAAAAATGGCAACATTTACTTCCAACTTTACCAAAAAGAAATAACCATCTTGATTATGTATAAACTGGTAGAATTATTGAAAAAAGTAAATTATAGAAAATTATTTTCACATGGAAAATTGTACAATGAGAAAGGAGCTTTAAAAAGTGAATTAAAGTATTATGGACAATTATGTGTTAATAAATAAGTATTTTTTCAATGCATTTAATTTATTCTTTGTTGTGGAATGTAGGGCTACTTTGGCAAAATCTCAATGCTGTATGCACAGAATTATGCCCCTAAAAGCTGGCAGTCCTCCGGATCATGTGTTCTTAATATCTCTACTTAGAAAAATGAAACTATAAGGATATGGAAAACTTTTAGAATAACCTCTGTCCAGGAAACACGTATTAAATTTCCTAGATTAAGGACTATCCAGTTCACAAAAATATGGTGAACTCATTGTTGAATGTGTACATTTTATGTGTGTGTATCCCTACTTAGAAAAATGAATCTATAAGGATATGGAAAACTTTTAGAATAACCTCTGTCCAGGAACACATATTAAGTTTCCTAGGTTAAGAACTATCCAATTCACAAAAATATGGTGAACTCATTGTTGAATGTGTATATTTTATGTGTGTGTATGTTAAGGGAGATTCTCTAATCAACACTAGTTGCAATTTCTCATGTTTACAGATGTCATGAGCTCTTAGTTTTAAACTTTAGCCTGATCTATCAACCACAAAACCTAATTGGAAAACCATAAAATTTATGAACTGATGATTCTATCCCTCATTAGAAGTTACTCCTTTTAAAGTTTTATCGTTCATTTTATAGTTTTATGATGTCAGGTTACCATACATGTTCTAATAGAATTCACATTTTTGCACTATAGCCATTATTCTCCAAATTTTCAGTAACTTTCTCACATGGAATAAAATCTTTGTGGTCAAATATCAAGGATTCTTTTCCTTTAAAAATAGGCAGACAAAGGTTATATTAGTGAGTCCTTGAAATGACCCTATCTGTGAGTCTATTGCAACATTTTATTATTATATGGAGTTTATTTGCTCACAAATTCATGGTTGTAATTTGACATATATTATATTCTTTTCAGTACAAATTATTGAGATTGCTGCCTATGTCACTGGAGCTGTTGATGTAACACAATGTGAAATTGAGAACTGTTATTATTCTTTAAATTCAAGTTGGATCAGCAATTTGTGTTATTATGATTTCTTCTAGGCTCAAAGTTCTATACCTCTATTTCATCTAGTCAGACACTAAAATTAATTTTTTACTACTAAGTTTTTCTGATGATGAATATAATATACATTGCATTCTGATGTAATGTCTGTATATATGCCATAAATATGTGTATATATATATATATTTCTAGATCTAGAAGATTATTTCTAATCTTCATAAAAGGTATTTTACATCCATTTGTACTGCATCTATGTGGTCTAATTTCTAGTTTTTCACATTTAAATTAATCTAGCAAACTTTAGTTTCTCTGTATTAGTTATCTAATGCTAAATAATAAATTACCTTTAAATCTAAGCAAATTAAAACAACAGAGATTTATTATTTTTCAGTGTTACAGGTCAGTAACCAGGGATTGATGGAGCTGGATGTCTCTGACACATGGTGTCTCATGAGGTTGTGGTAAAACTGTCAGCCAGGGCTGTTTTCTCATTTGAAGGCTCAATTGGTGTGGATAATTTTCCAACCTCACTCATGTGGCAGTTTTCAAGTCTCAGTGCTTTTCTTGCTATTTCTCAGAGACTTTCAGGTCCTTACACATGGGTCTCTCTGAAGTCTGCCTGTCATGACATGTCAGTTGGCTTCCCAATAGATCCAGTCAAATGTGAGTGAACCCAAAATTGAAGCTGTGTTGTCTGTATAAGCTAGTCTCAGAAGTGACATAGCATCCTTCTGCTTCATTCTGTTCATTAGAAATGAGTTACTAAATTCAGCCCACATTCAAGAAGAATAAAATTAATGATCATCTTTTGAAGGGAGACACTTTAAAGTGTGTGGACTTATTATTATTATTATCATCATTATTATTATGAGAGAGAAGGAGTTCAAGTGAGGAGGGGCAGAGGGAGAGAGAAAATCTTAAGCAGGCTCCACTCCCAGCATGGAGCCCAATTTGGGGCTTGATCTTGCCACCTTGAGATCATGACCTGAGCCAAAATCAACAGTCAGACACTTAACTGATTAAGCCACACAGGTGCCCCGTATGTATATTTTTAAATCACTGCACCCATTTTATGTGTTATAGTCATAGAAGTCATCCTTAAATGCCATTGTTTTGAGCATTCCATGGTATCTTATTTTCTTAGTCTATCAGGTAATGCCTGATTCAGTGTATGCCTGGAAAGCTGTACATCATCGAAACCAAAGAAGGAAAATAACTTTAATCCTGAATTTCTGATGCAATCAGATGTGTGTATATAGAAGATCAACCTCCTACATTATTCAAATACCATATCATGGCAGGAAACCGGAGAGAGCTCATAGACATTCCTCTTCAGGGAGAGTTCTCCTTTTCACACTGTGTATTAATGACAACTTGTATACATTTGCAAGTATCTTATCTGTTAATCATTGTTCTGAACACTTTCATTACTCTTCATACCAGATGCTCAGCACTTTCGGTGCTTTATTTCACTTTATTCTCAAATCAGCACTATGTAGTCACAAGTATATTTCTTATTTTATAGATAAAGAAACCTAGATTTAAAAGAGTTCAGTAAATTGCTATAAGTCTTAGGTAATAAGGAGAGGTACAGGATTAAAATACAGTCATCTCTTAACCAATAAGCCTTTTCTTTTTGAATGCTACCAAAGTGATGTGCCCATGATTTGACACATCTCCATATCACATCAGTAGAAGAATTTTCTTTTACCACCACTAGAGAATGGCTTCTTTACTAACTTGTATAAATCACAGATAGTCTTTATAAGTTGTCCTATAGTCCAAACATGCACATAAACTGAGTTAAGCACTTTTTAATCCATAATGTTAAGCAAAATGATTTTTGAAGGGTATTTATTGTATTCAGGGACTAAAAGGAAAACAGAAATGATTAAGTAGATCTGGCAACAAGGAAAGAGAATGAAACAGGTAATTTGAAGGGCAGAAAGAGGATATTTTTTCAAGGCTGTTGACCATATGAAGATAAGATTGTTCGTTCTATGGAACCTTTTTCTTAACATGGCGTTGGAAATTAGGCCACCTTTATAGGCAGATTCAGGATACAAACATCAAATGAATGTGACAAACATTTAAATAGGAAAATCTTTCTTGAGTCCTTCCTTATTTACATGAGTACTCATTTCATATCAGCTTTGCACTCTTTGATCTTGGAAATACTTATTCATGTCTTGTAAGCTGAGTCGGAGACATAGTAAGCAGCTTGCTCAAAGGTTACTTAGCTAAGAAGTAGCAGTTCAGAAATAAAATCTATGTTTGTCTAACTTCAAAGTCTATGTTGTTTCATTAAATCACACTGTCTTCCTAAAAATAAGATTAAAAGATTGTTGTAGTCTCTCTGAAGAAGCATGATGGCCCCTGCTTCTGCCCCCAAACTGATCTGATGTCAAGGCTAAAGATGCCACTCACACACATGCCAAAAGGATCTGAAAGGTTTATTGCCTATGTAATGAGGCATTGGTGGAAAAGCAGGGCTGGTCCTCAAAGCTAGTCTGAGCATGGCTTGAAATAGCAGGAGAAAGAGACTGGCTTGGAGTTTATGTGGTGTTTAGCAAGTGAGAATGCAGTGAGAGTTACCACTCTGGCATGGGCCTGTGTGACTTTAAACTGCCACAGGCACTAAAGGAGGGAGCACTCAAAGTTTCTTATCAACTTGCCAAAATATTTAGCAGAAGGGGAAGAGGACAGAGTGAAGCTTCAAAGATGGCAGCCCTGAAACATAAAAAAATGGAATCAGCCTCTTTCATTACTCTTCATACCAGATGCTCAGTTGATGACAAAACTGTACTATATTTTATCCAGTTGAGTAAGAACTTGTTTAAATAAGCCACTATTGTGTTTAGGAGGCTTGCAGCCAGATGTCAGTAAGGCAAATGAAAGTTCTTCTATTGAATGCCTTGTTCAAGAGCCCAACATTGCGTATTTGGGGAAATAAATTGAGTCACTTCTGATAATGTGGAACTGATGTAGAACTCCACAGAGAATAAGAAGTGTCTTGATGGGGACTTGTAGGGTGACTCGAATATGTACAGAGATATATGTGAACTTGATTTGGATTTTGAATATCTATAAAGCAAGAAATTGCCAGAATTCTTTACCCAAAGTGGGCAACCTCAGACAAGGAATTGTTCTTATTACTGCCATGGGCCAGGCCAGACAGCAAAGCAAGATCATTGGCAATGGCTCAAGAATCAGTAAAAATGTGCAGATGAAGCTGATTGCTGGCCAGGGCATCAGTGCTAAGATGATTACTTGAAATCTGGCCAGCTACTGACCTTTGTGTTTATCCTTTATTGGGATTATCCCAGTTAAGGAATAAGAAGCAGAAGCTCTCCAGTGAGCATAGTAGTGATTCCATTAATAAAACATATAAGCTGTCATTGCTGCTTGCTCAGTTTACCCCAAGGGACTTTCCAGATAGTCAAGGGGTTAAAAGGAGTGGTGGACTCTTCTGGCACAATATAGGACTGGAATGAGTGGGAACACAACATTAAGGTTATAGTTATCCACTGTGAGTCTCTTTATTTCCAACTTAAAAAACAGACCAAATTGGTCTCTTAAATGGAGAATCCATGAGGATAATCCTTTTCTAAATAGGTCTTGTGTAATGGGTTTCAATCCTGGAAAATCCTATTTTATTTTACATGGAGCTTATTAACTTTTAATGGGGGGGCGGGGAGGGAGAGGTCCAAGAGAGTCTGATGGTGTCAAGCCAATTGGTAAGTGCCAAAAATTAATTTTAATGTATTACTCATTGCATCACATTGTCCATGTTCACTACCCAATGTTTTAGGACTATGTGTGCTGGGATCATAGGAATTTAGATAGGGCAATAGTTACAATGGCTAAGGTGAGGCACACTTGTTTGTCCTCCCTTTCATATTTATATTCCCCTAAGATTATAAGGAGTACTTTGTTGAAATTTAGTGGAATTGCTCATATAACTGTAACTTGTATCCTACTAATGATTAAGGCCATGAAGGCTTTCTAATTGGTGCATTTTATCAGACGTTAAGATTAATTCAGGATATATTTTGTAGATGTGTACAAGCCAATCATAACCATTTCATCTTTTTGTTATATAAATTCTTTTAGTAAATTTTGGATTTCTAATTCAGTTAAATTGTGGACCTCTGTTTCAGCTTTTTGTTTTATTTTTAATTTCCTCCTTCACCTATATGCAAGTTTCTGAGGGACTTTTGTTTTGTTTTGTTATTTGGTCTCATCTCCCTTGACATCTCTCTCTCTCTCTCATTATCTCTCTCTCTCTCTCTCTCTCTCTGTGTGTGTGTGTGTGTGTGTGTGTGTGTGTGTAGGTTACTGGATGGACTATGAGACGATTTCTCTACCTTGCAATTATTTATAAATTCCTTCCTCCATATAGCTTCAAATCAGTATTACCAGGGGTAAAGGTTTCCCCCAGGGATATGTTAAACTCATTGGTTGTGCCACAGAGTTGCTATGTGTTTACCCTATAACCCTAAGGATAAGGGTGTTTTCTGGAGATAGCAGCAAAATGCAAAAGCAGCAGTAAAGGCATTTTGTAGAGTCCTAATAAGACATCTACCCTTTGGAGTGTGGACCTTAGTAATTCAAATCTTCAAATAATGACTGCTCTTTACATAGTGCTCTTCTCCCTCCATATGAATGACTGTGCCGTGGGTCACTTATTGGAGAGGGTACTGTATAAACAGGGACCAATGTCTGGTGAGGCACATAACCAACGGTCACAGGATAAGGTTCTTTTCCTATAGTCTAGGGTTAGTCACAATTTATATTGAAATCTGGACACATTGGGCAGCCCCGGTGGCTCAGCGGTTTAGTGCTGCCTTCAGCCCAGGGCATGATCCTGGAGACCTGGGATCAAGTCCCACATCAGGCTCCCTGCATGGAGCCTACTTCTCCCTCTGCCTCTCTCTCTCTCTCTCTCTCTCTCTCTCTATCTTTCATGAATAAATAAAAATCTAAAACAACAACAAAAAAGAAATCTGGACACATGAATCAATCTAAGACACATGGATATGCCTGGGAATGGGTATATGATCCAGAGGCACAATAAGAAGCATCCAATTTCAAACTCCTGTCCCTAAATGTTAGTTATCAAAATGTCCAACTTAGGTAGAATTCAGTAAATGCAGCACAAAGCAGCACAGTTCAAACGGTTTGCTTGTCAGCCGGTAGCAGAGCCAGTTAGCAAGCCAAAACAAGAAAAGAAATACTGCTGGTAGTGGTTGCTATTGTCCAGACAATCCTGTTCACAATGTCAACAGTTGTGGCCACTCTTAAGATTCAAAATTTGGTTCAACTGTCAAAATGGATGGAAACACACACACACACACACACACACGCACACACACACACGTCTCATTACTTACATAATTAGTATTTCTAGGAAGAGCGGGGCAGGCCTCCAAAGCTGATCCCAAATGGCTTAAGAAGATAGGGAAATGTGACAAGCTTGGGATTTTCATGATGTTTGAGGTGTGGGGCAAGGTTTGAGGGCTCCTGTGTCATTAGACACTTGTGTGGGTTGAAACTCTTATTGTCATTAAAGAAGAGAACACCTGGGCTTTCTTAAAGGTTTGGCAAGATACAGAACAGAAGGAGAAGAGAAGAGAAAGGCTTATCTGGTGCTGACAACCAAATACCAAATAATGCAATTGGATTGCAAAGATAAAGACATTTCATCATTTTACCTAGAGTTAGAGTATTGTGGTCAATACCGACCTATAAACATGAGTAACTGTAAGCTCACAGGAGCGAGGAACAATATAAGCTGTATAAAAGGATCCAAGAGAACTTATTAATTTGGATAACACTGCTAAATAACCAGTTAGAGGGATCCCTGGGTGGCGCAGCGGTTTAGCGCCTGCCTTTGACCCAGGGCGCGATCCTGGAGACCCGGGATCGAATCCCACATCAGGCTCCCGGTGCATGGAGCCTGCTTCTCTCTCTGCCTGTGTCTCTGCCTCTCTCTCTCTGTGTCTATCATGAATAAATAAATAAAATCTTTAAAAAAAAAAAAATAACCAGTTAGATCTTTGTGGGATATCATTTGTCAAGATGACAGATTCTTCTCTATCAAGTATGCCTGTTTCGATGCTTAACTACTTCATGAGTTGGATCCTCTTTTCTCCCCTCTAGAACCTGTGTTGCCTTGTTTTGACCAATAGAATGTGGAAGAAGTGACACTGTTGTTACTCCCAAGATTAGATATTGCACTCTTGGAACTCAAAATCATCATTTTGTATGGAAGTCTACTCTATGGCAGGATAAGAGGGCTGGCCTATGAAGGAAAACAAAGATTCCCAAGATGACAGCCAGTATCAACTGCTCAACACACAGGGCTTCCAGTCACAGTCTAGCCATCAGATGATTACAGCCACATGAGTGACTCTAAACAAGACCAAAGGAAGAAATTTCCAGACAGACAACCCAAGGGAGTTATGAGAAGTAATAAATAGTACTTGCTTTAAGCCACTAAGTTTAGATGGGTTTTGATGCTTAACAATGGCTAATTGATGCATACTGAAAAATAATTCATTTAGAGTGGACTTTTAAATAAACTGATGTTGTTTACAAAGGGAGCCCCATGCAGCTTTCAGCCACACTATATATGATACATTCAGTAACCTGCATGTATAAATGTTCAGGAATTTGGGATAGCACTGTGCTTCAATCATTATTTATATTAAGAATACATGAATTCTTTATAAATCTATTTTGTATAGATTTCAATTCAATTCAGTTTATTAAACTTTTAGGTTATACCAAGCCCATGTTAGTGGATATAAAATGATTAAATTCATGCTATTAAGAAACAGATGTATTTTCTTTAAAATAATCTGGAGCCTACTAAAGAGGAAAATTTGAAAGGAGAAGATAAGCAGAAGACAAACTATATTTCTCTGCCTCCCAGCTCTAGGACAACTAATTGTAGAGAAGAAATCCTATATGTCCATGTATTAAAGGAGTTCTGGGTACATTCTGTTTGCAGCATCCTTCCCCCTCCTTCCCCTTCCTTTCCTTCATCTAATCACCTTCTTTCTCCATGCAGCTTTATGCTACATTGTCCAATCAGGTTCTCCTTAAGAGAAGTAGGAGGAGACAAAGCTCAGAGAATTCATTCCAACTTCAGCACTGGCCTAATTCTAGGGTTAAAATGTAAGCTAGAACAGTGTTAGAGCTTTCTCTGGGCATCTATAGTACCGTTGCTTCCCGTGGCCAACTGGCCTAGTGCTTCTCATGGCTTCTCAGTATTGCTATTCCCTGGGAGCATTAACCATCCCTGAGTGTTCCCTCAATTCTCTTCTATAAAGGGTCCTTTCATTAAAGACAGTTCCTCGGTTAAATCCACTGAGTCTACCATGTTTTTTCTGGTGGAGACCTTGGTTGTTACATTACCCAGGAAATACTTTCAAGTGAAAAAGTTTGTTGAAAAGCAATGTAATAAAAACAAACAGACAAAAAATTACTTACAATAATTACTACCCTTGACCCCGCAATCCTTGGCATTTTGTGCAGGACCTACAGGAAATCTTCTACCTTTGCGATAAGCTAAGAGAGAACTAAATTGCTCTAAGGAAGGAAAGAGGTGCCAGGTAACGTGGTTACTTATGAACAGAGGCAAAGGTAGGTTAGCTAAAACCTGGGGCCTGCCGGGCCTGGAGGAGGCAGCAAGCAAGAGAAGACAAGCAGCCATTGAAGGAAGATTGGTACTTCGGGGATACTTTAATTTCTCTAAGAAATGTCTAGGAATATTTTGCATTATTTTTTCAGTGTTTCTCTCAAATCTAATTCTCCAGTGTGAAAAAAATGCTAGAATAGGTGTCAAACCGAGTGAAGTTCAGATCAGGGTGTTACTGTTAAGAGTCAACTTACAATAAAATGTACACAATGATCTTGTTAGTATAAAGATAATAGAATCTATGCCAGTAGATGTATAGAAAAAGAAAAATAAAGAGAGCCATCCATGTTGTACCTTGATAGTAGATTTCTTTTGGGGATGATATGAAAGTAGAATTGTGAGGGACTGTACATCTCTGTCTATCATCTATCTATCTATCTATCTATCTATCATCTATCTACCTATCTATCATCTATCTATCTATATCTATCGATCTATCATATATCTATCATCAATTAGATGATAGATTTCTTTCTGCAGCATCTGAATTTTGTAAGTGTGGGTAAAATTTCTAATCAGAAAATTAAACAGCAAAGATAATACATGCTAAATATTAAAGGTAACTTTCTGGTTGTGTAGGGAAGGATTAGAGCATCTCGGAAATTCAGTGAGACTCCTGGCTTGAAGGCTGAGACAGATGGTATCTAGACTGTCAGGTAAAATGTCCTGAACATTGTGTCTAGCACAGGTATTATGTCACCAGACTTAATCCTCAAAACAAATCTACCTGACAGGTAATATTATCTCCTTATTATTGATGGGGAACATGACACTCAGACAGGCTGAGCAACTTGCTGAAGTTCACATGGCCTGTAAGTGTCAGAACTGGGATTCGGACCTGATGCCAACTCCCTCCAAACCCTGACATTTATAGCTTCACTCTAGGCTTCCCAATGAAATTTATGAATATTTAACGGTGGGGGCAGACATATCATAATGGTTGTAGATTACTTTTAATTGCGGAGATCAATGTTAAAAGAGTAAGTACATCTGCTGTAAACCTTACTTGATCATGTTAATTTACAGTGTTGCTTATTCTACCTAAAACTTCTTGAAATAATATGAGTTGCTTCATCCTTTTACACATATATTTCCCCTTTCTTTCCTCTTCCATTAAAGATTAGCAAATAAACTAAGCTTACATATATTAGACTATGTAACAACTAAATGAATTTATTTGTAAGTTTCCTACAACTTTTTTTTCAACAGTTTGTTAAAATTAATAAACCAGATATTGTCAGATAATCCTTTTCTGCACCATTTCTTTTTTCTGCATCAACTCATCCAATACAAAGAAGTCTGCATGCAATGCTTTCCCTTAAAGTCTAGATGGCAGCAGAAGTACAATTATTATAAATATTTAGCACAGCATATTTACAAATGGCTTATGAAAAACATAAAATTTTAAAAAGTCTTGAAATCTGATAAATTACATAAGTTTAGAATTGGTTGGTGATTTATTTGTGTATTAGAGTATGCTTGGTAATTACTTTATATCATTTAGAGTACAATGATCTTAACATAGTTTTAATTTCAAGGATTCACTCGATATAAATAAGAGTTAATGATATTTAATACACATTACATTTACTAAACCCAGTTTTTCACTTTCCCCAATTTCTAGATTTGTGAATACCTTTAAACCCTTATAGGAAAAAAAAAGAGATAAATAGGGTGAGGTTGAGTGAGAAAACGTTTTGAGACCATGTGAATTAAGAAATGCTAACATTAATTCTGCCTCTCTGGTTCCTTAGAGTAACCTGCAATTATGTGTTGGAGATTAAAAGCATCAACTCTAGCAGATGAACATCTTTAAAAGGTATTGTAAGATAGCTACTCACTAATTATTCATTGATTGTACCATCTATTTGAGGCACTATCAGATTTAATATAAAGGAATAGGAAAAAAGCGACAGTGTATTACCATAAAGTACATATTCCAATCAGGTAACATTGACTTTTTGATCTGGTCTTGCTAAGAGTAGACTGTTTCCTTCACATTCACTAAACTGTGGCCTCAGTGCCCTGGCAGGAGCAGCTGGCAGGCTCAAATGAGGTCACTGAGGATGCCAATAAGGGGGCTATGTACAAGGTGTGGGCGGGTAGAGGGAAGTGCCAGAGCAGGGAGCTACAGACAGAGTCTTACCAGCCTTAGACTTTGGACAAGTGAAGGGAGGTTAATTAGAAACCTAAGCCAGTAAGCTGAAGCTATGAGGGTTGCTGAATAGGAGTTGCAGTTTTTAATGAGGGCCAGGTACCTGAAGACACCCAGCCTGAAGAAGCCAGGAGGATAATTGTTGTATCTTACTCTCCTCCTGGTCACAGTTCCTCTGCCGATGCTTCCTTTTTACTGAAACCCAGCTTGAAGACACTGGGTAAGAGAAGCCTTGATCAGGGTTCATGAAGATCAGCTTCTGCGGAGCAAGAGAAGCAGAGACTACATTTGGAGGGGTAAGTAGAAAATACCCTGCATAATCACTGCATTAGTCTGCTAAGGTTGTCATAACAGAATACTACAGTCTGGATGAGGTAAACAGCACAAAAGTATTTTTTTTCCCCCAATTCCAGAGGCTGGAAGTTCCAAGCTCAAGGTGTCAGTGTGTGTGGTTTCTCCTGAAGTCTCATCTCTTGGCTTGCAGATAGCTGACTTCTGGGTTCCTAAGTGGTGATCTTTCTGTCCATGTCTAATCACCTCCTCTTGTAAGGAGACCAGTCAAATTGGATTAAAGCTCACTCTGATGACCTCATTTAATTAACTCTATAAATATTTTATATCCAAAAGCATTCACATTCTGTGGTCCTGGGGGTTAGGACATCAACAGGAGAATTCAGGGGATACAATTCACCCATAATAGCCACCAACTCTATTATCCCAGGAAATAAAGGGAAAATGTGGGGATCCCTGGGTGGCTCAGCGGTTTAGCGCCTGCCTTTGGCCCAGAACGTGGTCCTGGAGTCCCTGGATCGGGTCCCATGTCGGGCTCCCTGCGTGGAGCTTGCTTCTCCCTCTGCCTGTGTCTCTGCCTCTCTCTCTCTCTGTCTCTCATAAATAAATAAATAAATAAATAAATAAATAAATAAATAAATAAAATCTTAAAAAAATAAAAAATAAATAAAGGGAAAATATGTGGTGATTGTGGTGCTGAAGAGACAATATGGTAGCGGTAATAATAATTTAGAAACCAAGATAATAATAAGATCATGACTAAGCCTCACAACCTTGAAAGTCCTTGATTTTTACTTTTAAAATGTTGTAATTTGCTTATGATATCCCTGTTACAGTAAACATTATCTAAAAACATTAATATGCGGAAAAGTGACTCACTCGAAAATTAATATACCACACAGAAAACCACTTAATTCTTTGATTTCAGTAAATCAATGATATGTTCAAATGTGCTTCCAAATAACCATAGCTCCTGGCTGGAGTGGAATGCTCTATGCCTCAATTTAAAAATTCTTTTGACCACATGTGCCCGAGAATGTGCTCAAACAAAACTGTAAAAGAGGCCAGGATTCAACTTCCTACCAACATCAGTGTCCTTCCTCCTCCCATCTTTGAAACTTGTTAGGAAAAGATTTGATAAATAGAACTTATACTTAGTGAAATGGTACAGCTTAATGGGTAATCTCATTTGCATTTCAATAGGAGACAAAGCTTTAAAGAAGAATTTCTCGAACTCCATTTTCAGAATACCAGTCTTCTAAGAGATATTAATCTGTAGTCCTTTAAAAAGATGGTTCTGTATAAATTAAATAGAGTTAAAATAATAAACTATAGAAAACTGAACAAAATACATATTTATTTTAGAGCTCAAAGCATGTTCAATATTTAAGGTTCTAATGATACAAAAATTTTCTTAACCTCGCCTTAAAGGATATAATCAAATAAAATTGAGGAACATCAGCCATTAGTATGCAAGGGAAGAGAAAACAGGCTCTTTCTAGTCCTGAAATTGGACTGGAACCTTCAATCACAGTTTTATCACCCCAGGCAAAGCCATAAAAGTTGGTGAACATGCACCTGATTCAGATGAATAGGACCTTTATCCTATGCTAACTAAAGAGGGTAGGGAAAAGGTGTACTTGACCTCAGGGAACACTTCCATACTGGGAATTCAGCAACAACAAAACCTTTGATAAAAGACTAACTTCCTGCGGAGAGAACGGTTGGAATTTAAGAGGATCTTTGTTTAATCAAGGAATGTGACTTGACAATGAAATTCATTCTTTCTAGGAATGCATTTCAAATCTCACAGGTTGAAAATTTTCTTAGGTCCCTTTCTGTCACATGGCAACCTAGCAGACTTTTAGAAAATTCTAGTGCACTTAATATTGTCAACTTAATGCACCTAACTCAAAGCATAAGAGTAAATGAAGATTATACTAAGTCAGCTCTGAAAAATAGTGGTGTCAGTTTTCTCATTAAATTAACTGTATCAGTCTAATCTTATAGGACAATAATGTGACCACTATGTCAAAGGAGGATGTTGAAAAAACGGAAGGCCGTGCAGGCACTCTCATTCTAGTAAGTTATGGCTTTTATTATTCCAATTTCACCACATACACACACACTCACACACACTCACTCTTACTAACGCATACTCACACATTCACACACCAAGCCACGTGTACTGCAATCTTTGAATTCACATGCAGTTCTCATGGCTCACAGTTCCTCATGCTTAGAGTCAGTGATGATACCACACTTTTGTCCACAATGAACATGAGCTCTTACTTTCAAGCAGGGTAATATTCTGAACCTTATGTTAGCCTCTTCGGGGACTGAAAGAACAGGCAGCAAAGAGGTCTAGTCATTACTCCTTCCCCTTCTTTGAGGTCATCTCATGGGGCAGGTCCCCGCTAATCTATAGTATCCGTGTTAACAGACAATATGTGCAGACATATATCTCTGGAAGTTTCCTTTTTTTTTTTTTTTAATTTTTATTTATTTATGATAGGCACACAGTGAGAGAGAGAGAGGCAGAGACACAGGCAGAGGGAGAAGCAGGCTCCATGCACCGGGAGCCTGACGTGGGATTTGATCCTGTGTCTCCAGGATCGCGCCCTGGGCCAAAGGCAGGCGCTAAACCGCTGTGCCACCCAGGGATCCCTCTCTGGAAGTTTCCAAACATCACATATTCCCTTTAATGCAAAAGTGAAATTTATCCTCCTGAGAAAGTTGCTTAGAAATTTTGTTGTAAAAAAAAAAAAAAAAAAAGAAATTTAGTTGAGAACAACAATTAATAATCACACTTTGTTATATTTTTATAAACAAAGATATTTCTATAAATAATATATTTTTTCTTATAGTTTGCAATAAAAAAGAAAAATCTTAACATACTACGAATGTTTGGGAGCATTAGGTCTACAAACGAGAATGTGGCCAAACATCTCCTGAAATGAACTCATTTTTTATAATATATATATAATATATAATATAATATATAAATAATATATATATACATATATGTGTGTGTATATATATATATATATATATAGAGAGAGAGAGAGAGAGAGGGAGAAAGAGAGGTCAGTGAATATAATCTTGAACAAATACCTAGAGATACGGACCACTGCCAGTACACAGATATCACTCCTCATATTTTGGTAAGAAATTGAGAAGGGCAAAGCTTTAAAATTCATGTTCATATTGCTGATGTTTCAAGTAGTCATGAGACATAATCCAGAACGTAGGGTTTCAATTTCTCAACTTCTGGTCTTTCACCAGAGGGGAGCCCCTAGGAGAAGGCAAGTGTACTGGGGTTCTGACATGATTAGGAAGCTCTGCACGTCAGAACACATGGTGGCATATTTCCACTGGCCAAATAAAGGTATGCTGAGACATTAAAAGAAAGAAAAGACTATGCTTGAACTGTACAAGGCAGAAGAACCATATACACAATGAGTATGGCTTTGATTATTTCTCCATGTCCATGTAAGGATTTATAATACATAATCCAGCTTTAATTTTTTGATAATATTTCTATGATCCATTACTTTTGCTTCACACAAAACAGCTTTCTCTTGAGAAAATTATGAATGCCTCAAGAAGAGGAATTCTTGATGTTTGCTTTTGACAAAAGACATTTCCCAACACACATTATTTGTTGTGTGTCCAGCACCTCCTAACCTGCAGGCCTGTGTTTCTGTGAAGCTACAATCCATCAGGCTGCAGCTAGCATCAGATTACTCCTACAGGAAAGCACTTGCGACTTTATGTACGTAACTGAAACAAGCCGGTCCATTGTACACCGGTGTAGAATGGAATATTGGAATGCTGTTCTGGTAGATGTTGCCCTTGTAAGCACTAGACACTGTGGTGTGCTGAACACGATGGTCTCCATTTAACTGTGGATACCTGAAGAGCTTTTTCATGTCACATACAGGCAATACAGATTGGAAGTACTTGATGCCTGTTGTAGCTTTGGGAGGGTGGATAGAAATCTATTATTAATCTCATTACCTAGCATCAAAGAGTTCTAGACTACTGCAGTTGACTAATTAATATACTGCTGAGAAAGTAATTGCAATGTAGCAAGCACAACTACATGATAATATTCATCTTTCATGCTGACAAGGAGAATCTGCAAAACTATCTTTTTCTGTAAAATAGGATTAATATGTTTTGCTTCCCAGATATATATATATAAGCAATAAGTATGTTTTAAGCAAAAGTGAATGTGTGTGCTCTCTAAAGGTATAAAGTCAAAATATTGGCATCTCAACTAAGATAATTTATTTTGCATCTATTTTGGTAGGTTGGAATCGCTTCTCTGTGGAACAAAAAGGTCTAGAGGGGGGAGGACAAAGAGACAAGAGGTCTAGGCTCCTGCCCCTCCACCCCACCCCCGCTCCCCACCAACTCCCCCTTCTTCTACTGAAGCATCTCAGTAGTTGCTGGATTTACATCCTAGATTTCCAGTTGCACTGATACTTGGGTTTTTGGTTTTTTTTTTTTTTTTTTTTTTTTGCTCCCTAAGAAATCTGATGAGAGCAGCGGCCTCTTAGATAAGGGCAGCCACTCTGGAGACAGGTTTCCTGCATGCAAATCTCTGTCACTTTGCAGCTGTCAGTAACCCCTTTCTCCATTAAATTTCCTCAACTCTAAATTGGCTCTTTCACAGGGTTTTCGAGTGGATTAAATATGTCACTACATGTAAAGTACTAAGGGCAGCACGATTAGTGCTGTATAAATATTATCTTTCATTTAGACGTGAGATAGACCAATGGAGTTCATAAACAGAGGACTCCAGAGCTGGAAAAGAACTTACCTACACTGAGATCTAAGAGCATTACACACGCGTGTATATTTACACGGCTAAACATAGGGAATGTCAGAAGCCAGACCCACAATGTATTTTATAGTCATTCATGTGGATAAAAGTACTCCTAGTTACGAAGAAGTTAAAACATATTTAGTCTAAACGTGGGAATGCTGATAGTCTGTGTTTTGCAAACTCTACTCCAGATTTTGAAGTAGGAAAGTATTCACTCGTTAATGAGCTTTCTCTCTCTTTTTTAGGAATGAATTTACCTACAGAGGTATACATAGATTTCTGGATGGTGCTAGATGGATGGAGCACTGCTCTGCCACAGGCCAGTCATGTCTGATCGCCCATCCTCACCAGCTTCAGTCCAGGCCAGGTTCTTGGCCTTGAGTGGGGTTTCATCTGATTCATGCCTGGATTATAGTCACTCACGCACGACACCTAGACCAGTCAGATGTTCAGTAAGTATTTCTTGAATGAAAAAGTGAGAGAAGAATGAAGCTTTCTTTCTGTTGATACCACTTAGAGCCCACTTTATAGGGCCTGTACCTGAGGCAGGAATGCTTCACATGGCTGAACAGTTGGGGGGCGTTGCACAAGGATACCAGGGCCAGGACCCACGTGGGCTTAGCAGTCAGCCCTGCCCAACCACTGTGGAGATGAGTCCACCCTGAGAAAGGGACTTTTTCCTTTCTGCCTGAATAATATGCCATCCAGCTGTGCATCACTGGTTTGCTGATGATGATGAAGGGAGGCTCGTTTTACTCTGCCCACAACAGTGTCTTCCAAGAAGGGGCTGCCCGGCTAGTGTCCCCACTAGTGATCAGATCAGAGCAGGGACACTAGCTGTCCCTGCGGGTCAGAGTCTGGCATGGTTGGCTCAGGCTCCAGGAGCTAGCCTTGGAGCTGGCTTCCAGTTTCCATGTGTAGGTAACCATTACCCATCAGTAGACATTTCTGACTCTGATGTGTCTCTTTGTCAGACTTATGTAGACTTTGGTTGCTTATTAATTCTGTGGTTATCTATTTTTGTACCTCTCCATGGCTCCATCACAACTGAATCTGCCCACTGTACCTTAATTGTCAGCCCCTTCAGCCCACATCTCTTCTCTATTTCCTTACCAAACTTGTTCACAGGATCCCTCGGTTTCTACCCGTACTGCCTCAGACAATCTCATCCTGACATTCTTTTCTCAAATTCTAATCCTCCTTCATTCTGCCTTCTGCTCAACTTCATACTCTACTTCTCTCCTGCCTTTGGGGCTCCACACATTCCGGAACGTTGATCCCTAAAGGAACATTGTCACATGTTTCTTATCTGCATCCCTGCATCTGTTCCTGACCCTCCAGCTATCATTAGAATCTTTAGAAATAAATGAACCCTTCCAATCTATGCCATTCCAAAGCAAACCACGTTCTGATTCCAATACCTGGCTTGAATCTACACAGTTTTGGTTGTACTATGTGTGAGATAATTTTTAAAAAATATATCTTTGTTCACCAAAACCTTAAAAAAAGTCACAACCATATAAAATACCATTTGCCCAGCACACCATGTTTTGAATTTTTTCAGTAATATTATGTTAAGTACCCAGTTAGAAACTTAACTACTAGGAAGGTGTCAACCACATCTTTGCTGCTGATGATAACTATCTTCGTCTTGAGATCTGTTTTAGGGTTCTAAATTTCTATACAGGGCAGAAAGCATCTATGTAAAATATACAATAATCCTTCCTTACTGTTATGACACTGTGCACATGCAAATTATAGAAACAAAAAAGAATAGGCTCTCATCTGTATACTGTACTATTTATATTGTGTATGAATCTTTCCATTAGATCAATTCGTCACCACGAATCTTGAGTCTTTTTATACTATCAAGTGGCCCATACAAGATCATTATGAAAATCACTTTTCTTGGGCTGTGTTTCTAAAGCAAACATTTCATTTCCTTCTTTTGACTTCTAGAACACAGATATTCAATGTGCAGCTTTAACTTTTGTTTAGCTGCATTTTCTTCACGAAAGAATCATAATTAAAGAAAACCATTTAAAAACTTCACAAGCTTTAAAAGGTTCTGAGCAATTAGGCTAGGTAATTAGAAACATGATAAAGGAGAAGCTTGGGAAAAGGATTTAAACCCCTATTGAACATTTATATCAAAAAATGAATAAGGAATAGAGAAAATTAAAAGCATAGTTTATATCTGGTGGGCAAAGGAGAAAGCCAATTACTCTGTAACATGCTTATTTATCTAGATTTAGTTATTCATAATATGTAAAAAAAAAAATCAGATGTGCTGGAAGGGAAAAAACAGAGTTGTTCCTTTTCATCTTGCAGGCAATAAAACATGCCTATACGGGGAAAGGATTTTCTACCTGGCAATATATATATTTTCACTTCTTCAAAATATAAATTAAAAAGATAGCCAATATATGTCTGAAGTTAACCAGGTAACATTATCTACTTTGCAAGTCAGAAGATAAATTTTAGAAAGAGGGCAATAGCTCTACATGCAAAGACTAATCTGGAAGCAGACAGATGGCATTGCAAAAGAAGGCCATCCACACACGTTTCCTTGAATGAACAAGATGTTTTGCTTGTGCCTTGTTTGGTGACTTGAACTACTGCTGCAAAAGGCATGTTCACAAACTTGAGACAAGCAGGAAAACAAATTTAGAAAAATTAGTAAATGTAAAGATCACCGTGAAAGTACTACCTAGGACCTAAAATGAACAAAACAAAACAAACTCTTTCTATTGTGTGAGTTTTTGCAACTAAAATGCTTTTTAAATGAATCTAAAAGATCTATAACAATTTTAGATTTTTAGGATAGTGACATGAGGTATGTATTACAAACAACATATGTTGTTGGGTTGTTGTTTCTTTTCTTTTTTTTTTTTTTTTAAGTATTTTACAGTTTCTTGGCCATATTGTCCTCTAAAAAGATGTGATAAACTACACATGACATAAATTGTGCCATTTTGGTCATTTTTAAGGGTACAATTTGGTGGCATGAAGTACATTCACATTATTATGCAACCATCACCACCATTTATCCTCAGAACTCTTGCATATTCCCCAACTAAAAACTCTGCTTATTGAACAGCAATTTCCCATTACTCCCCTAGCCCACTCCCTTGAAACTCCACCATTCCACTTTCTGTCTCTATGACTTACACTACTTTAGGAACCTCATAAGAAGCTCTTTAGTGACTGGCTATTATGTTTTTTAGGTCTATTCATGATACAGCAGGTATCCCAATTTTCTTTATCCATTCCTGTGTCAAGGGGTACTTGGGTTGCTTCTATCTTTTGGCTATTATGAATAATAATGTTGCTCTGAACAGGAATGTACAAATACCTATTTGAGTCCTGGAACTGGAATTGTTGAATCATATGATAATCTTATGTTTCATTTTTCCAGTATCTGTCACACAATTTTCCAGAGCTGCTGCACCATTTTACATCCAATCAATAGTGCACTAGGGCTACAATTTCTCCATGTCTTCACTAACACTTGTTATTTTATTTTTTGTTGTGTTTAATTAATGGCCATTCTAGTGGATGTGAAGAGGTATTTTATTGTGGTTGTATTTCTTTTTATAGGATTTTCACCCAGTAGCAACCAACTGACAAGAACTGACCAAAACCAAGCTTATGACATTTTCTTCATCCTTTCTCACCCTAACTTTTAGGTTTACAGACATTTCTTTCTATAGTTAGAATTCCAGAGATCTATATGATTATAAATTGAGGTCAAGATTCCATTTAGTAGGTAACAAAACAAACTCAGTTTGTGGAAATTAAACACAGTCAACATGTGTAGGTCTGATTTCAAAGGTATTCTATTATTATCTATCATAGGCATTGTGGAAATTAATTTTGAAAATACACAAATTTCTAACATAAGATTCTTCCTTGATAGGGGTCCTCTTAAATAAAATATCATAATTTTGACAGTTAATTATGAACTAGAAATATGCAGATTAAAATGACTTTGGACATCAGGAAAGCATTTGGTATATTTTATCTGAAAGGAGCTCTGCATGAGTCCGTCTGTTTCATGAACAAATTAGTCAAAAGATAAATGACTTAATTTTGCTCCTTTCCTGCCTCAGGCTTTTTAAAATATCTCAGGTGGTCTAATGGAATTGGGCAACAACATGGAATTTAATAGAATATTATTTGCCTGGTTACCATTCTTACTGTTATTGACATATAATTGAAAAATACAAAGTAAGAATTTTCTCCAATTGTGTCAAAAATTACATTTCCTTTTTTTGTTTCCTCATGAAATCCAAAGTCATAATAACCTCCATTTTGTAATTGCAGGTTAAATTGAAACTGATGAATTTATTAATGTTGATTACTTAATAAGTAACCAAATTGTTTTTCTATTTTATTTGTATTTTAAATCTTTGGAATGACAATTTTCAAAAATACATTGGCTCAGAGTATTTTACATCTTACTTGAACAATTGCACTACATTGTTTGTGTTCCTTAAAGTTGCATAATTTTAAAATATTTGGACTAAGAGGAAACAAAGAAACTAACCAAACCTGCACATTAATTTTGAAGAAGCAAGAATTGATTCCTAGAAAAATTAGACTTACTCAACATGGACTCCCTGGTTAATTCATATAGGCTTGGATTAAACTTCTGACTGGTCAGGTAGTAATCGGTTTGTTATCCACTTTATATCAACTGTCATGCCACAGCCCCATTGCAAAAACGGCTACATAAGGTAGACGATTAGGTAAATAAATTCAAGTATTGGTTTATTTATTAATACTGAACTGCTTTTGTTGGAAACCTTTCTAAAATGTGTTTGGTTTCTTGTCCTTAATTGATGTACAAAAAAAACAAAAAAGATTGTAACATTCATTCTGTGTGATGATTTCTATATTATGTTGTTTCAGAAAATCGGGTTTTTTACTCAAATCCACATTCCCCATTCTGGTATAGAGGAAGGCTCTGTGACAAATGTTTAGGTGCTGAAAGTTTTTCCCCCCACTCTCTGTGATGAAGATGGCATAAAACTAGACCTCTGAATGAATGAGTTATTCCTTAAATTGTAACTAAGAAAACTTATTGCCTGCTTTTTTTTTAAAACATCAATTATGGACACTGAATCATTATTCATATTTAGCATCCCAAGGAAATGGGTTTAAGACAGAAAAGCCTTCTTCATTTGCTGATTGTTGTTATTACCCTCCTAAACACTGTCCACATCTATCTTACCTTTAAATATGTCAAAACTTCTTAAAATTGGAATTTACTGAACCTAATAAAATGAAATAAACTCATTGAGGATGTTGTGAATAGTATGTAATATTTCATTTTTTTCCCGTGGGCAAATGTCTCTTGCCTTTTTAAAGATTTAATTGAAATAATAATTTTATTCATTTACACACATTTGCTCTTCTCTCCAAAAGGGAGGGAAGGTGGAAGCAGCAATGTAAAGCAGAACAGAACACATAGAATTATTTGCAAGATGGAATTTCAGACATAATCCATCCCTTGTAGATTTTTCTGTCCCTGAGCTTTACCGTTTCATTTCCAAAAACATTCCTATAGAACTTTTATCACCAGAACATATTCTTAAAGCATATGGACACAGATGGTCCTGAAAACGCTGCCTCACCACATGATTCCTGACCTCAGCCACAGGCTTTCCATATGCTTCCTCTGAAGGATGCACCTCTTCCTGGTCTTCTGAAACCTCAGGCGGGTTGGATGCTCCAATATCAGCAGGCTGCGCTGGTCTTCTTCCTCTGCCTGTGGCGGTGCTTCATTAGACTGTGCAATAATCCTTATAATCCACATTCAATTCACAGTCTTTTAGACCCACACAAGTCAATATTTGAGTATGGGGCTTTGGGGAAATACAGTTATAAAACATCAAAAACAATATTTGTCCAATTTTTTCCTTAAAAATGTGACAATTCCAAGCTCAACATAACATATAAGTACAAGCATTATCCAAGAGGGGCAGTGTGGCTTCTGTTATCTGTACTTATGAAGAGTGACAGGCCAGAGTGCTCCAAGTAGCCAAATCCATAGAGTTATGAATCCTAATTCTATGAAAATCATTCACTTAATATTCCACTCTGACCAAGACTCTAGAGCTCACTCTCTTAATCTTCATTGTGGTGGTAATATTAACTGAGAATTCATAAAAACCTAGGGGAAATAAATGATCCTCCAAATGAAAACTATTTAAAGTATGCTCGTATTGTACCATATTTTAAAAAGAGACAACTCCACTATATTTTTATTTAATACTAAAATTGAATACTAAATTTCTCTCAAATTTCAAAATAGTCACATTGACTAATTTAGATTTTATGTGTGCATGAAACACTAAATTAGTTATGGAATTTTAATACTTAAAGGACTTCATTAAGAAAAAAATGTTTTATAAGCCAATGAAATATCTATATTACATATTTATTTTTCTTACTATTAAAAATTATCCACAGTAAGATTGTTTTTATAAATTAAACTATATCATAATTTCCATCAGAATAGAGATAGTATTTGACTTCATATGTAAATACACACAGTATGCCTAAAACTGTGAGGGGCTAGTTCTGTGTGATAGGCATATTCAATTTTTATCAAGCTAGGCCAGGAGGAGCAGTTTTTTTGGGGGGAAGGGTAATTGGCAAAATGAAATGTATTCAGAAATATTCCTGTGGCCAGTTTTTTGATGGACTCCTCTGCTTAAATATGCTAAAAGCATATTACTTAATTTACACATTTATTCATAATGTATTGACCCCTGAATTCCATTCTCAGAGGTCCATGAAGATCCACACAAATTAAGTTAGGAATCCCTGATATAAATTTATTCACTGAATCAAGCCAATCCATAATAAAGATGAATATTGGACCCATGTTGTTTTAACTCCCTGCAGAATTGCCTTTACTTGCTTTTATTTTTTTCTGGCATCAGACAAAATTATAAGTGTTAAAAGTAACTTAATACAAAGCATTGTGTGAGTATTTTAAGGATTTTTTCATTCATTCATTCATTCATTCATTTTTAAAGTATTTATCAAACACTTATTCTATGGTCAACACTGTTTAAAGCCATAGTTATAGAGTGGGAAAAAAAGATTTTAGAAATCTGATCTCCTTCTTCTAGTAGTTGTGAGGCACAGATGATAAATAATAAAAAAATAAGTAAATGGCATAATCTCTTACAGGATGATAAATGTGGAAAAGTAAAAAAAAAAAAAGAGTGAATGAGATTAAGAACAGCTGTAATTTTAGAGTAGGCAGAGAATGTCTCTATGACAGGAGACCTTTGATCACAAATTTAAAGAAGGTGAAGGAGTATACCCTATGGACATCTAGTTGAAGGGCATTCTGAGAAGAGGAACCAGCAGGTACAAATGTCCTGAGGCAGTGGAGTAAGTAGTGTGCTACTTACAAGAAGGTCAGAGTGGCTGACAGAGTTTAAGAGAGGAGAGATTGGAGAGGCTGTCAGAGTGGGTAACTCTGTGTGCTATCTAGTAGAAGTTGGAGGAGTGGGTGGGGAAAGTACATTGAATTCCAGGACTACTACTCACTGTCTATGAGACTTTAGGCAGGTCATTTAACACTCCTAAGCTATCTATTATTTGCATTCCCTATAGTTACGGCCCCTTGGGTTTTGGTATAATGTAGAAAATGAAGATAATATTATACATTTTATTGGTTCATGGAATCCAGTATGCCACAAGAGGCTGTGAGTAATACCTGCCAGTATTAGCAGGTTAGAGTGAGAATTCCAAGGTGGCACCCATTAGTATCAGCCCTAGCAGAGCAGAATGTGATCATGAGAATGAAGCCCAGCAGTTTCCATCCCCACTGAGTGTCTCAGCAGTTTCCTGCCTCTTGGGCAGATGCCCTGGGACTAGTAAATGGGTCTCTTTCACCTATGTTCTAGGCTCTTTTCTAACTGGTATTTTATCTCTGGGTCCTAGGGCAAGTGAGACTGCATACAAGTCCTTTAAGATCAGGTTCTCAAAAAAAAAACAAAAAAACAAAAAAACAAACAAACAAAAAGATCAGGTTCTCCATTCTCTGTAAGTTTACGGTTTTCCTGGATGTAATCCTCATTCGTTTACAAAGCCCAGCTTTTAGGGGGCTCATCTCTCCTGTGCAAGATCCGAGGACTGGAGTACCTGATATGGAGACCTAATTCCTTGGTCCTCAAGGAAAAAAATTCATGTTTTTGAGATCCCTCCCAATTGTGGATTGCTGTTCCTGGAGAGGTGGTTATTCTCTTGGTGACAACTTGCCTTTGCCACTTCTACCCATCTTGATGCTGTCTCTTTGTCCCTTGTTATAGAAGCTCTATTTATCCATTTTTCAAACTGATAGTGTAGGGATGAAAAAAGATATTCCATGAAAAGATATTCTCCATGATAGACTGCACATTAGGCATTCAAACAAAAAACAGTAAACTTAAGAAGATTGAAATCATATCAGGCAACTTTTCTGATCACAATGGTTTAAAACTAGAAATTGATTACAAGAAGAAAACTGGAATAAACACAAACACATGAAAGCTAAGCAACATGCTACCAAACAACCAATGGATAAATGAGGATATTAAAAAGCAAAAAAAAAAAAAAAAAAAAGATCTTGACACAAATGAAAATGGAAAAATGCAAGTTTTCAACATCTACAGGATACAGGAATAGCAGTTCTAAAAGGGAAATTTATAGCTATACAGGCTTTCCTCAACAAAAAAGAAAATTTCAAATTAACAATTTAATATTACACCTGAAGGAACTAAAAAAGAAAAACAAACAAAGCCCATTAGTTAGTATTAGAAAGGAAAAGATAAAGATCACAATAAACAAGAGACAGATAAACAGAAGAAAAGAAAAAAGAAAAGAAAACAAGGAAAGAAGTAAGGAAGGAAAAGAGAAAAAGAAAGAAGAAAGAAGGAAAGAAAGAAAGAAGAAAGAAAGAAAGAAAGAAAGAAGAAAGAAAGAAAAAAGAAGAAAAGAGAAAAGAAAAGAAAAGAAAAAAAAGAAAAGAAAAAAGAAAAGAAAGAAAAGAAAAGAAAAGAAAAGAAAAGAAAAGAAAAGAAAAGAAAAGAAAAACCCAGCAGTGTCTCCTGGAAAAGAAAGAAGAAAGAGGAAAAAGAATCAATGAAACTAAGAGCTGATTCTTTGAAAAGATAAACAAAATTGACAGACCTTTAGCCAGATTTATCAGGAAAAGAAGAGAGAGGGCTCAAATAAATAAAATCAGTAATAAAAGAGAAATTACAACCAATACCACAAGAAAAATAAAAAAAGATCAGAAGAGACTGCTATAAATAATTATACACCAACAAATCAGAGAAATTAGAAGAAATGGATAAATTCCTAGAAACGTAATCTTCCAAGACTGAATCATGAAGAAATAGGCAATCTGAATAGATTGATTACTAGCAATGAAATTGAATAAGTTATCAAAAATCTCCAAACAAACATGTTTTTTTTTTTTTTTTTTTGGCTTTGCAGGTGAATTCTACCATTTTTTTTAAGTTAATACATATTCTTCTCAAATTATTCCAAAAAATAAAACTGAAGAGGAAAGAACGTTTCTAAGTCATTTTATGAGGACAGCAATGCCCTGATATTAAAACCAGACAGAACACTACAAAAAAAAATAATTAATTAATTAATTAATTAAAAAAAAATTACAGGCCAATACTCCTGATGAACACAGATGCAAAAATTTTCAATAAAATATTGGCAAAATGGATCCAACAATAAAATAAAAGGCTTATACACCGTGATAAAGTACTATTTAATCCAAGGATGCAAAGGTGGTTTAACATCTGCAAATCAATCAATGTGATACATCACGTTAACAAAATGAATAATAGATGCAGAAAAAAATGACAAAATTCAACATCTATTTATAATCAAAACTCAAAAAGTGGGTATACAGGGACTGTACCTCAACATAATAAAGGCTATATGTGACTAACTCATATCTACTATCATAGTCAAGAGTGAAAAACTGAAAGCTTTTCCTCTAAGATCAGGAATAAGTCAAGGATGCCCATTCCCACTTTTATTTAACATAATATTAGGTGTCCCAGCCCCGGCAATTAGGCAAGCAAACATAAATAAATAAGTAAATAAAATGCATTCGAATTGGAAAAGAAGAAGCAAAACTGTCCCTATTCAAAGATGACACCATATATAGAAAATCCTGAAGACTATACCAAAAAACCTGTTAAGACTAATAAGTGAAATCGGTAAAGTTGCAGGATACAAAATATAATATACAGGAATCTGTTGCATTCCTAGATACTAATAATGAACTATCAGAAAGAGAAATTAGAGAAAACAATCCCACTTCTAGTTGCATCAAAAAGAATAAGATAACTAGAAATAAATTTAACAAAGTGAAAAATCTGTGCTATGAAAACTAGGAGATATTGATGAAAGACTTTGAAGATGACACAAACAAATGGAAAGAAACACCATGTTCATGGATTGGGAGAATTGATATTGTTAAAACATTCATATTACCCAAAGCAATCTACAGATCTGATGCAATTCCTATCAAAATACCAATGGAATTTTTCACAGAACTAGAACAAATAATCCTAAAATTTGTATGGAGCCACAAAAGATCCCAAATAGTTAAAGCAAAATTTTGATAAAGAACAAATCTGGACACATCATGCTCTCAGACTTTATACTACAAACCTATGGTAATCAAAACTATAGTACTAGGATACAAACAGACACATGGATGAATGGAATAGAATAGATGGCCAGGAAATAACACACATTATATGGTCAATCTATGACAACGGTGGTGAGAATGTACAATAAGGATAAGATAGTTTCTCCAATAAATGATGTTGGGAAAACCAGAGAGCTACATGCAAAAGATTGAAACTGGACCGTTTCTTACATTATATACAAAGCGAATGCAAAATGGATAAAAGACTTAAATGTAAGACCTGACACCATGGAACTCCTAGAAGTAAGCATAGACAGTAAGCTGTTGGACACTATTTGCCTTACCAATATTTTTTTGGATCTTTCTCCTCAGGCAAGGACAACAAAAGCAAATAATCAAATGGGGCTGTATCGAACTAAAAAAAGCTTTTGCACAGTGAAGGAAGTCATCAATAGAATGAAAAGGCAACCTACTGGGCAGCCCAGGTGGCTCAGTGGTTTAGTGCCACCTTCAGCCCAGGGCTGATCCTGGAGTCCTGGGATCGAGTCCCGCATCGGGCTCCCTGTGTGGAGCCTGCTTCTCCCTCTGCCTATGTCTCTGGGTCTCTCTCTCTCTCTCTGTCTCTCTCATGAATAAATAAATAAAATCTAAAAAAAAAAAAAGGAACCTACTTACTGTATGGGAGAAGACATTTGCAAATAATCTGATAGGGGGCTGACATCTAAATAGATATGGAACTCATACAACTATATATGCAGAGAGAGAGTTTCTATAAATACTCTCTTAGGCAGTGTTCATCACCTCACCTACACAGATTAATGGTTTTTAAAAATATTTTATTTATTCATTCATGAGAGACACAGAGAGAGAGAGGCAGAGATGCAGGCAGAGACGCAGGCAGAGAGAGAAGAAGCAGGCTCCATGCGGGGAGCCCAACTTGGGACTCGATCCCAGGACTCCAGGATCATGCCGTGGGGTAAAGGCAGGTGCTCAACTGCTGAGCCACCCAGGCTCACACAGATTACTTTTTAGTCATGTTCATTCCCCTGCAGGAAGATAGGAAATATCTGGAAGCACTTGTGCACCTGAATTTAGCTTCCTAAGCTTCACTGAGCATCACTGTTCACTTTCCTTCAGATTGACCCTCTCCCAGGTGAAGCACTGGATATGGCAAGCACCAGGCCATGGGAATTTGCAACTGGCAGAAAAATTCTTCTCTGATATGTCTCAGCAAGAGTTCCGACTCCGGAGAATGCATGGAGTCTTACCCTGCCCACTAGCCGCTCCTTCTGTCCTCTCCTTACAAATGTACTTATGACACAATCGTCATGAACAAAAAGTTCGTGAGACACCCTCTGAAAATTCTTTTATAATGTGTGGCATTGAATCAATTGTAAAAGGGTATTTTCTTAATAACTCCTTTATCTACTACTTCCACTCATCTTGCCTGCAATTAATTTTCTGTGCTGTGACTATTCTATGCAACATTCCAAGTATAAGGTGCAAAGGAAATATTCCTGTGAGGAATATGTGAGATTAAAACGTTATAGTCTCTCTTAATAAGAAAATTCAATTTCTCTATTAAAAATATTTTTTTACATTTTTCATGCTGAAGCATAATTATAACTTAATTTAATCTTATTTAATTTGATAGCAAAAATGTAGTAAAAATAGTTTTTGGCTTAAGGTCATGAACTAGTATCCAATATCCTCTATGAAACTTGCCATGGACCTATCTCATGGGAGAAACATGGAAGATAATTTGATTTAGATAAATTACCATCTCCAGTTTGCTCTTTTTTCAAGTGATTAAAATATAAAATAAAATTGCTATTAATAATATTTAATCAGAGTAAGCATGAGACACAAATTTTAGAAGGAAAGAAGAAGAATTAATCTTAATTAAGGCATCTATAGAGTACTTGTTTTTATAAATAGGAATAGTTAAAAGTGATGTCTTTTCATTTATTCCTTCAACAAATATCATTGAGTTCCATAATATGCTAAACTGATTGTTTTAGTTTCTGGAAGTATTCCCAAGAAAGAAGAGATGGTCTCTGGCCTCTTGAAGCTAACTAACTAGCTGGAGAGAGTAAATAAAAAAGTAGATATTAAATAGGACCTGAGACTGTGGTGTTAAGAGGGGAGATGGCGAGGGAGGGGTTGTGGTGCTAAAGATATCGTGGTGTGGTGTAGAGGTGGGAACTGCTCTTCTAGGAAGAGGAGTCCAGGGAGCACCTAATCTGACCCTTGAGAAGACACTTAAATGGAATCAGAGAGTAATATGTGTCAGCATCCTGAGCAAGAAGAATTCCTGTTGGAGAAAGCAGCAAGTGAAAACTCCCCAAAGAACCCCTAAGTTCAGTATTTTGAGGAAGAGTGGGAACACAATCTGTGGCAAGGTGGCAGTGAGCGGGATGTACTAGACGGAGCTGACAGGAGATAAGGCTCCACAAACAGGAGCCAGAGTAGATAAGGCCTTACAGGTGGTGGTAAAGCGTCGGACATTGTACTGAGAGAGATGGGAAGCCTCACGAGGGCTTTGAGCAGGTGAGGGACATGACCTAATACTTTGACAATGTCTCCCTGGCCCCCATGTGTATGGGGCCCCCTTGACTATTCGAGGCAAGATGGACAGCAAATGATAGGAAGTCATTGCCTTATTCTCAGGGTGGGGGGTGCTCAGATTAGGTTTGCAGTGGTGGAGGTAGTAAGAACCAGGCAGATTCAGAACATATTTTAAAGGGAAAACCTATAGCACTTGGTGTTTTGGATTTGGGTTATATGGGAAATAATAAATCAGGATGACTTCCAGGTCAAGGTCTGGGCGGATGGTGATGCCATTTACTGAGATGAGGAAGCTGGGAAAAGATTCAGTTTGGGGGGATAACCTCAAGTCCTATTTTAAATGTGTTACTTGGGCTGTCTGTGGAATTTCTTTTTTGGCAATTAATTATGTGTGTAAAGCTTAGGTAAGAGTTGAAGATGGAGATAGAAATGAGGAAATAATCAGGGTTTTGGTGAAATTTAAATGTTGGTGTCAGGATATGAATACCACTGGAATATGTGTAAACTGTAGTTTCTCAATTTTAGCATTTTTGCCATTTTGAATCAGTAAAATCTTGGTTGTGGGGGTGCTCCTGTGCATTGTAAGGTGTTCCCTGGCCTTCACCTCCTAAATGCCCATAGCACCTCTTCCCCTCCACTTGTGACAACCAACATTGTTTGTTCAACATCTCCAGGGATGCACTGGCAAGAAAAGTCACCCCCTAGTTTATAACCGCTGGTATAACTAGAGACAAGAAAAGAACCAGAGGAATACAGAATGAGCCCTGGGCCACCCCAATATGTACAGGCTGAGAAAAAAGCTGAGTAGGAAAGGACACTTAACAAGGTACAACCAAAGAAATAGTAGAAAATCACAGAGATTCTTAAGTAAAAACATAAAACGTTGAATTTATCCTTTATAATGAGGTAATAGCTGCATGACTAAAGTATACATTCTTACTGACACAAAAGCTAGTAATATTTCTGAGTAAGCAGAGTGATCCTTTTAAAACCAAAATAAGGCTGTTCCTCCCCTGCAATGCTTTTCCCGAGGCTGTTAAAGTAAAAGCCAACATGCTAACAATGATCCAAATGTTCCTGCATGATTCTGGCGTCCACACCCTCACTGCTGCCAGTGACTTCATCTCCTACACGACCCCAGCCCCCTCCCACCCCCACTGCACAAGAGCCCACGTTCTTCTGCTCTTGTGTTCAGTGCCCATGTCCCATATCCAGGGCTCTGGCCTCACTGTTCATCCTAGCTGGATTCTTCCTCCCCAGGTATCTACTGGCCAACCCCCTTCAGCTCCTTCAGCTTTGCTCAAATGTCTTCTTCTCCACTGACCTCACTTTTTTTTACCTGCCACTCCCCTCGGGGAAGATCTACCAAAACCACCCCCTACTTTAACTTGTTCGCTTACGTTTGTCACCATTGAGCAAACTGCTTTTTTTTTTTTTTTTTTACTTACTTTGCTTATATTCTGATTCCCCCTATTAAAATGTTAGTTCTATGAAGGATTTTCAGCTGTTTTATATACTGCTCTGTCCTTAGCATCTATAATAGAGCTTCACACATAGTAGATACCTAATGAATATTTATCAAATCCACAAACAAATCAAGGAACGAGATTTTATCGAGGGCTTACTATTTGCCAGGCACCATTCTAAAAGCATCATAATGTTATCAAATTAATTTAATTTCTTATCATTTAGTTTTTTACCAATGATTTCTGTCTTCCCTTTAATTAATAAGTACCCTGCCTTTAATTTGTTCGAAAATACATTCTGTGGTTCCTGTGATGTTGGTTACTGTGCCAGGATTTAGGAATAAAGTGGGAGGGGTACTTAGGAGGAGAAGAAAGTAAACAGTAAGCAAAGTGTGATGGAGATCTGACCATGGACCTGTCAAAGCGGACAGTGGACAGTTCCTCCAGTGGACAAACACATACATTGACTTCAGGGTCAGGAAAATCTTTCTGGAAGAGGTGGATCATTGAACTTTGTTGCAAAAATGATAAGAATTAATCTAGAACAAAACAGGCATTCCAGAAAGAGAATGGCATTTGGGTTAGTGTGAAATAGTGTTGTCCCTTTAGGAATCATTAAGGAAGTTTCATTATGTACTTATTGGCATGACATGGATTGAGATATCTCCTCATCAAAAGAGTTTTCAAATTCTTCGACCTATACAAGGGAGCCATTGAGAGATTTTTTAAAGCTATGGAATGACATGATCATATATCAAATTTTAGAAACATCAGTTTGGCAAATATTGGTTTTACTGTCAAAGAACCAGACAAACTGGAGGGTGGGAATGGGCCTATGGCATTTTTCTAAAAGAATACAGACCTGAACAATGTGGCATTGAAATGAGGAAAGAAAGGTACATAGAAACCTTACTGTGTCAAATTACAATTAGCTGATAATTATTTATATTTTCTCAAGACACATATCATGATAGGAAACCAATGCCAAATGTCATTTGTTTCTTTGTGTCCACTGTCTTATTAAAAAAATTCTACCCTATGGATAATTTGAAATATGATATATAAAAATGAAGGATACTGAGATTGATTTAAATATTACTTATATTTAATATTGTAGGATAAATTAACCATTTTTTCCACCTCAGTTTTATTCAAATTTGTTAGACATTCACTGAGAACACAGGCCATATGCCACAGAGATTAAATGCTGAGAACACTCATACACATACTTTGTAGTTTCAAAATAAATCACTAAAAGAGAAACTATATATATATATATATATATATATATATATATATATATATATATATATATTTGTTTTGGTTTATAAATATAACTTGGGTTTGGATTTTCATGGAAAAGTACATTAATTATCAGGAAAACTGACAGCTCTATTATCTTTTTAAATAGGATCCCTCTAGCCTTTATTTAATAAAAGCTTTTCTGTTGGTTCATCTAAATGTTGCCCTTTGATGAGCTTTAGACTTTATCAGTTTAAGGAGTGCAGCCCTCAGATTAATGGGCAGGCTGAGAACCAGATGTCTGTTGTCAGGGCTGAAAACCCAATTAAAATGGAGGTCGTGAAGGTGAAGGGAAGAGAAAGGGTCAACAAGAGCTCGTTTGAGCAGGGCATAGGCTGGTGGAAATCAGAGGTTTTGTGCTACATTGGCAGATCTGTTAAGAAAACTAATCCATAGATACTTTTATCAAATGCTTTGAAACTCCTGAACCATATGGGATTCAGGGAGATATTAATCTCCACAAAAATTTCAAGAGGAGTTTGCTCCGAATGTTGATCTCAAAAGTAAAGCACTATTTTGAAAAATCCATTAAAACATATGTATTAGTATGTTATCAAAAATCTCAGTAATGATTTTTAAATCATATCTGGAAAGTATCTTTTTGCTTATATATATTAATATTTGTGTAACTCACCTATTTATTTCTTCCTGGTCAAAAAACTATTGCAAAATTTTCTTCTGCCTCCTATTTCTTTAGACTCACTGCCTGTTGTGCCATCCTAGAGAGCACTCCAGGTGAATCTTTCTAAAGCGTATTCTAAAGCATAATATGTAAATATTTTTTAAAAATCTATGAGAACTCCCAGTTGGTTACTAAGTAAAGTCCAATTGCTTTCTCCCCAAACCAAAAATTTCATACTGTTTGAGCCAATCTTACTTTCATTCATGTATTCATTCAATAAATGTCTATCATGTGCCCACTGTGTGTCAGACATTCATCTAGGCTCTAAGGACACAACTGTAAATACACAAAGCCCTCACTTTCATGGGATGTATACTCTAGTGGAAGGAGTACAGAAATGTACACACACACCACAAAATATGCACACACACATACAGAGAAAATGAAAAATTCATTGGAGGAAAACAAAACAGTGTAATAATGAGTAGGGACTGTTACAGTATTGTGTGGAGGCTTTTCTTTCTTTTTTTTTTTTTTTTTTTTTGTAAAAGGTATTTGGAAAAGGCTTCACTGAGAGAGTAACTTTTTCTGAAGGCTTAGAGGAGATGAGAAATAAATGTTGAAGTATTTGAGGGAAGACCATTCCAGGCAAAGGGAATGGCAAGCAATAATCCTGAGGAACATTATTATTTGGTAAATAACTAGCCAAAGACCATGGGCCTGCAGCAGAGTAAGCAAAGAGGCACAGAGTAGTTGATGTGGTCAGAGAGGCAACAGAGAGTCCAGGTTAGATAGGATATTACAGGGTATCAATACATCTATTGACTCTGGATGAGGTCTATTGACTGTGGGTGGTCATTTAAAAACTTGGAGGAAAATATATCATGATATGCTTTATATTTAAAATGACCTCTGTGACTGGTGTGTTTGAATAGACTATGAGGGGAAATAAATATATGGGGGATCATGGAATTTATAGATGATTTTATAGCCAATGAACTTGTGAATTTACAAAGGAATAAGGATAACTATAAAGGGGCAGAGTCTGGGAACGGCACCCGGGCGCTCTAATATACTCAGGCAGATGAGGGAGGCATCAAAAAGTCTTAAAAAGAATGAGTGAGCAAGAGGAAAATATAGAAAAAGGTTGATCTCACATGAAGAAAAGTGATCAAGGAGGTTCAGGGGATCAACTGTGTTAAAAGTCAAATGAGGGCTGAGAACCATCACTGGGTTCAACAAGAGAGAAGTTACTGCTGATCTTGAAAAAGATGTTCTTTTTTTAAAAGAGTGTATTTACTTAATCATGAGAGAGACAGAGAGAGGCAGAGACAGGAGAAGCAGGCCTCCACGCAAGGAGCCCAATGTGGGACTCCTTCCAGGGACTCCGGGGTCACACCCTGAGCCGAAGGCAGGCGTTCAACCGCTGAGCCACACAGGCATCCCTTGAAATACATTTTCAATTGACTATTATGAGTGAGAAGGTAGTTAAGCAGAATCTGAGATGGAAAAGCACAGACAATTCTTTCGAGTAACTTTAACATTAAAAATAACAAAACATAGATAAGAATGATAGGTGAAAGGTGATGTAAATAAACATTGATGAAAAGAGTGGGGAAATTTATGATTATGCATGAGGAAGGATGGAACGTGCATATTGAGCAAACATGTATGCAACATATATCCCATGTTCACTTTGGGGTGGAAACTTAACACCAGAATGAAGCAAAATTCAGCAACTTACATCAGGAGCTTGACTTAGGACAAGGGCAGGGGTCTATGGGCCTGCTCCAAAAGCTGGTATGCGGTTTGGGGATCATTATCTTAGGCAAGCAATGCAAGGCCTTCTTGTTCATAAGTTGCAACCATGTCAGTTGACCTTGAGTCCAGGCTTCTGCGGGGACAGCTAGTGGATTTGTTAGCGGGGTCTGAAAAGACACAATAGCTGATTAGGGGGAAACAGTTCTCTGAAAAATAAGCATTAAATGTTCTGCTTGTTTCAACCTCATTAACCCTGTGGGGCACAGTTTCAATCCCTCTTGAGTTATGATCATTCTTCAATTTTGAAGGAATTGGGATAACGACTGCTCTGGTTATGTCCCTATCTCCTTAGGTGAGCTAGATTTCAGGTAAAAAGTGGTTTTTGCAAATCTTAGCTATATGCAAAATCCTTTCAATGATTAATGTGCCTACATGCAAGGCTAAGCAGAAGTTGCTAACCTACAGGTCATAGCAGCAAGGGAAATAGAAGCAATATGGAATCAGACATGCAAAGTTTCTCCCTGTTATACAATGATTTGTGTAGAGATTCCCTATCAATTGAGTAGAAAAGTATAAATAAAAGAAGAGAAAGGCAAGGAATGTGTCCAAGTTAATCACAAATATATTGAAATATTCTGCAAGTAAATGGAAAGTTCTGAAACTATTGATCAAGCAAAGTAAATAATAAAATATTACTTCATAAAAGTTAAGTAAAGATAAAAAATGTTTCTTCAAACACTGATAGAGGAAATATGGGTGGTTCTATATGGCTGGCTTTTTTAAATTGAAAATAAGATGAAAATGTCTAATATACCTATGTGTATTCTTCACAAAATCTATGTATTAGATATATGTATTTAAAATATATGTATTAAAATATGTGTATTCTTCAAGGATTCAGCATATATACACAAGTATATAAATTTCAAAATTGTTGATAGATGAAGTGAGAAAAATAAAGAATAACTGAATAAATGATTATATCATTAACATGATGAATTGGAGCTGTATATACCAATAGACTTGGAAGTGTTTTCATAAGGCACTACTGAATGAGAAATGTAAAATACAAAAGTATAATATAACGGGTATTTATAATGAGGGAAATTAAAACATATGTTCTTGTGTGTGTACATGTATGTATGTGTAAGATACATCTTTCTATATATTGACTGATACATACAAGTAATGGCTTATAGTTGCTTTCATATTTGTGTATGAACTTTGAAAAACCATAGGATGGAAAGCACCATTTTGTTCCCCTTAGTGAAGACACTGAATTAATAGATTTAGGCAAGGAACATCAATGGTGAGTAAAATCATTAGATGGAAGACTAATGGTAAACTGGATATTTTTATGGCACCGAGGCATCATTCCACAAATTACAACCTGTTTCTAAGGGGAAAAAATGTGTAATCTACAATGGAGAGTTAAGACTGCCACAACTTCAGAAGTGTGACCATTTTAGCAATGGTATTGGGATGATTAAGCATTATGTACCCCATGAATATGATGCAATGAATGGAATAATGTGTGATATTCATTTTTCCTTCAAAAAAAAAACACGTAAAACACATATTTTTAAATTAAAAGTTCATGGCTTGATCAATGTTCACAAGGGAACAGTCATATATAACCACCATCTAGGACAAACTAGAATATTATCTGCACCACAGAAATCTCCCCTTAAAGTCACCAACTCACCAATCCCTCCTCCTGTTAGTTATCACTCTTCTGGCTTCTACCACCTACTATACAGGAAGTTTCCATAAATGTTTCACTTGAGTGTGATTTATCTCATAGTTCTAAATTCTATATACAAAACTACAGATAATAGAAGAAATTACTAAATAACAACATGAGTAAACAATCTAACAGATCTAGAAAATCATGGACCCCAATGGACAATTTGTCTGATCTCTGCAATGAGAGCAGCAAATGGAGGAAAGGAATTAACCATCACACATTTTAAAAAACAAGACAAAAATCACAATAAATTGAATTGATGATCTTGATTGGATCCCAACTAAAACAAACCAGCTGTGAAAAACATTTTAGAACACTTGGGGAAATTTGAATACAGATAGAGTATTTGTAAAATTAAGGGACTATTTATAACTGTGTTGGTTGTGAAAATTATATTGTGGCTATGTTGGATAATATATTTTTTTGGAGTAACCCACTGAAATATTTAGGGTTGAAATGTTCTTATATCTGTAATATATTTATAGTATTCTGGGAAAAAACTGATAAGTATGACAAACTATAATAGATCAATCTAGAATAGATTATAAGGATATAAGTGTTTATTATATGATTCTTTCCCATGTGATTGAAAATTTTTATAATGTAAAGCTTAAAAAAGAACTTATATAGGGTATATGTCCATTACATAGACTTTTTACTCCAGATTTGCCTGCATAATATGTTTGAACTTTTCTACATATTTTAATCATATATATTTTCTTCTTCACCTGAATTTGTTTATAGGTCTATTTTATTGATATTGTTAACAATCTAAACCTTTCTAGAGTTTAATCCAAATTTCCTTACAAGGATTTCACACTAATAGAATTGAACTTGTTTCAATTTCAGTATTACTGGAATCCATTTAATAGGTTTTTTTCCCCTTCAAACTTCCATTTTCTTTTACTCTGTAGAAAATCAATATGAAGTTAAAAAAGGACTGATAGCTAAATTTACAAGAGGTTAACTCTTCCTCATTTATAGATACATCTACTTTATAATGGTGCTAAGTAGACATATTATTTTTTAATTTCAAAATGGCAGTTTTCTAAAAGACTCCTTTATATTTGAATATTTTTTATTACATAGATTCTTTGCCATGTTTGAAATGGTATTTGAACAGAAAAATATCTCCTTGACCAAGAATATCTAACAAATTATATGCTTAAATATAAATAGAATTATACATTAAACCCCAAACTGGTAAAGGTCAGAAACACCATTAGCTTCATTAATACTGTGCTTTCAAGCACAGTCTAGTCTAAGATATCACTGAACTAGATATCAAAAGATTACACAATATCTGTACTTTGAAAGTGTAAGTCACTGATGAACTCTAGAGGGCATAAATGTTAATTACTTGGTTGTTTTCTTAGAGTAAAATCCTTCAAGTGCAAGCTTATTTGGGGCTTTATTTTTTATAATATTCATAATCTGTTGGGTTTCCAGTTTAAGCCAAATTGTAATATAAACATGAAATTTAATATTTTTGGAAATTCACTAGTTATTACGGTATATACTGGGATTTTTGTTACAAACATGTTAACAAATATTTTATATAATCTGTAGCTCAGTTTGAACTAGAGAAAAAATTGGTTTAAAATATATAAACAACCTAGTATCTTAGATCATTTTAGCTCGGTTAGAACTCACAAAATAAGTACCATTTATTGATTTGTTTATTTAAAGATACACACAGTTCCCTTGAAATTTCAATGCTCTTAATTGCACCCACTGACTTTTATTTGGTTGTCTGTTATAGAGAGGTCTCATTGACCTGCTGCTTGTTCTTTTCAGCAAGTGGTAAATTTCAATTTACTTTTCCTCTGCAAGAAAGTAGAAAATTGGTTCTCTGCACTTGTGTACCTGGGATCAGAAAAGAAGTCCTGACACTTACAAAGCCCACTTACAAAGTTATGTTTTAATTTTATCTTGCTAAAAAAAAAAAAAAAAAAAAAAAAAAAAATTTTCTCTTGCTCTTTCATTCAGAATCTATGTTCGTGGATTTATTTAAATATAAGCACCAACTTAATTTACATAATAAATAAATTGACAGATTACTGAATGGTCAAAACTCATATACTATGAAACATTTCATCTTAGGGAAAAAAATCAAATGCATTGCCACTCATTATTTTCCGAGACATAGGTTGACACAATTTGTAAAAGTGACTTAAATTGTTCAAAACCATGTGTTTCCCATGTAGAATCATAAGATATATGCAAATGACTACATTTTTTTTGTTTTTGTTTGGATATGGAAAAAAATGCAATTCAAGAAAGTCATAGATCATAACTTACCTATGCATCAAAGCAGCAGATGATTTTGATGAAATGGTTACTTCTGCATTTTGTTGATACTATTAGGTGATAAGAGATTCTGTTTATTGCTACAGTGCATGATATAATGACACAGTGCCACTGCCTTTAGGAAACTAACAATCTAACAGAAATATTGGAATCAACAATAAATTGTAACAATAATTACATAACAATAAATAAGAATAACAATAAAAATAACAGCTAGCCAGCCAGAACAAGCTCTTTTTTACATGTCTTATGTAAGTGCTCTAAGACATTTAAAAATAAATTGTTGTGGATTAACAAAGGAACAAAATTATAAACTGTTTTTGCTAGATGATGATAGTGTATCTGTGGAAAGCCTATGTCTTAAATGGAAGCCCCAATAGGAGCCACGATTGTACTAAACATACCTCAAGAAATTCACATATAAAATATTTCAGAATTTTAAACAAGTTTAGCACTCATGAAATCAATAGAAATAAGATGTATAAGAAGAACTCAGTTCTTTATAGTTCTGGACATTTAAGACAATGCAAGAGTAGTTCCTAGCAAGGCTTAATTAATTGTCTTAACATATCTGAGAAAAGGGAGGTGGGATAACCTGCCAAGATCTTTAAAATAAACTGTCAAAGAACTAGAATTCAAAGCTATTTTCAGCCTCACCTTGCCAAAGGGCAAGGGACCAAACTAATAGCCACTAGAGAGGTGTACTTTAATAATCAAGGGAGAACTAACTATTCTTTTACCTGGCATAGGAAAATTATGCCGATACTGCCTAAACTTTTTAATAATTTGGCTTTCTTTTTACAATAATACAGTGTAAATGTTAATTTAGTTTAATGGACACAATCAGCAGTGAGTGAAATATAAGTAGTTAGCATATGATTTATGTATACATATTTTGAAATTAATTATTTTAACTGGATTTCTTAGAGAATAGATAAGCTCTGGAATCATCATGTTGGAGCTTTTAATCTTGAGGACCAACTTCTAAACTCCGGTTGTTAAGCTATTTCTTTAAGGGCCTGTAGCAATAGTGAATTGTTGCTCTCAATACTATTTCTTTCTTTTTTTAATGCTATTTCTGTCTTGACCTTGCAAAGTCAGGAGACATAATATGTGCCAAATCTGGCGATCCTTTTCTCTTACTTTGCCCAGATAACTTTTTGGACTCTGATTTATTAACTCATAGTATACAATAGTAAAGAAATTTCTACTTAAGTTTTGCTCAATATAAAATTTCCTCTCTCTTAGAGAAAATTCAAACTCTATTTGCTTTAGGTTGCTTTTTTTTTTTCCGCTTCTTTTCTCTTGTGAGGAAAAAATTCATTGTATAAATAAAATTTGCTAAAACTTTATTCTGTATAGTTAGGATTTTGCTAAATATGTTTAAACTGAAATTAGAGTTTCTAGGCAATTCGAGATGAAACTTTTGCTCATGTATGACATAATCAACGAGACTCAACTCAACTCTTGTCTGAAGACATGTCTTCACACTTGGTGAGCAAGTTTTGCTTTGTCATAGTTAATTTTTTATCTCATGTTCACTCTTTAAATTAATTAGTTGAAAAGGAAATGCATGTAATGCACAACTAGCAGAGCTCCAATATAGGAGATTCAAAGATGAATTCATGTATTCATTCATTCATTCATTCATTCATTCATTCATTGTGGGTTTGTTCATATGTTCAAGGTATTTACAGAATGTATAAAATGTTCCAGGCACTGTTCTAGGTGCTGGTCTTATAATGCTGAATAAAAAATGAAGTGATCTCAAATCTTACAGGTCTAGGAGTTTTGATAAATGAATAAAGTTTAATGAATTAGTTGCATTATATATATTAGAATTTTCTATATCAAAATGCTAGGGACCAATAGTATTAAACAGAATATGATGAGTGACTAAAAATTACATCTATTGCACTCAACAGCTAACATTGTTTTCTAAAAATAAAAGAAAAAAAAAGGATGCTACATAACCAAAGCATAGTGAATCTTTTTGTTAGTTAACATAGCTTTTGATGGACTAACCAGATTAGAGGCCCAAGAGTACCGTTAAATTTAAGAACTAAGTTTCCAGCTGCCAATACTCTGTCAAGAATCCAGATGGTGCTTTTGGAAGAACACATTTTCAGTAATTTGGCATCATTTAATTCCATCATTAGTAAGGAGAGCTTCATATACGAGTGGATTGTGTTATACCAAAGGTTTTGATATATTTCTCTCTACCACGTGGAAACTATACAAAACAATGAACATGTATATTTAAGATCAAATAACTTTCTAAAAGAAGTCAATGCTTAAATGTTAGTCTTGAAATGGGATTGAACTCATGGAATTTTGTGAGGGCAAATACTTTGTTATATTGGTTTTGTTATATTGGTTCATTTCATGGTGAACCCATGCAATGCAGGTTTTTTCAATGGCTGTTCGAGAAAGATAAATGCTCTTTAAGATAGGTCATCCTGTCTTAGAAACAGTGCAATCTGGAGGTAGTAGAATGTAGTCTGTCACCATTTTCTCCCAGCATGGCACATTGAACTCGCTCTTTTATTCTCTTCAAAATGCTTGAAGCCCTGATGTCATTCCAGCTGGAGCTTTTTTCCAGCTCTCCTTGTATAAGTATTAGTCACTTCTCTCAAGCTGCCTTGATATTCATAATATTCTTCATTTTATTGAAGGTTTCCCACAAATCCCTCTTGCCTGTCTCTCTTTACTACTGCTTATTCAATGATTTTATTGAAAGATTCCAGACCCTACCAACTTAATTTTCACATCCACTGTGATACTTCTATTTTCTTCTAATGGGTCTGTATGTAATACTTGTTTAGCAACCTTTATTATCTGTTATGGATCCAAACAATTCTCTAAGAAATTGCATAAATAAATAGCTTAAAAGAGGCCATCATCAAACCATGGTGAACCCATGCAATGCAGAAGAGCACAGCAGGGCACTAAGAAGTGAAGATTATTGTCCGTACGGCTCACTAAAACTGTTTCAGTTTCTACAGGAGTCAAACTGAGACAGAGATTAGTCTGTTGGTGGCTTATTAGGGATCATTTATGGGTTCAATACCAGGAAAGGAAGGAAGCAGGGGTGGGCGAAGGGAGAAGCTTTCCGTCATGGTTCTTGATAGAGACTCCAGCTGGCCCCATAGAGAGCTTTTGAAGTGAGGAGGACCCTTTAAGATTATGCCCAACTGGGACAAGAGCCATGGGAGTTTATATACCCATGCCTGGATGTGGTTTAGCTCATCCTAGATGGCTGACAGCTGAGGCCTTCCTGCCAGCAGTCCCCCTAGCAATCCTTCAGCCCTAAGGGGAGAACTGGGAGAGGCATCACATCCATCCCAAGTACTTCTTGGCCAGCATTATCCAGCAAAATACTCCACACTACCTCTCAGCAACTGACAGCATGCAGTACCGTTCAGAGAATGAGGAAAAATATATACAGTGTTATTTCACGGATTTGTTTCACATACGCACACAAATATACACACACATATGCATATAGATATGTATGTGTATATAAGTACCTTATATGGACATTTTCTAAGTCTTTATCTAAATTCCAGTGAGTTAACATACAGTGAAATATAAGTTTTAGGTATACATATATGTAACAGTCATTTTTAAGACATAGCTTAACTATCATTCCTAGTTGTAATTAATTCTGACAATCACTTACATATGTAAAATTTTATTATTTTTTGGAAAATATTTCAGAGAGATATGGTTATATAATGAACCGGTGGTAAAAGATAACAATATAGGATATATATTTTTTAAATGCTTATTGAGTAAATGAATAAAGGAGATGCTATGTACCACCATGTCTTCCCAGTTATGCTTGTACCTAGTTTTGTACTATAACCTTTTTATGCTTAATCATCTTATTCCTCCTACCAATCTATAAAGTCTAAGATGAAAGAGATTCTAGATTTCTCATTATAACCTCAACAACTTGTATTGTGAATTATATATGCAAATGCACTAGGACTTCACAGACTAGAATGAATAGCACGCATTTAAGTTGCTTCAAGCACTTCATTATCTGTCTTGTGAAACTTTTTTATATGTCTCTTTGTTAGGCATTTTTGTTTTTCAAATTTTTTTAAATTTTCTAAAAAAATGTTGAAATTACAAAGTGGAAGTTCTGTGACATTTGCAACCTTAAAAATGGCATGTAAGCTACCCTGCTGATTTATCAATGCGACCTAACCATCTTTTAATCAGATACTTAGACCTCCATGGGCCTTAATTAGTTCCAATTTAATGATAGTCACTTTTTTTAACATGACCTGAGTTAGAGAGGAATGAGCTAGATTGAAACTACCAATTTACTTAAGATTGACCAACAAATAGTAAACAGATGATAAAAACATTCAATTCAAATCCAGACTCAAAATCAAATGACTATAAGATAGAAATTTCTATGCTTTATTCAATTTACACAATTTTTATTGCTTCCTAGGTATGTGTTCAAGATATATATCTTTAAGCATGAAAGATTGTTAATGAAACTGTTATTAAAATATTACTATTTTATATACAATAACATACTTGAATTTCTATTTTATATATTATATATTATATAAAATATATACAAACATGAATTGTTAAAAACCTGTATTTTCAATTTAGATGATAAACTAAAAAAATAAAATGATCATTTCTAGGATATGAAACCTATTAATTTTGGAATTTTGTTTTTTTAGTGATCTTATGAAATTAGTAGTCAATATACATAATGTAATTTTGGTGTGGACGGAATTAATTATGGCAGCTCATTTTGGCTCAGCATTCACTAAGACTGCATATAAGCAACTTAATGTAGACACCAGAAAGTTATATCCATGTGGGCAAGGACAATGTCTCCCTGTATATTGTTTTGTCTTTAGCACCTGGCATGGTTCCTGTTTAATCGTGAACTCAATAAATATTTGTCAGATTAGTGAATAGATGTATATTTTAAGCAACATTTACTAAATTGTCAATATTAAAATCCTTTGTGTAGGGATGCCTGGGTGGCTCAGCAGTTGAGCATCTGCCTTCTGTTCGGAGCGTGATCCTGGGGTCCTGGGGTCGAGTCCCACATCAGGTTCCTTGCATGGAGCCTGCTTCTCCCTCTGCCTATGTCTCTGCCTCTTTTTGTGTCTCTCATGAATAAATAAATAAAATCTTTAAAAATAAGAATAAAATTCTTTGTGTATATTCTTTTCAATAAGGTAAAATTTACTGAATAACATTTGCTTCATGGGGATAGAAAGGAGTTGGTGTATTAGGGGTATATATGCTCTTCTAAAATGTATTTATTGCTGATCAAAATATAAAATTAAACATATCTTTTTGAAATGGATCTCTGTACGTTTTGCACAAACAAGTCTACTCATTTTCCTGGGTTTAAATTAATTTTGAAAATAAGTAGATTTATCACTGCATCATTTAAAGATACTGTATTTCCTTCATATTTAAAATATTATGTTATATGTTAAAGGACATAACATAATGTCATTGGCAGTGTTCTTCATAATTCTTTTAAAATGCAGTAAATGATATTCTATCTGCATCATTAGGTTACCGTACAACACTGTCCTTTGAGAATATGGTTTTGCTATCATTTCTAGTTGTAATTACTTCTCACAAAAACTGTACAGGCTTATTGAAATGACTTGATGTGTGAAGGTTGAGAAGACAATGTCTACAATCACTGTAAATAACTGCAGCTTGATTGTCTGGCATGTTTATTTCCCATAAGCTCACCCTTACAAGGTGCCATATTTCTGAGTAGGGTTTTCTAAACCTCTCCAGAATTTATGGTTTCTCTAAAAAGTCTGAAGTTTCTCAACCTTGACACTTGTGACATTTTGGACCAGATAATTCTTTGCTTTGGTGGAGGGTGCTCCGTATATTGTAGGATGTTTAGCAGTATTTCTTTTCTCTATTTACCAGATGTCAGCAACACTCTCCACTTCAGTTGTGAAAATCAGAAATGTCTCCAGACATTGCCAAATATTCTATGGGGGGCAAAATCCAACCTGGTTGAAAAGAACTGCATGAGTTCCTCTTCATTGTATGTGTGAGTGTGTGTATAACCTTCAGGGGAATATTACCGTCTCTGCGAAATGTCAGGTTCAAAACTGAGAATGATACTTTAAGTGCCATGGAGTCTAAGGAGAGGTGCCATGGAACTAACAAACATGGGAACCAGGCACTTTGCCTAAGGACTTTCTTGGAGGTGGAAGTAGCTCTATTCTACCAAATATCCTTCTCTCTATTTTCCAGTCTGTAGGAGGAGAGAACAATTAGAAAGTTGCCTCCTCTAGTGTTGGAAGTTTTCTGTAAAAGGCTTGCTCACATTAGGAAACTCTGGTGAGGGGAACTGCACAAAGGCCTTCCAAGTCTCCACAAAGGCACTGGGAGAGAGTCACTATTCAATTACTAGATAAATCAACAAAAGGCTTAGCCAGTCACTTTTTGCACATTTTGTTTTTTCTGGTGTTTGACTGTTATACATAATTCTTTAAAGATTCTTGTCTAGTGTTTTGGTAATAGGATCCCACACAAATGAAACTATAGTATGGGAGATGAAGACGGTACAAATCAAAATTGAGATAGTGGTGGAGAAAAATAAAACTCTTCTATCTTTATGGCTCAGAGAGTTGAGACTATTGAGTACATTTAACTCCCATATACACATAAGTATCACATATTAGTGAGTATGGCAAGGTTAAAATGTATAACCAAAAGTCATAAATGTAGAATTAAAATTCATTTTTAATAATTTTATTTTTTTTAAAGAGTTTCTTTTTTTTTCTTCTATTTATTCATAGAGATGCAGAGAGAGAGAGAAAAGCAGAGACACAGGCAGAGGGAGAAGCAGGCTCCATGCAGAGAGCCTGACGTGGGACTCGATCCAGGGTCTCCAGGATCATGCCCTGGGTTGCAGGCGGTGCTAAACCTCTGCGCCACGGGGGCTGCCCTCATTTTTAATAATTTTAAATAAAATCTTAGCTTAGTTTTGGAACTACTATTTTTCTCACGAAGACAAAAAGAAAAAAAAAAAGGAGTGCATAGGTGGCTCAGTCGGTTGAGCATCCAACTCTTGATTTCTGCTCAGGGTATGATCTCAGGGTCATGGGATGGTGCCCCATGTGGGGCTCTCTGCTTAGAGGGGAGTCTGCTTCTCTCCTTCTCCTTCTCCCTCTGCTCCTCCTCCCACATGTGCACATGCTCTCTGTCTCTCTGTCTCTCTCATAAATAAATAAATAAATAAATAAATAAATAAATAAATAAATAAATAAATCTTTAAGGAAAATAAAAACAAAACTCTACCTAATAAGCATTACTCTTGAAATATCTCTTTAATTATTTTTTTTAGGTAAAATTAATTTGATTTTAGTATTCAAAGCCAACCATTTAGGATTAACTTATTCTCTCTCTTCTTATTCTTTTTCTCTGCCCAAGGTGAGTCAAATGAAGTGTTCAGGGTATCTGCATAGTCCTAATATCAATGATGGGGCACCCAGTCTATAGAAGCCATGTTCTATAATCACGCTTGTGTTAATAATGCCTTAGTTTCAACATCATCCTCAATCCTCACTAAATATGCCTCTGCCCAAGTCTCTCTAGCTGATATACTGCGGGTAAATGAACTCTTAGAAAGGCCAGTATTACCACTTAGTGACTCACTTGGTCCTTAGCAGTATTGATGATATCTGAATTTAGCTCTGTCCTTCTTTGATTCCCTATGAACTATTTATCTTAGAACTTCTCACAGAGGATCAGCTTTGGGCAAAGTTTAATTTGGTTCTTCAGAATTTAACTCAGGCCTTTGCGAATGTGCTTATCTTAGATTGTTAACAAATATCAGATGCCACTTTCTTTTTAGAGAGTTCTTGCTTGGATTTTACTTATCCTTGAACTCCACTTGGTTAAATCCATTATATATACAACTTCTTTATACTTTTGATCATATGGAGAATAAACATTTTCAGAGTCTGTTAATCATTAAAGTACACATATTGCCACTTATTTGAACTTCCCCTGTTTTGTTAAGTTTTCCAGTCAGCACCTAATTTTGTGATGCAAGAATATAGGTATTTAGAAAATGGATTTTATGAAAACCAAGGTAAATGATACACATTTATTAAAAGTAAGCAATTTGATTAAAATTATAACAATAATATGCTAGACTTAAAATTTGCATTAAGAGAAACATCTATGCATCTATTTTTTGTGCTACTATAATAAATGCTACCATCTTCCCCTACAATGATTGTATTATATTCTTACATCACTTATGACAGTAAGATATCTGATATATATATTCGGCATTCCCAATGTTAATTATTCATAAACAATGTTGACAACTGTAAAATGTTACCAAATGAAATCTGTGCTGCAAACATTTTTTCTTAGAAAAAAAAATAGAATTTTAATTTTATCCAAAGATAAGAATTGTTTTTAATTTTCTTCTTACTAAAGTATATGTCAAATAGCATTTGTAAATGTTAGAAATATTTTTGTTAATTTTTCAATAATTTACTAATAATGTCCTACCCTTTTGAGAATAATACTCATAGAAATTAATTAGTAAAATTAAGTAATTTAAAATGTGTTAGAAAATATTGGGTTATTTAAAAACTGTAAGTATTTATTTCAATTAGCTCTGCTGTCTTTTATTTTTTTTTGCTTTTCATAGGATAATGTTATTTTCCATAATCTAAGTTAGTTGTGAGTACTGATGAGAACATTCCTGAGGTATTTATATTGACATTCACTGTATAATTGTTCTGACTTTTGTATATATGTTTGAGAATTTTCCATTAAAATATTTGAAAACTATTTTATTTATATTACTGAAATACTGTGGATTACATTTTTGCTACATAATCATATTACCACTAATATGGTAGCTTAAAACAGCACAAGGGTTTTATTTCGGTTTCAGTAGGTCAAGAATCTGGACATGACTTAGGCAGATTTTCTTCACCCAGTTCTCACAAATTTGCAATCAAGGAGGTATTGGCTGTGGTCTCATCTGAGGTTTGGCTAAGAAAAGATCCATTTCCAAGTTCATACGGCTGGTGGCAAGAGTCAGACCCTCAAAGACTATCATTCTAAGATTCTCAGTCCCTTGCTTGCTGTTAGCTGCAAACTACATTAAATTGTTTCTCACTTGAACTCTCTGAAGCACAGCTTATTTCATTAATGCCAGTAAGAGTAAGAGTCAAGAGTCCATTAGTAAGAGAGAAGCTATGATCTTAAAAATGTAATCATAGAAATGACATCTCATCACCTCTATTATATTCTATTGTTAGAAGCAAGTCACGGATATCACTTATAATCAAGGGAAAGGGATTGTACAAAGGTACAATACTAGGAGATGGGGGAAATTGGAAGCCATCTTACAGTCTCTCTTTCAATCAATTAGTGTTTTTATTTTCATTAGTTTTATAGAATGAACTTACTGTATTTGTTTTTGAAGCAACTGCATAGAGTTATGTTTATATGCAATCTCAGCTCACTGAGTGCAAATGGTTTGTAGCTCTTGAGTATTTACTGGTAAAAAAAAAAAGTGTAATCTGTGAATGAGTTGATCCCTAGGAAATGCATTATTTCATCTATTCTTTGGTATATATATATATATATATATATATATATAATGGTTTATTTATAAAGGAGAAGGATAACTTGCTTTGCATAATGACTATACGCCACATATTGATATAATGTTCTTAATTGTGTCTTATGTATTCAGTATGAATATTGAAGAATTTATCTTGTAACATTTGGCACCAAAGGTTATTTTAGTGAACAAATTGTCTTGGTTTAGTCCAGAAAATACCTGCTGGTAGGACTGTTGGTATTGAGGTTATAGATTATAAGGAATTGAATAAATTCATACAAACATAAATATATCCATAGGTAAACACACAAAAAAATAAATAGCTGCCTGCTTAGGAAATAAAATAGTCTGGTAGGATGAAAGACAGAAGAAAGGAGATTAAAACAAGGTGGTGAACAATAACAAAGAAAAACAATAAGGCTTATAGAGTAAATTAATATGCTCAAAGATTTTTTAAGACTAAGGATTATAACTTCCCATCTTTTTGTGATGTCACTTATACACATTTTACATGATGTCCAAAATTAAATGACAAAATACCATACTTAGTTTATCTCTAATTTTATTAAAATTATCTGGCGAGGGATCCCTGAGTGGCGCAGCGGTTTGGCGCCTGCCTTTGGCCCAGGGCGCGATCTTGGAGACCCGGGATCGAATCCCACGTTGGGCTTCCAGTGCATGGAGCCTGCTTCTCCCTCTGCCTGTGTCTCTGCCCCTCTCTCTCTCTCTCTGTGACTATCATAAATAAATAAAATCTTTAAAAAAAAATATCTGGCGAATAACACGAAAGTGAGAAAAATAGTCATTTTGAAATCTGTAAGGGAGAGAAGAGGAAACTTGTACACAGTGAGATTCCTAGAGGCAGAAGTAATAAAGGCTCCCCAAAGTTTATGGAAATCATAAGAAAACTTTTGGTAATCCATAGGAAAACTTCAAAGTACAAAGGACTCTTGAGTGAATCAAGCTCAAATTTATAATTATTCTTTGAGGGGGAATATTCTAATGTGTATTTTATTAATTTATTTTTTAAGATTATTTTTTAAGATTTATTTATTTATTTGAGAGAGGGAGCACGTGAGCAGGACTAGGGGTAGAGGGAGAGGGAGAGAGAATCTCAACAGACTCCCCACTGAGTAGGGAGCCCCACATAGGGCTCAATCCCAGGACCCTGAGATATGACCTGAGCCAACTCAACTGACTGTGCCATCCAGGCACCCCTAATCTGTATTTTATAATGAGGAAATAGAATCTAAAGGAAGATAATGATTTACCTAAGATCCCCAGGTTAATAGTTACAGGAATTGAATTCAAAGTCAGGTATATCTAACTCTACCGCAAACATACCTTCCACTACAATTTGGATGGGTACCACAGATGAAGCTGGAAGTAGCTGTAACAAATGATTAAATATTTAGATAAAACTATTACTATTTTTAGTAATTAATATAAAACCTAAGTGAAAAAAAGTGACAAAACCCAAATAGTTTAAAGAGAGGCTACTTTTGGTATGTGATATATGACTGTATTACAAGTGATGACTTAAATGATTTTATCTAAATATTTAATTAAAATAATACAAAATTTAAGACTATGGAGGATGATTCTTATGCATGGGGTAACCCATGTCTGTTTTATATATTTTATTCCCAGAAACATTGTAAAACACCCTAATGCATTTATCTTTAGCTCTGTCAATGATGTTTGGCAAATGACAGGTAGCTTTTTTAAAAAAGACTTTTAAAACTATCCATTTTCCCAAAATAAACTGATATTAGTGCGCTTGTAAAATTCAGAACTTTGAACATCATTTGAGCAATTATGTGAAATGACTTATTAATTCAGAAGAAAAACTTGCATAAATGTGAACTGGTGTGTGGAGAATAATTAAATTGTAATTCTAAAGGTTAATGTAGCAATTTACTTGTTCTGATTTTTTAATTTAGATAATAGTGCAGATTTTTGCAATATGGCAAACCAATCCATAATTTATTCTCCAATACATATGGAAATAATACATCTGTATTAAGGTTTCTATATGCTATCCTATGATAATTAATTTGATATCAATTATTTTATATATTGCATGCTAAATTGCATTGGCATTTAGATGTCAATAGTTTAAAACTATTGTAAGTATAATATAATATAATCAATTTATATATGAGTTGACTGATCCTTGCAAAGGAGAAAACAGGGAATATATGCTCTATAAAGCTGCAACAAATATTTAATTATTTCTTAATTATATTACTCTTTTTTAAGGTTTTATACATTTATTCATGAGAGACACAGAGAGAGAGAGAGAGAGGAGAGAGAGAGAGAAAGAGAAACGGGCAGGGACACACAGGCAGAGGGAGAAGCAGGCCCCATGCAAGGAGCCCGATGTGGGACTCGATCCCAGGACTCCAGGATCACGCTCTGGGCCAAAGGCAGGTGCCAAACCACTAAGCCACCCAGAGATCCCCTATATTACCCTTTAAGTCCCACTTTATTCTGGGCACATGGAATTTTTCAGGTAAATTTTATTGACTTCTTTGAGTTATTTTACATGTTTTTCTTTTGCTAAACTGCTAAAATATGTAAGGAATTTCTTATTTATCAAATAAAATATAAGTTCACAGACAAAATTAAAACCTATAATGTTTTGTTGTATTTTAATTTCACAGTATATATTTTAATTTGCCTTCTGCTGTTATTGAGCCTGGTAAATGCCTTCCAGTTTATTTTTTACAGCACACTTCTAAAAAAGTAAGCACATGTTGTATTTAAATGTTTAAACTGATATGTGTTGTATATGTACAGTGTGACTTCGAAATTAACTTGGATTTGAAGACCTCTTGTTAAAAAATAGTCTTTAATAACCAACATTTTTACTTTTATAAAGACTGTATTTTAGAAATATTATTCTTATAATATTTATCTGATAAAATGTACTAGATAATAAAGTATTATTTTTGAGAATTCTAGGGGCATATTATTGGAGAGCATTTTAAGTCATTGATGTTAAGCATATTGACCAATCTGGCAATCTAATAGTTTAAATTTTTAATATAATGTCTAATGATGGTTGCAGTTCAAAGAATTTACAGATGTATTCACATAAAGATATGACATATTTTCAGTGTGCCAATAGTTGCTTTTTCTATACTATTTATTTTTGGTACATTGAACCTTATAAACACTTCATAGTTTTTTACTTAAGAGTTTGTAGGAAGACAAAAGGCAAGGATATGAATCTCTTGCAGAGGTCTCATAATTAATGGATGATAAAGGGACCTATGGAGTTACAGCAGTAAGAAATGTGAGAGTCACGAAATCTTTCTACCATGTCATGTTTTCAGCCCACAGTTCTGTACGTAACATGGAAAAGCAAAAATTAAAATATTGGAAATGAGGCAGAATTTAAGGATTAAAATGGCATAAGAGAAGGCACTTCAAAAACAAACTATCAGAAAATAAATTAGATACTGCATACATTGAATTTAATATTACTGAAGATTCTAGATTACCGTTAATCTGAATTGACATTTAGCTGTACGTTCCTTCTTTATTTCTACTTTAAACATAAAGAAGAGCTATTGTAGCTCCTGGAGATACTGTGATTACTTCTTTTTCTTCATAGATTGTATTAAGTGAAGATTATAACATTTACATTTTATGTGTACAGTTTATTTACATATTCTGTGAAAAATGGACATGATTAGAACTATTTTATTTTACTTTTTTTTTTTGAACCATTTTAATATGGAGCTTAAGAGGCCACTGCAGAGAACTTGCTTCAATCGTCTTTGTTTGAACTGGGTCAAGAGCTGTGGACAGGGCAATGTTTTAAGCAAGTGCTGGAGAAATCAGCTGAAGAAAGGACATCTTGATCACAAGTAGTTTAGCTTTTTTTTTTCTTCTTAACTCATACAGTTGCCACGCCCTCTTAAAAAAAACCTTTCTTTTACACTCCAAGTGGGACAGTATTTGGGTTTTACCCCCACCCTCAAATTGCAATCTTTGATCCCAAATACACACTCCTTTTCCTCTCATCGTGGCTTTTTATTTTCAGGTTAACGATACATATATAATTTTAGTTTTTTTCCTATATGATTATCTTTTTGAAAATTCAAATTATTCTTTGTTTTTTTTTTTTTTTTTTTACTTCATTTATGAACTGTTCGCTCAAACTGGCTGTTTGAGCAGCCATCAGCTGTATGTGGCTCAAATGTAGCCATCAAAGGTAACAGAAATGAAGTCTACCTATTAGATTTTAAAGTAATTTTTCTAAAATACAATGGTAAGCAATGCTGTGTTAAAGATGTTATGGAAACCTGAGGAATATCACAAAAGCTTTCATTTTGTGATAAAACATATATGATTAAAAGATAATTATAGAATTTAGCCTGTTTCATAATTTATTTTTGCAATAGATAATAAAATTATATTTTAAATAGATGCAGAGAATATCTTGTCAATGGAGAATGATTCTGTGGTTTTTCAAATTTATGGTTTCTATTTCTTTCATTAATGAAAGTTTCACTATACTTATTTGCTGACAAATCTACTTCTCTGGTGTGTCATCAATGAAACACTATTTCTCTAATTATGGTGATATTTTCACGTGCATAGGGGCTTGAAACCTGGAACAGGAATGAGATATAGAAGGAACAATTGAGCTATGTTTTGGTTAAGTAGTTAATGAGGTCTATAAACCTATTAAAATTTTTGTTGACTGGAGAAGTTCAAAATCCTCACTCTAACATACATTTAAATTTTAATTAGTAGGGATCCCTGGGTGGCGCAGTGGTTTAGCGCCTGCCTTTGGCCCGGGGCGTGATCCTGGAGGCCCGGGATCGAATCCCACGTCGGGCTCCCGGTGCGTGAAGCCTGCTTCTCCCTCTGCCTGTGTCTCTGCCTCTCTCTCTCTCTGTGACTATCATAAATAAATAAAAAAAATTTAAAAAAAAAATTTTAATTAGTAAATTTTGAACTTTTCTTCTCTTTTTCTTTTTTTTAAAGATTTATTTATTTATTCATGAGAGACACACAGAGAGAGAGAGAGAGGCCAAGACACAGGCAGAGGGAGAAGTAGGTTCCATGCAGGAAGCACAATGTGGGACTCGATCCCAGATCTGGGGATCACACCCTGAGCCGAAGGCAGATGCCCAACTGCTAAGCCACCCAGGTGTCCCAATTTTGAACTTTCCTAATGAATTTAGAACAAATTGATAACAGAAACTGTGGATGTCTTATGTTTATATAACTGGTGCTTCATATGTTTAGGCTTATCCCTCTTCCTTTGAAAAATATATTTTTAAAAGATTTTATTTATTTATTTGAGAGAAAGTGAACACTAGTGGGCTGGAGTGGGGGCACAGGGAGAGGGAGAAGTAAACTACTTCTCCCTCTGTCCATCTTGGGACTGGATCTTAGGACTCTGAGACCATGACCTGAGCCAACAGCAGATGTTTAACCAAGTGAGCCACCCAGGTGCCCCTGAAAAATATTTTTAAATAAATTCCATTATATACACCTTCATACTATTTTAATATCAAAAATCGATTATATGATTGGTTGTAGTCATTTCTTTTTTGGCATTCGATGGTGTCATTTTTTTTTAAAGATTTTTATTTATTTATTCATGAGAGACACAGAGAGAGAGAGAGAGGCAGAGACCCAGGCAGAGGGAGAAGCAGGCTCCATGCAGGGAGCCCGATGTGGGACTTGATCCCAGGTCTCCAGGATCAGGCCCTGGGCTGAAGGCGGCGCTAAACCGCTGAGCCACCTGGGCTGCCCGGATGGTGTCCTTTTATATTATTTCTGTAACCGTCATGCAAAAAACACTGGTGTTGGGATATACACCTACATACAATATATTATAAATATTTAAAATTTTCTGTACATGATGATGTTTGACTTTGAAAACTCCTTTCTGAGGAAAGACTGCCCCTCTATAAGATAGCCAATTCTTAGAAATCTAAAAGTAAACAGCCAAGAGTATGCCTTTGATATATAAAGTAATTTCACCCCAGGAAATGATACTTCTCTACCATTATCATCCCATAACAAGATGCCAGACAAGTAGGGACCACCCTGCATAACCTAGAACCCTCCAAGGCTACTCAAACTCACCAGTCTTAAATGTTTACCCTGCTCTGCCTTAACTTTCCTTTGAAAACTCAATAAAGGCTTTATAGCCTCTCCCTTAGATCCTGTCTTCTACTTCCTGTTATCCTGCCCTGTGGCTTCCTCACATGGCCCTGTACCGTATGCCATGTCCCCTCTTTCTTGGATCTATGAGTATAATAAAGTGATGTGGAGTTTTTTGAGCCTCTCTTCTGTTCCTTCCTATGGTTACATCAAACTGACCATTTCACAAAAGAATACAAAATCCCTATACACGGTTTTTATTTATTTTTTTCCTGATGTAAGTTTAGTGGATGGGCAGAAAGAAGTCATTTATTTCATTAAAGAGAGAGAGAGAGAGAGACATTCATTTGGGAAATCTGCAATCTCAAAATATGGTGATTACAGAAATTATAATCTGATTTTCCTAGAACCCAATTGAGAACATAGTGTTATGACACTAAAGAACCATTAGCGCTACATTTCTAGCACCAATTGTCCATCTTGTTTTTTATTTTTAAAATCATATTGCCAAAAAATTAACAGAAGCAACTAAAAACAACAATGGAAGCATGATTATGAATAGCTCTCAGCAACAGATCTCTGAAAAAACATTAATTTTCCTATTCATAATTTAATCATCTGTATAACTACTAGAAGAAAAAAATCAAAGTTCAACCACATGATGGAGCTCATGTAGAAATGATAAAGGTGCTATCAACTGGCAACATGAGGAAATTAAGCAAAATAATTATGTTTCTCCTACGTTTTACTGGTTCCCTCATTCATTTTGGTATGGAAAGAGGCCAGATAATAAAATGCTCCTGTTCTTTAACTCATTGAAAAGTTATCTTCTATAGTACATTCTGAAGCTTATGGGCCATGACTTGACATTACAGGCATGGCTTAATTAATAAATGCACAAGAATAAGTAGGCTCATAAAAACATAAATTTGTTTAGAGCAGCGCTTCTCAAACATTACTGTTCATAAGATCCATCCAAAGGGCTTAGTTAAAATACAGATTTCTGGTCACCACTCTTAGAGACTGATTCAATAAGTCTTATGTGGATCCCAAGTAGTTGTCTCCCAGATAATACTGATGATCTTGGGACGGTATTTGTAGCCAACACCCGAATGGTTAAAATATCCTCTTTGTTAATTGCTTAAAAACAAATTTTAGTGCCATATTGCAGTATAGATTGTAAATCGTAAGAGAGAAGTTATGGTGTATTCAATGATTATATTTACCAGTGCATGCAGACCAAGGTTAGAAAGACATTTAATCTAAACAAAAGATGAAACTAAAGGTTTGGAGTGCTTAAAATATTAAACTTTCACCCATTTAAACATTTAATATATATTATTGAACACCTACTAAGGATTTGTATGTTGATGTATGGTGAGTTCTATGAGCTTACACTCAAGACACTCTAAGACTATGCCTGCATGAGCTTACATTTTTGAAAGTGAGATATAAGTTAAACAAAGAAACACACAAATAAACATATACTTACACATCCTGATAAGTTCTCTGTAAGAAAAAAGGGTACTGTGGGAGTCTATGAGGTCTAATCTTTCTGAGATAAGATAGTTCATGATAAAGCTCCACATTTAAAGTTAAATTTGCATGTTGAGTAGAAGTCAGCAAGAATTAATTAGTGGACCAGGAAGAAAGAGTATCAGGCTCAAATACCCCTTAGTATATTGAAAGAAGACTAGGGTGCTAAGGTACAGGAAGAAAGCCAGCAGCAGGGTAAGTGTGGGTAGGTCTTTGTGTTCTAGGTTAAGAATTGCACATTTAATCTAAGTGCAGTAGGGAGACATTGAAAGAATAATTTTAAAGATCTCACTTTTTTTTTTTTTTTTTAATTTTAGAGAGAGAGAGAGAGAGCACCAGTGGGAAAGAGAGCAGTAGTGCAGGGAGGGGCAGAGGGATAGGGACAAGCAGACTCCCACTGAGCAGAGAGCCTGACCCTGGGCTGGATCCCAGGACCCTGAGGTCATGACCTGAGCCAAAGGCAGACACTTAACTGACTGAGACCCTCAGGTGTCCCTAAAAATTTTAGATTTTTAAAGATCACTTTTTTGAGAGAGTACACGTGAGTCAGCAGGCTTCACACCAGTGCAGAGCCCAACATGGGGCTTGATCTCATGACCCTGAGATCATGACCGCAGTGGAAACAAGAGTCAGTTGCTAAAAAAAAAAAAAAAAAAAAAAAAGAGTCAGTTGCTTCACTGACTGAGCCACACAGGTACTCATTAAGATCACTTTTACTGCTGTTTAAAATGGATGAAGAAACAGTGGAATAGAGAGACCATTTAAAAAATCTATTGGAGTTTCCCATTTAATAGACAATGGTAGTATAAGTCACTATGTCAGTTTTGGTCTTGCTTCTATAAGTTAACTCGAAAGCTAATCTATCTTGAATACCCTGTGCCTGCTATTTGACATACTGCTATTTCCAATACATGCTGGATATCTTTAAATAATTGGTGATCATCAGTGGAAAGTACATATTTTCAGAAGCTACTGTGAATTTCCTGTTTTTCTTCCTTAAATACCTATGAGGTGTCAGCTCCTGGTTGGCTCATGACACCATTCATAGGCCATGGACTGGTGAATCTGTGGTTAAGACCTCAGGTTTTGAAATCATACTGCCAGAGTTCACAAGATCCTCCTACTAACAAAGTTATTTGGTCTTAGTCTGGCTACTTAACTCCATTTTGATTTACCATCTGCAAAATGGCAATTAAGTAAAGTACTGAGCACAATGTAAAACAGAAGATCCTCCACAAGCCTTAACTATTATTAAATTTTTCATGTATAAAACTAAAATTGAAGACTTTTATAGAATTTTATTTTTTATAATTTTGAAGCTTTGCTGGAAACATCGTCTCTGATTACAAATGCAGGTGATGATTTTCATTTGGGGAAATATCTGTTGTAAATATTAATTACATATTAAGGTTAAGAACTTCTTGTATCTTATTTAATTTCATCTAATCTAGTTCAGGTCAGTCACTGATGTGTTAAAGAGAAAGAGGATGAAAAAAAGTACTGATAGTTGAAAGTTGGAGTTTATTTCAACAGTTTTTTTTTTTTACTAAATAGACAATAAAAACTGTAACAAGCAGGTATCTGTAAAAACAACTGCACATTATGTTAAACAAAACAGAACCTGTGATGGTGCACAGTCAAGCCAAAGGTAAACCTGGTGCACAATTCACCTGAGAGGGAATTGATCAGAATATGGGGAAAATAACAGTAATGATATAAAACAAGCCAGGGAGAATAAAGTAAAATTATTAATCATCTTTGAAGTTCCGACCTCAAGTTTTCCAAATGTATCATTTAGTATCACTGAGGTGTGCTGTGAGTAAGGATCACTCGGTGAACTACTTCAAAGACTGGTCCCATTATTATGAATTATTACCTTCTAATGGAGAGAACAGAACTACTTACTGTATTTTAACAAAATGTTCTATGCTGGTATTACCCTAAGTCTTCTAAAAGCAACAAAATTGATGAACAGCTTTACAAAAAGAAATTTCACCCATTACTAATGGTTTAGGAAGAAATTTTACAGGGGTCTGATACATCTCTGCTTGTCTATTATTCAGCGAGTGTTAATATTCAAAACATGAATGGCCATCCCTGTAATAGATCAGTAAAAGCAATATCAACCAGGAAAATATTGATTACTTTCTTTATGAATATTGCTTATAACTAACAAAATCCCTTTGTGTTATGAAAACCAAACAACATAATATGAACTAAGATATGGTTTAATAAAAGGTAATGATGTCTAGGGTGCCTGGGTGTCTCAATTGGTTGAACATTACACTCCTGATTTTGGCTAGGGTCGTAATCTCAGGGTCGTGAGATCTTTCCCTGTTTCACGCTCCATGCTCCTCTTCTCCATGCTTTCTCTTTCTTTCTCTCCAAAATAAATAAATATTTTTTTAAAAGAAAGAAATCATGTTTGAATTGTGATTATTTAATTTCTTAGATATATATATATGGGTATGTATATACATATATATATAAATATCTTAATATTCAAATAAACAAACATTCACATAATAGAATCATGAATCAAATCCTTTCTTTTACTCATTCAGTAAAATATTTATTGAGAGCCTACTATGCATTTTTTTTCTATATGCTTGGATTTGGGCAATAAAATTAACATATCAGACCTCATGGTACTTTCTACAGGGGAAGATATGTAATAATATTGTTAAATTGTAGATATTATAGATGTACTATATATATACCAAATATTTTATGTAATGAAAAATAGAATAAACAAAACAAAATATTAAGGGGATCAAAGGCACCCCGGTAACTATTGTTCTAAAAAAGGTCACCGGAAAAGGACTCTGAAGAAAGTCTGAAATTTATGTTTTGTTTTTAAATTAAACTGTAAAACTTAAAAACTAAAATCTTTTTTTTGGTGGGGTTTATAGCTAAGTTAGACTAACCTCAAGATTTGTTGCTTGTCTGTGGGCAGATGTAATTTAGGAGGCTAAATATTATAGTAGTGCATTGGTTTTCTCCAACTATTCACAGAACATATTTGCACAATTTCATAACACAAACTTTAAATTTGAGCCACTTTGGACAACTGGCAATATGATTTTAAATTTGAAGATGGGATACATACCTGCTGGATATCCTTGTTTTTTTTTTTTTTTTTTCATTTCCTAAAGGTGGTTTTTACTTCTTGTGTCTGTATTTTTAAAAATGACCGCTGAATGATATATTTCATCTTGTTTTTGAAATCATCACACAGAGCTGCCTATGAAATGCCTCAAATCAATACTGATTTAAAACAAATAACAAACGCAAAAATGAGGAGTCTGAATAAAGCACAGGAATCAGAAAGACATCTGGTAAAAGAACATTCCAGGCTGGGGGGCAACCAGTGGGAAAGCTTTGGGTGGAAGCTGCCTTTAGATATTTGGGAACTGGCAGTACAGTCACTGCAATTGGATCAGAGTGAGTATGGGGACGAGCAGGAATAAGCAAGTTTGAGGAGGCAACTAGTGGCCTGATAATTTACAAAGGACAGTAAGTCCTAATGTGAAATTTTAGTTGTTCGTGTGCCAAGAGAAAAGGAGCCATTGAAGGTTTTTGAGAAGAAAAAATGACTATTCCAAAACATGTCTCCAAGGACATTTCTGATTGTACATGGAGAACTGACTTATAATGTCACAAAAGTAGAGGTGAGAAGACCAGTGAGTGAGCCATTGCAGTCACCTCGATGAGAGACAGTGGTTTGAAAATAATTCCAGTGGTGGGAACTGGTCAGAATCCAGGATATGGGACATATTTTGAAGAGACTTCCCTAATTTCAGTGTTTGAAAAAGGAGACAGTCCATGCTACCCCATTAATAGTAAGATAAAAATCCTTATGCCTTATGATTTTTTTCATGATCCATCCTCTGTCTCCAGGTCCACTTGCCCCGTTTACCATCACAATACCATATTTCCATACGTGTGTGATTTCCACCCCCGTACTTCCAGATCTATTTTTTTTTAAATTTTATTTATTTATTCATGAGAGAGAGAGATAGAGAGAAAGAGAGAAACAGAGACACAGGCAGAGGGAGAAGCAGGCTCCATGCAGGGATCCCGATGTAGGACTTGATCCAGTGTCTCCAGGACTCCTGGGCTGAAGGTGGTGCTAAACCACTGAGTTACCGGGCCTGCCCTGGATCTGTCTATATTTAATGGTTGTACCATCCCTTCTTTCACGCCTCCAAGCAAATTCAAAGTCCCCATTTGGAACTCTCTTCTTTTGTGAAACTTCCCCCAAACTTCTAGGGCAGGATAAGGACACCCTCCTGGGCTGTTTCAACATTTTAAGCTCTCTGTCTCTGTCTCTCTCTCTCTCTGATGCACCTGCACACATGCAGACATGCTCCCAAGACACACATACACAGTCACACAAACCTGTATCTTATTGTATTCTACTGTTTGTGCACTTTCATACTAGAATCTATAGACTTTAGATGGCGAAAGACATGATCATTTTATTTTGTGTCATCCACTTCTAAATCGGGTCCAGACACACATTAGGTGCTCAATAAACTAATACCTCAGGACTTTTTCCTTAATCTTATATTGGTTTCATAAAGAGATATTTTATGATGCCTAATATAGTATGTAATAATTTATATACATAAATATTTATGAAACATTGAATACTTGATGGGTTATATGTGACTACTTTATTAAAGTATAGTTTCTTAGAAAAAAAAGACTTTTTTGAGAACTGTCTAGAAAAAGACTGATTTTTGCACTCTTTGGAGTGCTGGTGTACTTAGAATACAAAAGCTAAAGGAAAGCACTCTGTATTGTTAAAAAAAATCTTCCTGTCAACAAATATAAATATCATGCATTTATTTTGTTGAATGAATTTTTGAGAAGTATAAGTGAGATCACTGAATGACAAAACATAAAGCCTTCTACATTTGCTATTATTTAAAAATTAACAATACTATAACCTCAGCAATTTATTAACATCTTCATCAAGTAATGATATAGAAATCTCTATTTCTGAGGTATACTTGCGACACATTTCACATACACTTAATAACTTCTATTGGAATGTGAAACTATTGATGTTGTTTGTTTGTTTCCAAAAATCCCACAACTTAGTTCTGCAAAAATGCATCTCTACCCAGAAGTGTAAGATGACATAAAATGCTCTCTCTTTAGGATTTCTGCCTCAGGAATTAAATGTTTTCAGAGATCACATTGTACTGAAAGGAGAAGATACTTTAATACATAGAAGTAGAAAAGAACACAAAGTTCTCATTAAATCCTGTGAAGACTGTGATGGTGATTTTTGGATATTCTGCTATTGAGTTAAAATAAAACTCTTTCAAGATAACTCTTTCCCTTACAATATATATGCTCCACAGAAATGTTGGATCTAGTAAATATACAGGACACACATTGTCATTGAAGGACACACATTGTCCTTCAATGATAGCCATGTACTGGGATATATTCTATAGAACACATTCTATGGTAAACATTGTGACTTGCAATTCAGATTCATAAAGGGATGAAAGATATTCAAAAAGAGTCTGTGACACACAAATAGCAAAAAAAAAAAAAAAAAATAGCCCATGCTTCAAAAGTTTTATTTAACTAAATTTGTGAAGGATCTAGTAAGATACTACAAAAGAAAAAGCACCAGACTTCTTTACTCAGCTAAAGAATGTTGAAGTGAATTTACAAATAAATGCCAAACTAGCAAAAGTGATTCATGTCCACAGAGCAATCATCACTTGCATTTCTCTAGACAAACACTGAATTTCTATGGGCAATAATTATCTGTTATACTATGAGATTTTGTTTTGCTTTGTCTTGTTTTACAACTTAGACAGTTGTAAAATAGCTCAAAGATAACGAAAACCAAAACCAAAAACAGAATCAGGTAACGCTGAAGGACAAGCTTTAAACGATGCATAGTTTTCCTGGAAGAAACCTAATGTATTTTCATTCCTTTAGCTCTTTCATAGCAAGCTGTGGGCATGAACCGAGGTACAGGATTTTAGTGTACAAGCTCCGAGAATGCGGAATGAATGAAAAATATCTCCAATATACTGTCTGAATTTAAATTATCATGCTATATTATTTTAGTTGATAGCCTTTTCTCCTTATTGATTAATCATTTTAAATTCAGAAATTATTTTTATTTTTATAAAGGTTCTCAATTCTACTCCTAGAATTTAACCAGCAAAACACAGAAAGAAGAAAAGGCATGTTAATATATGAACTTTAGCTCAGACTATTGACAGGTTTAATCATGAGATTCAGATTTAAGCAAGGGAAGAGGCGCCTTCACATGCTTCACAAAGATAAGCGTTTTAATTATTGAAAACCATTGTGGAAAGATTCTTCTAATCCCAAGTGAAAAAAAAGAGAAACAAATGAGAGCCTGAAAAGAGGTCATTCAGGGAATTAATTTGGAGAAGAGGTGAAGGTGGGAGGGGAGTTACAGTTGGGTCTCTTTCATAGCTATCTATGCTTTGATGTCTAGGACTTCTTAGTAACTACCCCTCCAAAGTGAAACTTCCGTAAGTATTAATTTATTAATTGAATGGGCTTGAGTGAATCTTTAACATCAGGATACTACTGAAACACAATTGGTGTGTTTACCCTTACATGATTATATATGCTCTAAAATGTCTAAAGAATTATATTATGGTAACAGCATGTACACTTGCACACTGCCTAGCACACTCTTTGATATTGAATATTTACAGAAAATACATGTCCCAGGAATATATTACAATTTTATGGATTAATTTAAAAAAGGGTGGTTTTGTTTGTTTTAGACTAGATTTATTAAAGCATCTGTATTTCTAGGAACATTAATTATGGATTTATTTGGAAGTTCTCCAATGTAACATCGTTTAGCTTGGTAGGATAAACTTTTTAAATCATGCTGCAGTTTCCCACACAATAGTAAAATGACATGGATTTTAAGTGTTGACCTGCATTTGGATTTTGATTCATAGAATTCAACTTGGACTCTCAAATTGCCATCTTTCCATTCTAACTTAGTGTAACCCTATATGCCTATAATTCTAGAAAAAATAAGCTTGATTTTCTTTTTTTCTGATTAAAAAAATAATACATATATCCTTGCAAAGAATTCCACAGTGAAGAAATAAGTCATGTTAATGGGGCAAACAGAAATACACTTTTTTTTCCTGCTTTGTATGTTTTATTTTATAGATGGATATATATGATTTCTCATGTCTTAGGGCACAGAGGAAATACTTATTGTGCATTCTTGTTAATCATCCAGAATTCAGAGATACTTAATCCATTTTAAATTATGAAAGAATAGTTTACGAGTAAAATATTTGGATGTCACTTATTCTAAATTTTTCTATTTCTGGCTTCTGATAAATAATTCATTTAACACATATATTTGCATTTCTACTCTCCATAAAACATATCTCAAAAACAAAATGTCAGATAGCCAGTTGGTAAGACATGAGTGGCACAGAGATTCTCATATATTGCCAAAAGATGTTAAGTTAGAGGCTATTTCACAGATACTGACATAGGCCAGTTCAGAGCATGTGCAAAAAAGGATGCAGGTGGCCCTTTGTGAAACACAGCTACAGAGAATGGGAGAAGAAAAAAAGGCCAAAGTGAAGGTTAGTGGAAAAAAAAAAATGTGTGTACTGGCTATAATGGTCAACGCCTTTATTCACTTACTTCCTCTCTTCTGTTTGAAGATTAGTAAATTGTTAAATTTTTAACTTCATATTTTTGCAAATTGGCAAGGGTGTAATTCTATAAATTTTTAAATTTTAATTTTAAAGTGCAAAGGGCCACCTGCATCCTGGTAAGTTTATAATTTGTAAACATGTGGGGATCCTGGGTAGCTCAGTGGTTTAGCACTTGCCTTCGGCCCAGGGTGTGATCTTGGAGTCCTGGAATCGAGTCCCACGTCGGGCTCCCTGCATAGAGCCTGCTTCTCCCTCTGCCTGTGTCTCTGCCTCTCTCTCTCTCTTTCTCTCTCTCTCTCTCTCTGTCTGTCTCTTGAGAATAAATAAATAAAATCTTTAAAAAATAAATAAATAAATTATAATCATGTAAATTATTAAATTAGTAACTTTATAAATAAAAATATAAATTTGTAAGTTACTCATGTTATGAATTAGTGAATTCATAAATTCATCCCTCTGAAGATTAGTATATTTGACTCCCTAGAAAAGCAAGTTAAGTAAAATTCAAGGTTGCCTCCCAGGGAAGAGAGAAGGGAATTGTGATCAAGAGTAGGAATCTGTTTTGCATCTGAGAGAGTCCCATTGAACTGCCCATTCTCATAACCAATGCATTCTCAAAGAAGCCATCCCCACCAGCCAGAGGCAAGAGTGCCCCATCCACATGAAAAGCCAATAATGGTTCATGGTCACAGAGTCCTTAAATCAGAGATGTGAGATACAGCCACAAATCACTAGATTTGAAAAATAACCCCAGTGGATGCATAGATAATTCAAAAAGAACTTTAAAAATCCAATAAACTTAAAAATCATGATAACAAAGAGTTACAACGAAAGTGCTAAAAATAATAATTAAAAGAATCTATGAAGTTTAAAATTAAAGACATTAAAAACTTTAAGACTTCTAGAGTCTGCAGAAAACAAAAGAAGAAGGAAATCAAAGAAAAAGCTCTAAAGTTGAAAAGAACACAAACTTTCATAATGAAAATGCTTTCTGAATGTTTCAACCAAGATTAAGAAAAATGCCCTAATATTAGGAACAAGGCAAGAGTATCTCCTCTTTCACTACCATTTCTTTTCAACATCTCTGAATTTAAGGTGGTTGCTTTGGCTCCTGCCATTGTATCTGCATTCCATACAATTAAACGGAAGAGAGAATAAGAAACACACTTGCAAGTCTTTTAAAGGCATGGCTGCTGTGTCATGCATCATTTCTGCTTTCATTCTAAGAGAATCTCATCACACTAAAAGGGAAGTTGGAAAATATAATCTTTACCAGGGTAGCCCTGTGTCTAGGAGAACTCTAGTGTGTGAAGAGGGCAAAAACCAACAGACACAGTCAGCTAAAAATCCCTGTCATGTGTATAAATCAACACCTTTTTCTCTATAGTGGGAAGATCTTAAATTTAATTGATCAAAATTCTGCCACCAAAATTTTGCTCCTGATGTTTCTGCCTCATGGTTCTTAGAATAGCAAAACTATTTATCACTGCTCCAGGACTGTCTTTTATGGCAGTTTCCAGGTGAGCTTTTGGATTTGGCATATTTTTCTACTGAATGTAACAGGCAAATATTTCACATTTGGATGTGATAGCATTGGTCTTCTTGCGCCAAAATAAACAAAACAAAACAAATAAAAATGTGCCCATACCCGGTTTGGAGCTCTTTCTCTTTTCCAAAGGCCAAATGTAATATATAATTAATGTTTTTTGAAACAGCAGTTGCCATTGTTCTCACCACAGGTAGGACACAATCTGACACTATATTATTTTAACTAATTGTGTCAGTCAAGGTCTTAGTGATAAACAACAGAAACTGTCTAAAACAAAAACAAAGTTAATAAGAATAATTACAAAGATGTGGGAGGTTTCTAGAATGAAGGGCTAGGCTAGGAGATAACAAGTGACAAACCTGCTCTGAAGATTTTAGAGCCCAGAAAAGAAGAGTCATATTTGTGACTAGATAATTGAATGTTTGTCCTCATCACTGTCTTTGTGTCACCAGTTCAATAGTTAAATATTAACTCAAGTCAAAAATTCTCTACTGGAGACATAGAGGAAGTATTGGTCCACTTATTTTGTAAATAAATTTATAATATTATAAATATTATTACTTGTAAAGATATGAGAATTCCCCTCAAAGAGAAATATTATGATATATAATAATAAAAAAGGTACTTAAATGCTCAATAATAAAACCAAGTCAACTACTCACATCAGTGTAGTTTATGCTAAACTCAGGAACAAAATTATAATTTCTCTGGAGATAATGATCATCTTCTCTACTTGGAAAACTTGGGCTTTCTAACTTGAGATATTCTAGATTTTTCCAGAGTCACAATTGGACCAACACTCTTCACCTTGTCCGGGTTGGCACCAAACAATCATGCGATGGGGAATGTCATTGCACTCTTTGAATAGCACCTCGTATAGATTCCTCAAATGTGTCTGTGACAATTGTCCATCAGAATTTTTATAGACGTCCAGCTAGTTTCCTCCTCCGTCCTTTTGAACAAATAATTCCTAAGTTCTAATCACTAGTATGCATGTTGGGAATAAAGATAATCACTAGCCCAAGCTCCAATACAACTCAGGCTTCCAAGCCATTGAATGACCATTAGGATATCACCTAACTCTTATTCCCAAGGTTTTTGAAAGTGTGTATTACTCTTATATTTTAGCTTTGCTTTTTTTTTTTTTTTTAATCCTTATGGGTTAGTTCTTCATAAGTCTGTTATAGTATATGTCTACTTTTTTTTTTTTTTTTTTTTTTTTTTTTTTTTAAATTTTTATTTATTTATGATAGTCACAGAGAGAGAGAGAGAGAGGCAGAGACACAGGCAGAGGAAGAAGCAGGCTCCATGCACCGGGAGCCTGATGTGGGATTCGATCCCGGGTCTCCAGGATCGCGCCCTGGGCCAAAGGCAGGCGCCAAACCGCTGCGCCACCCAGGGATCCCAGTATATGTCTACTTTTAATAAACTATTTAATGTTATATAATTTGTGGTTTGAAGACTTGACCAGCTGGCATAAAGAAAGACTCTTTTATGTGTACTCACTTGTTGTTTTACTAGATATTATACGGATGTACCAGGTTTAGCAGATATGGCATAGTTCAAGAAAACCCGATTTCCTGTATTAGACTAATGTCCCTAAAAATTGGAGACTTAGCTCATTACTTGCTTACTCTTTAGCTCACATAACAATTAATTGTGGTGCGTGATCTTACATGAAATGATTTCGGCATCCTAGCTCTTTCCAATGGCGGCTTGGCCATGCCATCAATGTCAGTATTCTTTGCTGGATCTTCAGTATCTCATAGGGTAAGAAAGGGAGTACAGAGAATCACAAAGCTTATGTCCATTCTCTGTGCACTAAAACTCAGCCACATAGCCATACCTCACTGCAAGAAGGCAAGGGAATATAGTCTAGTTATATAATAAACTTTCCGGGAAGGAAGACAAAAAGAGATTGATAAAAATAACTAGTGAATCTCTGCTATTGTCGTCTAGACAGACCAGCACTTTGGAGCCTTCTTGTTAATGGTTGTTGAAAGTTTAATCAAAACCTATTATGGTATCTCAACAACAAGCACCTCTAGATAATTAATTTCTAAAACTATCCTTTTAAACACTGTTGTGAATTATCAAGGGCTCCTATTTTCAAGCAGATAAAGTGTCTCATGATAAATAGATACTGTCTTTCCTTCGACCTTTCAGGCATCAGGGTCTTGTAATACCAAATCCTCAAATCCAGCTCTGGTAGTCCTGGCTCTCTTGACAGCAATTTAGGGCAACGTGAACAGAGTACTATTTTAACACATTTTCACAAATAGTGATACTTCACATATACCTGAATAAGGTCTGATTTATTCCTCTCTACCACTACAGAGAAAGTAGTTGGCTTAAAGGGCACAGGAGTATTTGTGTTAATCAGTAATTCTTTAATAACAAATACTTAAATTATTTCTTTAGACCCTACAACTGTGAGAGCCAGAACCATTATTTAGTCTTTTAAGTCGGCATCTCCCGTAGTCTTCCTCTGGTGGCACTTGACCTCTGAGGGGGTGGGAGGCCATCTTCTTGGTTAGTCTTTACATATGTGCTCAACTTGCCCTAAAATAATAATAAGTTAAGGAGTTACCTATATTGCCTGTACTCAGACTTTTTTCCTTTAAGAGCTTAACATTTTAACTCTAAAAGCTTTGGTATTCTGAGTTTTTTGAGATGGACAAACAGGGCTTCAAGGTGCTGTGTTGAATCGTTGGGGCAGTATCATGTAGAGTCTTAATGGTACCTTTTTGGCCTTGTTAATTACTTATTATTTCTGTTCTAGTGGCCTTGGACATATTTCCTTTCTTTCTTTTCTCTTTCTTCATATGAAACAGTTTAATTTTAAAAAAAAGGAACACAAAAGTCCTTGTTCTTGTATTCAGCATTTTTGCTAAATTATTCTACCTTGAGTAGCTCCAGTAATTAAGCATCCTCTAATTTTGCTCATTTTTCTCTTCTTTCTAACAAAGCCACTAATATTAAAATGAGAGATAAACTTTTCCTCTTTTTAGCACATGACTATAACTTGATGAGATCATTTCTTTTAGTTCTGATATTCACAAATGAGAGCAAACAAATATTCAGGAATATAATTTCTATTGGTGAAGCAGCATTTGTCTTAATTTAGCAACATGTATTAAGCACCAATTTAGAAATACAAAGTTCTTGTACTGAACTACATTAGTGAATGAAATTAACAAAAATCCTGGCCTTTTTTGTGCTGTTATTCTAATGGGGTGAGAAGAATAGTAAATACAATAAATAAGTAAATCTTATTGCATGTGAATTGAACAAAGCTCCATCTCCTCCCATCCTCTCTTTGACTGTTTTGTCTCTTCCTGAAGTACTTTTTCTTTCCAGATTGGCTGCTGCCTAGAGCCAACATCTCACTTACCCTGCAATTTCTGGGCTCTCATTTTTAAGGGCTGCCACTACCATGGCTGAAGCTGATTACCTAGTGTTTCCAGTTCCTCCCATCATTTAAGGACTTTAAGAAAATTTATGACATCCCAGAAGGCCACCAAAAAGGGAAATCATTCAACATTAGCTCTAGTTCATTCATGTATCCAACAAATGCTTTTCTAAACACTTAAGTCTGACCAGACACTGTTCTAGTTCCCTTGGAGACATCAGTGAACCAAGATCTCTGCCCTCATGATGCTAAGAATCTAGGAGGAAGCAGAGAACCAACAATAAAGTGTCTTCTTAAAAGGTGGCAACTACAACATTGAAGGAAAAAAATAAATGTAAAACAGGATAAAGGGGATTGAGACAGCTGCAGGTGGAGCAGCTATAATTTTAAAGAAGGGAATCAGGATAGATAGGCTTCAAGAAGGAGGGAGCATTTGATAAAAGACTTGGGGGTAAGGTTCGAGCAGAAGCAGTGAGGGAAGAGCAGATAGAAGAAGACAAAGAGGGGGATCCCTGGGTGGCTCAGCGGTTTAGCGCCTGCCTTTGGCCCAGGGCGCCATCCTGGAGTTCCGGGATCGAGTCCCACGTCAGGCTCCCGACATGGAGCCTGCTTCTCCCTCCTCCTGTGTCTACCTCTCTCTCTTTCTCTCTCTATGTCTACCATAAACAAACAAACAAACAAACAAACAAACAAATAAATAAATAAATCTTTAAAAAAAAGAAGAAGACAAAGAAGTAAGTAGGATCAACTTGTAGGGTATCAGAAGAATCTTGGCTTCCAGTCTAAATGAAACTAGGGATTGTTGCAAAACTTTGAGCAGTAGAGTGAAGTGTATGATAAAAATGTATATATGTGTGTGTTTGTGTGTGCATATGTATACATACCATTGGTACATAATTCTGCTGGATAAATAATTTATATCTCCCTGAGCTGGGACTTCAGGCCTTACTCTTTTATCTGTTTCCCTTAGATTCCAAAAGTTGTCAAAGGTATGATGGGCAAGAATTCACACCTACAGTTGGCTCTACTGCCTGTCCTGGCTATCCTTCGTTGTCTTGTCAATTTCTTCTGTCCACAACTCTGCATCATATATCAGGCAACTGAGCTAGTCTATACTTCTTAGTTACCCATCAGAATCAAGGACACGTCTTGATAGGTGACATTACTGAAATACCTTCTTGCTCAGTCTTCCCAATTTAATAATAAAAAAAAAAACACACATAAGTTGTATGGTAGATGTAAAAGTTAAGTTGCCCATGCGATAGCTTTGAATTATCCTTGACTTCAAAATATATAATCATTTTGATCAGTTTAGGACATAATTTTCACTTTTTCAAACTTGTTCTTTGAGAGATGAGTCTTCATTATAGTTGTGTAGATCTCTGGTGACATAGATATTTCAGTTTTATCACACAGCTTTCTCTTTCCCAGGGTGAATGGATCTATGTCTAAGCAGTTCAATTATAGTCCCATGGTGTACCTAACGCTATGCCTTCTGACATTCAGGTCCTTCAACTATGCTTATCTCTCTTAACTTCTTTGAACTTGTACTCATCTTTTCCCCTTAGAATACTCTTTTCCCTTTTTAAAACCTGGTATCCATTAAATTTCCCAGAACATCAGCGTACAAGAAGTCCAAGTATAGGTGGATTGTGCACATTCCAATGTGTATTTTAGGATGCATATATACATTGATGATGGATGAATATATAGAGAATGTAGCTATTTAACAAAACAACTGGCACATCTAGATAACCCAACCATCATACTGGCTATGTTAAAGAAGTGCTATTCAAAATAGGAATAAGTTGCCTTAAAATATAATGAATTCTTAATCACCTGATGGGCTGAGATAGATAGAATGTGCCCATTGTTAGGAATGCTATGGAGGAAGTCTCTGAATTTGTTCAGAATGACTGCTACCAAAAGGAAGTCTCCATGAGGCTTTTTATCCAAGGAAAATAATTGGTTACAAAACCTGTAGCTTTCACAATTTAAGACTTCTAAATTTTTGAGGTCAAGGTACAGAAGGCCAATGGCAGAGCAAACATTAAGGGAGTAAGAAAGAAGTAGTTTGAATTTGTCATTTTCCCACCTGGAAACCAAGGGAAGAACATGATTGAAGTGGGGAGATTTCAGTCAGGAAATCAAGACCTTAAAGACAGGCTTTTAAGTGAGTTTTCAGCAATAGTAACAGGCAGAAGGACTATAAGGAAAAAATCATGGCACCAGGGGTCAAGAGGACTGCCATATCCAGATACTCTGTTCCAGTAACTCTGTCTTTTAGGAAATGAGGTTTTCCCAGGGTACAACTCTCTGAGAGCGTACAAGTAAGAACAGTAACAGGTGAATGCCTGAATAGGACTGGTTAGGATCTAGAGATCTGATAGCTGACCATCAATTCTGGGTTCTTCACCTATGATTACCGCTTCACAGACACACACACACACACACACACACACACACACCACTGCTTTTAAAGAAAACCACAGTAACTATTTTCATCATGAAAGTTCTTAGATGGGAAAATATATTGTGTACCTTCTCAAATTTGATATTTTGACTTCATTGTTTTGGTAGTTCTATGGAGCAATATCTATACTGACAACGATTATTTAAGTATTCATATGCTGTCAGAATGATTCTGATGTCAGAATCATGAAAATATTCAGAAACATAGTATAAGTTATAAACCGTCCTTAAAACATTTTGAGAAATTTGCCTGAGCTTAATGCAGCATAGATTGACACGGTGCAGTGTTACAATCCTGAACCGGGACTGAAAGCCATTAGAATCGAGTGGATTTAAAATTTTGCATTTTGTTTATAGGGTAGCTATTATTTTAACTTCTTTTCATGATGATAAGGAGGACACATAAACTTATCTGCAGGAAACAGGCTGCTCATTTCAAAATTCCTTCTCACGTCCCACAGTGCAATCATCTAAAGCCAAGATGCAGTTATGCAGAACACAGATGAAGTTTCACTCTGTATTACAAATGCATTCATTTAAGCATGTTCTGTAGGAGACCACTAGAAGGTAAAACTATTATCCTTCCTACTATGAACATCAAAATCTTATTTTTTCCATTTAACTCTTGATAGAATAGTATGAAATTCAATTGTGACAGAGATAGCTATGAAAATATTTAGCCTATTCTCTTTCTTGATGTACTATGAATCTCTAGCAAAAGTGTCTTGAAAATTGAACTCAAGGTCAAAAGTCCTGGGGTGAGGAAATGAAGAGAGGAGGTGAGGAGAAATAGGAATGGTCAATTTTAATGTCTAAGGGGACAAACTCAGTTAAGCTGTAAATAAAGAAATCAGTAGCTTCAGTCTTTGAAAGAATTTTTAAGTAGATTCTATACACGAAATATGAAACACTGAAAAGGCAGAAGTCTGAGTGGAAAATATTTGTTCTTCATGGGGCAAGGAGGTAGCTCTTATCTTAGCTATTTCCCTGCTGATGACTTCAAGTTAGACTACTCAAGTAAAGCTTTCTATTGATTTGTTTAACTTTCAGAAGTTAGCATCTGGGAATAAGACCAAAACTTAAATTAAAAAAAAAAAAAAAAAAAAAAAAAAAAAGCTCTACTTCAGAAAGTTCTCAGGGAAAATCCTGGGAAAGAATATAACTCAAGTTGATATATCTATAGTATTGGGGGAAATTTTTTTTTCCAGTAGAAGAAACACATACAAAGATAAAGATATCTTTTTAAAATTAATGTTTCAAAATTCACCAAGGATTTATTGTCTCAGGCTTTGTCTTTACTCATTTTTCAGATCAAAGGCTTCACATTTTTTGGATTGAGGTTAGCATCCTATTTTGTGTATAGCAGATAACAAAGAATAATTGCTCAAATAATTGTCTGAAGACCTTATAGTCTATTGCCTGATATATAATAAGCATATAAGACATATTTGTTAAATCAGTGAAAATGAAAAAATGCTCATATATATGCTGGAAATAAATTGATATTGAAAACATTGATTTTTGTAGATGGCATCTAAATTAATTGATAAATTAAAGAAAATGTGAATTATACATCTCATATATAAGACTAGTTAATACAAATATATGTGATTATACAGCAGATGGAGCTAGAATAGAACTTGGCAAGTAGATATTGTGTCCTTCTGAGTAATATTTGGGCTCTACATACATATTTACTATCCTACATTTTCCTCTTTCTTCAAAAAACTTCTTAGACTAAGAGTTGATACTTTCAATTCATTCATTTATCTCAACTCATGAGAATCTCGTGCCACCACCATACTTCATCAGCACAGCCTAGCTGTGGTCACCAATGGCCTAAATACAGTCAAAGGATGTACTGTCCCACTGATATTTCTTGACTTCTCTTTTGCACTAAGCATTGACTGCTCCTAGCTTTGGAATCAGTCTTTCCATGATATTATTAAATGTTCACACTTTGTGTTTTCCTTATATTTTATTATATGAATGGTCTGTATTCCCAGAGATTGCCTTCTCTTGCATTGGTGAATTTCTCTACAATTAAAGTTTAAGCTGCTACCAATATAACAAAGAATCTCAAACATATACCTATATCCAAGGGTCATCTTTAATTGTCACCTAAACACTTCTGATAGATTATCTTAAAATCAATTCACATTTAACAAATCTAAAACAAAACTTGCATTTTCTTTTTCACTTTTTATTCCTCCTATTTCTTTGCCTTAGATGTCGGCATCAATTACTCAATCACTCATCACACCACAGGGGTTGCCATGGTATCTTAAATACTTCTCAACCGACCATCAATTTTGGTCAATGTCAAACACACTCACTCTTTTGAATAATACTCATTGCCCAGTTTGAGTTCAGACCTCTTCTTCTCACCTTCCTTTTGCCACAGTCTCACCATTGGACTGGCCTTCCATCCATCTCAAACTCACTGTGAACACCTGTGCTTCCCATATAGGGGCTAATCACAACTCAAAACAAATCGACATTTTGCTTTGAACATTTTTAAAACTACAGATTCATTTTCAGTATAAGATAGAATTTGAGTTTCTTAGCACAATATATGAAACTCTCAAAGAGATGGCATTTTTCTGGTATTTTCTGCAAATGGTATACTCCAGTCATGTGAGACTACATGTGACTGTTTAGGTACAAGGTGATGCATCATAACTCTGTGCCCTTGAATGTGATGTTTCATCTGCATACAAGACCATCTCCTTTCTTCTTCACCAGCCTGCCTTTTAAAGTTCATAGAAGTGTCATATATATTTTTTAAATTTTTATTTATTTATGATAGTCACAGGGAGAGAGAGAGAGAGAGAGAGAGAGAGAGAGAGAGGCAGAGGGAGAAGCAGGCTCCATGCACCGGGAGCCTGACATGGGACTCGATCCCGGGTCTCCAGGATCGCGCCCAAGGCCAAAGGCAGGCGCCAAACCACTGCGCCACCCTGGGATCCCTAGAAGTGTCATATATTATATGAATTATTTACTAAGTTCAGCTCCATCCCATCACAATCCCTCACTCTAAGTCAAATGAACCTCCAATGTACTCCAAATACAGTTTGGGAATATCTCTGTCAGATACTCATTATGTTACACAAATATTATCCCCTCATAGTCCTCTCTGCCTGATATACTCCTAGAAAACATGGATAAATGGTATTTTGTTTACTTTTATACACAAAGTTCACTAGTTTTAGATGCTTAGCTTACTATGTGATATATATTGTAGATACTTCACTTTTTAATTGGACTGACTTGAACCACATAGCATTAGAGAAACCAAGGGATGGGGAGAACACTTCCAGGTGTGACACACTGTGATTGGCTCACAAATAGTGTGAGAGGTGTTAGTGTGTAATTGGTTAAGAATAGATTATGTAGGGATGCCTGGGTGGCTCACGGTTAAGTGTCTGCCTTCGATTCAGGGCATGATCCTGGAGTCCCAGGACCGAGTCCCACACTGGGCTCTCTGCATAGAGCCTGCTTCTTCTTCTGCCTCTCTCTCTCTCTCTCTGTGTGTCTCTCATGAATAAATAAATAAAATATTTTAAAAAAGAATAGATTATGTATTCAGACTGACTTTGGATAGAGTCCTTGTTCACCTGCTCTGTGAACAGAGGAAAATTGCATTATAGCTCAAGATGTCAGTTTTCTCATTCTTAAACTAGACAGAATGATTCATAATAATAATAACAAAAGTAACACTTACCTTATAAGTAGGGTTGGGTGGGTCCAGATCTTTTGGGCCTGAAGCTTATAGCATTTTGTCCTTTAAGAAATGGAATACAAAACTATAAATAAAGATTCAAGTACAAAAATAAATGTATTTATAATGAGAAAGAAATCCTATCAAATTATGCATTTTAAAATCTGATAGTTTATCAACATTTCAGAAAAAATAATAGAACTTTTATTTTTTATTTTATTATTATTTATTTAATAATAAAAGTTTTACAAATCAACTGCCTCACTTATCTCTGTAGTGTTTTTCTTTCAGCATTTGGTTTCATATATTTTATATTGTTTCTTATTATAACCAAGATTTTGTAATATTCTATATAAAGAAAATAGAAGAGTCATTTAGTTTCTCTTCTTGGTTTATCAGTGTTTTTATTGTCAATGATTTAGACTTTTTTCAAATTTATAATTTTCACTGGGTAAAAATTATTAGTTCTGTCAAATATGGAAAACCTCTATTTAATTTTCATATGGCCTATGACATTTGGAAGAACTTTCTATAGGCCATCAACTGTCTTTGTACATTTCCAACCTTGTTTCTCCCCCACCATCTCCATAGCCCACTGTCTGCTCCAAGGTCTTCCTCTCATAATATTGCATGAGTTGGTAATGTGGGCTGTAAGAATATTTCTGGAAGCCAATTCTACTTCATAGAATCTAGTTAACAATAATTTATCTATATAAAGAAGACACTGCAAACCAGAGGTATCTTCAACTCAACTTCCCCTTCACTGGGATCACTAGAATGCTCAGGCCACTCTATCACCACTAGATACTCAGGCGAACTTTGACATATAATAGTTTTTGTTGCAAAGAAAAATTTCTCTCATCAGATGGCTGTTAAAATATTTCACTTTTGCAAAATTTACCAAAATATGTGATTACATAACACAGTGTTAGGATCCTTCCTCAGGCTTTGGAAAAAACCTGTTCAAGTGGGTATGAGAAAGTCAAATCCATAGTAAGTTTTACTGCTGGTATGATCAAACCTAGTAAAAATAAAATACTGAATAGTGTTTGCCCTGTTATGCAGATGCAATAAAGATCTACTGTATATAAATTATTTTCAATGATTTATATACACTGGATCTTCAAGCTACAAGCTCTACAAGCTAATTTAGATCTGTAAAACCATACTGTTCAGATTAATATATTATGTTTTGATATACTCTGTGGAGATAATGAAGAATTCTTAATAAAAAAATGTAGCTTCAATGAGTTTATTCATTTGAAGAACTGAAAAATAAAGTTGAGAAAATAAAACAATAGTTGTAAAAAATTTTATGTGGCTCATGAGAGTTTCTCTTTATTCATGGATATGTTTATGAACAAGTATTCCAATGTGTTAACTTAAAAAGGAATATATTATTACAAAGCAGATGGCAATATCAGTGTTTCTGTAAGGTCATAGACCAAGCTACATGTTTATCTGAAGTCTTTCTGGTGATCATGGAATCAGGGTAAGGGCACTTTGATTATCTTAGTAGCTACTACAATACACTTGAAAGAAAACTCTGATAATGGGGCACCTGGGTAGCTCAGTCAGTTAAGTGTCTGTCTTCATCTCAGGTCATGATTCCAGGGTTCTGGAACTAAGTCCCAGGTCAGTCTCTCTGCTCAACTGGGAGTCTGCTGCTACCTCTTCCTTTACCCAGCTCATGCTTGCTTGCCCTCTCTTTCAAATAAATAAATAAATAAATAAATAAATAAATACATACATACATACATAATAAATAAATAAAATCTTAAAAAATTGATGATGTCCACTGTGACTATATGTGAATCCATCTGATACCTGCCCAGGTGGAAGGATTTTTCCAGATTGTCAATCAGGGTACTCTACTAAACAATCTTGGGGCATAGTCTCTTGGAATCCAATTTGTCTGTGAAGTCATGCCATTTTACAATAGGTACTTATACAAAATGAGAAATTAAATAACTGGATAGAGAAAGGGAATTCATCAAATCGAAATTTTCCAAAGCAAGAAGTGGTGTTAGCCAGAATAAAGCCCTGACTTCAGTGTCATTCTGATAAGGTCAAGCAGTTTCCCTCAAGATGAAATATAAAGAAAGAATTATTTAAGTCTTTTTGTCATTCTGTCCTCACGTTAGACTGGTAGTCTGTATAAAAATAAAACTCTATATTGAATGTCATTTCCTTGAAGATACTATTCCAATAACTTCTACTTTTCAGTGTTGTTTTTTTAAAAAAAGGTTTATGTAATTCTAATTTTCATTATTTGTAGATTTTGGTTTTGTTTTTTCTTCCTCTCAGCTGTTATCTGTTATGTTCTTATTTACAGAACGCTGTGTATATGCCATAGATCTCCATTTACTCTCTTGGGCATCTGATACATACTTTTAATCTAGAAATCTCTTTATTCTGAAATAATCTAAAATTTTGTACCATTTTGTTTAAAAAAATGTTTCCCTAATGCTTCCTTTGTTTTTTGTTTTAAATTACTAAAAGAGAAATGTTGGATCCTTCAAGTTAATGTTCTGAATACTTTTGTTTCTCTTTCTGTGATTTTTTACTGTATTTTATAACCTAGCTTTTAATATATGTTTGGAAAAAATAACTATCATATTTTCAATTTCAAAGAGTTTATTTCTTTTACTATTACAGGCCCTTTTGTACATCTTTTGGTATTGCTTTTGATAAGTCCATCAGAGAGAGACAAATATCATATGATTTCACTCATATGTGGAATTTAAGAAATAAAACCGATAAACATAGAGGAAGGGAAGGAAAAATAAGACAAAAACAAAGAGAGAGACAAACCATAAGAGATTCTTAACTATAGAAAATAAACTGAGGGTTGCTGAACAGAAGGTAGTGGGGGAAGGGAGTAACAGGGTGACAGGCATTAAGGAGGGTACTTGATGAAATGAGCACTGGGTGTTATATGCAACTGATGAATCTCTAAATTCTATCTCTAACACTAATAGCACACTATATGTTAATTAAATTGAATTTAAATAAAAATAATTAAAAATAATGGAAAAAACTAAAGAAATTAGAATAAGGTATGAATTTAGTGATGTACCTTGGTTACAATTAATGAACCAATATTGATATATTATCATTAACTAATGTAAGATATTAATAATATTAGGGGAAAACTGGGTATAGGGTATATGGGAACTCTGTACTGTCTCCACAACTTTTCTGTAAATCTAAAACTGTTTTAAAAATTAAACCTGTTTGAAAAAAAAAATTAAACCTGTTTGGAAATATGGCTATAAGGTTGCACTGAATTCCACAAATGTGTTATTAAACTATTTTTAAATTACTAAAACAACAACAAAAACATGAATGAATGTAATGTCTCCTTGTATTACACTAGGATTTTTCATTTTTTTCTTCTACATCTTACATCAGTTTCCACAGTGCTTTTTACATTTTTTTATTGAGGCAGGGAGGTTGGCAACTACAAAGTATTTGTATTATATGTCTGGGGTGAGAGGCAAGATCTGGTCATTTAGACCTCCAGATTCTCTCCTTCCAATTTGATTTCTCTGAAGAATAAATTTCTGTCATATGGCCTATGTACAGCACCCATGAACATAGTTGGAAGGGAAACTGGTTGTTCCAATATTCTAATAAATTCTTGTATTTTTTACTTTATGCTACCTATCAGTTCTAAGGTCAAGGTTTTTGTTGACTGGTTTGGGTTTTTAGGTTCTTCAGGGTAAATGGTCTCTCTTCTCCATTCTTCCTAGGTTTTAGTTGCAGCTTCCTTTGCCCCGAGAAATTCCTTGATAAATTCCTTTCCACTCCTCTATCTTTGCCTTTCAAACCTCTGTTGAAAATTTTCATCTACTCTTCTCTTTATATTTCCATGTTGATACTTTTACAATTTTTATCTTAGTATCAGTGGGTCTTGGGCAGGAGAGGATAAAAAATACACACATGCCTCCATATTTTTAAGAGAAACTATCAAGTAAGCTAAAAATTTTAATGTATATTCTTGAATATTGAAGATTTTTGGATAGGTTAAAATGACTTCGTATTTTCCTTAATTTTTTGAGAAGTTAAAAGTAATGTGTTAGATGAGGCAGATAGTACACATTCTGAGAGGAATAAATCCCTAAGTGTTTCTAGGAATATGCACTCAATTGCAAGCCTCCCTTTCCATATGCTGTCATTTATATATAGAAGCACAAACTCCATACATTTGAAATGGCCAGATGGCAGCTCTTCTCTTCATTACTGAAATGAAACAGGGAATACAAGAGTTCCCTGGTGAAAACATACTGCAGTATTTTGTTTTAAAACATATAGTTTGAATTGAACATAAGCTTGCTTCCAACTTTTTTTTAATGTGCGTTCTCTTTTTTAGAACTACACTGACAACAAAAGAAATGCACTGAATTTGGTAGCCTGATTTTTTTTTTAAGTTAAAAGGGAAAAAGCTAAGTAATATTAGCATAAACATTTGCAACTGTTACCTAAGAGAATTCTGATAGCTGCCTCAACTCTCTGTGTGAAATTATTCTTGCATGGCATTTGTAATTGTTTCTGTCAGGAAAATGGAAACCTTGCAGATATTTACTAATGTGCCTTGGAGAGCATGTAACCTTGGAGATTTGTGTAATGTACCTTTGGAAATGGAAATTCTACAGATAGTTCATAAACTAACTCCTCTGACTCGTGATAGCTAAATTCTTCTTGAGGCAATATCTGTCCTTGGCGAAACCTGTTTTGTCACTATTTTATTTATAAACAACAAAAGAAACTGGATGGTTCAAATACGATCAGATATGTTTATTAGACAACTTTATGCAGATCATGAAGTTAAAATTTTGTACTTATAAGTGCCCTTTTTAACTTTATAACTAGGGTCATAAATGATGTGTGACCCAATCTCCCATTCCTACATAAATGGTGATACAATTACATTAAAGACAATGTAGGCCTAAGGTAGATGGGCAACTCTGCCTTAATGATGTGAATAAAATCACATAAAAGCTTTCTACGTAATACTTTTATTTTTTATTTGAAATAACTCTGTGGTTTTATATATTCATGACATTTTCATTTCAATTTGATTCATAGGAAACATTACTACTAAAAATAACTGAATGAGACTTTTCAACATCTGAGTTATAAGAAATTGGACAGTGAGAAAACTGGGAAACGTAAGTCCTGGGACACTGGGGTGGTTCAGTGGTTGAGTGTATCTGCCTTCGGCTCAGGTCATGATCCCAGGGCCCTGGGATGGAGTCCTACATAGGGCTTCCTGCAGGGAGCCTGCTTCTCCCTCAGCTGTATCTCTGCCTCTCTCTGTGTGTGTCTCTCATAAATAAATAAATAAAATCTTAAAAACAAAAAAAGGTGAGTGCCATGTAGAAAGAACAACTAGATATTGATTGTTTTAGATTTTAAAATTCTGGTGTTTATCATATTTTTCTAAAATATAATCACCTAAAAGGCAAATATTCTTATATACTTTCTTTTCTACCTCTCAGGGGTTTAATACTAAGTCTACATGATCCCAAGATTACTGCTAGGATCGGCTTGAGCAAAAAGAGGCACATTTTATCCTGATGGGATGTGACTAAAGGGAAAAGTGAGAAATAGAAATAATGAGGACAGTTATGCAGAAAAGAGATGCCAAAAGTAGAGCACTGCTGGTCTCTTGACAGCAAAGTCATCTTCTCACTGAGCTAAACAAAGCTATGGAATTTTTTAAAAATCAAAATTCAACTCAATTACTAAAAACTTGAACAGAGCACAAGCTTTTATCATGGGAATTTACTATACCCTCTTTGAGTTTTTAATATATATCTTAGAATTTTAGTTAGCAAGACTCTGGAACATAGCCATGGTCTTGGAAGAGAGCAGATGACTGAAATGAATAACCAGCTCTCTCCAGAGCTTAGCAACAAAAGGCAACCTATTCCCTAAATGCTTGTTCCTTCAAATTTTGAAGTTCCATGGTTCCTCATGGCAACATCTCTTCTTCTGAACATAAATATGAAATTAAGCATACATTCTGAACAAATAAAGCTTGTCATTCTGGCTTCCCATTCTGTTTTTCATTTTACAAAACAATAAATACATAGATGCAAACTGAGTTGTTAGGAGCATCCTCATCAATACTAGCAGTAGATGACTTCATGTCTAAGGATCCAAAAAAATAACACAAAATTTTAGAAAGTAAAGGTAAGTTTTATTTAAAAGAGATGTATCGCTTGAAAAAATGGTAATTTTAATTTTTTTCCTAGATGAGTTATTTTCAGATTTTTTTCTCACTAGTACAAAAAAAAAAAAAAAAAAAAGAGGTGGATGGCTCTTTGCTTCTCTAGTCACATAAACCTATTCTCCTCCCTTAAAACTCCAACGGAATATAAGGCAAATAAAAAGCAGAGCTATGTAAAAACAAACAAAACTGTTCTCTATTTTCCAGAGTTCAAGAGAAAAAAAAAGGAAGTAATTGCACTTTCTCATTTGTGTCATTAAGAGCAAAAGTGTATAGATAGGTGGATGGATGAATAGGTGGATGGTTATGTAATAGATACATATGTATGTACATAAGAAGAAAACTCATCATTTTAATATCGTTCAGTGTCTCTTTAATGTTAAGAATATATTTAGAGGATTCTAATCTCTGCAGTTCTACTTTTAATAAAAGAGCTTAAATATTAGAAACAATACAGTTCTGTTTTCTAAATATTGTTCCCATTACCTCCCATCTTGGTACCTGGACTGTTTTGTTATTATAGCACAGCAGGCCTTCCTGAAGAGGCAGGCACTTATACTTCACTGTGAGCCCCCTTTCTGGTAGCAATCATTTCCACAGCCTAAAACTTCCAATCCAGGAGCAGCTGCTTCAATAATTAATATTGTAATTGTATTTGTAATTAATAATTACAATAATTCAATAACCAAGCACAACGAAACAATTATCCTTCTGCTCATTTCCCCATTACTTGAAGACTGCAGAGAAACCCACCATTTAAGCAAAAGTAAAAGAAACACACTATTTAAGCAGAAGCATTTTATAAAAGTTCATTAAAAAAAACATCATTTGTGGGGGGGTGCGTCCTGCAAAATTTTTGTTTTCAAGGGAATTAAGGAGGAGGGTAGCTTCTTACTAAGTGGAAATAAATAACTGACCTCTGGAAGAATAAAGAAAAATGAAACTTTCTGAATGTGATTTATTAACTTACAAGTAAGTTGTCTTGAAATTACTTCTCATATCTATACTACTTATTGAAAGATAGTCTTTTGTAATCATTTTAGTTCTTAATAAAAGAAAACATGACTAACTCTTGACATCATCTTCAAACTTATTTTCTAAACTTCACTTAAAAATTCTGATTTAACAAAATAATAAAATAATTTTTGTTGCAGGAAGAAACAATTTCACTATCAGTATATCATCTAATAGTTTAGCTTCAGTTAGTTTCTAGTGATCTTTGTGTTGGAGGGTGTGTATAATGCACAAAGGATTAAGACAAAATTTCAAAACAACTACATTTTCTGGCTGAAAAATTTTGATGACAACCATTTATTTTGGACTGAACACTTATTCAAATTATTTTCAAATTGAACCTTTGGGATATTTAGGGTTTCTCAATTGCAGAATTCTTGACAGTTGGGATGGAATAATTATTTGTGGAATTGGTCCTGTGCACTGTAGGATGCTTGGCCTCATCTCTGTATTTTATCCAATAGATATCAATAGTAGTCCTTCCCTTACTCATGACAACCAAATGTCTCCAGAGACTGACTATTGTCCCCTATGGGGCAACATTACCCCAGTTTGGAACTGGGACTAAAGCATTCTCTTCTCCATTATCATGGGCGTGGTTCTACTTTGAGAGAAGACTCATCTGTAGGGCTAGAGTCTGCTATTCTGTTGCTTTTATTTGTAACTTTATACTCCTCAGTTAGGACATCTGCTCTTCAGTGGCTTTAGGTGTCAGCCACTTGCTCTTTCTATCTTTTACCCATCAATTTTGTAATCATATACGTTTAGTGAACCAAATATTGGGAGAGTTAAGTGACAGCAATTATCCTCCTTAGAATCTTGGAAGTTATAATAATGACAGAAAATACTAACAACGATCTATATCATGTTAAAATTTATTAATTTATCTATATATTTCTATCTCAATAAGTGGAATATATTTATAGAATTTGTAAGCAAAATATTATTATTAATAAAATACAGTAAAACAAATAAAAATTGGTACACAATGACTTCCAGGTTAAAATATTTTTCTACTCCTATAAACTGATTCTTGCATCAGAAGATTCTAAGTCCCCCAAGAAGCTAAGTCCAGGTTAAATTACCCATGAGAGCATATTTATTATATCCAGAAGGCTAAATTTACTCAGGTATGAAAAGAGACAAGGAGCTATCTCAATGGCTTTTGTTTACATAAGTATCAGCTTCATTGTTCTTATTTTTTCATCTGAAAATTATAGGGTTTGTCATAGAATTAAATAAAGAAATAGGGATCCCTGGGTGGCGCAGCAGTTTGGCGCTTGCCTTTGGCCCAGGGTGCGATCCTGGAGACCCGGGATCGAATCCCACGTCGGGCTCCCGGTGCATGGAGCCTGCTTCTCCCTCTGCCTATGTCTCTGCCTCTCTCTCTCTCTCTGTGACTATCATAAATAAATTTAAAAAAGAAAAATAAAGTAAAATAAATAAATAAATAAATAAATAGACAAACATAAAGTAGTTAAAATAGTACCTGGCACACAGCAAGTAGTCAAAAATCTCTCTTGATAATGTCTGCTACTCCAATTATTGAAATGTCACCAATAAGTTAATAACAACCAAAACTTATTTTGAAGCTTAGAACATTCCATGAAATCCTAGCACATATGTCTGATTGCCTATTAGGCATCTTGTTTGTTCATTCATTCATTCCTTTAAATATTATTCTACATTTCAACATCTTTTAGACACTTCAAATAAAATATATCCCATCTTAAAATTTAACCAAATACTTCTCTTTCTCTGTATTCTCTAGCTCTGTCTACATTCTTGTTTTTAAAAATATTATATAGGTTTTTTTTTTTAATATTATATCTCTTTGATTAATTCTATTTCCCCAATTCTTCACACTTCATAGAGCCTTATCTATCTGGGATTTCTAAAATATCTCCTAACTTGTTTACCTGCTCTGATATAATCTTCACATTACTGTACACAGTGATCCTTCTAAAAGAAATAATCTGATGAAGTAACTTCTTACTTAAAATCTTTCAGTGGTTTTCAGGGCAATTTAAGATAAGATCTGACATCCTTAGTATGCTATAGAAAGCTCTTTATGAACTGGCCTCTATTCTTTCTAACCTTATCTTTTGCCTGTCTTCACCTTGAATCAATCCCCTGTTAGAGTCCTACTGAAATACTTGAAATTGATCAAGTCTGTTTGTGCTTTAAAGCCTTAATTTTAATCCATGTGTCTCTCCATCTGCTTGGAATGCCTAATTGTCCATATGCACTGCCCTATTTTCTAACCTTTTGTTGAATTAAAGACCAATATTGGGTTCCTCCATTTTACCTGAGACTTATCTCTTTATAATGTTCATTATATTACATTTATTGTACATATTTATCTAACTCCTCCTTAGATGGTGTTTCTTCAGGGCTGATTATATGTTTTTTTTCTGTAGCCCCTAACATCTCACATTTTTAAAACTATATCTATGAATGAAGATGTATAAAGTAAGAGTGTTTAAAGACATACGATTTATTGTCAGTATACTGTAAAGAACAGTGATTTTTCTTATTCAGATTGGTTCCTACTGAATGGATCCTAAAAAATGAACATGTGGCTTAAAAAGATTTATGGAAATAAACAACAAACAAAGGATAGTTCCAAGTATTAAAAATGAAAAAAATGCAACCCATTCACTTTCCTGTACTTAATTTAAACTCCTTTTTTGTATGGTGGCAACATTAATGATGCAAAGAAATAAGCTAAACATACAAAATCTCAAGAAAAATATGGGGAAAAGGAATTTTATCCAAAATCATAATTATTGAACTATGGTCTAAATTTAGAGTGTTCCTGGAGTTATTACCTAATAACAGTAGAATATGTATACAATTTAAAAATGAAGAAACATAAAAATCCTATAATTTTTGGAAATAAGGGAATGTGTTCAAAAGTTTGGAAAGTACCAAGATAGATGTCCACCAGCAACATTTACAAAACATGTTGGTAGGAAATATTCAAGAACATACTTTGAATGATTGCACAGATGCAAGAAGAAAAAGAAAGAAGAAGGAGGAGGAAGAAGAGGAGGCAGAAGAGGAAGAGGAGGAGAGGAATTATTAAGAATGATCTTGAAGGTAGTCACATTATAGAGCATCTGGTTGGTTTAAGAGCAATATGGAGCATGAGTAAGTGAATTCAAAGTGAATAGGAGACACTATTCCCAGAGCCAAACTTCAGTAAGAAGGATTAGAGATGCTTACCAGAACACACTGCGTATCCAGATTTTGTCATATACTGTATTATGAACTAAAAGTTTTAATAGATTATGTTCTATCAACAAATCCTCTGTCCTTTCATCAAGTAATAATTTAAAGAATCCTCTAGGTGGATTATGAAATTCTGACATTATGCCTAATGATCAGAGTCAAGATTCTGGAATTCACATGGATTGAAAGAACAAATATTGCTAAAATGTCTATACTACCAAAAATAATCTACACATTTAATATGATCTATACCAAAATATGACCAACATCTTTCACAGAGCTAGAACAAACAATCCTAAAATTTGTATGGAACCACAAAATACCCTGAATAGCCAAAGCAAACTTGAAAAAGCAAAGCAAAGCTGGAGGCATTACAATTCCAGACTTCAAGTTATATTACAAAGCTGTAGTGGTCAAAACAGTATGGTACTTACAAACACACACAGATGGATGGAACAGAACAAAAAACCCAGAAATGAACCCACAACTATATGGTCAATTAATCTTTGACAAAACAAGAAAGTCTATCCAATGGGAAAAAGGCAGTCTCTTCAACAAATGGTAATGGGAACATTGGACAGAAACATGTAAAAGAATGAAACTGGACCACTTTCTTATACTATAGACAAAAATAAATTCAAAATGGAGAAAGACTTAAATGTGAGACCTGAAACCATAAAATCCTAGAGGAGAACACAAGTAGTAACCGCTTTGACATTGGCCAAAACAACTTTCTTCTAGATATGTCTCCTGAGGCAAGGAAAACAAGAGGAAATATAAACTATTGGAACTTCATCAAAAAAAAAAAAAAAAAAAAAAAAAAAAAACTTCTGCACAATAAAGGAAACAATAAAACTAAAAAGCAATCTATGGAATGGGAGATATATATATATATATTATGTATTACATATCTATATATATATCACATGTTTTCTATCCATTCATCAGTTGATGGACCCTTGGGCTATTTCCATAATCTGACTGCCTATTGTTGATAATGCTGCTAGAAACATCAGGGTGCATGTATCCCTTTGAATTTGTATTTTTGTAATCTTTGGGTAGATACCCAGTAGAGCAATTGCTGGATCATATGGTAATTCTACATTAAGGTTTTTGAGGAACCTCCATGCTGCTTCCCAGAGTTGCTACACCAGTTTGCATTCCCACCAATAGTACAAGAGGGTTCCTTTTTTCTCCACACCCTCACCAACACTGTTGTTTGTAGCGTTGTTGATTATATATATAAAATCAGCCATAAAAATAAAATCTTGCCATTTGTGTATTATGGTAGGTGAATGTATAGAGTGTGTTATGCTAAGTGGAATAAGTCAGTGAAAGACAAATATCATATGATTCCACTCATGTGGAATTTAAGAAACAAAACAAAAGAACAAATGGGGATAAAAGAGAGAGAGAGAGGCAAATCAAGAAACAGACTCTTAAAAATAAAATAAGATAAAAAACAGGAAAACCATAAGAGATTCTTAATATAGGGAGCAAACTGAGGGTTGCCCGAGAGAGATAAGATAATTGGGTAATAAGCATTAAGGAGGGCATTTGACATAATGAGCACTGGTTGTTATATGGAACTGATGAATCACTAAATTCTATCCTGGAAATTAATAATACACTATATGATAATTAAATTTAAATATTTTAAATTTTAATTTAAATATAGTTTTAAAAGAAACAGACTCTTAACTATAGAGAACAAACTGATGGTTACCAGAGGGGAGGTGGGTGGGAGGATGAGTAACATAGATGGTGGGGATTAAGGACTGCACTTATGAGGAGCACCAGGTGATTTCATGGAAGTGCTTTTTTTTTTTTTTTTTTTTTTTTCATGGAAGTGTTGAATCACTACACTATATGCCTGAAACTAGTATATTACACTCTATGTCAACTAACTGGAATTTAAATGAAAACTTAAAAAAAAATATTCTGGAGCTCAAATTAAGACAAAATACAGTGAGCAAAAGGCTTTCCAGAATTCACATGTAACAAGTCATACTTAACTAAGCACCTTGACTGTATATGAACATGACTGCATGAACATGGAGACGTAGAGAAGATCAACAAAATTTAAGTGAATGAATGTATTAATGTATTAATCATCTTGTTTCTCTTTAACTTCAGTATTTTTTTTTATTTTATACATATGATACTGCAACCCTAGGTGAATTTGATCATGCTCAAGTAATTTTTTCACAAACATAGCATGTTATCCCATTTATAATAGAGAAGAGATTTGTCACATTTATTTTCCACAATATCTCTAAAAGTTTCAATAGTCTTTTGTTATATTTTCAAGAGTAAACATTAGCATATAAGCTATATACAGGTCCAGGTTTTCAATATTCCATTCAGCAATTTTCCAAGAAGTCATGTGTGATGACATTGCAAAAACGGCATGAAGTTTTCCTATCCCTATGCTCATGTCCTTTGCAGCCGGACAATTTTCCCACTAGAGGTGAGGTCTATTTCTCCACCCCTTAAATTCTGGCCTGTCCATGTGAGTCGCTTTGGTCAATGAGATATAAGCAATTGTGATGCAAGCAGAGGCATACAAAGTACTTGTGCAATGATGTCATCTGCTTTCTGGGCTTGCACTCTTAAAACCATCATGTTAAATAAAGTCAAACTAGCCTACAGGTGTGGATTAGAGACTAGATGGAAGAGAATCTAGATGCTCTGACCGATAGCCTGCCAGTCACTGGGCAGAATGAGGCCACCCTGGGTCATTCAGCCACCAGCCACTTACCAGCTGCAGGAATATGTGAGACAGCACAGTCTATCACACAAGCCAAGTCAGGTCAGAAGAAACACGCAGCTGATCAACAGAATATTGACTTAAATAAAAGGTACTTTTTAAAGTCACTAACTTTGAGATAGTTTGTTTTGCAAACTGTAACTGTTAACACAGTGAATAATCTCATAGATCAAAAACAAAGCACCTCTATACATGAATTTTGTTCTGACAAAGAAGGCTTTTAACATAATGTGTAACAAAATGAAAACAATGATGTAAGAACATTCAAGATGAAAAATAAATCCTCAAGCTTGATGACTCATTCTTAACTGCTAGATCAAATTCTACATCAAATGATACTATTAATTGATTCTTTTTCCAAAGGTAATTTATATCTATTTTGTTCTTCCATAGTGTTTTTACTGTTTTCCTTTTAAGACATTTAATTTATCACTTTACTGTATTATTTCTGCATGTGAGCATTCTTGTCTCCTCCACTTATTTTAAACTAGATGAAGGTAAGGGTTTTTTTGTTTTGTTTTTTGTTTTTTTTTTGTTTTTTGTTTTTTGTTTTACATTACACCCTCATTCTTTTTTTTCTTTAAGATTTCATTATTTTTTAAGTAATCTCTACACCCAGTGTGGGGCTCAAACTTACAACCTTGAGATCAAGAGTCACATGCTCCACTGACTGAGCCAGTCAGGTGCCCCATCATTTCACTCTCATTCTTGTTGTGAGTAACACAGTGTTTGGCACATAAAATTATTGAACCTTATTACTTCACTGGAAATTTTATTATTATTATTATTATTAATTATTATTTATGTAGTGTTCTTTCAGTACCGTGTTTCAAAACTTATTCCTTGAAATAAATTTATCTATATGGAATATTACACTTTAACAGGCATTTCCTAGATTTTACCTGAATAAATGCTGAAACCTTAAAACAAACTAAAAATAAATACTAGGGAGTATCTTGTGAAGGCTTTATTTGCTTTTTGTTGAGCACACCTTTTGTTATAGGTGTGCTCATTGCTACTGGGTGTTGTTTCTTTCAGCTCCCTCAGTTGCTCGAGCAAGGAAATATGTGTGTATATCAAGCTATGTATATATCTGTATCTCTAAGCATCTAAATCTTCCATCTGTATCTATATTAAATTAAACATGAGTTCCTTTATTGATGTCTGCAACTCCAACCCATGACCACATGGATCATTCTAAACTCTTCTTGCTTATCTGTAAACTCCCACTGAGAAAGTAAGAATGCTGGCTCTCCTTGTCTGTCATCAATTTACTTAATTTTTCAGTACCAGTATCAATATTGTTAACCCTCATGCCCTTGGGATACTCTATTAGCTAGAAGAAAGTGCTTATGTTCAGTTCCTTTTGCTTTTAACTCACAGACTCCATTCATCTCCAAGATTACTGAGGTCAGCACCTTTTCTCCCACCTTCGTTAGTGAGGTTGTTTCATACATTTGTAATACAGTTAAATTCTCTTGTCAAAGTCTACATTCTTTACTGGGATTTCCTGAACTCCTAAATGATTCTTTTAAATTTGCATACATTAAGTTTCACTCTTTGTGCTATAAATTGCTGTGTGTCTAACAAATGTATAATGTCGTATGTCACCATTCCAATATCATGGAGAACAGTTTCACTAGCCTAAATAATCTCTTGTGCTTCACCTCTTCATCTTTTCCACCATCCTCCAGAGCCCTAATATCCACTGATATTTTTCACTATCTGTACTGTTTTGACTTCCAGAAAGTCATATCATCGGAATCATACACTATGCAGATTTCTTAGACTCTTTTTTTAAAACATAATTAAGTCAAATTTATTTCACAAATGTAAGGATTATTTTATTTTATTAATTATAATTTTTATTTTAACTCCACTATAATTAATATACAGTGTTATTTAGCTTTTGGCGTACAATATAGTGATCCAACAATTCTATGTATTATTCTGCAGTCATCAAAAGAAGTGTACTCTTCATCCCCTTCATCTATTTCACTCTTCTCCCCACCAAACTCCCCTCTGGTACTCATCTATTTGTCCTCTTTAGTTAACAGTCTGTTTTTCAGTTTATCTCCCTCTTTTGTTCATCACTTACATATAACACCCAGTGCTCATCCCAACAAGCGCCCTCCTTAATACCATCACTCATGTAGCCCATCCTTCTGCCACCTTCCCTCCATAACTCCTAAGTTTGTTCTCTATAGTGAAGAGTCTGTTTTATGGCCTCCCTCTCTTTTTTTTTTCTCCATTCCCCTATATTCATCTGTTTTGTTTCTTAAATTCCACATATGAGTGAAATCATATGGTATTTTGTCTTTCTGTGACTGAGTACCATAAGACATCATCTCACACCTGTCAGAATGGATAAAATCAACAACACAAGAAATGGCAGGTGTTGGTGAGGATGTGGGGAAAAAAAAAAGGAATCCTCTTGCACCACTGATGGGAATGTAAACTGGTGCAGCCACCCTGAAAAACAGTATGGAGGTTTCTCAAAAACTTAAATATAGAACTACTCAATGATTTAGCAATTGCTCTACTAGGTATTTACCCAAAGGATACAAAAATACTGATAGGAAGGGACACAAGCACCCAATGTTTATAGCAGCATTATCAACAATAGCCAAATTACAGAAAGAGCCCAAATGTCCATTGACTGGTGAAAGGATATGGTTATATATCATGGTGACAGAAATGGTATATCTAGGGATGCCTGGGTGGCTCAGTCGATTAAGCACCTGACTCTTGATTTTGGCTCAGGTCATGATCTCAGGGTCTTGAGATAAAGCTCTGCTTCAGGCTCTGCACTCAGCCGGGAGTCTGTTTGAGGATTCTTCTTTCTTCCTCTCCCTCTGCCTCTCCTCTCAAATACATACTTACATACATACATACATACATATATACATACATACATAACATAAATCTTTTAAAAAAGAAAATACACACACACACATACACATACACACTGGAATATTACTCAGCCATTAAAAGAATGAAATCTTGCCATTTGCAATGATTGAAGTTAGAGACTATGATCCTAAGTGAAACAAGTCAGAGGTTTCTTTTATTTAGTAATTTATACCAAAACTTCTCCAGTCTCTTTTGTGTTTGGTAGGGTTTTTAAATTAACAGACTATTTTCTAGAGCAATTTTTGGTTTACAGAAAAATTAAACAGGAAGTAGAGTTTCCATACACCTCCTTTGCACATATGAGTGTAGTACACTTATTACAACTGATGAACTAATACTGATGCTATTATCAACCAAAGTCCATAGTACATTAGGGTTCACTCTTTGTACTGTAATGTGAGTTTTGACAAATGTATCATCATGTCATGTATCCACCATTACAGTGTTGTACAAAACGGTTTCATTGGCCTAAAAATCCCATTGACCTATTCTTCGCCCCTCTCCCTCTCCCGCCCTCAGCAACACTGATCTTTTTACTGTATTTGTAGTTATACTTTTTACAAAGTGCTGTATAGTTGGAATCATACAGTATGTAGTCTTTTCAGACTTTCCTCACTTATCAATATGCATTTAAGGTTCTTCCATGTATTTCATAGAACAATAGCTCATTTCATTTTATTTCTTAATAATATTGTTTTGTGTGTATATATAGTTTGTTTATTCATCCATTGAAGGAAATCTTCCGATTTTTGGCAATTATGAATAAAATTTTTAAAAGTATTCTTGAGAAGGGTTTTGTGGTAACATAAATTTTGAGCTCATTTTGGTAAATATCAAACAGCACAATAACTGTATTATATACTGAGAATATGGATTTGGGCTTTTGCTCTTGCTTGTTTGTAAAAAGCATCTGAGCTGTCTTCCAAAGTGGTTTTTAATAATATCTTTTCCAAAGTAGTTTTTAACTTTAGTAAATTCGGCATATCAATGTTTTTTAAAACAGATTATTCTTTTGGATTTGTGTCTAAAAACTCACCACCAAATCCAAACACAGCTAGATTTTCTCCTCTGTTGTCTTCTAGAAATTTTATAGTTTTGTATTTTAACATTCAAGTCTATGATCAAATTTGAGCTAACTTTTTAAAAAGGTATAAGATCTAGGTCTAGATTCTTATTAATTTTATTTTTGGCACATGCATATCTAATTTTTACACTACTGTTTATTTAAAAGATTCTCCTTCATCCACTAAATTGCCTTTGCAACTTTGGTTTGAGGACTATATTTGTATGAGTCTAGTTCAGGGCTCTCTCTTCTATCCTACTGATTGTTTTGTCCACTTTTTCACAATTACATGCCATCTAGAGGTGCCAGGGTGGCTCAGTTGGTTGTCTAACTCTAGATTTCAGCTCAGGTCATGATCTCAGAGTTGTGAGATCCAGTCTCACATTGGGCTCTGTGCTCAGCAGGGAGTTTGCTTAAGATTCTCTCTCTCACTTTCCATTTACCTCTCCCTCTCTCTCATGCACAAGCTCTCTCTTTCTAAAATAAATAAACAAAAGCCAAACACATGCCATCTAGATTAATGTAGCTTTGTAATAAGCCTTGAAGTAGATGATGTCATTTCCCCAACTTTGTTCCCCAAATACTGTACTTCAATATTATGTTGATTATTCTGGGTCTTTCGATTTTTCCATATATAAGTAGAATCAGTTTGTCAATATCTTCAAATAATATACCAATATACTGTTTTGATCTGGACTGCATTGAATACATAGGAAAGTTTGGGAAGAGCTGACATCTTAGCAATATTTAGTCTTCCAATTCATGAATATAGGACTTCTCCATTTATTTAGATATTCTTGAATTTTTTCATCAGAGTTGATAGTTTTCTGCATATCAATCCTTGACATAATTTTTAGATTTATACTGAAGTATTTAATTTTTTGGTGCTAGTATAAACAGTATTGTGTTTTTAATTTCAAATTTCAATTGTTCATTACTGGTATATTGACAAAGCAAATGATTTTTTATATATTAAAGCTGTGTTCTGTGACTTTGCTATAGTTGCTTATTAATTTTATGAGTTTTTTGTCTATTCTTTGTGATTATTTTTACATAGACAATCATGTCATGTGTGAACACAGTCTTATCTCCCATTTCAAATATGTATTTCTGTTCTCTTTTTGTTCTTATCTTAATTCACTAACTCAGATTTCCATAATTCCTATTCCATTAAATAGGAGTGGTGAGAAGACATCATTCCCTGTTCTCAACCTTAGTGGGAAAGCATCCAATTTCTTATCATTAAATATAATGTTAGTTGTGGGTGTTTTGTAGATTTCTTTTTATCAAATTAAGGAATTTCCTTCTATGTGTAATTTGCTAAGTGTTTTTTTTTATCATGTATGTGTTTTGGATTTTGTAGGATACTTTGTTGGCATCAATTGAGATGACTTTTTTTTTTTAGCCTGGTAAGATTATGGATTGCATTAATTGCTATCCAAATATTGAAACCAGTCTTGTATACCTTGAATAAATCCCACTGGATTAGAGTACAGAATTCTCTTTACAGATTACTGAACTCCATTTGTTAATATTTTGCTGAGGATCTTTGCATCCAACTTTTTTTGAGAAATGTTGTTCTGCAATTTTTTTTTTTCTTTTCTTACACTGTTGTTATTTCACTTTGGCATTAGGTTTATGCTGACCTGATTGAACAAGGTGGAAAGTGGTTCTTTGCTTCTGTTATCTGGGTAAAATTATAGAGTATTGATATAATTTCTTTTTTATATGCTTGATAAAATTCAATAAGAAAATCATCTGTCTGTACCTGGTGCTTTCTCTTTTGGAAGTTATTTATTATTGACACAATTTATTTAATAGATATAGGTATTTTCAGATTATACATTTCCTCTGAGGTAAGTTTTGGGAGTTTTCTGTTGTTAATGTCTATTAGGGAATTGGTCCCTTTCATTTATGCTATCAGATTTGTGGCCATAAAGTTTACATAACTTTATTACATTTATCAAAGATATAAGTGGTGATAATCCCTTTTTCATTTATAATTTTAGCAACCTTTGTCTTCTCTCTTTTTTTCTTGGTTACCCTGGCTAGATTATTATAACTATCTCTGATCTTTTCAAAGAAACTACTTTGGGTTTCATTGAATTTTTTAATTGATTTCTTGTTTTTTTTTATTTCATTTATTTCTAGTACAATTATTATTTCTCTTCCATTCACTTTAACCTTGATTTTTTTTTCTTCTTATACTTTCCTAAGGTGCCAACTTAGATTATTAATTTGAGATCTTTCTTCTTTTTAATATGTGCATTTAGTGCTATACATTTACCTATAAACACTACTTTTGCTGCATCTCACAAATTTTGACAATTTGTAATTCACTTTAATTTAGTGCAAACTAATGATCACTTCTCTTGAGATTTATTTTTTGGCTCATGTCTTCTTTAGGAGTTTGTTCAGTACACATCAGTTGAAACAGTTGAAATCAGAGTTCTCTCTCTCTCTCTCTCTCTCTTTTCGTGTTTTTCTTTTGTAATTGTCTTACATTGGAAAATTAAAAATTGTAATGATCCTGATGGTTTGAATGAGGCTTTCATTTCCTAGAGAAAGTTTTTGTTTATTTATTTAGGTTTATCTTGGGAAGAGGTAAAAATTAACAGTTTAATGTCCAACCATTTATCTTTATCCTTGATAAAGGCCCCTTGATCAAGCAGGCATGTCCAATGATTCCTGCTTGTTATCACTGTGACTGACACACTTTACCTCCAAAGTTAAAATATTCTCATTGTTCTTAAGAATTTTTTTTTTTCAGTGGAAATTTCATTATCCATCTATCTTGTTTACACAGACAGACGCTAGTGTGATTTTATGATACTGGTATTTCATTCTTTGAAGTATTTCTTAATGCCTTTTTAAAAAAATTTTTTTAAATTTTTATTTATTTATGATAGTCACAGAGAGAGAGAGGCAGAGACATAGGCAGAGGGAGAAGCAGGCTCCATGAACCGGGAGCCCGATGTGGGATTCGATCCCGCGTCTCCAGGATCGCGCCCTGGGCCAAAGGCAGGCGCCAAACCGCTGCGCCACCCAGGGATCCCTCTTAAAGCCTTTTTAATGGAAATGTTTTATGTGGCTTCCTGCAGGCCATATTTAAGTATTGGCAGAGAAGGTTGCTCATAATACATCCATTCTAACATTTCTAACTCTCCACACCACATCAAGGAATTTCTGGCATTTTAGTTTTATTTAGCAAAGTCACAAATGAGTCCAGCTTTCAGTCAAGTAATTGTTAACAATTACCTCCAAGCCATTGTGTTAATTTATTTGAATTTAGGATTTACATTGAATTTAGGATGTTATAGTTGCATCTGTTTCAGCAAATTGATCATATCTAAAACTGTACTTCTTTTCCTTACATTCCCAGAATCCACTGCCACATGTATTCCACAGATCTGCAGCTAACCAATTTGAAAAATCTTGCTGTGTATATTGTGTATATTGCTGTGAAAACATTTTTTTTTTAATTTTGCTTTTTTAAATTCTCTCTTCCTGACACCAAGCTCAAGCTGGGAGTTGACTCTGTTTTTAAGTCTATCAAGGTGCCATGGTGAGGGTGGATGTAAGAATTGAATTCCTCTTGCCAGATAACTATCTCAAGCAGCAACCCCCCCCACCCCCCCCACCCCCCCACCCCCCGCCAAGATCTTAAAATAAAGCAGAAATATCTTCATGATGCAGAAAAAGAGGATAGCAATGGATTGTTAGTGAATTCTGTGGACCAGGGAATCTGAGTCATCTGAATCTTCCCATATGTTTTCATTCCATTCCATAGAGTCCTTAGAGTTATATCTTAGAAGAGTTATCTTTCCCAGCAATGCCCTAACTTTCCCTTAAGGAATCTGGTAAAGGTTTAAATAAAAAATAAAATCCAGAAATTCACAAAATCAAATGTTGAGTTTACTTTTTGGCTACATTAATGCTCTGGCAGCAAATATTGAGATTCTTTATAATGCTTATGCAAATTTCATGGTTCTCAGACTATGCCTTGATCTGAGAATTTGGGATTTTGCATATATCATTCCTTTTCTGCAAGCCCTCTTGCATAATTAAAGGTGTGAAATCAATCTCTTACTCTTATACAATTCATCTGAATAGCCTCTTGGTCCCCCTATAGCTTTGCTTACAACAAATATTTTATTCAAAGCAGTTATAAGAAATTTATTTATTTTGGACTGCATGCCATGTGCTAAAGCCTCATGTTAGCTGAATTCTTACTGTTTTCAGGATTGACCTGACCAGAAAACAAAGTAAAATGTTCCCATGTATGGAAGGTACATTGCCTGGAACCACTTACAGTCTTACTTATGCATGTTCGGGGACCTTAGCTGCAACAAGAAAATTCACTTTGCCTCATTTATGCAAAAAAAAAAAAAAAAAAGATTTGTTAAAATAAAAATTAGGAGAAGCTTGATAGATAGAAAGTACACTGGGATAATCTTGATTCTCCTCCCCCAGAAACAGTTCCCAAGTACCACCAGAGAATAGCCTCTTGAGGAAACTACTGGTGCTGCACTTTCCATCATCAAGCATTAAATGAAAGGTATTCACCTTTACAAAACCACTTCTCAGCACCAATTCTACTTCTGCCTAGCAGGTCAATCAATCACACAAATCCTGAGGTTCTTCCAATCCTCTGTTACCATCTAGAGCAGCAACATTGGGCTTGCAACACAAAGTCTTTGCCATCAGTAATTTACTATGCACAAAATTTTTGTGTGTCTGATTGGAAAAGTATAGATCACATATCCACCTTTCATTTGCTAGGGAATCTGAGAATTCAAATTCTGGCTTCTGTTTCTGAGAGACAGGATTGATGGAAATTTCACCAGTTATGGAAGTACTATTCAAGAGGTGATCATGAATATGACAAATGTCGATTACAGTAACATGCTACTACTGTTGGACTCACTCTTCCTGTTGTGTTTACCCATTATGATTTTTGAGTCACCTTTGCTTTTGCTTCATTTCTAGAACAGCCTCTCTCACAGGTCTGCACTGTTGACTGTCATCATGACTCTTGGCTTCAGCATTCACCATTTATTGCACTCTTGCTGGAAGTTTGTCTCCTTTCCTATTCTCTTAAGTAAATCCAATGCATGAGACTAGTGTAAGCAAGGAATATAAGGAATACAAGCAGACAGCTACTAATAAGAGTGAAACAGAGCTTTAATCACTGAATTTAGACTCTAATTTAGGCCCAGTCATAAGACTGAGCACTGATATTCTTTGGTTTTGAAAATTATCCCACCTTCAAAAAGGATTCCTTCTTTGGCCTCAGGCCAGAATTAATGGTGTGAAGAGAGCAATGGCATTAATAAAGAGCCCAGCTCCGGGATGCTGGTGTTGGTCTTTCTTTTGCCAGCATAGGCTTACCACACCTGTTATTAAAAGAGGTGCTCAGGCAGCAGGGCAAGGAACGACAGAGACAACATCGGCAGGAAAACTCCAGTTGCCAGGAAGAGCATATAATTATCTCTGCTCCCCAGAGCATGATTTCTTAACCAAGGATTGTTGAAAAACACACGTGCTAGGCTCCACTCTGTCCAAGGTACTGATTTAGTAGGTCTGAGTTAGTGCGTGGGCACCTGTAATTTCTAAACATACAAAAAAATATATGTTTCACATGAATCTGAAACATGCTCTTTGTTTTAAAATACTAGTATAATGTGGGAAAAGATACCTTTTTTGTGGAGAGAAGAATGGGAAGGCTGATGTTCTGTATTTGGTTAATATCTAGAGTGAAAGACAAAATTGGGAGGAATTAGTGTGCCTTCCGTTGTAGTCTCAGAAGAAATCTTGTGTAGAACTGGGGAGAAGGTGAGGGGCATAAATGGTCAGAAAGAATTACAGCTCTATTTCTTCAAGATTCTGGCCACTGAAATACTGAAATGGACATAAAAGTATCCAAACTCTCACTACAATGAATAGATTATAATATTTTAAAATATTTTAAGTTATAGAGTTTTGCAGTATATCTATGCTTCCTCAGCTACTTTGTATTCACTAGTAATACTTCTCTGTAAGGTGGCTAATTATTTAAATGAAAAAATTTCAGGTAGGAAATAGAATTCTTAGGGTATCTATTCAGAAGACAATTGACTAATGATATGTTTTATTTACTCATATTTACCCATAGGAAATATATGCTTCCCATTATTTTGAACACAAATAATGCTATAAAGCAAAGTATAGGAATAGGCCCATGCATGTGCAAAGTCTAATAGAACACAAATTAGTATTTTATATTTTATCATTTCTCTGTTATCTTCTTTGAGGTTCTAAGCCCTAAAGTCTAAGTTTAAACAATAACTAGACAGATACTATTCCTTACGCATTTCCTTCTAACAGCTCTTTTGGAAACTTAAAGAGAATCAGAAAGTTTTATTTTTGCAGGTATACCTTCCTACATTCAGATATTAATTTTAGCCTCAAAGCTCCTGAAAGAAGTTGTTAAGATCTTTATAGGAGGAAAAACTATAGGGTTTTGAGACCTGAACAACAAAGACTGGCAGGCACAGATCGCAACCTCTATGTATTGAGGGCAGAGTTAAGTTGATTAGTTATCTGAGTTTTATATGAGGGACTCTGTGTTTCTGTTGACCCCTTTTGTTCAGCGCCTTGTGGATGAAGCTGCTGAGTTTTTAATCTCACATATTCTATCACAGTCTCCATTAGAGATGTAATCACTCAACTGTCAAATCTATTTTGAAAAGGATTTTGGAGAGAGAATACAGTGATTTATTCTTTACTTCTCTGAAATGATCTTTTCTGAAAATCGCACTACAAGCATACACAGGGGATAGTGTAATACAATCTCTGACAGCATTAGTTTGCTAACCTTATCCAATAAAGAGATTCTTCTTACAAAGGTTTATCATATTACCTCATCTCGTGGTGGTATTGCCCTCTTTGAAAAAAAAAATCACATGTTCAAAGAAATGCAAAGAAAATAATATCTTTGAAGGGTAAACACATATTCTAGCATTTTCAGGTAACATGAGCAATGCAGCAGGCATCTGATGCTGGCACACTATCCATCTACTATCATACACAATACACAAATGCATACATTGTACTGAATGTAAAGTGCACAATAATCAGCCCAATCAGAACAAGAATATTTACTTGTCATTAAGATTGAATGGCATAGATTTCTATCCAACTTTATAATTGGAGCATCGGGCACTCTAAATTAGCAATGCTATAGAGTATGAGTGCAGTGTGAAGGCATAAAGACCATGAAAACTAGAAAATTCTAAGTTGTCATTTGCACAGATAATAAAATAAAATTCAATCTAAGAAACATTAGCAATGTTGGGGTGGTGCTTTTTTAATCATTTGGAAGAAGCCTCCTACTTGAATGATAGCTGATATTTTAAGATCTTGAATCTTTTTATTTTTTTTCCTGAAACTACTATTCATCCCATGGGTGAGGAAGGGATCCTCTCCTCCACCTTAATAAATCAAGGTGGGTGAATACACAACACCCAACACCAGACAGATGGCATCGACAGTAATTTGCTTGTCACATATACCCTCCCACAGCTTGTCAGGACCACATAGGGTCTGAACTCAGGAACAGAGTAGATAAACAGAGGCTGTGGGAGGAAGGTTCTGTAGTAAGAAGAGGATGAGGTGACCCTCAGTTGGCAAAGCCTTGTTTAAATAATTCTGCAGGCTGGCAGGGAACTTATGCCTGCCACTTAAGGATAAGCAGAATGTATGCCTGGTTTCTATGATAAGGAGAAGTGTTTGGCTAAGGGATCTTATCCAAGGAAACAGAGTGGGGAGACAAACTGGTGGTTTGGCCATTTGAAGTCCTCCCAATTTTTCCAGATGTCAAGGCAGCACTTAACATTGAATCTTAATTTCAGACCCTACACCACATCATTGAATATGTTTAAAATGATTACATAAGGGATCCCTGGGTAGCTCAGCGGTTTAGCGCCTGCCTTTGGCCCAGGACGTGATCCTGGGGTCCTGGGATCAAGTCCCACATCAGGCTCCCTGCATGGAGCCTGCTTCTCTCTCTCTCTGCCTGTGTCTCTGCCTCTCTCTCTGTGTGTCTCTCATGAATAAATAAATAAAATCTTAAAAAAAATAAAATGATTACATAATATTTTACATTATTCTCTTCTCATTTTGACTCACATTCCTGATGAATGATACCTGGAATATGACCCATGAAGATGTTTTAGTTTCTAAAATCTGTGCCTACCTGGTTTAGTCATCATGGAAGCAATTTATTTCTGAGTTAAAACCGGGCTTCATTTGATACTTATGTGAAATTCTCACTGCCAAAGATTGACAGTAACATTAAAGATATATTTTACTATATCCATATAGCAGATCTATGAATTTATCATTAAATAGATAAAGAGAAATCACAAGTTCAGATTTCAAAGACCCAGGGACTCACACCCAATACTGCTCCACTAAGAAGTTGGTCTAAGGTAGAATTAGGTAATGGCTTCATCTCTTCCTCATTCTGTCTAGTAGAACAATACTTATCATTGTTGATATATTATGGACATTTAGTCCTGCCTTTCACAATCATGGCATACTCTTTGTTAGTTTATTTTTTTAAATTTTTATTTATTTATGATAGTCACATAGGCAGAGACATAGGCAGAGGGAGAAGCAGGCTCCATGCACCGGGAGCCTGACATGGGATTCGATCCCGGGTTTCCAGGATCACACCCTGAGCCAAAGGCAGGCACCAAACCGCTGCGCCACCCAGGGATCCCTCTTTGTTAGTTTAATGAATATGATTTTTCTATAAGATAATCAGACCCAAAGTAGTATACACCTCTTTGAAAAATCATACATAATTTTAGCAAATTCTGATCTAGATTTTAGAGTGACTTTTCAAAAGTCAATAAAAATGCAAATGTGTTTAGTGTGAACATTCAACATCAATGCAATTGTTTCACTACAATTATTCTGCATGCTATACTTTAGAAAACATTTAAGACATGGCCAATTGTTCATGGCATTTCACTGAAAAAAACACACTTTCACTACGCTTTTTGTGTGAAGAGAATTTTAATTCAATAAGCTCAAATATACATATTATTGAGTTATATCAGGAACATATCATTGCAAGGAAATTTTATTTAATTTTTAAGATTTATTTATTTGAGAGAGAAAGCGAGCATGTGAGCATAGCAGGGGAGGGTCAGAGGAAGAGGACAAACTCAAGCAAACTCCAGGCTAAGCACAGAACCCCACAGGGGGCTTAATCTCAGAGCCCTGAGGTCACGACCTGAACTAAAACCAAGAGATGGTCACTTAACTAGCTGGACTATCCAGGCACCTCACAAGGAAATTTTATTTTTAAATGAAATAAACATAGATTGAAAGTTTATAAAAAGTGAATAGTAAAATATTTAGGGATAAATATGTAAATAAATTCCCCCAGAATAAAAAAATTGTCCATATAATTAACAACTTGTCCATTATGAGTAGCCTTCCAAATGAATTATAATGTTATATATATATATATATATATATATATATATATATATATTTCTTTTGCTTGTAAAAAATTAACATGCCCATGTTGAAAACCACACTGACATTAATGCCCTTTGAATGGGGCAGTGCTCGTTTGGCAGGGTATGGTCATATTCTTATTACTAGTTTTTGTGCTATAAGAAAGAAAACAATCTCCTATAATTTTAAAGGCAGAGCATATGATCTGAATCATGGTTCAATATAACTGGATGCAAAGTTTAAGAAACTTACTATAATATTAAATTTGTTTCAGTGGTTATGCTGATAATTTTATGTAATGGAACACAAAAGTTAAATTTCCTTAAACAATAGATATTTATTATTGACTCATGTAGTTGAAAAATCCTTAAGTAAGATGAGCTTCAAGTATGGCTCAGTTAGGTGGTGGGATACCAGTAGATCTGCTGTCCTCCACCGCCAACTTATTTGTCTTGCTCTTGGGAACAGAAATCATAGTGACTGGGTTTCCTACTCACTTCCAGAAGGAAAGGGAGGACTTTCTGAGCCATAGGACCTTTGTCCTAAACCTTGTTTGTATTAAGCCAATTTAGCCTATATGAATACTTCTGAAGCCACCATGCCGGGCAGAAGAATTCCAGGTGCTCACTGATTTAAATTGGGAGTCTTTTTTGACAAAATCATCCTTATCAGGTAAATGGTATTAACTTGACTGTTTTAGACTACCCAGAAACTGGGCTAGTCATAATGAGAGTAGATAAAATGAGCTTGGCAATAACTACAATAATGATCAAGGAATAGTATAAGTATTATGCCAGGAGTTTTTCAGGAAATGTAAACAATGTTAATTACAATTTTTATAAAATATTAAGAGCCAGAAAATTATATTTATATATTTATCATTATATCCATAATAACCTGTGCATTTGCTTAATAAACCTAATAAAACTTATCCTTCCCCTCATATCAGGGAAAATAAATTTGTTATAATATGATGCTTTTAATAGCCAATATAAGGCTGTTTTTGAAAGTATATTTTTAAATGGAAAACAAATCTTATAGGAATTACATTTTTATTACTTTTTTTCCTGATGATAGGATAATCTACATTTATCCAGAGGGATATGTTTCAAGACCTCCAATAGATGCTTAAAACCAGAGATAGTACCAAACCACATACAGTACCTATATATACCATGTTTTTTCTATTTTTTTCTGGTTTTATACTATGATAAAGTTTAATTTATAAATTAGGCACAATAGGAGATTAACAATAATAACTAATAGTGAAATGGAAAAATTACAACAATATAATGTAATAAAAGTTATATGCATGTTTTTTGCTCTCTCAAAATATCCTGTATTGCTCTCACCTTTCTTATGATGATGTAAGTGGATGATAAAATGCCTACTTGATGACAGAAAGGGAGGTGAATGACATTGGCATTGTGAACTAGCATTAGGCACTACTGACCTTCTGACAATACATCAGAAAGAGGATCCATCATCTGCTGCAGGACCATGGTTACCACAGGTAACTGAAACTGCAAAGTGAAACTGAGTAATGGGGTCTACTGTACAATTTCATTTAAGACAATATGGTAACGTGGGAATCAGTAAAGAACAAAATTAATATCACTGTTATTTCAGAATTTTAGAGTTCGAACTATCAATATAATAGTGTATTTTATTTCAGTCTTTTTATTTTAATTAATTGTGTAGAGAGAGTGGGGGAGAAGGGGCAGAGAGAGAGAGAGAGAACATCCCAAAGCAGACTCTGCACTGAGCTCAGAGCCTGAAGCAGGGCTCAAACCCAATGCCAGGCTAGGGATCATGACCCTGAGATTAGGACCTGAGTCAAAATCAAGAGTTGGATACTCAACTGACTGTGCCACCCAGGTGCCCCTCAGTCTTTTTTTCTATGTATAAATATATTTATAAAATTAAAAGAAATAATTTTGGAATCACATTGTACAATCTCCTTTTTTCTCAAAATATGCTCTCTTCTTTCTTCACTCATTATATCAAATCATGACCATTTTATATTGTCATTAAATATTTCTCCAAAGCCTGGTTAATCCATGCCTGTTGCAGCTGATGGATTTATGGTTGTATATTTCCATTTCCCTTATTGTTTTGCCATCATTCTCACTATTGGGAATTATACTGCAATGGATAGCCTAACTCAAACTTCTGTTACATCTTTATTTCTATTTTAGGATTTTTTTCTTTACAAATAATATTGCTATTTTAGGAATATCTGTCTCCAGTTTTACTACTCATGCGTTACTTTGGATATGTTCCATTTCAATGAGAATCTCATTGACAATGAATATTTTATCCACTATATCCTCACTTCTCTTAATTTTGATGTATAACAATTTGATGATTCCAACATTCACCTTGTGGACATAGTAAATACTATTTTGTAAATGTTTACAATTTTCTGTGCATTGGAGGTTAACAAAAGGCAGAACTCTCATAAAGGTCAAATACGGACCCTAGAGGCTATTGGCCTGAAGAATAGCAAGGGCAGAGAAAGGAAAGGAAGGCATTGGGGAGGAACATGCTAATACCCAATAGTCCCTGGTATATTATAGTTTTAAGTGGAGTATCATAGTTCAAACCAACATTCCAATTTTATGTTTCTACAGTTTTCTTATATGTAAAAGTTTAGAAAAAGTACATTATTTTTATAACTAGGGCATGTTCCACAAACATCCGAGTTTGGATAACCCTTTATATATTTTATTGACTTTACTTTTTTAAATGGTACACTAAACAATGACTATTTTTTGATGGACAAATAAAATGATACAAAATTGAAGAAATTATTTTTATTTCATTTAGGAAAATAATATTATCATTGGTTGCATTCTTATTTTATATGCTTTTAAAGAACCATGAGTATACTGTTTTGGGATAGGAGAAAAGGTTTTGTTTACATTTTGAGTACATATTTCAGTCCAATTATTTATTGGGTAAGATTTTATATTCCGTTCACTCTTGCTTTGGGATAAAGCAGTGGAGTTTTATTCTTCTGCTTCTTTCAGTATCAAAATAAGCTAGCAGAATAAATAAAATACTTTGTTAAGTTTCAAGAAAATATTCAATATCTATTGTCATTTTGAATGGCAAGACATTTATCTTACAAGTTCATGTGGTGAAGTGAAAATGGAAAACAAGCCTCACTACCAAATATGGGTTTGTCAATTATGAGAAAGATACCCTAAAAATATAAAGAAAAATAATTGTAATTATCTATGTCCAATATGAAATTAATCTGTTCAAATTGCTTTTTTTGTTTCCCTAGTTTCCTGTCCTTCTATCTGAATGAAGCAGGTACTTATAATTACATGCAGCGGTGCACAGGGTCCTCCTTCTTCCCTGATACCAAGCTTTAATGAATTTCATTATTCTTTTTTAATTTACATACTCTTGCAGAATAAAGATTCCCAAATCATTAACTAATTTGATATGTCTGAAATACCAATTCAATTGTCTGGTCCCCTGAGATTTTCAAATATCTTGTTCAAACACCTCTTAACTTAGTTTCTTAATTAGATACACTGTGATGGATGGGCTTTTATACTATAGTCTCAGAGGGACAGCAAATCAGCCTAATTTTTATGACAATTTAGGAGACTTAGATTAAAAGTCATTTAAAATAATCAAGTCAGAGTTTGTGAAGAAATATTCAGGGTCCCAGGAATAAGTGTTTAATTTACAGACATCTGAAGTGATATGAAAAATGTTAAGGATGCTGATCATGTTCTGTTAATAAATGCTAAATATTACTAAATGAGGTTAAAAATATATGTTATTTGGTTTTAAGGAAAAACACTGCTTTACAAAGATATCAGGTTTATAGAGAAAAAGGATTAAGATATTAGAGATTATAATAAACAATGCTGTAAAAATTGTTAAAATTTGCAAAGGGCTTATTTTTCTCCTAGTCTCCACAGGAGTCAAAAAGTATGTCACTTTTATCTATATCATTCTTCTATTTTCTATTTCCTTTTCTGTAAAATGAATGTAAAATATCTATGGTAAAATAAAACAAGACTGAAAAAGAGTTTTGCATGTGTTTTACTAAAATTTGTCTGTTTTTTATAATGGTATTATTATATGTGTGAAGGTTTTGATATAATGATATATATGTATATATCAGAATTCTACTACATAAATCATGTTTTAGAGAATCTGATTTAAACTACTCAGAAATTTCATGCATTTAATAAGGTTTAATTTATTTTTGTTAATAAATCCTCCCTAGTCACTGAAAACAACAGGCTATCTATAATGTCACTTTCTACAAACTAATTAATAGAATGCACTTGAATATTACAGCAGAGATAATTTTAGAGGAATTCTAGAAATATTAATTTTGTCATATTATGTCATTTTATAAGGTCTTGGCAAGGAGTAGGCACTCAATAATTATGTACTAAATGAAAGAATTCTGGAATACATTTTAATCATCTGAATATCTACTAAATTGTGCATATTTCTAGCCTGACAAGGTATTGTAGTGGTGGAGAAATAATGAATTCACATTTAAAAAGCCAGTATAATTAAAAATGCAAAGGCAACTAAGCACTGTAATATTCTCTCATATTTTTTAAAGATTTTATTTATTTATATGAGAGAGAGAGAGACAGAGCACAATTAGGGGTAAGGAGCAGAGGGAGAGTGAAAGGGACAAGCAGACTCCCTGCTGAGCATGAGCTCTATCAACCCCAGGACCCCGAGGTCATGACCTGAGCCAAAGTCAGATGTTTAACTGACTGAGCACCAAGGCACCCCTAATATTCTCACATACTTTTCACTTAGTGTGATATATCAACGTATAAACATTATTTTCTATGTTTTTCCAATAAAATAATTTGTGTTAGGAGATACCTCAAGCAAAAGTTGATGGCTTTTAAAATATAGGCAATAAATTGTTTAGTCTAAAGCTATTGGGCTTTGGAATTTCCAGGAAAGGTTTATTGAAATCTCTTGGATTACATAGAATGAAAAAGTAGCAAGCACATCAAACTGGAATCAGGACTTAGGATTTAGCCCCCTCCCATCATTAACTTTAAATAATAATTTCAACTTTTATGATTGCATTTTCTTTCTCTGTAATCTAATGAGACTAAGCAAGTCATTTTCATCTGTAAAATTCAATGAATTTGAAATTGTACATTTGTGGCTTCAGTATTACAATGTATTTATATACTAATTATATATGTGTTGAAAGTATGTACACAGAATAAATATATTACATATATATTATATACTGAATATATATAGAATCAATGTATAAGAACCACATACATTATTTTTACAATATAGAAAGCATACATTGTATATAACATCTGTGTACCCCTGTGTGTATGGATGTATATAGAGACATGTATTATATAAACACCCAAATATAAGGTAATACATAATCAGTACCTAATAAAAATATTCAGTTACTAAACAATTGCTTATAGTATTAGTGTTAAGTTAAAACCTTAGAAGATTAGACTGAGTCATGTGAAGAAGCAATATATTAAGACCAAAAATATAGAAGTGTTCAACTAAGAAAAATAATGGAAATAATAGATAGTGACCTTAAAATAGTAATCACAAATACGCTCAAAGATTTAAAGGAAATCTTTAAATCTTTGAGCGTATTTGTGATTTTTTTATTTAATATTTTTAAACATAATGAGGAAAGAAAAGAAAAAAAAAAGAACTAAATTAACTTTATAGAAATAAAACCCAAAAGGTCTGAAATAAAAATTCATTGGATGTAATTAACTATAGATGAAATGAGAGAGAAGGAAAGATCATTGAACTTGAAAACAGAGCAATAGAAACTAACCAAAGCAAAACACAGAGAGAATATATAGACTAAAAATAATTAAGACTCTTGGTATAATTTAGGAAAATACTAAGCTGTGTAATGTATATGGAATTAGTATGACACGGATGGGAAAGAGAGGTAAAAAAGGCAGAGAGAAAAAAAAAGCCAACTAAAGAGAAAACGGCAGAAAACCTTCCAAATTGAAAGAAAATCTAGACCTACTGATACAAGCTCAATGAACTGAAAGGAGTATAGGCACCTAAAAACACCACAATTAAACTGAAAAAACTAGGGTCAAAAATAATATTTTAAAAACAACTAAAGTCTCTATATGCAAAGGATTATGAATAGAATCCTCAGACATATTATAAGAAATTATACAGTCAGAAGACAAAAAAGGAACATTTTAAAGCGCTGGAAAAATAACAAACAGTATACCAACCATTGTTCTTATTTAGAATAACATTCTAAGATAGGGCTTTTGTTTATGTAGATTTCACTTTATATCTGTTAGAATGGCAATTATCAAAAAACCAGAAGCTAATGTGTTAGAGAGGATGTAGAGAAATTGAAAGCCTTGTGCACTGTTGTTGGGAATTGGTGCAGCTACTAGGGAAAACATCATGAAGATTTCTCAAAAAACTGAAAATAGAACAAATATATGATTAAGAAACTTCACACATAATCAAAATAATTGAAATCAGAATATCAAGGAAATATCTGCACCCCCATGTTCATTGCAGCATTATTCACAATAATAGGTATAGAAGCCACTTAAATGTCCATTGATGAATGAATGGATAAAGAAAATTTAGTATTTGCACACAATGGAACATTATCCAGTCATTAAAACAGAAGGAAATCCTGCCTTATATGACAATGTCGATGGCTCTGGCATGATTTCATTTATAAGAAGTATTAACTTAAAAAAAAAAAAGAAGTATTAACATAGTCAAATTTGGAGCACGCAGGTGGGGGGCTTAGTTGGTTACGCATATGCCTTTGGCTGAGGTCATGATCCAGGGTCCTGGGATTGAGCCCCTGAGTCAAGCTCCCTGTTCTTTGGGGAGTCTGCTTCTCCCTTTCCCTCTGCCATTCCCCTTGCTTGTGCCCACTCTCTCTAAAATAAATGAAAGAAAGAGAGAAAGAGAGAGAGGGAAAGAGAGAAAGAAGGGGGAGATGAGGAGATACTCAATGAGTATAGTGTCAGACAAGTAAGATAAATAAGTTCTAGAGATCTGCTGTACAATATTGTGCCTATACTTAATAATACCATATTGTGCACTTAAAAATTCACTAATAAGATAGATCTCAAGTCAGTGTTCTCACCAGAATAAAAAAATAAAATAAAACTGAAAAATTTAATACCTCTTTATTGATTGAAAGTAACAATAAAATATGCTATATTTTAAGGTAAGGAAATATTTCAATTAACATATGCATACCAAAGTCATAACCAAATATCACCTCATATCTGTTAGAATTGCTATTATTAAAAAGTTTAAAAAATAACAAATATTAGCAAAAATATGGAGAAAATGGAACTCTTGTACACTATTGATGGGAATTTCAATTGATACAGCCACAATGGAAGACAGTACAGAGATTTTTCAAAAAATTAAAATAAAAACACCGTATAATCCAGCAGTTGAGCTTTTGATAGTTATCCAAAGAAAATGAAAATACTAATTCAAAAAGATATCTGCACCCTCATGTTTATTAATGTATTATTTACAATAGCCAAAAATGGAAGCAATCTAAATGTCTATTTGTCTATTCACATATAGATATGAATATTATTTATCCTTATAGAAGAAGGAAAGGAAATCTTACCATTTGTGACACATGAATGGACCTTGAGGGCATCAGTTAGACAGGGAAAGACAAGTACTGTATGATCTCACTTGTATGTGGAATCTAAAAATAAAGGCTCATAGATAGATAAAGAGAATAGATTGATGGTTGCCAGAGCTGCTGGGTAAGGAGTGGGCAAAACAGGATGAAGAGGGTCAGAGGGTACAAAATTCCAGTTACAAGATTTAAAAATTCATAGTATAACATGGTGACTATAGTTAATGATACTATATTGTATATTTGTAAATTGCTAAGAAAGTAGATCTTAAAAGTTCTCATAAGAAAAAAAAATTAACAACTATGATGACCCATGCTAATGATTTATTGTGATGATCATTTCATAATATATACAAATATTGAATCATTTTGTTGTATACTTGGAACTCCTGTAATGTTAAATATCATTTATATCTCAATTAAAATTATATATATAAAATGGGAGGACAGTGGCAATGTCTTAGATTTTGAGAATCTCTTAATATAAATATGAGATAGCTAGATTCTCATAATTATTTCTGCATTCAATCCATTATGTTTTTTTATAGTTCAAGTATATGAAGAAAATCTCTTCCTAATACAGATAAGTAATTTGAAAAGTTAGAAGTATTCTAAAAACTTTTTCAGATAATCGTGGATGTTTTCCTTTGATATAATGTCAAAACTTGACAAGTGGTAGCTTTTTTTTTTTTTTAAGATTTTATTTAGTTATTCATGAGAGGCACGAGAGAGAGAGAGAGAGAGAGAGAGAGAGAGAGAGAGGCAGAGGGAGGAGCAGACTCCATCGAGGGAGCCCAACGCGGGACTCGAACCTGGGGATCCAGGACCACGCTCTGAGTCAAAGGCAGATGCTCAACCACTGAGGCACCCAGGCGTTCCGACAAGTGGTAGCTTCTTAAAGATTAATTTCAATAAGGAATCTGAAACCATATTAGTGTACTTTTTATAATTTGTTACTTTAAAATTCATTAGTCTACTTTATACTTTGAATGGATCTTTTTCATATGAATGGTTTTGTAGCATCCTTCATTGGTCACTTAAGAAAATATCAGTCCACAGAATTATGTAGCTCTTCCAATATATAAAAAACCATATTCAAAATGAATTAATTTTAGTTTATAACATAAGTAGACATAAAATATATAATAATAATATTGTCCAAAGATAAGAAAGGGAAAATTATATTTTTGTAAGATTCTATAACTTAAGTATAGAATATATTTTTTGAAAGTAGACTGTAAGAGAAGTATTGAAAATTTCATCCTCAAGTATAGTTTTGTCTATTTACCTTATCAATTCTATCATTTTTTGGCTTTATGTAAAATATATCTATTAGGTTCATAAAATTTCTGATTATTTATCTTTTTTATAAATGTCTCCTTCTGTCATTATAACATTTTCTTATCTATGATAATTTTTCCTGTTCTAAATTCTACTAAGCCTCTTAATTACTATGTAATATGAATGTTACTTCTCTAGGTATCTTTTGTAGAGTGTTTTGTGTAATATATTTCCTTGGCCTATTTAGATTTAAACAATGATTTTATTTTAAAAGTGATTTTCCTGTGGAAAACATAGTTCAGTCTTTTTGTAGTTCATGACAATTTCTGCCTTATACTCTTGAGCTTAAACCATTTATATATAATACTCCTATCACCATGATTGAGCTTAAACTGCTCTTCGTTTTCTATTTTTGTTTTTGTTCTTTGCTTCAGTTTTTGCATTTTCAGCCTTTATTTGGATTAATTTAATGCCTTTTAGTATTGTTTTATTGCTACTATTGGTTTAGTAATTATCTCTCTGTTTTTTCTTCCTGTTATTGCTCTAGGGTTTACAAAATGCATGTTTTTTAAAGAAACATACATTTGTTAATGTCAAATAAATATGATAATATAAATCAAAAACTACTAGTAATATCAAAATTTGATTAATTAAAAAAGTTACATTTATAAATCATCCTTATTTGTACTACATTCGTTTTTGAATATTTTGTTAAAATATACTAATTCTGGGCAGCCCCAGTGGCTTAGCAGTTTAGTGCTGCCTTCAGCCCAGGGCATGATCCTGGAGATCCGGGATTGAGTCCTATGTGGGGCTCCCTGCATGGAGCCTACCTCTCCCTCTGCCTATGTCTCTGCCTCTCTCTCTCTAGCTGTGTATCTATGAATAAATAAATGAAATCTTTAAAAAAAATGTTAAAAAATAAAAAATAAAATAAAATAAAATAAAATAAAATAAAATATACTATTCCTTACCCTAGGAAGTTATTGAAGCCTTGAAGTGCATATTTTCACAAATTTCAAATTAGTGTACCAATAAATACTAATTACACTTAAATCATTTTATTAATATGTAGGCTTATTATAATAGTCCTATTACCCATAAAATTCATTTTTTAAAATGGTATGTTTTTTCAGAGGTCTATTCCAAACAAAATTCATTTTATTCTAAGTAAGATTCTACAGAATTGTGCAGTAAATTTCTGACAACTTTATCTGGGGCTGACAATGAGGCAGTGGTTGTAGCAAACATCAAAAATTATTCTGGACCTGAGCTTAAGTGACAGACCAAAATTGTTTGAGTCCAGGCCAAAGCTGTGCTCAGATTTGTATAAGTGAAAGATATAAGAAGCAGTGATTAGAGAGGGAAAGAATAAGAATAAGCGAACCTGAATTAAACTGGAAGGCAGAGAGTGACATTAGAGTACAGAATTAGAAGGCGGAATGAATGCAAAACAAAGACTTCTCAGCATTGTCAAGGAAGTCACTGAAATATTCTCTCTGTGGGACATTTGTAGAAATAGCTAGCCTTGTACTAATGGAATAACAATGCATAAAAGCCATAAAAAAAGAACAAAAGGTGCAACTTACCAGAAGATATATGCTCAGTATGTAAAACCCAAGGAAAAATATGGCTCTGACTACAGGCTTTAAAAGGTAGCACATCAATCTCTGAATAGGGAAGAAAAGCAAATAATTCAGAGTATTTCTTCTGAACAGATAAAAAAGTCACAAGAAAAAGAACATGTTTTTCTACTATTTCCATATGGAATACTATGGAAAGAAACTAGAAAATAGAATGTTTTTACATTGTATATATTAAGAAGAGATATACCTCCAGCTACTTAGGTCTTTATGTTTTTAAAGAAGTTCATTTCTATACAGATCAGTGAGATCACATGTGAAATATGAATAAAATCTATCTCTTTCCTTAGATTTGGAAAAATAAAACAAAAAGTGGCTAAAATAAGGATTAACAGGGGAGCCTGGGCAGCTCAGCTGGTTAAGTGTCTGATGTGATTCTTGATGTCAGCTCAGGTCATGATCTCGGGGTCGTGAGATTGAGACCTGTGGAGGTTCTCTGTGCTGGGCATGGAGCCCGCTTGCAATTCTCTCTCCCTCTCTGTCGGCCTCTCTCCCTCACTTGAATGTTCTCTCTCTCTTTTCTCTCTCTCTCGCTCAAAAAAAAAAAAAAAAAAAACAAAAAAAAAACAAAAACAAAAACAAAACAAAAAACAAAACCCAAATTATATAAATACTGATTTTTTTTTTTTTTATGGATAGACATTATTGTCAGTGACTAATCATTATCTGACGAAGTATATCACTGATTAAGGCAAACAAAAAGTGAATGCCTACTGGCACCTGGTGACCATAGCTGATTTCTAATGTAGTTGAATTCACTACATGCACCGTGACTAATCACTGGGGTGGGTGTTTTTTTGACACAGTTTTTAGACACCATTTGTTTTCCATAACTCTTATTTTCATTTTCTGTGTAACAGTCTATGGAAGAACGGCTTCAGACCACTTAATTGTTGTTCCTACCCATTCAGTGGCCTGAGCAATGGGACCTGTGGCGCAGGCTTCAGCCACAAGCTGAGCACGCCAATCTTCAGTAGGGAACAGCCAGGTAGGCCACCTGCATGCCTTCAGACTGGTCTGCTACCCCCAAATTCTTCCTCAGTCATACAGCCTTTTCAGCAGTGGCCTGCTCTTCCTTTTCAATGTCTTCAAGATCTCTGGAGAAGTACATATCAGGCACGACCTTCTGTGTGTGCTGCCACATATGCACAGAACTTCCTAGGCCAGCATCCACCACATCAGACCCACTGAGTCAGCTCACTTATTGCATGGGATGACAAAGTCCACAGAGAGCAGAGGCAAGTGTGTGTGTTATACAAAGCACTGGTAAGCAGATTAACAAAAGCTGCCTCTGTGAGGGGCTGATGCCTCAGCCCTGGCATCAGCTACCACCAGAAATTACAGCTCCCAGAGGCCTCTTGATCTAATTAGTGAAATTTCCAGGAGTGAAGCAGCCAGGAGTAGGAGCAGCTCCAGGACAGCAACAAACTTTAGCACAGCTCACAGGCCAGTGTTCCTGGAGAATATTGTAGCCAAACCAATGTGAATTTGCTCCTTGGCGAGTCACAGATAGAAACCACACTGGGTGAGTTGTCACGCAAAGGAAATTTTGCAGCAAACAAGCAGACTTCAGAGAAACACTCCCCAAGCTGTGACCACGCCCCGCCCCCCCTCCTATCCCTGAGCAAGGGTGGATAGGTTTCTATTATTTAAGGTTGGAATGAAAAAGGGAATCCTTGTAGAGGCATAAGGATGCTCATGTCCCTTAAGGAAATATATATATGTTGGGTGTTATGTAATTGAGGCTTGTGCTCCTCCTTGGGCAGAGATTTTAATATTACAATGAAGTAAATATAATTGATGGTCATTCTGGAAATCATTCCATAGTTCATCTCCACAAGCATGAGTGGAGGGAGTATACTCAAACTGCCATGAGTGGTCTGGGCTTGCTAGACATCTTGCCAGGACAGTTGCTCTTACTTGAAGGGTGGTTTCATTTTCCATTGGCCTGAGTTAAGAGATAAGCTGGAGAGGAGGGCTTAAGGAAAAATGTGGGACAAAGGTCAGTGCGTACAAGCATGTGGGCAGTAAAGGACAGGTCTTGTTCTAGAAGGTGACAATATGACCCTGACATCATTCAAGATTCCCATGGCAATAATGGCATGAGTTGCCAGCAGACACTCCTAGATTCCCTTCAGATTCATGATGTAAATGTCATACTTTTCCTTTTGTTTAGATGTACTGTTCCATTTGGAGGTCAAGGTTGGCACTACCTTGGGTTGGATTTCTACTATAGGGATTTGAGGACATCCCCTTCCTTCATTTTCAGGACATCAAGAGCTCCGGACATTCTGAAAGTTGCCCTTTAAGTTACAATGTGAACCCAGAACAGCACTGTATAGACCTCTCTCTAGGTAACACAGAAAAGCTTGAAACTCTAATTTTGAAAGCCCTTGTATACAAAGTTAAAAGACAAACCACAGATTGGGAATAGATACCTGCAATGCACCTAACAAAGATGCATTGATGTCAAGAACATAAATAGAACTACTACAGAACAAATAGTAAAAGACCAATTATAAAAAAAAGGATATATAGGGTGCCTTTTAATCTGCTTTTTAAAAAATATTTCCACATGAAAATGGGGCATCAAAAAATGTTTGTGCCAATTGTTAAAACATTTTTTTCTGTCTTTCATCTAGTTTTGTCTGAAAGTTTGGTGGATACTCAAAGGAATAAATTATATATATATATATATATTTTTTTTTCTGACTTTATTCTGTTTCTCCCTTAAGAGAAAGCATTGTAGTCCATTGTAATTTATTATATTATATTTGCATTGGCCAGACCTGGTTAAGAGATATTAGAACTTGGAAAATATATTGCTGAAAATAGAGACATATGATTAAATCAACTTGCTTTTCTGTTTTCTCCATACTCTTATTTATACATATTGAAATGGACAAATGCATCGGTGTGGCAATGAGAAACTCATTGTAAAATCTTCAAGATAATTTAGTCTTAAAATCTTTTTACTTTTATTTGTGGATGGGTTCAGGGTAGAAAGAATTCCCATCATTGCTCAAACAGATAATTTTCTAATGTTTAACAAAAGGTAAGCAACACTTGTTCTAGTTTGTGACTGTAGCAGAGTAAAGTATGTTTATGGGCAGTCCATTTAGTGCTCAAGAGCAAGATGAGGGCAGGAGGACATAAATTCTGTTAAAAAAGAAACAAGCCCAAAATGGAGTCCTTGTCCACAACAGACAACCAAGATTTAATTGCTGTTTCGACCTATCTCAAGAATATGACCTTTAATAGTCAATCTGAAATTTCCTGATCACCATTAGTGAAGTCACCTGTATCATAAGCACCCTGCCATTCCTTTTCTACCCAGAAGATGTCTTGACCTGGAACAATCCTTTCTTTTCTCTTGCAAATAACTCCTTGCCCCCTTTCTTCCTATAAGAAGCTTCCATTTTGTACAACTCCTCAGAGCATCTCTCTACATGCTAGATGGGATGCTGCCTAATTCGTAATGGCTTTGGGATAGCTGCAATAGTAGCTGGAAACAGATAAGAGAATTTTCAATGTCCTTTTGAAGCTTTTAACACCAATTGCTGGGGAAGCATATTTTGCAAAACCGACTCTAGACCCTATTTCTTTCTCTTATGCTGCTATATTCCATGGGATTTGAATTGATATTTGGACAAATTTAATTAGGTATTGGGGGAGTAAGAAGGGGTGAAAAAGACCTCCCTTTCTCTAAGTAACGTTTTACTTTTCTGACTTTTCCACATTCTTCAGACATGTTTTCCAAAGGTTTTATTTGAAAAGTACTTTTATTTTGCTTTATTTTTGTTAAAGGTTAGTAGTACTCTAGAAAATTGAAAATTCAATAACAGCTGAAGGGGAACAGAATGTCACCCCAAAATATGCCTCTTTGGCATCAGGATTATTTTGAGCTGAATATTTTTGAGCTGAATATTTTTTTTTTCAAACAGTAGACAGGAAAAGCTCTGAAAATGACATTTATAATTACAAGAAAAATCTCCATTTGGAAGGGCCTCTCCCCTCTATACCAAAAGAGGATGACTCTAAATCTCTCAAAACTATTTATGGAGAAGACAATGACTTCTATCTGCATAACAACTTTGCCCTTGTTTACAGTGCTTTCTCTGATAACCTCTCCTACCTGGCTCCAACAGCCTCCACTCCAACATATTTTGTTTTTAGGTAAGATGGTATTTAAGGTGACCACTTGGGCCAATTTGGGGAGTTACTCATTTTCCTGGGTATTTTCCATATATACAGGAGTATGTATGTTACTAAAGTTTTGTTCTTTTCTTGTTAATCTGTCTTCTACCACAGAGGGTGTTTCAGCCAAGAACCTAGAAAGGCAGAGGGAAAATTATTTTTCTTCCCTTACATAGCATAGGACCAAAGTATACTTAATGAGAGAAGGAAATCAGCAGCTTTTGTTTCATCAGTAGAGAGATCTCATTTCAAAAATCAATTGTTCTGCATATATATCTGTAATCAGCATTTCTTTAAACTGAAATTCTTAATGAATCTTTAAGAATATTGCTATCTCGTGATTTAACTGGCAGAAAGATGCACATTGTAAACAAGCTTCCTTTGTTTGCTTGTATCTTGATAAGACAAAAGGAGTTTTGCATTTTGCATTTGTTTTAAATTTAGTTTTCCAGATATTTTGAATTTTGGTACTGTTGATTATTTTTAAGTAGTCTACAAAAGGATCTCTCCTGAGACATTTATATTATATTTTCTCATTAATGTAGCCATTAGTATTCATCAAATCAGTATTGGAAGATAGTCTTTAATTGACAAAGATTTTGGTGCAACACTAATTAGAATTGAAATTTTTGAAAGAAAACTGGGTAATTACAGTTCAACACAAAATGAGAAATGAATTGAAGCTAAAGGAGTCAAGGAGTTTGATAGTTCTATGCGCTAATTCAAGTTACTAGACGGGGAAGAAGCTGAAAACACACAGCTGATAATGACTCTCAGCTTAAAAAGCATGCCTAATCATTAAATACATATGAATAAAAAATAGTAAACCAAAATCTAAGCATATCATCATTTCTTTTAATATCTTTCTTAACTGAAACCATAATATACCTGAAAAGTTGTTTCTTTCTCTTTTTTTCCATGAGTGTCCTCCATCCTAAGCAGTCTCTTATATTCTAGACTTTTGAATTTTATTTAGAAGAAAGTAACTAAAATACACACAACATACATATTGAAGTATTAAAATAAAATAAAAATCAGCACTGACTTATATATTCTCACTTAAAAATAAATGTAAAACAAAACTAACAGTAAGCATTTCTATGTTCTAAATAATATATACAAACTGACTTGTATGATAAATTTTGTAACATCACTATTATAACCTTAACATTACAAATGAGGAATCTAAGGAAAAAAGAGGTTGAAAGTTTGCCCAAGATTATCCAGTGAGCAAATGACTCTCAAAAACCTATATAATCTGGCTCCAGAAATTATATTCCAACCAGAATGATATTTTGTTGTAATCACTGTACAATACTAGTTTTCAATGTATTACAATAGTGATTTTTTTTGCACACAAATATTGATAAAAACACCTTTGACATGGATTTCCTATTTTCATTTTATTCAAACATTAACCTTCGTAACACCACAAGGCAAACTGCTGAAACTCTTCAAATTTGTCTTTCATTATTTTCCAGTAGAATCTGATATATGTAAGAACTTACTGACTAAAGTGTTTCTATATATTAAGGCATTTTTCCATATCATGTTGCTGTGGACTCAAATAAAATAGGTGAGTTTCTACATTGTGTTGTCCTTTTTGAGAAAAGAAAGAAAGAATCTTTTTTTAAGCAGTATATTTAGGTGGCGTTGTCTGTGGAGTTTTGTGAATCTTCTACGGTCCAGCCCTCTGCTATGCCAGGGAAGTTTAAAAATCCTTAGAGGATTAAGTCTATTATAATAAATATTCTTTCACTCTTCCATATAGATGACCTATTTTTTTTCTTTCTCTCTTCATTTCTCTTCCTTCTTCCCTGATATCTTATTCCATATTTTCTCCTACTTTGTCTTTCTTTCTCTACTACCATGTCTCTTAGTTCCTATGGTAGATATACAGTTTCTGTCTCATTTCAAACTACATGCAGAAGTATGACAGAATCGTTCCAAGATTAAATTTTGTCCTGAAGTATAATTATTATGCAGAGATATTTTAACAAAAGCTAGCTTTGAAGCTAAAACCTTTATATTTGTGAAAGAATTTGGATATGCATTTTCTTATTCATTCCTTATAATACTCTGATAAATAAACACTTTCAATGAAGAAAAAGAATAGATTAGGTGATGGCCCATGGCCTCAAAGTTAGTAACTAGACAAAAAGAACCTAGCCCCTTAACAGTGCCTCAGCCTGCGATTTCTCTGACACGCTGCTCATGGGCGCAACAGGTAAGCTGAATGGGATTAATGGAAAATCAAGTTGTTATCATGTGCTATGTACTGTTGGTGTTCACAAAGAAATATGCGATATTGCCTGCCATGTAATTAGGAGCCAACAATATTGACATGTACTTCTCAAAGAGAGTACAGCCTGAGTGAGTGTACAGTATAGTATACAGTAGTTTTCAGAGTCGTTTGGAATCCTTGTCCCAAATAGTTCCATCAATGGTGCTCTTCAGGCCCTGAAATTAGAGTCACTATTTTCAGGGTTTAAGACTTTTTGGTCTTTGAGAGGTTCCCATGTCCCTATATGCATTAAAAATACATGCTAAATTTTTTCATAGATGGCTAGGACTTTAGTGTATACAACATGAGATACACACCTGGTGGATGACAACATGAGATATACACCTGGTAGATGACAGAAGCACAAGATAGGAAGGATGGGATGAGGGAGTGGAGTCCCAGTTTATCATACTTTCAATTAGTGCTGGTTTAGTTGCCAGTCTTGTTTCATCTTTGGCAGTTCTCATCAAAGAATAACAAGATTCCCTCTTAGAGAATTATATAACTCACTTGCTCTCTAATTCACAATCAATATCAGATGTTGTTCCAAATTATTTCTCTTTTGAAATTGTCCTATATTTCTATAAGCTCCTTGTTTGGGAGTGTTCTTATTTCAAGGACTGAGCAGTTCAATGGCCAGGAGTTTTGCCTGTTAGATTTCTCATTCAGGCCTATCTGTGATGCAAGTTTTCACATTAATTGACTGATGGATCTTATTATACATTAATTTAAAGGACATTTCCTTTGATACAGTCTATTACTTAGAAGGGAAGATGAATAAATACTGTCTTCATCATATCAAAATGTATTCATTTAGAGAGAGAGATTTTTTAAGGTATAGAACTCAATAAAATTATACAGTACTATATCTTCTAAGCCATTTTGTCACCCAGACTGAAAGGCTTATGCTTCTTTTGTGATGCTAATTGCTTCCTATAATATTGTCTGTCACTGGTGCTTTCACCTACTACATCATCAGGCAACTAACTTCAGCTAATCTCATCATATAATTTAATCCTTGATGTGAATGACTGAAACAATCCTGATGCATTAACTGACAGTCTAGATATGGTTAGGTTTGTCATAGACTTGCAGAATTTAAACCTAAACAGCTAAACATATCCTTAGATATCATCTGGAATAACCACATACTACATACAGAGATAATTAGGTTCCAAGTGTCTTTCCTAAGATTATTCATTGACAAGAAAAGAACCTCTTTCTCAAATTACCAATTCTTGGCCATTTAATTCAATTAACAGCTCATAGGAGGTCTTTAAATTCCTAAAACCAAAGACTTTCATAGAGACTTCGGATGTTATGATGACTTGGAGGGGGCGTTGGAGAAAAGGAAAATATTTTTGACTAAAACAGTTTTTTTTTTAATTAAAACATTATTTAAAATCATACCACAAACAAAACTGCCCTGCTGTGACTAAGTATCAGGAGGAGGGTGTGATGTTAATTTAATTAGTTTCTCCTTTTTTTTTTTTTTTTTTGAGACTTTACCAAGAACACTGTCCTCATTTGGGTTAGTGAATTGCCCAAATGCTGTATCTAAGTGTTAATGAATTTATTTAATTTGATATGATATCTAAATGCAATTAAAGTAGTGTTTCGATAGAAGACTCCCCAAACACCTGACTAAAGATTAAACCATTGGATTTCCTGACCCTCACTCTCTGGGGTTAGGAACTCAATAGGATACAGGAAAACAAATCTTTGAGTTTCCTAAATAAAAAGGGATTTTGTATTTCAATGTAGACTTGGCATTTAACTGGTTATTCTCTCTTAAATAGAAAATATGGTCTCTGACATTAAAATGAAAAGTCTGCACACATAATATTATTTGCACTACAGTAAAATGTTTTGTTGTCAAGCATTACAAATTCAGATTGCATGGCTTCCTTATAGAGTCTGTACTTCTCTCTCTGATCAAATACTTCTATACTGAATGTCACTTTAAAGAAGCCAACATTTGAATCTTTGTGTATTCTCCTAGCTGCTAAACAAACTTCAGAAGCAAAGCAAAGCAGTGACCTTGAAATGTCCCCTTTGCCACAGTAAAATCACGGTTAGTTTTTCTGTGGTAGAGAGTTTGCAAGATGTAGTATTTCTCTTTTATATCTGGATCTCAAATCGGATGCATTTTCTCTGAAAATATCATTTTAAATGAGTTTAAAAACACTTTTTTGAAAAATAAAAAGGAACCTACTTTAGACTCTTTTAATTTATGCCCAAAGCAGCAAAGGTAAGAGTTCAGCACATAATTAGCTTAAAATATACCCTAGAACATATCTGACTCATCATGCTTTAATGAGTCTCCATAAGTAGATGATCTCTGCAAAAATAAAACAGAATACTGATTACAGAGGCCTTGACTCCTACCTGAGTAGAAAAACCTGTGAGGTGTATCACTGGAGAAAGTTTAAATGTCACAGAACAGAAATGAAAACAAAACTTGGCAATTTAATTTTCTTGACTTGCCAATGTGTAAGAAAGATCTAAATCAATAGGAATTTAGTATGTAGGCAGAGAAATAGTTTCTTCTTGTCACATAAACTAAAAAAAATATTCAATTTTTGTTAGGAAAAAAAGATGACATGCCTCACCTACATCTCAGAGTGGCATATTGTATGAAAGAAACTAGAAGTAAAAATATTTGGTGCTTATACATAGTCATGATTTAATGTGGCACATTAAATTCTACATTTAAATCCCTTTGTTAGGCAATGTTTGCATAATTCTTTAGGTAGAAAATGCAGCAATATGCATTAGCTCATTAGTATACCTATTTCCTATACAGCATTACATGCTGCTACTAAGAACTTTGAAAATTTTAGCATATTATGTTTAAAAACTATTTTTTTTATATCTGACGTGTGTGTGTGTGTGTGTGTGTGTGTGTGTGTGTACAACTATCCATGGGAAATTTGAAACTCCAAAAATAGAGAATAAAAGAAAGTGAAGGAAAGTGAAGGGAGGGAGAAATGTAGACAAAATAAAAATTATGAAAATTATTAATCTTTGATTTTTTTTTTACTATCTTTGCTTAGCAATCTGGAAAACTATTTTACGTCAAACATTAGAGGATATGACCCAGGAGGTGAGTTTCAGGAATGTGGTCTCATAAGCATGTGTAAGACATCTGTTTGGGATATAGAGGCTTTTTCCTCTCCATGGAAAGGAAAAAGTAAAGAAAGACAAATGCATTAATTATAAAGTTGATGGAATTTTTGTTTTCTCTATTCCTCTGACAGCTGGGAAAAGGGATTTTAAGTAAAAGAAATAATTTTAATATTCCCTAACAAGGGTATTAACAAACAAGGGAACATAGAATTTTATTCCCATGTATTGTTTATCTTTGAAGGAAAACTACACTGATAACTAGCAATAGGGATGCCTGGGTGGCTCAGCGGTTGAGCCTCTGCCTTCGGCTCATGGTGTGATCCTGGGATTCTGGATTGAGTCCCACACTGGGCTCCCTGCAGGGAGCTTGCTTTTCCCTCTGCCTATGTCTCTGCCTCTCTCTGCATCTCTCATGAATAAATAAATAAATCTTTTAAAAAATAACAAGCAGGAATATGAATATTACAATAGGTATAAGATTATTGCCATATCAGCTCAATCTAGAAAATAATGTCAACTGATGTAATTACTTTTTTTTCCACCAATGGCAATGTCAAAATCTTAGACAGAAACAACAAAAAAATCAGTATATTCAATCCATAACTAAACTTTATAAAACATTTTGAGTTACTACTACCTACTGGGGACACTGAAAGATACATGAGGCCCAAGAAGAAAGATATATAAGGCCCAAGTTCACCTGCCAACAAAGTAGTGGCATAATCAAATAAATTATTATAAATTATAATTAAATTTTATATGATTGCAGAGGAAGAAGTCATTAATTCAGGGCAAGTCAAGAGTGTCAAAGAATTTATAGAGAAGTGGACATCTGTACTATTCCAATGTTTGAAAAGGACTTTGATTCAAAGTTAGGGAGGAAGGAAATCATTCTAAGCATTTGTGGTAGGTTGTAATATATCAAGACTAGGTATGAGGAATAAAGAATTATGAAGGGAATGTAGTTGTGGTGAGAAAATAGAACACAGAATTTATTAAAATAGTAGCAGGTGTTTCAATGATTTTGTAAACATTGGTCAACTAAAAATGGAAGACAAGCAACTGGGAAGTTCGTGTGCTTCTCTTTTCCCTTAGCAGCATGAATGATGGGATGCTGTTGGGAATTAAGATGGAAGAAAAGACTACAAGTGAGGGCCAATGTTCTCATGAGATGTATGACATTGTGAGGTGGCATGGGGAATAGTTAGATGACATGAGGATATTCTGGTCTATCTTCTCTCACCTCTTGATATTTAAAAATCCTCTATGTAAGGATTATATGGAAAGTCATGAAAAATTCTGTAGAGACCCAGGAGGTCTCTTAGCAAGGATTATGGGCAACAGTTGGCTCAATGCAATGGTTCAGGAGAAATCAATAACAGTAAAGTGAAGCATAAGGGGTTCTTTTTTAAAGATTTTATTTATTTGTTTATGAGAGACACACAGAAAGAGGCAGAGACATTGGCAGAGGGAGAAGCAGGCTCCCTGCAGGGCCTCTGATGTGGGACTCCATCCTGGGACTCCGGGACCACATCCTGAGGCAAAGGCAGATGCTCAACCACTGAGCCACCCAGGTGTCCCACATAATGGGGTTCTGAAGGACATTTAGAACATGATAGAAGATAGGCAACGGGAAAGGCTTAAAATTTGCTTGTTAACAAAGGGTGACCATGAGGTCATATCTAGATTTTCCTGACTTCATATTTTGAGATAAACTTTTTAAAGATTTTATTTATTTATTTGAGAGAGATTGAGAGAGTGAGAGCATGAGCAGGGGGAGAGGCAGAAGGAGAGGGAGAAGAAGCAGACTTCCCACTTAGTAGGTGACTTGAGGCTCAATTCTAGGACCCTGAGGTCATGACCTGAGCCAAAGGCAGATGCTTACCCAACTGAGCCATCCAGGTGCCCCAAGATAAACTTTTAAAAATGAAGTTGTTTTATGTTTCCAGAAGCTATAAGATCCTAAGTACAAAAAGAGAATAATTGTGATAAGATTTTAAACTAAGGCATCAATTTATTATTGTCTCTGCCTCTTTTCTACCCAAATGAGGTCTAGTATTTTCCTCTTAAAATCTGTCCTGATTTTCGCAGCCTGCATCAGTATTCCATTGTCAGAACACCTGCAGTCTGATTTGTATGCATTGTCTTGCACAATCCTTAATAAGTATGTGCCTGGAGATGGCATCTTCAGAGGTGTATTATATGTTTTTACCTGCCTTGATTAAAGCAGTGCTGACTATATAAGAGCTATTCAGTAAAAGGCTTTCCTCTTCTAATGTTGAAATGGCCTTAGGATAACAAGCTAATGACTGAGGGGTTGTAGGTTATGCAAGAGCCTTATAGCCTATTTCTTCTTCTGAAAATATCTATCCTTATGTCAAAAATGTTTTCCAAAGCCAGTGGATTCTTCTTTTTTGATTCAGAAAATTACATATACTCCATATACCCACGTATATCTATATGTATATACATATATATGTAACTTTAAATGGCTTGGTCAATTTTCTAAAATATTTGGAAACCTAGATGAACTGTATAGCTTCCAGTATGACTGCAGTAAAAATGGCAGAAGAATAATTAATCTTCATTTAATTTTACTGGACATTAACAAAAGAAGAAAGGATAGTACATGAAATGGAAGTAAGTGGCTAGAAAACAAGAAAAGCTCTATTTTTGTGAACACACTCACGGGCCCACACTTGATTAAAATGATGAGTTCTCTGGGGTCCCTGGGTGGCACAGTTGGATGAGCACCCAATTCTTCTTAGTTTCAGCTCAAGTTGTGATCTCAGGGTGGTGAGATTGAGCCCTATATCAGGCTCTACGCTTAGCACAGAGGCTGATACCTTACTTTCCTTTTCTCTCTGCCTCTCCCCATGCTTGCTTTCTCAAATAAATAAATATTTGAAAAGAAAAAGATAAATTTCCTACAGGCAAGAAAACCAGACAAGATTCATGACCTGATGTTGACACAGTAGGGGAATTAGATTTAATTCAATAAATGCGTATCGAGCTCTACTATGTGCCAGATATTCCTTTAATCACTGGGATACAGTAGAGAACAAGACAATAAATCCCAGATTTTACAAACTATATTTTAATGTCATACAAATATATAATTACAGATTTATAACAATTAAATTCCTTTATAAATATTCTATATTTATATAGATGTGTGTTTATATACATCTATATCAAAGTCCACAGTATATATTAACTTGGATTACCTGGGTATTCAAAATTCCAATGTGATTTTTTTTTTCTAATCACTTTGTGCTGGCATTAGTTCTTCACTTTAAGGACTTAAAAATGTTGAGGATTTGCAAATTATATTACTTCTGCGGATATTATTAGCTGTGGGTATCACTGAAAGGAAACTATTTAATTAACTTGTGAATAAATTGATAAGTCCATAGAGTATTATCCCCCCTAACTATTTTGGGATCTGTCCTTGTCCTTCATTGTTCTTGAAACTTGTAGTTGAAAATATAGTCATTGTCTCTTTATAAAACCATACTTTATAGGATTACTTGCTAAAGTATTATCATTATCATAAATAAAAACATGTTTGTTGTAGAAAAAGAGCAAATGATTGTAAAAAGACTTTGAATTAATCCACAAACATTTAGATTCATTATGGTGCTTTTGGTACTCAAGTTTGTTACATTTAATAAAGCCCATAAATTTGAGGAGAGGAACTAGGAAACCTCAAAATAACAGCTTAACACATTTTAATCCGACTTTTAGATGGATGAGTTAATAAAATATTCAATTATTTGAATCATTTCCTTGCCCCTTTTATAATTCTATACCAATTTTTCCAATTCTGGGATTTGGCTTTGATTTTGTTGAAATTCATAGACATTTCTGTTGGGTGGAGGTTTTATATCTCACTGAAGTTTGAGTGGGCTATTTGTCAATCATACATTTCTACCACCCAGAATGCAGGATTCCTTACCAAAGAGTGTCTTGTGTTTCCTCTTTCCTGGCAAGGGACAGCCCCTACACTCAAGTATAGTACCCCAAATTGTCCTATGTATGCTAGACATCTCTTTACAATTTTTACGATTTTTAAATACAGCCAAAAATTATTCAATATTTTTTATCATTGAACGAGTGCCTGGATACTCTCCCCTTAAATAGTAGTGGGTTTGTGACTACTTTAACCAATAAGTATAGCAGAGATTCTAAATGTCTTCTGAGATTGGGTTATAAAACCAAGTACTATCCAATATTGTTTGCAAAAGCACTTGCTGTTGGAACTCTGAGTTTCTATGTGAGAGTCTGACTAAAAAGTAATACAAATATAATTTATTTATTATTTCATACAATTCTAATGTTACTCTAATAAAAATAGATTTCCAGTCATCCTTGCCAAGATACCACACTTGTTAGTGAAGCAGCCTCAGACACTCTGCCAACAGAACAACACCGCTGACCTCCATCAACGCCACATAGATCACATGAATTATCCCTTCCAGATTTCTCTGAATTTCTGATGTGCAAAAAGATGTGATTTAATAAGATAATTGCTCTTTTAAACCACTAAGTTTGGAGTAGTTTCTTATGCAGCATTAGATAACCGAAATGCTTCCTATTAAACCTTCCTTGATTTATGATCCATTTAATTAGCTCTCAGCTTTTTAGTTGGAAGAATGTTACTTGCATACCCATATCATAAAACATCTAATCAGATATTAATTGTTGGTGATACAATTTTAATATATTTCCATCCCTCAAAATCATCCATATATGAAAATGGATAAATATCTGTAGTCTAGTTACATACTTCTAATGAACATAGTATAGCCATCAGAATTGGAGAAACAGAGAAGGGTTTGAGGCAGAACATTCTAGTGAATCCTTAAAAAGACTAGTAAATGAATTTGTCCAAACTTGTATACATCTAGGATTAAATTTTTAACTAAATTCAAAGAACACCTATTCTACTTCCGCAAGAGCATATTTTCTATAGTCACTGGAATTTCTTTCCGAAATAAAATAACACATTTTGAGTAAATAATTAACGTCTGGGCTGGTTGGGGCTGATAAAGGCCTTTCTAGAATGATCTTAAACTCCCATAGCACCGTTTCCTTGGAAACAACAGAGCTCAAATAAATGAGAATGTAATATCAGCCTCATTCATCAAGCAAAACTACACCTGCATTAGGGAAAATATGAATTGGCATCCAGGCCTGAGGCTTGCATGACTGAAAAAGTATTAATGATTGGTGGGAAATAGAGGACACAGCTTCTATCATATTGCTCTTGTCCATGAGGTTGTACATAGCTCATTCGAGGGGAAGGCAAAGGAAACTGTGTACGTGGGTAGGTACCAGGAATCCTGATGAAATGATGATGTACTTACTGTATCTACTGTCTTGCATTCTTCTATAAAATTAGGTAAATGAAGTGAACAATATTAGATTAAAACTATTTGTGTCTTATAAGTCTGATTGCCCACTTGCATTTATAATCACAGTAGAAGTACTAAAATAATGAAAATGCCATTAATAATAATAATCATAGTTAATAAAACACTGAGCACTTTGTATATGCCAAACACTCTTCTAAATACATTGCTATATTAACACATTTAGGAATCACAACAAATCTGTGAGTTAGGTACTACTTACCATCTACGGTTTTTATAGATGAGAAAAGAGAATCACAGAGGGATTAAGTGGCTTGCTTACATCCCACAATAACCACAAAATGGCTGAATGAGGATTTGAATGTAGGCATCGTAGGTCCAAAATGCACACTTCATAAATGAGCATCTTGCCTCTTAAAATTCCAATTACTAGAAATAGTAAACAGACATTAATATTACAAAGAATAACTCCCAAATCTCCTGAGCAAGTGCTCTTAGCCAGGGAACTCACTAAGAGATAGAAGAGACTTTAAGTCTTATGGGAAACTGGATGATTATCCATAAAACATAATTTTGGGGGTAAAACATTGTGTTATTAAATTACTCTACCAAGTATAAATAGTGAAAGATATCGGGGTAAATGTCCTTAGGTACTTTATAGGCAAGGCCACACATAGGGGCCTAATAAACCTTTGGTGATGAGAAGATCTTTGCACAGATAGTGAAATGTGACTGATACTAGCAGGAGTAAGAAAAATGTTATGAACCAGGAGGAAATACTAGGAATCTGTTAAAGAGAAACAAATCTTCAAATCAGTGGAGCAATGACCACAGGAAGAAACCAGATCAAGCAATTGAAGAGATATCGTATTATTTAATTAAGCTAGTAAGGTATAAATAACTGTAACAAGTCACATTGATTGAAGAAGATATGCAATTAGGCTAAAAATTAAATGCCAGAATATGTAACATGACTATCTTATAACCACTTGATATGTTGCTCAAACATTAAATAGGGTAACACTTTTTAACCGCTGATTAACCTATGTCACATTACACATACAATATAAATTATCTGTGAGTGATGAATGATCTACAATCTAATGTTGTGGTTAGGTCAAATATGACTATTTCCAAAAATTAATTTAATAAAATTCTGGGAAACATAGACTCTATGTCATAGTTAATAGTAAATGTCAATCTGAGCGTAATTGAACATTCAGCTATCTGCCAGTCAAAACTAAAAATAATGGTGCGCTTCATGCAGCATCAATGAAAATAAACACATATATGACTGTAGAAAAATAGCCAAGTAGATAATATTTGTGTTTCTAAAATACTACTATCCTTTCCCTGAAGATTATAGACGAGAGGGTATTAAACGTAGATGAAAAAGAAGCACTTCAGAGGTCACTGTAGACGTCCAACCTAGGGATGACTGCAGCAGTGAGGATGAAGAGAAGTGTCTGGAATCAAGAAGCATTAAAGGTAGAATCAGCATAACTCAGTGACTTAGAAGACCACAGGGGAAGGAAACACAGACAGTAAATGTGCCTCCTGAATTCTGGGATAAGCAACTAGCCCGTTAGTGTGGATGCTGCCAGACTGTATAAGCAGTGAGCTCTCCCCGGCACTCTGAAGATCTCGAAGGTGACTAATGTGTGGACTTTGTCAGCAGAGGGACTTGAAATCTAGTTCAGCTTATAAAGAGTACAAGGACTCTCCTGTTTGGGCTGCAATGCAGGGGACAGGTCACTAGATTAAGTGCATTCAGTTCCATTAACACAGTAGACAATCATTCATTTGCCGTGACTACAGTAAGATAAAGACACTTTCTAGTTATTTGCTTTTGGTTACTACTATTTCAAATATTTTTGTTTTGAAAATACACTATACCTCTATATATGTTTATAATACTTTTTGTAGTTTCATAAAAATAAAAATTCATAAAGCCTTCCTTCCATTAGCTTTTTCCCCCCTTCATACAGTGATGATGAATGGTTTAGATCTAAAGCTTTATTTGTGAAATTTATATATATTTATATACGTATATGTATGTAATGTTTCTTTTTCAGGTCACACTTTTCAAATGATTGGCACTTGGGATGTTTAAATAAGAGGCCTGGGGCTTCTATAAATATAGAAACAGAGCACAAATTAATAGCAATTTTTGTTATTTTCATTTATAAAAATGAAAATGTACAATAACATTTTAAAATGAGTTACTGCCTGTATTATGGAAACACCTTCTATTTATGGACTTGAGGGATAGATGAAAATCCTATTTTTTTGAAGGAATACAAAATGTTATCTGTTTTAATTCAGACATTCACTAAGGCCCTACTTTGTTCCAGGCCTGTTGGTAGCAATGGAGAGAAGATGGGTAATAAAACAGACGAGGCCCCTGGCAGAGGCATAATTAAACAAGCCATTGTATTACAGAGCATTAGGCCTCTGAGAGAGCACATGAACTATTCCTGTCAGGGAAACAGCATGTGTCAAGGCTACACTGTGCTTGGCTGATTTCAGAAAATGAAATGGAGTGCAGCCCCTCTGGGCATGTGAGAAGGTGTAAGTAGTGGGGCCGAAATGGGAGGAAGCCAAAGCATGAAATCATGGCCAGGTGATGAAGAGTCTTACGAGCCAAAGGTGTATTTGAACTGTCCCATTTGGGCAAGCGGTACCTATTCACAGATGTTACATGAGGGAGGGACATGTGATTTCTGTGTTTTAGGAAGGTCCCCTCTGGCTACAATGTGGAACTAGGTTGGGAGGGAATAGGAACGAGAAACAAAAGGAGATGCTGCAGGCAGTTGCAAGAATTCAGGCTAGAAATGGATGTCACCTGCTTGAGAGAGATGGCGACAGGAACTTAAAGACCTAGAGGGCTGAGGGGGGGATAGGAGAACTACTTGATGATAGATTGCCGAGGGGTGAGTGGTGGAGGGGGGCGGAGACCAGATGACACTCAGATTTCTAATCAACCAAAATATTTACTTATGCAGTGCAAATAGCATGTGCATAATCTCTTCTTTTAAGTTTACTGGCATTATACAGATTTATTCACATAGATCAAGGTACTACATTCCTTCTTTAGTCTACAAATACCTCCTAAGCCTTACCACTAAGTGCACTGGGGATGTAGCAGTGAGTGACCAAAAAAGCTTTTGATGTGCCAGTATGTTGAAGAAGATGTATGTAGATCCTTGAATTCTAATATACTAATTGAATTCCTGGTGACTCTGTGGTAGAGCTGTAAAAAGCGCAGGCTGTGAACACAGTCAGGTCTTGAACTCTTAATTCTTCCACTTATTGACTGTGATGTTAATTAAATTATTCAAACTCTAAGCATCCATTTCCTCATGAATAAAAGGGAAATGATAATTCTATCTCAGGTGTTGAGATTTTCAGTTAAATTTGTTGCCATAAAGTTATTTTCATTCCTTCTGCCCCTCAGAATACAACAAAAACAACTAGAATGATCAAGAGATTAAGAGAATGGAAGAGAGGGAGAAAGAGAAAGGAGAAGGACAACTTCCAACGAAACAAGGAAATTATCTCATTGCCTCATCACATTATTTTGAAAAAAGTAGCTGCTAGACACAATCATTTTTTGTATTAAATGATAAACGATGCCAAGAATTGACACATACTTCAGGATTTTGGAAAGGTTCTGTGTTATACATGTCTAATTCTGAGATATTTAGTGCTCAAAGGCAGATCTGATGATCCGATCACAGAATGAGAGAGTAGTATAGTAGAGACCCAGCTCAACTCCTAGAAAGGGGCGGGTAGAGCTAAAGAAGAAATGCCTCTCTACTGTCTGTAACACAGCCTCTCAGCTGAGGGATTGGCCTTGACCAAAGGCAGAGTGATGTAGGAAGGAGAAGCTGTGGGAGACAGACATTCTAATAGGTGCGGAAACTATGTCCCCAAAGCAGGGAATGATGAAAATGGAGATCTGTATGATAGGGCACAGGGCAGGGCAGAGGCGATGGAAGGGTATTGAGAATCTTTTTTTAAAAAAAAAAAAAAAGAAGAAGAATTAAAAAAAGACACTGCAGTTGAAATTTGGGCTGAAACAATTCACTTTCACAAACCTCACTATAGGATTTAACATATCTGAGATGTCTTTGGAATCAAGAGCTCCAATTCCTCAGGGTTCTTTTTCTTTTCTTTTTAATTAGCATTTAAAACATATGCAGAAAATAGCAGAAAACATGCACTTACACTCTGACGAATGCTTCTAAAGCAAACATCCAGGTAAGTATCCAGTGAACACCAGGTTGAGAAATAGAAAATTGTCTGCAGCCGGAAGCTCCAGCTCTCTCTTTTTCATCATTTGTCTTTCGTCCTTGCCAGAAGTCTTACATGCTAATATTTATGAGAAGAATTCCCTTCCTTTTCCATAGCTGTGCCACTTCTCTATGTTCTCTCTACACAATGTGATTTAATTCCGTCTATTTTTGAACATATGCAAATAGATCATATTATACGCATTCGTAATGTCAACATTATGTTGTTAACATTCATCCATGCCATTTTATATAGGGGTAATTTATTCATTTTTATGGATATATACAATCTTCTATTGTGAATATATATCACAATTTACTTAATCATTATATCTTGATGTCTTGTTCTAGTCCTATTTCTGCTTCTACTTTTTTCTCATAACAAGTAGAGGCATTTAAAATTTGTGAGATAGTTCTCCTAATGTTTCCTAACAGCACTACATATTTGCCTTGAGGAAAACACAGAATACATAACAGTAGAAAAATAAAAAAATAAAAAGTTCTCCATTTAAAGAAATTCTCCTATGTTGTTGGGTTTAAAATTCATAGCAGCCCTGAGAAAGAGACCATCTCTTCATTATCAGAAACAGTAAAATCATTCTTTATATTCACAATTTGTAATTTAGAGTTAAATTATAAAGTACAGAAATATGATTATGAAGACAGTATGTAAGTTTCTGATATTAAGTCGTGAAACAGGATGGTGTGATAGATGAGATAGTGTAGTACAGGTTCTTTGGGTTATAAGGTCATAGGCCACTAAATCTAGCTTGAAAAAAATGGTATTTAATTGTGAAGCCTATCAAAAGGACATGTACTATACCTTTATGAATAACTGCAGATAAATAACTACATAAAACATGTTCTGTGGCAGCTAGAACAGGGAAGTAAGGCAAAGGTTTTGCTCTGTCTCCTGAAGATTGCAGCAGTTTCTCTCATTTTTGCCTCATTCTATATTTCCCTCTTGTAAATAACCCTCTTTCCCCAATGTTATTTGGAATTGACTGAGGAGTTGAAAATATTTGTGTTTCACTGCATGTACGTTTCTTTCCTCCTAACCCTGTTCTTTCATTTAGCCACGAATTATAAGATTATATTTAGCCCTGCCCAAGACCTTTCTTTTTCTTTTTTCTAGGTAGAAGATATGAACAATCAGTTGTATTAATTTTACAATAAATTGTCTTGGGGTTAATAATGTATTATTTTAGCAACCCTCAGTTGAAAATCTATAACTGCTTCTTATTTTTCACAAACAGAGCTATCCATCTCTTTGGATAGCACCTAGACTACCCAGTTATTGATTGTTTATAAATACATAATAGACTGTTCTTTAGGAATCATTTCCCCTATCATTACATCGATTACTTTGCCTATCTGGTAACCTTTCTCTTAGGTTAAAAATGTGGGTGGTGAAAAGTGTGCTACTTAGTCCTCAATTGTTTCCTAATTCCATTTTCAGTATTAACTTTTATAAAATTTATGTTATTATTTTCTTCCAGTTTTGTTGAAAAGTAATTGCCATACAATACTGTATAAGTTTAAGGCACACAGCACGATGGTTTGGTGTACGTATACTGTGCAACACTTACCACAAAAGGTTCAGCTAACATCCATCCTCTCATATAGATTCAATAAAGTGAAAAGAAAGAACAAAAAAGGGGAAAAAACAATTTTTATGTGATGAGAACTCAGGATTTACTTTTTTTTTTTTAAGATTTTATTTATTCATTCATGAGAGACACAGAGAGAGAGAGATTGAGGCAGATACGCAGGCAGAGGGAGAAGCAGGCTCCATGCAGGGACGTGGGACTTGATCCCAGGTCTCCAGGATCACGTTCTGGGCCGAAGTCGGCGTCAAATTGCTTGGCCACCAGGGCTGCCCCAAGATTTAGTTTCTTAACAACTTTCCTGTAAGAGATACAGCTACGTTAGCTTTAGTCATGTTGTACCTTCCCTCCCTAGTATTTATTTATCTTATAACTGGAAGTTTGTATCTTTGACCAACCTCCCCAATTCTCTTTCAATTAATACTTCCACATTGGATAATCACAAGTTTGATCCCTTTTTGTATGAGTTTGTTTGTATAAGATTCCACATATAAGTGAGGTCATAGAATATTTGTCTTTGGCTTATTTCACTTAGCCTCATGACTTCAAGATCCATCCAAATTGTCGCAAATGTTAGGATATCCTTGTTTGTTCATTTTTTATGGCTGAATAATACTTGATTAAATGAATATACTGCAGCTTGTTTATCTGTTTACTCATCATTGAATGAATACCCAGGTTGTTTCCATGTTTTAGTAACTGTGTAAAAGCTGCTATGAACATGGCAGGTGCAACCACCTTTTCAAGTTAGTCCTTTCATTTCCTTTGGGTATATTTCCAGAAGTGGAATTTCTGTATCATGTGGAAGTTCTTTTTTTAAGTTCTCAAGGAAACTCCATACTTATTTCCATTGTGGCTGCACCAATTTACATTCCCAACAGTGTATAAGGGTTTTCTTTTTCCACATCCTTGCTAGCATTTATTATCTCTTGTCTTTTTTGATGATGGCCATTCTAATAGGCATGAGGTAATATCTCATCATGGTTCCAATTTGCATTTTCTAATGACTAGTGATGTTGAGTATCTTTTTACATACCTGTTGGCTTTTTGTAGATCTTCTTTAGAAAAATTCTCTTCAGGGATGCCTGGGTGGCTCAATGGTTGAGCGTCTGCCTTTGGCTCAGGGCAAGATCCTGCAGTCCTGGGATTGAGTCCTACATTGGGCTCCCTGCATGGAGCCTGCTTTCCCTCTGCCTACATCTCTGCCTCTCTCTCTTTCTCATGAATAAATAAAAAAATAAAGTCTTAAAAAAAAAGAAAAGTTCTCTTCAGGTCCTCTGCTCATTTTTAAATTGCATTCTATACTTTTTTTTTTTGCCACTGAATTGTATACATATTTTATATATTTTGCTTTTTTTTGCATTCGACTTAATTTTATTCATCAGTAATATTTTATATATTTTGGATATCAATTCCTCATCAGATATGTGGTCTGCGAATATTTTTCCTATTGTGTAGGTTGTCTTTTCACTTTGTGAATAGCTACTTATGCTGTACAGAAGCTTTTTAATTTGATGTAGTTTGGTCCCACTTGTTAATTTTTTATTTTGTTGCTTATGCTTTAAGGGTCACATACAAAAAAATCATTACTAGGATCAAGGATCTTTGTTCTATATTTTCTTCTAGGAGTTTCAAGGTTTCAGGTTTTACATTTTGAGTTAATTGTTTTTAGTGGTGTAAGACATGGGTCCAGTTTTATTCTTTTACATGTGAATACCCAACTATCCCAGCACCATTTATTGAAGAGACTTATTTTTTTCTTTATTGAGTATTATTGGCTCCCATGTCAAATATCAATTGGTCATTTATTCTTGGGTTTATTTTTGAGCTCTCAATTTAGTTCTACTGATCTATTTGTCTGTTTTTTTTTTTTTTATGCCAGTATCATACAGTTTTAATGACTATAGCTTTATAGTATAGCTTGAAGTCAGGAAGTGTGATACCTCCTGCCTGTTTTTCTTTCTCAGCATTTCTTTGGTTAGTCAGAGTTTTTGTGTGTGCTCTTCCATATAAATTTGAGAAGTATTTTAAATTTTTTTTTAACTTCTGTATTAGAAGCCATTGGAATCCTGATAAGGACTGCATTAAATCTAGAGATGGCTTGATAGTACCGACATTTTCACAATATCAATTATTCAATCCATGAGCATTATGGTGTACTTTTCCATTTATTTGTTTCTTCTTCAATTTCTTTCATCAATTTTTTTCTAGTTTTTAGCATAAAGATCTTCAACCCCTTCATAAATTCATTCCTAAGTATTTTATTGTTTTTGATACTATTGTAAATTGGATTTATTTATTTATTTATTTATTTATTTATTTATTTATTTTTCAGCAATGTCATTGTTAGTGATTGCACACTACTGATTTTTGTATATTAATTTTATAATCTCGCAAATTTACTCAATTCATTGAATGGTTCTTTGGTTGAATCATAAGGATTTTTAAACATAAAATCATGGCATCTGCAAATAGAGATGACTTTACTTCTTCCTTTCCAAATCTGATACCTTTATTTTTTCTTGCCTAATTGCTTTTGTTAGGATTTTCAGTACTGTGATGAATAGGAATGGAAAGAGTAGGCATTCTTTTCTTGTTCCTGGTCTTAGAGGAAAAGCTTTTATCCTTTCACCCTTATTTAAAATAATTCTTGCTATTTCTGCAGGTGAATAGTATATAACGCTGTGAAATCAGCTCTGTTTCTTCATTTACCTTTTACTGTTAATTATTTCTCATACAATTTCTTAATTTTTTAGTCACACTGAGAAATGGTATAGGTAGCTAAATTACAATGGAAGCCAGGATATATCATTTCAATATCTAAAAAGGGTTATAAGAAACCCAAATTTTTCATAGGAATAGTAAAAGCAGATGCTAATTGAAGAATTTAGGATGGGATGATAGCATAAGCTGTGACTACAAGGAAAAATGAGAGATATGCTGCCTATAACACTGGAAGTGACAAGAGATGCCATTTTAAGAAGTCTATAACAAATGATCAAGATTTTTAACATCTTTATTCCAGTTTTGTAAGATTTCAAAGTTACTTCAATCTATTGAATAAAATTATTTTAAATTTTTATTTCAAGTTTTATTAACCTATGCCTCTTTTCCACTGTTTTCTTATTGATATTTATTTCCAAACATAGGTATCAATTTACATTTGATTGAGCTTAGAGTTTAGGATGTTCCCATTTTGTAACTAGACAGGAGTATTAAACAAAAAATACTCTTCTTTGATGATACTAAGAGGCTAAGCTTAACATCTTCTTTGGCAAATATGTTAACGTCTTGAAAAAATAAGTTACACTTTTAAAACTATTAGGGCTAGGAGACAGAGCTCTTAATCTGCCATTTATTAGTTTTATGATTATCCTAATCTTTTTGAGTCTTGATTTTACGATCTGTAAAATGAAGATAATATCTGTCTTTTAGGTTAGTTGGTGGATTAGAGATAATATGTGCAAAATATCTGAGTGCCTACTTTCTAGTAGGCATTGAAAATGTTTGATATGACTCAGGAAACAACAAATGTTGGCAAGAATATGGAGAAAAGGGAACCCTCTTACATTGCTGGTGAGAATGCAAACTGGTATAGCGACTCTGGAAAACAGTATGGAGATTCTTTAAAAATGGAGCTACTCTATGACCCAGCAAATGCACTAGAAGGTATTTATCCAAAGGATGCAGACATAGTGATTTGAAGGGGCACATCACCCCAATGTTTATAAAAGCAGTGTCCACAATAGCCAAAATATAGAGTCCAGATGTCCAAAGACAGATGAACGGATAAAGAAGATGTGAGGAATATATTTATATTCATATATATATATATATACACATATATGTGTATATATGTGTGTATATATTTTATATGGAATGTTAGTCTTCAAAAAAAAAGAAACCTTGCCATTTTCACCAATGTGGATGGAACTAGAGGGTATTATGCTAAGTGAAATAAGTCAGAAAAAGACAAATATATTATATCGCTCATATGTGGAATTAAGAAACAAAGCTGATGAGCATAGGGGAAAGAAAGGAAAAATAAAATGTGATGAAATTATAAAGGGAGAGAAACCATAAGAGACTCTTAAGTATAGGAAACAAACAGGATTTCTGGAGGAATGGGTTAACTGGGTGGTAGGCATTGAGGAGGGCACTAGATGGAATGAGCACTGGGTGTTATATATAATCGATGAATCACTAAACTCTACCTCTGAAACTAATAATACACTATAAGTTATTTAATTGGTTTTAACTAAAAAAAAGAGAAAATTTTTGCTATGGATGATATTCTATGACAGATTAGTCAGTGGTTGGATTACAATAGAATGCTTATTTTTTAATACGTTATTATGATTAACATAATTTGTACTTTGTTCTATAATCCTGCAAAGTAAGAAATCTTCTAAGGGATGCCAATATCACATCTAAAAAATATCAGTGATGTTAAATCTTTTTCCTATTGTCTTGCCACTATGGCATGGCAGCAGACATTCTCACAGTCACTATTTTGGTGATTCTAAAATGCTTATGCTATGTATCAATTAATTGCTTAGTGAAGTAGTGCGATTGTCTCCATCTCAATGTTCACATTGGTTAGTTTGTTAGAATCCCAACAGAGAATATCATAGAATCAAAAGTAAAACTTAATCTTCTGTTGAAAACAAAAATTATTTTTTAAGACATTCCAGAGACATGGGCATTTAGTTACTTAGTTACTTCTAGGAAGTAAGAGGTACTCAGCCTAACTTACCCATGCTATTTTCTGGACAGTTCTCGTTATTATAAAAATATTTCTTATATTGAGCAGAAATTCAACTGTAACTGCTATCCATTAGTCATACTTCCATTCATTGCAGCAGCATAAAACAGATTTATATCTTTCTCCACATTATAGATATGAGGAGAATTTTTCTGTGCCTGTAAGTCAAGTTCAAATTCTTTTGGCATGGTCTATATGTTTTTCTAATCTACTTACCAGCTACTTCTTCCCTGCATATCACATTTCAGCAACAGTAGGTAACAATCTGTTTTTTTGGTCTACATGTACTCTTTCCAAGGAATATTGGAAAGTATTTAAAACTGGTATTATCTCAAATATGCCTCAAAAAACAACTTCATGCTATTCATTGGGTAGTTCTAAAACGACATCATTTCTCCCTTGATAAAATCCTATTTATAATAAATGATCCAGGTTTCCCATTTTGTGACACTTAAAATGTTCTAAATTGAGGGACACTGGGTGGCTCAGCAGTTGAACATCTGCCTTCAGCTCAGGGCACGATCCCAGCTCTGGGATCGAGTCCCGCATTGGGTTCCCTGTGAGGAGTCTGCTTCTTGCCTGTGTCTCTGCCTCTTTTCCTAGGTCTCTCATGAATAAAGAGACAAAATCTTGAAAAAAAATGTTCCAAATTGGAACATCAACTCAATTAATTTGTGTTAAGAAGAATATTTTGGAAGAATAAGGTAATATAAGCATATTTGAATATGGAAAAAATTGGAGAACTTTTAGAGCAAAAATATGCTCTCTGAGAGGAGTGAGTTCATGTGGTCTTTATCTGATGGACTGTCAAGTTGCCTAAGTGAGTCCTTAGCTTGCAAAACACTATTAAAATTGTAAATGTAAAATATTTAGAAATAAAGGAACGGTTTAACTTTCTGAAATGAAATGAATGGATACACATGATAAATATCAAATTTAGTTATATTCTGAAACAAATCAAAGATCATTAGATGCTACACAGTTAGTTGCTAAGTACTCAGCTTTTCTGCCTCCTCCAATTAAATTTTATATTTATATTAGAATATTTTTATTATATGAATTATATATGAGTAATAGAAATAAGTATAATATAATAATTATTTAATCCATGTTTCTACATTTTGTTGCTGTTTAGCTATGGCTAAGGCTCCAGGATGCTTTTGAATTCTTTCTCAGAAAGCTCACTTAAGTATTTTGACAGTTCATCAGATAAAGGCCACCAGGAATATAACTGTAGTGTAATAAACAAAGTTTATTAGATTTATAACTTCCTGCAGCAAAGGAGAGAAAATACCATGAGAAACTATGGATTGGATATCTTAGTAAGAAGGGAGAGAGGCGTTTCATAGGATTTGGGTGTACACTGAGTAACTCCAAAGTGGGATTCCAAGAAGGCAAGGATTAACTCTGGATTGAGTATCAGATGTGAGTAAATTATTGTTAAGAAAATAGCAAAAAGATAAAGGGTTGTGTGACCTTGATTGTGTCCCATTATCAATATTTTAGTTTCTAATAAGAATACCATAGTCTGACTACTAGCAGAGCTGAGACACAGACTTAATGTGTTAAGAGTTTTGGAAATAAACATATATATCTGAAGAAAGCTCTAGCTGAAGCTTTGGATGTAGGTTGGTATCCAAGGATGCTTCTCTGTGTGACCCACTTGGCCCAGATCCTTCAGACAAGAAGGACATATTCCATTCTCTCTGCTATGACTTCATAGCAAAGTTTCTGAGAGTCTTTGGTTTTAGAAAGCAAGGATTTTTAAGCACTGTGTTCTTCATGTTGATAAACAAAAGATGTACAATTTTATTCTGATGAAAGTAGAACTATTTAAAAAAAAGAAAGTAGAACTATTTATTTAAATACACTAGAATGCTCAGGTTTAAACTATATTATTTTTACATATTGAGCAATCACACTTATTAGAAAAATAAAACTACTCAATTAAAGTAAATAAAAAGTGCTAACTTTTCATTTCATTCTCAGAAAACAATTTGAGCAACCTTCAGGAGATAGATTGCTTTGAAAGACTGTGTATTATTTTGCTTAATTGATTAATGACTTTTGAAATTTTAGCTTCAGGGACTTTTGAAGATTAATTTAAAATATAATACTGCTATTGATTAAAATAATAATTGCCTTATTATTTAAAGGTTGTCTTTCTCCTTCAAATGAACTTGTACTATTTCTTAAAAAAAAAAAAAAGTGCCAGATCATCAACATCTGAGGTAGTGTCAGAAAGAAGTGTAACTTGATTGTATTAAAGTATATCATTTTAGCATCATTAATCTTTACTTTTCAAGGAAAAGGCAATAACTAATGGGTGAAATTGTTATAACCCATGAAAAGTTAGAGAATCCTCAGTCTGGAAGTACAGAATATCTTTCCTACTACAATTCCATGCAAACATTAATAATTTTTTGGATAAATGCAATGTCAGCATCTACAGACTTTGAATAAAAGCAGTTTCCTTTGCTTAATGAGCTAATGTAACCTGTTAATATTTCAGGTCACTACCTTGAGAGCTTTCAGTACTTAAGTAATTTGGACTCACAGAAAATGAACAGAGAGAACAAATAGATCAATACATGATTGCTGAGGCAACGGCAAATTTGTAGCATTTCACTTTTCAACATAAGATTTTAAGAAAAGACAAAATGTACTGCGAAAATGGAAAATATTCATTGCCAAACAGCAAAGTTATTCCTGTGATACAACATAAGCCAAAATATGTTGTAAAATTGGCTTGTTATAAAAGAATACTTAACCTTAATGAGATACAGGCAGGAGATGTGTTATAAAACAATCTGCTATGTATTCAAATTGGGAAAAAGACAGACTTATCCTGTAGGTGTCCAATGAGGTATAGTTATGGAGACCTTGTCCTAGGGTGATTTCATCAATAGGGCAATGATCTAGCCAGCACCTAGAGGCTAATGATACTATGATGCATCAGTAACTTTTAAATTCCATTAACCAAGGACAAAAAAAAGTTAAATACCTCATTAAAAATGTACAATTACAAAATAAAATTATATGAAATTATTAAAGTTTTAGATGTGATAATACTTATAGATTTGTATCTTAGGTTTAATCATTTATATTACTATCAAAAGCTATAATGGGTATATAATAACTTTAATTAAAAATCTCTATACAAAGCAGTTGGTGTTTGATAAAAATCAGAATGTATACTATAGATGGGGGATTGGAAAACTTCAGTTTAATTTGAATTTCTATAATGTCAACCTAAGGCTAAAAGAAGCCACATGCCTATGGGAACCAAGTTATTATCCCTTGGTGCAGCATTGTCTATGATTGCTGGCTTCACTGACTACTGGATATCAGAACTTTTGCATATTCACTTGGCAAAGAGCCCCATACTGTGTAACTGGGCCCATTGTGGTAATAAGACAAATTTTTAATTATATATGTGTGTTCAGAACTAAGGAGAGGAAATATTCATCAGCCTCCCTCAAAATCCCAATAATCTTTAATGAGAATTTTGAAGCTCTGAGAAGTCAAATAATAATCACAGTGAATTTTTTTTTGCCTCGATGCACTCTCCCTTCCCATCTTCTCCTCCTCTTCTAATAGAACAGTCTTGAGAAAATGAATTTTGAGGTATTAATTTAGCTCGAGAACAGAAGTACATGGCATATCATTTCCAAACTGTGTACTCTAATTTGGACTGCTAACGTAGTGGTTGCCTCCAACCCATGGAGATGGCAAAATTATCCATCTTCTCTAGACAAGTCTTAACAATTTTGTACAAAAAAAAAAAACAAAAAAAAACAAAAAAACCCAAGTTACATTCACTTTCTTTTCTCTGTTCCAAGTAATTTTTTTCATTTCATGTTTTTATTTCCTTGCATTTCTAGACTTGTCTCCGAATTTATAGTTTGCTTAAAGAAGCCCCACAGAAGCACTTTCAGTATCCATGGTCACATATCCATGAGGATTAGCATCTGGGAAAACAATGTATTCTAAACCAAAACAATACTCTTCAAAGCTCTGAGTTGGGTCTCCATCTTGATAAAATAATTTAAATGACTAATACTCTTTGGCACTGTTTATGATATTTAAGATTTAAGGCCAATAGCTAAAGACTATTTGATACGTATATTCAGGCTCAGCTTCACTTTCATATCTCATGGTTGATTTTGATCTGCATTAGTAACAACTTCAAGAGTCTTCACTTGATAGGACCTGAGCATCAAGCCAAACCCGAGGCCAGTCTGACTCTAGCATGGAGCCCCAGGTTCTGCTAATTGCTCCAAAGTCTTGAGTCTAAGTTCCTGGCCTCCTGATGCACAACAGTGTTTCTGAATCTCATCCTTAATCCTTCTTTTCTTCTTTGCCATTTTAGTGTTAGACTTCTGTTTCCAGGTTAAAAGCCAAGCATGGGCTCATGCAATCCCTGCCCCAGAGAACAGAAACTAACCCATAGTCTTAATACTGGGAGAAGAGCCTTCCACCTCAAGGTAGAATTTATTTAATAAATAGGTTTGGGGACGCCTGGGTGGTTTAGCACCTGCCTTCGGCTCAGGGCGTGACCCTGGAGTCACAGGATCGAGTCCCCACATCAGATTCCCTGCATGGAGCCTGCTTATCCCTCTGCATATTTCTCTGCCTCTCTTGCTCTCTCGCTCTTTCTAACTCTCATTAATAAATAAATAAAATCTTTTTAAATAAATAAACAAATAAATAATAAATAAATAATAGGTTTGTTGTGTTAAACTGTTAGTTTCTGTAGATGTAACTTTAAATAAGGCAAATATGACTCCACTGTTATTTAAGTCAAAGAATGTGAGATGAAGGGGATCCCTGGGTGGCTCATCAGTTTAGTGCCTGCCTTCGGCCCAGGGCATGATCCTGGAGTCCCGGGATTGAGTCCCACGTCTGGCTCCCTGCATGGAGCCTGCTTCTCCCTCTGCCTGTGTCTCTGCCTCTCTCTCTCTCTCTCTCTCTCTGTGTGTGTCTTTCATTAGTAAATAAATAAAATATTAAAAAGAAGAAAAAAAAGAAGGTGAGATGAAAGCCAGTTACACAAAATCAGGTTATGATAGATGCTATTTAAGAGAATGATGGGATATTGTGAGTCCACTCCGACCATCCTCCTCCTCAGGACAACGAATGTAGCCTTCTTCAGATTTTTGGTTGTGTGTTCTCTTTGCCAACTAAATATCAAAAGTCAATGGAGCCGCTCATTAATTTATTCTTAAGTCATATTATATCTCACTTGAATATTAAGATTCTACTTTATGTCAGCCACTCTATGCCAGGTCTTAGGTCTAGTGATGACAAACTAAATACGATCCCTGCCTTAGCTAAAACACAAAGTATCATTAACTTATATGATGAGAAAGGACAGGTTAGTATGTGAGAGGTGGACAAGGAAATTACTCTGGTTATGTTGAACTCTTATTTATCTATCTATCCATAAATTGAATCTAACTCTTTAGATTGATTTTTTTTTTTTGGAGGGAAAGTATCCAGCCCTGGCTATTCCACAGTCTGCTTTCTTACCCCTGACTACATGGGACTACAGTTTTTACCTACTCATTCTAACTTCCACTCTACCCCAATAGGTGACCAATTATGTATGTTCTGGTGAATCTCTTCATGTCATATACTAATTTGATGTTACTAGTAACCTCCAGAAATAGAGTTTCACTAATCTCTTAAAAGTGAAAAGTAAATCTGAAAGAGTAAAGAAAGTTTTGGGAAACTTAAACATAGCCAAAGATAATGGAGAAAAAATATATTAGATGTAGATGTAGATGTAGATGTAGATGTGTGTGTGTGTGTGTGTGTGTACAGAAAATCCTATACAATGGAAGTGATCTTTTAGCAATCTATTACTGGCAAAAAATATTACAGTAGTAACTTTACATGCAGCAAGAATTTGAAAATTTTATTAAATACATTTTGTGAATTGCTGCACCACTTTAGGAATCTTGTATTTTCAACAGGAATATAGAAATTGAAGCAATATTGGTCAATATTCGCAATCCTTCTGGTAGAGATGACTAACAATAACCCCAGTTTTACATTTCCATTTACATATTAGAGAAATATCCCAGAAAATAGCTTCCTACCCAGTACATTCCCCAGCTTTGGTGCATCTAGGAGTGGGCATATGACTGGTTTTTCTCTGCCAATGAAATGTAAACAGAAGTGATAGGTGTCATTTCTAGACCAAGGTTTTAAGAAACTAGTGTTTATTCCCCATATTCTTCTTTTTACCAGCTATAGTTAAATTAGATGTGACCACAGATGGAGGAAGCCTGGCATCTGCATCACAACATGGAAGGAGTGATCTGCCCATGGGGAACAATGCTTTGATGTCTGATGTAAGCAAGAAATATTTTTGTTTTTTCCTGACGTATTAGAGCCTACATATCATAACAGCTGCTGTTACACTAAGACACTCTTGCCATATATTGTAAAGATAAGAAGCACTAACAGTCAAGTTTTTATTCTTATTCAAATTAACTAAGTCTCAAATCTTGGATCAAACGTTTTGATGTGAAGAGATGACTTTAAAAAGTATTCAAACTATTCTAGAGTGAAGCAGTTTCTGGAGATAGAAAGGGAGAAACAATTTACATCAAAGTTTTTGAAAATATGTGCCTGAAATCTTACTAAATATATGTTCTTCCAAAAATGTGTTTCATTGTCAAATATATTTAGAAAACAACATATAAAGTATCCCATGGCTAGAGTCACAGTGCACTTTATCACATTAAAGGTGTTAAAAGACCCGAAAACATACTGCTTAGTATTTATTAATCCCATGTTTTTCAAACTTACTTGACAAGGCAATTCTTTTCCCCTTGTAATACCTGTTAATAGCCCATGGGAATGTGCTCCGAGAAATATACTAGAAATGTTGGCTATAATTTACTCTGAAATGAAATTTAGCCTCACATGAGCCCACCATGCAAACTGATTACCAAATTTTACTGGCTGTATTTGCTTTTGCAACAGCAAATAGTGGTTCACCTCTAGTCACTGGTGTCAGAGGCTAGGAATTGAATCTCGATTTTATCACTATACTTGCACGAATGGGAACAATTTTATCTGGGCCTAAGCTTCCTCTTTGCAAGATCTGTTTGTTATGAAGATTAAATTGGTTGATGGACATAAAGTTCTTATGTGTATAGCACATAGTAAGCATTCATTAAGTGTAGCTGGTAATATCTATTCCCCTCTTTAAATAGTAAAGCTACAGAGGAGGAGTAGAAATCCAGCAGCGTATAAAAAAATAAGTAAATGCCATCAGCCCAAAGAGTAAATGGGATGCAGTGAATGGATACATCCCCTTTCAAAATAAAAACAAGAGATTCATTACTAAGGGAGCAAAATGATAAGGACAAACAAAATCTGATGTTATTATTTTGTATTTTTATAACATTTCCCCAATGTGTCTTTATTTTCTTCTTTTTAATGCCTTTTCTCCTGAAATTAATGGTAAAAAAAAAAAAAATGCCCTTAGATGTAATCAAGAATGTTCGAGATTTCTTGAAGAGATGTATGAAAAGAAAGTAGTAAGAAGGAAGAGCCTGGAACTCCTCTATGCTCCTTAGAGCAATGAGGTGTGGTCAAAATATGGGAGGTGGCAGGCATAGGGAGCTCAGAGCCTAATTAAGTCTCAAGAGAAATCAAGACTACATCTGAATTATGAAGAAGAACGAATACAGAATTATAGGAGGGCAGTCTATAACAATAGGGACCTTTCATCTCTTTTTTCCTCCCTGCCTTTAGTATTTTTTTTAAATCCCAGTGCTTTGTCTTCAGCTTTTTACAAATATTTTAAAAATATTTTTAAACAATGGGATTTTTGATCTAGAAGCTCACTTTGGAAAGATGAGATCATTTGTTTTGGGAAATGAGTGTCTAAGGGAAGCAAAAGCAGCAACAATCAGGTAGACAATTTAAGTGAAGCTTTGACCCCTGGGCTCAGCACAGATAAAGAGTCCTTGTGTAAAACAACAGATAGGGAACATAAGCACCCAGTCCTGGGCAAAATGTTTCAAACAATACAAGATATGTAGAGAATAGGAGACCTTTGAGCATAGCATGTATTTGTTATTTGTCTCTTTCTTTCCGTACTGCCTAGACCACTGTCATGATTGGAGAAGGTGTTAAAGACATATATGAAACATATGTCAACATATATCAAGTTCCCAAATCCCATTTGAAGCAAACTATTAAACTCATACCAGAGAGGGACAAGGGAAAGACTCCAATACTTGTAGATAACTATCCTGTACACTAGCTGCATTTTATTTTGTGAATAACATGCCAAGTTAATCAAAATAAACGTACTTTTCTTCAACTTCTCCATAAATTAAAGGGTTTTTTAAAAGCCTTCTTGGCCTTCTCATGGTGACCTGACACCCACTTTTCTACTTTTTCTCAACCGTGTCTATAGTTTTAGTTATCCTTTGCATGAGTAAAACATGAATTTCTTCCCCAGAACAGCTCTTTTCTCTGGTTCCTGAGTAATTTTTTAGCTACACATATATGTCCAAAATAGAACTCTTGACCTCCAACCCAAATCCATTTAATTTGCAAATTCATAAGTTAGGAATTACTTATGGCAATTCTTTGATCTTCACCATCCACATGAAATCCACCATTGAGTCCTTCTACATGCCATTAAATCATCTGAAACATCAGTTTTATGATTATATAGAATTTGATTTTTGATCCAAAATTTATTTAACCATCTTTGAGGTAGTTGTTTCTCATATTTTTTGTCATATGTGACATGCTTAGCAGATTTGGTTGGTATAAACCTCACCACATTTTAAATGGAATTGAATGTTTTTATACATCCTAATAAATATATATTGAATAATATATAAATCAATTAATAAATTCTTTAGCACTTCGCTATTGATGGTTTTATTTTATTTTATTTTATTATTTTACTATTGATGGTTTTAAACCTTATAGAAGACATATGTCACACAAAAGTAGAATTGGTCTTTAATAGAGGAAAATAACGGTGATGCTAAATGTTTTGAATACTTTTGAAACTAATAGTGTTGAATTTCCTTCACTCTCCATGCATTTGTAGATATTTTCATCAGGGTCTCAAGATTTGATGCACAAAAGACACATGACGATTGTTAACCTTACAGAACTTATAGGCATTTCAGATTGCCCCTAGATTAAACTGCTCCTAGAGAAGCCCAATTAAATGCTTCTTTATTGAACATATTAAAGGAGACACTTGCTTTGTGAAAATGTTTTCTTGAAATGGAAAAAAAAAATTGGAACATATGATATAGAGATGGGTAAACTATTTACAGTTGTTGTTTTTCTGAACATGATTATCATCATAACTACTACTTACTGAGTACTGACTATAAGAACTGTATTAGGCACACTCAGTGTTTCTTCCTGATGATCCATTGCAAATGATGATTATTGTTATTGTTATCAGCATTTTGCAAAGAAAAAAACCTGAATCTCATGTAGTTCAAGACATTTTTCCAGGGCTACTACTGACACAGAGAACTGGTATCACCTATTATTAAAATATTACTTAGAATGCTAGATATGGCTAAATTCACCACCTTCTGAAAATAGACCACTTCAAAGACATGGACAACAAAAATTATTTCATCTTCATTTCCTATATCCTGTGTTTGAATCGATTTATTGATAATTATGTATCCCATTGGAGTCTTATATTTTATGATGATAAATAAATTTTATTGAGCAGCTTATATCAATATATAATATATAATTATTTTATATAATTATATAACATAATTTATATAATTATAAAATACATATAATATTTATATATATATATAAATTGCACTGATTTAGTCATTACAAGAAATCTGAGATAATTTCCGCTGTTTACTCTTTCTGTGACTTTTTACTTCCTGTGTGATCTTGGACAAGTTAATTGAACTTATGGTGCCCACATTTCTTTAAGAAATCTATCTCAAAGAGCTGTTGTAAAAACTAAATTAATTAAATCATCTAAAATAATTAGCATACACCGTCCTCTGGAAAACCAGCACTGAGAACAATTGCAACAGTCAAAGTCTAGCTGTTTTTCCTGTTGTGCTCGAACATTATCTTTCTGGCAAGACTTCCAATTCCCCAGCTCAGTTAGAAGTCTGATAATAAGGTAGCTCTGGTGGCTCAGCGGTTTAGCGCTGCCTTCAGCCTGGGGTGTGATCCTGGAGCCCCAGGATTGAGTCCCACGTTGGGCTCCCAGCATGGAGCCTGCTTCTCCCTCTGCCTGTGTCTCTCTCTCTTTTTCTCTCTGTCATGAATAAATAAATAAAATTTTAAAAAAATGTAAAAGTCTGATAATACCCTGATAATATAACGGTTGCAAGCTAAGTATGTTGCTAGCATTAACGGAAGAAAATCAACCAGAGCAGCCTTGGCATAAGCCTTTATTCTAGAATGCTAAACATGAAAAGTTTCAGAAGAACATCTAACTTGAGAAAAGAGGGTGAAATGTTTTTTTGGGGGGAGAGTAGGGGTAAGTGGTGAGGGGGTTAGCAGCAGGAGGCTGTCTAAAGTTTAACCAGAGAACTGTCAGCTGAAGTATAGAAATTTGGGAATGGGATTAAATAGATGGTTATGGTTGATTAGCAGTACTATTTGGAGAATCTGGACTTAATTGAGAAAAGTTTTTTGAGAGTTAGCAGGCATTGTTTGGACAGTCTGGATTTATCTAGAGGGGTGAAGATGGACAGTTAGAAGTCAATGTCAAATGCAAGAGGATGGGGCAAGTGGAACTGCCAGGAAAAGGATGTTCAAAATCTTCGGGAGAAATTCTCAAGTTTCATGTTTTTACCATTTTTATGTTTACAGTTGTTTTCTTATAATTTTTTTCCTACAAGAAAATGTGACTTTCTGCAAGAGAGGAATTGTTATTTTTAATTTTTTCCTTCAATTTACATTTGTGGATTAAATTAATAGACTCTTAGGTCCCATCTTCTATATACATATAGTTTCAGAAGTTTAGGGTAACTCAGGAGTCTCAGCTAGAATGGCTTAGCCAATCCAACATGTGCAGGTCCACTTAAAATGGGAAAACTGCATTCTTAAGCCTCATGCTTGGAAAATATTTCACGAAGTACATTCTGTGAAGTACTAGGTTTGCAGATTACATATCAACAAAAGTTAATGAGGAAAGGTCGTTGTTAAAATGTTTAGAAAATGATGGGCCCCACACTGTTAAATGAATGTTCTCTATGTAAATTTTTCTAGTTTTTTTTTTTTTCTTTTTCTATGATCATGTATTACGGCTAAGGGGAATGTATTATGAAACGTATCTAAGTTCATTTTAAATGGGATTCCCTTCTTTTTCATCTAATTCCACCTTTAGGTACAAGTATCTGACAATACATTTTCTGGAAAATGTGAGTCTAGGATATTTTTTGAGACACATTTCTTAAACACAGGCTTATCATATTAGTTCTGCACAAGCTATCTTGATATCAGAACACAGCAGGAAAATAGAAAAAGCTAAGGCCTGCAAAACCCACATCAAAATCCTCGTTCCTTTGTTCTCAGTGGGAAGGAATGCAAGCCAAGGTCTTATAATTGTTTTCTTACATATAACAAAATAACACAGCAAATTACAATTCTGTAATTAGTTTACCAAACTTCTTCCTCTCAGTTCCAAATTCCACTTTATCTCAATTAGCACAAACCATCTCTCTTTTCATAAACAAATAAATAATGCCCAGAATGATTACTTTTCTTATCCAACAGCAAGAAATAGACTCAAAGATGGATAAATGCCCAGAATGTAAGCCTTTTGCTTCCCTAGGCGGCCCTATTGCCCAGGGCACCTGACTGCCATGCACTACTTTCTTTCCTCAGATTTAACTCCCATCGGTTTCTACAGAAACCCATTAGTTCTCAAATACCAGAGACCTCTATCACAGGCAGGTTACTTAAGTCTTGGAAATGTATCTACTCTCTTTCTAGGTAGGTCTTCTACAGCCACCATCTTCGGCAAAATTTAGTCCTCTTAATTCTATTTAAATCAGAGAGTCATTTTTGGAAAAAGGACTTCACCTAGAACCATAGGTATAAAACTTAATAAGCCTTTCTCACCTCATAGATCTTTCTCTGTGGATGTGTGAGAGATGAGAACATGAACAGCTCCTGACCTCAGTTATAGTAGATTTTATTTTTCCTAAAGAAGAAAACACAGGAACTGAATTAAGGTACAAGAAGCCTATATTCTAGTGTTCCTTTACTATAGCAATTACTCTTTAATTGCATATTGATAAGTGAATGTGTTCACTTGGTAAATGAATCAATAATACAGATAAGGAGACCACATGGGCTGAAGGAAGGCCCTTCCCCGTACTTGCTATTTTGTTAGTGGCTTGTGGTGTGTATGTTCCTACAGACCTATTTCTAAACATTTACTTTTATAAATCATGTACTAGCCCAAAACATATAATAGTGTTGTGTCTGTTTTTCTGTAAATAAATTGTATTTCTTCTTTTTTTTTCTTTCTGAGCGCTGTGTATGAGATCTTTCCAAATTGGTACATATGGACTCACTACATTAATCTTAACTACAACATAAGGCATTTCTGAAGTTTCTATTTGTGTTTTTTCTAGATTTCAGTTCCTCTAACGAAAGTCTCCATCTTGTCCTTTATTGTTTTGAACACATTATATATTGTTTTATTACTTTTTGTCTACCAAAATGTAATATAAGACTCCCCTGCAGCGGGTCTTTTCTACTGTCTCTCATTTTTCTTTTCATTAGTAATTTAAGTTTAAATCATGGTATGACTATTAACTTTTTATGAATGCCAATTTTTGTAAGTATAAAAAAAAAAAAGTAGAGAGAATCTGTGGCTCTGAATAGTAATACAACATTCTCCAGAGGAAACTGTAGTTTATTCCCGTCAGGAATGGAGCTTCCTTTGAACTCTGCTTCAGTTGTGAGGGCTTGTCTATTTTGATGCATCATTACTCCTGGTGTGTAATTGGTCACAACCAAAAGTCTGGAGCATTTGCCAAATCCCTTCCACCACTGCAGGATCTGAAACTAACTTCTTTCTTTCTGACCTTGGAGACTAATGAAAGCTTTGCTTAGGTTTTTGGACTCTGTGCTGCTTTGACAAGTGCCTCAGGTGGAAAAATGTTTGGCTCACATCTCTTCATGTCCCTTTTTTTCTCCTGTATCTTCATTTCTTCACTGTTTTGGTAGATCTGACCCCATCAAGCTTATAATTTTAAATATTTTTCTTAGCTCTTTTAGAGTATGTCTTATACAAATGAATCCTCCACAGCCAGAAATTAAACTACTCTCAGATGGTTTTTAAAAACTTATTTTTTTAAAGATTTTATTTATTTACGAGAGAGAGAGAGAGAAAGAGAGAGGGAGAGAGAGAGAGAGAGAGCAGAGACACAGGCAGAGGCAGGCTCCATGTGCAGGGAGCCCAATGTGGGACTCGATCCCAGGTCTCCAGGATCAGGCCCTGGGCCCAAGGCAGCACTAAACCGCTGAGCCACCCGGGCTGCCCCGGTTTTTAAAAACTTAAAAGATGTTCCTACCACTTGTAAATGAAATAAATAGAAAATATCATAGTAATGTAACTTTGGCAAAGATAAAAAAATGTTGACGATATTCAAGTATGGATAAGAAATCACATTCGTGGTCATATTTTAGGACTGTGAATTGTACATTATTTTTATAAGCAATTTAGTAATATCTATCAAACATTTAAATACTCACATATTTTGATCTCTTTTCTCTTCCAAAAATATATCTTAGCTGTACACTCACAAAAACGTACTATATTATAGGCCTGAAGATGAACTTCAGCACTGTTTATAGTAGCACGTGTCTACAAGCTACCCAAATATCCATTACTAGGGATTGATTTAACCAAGTTTTGTGAACTCAGGCAAGAGAATACTATGTAGCTATTAAAAATGTGAGATAGAAGTATCTAGGTAAAATTATGAATAAAAAGAACATTTCTCAAAATATATTATAATCTTCACATTATATTAAGAAAAGAGATGGGGCACCTGGGTGGCTCAGTTGATTAAGTATCTGCCTCTGGCTCAGGTCATGATCCCAGGGTCCTGGGATCAACCCCTGCATCAGGCTCCCTGCTCAGCCAAGAGTCTGCTGCTCCCTCTGCCTTTTCTGCCACCCCAGTCCCTTGCTCATGCTCTCGTTCTCAAAGAATTTCTTTTTTTTTTTAAGAAGAGAGACAATATCAGAAAAGTATTGGATGTGCCAATGTTTGTTGTTAAAATGATGTCTTACTAGATGAATATGTGTACTTGTAAAGTGTGTAACTACAACAGTGGTTGCCTCGAGGATAAGAATGGTAAAGGTGACAGGAAATCTGAAATTAGGGATAAAATGTCATTTTACTTTTTACTGAACTCTTTATCCTCACATACTATTCTCAGTATTTGCTTACTAGTTTACTATTCAAATGTATTCAATTAAAGTAGGATAATTTTCCCCCAGTAGTGAAGTGGATGCAACCTAATCACTGTACCCATAGAATTGACCAAGAAATTAGTTATTGATCTCTCACGTCCCTTATGACATTAAGTACAGTGTTACAGCTATATGTGTGGTAATAGGTAAAATGAATGGTCTATAGATTCATCTCAACCTGGGCCTTCTGTAACTAACTTATGATGAGCAACATAGGACTGATAATCAATATTGAATAGGAGGGTTTTGTCTTTGGGAGAATTATTAAATTATCTCCTAACTTTTGAACATATAGTTAATATTTTAATTTCCTTGTAATAGGTGAGCGTGACCAGGCAAAATCCTTTGATTTATTTAAGAAAGTTCCTACAAATCTCTTCTTAGCCTTCTCAAGAACAAGTTTTTGTGCCATTTTTTGATGCATTTTTCAATACTAATATGCTAGCCCAGCATTAATATGTATGGAGAATACAAAGTTTAAAAAGCTTTCAAATATATATTAGCTATCTTCCAAGAACAGTATGTTTTACGATTCTAAAATAGGACAGTGTACTATATTTTTATTTTTATTTTTTAACTAATTTTTTTAAGATTTTATTTATTCATGAGAGACATACAGAGAGAGAGGCACAGACATAGGCAGAGGGAGAAACAGGCTCCATTAAGGAAACCTGATGTGGGACTCGATCCCAAGACTCTGGGATCATGCCTTGAATCAAAGGCAGGCGTCAAACCGCTGAACCACCCAGGCGTCCCAAGTCTATATTTTTAAATCTAAAACCAAAATCAGTTACTTTATTTTTTTTTATTTTTTATTTTTATTTATTTATTTATTTTAAATCAGTTACTTTAATTAGGAATTTGGATCAATAATTCAGATCAGAATTTTGATATAAAAACAGATATCTTCAAGGCTACTATTTAAGACCTAAAACACCCTAAGGCCTTTGTATGGCAACATTATATTTCCAAGCATCTGTAAAGGGTCTAACTACCCTGCTGTATGACTGAGTTACTCTCTGATAGCTACTTCTGATAATACTTTAGAGCTGTGTAATGGATAATGTGAGAGCAAATGAAAAGACTCAAAGAAAATATATCTGCACTTCCTCATGCGATCACCGTCTGTGCAGACAATTTAAACATTATGAAACATAATTGGCAGTATCTTTATAGTTTAAAGAAGAGATGCACTTTTGTCCTTTGGATCTTGAATTATTTACCACAGTTATTATGAAACCAGCTCTGACAGCATTAAGAGAGCTTAGTTCACCCTCTCTAGGAATACAGGAAAAAAATCCAGTCCCATGTAACAGTGATTATTTATGGGCTCCCTTGTCTATTCCAATAGAGAAGAAGGTAGTCCCTGAAAAATATAACCAGTTATATTCTGCCTTCAAATGCTGATGAAATTGGTGATGGGGGCTAAGGAGTACACTCGTGATTAGCATTGTGTGATGTATAGAATTGTTGAATCACTATATTGTAAATGGGGAACTAATACACCGCTGTATGTTAAGTATACTAGAATTAAAAGAAAAAAAAAAGAAGGATAATGCTGATCCTAAAATAGGTAAGTGGGAGAAAGTAGAGACACAGGTACATATCAGCCATCACATGGAATAAGGTACTTTAAAACCTAAAAATCACAAATCTGGAAATTAAATTCTTTTAGAAGTCAATCATGTGAATCATACCTCACTTTGACACATGGGTCATTCATGCACTTAATTTATTGTTCTTTTGAATTTTCACTGTTACAAGAAATATGAGCTGTGCATGAAGAAATCATTACACTCTAACAGATTAGTTTTGTATAAACCTTATTTTTTAAATGAATTGAATGTTTTTAACATAATACCTGCTTTAGGTATTACACACTAGACTGACAAAACATTGTGATTTTGATAAAATTTGCATTTAGTATAAATGCCAAGATCAATATTTCATTAATATTCCACATGTCAACCAACTAATTTTGTCTTTATTTCCATATTTATCAGGCATGGTATGTTTTTCTCTTTGTTTCAGCAAAGTATATCATCTTGTTGTAGTATTTTATATTGGTATAGAAAATACTCTCAAAATTGATTGGGAACCAAGTCAATGTGAAGATAATTAAAATGGCAATTTCATAGGAAGCGTGTTACTTAGTTTCATAGCAGATAATTGTCTATGTTGAGGCCATTTAATTTGGGATAGATGAAAACAAAAGTTTCATTCCATCACTCGGTTAAGTAATTGAAGTTAGTATAATCCATTTCTAAAATCAGAACAACAAAAAATTGAGAAAGGCTAATCTTTTTCTATGCTTATTATGAAAAGACAGATCTTCCCTCGAAAAGAAATATCATTGAATCATCTTACATTCCAAACAAAGCTATAGAAAATAAATGTAATTTGATAAGAGAAACTTTTTCTTGAGAAAATCTAAGCTGTGTGAGAGCAGATATTTTGTCTGTTTTGTTTATCGCTAATAAAATGAGCAGTATATATTTTATATATCATTTTGTCTGTTTATTAGCATAGGACCTGCTATGTCAAACCTCCTTAATCTATATTTGTTGAATAAATTTAAAAATAAAGCAGCATCAGAGATTTCTAACATAAAGAACTTAATCATGGAACTAATTAGTTTTAAATAAATTCTTATCTTATGAAACTATAATTATTTACTAATATTCAGTACTTATATCAAGTTTCTGCTTATAATGATGTAGTGGGATGGGTAGTGTCTACCCTAACTTCATGACCCCTAGACTCTCACAAGGTGAACTTATTTATTTATTTATTTATTTATTTATTTATTTATTTATTTTAAAGATTTTATTTTTTATTTATTCATGAGAGACACAGACCGAGAGAGAGACAGGCAGAGACACAGGCAGAGGGAGAAGCAGTCCCCATGCAGGAAGCCTGATGTGGGACTCGATCCCCGGTCTCCAGGATCACACCCCGGGCTGCAGGCGGCACTAAACTGCTGCGCCACCGGGGCTGCCCACAAGGTGAACTTTAAAAAAAAATTAGGTATCCTTGCAAGTATAATTAAGAATCTTGAGATGATATCATCCTGGATTTAGGTTGGGCCCTAAATCCAATGACTGTATCTTTAAAAGAAGGAGAGAGGGCAGAGAGAGACACAAAAGGAAAAGCCATGTGGAGATGGGGGCAGAAATTGTAGTTATGCTGCCATAAACCATGGAACACCAGAAATACGGAATGCTGGAAAAGACAAGGAAGGGTTTTCTCCAGAAACTGCAGATGTTGCTGGGACACCTGTGTAGCTCAGTCAGTTTAGCGTCTGACTTAGCTCAGGTTATGATGTTAGGGTCCTAGGATTGAGCCTCTGGTAAATCTAGCAGGGCGTTGGGCTCCATGCTCTTCAGGGAGTCTGCTTGCCCCTCTCACTCTCCCTTTCCCCCTGCTCATGCTCTGTCTCTCTGTCTCAAATAAATAAATAATATATTTTAAAAATAAATAGTAAAAATAAAGAAAAACTGCATGGTAACATGACCAAGCTGACACCTTGATTTTGGACTTCTGTTCTCTAGCACTATGAAAGGGGAAAAAAATGCTGTTGTTGTTATGGTTTCTAAAGCACCAAGTTTGGGGTGATTTCTTGCAATAGCTTTAGGAAACTAGTACAGATATAGAAAGGTAGGAAGTACATTATTCTCATGCTTACAGTAACAAAAAGTCTGATAATCCACAAAATTATAACTTCTTTTAAATCCATCAAACCACTAAGTTTGTAAGGCTCAAAAGTCTAAGAAAAGACACCAAAAAGAGACAGGAAGCAAACACTCAATTTCTTGGGGCAAATAGTAAGCAGTTGCCATATGAATTAGTAAAGCAATTCTGCTAAATTTATCTAGAGAATTTATAAAGCCTGACAGTGGCTACTGTGAGAGAATAGAACCCACGGGAACTGTACCCCACAGTGGAAATTCACAGTGACTTTCAGACTCTTACCAGTGAACCAATAGAGTGGTTATGGGAAAGATCTAGGGCATAGCAGGGCACTGGGAAAGCCTTCCTCTTGTGGTTTGATTGTGGGAGAAATGAGCTGCAGCAGCCACAGCAGGAGAGATGAGCACCTCGCCTGGATGCTCCTCTGTTATCTCTACTTAAAGTTGTCAACGGATGGGAAAACAGCAAATCCAGTCAACATTAGGATAAAAGCCAAGAAAAAAACTGTATTTGAGATAACAGGAGGGAGCAGATATTGTAGAATTCCTACTTCTGGGCAAGGGACAAGCTAAAGAAGAAGCCCCGCCCCTCGATACTGGGACATAGCACACCTAAAACAGGTAATAAATCAAAATAACAGATAATGGCTCTCCCATTCATATGCACCATCACCACTATGGGGCCAGCTGGTGTCCAGTAACAAGTAAGGGAGGTTTTCTCCTGGGATGGGTCAGAAGCATGGAGAAAGCAACTCTCTAAGGAGCAGGCATAGAAAGGAAGACTTTATGCTGAGGGTGGGGTAAATACTATGAAAAATTCTCTGGCAAATCAGCTCCCATACTAAGCACAAAGTAACTAGAGGAATATAGGCCTAGGGAAGAACTGATAATAGTCATAGAAACAACAGATCCCATTATTTCTGATTGAGAGAACTGTCCACCCTAAAGACATACCATAAAAGAGGTGTGCCCACAGAAATAATTACGATTTATCACAATCTCTACCGCTCTATAGAGGACTTCAGCTTTCAACAAAGAAATTGAGACACCCAATAAGCAAGCAAAAGCAATACATTCTCAAAAAACAAATCAAGTGACAGCATCAGTCTCAGAGACCCAGAAGTTGGAACTATCAGACAAGGAATATAAAAATAGCTAAAACAGTTATGATTAATATGTTAGATACTTCAGTGTAAAAAGTGAACAATGTGCATGGGTAATTTCAACAGAGATATATAGAAATAAGAAACAATAACAGAAATAATAGAAATAAATAACATGATAATAAAGACAAGAATGCTTTCAACAGGCTCATCAACAGACTCCTGTCTGTGAAAAAAAGAAAAAAAATGAACTTCATGAAAGGCACTGTTAAGTGAAGTAAAGACAAAACTAAAGACTGGGAAAAAATACAAAAAAAAAATCTATTGGGTGAAAAAAATCTAGAATATTACTAGCTCTTAAACATCACTAATAAGAAAAAAAATACTAAAAAAAAATGGGTAAGGACTTAAGGAGACCCTTCCCCCAAAAAGGTAAAAAGATGTGACATGAAAGGAGGCCTATCATTAGTCATTCAGAAAGTGCAACTGAAAACCCAGTAAGATATCACTGCACAATTATTAGAATGGTTAAAGTAAAAAATGGAAAATATAAGATCTGAAAAATATACAGAGCAACTCAAATTCATATACTGCTGGTGAGTATGACAATTGGCACAGTCACACTGAATAGTATGGCAGTTTCTTATAAAGTTAAACATAGGCTTACCCTATTCCCAGTAATCCCACTCATAGCAGTTCACCCAAGTAGAATAAAAACTTTATGTTCACCCAAAAACCTATCTGTGGTTGTATATAGCAGCTTTACTCATAATTACCCAAAGAAGAACGAATCCCCTGTCCCATGGTTATGGAACAAAAAAATAAACTGTGAGATCTCTGATCAATGGAATACTACTCAGCAATCACACAGATAGGATTAGTTACTAACACCATATGAATGAACTTGAAATGCAGAATGCTAATGAAATAACAAAATAAGTCAAAATGCTGTGTGAGTTAATTCCACTTATGTGGCATTCTGTCCTTCTTCCCCATTTCATTCCAGTCTTTCCTTGAATATAATTTCATCAGCAAGAACTTAAGTCCACAGAGTCTACAAGAGCTCACAACATCCCTATAGTTCTGTAGTGCTTACTTATATATTACTTTCTACTTATGTATATCAAGTATTTACTCATTTACTATATATATATATATATAGTAAATAAGAATAAGTAAATATATATATATATATATATCTCCCCCACTGGAATATCATTCCTATGAGGAGGGAAACATTCTTATCCTCATTTGCCTAGAGTAAATGTTCCATAAATGAATGAATGAATGAATGAATGAATGGTTGGTCCTGAAACAGGAGGAGAGGACTGACAGTTATATCAGCGATAGCTTCCCTGTGTGATAGAATATTTGGGTCTAAATATAACTGTAAAGACAGTGGTCTGCTCTGCACAAATTGCAAATCACAGACAAGATAATGGGAAGCCTGCCATTTGAACAAATCCCATTGCTAATGAAAGAGTCACACAAACAGGTGGAGTCTGAGGAATGAGGAATTATACATCTAAGCCTCCTGCGAGATTTCATAAGTATCTGGGAAAAATGTTTCCTGTTTATCATGTGATTATTACTCTATCTTTGTTTCTGTAAAGGTGAACACATTTTTATTATGAACTCTATCATACTTATATTTATACTTTTATACATATATACTTTACAAATCTCTGTTTACAAAAACATCAAAATTTTCATACTTTTAATATGTCTGTGGTACGTGTGTATGTTTCTGAAAGTTTTCTATAACAATAAAAACAGGTGGAACTTTACAACTCATTTATCTTTGTCCAAGATCCCTACTAAGAGAAGCTAAAAAATACTAGTCCGGAAGAATCTACATACTAAAATCTACATATTGATGCATAGATTACTAAACACCTAATAGGGATTAGTTGCCTCGATATATCTTAAAGAATGTTTTGCATGTTGCCTGCATGCATCTAACATGCTTTATGAAATGTTCATTTCTGGCTTCTTATCCATATATAGGTATTTGAAGCTCAGTAGTGAAAGCATCTCTGGTTTTAGTAAACTGCAAAATGAAGACGTGTTCTTGTCGAATAAAGAGATACAGCTTTCTGAATTGTTATATTTTATTAGGGATAAAGAATCCTTTAAGGGGCCTTCATAATAAGGTCAATGGCATGATGGGATGACAATTGATAAAAAGCCCCTCTAAAATCATAATGTTCTTAAAAGCAATCAGTTGGTAACTAAAATAAGCACAATTAATAAACATAATTAACCATGGTCTAAAGATTCAATTAAATGGAATTGTGGAATCATCCCAGTCAGATGAAAATATATCAATTCCCTTTGAGACTAGCTGGATTAAAACAAATTTTACTTCATTTGATAGTGTCTAATTTTAGTAATTAATGAATCGGACTCTTGGGAATGCTTCCTTCTATCTAACTTAAATAGAGTAAGCTAATGAGTAATTAGTCCATCTAAATGCCTTGTAAGGTGTAATCCCTAAGTTCCTTCTAGATTCTCTTTGTTCTGTTTGCATCTTAATTGTTTTACTTTAAGCTATTTTTAATTTTGTGGCACATTCCTCAATTAAAAAGATAGGTAAACATGAGAAAATACTTCATTTAATATTCTATCTCTGGTCAATGGAAGAACAACCTTTTAACTCTTCAGAAGACAGTATTTCCTTCTTCAGCTTTCCAATAGAAAAATCATAATTCTATATTTAAAAAAATAATTTCCTGTTTGTTTTAGGTCTGAGAATTTTATTTTCTATTTTCTAAATGACTTCCATGGAAAGCCTCAAAATCCAATCCCTGGCTCAGCCCTTCAGTTGTGGGCATCTATAAAGCTACCTCTTCACTTTTGCCTTAGACCCACCCCCTCCCACCCCCCAACTGTTACAGAAAATTTACACAATGAATAAATGTTCCCCTCTACCATCTCTTCAACCTCTTGCTCACTATTGATTCTTACCACGACATAATTTGCAGGGTTCCATACAAAGTGAAAAGGAGAGTTCCTTGTTAAAAATGGGAGTGGGGAGCAGGTGTACTAAAGTACTAAGATACAAAGGTTATCTCCTTCTTTTAGTCTTTCTCTCAATCTCTTATGATATTTGCTATTTAAGGTTGATTTAAGCAAGAAAAGTTAAAAATTTAAATTATCATAAACTTTTCCATGCGATGCTGGATTTGACTGTGTATAGAGTTATTTAAATTATATGGTTTTCCAAATTATATAATTTGTATTTCGCAGCTTGTTTACAAACAAGCTTCTCATGCTCTGGCAGGTCAGAGCTGACAAATACCTCCAGATTCAGGAAGGTCGAAAGGAGGAAGAGACAATCCTCCGAGGCATGGGGCTTGTCCAGGAAAGGCTCCCTTGGCATAGAGATACTCTGCAGACACGGGGATACTCTGCAGACATGGGGATACTCACTGGACAGGTGAGTACAGACCCTCACAGTCATGTAGATGTCCTGTCCCAGGATTCAGGCCTCCTCCTTGCTGAGAATAATCAGCTGCCAGATTCCCCTTCTCTCCAGCCTCAGGACCCACGTGCTTCAGAGCCAGGCATCTCCCCTTCCTGTGGCTCTGCCATCATAATCTATGATGGGCCTGCCTTTAAACTTTCATGCCTAGATGCACTATACTACAGTTAAGAATGGGCACGAGAGTTGCCTCCACCAAGCCTAGCAGGTCACCCGCTGATCCTGCTGCTGCCAGACTCCACCCAAGATGCTCCAGAGTGCACACTCTGGCCCTAGTATTCATGCAGGTGGAGGTTGACAGCAGAATGATGGCCTCCTTTCCTTTCAAATGTCACCTGGTCACTTGCCCCAAGGCAGGGCCAGGAGGAATGCCAGGAGGTGAGAGATTACGTAGTCAAACCATTTCCAGATGGTGGGGAGCCACCAGGAGGCAGGACCAGTCTCCAAGTCCCTGTCACACACTCTTTTCTCTAGCAGAGTTTACCTACAAACCATAATTCAATGATTAAATTGTTAGTAATTTCAATACAGGAATAGCAGAGCATTTAACCAGGGTCAGGTATTTCTGAGCCTGGGCCTCATGTAAATGCACAGTTCCCATGCTCATGGTATAGGTCCTCTTGGTATTTAGTTGTACTCAAATCTCTCCAATGCATTAAAAAAAAAAAAAAAAAAAAAACTTCAATATCACTCCCTGCTCCCTCCACCATCCCTTTTATCACTTCCCAAAACCCAAATATCAAAAATTTGCTTACACCTTTTTCATTTCCTCAAACTATACCATTTTTGCTCCAATCCAATATGGTTTCAAGACTCTCTTTAGGCCAATAATAATCTAAGTACCCCCAAATCCAGTGAAAATTTTTCCATCATGTTATAGTAGTTTTCAGCAACTTTCAAGATTTTTGACTTCTTCTTTAGTAGCCTCTGTTCTTGTTTCCATGACAACACATATCTAGGTCTCTTCCTCCCAGTCTGAGCTCTTACCCATATTCTCTTGCTGCCCAGATCTCTACTCCATTTAAAGCTCAGTTTCCTACAGATTTTGTCCTATGCCTTCATATATTTTTAGTGTATTTTCTCTTTTAAAGCAATTTTCATTCTTGGACAGGTTTTTGATGGCTACCAAATACACATCTTTATTCCTGATCTGTCCTGAGCACTTCAATGTTGTCAACATCTCTGCTTGGATGTTTGGAAGACAACTCATTGTTAAATAGAATTCAAGATCTCTCTGAGCGGTCTTCTTCAATGTTCTCTCTCTTACTGAATGATATCACCATCCATTTACTAAAACTAGAAATCTCCTCATCGTACCAGGTATCTTCACCTTATTCTTGTGCCTCATCCAGTCTTGTAACAAATTCTCACACTTAACTCCCAAATACCCCCCTAAATCTTTAACTACTGTCCTATAATCCATTTTCAACATCATCCCTCTAATGTAAACTACAGTAATGTGTCACCTGGATGACTGGAATGGTCCCTAACTGTTGCCCACTCTTTGTTCGTTAGCATTGCAACCAACATGATCTTTATAAAATATAAAATTAGTTATATTTCTCTCTGCCTAAAACCCTTGATTGACTTCCTATTGATTCCAATAATGTATGGGAAACTAACATACTTGAATGCTATTTGTGGTAAGAATAATAGGTACCAAGATGTTCATGTCTTAATCTCCAGAACCTGTGAATATGTTGCCTTAACGTGGCAAAAGATATTTTGCAGATTAACTTAAAGATCTTCAAATAGGAAGATTATTTTGAATTTTCCATGTAGGCTGAATGTAATCACAGTGTCGGGGATATGACAACCAAAGTCGAGAATCAGAGGATACACTGGGAGAAAGACTCTACTAGCCCTTGGTGACTTTAACAAGGGATAAATGGGGCTATGGGCCAAGGAATGAGCATTTCCTTGCAAAGGGCAAAGAAATGCATTATCCCATAGAGCCTTTAGAAGGAGCAGATAATATTGAAAGCTTTATTTTAGGCAAGTGAGAGCCTGTCCAAAACTGTAACATAACAAATTTGTGTAGTTTTAAGCCACTGTTGTAACTTTTTTACATCAGCAATAGAAAACTAACACACTTTTGCAGAAAGAAGTATATTGTATAAACAGTTTAATTAGGTCTTTATATTTTGATAGAGATTGCCCTTCTTTTTTTTACATGTAATTAATTCAGTCTGTAATAAGGATTTGTTATGTGAAATAAAAACCTTGATTTGTTCTTCATTAAGCCATTTTAAAAAAAGAAACTTCCTTAAGTTCAGTTGCTCTGTAAACTTTGACTAATTCTTAGTGAAATAGTTTTCTATTCCTTAGAGAAAAATAGTGTCCAATTGATCAAAGGCATAAGATACTGGCCCATCCTGCTATTAAATTATGGTGCAATGAACCCATTACTTCCATGTCTAGCTATTGTACAATCAGGTTAGCTTGAACAGAGTTACATAGCCTGCAGAAAGAGCAGATGGAAAACGCTAGTGCAGATAGCATAAGAACCCTTAATAATGTAACTTTTAAAATGTAATCACTGCCAATTACTTTTCTATGACTGGCATTTAGAACATAACACCAATATAACAATGCTAACCCACTTAGAGTAAACTTAATTGGTCTGTGGAATGACAGCTTGCTTATTTTCTATATTTGTAAAGCATTTGGGGCTTATTTGAAAGAGTAGTTAATGTCCGTCCCCAGTGTCATCTCATTAATGACTCCTTTTAACTCACACACACACACACACATACACATAAAAGCTAAATTAAGTGACATCTTCGCATTTTTGAATTGTTTCCCAATCCACAGCTAAGACTAAACACTGTCCCTGTAGCAGGACTGAACAATATGAAAGAGATTAGAAACTTATTTCAATGATTTATCAAGTATCCAAAACTTTAAGAGATAGCTGACTTAGGCAGTTAAAATTGTAAAGATATTTCACGTTTTCTGTTTCAGTATAATTACTTTATAATTACTTTAGTTCTTTGTTTTTAAAAATTTTAAATCCTTTGTTTCTAATGATAATGAATTCCCAGGCATCATTCAATTTGATGACATGAATCAACATAGATTTTGTAATATATACACCTCTTTGTTATGTATTGAATTTAAAACCGTATTGGTGAACACAGTCCCTTAACAATCTTTACTTCCTTAGCTGAGACAAACAGAATGATTTGTGAAGGATGGACTTTTAGATCTCTTTGAATCATCAATGGCAAATATGGACACCTTTCTTTACTGTGTCTAAATATATTACTTGATATCACTGCCTTCATTTTTCCACTCAGACTTGAAAAAAAATATTGAGGGTTAGAAATGATTTTAATTAATGTAACATTGCCATTGCTTTCTTTGTCTTTTATCTTCACATACATTAATTCAACAGTTATTGAGCACCAATTGAAAAGCAGGCAAGAAGCATTGGAAACACAACCACAAGTAAAATAAATAGGAACACTCATGGGGCACACATTATAATGGGTAGGAGAAAGAGGAATTAAAGTTCAAGAATATGAATAAAATAATTACAGATTATAAAATATTTAATGAAGAAATAATCAGATGAGGAATTAGAGAATGAGAGAAGCAGAAGCCTGATCATAATTTCAGATAGATTTGGCAGAGAAGGCCTATCTGCACACCTGAGGTTCAGATAATGAGAAATGGGCAGCTAGATAAAGAGCATATGGAAGAGCAGTCCACCCCCCAAAAAATAATGACCAAGCCTGCCTAAAGAAGAAATGAGATTGGCAGGTCCACATATGAGAAAAGAATTCAATATGGTGACTCGATTCAGAAAGATAAAGAGTGTAAAAAATCAGATAATAGTATTATGATTTACTTCTTTACTTGGCTAAGATATAAATTTTGAATTTTCATTAACTGAGGCATTTTCTATAAAAAATGAGGTGATCTATGTTTTTAAATTATTCTGGTTTAAAATCATTCTATTTTAGATCACTTTGGTTGGTAGATTGAGAATGGTTAGGGGTGGAGAAGTAAAAGCAGAGGGATGATTTGAAAGGCTTTTACATACATTAAGGTGAAAGATGATGATAGTTGAACTAGGTTACTGCCATTATGAAAAGCAGAGAAATTAAATACATGTTTTGAAAAAAATTCATGAAACTAATTCACAAAGTACTAGGAAAATGAGAAAAATAAAGGTTTTGATTTAGTATTTGAAACATTTGTGCTGAATGAAATCATCTGAAGAAAGAACATAGTGAGAAAAAAAAATCTTCCAACATCTCAATATTCAGAGTCCAAATAAAGGAAGAAGAACCAGCAAGTGATGCCAAGAAATGCCTGATGGGGTAACTGGAAATCCAAATAAATGTGTCCCATTGACTGAAGAGAAAAGAGAGAAGGGACTGGTTAATAGTGGCCAATAATGCTAAGATGCCAAGATAAATCAAGAGGGGGAGAACTTTGTTGGACAATGGCCCTGTTATCACTTGTGATGAGATGGTTTGCTGGGGGTCCAGTAATAAGGCTTGGATTGATAGCCTTTCAAGTGAATATCATATTGTTGATCTGCTTATTATGCCACATCCTAAATTGAGAAAATCTTTATTCACTTCAATGAGATTATATAATTGAAGAGTAAAGGAGTAGATGATCACATAAATTTATTATACCACATCCTAAATTGAGAAAATCTTTATTCTCTTCAATGAGATTATATAATTGAAGAGTAAGGGAGTAGATGATCACATAAAATGTATTTATTTTTAAATTTCTAGGGTAGGATTATTAACCATACAAATGTATTGTTCTTTATCCCTTTCTGCCTTTGACTTAACTAGAAACCCAAGTGAACATTCTCCCAAAATTCCTTTTCAGACACTGAGCATCATGGAGAAGGGAGGTGAATATTACACTTTGTTCATGTGTTGTTGGACTCTAATGGCAACAAGCCTCTATGCTTTTGCCATGTTTTTTTTTTTTATTGTTTATGATACTACACAAAACAATTGCCTTAATAAAATTTGCTTCGTTCATTTCAAAGATCAATAGTGTATGCTGATGAGAAAATTGCAATTAAGAAAAGAGTTGGATTTATTCCAATGTAATTTTTTTTATTCTTTTTTTATTCCAATGTAATTTAAATGAAGTCAACAATTTCGCAATTTTAAAATACTGCTTACATCAAATTATGGCCTATTTTAATTGCATTTTTCTTTTCAAAAAGGCTTAAATGCTAATTATCTGAAATTCCAATATATATGTTTGAAAAAATCAATAGTAAAATTGATTTTGAGGTTGTAAATGAAAATCACTTTATCCATTTAAACTCTTCTCCTTCTTACACATAAATGTCCATTTTTATATGTGTGTTTTCCTTCCATTTTGCTTTTATGTTTAAACTTCAAAGTTTTAAGTAGGGGCACAATATGATTCATTGTATTCAATGAATGGAAGTTAAAATGGAAATACACATTCTTACTAGATTTATTCATGATTGTGTCCATTATATATTTATCAATATGTCTGAATGTATACTTGCTAACAATTTCTTCTGACCATCAACATTATCCTAGGCTCTTTTATACCTGAGATGATTGAAAATGATCCTGAATAATTGTTCCTTTTTTTATTTGGAGCATTAAGATTTGAGTTCTCTTGCTACCATGATAAAAACATTCTATCATGGATGCAAAAATCATCCTGATATTAAAAATACCTGCAGAACATTCTATTCCATGTTTTTGTTGTTATCCCTGGTTATAAAAATTCATAAATGTATAGAAATCACCTATTGGGATTGGATCATGGAAGCCCTGATGTATCAGACTCAGCTACTGACAGGTTTTTAAATTCAACTTTCTGAATGAGGAAAGCGTGACAACCCAGAAGTTGGTGATAGACACTTCTGTATAACATGTAGTGGCTAAGTGTCTCTCATGTCTCTCATATCATAGGGTTTTTGTGTTAAAGTTTCAATGAATATTAAGTACAAAGCGATGAGCAGTTACTAAGGGTTTGTCATTCTCTCGTTTTTATTAAGAAACCTGCCCTGTGACTTCTGTTTCAGAAATTTTTCCTCTCTCTCTGAATTTGTATTTCGTATTGTTCTTCCTTACACTTTATAGTTACATAAAGTTATTGGTGAATATATTATTTTTAATGTGATACTAACATACATAGGTCAGAATTATCCTTTAGAATCTTTCAAGTAAAAAAACACCAAGCCATAAGTAAAATATATTTATTCTAGGAATAAATATATGTCTAAAGATAGTTAGAAAGCACAAATCATATAATCAGGTTACATGATTACATTATCTGCATAATCAGTCTTATAATAAGCCCCCAGTTATCTTTTTACCTTCCCACTTATTAGTTTCCATATCAGGTCAATTATAGAGTCATATATGACTTATTTATGAAATTTCTCCTGAATCTGTTGCTCTTCTTTATTCCCATTATCACTAACCAATATCAGATCCTAATCATCAACTTTTCATGACCCTAAAATAACTTCACAAATGATCTTTCTGCATTTTCCAACAATGAGTCATCTTTTCCCCTAGAATTAAGCTGCTAAAATAGTGTTCCTAACATTGATCACACAGCTACACAAACAAAAAATCATTAGAAAAGCATACAATGCCCTTCACCTCAACAACTCCTGCTCACAAGCTTCCTTTCTAATCTTATTTATCAAAATTCTTAGAAATACCAAGTGGTAAGCTCTTATATAATAAAGATATAATTTAATCAATAATTTCTATGCTATGATGACTGCATTTCAAGTTCTCATTTCTTGTAATGCTCTCACCTGGACTTTTATGCTAGGTATACCTGCTTGAAAATCCTCATTGCTTTCCAAAGGAATTGTCACCTCTCTCATCTTCATAATGTAATAGATGGCCATTGCTCAAATACAACCTCAGAAAAGACTTTCCTTAAACTCCTAGGATTCTTTTTCTATTGTCTATTCTCTTACCCTACCTTATTTTTTTTTAATATCATTGACTTCTTTCTCATGTTACATATTTATCATTTTATTGTCTTCTTCATGAAAAAGTTAACTTTAAGAGTCTTTATCACTACTTTATTCCCACAGATTAGAATACTGCTTGTCACATATTATGCCTTCAAAACTGTTTTTTTTTTTTCTTAAAATGATGAATAGCTGTACACAGTACAAGTATTAAAGAAACATATCATTTTATGGCAAGTATCCATATATGGTTACATTTCAAATACATTATTAGAAAACTATAGTATGTTATTATTAGTGTATTATTCTTATGAACACTGGTATGGGAAAAATTGTACACCATAAGTGTCTTATCAGTGAATATTGAGTTATATATCAATTTTAATATCATAATTAGTTATATTCTGCAATAATATATTGTGTTATTCATATATCCTACTGATTATTTCTTATATTTTTTATTAGGTAATCATTGATCATTTCTTTCTCTCACTCCTATCAAATAGTAAAAACAAATTGTTGTCCCCAAAAAAACAAAATACCTAGGAATAAGCTTAACAAAGGAGGTAAAAGACATATACTCTCAAAACTATAAAACATTAACAAAATAAATTGAAGATGACACAAACAAATGTAAAGATTCCATGCTCATGGATTGGAAGAACAAACTTTGTTAAAATGTCCATACTGTCCAAAGCAAACCACAGATTTAATATAATCTCTATCAAAATACCTACAGCATTTTTCAAAGAACTAGAATCCTAAAATTTGTATGGAACCACAAAAGACCCCAAATAGCAAAAACAATCTTGAAAAAGATTGAAAAACAAAACTGGAATTACCACAATTCCAGATTTCAAGTTATCCTTAAAGCTGTAGTAATTAAAACAATGTGGTATGGTATTGGCACAAAAATAGACACGTAGATCAATGAACCAGAATAGAAAGAAACAAACCAATGATTAAAGTCAACTGGGGCACCTGGGTGGTTCAGTTGGTTAAACATCTTGCTTCAGCCCAGGTCATGATCCCGTGATCCTAGGGCCCTGGGATCCAGTCCCTCTGCAGGCTCCCTGCTCAGTGGGATCCTGCTTCTACCTATCTAACTGCCCCTTCCTCCACGCATGTGTACACACACACTCTCTCATATAAATAAATAAATAAATATATTTTAAAAAGGTCAATTAGTCTGGCAAAAGAGGCAAGAATTTCCATGTGAAAAAAATCTCCTTAAAATATTGGCATTGGGAAAGCTGAACAGCTACATGAAGAAAAAAAAAAGCAAAAAGAAACCAACCACATTCATATATCATATACAAGAATAAACTCAAAATGGATCAAAGACCTAACTGTGACACAGGAAAACATAAAAATCCTAGAAGAGAGTACAGGCGATAATATCTTTGATATCAGCCACAGCAACATTTTCCTAGCTACGTCTCCTGAGGAAAGAGAAATAAAAGCAAAAATAAACTATTGGGACTATATCAAAATGAAAAGCTTCTGCACGACAAAGGAAACAATCAACAAAACTAAAAGGAAACCTACAGTGGGAGAAGATATGACATATCTGATAAAGAGTCAGCATCCAAAATACATAAAGAACTGATACAACTCAACACCCAAAAAACAAATAATCTAATTACAAATCAGAGGACACGAACAGACATTTCTCCAAAGAAGACATCCAGATGGCCAACAGACACATGAAAAGATACTCAACATCATTCATCATCAGGTAAATGCAAATCAAAACTACAATGAAATATCACCTCATACCTGTCAAAATGGCTAAAATAAAAAACACAAGTGTCAACAAGTATTGAAAAGGATATGGAGAAAGAGGAACCTTAATGCACTGTTGGTGGGGATGCAAACTTGTGCAACCACTGTGGAAAACGCTATGGAGATTCCTCAAAAAATTGAAAATAGAACTACTCTATTAATTGGTATTCACACTACTAGGTATTTACCCACAAAATATAAAAACACTAATTCAAAAGGCTATATGCACCCCTATCTTTATTGCATCATTATTTTCAATAGTCAAATTAAGGAAGCAGCCCAAGTGTTCAACAATATGAATGGATAAAGGTGATGTGTATGCAATGAAATATTATTCAGCCATAAAAAAGAATAAAATCTTGCCATATGGATGGAGGTAGAGAGTATAATGCTAAGCAAAATAAGACAGAGAAAGATAAATGCCATATGATTTCATTCATGTGTGGAATTTAAAAAAATAAAATAAAGGGGAAAAAAAGAGACAAAGGAAAAAAACAGACTTAATTATAGAGAACAAACTCTTGGTTACCAGAGGGGAGGTTGGGTGGAGGGATGGGGAGAGATAGATAAAGGTGATTAAGAGTACATTGATCATGATGAGCACTGAGTAATGCATAGAATTGTTGAATCACTCTATTTTATACCTGAGACTAATATATAACATTGTATGTTAACCATACTAGAATTACAATTTTAAATTAATTTCAAAACCCAAATCATCAGTAAAATTGAAAATTTTTCTATTTTGAAAAAAAAAAAAAAACACTGAATGCCACCTCAAATATTAATAGACCACATTAACAGACCACTAAATGGAAAATAATAATGCTATTAAGGCAGGTATAATTGTTATACTGGGCTTTATTATAATTTATTTCTGAGTATTGTTTGAGGAGAAAATCTTATACATACTTATAAAACTTAATTGATATTTAACATGTCTCTCTATATAAAAAATAGTGAATACTTACATAATGAATATAATACTTTAAATAAAGTGCATCTGTACATTTTGGAGCTTTTATCAGGAACTTTCTGCCAAGTATCTGACTTCACAGGGCACCAAAGAGACCTAGCCTGAGGGTGGGATAGGAATCAAAACATATCTATACATAGTCAAATGCGATTAAATCAGTTTTCATGTCTGAAGAGCTTGTTCTTATCTGCTTCTAGGACTCTTAGTACATAGACAAAAAATCTTTTTGATTTCTTAATCATGAATAAAACTTACATCATTTTCTTTCAAGCATACTGTGTAGTATGCCAGCATTTCCTCCTTGTTAAAGCCTGTCAAGCATGGGGCCTTATCTCACAATTGATATACATTTTAAATTGCCTGACTTGCCTGCAGCTATCAACTCAGACATACTTTCTATCAGATACAAAATATCACAGTGAAGCAACACTGTAAAAACTAGCTTTATTGCCTTTTCTTGCAATTACCATGCTCATTCTTTGTAACTATTGAGATTTAACTGTATTTGAACTTGCTTTGTAATAATTGTTTTCAATGAGATGAGGCAGCAAAATCCATTATTTATATGTTTCTCCATAGACTCATAATATCTTCAGATGCAGAGTTTTCAAGCTTTACATTAATAGATGTTGGTAGCATCAGCAGCACACAGACTGCATAGATTCTACAGAAAAAAAAAAAAAAATCAAGTAACAAAAATTAGTACCGAAGATCTTTGGTTACCAAATTATTTTGTGCAACATATCTAGTGTCTCTGAAAAGTAAAATTTATCATGAGTAAAAACTAAAATTGTAATATATATTTTAGCAATTAACATTTTTGGCCCAAATGAGAATATATTTATGCATTACTTCACTGCAATAGACAAAATATTTTTGTCTATAACATGTGTAGATATATTTCAAAATCAGACCTATTCCATAGAACTCCACGTTTGAAACTATTTTTCTTAGGTTTTCCGAGATTACTATCTTATACTTAATTATACATGAGATAACATGGAATGTTAAAAATGTTATAGAGATTTGTTTTTTCTTAATACATTTTTCCATTTCCTTCTTCCTATAAAAACACTATTTACCTCTCCCATTTTATTACATTTGCCTCATTAGCATAACATTCTGAAGAAAAACATATTCACAGTTTCTTGTCTCTATATTTTAACTTGAAAGTAAATACTTCTGATTTTTGTTGTATTTGTTATTAACATATCTAGCAGTACATAGTTTCACAGGCCATGGGGTATTGTAACTAGGTCTGCAAATATCTGCGTGTGTACTTCAATGCTATGAGAACCGTCGTGTCATAAAGATCTGCAGTTCTGTTAAACTTTCATGAAGTCTTTCATGAAGACTTCTCTAAAATAGATCACATTAGCCTAAGAACAAAGGTGAAAATAAAGTTTGACTCATTTTCTAGTAGTGAAACTTGATAGTTCATTTTCACTGAACATGCCATTGTTTAATATTTATACACTGTTTCCTAGAAATAAGTCTCTAAAAAAGCAAACAAACAAGCCCAAGAAACAAAACCAATAAAAACCAAAACAACAGCAAAATGAAGATGGCTATGGGGAAAGATCTCTTTTCTGGGATGCAAAAAAACAGAAGTTACAAAAAAAAAAAAAAAAAAAAAAAGCAACGTTTGGGCATAACAAAGACCACTGGTGGGAGTTGGAAAGAATATGAATTTGGAACCTAACATCTGTTGAATATTAGGTCCTCTTCCTCTTGTTTTTTTTTATTACATTTTTATTGCCATATTGCAATGTGGCACTATTAGAAACACTCCAAAAGAGAAGGTATGAAAAGATTAAGACATCATAAATTGACCAAATAGTTGAATCTTATCAAAAAACACACTGTTGACATGTAGTACTCTTACACTACAACAGGCAGACTTGTGAGTTTACAACAGAAGTCTTCTGTATTTAAATAGGACACAAAAATGAAAAAGATTGAGTCAAAAGACTACTGGGACATCCTTAAAAATGGAGTAGGGTCGGTAAAGTATCCTCTAGATGGAGAAGGCATATGAAGACTGAAAAATGATGCAGGCTACTCCATAGCATTTACACAGCTCTATCGAGGGTAACTTACAGGTAGAGGGAATCAGGCCAACAGACGATCAATGCTCCAAAACCATCCTCCCCAATGTCCAGACCTTAATCCACAGCTTTTATAGGGCAAGGGTTGGTGTGGTATTTGTAGTGAGGTCTAAGGGTAGTCATCTAAACAGGCACATTCTGTGTGTGGGAGGATAGCTGCTACTGATCGGAAATGTTGCCACCTGTGTGCTGGTCATCTCTACTAATTAGCTCAAGTGGCGCCTTCTGTGTGCTTTAGGGAAGCTCAGAGCAAGCCTTCCTGCATTCCAGCCTGGGCATACCTTAACCTTCAAGGGGCTTGGAACATATAATAGCTCGAAGGGAAGTCACTGCACAGACATGAACACAGGAGGGCCAGTGTTGTCGGTACTCCTACAGAGTAGTAGGTCAGGATCTGAGCTTTCATTAAATATTTTTCACCGACACAGATCTCTAACCCTTAAGTTTTTTGTTCACACTTCATGATAGGTACTTAAAATTATCAAAATTAAATGTGAATACGATACAAATAAATCAACCATTGCAGTTTGGCAACCGCGAAAGTAAAAACCACAGGCCCTGCTTCCCAGCATGTCCAATCATACCTTCAAGAGGCAAGTTCTCATAACTCCAATTTTGGCTTTAGGTAGTTTTCTCCAAACTCTAAAAATAAACTAGACTGCTTTCTAGATTGATGACAAAACTTAGTACAATTTGTTTACCTATCATAAAATGTAAAAACAGCTTATATATTGTCTCACTCTACTTTTCCATTTTCCTCCTTTGTCTCATTGTTAAGTTTCATTAATACTTTTGGTTTTTATCTTGATTACCTTTATATATTTTTTTTTTTTTTTAATTTTTTTTTATTTATTTATGATAGTCACAGAGAGAGAAAGAGAGAGAGGCAGAGACATAGGCAGAGGGAGAAGCAGGCTCCATGCACCGGAAGCCTGATGTGGGATTCGATCCCGGGTCTCCAGGATCGCGCCCTGGGCCAAAGGCAGGCGCCAAACCGCTGCGCCACCCAGGGATCCCTACCTTTATATATTTAAAGAAAACACAGATATGTATTTTTGTTCTATCAAGTTTGAGTAATATGTTTTGACTCACAAAATTGGAACATTAATCGATTGGCCTTACCACTCAACTCTTTTATTGGTTTAAATTACATTGTCCAATACAGAAATGGCTAGCATGGAATAACATAGAATAAAGGGGAGCATCTGTAAATAATGAGTAGTATTTAGCCAATAGGGAAAAATTTAGGGGAAACACGTTGAATGCATTAAATAATTTATCTTAGGAGAAAAATGCTGTGAGATCATAATATAGGAGTTAAGGGAGCATTAGAAATCAGGTTGTAGAGGCAAGCAACTGTGAGAACATGGAAAGATTTTTATGCCTTAAAAAATACCTTGGGAGCAGCCTGGGTGGCTCAGTGGCTTAACTCCACGTTCGGCCCAGGGCTGATCCTGGAGACCCGGGATCCAGTCCCACGTGCTCTGCCGGGATGGAGCCTGCTTCTCCCTCTGCCTGTGTCTCTGTCCGCCCCCCTCTCTGTGTCTCATGAATAAATAAATAAAAATCTTAAAAAAAAAAAAAAAAGTACTTTGGACTTTATCCGTGTGCAAAACAGAGATACAGAAACAAACCTCACAAATTTATGACAGTTCTTCCTGTGAAAAGCAACAAATATTTGACTCAGAAGGAGCTGAAAGGGAGAAAGAATATGAAAGTCATTAATCTGCCTTAACTCCACCTTTTTGTCCTGCATGGAGGTCTGTCCTGTTTGGTGGCCTCTCCACTGGATACAGTGCAAGAGCCTGTGTATATAAGGGGATTGTTATTGTAGGTATAGAAGATTTTCCTTCTTCAGCATCCTCTAATTACTATACATTCTGTACATAAATCGTACATTAAACTCATAACTTCCTACACAAATAATGAGATTTCAACCCAGAATACAATCGCAAATGTGGCCTCTTTGGCTGAGAGTGTCTTCTTCCTGCCACATACTTTTTAGATACACCTTCATTCACTTGTCAAACATATATTCACCTTTGAATCTTATTTTTGGGGCCTTAAAATGTGCCTCTTATAGGAGAGGCACTTAAAACTTATGTTGCATCTTAAAACTTGCTCTTATAGGAGGCCTGCTGTGCTACCCTAAGGTAATTAATCCCTGCTTTCGTCATTGTCTTACAGTGACAGATCCATCTGACATTACACACAAAACGGAATAGGTAATCAATAAATGTTGCTTAAGAATTGGATGATCAAATTTCTAAAAATGTATTAATTAAATATGATTGAAAGCATGAGTTGGTAAGGAAACTTCATTATGCCTGATTTTATCACTGTATTTCAGCCTGTCTGGTCTATTCTTGATAATTTACAAAAAAAAATTTTTTTAAATAAAGAAGATTTATATTTTTATCTTCTAAGGGGAAGAAAATCTCAAGAACCCTCATCATTTGATAAGAAATAGGTCCCAGGGAAGCATTTGAGACATTTATAGAAACAGTATCTTCACTAAAATGATACTCAAAGTAACCAGTAGTATCCAAAAAAGGGCATTTTTAACTATGCTTTTTATCATTTAATCTACTTTAATGAAGCTCAATGAGAAGCTAATATCTATGCAAAGTATTATTATGATCTACTTTACACAAAGGAAGAGGCACAATGTAGTAAAGATTTTCACTTGTCTACGTTCATTTGTCTTTTTGCTATTCCTTTGCACACTAGAACTACTGGCTTTTAGCTGAGCACAAATGCCCCTTCCCTGTCCCCAACTAGGCTCTTTTTCCCTGCTTACCTTGCAGGAGGTATGGTTAAGTGATGAAAATTCTGGCCAGTGCAATGTGAGCAGATGTGAACTCTGCATTTCCAACCATGCCCTTCAAATATATGTATTATGAGTGCCCTCTGTGTTTCTTGGTCCTGTTGACTGGGAAAGTGAGAGATGGATCAACCACTCCGGGTGCAGAGATGAAATCCACATGCAGACGATGCTGGTGTCATTTTGCCAGTCCTGCAATGTTTACGTCTGGATTGCTACATGACGGAGAAATAGGAATCTATCTTGTTTGCACTACTGTATTTATGGATCTCAGTGTTGCAAAAGCTTTTTGTAAATCAATACCAACAAAACAGAGAAAACTATCATAAAAAAAAGTCTCTGAAAATGCAATGTAATTAGAGAGGAGAATTACATTATAGGACATTTTGACTATTAGTCTAGTGCTTAGGCTACTAATAACTCTATTTTTTTGTAGTGGGGTTATAAGTAAAACAAACAAATGTGTTCGTTCAATGAATATTCACTAAATAGCTAGTGTGTACTATTTACTGTGCCATTCAAGTAACCACAGGGAGTACACTTCTATTCAGACAAATTAGGTTAGCCTGGAATCACATTGATTCAAGTTGATTTGGGAGGAAAAATTGCTTTTTGCTAAATGATCATTGCCTAGTATGTTTTGGACTCAATATATGAGAGGCAGAATAATGTGAAAATATATAGCTAAGAGGAACCTGTCTCACTCATTCTTTTATATCATCTCCCCTTGCTTCTCCTAAGTAGTAGAATATTTTATACCCATATATAAAGCAGTTTATACATGTTGATAGAACAGGATTCATAGCAGGTGGGTCAGAATAAGTGAATCGAGGGAGTTAGGAGTGGATAAGAGGTTAACAGAATCATGCAGGCATGAGTCATGCATAGGCAGCTATATCATCACTCCTAGATGTACTTTACTTGGAGTTATCAACAGTGGCTCAAGGAAGGCAATTGTAAAATTAGATGGTGTCAAAAATCTAATCTTGCAAGTGCAAGGGAAGAAATTAACAAAATTAGCCTTCTTTATAATGAAATTTCACGTTAAAATGTTTTAATAAATTAGGTTAAAGAAGGTAGCTAAAATTTAACAGGCTACTATAATCTTGATAGAATATGAATGGCTAATAATGCTGCTGCCTGTCTTATCTTTGAGCAACAGCTTTATGAAAACAATTTTATACAGACATTTAAATTTAATAAACTTATGCTGAGCTGTATGCAAGGCACTATAGGAGATAGAAAGATGAAAAGGCATTGCCTCTGCTCTGCTATGGATCATAAGTGATTAGAAGAAATTAACAAACATAGAGACAAGATAAACTGATGATTGTTATTGTTTAATTGAAATATGATCATTTCTTTGACAAATTATGCATCTTAGAATCCCATTCTCAGAGGAAAATATGAATATACTTTGCTGCTAAATTAAAAAAAAGACAATCTAAACTATATTTTTCTAAAACATTTAGGGCTCCAAGCAATATTTGTCAGAGTAAATCACAGCACAATGAACTTAGCAATAAGATATGTCTAGTATAAAACACTGGGAGTCAGTCTAGGGAAAATTTTAAAGTTTATTTTTTAAATGGAATATATGCTTTAGTTTCAAATCAGGCAAAATAATTATTTTAAAGTAAGTTTGAGAAAACTCTGGGAATACATCATTTTACAACTAGGTTGATCATAAAAAAATATGATTCTTTAACATGCTCAGATGTACCTTACAATGACTCACTGGGCTGTGGAAACCAACACATTTTCTTCCCAATTATTTTTGAAGGGTTCCTGACAAATGTTTTCTTAGGAAAGAATGACAGACCGTCTTCTTTATTTTGTTTTTATGAGACTCTTATTTTTATCCTGTCATAGAGGCAAATGGCAGACCTATGATTTGGGTAAGCTACGTAACAGAGGCTCAATTTGCAAAATCTATGACATAGCTTTCTTTAATCTGTCAAAGAATGCAGGTTATATGGTATTTCGATAAAAGATTAAATTTGGTTATATATGTTAATGAATTCCCTCCTGACAATCTTAAAAAGGTGCCAACAATTGCTGAAGTAGAAACTCTCCATGATATTGAAAGCCTAAGAAAACTCTCCCAAGTGTAAACATTTCCACTTACTTTTGTCATCATTTTGAAAAGTTAACTATTGATAAAAAAATAATTAACAAATTCAGTAAAATATGGCTATGTGTAAATGCATGTTTATTAGAATATCTTAATATTTGGGGCACCTGGGTGGCTCAGTTGGTTAAACACCTGCCTTCAACTCAGGGCATGATCTCAGGGTACTGGGATCGAGTCCCGCATCAGGCTCTCTGTTTATCAGGGGAGGCTGCTTCTCTTTCTCCCTCTATGTGCTCATGCTTTTTTTCTCTCAAATAAATAGATAAAGTCTTTAAAAAATACCTTAATATTTGAAATTTAAAAGGTCATGCTTCAAACAACAAAAGATTATTATTCAAATAATAACAAAATATTGTTTTAGAGTGTTGAAAGTTAATAAAATTTTGAAAATATATTGTTTTAAACCGACATTTTATTGCTCTACTTATAAAATATGTTTTTCTTTGAATGTTTAAATTGACACATGACTAAATCATATAAGGCAAATATTTAAATTCTTAATTTGGTGAATTGCATGGTGAATACTTCAATTTGAATCTTTTAAACTCCTTTTAGTAGTTATCTAAAATGCAGTCTGCTCTTTTTGCAGTTGCATTCATTGATTTTCTAATAAATTTCATTCTTCTGAACACTGATGCTCACTTAGTCTGATGAAAAATGTTGCTAAAGGCCCTTGCACTGTCTGTACTACGAAGTATGTCCACTTCTACAAATCATTTCAATCTTTTGCAAAGGCTGACATGGAGGGCAGAAAAAGAAAAAGAAAACTGTTGGAGAAAACCCTTTCAACATGGAACTTAACTTGGACAGTCATAGCACTCATTCACTATTAAACAAACAAACAAAAAACAATGAGTTTTTTAGAATGGACCATGACATTTTCTAGACCTAGCCAGGTATGGGTTGAACTATTTTCTCTTCAGAGTTACTTAGTACAGACGCTCTCCCAGTATCTACCTAAAAAAAAAGTCATTTATTTCCAAGAAAGAATGCTATTGTATGCTTCTTTCAAAATATGTGTTTGAATTTCAATTATTACTACCTACTGCCCCTGGCAATACTAAGGAGACATTAGTAAAGTTAATGATTGCCAAATGACAACTATATTGATATGAAAACCCTCAAGAATGGGTAAATTCAATCTTAAATACAAATACCATATTTCTCTGAGTTCCTCCAACCAACTATGCCTTCATGCAGCCGATAGCGAGCAAAGGGCAGCAATTAACTGATGTCACCATTCTCATGCAATACCTTCTGGCAGAAGATTAAGACATGACTGTGGGGATGTTGATGCAGACGGTGATGATGATGATAATAAAGATTAAAACTTTATCACATATTTATCGTGTGGGCACATGAGATTGGATCATACACAAAGCTTTTGAAAATCTAAGTCTTTATAGCTGAACTTGTAGCTTTTAAACCTTACAAAGAAAAAAAAAAATAGAAACCTGGCTACATATACAATGACAACAGAAAACAAAGATCTGTGAGGACTTGGGGCTCACTGTTAGCCTCCAGTTACTTTTTAACTTATTTTCTACAAGGTTTTATTTTAATTCAAATTTTAACCAATTTAGTAGAATCTCAAAATCGAATTTCCCAGTTGTAAAGTTCTTTTAAAAATAAGCTAGGATTTATGCATGTCTTCTGAATATGTTGATATTAACTACTGACTTTCCATCTTCTAGCCTTCATATCACTAGTCACAGAAGAGTACAATTTTTACACTACTATGACTATATAAATATACGCAAAGTCAAGTAATAAATTGATTATGGCTCTTTCTCATGACACTTATTTTTCTTGGACTTATAAATTGTCTGTTTTTTAAAAGATTTTATTTATTTGAGAAAAAGAGAGAGAGCACCAGTGGGGAGAAGTGCAGAGGAACAAGCAAACTCCCCACTGACTGGGGAGCCCCATGTGGAGCTCAATTGTAGGACCCTGAGACTGATACAGGAGAGCTTGGTTCTTGTCTCACAGAGTCGAAGAATGAATCTCCTGGACCACAGAGAGTGAGCAAAGCAATACAAATTTATTAAGCAGAGATACAGAGAAAGCTCTCAAAAGTGAGAGAGGTCCCGACAGGGTTGCCATTGAGGGATTTTATGGCCTCTTATAGGAAACTGACCAGAGCACTTGGTAAATTTCTTGTCAATACCATGTTGGTTATTTAGAACAAACATGGTGGACTTGTAGCTATCCTAATAACAATCAAGATGTTTTTGTAAATATCATGAGCCCAAACAAGATATTCCCTTATCTCTGGTTAATATCACCTCCATAATATTTCTCTACATTTGGGATTTCTGTGAGCCTAGTCAGGGAGCCCATGGCCTTGAGATTCTTGTGCCATCTTGGTTTGAGCAGGGACTATAGATAACACGTTAATCACATATTTCTTTGTGGTCTGGTGAGTTTCTGTGATTAGTAGTAATTAAAGGGGGATACTCCCTAACACTTTGGAGCTAGGGAACCAGGTTTTGTTTGTTTGTTTGTTTGTTTTGGTTTGGTTTTTTCTGTTTTTACTGTCTTATCTCTGTTTTCCTGGGATGGGTAGGGGCCTGACTCTGGGACCTTTCCCTTATCTTTCCCTGCCTAGCCCCATCTGCCCCTCGCTCTTCCTACATTGAGATCATGACCTGAGCCAAAATCAAGAGTCAGATGCTTAACCCACTGGGCCACCCAGGTGCCCCTAATTGTCTTAGTTTTTATTTGCTTAGTTTTCTAATTATTTCAAGCATTCTTACAGTTGGGTGACATACTAATCACTAATTTTTGAAAATACTCAAATGTCTTTCAAACACTCAAAATATTTATGATTTCTCTTTTAAAATTCTCTTTGTCCTTTTATTTCTTCTCCACCTGCACTTCCTCTTCCCTTTTCTTTTCTGAGAACCTCTTCCCACAGCTCTCTCTTTCCACGTAATAAGGAGTGATTCACTGTAAGTACTGACATCTAATGCCATCTGGGGACTCTCCTTCCTCCATGTCCTGTATCCCATAATCTTATTTTTACTTTACTGCCTCACTTTAGTGGTGCCTACCTTTCACAATTTTATAAATAATGGGAAACAATGACAGATTTAAAAACAAAAAGACATTTTTATGATTCATTGCTGAAAATTCCTTTATTTGCCCTCATCTTTGAGTTATAGTTTGATAGGTCACGGGATTCTTAGGCTAACAAGCAGTTTCCTTTGAAATACTGGATATATTACATCTTAATTTTCAGGCTTATTGCTGAGAAGATGGATGCCATTCTTCAATTCCAAAAATCTTTTAAGAAGTTTCCTCTAAACCAAGGTGTTCTGAAATTTCACAAAAACGTGATATGTATGTGTGCATATATATGTGTAATTCATCATGTAGTACATGTAGCAGGCCCATTTAACCATCTAAGGACTAAAATCTGGGGAATATTTTTATATTTTTATTTTATAATTACTTCCTTTATGTTCTCACTTCTTTTTCATTCTTTTTTTTTTCCCCCTTTTCACCACATGTTCTTAGTGTCAGAGGTTGGAATGTCTAAACTTTCTTTTCTAAATTTCATCTGTTGATCTTTTTTACTATTTTCAGAGTAATTTCCCTGACTTTATCTTCCAACTTTTCCATTGCTTTTATGGTTTTGCCATTATTTTTTTCTTTAACATATTTAAATTCTAAAAGCTAACTGTTGTTACTATAATGCATGTTTATATATCACAGTGTTCTAGCTTCACAAATATAATATTACCTCGTAATTTGAAGTGATATCAGTGACCATTTGAAAACTTCCTACACTCTCTTTTGTTATTTATTTTTTAAGATTTTATTTATTTATTCATGAGACACACACACACACACACAGAGAGAGAGAGAGAGAGAGAGAGAGGCAGAGACACAGGCAGAGGGAGAAGCAGGCTCCATGCAGGGAGCCTGATGTGGGACTTGATCCTGGGTCTCCAAGATCAGGCCCTGGACTGAAGGCGGCACTAAATCGCTGAGCCACCTGGGCTGCCCTCTCTCTTTTGTTAAATCTCTTTTTGGTTGATGTTGACATTGCCATTGTTTTATTGTTGATGTTTCCATCTGTCTTTCATCTTGGAGGTTTTTCTAGGTCCCATGGTTATTGATTCTCCACTCCTGGTTAAAATGGAGTCTCTAAAAGCTAATTTAAAACTGAGTTTAAAAAAAAAAAAAACTGAGTTCATAGGTCTCTTATATAGAGGGTAAGCTAACGTAAAACTATGACAAGAATTAACATACATTAACAGAGAATGATTAGTTATACAACTTTTTTGTTGGGAAGTCCCAAATATCATGATCTATAAATTCTCAAAGAGTCCAATTTCTCAAGCTGAAGTTCTCTAACATATTGGCTGAGGTGTTTGTGGGGTGAGGTGTACAGAGGAGAGAACTATGCCTCGCTGCCCACATTCTAGTGCTATCACACATACTTTCAACCAGTCTTCCTGCTTTTTACTATATGGTTACCCACTAGATGGTATCTACCACTTTTGTGTCTCTAAGATTTTATAGCAATGGAATTGCTAACTCTTGTTATAACTTGTTCTCTGTAGGGATTAGGCCAGAACCTCTTTTGTTGAGTCAGTTGCCATTATCCATCTGTTTACTCTTTCTCAAAATGTTGACATCATTCATCTCCTATCATCTACTCTTGCATTCTTGATTGGTGGATTTAAACAGTTGGTTAATCTATCATTTTATTGAAAAAAAAAATCTATCATTTTATTGACTGAATTGCCTAAAAAAATTTGCTGATTTCTCTTTTCTATAAAGCCAAGTCTGATAACTTGTATTTTCCTCAATTATTTTCAATTATATCATGACTTTAATTTGCACTGCCACAGAATGAAACATGATTTGGTGCCGAATTTTAGTTTCTTTTGTATCTGTGTTCATGTTCCCTCTTAATTTATAAGGGTTTTATTTTTATATTTTTATTGGATTAGATAAGGTCTGTTTAAGTTTGATTTTTTTCTTTTTTTAACACAACATACATTTCTAATACTGAGTCTACCAGTAATTGTAACTTTGGCTAACTGGATGTTATATGTGTTAATACTTGAGTGCACAAGAGACTACTGAGAACATAATTTTCCTTTCTTCTAAAATGTCATATCATAGGTCCTTTTCCCCCCTTTTCTTTTATAATGATTATTATTGTATATTCTTTATTTTGGATATTTCATTTATAATTCATTTAGTTCACCTATAATTCAATTTGTAAACATTGTAAAAGTTCCATGTTGTACCCCTCATAGTTATTATTTATTAAGCCAAACGCATTAATCATATTATTTAGAGCAATTATATACTCATTCATTTCTTCCCAACTTGATTTGTCAAAGGCTGATCCATTTTTATCATTTTCTATTAATATATTTTAATTTCAGAATTTCTTCTAGTTTAGTTAAAACTAGATGTAACTCATTTAGTTACAATTTAGTTATTACTCATGCAGAAAGATACATGATTATTATATTTTAATCATGGATTTAATATAAAAAATGTAAATTATATGTTTCCCTATCTAATGTTTCTGGACTTAGAACATAATGAGTCATTTAATAAATGGCAGTTTTTACTATTATTACACTTTCCCAAGTTTTAATTTTTATATTTTATAATATGATGTTAATAATTATGCTGACACTACTCATTACTTCTGAAAATTGTTGCATGTAAGGTGTTTCAAAATGCCTGACGAATATTGAGAACCCCAAAATTTTAGCTTTCTTCTTCTGCCAGTTTTTTATCTCCCATCCTCTGATCTTTTTAATTTTCTTTTCATCTCTTTAATACTCATACAATTATATTTTATTCTTTGAACCAACTTTAAAGCTTTGCTTTTACTGTAATACAGGAGCTTAGCCATAGATCAAACTTTATGTTCATGATATCAAGCTTTCTTCTGCCTTCCTCTTTTTACTCTATAAACCATATTTCTATTAGTTTTTTTTATTAACTTTCAACAATGCATTTAATTTTTATATTACTGTAGTTGCTATGTTTAAGGAAAATGTTTTTCTAATTATCAGATCAAGATTGAAGTAGCTTTTATCCTCATATAACATAAGAAAATTAACTTTTTATTTCTACACATGACTTTTCCATTACTCTGGTTATTTTTAAATGACTAAATTGCTATGTGTTTTTATTATGTGTATTTTATTATCAGGATACTTCTAACCTTAAAGTTTGCCTTGGAATCTATACATGACACTTATGAAAAGAAATTAACTGATGCAAATCTACTTGTGTTTTTCCTCAATCTTGCATTCTGTTTTGATCTGCCTCTGATTGACTGTGATACAAGCAAATTCTGGTAACTGTTTTCAGAAAGCTATATATTCTGAGTACTTACATACCTAAGAGGGTTTTTTGTGTCTTAAACATAAGACACCTGGCAATAGTTGATGGTTTATTGATCTTTTTTTTTCTTATTATGAAAATGCTAAATTTGCTTCATTTAGTTTATTTTTTAGAGAGAGAGTATGGAGAGGGACAGAGGAAGAGGGAGAGAGAATCACAAGCAGGCTTCCCACCCAGCATGGAGCCCCACAAGGGGCCAAACACAGGGCTCAGCTAATGACCCTGGGTTCATGACCTGAGGCAAAAACAAGTCAGATGCTTAACCAATAGAGCCACCCAGGACCCCTGCTTCATTTAGTTTTTGCAGTAAACATACCTGATCATAGTTTTAAAAAAAATCTTCCCTTATTTTTTATTTATTTTTATTTTTATTTTTTAATATTTTACTTATTTATTCATGAGAGACAGAGAGAGAGAGGGAGGCAGAGACACAGGCAGAGGGAGAAGCAGGCTCCATGCAGAGAGCCCGACATGGGACTTGATCCCGGGTCTCCAGGATCAGGGCCTGGGCTAAGGGCGGCGCTAAACTGCTGAGCCACCGGGGCTGCCCCCCCTTATTTTTTAATGTATGTTTCTTTTATTTAGCCATTGTTCCCCGCCCCCCTCCCCCGGGTATCTGTATCATTCTTTATTTCCAAATTCCAAGATTTTTAATTTTGTAATCAGCAGAAACTTGTCATATGAGGAAACTTTTCACTTCAATTAAGTTTTGGGGCATAGTTTCTATTAATTTGTCCCTGTGTTCTATTTTGACGTACATAATTGACATAATAGTTCCTTTTTATTCTCATAACTTTTATTTTTCACATTATTTCAACTTCATTAATTTTCTTTATTTTGAATCATTTTGGAATCCATCTTAGGTTTTTTTTCAAAAAGTTATTTTACATTTTTCTGTGATATTAATTCTATATTGAAATGCGATTTGTTTTATATTTTAACGATCACATAATGATGGATGGAGTATCTGAGTGATGGACATTAAGGAGGAAACATGATGTAATGAGCACTGGGTATTACATAAGACTGATGAATCATTAAACTCTACATCTGAGGGATCCCTGGGTGGCGCAGCGGTTTGGCGCCTGCCTTTGGCCCAGGGCGCGATCCTGGAGACCCGGGATCGAATCCCATGTCGGGCTCCCGGTGCATGGAGCCTGCTTCTCCCTCTGCCTGTGTCTCTGCCTCTCTCTCTCTCTGTCTGTGTGTGTGACTATCATAAATAAAGAAAAAAAAATTATAAAAAAAAAACAAACTCTACATCTGAAACAATAATATATAATATGTTAACTAATTGAATTTAAATAAAATAAAAATTTAAAAATACATTTTATCTCATAATAACTCCTTAGTGATGGAAAGCAACCTGTTATTTTGATAGAAAATAGTTTCAAGCAATTTAAAAAATCTTAATGCAGATCTTTACATTTAACTATGTGAATGTTATCATGCTGCTTTTGGCTCATTATTATAGCCATAGTTGAGGTCCCATTTCTGGATTCTCTATTCTGTTCCATTGATCTATGTGTCTGTTTTTGTGATAGTACCACACTGTCTTGATGATTACAGCTTTGCAATAGAGCACAAGGTCCAGAGTTTTGATGCCACCAGCTTTGGTTTTCTTTTTTTCTTTTTTTAAGATTTTAATTTTTTATTCATGAGGAATACACAGAGAGAGAGGCAGATATATAGGCTGAGAGAAGCAATCTCCTGCTCAGAGCCTGATTCAGGATTTGATCCCAGTACTCCAGGATCATGACCTGAACCAAAGGCAAACACTCAACCACTGAGCACCCAGGCGTCCCTGGTTTTCTTTCTCAACAATCCTTTGGCTAGTTGGGGTCTTTTGTGGTTCCATATAAATTTTAGGATTATTTGTTCCAATCCTGTGAAACAAAGGTGATGGTATTTTGATAAGGTTTGCATTGAATGTATAGATTGCTCTAGGTAGCACAGGAAACATTTTAACAATCTTTGTTCTTCCAATCTATGAGCATGGAATGTTTTTCCATTCCTTTGTGTCTTCTTCAATCTCCTTCATGAGTATTCTATAGTTTTCTGAATACAAATCCTTTCCCTCTTTGGTTAGGCTTATTCCTAGGTATCTTATGATTTGGGGTGCAATTGTAAATGGGATTGACTCCTTAATTTCTCTTTCTTCTGTCTCATTGTTAGTGTATAGAAATGCAGCTGATTTCTGTATATTGATTTTATATCCTGCCTGCCACTTTGCTGAATTCTTGTATCAGTTCTAGCAACTTTGGAGTGGAGTCTTTTGGGTTTTCCATATAGAGTATCATGTCATCTGTGAAGAGTGAAAGTTTGACTTCTTCCTTGTCTATTTGGATTCCTTTTATTTCTTTTTGTTGTCTGATTGCTGAAGCTAGAACTTCTACTACTATGTTGAACAAAAGTGGTGATATTGGACATCCCTGCCATGTTTCTGACCTTAGAGGAAAAACTCTCAGTTTTTCTAAATTTCAGATGATATTATCTGTGGGCTTTTCATATATGGCTTTTATGATATTGAGGCATGTTTCCTCTCTCCCTACACTGTGAAGAATTTTTATCAAGAAAGGATGCTGCACTTTGTCAAATGCTTTTTCTGCACCTACTGAGAGAATCCTGTAGTTCTTGTCTTTTCTTTTATTAACATGGTATATCATGTTGACTGATTTGCAGATATTGAACCACCCCTGCAGCCCAGGAATAAATCCCACTTGGTTGTGATGAATGATTCTTTTTATGTACTATTAGATTCAATTACCTAGTATCTTGTTGAGAATTTTTACATCCATATTCATCATGGATATTGGTCTGTAATTCTCCTTTTTATCGGGGTCTTTGGTTTTGGAATCAAGGTAATGCAGGCCTCATAGAATGAGTTCGAAAGTTTTCCTTCCATTTCTATTTTCTGAAACAGCTTCAGAAGAATAGGTATTAATTCCCCTTTGTTTTGTAGAATTCCTCTGGAAAGCCATCTGGCCCTGGACTCTTTTTTGTTGGAAGATTTTTGATTACTGCTTCAGTTTCCTTGTTGGTTATGGGTCTGTTCAGATTTCCTGTTTCTTCCTGTTTTAGTTTTGGTGATTTATATGACTCTAGGAGTGCATCCATTTCTTTCAGATTGTCTAATTTGTTTACATATAGTTGCTCATAATATGTTCTTACAATTGCTTGTATTTCTGGGGTGTTGGTAGTGATCTCTCATCTTTCATTCATGATTTTATGTATTTGGGTCCTTTCTCTGTTATTTTTGATAAGTCTGGCTAGGGTTTTATCACTTTTGTTAGTTTTTTCAAGGAACGAATTCCTAATTTTATTGATCTGTTCTACTAGTGGTTTTATTTTTTAATTTCTATATCATTGATTTCTGCTCTAATCTTTATTATTTCTTTTCTCCTGCTGGATTTATGCTTTATTTGCTGTTCTTTCTCCAGCTTCTTTAGGTGTAAGGTTAGGTTGTGTAATTGAGACCTTTCTTGTTTACTGGGGAAGGCTTGTATTGTTATATACTTCCCTCTTAGGACCACCTTTGCTATATCCCAAAACTTTTAAACAGTTGTGTTTTCATTTTCATTTGTTTCCATGAATTTTTAAAATTATTCTTTAATTTCCTGGTTGACCCATTCATTCTTTTGTAGGATGCTCTTTAGCCTCCATGTATTTGAGTTCTTTCCAAACTTCCTCTTGTGATTTAATTCCATTTTCAAAGTATTGTGGTCTGAAAATATGCAGGGAATAATCCCAGTCCTTTGGTACCAGTTGAGACCTGATTTGTGACCCAGTATGTGATCTATTCTGGAGACTATTTCATGTGCATTCAAGAAGAATGTATATTCTGTTGCTTTAGGATGGAGTGTTCTGAATGCATCTGTGATGTCCATCTGATCCAGTGTGTTATTCAAAGCCCTTGTTTCTCTGCTTAGATGATCTGTCCACTGCAGTGAGTGGTGTGTTAAAGTCCCCACTATTATTGTATTGTTATTGATATATTTCTTTAATTTTGTTATTAACTGGCCTATATAATTGGCTGCTCCCATGTTAGAGGCATAAACATTTGCAACTGTTAGGTCTTTTTGTTGGATATCCCCTTTAATTGTGATATGGTGTCCTTCCTTAACTCTTATTACAGTCTTTGGTTTAAAATCTAATTTATCTGATATAAGGATTGCCACCTCAGCTTTCTTTTGATGTCCATTAGCATGATAAATGGTTTTCCACACCCTTACTTTAAATCTGAAGCTGTCTTTGGTGCTAAAATAAGTCTCTTGCAGAAAGCATATCAACAGATCTTCCTTTATTATACAATCTGTTATCCTATGTCTTTTGATTAGCCCATTTACATTCAGAGTAACTATTGAAAGGTATGAATTTAGCTATTGTATTTCCTGTGGAGTCACTGGTTCATGCTGCTCCTTTCTGAACTATGTTACTTTTGGGGTCTTTCTTTGCTTAATGGATCCCTTTTAATATTTTTTGTAGGTTTGGTTTGGTGATATCAAATGCTTTTAGTTTCAGTTTTTCTCAGAAGATTTTTATTTGTTCTTCTATTTTGAATAACATCCTAGCTGGATAAAGTATTTGTGGCTGCATATTTTTCTTGTTAAGCACCCTTGATATATCATGCCAGTCCTTTTTGGACTGCTAGGTCTCTAAGGATAGATCTGCCACCAGTCTAATGTTTCTACCCTTGTAGGTTATAGATCTCTTGTCCCAAGTTGCTTTCAAGATTTTTTCTTTGTCTCTGAAATTTACAAGTTTCACTATTATATGTCAGGGTGTTGACTTATTTTTTATTGATGGGGGAGGGGATTCTCTATGCCTCCTGGACTTGGATGTATGTTTCTTCCCCCAGATTAGGGAAGTTCTCCACTCTAATTTGCTCCAATATACCTTCTGTCTCCCTCTCCTTTTCCTTCTTTCCTTCTTCTGGGATCCCAATTATTCTAATATTCTTCACTGTACGGTATCATTTATATTTTAATTCTCTCCTCGTGATCCAGTAGTATTTCTCAGCTCTTTTATTCTCCATCATTTTTTCTTCAATATCACTAATTCTCTCTTCTTCCTCATTTAGCTTCCATTTTTATTGGATTTCATTAATAACCTTTTTTATTTTGACTTGATTTGATTTTAGTTCTTTTATTTCTCCAGAAGGGGATTCTCTGGTGTTGTTTATATCTTTTTCAAGCCCAGCTAGTATCTTTATAATTGTTATTCTGAACTATAGTTCCAACATCTTACTTATGTCCACACCAAGTAAGTCTCTGGTGGTCAGTATAGTCTCTTGTTCTCTTTTTTTGAAGTGAATTTTTCCATCTTGTCATTCTTGCAGAAAATGGTCACTTTTCTATTTGTAGAATTGCAGCTATTCTTTTCTAAGATCTCCAGTTGAGTTTGAAGGTGTTCAAAATGATTTAATAGCTCTCTAGTTAAATTTCTGGTACCAGACAAAACTAAGGTCTCCTATTCTTCCACCATCATGGACTCCAATCAAGATAAAATGTATTTTTAAACAAAATATGACTAAGTACACCTATTGTATAGTTTTTCTCTGATAAAAATAATAGCACTATAATTATGCACTGCATTGATCACACAAAACCTGAAACATTATGTTTCTATTAAAGTAGTTCTTTAGAAACAAGAAAATCCAAAAATCAACCCTAATATAAGAATTCTGAAGATCTTGTCATAGAAAATAATTTAATGAAATGAATAAGTGACCCACAGTGTTTGAAGGCACATTAAATGAAAGGACTGACTTGTCTTGTTTTGTTTCTCCAGAAGGCTAAAACCTGAATATCCATAACAGTTCAACATAAAGAATCATCTCAATATTAGCTTTCCCCAATGCAGTGAATTATCTTCCTAGAAATAGTCACATAAAAACAGGATTATAGAAGGGGTTTTACAGTTTCTTTTCTTACAACATCAAATCTATGCTTGGACTCTAAAATAGGATTTGGTTTCAATGATAAAACTATTGATAAAACCTGACAGATTTTTAGTAACCAACATACAAAAATGGGTGATGGACTGTATAAAGCTTGCTAAGCTCTTTATCATTTCACCACTGACTAATTCATTCATTTAAAAATATCAATTATATATAGCCTGTTCAAAGTGCAATGTTCAGCACCAAGAACACAGCAGTGAAGATAGACGTGGGCTTGGCTTGTTTGGATCTGTGGTAGGTGGAATAATATTCCTCTCCCCAAGATATACACGTCCTAATCCCAAGAGCTCTGTGAATATATTACTTCACATAACAAAGAGATTTTGCACATGGTTTAGTTAAGGATCTTGAATTTGGGAGATTGTCTTGGGCTCTTCAAGTGGGCCCAATACAAAAAAAAAAAAAAAAAAAAAGTCCACATAAAAGGGATGCAGGAGGATCAGAGTCAGAGAAGGCAATGAGATGTTGGAAGCAGAGGGAGAAAAGGTAATATAACAATGAAATGAGAGTTGAGAGTAGTATGGAGCCATAAGCCAAGAAATACAGATGGAAAAGATCACTGCTAATTACAACCAATATATATATAACTTTCTTTCTTTGATGTTACATTAGGTTTTACAAATACATTTTTTATTTGTTACAAATTTTTCTTTGTATAAAATCTAAAAATACAAATTAAAGAAGTTAGTTTTTCAGAAGTAATTTATGACAGATAATCAATCCATTTGAGATGGAAACAACCTTCTTAATTTTGACTTCATGTATAGCATTATTAACAGGCAGTACATTTTTAAGTGGGATAAAAATAAAAATAAGGCTATTGATCATTTATTACGGCAAGGTAATACATTTTATATATCATGTTATAGTTAATCAGTTCATGGGCTTAAACTTCTTATTTGGTTTTACCTCTGAAAGACCTGAATGCCCCCAATATCCATTCCTTATAACTAGAAAATAAGAATTTAATTTGTTTCATGTTTTTACCTACTTCCTGGCCATTTGGATTGTGTCCATAGGTGACTTTCATTGTATCCATCAACTGTTTCATGATTCCATGGACTAAACTGGCTTCTACATCTTCACTAACTCTTCCTTTGTTCTGTGCACCTTCTGAAATCCAGGTCACATACTCAATTTGTTTTATGAAACCACCAACCACAATTTTATATCAGTTTATTTTCAGATATTGCCTTTTCAGGTTTTGACCTAAAAAGTTAGATGTCAAGCACTCAATTATTTCTTCATACCCACTAAAATCTTTCTGCTATTGCTGTATTCTTCTCTGAAAATTCTTTTCTTGATACACAACAGACTTTTATAAGATTATTTCAGATTGTATAACATTTAAAATTAGTATGGCTATATAAGAATAGTTTGGCCTTTAAAGTATAATTAATTGTATTAACTGATTTACAAAGATACTTCAGAGTAACATATCTATATTTGATTCAAAAATAATATACAATTTATTTTTACTAAATGTACTAAGATGTACTAAGATTACTAAATGTACTGAGAAGTTAAAATTATCTTTGAGAGGTGGTATTATTAACAATTTAATATTTTCTCTTTTTTAAAATTTCAAATAATTCATTATTTATAAAAATGCATCATAAAAAGTCTCTGAAACATTTACAGAAATTAGGTCTAACTAGCATTTGGAACAAGATTTTTTAAAAGAGAAAGCAGAAGTCGCTAATAAATTAAAATTAATTTTCCATGGACTGTCAAAGGCTTCTATCCATTAAAGATCCTACTTTTAAAATTTTACATATTACTGTAAATATGCGCATGCTTAAATTAATTTTAAGAAAGAAGTGAAGTATATCACTTTATAAAATATCCACAAATATTCTCACGCATCTCTGCAATCATATAACTAAGAATTTTTAATTTCACTATCATTCTGCAAATTGTGCATATAATGTACTTTGAATCACTCTTCCCTAATAAAAGCCCACATGCTACTTGCTGATTGCTTTGGTTTTTAGCACCATTAGACAAAGTTCAAAGAAAGCTCTGTACTTGTGCTCTTAGCTTGAACTTGACTTGTTCATTAAATGAATAAATGGGTGAGAACTGGTTGCATTTAGCCTGAAGTATAATAATAATTTTTGATTACTATTTATATGTATAACTGATTCTTTGAAGTAAACATGTTCCTTGTTAATAATTAATTGGGACTATTGTTTTATCTGATTCATCTGTTAACAGGATTGGCAAAGGATCTATTTCACAGCAATTGGTTATTATAATTTAAACACAAATCTTTTATGTTATCAGCATATATTCATACCTGTAGGGCTCCAAAACAAAACGAGGAATGCAAGGTCACAAAGAATTTTATTTCCTTCACTATTGCATCGTGGCTTGAAATGAAAAATTTTGGAATTGTTTCCCTATTGAGATGGCTGTGTTGATGATGACAAAGAGAATCTTGAAGTCTAGGAGGCTTTTTGTTTTCCAGCTTTGTTGAAATATAATGAATAATATTGTATAAGTTTAATGTATACCATGATGATTTTGTATACATATAGAATGTAAAATGATTACCACAATAAGGTAAGCCAACACACTGATCACCTCACATATTTATTGTGTGCGTGTGTGTGTGTGTGCATGTGTGTAGAGGGGCCAATGTGGAGAGGTGTGTGTGATAAGAACAAGATCTACTCTCCTGGCAAATTTCAAGTGTACAATACAGTATTATTAACTATAGTCATCATACTGTATATTACATTCTCAGAACTTATTCATCTGATAATCAAAAGTTTGTCCCTTTGGCTAACATCCTCTCATTTGCCAACCCCTTCAGCCCTGGAAACCACTAACCCACTCTCTGTTGTCATGAATTCAACTTTTTTAGATTTATAGGATGTTTTGAGAAGATAACCTTTTTAATGTCTCTCCAAATATCAATACCAAGATGGTATTGGTCTAGAATAATAAACTTTAATCATTTGTTGACAATTACATATAGTTAAACTGACTTGTTATCTGACAAGTTTTATATACCAAGACTAGAACTGATGAGGATTCATTTTTTTTTTCAAAGAAGTCAGATATGCCAAAGGAAAAGTCATTTCTGATGCTTCATGAGTTAGAATCAAGTGTACGATTTACACTTTTAAGGGTTAGATTTGGAAGTCAAGGAACATGTCTTTATGTCTTTACAATTCCTTACTTGATCTAGATAAAAGCTCAATGCTCAGGTGAAATAAAATATAAACAGCAAAACAAAATAATTAAAAATTGAAAATCAAAAAAATATGTATTTTGGTCCCTTACCTTAGATTTGAGTCTGCACACAGAATTCAAATAGAAACTGATTGATAAAGAAGGCCACTATCTATAATAAAGAAGTCTATCCAATAAGAAGATCTAACAATTGTAAATATTTATGTCCCTAACTTGAGAACAGCCAAATATATAAATTACTTAATAATAAACATAAATAATCTTACAGGTAATAATACAAAAATAGCAGGGGACTTTAACATCCCACACAGCAACAGACAGATCATCTAAGCAGAAGATCAACAGGAAACAAGGACTTTGAATGACACTGGAACAGATCGACTTAACAGATAGATTCAGAGCATTTCATGCTAAAGCAGCAGAATACACATTGCTTTCAAGTGCACATGGAACATTCTCAGAATAGATCACATGCTGGGTCACAAATCAGGCCTCAACCAGTACAAAATGATTGAGATCATACCATGCATATTTCAGGCAATAAAGCCAGTTGAGTGTCTGCCTTTGGCTAAGGGTGTGATTCCAGGGTCTCGGTGGGGAGCCTGCTTCTCCCTCTGCCTGTGTCTCTGCCTCTCTATGTATGTTTCTCATGAATAAATAAATAAAATCTTAAAAAAAAAAAAGAAAACCTGGAGACATCACAATTCCAGATTTCAAGCTGTATTACAAAGTTGCAATCATCAAGATAGTGTGGTACTGGCACAAAAACCAGAAGCAGATCAATGAAACAGAATAGAGATCCCAGCAACAGACCCAAAACTGTATGTTCAACGAATCATCAACAAAGCAAGAAAGAATTTCCAATTAAAAAAAGAACAGTCTTTTCAATAAATGGTATTGGGAAAACTGAACAGCAACATGCAGAAGAATGAAACTGGACTACTTTCTTATACATAAGAAGAAATTCAAAATGGATGAAAGACCTAAATATGAGACAGGAAACCACTGAAACCCTAGAGGAGAACACAGATAGCAACCTCTTGGCCTCAGGTATTAGCAACTTCTTACTTGACACATCTCCAGAGACAAGGGAAACAAAAATGAACTATTGGGACTTCATCAAGATAAAAATCTTCTGCACAGCAAAGGAAGCAAAAGTAAAGGCAACCAATGGAATGGGAGAAGATATTCATAAACCATCTACCTGAAAAGGGGCTAGTATCTAAAGTCTATAAAGAATTTATCAAACTCAAAACCCAAAGACCAAATAATCCAAAGAAATGGTCAGAAGACATGAATATCCATTTCTCCAAAGAAGACATACAAATGGCAAAAAGACACATGAAAAAAATTCTCATCATTCATCATCAAGAAAATACAAATTGAAACCACAAGATATCACCTCATACCTATCAGAATGGCTAAAATTAACAAGTCAGGAAATGACAGATGTTGGTGAGAATGTGGAGAAAAGGGAACCCTCTTACACTGTTGATGGGAATGCAAACCGGTGCAGCCACTTTGGAAAACAATATGGAGGTTCCTGAAAAAGTTAAAAATAGAACTACTCTACAACCCAGCAATTGCACCACTAGGTATTTATCTAAAAGGTACAAAAATACTGATTCGAAGGGGCATATTGACCCAATATTTATAGCAGCATTACCAACAATAGCCAAATTATAGGAAGAGGCCATATATTCATCAAGCGATGAACGTATGTATGTATGTATGTGAACAGACAAACATACACACATAATGGAATATTATGCAGCCATCAAAAAGAATGAAATCTTGCCATTTGCAATGACATGGATGGAGTATATTATGGAGTATATTATGCTAAGTGAAATAAGTCAGTCAGAAAAAGATAAATACCATATGATTTCACTCATCTGTGAAATTTAAAAAACAAAACAGATGAACATAGGGGAAGTGAAGGTAAAATAAGGTAAAAAACAGAGATGGAAGCAAATCATAAGAGACTCTTAACTATAAGGAACAAACTAAAGTTTGTTGGAGTGGAAGTGGGTCAGGGGGATGGTATAACTGGGTGATTGAGCATTAAGGAGGGCACTTGTAATGACCACTAGGTGTTACATGCAAGTGATGGAGCACTAAATTCTACTCCTCAAACTAATACTATACTATATGCTAACTAACTTGAATCTAAATAAAATCTTGAAGAAAGAGACTGATTTATTCAGAAGCAAAATATTATATTTCTGGTACACAGAAGTATAAAGATAGAGATATCACCAGGTGGCACTGCAATTCACTCATGATAAAAATAATAAATGTATAATCAATACAGAGCTGAGAGATGGTCACTTTGTCACCTCACTCCCATTTAAATACTGCAAAGATAATGGCACCCACCACATCAGGTACTGGTTATGGACAATTATATCTGATGGATGCAGTGGGCAGATGCATTTTAGTGGATGAATCAGAGACAGGTAAATAACACTTATTCTACAAAAATAAGAAAGGAATACTTATTTTTTTAAATAAAAAATATATAGAGAGATTACTCTTTCCTCAACTCAACTCTAGGTAATGTATCTTTTCTCAATCTTTACAATTTTCAACAGGCTAGAAGAAAAGTGGTTTAAGTTTTAGCAAGTAAATTTGGAAGAAAACTAACACTAATTGTAGGGTTTTAAATAGACCCACATAAGTGTATTTCTCATTTTAAGAAAGGAAGCTGGTCTGAGCTACAGATCACTAGATTTTTGTCCATAATATCAATATTTTTTAAAGTTTATGCTGATTTTTTTTTTACAAATCATTATGAAAGCTTTAGAGATAGTGTTTTTACAAATCTGTATTCATAGCATAGAAGTCATTGGATTGCACAAATCACAGTTTTTGCTTTTGTCGAGAAAAATATGATTTTTCATTCCTAAGATAGCCTCAAGAAAATTACAGATGTATTGTACTTACAGAAGATACAAAATGAGTAGAAAACATCAATTATAACCATCAGTGCAGTAAATTAGTTTATACACTTAGCTAGTTTTAAACAAAGAAGTTTTGCTCTTTGTATTTCTCATAAAAAACGAAGGGTAAAATGTAGTGTGTCCCCTTCTCTGTTACATCATAGGTAAGCAATGTCTTCTAGAAGAGTAGAAAAAAGTTTCTAGTTCAATTGGCATGCATTTATGTTTTAATGTATTGTGATATGTTTAAGATTTCAACAATATAGATATTTTTGTATGGAAGTTTTATTATTCTGATAAAAATTCTTGATATTGTATTTATGAGTTTTTCTGAATTATGTATTTTGGTAGGTGAAAATTGCATTGACAGAGTAACTTTTGTATAATTTCATGTGAAGTAGGGTCAACAGTTTATCTGTGTAACTATTCAGATGATTTCCAGTTACTAATCAACCATGCACATTTCTTCAAAAACCTTGTTTTATAACTAATAGATTTTCTCATAATGCAATGAGCTTGTCAATATTTCAATGCAAATTGGTGTGACACTATTAAGTTCTATACTCACTCACCACTAAATTACTCTTAAATTTTTTTAATTTTTTTTTTTTTTTTATTTTATGATAGTCAGAGAGAGAGAGAGAGAGAGGCAGAGACACAGGCAGAGGGAGAAGCAGGCTCCATGCACCGGGAGCCCGATGTGGGACTCGATCCCGGGTCTCCAGGATCGCGCCCTGGGCCAAAGGCAGGCGCCAAAACGCTGCGCCACCCAAGGATCACTAAATTACTCTTGACTCATAATTAAACACTTGTTCTAAGCATGTAAACTCCTCATTCTCCACAGAACAACCAACTTGCTGCACGTATTTGAATACCAGGAACTGGCTTCATAAGTTGAGTCTCAGGTCAAGATATTCCCCAGGCTTATCAGAGAACCCCTGCACAAAATTCATTGTGATCATTACCCTCTTAAGCCAATGGACCAATATTCTGATTATGAAATGTGTTCCTACTAAGATATCTCAAAAACTTTTAGTTGTCATTATGACTTACTAGGGAAGGTAAATTGCATCATGCATCCAGCGGCCCCAGTGCTGCACATGAGATCCCTTTTGCCTTTTCAAACCAGCCTGGCTAGAAAGCCTCAACATTTGTACTGGCTGCTTTCAAAGAGCGTTGATCTCATCCCCCGCGATGGTCATGTCATCATTGTGCTGATGAAGGCAAGTAGGTGCTGCGAGGCCACGGTGCAGGAGGCAGCTGGAGGCTTGTCATTCGAGGAAGTGAGAACTTCATTCCAGCGTCACGTTAGCTCCTTGGAAGGACTGAGGACCCTAGTGGCGGCTGAGGAAAATTGTTTCTTGAATTATAAGTGCATTAGCCAGCTATGTATAGATGGATCATTTATTGGTGATTATGTTAAGTGGTAAAATACAGTTTTCGTTAATCCAGAGTAAAGGAGAATTGAGGGATGAACTCAATACCCAATCCCATACTGAATCTTGTACTGGCAGAAAAAAAGCGGGGTGGGTGGGTGGGGGGGTGACTAGAGTGGGTTTATTGACAAAATTGCAATTAGGTTAGTAGATTAGATAAAAATATTCCTTTAATAAATTTGCTAAAGTTGGTAGCTCTAATATGGTGAGATAAGAGAATTCCTTACTTGTAGGAAATATGTCCTGAAATATTAAAAGATAAGGTCTGGGATGCATGCCACTCACTTCCAAATGGTTCAGAAAAAAGGTTAAGTAAATAAATGAATCAATGATAAAGACAATGAAGTTAAATGTTAACTGTAGGTCAATTTGTATAAAGCATCATCATTTTTTCTCCTCCTATTCTCATTACTTTTCTGCAATTTTTTAGTTATTCCCAAATAAAATGTTTCCAAAAGAAGAAGATAGTAAAATTTCACCCCCCACCCTTTCTTTTTGAGGAGAAATTACCCTTTTAAATGAGAGGATAACACAAAGCTGTAAAAATAATACAGACTTTCATCACTTCTCTGAATCATTAATTTATACAACTTTAGTGAATTATGAGCATACATGTTTGTTTTGATATTGCCCTTCTTTTTAAGATCTTGGTCTAAGACAGGAATCAACCAACTATAGCACTTTGGGCAAATTGCAGCAGAGCCTGTGAGCTAAGAATGGTATATATATATAATATATATATATAATATATATATATATATTATATATATATCTTTTACATTTTTAAAAGGTTATAAAGGGTGGAGGAGAAAAAGGAGAAAGAGGAGAAGAAATGTGTCAGAATCTTTGTATGGCTTACAAAGCATAAAATATTTACTATCTGACCCTTTATATACAAAGTTTGTAAAAGTTTGTCTATAAATTTCTTAAGGACCGAACTGTATGCTCCACATAGGAGCATGTGCCAGTTACTTATTGAATAAGGAAGAGATCATTCAGATCTAAAAAGTATTGAAGACAATTTCACATAGGATGTAATATTTATACTCAACATTCAGATATATGCATTGGATATATAGGTTAAAAAAAGCAAGATGCTGTGGCATTTCTGGGAAGAAGAATAATGCAAAGTCACTAAGGTATAGAACACATAGCACTTAGAGCATTTAGAAGGAAGTCCCAGTCATATTTCTGAAAGGTTAGAGACCCATTTTGTAATTGGCATTTATTTTTATGAAATATTCATGTGGATTTATTTATTTCTTGTCTTCACAAGTAAGGCTTTCTCCTCAGTTAACCCAAGGCTTCCAATTCCCAATGGTAGAGGGAGGGGCGTGTATTTTACAATTAATCTGGAAAGAATGCAAATACAAACAAATTAAAATTTAGATTCTGAGAGTAAAAATATAAATTTTGCAGAGGGTTAACAGTCTTAAAATGAAACTATTGAGGAAAAAGTATATGTTGAGTTCCTTTATCATTTAAAATGTTATTGCATCGGGCAAGTAAATATAAGTGCTCTTTTCAGACTGAGGGAATTTTTTTTTTTTTTTTTTTTTTTTGTAAATCAGGGAAATGAGGAAGATGGACAGTAGAGGGGAATAAAGGCTTAAAAGTGCATTTCCCTGCCCTTTGGGGTCCATGCAGTAAGAGAGAAGCATATAATAGAATCTAGGTGAGTAAGGTAGAATCCAGCTGTATCTTTTGGGTGGAGACCTTGATGTTGGCAATTGTTATAAGTGGTGCGGTAATGGTGTACAGACAGTCATTATGGCTAAATAGATGTGTCTGTATCAATTTCCTGGATCCCCATGGCCAGGACAATTTCTGGTGTGTGGTGAGAAGCACAGAAGAGCAAGCAAGACCATTGGGTCGTCAAGCACTGCTACTTGGATACCTAGAACATGTCTGGGGCTATGAGCCAAGTGTGACCCCCATTTCATAGGCCAGACATGAGATGGAGTTAGTGACCAAAAGCAAGGATTAGTGAAGATCCTTTGGGCTCTAGTGGATACTTTTTTTTTTTAAGATTGTATTTATTTTTTCAGGAGAGACACAGAGAGAGGCAGAGATGTAGGCAGAGGGAGAAGCAGGCTCCCTGGAGGGAGCCCAATGCGGGACTCAATCCCAGGATCCTAGGATCACGCCCTGAGTCAAGGGCAGACTCTCAACTACTGAGCCACCCAGGATTCCCTAGTGGATACCTTTTCTACTGCATGACCCTTCCCCTGCCATATGAAAAGTAGGGGAAAAATGTTATTTTTTGAACCAATAACAACAATAACAAACAGAGAAATTCAACTTAAAAACTGTATTAATGTCTCAGTCAGCTGCAATAAAAAAATACAAGAGACAGGGTGCTTAAACAGCAGATTTATTTCTCACAGTCTGGAGGCTGAGAACCCCACCATCAAGGGGCTAGCAGACTCAGTTCTTTGTAAGCATCCTCTTGGCTTGCAAACAGCTACCATCTAGCTGTGTGCTCATATGACCTCTTATTTGTGCATAAATAGAAAGAGAGGTTTCTCCCTTCCTTCTTAATTACTCCCCAAAGGTCCCAATTCCAAGTACTGTCACTTTGGGGGATAAAGCTAAAACATATGAACTGGGAGGGGGAGGGAGGGCAGAAGGCGCAAACGGTCAGTCTGTAACAAGGAACAAATGTTTAGATGATGTGATATCAGAAGCTTTAAAATTGAATTGACTAAAATTAGTTCTCTCTCCCCACCTCTATGTCCCAATAAGTGGGAATTTTTAATGAAATATGATTTAGAATTTTTTTAAAGATCTTATTTATTTATTCATGAGAGACACAGAGAGAGGCAGAGACACAGGCAGAGGGAGAAGCAACCTCCCTCTGGGGAGCCCAATGCAAGACTGGACCCCAGAACCCCAGGATCATGCCCTGAGCCACTCAGGCACCCCATGATTTAGAATTTTTAATATGGCTTATGATTTAAAAAAATAGCATAAACTAGTGAAAGAGTATGGCATAACAAAAGAAATGTGGATTTTAGGGTTCATTCGGGTACTTCGTTTCATTGTTGTTGTTACTCTTGGCTCCAGCATCTACTCTGTAACTGGGCAAGATATTGAGTTTCTTTGATTTGGAATTTTCTCTTTCTTTAATTGAAACAATAGCACTTAATTCACAGGCTTTCTTTCTTTCTTTCTTTCTTTCTTTCTTTCTTTCTTTCTTTCTTTCTTCTTTCTTTCTTTCTTTCTTTCTTTCTTTCTTTCTTTCTTTCTTTCTTTCTTTCTTTCTTTCTTTTTTAGAGGATTAACATCTCTGCCCAGAGGTTTCTCAGAACCTAATAGTTTCTCAATATTTGTTATGCTCACACAGCACAACATTGTGGAAAGTGTACAAAAGAACATTTTGGGGAGCCAATTATTAATGCCCAATCATTGAGAGACACATAGCGTCTCTACCATATTTCTCATATCTCCAGTCAGATAACAATTAGAGAAATACCATAAAAATTATTATTATTATTATTATTAGGCCAGAGGGGAAAAAGAATCATTCATAATTCTACAATTCAGAGAAACACCACCACTAATATTAAACATTTTTTATATACTTTCAGTAAGATACATTCTAGCAGCTTTTATTTCTGTATATATGTATTTTAATTTTCTTGAGTAAATACTTAGAAGATTCATATAATGGATGGATATTTACCTTATGAGAAATTGACAGATTAATTTCCAAAAGGTTGTCACATTTTCTTTTTTTTTTTTAATTTTTTTTAAATTTATTTATGATAGTCACACACAGAGAGAGAGAGAGAGGCAGAGACACAGGCAGAGGGAGAAGCAGGCTCCATGCACCAGGAGCCCAATATGGGATTCGATCCCGGGTCTCCAGGATCGCACCCTGGGCCAAAGGCAGGCGCTAAACCACTGCGCCACCCAGGGATCCCAGGTTGTCACATTTTCAATCCTAGAGATACTTGAAAACTTCAGTTGCACTCAAAAATTAACTTAGTCCTCCCCCAAATCCTTTGAGGTCAGTTTTATCATCACAGACATTTATAATGAGCAAGTCAGGCTTTGAACTTATCCAGTTTGATCCTTGCTTGGGTTCTTAACTATTATGTTACACCAGCTCACAGCAAACCCATTTTAATTCTATTCCATCTGATTGAGAAGGTAGAAATTAAATGTGATGGGGAATTTAATCTCTTGGTTTTCAGAAGGAACCTTCCACTTCCTCTGGCAGCATTTGCTCCCGCATATGACCCCCTCCTCTGCTATACGGGCTTCTGCCTCAGTATCTGCTCATTTTTTGGTCTTCATTCCAAAGGCAGACTAATCCAATGTCCTGCTCAAGAGTGGGTCCCTCTGCTGTTCTGCTTTAGGTGCTTTACTGTGAGTCTCCAACAGCCCTTGAGTGATTCACAGTGTCCTCACTTGAATGAGAGAAATCATCTTCCCCTCCTGTAACCCTACGTTTTGGTGATCAGGCCACAAAGCCTGCATGCAGTCTCATGTGCTCAGATTCCTAGATCTTTTAGTAAGACAATTTCTTAAAGTGTTCACTTCTTTGCTCTCCAGTCTTATTGTACATGACCCTAGATACATGGAAGAAGCCAAAGAACAATTCAAGCAGCGCAAACTCTGACCTTGAGCCATCCTAGTACATCGGACTTTTACCATCATTGACTGAGTTAAATAAATCTTAGGAGGCCCTGTCAGTCACTCTCTATTCTGCTATAAACATGCTCAGGAATGATGAAATCATTCTTTTAAGCTAACGTGAAATCCAAAAAACAAATTCAGATTTAAAAAAAAGTCAAGATTGCTCTCTAATATTGTAATATTTCTTGTTTGCTTGAAAATTTCAGTTATACTGACATTAAAGCCATATTGATATGGTGGGGAATATCCAAGGATTAATATTATAGTTCGAATGTTCATTCTAGAAATACAATATTATTACCAAATGGTGGTTCTGACTTCTAAGGCATAGATATCATACTACACATTGGACTGTAAGACAGTACCAAGACTGTCAATAGTAGGTCTTACCCTTTTACTGGCATGTTCCTGAAAAGTAAGCGTAAGCTATATTTTTCAAGGTTCCTGATGTCATTGAAAAATAAGCTTTTGAAGTCATGGAATTGGGGTTATTAATATATAATTAATATAATACATATAATATATATTTTAATATATATTAACACTTAAAATAGTAACTTTTATTCAAAGTCTTAAAAACATAAAAGAAAGAAAGGGAGAGAGAGAAGAAAAAAGAAAAAAACAAAGAGAGAAGTTATATCTAAGTAGCACCTATACTGCACCTATCTCTGTTCTAAGTACATTTATAAAGTCAACTAATTTCAAGAACAACTCTGTGAAATAGCTACCATTTTTATTCCTGCTTTCTAATGAGGAAATGAGGCAAAGATATAAAGTTCCTCATGTAGGATCATATAGCTTTTGGGATTTGAGCACATGCTTTCTGGTCCCAATGTAAAAATGATTAGGCTCTAAATCCATTGACTTCTTTTCATTCTTGGGGGAGGGGAGTACATATTTTCTTGGAGCCAAAAATAGAAAAATCACTAATTTGGAGAATATGGATAATGACATCTTTGGTTCTTATTCTACAGATATGAACTTAGTCATGGACTAACTACTCATTGGCCATCTGACAGGCTTTTATGTTTTTTCACAGAATGAAATGGAAGGACTTTTTTTTTTTAATTGTTGCTGCTACTCTCCCTAACTAATTATGCTTTAACTTCATCCTGAAGGAGAGTTTCCAAAATGGAGAAATTATGAATAATACTTTCATGCATATCCAGTCCTTGTGTGGCAGAAAGCTTAAGTCATTCTTACTCTTTCATTGTGGAAATGAATGCACTAGATACCACTTCACTAGTCAATTGTGATCTTCTCATGGGTGTTTGATGACCTAAAAAAGTTTGTGAACATGGAAAATAGAGGATTTTACCCTATGTTTGCTATGTGTCAGTACTTACATATATGTAGCCTTAACAGTGGCATATTTGATAGAACTGGGCATTGGACAGTATAGTATGTTTGAAAAGGAGGGCAATACATTTGCTGATATGCCAAGTGGACCAATCTGAGGCTGGTTAATAGATGACAAATGGGATGGAGTCTAAGAGTATTTGGTCTCTGTCCTAACTGCCTAGCTTCCAGTTTTGTATCTGATGCTTATTAGCTATGGGACATAGGAAAATTTAAATAATCTTTTGAGGTCTCAGTGTTATTGACAGTGAGGTGGTAATAATAATAATGCCTACCTAGTATGGCTATTGGGAAGATTAAAAAAGATGGTCCGTGTTGAGTTCTGTACTGTGTCTGACTTATGGAAAGTCTTTTTTTTTTGGAAAGTCTTAAGTAAGGGTTAGCTTTCATTTCCTCTTGATAATTAAATGTCTCCTATTGTATCTTCCACACTAGTTATTTGATCTATTTCAGGAACAACAGATTATAAGACAAAAAATATGCAAATCATGGTTTTCCATCTAAAGTCTACTGATAACTGGATTTCTGACCTTTGTCAGGTCACTCCTTTTCTCAGGCTTTCAGTTTAATTATTGGCAAAATGGAGTAAGACTAATTCTAGTCTCCACCAGGACTATAATTTTATGATTTCTTATTGTCTAAATCTTCACATTATAGTCACCAAAATGTTGGACATTATAAGTCTTAAACATGATTCAAATAAATCAGTGATTTGTTTTCATAGAAAAATATTCCTTTTGTTGCTTTGATAGTTCTATGATTTTCAGTTTTATTTTTGCTGAAAATACATACACTTTGTTATTTTCCAAAAGAAAAATATTTTATGGGGTTAAATACATGCGACATTATGGTTTTCAACATAAAGAAGTGGGTAAATCTAGTACATCATATTATTAAAGGACAGATTCTGAGACAAAATTAAAATCAGTGTATTCTTTTTTAAAAGGATTCATTTATTTTAGAGAGTGAGCAGGAGTGTACACATGCAAGTTGGAGGAGGGGCAGAGGGAGAGAATTTGAAGCAGATTCCCTGCTGGGCCTGGAACTCCCATGAAATCATGACCTGACTCAAAATTATGAGTTGGAGGCTTAACTGACTAAGCCACCCAGGTGCCCCTAAAATCAGAGTGTATTCTTATTTCATCCTTATATTATAGACACAAAATGAGTTACAAAATCTGTATCTACTGTTATCACTAATATTCTCAATTCCTCCATTGCTCACAAATGATATAGTAAACTGATAAAAATGTAATCAGTAAATATATAAACTTAAATTCTTTTTTTTGTTGTTTTTAAAGATTTTATTTATTTATTCATGAGAGACACAGAGAGAGAGAGAGGCAGAGACATAGACAGAGGGAGAAGCAGGCTCTTCACAAGGAGTCTAATGCCAGACTTGACCTGAACCAAAGGCGGATGCTCATCCACTGGAGCCACCCAGGTGCCTCAAATTCTTTCCTTTCTGATAAAAATTTTCAGTGAATTTCCAACCCTTAGCGTAGTTGCTTCTCACAAAATAATTCCTTAAAGTTCTACTGAAGTTATCCAATATTCTTTATATACAGAAAGATGAATATGTACATATATTTTTATTTGAAAATATGAGGATTTTATTTGCTTATTTGAAAGAGACTGACAGAGATAGTGACAGAGATGGTGAGAAAGAGCACAAAGAGGGAGAAGAGGGAAAGGCAGGCTCCCTTCTGAGCAAAGAGCCCAACTTGGGGCTCCATCCCAGGATCCTGGGATCATGATCTGAATCAAAGGCCGATGCTTAACTGACTGAGCCACCCAGGTGCTTCTTGAAGTGATTTTCAAGACTTGTTGCTTAGAAATTTCTTTGGTATCAAGAGCTAAAATGAGAAAGATAATTTCTAATATATTTATTATGTCCATTTTCAAAACAGTATGGGACCATATATAATTTTGATTTATTTCTGGTTAGTCCTGTGTTGCAATGAGGGGCAAAAAGTAGGGAAGCTAGTCATCATTGCTCAGTTCTGACCTTTCTGTACCATTTGCTGCAGAAGCTGTGGTTTCGCTTCTCAGGGTTGGTTGTGGTAGAGATTGTGGGTCAGAGTTCTACTATCCTTAGAGCCTGGATATTGTCCTTTTGTATACTTGGTCGTTCAATAAGTTGAAATAAATCACTTTTCTCCAGTGTTTTAATGGAATCTAGCATTTTGGTAGTTGCATGCATTCTTTAAGGTATTCATTATTTGTTCAAGAATGACTGGCTGAACACGCTTAAATCCTCTAAATCATTGCTTGGAAATATGCAGTGCATTTAGAAAATCTGGTTTACTTAGAAATTATATGGATTAAAGAACAGTCTTACCAAAAATATCTACTCTTTTTAAAAATAATGCTCCCTATTATGAAAAGCCATGTGAGAATTTATTCAACATATTCAATGTTGCCTATACTGAAATTTTATGAACAACATTTCATTAAAACTTTATATCTTTATGCGCAGCCCCAGCGGCCCAGCAGTTTAACCCCACCTTCAGCCCAGGGCACGATCCTGGAGACCTGGGATCCAGTCCCGCATCGGGCTCCCTGCAATGGAGTCTGCTTTTCCCTCTCCCTCTGCCTGTGTCTCTTCCTCTCTCTCTCTGTGTTTCTCATGAATAAATAAATAAAATCTTTAAAAAAAGAAAAAGAACTTTATATCTTTGATGTTAAAAAGAAGGAGGTCAATGAGTTGATGAAAAAAATATTTCAAAACCGAAAACTTTCTAAGTTATGTTAACAGAGACATGCTCTAATGCTCTAATCCAGTGAGTTGTCACTGATGTTCTGTGTGCAGGTTTCTTGTTTTATAAATAAAGTGTTATTGTAATACAGCTAACCCATTCCTTTAAGTACTGTGATTGCTTTCTATACAACAGTAAATTGAGCAATTGCAGCAGAGATCATGTGGTCCAGAGCCTAAAATATTTGCTCCTCTATCCTTTACAGAAAAAGTTTGCTATAACTCCAAGAGGATAAATCGAAATATGTGAAAATATAATATATGAGTTCATACCAATGACTTGAGGCTGCGGAATCAACCCTTGAGATAGATACAATTTATTAAGCATTACTGAACAAATTAGGACATTATTAGAAAAGTAAAGTTCTTTATTTTCCCTATTGCAAACACAGAATTCCATTAGCTCTTCAGAGGAAAGACTCCCTTCGAGCTGGTTTTGTCTTCTACTTATAGGTTGCATCTGGATCAATTAAATCTTTGTCATGCATGAATAATTTCAAACCCTTAGGTAATTAGAACATTCATTCTGCCTCACAGTTAACTCTGAGATTAAAAAGGTAACTTTATTTTCTTTAAGCCCACTCATCAAGCTTCAAAGTGCTCACATTTTCATACTAATGAAAAGATGACTGAATAAGAATGAAAATCATTTATTAAATACATCAATTAGCTAATAAAGTAGTTTTCTAAATGTTTGTATGTCTGTATGTATCACAGAACCTGAATTTTTATATTTTAGTTTCTTACACATAAACCATTTTTTAAAAAGATGACTAATTTTTCTTTCAATTTATAAGCATTTACTAATGACTGTTTTTTCTTTATATATTCAGAAAAGACTGCTAGGTGTTATCACACGTGAGCACACACACTCCTACACACCTTTGCATTTGTTGAGCACCACATAAGTAGTTTTACTAGATAACTGAGTCCTTATTTTGTAAGCTACCAAACTACACACTATAAGCAAATAGTAAAATATGAATAGATTTTTAAAATCAATCATATAGATAAAAATCACTCTAGAAAATATTAGAAGAAAATAAAAATAATTTCTTATTTTCAACACATGTATTTTAATAACATTTTAAAGGGCTTTTTTATTGTAGTACATACTTCAGTCTATCAGTCTATTTTATAGACACAAGTATACTTGTCTCTATAAAATAATTTTTTTGAATAGATTTTCAGCCTTCTAATTTTGCTGAGTCATCAAAACCTACCATGATTTATTGTATTGCCTTGTGAATTAGTAATATTTAGGAAGCAAAATATGTATCACTATGTGGCTCTAAAAAAATTCTGTACCTTTGGTTCTTTTTATTTATCAGTATTTCTGTTTTTTTCTTGCTGGAGATTATCCATTTTTATGCCACATATGTTTAATTCTATATTGATTCTGCTTGCTACTTTTGTCTAATTTCACAACATAAAAATATTTTTAAGTACCTATGCACCTAAAAAGTGGAGTAGCTTTTAATGATTTAAAAAAAAAAATCACATTTCATGCTCTGAAAGAATCCAATCTGTTTGAAGTGAACGGTATATATACAAACAATTACATTCCTCTGATAAACGTTACAATACATTAAAAAAAAAACACAGAGGCGAGAGAGAGTAATTTTTTGAAAGCATATTAGAAATGTATCATAAAAGTGGTATGCATAATCATCAAAGTAAAAAATATGTATGTATATAGTAGCTATCGACTTTTTAAAGCCACAATAGATGTTATCTGTACTCATAAAATAAGTAAAATTAATATATCTTAATGTATCTTTTTCATGCTTTATTTTCCCAGATACAAACCTTCATTACATGCCTGAATTAGATATAAACAAAATATTAATACAAATAATGTAAATTATGTGCTTATTTAATATCTATGTTTATCTATCAATCTACCTATGGAGATATACATCATACTTTCATATAAAATTTATAAGAGAAGTAACCTTTTTGTTTTTGTTCATAAATATAAAAAGAAATATCTATATCTACTTTACCTGCATTGATAACTGTCTATCTCTCAGAAATCATTCTTATAACTTTTTATTTTAAATACTGGTTGCTCTACTCATGAATTGTATGAATAGAAATGTGTATTCCACACTGTGATTTATCATAACATTGAGTAATGCCAGCATTGTGTTACTGTTTTATAGAAATACACACAAAAATGTGTGATGTATTTCAATAGTTGAAGAGTACCCCCCCCCAAAAAATTACAATTGAAGATGACACAAAGAAATAGAAAAAACGTTCTATGCTCATGGAATGAAAGAACAGATATTGTTAAAATGTCCATGCTACCTGAAGCAACCTACATATTTACACAATCCTTATCAAAATACCACCAGTGTTTTTCACAGAGCTAGAACAAACAATCCTAAAATTTGTATAGAACCACAAAAATCCCCGGATAGCCAAAGCAATGTTGAAAAAGAAAACCAAAGCTGGAGACATCACAATTCCAGATTTCAAGCCGTATTGCAAAGTTGTAATCATGAAGACAGTATGGTTCCAGTACAAAAACAGGCACAGATCAATGGAACAGAATAGAGAACCCAGAAATAGACCCACAACTCTAATGCTCAACTAATCTTTGACAAAGCAGGAAAAAAATCCAATGGAAAAAAGATAGTCACTACAACAAATGGTGCTGAGAAAACTGGAAAGCCACATGCAAAGGAATGAAACTGGGCCACTTTCTTCAAAAATAAATTCAAAATGGATGAAAGATCTAAATGTGAGAAAGAAAATCATCAAAATCCTAGTAGAGAAGACAGGCAGCAACCTCTCTGAACTTGGCCATAGCAAATTCTTACTAGACCTGTCTCCAGAGGCACGGGAAACAAAAGAAAAATAAACGAACAAAAAACAACCCCAAAAAACCCCACAAACTATTGAAACTTTGTCAAGATAAAAAGTATCTGCACAGTGAAGTAGACATTCAATGAAACTAAAAGGCAACCCACAGAATGGGAAAAGATATTTGCAAATGACATATCTGATAAAGGGTTAGTATCCAAAAATCTATAAAGAATTTATCAAGCTCAACACCCAAAAAAACAAATAATCCAGTTAAGAAATGGGCAGGAGACATGACTAGATGTTTTTCCAAAGGAGAACATCCAATTGGCTAACAGCCACATGAAAAGATGCTCAACATCACTCATCATCAGAGAAATACAAATCAAAACTACAAAGAGGTTATCACATCATACCTCTCAGAATGGCTAAAATTAACAACAGGAACACCCTCTGGAGAGGGTGAAGAGAAAGGGGAACCCTCTTAGACCATTAGTGGGAGTGTAAGCTGGTGCAACCACTCTGGAAAACATTGTGGAGGTTCCTTAAAAATTTAAAAATAGAACTACCCTATGATCCAGCAATTGCCCTACTAGGTATTTACCCAAAGGACACAAAAATATGAACCTGCACTCCAATGTTTATAGCAGCCTTATCAACAGTAATTTCCAAATTATGGAAAGAGCCCAAATGTCCATTTGCTGATGAATGGATAAAGAATATTATATATATATATATATATAAAATACGTATATTTATATATGTATGTATATATGTGTATATATACACACATATAATACATATAAAATACATATATATATATAATGGAATATTATTCAGATAAATAAAAGAATGAAAGATTTGCCATTTGCAATGACATGAATGGAGCTAGAGTATATTATGTTAAGCAGAATAAGTCAGAAAAAGACAAATACCATAATATTTCATTCATATATGGAATTTAAGAAACAAAACAGATGAACATGGTGGGGGGGAGAGAGTGAGGCAAACCAGAAAACAGACTCTTAACTATAGGAAACAAACTGAGGGTTGCTGGGGGAGGTGGGGATGAGTTAAATGGGTGACGGACATTAAAAAGGGCATTTGTTGTGATGAGCCCTGGATGTTATATATAAATGATGAATAACTAAATTCTGCTCCTGAAACTAATATTACACTATAAGTTAACTAACTGGAATTTAAATAAAAACTTGAAACAAACAAACAAAAATACAATCATTTATTTGGAATTCAATTCCGGTGACTGCTCAGAAATTATAAAATGACTAACAATTCAGTTTGCATATTTACTGTAATAACCCCCACTTGCATGGTGTTATGTATAGTTCTTCAAGGAGTTTTTAATTAAATCAGCATCTTTTGTCCTGAAACTACCTTTGAGATTTACCAGACTGGTGATTATTATCATTTTTTTAAAAAGAGGAAGCAAAAAAAAAAAAAAAAAGAGGAAGCAGAAGTTCAGAGAGTTTAAACGACGTTCCCATGGATACAGAGTGCTCTTAAAAAGAAGGGCCACAGTAGATGTATATTTTTTTATAGACAGGATTCAAGGACAGCAATATGTTTATAATTTAATTTGATCTATAAACTGAATGCTAATGTTTTGTTCTATTGTAAAGAAGGGCCACAGTAGATGTATATTTTTTTATAGACAGGATTCAAGGACAGCAATATGTTTATAATTTAATTTGATCTATAAACTGAATGCTAATGTTTTGTTCTATTGTATGTTTATGTGAGCAAACTTGAGAGTAAAATTAAGAAAGTATGTGTATTGTTCTCTTGAAAATGAATATTATCTAAAATAATTAATCAAAACAACAGCACTTTTTTCTTTACTCAATCTTTCTTGTGATTATTTTAAAGGTCTTTCAGTTTACAGTCTATTTGTCAAATTTCTTACTTTGTGTTAGAAATCATATAATCGGGATCCCTGGGTGGCGCAGCGGTTTGGCGCCTGCCTTTGGCCCAGGGCGCGATCCTGGAGATCCGGGATCGAATCCCACATCGGGCTCCCGGTGCATGGAGCCTGCTTCTCCCTCTGCCTGTGTCTCTGCCTCTCTCTCTCTCTCTCTCTCTGTGTGACTATCATAAATAGATAAAAATTAAAAAAAAAAAGAAATCATATAATCGGTATGATATTGGACTTACCACATAGATGAACGTGTACTTATAAATTAGTTTTCTTAAAAAATACATATCTATAAAACCTGTCAGCAATAAATGTGAATTCTGCAGCTAATTCCAAAGATACAAAATTAGAAATAGAAAAAAAAGGAAATACAAGTAAAGTTATATTTAGTATACTCGTACATCTTAAGGTACTTTTAAATATAATGATGTCACATTTAAAGATAAACATTCAATTATTGAATGTGTTAGCTAATCTTTTAGATCCTTTTGATCACCTTATACACGATCATGTAAACACATTTTATAGGGAGCCATTTAAATAGAAATCCCACATTTTAAGAATTTACATTCTAAAATATTCTGACATAACTAGAAGTACTACAGAAATCCTAGTAACTAAATAAATTAGTTAAGAAAGATGATATATTTGCTACAGTTATGGCCAATTTTTTTATTATCTTGGGAGGAGATAGAAAATGAAATCCATAGTTAATCCTCAAATCTGCTTTCTGCAGTTACATTCGATCTGCTGCTGCCTTGCTAAAACTTTCAGCAGAGCTGATCAGACGTCACATCAGCCGAAGAGAATAACCTTGTTTCTCCTTTCTCTTAGACCACTTTAAGGAGGAGGGCAAATGGAGGGAGGCTGACAGCAAAGAAAGGAAGGTCTCTGTCTTCATTATTCACAAGACAATTTAGACCTGCCATTCTGAATGGCTGCCTCTTGCGTTGCTAGGCACATATGGGTAGTTCTAGGCATCAAGTTTACTTTGTGATTGGAAACCTAAAACAGGACTTGGATGGCCCTTGAAGGGCCGCCACAACTGATACTTGACTGTGTTTCATGATTGGAGAAGCAGCTGAACGTGTGGAACAATTCACACAGAATTCTGTTGGCATTCAAGCTTTGCCATTTGTAGCCATCACTTATGGACAAGTACCTTCAATCCTGTCAACCTTGGTTTCCTCAGTACTTTAAAGGAGCTTCTAAAATCTACCTCAGTAAGTTTGTTGTTTGGATTACAGCCTGTGTGCTTTTCCTGACACGGTGGCTTAGACATAGAAGGGGAGGAATGAAAGTGCCCAATACCATAAGAATGATCGAGTTAAGATGAATTTAGTCTGGGGCACCTGGGGAGTGAGCTCCGATTCTTGGTTTCTCCTCAGGTCATGATCTCAGGGTTGAGATCAAGCCCTGCATGAGGCTACGTGCTCTGTGCAGGGTCTGCTTTGGGTTCTCCTTCCCTCCCTTTCCCCCTGTCCCTACCCCCCTCAAATAAATAAATCTTAAAAAAAAAAGGATGAATTTAGTCTTCCTTTAACAATAATGGGCTATTTTCCCAATTATAAAAGAGGGGAGGAAAGTATTTCCCAGTTCTAAAACATGTCCACTAGTGACTTCTTTCCAAAAAAAAAAAAAAAAAAAAAAAAAGGAAGAAAGAAAGAAAGAAAGAGACCCACAACTGTTAAAAATATATTTGTAAGCCTTTTTATTTTTATTTTTATTTTTTTTTAAATCTTTATTTTATTTTTATTTATTTATGATAGTCACAGAGAGAGAGAGGCACAGAGACACAGGCAGAGGGAGAAGCAGGCTCCATGCACCGGGAGCCCAATGTGGGATTCGATCCCGGATCTCCAGGATCGTGCCCTGGGCCAAAGGCAGGCACCAAACCGCTGCGCCACCCAGGGATCCCTGTAAGCCTTTTTAAAAGAGATTTATTTATTTATTTTGGAGAGAGAGAGAGAGAGACCATGCTCACAAGTGGGGGGGAGGGGCAGAGAGAGAATCTCAGGCAGACTGCTGGCTGAATCTGGAGGTCCACGCCTGTGATCTCAAGATCCAAGATCATGACCACAGCTGAAACCAAGAGTTGGACGTTCAACCCACTGAGCCACCCAGGGAACCCTATTTATAAGACTTTTTGTGAACTATGCTTTCTTATTGGAAATAGTTTAACATATCTGTCTGCTTCAATAGATGTAGCAAGCACTACAAAACAAATCTGTTGGACAAAAAGGAACTTGGACTAAGATTATGGTCTAAGTACAAGAATCAAGAACTATTCTATTCAGTTAAATGATGCTTGCAGGACCTAAACCCTGGTCCTATGCAGGATGGGGCAATGTCCAGAGCAGGAATGCCAATGCCCTATCATGAATTATCTGAAGTCCATGGCTTATAACTCACTCCTCTCTTATAGGTAAATATAAGAGTAATAGGATGATCAATGGCTAAGGTCATCTTGTTTTAGAGAAAGCATTTGTGGAAGTGAGAAGGAGGGCATGAGAGGGAAGAGCAAAGGCATGTTAGAGAAGGAGGCAGAAAAAGAGGAAGGAATAAAAGAAGGAAAAGCATTAGCTGAAAGAGCAAGTGAGCATAAAGAGAAATATAATTTGACTAATTCATTTAATATCTTAAGTCTATGCTCTACAAAAGCAATTTGTTGCTTTGATTTTTCTAGGATTTAGACTTTATGGTCCCTTCCAGCAAAAGTAACTCCAAGGGAGTGGATTATAGTACTGATTTTAATAGACTACCGAAAGGAAACAAAAACAAAAACAAAACCTATCTTCCTTTTGCCCTACCAAAATTTTACTTAAAATAAGCTTCAGTGCCAATTCAAAATAGAGAAGAGGGAGAAGGTACAGTGCATGCAGGGGGTAAATTTCTATTTGCCAGTGATGTCCTGTTTTCTAAGCACTTCCAATACATAGATGGGGCGAGGAGGCTGATTTCCCCCAGAAGCATTCCAGTTACCTGGTATGTGACAGTGGCAAGCATTCTTCCATCAGACCCAGAGCACCACATACGAGTTGTAAGTCAGGAGACACTGTACCCTTTAAGCACAAAATCAATCTCTCGAATAACCCACCATCCCTATGGGCCCAGGACCAGGCCTAACAACCCCATTTCAGAAACTCCTTTGAGTTATGATGTGACCTTCAGAAAAATCTTTTTTAAATCAAAGTATATGACTTGGGAGGTTTAACAACCCGGTGTCTTATCAGTTTGAATTAGATAATTAGCTGTCATAAGAGCCCCTTGAGAGAGAAACAGGTTAAGTACATTTAATTGAGCAGAAGAATGAATAGACATGGAAGGATTTTCACATATCACAGCCATGCTGCCATCTGTACTAGTAGCACACAGAAAGCAGGAACCTCAGAAGGATTTAGAGTATCTACTAAGGAGAAACCTACAGAAAGAAAAGATAACAGCAAAGGCCAAAGTCGCCACAGAGGAAAAACAAAAGCACAATTGCCAATCCTCTGATTTTGCCTAGACTGCCCCTGGCCTGGACGTGACCTGTTCATTTTTACCCTTGTTCTAATGGCAGACTATGAACAGCGGCATGCTGGAGACAGCAATGAGTAGTCACATAACACAGCAGTGATGCAACTTCTAGAAAAACCTCCTGTGTAATTCTAAAGATAATTAGGTTGCAGATTCTCTACAGGCAGAAAAACAAGCAAAAGTGGTACAGTGGAGTTCTCAGTTTTCTTGATATGTTTTTTTCTCATTTGTCCTTGCCATCTTAAAGAGAAAAGAAAGGCTATATTTCTTTCAAAACAGTAGAGTTCCAATTTCTAGATTTTTTTCCCATCCCTCCAGCTAGTTACAACTAAACCTTATAGACATTTTACAAAACACAAAGATGAAAGGTCTGTGAGGTGGACAGAGGGTGATGCAATGGAAAGGAACCTCAATACCTCGGGACTGATATGGTGTTAAGTTCCTTAGGTTTTCCTTTCTCCTCATACATCCAGACCAATAACTAGAGAGGCTAGACACCCAGAAATGCTAACAGGTGTAGATGAGAAAAAAGACTCACAAAAGACTCACCTCTCTGGCCAAAAACCCAGGAAAGAAAGAGCCTAGCAAAGCAGAAAACCTTGAACAATAACCACTCTACTCCAAACAAATACACAAAACAAACACAAAGAAACAAAATCTGTAACCTTCTCTCAGCCCTGACAGCAAAGGCTGGGTGGCAAGTTTAGATGTCCACCTTTGCTAGATAGTTGAAGTGCCCCAACACTCCTGCCAGGGTGTTGCTAGAGAAGATAGAGTAGCAGCTATCACCTCTAGGAGTTGAGTGAGCTAGAGCTCACGACAGTGGAACCTAGGCAGTCATCATCTCCAGGTAGGAACAAGTGATGTCCTACCTCTTGCTCCACCAATGTCACTGGAGACCACATGGAAGCCTACATCCATGACCATGTGGCAGTAATCAGCTGGCATCCATCTTCATCCATAAGAGTAATAAGATGTAGTAAAAGTAGTAGAAGTAATAAGTGATAGAAGAGGAGGCCTACTGAATCATGAGATTCAACAGGATCCTGAGTCTTTTAAAACAATACTCAACACATTCAGGTTTCAATGGAAAATCACTTGCTATATCAAGAAACTGATCTCAGAGATTTTCCCCCACAAAATTTTGGCATTTATTCATCCATTTATCATTATTCTTATTTTAAATATTTATTCTTTAATGTGAAACCTAAGTCATTTCACACAAATACAGAAATATGTATGTTATATATATAAAATATTCAAATTATATCCAGAAGTTTTATATATATATTTATATATTTATTTATATATTTTATATTTATTATTTAAATTTTATTTTATAAGCCAAATTATATCCAGTTTTATATATATAAATATATATTTATATATTTATTTTTATATTTTATATTTATTATTTATTTATATATTTATTGTTTATTTAATATTATATATATATATATATATATATATATACCCCTTATGGACTTGAGCTTCTAGCCATGATATAGTATATGGATCAGATTTCTCTTCCTGTCATAAACAACTAGAAAACTAGACAAAATATATAAAATGCTCATTATTAAACATTAATAAGCCAAAAGAAATCCTAAAAATCTTCAACTAATCCAAAAGAAGGCATAAAATGAGGAAGACATGAAACAGCAACAAAAAACACATGTAGAAAAGAGAAAATGAAGGCAAGATGATAGACTTGAATCCAATCATATTAATACATTACACTAAAAATAAACGGTCAAATACTTCATGTAAAATACAGACGGTTAGATTGCATTTAAAAAAGAATGAATGAATAACATACTATATGCTGTCTATGAGAAATTCACTTTAAATAAATGGAACATATAGATTAAAACTGGAAGAAGGAAAAAAATGATGCTCATTATGTATCAATAAGGGCCCAGTGAAGAAACAGACACCGCAGAGTAATTTGAACAGAAAATTTTTAGTATAAGGAATGATGATAAAAGGGAATTAGAGTAAGGAGGAATTGGCTAGTAAATACAGGGAACTCTAGAGAATGCAGGAATCACAGAGGTTAGATCCAGACCTTGAGGAAAGAGCACAGCCAGCAGAATTTGTTAGAAATCTGACTGCTAAATTTTGCTAGAAATTCATCTTCTAAGGCAAGAGTTGGCAATCTTTTCTATACAGGCCATAAAGTAAATATTTTAGGCTTTGTGGGCCTCACAGACTGTGACAACAGTCAGCTCTGCAGTTGTAGTACGTAATTTAAAGGAATAGGCATGGCTAGGTTCCAATGAAACTTTATTAACAGAAACACCTGGTGGGCTCGATTTGGCATGTGAGCCATAGTCTTCCAACCCCTACACTATGATATCAGGGATTTGGGTTCAAAAGTTGATGTCTCACTGGAGGTGCTCAGCCACAGAACAACTTATGGGGGAGAGTGGATGCTGGAGGAGCTTTCAGCTGTTGAATGCTACCCAGAGCCTGGTGCCAGGGAAGCCCATCTTGCTATAGGAGCTGGGTACTGGGGAAGCTGTGCGTGCTGCAGGAATCACTTATTTTTCCAGTGTTTTTTGCCAAATAATTTTTTAAATCCCATTCAGATTCTTTTTTTTTTTTTAAGATTTTATTTATTTATTCATGAGAGACACACTGGAGAGAGGCAGAGACATAAGCAGAGGGAGAAGCAGGCTCCCTGTGGAGAGCCTGATATGGGATTCAAATGCAGAACCCCAGGATCATGCCCTGAGTCAAAGGCAGACACTCAACCACTGAACCACCCAGGCATCCCAAAATCCCATTCAGGTCCTAATATAATTTAAGAATTTACAGTCCTTTTATTCCTCTATTTTCTTTGTCTTTTATAGCTTTTGTTTCAATAAATTATTATATATTTCTTCATATTGATGTGGCTTATTTCCTGACAACTTTCCTTTTAAATATATATTTTTTCTTCTTGCAATTCTTAATATGATCCCTTTTAAAATACAGTTTTAACTGCTTATTGCCAAAAGATGCACAATAGGGACTAGATGCAAATGATTGCTTTGCCTTATCCATTCATTTTTACTTCATAATTTTATCTTATTTTTTGAAATCGCTACAGCTTCAAATTGTAGGGTTGTCATCCCTCTCATAGTGATTAAGATATAGAATGTAATTTGAAAATATATATCTTAGGTACAGAAAATATTCTTTTTTTTTTACAGAAAATATTCTAATCTGGATTTACAAAGGTTAAAAAATCAATCGTGAATCCTGACTTTTAGTAAATGTCCTTTTGCATCAATTAAGATATTCCCATTTTTTTTTCTCCCTCAAACTGTATATCTAACTTTAAGGAAAAGAAATTACCATTAAGTGGGTTGTTTAAATTGTACATTTGGTTTTTATTTTTTAATATAGTTTTAGAAGCAACACTTATTGTCTGACATATAGACAATATGGATATATATTAACGTAGTTTATTATCTAAAAGTTAATTTGGGGATTATCCTGAAAATTATTTTTTGAATAAATTCATATTATAAGTAAATATATAATTTGGATATTTAAAATCCAGCTGCATTTCTTTCAATCTTATTTTTAGTATTTTTCTAGTTCACAAGGTGTACTTTAGATATCAATGCAGAGAAAATTAAAATGATTAATTGCTCTATCAGAGAAAAACAAAAGTCACAATGTCTACATTCAGCATCTATCATGTTTTCTATTAGTCTTTCAGAGCTAGTTTCTTTAAGATTTATATTCTACTTCTATGCAATCATAATCATCAAAGAGAGTGTAATGAGACATCGTCAATTTAATTTAAATTTTCAAAAGTGCCAAGTTGATTGATTTTTTAAAGTGCCACAGGGATCTTGAAAGTAAACATCCTTTTCAGTATTATTAGTTCAAATTCGGTGGTACAGTGGATCCTATGAGAATATTATGAACACTGAATCCTACACAAGGTTTTATATGCTACTGAACTAAATTATAACATATGCTTGAAAGACTAACAGTTAATTAACACAATCCATGCAGGAAAATCAAGAAGTCAATATGATAATCTCACAAGAGGTCTTCAAGCTGTTTTGTTTTTTTTTTAAGATTTATTTATTTGAGAGAGAGACAGAATGTGTGCACAAGGGGGGGAGGGGCAGAAGGAGAGGGAGAAGCAAACTCCCCACTAAGCAGGAGGTCTGATGAGGAGCTATATCCCAGGACCCCGAGATCATGATCTAAGCAGAAGGCAGATGCTTAACTGACGGAGCCACCCAGGCACCCCTAAACTATTTTAAATATGCAATTTAAAATATCATATCTGCTCACAAAGCATGAAAAAAAATCCATGTTGCAAAGGTCCTAAATAAATAAATGTAATTTAAAAGTATAGGCTAGGAAACTGGCGGTATGTTGTATGTATTCAATTATGTGATAAGTAATTAGTCAAGCTTCTTTCTGATAATCAAGACATTGATGAATCATACTCGCACTGAACTTGAACTTGTTCCTCTCACTGTTTCTGGGTCTAAACTTTCCTTCTTGACAAAAAGCTTCATATGGCAACAGTTTAGCTTGCTGGCAAGTAGGTTCCTAGAATAAATAGATGTTTTTGTTGTTGTTGTTCAATACTAAAAGTCTCCCATGTCTTTGAATTATTTTTTAGGTTTAAGGTAAAAATAGCAACAAGTATCCTATGTGACTTTAAGGTTCTAGGAATAGATACAGAAAAAAAAAAAAAAGATTAACGCAGGAAAAAATATTCTTAAAACTAAACCAAACTTTGTTTCTTTTTTGTTTTTTAAAGCTTTTATTTATTTATTCATGAGAGACACAGAGAGAGAGAGGCAGAGACACAGGCAGAGGGAGAAGCAGGCTCCATGCAGGGAGCCCGACATGGGACTCAATCCCTGGACTCCAGGATCACACCCTGGGCCAAAGGCAGGCGCTAAACCTCTGAGCCACCCAGGGATCCCCAAACCAAACTTTGAAAGTTAATTCTCTTTGATCAGTTCACAGTATGGAGAGGGAAAACTACCCCCATGATTTTAACTGGCATGCTCCAGCTTAAAGAATCATTTGCCAGCTGTAGAATAATTAAAAAGGGGAAAATGGGAAACAGAAATACTAACATGTAGAAACAATGGGAAACAGCTGCCACAAAGAAGTGTTAGAATTACTGATGTTTACAGGTTGAGAGAGGGGCCCCTGGGAGTTGGGACCCAGACCTCACACAGCCTCCTGGTGCTATCCCGAGAGCTCACCCAAAGCTCGTTCAGCAATTGTTAGCAAAATGAAAATGGGAATAAACTACTGATGTAAGAGTGGGGAAGGAAAACATAAAAAACATGCTTCAGAGAAGGATGCTGACAAGAACAGGAAGATGCTGTGTGTTCCTTTTTCCTTCGGAAGTCAATCTCCAGTGTGCACCATTGTCCGCAGAGACCCAGCCCCTGATCACAAACCCAGTAATATAGAAAGTGGGTTTGAAACCTGGATAATATTTAACAACTGGCCTAACAGTGCAAGAAAATCCAATATCCTTGAAGTCAATCCAAAATTTGAAAACATCACTCTATCTGAGCATTTTTGTGAAAGAGTGCTACATTTCTAACTCATTGTGGGACTGTGTCTCAGAAATTCCAGTCGAGTGGACTCTTTTAGTTTCCCTTGCAATGTTTCCATTCACCTACAGGTGAAAAGGTTTTCTCACTTCGTGTGTTGGTAATTATCCAATATGATTGAAGCAATTCTTATTTTCTTTTCAATTATTTTACAGTTTTGATATCCACATTTCTACTTGTTTGATTTACCTGGAACTTATTTCCAGTTTGATGTGAGGCATAGTTTTATGTATCACTGCTCCCTCCCCATGTGGGTAGGCAATTACCTCAGACAATATAGTGAATAACCAAGATAGATATCCCTGCTCCTAAATGCCACTTCTGACATACATCGAGAACCCAAACAGCTGTAGGTATGTTAGAACCAATTTGTTCTGTTTGCTTGCTCAGCCTCTATTCTTAGTTTTTATTTTTCCATATGAATTATAGTATAAATTCTATCCATTTTTTGAAGAAAATGCAATTGCAACTTTGTATGTAGATCAAAGTAATTTGAGAAATATCTATTTTTACAATATTTAGTTTTCATTTGCATATCCTTTTAAGTTCTTACTTTATTTCTTTCCTTTTCTTCAATAGTCTTAGTAAAACACCAACACATTTTCATTAGCTTTGCTTTTTGGTGAATTATATCTTTTGATATTATTATACATGGCATTTTAAAATATAATAGTTGTAACTGAGTTCTCTTACACCCTGAATCCAGGTAATATTTATTATGGTACAATTGTCACAATTAATGAATGAATATTTAATGAATCAATATTTAACATGTTGTCATTAACTAAGTGCCTATACATTATTTGGATTTCATTAGTTTCCCCTAAAGTAATTTTTTCTGTTCTGGTATCATATCAGGGACACCATATTGCATTTAATCCTAATAACTCCTTAGCCATCTCTGGTTGGTTTCTCAGACTTCCTTGTTTTTGATCATCTTAAATGTTTTGAGCAGTACTAGTCAGGTATTTTTAGAATATCTTTCAAGTGAAATCTGTTTGATGTTTTTCTAATGACTACACAGTTATGGGTTTGGAGGAGGAAGATCAGAGAGACACAGTGCCATTTCATCAGATCCTATCCAGGGCACCTACTATCAATATGACAATCATTACTGATCGACATTAACCACGGCTTGAGGTAGTGTTTGTCATGCTTCTCCATTGCAAAGTTCTTTTTTTCCTCTTTTTTTTTTTTCTCTCTTTTTTAACCTTTTCATAAAGTAGACTTTGGAAGGAAATCACTTTGGTCAGCACACACTGCAGGGCAAATGAGTCATACATGAATGGTGTACATAAAATTGCATTTTATATTTCTTTGTGGTAGATAAAAATACTTTCAATTTCTATATATTAATGTTCGCATTCAGTAACTGTTTTAATTTTTCTCTAATTCCATCAATTTGTAGATTTTCTTTCATTTTCTACATAGACTATTATGTCCTCTAAAATTTATCCAGATCCATTTCTTCCTGTTTCCGATCTTTGTACTTTTATTTTTCTCTCATATCCTCATTTGCTGGCTCTGCCTGTTAGTAAAGTGGAAATTTTAAATTTTCTTTGCTTTAAATAGAATAAAATTCTACAGTTTCACAATGAAGCATAATGTTTTCTGTATATTTTAATATCTTTAGCAGCATATGGAAGAGGTCATTTTCTTCTAATTTTCTGAAAGGAATTTTTATCTCCTTTTAAAGAATTAAAGATACATTTTTTGGAGGTTATGCAAATCTTTATAATATTTGGTAAATTTACTTTTTTATATTTTTTTATTTTTTAAGATTTTATTTATTTATCCATGAGAGACACAGAGAAAGAGGCAGAGACATAGGTAGAAGGAGAAGCAGGCTCCATGCAGGAAGCCGGACATGGGACTTGATCTGGGACTCCAGGATTATGCCCTGAGCCAAAGGCAGGCACCAAACTGCTGAGTCACCCAGGCATCCCTATTTCGGTAAATTTAAATTAAAAATATAACTTGGACACCCATAAAAATGAATTATTCTGTTAAATTTTAATAAATGGTTTTCTGTTGTTATTGAAATAAAATGTTTTCTCTTTTAATTTGTTAATATCATGATATAAGGTAAAAGTTTCCTCAATATTTAGCCATAATATGTTCTCCAGATACACACACACACACACACACACACACTCAGTTTTATTAGTTATTATAAGTAATATTTTAAAAAGCTTTCATTATTTTACTATTTATAATGCTATCTGAAGAGCTTTAAAATATGATTTTGGCTTTATGGTGTTCTATTCAACGTAAGACAGAGTGTATTTCTCTGGATATTTACAGGTATGGCCAATCTTATGACCAATCTATGCTTTCAGAATAAGTGATTTCAAAGTAAGTGAATGACAACTATTTTCTCAAAAAAAAAAAAAGTATGTAAAATACTACCAGATATAAAAATTTTTATAAAGAATCAATGTAGGGCAACCTGGGTGGCTCAGTGATTGAACATCTGCCTTCAGCTCGGGTAGTGATTTTGGGGTCTTGGGACCAAGTTCCCCACTGGGCTCTTCCTGTAGGGAGCCTGCTTCTCCCTCTGCCTATGTCTCTGCCTCTCCCTCTCTCTCTCTCTGTGTCTCTCATGAATAAATACATAAAATCTTAAAAAGAAAAAGAATCAATGTACTATGAGATTTTAATTTTATTTTGGATTCCCTATTCTCTAAACTTCAATTTGACTCTTCAAACTTGGTATATAAGCAAACAGGTTTGGAAATGTTGAAGGTCAGATAAAGTTCAAGAAAAAATTTCAATACAATGTTAGATTTGAGAAAATTATGTGGATTTTGATCAGAAGAGATATGTTTTTGCTATATAGACCAGAGCAGAGACAAGCGCAATTCAAACTTTGGCTCTTCAAAGAAAAACATTGTAAACTGACTGCATGGAAAAAAAGAAAGCAATTGAAATCTTGAACATTGAGAAATTCATTTTCAATAAGAACTCTTCTTAAATCAATATAAGAAAATTAAAAAGTATAAATTTATATTCATGCTCACCATATTCTTAATAGCTTATTTGTAACCCCCAAAATACAGATAAGACTTTTTTTTAATAGAAAAGAACAATTTGCAATTTGGTTCTAAGGATCTCTTGGTCATAGTGATTATTTTATAATGTATTTTATTAAAGAACTTAGGGGATTTCTTTTCTTTTCACTTTTTAAAAAATAAATTTATTTTTTATTGGTGTTCAATTTACCAACATACAGAATAACACCCAGTGCTCATCCCGTCAAGTGACACCCCCAGTGCCCATCACCCATTCACCCCCACCCTCCGCTCTCCTCCCCTTCCACCACCCCTAGTTCATTTCCCAGAGTTAGGAGTCTTTATGTTCTGTCTCCCTTTCTGATATTTCCCACACATTTCTTCTCCCTTCCCTTCTATTCCCTTTCACTATTATTTATATTCCCCAAATGAATGAGAACATATAATGTTTGTCCTTCTCCGATTGACTTACTTCACTCAGCATAATACCCTCCAGTTCCATCCACGTTGAAGCAAATGGTGGGTATTTGTCATTTCTAATGGCTGAGTAATATTCCATTGTATACACAGACCACATCTTCTTTATCCATTCATCTTTCGATGGACACCGAGGCTCCTTCCACAGTTTGGCTATTGTGGCCATTGCTGCTAGAAATATCGGGGTGCAGTTGTCCCGGTGTTTCATTGCATCTGTATCTTTGGGGTAAATCCCCAACAGTGCAATTGCTGGGTCGTAGGGCAGGTCTATTTTTAACTATTTGAGGAACCTCCACACAGTTTTCCAGAGTGGCTGCACCAGGTCACATTCCCACCAACAGTGTAAGAGGGTTCCCTTTTCTCTGCATCCTCTCCAACATTTGTGGTTTCCTGCCTTGTTAATTTTCCCCATTCTCACTGGTGTGAGGTGGTATCTCATTGTGGTTTTGATTTGTATTTCCCTGATGGCAAGTGATGCAGAGCATTTTCTCATGTGCATGTTGGCCATGTCTATGTCTTCCTCTGTGAGATTTCTCTTCATGTCTTTTGCCCATTTCATGATTGGATTGTTTGTTTCTTTGCTGTTGAGTTTAAGAAGTTCTTTATAGATCTTGGAAACTAGCCCTTTATCTGATACATCATTTGCAAATATCTTCTCCCATTCTGTAGGTTGTCTTTTAGTTTTGTTGACTATATCCTTTGCTGTGCAAAAGCTTCTTATCTTGATGAAGTCCCAATAGCTCATTTTTGCTTTTGTTTCATTTACTTTTGTGGATGTATCTTGCAAGAAATTACTGTGGCTGAGTTCAAAAAGGGTGTTGCCTGTGTTCTCCTCTAGGATTTTGATGGAATCTTGTCTCACATTTAGATCTTTCATCCATTTTGAGTTTATCTTTGTGTATAGTGAAAGAGAGTGGTCTAGCTGTTTGGAAAGATAGAAAGAGATGGAGTACTTCCAAATTCATTCTATGAGGCCAGCATCACCTTAATTCCAAAACCAGACAAAGACCCCACCAAAAAGGAGAATTACAGACCAATATCCCTGATGAACATGGATGCAAAAATTCTCAACAAGATACTAGCCAATAGGATCCAACAGTACATTAAGAAAATTACTCACCATGACCAAATAGGATTTATCCCCGGGACACCAGGCTGGTTCAACACTCGTAAAACAATCAATGGGATTCATCATATCAGCAAGAGAAAAAACAAGAACCATATGATCCTCTCATTAGATGCAGAGAAAGCATTTGACAAAATACAGCATCCATTCCTGATCAAAACTCTTCAGAGTGTAGGGATAGAGGGAACATTCCTCGACATCTTAAAAGCCATCTACGAAAAGCCCACAGCAAATATCATTCTCAATGGGGAAGCACTGGGAGCCTTTCCCCTAAGATCAGGAACAAGACAGGGATGTCCACTCTCACCACTGCTATTCAACATAGTACTGGAAGTCCTAGCCTCAGCAATCAGACAACAAAAAGACATTAAAGGCATTCAAATTGGCAAAGAAGAAGTCAAACTCTCCCTCTTTGCCGATGACATGATACTCTACATAGAAAACCCAAAAGTCTCCACCCCAAGATTGCTAGAACTCATACAGCAATTCGGTAGCGTGGCAGGATACAAAATCAATGCCCAGAAGTCAGTGGCATTTCTATACACTAACAATGAGACTGAAGAAAGAGAAATTAAGGAGTCAATCCCATTTACAATTGCACCCAAAAGCATAAGATACCTAGGAATAAACCTCACCAAAGAGGTAAAGGATCTATACCCTAAAAACTGCAGAACACTTCTGAAAGAAATTGAGGAAGACACAAAGAGATGGAAAAATATTCCATGCTCATGGATTGGCAGAATTAATATTGTGAAAATGTCAATGTTACCCAGGGCAATGTACACATTTAATGCAATCCCTATCAAAATACCATGGACTTTCTTCAGAGAGTTAGAACAAATTATTTTAAGATTTGTGTGGAATCAGCAAAGACCCCGAATAGCCAGGGGAATTTTAAAAAAAGAAAACCATATCTGGGGGCATCACAATGCCAGATTTCAGGTTGTACTACAAAGCTGTGGTCATCAAGACAGTGTGGTACTGGCACAAAAACAGACACACAGATCAATGGAACAGAATAGAGAACCCAGAAGTGGACCCTGAACTTTATGGTCAACTAATACTCAATAAAGGAGGAAAGACTATCCATTGGAAGAAAGTCTCTTCAATAAATGGTGCTGGGAAAATTGGACATCCACATGCAGAAGAATGAAACTTAGGGGATTTCTGAACCCTTTCATCTCAAATTTTTGACTCAAAAGATACAGCTAGACTTTCATAATTTGCACTTAGAAATAAGTTTACAAATGTTTGATAAGTACTACATGGTTTTGTCAGAGCTCATATTGTGGTTTTTTTTTTTACATTCATCAATTCAAGATTAGTTTTGAAAGTGAATAGGAAATTCCCAAACTGGGAAGATGGGAAGAGCATCTGAGGCAGAGGGAAGAGTGTATGTGTATTCTCTGAGATAGAATGCAGTTTTGGGGCACCTGGGTGGTGCAGTCAGTTAATGTGTCAGACTCCTGGTTTCTGCTCAGGTCTTGATATCAGGGTTAAGATCAAGCCCCCGTTGGGTTCTGCACTCCCTGTGGAGTCCGCTTGAGTTTCTCTCTCCCTCTCTCACTGCTTCCCCCTCACACCTGCCCCACATTTGTGTTCTTGTGTGTGCTCTCTTTCTCTCTGGAATAAATAAATAAAACTTTTTTTTAAAAAAAACATTTTATTTATTTGAGATAGAGCACAAGCAGACAGAAGGGCAGAGGGAGAGAAACAAATACACTGCTGAGCAGGGAGCCCGATGTGAAGCTCAATCCCTGGACCCTGAGATCATGATCTGATCTGACCAACTGAGCCACCCAGGTGCCCATAAATCTTAGAAAAAAAAAAGAATTCAGTTTTAAGGAAAGGGCAGTTACATATATCTGGAAAATCGGGTTTATTGGAGCAACTGCAGATGAAGCTAAAAAGGCAATCATAGCCAAATTATAAAAAGACATTTTGCCAAAACAAACTATCTTATATACATCAATGTCACTCTCAGTAATTTTGTAATTGTGCATAACAACTAAGATTTGCAGTATGCTTCACCCACAGACAATAAAAACACTCATAGATTCAAGTCACAATTATACTTCTATTGCCAAAAATTATTAGTAGTTTGAAGCTCTGTAATATGTCTCACTATAGCAATTTAATACATATTGGTGAATGATAACAAGTCTTTGATTTCCATGAGTATATTTGGATATAGGGCATTGTGTTTATTCATTTATTTACATATATGTGCAGGCATTCAACAAATGTGTTAGTTCTCTTGTATGCTAAGCACTGTGCTAAAGCCTGTGGTGTAAAGATGAATCAATTCAATTGACTCCCTAAAGTGGTCAAATCGATAGGGGGAGATAAAGGTAAATGTATGTCATTAGTCAGGTTATACATTTTTTTAGCAGGAGTATATGCAAAAAATTGTGGAAGTAACAGAAAAAACATTAAAGAGAAGAACCTAGAGAGGAGGATACTTAAGCCAGGACCCTGGTTGGATCAATACTTAAAAATGTTTTTACAAAAAAGAGCAGAGCTGCATTTCACTTAACCTAAACTACTTATTGTTCGCAGAAGATACGAGCCATAAGCTCTTTTAAAAATATATTTTTTACTTCAATATAATTTAAATTTACAGAAATATTACAGGGGTTCTACAAAGAGTTCTGGTATTTCCACACATCCGATTTCTGTTATTAACATCTTATATTAGGATGTTACCTTTACTATAATTAATGAACCAGTATTAATATATTTTAACTAAAGTCCATACTTAATTCAGGTTTTCTTAATTTTACCTAATATTCTTTTCCTGTTCCCATTTATGATGCTACACTACATTTCAATGACTTCATTTCCTTGGCTTCTTTTGGCTGTGACAGTTTATCAGAATTCTTATTATTTGACACCTGTGAAATGTTTTAGGCATTCTTGTCAGGTGTTCCTAAAAATATCTCTCAATGAAAATTTGTGCGATGTTTTTCTCAGGATCAGACTGGGATTATGAGTTTTGAGGAAGAAAACCACAAAGGGAAAGGGTCGTTCTCATTACATCATACCAAGGGTACATATTATCCGTATGACTTATCACTGTTGCTATTGATCCCCTGGCTGAGGTAACATTTGTCAGGTTTCACCACTGTAAAGCTGCCTTTCCTCTCTCAATTTTACACTGTATTCTTTGGAATGAAGGCCCTATGTACACTCCTCAGGTAAAGAGTAGGGAGTGTACATAGCTACATAACTTATTTATGTAAAATGTAATATATATATGTAATATATATATATACTATATATAATATATATTATTTTAAATTTTTCTTCATGAGAGATTTGTCACTTCATATTTATTTATTTATTTACTTACTTACCTATTTATTCAATCATTTGTTTATATTATGGATTCATGGATGTTTATTTTTCTTTGGATTATAACCCAGTAACTTAATTTAGTTTATTGCTCAAATTTCTTCAGCTTTGGACATTGGGAGCTTATAGTTGTCCCATTGAATATCTTTAAAATTTTTATTTACTTATTTTTAAATCCTTGTTTACTTTCTGGCACTGCCTCTGAGATGCTTCAGATTCATTTTGGACATTTCTCTGTGCCCTGAATCAACCATTTTTCTGAGAAGCCCAAGCTCTTTTTTAATGGAGAATGGTATTATAATCCAAGATCTGGGTACTAAATGTGTTCACTGTTACTGGGGTGTCATTGCTTCTGGACCCTCTCAGCTGACAAAGTAAGGAAATACATACATATTTATGCACTATATTTTTATATGCATATTTCGATTGCTCCCTATTATACTAAATTTTCAGTTGTATCTCTACTGTAGCTGAAGCGAACATTAATTATTTCAAGTAAAGCCTTAGGAACATCTATCTGTTCAGTGAACATTTTAATAATATCTTTAACCTTTCTCCATTCCTTGAAATAAAATTTATCAGAAGGTATGAGAAATTAGAAAATAAAAGAATGTAAATATGCCTAAAAGGATAGTCTTGCTGCCACTGAAAAGAATTGAGCCAAGATTGTATTTCCTCTAAAATATAGTTTTACAATTACTGAACATATATGATTAAAATATATTAAATTATAGCTATAAAAGGCATTCATTTTGTTAGAGCTGTATATGACCACATGCTCACCTACGTTTCTCTCCATGGACAATGACACAATTATCTGTACTCAGAAAAACATACACAGTACTTAGAATTTTCTTAGTCTGTGAAAGCTGCTTATATTTGAAATTAATGTCATCAATGTCAGTTAAATTAAGTGTCTCAATAAGATGATCTTCCAAGATAACATGTATATAAGCTCCAGCACGTGGAGAGCTCACAAGGGAACCCTAGAGTCTTTAACTGAAGATAACTGATTTATGTAAAATGTAAACGGATTAGACAATTAGTAGATGATCACACTGCTTCTCATGGAGTGAGGAGCTACCATCATGCTGGCCTGCCTTGTTTATCATGCCAAACCGATTGTGTTTTGTGTTTAAAGATAATGGCTAAAGATTGTAATTTCCCTTTAAGAAAGAGAACTGGGCTGAAGGTTGCATTTTTGTACCATTTCCTAAGAAAATCATCAAACTTAAAATAGTATTGCTTGGATTTGAGGATGTATGTAGTAAAGAAATAAAAAAAAAACAAAAAAAATAAGGCTGTTCTTTCATTGTAGGGACATTTGGAGCTTTTCCTACTAATGTGCTATGTAAGAGAATGTTTATATCCATTCTTTAAAAAAAAAATTAAAAAGCTACAAGCTGTATTGAATCATCCCTCTTTCCAAAATTCTTATTTAAATTCATTTAATATTTATGTTCTGGTAATTGATCACATGTCAAATTTATATTGAAAAAGCCAAGTTTTCCATTTTGGGAGTTGATGGTTAGCAGAGAAAGTATTTTAGTTTTGATGAACTGGCTAATCTTTGTGGGTACTAGAAAATCACTTTAATAGATTTTCATACCAAAATATGTATTTTTTATTTTCCCATGAGAGTTTTGCTGATTAACTTTTAGAAATTTAGATTGAAATAGTTGTTAAATATAATGGGGATATGGTAATTATGTTGAAATATAAAGCCTTAATCCTCTAAGCCATACAAGAAACTATGAAAGAGTATTATTTACAATGCATATGGTGACACTGGAAGCCTTCTGTTTGTTTCACTAGACTTTCTGCCTTTCAGACATAGCCTTCTCTCCGTAATCAAATACTCGACAGGATTCTCAATTGGATAATAAACTCTAAAACTACAAATCCTCCCTTACTTTCTTGAGACCTTCTGGTCAAGGTTTTGTAATATGTCTGAACCATAAAAATGAATCTCTTTTTTCAATTTGCTATGCTCTCTGCTTTTGCAAATCTTGTTGGTATAGTCACAGACTTCATGAAGGATAACTGTCAAGAATATTGGTTGACTTGAAATATGTTATTGAACTGCATGTCCAAGATAACATCCAGTGGCACTTGCTGAAAACTCTAAAATATTCTTTGGTCACTGATTTACTTGTGTGTGTTCAGTAGATCAGAATTCAGTCTAACTTGCACAAAGATTGAGTTTTAGGTTACTAAAAGTTGCTCATTTTTTTTCTTATTCAGTATGAATTTTATTTTGAAGTAAAATGAGATGCTCAACATAATGCACTTAACCCTGTGTCCAGCATGTAGTATGTGTTCAATAAATATTAATTATTATTATAATACTGTTTAATACAACCACCTAAAATGTTTACACTGAATGGATATTTATTTATTTATTTAATTTATTTTTTAAAGATTTTATTTATTCTTGAGAGAGGCAGAGACATAGGCAGAAGGAGAAACAGGCTCTTCATGAGGAACCTGATGCAGGACTTCATCCCAGGACCCTAGTACCATACCGTAAGCCGAAGGCAGATGTTCAACCACTGAGCCACCCAGACATCCCTAAACAGGTATTTATATAATAGATTAGGTAATTGAAACTCAGATCATTTGCTACTTTTCCATATCTGGTAAGTAACTGAACTTTTTTTTTTTTTTTTTTTTTTTTTTGAGCACAGATATCTCTGACTTCCTAGTCCTCTGAAATGGTCAAGCTATACCAGCACACACACATAGGTGCACACACACATTTTCTTAGTGTAATTAAGTCAAATTTATTAGTTTAATTTTCTAATTATTAAGATGGGACTGAAACACATTTTTATTTTATTTCTAAATGAACAGACTTTTCACAGTGAACCAATTTACATGGGATGCCATTCATGCCAATCATAGCTCTAAAGTGGGAATATAGAAAGGTGACAGAGAAAATTATGGTCAAGTTGGGGGAAAGTTTCCAGTTTCTTACCAACTTTGTTGGAATAGGATTCATGATGTTGGTGATAGAGCAAGGGAGATTGAACTATTCTGCTGTCTGTCTGTTCTTGAAAAGCTGGGTCTGCCCTATGTAGGAAGAATAGGAAAGGCCCCAGGAATGACATGGGATGGCTTCCCTAAGAAAGAGCCACGAAGGGGAACTTTTTTTTTAGTAGACTAACTGGATGCTGTAGACATTTAAAAAGGCTAGTTGTCCATGAAAAATAAGCCACTCATACATAGTATATGGTCAAAAGCTGTTCATCTTTTTTGCTTCAAACATAGCATTTATTCTTAGATGCCAATCAGATATTATTTACTTAATTTTAATAAAAGGTTTACTGGTTTCACCTAAGTTAGGGCATAATATAGTGGCTGGAAGAAGAAAAGCTCCTTATGGTATGTCCAATGTAAATCCTCTTTGGAAATTGTCCAAAAGGCAATTTTCCAAGATTTTCACCAATAGACACATGCACACACAAACATTATAATTTAAAATAATTATGTTAAGCCTTGCCAGTATTGACAAAATTAATTTGAAAACTTCATTTTCAGATTACACAGCATTGTTGACGATGAATCGCATTTAAATTTTACTAACGATTTTGTGAGCTCATGTAATTGTCCCCTTCCTCCATTATCATTTGATCTACATTCAAAGAGTTGTAACCTTACTCAGGAGAGTGGGACCTCTTTGGTATGTCTGCTAGGTCTGCAAAGCAGCATATAATTCAATTTGAATGTTTTGAGGTAAATCAACACAATGTTTAAGTTTAGAGTAATGATTATAGAACATTTGAACCAATCTGTTAATTTACTGAGTTCAGTTTCTATTTCATTTTGTCTTATAAGCTATATATTGAGATAAGAGACTATAAATGTAATTCATAAATTTCACAAGGTTTTTAAAAATTTTATTTATTTATTTATTTATTTATTTATTTATTTATTTATTTGAGAGAGAGAGTGAGAGAGAGAGCATGAGCTAGGGAGGGGCAGAGGTAAAGAGGGAGAATCTCAAGCAGACTCTGTGCTTAGCATGTAGAGCCCAATGCAGGGCTTGATCTCATGACCCTGAGATCATGAGCAAAGTTGAAATTGAGTCAGATTAAAAAAAAAAGAAAGAAATTGAGTCAGATGCTTAACCAACGGAGCCACCCATGCACCCATGCACCCTCACAAGTTTTTAATAGTATGCAAGTAGTAGATTAAGGCTCTAGGGATGTTATTGAAGGCAAGTTGAATATTGTGAACTTTATATTTTGTGTCCAGCAGATGAGTCATGTATTGAGAAAAAAGGATAATCATTTTATAGTGTTACTTGAGAATATTTTAGAAATTCTTCTCCTCTTCATTTTGATATTTCTTTTTAACTTTGGCAAGTTTAGAGAAAAAAGAAATTGAGACATTTTGCATAAAATCCAGGCAAGGGAAAATGTGGTAAATTAAAATTCAGAAATATCACCTCAATAATTTCAGATCATCATAAATGTTCTGAAAGTAAATTTAAAATATGGCACAAGAGATTTAAGTAGCCTAATGTGTACCATGAAGAAAAATAGGGTGATTTAACTAAATAGTATGAAAAGTAACTCTATAGGAAATTCCAGTGCTCTATCTCATGATGGAGCAAAATGCATGGTACTATTGGACCAAAAATATTTCCTGGAAAAAGTAGCACCACTTGTTCAAAGCCTTATAATCTACTTGGATAAGATAGTATGACTTATTGAAGGTCAATTTGCAGTAACAGCTCCACCGCCAAAAACTTAAATGACAGTTGTCGACACAGAATATGGTTAAGGAGCAAAGATTGAAGAAATTTATTTTGAATGAAACTCTAAACTATCCTTGAACTAAATAAGTAGGAGTACTGCTATTAGTCTTGTGAAAGATAAAATTGTGTCAGAATTTATTTTTCAATTGACTTTAGTTTTTCCAAAGGGAGCCTGCTACATGCATGGGGTTTGTCAAAGTCTATGCATTGCAACTCAAATGTGCCCCTTGGTTTTTAGAACTGATTGCATCCACTGCTGGAGCTCCATTCTCACTGATGGGGTTAGAGGTTGGAAGAGCACTTAAATATGTCCCTTCAAGGTAATTCAGCTCTTCTTTCTATTGAAACAATCTGTGTGTGTGTGTGTGTGTGTGTGTGTGTGTGTGTGTGTATTTAGGCTCATTTTTGTACCTCCTGTTTTTTTTAACTACTCCATCCTTCAAGATTTTTTTTTCTCAACACACTCTCCTTAGTCCTCAGATGCTTAGCTTTTTGGCACAACCTTTGCTGGCTCCTTTTGATGCTTTGCTGTCTCTTCTCTAATGTCAGAACTTTTTCCTTCACTTCTTTTACTCAAGTAACCCACCAACTGTCCTCTCAGTACAGGCAATGCTCATTGGTTGTTCCCAAAGAAGTTCAACAGTCCTCCTCTGCTGACCAGGGTCCCCTCCTGGAAGTTTACTGATCTTCTCACCCACTGAAAATCAGCCATCAGTGCCTTGGGGATGTTCACCCTGCTGTTTCTGCTACACACTGCTTGCCTCTCACCAATTCACCTCTCTGGAAGGCAGACTGACTCTTAATAACAAGTTGCTTTACATCTGCCCCTGGGGTACTGGTGGAGATTTCACCTCTTATATTAACCACACCAGCCACTAGATTAGAAATAAGCGAGTTTCTGTCCCAGGTCATATTATTGCCCAATGATGTGATTCACCATTTATAATTTACTGTAGCCATTCTTCTCTGTCTTGGCAAAAGATTCCCTAATGACTTGTTTTTGTTTTTGCTGTTGTCTCTTGTTTTTTTGTTTGTTTGTTTTTGTTTGTTTGTTTGGCTTTGGTTAAGCAAGAGTAATAAGAAACTCTATTCTATCTCTAGTTCTGAAAATCTCTCAGATCTTTCCCTCTCTATCTTCTCTAGCACACAATCCAGAGTTTTAACGAGTTTTATGGGGAGGGTAACCAGGAAATTCATCGGTCACTTGTCCTTCCATTTTCAATCTTTCCATCTCTCTGTGATTATACATATTAAATACATAACAAATATAATATGTAGGCATACACAATAGATGAAATAAGTGAAAAAAATATATGTAATCACCAGGGGTCAGACCTGTTTCTTCTCACTGCAAAATGACCTACTAGTATTATCATTGTTTGCAGTTTCAAAACCCACTTTACATTTATCACTGTCCACTTATCAACTGATGTTATTTTATGAAATTATTCATTGCAATTTCTTCGCAGTTATTTGAATTTGGTTCACTAGACAACAAATGAGTCAAAATGTTACATGTTCTGATCCTTTGGGATTACTTATGAATAGCTGAATCTGTGGTAGTCATTATCCTTTGTCATTATACTTAATGATTTTTCTAAATTATATTTCCCCTTTCTAACATTCTGTAACTAGTTCTGTGTTATTTAGGAATGGCTCCATTTGCACACTGTATAATATTATAAACTGTTTTGATTCATCCTAATTGGAGAGCTTTTTGCTCTGGCTTAGTATGGTAACAGGAGAGGGACTTGAATCCAACTAACTATCAAATTTACTTGATAGTAGCACTATGTCCAAGCTGAAACCATTTTTTGGTAACTAAATATAGAGCAATTATATTCGATGTGTAACATCATTACATGTACTATGGCTCTATGTTTTGCCAATCAATTTAACCTTTAACTTTCTAAATAGAGTTATTGATATTCAGAGAGCTCTTTGTCACACAATCATTCCACTTATTTCACCAACTGTTTAAGTAATAGAGAAAGCATTATATTTAACAGAAAGAAAAAAAAAGTTTTGTAAAGAGGGGACAATAAAGAAAAATGCCATCTAAATAAAAATACACAGCAATATAGTAATTGTAAATTTAATTTTCTTAAAGCTATCAAGAATCTAGATTTCTTTCACAAAATAATGGACTGCACCACTTAGGATTTCATTTTATTCCACATTTATGTGAACTTGTAAAATGGTACTATCAATCTATATGTAATATCAACCTTTTATATTACTTTTTTTATTAGTACTGTTTTTACAAAGCATTTTACCTGTGTTTCTAAAGTCTTTTTTTTTTTCTCTAGAAGATATAACCAGCAAAGACACACATTTTCTAAAAATAGTGTGGCAAATTATATCATTGCCTTTCCTACTTGATGATAAACTGATTTTAATTTTTCAAAGGATTTAAAATTAGGTTCCTGTGACTTCCAGCAATAACTTTTAGATATGTATCTCATGAGAAAATCACAAGGAAACTTAATTTTATATATTAAAATGAAAATAAGTTTTACTGAAATGTTTTGAAATCATTTTAATGAAATGTTAAATGGAAAGATCCCAAAAACTCAGGAATAACATATTTCTGAGCACATACTTCATGGAGAATTGGAATCAACATACTTTGCAAATTTTTCAGATGCTTTCTGTGATACTCTAAGAGATCAGAAGAAGTAGACGCTAGGTGTGTGGAAAGATACAAGTGGTAGAAGAGAGGGCCTCTTCACTGTGTTTTGTACACTTGACCAGAGAAGAACAAAGAAGAAAACCCAAGTGGGTTTTCACAAAGCCTATTTTTATATTATAATAGCTCCTGTTTTGTTTAAGTGGCAAATTTTACTTCCGATGGAAAGTCAGATTCGGTTTTGTTATAAGTTCAAAATATCCAATTTAAAAGGCCTGAGAGAAGATTAATAAACATTATTTTCTTTTGAAAGAAAGAAAGGAGGGAAGGAGGGATGAGGGAGGAAGGATAACTGAAAGTCTTCTATTGTCCTACAAAATAAAATCCTTGGCTTAACCTTAAGATTTCATGAACTTGGCCATACATAGATGGTATGCCTTCATTTTTCAGTCCATGTTTTCGCTAAAAAAAAAAAAAAAAAAAAGTGAGATATATTCTTGTTCCTAATTTATATTTTCTCAGGGCTCAAAAGCATTGTCCATCCACCAGTCTTCCTTTCCTGGTAAATGGTAATCCTGTTCTGTAGTTTAAGATAAAAATCTGAAAGACACCTTGACTTCTCTTTTATAACCCAGATTCTGTTTGTCTGAAAGTCCCATCAAATCTACCTATGAAATATATTTAAACTTCAACTTTTTTTTCTTTTTTGTATCATGACTGGTGTACCACTCTGGTTCAATCCACTGTTCTTTCTCCCAGGTGACTGCAATAGCTTCTTAGTAGGCCTTAATCTTTTGACCCTTGAGATCCTACTCTCAGAGACCAGTGTGATCCATTTAAAATAGAAGTTGAGGGATCCCTGGGTGGCTCAGCGGTTTAGCACCTGCCTTCAGCCCACGGCGTGATCCTGGAGTTCCGGGATTGAGTCCCACATCAGGCTCCCTGCATGGAGCCTGCTTCTCTCTCTGCCTGTGTCTTTGTCTCTCTCTTTCTCTCTCTCTGTCTCTCATGAATAAATAAATAAAATCTTAAAAAAAATAAAAGTTGAATCATGTCATACTCTGCCAAAATCCCTCTGCTGTTTTATCAATGACAGTAAAAGCCAAATCCCTTACAATGATCTACAGACCTTTGCATGTGCTGTCCCCTCTGAACACTTTCCTCCTAGATATCAGCAAGCCTTCCTTCATGATCTTTTTTAGATTTCCACTTAAATATCATCTAATCATAGAAATCTTCCCTGGCCATCCTCTACCAAATATTCACATACTCCTCATTACTTGCCTTAAACCCCTTAAACCCTTACCCCCCAGTTCTTATATCTATATAATAAATTGTGTTAATAATCATAGCAGGTATTGCTTTAACATTATGTTCCACACATTATTCCAGGAATTCATTTAATCCTTATAACAACACTAAGGGACAGTTTTATTATTCCATTCTATACACGGGAAATTCAAGGCATGGTGATATCTAGAATTCGCTGTAGATTACAAAGCTATAAAGTGGCAGGGCTGAGATTCAAACCCTCACAGTCTGTCTCCAGTTTCTGTGCTTTTTTTCAGTATGTGAAAGTGACTCATATTATAGACACTCTTCTAGATAATTCTATTGATTTGTTTATGGTTTGTGTTCTCTTGCAAGAAGGAAAACCTCGAAGGCAGAGATCTATGATTTTATTAACTACCATATCCCAGTTCTTAGACCACTCCCGGCTCACAAGAGATTATCAATAAATATTTACTGATGGATGATTCTGCGTCATCATTCACACTATTCCTCTAACTAAATAGATGGGTTTGCTGACACCCCTGGTTAATTTTAGCTTGAATTTTAGTTATATCTTCAACTATAAGGTCAGTTGTTTTAAACTGAACACATTCCTAATGTTCTCTGTTGGTTATCACAAATCTTTGTACATGATGTGATAAATTAGTCTTGTTCTGTACACAAATGGATAGATTTATCTGGAAGAAGGTATTACTCAGGATAAAGAAATCTCAAAGAGTAGTTACCAGACAAGGAAACATGTTTATAAGGATGCATCCTAACTATACTTAGAATTGTATCTATGTTCTCTCACTCCCAAAGTAAGGGTGATAAAACATAAAATAATCAAGCATATAGTTTTGTCATATTGTATTCAAGTAGAACATTGAAAGAAACTTTTCTGGCCATATTCAGTCGAATAGGTTCTTTATCCATTATTTTGTTTTCACTATGTAAAAAATATGTTTTAAATTACCAAAGGAAATTCTTATTTTTTAAGAATGCATATATTTAATTTAAATTGTATACATATATGCAGTATGTATAGTCAACATTTTTATGCATGGCACGTTTTGAATATACTAATGAAAAATTACTGGAATATGCAATTTAGTAACTGTAATTGTAAAGAATAATAACCTAAGAATCTAACCAGATTAAAAATCAATTTAGTAAGACTTTGTTACATTCCCTTCATATCCTAATGGTTTTTAGGTGTACACTTTAGTTAATAGATAGGTATGCTAAGTAATAATTTCTCATGCAACAGTTATTCTGTTGACAAAATGAAAATGCTTTCATATTGCCCGTGGAACAACTCCATGATGAAGCCATACTAACTTTTATGAGTTATGCAGACAAAATGAACTTCTGTGACAGATGACTTCATAATTGCTTGCTTTTTAAATTACTTTTACAAATCATTCAGCAAACCTTGGTAACAGAGATCAGGATATAATATTCCATGGATATTGATATTAGTAAAAATGAAGTAACATTGATTACCTAAAGTTAAATATGTTTCCCTTATTGAGAATAGAAAAATCTTCCAAAATCTTTAGAATGCAGTTATTGTTAAATTTAAAATCTAGAGAGTATTATCTTTTCTTTTTTTTTTTCTCCTCTATGTGCTGGGCACACATAGTGCTGAAATTTCCACACATTGTCATGTTTATTCCTTATAATCAATATACAAGGTTGAGATACTTATCATTTTACAAATTAAGATTGCATGACTCAGAGACATTAAATATCTTACATAAGACAATACACGGGGTTATCGAGGATTCAAACTTTTTCCTCAACTCCAAAATCCAGCATAACTAATAGTGACAACTAATATAGCTAAATTTTGTAATTTTCATAAATGAATATTCTAATACATATTGTAAGCCTAATTAAAAATAAAATGTTGAGCTCACAATCTCTGGGGGCCATGAGAGCTTCCCCTTCAGGAGGGTAACTGCACATGGGTCCCAGCTGCTGCCCTCTGCCATCCTTGGTGCTAAGGCCAAGTCCCCAGGGACTGCTCTCAGCCAATCACTGAGCATGGCACCTTGTTCCTGGGAGACACAAGATTCCTCTGAGGTTGATACTGGCCACAGAGTGCATAGTGATTTTCCTCTCCTCCATCGCTCAGCGTTGGATTTGCCCTCCCTGACTGCTCCAGACCCCTCCATATTTTCTCTCAAGTCTTTTGTCACTAGTATAAAACCCTTATACACTGAATTCTGTCTGGGCACATGCTGTTAGCACTCAGAATAACATAAAAATCATTCATCTAATAAACGCAATAATTCTTGGCCTCTAGTCTGTTCTCACTTTGTACCCTCTTTCAAATTTAAGTATTAGATTGAAAGAGAATCTACTTCAATCTCCTTCAGTCAAAAGTTATATTACTTTTCTCTATGTGCACCATTCTAGTAGCACTTTTGTTCTAGAGAAATGTGGGTATATGGTTTGTCATTTCTAATAATTCATAAAAATACATCTGTTTTAACATTATACAATTCATTGTGCCTGGTACAAGGCCTTATATAATTAACATTGAAGAATTCTTTGTATTTATTCATAGGTTGGGAAACCATAGCCCATGGCCAAATTCAGCAGGCTGCCTGCTTTTATAAATAAAGTTGTATTGGACCATAGACACACCAATTTGCTTAAGGATTATCTGTGGTCACCTTCCCATTACAACACCAGAGATGTTGTCCTTCACTACAGACCCCAAACTAGCCAATACTGAACTATTTCTTCCGGAAGACGGAGTTAGTTTCCTGCAGGCCTCTGGTCACACATTTCCATTAACTGATTAATAAATAACCATGTTTTACATGTGTTTCTGTTAAAGATACCATATTTAGTATGGATTGTTGATTCGTTAACATTGAGCTCTTGGCCAACAGCACTATAGCTCATGCCTGAAAGAAACTTATCTAACACATATATTTTTCCCTAACACATCACAGTCCTCTTTTGCTGCAGAACACCAGACAGCAATTCAGCAGTGTGTATAGGGGCCAACTTAAGCAACAAACTCACCAACAAAAGTCACAAAAAAGCAAAAAAAAACATAACACTAAATATATTGCACAAAGGACACTTGTTGATGCACGAGAGTTGAAACCAAAAGGCAGAGAACTACCTTGTCAACTACAGTCAGGAATGTATGTTGTCTGCAAAGTGGGCAAATATTGATCTGAGGGTTATAAGTAAGTATGAGTAAATAGACAAATTTGTGAATACAGAATCAGCAAATAAGGAGGTTTGACTGTAGTTGAATCTGAAAACTTATGGCCTACAAAGCCTAAAATATTGACTGTCTCGCTCTTTAGAGAAAAAAAAAAAGTTTGCCAATTCCTGAACTACCTGAAAAAATAAAAGAGGATTAGAAAAGTGGTGGAGGAAATTGTAGGTTGTGTAAGAAAACTAAGTTAGATAAATTTAAAAATCACCATGGACTTTAATAATAATATGTTAAAAGTTTATTCTCCTTGGGGCACCTGGGTGGCTCAGTTGGTTAAAAATATGACTCTTCTTTTGGCTCAGGTCATGATCTGAGGGTCCTGAGAATGAGTCCAGTGTTGGGCTCTGTACTCAGCACAGAATCTGCTTGAGATTCTCCCTCTCTCTCTCCCTCAATCCCTCCCGTCATTCACTCTCTCATGCTTATTGTACTTATTTTTTAAAAGATTTTAATTATTTATTCATGAGATATAGAGAGAGAGGCAAAGACACAGGCAGAGGGAGAAGCAGGCTCCATGCAGGGAGCCTGATGTGGGACTCGATCCTGGGTCTCCAGGATCACGATCTGGGCCAAAGGCAGGTGCTAAACCGCTGAGCCACCCAGGGATCCCCCACTTATTGTACTTAATACAGGAGATTATAAAAAATGTCTGACATTCAACACTCTATACATCTGTCAGTGATGTGACATCCTTTTTAGTCTGTATTCTGATTCGAGAAGATGGAAACATTCTTAAGTATAATACTATAGATAATATAATTCTTTCGGTATGAGTAAGTATGATTTAGGTTTAAAAGGCTTGCTTACATATCATATAGTCCTAATAATTTAAGTAGAAATATTTGATGACTGTCACTAAACTGTTTTTAATAATTATTATTTTTTAAAAGATTTTATTTATTTATTCATGAGAGACACAGAGAGAGAGAGAGAGAGAGAGAAACAGAGAGACAGAGAGACAGAGACACAGGCAGGCTCCATGCAAGGAGCCTGATGTGGGACTCGATCTCAGGACTCCAGGATCACACCCTGGGCCAAAGGCAGATGCCAAACCCCTGAGCCACCCAGGGATCCCCCTAATAATTAGTATTTTGTTCATTAAGTAATTAGATGATCAACTAAATCACATTAAATTGTATTGCAAAGATTTGGTCATATCTGATCCTTGCTCAAGGTAATCTTTCACTTCCCTATGTAACTGAAATTCTGACACATTTATGAAAATTTGGAGACATTTTTAAATTAGGAGAAATTTTCATCCATTATAAGTAGAGTGTGCATTCTTAGCCTTTAAAAAACATTCTTATTAAGAACGTTAGCATTATTAATGTTAATAGTTAACATTAATAATTAATGTTAACATTCTTATAGAGAGCAGTAACATTATTTATGTTCATAATTAACATTATTACCTTAACATTAAAAAGGTTTTATTTTGAAAGTGTTCTTAATTGATTTTTAATCTTTTTCTTGGCATGCCATCAGCATTCAAATACATTATAACTCAAATTTTTTGTATTTTTCAAATAAACTAAATCAAATTTGTTAAAGATATATTTATTTATTTGAGAGAGAGAGCATGTGCATGTGAGAGAGTGGGGGAAGTGCAGAGGGAGAGCATCTTCAGGCAGACACCTGGCTGAGCACAGAGGCCAGCATGGGGTCCATCTCATGACCCATGAGATCATGACCTGAACCAAAACAAAGAGTTGGACACTCAACCAAGTGAGCTACCCAGACTCCCCTAGAGTAACTCAAATTAAGAAAAAAAAAATCAAATCTCTTGGTTAAGGATAATCCAAGATAAGTAAAAATGGAAACGTGGTAGGAAAACAAACATGTTGAGTAGGAAAACATAAAGCATTATTCCTTATTTTATGGTCTTCTCTGTCCTGAAAAAAAAAAAAATAGATGCCAAATAAAATAGTTCCTTGTTTTCATTACAGGTTCTCATGGCTGCTCCTCTTTAGAACAGCATCCATTTCTGAATACTTGCTTGCTAGTTGTCCAGCTTTTCCATCATCTAAACACTGTTTATCTGAATGTTTCAGCTGTTTTCTAAGACCTTCAATAAGACAGGTTGCAGCACTCTGCAATTACAAGCTGCTATTTAGATGTGCTCTCCACCATACATTCACGATTGTTTCTCACCATTTTGTGTTTGAAGCTACAATGGCAATCAGACCCCCTCCTTCTAAACTAGGTATGGAATTCACTACATCTTTTATCCTATCATTTTATATGTAAAACAACTTACTTTTGTTGTTTAAACTATAGCAATTATTCATGCACCTTCTTTTATATAACAGAGCTTCTTTACCTGCCATCTGTGTATATGCATAATTACATCTGGAAGGTAATTAAAAGCATTTGGCCCGGTATAAATTTTAACTTATCATTTCTGTTCTGTTGTGGGTATAAAATTCACTTGAGCATTTCTTCAGAATTACTCTAAATGATTTTCAAATATTTTATTCACCTATATCCAAAATTGATGAAATGCTATTTAATTCAGAAAGAGACCAACTACAAAACATTTGTATGGATTCAAGACTTTTACTTTCATTAAACTAATACAAAAGACTAGAAATTTAAAAAAAAAAAGTTGCATTGAGAGGTGCATTCAGAGAGTACATACAGAGAAAAAATAAAACATTTTAATCATCATTCTAAAGCTTTAAGCTAGTTGATAAAATAATTAGTATAGCCCAAATTCACTTTTTGTCTCCTATTACATTTCCATAATAATAATTATCACAAAGACATTTTTAAACCGATGTGCATCAGTTTCATAGGCTACTATGAATATTGCAGTCTGAGTACATCTTTTCAGTAGACTCATAGCTTTTGTAGATTAGGGGCTTCCATTACTTATTTTAAATTAGAAATCTAGAAGCATGGATTTTTCTCTTCTCATACATACTATATATGTAGTACTGAGAAATACACCACTTCATAGCTTTGGGAAATTATATTGGTTCCTTATTTCCAAAGTTTTTTCAATTCACAAATTTCATGATTCCATGGTTTTCTTTTTTTTTTTTTTTTTTTTTTTGATTTTATTTATTTATTCATGAGAGACAGAGGCAGAGACACAGGCAGAGGGAAAAGCAAGCTGCCAGGAGCCTGACAAGGGACTCAATGCCAGGACCCCGGGATTGAGACCTGAGCCAAAGGCAGATGTTTAACTACTGAGCCCACTCAAGTGCCTTGACTCCATGGTTTTCTATACAATACACACAATCTACAGAAACACTTGTTTCTTTCTGGAAACATACCTCAAATTTCCCATTGCAGCAATCTTATTTCATGTACATTTCGCTTACTACTTTATTGATAATGTATTATTGGGATATATAATATTGGGTATTTGGAGTTCTTCATCTATAAACCCATTTCATATGCATCTAATAGACACATGTATTGATTTATTCCACACTTATTGAGGGCAATGCAAGCCTCTCAGGATACAATAATGAATGAACCAAAAGTGATTCCTGAGTAGAATTTGTATTGTGGGATACATAGGCAAGTGAACAGTTAATGCCAATTAAACTAGGCTACACTACAGAAGCTCGTCAGAGTTCAGAGCCCAGCAAGAACGGTGAATCAGAATCAGATTAAATAGCTTTCACTTTGTTTTACTGCCTATCATGAAAACAAAATTGCAAAGGACTTGTGATATAAGAAGTCAATTAAAAGTAAGCAAACAGCTCCCAGTATTTCTCTCGTTACTTTAGTTAATCCACTCAATCAAGGCTGAATGAGCAAAGAAACCCATGGACTCGTACCTTTTATATCATTAGACTACAGGAAGTGACACATAAATAATCAAGTATCTATAAATACCATATAAATGAATTCCTTGTGTACTAGAGGCACATGTCAATGGACCATTTTTTGCAAGAACCTTAGACATACAGCAGACCTGGACATGACCCACCATTAATTCACTTTTTTGTTTCTGGCCTCATTACTTATTCCCAGGAAATATTCAACAGTCATGGACAATGTGAACAGATGTAAACTTTTCAGTCCTGTATACAGACCCCATAATAAATGGGTGATACAAATCACTATGTAACCCTCCACCTTGAATTGTCTAAAATTACACAAATCTTGAGGCGACTCTCTGAGGTCTGTAGGACATCTGATTCTTCTTACTACACAGTGTGTCCATTGTTTGTAGTCTGCATTCAGACTTATTCAGGGAGACTTATTTTGCACCTCAGGGTGGTGATAAATTGTGGGAAACCCTTGTCATAGTCCAATTAGGCTGCTAGAACAAACCACTATAGGCTGGGGGGCTCAAACAACAAACGATTATTTCTCACAGTTTCAAAGGCTGGAAAGTCCAACATCAAAGTCCCAACAGATTCAGTGTCTCGGGAAGGCCTGCTTCCCGGATCATAAATGTCTCTCTTTCTTTTCTTGGTGTTTTTCACATGGCAGAAGGGGCAAGGGATCTTTCCGGGGTGTCTTTTGTAAGGGCACTGATCTTGTTCATGAGAGCTACTTGCTAATGACTTTGTTACCTCCCAAAAACTCCTCCTCCAAATAGTATCAATTGGGATTTCAAAATGTCCACCATCAAATACTGACAGGTGGGGCTAAAACACTAGCATAATAGTTTGTGAGATGTCAACACTGATGTGGGAAGAAGCAGAAGGACGAAGCAGAGACTCTGCTAGTTCTGAGAATCAGAAAAACTCAAAATGACTGTCAAATATTCATTAGATAGGACAGAAGGTCAATTTGAGACCATTACCTGAACTGTGAGGACTTTTTTTTTTTTCCAGTCCAACAGTGAGTGAGTGCAAGGGTTCTCTGGTAAGGCCTGGAAACACTAAGGCAGAAATTGCTGAAACCTCTTGAAATAACATTCCCAGTTCCCTTGGCCTCTGATTAAGAGGTAACTTTCAGGAGGGTTTAAAACTGAACAGGATACTGGGACACCTGGGTGGCTCAGTGGTTGGGTGTCCGTTATCCCAGGATCCCAGATCGAGTCCCACATCCCACATCGGGCTCCCTACAGGGAGCCTGCTTCTCCCTCTGCCTGGGTCTCTGCCTCTCTCTCTGTGTCTCTCATGAATAAATAAATCTTTAAAAAAATAAAATAAGATAAAATTGAACAGGATAGGACTAATGGAGAAGAAAGAAAGATCTCAGGTAAAAGTGTTGAAGAGAAACAGAGTCAGGGTAAGTCAGAAAGTCACCATATTTTAAACACTACTCCAAAACAACATGAGGCAGTATTAGACAGCTAGAAAAACTTTTGAACCACAGTTTCTTCTGAAGGTGAGGAAAACTAATATTTAAAAAAATAGGCAACCAAAAATGATCCAGGTTATATCTCATACAAAATTGTTACAAAGGTAAAAAAAAAAAGAGAATAAAAAGAATAGCATTACACAGATAATGCTAGGTCTCTAGACAGAATACTCATAAAACAGATGAAAATAAAATCTCCTGCTTCATACCGAACCAAAGGACATTAGGAAATACATATAATAAATGAAATGATAACATAAATCAGACGCAAATAGTCACAATTCAGAAGAGTTGCAAATACAAGAAATGAAATTAGAGGAATTCCAAAAGCAAATAAACACAATAGATACTGCCATGAGACAAACAGATAAAAGGGATGCCAATCCAAAAACTGAAATAAAAAAAAAGAATGAAAGAAAAGTCTTTAAAAGATTTGAGTGAAATTTTCAAAGGTTAATAATAAAATCCAACATATGAATGATAGGAGTCCTTAAGAAGAAAAATAAATCACTTCAAAAGATGCAAAATAACTTTCAATTTACTAAGGACAAAAATAAACCATTATCAACATGCAAAAATATAATAGCTCCATTGCATAATAATATTTCCAGAACTAACATGACTAGAAGGACATTGACATAAAGATGGATAATAAATAGTAAGTATGTGGCTGCTTACAGAACTAAGTGTACATGATAATGGAGATATGGTATATTTTTTTAAAATGTGGAAAGAATAGGAGAACATAAATAAAAATGAGTTTTAGTAATCAATATTAGTAATGCTGTAGTGTTATTTTGAGACGGCTGTGTTTATAATGTGCTATAACATAAATTAATTCTTTTAAGATATTCTAATTTATCGCTTCCTGGGTCTTTGAGAACTAAGATTCTTGGTTTGAAAGAAAGAAGAAAGATACAGATGCAACAGAGAAAAGATTAAACAACAAAATCCTAAAGACCTGATTTAATAGAAAATAACAGTAGGCATATATGAAATATTTTATCTTAAAAAAAATCTAGATGGAGATCTTCTAGCTCCTTTGAAACAAACAGCCTAACTAATCCAGGTACAAGGAACATCCTTGTTATACATATTAACCTGGTAATATAATTTGCTTATAACAAAAAAAACCACTTGCTTGAATAAATGGCTGATTCCAGGTCTGGGACAGGCATCAGAGGAGCCTAGGACTTTTCTATATATAGGAAGAAGGCAGTAAAAGTAAATATGTTATGATAAAAGGACTTAGCCTACTTGAGGGGTTACTCTGGGCTAAGATGGGATAATATGATCTTCAGTAAGGATAATAATTACATTGGATCAAATTCAAGAAATAAACTTATATCTGAGTTTATAAGTATGTTTAAAATAATTGTTTATTTTTGGAAAGTTATAGTAAATCTATTCATTATAATAAAACTAGTAAATAAATGAATCATTCATTTATTTTGCCTTTCCTATATGAGCTCTATAACCAGGAAGCCCAGTAGGAGGTGAAGGAGGGATGTCTTTTTATAAAAAGTATTCCAACTAAGTATAAAAAATAAATGAAATACTTAGAATACCACAATTTTGCAATCCCAGCGAATTAATGAATCTAAGCCTTGAACAACAATGACTTCTAATATGATGCAAAAAGGGGAAATCTAGATGTCACAGGTCTTCTGAAAGAAGAAAATAATACTTTCTAGAGTCCTGATAAAGTGACCAAACCTGGGTTTGATCCAGCTGCCATATTGCAGGAGATACAGAGGACACAGGAACATGTGGATCTACTCTAAGACTATACAATCAATTGGCCGAGTGACAGGATACAAGTCATATGCCCCAAGTCTTTCACAGAAAAGAAAGAAAAAAAGGTAGACAGAAAGCCTATAGACTAAAGAGATTTAATATATATCAAATAGAGAAAAATTTCAAGATGAAACCATATTGTGTAGGGACACACACTTAGGTGACATCATTAAAGAAACACAGAGAAAGATTATTATGAGTTGGGGATGGTGGTCTTTCTAGAGAAAGAAGGGGGCTTGTGATTGGAATGGGGCACCTACCTAGTGGTCTAGACAGTGTTCTGTTTTTTGACATGGGCTGTTGTAATAAAAGCCTAGACTTTATAGTAATTCATTAAGCTTTTATATTACTTTGTTATTTATTTCTATAGATGTATTTCATTTTACAATTTTTTTTAGATGAAGCTGCACAGGAGAGGACAGTAGCAGTCACTCATTTCACTAAGTAGCCATACTAGTGTTCATTTCATGAGATATGATTGGGCTCCTCACTGGCTCAGTTGCTTTCCCTCAAATTAGCCCTGAGAAGTGAATGACAGGAAGCCAGCAAAGCAAACCAGAATGGCAGGCGGAGGAAGAAAGCCATTTAAGCCTCAGGCTAAGTCAAATACAGGTAAGGCCAGAACCCTGCCGGTAGGGCACTTTATTACCAGCACCTGCAGCCTCTTTCCCATCCTGCCAAGTGTTGAGCCCCTATCTGAAATGGCACCATAGTTTGTTCAGGAGAAGGGAGACAACTATAGTGAATCACTCATCTACCACCTCCATGCCCACCCACCACCTTTTGGGGTCATACAGCAGACAAAAATCAGGCAGATACTTCTTGTCCCCTGACAGGGTACCAGCCCACGTTCTTTACCCAACCAAAGAGATAGAAAATCATTCCCCACTCTTTCAGTGGTTTAAGGCTCTCGGTTATTCTTAGTTTATTGACAAGTGTGTGTGTGTGTGTGTGTGTGTGTGTGTGTGTGTGTACAAAAAGCAAGAGCTTTCCCTTGCCTTTTGCTGATATGACAATAACTAGCTAGGCCTGGGGCACCTGGGTTACTCAGTTGGTTAAGCATCTGACTCTTGATTTCAGCTCAGGTCACAATCACAGGGTTGTGAGATTGAGCCCCATGTAGGACTGCTTGGGGGTCCATGACCGCTGGGCATGGAAACTGCTTGAGATATCTCTCCCTCTGCTCCTTCCCACCCACCCCTTCTCTCTCCCTTCCTCTCTAACAAATAAACAAACACCCCAAACCATTAGCTGGAGCAGACCAAAAAGCGATGGTTTAAAGATACTAAAAAAAAATATCTGGGGCATCTAGGTGGCTCAGTGGTTGAGCATCTGCCTTTGGCTCAGGGCATGATCCCGGGGTTCTGGGATCGAGTCCCACATCCGGCTCCCCACGGAGAGCCTGCTTCTCCCTCTGCCTATGTTTCTGCCTTTCATTCTGTGTCTCATGAATAAATGAATAAAATCTGTAAAAAAACAAAAAAACAAAAACAAAAAAAACAACCCTAAGTTCTATTCTTGAAACTAATATTATCCTATACGTCAGCTAATTAGAATTTAAATAAAAACTTGAAACAAACATTCTTAAAAAAATGGTGACTCTATGATAGATCAAATTGCCTTCTTCTGGGTTTTCTAACACATTAACAACATAAGCAATGTAAAGACTTATTAAAGAAGATGCCAGTGAAAGAGCACAGAGTCCCCTCAGTGCTTCCTTAGCTCCTCACCAAGGCTCTCCTTGTGTTCACTGTTAAGTGAAATGCACAGAAAGACAAATTCACCCAGAGAGGGGCAGGTAAAGAACCATGGGCTCATTGATTTCTACACCATTAAGCTGAATGAGGGGGACACATTAGCACTCAAAGGTGTAACAATTACCATAAGTCAATTTCCTGCGGTAGCCAAGGTATTTATTTCTGTGCTCTGGGTCTTTCCGAATCGTTGCCTGATGGTACAAACACCATTTGATACCGAACATAGTGTTATTATGCACATGGCATTATAATGAAACAGATTTAATTACTGCTTCAGATAGTACAGCTATTCGATGGATGCAACAGAAGGTACACCCAGTTCTGTGCTGACTTCAAAGTCCTTGACCTTTCTTTTCTCCATACTCCTTTCAAAATGACTTTATTTTCCATTCCACCTAATTAGACTTCACTCACTCTTTAAATCCTAGTTCAAGTCTTGCCGTATACCCAACTCTCTTCTTTCTCTGGCACCTATTGAACTTTTCAAAAATTCCATGCTGTTGGTCATTCATTGCTTTCAAGTGTGTTATGCCTGAATTCTTAATACTTGCCCGCTTCCTTAGCGGCAGGCAATATTCTTAACAACAGAAACATGTTTCTTCCTATTTTCTAATGAATCTAGCACTAGATTTCACACAATTAAAATCTTAAATAATTGTGGAATGAATGAGTTGTTTTTACTGCTTTTGCGTCCACTGTAGAGTCTATGCAATTAGATGCTTAAATTATTAAAGCAATCATCAATCTACTGATCCAACCAATTGATTGATTCCACCTATTAGTCTTCTTTCTCTAACTCCCATTACTGCCACTTACTTAGTGTTTATAATGTACAATTTACACTTCGCATATGTTATCTCAACTAATATTCAAAAACACTCTGAAGAACAGGTATCATTATCCTCATTTTCAGAGAAAGAAACTGATGCCTAGAGAGAGTAATTAGAGAATAAGTAAGAGAGGAAGAAATAAAAGTAAATAAGAGAGTGGGCAGCCCGGGTGGCTCAGCGGTTTAGCGCCGCCTTCAGCCCAGGGTGTGATCCTGGAGACCTGGGATCGAGTCCCACGTCAGGCTCCCTGCATGGAGCCTGCTTCTCCCTCTGCCTGTGTCTCTGCCTCTCTCTCTGTGTGTCTCATGAATAAATAAATAAAATCTTAAAAAAAGAAAAAAAAGAAAAAAGAAATGAGAGTAAGTAGGCCTCACACCACAGACAAAAAAGGACTGAGCTGTAAGATTATCAATTTATATGTGACGAGTAGGACTTCACAACTAATCCTTATTGTGATCACATTCAAATGTCAAGAGCTGTCCAAATTCATTCATTGATGTTATTAATTTGAAGACATGAATGGAAAAAAAAATATTGGCAGATTTTCACTTGTTTTATAAAAATTAAACCACATCTAAAATACAACTTTCTAGTATTTCATCCCTCTTGTGGTAGCCATACCAGCAGTAAGTAGCTGCATTGCTGACACTGTTCTGTCAAATTTAAGACTGTTTTTAATGTAAGTCACGATAATGATCTGTTTTGAATGAAAAAATGACACTTTTATAAACTTGAAAATATTCTTTTTTTTTAAAGATTTTATTTTTATTTACTCATGAGAGAGAGACAGGGACACAGGCAGAGGGAAAAACAGGCAGAGGGAGAAGCAGGCTCCATGCAGGAAACCTGACACGGGACTCGATTCCTGGTCTCCAGGATCACACCCTGGACTGAAGGCAGCACTAAACCACCGAGCCACCAGGGCTGCCCAAAAATATCCTTAATAAAATAAATCAAAGTTGTTTTCATTTACTTTCAGTAGCATTCTAATATGTCTATTTAAAATTTATGTTATATTTTTATTTCATAAAAAAATACCCAGTGCTAACATAATTTTTGAGGGCCATAAAGGCTATATTTTTAAAAGAACGTGGTTTTTAAACATTTTTCTGCTTTATTGAGGTATAATTGCCAAACTGTAAGATATTTAAATTGTACCTGATGATTTGAACTACATATGCATTGTGAAAGAATTCCTGACATCAAGTTAATTAACACATTCATCACTTCATGTACTTAGCTTAATTTTTTTCCCCAGATTCCACATATAAGCGATACCATACAGTATTTGTCTTTCTCTGTCTGGCTTTTTCATTTAATTGCCCTTCTGTTTTATTCATGCTGCCACAAATGGAAGGAATTCCTTCTCTTGCAAGGCTGAATAATATTCTGTTGTGTACATATACCACAATGTCTTTATCTATCTGTCAACAGACATTAGGCTGTTTCCATACTTGGCTAAAATGCTGGATTGAACATGAAAGAATAGATGCTACTTTGATATACTGATTTCATTTCCTTTGAATATATACCCAGAAGTGGGATTGCTAGATCATGTGGTTGTTTTATTTTTAGTTTTCTTTGGAACCTCCATATTGTTTTCCATCCTGGCTGCATTGATTTATATTTCCACCAACAGTGCACAGGAGCTTCCTTCTCCCCAAACTTCACCAGCCTTTGTTATCTCTTGCCTTTTGATAAGAGACATCCTAATTGGTGTAAGGTGACATCTCATTGTGACTTTAATTTCCATTTCTCCAACGATTAGTGACGTCACACACCTTTGCATGCATCTGTTGGCCATTCATATTTCTTCTTTGGAAAAATACCTATTCTGGCTTTTGGCTATTTTTAAATTGGATTTTTTTTTTTTTTTTTTTTTTTTTTGCTATCGAGTTGTATGTTATTTGTATGTTTTAGATATTAGCTCCTTATAAGAAACATGATTTGCAGATATTTTCTCCTATTCCACAGGTCACCTTTGGTTTTGTTGATGGGTTTGTTTTGCTGTGCAAAAGCTTTCGAGTTTAATGTCACAGTTTTTGATTTTTGCTTTAGTATCAAATTTAAAATCAAATGTTCAGGTTTTTTTTTTCATGGAGTTCTTTGTTGTTGTTGTTGTTGTTGTTGTTGTTGTTGTTGTTGTTTTCAAACTAGTTTCCATGACCAGCGTGGAACCCAACATGGGCCTTAAACTCACAACCCTGAGATCACAACCTGAGCTGAGGCAAAGACTCAGATGCTTAACTAACCAAGCCACCAGGCACCCCACAAATGTTGTTGTTGTTTTTAATCTATTCAGCCACTCTATGTATTTTGATTGATGATTTTAAGCATTTAGGTTTAAAGTAATTATTGGTAAGTTTGGCCTATTTACTATTGCTATGTTGTGAATTGTTTTCTGGCTGTTTTGTGTTTTGTTTCATTCTTCACCTCTTGTTTTCTGTCTTTATGATTTGACGATTTTCCTATAGTAGTATCCTTTGACTCCCCTCTCTTAATTTTTTATATATAGATTGCAGGTTCTTATTTTGTAAATACCATGAGGCTCACATAAACTATCTAATATTTATAAAACTATTTTAAGCTGAAAACAACTTCACTTTGAATGTACACGAAAGCTCAACACTTTAACTCTCCTTTCTCTCCACATTTAATCATTTTGATGTCACAATTTACATCCTCTTCTATTGTGTATCCATTAATAAATGATTGTAGTTATATTTTTACTTCTTTTGGCTCTTAATCTTCATATTAAATTATAAGTGATTTACTCACCATCATTACAATACTCTAGTTTTCTGAATTTATCTATATGCTTACCTCTACCAGCGAGTTTTATGCTTTCATATGTGTTCATGTTACTAAATAACATACTTCATTTCAGCTCAAAGTACTCCCTTTCTCATTTCATATAAGGCTGACCTAGTGATAAACTCTCTCAGCTTTTTGTTTTGTTTTGTTTTGTTTTGAAAACTCTATCTCTTCTTCACATCTGAAGGATGACTTTGCCAGGTTGAGTATTCTTGGTGGGAAGTTTCTATTTCTCAGGATTTTTTTTTTTTCTTTTCTCAGTATTTTGAATATATCATCCTACTCTATTCTGGCCTACAGAATTTCTGCTAAAACATCTGCTTATTGTTTTTTTTATAAGTTTTCCTTGTATGTAACACATTGCTTTTCTCTTGCTGCTTTTAAATTCTTTTATGTCCATAACTTTTGAGAGTTAATTATATTGTCTCAATGGTCTTTTTGCATTCATCTTATTTGATACCCTCTGGCTTCATGGAACTGGATGTTTATTTCTTTTCCCAGATTAGGGAAGCGTTCAGCCATTATTACTTTAAATGAGCTTTCCACCTTTTTCTCACTCTTCTCCTTTCAAATATCTATCATGCATATATTGGTCTGTTTGATGGTGTACATAAGTACCTTAAGCTATCATTGCTCTTTTCTATTGGCATTTGTTTTTGCTCCTCTGATTAGATGAATTCCACTGTCCTATCTTCAAGTTCACTGATCCATTCTTCTGATTGACCTAGTTTGTTGTTGATTCCCTCTATTTATATTATTATATTCTTCAGCTCTATGATTTTTGTTACTTTATTATATTTTCTATCTCTTCACTGAATTATTTTAGTTCATGAATTGCTATCTTGGGTTTAGTGAGCAACTTTATGACAATTATTTTGAATTCTATATCCAGTAAATCACCTATTTTTATTTCATTAAGATCAGCTTCTGGAGATTCATCTTTGTCTTTCACTTGGAACATAGTCCCCTGTTTCTTTATTTTCCTTAAAGCTTTGTATTGTTTCCTACACACTAGAAAAAATAGCCACCTTTTCCAGTTTTGACAGACTGATCCTGTGTACAAGATGAACCTCTTTAATCAGCCTGGTCCAAGCTTCTGATTGTCTATATCCTTATGAAGAATGATTCCAACTCTTCAACTATTTGCTGAATAGCTATACCTTTTGATAATTTAATGTTGCTAGCATAAATAGTTTTAATTTAAAACAATATAAAATATGGTAAGAGAGATAAGATGTATTTATGAAGTAAAAATATGCATTATTAGCAAAATATATTTGTATTTTGGGGATCCAAAGCATTAAGTTTCATAAATAACTGCTAAGTATGAGAAATCTTCAAATTTACAGGATTCCCTGTCTCCCATAAAGAAATGTAAGAAGAAAAAATTGAAATGTAATACTTTAAAATAGAAGGATTCTGGACATTCTAAATGTTAATAAAGTATTTCAAACCTTAAGGCCATTATTTAAAATATTTTAAATATGTTAAAGAATTTGAGAAAATATTTAAATTTCAAGCATACCTGATTTTAAAGATAGGAATCAAAGTTGGCACCTTAAAGTGGTTTTTCAAAATGCACATTTGAGTCACTTTTACTCCCAGTACTTAACACATATTGCTAGAAAATTGCTTACAGAAATTACATTTAAGTATCATTTTCTCAATGTGCCTTTGCCAGAATTGTGTTTCTATAAAAAAAAGTATGGCATAGATAATATGCCCACAACATACTGACAGAAAATTTTAATAATAAGTTTTCTTATGAACCTAAAAACAAAATTGTGGGTTTTTTTATGGACAGGCAAACAGTCATTATTATCATTTTTTGGCCCATGGGCATCTTTCAGAAAAAATAATACATGAATTAATAAAAGATGTTTCAAAAATTGTATGCCTATGAAAGTTATTCTCATTATTGTTTACATAAAAATACAGAGATCTTAAATTTCAGATAAGGAGGTGTAGTTAATGAAAACCTGCAGCACAGGTTTCACAGGTTGTATTTTAAAACCATAAGGCATATTTTTGCTTTGATAGAAGACCAATATATAATATTTTATTTACATTATTTCTGTAAATATAAAAAATATTTAACAAATAAAATTAATATTAGTATTTGATTAGCGATCAGTAACAGCCAGCAAGGAATGATCCCTTACTTATAATGGTTTGACTTATAATTTTCAATTTTATGATGGTATAGAAGCAATATGTCTTCAGTGGAAATTATACCTCAAATTTTGAATTTTGATCTTTCCTGGGCTAGTGCCATGTTGTATCATACTCTCTCATGATGCTGGACAGCAGCAAGCCATAGCTCCCAGTCAGCCCTGTGACCATGAATGTAAACAACCTACTACACTTACAACCATTCTGTACCCATACAACATTGTTTTTCACATTCAGTTTTTATAATATTCAATAAATTACATGAGATATTCAGCACTTTATTATAAACTAAGTTTTATGTTAGATGATTTTGCCCAACTATAAGCAAATGTAATTTTTCTGAGCATGTTTAAGGTAGCTTAGGTGAAGCTACAATGTTTAAGTAGATTAAGTATATGAAGGCATTTTCAACTTGGACTATTTTCAACTACAATGGGTTTACCAGGACATAACCCCATTGTAAGTCAAGGAAGATTTGTATAGCTTTTGTTTTCTCTATCAAAATTGTTTCATTTCTTATATACCTCTGTGGACTTCAGTAGCTTATTAAACCTGATTATGTCATTCTGTCAAAAATTGTGACAATATACTCTAGAATATGTTTCAAAAGCTTTTGAGTACTGAAATTTTAATAGAGCTTATTTAAGAACTCCTTATTAGATATTCTTCTTCCTTTTGGGAAAGAAATAGAATGAGCTAACATTTCATTCATCTCCCTTAATGATTTCAAGATCTCTAAGAACAGAAAGTAAGTGGAGGAAAGTTCCTAAAGAATTTTTGGATAGTTTTGTAGCTGTACCTATTGAATACTGAACAGCAAAGAAGCTACTGAAATGCTCAAATACACAGTGTCCAGTCCACATGATCTAACTTGAATGTGAAGAAGCAAAATACATACTCAATTTTGTAATCTTGCTCCTGTTACCATTTGTCATATTCACACTGAAATCTAGTGGTAGTGATCTTAATACTTGTAATGCCATTTATATTTTGCAAAGCATGGAGGATAATAAAATGATTTAAAATATGAAATAAGACTTGACAAAAGGAATTATATGTCACTCAATATGAGAAAGAAATAAATATTCAATAGAGACTTTTTTTGAAAATTAGAACTAGAAGATTGCATGAGCAGGATGTCTAGCAAGAATAAAGAACACAAGTGATGGAAATATATTTAAAAATTATAAGTGATAAATATACTAGCAAGGTAAAATTATGTGATAGCATGAGATTTATGAATTGGTGGAAGAAGTTGTGGTTTCAGAGATACTAAGCAAGGATAAGATACCAACACAAAAAATAATGCACTCATCTTTCTAAGTGATATATAGAAACCAAATGGAAAAGCATCTTTTGTTCTGTGCAAGATAGCTCTACAGTGCACTTATTATATTATGGATTCAGTTTCCCCACTGGTCTGTAAGCTACCTGAATGATACAGATAGAGCCAATATCTTAATTACATTTGCTTCCCCAATGCCTTTTATAGAGTTAGGCACTTAGTAGGGATTCCATTCATTTTATTGAAATCAATGGGAAAAACTGTAAGAGCAATGCTATACTTTTTTTTATCTTCATCATATCTGATCTTTTAGTATTCCTAATATGTAGCAATATTTTTCAGATAATGGGAAGCAGCAAAAGATTTTATAATTCATATATTTGGTAACTTTTTGTGTTGATTTTATTATCTATGCTGGTTAGCTGGAAGTAAAAGAAACTTAATTGGGCCTCAGAGAACTTAGGATACAGTGCCATCTTTCCCACTTATGTTTCCTACAAACCACAAGAAGACCATTAACTTTTTCATTTTTCTTTTTACTTCCAAAATTCTGTTTCTGTAAAAGATAAAACCTGTCTTCAGGGCAAATGTTCAGTTTCATATTTTCTGCAATTATTAGCTTCACTTTTACTGTTGAAACCAGTTAATAAATTCAAACTCCAGTAATACTTAGAGCAAAAAGAAAACAGATAGGATACTCAGCACATATGTATAATAATAAGTCACTAGTAACACATTCCAATCACCATACCTATGCTTGTGGAGTAGCCCTGGATTTTGTAATCAACAAAAGATCCCACATCTGCTGCTAGTACAAATAATAAGTTTTGAAGAGCTGCAGGTGACCAATGAAAGAGCCAAATATAGTAAACAATTCACAGTTTGATTATCCATGCATCAATAATTGTCATTTATTGAAAAATGAGAACTGATGCTTGTAAGTCCCTAAGAATAGCTCATGGTTTTCACATTACTCCCTCGACCTTGTTTTTTTTTTGTTTTTTTTTTTTCTTTACCATCAGTGTGGGAATTAGAGATTATGCTGGGTCAACATCAAGCCTATTGGGTCACAGCTGTGAAGGTTTGAAATATCATGAAAAAGAATTAATAGCATTTAATCCAAATTTGGGTAATGTCTCCTATTGCTTCTGTCTTTTATTTCAAAGCTGGCTGGTCTTGACATGGATTTGTCAATAAGTTATGGCTGGGGGACTAAAATTTATCAGGTAAACTTCTTTCTAAAAACAGATAATGAATTGTATTATCCTGTAGCATGTTTACAAGCCACAAGTTTCCACATGGAATTATCAGGATCCCATATTACTGAGAATAATTTCACTAATGGGAACAAGAATGGCTCATACAAGGCCATGAAACTAAGTACTATAGTGTTACATTTTAATCCCGTTGTCATACTTCAGTATATTGTTTTAGTTATTTTCTTAGTGGAAGTTCTGGAGATTAAAGTTATGATCTTAATTTATAGCAATCAAGTTTGGATCAATGCCAATTTAATTTCAATTGTATATAAACTTTGTAAGTATGTAGCTAGCTCAGTTCCATTCTTCTTCCTTTGTTCTGTTGTTATACAGATTTTATCTTTATCCATTGTGTGCCTATCAATACAGATTTTTAATTTTTAGGTTATCATTTTCTTTTAAATCTGATAGAAGAGAAAAATTATAAAAGAAAAATAAATTTGTATCGTTCTTCTTCCTTTGTTCTGTTGTTATACAGATTTTATCTTTATCCATTGTGTGCCTATTAATACAGATTTTTAATTTTTAGGTTATCATTTTCTTTTAAATCTGATAGAAGAGAAAAATTATAAAAGAAAAATAAATTTGTATCGTCTTTTATATGTACTTATGTTTTACCTTTACAGGCACTATTTATTTTTACATATGTATTTTATAATGTTTTGACCATTTCAGGGCTTTGGGGAGATAGCACCTAAGATTTATTATTATAGACATTGGGAGATTTAACTCCTTATCTCATGGTTTTAGATAGTTGTTTAGCATTGGTACAGATTGTGAAGTGGCCCCATGTAGGGGTGAGTAGAAACTTATCTGATTGATATTTTTCACCTTCCTTCAAGGAAGGGAACAGTTCTGTTGACTGATGTGAGTCAAGCCCATTATGTCCTCAGTGATTATCAACTTTCCCTCACAAGGTAGCCCTTAAAAAAGGACATTGCTCAGATCCTAGCCACTGAGATTATAATTCACTTATTCTCAGGTGGAGCACTGATGATGTTATTTTTAAAATTCTTACAAGCAGCTAATATTGACAGAAATTGTGTTGAAAGATATGAGAAGCTCCCTCCAATGACCTCACACATCCACCCCCGAAAACAAGTACTTAAAAGAGTGTTGATAATTGCAGATCAAGATCTAAGGTGTTTCCTAGGCATTGGTATTGAGCATAAAGTATTAGGGTCCTTTTGTTTTATTTGCTTTTGTTTGTTTATTTTAGAGAGAAAGAGGGATGAGAGGCAGAAGGAAAGAGAGTGAGAGAATCTTAAGCAGGCTCTATGCCCAGCATGGAGCCCAACACAGGGCTCAATCTCACAACCCTTATGACCTGAGCTGAAATCAAGAGTCAGATGTTTAACTGACTGAGCCACCCAGGTGGCCTTGTGTCCTTTTAAAGGCGTAGGATGAATAAATTGGATTTAGCATAGATTTTAAAGGAAATTAGCATAGATTTTAAAGGAAATCCTCACCTTCCTCTCTTTTGTGTACCCTACCCCATTCCTTGAAGTTCAAAGAATACAATACAAAAGAATAGCAAGTAGATTTCAGTTTAGGAAAATACATAGAAATGGAAGCTACAAGATATGTTTCAGTTCTAGTCTTAGATCTACCTATGCCTTGGCAAGACAAATTTTTGTAGCTTTACATGGTCCACCCAATATCATCAAGCCTATATGTTTTCAGTAATACCAGCAAGTAATTGCTACATATGCCTTTGCTCAGCCACATATTGTGCACATCTGTCCATTTATATTCCTCAGTGACCCTTTGACTAACAGGGGATGACAGCATTTTGTTACTCAGAATCCTGACACTCCTTTAGTCAAAGCTGAATCTACTTTACGATTTTTTTTAGTCAAAGTTTGGGTTTACTTGCTGCAACCAGGGAAAACACACAAGAAAATAATGTGCATCTCAGGAAGATGGTGATAGCATGACTTCATTAACAAATTTGAGTTTGTATTAGCTGATTTTGAGAAGAATACAAGGAAGTGAAGTTTCTTTGCTCTGAAATGGGTGCAATTGAAAGATGCTGTTAATTATGTTATTGGTTACTTTAATGTCTTTCATTCAGGATGAGCACAGAACAGAGCAAGGGTACAGCTGTAACTGGTGAAAAAGCAGCCATCACTCTCTTTTGCTGGGAAAGAAGTATGGTGGTCCTTTTGTTGTGGCACAGTATTCTTGTTTTGTCTGTGCTCAGACATGGTTGCAGGATGGTCTTCTTTTGGTCTTTCTCAATTACAGTCATTTTTTATTGATGTTCTGTGAAATTGTTTATGTCATGAGGGATATATATGGCCAGCTCCCAGCAGTTGGCTAAAAGGAATCCATTTTTCCTTCCCATCTTTATTAAAATATCTGGTGTTGATGTTCTTTCGCTGATTGGACTTTGAAACAGCAAATTTCATCAATATTTATCTTTATTTTAAAAAATTGAACGACTTCACAATACCCACCTTCTGTTAGCCTTCTTTCTTAAACCAGGTCATTGCATTAGGATGATGAAAATTAGAAAACTGACTGAGTGGAAGGTAGACTAAAATGTCATATTTCGGCTGATTAAAAAAAAAAAAGAAATCTGCAAAAGTAGAGGATATGACAGGTTTTGGGTGATAATTTTCTAAAATATATATGCAGGTGAGAAACAATAGGAAATTATTTCTAGGTACAAAATCCAATTAGCAAGAAAGAAAGAAGTAAAATGAAAGTGATGAGATATTTTGAGAGGTTCTTGCTGTCTTGGGGTTTATGATGTCAGGGAGAGATATCTTCATCATCGTACTCCTTTCTTCTTTCTTTTTTCCATTATCAAAGTGTCCAACATTACTTTTCCGGTATATCTCTATCTACTCCCTCTTTGCCCTAGATACAATGTCTTCCTGTATTCTCTAGATCCTTCATTTACAAAATACATATTTTTCTTATACGTAATTATACATCACTCTAAATCTCACTTCCCTATCATTTTTATCATGTACCTATAAACTCATTCTGTAAACCTAAGAATTATCCTTAATTCTGCCCCCCTTACTTCCTTATTGCACTTCTAAACATTTAAAGAATCATTCCTCTCTCTTTACATGCCCACTATCACAGCCTAAACTCAAAACATATTATCTCTATATTTCATTATGAATTACATATTCTAGGCCTATAAAGAACATAAAATATTACAAAGCATCTGTATCAAATGATGCCAAATCTAATGTCAAAGCCTCATATTTTCCCACAATTGTATCAGAGTAAACCAAAATAAAACATTACACATACAGGGGCACCTGTGGCTCAGTTAAGCATCTGCCTTTGGCTTAGGTCATGATCTCAGGGTCCTGGGATCAAGCCTTGCATCAGGCTTCCCTTCTCAGTGGAGAGTCTGCTTCTCCCTCTCCCTCTGCCTCTTCCCCCTACTTGTGTTCTCTCTCTCTCTCCAAAATAAATAAATTCTTTTTTAAAAATAAATATTACACTGGGTGACGGGCACTAAGAAAGACACTGGATGAGATGAGCACTGGGTATTATACGGTATGTTGGCAAACTGAATTTAAATTAAACATTTTAAAAAATTAAAAAAATTAAAAATAAATATTACACATACAGCTGAGCCCTGCTGAATGTCCTTTCTTCCTCCTCACTTCTTCTTTCCATCTCCCTTTCCCCATATTATCCTTTAGGTAGACTTCTGCACTCGATGCTAACTGGACCTTCTATCATTTATTTATTCACATACACTGCAGACCTAAGTAACACGAACAAAATCAAACTAAGTCAAATCTCCAGATTTAAAACTCTTCAGTGGTTCCTTGACTTCTCCTATAGTATGAGTCCTTTGCCATGGTCTTTTATGAGATTTGTGACATCTCCCTTTGCTAATATTCTATCACTACCAAAATGCATGGCATAAACATAAAAATACATGTTTAGTAAAATGCCGTGTAATAGTAATAGATGAGCAGTAGACTGGAAACTGTAACCACAGAGATTAACCACAGAGTTGTCATTAGCAAACCACATCACATTGAGTAGATCATTTAACTTTTCTGTGCCTCAGTGTCTTATCTGTAAAATATGACAATGAAACACTAGCTGTCACAAAATGAAAACATACACAAAGAAACATTTAAACTATTCACCCAGTCAAATATTTATGGAATAAAACACTTGAAACTTTAGTCTGCATTTTTGTCTAGTGATAGAACTAACTTTTGTAAAGTACTTATTACACTATCTAATTTAATCATCTCACTTTTTAAAAATACAATTACTAGCACTATCAATCAACGGATGATGAAACTTGAGCTTAAAACATTAAACATTCATTCATGTAGTTAACCATTGAGTCAGTATTCATTGGGTACTTATTTTGTGCTGGAGAATTTTCTAGCAACAATGGATATAAGTGTGAATATATGAGGCATACAAGGAATATCAGTTAGTAATTTGTGGGCTTATGTTAAACTCACATAGGTCTTACTTACTCCAATGTTGTTTCATATCTCAGTTTGGTCTCAGTAGCATATTTCTAAGCAGAAAAAAAAGATGCTAAATAGAAAGAGATACTCTTTTTTAAGGAAAATTTTTCCAATATGAAGAAAATTATGAAAACAGTGACAAGATATGAGTATTGTGTAATGAAAGGAAGTAATAACTATAGAATTGGATAGAGTCCAATTAGATAGGCATGCAGATTTTCATGTATATTGTGCTTTTTCTATAACTTCAATCACCTCCAAATTTTCTGAATTTTTCTTTAAAGTGCCTGCTGAATTTGCCCTGTCCTTTTTTCTACTGCCAACCCTCTAAGCTTGCATTACTTTATTCTTGGATAAATACAATGACCTCCTGACGGACATTCTTTCTTATCTCCACCTCCCAGCTCATCCTGAATTGTAAGTCATAAAGGCATATTTCAGGATGCCAATTCCATACTTCAGCCTGCCTCGTGGGTTTTTATGCAATATTAGGTATAGTCCAAGCTTCTCATCTTAAAATTCACGGTATGTCATTATATAATTCTCTTAAAGCCTAGCACATACTGCCTAGAATGTGTGCACTTTTCTCCCAGTGAGGCGGATCCCCTTTCCAAACACTCTTCCCTTTCAGGGTGGTTGTGATTAGACATCTAACTTGTTACAGTTTAAAATTAGCTTAAGGTTGTTACATTTCCAGTTTAGGATTTTCCTAACATCCTCTCTCTCTATTCATTGATTATATGATCATATATATTATATAGTTCATTAATTATTGTAATGCTAATTTTTTTGTTCTTCAAAAGGTTTGCAAAAGACTTGAGAACTGGTATTACAGTATATATATTCTTTAAATATACCTTAAAAGTATCTGTGCTTAGATATTTTAAGCTGATAATTTACCCAAAATGATTTTAAAAAGTTGCTGTTAGACTTACACTTAGCAAAAGAAGAAAAATAATCAATTGGCATAGTTGTAAATATACTCACAGATATTCATTTCATCAAATAACTCTCCTAAAAAATGCTGGTAATTTGGAACATTATTTTTAAAAGAGAATTTTCTTATTTGAGAATCATGGATAATGGACACATGAATAATAATTCAAGATAATTTTAAAATAAATATGTTTATCTTGCATTTTGCTTAGTTGCATGATATAACTCACTTGAACTATAAAGTATAAGAACACAATATTATTAAATGTTCATTGGAGTGCTTCTGCACTGACAGATTTTATAATGACAGATACACAATATTTGTTTAGAAATGCCTATATATATGTATTTGTACATATTATTCTAAAACCTTTAATGTGTGAGTTAAAATCTAATAAAATAAACAGAAAGGGATGAATTTAACAACATTAAGAAATGTTTGCAAAAGAATTTATTGTAGACAAACAATCTAGCAACGATTCTATTCATAATTTAGGTATTTGTTTTGGTAAACAGATTAAAATCCCTTTTTATAATTTCTTGTTCCTCTGGTTATCTGTAAAATTGAAACAATAAAATACTTGATATTTCATTGATTTGAATCTCCTTTTTCCCAGGAATTACTGAAACCGAGGTTAAATGAACAATTTAATTTAAAATCCACATGTACTATATAACATATAAGGTTCTTGTTTGAATTTCACTGTTTGCCATGCATTAAAAAGCACTATTTTAAGGCTGTGGAAGATGCTCCCATCGTATCCCTAAGCACCTATTTTTTAGAAGGATTTGTGGCCTTCTGTGCTACTGAAGATAAGGAATTTCATTGTTCTCGTTTTCATACTCAGCTTGACCTATTCATCCTAAATAAGCTAATCCTGAAGAGAGTTCTGCTTCAGGCATAAAATGATCAACACAGGAATGGAAAGCAAATCGACCACCACACATGCAAAAACTGATAGAAGCGCCAAGTAGAGGGTAATAGCGATGGAAGCAAAGTTTCAGATCATCCTCCCCCCTAAAGTCAAGACATTCATTTTAAGAAATGTTATCATTGGCAATACTTTATCTGAGCACCAAAAACTGATGTTACATAGAGTATGACAGAGATATCTTTATATATAACATGCAACTGTTGACAAGGTTATGATTCAGAGAGAAATTATCCAAGAAAAGACAATATTTAAAAGGAGAAAAATGAAAGGATGGCAAGAACTTGTATATATGGTGTTAAGGACTCCTACTTTTCTTTAGGGCTTGCTCTTGTAATTGATACCAAATCTGAATTCAGAGTATGAAAATATCTTCTTTGATGAAAGAGTTGGCCAAGTGTCAAACAAACTTTTCTCCTAACTCAGCACATCTCCCTAAATGCACTATTATCACCTACCATCTGGAAGGAAGCTTCCACCAACTAATGATCTGCCTCATTAATATCAGGAACCAAAGTCCTAAAACCACTCTGAGCTGGAATGATTCCTATTCTAAAAATATTCAGGATAATCAGGGCTTGTGATAAGAGCTACATCAAAGGACTTCAAGTCAAGCCAACTTCGTTGGATCTAAGTATAGAATGGCCGATATCAAAGATGCTTTGCATAAATATAGACATATTGGTATACAGAAGATGGAAGAACACTTGGCATACAAAAGTATTGAGTTCTGGTATTAGCATATCTTTTTATTTTAATGTAAGCATTATTTCTTGGAAGATATCTTTATTGGATTAAAAAACATTTCATTTAAACTTGAAAATATTTTCTGTAAAAGAAACACATCACTCAGCCAAATCCTTACACTTGAGCTGAGCAACTGGAACAGAAATATAAAGGTTATATTATCATTAATATATTCAGATGCTGTTAATTTCTCATTCAAGTATTATAATGGTAACAAGTGGCTTAATCTTTTAAATGGCATTTGAAAGCCGACAATTAAGTGATTTATAATTATAATGAACAGAAATTGTGACTTATTCACAAAGGTAAAAGAAATCATACCAGGGTAGTGCATGTTACTCCCTCAAATGCTAAGCCCATATTTCCTATTCTTGGATGTAGAAAATAAAAAATTGACTAAATTTCTGTTCATTTTATTGAAAATATCCCGGAGTCCACTGTGATATAAAATTGAGGAAGTAATACCTGTTCTTTTTGATACAGATCATTTGAGTTAATTATTCCAAAAATAACTTTATATAATTAATAACTAACTTTACACTATTGCCATTAGATTCATCTTTTATGTCTCTTCTCCTAATATCTAATCAGTGGAATAACTGTAGGGATCTGTGGGACTTGGATAAACACACACAGGTTTTGAAGCACATTTCAGATTTTAAACTGATTAACTTTAAATATCTACTGCTTGTATCAGACCTGGAAGTTTTAATTCAGCTTTAAGGAAGTAGTTTTTGCAATGCACATAGACACATACATACACACAGATTATGGATTTTGTTACTATGGTAAACAATGGTTTTAGAAATACATTTGCCTGCAATCCTGCATCCATGAGTTTACTCCTCAGGAAGTAAACATGCACATACGATTTCACTCATATGTGGAATTTAATAAACAGAACAGGGAATTGTAGGGGACAGGAGGGAAAAATAAGATGAAATCAGAGAGAGAGGAGAAACCATAAGTAACTCGTAACCATAGGAAACAAACTGGGAATCGCTGGAGTGCAGGGGGGTGGGGAGTTATGGTAATTGGGTGTTGGGCATTAAGGAGGGCACTTGATGCGATGAGCACTGGATGAAACTGATGAATCACTAGACTCTACCTCTGAAACTAACACACCACATGTTAATTGACTGAATTTAAATGAAATTAAATTAAATTTAAAAAAAGAAGTGAGCATGCAGTTGGTTTCCAGTGACAGCCTTGCTTCAGATTTCTGTAACTGCTCTTACCCAAATAATGGTCTTACAGACCTCAAGTTTGTTTTAAGAGCATACAAGGCACAGAAATTGAGTTGAGTGATTCTTAAAAAGGGATGTAATTCTTAATACAAAATCCTAGGGCACAGAAAATGTTGAACCTCTTGAATAATACAGAGAACTACCTTGTATAAACAATATCGGTGGTAAATCTGATACATATTCTTCCCAAAATTAGGGAACATAGGTATAAGAGAAGTACTGCTATGCTATACTAGATCCCCTCCTGCTCTTTGCTTCAATTTCACATTAAATACATCCCTGTATCTTAATTTATTTTTTTTAAGATTTTATTTATTTATTCATGAGAGACACACACAGAGAGAGGCAGAAACACAGGCAGAGGGAGAAGCAGGCTCCATGCAGGGAGCCTGATGTGGGACTCGATTCCAGGACTCCAGGATCACGCCCTGGGCTGAAGGCAGGCACTAAACCACTGAGCCACCCAGGGATCCCTCCTGTATCCTACTTTAAATAAAACAGGATTTTATCTCAATCTTAGCATCTTTTTGTATACTTTGTAACTGCCAGCCGAAAACCACCAGAAGTGATGCAGAAACATGAACAAAAAGTTAATAATCACAACAACACAATGAAAGAAAAGCAAAATAAAAAAATAACCATACTCTTATTATGCAAAAGGTCTATTAGAATGAATCACAGGCTAGAAGAATCTGAACATTCAGGATGAGTTAGGATCCCAGTGGTAGTCTGCTCAAACCAATAGATTACTTCTCAGAATAATGTCTTTAAAATGTATAAATAAATTATTTAACATTTTAAAGAAAACCAATTATATTTAATTAGAGTTATTATTCATGGAACTTTTGGTCATCTTTGGACATGCAAAGAAACTGATGTGAATGCAGTACAAATAAAGAAAATACAGGTGTACAGCAAATACATTTATGAGGTGGAAATGATAGAACTTTCTGATGGAAAGTATTGGGTGGAGGCGATTGAGAGTGAGGTAGTTAACAGACGAGAGGCAGTTTCATATTAAACAGTAGTGTGGGTGGATGCTGAGAATTGGTTGGTAGATTTGGAAAGGCTGTATGTCTTGAAAATATTGATGGTGATAGTGTGGTAGATTTAAAAAGTTCCATTCTGGCTTCATGATTTTTGGAATGCCTTGTAGGTTTTCAAAGGAAGCTGTTAAACAGGCATTTGAAAGTATAAGTTTGAATATCAGAGGAGGGTTTGGGCTACAGAAGTACAATGATAGGCCAACAGCATATAGATGGGTTTTAAGACCATGAACTTGAATACGATCATATGGAAGAGAAAGCAAGAGAAAAAAAGATCCAGGATTGAGTCCTAAGGTAATCCATCACTTAGATGTTGAGCAAAGGAGAAGCAACCATAAAAGGAAACAATAGGGAACAAATTGTGAAAGAGAATTTTAAACTCATTAAAGAAACTATTCCCAGAAACAAAAAAGTTGTCAACTGGATCAAATTCTCTGAGACGGTGGGTACAATGAGAATGGACAAATTACTTTGCTTCAGAAAATTTAGCTCATTGGTAATGTTTATCCACTACACACACACACACGCACACTTCCTGGTGGAGTGAGATGGGTCGGGACTGAAATGCATTAGGGTCAAGAGTAAATTGAGAATGAGGCAGAACAAGCAGCTCTTTTAGGGATGGGCTGTAAAAGAAAGTAGAGAAGTGAACAGTAGCTGATGGCAATAAGGAAAAGGGAAAATACATGTTTTAGAACAGGAGATAAAGGATATTTATAATTCAAAGTAATCTATTAGAGAAAAACTGATCATATCATTCTATGCATAGAACCAGAGAAGTTAACATAAGTCTTTGAAAGGGACACATTATAGAGGCTCCAAAATAATTTAAGAGAATAATGAAATATTTCATTATAGCGCTATCAAAATAAGTATTATTATTCACTATCGTTTTTTAAGTGCTTACTTTTCTATGGTCACAGAGATGTTTCATGAATCATATCTCTAAACTTCATGGTGGCCATTCAAAAATGTTATTTTCAGGGACATCGGGGCGGTGCCATAAATCAAGTGGCTAACTCTTGCTCTGACTTAGGTCATGATCTCAGGGTTGTGAAATCGAGCTCCTGCATCAGGCTCCACGCTCAAAGAGGAGTCTGCTTAAGACTTTCTCTCTCTCTCTCTCTGCCCTCCTCTTGTGCTCCCTCTCTTTCTAAATCAATCAATCAATCTTTAAAAAATGTTATTTTCATTCACACATGAACAAACTGAGGCACATAGAAATCAAGTAAAATATGTACAGCATTAAATTCTTTGACATTTTGTCACTACAGATGGAATGTTTATATCTCCCACAATTCATATGTTGAAACTCTAACCCCCCAATTGATGGTATTTGGTTGGGGCAGTAGACTCTGGGAGGTAATTCAGTTTAGATGAGGTCATGAGAGTAGAGTCCTCACAGTGTGTTTATTCACTATATAAGAAGAGACCAAAGAGATAACTTTCTCTCTCCACCAGGTGAAGATACAGCAGGAAGGGCCCCATCTGCAAACCAAAGGAAGCCCGCAACCAGAACCCTACCAGGCTAGCACCCTGATCTTTCAGGTCCCAGGACTACAAGAAATACATTTCTGCTGTTCAAGCCACACAGTTTATGGTATTTTTGTTATAGTACCCTAAGCTGAATAAGATATCTATATTCCATCTTTACATAAAGACTAATATAATCTAACCTCTTCAATGCACCTGATAATTATGTGAATATTAACATTTTTTTTTCTAAAAGTTCGTTTTTAAGATTTTATCCATTCATGAGAGACACAGAGAGAGGGAGAGAAGCAGAGACACAGGCAGAGGGAGAAGCAGGCTCCATGAAGGAAGCCCGATGTGGGACTCGATCCGGGGTCTCCAGGATCACGCCCTGGGCTGAAGGCAGGCGCTAAACCACCTGGGCCGAAGGCAGGCCACTCAGGGATCCCCCTAAAAGTTGGTTTAAAGAAAACCAACCAGTTCTATAAGATACAGCTGTGCATAATGCACACACACACTATAAGGTCAAATGTGTGGGAAGCCATGTTATTTTTTTTTTCAAATCTATTTTTTTCAAGGTTTGCTAAAGGATTTTAATGTAACTCCAGATAAATTCTGATAACAAGATTTCTTAGACTTTCTGATATGCTAACAATAATTATGGGGCAGCCCGGGTGGCTCATCGGTTTAGCGCCTGCCTTCAGCCCGGGTTGTGATCCTGGAGACCCAGGATCAAGTCCCACATCGGGCTCTCAGCATGGAGCCTGCTTCTCCCTCTGCCTGTGTCTCTGCCTCTCTCTCTTGCTCTGTGTCTCTCATGAATACATAAATTTCAAAAAATCTTAAAAAAATAATTATGAATTTCCAAAGGGACATTAGCAAAGGTGACTTCCATATACATTGGGGTATAGATTGTGCATAAATGTCTCTATGATGACATTCTTTTATTCCTTCCCTTGAGTGTTCTACTATATACTGCTCTTCAATCTTACTTTAACATAAAATCTTTTCTTTTTCTTATAAACCTCAAGGGACAAGAATTAAGCCAGAGATTACTTTAGGAATTGCTGACATTTTACTAATTACTCATTCTATAATTCTATAATATATACTAATGTTTGAGAACATACTACATGGCTGACACTGTTCCCAGGCCCTGTAATTCACATGTATCAATTCAAATCATGACATTTTGCAAATTTTTTATATGAAGAAGCTGAAGCTCCAGATCTATTAAGTATCTTTTACAAAGTTATACAGTGGTTAGGTTTCTAACTAAAATTTTAACACAGGTCTCTGTGACTTCAAAGACCATAATGTTTCTGTGGTATCATGTGTTGTTGTTTTTTTTTTGTTTTTTTTTTTTTTGTCATCTATTCTATTTCGATTTGTTTAAACTTCTAATTTACTAGTTCATTCAATTTATTCTCATATCAGGCTGAAACAGAACTTTTTAATAACTCAGATGATAAATGGTCTTTCTATAGCTCAGTAGATAAATTTATTCGTTCCAAAATGGGACTCAACTATTGATACTTTATTGCCTATTTGATGGTTTGGTATACCATCGAATTTTTTGCATAAAATAACACTGACAACAGGGTTTTCCTTTTAAAAAAAGGAGTATCCCATAGTCATTATTAAAGAAAGAAAAAAAGAATTCCTCCCCCTAAACGTTGGTGGGAGCAATCATCTAAGCATTCCCCTTTCCTGTAAAATGAAATGAGAAAGCTTAACTTTTCAGTGGATGCTGTATTCACAGACATAATCATAAGCCATCCCTGCAGAGTTATAGCAATGATTGGCTTTTTTTGTTCCCTAGGAGACATTTTTTTTTCCATTTTTATTCCTTGTTGTTTTATTCCTCTGAAAGCTTTTTAAGTCTTGTTTACTTACTCACCTGCAGTTAAAACTTGTTTTCATAGGTAGGTGGTAAGGCTTTTTTTGGTGCCAGTTTTAACTTACTTTATTCTTTAAAAGAAATCACTTTGATTTTTCCCATATCTAGAATTATAATCTTCAGAAAGTATTTTTAAGAGCAATTTCTGTGTATTTATCTAAGGGTTATCTTTGGTTTTGCTAAACATTAGTACTAGGCTGGATGTTTATATCTCAACATTTTCTCCCATTTTGAGGATGGTACCCTAAAACCTTCAAAACACAAAGATACATATGAGTGGAAGTCATTATTTGGCTTCTTATCGTTAAGTTAACTTCTATAGTCTTGCTGTGAAATCCACTTTCTGAAGGAATTTGGTTACAATAGAGTATTTCCAACTATAACAACCCCACTACGAGACTACTTTTGATTTTTTTTTTAATAGAAAGACCTACCAGATTGCATATACTCGTCGGTTATAAATGTTAGACTATTTTGTTGTGTGATTTAGTAAACCCATGGACTTTTACCTGTGGAATGTTTATTTTAAATTTATTTGATTAAACTGACAAAACTCAAATAATATAATTAAAAAGGGTTTGGAATAGAACAGTGTCTTCCAAATAATGGTTTCATATTTCAAATAACCATTTCTGCTTTGCAGAATGTTTGGGATAATACTATAGACCTCACTGATGGCTAGCTAGTCAGAACTTTCAACTAAGTCTTAATGACCTTATATTTTCAGGGGTTTTTTTTCCAGGTATTTTTTTTAAGATTTTATTTATTTATTCATGAAAGATACAGAGAGAGAGGCAGAGTCATAGACAGTGGGAGAAGCAGGCTCCTCATTGGGAGCCTGAGGTGGACTCAATCTCTGGACCTGGGATCACACCCTTAGCTGAAGGCAGATGGGCAGATGTTCAACCACTGAGATACCTAGGCGTCCCTCTTTTCAGGTATTTTAATAAAAAGTTTGATTCTACTTTTGATGTTTGCTGACAGCTTTCAAGCCCCACCCTTCCCTCTTTCAATCTCACCCCACATGTGAGAGAAAGACCATGCATTTCTTCCTTTGACCCCAGTAAGAACTTCAAACCAGGTAAGTCCTGGCCAGGAAGTAGGAACTCTCATTCCATGCCCACTTATTAACCAAGCCACCAGCTACTCCCTGTCTTTCAAGTTATTTTCAAACCAGCTTGGGAACCAGCCCTGCTCTCCTCAGAAAACTTCATTCTTGTGAGTAATGGGTCATTTCATGTCTTCTCAGTGTCTGTGTAGTTTCATCACTAACATCCAAACCAGTGGAGCATTGATCCTGTCCCCTGCAGGGCAACCACAGGGTCCCTATCAATCTTCACGATATCACAATATACTCAGTTTTCTACTTTTAAATATTTGAATTCAAATATGGAAAACTTTTACTATTGTTAACATTTGTTGTACTTTAGAGGGTAACTAAGCTCTTTGCATATGCTCCAAACACCACACAGCCTCACTGATTTCAGGCATATTTCAGTATCAATAAAGTGGAATTCTTGAATTGAGTAGTTCAAGTCACTTAGAAGCACCATGCTGGAAGTGTGGATTCTTGGGATATGCACCAAATCTCCTGGAACAGAATCTCTGAGGACAGGGCATAAGAATCAGTATTTCTATTGAGAGCCTAAGGTACCTGTGTATATTTTATTTGAACACCATGGGACTTGTACAACCTTGGAAAATCCCAACTGTATTTATTCATAGTCTTTCTGCCTCTTTTCAATTTCATTTTAAACATCACACTCAGGTCCTGTTTTTTGTTTTCCTATGTAAATTACCTTGAATATTCCTGTGTGCTATGAGTTTAGCCAGAAGAAATTTCTAGGAATCTTTGGGAATATTTGTGTTCATTTTTATTTCCATGCATTCCATGAGAAATGATAGATTAAACATGAGATATTTTAAAGGAGCAGAAGTCACAAAAAGGCTGAAGATCTCATTGCTTTTTCACTTTCATTTTTTTGAAATTTAATTTGCTATTTAAACAAAATAATTTGCTATTTAAACAAAATAATTTGCTATTTAAACAGAAATTCTCAGGAAAGTGTCAATGCCAAAATTATACCTGCATTGCACCTGAGCTATCTCTGATAGTTCATTAACTAGATGACCCTAAAGATTTATTAATTAAATTTTATGAATTAATTGATGATAAAGTAATTAAGGTTGTTTGATATTTATCATATCTGGTTAACTCAATCACAACACAAACCGTGTTGTGACTGTGGGAAGGAGGCAAAAGAAAGTAAGAGAATCAGAAGAAAAAAGAAAAGGAACATTCGCATTTACCTATGCGAATTTATTTTGTTGCCTGAAGTTTGATTATCTTTTGATATTTTTTTAATTTAAATTCAGTTAGCCAACTGAATTATAGTACATCGTTTCAGATGTAGTTTTCAATAATTCATCAAAATTGTTGAAAGAGACTATATTTTCATTATTGCATTGCAAAGCACTACCTAAGCATATAGGTTTCAAATCTATTCTGTTTTCTATTCTGTTCCAATGGTCCATTTGGGTATATTTGAATGAATACAAACTATCTTAACTATTACAGCTTTATAATAATTTGAATATCTGAAAGGGTAAGTCCTCCATTTTTTTTCCTTTTCAAAATTGCCTTCACTAGTGTTTGTCCTTTGAAGAATAAGCATGTTCAATTCAACTTCAAAAACAACAAATCTGTTGAGATTTTTTATTTGGATTCTATTAAGCCTATAGATTACTTTGGGTATAACCATTTTGAGTTGTGATATAAATCTTTAGCTATCATTAAATTCAAAGCATTTTAAAATTTCCATTGAGATTTCTTATTTTACTTAAGGATTATTCAGCATTGTATTGCTTAATTTACTACAGGTTGTGGTTTATATTTTATCCTTTTGTTATTCATTCCTAACTTAGTTCTACTATGCTCAGTGAACACACTTTGAAGGATTGAATTCTTTTGAAACTGCTTAATGCTTTATGGCCTAGCATAAAATGTATGTTTCCAGTTTTAAAAAATGTGTACTTAGTCTTTATTAAGTGTGCAGATATTTATAATTGTTAGATTTTCATTTGAGGAATTAACTGATTGTTGTAAGTTCTCTTTTTATTTTGTTTAATTCTTCTCATCCCAAAATATATCTGTCTGATATAAAAACTGGAAACTGCTTTATTTTTGTTTGTATTCTTTCTAGAAACTCTACTTATACCTTTATGTCTAAACTGATGATCAGTTGGTTTTGATTGTATCTGCTATGTATAGTGTACAGTTAAATCTATGACCCTTTACATTTATTGGTATAGCAGATGCGTTTTCCTTTTAGTTCTTTTACTCTAATTTAAGGTTCAATTTCCCTTTATATTTGTCACACCATGGTCTCTTTGTTTCACTTTATGCTATTGTTTCTTCCAATATTTAAGAAGATTTAATTTTTATTCACTGATTATATGCTAGACAATTTTTTTCATTTAAAAAAGTTTACATTGAGTACTATGAAAATAACAAAACTACTACATATCAATTTCCTCTCCTTAGGCTTGCATAACCAGTGCTGCCATTGCTGTGTCCATATTCCCTTAATGAATCATAAAAGCCCAGTGTGAGTGGAATAGTGAACAATTCTTGTCACTGAGGTCCCAACACCAAACACCTGTGACTCTCTACCTGAGAACATCCTCTGGTTTACTTGAGCATTCTCTGCCTGCGTGTCCTTTTAACCTCTCCTCTAGTGACTTTCAACCAATTTCTACAGTGGAATTGGTAGAAAAATATCTCGACTTTACTCCTCTTGGGAACAATTTTGAATTTTGTTTTATAGATGATCTCAGGGTCCTCAGTTGAATAAGTTTCTTACTGTCCACAGGAGTCCCCCTCTACTTAGTAGGCATTTTATTGGCTTTTTTTCACTTTCCTTTTAATTTCTTATTTCTTCACCTACTCCTCCCTAGATTTTACTGACCTCTAAAGAGGGAGGAATTAAAGCAGCTCATCTTTGTGTGTGTTTTTTTTTAAAGATTTATTTATTTATTCATGAGAGACACAGACTGACAAAGAGAAGCAGAGACAAAGGCAGAGGGAGAAGCAGGCTCCTTGCAGGAAACCTGCTGCGGGACTCAGTCCCAGATCCTGGCATCATGACCTGAGCCGAAGGCAGGTGCCCAACTGCTGAGCCACCCAGGCATCCCAAAGCAGCTCATCTTTGAAGGGCAGATGTCTTAGGGAAAGAAAAAAGGCAGCTGCACAAGCCTTATCCTTTTATACATGCGATGACAACTAGACCTCTTTCCTGACAAGGCACACTAACGCTGTTTGCTGGGAGAAGAGCTCTTGTGCATGAAATGCTTTAAGCAGAATGTTAAGTAGACCATGGTTTAGGTCTTCTTATGGTGAACTGTGGATTTTTTTTTTTTTTAAGGCAGAGGACCATTTAAGATTCATTTATTTATTTTTGAGAAAGAAAGACAGGGAAAGATAAGAGAGAGAGAGAAAAAAAAACCCGAGTGGGGGAGGGGCAGAGGGGGAGGGAAAATAAGAAACTCAAGCAGACTTCCCGCTGAGCATGGAACCCCCACCCCCCGAACCTGAGGCTCGATCCCAGGTCCCTGAGATCATGACCCACGCTGAAATTAAGAGTTGGTTACTTAACTGACTGAACCACCCAGGTGTCCCTAGAATCTATGTGGATTTTGTGAGCTTTGACTCCCTGGCAAATGTCCCATACACTCTATAGTAACCTACGTTACTAAATGGCTGTATTTCACAAACTAAACACTTTCTACTGTGTGATATAACACATATGACTCACAGGTTATCTCCTTTATTGCTCTAGATTACACAGCATGTGTACAACATGCAAAAGAAGGTCCTGGGAAGCAGCTCTCCCCTAGACCTCTCCCTAATTCATCTGTAGTAGACGATTGCTTTTATTCTTAAACTTTTTCACAAAGCTTGTTAATGAATAAGCACTGATTTTTGTGAATCTGGCTTTACATCTGAACCTTTGTGTTAGTTCATCTCCTAAATAAATTATTTACTTAACAGTCTTAGAGTCTGATTTGGGTGGAACCTCAGCTAAGACATGTATTTTCCTCTTTACTTTTGTTGTAGATTGGGTTCCCAGAAAGCAGATTCTGAGACAAATTGGTATGTAAGATAGGTATTAAGCAGTGCACTATGGGCTGCGTGGGGGGCTTGGTCAGTAAGGCTTTTGAGTCTTGGTTTCTGTTTGGTCCTGATCTCTGGGTTATGGGATCGATTGCCATCTCAGGTCTTGTACTCAGCAGGGAATCTGCTGGGGATTCTTTCCCTCCCTCTGCCTCTACACCCCCACCTCCCAAACTTGCACTCTCAGTCTCTCAATAAATAAATGAATCGTTGAAAAAAAAGTGCACTTAGGATACAAATTTGTAAACAGGAGGATTAGGAAACAGGACTGGGTAGAGGGAGAAGTCAAGCTGAAATGTAAGCCGTGGAACAGCCTAGTCTGATGACTCTGGGAGTTCGGGAGCTACATTAGTCCTGCAAGGCTGTTCTGAGTTGAGCTGAGCTGAGCTGAGCTGAGCAGTCATTTATACTTTACTACCTCTCAGTCATTGTTTGTGGCAATGGGACTTGGGCTACATGAGCCTCTGCGGTTGAAGCAACCTTGGAAAAAAGTAAACGGCTAAAGGTTATCAATCAGTAATACTCTCAGCCATTCAATAAGGGTGAATCCTTCATTGAAAGGCTACGTAGGTGGCGTATCACCTGGTTTTGAGGACTATATTATTTTTTTCTAATACTCTTTTTTACGTTTCTTTTTTCTACTCTTGTTTAAGCCTTTGAATATTCTCATTTTTTTTTAACTGGGTTATCAGTTTGAAATGAGATCATCAATGTGATTTCACAACCTCATAACTTTTCTCTTCCTCTTTAATATTACTAATTATATTTCTTATGGATCTGTATTGATTGCATTTACATTAAAGTCTGCTTTATTCTTAGTGTTGTTATTAAATAAATTGAATTGCATGTCACAAGTCATCTTGCTTTAATTTCTCAATTCACTTTATGTTCAACTAAAGATTTTAAATTAGTAGTTTCTTTAGAAAGGGCTTATAGAACATATTCATTTTTTTGTACGTTCAAATGTGTTTTCTGATTTATTTTAAAAACAATTTTATTAGTCAACTTTTGCTACAGCAACAAGCAGTTCTAAGATGTCAGCTCCATATTTGCGGGGCTCCACTGGCTTCAATTGGCTCAATAGGGCTTTATGACTTTTTCATTGTGGAACATGGGTTGAAGAAAAGTCTACTATCTTGGTTTTGCTGTTCTCATGACGGAGGATAAGAGGGCATATAAAAAACTGATGGTAATACAGAATTCTTCTTGGAAATCTCTGTTGAACTGGAATCCTGACATTTTTGCTTACATTTTACTGGCTAAAGTAGATCATACGGTGAAGCCCATGTGGCAGGAAGTCATATGGCAAAGGGCATAGATAGAAATGTATTGGAGAAGAGAGAGTGGACGGCTCTGACAATATTATAATCTAACAAGTATATTCCTTGAACACAATAATTGAGTTATATCCCTTCTTCACACAAAATATACTCACTCCTCCCTAAGAAAGTTACCACAGATGGTTCAGACACATATGACCTTAGGTTTGAAAGCCAGAGTCTCTCTCTTTCTCTTTCTAGGGAGTGAAGGGGCAGTAGAAGAGGGAAAGAAGAGAGAGAATCTCAAGCAGGTGCCACACCCAGTGTGGAACTCAATGCAGTGCCCGAATTCACGACTCTGAGATCATGACCTCAGCTGAGATCAAGAGTCAGACACTTAACTGACTGAGCTACCAAAGCACTCTATTTTTAGAAAGTGGGAATATTCTTTATTTAGATTTTAGTTCTACTCTTGATAGAGACTCTCAAGTCCCTTTTTATCCATGGTTCTTAGATGTGCATTCTGAGAGATCCTTTCCATTGGTTATATCTGAAGAAGTTCTGCTTTTTGTCCATAGGATTTTGCATATCTAACTGTTTTTGGTTCTTGAACTATTAGGGTCTCTTTTAATCCACAGGTCAGGTTCATTTCAAAATATGACATTACTAAGTCCTTCTTTGATTGCTATTTGATTCCACTCAGTTCTAAATGCAAGTGGCCATACCCATAAGATATGCATCTTTCCTTTAGACTTTTTTTTTTTTAGATTTTTATTTATTTATTTATTAGTGAGAGACAGAGAGGCAGAAACATAGGCAGAGAGTAGGGAGCCCGATGTGAGGCTTGATCCCAGACTCCAGGATCACTTCCTGGGTCAAAGGCAGGCACTCATCCACTGAGCCACCCAGGCGTCCCTCCCTTTAGACTTGATATAAGTATCTGTGTCTATCAAGTTTCCATGTAGCTACCTTTTATCTCCTTCCCCTGAGTCATTTTGTTTACCTGAAAGAATCTGCTGAGAGTCACATTAATACAAGCAGGAAGAAAATATGCATTGTTTCTATTATTCCTGGTAAGAGTTGAGACCATCCAAACTTTTCTTTTTGTGAAAGTTTTTCATTATCTCTAAAATATAGTACTTTTATATGGACATGTTGCAGGGTTCACTTTTCCATATTCATTTTATTCCTATAGAATCTTCCCTTAATACTTTTAATTCCCAGGCAAGAATAAAAATTAAGCCCCAGACACCAAAAATATACATTTCTAGAAGTAAGTTAACACATATGTTAAATAAAGTGCTATCATCCTACTTTGAAAATATAATTATGAGAAGAAAAAAAAGAACCACCACCGTTCTAGTTTCAAAGTTGGCAGCATATCAAAACCACTGAATTTAATCATTAAGAAGCATTTTTGTAGATATTGCTTTTGGCATGACAGAGTTTGGGCAATTCATAGTGTAAAGAAAAAAATAGTTTTTAAATTACCAAATATTTATTGTATTGAACTTATGCCTTTATTTTAGGCAGAACCGGAATTATGTTCTTATAATTAACATCTTCACACTACATGTTTTATTTATGGTAATTTCAAATTCTGATTAAAGTTCCTTAATTTTTTTATTACTGTCAATCTGAAGAAGCTATTGTCTACTGAGGCAGTAGCCCTTGAAATTGTCCATAAGTCTTAATGCCAAATTTAGATTTATAAATAAACTATATACTTAACATATAATATTCAAATATTATAATGGATCACATTATAGACTCTCATTTTGCATAAAATATTACAAGTTTTATAAATTAATCTTGTAAATTATCAGATACCATAATTTTTCATTGTATCTTAAAGTAAAGTAGATCAATATAGTATTTCATGAATTTTTCTTTGTATGAATTTTATACTTTTGGATAACACTTTTTTATATCTCATGGGTATTTTCACTTCAGTTTACTACCTTTTCAGTTAGATTTTTTTTGTCTTGTTCTAAGTTTTTAACAACATCTAATAAATTATTCATTGCCTCAAATCTCCCATAATTTCTGGGATAATATATTTATTTTCCTTCTCCAACATTGCTAGGTTTTTCCAGCTCATGCTGCATCAATTTTTACTGTTTTGCCATAGATTTTACAAATTCTCTTGTCTGTACTTTTTGCTTTTACTTTAGAGAGGTAATTTATTCCTTGAGCTATCCTCTAATTCTTGGCAATACATTTGAATAAAACTTTCAAAGTTCCACAGAAATATATTTTTCTAAGAATATTCTTAAAACTTTTAATTCTTTCCTTCTTTATTGTAGTAATTTTTATATATTTCATATAAGTTCTTTTGGTTCTCATTATTACTCATCTATGAATGTTTTTAGATTTTTTTGTGAGCTTTTTGCAAGATTTACATGAGAGATGAGCCACAGACATGTACCATTAGGAATTCTCTGGACTCAAACCTTGTGTGTATGTGTGAGAGAGAGAGGGAAAGAGAGAGAAACAGAGACAGAGACAGAGAGGTAGAGACATAGAGAAGAGAGATAGGAAATAGAAGCAGGTTTGATGTAATTTCTAATTTTGTCCAAGAAGATCCTGCACATGTTTCAGATATAAATAATATCTATAAATGGAAAGATGTGTACTTCTGTCAAGATGTTCAAGAAAATCCAGAGCTGCCTTAAACACAAATATAAAATTATCAATGATTACAAGTCCTCCATTATGGCCCATGACCTATAGCCTAGGCAGGTTAGAAGTAGATCAATATTCCCTTTTAAGGTAGTAATAATAATAATTGCTAATCCTTTATAATGCTTACTATGTTCCAAGGCTGTTATAAATACTGTACATACCCTATGATGTAGTTATAATTATTATTCCATTTTAGAGTTGAAGAAAGTGAGGCACAGGGAGATAAAATAACTTGGCAACAGTTACAGATTTCCTGGTTTCTATTTCCTCTCTCCCAGTAGATTATATTAAGACTAAGTAGTTTGGAACTTCTTACAGGAAAAAAAAAAGGATTACATACTCAAAGGTTCTTTAGTCTATGGCATTCTGTCTGGGGCTGGGGAGTAAACCCTTTGCTTATCCAGTATATGTTGAGCTCCTAAATATTCTTGAGTTTCACAGCCTTCTTTATTACTTTTGATCTTTGTAGTATAGAGATCCCCTTGGGAGACACTTTGACCAGGAAGAACAGGATGGGATTCTGAGAGCAAGTTGGTGGTAGTTTCTAGGCCCATGTGAGAAGAAAACTAGTTCGTCATGTTTCTTCTTCAAGCTATTTTCTTCAAGAGACAGGAACTCAATGAAAAGTGTTTTTTTTTTTCTTTTTTTCTTAAGATTTTTTTTTTTTTTTTTTTTTTTTTTTTTTTTTTTTTTTTTGAGAAAGAGAGTAGGAGAAGAGGGAGGGGTAGAGGGGAGGGAGAAGCAGATTCTCTGCTGATCAGGGAGCCAGGACAGCACAGAGCTCAATCCCAGGATGCTGAGATCATGACCTGAGTCAAAATCAGATACTTAAAGGACTGAGCTACCCAGGTGCCCCAGGAAAAACTTCCTTTCGGTGACCTTTATAATTTTGGATAATGCTTCCTTGTTTTATCTCCTGGGACTCTAAATCTCCTAGGATTTTAAGAAGAATAAAAATAATTTTAAAAATTTAAGTTCTACTAAAAGTAATCAATATGCTTTCAAATAATTTTAAAATATATTTTTTAAACGTGATATTTAGGGGACGCCTGGGTGGCTCAATGGTTGAGCATCTGCCTTTGGCTTAGGTCATGATCCCAGGGTCCTGGAATTGAGTCCCGCATCAAGCTCTCCATGGGGAGCCTGCTTTCTCCCTCTATGTCTCTGCCTCTCTCTCTGTGTCTCTCATGAATAAATAAATAAAAGCTTTAAAAAATAACAAACGTGATTTTTAGTAACTGGATAAATTAGTGAACACTTTCTGAAAATCTTTCTTCCTCTCAAAAAAAGAGCTGTACATTACATATGATTATAGAATCATTCTAAATTAGTAACAATTACATTTGAAATAAGAAAGAACTCTATGGAATAGGAACATAGTCAGCAAAGTCTGACTATTCATAATATTCATAATTTTAATATTTGTATTTAAAAATTACTCAAAAATTGCTGACCATGTAACAATAGCAATTTAATATTTTCAACCAAATCTAAAAATATTTTCTTCCTCTTTTATAAAAATGTTTTTTAAAAACTATAATAATATACTGAAAGCTCTAAAATGCACACTACCTAACAATACACACAGAAAAAAAAAAAACTCATTCTATTTTGGAGAGTACACCATCTAAGTTGACTCATGTAGCAATCATCTTATTTTGACAGCCATCATCTGTATAAAATGTCAACCTTTACCTGAAAAATAGACAAGTGAAGCATGATCTGTCACCGTTTCTGAGTTCAAAAGAGCAAATGCACATCCCATCTGAATAAGAAGTATAAATCTGAAAATGCTATAATTAGTTTTGTTAGCCTTATTTTGCAATAATGAAGTTGAGGACAAGTCTAATATAATTAGTCAAATTTCCTAGGATAACAGAAAAAAATGACTTAAATCACAAAGTGTATTAAATGGATCTAGATGAAAAAAAAATTTTAAAAATCTGTATTAGCAATTCATGCCACAGATTATTTTCATTGATAATATCCATGTTAATAACAGAAACACATATAGTTTACTGTTACTTATGTAAAAACTTTCATGTGGTAAAATTTTTCCATTATGTTCCATTTCTATAAAAGTTGGAAATTCAAATATTTTAAATACACAAGCTAACATTTATATCTGCTTTCTCACCCAAAATCCATGAAACAAGCATCCAAAAAAGTACCCTCAAAAAGGCATCTGAGGATAAAGAAATCATTTTTTGGCCATGAGTTTTCTGTATTCTGATAGGTCCAGCTTTATCAAGTAGTAGATGGATGGAGAATCATTCAAAGTTTTTAAAAAGAGAATGAGGAAACTATTCAATAGTTTAAGGGGAAAATATTAGAGCTTAACTGGTGACAATGGTAATAAAAATAAGTAGACAGATTTATATATATTCATATATTTGTGTAAGCATAGAATAATTACAGAATGATGCACAGTAAATTATCAATAATAATTAGTAATCAGGAGGGAAGAGTAAGTCTATCAATGTTTCTTTGGACACTTCAGTATTGCTGCATTGTTGCATAAGTATGAATGATTCTTTTATTTCAATTATCGAAATTAAGATAATTCTTGAAAGAAAATAAGTAGATGACCTGAGAGATATTTAATGAGTAGAATCAATAGGACTTGGAGACTAATTACGTGTGCTTGAGGAGCAAATGCATAGAATAAAATATCTGTACTAAACTGAGATTTCTCACTTGGATGAATATGCTGAATTTGATGGCTTTAACCAAGGTCAAGGATACAAAGTTAGGGGTGTTATGTAGTAATTTTTTAAGGGAGAGGCTAACATGAGACAATACACCTCTTTTAGACATATATGAGCAGGGTATGTTCAAAAGGTGGTGGGGAATAGGAGCCCGTAATTCTTAAGAGGTGTGGAGATAGAAAATGTAAAAAAGGGAGTTGTTAGAGATGAAAACATGGGCGGAGGAGACGGCCCAGAGATAGAGCAGAGGGTAAGGGATACGCAGAGTCAGGAGCACAGCCCTTAGTACTCACTACTATTTACATGATGGTTTGAAACTCAAGAGTTTTTAAGAACAAAGAAGATGTGAATTATGTTGTAGTATAAGTTAGGGAAAATGGGAGAGAGGAAGAGAAAAATATTTTTTAAAAGTTAAGAATCTGAAAATCACAAAACACATAAATCTTTCATATCTGCTGTGTTCTGTCAAATTGAAGACCTATTCCTTGAATAAATCACAATTACTTTACATATCACTAAGAAAGGGAAAATGCTGTCATTAGAATTTGATAATGATGCTTTCTTACAGTATCCATTGTAAAATTCATTCTGACAGTAGAGGCGTTGAAATGTAAAAACAATGACAAATGGTGGTTGCGACGATGTGCCCTACTGCATCTAGAACAGGGCTTCAGCAATCATCCCCTTTCATTTGACACCTCCATCTTTCTGATGAGCCTGGATCCTTCTCTGTCTGCACGTTATTTTATCCTCCCTTTCATTATGAAAACAAAAACGAAGCAAAGCAACTATGAAGTGCAGCTCAGCTCAGTAACTCAATTTGCTCAGCTTCAACTGGCCTAGCTTTCTGTTCTTTTCTTTCCTTCTTGACTCATGAAACAGAACCTAGTAAATTCTCCAGAAATCATCTTGACTTCATAGGACATCTCATAGGATTTTGCAGTTTCTCTTCTCACATCACATATTCTTTTTTTGCCTGCATTTAAAATGTGTTTCTTGTGAAAATTTATTTTGGGTCTCATCTCCATGAGACGGGTAGGGAATGTTGCTTGTAAGAAAATGATATGATGCACTGGAAAAGCATACGTCTTGCCAGATAGAACATGTAACAGCTGTGTGACAGCGGAAAAGTTGCTTGTCCAATTAAACTTCCCTGAAACTCATTTGTAAAAGAGGAATACTAATATCTGTTTTATGGTGTTTCATGGTGTCATTGGGAGAAATAAATACTAGTAAAGCATCGTGAAGGGTGTTTGGTACCATGTGATGAAGGTTATTAAACTCTCTTCTTGTTCTTTGTATCTTTTATATCATTTTCCATGTTTCTTTCTGTGTACATATCTGTATAAATCTATAACTACATACACATTTTTAAATATGTATAATATTTATATATAATCTTAAACAATTTCTTGATTGATTTTTATATGCAAGGCATTGAGGAGATTTAAAAGATTCTTAATATTCAACATTTAACTCTGACAATCTAGGTTTGTGGATTTTTTTATTTTGACTGCCTCCAACATCCAACACTTTCTCGGTGAGGTCTTCCTGACAATCTTATTGCTAATTGCAACCCCTAGCTTCATTCTGGGGCAATACTGTCCTTCCCCTTAGCTCTATTACTGTATTTATTTAATATCTCACCGACTAGAATAGATTGCTCCCTGAGGCCATGGATTTCAGTTTGTTTTGTTTATTGATGTATCTCAAATGCTTAGAATTGTGCCTGGCACTATGTAGTCATTCAATATTTGTCGGACGACTGGAAAAAAAAAAAAAAAACCTTTGTATATATACAAAGTTGTGAGAGGTCTGCATATTAAATAGTCACACATCAATAGCTAATATGGCTTCTAACCCTTTCAATGGTTAGATTGGAAACTACTTGGCTTATGCTAGCATTATCTGTGGTTTTATGACATTTTCAAAGTTCTCTTTCCCTTAATGTGCCAAGCTTAAAACAGGATTTAATTTCCTAAACTACTTGTCTGCTTTCTATGCGCGCGCCACCAAGGAAGTTGGTCCATCTTTCAGCTCATTCATGTGTTTTTGAAAGATACCTTGGGGGTCAAGTCTTCAGGTGTGTGCATACACACACACACACACAATGAATTTTGCTTTCCCTTTTGATATAAGCAACAATTCATAATCATAATGTAAAGAAATAAAAGCCTGATGTATTACTGTACTTTAAGATGCTTTCCTGATGCTATATATCAAGAAATATAATCTTCTTAGACAATAATTGCATTGTAAATAAAAATACATGTTTATAAATATATATATATATATATATATATATATATATATATATATGACTCATTGGATTGTTTTGAAATTTCATTCCTTTCTGTACATTTAAAATAAATATAAGCTCACATTTAGCATTGTTTTTAGAGAAATGTCCATGGTCTCTAAAATTGATTAAGAAGTCTGTACTTGAGGAGTCCAGATCTTAAAACATTAATACAAGTTATAAGAAATGTCATTTTGACACAGTGCCTTGTTAGCTATAGGAATCTGTCAGGATTGACCAAATAGCAAGCCTGTATAAAGGAAAATAATTTCATAGAATCCATTGCTTTATAGGAGGTCCCAAAGTGGGTTATAACTGCAGTTATTGGGGGCTGACAGGGTTTGGGGGGATGCAGCACAGGAGTGAGGGAGAGTCTGTGAAAACAAAAACAAAAACAAAAACAAAAACAAAAACAAAAACAGAAAACAAAGCCATTTGCCCTGCAGAGCATCCATCTCTGTGTTAGCACATTGCCTTCTATGATAGTTCATAAAAGCTCACAAGTATGGGATTACAGGTAAATATCACAAAGAAGATGTTTTTATTAAATCAGTTTCTCTTCTTTCACCTTCAAGTGGGAAAATAAATGAGTATTCCAAAATACAATTTAAACTGATCCATGGGTAAATGTCAACAGTAGTGTTTTACTCAGTGGTAATTATCCACAAATGGTTAATCTTTCTAGTTAAATAGTAAGTGAAGGACGAAGCATTTATGTGTTTTTAATGCTACTGTAATAACATCATGAATCATTTAATTGTAATACTCAAAGTTTTCATTTTAATGGGAGCAATCACCATCACAACAATAATCAAGAGGCCCTGGTAAAGCTCCTCTCCCCGAGCACGACCTTGCCGACAGAGAGATTTAAAGGAAGCCTACAGAGCCCTCTCTTTTGTTCCTGGCAAGTCATTTCCCTCTGCCATGACACCATCTGTCTCACGATTTACTCTGCCCAAGAGATTAATTCCTAGAAGGAGGCAATGATTACTGTGATTACTTCCACTACCCTAAGAGAACAACAGCACTAATTCTACCATTTGTTTCAATCCTATTTATTCAGCTCTTACCCTAAGTCAAAACTTTCAGATGACCTATTATCATAAGGGCATTTATCCAAATGGCCCTGTATCTTACATAATCTGACCTAATCTCCCATCTTCCCAAATCCCACAAATACTTCCATTTTGAAACTCCTTATCTTGCATATCTTCAAAAACTTCTCCAAACATTCCTTACACCTTTCTTGATCCAGCTGAAATATAAGGAAAAAAAAAAAAACAACAAAACAAAAGGCCATCACTCCTCTATTTGCCTCTCAAGTGGACACTGATTTCTTACTCCGACTTTGTGTACAAACCCTAGAGGTGGCTTCTTCCTCCTTTCCACTTCCAAACAATTGCTTCTTCCTCTCTTCTAGAAAAATACAAAACAAAAAGAAAGAAAGCTGTTTTTGTTGGTCATCAGATCATAGCACTTCCTTGTGACAACCATCTATAAATTTCCCAGTCATTCTAAAACACTCAAGTTGTTAAGATCTTAACACCAGGCTCACTCCTCACTCTACATCTCTCAGTAAGGGAGGCTATCATTACTCTTGGTTACCTAAGCAACCGCGTTAACAAAACCTCCAACTTTAGTGACATCTGAATCTCCTTATCTTCAAATACCTTCTATTTCTCACCTCCGCTTCCCACTTTCATGTTTATAGCTTAGAATATTTTGCTACTTAGAACTTCATACTATTAAAAAAAAAACACTCGCTTTTAAGTATTCTGCTTCTATCAGCTCTTATTTTTCTTGCTTATTTTAGGCAGTAACCTGAAATAATTAATTAATGAATAATTACCATTATTCATTTTTATTGTAATGGCCGGTAATTTTTTTTTCTGAAATTGTGTTTATTATCCTTGTCAAAAGTTACTCATCCGATACAGTAGTCTTGAATTTTCATTTTGCATGGTTATAACAGAGTGAATGATTAGCTTGCAATTCAAGGCAGTTTTCATAAGCTTTGCTCTTCAAAATGGTGTTAGTGCTGTTTTTGGGCAAAGTCCTCAACGGCAAAGAAATTACATTAATGAAATGAAATCAAGAATGATGTGCTGGTACCACAGATTACAAAGTGGCTCTAAGCACACCATTTCCCCCACCTCTCACGGCAAGAGAGATCAAGAGCTACTGATCCTGATATTTTTTTCCACTATCATTGATTATCCTACTAGGACATACCTCCTTATCTATCTCAGATAGTATGTGACCAAGGAAATCTTAATGTTTCCCTCAACCTGACTATACTTGAGCCAAGTTTGTTTTGGAAGATAGATCCCTAATCTCTCTTTTCATAAAGCATTTACTTTAGAGATTCACAATTTTAAATTCTTTTCCTGCCCCACTGAGATGTAAATCTCTCAGCTTCTTGCCAGTTTTGGAACCTAAGAATGTCTTTCTAAGGACCTAGGAGCTACCCTTTGGAAATACAATCACCAAGTAGGATCGCACCCCTATCTCAGAGTCTCTGTGGGTGGGAAGATAGGGGCCCAACGTCTTCCATAACATTAATTAGCAAACATAGAGAGCCTAATCACCTTGACCAACCCACTACAGAGTTTTCTCATTGCTTCTACTCCCTCTTTTCCCATTTGCTCCTGAATTCATTGTTATCAGGCTTTCTACCTTTCCAACCACTCATGTTGATGTTACCCATTTCCTTTTTTGTTACCAAAGTTTTTATTCAAATAACTTCTTTCCATCCCACTTAATCTCCCAACTAACTACTCTCTTCTTTTTAAAATATTTTCTTCACTTTTTTCTCTAACAGGATATTTCTGGTTACCCACCTACATTTTGACTGCATTTTCCAAGTCTCTTTTGCTAACTTCTTATTCTTAAACCAATCCCTTTTGCATTAAAAGGGGGCATATTTGATGGAAAGCATTCTCAGTCGTGTTACTTATTTCACTCATTAAACACTAATTCATCAAATTTATATATATATATTATTATTATTTATTTGACAGAGAAAGAGGGAGAGAGAGGGAGAAAGAGAGAGAGAGAGAGCATGCGCATGCAAAACCAGGGAGAGCAGCAGAGGGATAGGGAGAAGCAAGCTCCTTGCTGAGCAGGGAGCCCAATGTGGGGCTGGATCCCAAGACCCTGTGATCATGCCCTGAACTGAAGGCAGATGCTTAACTGACTGAGCCACTCAAGTGTCCCCATTAAATGTTTTTAATGCACATTTTCAATACATGTCAGTTTTGTGTAGATTAGGGATACGTTAACAGTAAAATAAATATGACCTCGCCCTCATGGAGCTTATGTTCTAGAGGAGCAGATAAACACTAATCAAATACTTTTAAAAATGTGTGTGTGTAATTTGGTAAATTCTAAGTAACCTTACAAGATGGCATGGCATGGCATAACTCACAGGTGAACTGGAATGTAGAGAAACATTCAATAATTGGAAAGTTGAATCACTAATAAAAGAAAATAGTTTATCATTTTAAATAAGTAAAAGGTTAAAATCATGATTATTTTAAAATAAAAGCTGCTTTTATATTTAGAGTACAAGCAATAAAAATGTTACTTTATGAAACCTCCAGGGGACTTTATTTTAATGACTATATCAGAATAAATTATAATTGGGCTTTCTACGGTTCCATGTACTTTGTACTTTTGAAGTGCTCATGTAGCTCTAGGGTATATTTCTTACATTCTTAATTATTTCTACAAAAGTTTTCTTCATTATTAATTTGGCCTCTATGAAGTAAGAATGTGCTAAATCAATTTCAGCTTAGCTGTTTTTCAAAGGATCATTGAATTTAGAAAACACTGAGACCTTATTATATCTAGAAGTTATAAATATTAATGCTTAGATTTAAATACTAAACATAAATAAATATAATGGAATACAAAATAAAGTAACACTTTATGTTGGTGCCAGGATATTTGAAGCCCAAGTATATCTGAAGCTCAAATCCTAGTACTATTAAAATCATCCTACTATCATGCAAGGTCAACTTTTTAAATTTTTCATGTTCATGTGGAAAGATGACAAACCTACATATTAAAAATTAATGAACAAAAAGTGTTTTCACAAGGTAATCATCCTTTTTTCTGTTGTTTAAATCCAAAGACTAACTTAAAACAGTGAGACTGCACTGTTTTTAATACAGTAAACATAATTGCTTTTCCACTAACACAATACTGCAAACAATTATCTAAAACAAAGGGAAATAACCAAATTATTTTACTGACTAGAAAAAAAAACTGATACAATTCTTTTTGTACAGACCTTTCATCTTTCTTTCCTAAATTCAGATCATTCTCTCAAGAAAATTTTGAATGAATGAAATGGCTAAACCAATGTTCAATGCAGTTAAATGTTGATATGTTATCAACTTCATTGTAATATTTCTTCTATTTTTGCTTTTTCTTTATTTCTTTTAAATCTTCACTAACCATGCTTCATAGATAGCTAAAGCAAAGGTACAAAGAGAAAATATTTGTGCTTCAAAAAATTTTCATGTAAAGGCTTTAAGAATTATCTTACAGAATTATGTATCCATACTATATAATATTTAGAAAAAAAATTACCTCTGGGGTAATTTGGTTATTCTAATCAAGGATACCTGCATCTTCTCAGATTAATCTTGTAAGCCACTAAGAACCTTCTTTTTCAGTTTCAATATTTATTTATTCATTACACTGTATTTAAAATAAAAATTAAAATAGTTCATGATCCTGCAACATTTTAATATTCTCCTACAGGACATAGGGTCTTGTTGGTGAATTAAAGTTTAAACTTGGAAATTCTTGAATGTACTTTTATCTCATTTCTAAAAACATTTAAGTAATACTTTTTTTTCATTTAAGTATTACTTTAATCTTTAAATATATGAATACCTAAAGATGTTCTTCCCCAAGAACTTGAACTTGGAAATCAGCTGGCCTTGTTTAAATCCTGGATCTTTACATAATCTTTTTTTTTTTTTTTTTTTAGCTTCAAGTGTAGGATTTAGTGATTCATCACTTAAATAAGACCCAGTGCTCATAACAGCAAGTGCCCTCCTCAATACCCATCACCCATTTAACCCATCACCCCCCCCCCCACCTTCCCTCCAACAATCCTCAGTTTGTTCTCTATGGTTAAGAAAGAGTATGTTTCATGGCTTGCCTCTCTCTTTCTTGTTCTTCCTATGTTCATCTGTTTGTTTGTTTTTTAATTCCACATATGGGTAAAATCATATAGCATGTGTCTTTCTCTAACCGATTTATTTCACATAGCATGGTACTCTCTACCTCTATCCATGTTGTTGCAAATGGCAAGAATTCATTTTTTTTTTTATAGTTGAGTAACATTCCTTTATACAGCTGAATAATATTCCTTTATATTACTGAGTATATATACATATATATACACACACATATATACATCACATATATACCATATACTTATATATAGCTGAATATATATATATATATATGTATATATATATATGCACCATGTTTTTCTTATCTAGTCATCAGTCTATGGACCTTTGGGCTCTTTCCATATTTTGTCTATTGTTCATAATGCCCCTATAAACATCAGGTGCATGTGTCCCTTTGAATCCATATTTTTGTATTCTTTGGGTATATACCTAGTAGTAAAATTACTAGGTTGTAGGGCAATTCTATTTTTAACTTTCTGAGGAACCCCTATATTGTTTTCCAAAACGGCTGTACCAGTTTGCATTCTCACCAACAGCGTAAGAGCATTCCCATTTCTCCACAACCTCACCAACATCTGTTGTTTTAGGCATTAATTTTAGCCATTCTGACCGTTGTGAGGTGATAACTCACTGTAGTTTTGTTTGTAATTCCCTGATGATGAGTGACGTTGAGCATTTTTCATGTGTCTGTTAGCCATCTGGATGTCTTCTTTGGAAAGATGTCCATTCACGTCTTCTGCCAATTTCTTAACCAGACTATTTGTTTTGGGGGTGTAGAGTTTGAGAAATTCTTTATAGATTCTGGATACTAACCCTTTATCACATGTGTCATTTGCAAGTATCTTCTCCCATTCCAAACACTGCCTCTTAGCTTTGTTATTTCCCTCAGTGTGCAGAAGCTTTTTATCTTGATGAAGTCCCAATATTTCATTTTTGCTTTTGTTTCCCTGGCCTCAAGGGACATATCTAGTAAGAAGTTGCTATGGCTGATGCCAAAAAGGTTGCTGCCTGTGTTCTTCCCTAAGATTTGGATGGTTTCCTGTCTCACATTTAGGTCTTTCATCCATTTTGAGTCTATTTTTGTGTATGGTGTAAGAAAGTTTCATCCTTTTGCATGTTGCTGTCCAGTTTTCCCAATACCATTTGTTGCAGAGACTTTTTTTTTCATTGGATATTCTTTCCTGCTTTGTTGAAAATTAATGATCATATAATTGTGTGTACATTTCTGGGTTTTCTATTCTGTTCCATTAATCTGTGTGTTTGTTTTTGTGCAAGTGCCATGCTATCTTGATCATTATAGCTTTGAAATATAATGTGAATCCTGGAATTATTATACCTCCAGGTTTTCTCTTTTTTTTTCTTTTTCAGCTTTCTTTTCATCTTCAAGATTGCTTTGGCTATTTGGAGTCTTTTGTGGTTCTGTACAAATTTTAAGATTGTTTGTCTTAGCTCTGTGAAAAATGCTGGTGATATTTTGATAGGGATTGCATTAAATTTGTAGATTGCTTTGGGTAGTGTAGAAATTTTAACAATATTTGTTCTTCCAATCCAGAGCATGGAAAGTTTTTCCATTTTTTGTGTCTTCTTCAATTTCTTTTATAAGTGTTCTATAGTTGTCAGAGTATACATCTTTTACCTCTTTAGTTGGGTTTATTCCTAGGTATCTTATGGATTTTGGTGCAATTGTAAATGGGATTGATTTCTTTATTTCTCTTTCTGATGCTTCATTATTGGTGTATAGAAATACAACAGCTTTCTATACATTAATTTTATATCCTGTGACTTTACTGAATTCACGTTTCAGTTCTAGCAATTCTTTGGTGGAGTCTTTTTTAGTTTTCCTACACAGAGTATCATTTCATCTGTGAATAGTGAAAGTTTGACTTCTTCCTTGCTGGTTTGGATGTGTTTTATTTCTTTTGGTGTGATTGCTGAGAGTAGGGCTTCCAGTACTATGTTAAATAACAGTGGTAAGAACAGACATCCCTATATTGTTCCCAACCATAGAAGAAAAGCTCTGTTCTTTCCCATTGAAGATGATATTAGCTGTGGGTCATTTGTAGGGTCTTTATGATGGTGAGGTATATTCCCTCTAATACTACTTTCTTGAGGGCTTTTATGAAGAATGGATGCAGTACTTTATTAAATGCTTTTTTCTGCATCTGGTAAAATGATCATATGGTTCTAATCCTTTCTTTCAGTAATGTAGTATATCACAATGACTAATTTGCAAATATTTTTTTAAAGATTTTATTTATTTATTCATGAGAGACAGAGAGAGAGAGAGAGGCAGAGACACAGGCAGAGGGAGAAGCGGGCTCCATGCAGGGAGTCTGATGCAGGACTCGATCCTGGGTCTCCAGGATCATGCCCTGGGCTGAAGGCAGTGCTAAACCGCTGAGCCACCTGGGTTGCCCTGATTTGCAAATATTGAACCACCCTTGCAACCCAGGAATAAATCCCACTTGGCTGTGTTGAATGACTCTTTTAATGCATTGTTGGATTTGATTTGCTAGTATTTCGTTGAGTATTTTTGCATTCATGTTCATCAAGGATACTGGCTTGTAGTTCTCTTTTTTAGTAGAGTCTTTGTCTGATTTTGGAATCAGGGTATTGCTGACCTTGGACAATATGTTTGGAAGTTTTCCTTCCATTTTTATTTTTTTTGAATAGTTTGAGAATAGGTATCAACTTTTCTTTAAGTACCTGGTATAATTCCCCTGTGAAGTGTGCGCTTGAAAACCAGGCACTCCATAAAAGATGGAAGCAAACCAAATACTTATGTCAAAGGGAAAGGGTGGGAAAAGAGGAGTGAAGGAAAGATGCACGCACTTTTTCCTCCCAACCATGCATGATAAAAAGAAGGCTAAATGAGCTAAGTAAATGCTCAAAGTGCTGAAAAGACCTTAACCAAATTAGAGATTGTACAACTGGCACCTTGGTAATATTAACTTATTTTAGTTATAAATATCCCATTAATCGCTAAGACAAAGTGATGCCCAACTTGGCATGCCCCCTCTCCCCAAATTTCAAGGTATCTTGAAAATCATTATTGTGCGGCAATTATGTTGTCAGATAAGGGTTGGTTACATACAGTGGTTAACATACAAATGATCCATTGGGCAAACAGGAATCATGACATTAGAAAATAGGTAAAGAAAACTTAGTTGCCATCTATAGACTGGTGGCACTGTGACTGTAATTGGGGTGGTGATGTGTATTCTGCTGCTTTGCGAGGAAATGTTCGGAATATGTCTAAGTCCATCTGGTTCAGTATGCCATTCATAGCCTTTGTTTCTTTGTTGATTTTCTGCTTATATTATCTGTCCATTGACATAAATGAAATGTTAAAGTCCTCCACTACTATTGTATTATTGTCAATGAATTCCTTTATGTTTATTGTTAATTGTTTTATATATTTTGGTGCTTCCAAGTTAGGGGTATAAATATTTACAATTGTTAGATCTTCTTGTTGGATTGTCTCCTTTCTTATGATGTAGTGTCCTTCATCTCTCGTTACAGTCTTTGGCTTAAAATCTAGTTTTTCTGGATTAAGTATTTTGACTCCAGCTTTTTTTTTTTTTAATATTTTATTTATTTTTTCATGAGAGACACAGAGAGAGGCAGAGACATAGGCATAGGGAGAAGCAGGCTCCCCCCAGGGAGCCTGATGTGGGACTAGATCCCCGGAATGGATCACATCCTAAGCCAAAGGCAGACGCTCAACCACTGAGCCACGTAGGTATCCCTCGAGTGGTAAATGTTTCTCCAGCTCCTCACTTTCAATCTGCAGGTGTCTTTAGGTCTAAAATGAGTCTCCTGTCAGCTGCATATAGCTTGGTCTTCTTTTTTTCATCCATGTTGACAATCTATGTCTTTTGATTAGAGTAGACCATTTAGTCCATTTATAATTAGAGGAATTACTGATAGATATTAATTCAGTGGCATTTTATTACTTGTTTTGTCATTGTTTCTGGAAATTTTCTCTGTTCCTTTCCAGTCTTTGTCACTTTTGGTCTTTCTTTCCCACTCAGAGAGTCCCCTTTAATATTTCTTGTAGGGCTCCTTTACTTTTTATTTGTCTTGGCAACTCTTTTTTTTTTAATTTTTTTTTTTAATTATTTATGATAGTCACACAAAGAGAGAGAGAGAGAGAGGCAGAGACACAGGCAGAGGGAGAAGCAGGCTCCATGCACCGGGAGCCCGACGTGGGATTCGATCCTGGGTCTCCAGGATCGCGCCCTGGGCCAAAGGCAGGCCCTAAACCGCTGCGCCACCCAGGGATCCCGGCAACTCTATCTTTTTCTCTTTTCTGAATGATAGCCTTGCTGGATAGAGTGGATGAAGATTTTTCCCATTCAGCACATTGAATATATCATGCCTCTCCTTTCTGGCTTGCTAAACTTATGTGGAAAGATCTGCTGCTGATCTTATTTGTCTTCCCCTATAAGTTAGGTACCTCTTTTGCCTTGCTGTTTTTAGGACTTTTTTTTTTTTTTTTTTTTTTTTTTTTAATCTTTACATTTTGCAAGTTAACTACAGTATGTGTTGGTGCTGGACTGCTTTTGTTGATTTTGATGTGAATTCTCTGTGTCTCCTAGGAAAGGAAGTCTGTTATCTTCCCTCAAATTACATTAGGTAAGTTTTCAGGTATAATTTCCTCAAATAAACCTTCTGCCTGCTTTTCTCTTCTTCTGGGACTCCTATGATATGAATGTTATTACATTTAATGGAGTTACTGTGTTTCCTAAGTCTACTTTCATGATCCAAGATTTTTCTCTCTTTTATTCAGCTTCATTATTTTCCATAATTCTTTTTTTTTTTCAATATTTTATTTATTTGACAGAGAGAGAGAGAACAAGTAAGGGGAGTGGCAGGCAGACGGGGTGGGAGAACAGGCTCCAGCTGATCATGGAGCCCTATGCAAGGCTCAATCCCAGGACCCTGGGAACATGACCTGAGCTGAAGGCAGACACTTAACCTACTGAGCCACCCAGGCATCCCCATAATTCTATCTTCTATATCACTTATTCATTTCTCTGTTTCTTTCATCCTTGTAGTCACCACATTCAGTCAGTTTTGAATCTTGGTTATCGTATTTTTCATATCGACCTGATTGGTGTTAAACTCTTTTTTCTCTGCAGTAGGATACCTCTGATGTCTTCTATGAGTTTCTCAAGCTCAGCCAGTATCCTTATGATTATTGCTTTAAATTCTGGATCAGGGATCCCTGGGTGGCACAGTGGTTTGGTGTCTGCCTTTGGCCCAGGGCGTGATCCTGGAGACCGGGGATCGAATCAGGCTCCCGGTGCATGGAGCCTGCTTCTCCCTCTGCCTGTGTCTCTGCCTCTCTCTCTCTCTCTCTCTCTGTGTGACTATCATAAATAAATAAAGAAAAAAATATTTAAAAAAAATTCTGGATCAGACATATTATTTAACATATTACAAAACATATCTGTTTTGTTTAGATCATTTGTTGTGACCTTTTCTTGTTCTTTCTTTTGGGATGAATTCTTCCCTCTTGGCATTTTGTCTAGGTCCCTGTCCTCTTCTGTTAGGAAAGCCTGTTATGTTTCCTGCTCCTGAGCATAATGGTTTTATAAAGAACATGTTATATAATATCCAGGGCCTGGCACTATAGGAGGTGTCTCTGGTGTGTGCTGCATGCACTCTGCTGCTGTGTTTTGGCTGCTGTATCCCTCAGGTCAGTCCTCTGAAGTTTCTCTCCGCCTGCAGTAGGGAGTATTTGGACCTTGCCTAGAGTATGGCATGTTTTAACTAGGTGTGCTCTCACATGCCTATCAAAAGACACCTGATGTTATTCCCACTAGAGCTGAAGCTTTGCAGAACTCTATGGGCAATAGATATGGGGTGTGTGGGGACTTGTGTTGGTCTTCTAAGGGAGGGGCTCACTATGCTGGTTCTCAGGCACACCTGACTGAGAAAAGCAGTTCCAAAAGAATGCAGGGGGCAAGGACTTGGAATAAGCAGTTTAGGCTATCAGTGTCAGCACTGTGTTGTTTACTGCGTTGTTCCCCTTTATGCTGAGGGGCAGGGGAAATTAATGGCTCCAGACAGCTCCTTCGTCTCTTGAAAGGGAAGTTCATGCTTGCTGCTCTCAGGGAAGCTATCCCAAAAAAACAAATAATTTCCCCTCATGAGCCCTAGGTGTTTTTCAGATTGCAGTTTTCACGCTGTCTGTGACTAGGTTGCTTGCCTACCTGGAGCAGCAAGCACAGTGCACTTTGCTTCTCTCTCTCTCTCTCTCTCTCTTTCTCTCTCTTTCTCTCTTTCTCTGTCCCTAACTAGGGTTCCCTCCTCTATGCAGCATTTGTGATCCATTTCTCTCCCAAACCACATTTCTGCACCTACTACCTTCTATGATATGGCTGGCTTCCTCACTCCCTCTAGTTGCACAGTCTGTCTTTCAGTCCTCAGATCAATTTCTCGGGTATTCAGTGATTTGATATTTATCTAGCTGCATTCAAAGGACAAGGGAAACCCAGGGTCCTCCTAACATTGTGCGGTCTTAGCTCCTTCTACCCTTTTATGTACTCTTTATGCATCCTTCGACAAGCTATTCAACCTTTTTGTTTCAGTTTCTTCATCTGTAAAATGGGGTAATAATAGTGCCAATCTCATAGGTTAAAGATTTAGAGATGTATATAAAACTTTTAGGAAAGTGGCAATTAAAATCTCATTGATTATTTTACGAGCATCCTGAAATCTAATAGAGAAAGAGGGAGAGGTATTTTAAGGACATGTTTTAAATGACTGTGGAGACTTGAAGCCTAAGATCCATAGGGTAAGCCTGCAGGCTGGAGACACAGAGAAGAGTTGTAGAAAGTCTTAAGGCAGTCTGCTGCCAAATTCCCTCTCTTCGGGGAGGACAATATTTTTCTTAAGGCCCTCAGTAGATTGGATGAAGCTCACACATATTATGAAAGTCAATCTATTTTATTCAAAATCTACTGTTTTAAATATTAATATCACCTTTAAAAATGCAGAAACATCTAGAATATAGAGCAAATACATGGGTACTGTGGCATAGCCAAGGGACACATAAAATTAACCATCATACTTGACTAAGACATATTATTATGGTATAAATGATTGTATCTCTTGCTTCTCTCATTCAAAATTATGTTGTCACATGTTTGTCTTTATTGATAACTAGTATTATTTAATAACCATGTACCATAAAAATGAGTTATGCCTAATATTTGGCTATTTCAGATAATACTGCTATGAATAGTCATTTTAAATATTTTGGTCCAAAAGTACACAGTTTTCTGTATGGTATATATATTTTATACCATAATGTACCATATATTCTGTGCTTCAAAGGCTTATGTATCTTCAAATTTTTAGATTGTGCAAATACTGTCTAAGGGTATGCTATTAATTTCTAATTTTATTGGCAATAGGTAAGAGTTCCAGTTGCTGTATGTTCTCACCAGTTCTTCGTACTGTCAAATTTTTATATATTTGCTAATATAGTTAATATATACTAGGCTGTACAGTTTGTCTGGTATAGTCATGTTTCTAGCTGTTTCCCCAGCATAATTATTATCAGCAGCCAGTATCACTGGCCTTATTAGAGAGGAAGAGAGATAGAAAGAGGGAGGGAGAGAGAGAGCAAAATTTCTTGCTCTTTACGAATGCACACAGCACGGAGGACAGACCATGAGAGAACAGAGACAGAAGCTGACAGTCTACATGCCAGGAAGACAGCTCTCATCAGAAGTCAAACTCTGCCAGACCTGATTTTAGACTCTCCTGCCTCCAGAACCATGAGAATATAAATTGCTATAGTTCAAGCCACTCAGGCTATGATATTTTGTGATGGCAGTGCAAGATGACTGATACAGCTGTCTGGTTTTATAGCTTATGATTTATTCTTTGTATATTTTAGATACTAGTCCTTTGTTAGCTATTGACATTTTTATTTTTTAATTTTTATTTATTTTTGCTATTGGTATTTTAAAAAAGATCTTTCACTGTGAGACATGCATTTGCTTTTCTAATTTCTTCCTATACATATCAAGTTTTAGTTTTAGGAAGTCAATTTTATCAGTCATTTCCTTATTTAATTTTTAATCTTTCCTTATGTAATTTTTAATCTTTCCTATTTTGAAGTCTTGAATATATTTTACTAACTTATCTGAAACTATTAAGTATCACCATTAGTCTTTAGATGTATAAACATGTATAAACATATATATGTATATTTAATGTATGAACATCTCTTTCCAAGAATTTCTGAGTTCTTTTTTTAGAGGTTTATTTAATTTAGAGAAAGAGAAAGAACACGCATGTGCCCATGCCAGTGTGGGGAGGGAGGGGTGGAGGGAGAGAATCTCGGCAGACTCACTACTCAGCATGAAGCCTGATGTGGGTCTCTATCATGATCCATAAGATCATGACCTGAGCTGAAATCAAGAGTTGGACACTCAACTGACTGTGCCACCCAGGCACCCTTCTGAGTTCTTTTTACTTCTAATTATTCTTGTTTCATTTCTCCTCTTTTGGGCTACATTTTTATATTCTTTTTTTTTTTTTTTTAATTTTTTATTTATTTATGATAGTCACAGAGAGAGAGAGAGGCAGAGACACAGGCAGAGGGAGAAGCAGGCTCCATGCACCGGGAGCCTGATGTGGGATTCGATCCCGGGTCTCCAGGATCGCGCCCTGGCCCAAAGGCAGGCGCCAAACCGCTGCGCCACCCAGGGATCCCTACATTTTTATATTCTTTTTAAGAGGATATTATTTCTTCATTTTCTTAAGTATCCCAGAAACATCATCATCATCGTTATTACTATTATTATTATTATTATTATCCTAAAGAGTCTTTGCCATAAAGTTATTTTTTTTGGAGAGAATTCATGTGCTTATTGTGGACTTGTTGAGATATTCTATTAGCATTGATTTCCAGAAATAATTTAGAATTTTAGGTTCTACTATCGTTTTGAGCAGGTTTTATTTTCCAAAGTATCATAGTTTTATTCCACTATGCCTTTGTTCCTATTTTTTTTTCACTTTATTCCATTTCCTTTTTTCCTTTTTTTTTAATTCCACTATCCCATTCCCCACAATTTTGCGTGTGTGCCCCTCACCCCTTCCCCCCTTCCTGGACCCTCAGCAAGAGAAATGTCTTGGATCTTCCAGTTACCAATCCACAATTCAATTCAGAGCTTAATCTCAAAACTCTCTGTTCCTCCCATGTCTCTGTTCCAGTTTGACATGCTAGGAGATAGATCCAGACATTGCTTCACTGTGTCTTCAGATTCTTTCCCAAGCAAAGAAATCTACCCTAGTTCTTAGCTAAGAGTAAATAATCTCATAAAGAGTGATCCTTTACAAGAACCAGGCTTGTGTTTGGCTGTTTCCACTCTGGACCCAGAGCCCAGTAGTGCTGTGGTGATATTCCTACTAATTTCTTTGCATCCTCACTCAATTTCTTAGCTGTGAAAATGTAAATCTTCCTTTTTAAAATGACCACGATGCCTTTTTATGTTTTATCTTACATTAATTTTTATTTGAGGATAAGAACATACCAGAATATCAACCTCCTCAGCTGTTCTGGCTAAAAGTATGGATTTATTTTTAAATAGAAGATATTTTTATTCAGAAGTCAGAACTTGAAAATATTCAGAATAATCTAATCCCTCATTTTCATGATGTTAATCTTCATTCCCTGGGCTCTTTTTCATAAGGAAGAGATGGGTCACTATTGATCATTACTGAATCTCTCACTTCCCCACCAAATTGATACGTGCTCTCTTGATGTGTATGGTGAAGAAGATTTATTCCTGTTTCCACACACACTGTCAGGAAGAAAGGGGATCATTAAGAGGAAATTTTCATTTTTAAGAAAGGAATTACCATTTAGGGATTGTTTTAAATAAAACATGCTTTTTCTTTTTAAGAAAAAAAATCAACTTATTTGCTATCAGGGTAATGCTGACCTCAAAATGAGTTTTGGGAGAATCCTCTACTCTTCTATTTTTGTAAGAGTTTGAGAATGACTGGTATTAATTCTATTTTGAATGTTTGGTACAATTTACCAATAAAGCCCTCTGGACTCCTGTCTGTTGGAGGGCTTTTGATTACTCTTCAATCTCCTTGCTAGTAATTGGTCTACTCAGATTTTCTTTTTTATCATGATTCAGTCTTGGTAGATTGTATGTTTCTAGAAATTCATTCATTTCTTCTAATTGATTCAACTTGTTGGCTTTCCAACTCTACTGAAAGTCCCTAGGTCATGATGTTACCACTATAATAAGCATTGTAGTGGCCCTCACTTCATATTTGGTCTTCTCCAATCCATTCTCACAAAAGAGCTCAGATTACTGCACTTTTCTGCTTAAATCCCTCAAGGACTTTTTAGTGCTTTTAAAATAACATCCAAATTCCTTAAAAGACCATAAATCCTTGAATGCTGTAGGTGGTTTGAAATCTTCTATCCTCACTCTCCTCCAACAATGTAAATTTCCTACTCAACTCTATATTTTTTGAAAACTACATTCTAGTGTCACTTAGAAGCATATGAAAATCTTGGTCTCTCTCGATGTAATATTCTTCCCTCAGTTGTTTGCTTGGATGGCTCAATCAAATCTTTCAGATCTCAGGTCAAATGTCACCTCTTCAGAGAAGCCTTTCTTGATTACACTATCCAAATGAATGCTCCCTATTTTCTCTCTTATCACTCTATTCATTTTCTTTTATTTAATTCATTTAAAAATTTTATTTATTTATTTATTTATTTATTTAGTATTTTTTATTGGAGTTTGATTTGCCAACATATAGTATAACACCCAGTGCTCATCCATCAAGTGCCCCCCTCAGTGCCCATCACCCAGTCACCCCATTCTCCCACCCTTTCCATTACCCCTTGTTCATTTCCCAGAGTTAGGAATCTCTCATGTTTTGTCACCCTCTCTGATTTTTCCCAATTCATTTTCTTAATAGCATTCAACACAACCTGAAACCAATCCAAATATTTGCTTCTTGTTTATGCTCTTAATCTCATCTAAAATATGAATTTCATGAGTCAAAATATTTATCTGTATTTTTCATAATTTCATTCTGAGAACTGATATAGTATCATCATGTAGTAGGTGCTTAATAAATACTTGCCGCTTTTCTTAAATTTTGAGGTTGCATAACACAAATACTAATACTACACACTTCAGAATCACAGCAATGTCCTTTCAAGTACTTTTTTGAATTTTTAACTTTTGTCCTTGGAAAATTTACTTAACCAGTTTGAGCATGATTCTTCATCCTGATTATATAGGTTAAAATAATGGTTAGTTATATTCATTGAATATTTTCCACGTGTAAAACATTCTGATAAAGACTTAAATGGAGAGGTACCTGGGTGGCTCAGTCGGTTGAGTGTCTGACTCTTGATTTCGGTTCAAGTCATAATGTCATGGGTCTGAGATCAAGCCCCATGTGGGTTCCATGCTGGGCATGGAGCCTGCTTCAGATTCTCTCTTCCTCTCCCTCTCTCTTCCCCCTCTGCTTTTGTACACATTCTCTCTCAAAAAAAAAACAAAAAAAAAAAACCAAAAAAAAACAAAGAAGTTAAATAGATTAAATTATTATTTTACCTGCTAAAATATTTTACCTGTTAAAATAATCTTATGAGCTAGACATTTTAACACTCCCATTTTTTTAGACTGAGAAAACTCAGCCTAATGGTAACTTTCCCAAAGTTACACAGCTACCAGTCTTATTGCAGAGGACATAGTCTGAGAATGAAGTGTGATACGATTTGTAAAGCTGTAGTGTTGGTGGTTATTGTACTTATTATTGAGCCAAGGAACTATTCCTAAGACTGGAAACCATTTGAATTCAACTTTTTAAATAAAGCCTGAGTTTTCATAGCCATGGAACATAAGATCTGGGGTCTTTTCTCTATTTTGCTGTGTGCCTATTGTGAATCATCACAGTTGGTTTCCTGATATCAGATCAAGAACACTTTTTAGGTTGTATACTATCCCATAAAGCATAATTTGTAATTTTCACATCATTGCTTTAATTAAATCGTTTGAAGTTCAATAACATTCACATGATTATCAGATTTCATTTTCTCAGTCTTTTTTTTGTTTGACATCTTACAAATCAATGGAAGAGCTCTCATTTCTGAAAAATGCACATACAATCATTACATTATACAATCATTACATCTTCTCAGAGACTACACATCCCCATGAAAAATAAATCAGTTTAAAAATTAATGTCATGATTATTTTCACTATTTTTCAAAATATTTCATATTTTGGCTATATTTGTACCATTCAAATTATCCAAGCTTAAATTATTAAAATAATAATAATTATTAAAATAATAACTTAAATTATTAAAATTAATAATAATAAAATAAATAATAAATTATTAAAATAATAATAATAAAATAATAATAATTTTAAATTATTAAAATAATAATAATATATTAATAATAAATATAATAATAATTAATAATAATAATAAAATAATAATAAAATAATAAAATAATAATAAATAATTAATAAAATAATAATAAAATAATAATTAAAATTATAATAATAAATAATATATTATTAATATAATTATTAAAATTATAAAAATAAAATAATAATAATAAAATAATAAATTGAAATTATTAAAATAATAATAGTTGAGTAATTCTCTACTTTACTATTTCAGGTCAAAGATGTTTTCTGTGTCAGGTTAATTTTTTTCTCCTTTAATCTCTTACAGTAGTTTATTTAGATCACAGCTTGTCATCAGTCGGGAATTGTTTTTGTGTGTTGCTTATTTGTTTGTTTTGAATTTTTACAACCCCCATTAAATTCTAAGCTCCTTACTGAAGAATGCTGCAGGAGTATAGACTAGCTGCATTATAAGGGAGTACCCTGATGCTCATTATCTGATGGTCTCCCTCTCACAAACTCCTAAATGTCCATGGGTTTTCAAATTTTCCTTCAAAATAAAGCATGGAGGGTGTATAGTAATGAAACGTGGCTAATGAAAATCTATTTGGGGGTCACATTCTGGTGCCATTATAGTATCCCTGTGAAAGGCCCGCCTTTTGGGGAGTAAAAGCTACCATGTAGTAATGTAAAGTAACTGAACAGGTAATAGCAAACAATTGCAAGTAACATTCGTAAGTATTTAACTGCGCTTTCAATACAAGGAGTCAAGAGCCACAGACTCCAGTCCTGCTCTAACTATTGCATTAGCCTCTGAATTATGAGCCCAGGTACATTGTGACTACCGGTGAAGTACAAGTACGTTGTGACTACCAGTGAAGGCAGCAACAGAAAGAATGTGAAACAACCTTAATTTATGAATGATCACTCTTTTCCCACTTATACATCCTCCTCCAGGGAGAGCTGCAAGGACAATATTTTATCATTCACCTATCAGTAACATTTGCTGACTATATCCCTGTACAATAAATAATTCTCCCTGTAATTACAGACTCAGATTTCTCCTCAAATAATTTGTACCTAAGGTCATACTTAAATGGAGATGACAACACTGGTGTATGCAGAGCACCTCATGAATGACAGTGATGTAAAAATCCCAGTCCTACACCTGACTGCCACCACTTTAATGTACGGAGCATGTCCTTTATACAACATTAAGTATTTTACGTTAGTTTCTTTAATAACAGAAAAAAAGTTGGTGAAATAGATACAGCTTCCACCCTGTTTTGCAAGCGAGCAAACTGAGGCTTTAGACAGCTTAAATGAGAGTAAGTTAATAGAACAGGGATAATTCCAGGTTCAGTCTGACCCCAAATCCTGGATACTTAAGTTTTAACCATTACTTGCAGTGCTTCTGTATTCTACACTGTAATAAATTGGGACTATAGAGATGTTTTTACTTTTCAGTATCTTTCAGACTTTTCTGAAATCATATAGTAATGCAGGATAGTAACACGATATGTAGGGAAGTGAAATGAAGTGGATTGGAAAAAGGAATGTCAATACTGTATAATCCACTATTCTGTAGGGGCAAAATGCCAGAGCTCCTTGTTGCCTTTTGGAATTATTATAAATACAGTATGTTTTCTTTTAATCTTTGCAATCTAATAGTATTCATTCTTTACCAACTTCAAACATTTTTATTCCAGTGCATGAACACATTTCCACTTTGCTGTCCCTGGGCTTTAACTCTTTTGCTCTTTATTTAACATCACAGTCTTTATTGAGGGCCTGAGCTAGGATGTGTTAGTCATAGTACATGGCACTAAGATTCATGGATGAATGAAATATTGCTTCTGTTTTCAGAAATACTATAGGCAATAGTGAAAAAATGACAGATCAACAGATATGTAGGATTGAATGAAAAGAAGTACTAGATCATAGATAACTGTATGTGATATCTTCATTCCGTGCTCCAAGAACCAGGCAAAAGAAACAGGAGGAGGAGGAGGAGCAGGGGAAGGACTCAGCAAAAGAATCAAAGCAAAGCTATTGCTCAAATTCAAATCATCTTCCAAAATGTAGGTCAAGTTTCACCTTCTCCATAATATTTTGTGACAGTTCCACTTGAAAGTAAACTTTCAATTTTCTGAACTTTTCATAATATTTTAAATTTTGTGTTGGTTGGCATATATAATTGCTATGCATGACTTATTTTCTTGGCTAGATGGGAAAACATATGTTATACATTTATTTCCTAGAGTAACAGCATGACTACATTAACTCAATAGCTGTCCAGTGCATATATTTTGATTAATGAAATAAAACTATAAATAGAGTAAATATAATAATTGAATGCGTTATAGCACCATCTGTCAAATCTCAATATTCCTCAAACTCCCTCGCTGCTCCCCCAAAATGCTATTTTTATTATTCAGACTTTCAGAGATCTCATTGTCCTCCCCAGACCACCATTAGAGATGTGGTTGTATATTTTTAAAGTTTTTTTATATTTTAACTTGCGTTATATTGATCTTAGATTTATATGGGATACAATCTTTCCACACATAATACATATCAATACAGGATATTATTAGCTAAATCTACATTTTCATTCTGTGTTTTGTTTGGTTGTTTGTTTTTAACCCCCTGGGATTCCTTCAAGTGTTCTGAAGATCGATGTATTCAGTGAATTGAATGAGGAACATTTTTCTTTTCCTAGGATGATGACACTAATTAAAGTCATAGCTTTTAATTGATGGCTTTTAAATCATCCTTCTGCTTATTTCTAGATTTCCCTTTGTGAATAGAACAAAGGAAATTATTTTCAGATTGGCAAATAACAGTAATGGTTTCAAGCACTCTACTTAGTGTTTGCTACGTATATTTATCATTTTCTGTGCATACTCACATACTATTTTACAGTTAATTACTTAGAACAGTAGGTTGCCCCTCCTCCAAGTAGAATAAACTAATTTTAATTTGCTTTCTAACTAGAAACAACTGCTAATAATATGGAAATTTAATGAACACAAGGCAAGATTTCTTTCATAGAAACTATTTTCATTATATCCACATCATATTCTTTAAAAACCACTACATTTTAGAGTTCTTTGGTAATGGAAGAAACAAGTCATCATAATTTCATGCAATCATGCTGTTTTTCTAAATAGTTTGTGGCTGTGACAGGTCATTTTTAATCCAGCTAGCTGTGTACATTATATTAATGTGAAAAACCCAAACTATAAATTTGCAAGCTCTTTGTGCTGAAATAACGTCTGTCCTAAAATAGCTTATTTCCTGATCCATCAGGAAAACAATTTTAATCAGTTTACTGTCTACATCAATGTTCATTAACAGCAGGACAGAGTTGGTTTTAAGTAAATACAGTGAACCATTCTTCAGTCCATTTTCTGCATTGGTTCCTGGAACATGTATAAGAATTGGGCAGTGAGTGCTTTGTCATAACATGGCCAAGCCTGGAGGAAAAGTGAAAGCTGAGGCATCTAACCAGGAGTAAGAACAATTCCAGACAAGAATTTGCAGGTATCTCTGATGGGAAGCTTATACTGTCTGCCCTATTTGCTCATTGGTAAGAAAAACAAAAAAACAAAAAAACAAAAAAAAAAACAGGTGGGCATAATATACATGCCTTAGTCAGCAGTTTTGATAAGGAAAAACTTACTCCTGCAAATATTCTGGATCCTCACAGGTACATTATTTCACTTTTTTGCCTGGGGTTGGGAAAACACAGAGCCATACACACACACACACACACACACACACACACACAATTCAAATTACCAACTCATATTAAAACTGTCCAACTAGTCTTCTCCTTACTGTACTGCAAACTAAGGACACAGCTCTTGTTATTTTACATCCTTCTGTATCTAATTGCAGGGTCTATACTTAACAATAGCTGAGGATGAAAATACATTGGTAGATTCGAGATTAACTGAAACCAAGAAGTCAGAGTAAAGAAAATTTCCCTCCATCGTGTTCAAAGAAGTGATGCTCAAGAGCTTCACTCATTCCCTGTGGTTCTTATCTCTGGGAATGTAGCATCACTGGTGGACTGAAATGAGCCAGGGCTCTTGAGCCACATCACCCCTGAGCCCTCTCACACATGTACTTCTTCCTCATCCCTTTCACAGAGATGAGGGCAGGTGCTCTGGGCACCAAGTATTTTCTTCAACATTCTTCAAATGTTCTTTAAACATTTCAAGCCAGTATGTAATGTCAATCCATTGTAATTTATAGGAATGGACATTCATCTGACTTTAAATAAAAAAGAACAGTTCTAACTTTTATGTTCCTTTCAGCTCAGAGGATGGCTGAAATAAGTAGGTGAACAATGGCTGTGCAAATCAAAGGTGGACCTACTTCCTCAAATCAATATCTTGATGTCGGAGACCTTCATTTTATTTATCAAAAATCTGAGACTGCCTCTGGACTGGCGCAGGGTACCGATAATCAGAACATTTATCTGATACCATGTTTGTTGGTCTGGGAGTATGGAACACCAAATACTTAGCTGAATAACTCAGCTGTAGGAAAAGGAAATATTTTCCAACATTGAACTTGCAGGAACAAAAGTATGGTAAGCCCAGAACTTAAAGAAGAACTGAAGAATCAGGAGACAAAAGTTTAAAAGCTGCCATAAGTCTTAAACCACAACTTTGATACCACATGGCCTGGACTGCATACAAATAGCCTTCTTCTACTATTTTGAAGGAATATTGCAGAAAGGTTGTCTCTGTTACTATTGCTATGTCACAAAGCACCCAGAATATTAGTGGCATTGAATGTTCTTCATGTCATGCTCACAAATGATGGGTCAGGAAGTTGGACAGGATGAATTAGGAAGAGCAGAGGTGGCTGTCTGTCTTTAAGATGTATGGGGACTCAGGTGGGAATATTGGAGCCTGAGGGTCCCTTGCAGTTTAGAGGCTGGATATGGACACCCATTCACTTACAGGTGTAGCACCTGAGCTGGAACCATCAAATGGTGCACTCAGCCAGGGGCACCTGGGGGTGGCTTTTCCTATGGATTGGGCTTCTCAAAGCATGACAATTGGCTGTACGGTCATACAGAAAGTGACGATTCCCAGAAAGCCAGGTGGAAGGCCTTTTCTGATCTATTGGTTACCAGGAAGTCAGCTCAGATTCAAGGAAAGGGGAGATAGAAGTTGCCTCAAAGTATTGGCACTCGTGGGCACCTGAGTGGCTCAGTGGTTGAGAGTCTGACTTTGGCTCAGGTCATGATCCTGGGGTCCTGGGATCGAATCAGATTCCTTGCAGGGAGCCTGCTTCTCCCTCTGCATGTCTCTGCCTCTCTCTCTCTCCATGTCTCTCATGAACAAATAAATAGAATCTTAAAAAAAAAAAAAAAAAAAAAGTATTGGCAGTGGTGATCTGTTTTCCATAATCAGCAGGTAAACTAAATCAATAAAATCTCCCTTAATTACATTAAATTGAAATGTAAACATTTTAATGCCTTCAATTAGAAAAGAAGTAAATAAAATTAAAATCACCAATAGTGAACATTTATAAACTGGAGTTTAAAAGATAATTTAAGACTACAGAGGGTCCCCATCTTACAATTATGATTGTAAGCTACAATTTTTCAATTTTATGGGTATGCAGAAGTGATACGTATTCAGTAGAAATCATATTTTGAATTTTGATCTTTTCCCGGGCTGGTGATATGCTGTGCATTCCTCTCTTGTGCTTGATGCTGGACAATGACAGTGAGTGCCAGCTCCATCAGCCATGAGACCACAAGGGTAAACAACCAATACAACCCTTGTGTAGCCAGACAACCATTCTGATTGTTGCTTTCAGTACAGTACTTAACAAATTACATGAGCTGGTCAACATTTATTACAAAAATAGGCTTTGTTTTAGATGATTTTGCCCAACTCTAGGCTAATGTAATTATTCTGAGCACATTTAAGGCAGACTTGGCTAAGCTATGCTGTTTGATAGGTTAGGTGTATTTATATTTTCAACTTATGATGGGTTTATCAGTATGTTAATTGGGGGAGATCTGTATTTAAAAGTGTTCGCTTTCTTTTTATATGATTCTTCTGATAACTTTTTCAAGAGTGACCTTGCTTCATTTCTGCTCTTAAGTAGCTCTCTAAACTTTGATCCAGTACTTTCTATTAACTCAAAATCTATGGGGCCATCTCAACAGTAGGATGATCTTCTGAACTGGATTATGAACAGCCCCGGTTTCTTGAATGTTAATAACCTCCCTACTTAGGATCTACATTAATAGTCTTTCTAACAGAGACGTGCCTTTCCACTTACAGACTTGAAAAGCTCCACTAATGTTTTTAGGAGCCAAAAGTCAGATAGGAAGAAATATATCATCAAGCGATTGCTGCCTTGAAATTGCCCAGTAGGATACAAGGTTTCTATGAAATTGTCTGAAGTTAATTGCACATTTTTATTCCCCTTTACAAAGAGAGGTAGTGATACCTACAGTAGGTTAATACTTCCACTTGAGAGCTAAATAAAAGGAAAATCTTTCTGAACTTAGCAAAGCACAGCAATTAATTTTGTCTGTTAGGATACAAATTAAATGTACAGCTACTAGTTAAAAGCTGTTTTGAAAGCAAAAAGCTAGTTAGTCTTAGACCACAGTATGGTGCACACTGAACAGCGGATAAAATGGGATCTCTTCGTTACAGATTAAAATTTATCTTCATCTCTTTGAATTTTATCGACACTTGTGAGTCTCCTTTCAAAGTCAACTGCTATGTGACACCTTTCCCATTAACTCCAGCTGGTGCTAATTTTCTTCTTTTACCCTCTTTTTGCAATATATATGTATGGCATTTCTCACACAACGTGTCCTGTCCTAGACATTGTGTGCCTATCATGCATTTCTTTTTTAACATTTAAATTGAATGCTGTAAGGCATAAAATACAGGAGTGGAGTGGTAAAAGCACTTTTTAAACTCATTTGAAATGAATAAGCATTGCAATTGGTGTACAGATAAAAAAAAACTTTATTGATTAAACAATGTTGTCTCTTTCCCAAAGCAGCTTGGGAAAGACTATGGTCAACTATCTCCTTGTCATGCTTATACCCACATATCTTCCTCTCCTTACACAACTTATGTCTATATCTGCTATGGACTGAATATTTTTGTTCTCAAGTTCATATATTGAAGCTCTAATCCCCAGTGTGGTACGATTTAGAGGTGAGGCCTTTTGGAGGTAATTAGGTCATGAGAATGAAGCCCGCATGATGGGATTAATGTACTTCTAAAAAGAGGAGAAGACGTAAGATCTTTCTTTCTGCCATGTGAAGACACAGCAAGAAGGCAGCCATCTGCCAACCACGAAGAGTCCCCACCAGACATCCAATCTGCTGGCACATTTATCTTGGACTTTTCAGCCTCCACAACTGTGAGAAATAAATGTTTGTGCTTAAGCTACTCAGTCTATGGTATTCTGTTATAGCAATCCAAACTGATTGAGACAACATCTATATGTGTAAACACGTATTTTATGACTTTTTTTGCTGAGTCTATACAAATATGGAATAAAACAGAATGATTTCTATAAATAAATGAGTTAAAATGTAGGTATGTGTACACCACTAGCCAAAGTACTTTTTAGTAAATTTTACATTCAATATAAACAATATATGTAGAGAGAGAGAGCTGTAATAAATACTTCAACTTGGCTAACTTTTCTCTTGTATTGTCAGTTCAATGTTATTTTCCTTCATGCTCTAGCCATATGTTGGAAATTAGCCCCAAGCAAATTCTCTACATATCACTTCCTTTTATAATCTGAAATTCTCTACTATTCATTTGTATATAGTGCACTCAGATCTCATTAATCGTAAGAGCCAAATTTTACTGCTTCTTTGCCTCCATTTATCAAATATGCAAAATCTTCAACCCTCCCAATATCTCAAAACTGTAACTTAATACACCCAGCTGGATGTTTTATCTATGTTCACGACCAATTTTCCTACCAGGAGCCACTGACAGTGCATGCAGTTTTGCTTGGCATCATTACTTTTCCTGCCATTCTTCCAACCTTCTGAGGTTCTATGTCTTCCCTATTTATAGAGTGCAGTCTCTACTGGGCCCTTCTTATGACAAAATTAAGTGCTATCTGTTGAGTATTCATTTTCTCTTAGTAAACGCCTTCTTGTTTTCCATTCTATGAGTAGGTGTGACTGAAGGAGCCGATTTGTGTTCTGTGGCCAGACTTGGCCTTGTGCTTTAGAGGTGGGGATCCTCTAAAGGGAAGCACATGGCCAAGTCTGGCCACAGAACACCACATGGCCCTGGACAAAGTGATAAATTAATTTATAGGCATGAGCATTAGTTCAGTCCTAATCCTGGGGCTTTGGCTAAAAATGTGGAGAAATACACCCTCATTTCACCTGGTCTTAAACTTGGGAGAATGATAGTCTGAATCTACTGCTGGTGACAGTAAGTAAAGCCAACCCTAAGGAAAGCAGAGATGGGGGATGCAGAAAGACTAGTTTTTTTATATACTGTTTGATCCTGCAAAACAAATGGTGTACAAAAGCTTTTCAGCCACTGTATTTTTCAATTACATGTACCAAGTCTTTCTTCTTTTTTTTTCTGCCTAAAGCTAATTTAAGTTGGGTTTTCTATGACTTACAAGTAAAATAATCCTAAAACTCAGTTACTATACTTTCATTGTTCTGCCATCATTCATCACATTCTGAGGATATCTTAGGGAAAGAGGGTGGGGGAAATAATTCTTTCCGCAATGTTTAACTCTCAGAGTGTTGTTTATACTCTAAATTTATACAGACTTAGATAAGATAGTTATTTCAATTTTCTTTTTCAGTGCTTTCTGCTTCAGGGACCCGAATATGTATCCAAGAGCTAGATAATTTTGAATTCCTTCTATGCACTAACAAGGGAGTTGGGGAACACTTTCAACATGGTGATTTTTCATTCCTTTGGATGAGTTCTCTCTTAAGGGCTCCTTGCTATCCATTGCAAATACCCTTCTGTTGGGCTCTCCTCTTGAGTTTGTTCAATTTACTCTAGATGTACACTAGTTTTTATTTAATTCTTAATAAGATAACTCCTTAGCTTCTATGTTTTACTAGATATATTTGAATATCTCTCATATATTTAAGCTATGCTTTGTATCCATCTGTGTTCTTCTGCATGTGTTTTCCCTGCTATCAAAATCTCTTTCATTTTCTCTACTGCTCTCTATAAGCTAAATTAATTAAAATTAAATAGAATTAAAAATTCAATTCCTTAACTTCATTAGTGAAATTTCAGGTAATCAGTAACTACAGGTGACTAGTAGCTACAGTTCTGGACAACATAAATATAAAACATTTCTATCATTGCAGAGTCATATTGGATGAAACTATTCTAGATAATGTTTCAGAACCTGGTTTCAAATACAAATTACATTTTAAAAATATTTTTTTTTTTTTTTTTTTTTTTTTTTTTTTTTTACATTTTAAAAATATTAATTTCTGAGTCACATCCCAAATACACTGACCCAGAGTCTCCAGGTGTGAGTAGGGCCTTTGCTGTTTTGTTTTTTGTTTTGTTTGTTTTGTTTTGTTTTTTTAAGGAAAGTTGTTGCTAAGGACTTGAGGCTACTTCTGCTGAGCCTTTGGGAAAGATGTCAAGGTCATGGCATAACCATCTTATCTCAGTTTTTACCTGCTCTGGAAATAAACCACCTTCTACTATTTATTATGCTGCAATTTCTAATGTCCCTGTCACTCTTCCCCCTGTATTCAATTTCAGCTGGAACTGAAATAAAAACTAAAATCTAAATATCATCAACTTCTTTTTTATATGCCAACTCAGTAATTATTTTGTGATCTTAAGTCACTTAACCTCCTGCATCATTTCTTCACACATAAATAAGTGGCAAGGGAAGATGAATTAAATTATTAAATTACCTTTAAACTTTAAACATCAATCATGTCTGCTTTAGCACCCAATTTCTTTTTCTTTTTTTTTTAACCATCCTATTTCTTAAAAGATATCATAGTCTACATTTTTTCTTGAAAAAAAATTCAAATTTAGTGGAAGGATTATTTTAATTAATATAAAGATTAATGTAGTGTGTTTCTTGAAGACACATGGCCCCAATTAGAGTAAAGAAAATGAGAGCAAATATAGAAGGGACAAAAAAAAAAAAACAAAAAAACAAAGGAGTGAGAGAGGGAGAAAATTAAAACAGAGAATTTTATCACATAATCTCTGCTTTCTTCCATCTTCCAGTTTCTAAATAACATCTATTTGAACATTCATAATGAACAAAATAGATTTTTTTCTTCCCCTTGGAGGTAATAACCTCAAAGGTGATCATTAGTAAGAGATAGGGTGATTTTGATGATTATATGTTGCATCTCATGTCTATGTTATCAGTTTTTATATGCTTGGTTATTGAAATCAGTGTACACAGACAATTTGATAAAGAAAAACATAAGTATTGTAGGTTGAACCAAAGTCTTATAGGAAATGTGAAAAAATAGTAATAAAATATAGTGCATTTCTTTCCATTTAATATTGTATTTCTTACAGATTTTTCATTTTTAGGTATATAATGTTGCAATGCTAATTACCTGGATTTAGGCCAAACTTTGCAAGTTAAGAGTACAGACCTCTAAAAAACTGTCTTCACTTCAGATACCAGCTGCAAGCTTTGGGGTTGTCAGGCCACTCACACTTCTGACCAACATAAATTTGGAGTTTCCTATTATCCTTTCAGGTTTGATAATTTGCTGGAATGACTCACAGAACTCAAGGAAGCATTATACTTATGATTACAATTTTATTACAGCAAAAGGGGATACAAATCCAGACGAACCAAAAGAAGAGATGCACAAGGTGAGGTCTAGGAGGGTACTAAATTTGAATCTCCCATATCCCCTCTTGTGGAGTCAGGATCCCTCACCCTCTTGGCATATCATATGGCAATATGCATAGAGTATTGTTAACCAGGAAAGTTCACCTGAGCTCTGAGACTAGAGTTTTTATTGGGGTTTCATTACAAAGGTAAGATTGATTCAACCATTGGCCATGTGACTGAATTCAATGTCCATTCCCTCTTCTCTTCCCTGAAGGTCAGGCTGATATCACATGCTTCAAAGTCCCAACCTTCTAATCATATAACTTCTTTCTGGCATGGCAGGTTCCCATTCTGAGTCATCTAGCTAGCATAAACTTAGGTGTGGCCTGAAGAACCATCATCAATCTCACAAAGACACTCCTGTCACTCAGGAAATTCCAGGAATTTCCAAGGAAATTTTTGGAACCATGGACAAAAGTGAGTGAATATATAGCAGGTGAAATAGTGATTTTATCTAACTATTTCTCCATAAATTTTATTAGAACTTTTTTGATGGCAATTTACTTGAATGATAAACTAAACTATATAACTGATATTGTGTAATGTAAATTGTTATCAATAAACATTTCCCCTTTAAGCAGTAAACTTATGCTTGAAAGTAGTGACGTAAATATTTAACATACAATCTTTGGGGGAAACAGTCCTGATTTGTGGCATTTGTCACGTTCTGTAGTACGTATGTCAAGTTACCAACCTGCCATTTCTAAATGTGAAGTTGGGAAAAGAGGCATAGGATACTTGCCAGCCTGAGGTGGCTCCAGCACTCCAGCCACTGCCTAGGAACATTATGCTATTGAAGATCTGATGCATATATTTGGATATACTTCAATGTTTTACTTAATCAAAGAGTATAAAGAATAGACATTAATTCATATGTATTTTAACTTAGCAATTTGTTTCCCAAAGAGCAGTTTGTGATTCAGTAGATTTTAACCAGTTATATAAGTTAATGTCACAGACACTGCTTCCCAGTGACAAGAGATGGAAAACAGCATCCACACTTTCCATCAAGTTTCTATTCCTGGAGTTCCTCAAACTTATTGCTGGTTTAGAGCTTGAATAACCCTGAGCTTTAGCTTCTAATTATTACTGGTATTTCTCCTTATCATTGAAGGAATTTTTTTCTATGACAATTATACTATTTGCATTTGTATCTATATTCTGGAGGTGGGAGGGGGAATGCAGTATGTGGAAGTTTGCCAGCAAATGACTTTCCCTGGAATTTCAGATACTTCTGGATTAAAGTTTATAGAGGAGAGTGGGACAAGATGGTAGATAGACTGTTAGGATAGTATTGATGTAACTTTCTAACAATTATTTAATTTTTTTTCTTACTTCCAAGTCCCTGCTGGTATCATTACTAATATTCCTTCTATACTGTTCTCTCTCTTCTAATCAAATCTCTTTTTTTTTTTGCCTAAAATAACTTATCCTGTCTACATTATTTATTCAGATTACTTTCAAGTTTTTTATGTTTACTTCTATGAGTGTGTGGTTTTTAATGTTATGCATCAACATAGCTAAACCCATACGTCCAGTTTTGAGTCAAATGTCAATATAGATATTAATGTGAAAGCATTTTTTAGATGTGATTAACATGTAAGTCAATAGATGTTGAATAAATCAGGTTACCCTCCAAAATGTGGGTGAGTCTAACTCAATCAGCTAAAAGCCTTAAGAGTAAACTGATGGGTCTTCTGAGTAAGATGGAATTCCACCGCCCAACTGCCTATAGACTTGACACCAGATCTTTCCTGGGTCTACTCGCTGTCAGCAGCCTGCCCCGCAGATCTTGAACTTGACAGCCCCCACAATTGTGGCCCAAGTACATGTATATCACACATCCCATTCTTCTGTTTTCCTGGAGAACTCTGACTAATCCAGTGTCCATGGTCATTTCTCATTTATTTCATTAGCAGTACAGCTATATAGATCCTTGAGGGCACAGATCAAATACAGAAGAGAAACCTATGTACATGTGGCTAATATTAACGATCAGACAATTAGGATCAAATTCATGACTTGTTTAAAAAGTACTATCATTTTCTTTTTCCCTTTTTCCTGAAAACTTCTCATGTAAGAATAATCCATATACTATGAATAGGGCACAAAATATGTCATTTAATCTAAATGCAGCATGGATATGTCAGCAACAACATGTATACAAAGTGTATAAAGTCTATGGGGAAAAAAACCCATTCCCCAAAATGATAAATGAATGCCACACATTCATTTAAGTGGTACAAGCACAATTTTCCATCCTTGATCAGTTCACTTGGATTATCTGAAGCACCTCATTGTCTGCCAGCTGTCAGACGTATTTTTAATTAGGCACTAATGAAGTAATATATGTATGTAAACCATTTAAATCTTGTTCCAGTTTGCAAGGACATCTGTGAGGTGGAAAGTGAGAATCCTTGATCTTTGCCAGACGTTACAAATTATAAAACTATAAAACATGAAACTCAGGTACTCAGAATGACTCCATTTAAAACAGGGGAGGGTGCTATTAAGAAGGTTAAAAAGGACATTTTGCTTGACTTAGTAAAAAATAAGAGGTTTCTTTTCCTTCAATTTTTCTCTGCAGCTACGTTTTGGGGCTGCTTTATTGCTCAAGCATAATATATTTCTAAGTGTCTCTAAGTGTCCTGATTTGCTTGAAATTTAAACTTTGAATAGAATTTTGGAAAAGTAAGTGTGCTTTTTTGGGTTCAGTATATTCCAACAAATGTCCTTCTATAATTGTATATAACATTTGTACTTTGGCACAGAGAAGGAGGCAGCTATCATCCGAACTACCTTGCATGCAACAGATTCCAGCAGTGTTTTTGACTTATTTTTATCTATAAGATTACTTACAACTGCTGAGAGAAGTAGAGATAGAAAGAAAATCCCTTGGTAGTCATCTGTAGGTGTGAAATCAGCCATAATTATATGTTTGTTTGTTTACTTGTTTTTGTGGGAGGTGGAAGGAAAGCTCTAGTCCAACTGAGGTCATTGTTAAAAGCAGGAAATAAGGTATGCTATTTTTTTAAATCACTCTCTTATGATCTAATCTCTGCCACTTCTAGCTACTATTAGTTTATCTATTTAGTTATTTTTCTTTTCAGTAACTAATGATAACCTATTCACTTTTCCAGTTGCTCTCTATAAAGCATCCCATTCCCATGTGCAGCCATGTTGCCAGTTCCCTATGATGTAGGAGACCAGCAACTGTGTGTGTGAGATCAAAGCATTGCCAGGCTCTCATTGGTTAATTTTTGGGGTCCAGTCCAACTGGCAGTTAATAGTGTACCTTCAAAAAAGAGTTATAACTATATGCACATTTTAATGGGAATACTTTAAATTTGAGCGCATAATCTTCTCAATTAAGAATCTTTGCCACATTTCAAAGACATTTAAAAGGAGATGTTACTGTTAACATCAAAACTCCTGTACCAAATTATCCTCAGCATAAATTGATCTACAGCTCCTCACAAGTTACAAAGACATCCCTGATCTCTGTCAGTTTATAATTCAAAATTTGCCCTACTTTTCTGCCAAATGAGTTTATGATGACACTTGCATTTCCCCGTCCATCCATTCTTACCACCTTCTCTATTAGTTTTTCTTCCATTAGTAATGCTTTGCCCTTTCTTATATAGATTCCAAGCCTTTTTTATTATAAGCTATTATTAGTTCATTATTTGCAATAGGCCCTAAGAATGAAGCTAGAGAAGCAGAATTTGGTGTTTTGTGGGAGAGATTTGTGAATGTTGAACATTTACACATTTCCTATATCAGGGGCTTTTAAGATGATCTTTGAAATAAAAACATACAATTAAAAATAAATTATTAAAATGGTTAATTGTAGATAATATATTCATGATTATAAAAATATATATTGTATCTGGTGTTAGGATTGATCACTGTGTCCTCTCATTTAAAAAGGAGCTAGAAAAACTATTTGCTTTCAAAGCAGTATCAAAATATTTTTGTCAAAAGAAATCATAGTCCTCATTTAACAAGCGACTAAAGTAAGTTTAACATGCTGATGCTAAAGCAAAAATCATGCTAATTTGCTAATTCCTCTATAAATATTGAGTTACAATTGCAACATATTACTAATTTCAATATAACTTGAATATAACGTCTCTTTTTTGCAAAAATATATTTTAAGTGAAAAAATATATTAGATAGGAGTATGCTCATATTTAAACTCTCTCTTCTTAATAGAGATTGCTTTCTGCCCTCATTCCTTGCTCTTGCTCTTGATCTGATCTAAGAACTGTGCTCAGAAATTGATAATGGAAGATAATGAGGAGACACAGCATATTAAAATAGATGTGTGACTGATGAATGGATAAAGAAAATGTGAGATATATATATATATATATATAATGGAATATTACTCAGCCATCAAAAATGAAATCTTTCCATTTGGATGAAGCTAAGGGTGCATTATGCTAAGTGAAATAAGTCAGTCAGAGAAAAACACATACCATATGATCTCATTCATATGTGGAAATTAGTAAAGAAAACAGATGAACATAGGGGAAAAAAGGAGAGAGTGAAACAAGCCATAAGAGTCTCTTAATGATAGAGAACAAACTTAGAGTTGATGGAGGGAGGTGGGTGCAGGATGGGCTAGATGGGTGATACGTATTAAGGAGGACACTTGTTTTGATGAGCACTGGGTGTTGTATATAAGGGATGAATCACTGAATTCTACTCCAGAAACTAATATTGCTCTGTATGTTAACTAAAATAATTTAAATTAAAAATAAAAAAAAATAACAGACAAAAAAATAAAATAGATGGGGAAATGATCAAGAGATTAAATCATTATACATGATAAAATATTTTTATTTTACATTGAGGCATTAGACATGAATGTTTTATTATATAAACTTTTATATATATTCATACATATTACATGTTTCTATGTATAACTTGGAATAAAATTATTTTTAAAAGGTTAAACAGAGACACCAGGGTGGCTCAGTTGGTTATGCATCTTCATTTAGCTCAGATAATGATTCCAGGGTCCTGGGATCCAGCCTGGGTCAGGCTCTCTGCTGAGAGGGGAGCCTGTTGCTCTCTCACCCTTTGCCCCTCTGTGCCACTTGTACTCTCTCTTACACTCTCTATATATGTCTCCAATAAATAAATAAATCTTTAGGAAAAATAAAGGTTATACAACATGCACTGTAAAAGCCTTTCTGGATTGAATAGAATCAACAGAGGTTGAAGTTAAAAAAATTCAAAGGTGAAACAACAAAAACTTATTACCTCTCTCTTATTTTTCTTCATTTATGTAAAACATGTTCAAAACTGCAGCTAATAACAGGGATGCCTGGGTGGCTCAGTCAGTTACGCATCTGACTCTTGATTTTGGCTCAGGTATGATCTCAGGGTCATGAGATCCTGCCTGCCTGAGGCTCTGAGCTCAGAGTGGAGTCTGCTTAAGATTCTCTTCCTCTGCCCCTCCCTTGACTCCCTCCCTCTCTCTCTCTCTCTCTCTCTCATTCTCTCACTCAAAGAAATAAAATTTTTTTAAGAAATTCAGTTAATATTATTTACACATAGTTATATGGTTATAGCATTGTATGAAATAATCTAAAACATTCTATTGGAGAAAAGAAAAACATCCAAAATATTATTGGCTTTTCGAATTATGCCAATTTTTCTTTCCTGAATATATCTATTAAGTGAATGCTATCCATCTCCCCACACTGAATCTGTTTTTCTTCACATAAACAGAGAGCATTTTAAAAGTGGGATCTAAAAGAATCTAGTATATTAAAAGCCAATGAAGATGCTTTTATCTAAGAAATTATTCCAAAAATGTAGATATATGTAAGAACAAAAGACAGAACCAATAGCTTATTAAGATATTTGTCATATTTAAGATTTGCTTACAGCAGTATTTACTTAACTTTGTATTGACAAACTCATCACAGCATTAAAAATTGCTACAAATCATTGTCGCATCGATATGAACATGGCTGGACTCGATAAACTACTGGTAACATCAAAGCAGCTGATTGGTTCAGTGCTTGAGTTCATCTGAGGAACCACAGAAGATGTATTCATTACAGTCCACAACCCTCTGGCCAGAGTGTTACTGGGAAGTCACTTCAGCAGTTCTGTGTACTCTCAGCCTGTGTCTCTTATTTCCTATGTAAAATACGACTTAATTAAGAAACTGCATTTGAAAGTAAACTTCAGAGTATCTGGTGACATTTAAAGTAGAAGTTATGGCTTAAAATAATGCTGGACAGTAGTTTTAATAATACATGCAGTATTCCTATGGAATGTGATGATTTTTAACACCGTTTAATAGGAAAGCTACAGTCTGGTTAGCACTTATAAATCTGCTGGTTTCTTTAATCAGTCTTGGGCCTGGAATTAACAAGCAATTCATGTGGCATTTGATGATAGAAACTTAAGAGCAGAATATATAATTCCATGAAGACACTCAGATATATCTTAAAGGAGAAAATTAAAGTTCGGAAGCAACATATTTATATAAAGGAAATTTGATAGCTGCTTGGCCTATCTTTCTCTATTCAAGTTTTCTCAGGCAATTAGAGCTTAGGAAAATCTCCATCTGTTTTGTTTATTGTTGGTGCTGTGGCCCTTCTTTAAATAAGAAATAAATATAGTCCTGACGCGTACTAAGAAAAGGCTTAGATGAATAATGGGGCATAATCTCCAGTTACTGGCTATGCTAATTAGCATATGACCTTAGGCAATCGCTTCATTTATTTATACCTTAGTTTCCACACCTTAAAAGGAGATTATGCCACATAATCTACACAGTTTTCTCCAGTTTTAAATTGCTAGGGATTTATTTATACACTAGAGCTTAACTTTTGGGCTGGAAAACAGATGATCATAGACCTGTGAAGGGCTGAGGAGATACTTCAAATGGATTATTTTATCTTTTATTGAAATGTTTCCTGGGTCTGGGTTAATGTGCCCACTCATTAAAATGTAGCATGACACTCTCTTTCCGATGTTAGAGGATAAAAGCATTTTCTACGAGTCCTTTATGATCTCAAGTATCTATTGTCTATGACTCTGTCATAGATACATAGCAAATGCTAGTAGAGATGGCAATTAGTGATTCACACTGCAGAAGAGAGAACCCAAAAGGGTCTTTGATTCCTCCTCAATTTTACGGTTTAGTACTCTGTTTGCCAACGGTGGGACATAGATACCATGGATTTTGGATGATCTAAGGCAGCACATGGAAAGATCACTAAAATTTACTGATAAACAGAAAGAGACATAAGGGGAAAGATACTCTCATCAATTCCATTTATTGTTTTCTGATAAACTCAAATATAAAAGTCTCACTCTGAGCTAATATATTTTTAATATTTCTCTACCATGTATTAAGCTCCATTTTTAATAGAGCTCCCCTTGGACTCAAAACATTTAGGAGTCAGCATTATTTTGTTGTCACTGAATTTATTGTTGTGATTAGTCTATTTATGTAAGAAGGTATTTGTTTTAATTTCTGAGAATTATATCATTTTATTTAAAAATAAACACATTTAGGGGCTTGTGGCTCAATCAGTTAAGCATCCAACTTTTTTTCTTAATTTTTATTTTTTTAATAAATTTATTTTTTATTGGTGTTCAATTTGTCAACATACAGAATAACACCCAGTGCTCATCCTATCAAGTGCCCCCCTCAGTGTCCGCCACCCAGTCACCCCCAAACCCGCCCACCTCCCCTTCCACCACCCCTAGTTCGTTTCCCAGTTAGGAGTCTTTCATGTTCTGTCTCCCTTTCTAATATTTCCCACTTATTTTTTCTCCTTTCCCCTTTATTCCCTTTCACTATTATTTATATTCCCCAAATGAATGAGACCATATAATGTTTGTCCTTCTTGATTGACTTATTTCACTCAGCATAATACCCTCCAGTTCCATCCACGTTGAAGCAAATGGTGGGTATTTGTCGTTTCTAATGTCCGAGTAATATTCCATTGTATACATAAACCACATCTTCTTTATCCATTCATCTTTTGATGGACACCGAGGCTCCTTCCACAGTTTGGCTATTGTGGACATTGCTGCTAGAAACATCGGGGTGCAGGTGTCCCGGCGTTTCACTGCATCTGTATCTTTGGGGCAAATCCCCAGCAGTGCAATTGCTGGGTCGTAGGGCAGGTCTATTTTTAACTGTTTGAGGAACCTCCACACAGTTTTCCAGAGTGGCTGCACCAGTTCACATTCCCACCAACAGTGTAAGAGGGTTCCCTTTTCTCCGCATCCTCTCCAACATTTGTGGTTTCCTGCCTTGTTAATTTTCCCCATTCTCACTGGTGTGAGGTGGTATCTCATTGTGGTTTTGATTTGTATTTCCCTGATGGCAAGTGATGCAGAGCATTTTCTCATGTGCTTGTTGGCCATGTCTATGTTTTCCTCTGTGAGATTTCTCTTCATGTCCTTTGCCCATTTCATGAGTGGATTGTTTGTTTCTTTGGTGTTGAGTTTAAGAAGTTCTTTATAGATCTTGGAAACTAGCCCTTTATCTGATATGTCATTTGCAAATATCTTCTCCCATTCTGTAGGTTGTCTTTTAGTTTTGTTGACTGTATCCTTTTTTTTTTTTTTTTTTTTTTTTTTTTTTTTTTTTTTTGTTGTTGTTGACTGTATCCTTTGCTGTGCAAAAGCTTCTTATCTTGATGAAGTCCCAATAGTTCATTTTTGCTTTTGTTTCATTTGCCTTCGTGGATGTATCTTGCAAGAAGTTACTGTGGCTGAGTTCAAAAAGGGTGTTGCCTGTGTTCTCCTCTAGGATTTTGATGGAATCTTGTCTCACATTTAGATCTTTCATCCATTTTGAGTTTATCTTTGTGTGTAGTGTAAGAAAATGGTCTAGTTTCATTCTTCTGCATGTGGATGTCCAATTTTCCCAGCACCATTTATTGAAGAGACTGTCTTTTTTCCAGTGGATAGTCTTTCCTGCTTAGTCAAATATTAGTTGACCATAGAGTTGAGGGTCCACTTCTGGATTCTATATTCTGTTCCATTGATCTATGTGTCTGTTTTTGTGCCAGTACCAAACTCTTGATGACCACAGCTTTGTAGTACAACCTGAAATCTGGCATTCTGATGCCCCCAGCTATGGTTTTCTTTTTTAAAATTCCCCTGGCTGTTTGGGGTCTTTTCTGATTCCACACAAAACTTAAAATAATTTGTTCCAACTCTCTGAAGAAAGTCCATGGCATTTTGATAGGGATTGCATTAAATGTGTAAATTGTCCTGGGTAACATTGGCATTTTCACAATATTAATTCTGCCAGTCCATGAGCATGGAATATTTTTCCATCTTTTGTGTCTTCCTTATTTCTTTCAGAAGTGTTCTGCAGTTTTTAGGGTATAGATCCTTTACCTCTTTGGTTAGGTTTATTCCTAGGTATCATATGCTTTTGGGTGCAATTGTAAATGGGATTGACTCCTTAATTTCTCTTTCTTCAGTCTCATTGTTAGTGTATAGAAATGCCACTGACTTCTGGGCATTGATTTGTATCCTGCCACGCTACCAAATTGCTGTATGAGTTCTAGCAATCTTGGGGTGGAGTCTTGGGTTTTCTATGTAGAGTATCATGTCATTGGCAAAGAGGGAGAGTTTGACTTCTTCTTTGCCAATTTGAATGCCTTTAAGGTCTTTTTGTTGTCTGATTGCTGAGGCTAGGACTTCTAGTACTATGTTGAATAGCAGTGGTGAGAGTGGACATCCCTGTCTTGTTCCTGATCTTAGGGGAAAGGCTCCCAGTGCTTCCCCATTGAGGATGATATTTGCTGTGGGCTTTTTGTAGATGGCTTTACTTAAAGGATCTATCCAACAAGAGGACTTAACAATTATTAATATATATGCCCTGAATGTGGGAGCTGCCAAATATATCAATCAATTAATAACCAAAGTTAAGACATACTTAGATAATAATACACTTATACTTGGTGACTTCAATGTAGCACTTTCTACACTTGATAGGTCTTCTAAGCACAACATCTCCAAAGAAACAAGAGCTTTAAATGATACACTGGACCAGATGGATTTCACAGATATCTATAGAGCTTTACATCCAAATGCAAATGAATAGACATTCTTCTCAAGTGCACATGGAACTTTCTCCAGAATAGACCACATACTGGGTCACAAATCGGGTCTGAACTGATACCAAAAGATTGGGATCGTCCCCCGCATATTCTCAGACCATAATGCCTTGAAATTAGAACTAAATCACAAGAAGTTTGGAAGAACTTCAAACACGTGGAGGTTAAGGACCATCCTGCTAAAAGATGAAAGGGTCAACCAGGAAATTAACGAAGAATTAAAAAGATTCATGGAAACTAATGAGAATGAAGATACAATCGTTCAAAATCTTTGGGATACAGCAAAAGCAGTCCTGAGGGGGAAATACATTGTAATACAAGCATCCATCCAAAAACTGGAAAGAACTCAAATACAAAAGCTAACCTTACACCTAAAGGACCTAGAGAAAAAACAGCACATAGATCCTACACCCAGCAGAAGAAGAGAGTTAATAAATATTCGAGCAGAACTCAATGAAATTGAGACCAGAAGAACTGTGGAACAGATCAACAAAACCAGGAGTTGGTTCTTTGAAAGAATTAATAAGATAAATAAACCATTAGCCAGCCTTATTAAAAATAAGAGAGAGAAGACTCAAATTAATAAAATCATGAATGAGAAAGGAGAGATCACTACCAACACCAAGGAAATATAAATGATTTTAAAAACATAATATGAACAGCTAATATATTGCCATTATATTAGGCAATCTAGAAGAAATGGACACATTTCTGGAAAACCACAAACTACCAAAACTGGAACAGGAAGAAATAGAAAACTTGATCAGGCCAATAACCAGGGAGGAAATTGAAGCAGTCATCAAAAACCTCCCAAGACACAAAAGTCCAGGGCCAGATGGCTTCCCTGGGGTATTCTATCAAATGTTTAAAGAAGAAACCATACCTATTCTACTAAAGCTGTTTGGAAAGATAGAAAGAGATGGAGTACTTCCAAATTCGTTCTATGAGGCCAGCATCACCTTAATTCCAAAACCAGACAAAGACCCCACCAAAAAGGAGAATTATAGACCAATATCCCTGATGAACATGGATGCAAAAATTCTCAACAAGATACTAACCAATAAGATCCAACAGTACATTAAGAAGATTTATCACCATGACCAGGTAGGATTTATCCCCGGGATGCAAGGCTGGTTCAACACTCGTAAAACAATCAATGTGATTCATCATATCAGCAAGAGAAAAACCAAGAACCATTTGATCTTTTTAATAGATGCAGAGAAAGCATTTGATAAAATACAGCATCCATTCCTGATCAAAACTCTTCAGAGTGTAGGGATAGAGGGAACATTCCTCAACATCTTAAAAGCCATCTACGAAAAGCATCCAACTCTTGATTTCAGTTCAAGTCATGATCTCAGGGTGGTGAGATGGAACCCTGCATTAGGCTCCGTCCTGGGGGCAGAGTCTCTCTCTCCCTCTGCCTCTGCCCCTTTTCCCCTCAACCCCAACTTGAGCTCTGTCTCTTAAAAAAAAAAAAGTAAAGTAAACATGTTTAACTAAAATACTAAAAACATTAGTAAATAGAATAAGATGTTTTACATAAATAGTAAATAATACGGGTCATATGTGGATATAGCAAAATATTGATGGCATTATGTAAAAGATGAAAGTTTATGAACTACAAATTTATGGAAAAAATCACAAACTTTGAAATGAAAGAGAGGAAGAGTAAAGCTCCTCTCTCCTAATTTTACCGTAGGTAACTGAACAAGTTGTTGAAACATTCTAAGACTCCATTTCCTCAGTAATTTAGAGACTATGATATTGGTTCTTCATTGTTGTGAGGATGAAAGCTGATGTAAAGTAAAGTGTCTGGGGACTGGCGGTGCTGAAAAATGTCAGGTTTTCCTCCCACATTAGACAGGAATGGACCACTAGGCTCACTAGGATGAATCAATATAGTGTCAAACAGTTCGAATATCAGGAGAACTATATATAGCACAGAGGAATTAAAACTTTAATTTATCCTTATTTTAATCTTTTGATTATTTAGTAGTAAATAAGTATATAAACAAATAAGATGGAGCAAAAATTCATTACTGATAAAAAAAGGGAAAATCTGAAACACAGGAAGGGAAAATAAACTCTGTTTTATAGTAAAAAAATAAAAAATAAAAAGGACTACATATTTAATAAGAATATATTCATAGATCCTTACCTTATACGTCATTTAAATAGCAGAAACGATAAATATTTGTGCATAGAACTTAAATTTCACACTGCCATATTGTCACTGTCAATGACAGTGAAGTATAAAATGCAAGAGTAAAAATGAATATTGCAAATACACCACAGTAGTATAAATTGTGTAAGGAGGACAGTGGAAATAGCAGGTTGCATTAAGAAGGAGAAAGAAGAAAGTGTGGGCACATGTAGCAAAATATTAAGTAAGAGTCCTGACTTTTGGTTTAACAGATTTTAAATATTTACCTGGATTATTAAACACTTAAATATGTCTTCCAAATGTTTCAGTTTAAGAATAGTAGGTGGTAGGTGATTAAGTGGTTGATCAGCAATGCCTATTACCAACCACTTTTTTTCCTGATATTAATATCATACTGACTTAATTTTTCCTCATCATCTCTATTAGAAGATAGACAAGAGGAAGCAAGGCGAATTAACTTCCATAAGGTTTGCAGATAATTTTTGGGCTTGCTTTCATTCATGTTATTAGAGCTAATCATGTTAAATATAGTTTTCTCCGTGAGAATGGATTTTTAATAACTTTGTCTTCATAATTAATCCTCTTGAATATACTGTTACGGTATGACTTTCTTTTAATCTAGGTGTAAGTTCTCATTTGGTTTTCCATTTTTTCCTCTTGTTATAAAGCTGTTCAAAAATAAAAACAATAAATTGGTCCCATAAAGGGCATCTCAGGTATGGTGCAAAGTTTTGCATGTCCAGAAATCTGGTTCAACCAGTTTGACAAAGTTGATCAGTCTTGGGGGACTGAGAACACTAATCAAATCCAAAAGTTTGGCAAATCAGAATGGCAATTATTAACTTTAAAGAAAAGCTATCTTCACATCAATCTAACTCTGGAAATTGTTAAGGAAACTTCCTTTCCATTATCAATCTACCTGTAGTTCAGAGTAACTAGAAATTCACCAGTTACTTGTAATTGCAAGCAGAAAATGTAGCAAAGGGAACTACAACTGTAGTAGACAAAATAATATATAAATACATCAAATTTATTCTTTATGTTAGAAAAAAACTGAGAAATTCTCCTAATCCATAATCTTTCAAAATTAACAAAACCGGGGACACCTGGGTAGCTCAGTGGGTTAAGCATCTGACCCTTAATATCAGCTCAGCTCATGATCTCAGGATCGGGTGATGGAGCCCCACATTGGGCTCCATGCTCAGTAGGGAGTCTGCTTGAGATTTTCTCTCTCCCTCTCCTTTTGCTCCTCCCCAACTCTCGCATGCATTCTCTCTAAAATAAATAAATAAATCTTTAAGGAAAATTAATAAAACTTAGTGTATCACTCATATCCAAATTGATACAACAATATCTGAAGTTATGGTACATCCAAGAATATTCACTGATGTACTATAATGGTCCCAATAACAATATAATATTTTTAAACTACTTCAAAAAAAATATATATATGAGTGACTTACATATATATGTATATATTTCACAAATATATATATATATTTCACAATGATTGAGGCACATGTAGCAAAATATTAGATTTCTATATAGACTTCTATAATATATAGACTTCTATAATGTACCTTCATGTTAGCATGAAATATTTTTTTCAGGATGTCTCATATGAGCCCATATATTGATATATATATATATATATCTATATATATATAGATATAGATATATATATATATATATCACCTCAATCATTGTGAACTTGTACTTTGCTTTATTTTTTTAAAACTTAAATTTTTTAAAAGAAGTTTTAGGTTTACAATAAAACTTGATAAAAATTTGAGACAATTAAACTTTGCTATATAGCCCCTGCTCCCACACATGCATAGCCTCCCTCTTTATCAACATCACTTACTGGAATGGTACATTTTTACCAAGGCTAAACCTACATTGGCACATCATAATTACTAAAGTCCATAGTTTACCTAAAGGTTCACTCTTGGTGCTGTACATTTAATAGGTTTGGACAATTGATAATGACATTTATACACCACTATAATATTAAATAGGCTGCTTTATTGCCCTCAAAATGCTCCGTGCTCTGCCAATGCATCTCCCCCCACCTCCTCCAGCAACCTCTGATCCTTTTATCATCTTCACAGTTTTGCCTTTTCCAGCATGTCATGGAGTTGTCATATAGTAGTATTTGGACTTTTCAGATTGGCTTCTTTCACTTAGCAATATGCATTTAATATTCTTTCATGTTATTTCAGGTTTGATGGCTTATTTCCTTTTTAGTATAATATTCCTCTGTCTGCACATACTACAGTTTATCCATTTACCTATTTAGGAACATCTTGGTTGCTTCCAAGTTTTCGCAGTTATGAATAACGCTACTGATAACATCTATGTGCAGATTTTCATGTGGATACAAGCTTTCAAGGAGTGCGATGGATCATATGGTAGGAGGAAGTTTAGTTTTTTAAGAAAACACAAGACTGTCTTCCAAGGTGGCTGTACCATTTTGTATCCACCAGCAATAGATAAGAGTTCCTGTTTTTCCACATCCTGCCAGCATTTGATGTCAGTATTCTGGATTTTAGCCATTCTAATAGGTATGTAGTGTATCTCATCTTTGTTTTAGCATGAATGTCCCTGGCCTGTGATGTGGCATATATTTTCATATGTGCTTTAATTTTTAAAAGTAACTTAATTTTATTCTTGAAACCTGGAGAAATAACCTAATGTGGAAACTACACAAACTTAGCTATTACTTATACTTAATGTGCAGGTGACTATCAAAGTTGAATTTAATTATTATTGATGCATTTGGAATATTACAGATTCAGGGCATTTGTGTCTGTTCAGTAAAATGACAGATGAGTAACACTATATGACACCTAAGCATTATTAAAAACAAATAAAAAGCCTAAAATATATTTCTCTAGTACTAATGCCCAAGTTCCCTGTGAAAACATGTTATTTAAGTGCAGTGGTTTTTATTGTAAATAACCTTCCATATTGAGGACTCCCTGAATTCTCCAGTGTTTGGTCAGTTATAAAACAGAGCTCCTATTGACAGCAGAGTTTCTGTATAGGCATTCATTTATAACCTCCAAAATTCTAGTTATCTAACAAACACAATTGAAAAACCAAATAAATACCAATTTTTCCACAGTTGAATGATTGTCACTGTTGTTCCATCTACAGAGCCTGTTTATGACAGAACCAGTTATGCACCCAGTGGATTGGAGGAAGAAATCATGGAGAGACAGGGAGAGATCGGTAGAGAAGAGGGAAACAGAGAGATAGAGAGAAAGAGGGAAAGACTGGTGGGGGACAAGGAGAGAGAGAGGAAGGTTGAAAAAGAGAGACAGAGAATATAGCATAATTAGGAAACCATATGTTTTCTTGCTGCCCTATTTTTTCTCATACTTTAAAATATTCTCTTGAGTTCAATTATCCTAACCTAGGCTCACAGCAGGTAGAATTTGAAAAATATTTATAAAAAGAAAATGAGCTTCACTGAGATCTCACAGCACTAAAAGATAAAACAAGTTAGCCAAGAAATATTGATATAGTTGGAGAAATATAAAAACAAGGATATCTTTGTTTTTTTTAAAATAAATGCACTGTTTGTAAATTTTAGCACTATTCAGACTAAAAAGCATTATTTTTACAAGAGGAAACATGTATTAATAGATTGATATACAGCTTTTTAGGACTATCTGATCTTTAAATTCTAATGGCTTCACTACATATAAAATATTGGAATTATGATGTATACAATTTGATCAAAAGTATAGGCGCTCTCTATAAAAAGGAGCTCACATGAAGTTATTAACACTATAATGAAACACCCAGAATGCTGCTAACAACAAAAATTAATTTGACAAAAGGCAAATATGTTTGGAACCATTCCAAGATTGATTTGTAACTTAAACAAATATAAACACTATTCGCTTTGTGAGATGACTCTTGTTTATTTTTTCAATATCCACCTTTGCCCAATTACTATAAATTCAGTAGCTCCAAATACAATCTTTCAACAGAATTCCAGTCCTGATTTCCAAACATCTATTTACTATTTCCACTCCAGCACTTGGTTGAAATCATCAGACTTCAGGAGTCCAAAACTGAAGTGATCTTTCATTTCAATGTAGTATTATTATTGCTTCAGCTTCATTAATATTATTTACATTTCCCAGCATTGGAGATTTTTTCTTGTTCCAGGTATGTAAATGTCATGAAGTCTTATGAAATACAATGTCTCTCAAACATTGTATCTCCTTAATTTTACTCTAAATGAGTAAAGTCATAATGTCTTACCTAATAGACCAAGTTGTTCATAGTACTTCCAATCTCCTCATGTTTTACTCAGCATTATAGACTTCTGTAATGTACCTTCATGCTAGCCATGAAATATTTTTTTTTCCTGACATTTCATATGAGCCTTATAACTGAGCAAATGGTTTCTCTTACTATCCATCTCCCCTCCATCATCAAGGACATCCCTGAGCTACCTCCCACACTCACCTTTCATTCTATTCCCACCCTCATCATCATAAAAACCATTGGCCATCCTATTCCTCTCCCCTTTTTCAGACTCTCGGACTACAAAAACAGCACCCATTCCCCCAAAATTAGATCAGATTTCTTTTCAAAGATTTCCCTATTTCCTTCATTCACTTATGCATTTACTTGTGTATGCAGACAACACATATTCATTGAGTCCCTAACTCTGATGACCCAGACTGACATGCTGCTGTCCTGAATGGGCTGACTGCTGAGGATTAAAATCTTCATTTTCCAATCTCCTTTGTATACACTGATTTCTTCCTGCTGAAGACCACTGCACATATTCTATAGCTTGGGTTTGTATTTTGTCTCTCGTGTTAATGGCTTAAAGCTCTTCTGATCAAGCTTGAAATCAGTGCTGGAACAGACCATATGACTTGCAAATTTTGGGTGCACCAAATAGCCCAGAGTCCAGTACACTGCTAATACATGGTAGTGTCACAAATACTTCTGATTTAATTATTTGGTCAGAGTGTCCCCCAATTCTTAAAAACAGCTTTGTCTGTATGTTTCAGTAGATCATAATGACAATGGTCTAGTGACTCTCTGGTATGTTATTTCAAACATCAGTAGTACCTCTATTTTTTATGAGCTAATATATCAGAGAAAAACAATGGCCATAGTTTAAAAGGACAATGCAAGAGCGCTATGACAGTAAAATTCCAAGTCTGGCAAGATAATTTTCTTCAAAAGTTTTCCTTAATGTTCCTCTCTTCCAGTTTTAAATTCAAAAAGACAAAAGCAGCATTAGAGTCAATTTCCTTAAGTATCAAGTAATCTGTATTTTGCAAAACTGATTATTGTAGAGCGCAATGAAAAAAAAGGAAAAAAAAGGATATTTCAGCGATCAAAGCCTCTCCAGGGACAGGTTAGAGGAATTGAAGATCATAACAGATGTTTTCAGCTATCTAGTTAGCTAGGGCTATGATGCAAATAATTGTTACTGCCATTATCTTTGAAACCAGCTGTCTGATGTCCCTACGAGAGACAACAAAATAATAATAATAATGGTATAGATGATTTTCAAGCCTATTGCTGAGTTACAACTTAATACTGATTTTTGTCTGTAATAACAGCTGATAGGCACATGAAAATGTTGAGACCAGAAACACTTTTTTTTTCTCAATTTCATAGAATATCATTTACAATTAAGGCCTAATTTATTATTAGTAATGGCTTTTACTGTCACAATATGCTAATAAGATTATAGAAATAGAAATAGGGAAGTGAGGATCTCTCTAGAATTTCTCTGTCAACTGATTTGAGCTTGAAAAACTGTTAAATTAATTGCATGGCATGTTTATCCAGAATTTCCTCTGTGGAGGGAGTGGAGTGCCTGGCAGTGTTTTTGTTACTCTGATATTGAGGCTATGCTCAGAAAAAGAATAAGGCTTTTTTAGTGGGGTTTCTTCAGGGGCTCAATTCATTTTGAACATGGCACATTGCCTTCTAGCTAGCATGTTAACTGGCCAGAATTTAACGTAGCAGGTTGACTGCCAAAGGACAAAGGATTCCAACGGCATAAAGGTGTTCACAAATGCTTGACAAAGTATTATCTCATGAAGTTAATTGGAAGACAAACTTGTATTTTAAACAGGTTTGCAATACGCTGGTTTGCTTTACCGTATATATTAAATTATAATCTATAAGCAGATTAGTTTTTGTTTGTTTTAAAAACTGATACTATTTTAGATACAGTAATATTTTTAAAAATGATGAATGTAAACAATCACCAACTAATTAGCTCAGTATGTAAAGCTACCTTTTAACGTGTTGCTTTTCCTTATATTTACATATGCTTATAAGTAAAGACATGTAGTTTCCAAAATTATTTTTAAATCTTTCAAAATAAGAGATATGAAAACAAAATTGATAAAATACCAAAAGCAGTGCAGCAAATAATGATGTGTGCTTTCTGTAAGTTTTAATCGATAGTCATGGAAAATGCAAACAGTGACAACTCAATATATATAAAGATAGAAATCCAAAATTTGAAGGAACTTAACAGACCATCTCATGAAAAAGTCAGTTTATGACTTTGTAAATACAACATAATGGCAAGTAGTATTTTTGCCTTCGCTTGAACTCCTTCATTGACAGGGAACTCATTATCTCCTTACTGAACCTTTTCTATTGTTGGACCACTCCAGTTATTGAAAAGGTTTATTTTCATGGACATTATTTATCACTTCTTTTTTTTTAACAATTTCTGAAACATTTCTCCTACTTGAAAAAAGTCATTCTTCTGATAGTCATTCTTGTGTGCTAATTTTTGAAGTTCCTCTAGTGAGTATTAGAAATACCAGAAATATGTGCCTGCAAAGAGTACCTGGCTTCACAAAATCTACTAGGTTTACACAAAGTATATGAGTCTCAATTAGAGCCTGGGACAATTTCCCACTTTTTGCAGATGAGAGCTAGAGTCATCAGTAAGTTACAGTGCAAACAAGTAAACCTCCTTGCACCCTTTCTGCAGTGTGGTGGAGGGGCTTCCATGCAGCAGGAAAAGTGTTACCCAGGTGCTCAAGAGACAGATCTGTAGTTTTATTTCTGGCAATAGTTCTGCTACGTGTTATATTATTAGTCATTAGCTAATAATATGCCTCTGGACAAATAACCTAATTTCTCTGAAATTAGTTTTCTTAAAAAGACTACATAACCAACAAGATTTTTATGACGATATTATATAATAATATTAGTATAATAATGTTACTATATTAGTATAATATACTATATAAAAATGATGCCTACAGATACTATCACAAAATATTTGTAACTGGAAACATCTGTTTTGCTATTTCCTATAATTCACTTTAAGATAAGACTTTACAACAAGCTTCATGTTTTTTTTTTCTTTTTGAAGAAAAAAAGAATTTTTTTTGAAGAAGAAGACTTGAGCTGATATTATAACTGGAACTCAGTGATGGGAGATGCTCTCTACATATTTTAGAGGTATATTTCATGTTAGTATTTCCTTTCATAGTAGTCGATAAGATTAAAGAACAAATATAACTGGATATTTAGCATGATGAAGTAGGAATGAAGCATGTGTCATCAGAACACTTGGGTTTTTCTCTCAGGTCTGCCAGTTACCAACCAAATAATCCAAATCTATTAAGCTTGTGTCCTATGAATGGAAAGGTTTTTAAAAAGTTGAAAGGAAAATATGAATATTCAATTTATAAGAAAGCATCACCTAATAAAATATTTCAAAGACTTCAAGGGAATTTTTCTTTTTATTAGATCTGTCTGAAATAACTTTATCTCACAATTTATGGTAGTAAACATTCAATAACTAATTTTAATGTATATATAAACTGTATATGTATATACACACATGCTATATATGTATATGTACGATATTACTCAAATGTATATCTATCTCCTTATATATTTTATTGTTGTACTATAATACATCTAATTTTATATATTAGATATATTCAAATTAAATAATCTAAATAATGAAATAAATCTAATAATGAAACAATTCACTTCACTCATAGTATTTTAATGAAAATAATGTGGAATGGTTAGCACAGCTGATGAACTTAGGTTCAGTCCAAGAAAATTCTGGAAGCATGGAAAGTGAAGAGAATTAGTTATTTGCTCAGTTGGATGAGGAGGTAGTGGTGAGGGTGTCTGTGTATCTGTAATGTGGCATTCGTTCATTCTGTATTTGATGCTTATTGCTCAGTCATGCTATTGTTTCTCTAAAACATGTGTACACATTGCCTCAAACCATATAAAGTATTATGATTACTTGTCTTAAATGTATTTAAAACCAAAAATCTTGTGGTGGCTGTTGTCATGCCGACATGAAGTTTCTCCAGAGCCTCCAAGAAATAAAGTAATTTGTTAAAAATCTCTTCTGTGGGTATTTTAATATATTTATACATCCGAATTGAACTCCCAAACCATACAAAATAAAACCCCAATGTTCTTTCCCATAAGACACAAACATACAAGATATTAAAAGATATAGCAATGTTATAGCTTCTTCAATTAGGAAACATCTTGATTCTAATAAATGTTAGAAGAGAAAAGCTTTGCCACTTGGATATTTTCCAAACTCATTTATACTCAATTAAGAACTTTATTTTTAATCTACAGAACCATTCAAATCAGTAATTAGAAAGCATGGTTGAGCAACAACAAAAAAAGCCCACTTGCATTTGCTGAGAATAACAAGAACCATTTCTTTTTTCCAGCTGGATGCCAGCTCTTGCTGCCTGCATTAGAATATATTGAACAGAAATGAGCCATCGGTATCTGTTAATACCTATCACACCAAATACTTATAATAAGAAAAACACAGTGGTTGTGCAATACTGAAAGGACAAGAAGAATTTGTTATATTAAGAAGGACATGCAAAATAGGTGTCTTATGAAGATTCTTTTCAATCACACTTTACATATATGGAAAAGAAAGCAAATCTCACATGTGGCACATTTGCTCCCTCAAAAGAAGCCAAATAACTCTTTCAGAGCAGAGTAAAGGAATCTTATTGCTTCAGTTTAGAACCCTTTAAAAGCCATATCCCGAGATAGATCTGTATAATTATTATAAATTAGCTTAAGTAGCAGACTCTGATTTTTTTATTCAAATTATCCACTATTTCTCATTTCTCACAGGACTCTCACTATAGAACAGATGCATTAACAAGAACTGTTGTTTTGTTCTTTTTTTTTTTTTTTGAAGCCACAAAAAGATTGGAAGACTATAAAAGCAATTGTAGTTATGTATTCTCTGTGTCAACCTTGTGATGCTTGACATGATTTGCTAGGTTTTTTTTTTAATTAATTTATTTTAGAGATGGGGGTGCAGAGACAGAGAGACTCTTCAGCAGACTCTGTCTTAGACATGGAGCCTGATGCAGAACTTGTTCTCATGACTCTGACATCATGATCTGAACTGAAACCAAAAGTTGAACACTTAGCCAACGGTGCCATCCAGGAGCCCCTGATTTGCTAAGCTGTTAAACAGCTAGGGTCAAATAAAGAAAGTAGCTTCTTCTGTGTAAACATATTTATGTCCTTGTTCAGCTAAAACTCTTAAGAGAAAGAGTTGTATTGCTGCGGTATGAAAATTCCATCTTCAATTCCTATCATAACAGATAAACTTGAAGTAACATAGACTGTGAGTACTCTAAAACCATGGGTGATATGATAAAGAAGTAAAGTTTGATGTGTATTCAATAATTCACTGAGTTGTGATATGGAAACAACTAAAGTGTCCAGTGATAGATGAATGTATAAAGACGTGGCATGTATAGACCACAATATGTCAACTACAACTAAAACAAAAGAAATAAATCATCTAGCCAATAAGCTAAATTAGAAAAAAGAAGTAACTTGTGAAGACAAGCTGTATTTGTGGTTGGCATGTTCACTGAAATAATTGATAAGAATTTTCTAATTAAAGTCAACCTATAATCATCAAATGCACTTCACTGTATTATGCTAAATCAAATAAGTAGTAGGTGTGCTCTCAACTGCAATACAAATGTGGATGATTTTGTGATTGGTAAAAATGCCAAGCTTAGGACTTATTTTTGAAACTATGAGAGAAGTTGATACGAATCTGAGTTTTTTCTGAGCACAAATTTTTCAAATTGTGCATAGTAGTTTAGATTTATCCTATTCTAAAACCGCATATAGCTCAGTACAACATAGTTAAGAAACATGTTTTTTTTTTTTTTACAATATAATCATGCCTAAAGCAAGTGTGACCAGGAAGTCTGATTATTCGGATTCCGTGATATTCTAAGACTGTCTAAACAAATTATAAAAAACAAAATAAAATTTCAGATATTTCACAATTGTCCTATCATTGTCTAAATGTACTAAAATCCTTTGGGTTGAAAATATTCTGATTTGATTCAATGTGGCCAATTAATCCAATACAGTTCTTAAATATAGTCCATAAGGTAATGAGTTCTGTCGTCCAATATTGATGTCTTTCTTTTCATATCCTTTTGATATTTCTTAGTGTTGTACTGGAGCAATTAGCCAAATTGATCTCTACGGATTGCTTGTGTGTGTGTGTGTGTGTGTGTGTGTGTGTGTGAATGTTCTAATAAAGATTTTGACTAAAAGTTGCTGGTTCCTTCTAGCACAGGCAGATTTCGAAGACATAAAAGTCTTCTGAATCTGTGAAACCATTTAGCATCCACTCAACTAAATTTTTAGCCTTTGTGCTCCATTATACATTCAGAGAATGAATTTCTTTTTTTCCTAGTTGTACTTCATTGATAATGCCAAGAAAACCAGAGATTTTTCCCTTTGGGGTGATTCAGCTCTCATACAAGTAAGGTGCCATAGCATCATCTTGGTACCTCAAAGAATACTGCTGTAAAGTCCTTCCAAATGAATTGTTTTCTTGTGTCAAAGCTAGATGACAAGAACACGGCAAAGAAGGGGGAAGCAGTGCCAGAGTTCTGTGGTGTGCCACAATTTCCTTGTTTTATAATAACAATTACAAATAGTGAGCAAGTACTTTTAAGGATTCAGGAACTATTCTAAGTCCTTTGGAAGTGTCTATCAAAACCCAACAACAATTGTATTGGGTAGAAACTGTGATTACTCTGAGGTTACTTCAAGGAATTTGAGGCTTAGAGAAGATAAGCAAACTGCCTATGGTCACGCAGCTAGCAAGGGGTATTCCAGAAATAAATTCCAGAGTCTATGCTTTTAATCAATACACAATGCTGCCTTGACACTGGATCGGACATGATATTCAGTTGAATCTGTATGTCCTCACAGTTGTGTAAGTTAGCATCTGAAAAACATGGGTTCTTTTAAATTGTAAGAAAACTAATTAAGAAATGAACAGTAGCAAAATTACATTATGGGTGATCTGTGTATCGATTTACTGAATAATTAAGACCTATATAGAGCACACAGAAACTTGTTTTGCTTTTCTGCTTCTGTCGCATCAAAAGGTTTGTGTCGTAAGAGGCTTGGCCTCAGGCCTGAATGAGGTGGCCATTCCTTTTGGTTTCATGTTTCTGCAATAGTTCTATCTGCACAAGTATTTTGCCTTTAAGGACTGCATGTTGGCCTAAATTAAATCTCTGCCATGCAAAACATTCTGTCCTTGTCACAGATGCTGCTGTTATTCTGATGCCTTTACTTTATACTCTGCTGTCTCCATCTCTTTGCATTTTCATTATATGGATGAGTTATGGAGACTGATTCCTTTTTAGGCAGAAAAAACATAAACTTTTATGTATTTATATTTTGCATAACATATTGCAATAATCTATTTGGGCTCAATTCCTATGTTCTAAATTACTTGGCATGCTACTTTTTAATGTCCTCCCCTCAATATATATGTATATATAAATAATTTAATATAATATATTAAATTTTATATCGTTTTTTAAAATTGAATTTTGTTATTGAGCTCCAGTTTGCTAAGAATAGTTCACAGACCTCTTTGACACTGTCTGTTCACTTCTATGCAAGAGGTATGTGCAAATGTTATTCTGGTTTTGGGACATTTCTTTGAGTCATAATGTTCAACCCTAGAATTCTGCACTGACTATACCTGTTTGAGAAGGTAGGAAAGGACAGCCTCCACTGGCTCTCATGAAGACTGAAGAGAACATTCTGTTGATATGTATCTCAGTCTTCTGAGAAATCTTTCTTTGTATTTTAACTTGCTGGAAAGAAAAAATTGCCTTTCCTTGATATTATGGTAGAGAAATGAAAGACTGTAGATGGATTTAGAAGGAATAGAGTCCAACTAGATTGTTCATATTTTGCTTTGTTTGTATTTCTAAGTTTGGCTGCTCTATTCTCAGCAAAAGGAAATTGAGTTACGGTCCAGTAGATTTCACTCACATTCTACTTTGACAATTCAGAAAAAGAAACTCTAATAATTATATGAAAAAAATAATTATATGAAAAAAGCCCAATAAAAAAATGAAACTAGTTTGCCCTCTACCTTCATTCCTGATAATATTTCTCTAGAGGATAGCCTGTTTTAGGTCACTTTGGCTTTTTGTCCAAGTCTCTGGTATCTCTCTACTGAAAATACTTCAGCATCAACAGTTCAACATTCATAAGATAGTTAAACTATATGTATCTGTGTGTGTGTATATATACAGGGGCTAGAGAGAGAGAGAGAGGGGGGAACAGGGGGAGGAGCAGAGGGAGAAGGAGAATCTTAAGCAGGCTCCATGCCCATCTCGGAGCCACATGCAAGACTGGATTCCAGGACCCTGAGATCACAATCTGAGCCAAAATCAAGGGTTAGATGCTCAATGGACTGAGCCACCCAGGAACCCCATTAACTCAACCTATATTAAAATAACAAGTTACTCCAGTCAGGAATGATCAGAAAGTTTACATTCGGATCTTATCCAAATGTCTGACCAATCACACACATTGCAAATTATCATGTTAAAGGCTTAAAATGGGCCTCAGTGGTGAAATTTGTCTTCTGAACATGCTCATTGTTAGATTTAAGTTCTCATTGGTGAAACTAAGGATTTTTAAGATTACAATTTGGCTAAAATAACTTTAGCTATATACCTGAGCCCTACATGATCAAAGTACTCAAATTGAAAGAGAGTCCTAATACCTCTTTTTTTAAAAGATGGAATCTGAGTCCCCATCCCACAGCAGTCCTGGGTCTAGTCATGTAAAGTAAGATTTCTGGTTGTCAGATGCCAACTATAAGAATGAACAAATACTTTTTCTGGAATACCACCACCGTAGTCTTGAGTGAACTTGATGCAAGATGATGGCTGTTGCAGCAAAAAAAGTGGAAAGCTAGGACTTCATCAAGCTTACAGAATGAGTTTGATAAAGTGTTTTTAACTTGTTAGGTAACAAATATTTGTTTAATATATGTCAGTGTAAATGACAGAATTTGGACCAAGGCTTGCTTTTATAAGCTGGTGGTGAAGCGATGGATGAGTAGCTAAACCTCATTCTGCTTGAAGATTCATGAACTTTACCATTATCACCCAACTGGCTTGGTGCTGGTGGCACTTGTCGTCTATATTCCATTCTCTTTTTTTTTTTTTAAGATTTTTTTAAAATTTATTCATGAGAGACACAGAGAGAGAGAGACAGAGAGACAGAGAGACAGAGAGACGGAGAGAGAAAGGCAGAGACACAGGCAGAGGGAGAAGCAGGCTCCATGCAGGAGTCTGATGCAGGACTCGATCCTGGGACTCCAGGATCAGGCCCTGGGCCGAAGGCAGGCGCTAAACCGCTGAGCCACCCAGGGATCCCCCTATATTCCATTCTCATACTAAGTATTTCTTCCTTAAATTATCTTCAATTCTTCTGTACTTTCAACTCCTCTCTTCACTATTTGATTCTATGATTATTTAAAATATATTTCTCTATGATATTAAAAAGAAAGAATTCCTCTAGTTACTGAAAACCAGCCTTCCTTTCCTTCCCACCAGCTCTTTGAAAGAGTGAAGAGTGTTCACTTGATCTTTCCACCTCCTTATCTCCATTTTGCACCTTAAACTTCTCTGATCCCCAGATCTCCACATGCTTTTTTGTTAATTAAGCCAATGAGCACTTTTCCGTTTTCTCTCATTTGGCCTCCTGGCAGCATTTGACACAATTGGCTTTTCTCCTCTCCTGACTTTATGGCACTATTCTCCCCTCATTCAATCTTTTCGTTCTGATTAATAATTCTCTGTTGCTATTGAGGACTCATTTCCCTCTGCCCAGCCTTTAAATATTTATATTTTCTGAGTAAACAATAAACCCAGCATTGTGTTTACTGCAACATGTTAATGCTCTTCTCCCACACTAATGAGATGCATGCTGTGAATGCTTGCTTACCTGCAGCCTTCTGCTGGCTGTTTATCTGCAGGGGGGTGTAAGTTCTGCACTGCCAGGGTACCATGAAGCCAGAACCTCCTGTCTGGTTCTTATTTCAATCTAAGAGTTAAATGGTTTTTTATCCCCCCTGATTATTCCTAAAATGTTTTTAAAAGTAAGTACAAGAGAAGGACTGTGTAAGTCCGAGCATTCACTACCATAAAATCCATGACTTTGCTTTGAAGATGAGGGTGAAAATGACCTTCTTCATCAGAACAACAACAAAATTTAATAATTTAGGGCTTGCCTCTCAGAAAGTTGGAGGGTCACTATGAGGAATGGGTGGAAAGAAATATGAGAGGGTTAACAAATAGTTTACCTTCTAATTTGAGACTCTACCAAAAGATTCCTGTGAACTGGGTCTATTTACTAGAGAGCTTAATAAGGACATTGTGCGGGTGATTCTCTGATAGACAGGAGTAGTGAAGGAGAAAACAAAGTTCGTAAAACATTACCATGTGATCCTAAATTACTGACTTTCCATATTGACTGTGAAATTGAGAAATCAAAGAGGGCATTTTGTTCAGTGACAAATGGATGATATATAGGCTTTGTTTTCATATCTGGAAAGTGAAAAGACAGCTAATACAGACACAATAATAATGCATTATTTGAAAAATTATAACATTTGACTGTCACAGCTAAAATGTTTTGGGTGTCATTTTTCTTAAACATGTGATTATATCTATAATTTGAATAATGGGTATAAGAAGTATTCTAAAATAGTAGGCACAATTTTAAATGATATACAATTTATGTTACATTAGATATTGGTTGTTTTTATTTAAATCAAATTTGGAAATATTTTAGAATTTCCACACTTCCTTCCATCATCATTAAGTGAAAGATTATCTATATAGACAACTCACAAATGTATCTTTCCAGCCGAAATCCCTCTATGCTCATTAATCAACTGCCTAATGAGCATTTCCCCAAAGTTATCCTGCACAATCAGAAAATCCCTATGAATAACATTAATTCATCTTCTTTCCTAACACACCTTTAACTTGTTCTGTGTTCCACACTGAGGAAATGGCAAATGCCACGGCTGGACCCTTGAGAACCACTGGCCTTCCTTTCATTCAGTTTCCATATTTTAAAGGTTATTTTTCTTAGTCTGATTAAATTGCCTTAACAAAATACTGTAGACTGGTGACTTAAACAACAGAAATTTTGGTTTTTCATAGTTCTGGAGTTTGGGAAGTCAAAAATCAAGGTATAGGCCAGTTCAGTTTCTAGTGAGAGCTCTCTTCTCTGATCACAGATGACTGCCTTCTCACTATATCCTCACATGGTGGGGTGAGAGACCTCAGATATTTCTTCCTCTCCTTGTAAGAGCACCAAACATATTAGATTAGGCTCCCACTCCTAAGACCTCATTTAACTTTTATAACTTCCTCACAGACCCTATTTCTAAATACAGTCCCACTGGGGGTTAGGAGTTCAACATTTAAATTTTGGGAGGACACCAACATTCAGTCCATAATAGTTATGGAGTTCTAAAGTTTACCAATGTATTCTCACTTCTAATGATCATTTCTCTATTTCAAAACATTATTTCTCACCTACATTATAACAACCTATTAACTGTCTACATCGGATGCCTGGTATCATTAATTAACTTACCCTTAATCAATACATGTTCTATACAGTGACCAAAGTGATGTTCCTAAAAGACAAATCTAATATGTTGTTTCCCTACTTTCAAAACATTTAAGGGGATTAATTATGTGAAAACTCCAGAATAAGCTTCTGATCTCGGCTCTACCACTTATTAGTTCTGTGGCCTTGACAGGATAATTACTTCATATCTTCAAGTCCTACACTTCTTTAAAAATAATAATAATAATCACAGCATTTACCTCAGAAGGTTAATGTAAGAATTAAATGAGATAATGAATTAAAGATACATAGCACAATGTTGTTCATACAGTGTGCTTTTAATAAAGGCCGACCATTGTTATTTTACCCAATTAATGTCTTGTATGGCTCCTTTTAGCTTTTAAGATAAACCACAATCTCCTTTCAATGATATATGACCGGTGCTCTTGGGTTGGCTCTTTAGCTTTACTTATTTACTTTTGTTTTGCCAAAGATTCCTTACTCTTCCCTTGGGTTAATCACACTGATGCTTTTACAGTTCTTCATATGCCCCTATCTGAACGCTAGGCCTCAAGACAAAACCTCCCTCTTCCTTCCTTCATTTGCGCTCCTCCCTCCTTCTCCAGTAGGTGGCATCTGCCTAATCATAATTCAAGATTCACTCAGGAGTTTTCCAACTAACCTTGCATGAGTTCCCTTCCTAATGTAGGATACTTTCTCCTCTCCTCTCCCATGACTGATAGCAGTCATGCTTATCTCTCTCAGAGCATAAATTATAGTATATGATAATTTACTCTTCCAAGGTCTACCCTTCATGAAGACATTCCACCCCATGTGGTTCCTTTTATTTGTTTCTATTTTCTTTTCTTAGTTTCGACTTTAAACATTGGGGCTTCGAAAAATAATAGGTATTAAATAAATACTTCAAATGAACAAATATGCCATATCTCTTTTAAAATATCCATATTCTTATCTGCATAAACAAATAGACATAGTAGTCTTTTCATCCATTAAATTCATACCTAACCTAACATTTCTTTATCCTACTCTAGATCCTATAACTAATGACATTATGTACATAATTTTGTTATTGTTGTTTTTTCCTTTTCAATGCAAATCTAGAAGATGGAATTCTTTTAGTCTCTTTTAATGAGCTGAAGTAGATATTCAAATAATTCTGTTAAAGCACAGCAGACCTTTTCAGCACTTCAAAATATTGTAATTCTCTCTGCCCTTCCAAACTATATTACCCTCATTTTATAATAAAGCACTAACCTTAATTGGGTTTCTTGACTATTATTGTAGTACAAAGAATGCATGATTATACAGAAACAGACTTCTCTCATTTCTTCTACTGTAAAATGAGGATCATAGTTATGTGGTTTAATGCTATGCAAATTTCAGAGTAGAAGTTTGTTTTTATGCCATCGTGAACTCATGTAGTATTTATTTTCCTGCATACTCATATTTTTGCTTTCCTTGGGCTGCTGATCAGGCTGCAGTTGTATTTTGTTATTCACTAGTAGGTGTTAGATGAAGTTATAGGTAAAATTGCAAATCCCTATAGATAGCTGGTATACACTTAGCCAGCTAAAAATAACTGAACATTCTTAGGGTGTTCAATACAGGATCAAAGCATAGAGTGCAGAGAAGTGACCTCAAATCGAACATATCCTGCACTGCTGTTTGTCAACAGTAAATTACATCTGATTTTAAACAAGAAAAGGAAAAACTACTGGCGACCTGTGAGTGTGCTTCATATAAGGATCAATACAAAGGAGAATAGCCTTTTTAGCTTTTCCCAAGTTCTCTGACTTCCCGGAGCAAATTGGCAGTACTTTTTGATCATACTCAATTAATAGCACTCTCTCCCTAAGCCAGGGAGTCTATAGTCCTGGGGCCCACAGCAGGGTTGGGGGCTTCTCAAGGAACATAATGGGAGTGTTACAGGTTGAAGATTGCTTTGATTTAAAAAAAAAAAAAAAGAAAGAAAGAAAGAAAGAATGAAAGAAAGCAATTGATTTTCACCTTCTGTAAATAGAATTAGGAACTCAGAACTATGTGCTGGGAAATGGAGCCAAGGAGAATTTTGTGTATTTTGCAAACCTTATTTTGAAGTGTATAAACTAGTGATTTTTGGAGCAATTTCATGTCAAAAAGACACTAAACAGAAACCTTTTTAGCCAAATCGTTGAAGACATTCATAGAGATTTTTCCTTTCTTATGATGGTGAAAGCAAACTATAATCTTACTCTTGCCTTGAATATAGATGTTTTGTTCTTATATATTTTTCAGCAAGCCTTTTGAGTTACAAAGAAACACTGACACAACTACACCTTGAGTGTGTCTCAACATTTGGTTTAAAGAATGATTAAAGATTAATTCTTTTCAGCAATCCTAAAACATTTGGCAAAACAAAACAAAAAAAATGGATGACAGGTTCCAGATCACTTTAGTTTCTATCATTCTTGTAGCCAAAGTGAATCAGTTTATTACATTCAAGGAAAAAAAGGAACAGTAGAGAGAAAAAATCAGAATTAAAGAATGAAAAGTAGAGCTGAAGAGAAAAACTAAAAGATATGAACCTGCTAAAAAGTAAAAGTAAAGTGTGCTGGTTAGAAAGGTGAGCATTGGGATGAGATAGGTCTATATATGAATTCATATTATGGCAACATTTATGTATATTACTTTGGTGTTACCTTTGGGAGTAATAACAAAAGACACAGTAAATACTTAATGAATATTAGCTTTTAATTATAAAATATCATTCGTAAGCTTAAATTCACTTTATGAATTCCGTAGGTTCCTAAGCTTTTGTTCGGTTTTAGGTAATAGCAGTCACATACCATACCCATACCTGTTGAATTTGCATGGTGACCGTTCATAGAATAGTAATTGGGTGTCAGTTTTCAGAACTGTTTGTTGCAAATCATTTGAGGTGGCATTGGACACACTGATTCTTCCTTAGGAAATTTAGTTGTAACTTGACATTTTAATAATGTCTCCATAATTAATTGACTTCAAATAAGACTGAACAAATGCAGTGAAATAAATGCATCAAAATATTAAAATCTAGAAGAGTAAAATAAAAATAAAATAACTTCAGAAACTTTGTGCTTATATTAGTGGATATATTGTTAAATAATTATTCTGGAAATCCTAATAGAAATACAAATATGTATGTATTTTTAGAATATTAAGTGCTCCTCTGTGCCATGTCTTGTGTGCGTCCCTATGAATAAACTCTCCTATAAAATAGACTTCATTCCTATTCTTATGGAACTTAGACTACAGTCAACAATCAAGTAAATAAGCAAATATATAATTACAAAATTATACAATGTTTACTGAATATACATGAGAGAATAGTAAGAAGTGATAGCTATTTACCTGGAGGTGTCAGGGAAATAATATATGAATGAGTAAAATTTAAGCTGAAATGTTAGGGACAAGAAAGAACCTGCTATAATGGAGGTGGGAGTAGAGTCGCCCAGAGGAGATTCCATGTCTAACTGCTGAACAGCAGGTGAGAAGATGCTGATTTGATTCCAGAATTTAAATGAGTGTGGATTGTGTGTAGGGGGGTAACAGTGATATATTATATATTTTATATATTTTATATATTATATAAAGATTATATATGTTTAAAATGAATGATACTTGGGTTAAACTTATCTTAAAAAAAAAAAAAAGACACCTCTAATAGATGCCCACCTGGGACCATAAGAGGTAGGAGATAAGAGTGGAAATAGGCTATGTCCTTGGCTGTTTGAAGTAAGGTGCATGAACCAGCAGAGTAACATTATTTGGGAGCTGGTTAAAAATGTAGAATTCAGGCTTAGAGAAAAAGAAATCTACATTTTCACAAGATCTCAAAGTGATTCATATGCTTATTATTACAGTTTGAGAATCTGTCGTGTAGGTGACTATGAAGGTGACTTGAACTTGTTGGAGAAATGATCTGGATAGAAAGAAAGAAAAACTGATTCAAAATATATTTTATAGAATTATTAAATGGGGTAATTTAATAAGGTATTTTTTTGAATTCTACTATCAACATACCTCTGATTGACTGGGAGAAATAAACATGTCCTGTGTTGCCAGGCTTGTCTGAGTTTTTCCATCCAAACTGTAAAATATATTTAGCTTCCTGATTTACTTAAACAAACAAAAGTAAAAAACCCACAAAAAAAACCCAAAATCCCTATATCACACTTCAATTTTACTTCATAGCAGATTTTATTTCATTAGAAAATTAGACTGTTAATTAAAACTATGATTAAAAGTTTTGATATATTTACTTTATGTAACCTGATACACTATGAGCAAACCAAGCACACAGATCTAACAAATTACAAAAACACAGAATGTATTTAATATAATGACAAAGATTAAAACTTTGAAGGCCTTGGGATTTAGACATGCATTAAAAATAAATAAGCCAATATCCCTTCAGTCAACATGAAACAAACATTACTCTGTGCTGATTATGTACCATGCTACGTCCTATGTACTAAGATAATGTAAGAGACTGACATCTAAATGAAAAAACAACTTGCACTGGAACTGAGCAATAGGAGAAAAATAGGGTAAAGACTCTCATGTTTTCCTAATTTGAATTGTCCACCTTTTAGGTAAATGTGCATTCATTGAATATATTCAAACAGCTCAGTAATTCAGAATGTGATTAACTCAAATGCAACACTAATCTACTTGCAAATCCAGTTCTCTGGGAAATGAGGAAAGATGGAAAGGCTGTTTGAAAATTGTAACATCTGACCTATTACAAGCCTGGGTGAAAAAAAAAAAAAAAAAGAAATAGTAAGACTGCTGCAACAAAACAAACCCATAAAAGCACAAAATGGGAGTGCAAGCCATTTACCTTTACAACAGCTGCACGGTGCAGATGAATCAAAGCACTGCCAGCAATAAACGGATCTGGTCAATGTCAATTTTCCCCAGGCATCTGGTATTGTCACTAGTGATTTTACTGAAGATTACCCATCAGTTAGTGCAGATTTGTTTTTTAATTGGCCCTCACCACACCTGCCACATTTTTCTTGCTCTTGGTCCCAGAAGCTTTTGCAGAGAAGAAGGTGGCTATCTGGAGAATATATTCTTGAAGCACACCATGAAGGACATTCATGAGAACAATTAAGTTTTTAATACTAGGGGGAAAAAAGCACCTTTGCTTAGTATAAGGAAAAGGAAAAGGCAATCATTAGTGAATTAGGAAGAAGTAGCAAAAGCATCTGGATTATTATAATCTCAGCCTTGGAAAGTGATCATTTTCACAGTATTTTTTTAAATTTCATTTAATAGTCAAGTATGACATGTTGGAAGTAAATTATGAACAGGTGGGCAGGGTGTCTAGAGGGCAACACCACTCATCAGGTTGACAAAGCAGCAAGACAGATCACAGGATAATCAGCAGGTGGGTAGGGAAGCAGCAGGCAGAATGATTTGCTACATAATATTTGGCATTAATTACAACTGTTGAGATGCTGGAGGTGATTTTATTTTAAGGTGAAAAAAACAAAAATATGGTTTGGAATTTCACATTGCCTTCATGATCTATGTATTTTGGAATCATTTCATATTATGATTCTATTATACTATGATACACAAATATTACACATTGGTATAATGTAATAAATAAATCTAGTCAATGTCAATTTTTCCTAATTTGAATTGTCAGTTACAAATCACTTACAAGCATTTTGTTTGACTTTCTTATAACCATCACTGTATGTTCCAGAAATGAATACAGAATTACAGAAATGAAAATTGAAGAAATATCAGAATTGTTTTTACTTTATCAGTTATGTAAGTCAGTAAAAACATACCACTAAAATGGAAATATTGTACAAATGACATTGGAAGTTTAAACTTTGGATCAATATACAGTACTAACTAAAATCAGAAAACAGCAAAAGTTTCAAAGTCCAGTTTTCTGGAGATTCCATATATTCCTACAAGGAATCTCTTACTAGTGAGATTAATCCACTTTAGGGCCTAAACCCTTTTTGGGGCCTATTAAACAAAACAAAACAAAACAAAACAAAACGAAAAACAAAACAAAACAAAAAAACAAAAAAGAAAAAAGAAAAGTCTTGATGGAAGAATTTGACTTGTTTTTTAGAGGTAAATTTCAGCAAGAAAATGATTAGACAAAAACATTTGCCTGAAAAAAGACTGCAAAAGAGAAGGCAGAGAAGGTTTATGGAAATAAACATAACAGCACTGGACTGTAAATGAAGGTAAGAACAGGAGTAGGTTGAGAGACAATGCTAGAAGTCTCTACATTTTGTCAAAGAAGTGTTGGATTTGTTAATATCCATGCACTGAATGTGTCCCCCCTAAAGTTCGTATTTTGAAATCCTAACCCCCAGTGTGATGGTATTAGAAGGTAGGGGCTTTTGGGAACTACTTAGGGCATGAGGGCAGAGCCTACAGGAAGAAATGCACACCAGATCTTCCTGTCTCTCTGCTCTGTGCCATGTGAGGAAACAGGAAGATGGCCATCTGCAAACCCAGACGTGGTCTCTCATCAGACACTGGATCTGCCAACACCTTGATCTTGGACTTCCTGGTTTCCAGAGTTGTCAGGATTATTTCATTTAAGCCACCTAGACTATGATAATTTGTTAAAACAACCTGAACTTAGACACCAACTGTTTAAGTGTTGAGAGAGTGAGATAAAGAAAACATAACAATAATTAGTTGCAGACTTTTACTATATTTCATAATGAATCATTGACCTATGTTGAGAAACTTTTCATGTTCTTCAAATGTCGTCTCAATGTGTTTGGTCATTGCCCATTAGGCTAGAGAGTTTAGTAGACTTACTTGAAAGAAGGAAATTTGCTGGTTTTACTAGTGTTAAAATGTAAACATTTAGTAATCTCCTCAACTGATTACAAAGTAATCTCCTTAACTCATTTACAAAATTATTTTTTTCCATATTTAAGAATTTAATTTGTTATGTTTTTGTCTTATTTAAATTAGGAGAATTATATTTTATACTTTATATTATTGAAAATGATTCCACTCTATATATCCTAGGCTACAGGTGCCTAACAGAAGTGACATTGTCTATGAATAAATGAAAATAACACGATTCCACAGTGCAACGGCAACTTTTCATTCCCTTATAAGGAGCTTTATCCACCATGCTCAAGAAGTAGATGGAAAATATCCAGGATTGAAAGTGAATTTTTATATCTCCTATATCTAGGGGCAATAGGTTTAATTTAAAAGCCTGAACAACTCTGCACTGAGAGAGGGAAATTGACCTTATTCTCACATTCAAAGATAGTTTTGGAAGTATATTTCCTATATAGTGAGTTAGTAAATGCTAAATAGGTAGAAGAGAGCCTGGCTCGTATGCCATATATATGTGCTAATTGCACTTGTTGTTATTATTGATTGATTGATTGATTGGAGTAGTAATTGTACCTTGATGAACATCTTAAAGGTGGTGAGAAAGTCAATAGGACTTTTATTTTGATTGCATGCAACTCTTTTTAGCAGAAACTTGGATACTTGTTAAATGTCTACGATGGTCAATTTGAAAAATTACCTCCTAATATAGACACATGTCCTAATCCTCAGAACTGTGAATGTTCCCTTATTTGGCAAAAAAAAAAAAAAAAAAAAAGGCAAAACAAAATAAAGGCAAAAAAAAAAAATCTAGGCTTTTTGCAGTTTTGATTGCATGAATAATCTTGATATGGGGAGATTATCTTGGAATTGCTGGGTGAGTCCTAATGTAATACCCATATACTTTAAAGAGTGAGTTTTTATCCAAGAGGAGGTGATAGGAAGACCAAGCAGAGATGTTTGAAAGTCTGGTCATGGTGAGCAGAGTGATGCAGCCACAAGGCAAAGGAGATTGGGAGTCACCAGAAGCTGGAAGAGGAAAGGAATGGGTTCTGGCCTAAAGACTCCAAAGGGAATATGGGCTTGCTGACACCTTGTTTACAGCCCAGTGATATTGATTTCAAGGATTCTAATATCAAGAACTGTGAGAGAGCATATATCTCCTCTCTGACACCACCAGGTCTGTGATGATTCATTAAGCAGTGTTGGAGGAGGTCATTGAGAAGATGTGACTTTGATAGATTCTCAAGCTGGACCTTGAGCTGAAGCTCCCCTTCTTCTCTCTCTGATATTTGAATAGACGTTCCACCCACTTCTCTCATGCTACAGGACACTTCAAGAACACAGCCTTGAAAAAGTAGTATGTTACTGAGACCACCGAGAATATACTTGACTGAACACTGTTAAGATCTCTATATAAATTCTCAAGATTCTGGTGGGCAGGTGTGGGGACCCACTTGTCTTAAAGCCCTCCTAGATAAGCCTGGTATGTAAATTCCCTTGTTTATTAAACCACCTTACTGATTGGGAATGGTTTACCTCTTTCTTTATCACTCCTTATCTTCCATATCTTCCACTGGGGCCTGTTTTGAATTTCACCCAGGGAACTCCCAAGACTGTGAACCAATAAGCAGCCAGAGAAAACTAATATTGACCTAGATAATAAAGTGCAGCCTATCCACCTATAAGCATAGCTTACGCTGCCCATAGTCTGTCTTCCCACCCAGTTCCTGTTCTAAGTCACTAGATATGATTGTTATCAGGAAAATGCAGGTCCTTTGACACCTGTTGAGTTAATTTATGCCAGAGTGCTCTTACATGGTTTAGAAATGCTGGTATATCCAAACACAGATTCTGCTTCTTACAGGTATTGTTACCTACTGGTTTCTGCAAAGTTGCAGCTGCTTTTCCCTATTGAATGAGAGAAGGGAATTGTTGTCTCATTCCTAGGCCAGAGGAACACAAAAATGTCAGGCAGAGGGGTACCTGGGTGGGACAAGTTAAATGTCCAACTCCTGGTTCTGGCTCAGGTAAAAATCTCCGGGTTATGACGTTGAGCCCCATATCAGGCTCTACCCTCCACGTGGTGTCTACTTCAGATTCTCTCTCCCTCTCCCTCTGCCCCTCCTGCTTGTGTGCTCTCTTTCTCTCTCTCATCAAACAATCGAAAGAAAGAAGAAAGAAGAAAGAAAGAAAGAAAGAAAGAAAGAAAGAAAGAAAGAAAGAAAGAAAGAAAGAAGAAAGAAGAAGAAAGAAAGAAAGAAAGAAAGAAAGAAAGAGAAAGAAAGAAAAGAAAAAAAGAAAGAAAGAAAGAAGAAAGAAAGAAAAGAAGAAAGAAAGAAGAAAACAGACAAGAGAAAAATGTCATGAAGAGTACTTGACCTCCAAAGCAACTTTTCTTACTTTCTAAGTGACTAAATTAAACAAACTACTATTAATACCACAAAAGTGTAGCATCTAAGGTCAAACACCTGTTAGGAGATTATTGATAATTCTCTTGATCCAAACTCCTAGATGATGATATAAGAGATGCTTGCCATCTTAATTAAAATAATTTCTTTTAGGAATTAAAAGGAAGTAATAGATTTTTCCCCATAGAATAATTAACCAATATATTGATGAATGCTGAAGCATGACCTGAACTGTAATTGAGGTAAGAATTCTACTCTCCATGTTCAAATAGCTGGTGATATGAGTTAAAACTCTTATGTTAAACAATGTTAAACTCCCCAAATGGGTTTGTTTTAAAAATTCTAGTCATTTGCCTAACCCACATATAGAATATACATATTTTCCAGTTATTTGTATATGGTTTATGCATTTTCAAACTTCACAAAGAGGCAAAATGTCAAAGGGAAATATTACATGGTCACAAGAGAGTGACTTGAAAAGACATGAAGGAGCATTCCATAAATATGTCTGAATGTTGATCAAAGGCAACAATGAAATTCTCATTTCCTGGAACAGAAGTTAATTTGCTGCTAGGAAAGTACTAAGGCTGTTAAAAAAATAGAAATAGAAAAAAAATATTTTGTTGTTGATTATTTTTTGTATTGCATTGTATTGTATTCCATTTCAAATGGAAATAGAATGTCCTTTTCAAAGTAGGGTGAATACCTTTGTGTCCAATTAGATATCACATCGAAAACTCTATGAGCCAAATTTTGATGTTTTTCTGTTTTTCTATCATTAACTTTTTCCTCTGTTTTTCTTTTTGTTACCCTAAGACAAAAAGACTCATGGTCCTAGAAATGAGATATAGTACAGAATTAGTTTCTATGGAATAATAATTATGAGAACGATACTTTATTGGTTTATTATGTATTTTTAAAATACATCATGAGCATATTTTAATATACTTGTGTATATTTATACATACACACCCATATATAAAATTTTATGTATGTAATACACATGGCAAGCAGTGGCATCAGTGAGAAGGTATACAGTATGTAAGAGACTATGTTTGGGGAAACAGAACACCTAGCCTGTAAAGCTGCTCTGGAATTTATTATTAACTCTGTCACTTTGCAAAAGTCTTTCAACCCCTCTGCATTCCAGTGTCTGTCCCCACCTGTAAAATGGTGAGCACAAGAGTATCCTCCACTGTTTCGCTGAGAGAATTGAGATGATACATGCAAAAGCACTTGGGACAACTCTTGCTCATGTTTTTTACAAATTATAGTTAGTTCTTGCCAATCTTCATCACAACCTTACAAGGTTCACTTTCTTTTTAGAGACTTACTTATTTGAGAGAGAGAGAGAGAGAGAGAGACAGAGAGGCAGAGAGAAAGAGAGAAAGAGCATGTGTACACACGGGGGGGGGGGAGGTGGGTAATGGAGAGGGAGATGGAGAAGCAGGCTCTGCATTGAGCAGGGAGCCCAATGTGGGGCTCTATCCCAGGACCCTGGGGTTCATGACCTGACCTGAAGGCGGAAGCTTAACTGACTGAGCCACCTAGGTGTTTCCCAAGGTTCATATTTTTAATCCCCATTTTCTGTATCAGGAAACTGTTGGTAAATATCTCCATCCATTTACCAAATGTACATAACTAGTGAGTGAAGACACTTACTTATGAGCCCAGCTCTCTCTTCAGCTTAAGACACAATCACATTTCTTCACTGTTAGTACAACTGATACTACTCATCAGGTGTTATCTACCCCTGCTTCATTTTTCTTATTTGAAAAATAAAATAAATTATAGCACCTGACAAATGATAAGTTATCATTAAATATTAGTTCTTACTATTGTTTTTATGATTGTTAAATTGATTTGCCCTTCATTGTCAAAGGCTTTATCTTCATATTTACTTTTTCACAGTATTTATTATCACACTTATATCACAAAGAATTGATGTATAACAATTTTGTAACAGAAATATATGCGTGTATATACATATGTATACAGCTTATGGATAAATATGTTCAATTATTAAATAGATTTAATGAACTTTTGGAGCACAGCCTGTTTATAGCTTGGAAATGTAAACATCATTGTATGTACCTTTCCTAATTGTAATAATTATCATCCTTTTATTTTGTGTTTGAACCCTGGCCTTCATCCAAAACTTTAATTAACATTCTTTTTCAACCTACTCTGAATTTCACCTTAGAAACAGATCTCTGCTAGGGTCTTGCTGCCTCTATGCATCTCAGACAATGTGACATAAGAAGTGTGTCTGTATGTCCATGTTGTTCCTAGACTGTCTCATCTCATCTCCTTGTCTGTAGGCAGAGCAGCATTTAAAAATATTTCCCTCCTAACTCTCCTCCTATCTCCTGATTTCAGGTTACCTAATATTTCTACCCTAATGAATAAACCTTTAAGTTCCTCTCAATAATGAAGAATCGGCTTTTCTACACATTTCTGTTGTAGCCAATGCTACCTAAAATACCTTCTAGTACATCATAAATTGCTTAAACAATGCAAGGATACAGTAGGTTACTTAAGAAAAAGCACTCTAGAACAAGTCTAGTAAAAAGAAAAAAGGATACTGTTGACAAAATATGATATAATTTTTAACAAAAATTCTTTTTGAATCAGCATTCATAAATATGCTCAGATCAAGATGAAGAACTTGCATATCTGCAGTTATACAAATACAAAATAAGTATTCTATGAAGCCCGGGAATCTTATTTTCTGATGAACCAATATAAAATTTACCAAAGTGTTGATGTCAATCATTCTAAGATTCACATCAAACCTAGAAAAAATGAATTACATTCCTGAAAGTAGAAGAACACTAACAGTTAATACAAACTATTAATTAAGAATTAGACAGGCACCTGGGTGGCTCAGTTGATTGGGCATCTGGCTCTTGATTTTGGCTTGGATCCTAATCTCGGGGTCATGGGATCCAACCTCACCTTGGGTTCCTCGCTTGGCATAGAATCTGCTTGAGATTCTCTCCCTCTGTACCTTGCCCCACTCACACTGACTCTTGTGTGCTCTCCCTCTGTAATATTTTTTTTTTTTTTAAGAATTAGAATAGCATTCATGGTAGTTAAAATTTTTAAGTACATGTCCTCCATATTTTATGCATAACAATTTACATATACATAAAATATAATCTGCTCCTGAAATAAGTATTAATATGCCCAATCTTGATATATAACCTCATGTATACAGAAGTTAAATGATTTGCTGAGTATTATACAAGTTATATGCAGCAGAGCTAAGGTTTAAACCCAGATCTGTTGCATTCCAAGATTCGTGCCTGTGAACATTTATCAAGATCCTATGTCTCCTTGAGCTAGTAGCTCATCTTCTTTCCTTCATGAGCTGTGAGTTTTAAAAAAAATATGAATTGGTGTCTCTACTTCATCACCTGACAATCATTCAAAGAAGTGATCCAAATTCAGCCACAACTCGCATGGATATGTAAAACCTGTTTCTTTGTCACTTGGAAGCATTTACATAAAGAGAATATCCTATATTTTCCTGTCCTTCACACCCTCATTCCTCCCCCATATCCATACTTTTTTTTTTAATTTTAAAGATTTATTTATTTAATTATTTATTTATTTAGAAGAGGGGGAGCAAAGGAAAAAGAGAGAGAGGGAAAGAGAGAGAGAAGCAGACTTCCTGATGACTGAGCACTGAGCCCAAGGCAGGGCTCAATCTCAAGACCCTGAGATCATGAGACTGAAATCAAAAGTCAGACTCTGAACCAACTGAGTCACACAGGAACATTTACACACCTGCACACTCTATCTAATCTATTCCATGGTCTTATTTCTACTGGAGAAACTTTCTGGAGTCTTCACTAAGTGGCTGAATGAGGTTGAGGTTTGGTCTGGGTCTTTAAAAATATAATGGGCATGTGAATCTGAAACCTAAAAACTTGGCCTCATTTTGTGCCATCTATTACCCAAAAGTGTTTCTAGAAGAAATCTAACTCCAAGTATTTCATACTGTAAATAATGAAAAATGTCTAGTTCAAAACTTCTTCTGGAAGGGTAATGGCTTGGCAATCTTTTTTTCAGATATTTAAAAGTCTGCAAATTCATATTCTGAGCAAAGTGCTAAATAAATCTGCAAAGCCCTTTTAATAATTTCTCCCTGCAGATTGCACACAGTGTTTGAATCAGGAGGTTTTGATTACATGGAACCACTGAGAATAGGATTATTAATTCCTCAGACACATGAACAGAATGAAAGGAAAAATCTTCACTGAAAAGATGATTAAAGACTTAAAGGGAAATGGATTAAAAACTGAAAATTAAAGGAAATAAAATGCCAAGGAGCATGTGTGTTTGGATATGTTTTCATTTCCCCAAATACACAAGTAAAATTAATATTCACTCAATCTTGCAGTGACTCAGTAACCCTGAGTCATCTTGATAAACAAGATGATGATTAACTGATTGTTTAAGATTTTATCTATTCACACTTTTAAAACAACCTTAAAATGACTTGAAGTTTTTATTCCATTAACACATTCTACTACTGTAAAGCAGATATTTCTGTACAGTTCAAAGTTAGTGTTTAAAAAATGAATAATAAGCATTAGATGACCCTATGTTTAAGTTTTATCCAATTGTGTGTATGTGTTATATATTAACTCTCCTAATACTTGCCTTTTTGATGACTAAATGAGACTTCTGAATATCAGCTTCCATACAAGTATGTTGTCCCAAAGAATCCTTTGGATGTTCCCCAGATAGCAGTTCAGCAGTTTCTCCTCCATCCCCTCTCTCCAGCCCCTGGCAACCACAACCTGTGATTTGTTCCTATGGATTTGCCTATTCTGAATGTTTTATATAAATGGGACCATATAATAAGTGCACTTTCTTGACTAGCTTTTTACACTTGTGTTGTTGAGATTCATCCATATTGTAGTATATGTCAGTATCTTGTTCCTCTTTATAGCTAAGTAATATTCCATACAAAAATCTATTCATTCATTGACAGGCACTTGTGATCTTTCCACTGTTTGGCTATTGTAAATTGTGTTGCTATGAATATGCATGTACAAACTATTTGTTTTAGTAACTATTTTCACTTCTTCTGGGTATATATCTAGGAGTGGATTTGCAGGGTCATTTAGTAATTCTATATTTAACTTTCTGAGGAACCACTAAATTGCTTTCCATAGTAACTCAAACATTTTCTAGTTCTACTAGCAATGTACCAGGTTTCCAATTTTTCCATATTCTGGACTTTTTTTTTTTTTTAGTTATAGCCATCCCAGTGGGTATGACTTGATACTCATCCTAATTTGCTTTGCATTTACTTAATGACGAGGGAAAGAAGATGTGTAACATTCTTATGAGAAAGGCAAATTCTTCTCCTGATGTAACTTGAAAGAAGCTATTCCTCAATCATAAGGATCATTTTTATTATCATTTCCAAAATCACAAGAGGTGTTGTTTTATGTTCATTTAATATAAATCAAATTCATTATCTCCAACTTGCAAGTTACTCTCAGAAACAAAATTCAAATGTTTATTATTGAAAAATGCATATTTAAAAAAAAAGAAAAATGCATATTTTATAGTTAAGACAATAAATAAACATGATGCCTTCAAAAAGCTTTCTGGTGTCTGTTTTTCTTTTTCCTCTATGCAAATCTATCCTATATAACTGTAAATGTTTCCTTATTAGAACTTTTCCTCAGCTATATTCTCTCTGTTCCAAAGCTTCCTATTTTGGAACATAATTATGCCACTAAGCAATGTGGGATTTTGGTTTTATTAAAAGGGATCTAACTACTTATTTTATATGTCAACAAAATCATTTCGGTATGCAAAGAGTTCAATAAACAGCAAAAGCCACTTTCAAAATCTGTCCCCTGAGAAGGTGAGTGAATATTCTTGTATTGGGTAATTAAATGGGAAGTACTTGATTTTGGGAAGATGATTATTCCTCATTACTTTTTCAGAATGAAAGCATGTATGATGACCACAAACAATTTAATATACTTGGCTCCTGTGGATGATTCCATATTGTTTTTGTCTCCTTGATGAATAAGGTAACTTGAGAAACTGCTAGTATTTTTCCTGTTGAAGCCAAGCCTATTACCCGTGCCCATATGTCTGTAGTAAGAGCAATTGGGAATATAGAAACCTTGCATCTGGAAGGAGTTAGCTTTACTTCCTCTATAATGGCTTCCAATCATTCTTTCTAAAAAACCCAGTCTTACAGAAAAAGACTAGACTTTCATGCAAAACTCTGTTAAATTAACAGTTCATCATTTTATAGTACACGATAATAGAACTCTATGTTCAGTCATGTGCTCTTGTTCACACTCCTGAAATCTCATTACAAAGTCAGTCTAGACATATGGCTGAGTCTATAGCTACTTACTTCTTAAAAGAGGACTGGAGTTAGTCTCTCCTTCCCTCATTTATCAAATATGCATGCAAAATGTGATCTTATGTGACATTTTCATTTCACTTGTTTTTCCTTTCCTTTTTTCTCTTTTTAATTCTTTTTCTTTATTTCCTTCCTTCTTTTTTTCTTCTCTTATAAAAATTACATTTGGTTTATTTCAAACTTGCCTAACTTCTTTCTTGGACATTACTTCTCATACCCAAGAGCTATAAAAATATGATGCCAGGTGAGAAGCATTATGTTCTATGTCCTGAAATCAGATTGTTAGTAACATGCCCAACATGCAGGCTTTTGTTAAATTGTTAAATTTGCTGTTTACGTATTGCTGTAGTTAAAGTTATATGCAGCTTTGGTTTGGAGGGCAATTGCATGTTCCTTCTTGTTTGGATTGGTATATATTGGTTCTTGAGTATTCTGTGGCTTTCCAATAGTAAATAATACTGGTGTTTCCATGAATGTAGGATGCTCTTGTGGTTTGAGAAAGAGTTGTTAATTTAGCTGTATACCAAATTGGATCCCGAACTATGGGGGCACTCATACACAGGATGGTTACAGTTGGGTCAAGTTATTTCCAAAATAGACATCAATTATGTTATATGTTTAGCCCATTTCTTTCTTTGTTTATTGTACTGCTGTCTTTCAGTGGGGTGCCACATACCCCCGTGTGTCTATTCTAAGGAAACTTTTATAAAGCAGCCATTAGTATTGCTTTAACAGTCTTGGGGTGGCCTCTTGTGAGAGGGCAGAGTACACCAATAGATTTCCTCTCAGGCTGGCTCTGCTACAGACATTTTCATTATTGTTTCTATTTCTAGTAAGGCAGGTAGTGTGTATATTATTTTTTTAAGGATCTCTAGAAGAGTAACGCAGAGAGCTTATTTCCATCAAATATTTTCCAAATGCTTCTTAATGATGGTCTTAGTAGGCCTGGCAAATTTTGTTAAGTAAGTAGTTGTTATTTTAGGTTGAGAAATCCCAGTTGGAGAGCAGTCATATTTCTCCACAGGTTTTAATGTCTCTTATAAGAATTATTGTTACTGTAACACCCACGAGCGATGTTGTTTGTGGTACACAGTCAGCACTGAAATTGTGGTAGAACTCATTTCCACTGAGCGTGACTGTAAAACTGGCAGTTGGTATTGCAAAATTAGGTGAGGGACCATTGTACAGTTGGTTGCACTTCTGACTTTTTAGACACACCTTGGCTAAGGTGCTTATTTGTATTCATAGATTGCTTGTTTTTGTTTATATTAATTAGCAGCCATTGAGGAAATCCATGGTTCACTAAGATGGGCAGAGGGAAAGCCAATGTGGCAATTTTCACTCCATCTCTTTATCCCAAGTATCTTCGCAGGGCCTTGTGTTTTCCAGCCCTGATTTTCCAAAGTCCTAAATAGTTGACTCTTTAGCCTCTAGCCAAGAGTCAGTAAGAATATGCACCTCAGGAAAATGCCCCTCAGGGCAACCTCTATAGCTAGGAATACTGCATGCAGATCAACTTATTTGACACTTTGTTCTACTCCACCTATGGAAATTGGAGTGTTTGAATAGAGGCTGTGCATTGTCTGGCTCCCTTTCACTACATGCTCACTGGATCAGTAAAGAAAAAACGTTGCTTGTCTTGGTTTGTTGCTTGCCTTGGTTTGAGAAGGCTGATCATCTTCCTTGTAGTCCCTACTGAGCAAGAGACAGGTGCATTTCTGGAGGTTTTGGCAAGTTAACCTCAATGGCAGAGGATTGTTATTTCCTCATTTCTTCCAGTAGAGCCAGAATTAGTTCAATCATGTAGGTGTAATTTCCATTTTAATAAAAAGGCCTCTGTTGCTGATCCAATTTTACCGGGAGATTTTTCCATTACTCAGGGCATAATAAGAATCTCAGTCCATAGAGTAATTGGCTCTGTCCCTATAAAGGAGACATTTATCTTAACTGAAGCTTCTTTAGTAGGAATTGCCTCTTTAGTAGTTAATACCTTTGGGTTGAGTCTGGGAGCCACTTATACCAAAAGCCTGTGGGGAGGCATGTACCTGTACATTTGGTCCAGAGTTTCCTGGAAACAAATTTATGGGAGGCTCAAATTTAAAATTCTAAGTTCTGTTTTTAAGGCTCCAGTGGGAAGCCAAAATGATACCCTCCTTTAGTTTACCTACTGTCATTGCTGAGTTCCCCATGAAAAGTAGAGGATGTGAGGTGACTCAGTAACAAAAGCCAACAAATTTTGGAGGTGAAGAATTTGTTGGTACCAGGATCTAAACATTTCTAGTACATACTGGGTCCTCTTTACCAATGTATGAGATTGGAGCACTAAGAACTTATCTTTAAAGCTACAAGTAGGGAACAGTAGCTCTTCTATGTTTCAGATGTTGCTCCCTAGTTTAATACACTGGGAGTGCCTCTTATCTTACATGAGGCAATTGCTCATCATTGCCTTTCAGTGAGGTGTTTACTCACATTTATTAGGGCCTATGAGACAGTGTCTTGGTCAGATCCTGTGAGGAGGATATCATTTATATAATGCCAAAGCTGAGTTTCCAATGGGAGTGAGAAGCAAACATCTAGTTCTATGGGTAAAGCCTATATGGTGCTCAGGAATAGGTATACTATTGACCATAAAAGATGAAGATAAATTGTAGTTGACTCTCCTGTCATACATTTACTGAATAGAGCATATTAGCCAAGTCTACAACAGCAACCATTTACCCATGTCATTCTGAATGCCATCCTTTAAAGTATAGATATCTGGTAGAGGTAGGTGCTCACAAAAGACAGATTTATTCAACTTTCTATAGTCAATAGTTAGTCTCTACTTGTTAGCAGTGCCTTTTCAGCACAGGTCATAACGGGGAACTGAAATAAGATTGCTAGGAATCAGGACCCCTTCTTTAACTTAGCTCTAATAGGTCATAACCCTGAATTCAGTGTCTTGCCCTGCCTTACCTAACTCAGTACATTATCATAATTACCACCCACAGCAATAGGGGAAGGTTAACTGTTTCTCTCCTAGTCATGCCCACCAACTAATAGTCCAAAAGCCTTTGATGTGTTCCATTAGGTTACCTGCTGAATAAGGGTGTCTAAATAATGGGAAAAGGGGTAGTCTCTGGGAAGGGGGTATGAGTAAGGTAACAGTCAGACAGATGCATCTTTTAATAAAACTGGGCCGATTTTATTATTCAATTTCATTAACTTTAATTAATCCTCCTCTCAAACCAGTAATCTCTTGTGGCTGGTGGAGGGAGATAGGAATCCCTTTGAAGTGTGAGTGCTTCCAGGGAATGGGAAGATTTGAGTATCATTTTCCAACAGAGCCAGCCAGCCAATGTTTGCATGTTTGTTCATTCATTCATTCATTCATTCATTCATAGAGCCCAAACTACTGTAAATGTGGTAAAAGAGCAACTACTTACTGAAAGGGGCCAACTTTCAAGACATATAGATCCCTATGTGGGGGCAGGTCTCTGTCACTAATTGGGATCAGGGGCAAGTGGGGAAGGTGAGACTGTTTCCAAAGAAGACACTGGTCACAGATTGTAATTTAATTCTAGTAAGTATTGTAATTGTTCCACCAATTTATCAGATATCATCCAGTTTAGAACCATTTGTCCCTTTCAGGCCAAAACAACCTCTCTTGAACCATCTTAGATTCATACTTAAACAGGGGCCTGCCTTTGGGTGGTTTATTTGACCTAGGAAGGAGTGGCTTCCCCAGTGATAGTAATTTAGATTAAGTCCAGGTGCAGATCATAGAAGTAACAAGCAACCTTGACTCAGAATTTGTTTCCCATGAATTTCTACTGAATCTAGGGCAGCTATGTCTTCTTAAATTATTTTAGCATTAGCCATTATCTCCAGTAAAGGGGATTTATATTTTTGGAATTCAGCCATGTCAGACTTCACAAGATATCGAGCCGAATGCTATCCATTGTGTGATAACCCAGTTCAAAATCCCTAGCTGGAGATCTTTGGCCTCAGCTAATATTTTCTACTGATAGTTGGCCTGTCCATGTAGACATAATGTATGATGGGCTGCCCTCCCTGCCATAGAAATTCATACCAAGGTTTTTGTGGACAGGAATTCAAAGCTTCCTCTAGAGGTCATTCCTACCTTCCACACTAATTGTGGGATCCTTTGGTAGGGGCGCCATTTTCTCATCCTTATTATAATGGCAGCCAATTGTTTAAATTCAGTCTCCAAGTAAGTGGAATTCCCTCCCTGCCAGACACACCACATCTGCAGGCAGCCCTTTTCGTTTAGTTCCTGGATGGATCCTTAAAGAGAGTCTGGGCCTCAGGGTGAGAGAAAAGATGTGTTATCTCCTCCAAAGAACAACCAACTTGACCCTCACCATTTTTCTTTTTCTGTCTTCATTACTTTGCTGGTGATCACCAGCAAAGCAAATTATCCTCACTATTATCATGGTAGGACTGTCCTACCTTATCCACTAGAAGACACCAGTCCTCTTCCCCAGGATTCTCCTTTCTGTCCTTCCCCCAGAGTTTAACTCTTCTCTCCAAGTGCCACCCTGATGAAAAGCAGCTGTAAGCAAGGTCCAACATACGTATCTGTGACTTGGAGTACCTGTTTAGTAAAATATATACCACCTTCCAAGTCATGAGAGGAGTATACCAGCCTTGGCCTGACATCTCTGGCTTATTGGCTCATTTACTACCATAGGGGTCCCTAAGGAGGAGGATGATCTCTTGCCAAATCATCAGCTACAGGGACTTCACTCACTAGGGCCTCTCCTGGGTGACGGGGAGTTCCTCCATCTGTTCCCCTTGGTACAGTGGCCTGCTTTCCTCTCCTTTTTCTATTTACTCTCATAGATCTTACAATGTCCAGAATCAGTCCAGTGGAGACCTAGGCATGCACATTGACTTCTTTCCTCTGGCAGTTTGGCATCTCTGACACCTAAAATCAATTCTAATGGAGTGACTTCACTCAAATATAAATGCTCCTTGGCCAATCTAATGAGGCACACAAGACAGCAAGAAATATAGAATGTAAATATCACACAGATCAATGACACAGGAATGAGTCCAGGTGTTCCAAACCATTTAAAGCCATCCAGGATCATTTTGCCAACTCATTTTTTTATTGACTGGGTAGATCCCATTATCTATTTCTGGATCAATTCCAAAAATCCTTCCCTTTTCCTCATCACCACTTTTAAGTGATTTGAGGGATTTTGAGTCTGATCAAGGAAAAATATATGGATGATGTAGAGTTGGAAGACATCTAAGGAGGTTATAAAGCATAGATTTCCAAAACTGTAGGAAGACTTCAAAGGGACTAATTGAGGGAGGCTACACATATCTAAGCAAGATAAACACAAACACATCACACCCATGCACAACACAGCCAAATCTGAAAACAAATGACAAAAACATTTCTAGGAGTGGCCAGAGAAGGAAGGGTAACATATATTATTGCCCTCATGAAGCAAAGATAAGGTCATTACTTGACTTCCTGTATTAGTTTCTTAGGACTTCTATAACAAGTTAACACAAATGTAGTTGCTTAAGACAAGAGGAATCCTTTTTTTGTCTCACTGTTCAAGAGCCCAAAGGTCCAAAATCAAGGTATCAGCAGGACCACACCCCTCCAAATGCTCTATAGGAGAATCATTCCTTATCTTTTTCAGCTCCTGGTGGCTTCTGGCATTCCTTGACTTATGTAAGCATAACTCTGATGTCTGCATCTGTCTTCTCATGACACTCCCCCTGTGACTGTGTCTTCACATGATAGTCATACTTGTGTGGATAAGAGGCTCATATAATTCCCATATGACCTTATATTAAATAATTACATCTGCAACAACCTTGTTCCAAATAAAGTCATATTCTGAGGCATTAGAGGTTAAGACTTTAATATATTTTTCTTGGGGAACATAATTCATAACAAACAGTAACGAGATATCATTGTGTACCTAATTAGACTGAAAACTGGAAAATGTCAAATGTTTACATGTGTGTCTGAGTTTCTTATAAACTTTATGGCTGACTTTTTTATTGTAATTTGGTACACAACAACTATTGTGGAGAACAAATTACCAGTGTATCCAATCTCAATTAAGTGTGTATATGTGCATATATATGTGTGTCTGTGTGTGTGTATGGGTATGTATACTCTCATCTATACATCAAGATATAGAAATTCTCTTCCTGAGTATCTCTATTCAAAAGACTCAAGTTCAGAGCAAATATGAAGATTTTATATTGTTTATAGCAGAAAGGAATCAAAAGTAGTCTAAAAAGCTCCATCCCACAATCAGGTAAGTAATGTGATACGAATGCTCAACATAGAACATTACAGATAACTTAGAAAGAAGAGAATGGATGTACACATTGAAATATAAATATATCTTTCAAAAATAGCATTTAGGGAAAAAAGTAAAATGAAGAACAAAATGATTCTTAATGTAAATACTGTTTATATACATTAAACTCTGATAAAACATAAAAACAGGTTTCACTTGAACACAGATAAACAATGGCATATGAATTAAACTAGTAATAATGTTATGGAGATAAAAGAGAGGAGATTACCAAAGATTGATCTGATAAAATAGGAGGAAGGCATTACATGACAGTGTGCCAAACGGAATACACAGAGCATACTGAGGAGCAGTATGCTCAATTTGGCTCCTAGGATGTGGGGAGCAGAATTACGGAATGAACCTGAATGACCCATATACCTATATAATTTTTCCCCCTCTGTGTAGGCAGGATCTGTGAATATGATGAGAGATTACTCTTTTGATTATGCTATGCTATCTAGCAAAAAGAAAGTTTGCAGATGCAGTTAAGGTCCTTAATCAGTTGTCTTTGAGTTAATCAAGAGACAGACTGGATTAGCTGCACTTAATCAGACAAATCTTGGAGGTCAGAGAGATCTCCACACTATCCTCACACAGGTAAGGTCTCATATCCTGAATGACTCTGAAGAGGGTATCACATGGCAAGAACCGGGGGTCAGCCTCTAGAATGTAAATATGGTTCTCAGTTTACAGCTTCCAGGAAAACAAAAACTTTGGTCTTAGAGCCACAAGCAATTGGATTACATCAACATCCCTGTGAGCCTGAGAGAGGATTCAGGGTTCTAGGAATGAATGAATACAGCCCAGCCAACAACACTGATTGCTACCTTGTGAGACATGAGCAGGGGACCCAGGAGGGTATGCCAGAGTCCGAACCTATGTAAACTGAGATAGTAAATGTAGTAAATTTTAAGCCTAAACTTGTGGTAATTTGTTACATATCATGTTAGCTCATCATCTATTGGTTAGTTCATGCAGATTGGTACCAGTAGCTGCATTAGAAGTACTGGATACCGGGATCCCTGGGTGGCGCAGCGGTTTGGCACCTGCCTTTGGCCCAGGGCGCGATCCTGAAGACCCGGGATCGAATCCCACATCAGGCTCCCAGTGCATGGAGCCTGCTTCTCCCTCTGCCTATGTCTCTGCCTCTCTCTCTCTCTCTCTCTCTCTCTCTCACTATCATAAAAAAAAAAAGTACTGGATTAAAAAAAAAAAACTGGGGGGGGGGGGCGGGACATGGTCCCTGCCCTCAAAAAGCTTATCACGAAATAAGAAATCACAATAGATCTTTGTACATGTGGTATAAATGCCTGACTTTAAGCTTTGATTGCTGAGGCATCCATTTGAAAAGATACTCATCTTAAATAAACATACTGCCAGCTGTATGACACTGATACTAGCAAAACCACCAAATAAAGAACCAGGTCGTTGCCATCCATGAAGCTATCTCTTTCTGAAAGCCCTAGGTAACTTGAATAACTGACCCCTGAGTGTCCCTGCCTCTCTCTTCCCATGCTCTAATTCCCATTCTTATGCTTAAATTAGTCAGTAAAGAGTGAACCCACAAAACCCTAGACACCCTAACCTCAACTCCAATAAAGGCAGAGCTCCAGGTCCATAGTCTGATTCTGCCTTTTTCTCTGTCTGGGTCTTTCTCCCTGTAGCCTTTCTCTATGGCCTTCAGGACTCGTGAGTAATAAATTTTGTTACTTAAAGTTCCTTGATGGTTTTAGCTGAAGTGCTTCCTGCGATCTTAATAAGACCACAGGGGCTGGTCCAGCAACACTGGTTCCAATGGAGGAAATATCTATGGAGGCTCCCTACTAGAAACATGGATGATTGAGTGCCCCAGGTATTCCTAAGATTGCTATCAATAGGCTAGGAGAGATGCAATAGTATGTTAACATGAGGCAAAAAAGTAATAAGAAAAACAGGCAACAGTGCCCTTTGAAGCCTGTGTTTATAGTGAGTTCTCACTTCCCCGACACTATTTTTAGAGATCTCACTCTCTTTTGCACTCTCTAGTTATATTAGTCTATTTTCATCTCGATGAACTGAATTGTGTTAAAGTTTCAGCAGATGAATTTCAGTTTTTAATCTTTTGGAAAGCAAAGAAAATCTTTACCTAAATTCTGTCCTGTGGTAGGGAGCATAGGTTGAGTTTAAAGGACTGAGATAACCTCATTAGGAGCACAAAGCTAAACAGTCCTGAAGATTATTGAACAAATTTCCTAGCGGTTTTATTTACTGACAGAGGCTGAATCACAGCTTTATGACAGCTTCTGGAAGGTCTCTTATATAACCTCTCCCTGCTACCCTTTTTTAAAAAAGTCCAGGGACAGTTTATACTGAAGCATATTAAGAGGCCAGACTAATTTAAATTATATGTATTTATTCAATAAAAAATAGATTTATTTTGGAAATGCCAGAATAGAATACAATCATTCAATCTGTAATTAGTATTTGAGCAATAATATGTATTAATTGCATTTTCATTTTATCAATCATATTTAATTACTAATTTAATATTTGTCACTTTTAATACATAATGTAAGGTAGTCTCTATTAAAAGGAAATTGAATTATTTTTGTGGAAACTTTATTTGACAATGGCAAAGCTTTGTTTGAGAATCCATTTGATTTTCTTTCTGTGTTCTCAGGAAGAATTTTATTCCCTAGGTCAGGTTGTATGACTAAATTTTGGCCAGTGGAATATGGGTAAGAATGATATACATGACTTCCAGACATGACCATAAATTCTTTAGGGAGAACTTTTACTTTATTTATTCAAGACTTCTGCAGTGACCAACAAAGTCATTTTGAAGCTGGTAAACTCAATATGGAAGAAGTCTGAGTATTTAAACGACTGTATGTAACAGAGCTCTCACCGACCACATTAGACGGTAACATGAGAAGCAATAAAATGCTATTGCATTAGGCCACTGCTATTTTGGGTTTATTTTATTACAGCATAGTTTACCTTACTCTAATACAATAATCAATATAGTTTTATTTGGCTTCTAAATTAGCGTTTTCAAATTTGACAAGGGATTATATTATGTTTGGTCAACAGAATTTTTTAAAATTTATTTTGAATGCCTTTAGATGCTGAATATACTACTTAATTACTATTTCGTTGTTATTACATCCCTTCTTCACTAATTTTTTTCATGTGACAGGCCCTAGAATCCATTTGGTTTTGCAGGCCACTGCTATATAATGAGTCTTATTTAATATTATCTAATGATGAGCAAGCAAATGCTCTAGCTTTTGTGTACCTTTCTGGATATATGAGTTATGTGCTTCTCAAAGATACACATAACAGTAACAGTTGGATAAATTTTAAAGCCTGGCCTTTTCAAAAAATACTGCACATGGAAAAGCAAAAATGTAATAATATAACCTGAAATATGGAACTATTCCATCTGGGTAGAAAGCTAGGTTTAAAAAATCAGTATTAAATATGCAATGCACCTGCAAAAATTCATGTGACTATTAACAAAAATGATAAATAGATAACTGCTGACCATCTTGCAATATTTATAAGTATGGGATTAAGGCCTCTCAAAATCAAAACTATGTGTCCTGAGCATATAAACTAAAGTTTATGGGATTTAATTAAAGTGGGCTATGGTTCCAGGCAGGAATATGCTACTAGATTAAAGTTCCTCCTGATGCTATGCAAATATTGTACTTGCTCAAGCAGTGCCAAAAGTCCATCACAAAACCGTTTTGAGGTACTCATAATTTTATTTTCATAGAGAAATTTATAAATCATGAATAGATAGGAGGCAGGACACCATATGAAACTAGTCTTAATGGATAAATTCTAGATATCTTTTCTTAATCCTAAACCAGTGTCTGATTCTTTTTCATCAGTTCCCCAGAATTGTTTTGAAGATTATATATTTCCCATTATTTTATTGACTGGCCCTTTTAAAGACTTTAAGGGCAACTATTGCAGTAAAATGGACAAGTTAGATAACCTCGACACTAAATAAGTGAAAGATCTTATAAACTAATTGTCACAGATCAATGATATTGATACTTTTTCTTAAATGGGCTTGGAGAAACTCTTATACTGCTGATAATTACCTGATGGGATGACCTTACTAAATAAAATATAAGCAAATATTGCTAAGTTTCATAAGATTCTAATTCTCTAACATAAGACTAAAGATTATAATTCTCTGACATGAACCACCTCCTTAGTTATGCCTCAAGTGTACACTATTATAGCACACACTATTTGTCAGCACTTCTACTCTTGCTCTTTCAAGGTATATGAAGATGTCTCTTTCATATACAACACAAACAATTCCTCTGTAGTGCTTATAACTTTCCTATACTAATTTTTTTTGGTGATTTACTCCTCATTTCTGGAGGTCTGTTTGGGTCTATACTCTAGAAACAAACAAACAAAATTGTACTGATTGTATAGTTGTATTTCAATAAACATGCAGACATGAACTCCATAGATGTGAAATTCTGTATCTATTTAGCTTAACATTATTCCAGCATGCTTTCAAACTCTGCTATAGGCCTAAAAGTAATTTGTTTTTAGTCATTTATGTATATATTGTACACACATTTATTAAGCAAGCCAAGATCCTAATCAGGAGAAAGGACCAGAGGGTGAGTGTAACCCTTAAGGCTGCCTTTCTACTATGTCAAAATGTGTAATGATGCATAGGTCTTGTAATTCTTTAGATACAATAGGAAAAAAATTAAGAACAATGATATAGATAAGGAGTAATGTGTAAGTTTCATGAGAAACAGAATATGTATATAGCTTTAAAATCTTTCTCCATCAATAGTTGATTAGAGCTGACATTAATTACAAATGCTTCCAGTAACTCCTACCACATCAAATGTCTAATACTACAAAATAGAACAACTGCTGTGATGGGTTTTGCATTTGGAAGAAAGGAATAGTAGCTATTTCCCATTTTTGAACCCCTCTCTTTTTCTTTTTACCTGATTACAAGTATAAGTCTTCTGAGTTAGGGGTAAAACTTGGATAAAAACTCTTCAGTCTTGCGGGCTATAAAGTTTGGACCCGCCATACTTGGAAGTGAGAAATTCCATATAGCAAGAGAACCAGAGAAACAGTGCCAAATTATATGACTATACTCTGCTCAAATTTCTGACTAATTTCTAAATATGTATGTTCAAGGCAGCCTCAAGAAGCCTACCTAAGTTTAAAAAGGCTAAAGAAAATTTCATATGTTTTCCACCTCAGGTGAGACACAAATTAGATTTTTAGTCATGCCAAAGTAACTGAATACAAAACAAACAAAAATATATTTTTCTGAGGAACATAACAGAATCTAGAGTCTCTAAAATGTATCATCAATCATCAGGATACAATACATACATTAAGACATAAAAAGAAACACAGAAGTGTGACCCAACTCAAGAAAACAAGAGAATGCCCCCAAGATAAAATCATGGAAATTAGCAGACAAGGATTTTAAAGCAGCTACTATAACTTCTCAAGGATATAAAATTAGTCATGATGAATGAACAAACAGGAAATCTCATCAGGAAAATGGAAACTGTTTTGTCTGTCTGAAAATCTTTTTAATTCACTTTCATTTCTGTATAGTTTTTCCCCCAGTGGTTAGAGAGTTCCAAATTGACTGATGTAGTGGGCTGAAGAGTGTCCCCTACAAAAGCAAAAGATCCTAATCCCCAGAATGAATGTTACCTTATTTGGTAAAGTTTTTGTGGATGTAATATGATAAGGATTTTCAGATGATGAGATGATTCTGGAATATCTGGAAGGTTCCTAAATGCCATCAAAAGTGTCCTGAGGGTTAATGAGAGAATAGACACACAAAAAGGAGAAGGTGATATGAAGATACAGGTAGAGATTAGGAATGATGTGTCAACAAGACAAGAAGTACTAGCACACACCAGAAACCGGAAGAGGCAATAAATGAATTCTCCCTGGAGTCTCTGGAGAAGTATGATCCTCTAACACTTTGATTCCAGAGTTGTTTTCAGAACTGTGAGAGAATGAATTTCTGTTGTTTTAAACTACCAAGTCGGGGGTAATTTATTATGATTACCCTAGTAACATGCAGAGTTTTGTTCTAAATGTGTTGTGCTACTGTAACAAATATCTAAAACTGAGGAAGTTACATTGGATTTGGATACTAAGTAGAAGCTGAAAGGATTTTGAAGCCCATGATAGAATAAGTCTAAGATTGCCTTAAGCAAACCATAAATAGACATGCGTATGTTACAAGCATTTCTGTTGAGGGTTCAGTAGGAAGAGAGAAGCATGGTAGAGAAAACATATTATTGTAGAAAATACTTATATCCGAATAAACATAATGTTGGTAGAAATATCAGTGTTAAAAGTGTTTCTGGGGATGGCTGTGTCCTACACTTGTATGGAAAACAGAATCTGTGAGTGATGGATATTCAGCTGAGGAGAATTCTAAACAAAATATTGAATATGTGATCTGATATCTCTTTGCTGATTACAGTAAAATGCTAGAGGAAAGACAAACCAAAGAAGGAACTGGTAGGTGAAAAGGAACTAGCATTTGATAATTTTGGGAGGTTCTTGGTCTATCTCTGTGATAGAGGATGCTAAGATTTAGCAAGAAACTATTGGAAAGTGTGCTCTGGAAGGAATGTGCCTGGACTATCTTTTGCTGAAAAGATTAGGTCTGTGACTCATGGGTTTGCTTAACATTATCAGAAGTCAGGACAGAAATGTTATCTACAAAACATTGGTGGAGCATATGCTTGTCCAATTGTATGGATCCCTGTTACATCCATGGAAGGATCAAGAAGTGTTTGAGAATTTTATATCAAAATTCTGGACAAAATTCAGACACCTGGGTGGCTCAGCAGTTCAGCAGTCTGTCTTTGGCACAGGGCGTGATCCTGGAGTCCCAGGATCTAGTCCCACATCGGGCTCCCTGCATGGATCCTGCTCCCTCTGCCTGTGTCTCTGCCTCTCTCTCTCTCTCTCTCTGTGTGTCTTTCATGAATAAATAAATAAAATCTTTAAAAAAACAACAACAAAAGAAGCACTATCATCTTAGTCTGAAATGGACAGAGACAGAGAATGAAATAAAAGAGGTTCACCACACTCCCAAATTCTACAGGCAAGTAACAGACTGATACAATTTCTCATCAGCAAACATGTGCAGCCCTTCAAGAATAAGAGATGAGTCCAAGGGGGGCAGCCTTGGGCTCAAAGAGCAGATATTTGGGCAAAAAAGCACTGATCTATGCCTTTACAGACCAAATCTATGGGCAAAGAGACAATATTGATGGTCACAAGGGCTGGAAACTAATGCCACAGATAATATATTGTTAGTTCTAGAAACTAATGAAATTTGTGCTGCTGGATTTGAAACTTCTTCAGACTGGTGATTCCTTGCTTCTTTTTGTTTCTATCTTTTGAAATGAGAATGTCCATAACTATTACTTATGCCTGTCCTCCCACTGTATTAATAGTTTTACAGGTCCATAGATGGACGATAATTTTGCCTCAGATGGATTATATCCAGAGTCTACTCATATCTGATTTAAATAATTTAGATAATGAGATTTGGGACTTTGATGATATTTACATCCAAAATGGATGTAAATCCATTTGAACGTTTGGACAACATAGTTTTGGGTTGATGCTGCAATGGGTAGAATTCACTAGTAAATCCATCTTGCTTGAGATTTCATTTGGGGAAGTTTTTTGACTGCTAACTCAGTTTTTACCTGTTGCACATCTATTCAGATTTTGTATTTCTTCTTGAATCATTTTTGGTAGTCTGTATCTTTCTGGGAATGTTTCCATTTCACCTAGCTTATCTAATTTGTTGACATAAAATTGCTCATAGTATTCCATTCCTTAGTGTAAGGTTGGTAGTAATGTCCCCTCTATCATTTCTGCCTTTTAAAATCTGTATCTTCTTTTTTTTTCTCATAAATATAGATAAAGTTTCTCAAATTTGTCAACTTTGTTTCATTGATTTAATCTATTGTTTTCTATAACCTAGTTTGTTCATTTCTGGTATAATCTTTTTGTGATTGCATTGGGTTTAACCTCCTTTTTTATTTCTTATTAAGATGTAGGATTAAGTTATTGATATAACTTTTTATAATTTGCAAATTAGGTGTTTGTATCTATAAATTTCTCTTTTAGTACGGTTTGTACTGCATGTTTTGTTCTATTGTGGTTTGTTTTCATTTTCTAAAAGTATTTCCTAAGCTCTCTTTTAATTTCTTCTTTGATCCAAAGGATATTTAGGAGTATGTTGTTTAATTTCTATGTATTTATGTGGTTTTCCTCAAATTTCTTGCTGTTACCAATTTCTAATTTCATATATTTATATTTATATTAATTTATATGATATTATGTTTATATCATAATATATTTGGGTGAATCCAAACTTCGTAATTTTATTTAGACTTGTTTTGTGGCCTAACATATGTCCTATATGCACTTGTGAGGAATATGTATTTTGCTATTGTTGCATAGGTTGTCCTACAGATGCTTGCTTGGTATATTTGTTTTATAATGGTGTTCAAGTCTTCTATATTCTTGTTGATATTCTGTTTAGTAGTTATATCCGTTATTGAAAATGAGACAATGGAGTCACCAAATATTACTGTTGAATTGTCTATTTCTCTCTTCAGGTTAGGTACAGGAAAGTCTATAATTTTTTTTTTATATTTTAGTTGATCATTTGTCATTATAAAACATCCTTCTCTGTCTCTAGTTGTAATCTTAAAGTCTATTTCTTCTGATATTGATATGGCCACTCCAGCTCTATTTGGGTTAAGATTTGGATAGTATATCCTTCCATCCTTTACTTTCAGTCTAATGTCTGAAAATAAAGCATATATACTGTGAACAATATATAGTTTGAGTATTTTATTTTATTTATTCATGAGAGACACACAGAGATAGGCAAACACATAGGCAGAGGGAGCCTGATGAGGGACTTGATCCCAGGATCCTAGAATCATGACCTGAGTTGAGGGCCGACGCTCAACCACTGAACCATCCAGGTGCCCCAGTTTGAGCATTTTTTAAACTCATTCAAACAATCCTGCCTTTTAGCATTTAATGAGAACATTGTTCTCAAACTTTCTTCTAGTTATCTAGATATGGTTTTCTTCTTTGAACATCTTTATAATAGCTAATTAAAGTTTGTGTCTACTTGGTACAAAATTTGGTCATCTTTGGAGCCAGTTTCAACAGATAATTTCATTTTGTTTTGTTTCTTTCTATTGATTGGCCATATTTCTGACTTTACATGTCTTGTTTTTTGTTGTTGTTGAAAACTGGATTGAAATTCTAAAATGTCACAACACTGCTAGTCAGAATCACACTCTTTCAGTGTTTGTTGTTTTCCTGCTTGTGAGTTGTAGTTGTTTCCTTATTCACTGATTTTTGTGAACTGATTTTATAGAATCTGTATTCTTTTTCATGTGGCTACTTAAGTTTCTGGTACGTTAATTTAGTGGCTAGCTAATTATGGTATAGTTTTCTTTAAATGACCAAAATCAATCTCTGAAGCCTTGCCAAGGAGTTTGGAGTCAACTTTGTCTTAGACTTCTCTTCCTGCTTTAGCAGAGCCTCAGTGTTAGCCAGATGTGACAGCATAGGGTATTCTCAGATCTTTCTTGATTATGCATACAACTCTATGCATGTGAGTGGCCTTCTAGATTCCCAGAAAAATGTCAGACTTCTTCAAATCCTCTATAGACATTGACTTCATCAGCTTTTAAGCTCTTGGTTAGTCTATTGTTTATCCCAACTTTTATCCATTATCTCAGACAGCTACAATGCTAAAATATGTACCTATAAATGTCTTTTAAAATTTTCCCTAGGTAGAAACTTTTAGCACAGAGTGCAGGTCAAATAAAGATAAGCCATTTGAGTGGGATATTCCAGGGAACCATCAAACAGGTCAAATAGTGACATTTATTGGTCATGACAGTTTGAAAGAACTCCAGCTTCTTTCTGCTCCTTTCAATCTGATCCTAGGAACGTGGACTATTATTTTTCAGGGTTACTGCCGAGCTGAGGAACAGGAAATGTGATTAAGGCACATCACACTCATTGTTCTTACTGAGATTCAACCATTTTCTTGAACACTCCAGGTTGCTATAAGCCTTGATCAATTTCTGAAAAACTTGATTCTTCCAATTTTTGCCCATCACTTTTATAGAGGGTTGAAATTTTGTAAGTCTTTACTCTGATATCAGCAAATTACACTCTTAAATGTTAGTTTTATTACAATGTTTGCCTTTCTTCTTTAAGTATTCCTTTTACACATGGGTTCACTATTTTTAAAATGTCTTCTATACTTAGTTTCTTCTCTTTTTCTCTTCATTTCTGTTTTTTTATTTATTTTTATCCTCTCATTTCTTCATCTTTCACTTGTGTCTCTTCATTATTCAGAAACAATGTGTGATATCCTTTATCTTTAACTTCTTCCCTAAGTTCTAGAAGTCTTTATTTCATATATTTCGGCTATTTGTCTTGCATTTCTATTCTGAATATGTGAATTTCAATTTAAGGGTTTTGTTTGTTCATTTTTTACAATACAAAAATATTTACATCAGGGTATTATGTATAAATTTCTCAAAATTTTGTCTGTAATATGTCAGCATGGTCTTGTATGGTTTAAGTTTATATTAAATTGTGTTAGAATTTCTGTTTACTAAGTGCTTTTGCTTTTTATTTATCTTATTGTTTGTTGACATTTTATTTTCCTCAACCAGCATTACCAGGAGATCAAAAATTGTGTTATGGGTGGGTGCAAAGGATTTGAGGTAGCTTTCATAGTGTCTGTGTTTAAGCCACCACCTATTCTGTATATGTCATCTCCTATTATCCCCTGTTTGGCTCACTGTGTTCCAGCTTGTACTTAGCATGTTTCTGGAATATGCCAAATATGATTCTGTCTTAATGGCTTTTTCTCTAGATATATGCACTGCTTGCTCCCACATTTCTTTCATTTCCATATGTCTGTGACTACATATCATTACACAGGAAGGACTTTTGTTAGCTAACAGAAAACTTTTACTATTTTCATTATGTATACCACCTATAACCCATGACAGAAAATGATGGAATCATACATATTTTTTGACTCCCTAAATATAAGCTTCATGATGGCAATGACCTCATTTTGTACCTTGTTATATCATCAATACCTAGAAGTCAGGCACATAGTGGGGACTCAAAAATACTTATTGATTAAATGATGAATGTGTCCTTTATGCTTCATACACTTATTTTAATCAAATTTTGGCTTAAAATCCAGATCTAGTCTTTCATACACTATGTTTATTCTTAAAATTTTATCAAAAATTATAGTAAACTAGTAAGCACATATAAGATTGATATGACAGCCATTTAAACCAAATACTATGAAGTTTAAAAATATACACAGTATTAGAAGAGCCAATGATGTGACAAATCTCTCTTATCTTTTGTTTCTTATTGGCCTTATTATTAGAATAAAATCCTAACTGCAAATGTAAGTTTGCATATAAAAATTAAAGGAAAATTCTATTCTCAAATATCCTCCTAATTAAATATTTATATCCATTTGGTCACACTGAACTGACCTTTGTTATAGATTTCTGACTGCTCACATTAACTGATCTGCTCTGTTTTACACTTATAAAATTATCTCAAAGAGTCATGAAAATAGCTAATTCTTAGTAAATGTTTCCATTTTGAAATTGGTTTGAAATGCTCTGCTCAACAACCCTGTGAATAGGTGTTTTGGGGTAGGTAGTAGGAAACAAAGCACAAGGTAGTGAATTTACCTCTTCAGCTAGAAAGACCAATTAGCTATAAGATCATTCAGGCAATCTGCAGTCCAGCAGTTGTGCTCCAACCACCAACCTATAATGCTTTGTCTCGTAAGACCGTGGCACAGTATGATCATATTCAGCATATCATGAAATCAATATTATCAATTACTACATCAAATAAATATGGTCTATTTTTATTATACATTCATGTATGCTAAAGTTAAACCACTTCCAAAACAAATATTAGCTGTGTTTAGCTAGTATATTTAAGCTAGCCAGTCATCTATAATCAATACTTAAGTTTAAGGATCAAAATAAAGAAAGGTCTTAGAATACTTGACCAATAATAATACTCCCATTCTACATACTTATAAACATTTATAATAAAGGAAAACAAGTTAAATATAAAGTTTAAAAAATAAAAAATATATAAAGTTTATAGGACAATAATGGTATATAATTCCAGATAAAAATGTCTACTGGGAGGGGTACCTGGGTGGCTCAATAGGTTAAGCATCTGCCTTCTGTTCAGGTCATAATCCCAGGGGTCCTGAAGTCATGATCCCGGGATCCCCATCTTGGGTTCCCTTCTCAGTGGGAAGTCTGCTTCTTCCTCTCCCCTCTTCTCATGCTCTCTTTAGCTATGTCTCTCTCTCTCTCAAATGAATAGAGTCCTTTAAGGAATGTCTACTAGGAATATATAACATCTCTGAAAAATATCACTAATAAAGCATCAAAAAAATAGAGGTGTGATAGTCATACAGTGAAAGTGAAGCTAAATAGTATGATTCAAATTATGTTTATTTTATATGCTAATTATTGGTAAATATCACGACATATTTAAAACAAGAGTTTGTTACTTGGGCACTTTCATGAGGATGGGATCATAAAAATATTAACATTCTACAGATATAAAGTCAAATTCTTAGAAATTGAGAACAGAAAAATTCCACAGAACTTACTATCCTAATCATGTCTTCTGCTAATCATTATAATACAATTAAGACTGTTTGTAAATTTAGTATATATAACTTAGCATAAATAATGCAAACATGATCAGTGGAATTCATAAGCATGAAGATAACGCTGAACTCTACTGAAATAGGGTATTACATTTACAATTTCTAAGTAGGCTTAAATTGCATTGCATTTCGGAGGGGGGGGTAAAGACATGCCCATCAAAGCACCAGAAAGAATATCTGTGCACCAGTGATCCAATAAACCTCCTTGCCCATACATCCTATGTTCATCCTCTATTCATTCTATATCATCCACAACTCCTCTTGAGTGATTTTTCAAAGATGCTAGTCCTTTGATGGTTCCCTCTGGCTTTCTCAATAATATCCAGATTGCTTAGCTCATGTGATGGGTATGACATTTATTATCATAATTATCTGTGAGTCTTAGCTTTGCACAAATTGACTCTATTTTTATATGTGAATATGTTATCTTACTCTGAACTCTTTTTTTGTGCCTAATTCAGCCTATTGTGCATTTTGTCCATCCAATGGTCTTTCTGATCAACTAACAACTGAGAAAATTAATCAGATCCAATTAAAGTTTTATTTTAGACTTATCTTCCCCTACTTTCTATTTGCCTTTTAGAAAGTCTGGTGGCTAGAACATTTATGCCTATGAGATTATCTTATCCAGTCTGTGGGGAAAATATAACTTTTTTTTTTTTTTTTTTTTTTTTTTAGGTTAGCTCACTATTGGCCTCTGCTGTTTAATTAATCTCACATCATTTTGTGTCATATGTATAGGGGGAGGAGTGGCTTACTCAGTATCTAAACCTCTCAGTACAGGTGATATTAGTTCCTGGCTTAAAATAGGAAAAGGTTGGCAGGTAGTGTTAGCATAGATGAATGTCCAAAAGCATTCTTATTGTACAATTCCAGTCTCCGAGAGATTATTCAGTCAATCTTCAGCCTTACTTGCTATGTATCCCTTAGACTTTGCTCCTTACCACTTTGGTTCCCTGGGTGGTAACATAGGCTCTTTCCCATTACGTTATATGCTGCACTCTGGAATCAAAAACCAATGAATTATATATCCCTCTCATTCTATTTTTAGGCACACAAAACATGGGAACCTTCTGAGAATGGCCTGAGAGATGAAGACATTGTTAATATTATCAGCTTGCTTCTTACTTGTCTTGTTTCTACCTCTCATCTCCTCACAGATTAAAGGCTTTTTATTTATTTTTTACTGAAGTATAATTGACACACAATTTCCTATTAGTTTCAGGAGTACAACACATCATAGTGACCCAATATTTTTATACATTACAAAATGATCCCCATGATAAGTCTAGTTACCACCTGCCACCATACAAAGGTGTAATATTGACTATATTCCCTATGCTGTACATTACACTCCAGAACTTATTTATAACTGGAATTCTGTACCTCTTAATCCCATTCACCTCTTTAGATGCCCTCTCCCCTCTAGTAACCCATAGTTTGTTTCCTGTGTCTATGAGTCTGTTTCTGTTTTGCTTGTTTGAATGTTTTATTTTTTAGATTCTACATATAAGTAAAACCGCACATAGTTGCCTTTCTCTGACTTATTTACTTAGCATAGCACCCTCTGGCTCTACCTATGTTGTAGCAAATGACAAGATTTCATTCTTTTGTATGGCTGAATAATATATATATAATATATATTTTATATATGTCATATAACCTCATATAATAATAAATTATATATTACACAGAAGGAATTGCTATATTGCATAGTACTTATTTTTAACTTTTGAAAGAACATCTATACTGTTTTCCATAGTGGCTATACCAATTTATATTCCTGCCAACGGTATACAAGGGTCCTCTTTCCTCCTCATCTTTGCCAACACTTATTATAATTCGTCTTTTTGATAATAGCCAATCTGACAAGTGGGAGGTGATATTTCATTATGGTTTTGATTCGTAATTCCATGATGATGATGATAATGATGATGATGTTGATGATGATGATGATGAGGAGGAGGAGGAGGAGGAGGAGGAGGAGGAGTATCTTTTCATGTGCCTGTTGGCCATCTATATATCTTCTTTGGAAAGACAGGCCTATTCAAGCCCTCTGCCCATTTTTAATCAGGTTTTTTTTTTTAGACTTTATTTATTCATGAGAGACAGAGAGAAATTGAGGCAGAGACACAGGTAGAGGGAAAATCAGGCTCCCTGCAAGGAGCTCAATGCGGGACTCGATCTCGGACCGTGAGATCACGCCCTGAGCCGGAAGCAGACGCTCAACTGCTTAACCACTCAGGTGTCCCTAATCAAGTATTTTTTTATATTAAGTTGTATACAGTCTCTATAATATTTTGAATACTGATCCTTATGAGATGAATGATCCTCCAGTAACCTCTCCCATTCAGTAGATTGCCTTTTTGTTTTGTATGGTTTTCTTTGCTGGACAAAGCTTTTTTCTTTTTCTTTTTCATTTTTTTTTCTAAGATTTTATTTATTTATTTGAGAGAGAAAGAGTGAGAGAGAGAGAGAGAGCATGAGAGAGCACAAGCTGGGGGGAGGAGCAGAGGGAGACAGAGAAGCAGACTGCCTGCTGAGCAGGGAGTCTGACTCAGGACTCCATCCCAAGACCCTGGGATCACCACCTAAGCTGAAGGCAGACACTTAACCTACTGAGCCATCCAGGAGCCTGGACAAAGGCTTTTTAGTTTGACATAATCTCATTTGTTTATTTTAGGTTTCGCCGCCCTTGCCTGAGGAGTCCAGCTCCTCCAAAAAAATTTCTAAGACCAATGTCAAGGAGAGCACTACTTATGTTTTCTTATAGGAATTTTATGGTTTCAGGTCCTACATTCATGTCTTTAATCTATTTTGAATTTATTTTTGTATATGGTACAAAAAGAGTGGCCCAGTTTCATTCTTTTACATGTAGCTGTCCAGTTTTCCCAACACTACTTATTGAAGAGACTGTCTTTTCCTTATTGCATATTCTTGCCTCCTTTGTCATAGATTGATGACCATATATATCTGAGTTTATTTCTAGGTTCTTTATTCTATTCCATTGCTCTATATGTTTGTTTTCATGTCAGCACCATATTGTTTTGATTACTATAGCTTTACAGTATAGTTTGAAATCAGGAAACCTAATATTTTCAACTTTGTTCTTTCTCAAGATTGCTTTTTTGGGTCTTTGATGGTTCTATACAAATTTTAGGTAACTTTGTCCTATTTCTGCAAAATATTCCATTGGTATTTTGATGAGTATTGCATTGAATCTACAGACTGCTTTGGGTAGTATGGGCATTTTAGCAACATTAATTTTTCCAATCCATGGACATGAAATATCTCTCCATTTATTTGTGTCATTGAAGATCCATGAGGCAATACAGAGAAACTGTCCATACCACATCTTCTGCATCTCACCAAAGAAATTCAAATCTGCCTAATTTTATTTTCTGCATGTTCCCTATTAATTCCTACCTGCTATAAATAGATACCTCTGGTCTCATATTCTCATGGTCATTAGGGTTTTTTTAAGACTTTATTTATTTATTTTGAGAAAGAGAGAGACTGCACAAGTAGGGGGAGGGGCAGAGGGAGAGAGAGAATCTTAAGTAGGCTTTACACTGAGTGTGGAGTCCCATGTGGGGTTCCATCTTAGGACCCCGAGATCTTGACCTGAGCCAAAATTGATAGTCAAACACTTAACCAACTGAGCCACTCAGGCACCCCAATAGTGTTTAATATTAAAAAGAGCAGAACATTGTAAGCTAATGTCTAAAGTTAATAATATGTCATAAAATTAATATTTAACATTAATCTAAACATTTTAGGGTTCTTAAGATCTCTACCAATATTACTTTCTCATCAGCGAGCTAATATACTTAAAACAATTCAACTGTCTCATGTCAGTTCCATTATTCCCTGCCTCACCCTCCCACTTCGCCCTTTAGCAATGCCAAATAACTATAATTCCCAAAAAGCATAAGGCATCCTCTTCACCCTTCTTCACTTAGGTATATCATTCCCTGTGCCTGGAGTACTTTTGCTTTTCTTTCATGTTAGGTTAATTTACTATTTTTTAGATTCTGTCTAGAAAAGTCACTCACTTAGAAAGAGTTCCATAACCTCCTTCCATCCCTCCATCACTTAGTTACTTGCACTGTACTGCAGCAGTCCATTTACTTTCTATCTCTCCCATTAGGGCCATTATGTGGCTCTGTTGTGTTGTTGTTTTTCTCTTTTAGCCCCAAGACTAGCAATGTCACAAATAGTGGCTATTCATTTCAGCCAAGTCACAAAGTCAAGAAGATATGTGATGAATAGCAGTGGACATACCAACTGAGTGACAAATAGATCTTTGTTTTTATAAGCCATTTAAATTTTGGAATGGTTTGTTGCTACAATTTATCTTAGTCTCAGATGCCTGATACAGTGATACATATTTTGAATTGGTTTACTCACTTAGAAAACAACTTCATGATTTATCATTATTTAAACAAAATGGTATGCCATATTCATATATACTAACATTACATAATGATTTGCCACTTCACTTCAGAAATTATGTAAATCAAATTCCACATTTAATACTTACAAGGTTCTTGAGGGCTGCTATAGACTCAGGAGAGAGAAAGAAAGGCAGAGAAAGAGGAAGATATTGAGAGAGAGAGAGAGTTTAGGAACACTAAGACAACTTTTAGGAATAAAATTCTAATTAAAAAGAGAATTATGTACTGTGATAGTCAAGAGGAGCCTAGGAAACAGGATGCCTGAAAATATGCTTTTCTTGATGGGATCATGAAACAGAGAAAGTACATTAGATAAAACCTATAAAAATCTGAATGAGCAAATTTGAATAAAGTACAGACTTCAGTTAATAATAATGCATCAATAGTGGTTCATTAATTGTGACAAATGTACTATCCTAGTATAAGATGTTAATAATAGGGGGCGCCTGGGTGGCTCAGTGGATGAGCATCTGCCTTTGACTCAGGTCATGATCCTGGGGTCCTGGGATGAATTCCCACACCAGGGTCCTTGCAAGGCCTCCTACTTCTCCCTTTGCTTCTCCCTCTGCCTATGCCTCTGCCCCTCCCTGTGTGTCTCTCATGAATAAATAAAATATTTTTAAAAAAATAAGGAAAAATTAATGTGAGGTGTATGGACACCCTTTATCTTCACAATTTTTTTCTGTAAAGTTCTAAAATTGAAAAAATATTTTTTAAAAAAATTGAGGCTCTAGGTAAAGATAAAGAATTATAGGAGAATGTTTAAGTATTTTATATAATAAACATTTTGATTAATTACATAATAATGTAATAGAATTAAGTATGTGTTTGGAAGACATTTGCTGACATCTAAGTTTTTACATTTAAAAAAAATATTTATTTGAGAAAGAGAGAGAACATGTGCACATGCTGGGGGAGGCACAGAGGGAGAGGGAGAAGGAGAGAGAATCTTCAAGCAGACTCCCCACTGAGCCTGACCTGGAGCTCAATCCCAGGATCCTGAGATCATGACCTGAGCCAAAATCAAGAACAGGCAGCTTAACAAATGGAATCACCTAGGTGCCCCAGTTTTTACATTTTTAAAATCCATGGTTGTAGAAGCTCTTTTCAGGCAATATGTAAAATATGAACTCATTAAATATTTTCAAAGTTAAAACAACTTGCAAAAGTATCCTATAGGAAAAAAAATAAGATAATATTTAATGTTACATGGGTCTTTGTATAATTAATTTATAATTTTATCTACTGGGAAAATATTTTAGCAGTTTTTTTAAACAATTCTAATTAGTGTAATTTTCAATATTTTTACATAAGGGCACAAATCACTTCATTTTTGAAACTTTACATCTGCACTGATAATTTTTAAGCCCACAATATCTCCAAAGACTAATTAAATTAAAAATCAAATAACATTTCCTTTAATATATTCAAAAGTATATATAAATATTTCAGGTAGAGGGAACTCTTTTATAATAATCTGGTGAATTTTTAAATGGATTATTCTTTTAATTATAATTTTACACTCCATAATGATAATTGATTGAGTTATCTCCTGAGTCTAGATTGTAAAACGTATTACTATAGGTCATATCTTTATTAGTTAGTTTTTCTTTTTTCCTCTTTTAATTGTAATCTTTGAGATGAACTAAAATATTTTCCTTCAAAATACGTTTTAGATGAGCCTAAATTTGACTCATAAAGTAATTTATACATGGACAAAACAATACTTTTCAGAAGTTCTGTATTCTAAATACTTAAACCTCACCTAAAATGTTTTCTGAAGGAAAATATTTTAATTCATCTAAAAGATTACAATTAAAAGAATATAGTAGTTTTCTTAGTAAAAGTGTTATCATCACTTAAAAGAAAATAAGACCCTTATTAAACTTTCTGAAGTAAAATATATTTTTACTTTTGATGATAATATTTTGACTGAACCAGTACAAAATTGAATTTATAAGCGTTATATGGAATAAAGTGATACTCTCCTAAATAACAAATATCATAGGTCCAATCTTAACCCCAGAATTATATTACCATATGTAATTGAGTAAGTTACACTTTCAGATCATCTCTTTCCATCATGAAATTAAGGTATCAGCATATGTAACTTATAAATTGTCTATTAACGCTACAGAGTTTAACATGCCTTTTGTTTTTGTATTAGCAGCTGTTTGTTTAAATATTAATTTTATTAATTTTATTTTCCAGTATAAATCATCCTTACATTTCTAAATTTATTTTACTTGCCTCTGTAGCTTATACAAATAAGTTGTTGAGTTCTATTTTCTAGAAGTTTGTGCTTTTGTATATGAATGAAATTTGGAAAAATAAGTTTGTGCTTTTGTTTACGAATGAAATTTGGAAGACTAAGTTTCAAAACATATACTGTCTCACTAGACCTCAAGAGGATAATCTCATCAAAATGAACAGCTTGTTATGGCAGTGCTTCTGAGGAAATCTAATTTTATTTTGATCCTGGATAACCCCAGATTAGCTCTGAGAACAGGGTTTGGATACCTTAATTGGACTAGCCAGTTTATTAGTATTTGTGTTCTGGTTTATTGCATTTTTTGTTGTATGCCAACCAAATTCACTCAACAGTTAGCCCTCCGGGATAAACGTATTCTGATTTTTTAAGGTGTCTATCATTCTGTTCTATTGGCCAGAACTTGGCACATGGCAACACCAATACCAGACAGCAATGGGAAATAACACCTCTTAGATGCAATTGGCCTACCCTAAATTAAGAGATCCATTTGTTTAAAAGAGAAGAGGAGAATGGTTACCTTGTAAAGAGTTAACATTATCTGACATGCTTATTTAAGTCTATATTTGAAATTATGCTCTTCAAGAGAGATTATAAAGACAAATCACAGGATGACTCATACTCTTTTTACTTTAATACCTCCTAAAATTTAAGACTAGAGGTTACCTTTTATTAGCCGGAATTTATGAGCATCTTAAGTAATTAATCTAATACAACCCCTCTCTATCCTTCACTCTGTCCTAACCTCTCCTATCCTTCACTCTGTCCTTTGACATTCTAGTTAAAACTTGAATTTCTGAAATTTTTGAAGACAAAGTAGCTAGAATTTGCAAAGAAGAGTACTGGAGAGGAGAGAGCTGCACAAAGGGAGGGAGAGAGAGAGAGAGAGCATGTGCAACCTTTGGGGATCCTTAGCTGAACTCCCTCAAGTATCAGGAATCTTTAGTTGAACTCCCTCATATATTTAACTTAATGCTGATCAGCACATGTAGATGTGGCAACTCTACGACATCATAGAGAGAACCATGGGAAAGGAGCAGGAAGAAAATATCCAAGAGATCACACTGTGCTGAGGATATTTCTTGTTCCCAAGTGATAGAATAAAGAAATCTTAAAAAAAGGAAGAAAGAGAAAGAAAAAGAAAGAAAGAAAGAAAGAAAGAAAGAAAGAAAGAAGAAGGAAGGAAGGAAGGAAGGAAGGAAGGAAGGAAGGAAGGAAGGAAGGAAGAAAGAAAGAAAGAAAGAAAGAAAGAAAGAAAGAAAGAAAGAAAGAAAAGGAAAGAAAAGAAAGAAAGAAATCTCATAATACATCAGAAATTGCACACTTGAAAAGATATTGTCTTAGTAGCATGGCCAAATCAAAACTGGAATAAAGGTTGATTTAATTGTGCTTAGTAAATTTAAAAGCTTGAGAGAAGGGAACTGGAACTATACTTATCAGGTTACCATACTATATTTGAAGTTGCATAAGTAACTTGACTATAGACTGTAATTATGTTAAATATGTATAATATAAACTCTAAACAATATGCCCCAAGACAAGTAACAACAAAAATATATTCATAATTAAAAGTAACTCAATAAAAGTGATAAAAATGAATCATAATATATAATTTTAAAAGGGAGAATAAAAAAACAAACATTGGAATCACATCAGAAACAACAGAAAAGTATCAAGATGACAGATCAACTCAATATTATTAATACTCATTTTAAAAGGCAAAGGTAGTTGGGATGCCTGAGTGGCTCAGCAGTTGAGCTTCTGCCGTTGACTCAGGTCATGATCCTGGAGTTCCCGGATCAAGTCCCACATCAGGCTCCCTGCATGGAGTCTGCTTCTTCCTCTGCCTAAGTCTCTGACTCTCTGTTTCTCATGAATAAATAAATAAAGTCTTTAAAGAAAAGTTAAAAAAAATAAAAGGCAAAGGTAGTCAAATCGAGAAGGGAGAAGCAATACCTAAATATAGACTGCCGACTAGAAACTTATATTAAGTATAAATAAATAGATTAAAAATAAAATGGTGGAAACTATATATGTATGTATATATATATATTTTTTAGAGTAACACTTATCAAAACAAGTTAAAGTTACTATATTAGTATCAGACTATATAGATTTCACAGCAAAAATATTGCCATGGATAAAACATCATTTCATAATGATAATAGGGTCAATTCAAGAGCACATAGCAATCTTACTTTTTATGTGCCTATTAACAGAATTTCATAATGTGTTAAACAAAAAACAGAACTGAAAAAATATAAACACATTTATAAGTCCAAAATTATGCAATGTGGTACAATATTGCTAGAAGGTAAAATGTGATACGTAATGAAACAAAGAGTTATAACTAATAAGTCTACAATGAAATAAAATACTAAAAAGTAATCCTAAATAAATTAAAAAAGAAAAAAAAGGGACACATTAAAAATACAGCAAGATATTAGATTTAAATCTAACTATATCAGTAATCATATTAAATATAAATAGTGTAAATGACCCCAATTTTTTCTTAAAGATTGTGTTTATCAATTCACGAGATACACAGAGAGATGCAGAAACATAGGCAGAGGGAGAAGTAGAATCTTCGCAGATAGCCCAATGCAGGACTTGATCCCAGGATCCCGGGATTATGCCCCGAGCAGAAGGCAGATGCTCAATCCTTGAGCTACCCAGGAGCCCCTAAATGACCCAAATTTAAAGAAAGTAGTTGTCAAACTGCATAAAAAGCAAGAACTAAATATATGCTACCTATAAGAAAGTTACTTTATATGTAGGGGCATGACCTGATTAAAGGTAAAAAGGATGGGAAAATTTGCAATGGGTAGCATTGATCAAACAAAGGGGGGCGGGTATCTGTATTTAATGCCAAATGAAGATTTAAGAGGAAAAATATTGCCAAGAACAAAAAATTATGTTTCCTAATGGTAAAGGGGGAATTCACCAAGAAGACATAGCAATCCTAAAAGTGAATGTACCTAATAAGAAACAGAACTTAGAAATACATGAAGAAAAAAATTGTCAGGATTTAAAGGAGAAATAAACAAATACACCTATAGTTGAAGAGTTTTAATAACTCTCTTCCAATAATTGATAAATCAAGTAGGCAGAAAATCAGTAAAAATATATAAAAGTTCATCAATGATATTAGCCAATGTGAACTGATTGACATTTATTGAATAATCTGCTCAACGACAACATAATAAATATTATTTTCAAGTTGCACATGAACATTTACCTAATAGACTTTCTGTGGACCATAAAACAAATCTTAATAAATGTAAAAAGAATCAATACATACAAAGTATATTTTTTGACCATAATGAAATTAAATTAGAAATCAATAATAAAAAGATGCTTGGATATTCTCATAATACATGTGTTGAGGTTTTTTTAGTTAATTTTTTTCTAATTTCATTCTGAAAACACAGGAAGTATTCTGTATAGAGACAGATTTTTTTTTTTTTTAATCAATTACCTACAGTGGAAACCTATAGTTCATCAGCTTCCCTTCCTCATAATAACTTAAAGCGACTCAATGAAATCCAGGTCAAATGTCCTACATGACTAGTCAGACACTCTATAGGTAAGAGATGGGTAGAAAAAAATCTTTTCCATTTATATGCAGGAGAGAAGCAGCTGACTTTCCCTGCACAAAGGAAAGGGGAAAAAATGTTTTTTCTCTATTGATACAGGATGGAAATATGTCTTTCAAAGGGCCAAATAAATTCTTAGTATTTGTAGTTTTTATGACTTAGAGATGCCTTTAAGTTCCTGGAAGATCCTATCTAGGAAGACAACACTCTGATATTAGGAGCTAACTTTGATGTCTATCAAGAATGTAACCATTTATCTTTTGAATAGCTAAGGTGAGTTTTATTATTCTTTTGGATCAGAGCATTTAACTAGATAAATGGCTACAAATCTAATTCCCACAGTATGTAAAGGGTCTCAAAAGGCTAGAACTTCTTTATAGGACATTGAAAAATCCAGAGGTTTTATTTTCCCTATGTAATGGAAATTAAATAACAACCTTTTAAGATATTTCATCAGTCAAAAATAAATTGAGAGAAAAAATTAAAATTTCTTAATTGATGACAAATATCTCCCACAACAAATCAGTACTTGTTTGAAACTGGTACATAAGGAAATATAAAGAAATATAAAGAAAAATTTATAGCACCAACCACCTGTTACAAAAGAGTAAAGGTTCCAAACTATGAGCACGGCTCTATATTCAAAAGCTAGACCAATAAAAACAAATCAAATCCAGCAAAAGTGGATGAAAGGGAATAATAAATATTAGAACAGATATCAACAAAATATAAAACAGATTCAAAAAAAATTTAAAAATCGGGAAGCCTGGGTGGCTCAGCAGTTTAGCGCCTGCCTTCGGCCCAGGGCATGATCCTGGAGTCTTGGGACCGAGTCCCACGTCGGGCTCCCTGAATGGAGCCTGCTTCTCCCTCTGCCTGTGTCTCTGCCTCTCTATGTTTCTCATGAATAATAATAATTTAAAAATCCCTAAAAAAATTAAAAATCAATGAAACCAAAACTGTTTGTTTGGAATCAATAACACAGATAAAACTAACCAGACTGAACAGGAAGAAAAAGAGAAATGCACAAACTGACAATATCGGCTATAGAAGAGATGATATTAAATTCTACAGAAATTAAAAGATAAAAAGGGGGAGAGAGTGAACAAATTTATGGCAATAAATTTAAATGTGATGGATGTAATGGGCAAATCCCTTTTAAGACACAAACTACCAAAATTCACGCAGGAAGGCAGAATGTAATGTAAATAACCCCATAACTACTGCAGAAATTGAAAAGAAAAACCTCGGCCCCAGATGGCTTACCTACTGAATTCTACTGAATATTTATTTATTTATTTATTTATTTATTTATTTATTTATTTAATTTTTTTCTACTGAACATTTAAAGGAAAAATAATGCCAAGTACGTAAAAGTGCTTCCAGAATGTTGGAGAGGAGAGAATTATACCCAACATATTCTGTTACATCAGCATTATCCTGATACCAAACAAGATAAAGAGATTTCAAGAAAACTATAGAGTAACATAATATCCTGTATGAATATAGATGCAAAAAATTCTTAACAAAATTTTAACTACTTGAATTCAACAATATATAAAAAAGAGTAATAAAGCATGGTCAAGCAGAGTTTATTCCAGGAAATTAAAACCTATATCCCTTACAAAGACTTGCATATGAATGTTCATAGAAGCTTTATTTTTAATATCCCAACACTGAAAATAGTCCAAATGTCCATCACAAACAGATACATACAATGTCATATATGCATATGTAGAACACTAGTTGCAATTAAAACTAAGGGATTACTGATAACCACAGAACAGAGAAAAATCTCAAACTTATTATGTTGATTGAAGGAATTGGGACAACAGCAACAACAAAAAAACGAGTGCATACTGTATAATTCTACTTACATAAAATCTAGAAATTATAATCTAATGTATAATTAGAAAGTAGATCAATGGTTGCCTGAGAAGAAGTTAGACAAGAAGGATAAAATGTGAGGGATAAAAGAGGTCCTGAGAAAACTTTTGAGGTGATGGATTCGTTCATTATCTTAATGATGGTGATGGTTTCAAGAGTGTATACATATTTCAAATATACAAAATTTACACTTTTGGTAGTTGCAGTATATTATATTATTCAATATGACTGTTTACAAAAATACCATCTTTGGTTGGAAATGTATTTGGACTGTCTATAATGGTCAACTAAAAATGACGGAAGCTGGTGTGTAGATGAATCAGAATACGAGCAAGGAATATGTATGGATGTACTTGGATGAATGAAATGTGGAAAAAAATCATTGCGAATGTGAAAGTGTAACATATTATAATAATAATATAGATAAGAGGAGAAGCAATACCAGGAGAGATGAAGCCCAGAGCAAAACTGAAATTTGCTTTGAATAAGAGGGTGTTAATCACTACCTGAAAATGTTAGAATTCTAGGAGAATTGTGTTAAAAAAAAAAAAGAAAAGAAAAGAAAAGGAAAGTCTTTGGCAGATGATCAGTAGTGATAAAACAAAAATTAAGGTCTGACTAGACTTTTTTTCTTATACCTACTTTTCCTAAGGCCCTGTTAGACTAGATTGTTTATTAGATTGCACACAAACACACAAACAAAAAATATGTTAACAGTACAAATAAAGTCTTATTTATATTTTGCTTTCTATATTCAGTCCATCATGCCTTAAGATGATGATAAAAATAATTTTTTCAGGGCACCTGGATGGCTCATTCAGTTAAGCGTCTGCCTTCAGCTCAAGTCATGATCCCAGAGGAATCAAGCCCCACTTCAGACTCCCTGCTCAGCGGGGGAGCCTGCTTCTCCCTCTCCCTCGCCTAACTCCTGCTCTCTCTCTCTCTCTTTCTCTCTTGCTCAGGTAAATAAATAAAATCTTTAAAAAAATAATAAGTTTTGAAATAATTATTTAGGCTCAAATATTGCTATTATTTATATGAATGATCACCAGAAAAAATGACTATATGATAGCATATAACTATCTGCTAGAAGAACATAACCTGGAAATTATCCATAACATTTATTTCTTGCTTTATCATCTGTCTAAAAAAATTATATAAAAGGAATGTTTGGGCTATTGTTTGGCACTCATCAACAGTTTGAAAAGACAAATTTGGGGATCCCTGGGTGGCTCAGTGGTTTAGCGCCTGCCTTCAGCCCAGGGCACGATCCTGGTGTACCAGGATCGAATCTCACATCGGGTTCCTTGCATGAAGCCTGCTTCTCCCTCTGTGTCTGCTTCTCTTTCTATCTGTGTCTTTCATGGATAAACAAATAAAATCTTTAAAAAAAAGAAAAGACAAATTTAATTTTAAAAAGTAATTTCCTATTTTCTAAGATGAAACTTAGGTCATATGTAGCCAAATTTTTAAAAATTCATTTCCTAAAATACAATTTAATTCAATACACTAGGATTCCTTATAGGTGTGGGGAGAGGGGCAGGATTGCTGTGCCCTTCTAGAAATACCAAATTAGGTACCGTGTAAAAACATACTTAAGTTACTTCTATAAAGAGAGATCTTTAAAAGTTGCAAATATCTGAAGATCAGAAAAAATGTCTTGCAAAAGTTTATGGATTAATAACTACAAGAGTTTTCCAAAGATGATCCAGATGTTGGGAATATATTTTAATACAATATTTAAAAAAATAATCTCATAGTAATCAAAACCTTTGTAAGAATAGAGACACAAGGAAACACATTTACATAATAAAAAAATCTATTTTCCATTACATTTCATGTCAGTTGGAAATATTCAACAACAGTAACAAAAGAAAAAGATGTCATCTTATCTTTTATGATAGTTAAGTATCTTTTTATGTTTACCATATCATATTATTCTAGCACAAATAAATACTCTCTTTTCTAAAATATCAAAGAAATTATCCACTTACCTTTTCAAGCATCTCTTATTGAGAATATGTTGGCTGTTTTGCTTTGTTCTGGATCTAGGGATACAAAAAAGAAAATGAAATATAATCAATCCCTGCCTGGAGGAATATAATGCGGCTGAGCATTCATACCAGTTACTTGACTCATATACACGTTCTTATGTTGTTTTATATTATTTGACATACATATGCACTTGTATTATTGTTAGTTTTACACACACACACACACACACATGTTTCTGTGCTTATATAATTTAGAGATGTTTATTTATTTATTTATTTATTTATTTATTTATTTATTCATTTATAAGTGTATTTCAAGGTGCCTAAAGATAAAGACTGTTCATTACAGTTTATTCTTCTTTTCCACTCCTTTTCTGGTAGAAATATAGAAATATTATAAATATTTGCTAAGTGAGGCAATTTGTAAGTCCACATGATGAAAGTGTCTTTCTACAATATGGTAATCTAATATATGAAAGCTTGCATGCTTTAATTATTATGATCAGAGGTGTGGTGTGATTTTCCCTTTGACTTAGGGTGCTGACAGGAGTACCCTGGGTAAAAGGTAAAGCTGAGATGTTGACGATACCTATATTGAGGACATTGGTGGTAGAAAAGGGGTGAGAATTGTATTATCCCCAACAGCTGTTTAATGGGCATTAGAGATGCTTGGCTGACGTGAAGCAAAAGCAGTCCTCTCCCTACCAAAATTAAAAAAAAAAAAATTGATAGATGGTAATCTACCACCTACCGTTGGCTAAGTTTAGATTTTTTTTTTCTCCAGAAAGGTTAGCTCATGAGTTGATGGTTTATTTTAACTTAGTGTTTTTCAAGCCAAACTACTGTTTGGTTCAAGCCAACTCTCCTGTGTTTTTACATCTATTATAGATATTTTAGTGTCTAATAGTAGGAATTAAACATTACCTATAGAAATTTATATTAACTAAAAAGTTCCCACTTAGAAGACTATCCAAATTTTTACATATTGGCATTTATCTGTTTTCTGGCACACATGCTGATAAATCTTTTGGCAGCCTTTCAAATATTTATTTACTATGTACTGAGTATAGTGCTAGGCATTGGGAATAAGTATAACATTACACAAGCAGATACGGTCCTCTAGTCTTGAAGCTTACAATGTAATCTGGAAGAAATATTATAGAAATGATTGAATGAATGAGTAAATAAATAATACAATGTAGACTTTTTAAAAAGATTTTATTTATTTATTCATGAGAGACAGAGAGGCAGAGACATAGGCAGAGGGAGAAGCAGGCTCCCTGTAGGGAGCCTGAGATGGGACTTGACCCCTAGACTCCGGGATCTTGACCTGAGTCAAAGCCAGGTGCTTAACCACTAAGCCACCCAGGCACCCTGAGGTAGACTCTTAAGAACTCTATTGCTAGCTTATTTATAAGAAAACATGTTTAAGAGGTTAAGCAACTTAGGATCATGAAATCAAATGTGGGAGAGCTGAAGTATGATTTACACTGAAGTTAGAATCATGACAAACATAATATTACACTTGAAATAGCAGAGGAGCCACACAAATATAGTGATTGTCCTGTATCTCTGAGGGGTAATGCTTAATAAGACTGCTATATCTCTTCCTTTTCACCACCTCAGCACTAATTGCCTTTCACTATGAACATCAGAGAAAGGAGTAAAATTAACCCATGTAGTACATAGGGGGTAAAATAAAAGATGCTACAGAATGAAGCTTCAGGACAGTACATGTTTAATCTTTTTTCTAATCAAACAATTTTTTTTTCTAATCAATCCACCCCTCTACTTATTAAAACCTGAATTCAGTACACTAAAATTCATCTGAGTGCAAAGCTTAATTAGGACCAAGCCATCAGAAATGGCAGATGATAGTACTGGTCAAGAGAGAGAATGACTGTGCTGATTTAGGTAACAAAGCTGCTGTTGTAGTGGCATCTTGTGAACAGAGTGGCACTGGTGACAATTAGCGGGGAGAAACCTATCTCACAGTCAGGGCAGTGAAAATGAACACCAGCAGGAAGACATAACCTGAAGTGAATTAAAAGGAGGGAAAAAGGGAGCTAGTAAACTGTGGCTTCTGAATAGTTCCTAGGAAGAATAACCAAACCGTTTTACCTAAAAATAGCATTGATCTTTGTTGTTTGGCTTAATGGGACTCCCCTGAAAATGATAGTTTAAAGGATGATAAAGTATCCCATTGCTGCAATTAAGTAGATGACTATGAGGGTAATTCTTTGAAACTGGGTATTTGATGGTTTTATCTTTCAATCACATCAGTAGCATCGTCACAGATCCTGTGATACTTTTAAGCTGTTGAGAATCTGTAGAAGATGACACACAGGCAGGATTTTTCTCTCTGGCTTTCTTCATCCAAGGACCGCGGTGTCTGCATTGATATTTCACTCTGCCACTGGTTTTCATTTGTGTCAGTTTAAAGAATGCATTTCATGTTTTCTCTCAATAGGAATCCCATTTTATATGTCTTTTATTTATTTTCTTCACTGCAATTTATTTACTGCATACTGTCTCATGCATGCCTAACAGTTTTGGTGACAAAGATGGACAGATACAAAAATAGAAGGAACAACAAGACTTTGCTGAGGTATTTTCAATTACTAATCACTTCTTGACACAAAACTATGAAGAATGTAAGGCAGGAATCATTACCTGTTTTATAAATGAAGAGGCAAACGCTGAAAGAAGAGTTATATCCTCCACAAAGGGATACTGTTAAACTTTGCTACATTTTAACACAAAAATGTTAATGGAATCCATAAAAGTTGCAGCCTAAATTTTATTTTATTTTTTTTAATATAGATTTATTTTTTTATTGGTATTCAATTTGCCAACATATAGAATAACACCCAGTGCTCATCCCAAAGGAGCCTCGGTGTCCATCGAAAGATGAATGGATAAAGAAGATGTGGTCTATGTATACAGTGGAATATTCCTCAGCCGTTAGAAATGACAAATAACCACCATTTGCTTCGACGTGGATGGAACTGGAGGGTATTATGCTGAGTGCAGCCTAAATTTTATCAGAGCCCACTCATGGAATTTTATTGCCCTTCCCTCCAATTATGACCTGCTTTTGTTTCTCAGATGTGCTCATGGCAAATGCAAACTTCCCTTTACATTACCTTCTATTAGTAAGTATATTGATTCAATGTGGGCAACTATGTCAAGTGAATCCTTAGTCATGGACATAACTCTTACTTTGGAGAGGATAGAATTACTGACCCCTAAAGAAATGTGTGTGTGTGTGTGTAAGTATACATTACAAATATAGAAATATATACTTTAATGCCAATATGCACATACATTTATGAAATACTTGTTAGATTTTTTTTCCCAAAATGTACCTGCTGAGAGAACTGTAAGACTTTATTTCATAGTGCAGGACAGTTTTATGCTGCAACAATATGACAGCTCTGATTCTCTCTCCCTCCCCTGTGTGTGTACGTGTATTCCTGGTATTTAGGCATAATTAAAGTTTAATTGTGAGAAATTTCCCCAATAATTTCTGATTTATCAAAGTTCATCCAAAATAGAATTCCTACACATTAACAATGTCGGTACTCTTGGATATGGCCTGATTGGAGAAGTCATTTCTAATAACCAAAGGAAATATACTTCCTTGGAGAATTTGAAAGGGCCATGGTAAAATTTGGAGACAAATATAATAAATGAAATTTTCGTTATACTATTTATATTTTCTTTTCTGTAAATGTCCTTTTTAGAAGTAGTATATGTATTCCAGATACACCATAAAATCCCTAACATTCATTGCTGAATTAAATCAAAGCCAAATGACCATATGGTTAAACTATTCACCATGGAATACTGCTTTTTAAAATTCTTTTTACTTTAGCTACAGCAGTCCCCAGCCAATCCTGATGCATTAAGAATGTCTGACATATTAGCATATTTTATAATTGAGCTGAGAAATGATGTTACTATTAATTTATTTTTGAAATATTAACTTGCTTTTAAAGTAAGTATAATGAATAAATGTCAGAAATATTTATGACAACATATTGTTATATCAGGTATGCCCTTGAAATTCCAAGCTACATTAACATGAAGATTACTGTGTCTTTGAAGAAAGTTCTCATTGTATCCAGGCAAACTGTGGTTTGAATCATGCCATGGAGCAGTCCAGTATGAGTAAATAATGAATGACATGGACTCAAAATAATTAACTATTACTATATTAGTAATGATTCAGAAGAATTGGTAAGTATTGAAGTTTATACTGATACTGACTTTCTATGAAACTGTAGTACACTTCTATTTTATAGACTGATGCTTAGCACTTAGTTAAGCACTGTAACTTTTGTGGTTTCATACTTTCACACAAATCTTGTTTTTCTCTAAAATTTCAAATTATTCCTGGTGAGAAAGTGGCTACATCCAACATTCCTCATAGCATTTATGTTTTTAAATATTTTTTAAATTATCTTTTACATCACTTAAATAAATTTTGAAATGGCTGAGATAATAGTTGATTATCTGACCATAACCACAAAAATATTAGTACCTTGGATATATTTATGCCAATAAATAATTGGTCAATTAATATGTTTTTATAATAATTATAGGCAAGCAGGTGGACTTAATATAAACTTGTCATGCTTGATATATTGGATTACACATACGGAAGTTACAGAAGAATGGTATTTGAGATATTAAGTCTTATATCATTAATGAGATTTGCTTGAATCATAATATTTGAGTACCAAGAGCAGCACTTTCCAAAGTATAGAGAACTCATTATATATTTTTACACATATGCATTCATTTATAAATCTTTGTTAAAGTAAGTGAGAGAAATACAAAATAAAAACAACATGTAAGAAAACACTAAAGTTTATTAGGTTTTCACATTGCATTGTGAATACATAAGCAAGAATTGAGATAATGATATGAGGGGAAATATAGCATCTCTTGTAGTCTCTTACTTTACTCAATTCTAAGAGCTGTACAAGGACGAGAGTTTCCATAAAGCATAATTTAGGAAATAATGACCAAGAGGATCTCTAGTGCTTCTCTGTCATTCGGAAAAATCCATACTTTTATTTCTTTTGCTCCTTCAATTACATATTTAATGCTTGCCACAAAAAAAAGGGTGGGGAGAACTTATTAGTTTAAATTGACATGGTCACTAGATAGATGATATATGGAAAGGTGGATAGAAGGGCTTTGGAATGTTAAATGTCAATCAGAGGACTTTACCTTGTTTTAGCCATAGTATTTTTTTTTAAAGATTTTATTTATTTATTTATTTATTTATTTATTTATTTATTTATTTATTCATTCACTAGAGACCCAGAGAGAGGCAGGGAGACAGAGGGAAAAGCGGGCTCCTCACAGGGAACCTGATGCGGGACTCAATCCCCAGTCTGGGATCACACACTGAGCCAAGCACAGATACTCAACCACTGAGCCACTCAGGTGTCCCTAGCCATAGTACTTTTATACATTCTATTTTTTCCATTTATCAGTGATCATTCTAATGATATCAAATGATTTTTTAAAATAACAAATCATGATAATTTACAATTGAATGCAAAGTGTATTCACTTATTTAACTTTGATTCTAACATCATTAAAACACCATGTAAAGATCAGAACATTTTTTCCCTTCTTTAGAGGTGTATAATACTTTTAGAAAGTATCAAAGGACACATCTGTATTTAGAAGGGTGTCTGGTGTACCAAAAGGTGTCTTAATTTGAGTTATTGGAAAAGCCATCCCTACAACAAGAATTCTGGTGAAAACATTTTATTTGAGAGAGAAGATACAATGGTAGGGATATCTGAAAGAAGGGAAGCAATTATCAAAGGATGCCTTATTCAACCAATATCTATAGTGGCTGACTAGAATTTAAACTCATAGGGAAACTTCAGGATATGGTATAAATTATATTGTGTCAGAATTATCCCACTGGATGGATGAAGAAGCTAACTTGTATACATCAATCCCTTTTGATCAACAGTTGAGGATCCCAAGGCTATTCATTTCCAGGCATTTAATGTCTGCCATGAGCTGATAGTGGTCTTCAATAGTTGACAAAAGCCCTGAGGCACAGAGAAAAAGACACTGGCAACTGGAAATATGCTGAATCCCACTGAAATTTGTGAGGTGTTTGAGTCTGGCACTATCAGCTTCTGATATAGTAGAATTTTTTCATCACTCAGATCCATTTGTGCTCCATAGTAAATTCCCTCCATATTAATTACCCAGCCAGGAGAGTAATCAGAATTAATTAATTCAAAGTATGTTCTATAACAATACTCCTACTATCAATCTTGGCTTCTCAGTGATGCCCATGCTCCTATAAGATAGATATTATTATATGTTTTATGGAGAAGAATGTCTCTAGTGCTTCTTGGGAAACATAGCTATCTGTCCTCTGGTTTTATGTAATATACTCATATTGGCATGTTTACTTCACTGAACCTTTGATTTCTTAATACTCTACCAAGTTAATATTGTAATTTTTGCTTTGTTAATTATGTCATTTATTTTTTCATGTGTCAAATAGCAATTCTAGTTGTGAATCAGTACTAGCTCCAGATGTGTTTGTCAGTCTGTAAATCCTGAGACACATGAGAGGTACACCTCAAGAAGGAATTCTCTAACCTTTACCTTTATTAAAGCCTTACATGAGTAATTCCTAAAGGGTTCTGTATTTTCAAGTACCCAATGCTGTGTAATTGATGCAAAGGAATACCATTAAAGTAAAAAGGTGAGTTCCAGAAGGAATGAAATTGTAATGCATATATCCAACAAAAGACTCATATTCAGAATATATAAACCAAAACAGAGGAAAAAAGCAGACACCTAAATAAAAAATAGGTAAAGGACTTGAATGAAATTTCACATTGTTGATTTTACAATGGCTAATAATCATGAAAAGGTGATTAATTTCATTAAATATTAGGGAAATTAAAAATAAAACCAAAATACATTGCTGTTTCCTACTTAACCATGATTGCTTAAAGTTTCAGATAAGACCAAAAGCATATCGGGGCACCTGGGTGACTCAGTTGGTTAAGTGTCTGCCTTTGGCTCAAGTCATGATCCAAGGGTCCTCTGCTGGCGGGAATAACATTGGTTAAAATATATATATATATATATATATATATATATATATATATATATAAAACACGTATATATGTTAGCCTTTGAAAGTCTCCAGGAATGTTAATACCAGTTTTTTAAGCTTTCTGTACTCATAAAAGCAAAGTGGATTTTCACAGGGTTGGAAAATAACTCAGGCTCAGAGATGCAGTTTCTGACAACTGAATGTTGTATCTAATTCTAAATAACTTTTTGTAAACATGTCCCGCTGCTACTTATAAACTGAGTTGCATGGAAAAAAAATGTTTTTCTTCATAAAAGTATTACATAAGATGTATTTTTCTCTAAAACATCTATCCTGGAGTGCCTGACCATTTCAGTTAGTGGAACATCTGACTCTTGATCTCAGGGTTGTAAATTTGAACCCCATGTTAGGTGTAGAGATTACTTAAACATAAAATCATTAGGGCCCTGGGTGGCTCAGTTGGTTAAGTGTCCAACTCTTGATTTCAGCTCAGGTGATGATCTCAGGGTTGAGATCAGTATGGGGCTCCCTGCTGGGGGTGGAGCCTACTTGAGATTTTCTCTCTTCCTCTGTCCCTCCCCACCTCTAAAAAAAGAAAAATTAAAAAATTAAATCTTTAAAAAAATAACATAAAGTCTATTCTCAAAAATTATTTCTTGTTGAATTTAAGTGGTAGGTAGGTAGGTAGATAGATGTATCTATCTTATGGTTTTTGTAAAGAATATGTAAGGGATCCCTGGGTGGCACAATTGGTTAAGCATCCAACTCTTGGTTTTGGATAAAGTCATGATCTCAGGGTCATGAGAGTGAGCTCTCAGGGTCATAAGATTGAGCTCCACAACAGGCTCCATTCTCAGCAGGGAGTTTGCTTCAGACTCCTTCTCCCGCTCCCTCTGCCCCTAACCCCAAACTTTCTCTGTAAAATAAATCAATAAAACTTAAAAAAAAAAGAATATGTACATATATAAACTTAAAAAACAATACTATTTTCAACAATCATCATTTTTATAAGGAGATATATTTACCTATAAAATTATATAATTATTACACATAACTACAAAGTAGAGATGGAATAAAATTTCTGGTATTTCTTTTATGGAGCCTTACAACACACACACAAATTCATACATATTTATGGATATTTTGCTCTAATCTTTATTTTCTTTGTGCTGAGATAAAATTAGAATAAAATTTCATTCTCATTGAAAAAAATCAGATACATTTAAAAAGAAACATTTATTATATCTGAACTTTTAATTATATCAAGATTTCTTAGAACTAACAGAAAAGAATGAAGAAACTAAAACTTTCCTAACCCTTGGCATGTGTTAAAAGTGTTCCAATACATTATGGCATTTAAACACACAATTTCCAAATCCTAGGCACTTTCTTTTGTTTCAAATTTCAGTTCTTTAAGATATGATATCTGGGAACATTTTGAAGATAAACACACAGGCAATTGAATGATTGTGACTCCTTTTTACACAGTGGAACTATCTTTCAAAGATTTTATTCTAAAATGCCTTCTTTATTGATGTCCTTAAGCATTTCAGTTCTTGTAAGGTTTAGATTCTTATTTTTAAAAAATGAAGAAATGCTGTTATTTGACCTTGAGCTTATTCTACTGTTGCAATAGACAAATATCATTTTTTTTTGAAGCTTTAATACTTTTTAAGGCAAAATGACCTTGGGACAAATCTTATGAATGTTCACAATTTTTTTTGAATGTTCCCATTTCTACTATCATGCTCATCTACCAGGTAATGTTGGCTTCTAAGGAATTCACACAAAAAATCATAAATGTGATATGTTGCTCTGCTATCTTCTACTATATAGGATTTGTATTGCAATTTAATAAAGAAAAATAATTTCTTAGATTCCATTTCTATATATTACTCATTGATATGTGTTTCAGTCCTCTCCAAAGATGTAAGCATGTTTCCTGAATATACAATTATTAGCTTTCTAAAATGTAAAGTTTTCAGAGAGGAGAGAATAACAGGTTGCAGAAAAATTTTTAAAATATATACATACCAGTTACTATTTTTAAAACTGAGATTTCTTTAGTAAAGAAAAATCTTGGCTATATGAAAGGAGCATACCCTTTCTGTATGTTCAAGAGTTAAAATAAAATTAGAGAATTTGTTGTTAATTTTTTTTCTTTTTTTTAAGGTTTTATTTATTTATTCATGAGAGACAGAGAGAGAGAGAGGCAGAGACACAGGCAGAGGGAGAAGCAGGCTCCATGCAGGAAGCCCGACATGGGACTCGATCTGGGGTCTCCAGGATCATGCCCTGGGCTGAAGGCAGAACTAAACTGCTGAGCCACCCACGCAGCCCTTGTTAAATTTTTCTTGATATAATGAGTCAAATTTTCCTTTTTGTTGAATTTCTTTGGGTAATTATTACATATATAGAGATATGATATATTACACATATGCATATAAACATCACATGTATATAATTTATGTATACATAGAACAAATGGCTATTATCATCTTGTGAAGATAATGATTCACTAATCAGAGGTCTTTGTCCACATCAATGTCCTTCCTGACTTCTAACATTCTTTGATATTTGATTCTGAGTCGGATCTGACTAGATAGCATTCCTAAGACTTTTGAAAACAGAAGGGAGGGAAAATCCTTCTAGCTGTGGGCCACTCCAGCAGTGTCAATGACAGTGGCCCCAGTATCATTTTTCATAACGCCACAGCAATGTTACTAACAATGGCAATGGCTCAAACAGCAATTTTAATTTCATGAGTCTAGCCTACGGGGAAGTAGCAGCTTCTTATATTCTAGATGACATCATGTTCCCACTTTTGCCCCTTTGTGACTATTTTTCAAATTAAATTTTCCTCTTTTTTCTTGACACTGACTGAACAGGCAGGTTGAGAAAAATTTTAATGGTTGCTTTAAAAGAATAAAGTTTTCTTCTTTCTTGCTTTCCTTCCTCCTTTATTTCTAAATTGGTGGAATATCATATAGGAAACATACTAGCTTTCAAAGAAACAAAATGAACCATACGTGGTCTACTCTAGAGTAGAGTGTAGCACCCCACTCAAGTTGTAAGAACAAACATTGTCAAATATCCCCAGGGAAGCAAAACCATCCCTGGTTGAGAATGACTAATTTAGAAAATTGCTGGAGATTTCAACAAGATTTAATGAATTCTAAAATTATAGATTATATACCAGGAGATACTGGTTTAAAAAATGTAAATACATATATTATTTTTCTAACATATTACCCTCAAGTAAAGTATTACTAGTACAAATTAAATTTAATGTATTAACAAAGAAGTTTTGTCTTTGAATAATACATTGTTGCTTCTGGAAAAATGTTCATTCTATTGTATGCATGTCAATTCATTCTGAATTCATTAAGATATTATCCTTTCAGAATAGAAATGAAATGCCTGGGATCTCCAATTTGATATCCAAATTACTTTTAAGTGTTTGTCTATAATTGGACCTTATAAACCTCAAGCAACTATTTTAATAACTGATTGATAAACTCACATTGAGTTAAAATGTACTTTAAATTCTAGTGATTCTCTGGCTTTACCTAATTTGGTCAACCAAAATGAGACAGCAGGCAATTTAACAAGGCTTCCAATAAGATAATACAATGGCTTGCTCTGCTTTCTCAAATCTTCTTTACTGTCTCCAACCTTTCTGCAGGAATAAACTCCTCCTCCTAAAAGCATGCACATGTCAATGAATTAATCAATAGGCAAAAACATTCAAAATAATCATTCGTGTACATAATAGATTAATTTGAATAAATGGATATAAATTAAGAAATGGCAAAAGTTCTACACCTTAAAATCCAACAATTCCTACCAGAGAAAATCCTAGGAGTAATATGTATTCTGATAAAGAAGTTAAGCAAAGCAGGGGCACTTGGTTGGCTCAGCCAGTTAAGCTTCTCACTCTTGATTTTGGCTCAGGTATGATCTCAAGGTCAAGGGATGAGCTCTGCACTCAGTGGGGAGTCTGTTTTTCTTCCTATCCCTCCCCCTACTCATGCTTTCTCTCTTTCTCCAAAATAAATAAATAAATCTTAAAAAAAAAAAAAAAGAAAGTTAACAGCATATAGAAAGCTGTATTTTCAAACTTAAGTGGTGAACCTTAATAAGGAGGATGAATGAAAGAATGAACGAAAAACCACTGCTTGAGCTAGAGTTTAGCTTTACACCTTGTATCAAAGCAATTGCTATCTGTTCCTATCCTTGCTTCTTGATTGTCTTTGTTCTGCTAATCCCATCAGCCAGAAGGATCAGAAAATAAAGAAAAAGGTTCAGCTAAAGATGCAAAACAATATATAAAAATTCACTTAGTTATAAGCTGCCTTCCTAGTAACCAAAGGCTGACTCCTTAAGAAATGTATCATTGTTATTAGTAGCATCGCCCTATTTATGTCGAGGAACTTTTTTTTTTTTTTTAATGTAAAGTCTATACAGTGTCATGTTAGTGTAGCCATTCCAGGCTTATTATAGTGGCTATTTGCATGATATATTTTTTCCCATCCTGGTAACATAAAATTTGCTTGATTGAATTTTGGCTAAGGAGTTAGAGAAACAATTTAAAAGAGAGGAAAAAATAATGTCCTTAGAGATCTAGAACGGACTGAATTGCAGAAGATTCTGAGATTACAGGTAAATGGATTACTTTGGAGAACAAACAGGTAATAAAAAAGGAAGGATTTTTATTCAGTAGGGAAATGGTCTCTCAGTCATGCTTAAACACAAATTCCTACTTTACTTACGTGCCAAAAATATACATCATGACGTGACCAAAGAAGGGGGCATCCTGGTACAGAGTATTAAATGAAGGCAGAACAGGAAAAAATATGGGAATAATCATTTTTCATATAGTGTAAGAAACAGAAGTCATTGCCTTGCATGCTAATAGCTGACTTACTTCTTTGACAGCTGTAGTGGCATAAAGTACACTCATTAAGAGGAGGGTTTGTGTCCTACGCTTCTTATTTCCAACAGCTAGTATGGTCAATGTTTACTACATATGGGGATGTGACTAAAATTGAAATTATAAAAAAAGAAAGGGAGAAGAAGGAAAGTATAAGAGAGAAAATACATTATATATAAAATTATATACATCTATAAACATTTCTGAGGGAAATAATTACAAGCTTTCTTATACATTTTATACAGGTGACCTATGAATATGACTCATTATGTGGCAAAAAATTATTTTACCTTTCTGGGCTTAAGTTTCCTTATCAGTAAAATGAAGAGGCTGTACTGGACAATCTTTAAATTTTCTTCAGTTCGATGGCATTCTGTCTTCATAATTCATTTTCAACATCCCACTTCAATGATTCTGAAATTCAATTATGTTTAGTGAAGTTGTTTCTCCACAAAAGGTAAATTTCTGTGTATTCATGCCCAATCTTAAAAGTTGTGTGAATGGGGCAGCCTGGGTGGCTCAGCGGTTTAGCACTGCCTTCAGCCCAGGGTGTGATCCTGGAGACCCAGGATCAAGTCCCATGTCGGGCTCCCTACATATAGCCTGCTTCTCCCTCTGCCTGTGTCTCTGCCTCTCTTCCTCTGTGTCTCTCATGAATAAATAAATAAAATCTTTTTAAAAAAAGTTGTGTGAATGAATGAGCACTTTGAATAAGTTCTGGAAACTTAATGTGCAGTGTTGTGATTATAGTCAACAATAGTATATTATATACTTCAAAGTTGCTAAAACACTAGATCTCAAATGTTCCTGACACAAAATAAAATGATAATTATATGATGTGATGGAGGTATTAGCTAATGCTGTGGTGGTGATGATATTGCAATATGTAAATGTATCTGATCAACACTTAGTGCACCTTACATTTATACGTAGTATATGTCAATTACATTTATACGTAGTATATGTCAATTATATTTCAATAAAAAATAATTCCATTAACAATAGCACCAAAAAATAAGTACTTATGAATAAATTTAACCAAGGAGGCAGAAGACTTGTATACTGAACACTATACAATGGTGCCTAAAGGAATTAAAGAAGACACTAATAAATGGAAAGGCATTTTGTGTTCGTGAACTGGAAGACATAATAATGTCAAAATATAGGTACCACCCACAGTGATCTACAGATTTAATGCAATCTCTATCAGAATCCCAAAGACATTTTTTTTTCAGAAATAGATTCACTCAAATTCATATAGAATCTCAAGGGACTCTGAATAGCCAAAACAATTTAAAAAAAAAAGATATCTCACATTCATGATTTCAAAACTTATTGCAAAGTTACAGTAATAAAAACATTGTGGTACTTACATAAACACAGACATCTAAAAAAATACAATAACATAGAGAACCCCAAAATAAGCCGTTACATATATAGTCAAATGCTTTTTGACAAGGGTGCCAAGACCATTCAGTGGGGAAAGAATGATCTTTTATACTTTTTTAAAGATTTATTTATTTATTCATGAGAGACACAGAGAGAGAGAGAGAGGCAGAGACACAGGCAGAGAGAGAACCAGGCTCCTGGCAGGGAGCCCAGTGCGGGTTTCTGGGATCTGGGATCACGACCTGAGCTGAAGGCTGATGCTCAACCACTGAGCCACCCAGGCATCCCAAGAATGGTCTTTTAAACAAGTGGTGTTGGGGAAACTGGAAATCCACATGCAAAACAATGAAGCTGGACCCGTATCTTGTATCACATAAAAAATCAACTCAAAATGGATCAAAAACCCAATATATGAGCTAAAACATACAAGAAAACATAGGGGAGATCCTTCATGAATTTGGATTTCAATGGTTTCTTCAATATGACACCAAAAGTATAGCCAACAAAAGAAAACATAGGAAATTAGACTATATCAAAAACAAAATAAAACAAAAACTCCATGCATCAAAGGACAAACAACAGAGTAACAAGGCAACCTATGGAATGGGAGAAAATATTTGCAAATCATATATCTGAGAAGAGGTTGATATCCAGGATATATAAAAAACTCCTGTAACTCTACAACAAAATAAACGACTTGCTTAAAAACAGGCAAAGGACTTTAATTGACATTACTACAAAGAAAATACACAAATGGTCAACAACCACATGAAAAGGTACTCAAAATCACTAATCATGAGTGAAATGCAAATCAAAACCACAAGATAACACCTCACACCCATTAGTGGAGCAAGTATAAAACAAACAAAAACCAAAAAAAAAAAAAAAAAAAACACCACCACCAACAACAACAAAAAAAACCAAAAGCATAACTCTCAAAATCCCAGAAAATATCTAGTGTTATGAGGATGTGGAGAAATGGAGAAATTGGAATCCTTGTGTACTGTTGGTGGGAATGTATGATGGTCTAGCCACTATGAAAAACAGTATAATCCTTCCTCAAAAACTTAGATATAGAATTACCATATGGTCTAGCAATTCCACTTCTAAATATATACCCAAAAGAATTAACAGCAGGATCTCAAAAATATATTTGTACATCCATGTACATGCTAGCACTACACACAACAGCGAAAAGGTGAAAGAGACCCAAGTGTCCATTGACGGCTGAATGGATAAACAAAATGTGGTATATACACACCATAGAGTAGTATTCAGCCTTAAAAAGGAAGGATATTCTGACACATGCTACAACATAGATGAACTTGAATTTATGATAAATGAAATAAAGCCAGGAACCAAAAGATAAATATCACTAAATGATTTGACTAGTATGTTATGAATCCACTCTATGAATTCACCCTTCAAATAGGAAAAGTGATTGAACAGATAAGCATGAGAGAAAAAAAGCAGAATGGTGGTTGCCAGGGACTAGCTAGAGGGGAGAATGGGAATTGCCCAACAGATACTGAGTTTCAGTTTTGCATAATAAAACGTGTTACTGGGATCCTTGGGTGGCTCAGTGGTTAAGCGCCTGCCTTCAGCCCAGGACGTGATCCTGGAGTCCCAGGATTGAGTCCCACGTCCGGCTCCCTGAATGGAGCCTGCCTCTCTCTCTGCCTGTGTCTCTGCCATTCTCTCTGTGTGTTTCTCATGAATAAATAAAATCTTTAAAATTAATAGATAGATAGATAGATAGATAGATAGATAGATAGATAGATAGATAAATAATAAAATGTGTTACTGAGATTGGTTGCACAATAATGTGAATGAATTTACTGTTATTGAACTGTATACTCAAAAAATGGTTCAGAAGTTAAATGTTAAGTTCTGTGTATTTTACCGCAATTAAAAATATTTTTTAAAGGCTTCATTTAAAAAAGTAAGTTGTGGTAACATATTTCTACCTTTTCTTATCAGCTTCACATATTTTTAACCAACTCCAAATATAATTTAAAATGAATGAGATACTTTCTATTTAGACCTTTGTGCAAATGACAATCTGTTCACAGTTCTTCTGTCCCTTTTCTAATTTATGCCCAACAGTGCGTGCTAGCTTAAGTTGCGGGTAAATTATGATTTGTTTGGTTTTCTCCTTGGAAGGGCGAATTCATATAGTGGAGAGAGGCACAAACACTGGTAGTATATGCTTGTTCATTTATTTTGCTGAGCATGGTGAAAACACAGGCAGCTCTTCTACCAGTGGAGAGCTAAGTCTGGACAATCTGCTTCTGTGGGGGTTCAAAGAGCATCAGAGGCAACGCATTCTCTTATGTCTTGGATTGACAGTTGAAATACGTGAGAGAGATTCCCTGGAGAAGCTGTGATTCCAGCTGAAAACTCCTCAAAAGACTTCACTGAGTAGAGGAGAGAATTTAGATCCTTCTCATTACTTTCACTTGACTTGCATTATTGATAAGGTTTTTCTGATCAGCTTCTTGGGTAAGGACTAGGCTGCTATGTCCTTCCTCCTCACCTATACTTCCTGGATTAGTTTTGGTCTTAAAAACACCACCCCTGGCATCTGGTTTGATTTTCTCTTCCTTAAGATGCAAGTTGCTCACTACTTGGCTGGCAATTCCTGCTCATCTACTTCCAGGGCTCTAAAGTAGATGGCTTTGGGGAAGGTTGAAGGGTTGCTGTTGGGACTTTCCCCTCAGTGAACTTGCCACCTAACTCTGTAAGATTAAGGGCTCCAGGAGTCAATGAAAAAGACCCAATGAAATAATTGTTACATTAAATCGCTAATAATACTTATTGTTTCCACTTATAAGTTAATAGATTTGTTTTTTTTCTTGGCTGACTATAAAAAAAATGTTCCCTCTGTGGTTTTCAAAGGAAAGAGCTGCTAACGAGTAGTCCCTGCAGGGGACATGTTTTCTAGTAGGGTCTTCACTCTTCTCATCTACCTCCCAGGGCCACCTTAGCATCTTTAAATGAGTAATTAGCACTCTCCCTGCTGACTTGGAACAATGAAAATCTCATCTAAAGAAGGTCAGAATTTCAGAACAGATCATATTAGTTTCCAATCTTTTTTTGGAAAACCTTTATTCTTTAATTTACACTAGCCTATGAAGAAATTAATCACTCTCATTTCCAGTGTGCATACATCAGTACACAATAAGACTAAAAGAAGATTAAATTCACAATTAATTTTCTGTGAATGGTGGCATTTGTTGCAAAATTTGCACATTCTCAAATTTTCAAGCCTTAACTAAAATACTTGTGTAAATAATATTTAAATAAAACATAACTGATTTTATTATGCAAAATCTGTATCTGATTTTCATTAAAAAGTATTTTGTATAGGTTTAAAAACATTACATAATGTTGTATATATTACATATATCCAGAAAAATATAAGATTATCTTATAATATGAAACCAAAGATGATACAAAACAATTTATTTACTTTAAATGTATTAACATTTTAGCATACTTTCATCAAAAGTACCATGGGGGGGGCAAGGGGTGTGTGAGGGGGTATCCGGGAGCACCCCAGTGGTTGTGTCTGCCTTTGGCTCAAGTCATGATCCCAGAGTCCTGGGATCGAGTCCCTCATCAGGCTCCCTCCAAGGAGCCGGTTTCTCCTTCTGTCTATGTCTCTGCCTCTCTCTGTGTGTCTCTCATGAATAAATAAATAAAATCTTTTTTAAAAAAGTACTGAGCAACTAATTTACTCCTTCATGTAATTTCTTTCCAAGTATTGATCATGTATAGAAATGTACACTGAAAGAAAAATAAAGTTGATCTTTTGATGGTCATCCAGGATTCTGTATAGTATTTTTCACTATCATAGAACATATTTGTATTTCTTTTCATTTTTCTCACATTAAATTATTACTATTTACTGACCCATTTCTTGTATATAATATGCATTTAATGTTTTTATCAAGTATGTACCAAAGTATATGTTAGGATTTTAGATTGCTGTGACATGTAATGATATAGTTTTTTTTTTTTTTAAGTCTTTTCTTGAAACAGGATAAATGCTAATTTTATTTCAGTAAGATCTTAAAGCATGTAGTCTTATAACAATCAAAGGAGGCACATATTATTTCCTCATCTTACAGATATGGAGACCAATACACTGATGGGTGAAGTAACTTAACTAAATTATAAGATAATAGAACTTAGGTCCAGAAACTGCTCTTCTTCTCTATGTTGTCTTGCTTCTACAAGCAAGAGCTAGGAAATTTAAGAATATAGACAACAGTCTTTTAGATAAAATAAAAAGCAAACTAGAAGTTCTGAACGTGGAAAAATCCTTAGTTAAGTTAACGTGCAGTAAGTAATGTGAAAAGGAACTACAAGTTGGATCCAGGTTCAGAATACAGACATTGTAACATTAAGATTTGATTTCAGCTTTACAGCAGCAGTGGTTGGGGGGCGGTGGGGAGAAAGCATTTTATGCTCTGTGCCAGTAAGAAAGGAAATGTGATATTAAAAAAAAAGCTACAAACAGGGTTCATGTTTGGTAAAATACTGTTCAAGTATCCAGATGTGACAGGATGGTGGCTTTGACCTTGGAAATTACAGTGGAAAGGGAGGAAGTAAATGGATGTAAGGTCTTGATGAGGTGGAATTTAGGGACTTGATAAATTGGATATAGGGATGGAGGGAGGGGCAGTAAAAAGTCATTCTGCTTTATTAGAAGTTGTTAACTTAGTTAACAATAGTAAAGGGATGCAGGAGGAGAAACAAGTTGCAATAATTATGAAATAGTCTATTAAATAGTTTAGATTTATGTTGAATTAGGTATCTAGCTTATATGTACTGAAGAGTTTAAGTATGTATTTTGTGTATGACTGTCTCTCTCTGTACACACACTGCAGGTAAGGTATTGCTGTTTTACGTGCAGTATCACTATGGTAAAAGTTTAGAGCAGACATAAAGAATTCATTCTCTGGTTAATTCAGATCTGAGTTCTAATCTCAGGTAAATTGCTTTGGAAAGTTATTCAAGTTCTTAGCTGTATGATGTTATGTTACTAAGGATGATATAATGTTAAAGTGAGAATTGAAATAGAGCTCTAAAAAAAAAGAAATAGAGCTCTATTTAAAGTACAGGATATAGTATGATTTATACAGTGAATGGTAGTGATATTTTATGATTATTATTTTATAGAAAAAATAAAATTAGGGCTTAGCAAATTACTAGATTCATGTAAAAGTTAGTTGCAAAGCAAATACTTGAATCCGTATCTATCTGAAATCAGTGTGTGAATTCTGTCTTGACAAATGCTAGTTTATCAAATATTATACAAGTCTTTGGCATTAATACAATTGTTAAAATATGCACTATATAGTAAAAAATGAATGAGTGAGGGCCCAGGACAGAAACCTGAAGAAAATTAAAATTTGGGAGATGAGAGGAAGAAAATAAAATACAAAGCATATTAATGTGTATTCAGCTATATATAAGGAAGTCTAGACTCTTATAGATTCTGAAACACAGAGAGTTTCATGAGGAAGAGTCATCAGTGTCAAAGGTGACTGGGATGACAAGAAAGATAAGTTTTGAAAAATGTCCACTGGGCTTAAGAAAGAGCCTTGATAATTTTGGGGAAAATACTATAAGATATCAAAAATGGGTACAAAAAGCTTTCTGAATAATAATGCAGTACTTAAAAGCAATGGTGTCTATTATTTCAGAGACCAGGGTTTTTGTCAAGTAGACAATCTTTAATTATAATGGAGAAAGAGCACTTGAGAAATGATTGTGCCCATGTCCAAGAGCAAGTGCAACAATTTTATTCACAAAAGCATTAAAATGCTAATGTTTCATCCTTATTATAAAGCTTCTAATGAAAAACTGAAAATGAAATAACAAGACTTCATTCCAATTATAATGACTGAAGCTAGAATGAGACATAGTGATATCACATTTCCAATTCAAGTTTCTACAAATTAATATTACACTTTTGCAGCCTTCCACAGGAGTTGAGTAGCTTAACTTAATAGACTTCATTGTAATGTGTTGTACATATTCAGAACTTCAGCTAACCACTTCACTACATTTAAACATTATTGTCAAAATACAACACTTTTAGAAAGTCCATTATTAAATTAATTTTCTAGGATTTACATATGGTCAGAGATTGACATTCCTGGAGATAGAGATTATTATTTATTTACCAAATTTTTGTAGCCTTGTTTATCTTAATATGTTTCTCTTCGTTTCCACCTCAACGTTTATTTGCTCCTTACCCAAGGCTGTCACCTGTAGCAGAATATATCGATTCTTTCTCACTAGACGTTTAAATTCTAGATGAAATACTGTCACTGTTTTATAGTTTTCTAGCTATGTTTCAGATATTTCTGTGGACCAGAATCTGGGACTCTTCCTGTGAAGATAATTTAGTATAAAGTTTTTCATGAGATACTGGGTGGACTTACTTTGGAACAACTATGATTAGACCAATAAAGACTGGTATGATGCAGATGTTAAAAATGAAGTCGGATTACTTTCAAACAGCTTTAGATTTGCAGAAATACTGAAAAGATAGTACAGAGAATCCCCTTCTGCCCCACACCCAGTTACTCCCATTACTATCTTACATTAACACGGTACAGTTGTTATTCTTAAACAATGTTGACACACTATATATTTTTTTTTTAGGTTTTATTTATTTATTCATGAGAGACATACGCAGAGAGAGAGGCAGAGACCCAGGCAGAGGGAGAAGCATTCTCCACGCTGGGAGCCTGATGTGGGACTCAATTCCGGAACTGCAGGACCACGCCCTGGGCTGAATGCAGGCGCTAAACCACTGAGCCACCCAGGGATCCCCGACACACTATTATTAATAAAAGTTCATATTTTGTTCAGATGTATTTGGTTTTTACCTGTTGTTCATTATCTGCTTCAGGATGCCTTCTGGGAAACTGCTACATTACACTGATCATCATGTTTCCTTAAGATCTTCTTGACTGGGGGAGGTTCTTAGACTTTTTTTTTTTAAAGAATCTTGGCAACTTTAAGGGCTAGCAGTCAGGTATTTTACAGAATGCTCTAATTGGCATGTGTCTAACAGTGTTCTGATTATCTTCAAGTTTTGGGTTTGGAGATAAAGTGCCATTTTCATCATATATTACAGGTATATGCCAACAACATGACATCCCTGTTGATGTTGACCTTGAGCTAATGTTACCATATTTTTCCATTGTAAATTTACTCTTCTCTACCCCTTTTCCATGTTGTACTCTCAGGAAGGAAATTACTATGAGGAGCCAAAACTTAAGTAGCAAGAAGTTCTGTTTGACTTCCTTGAGTGTTGAATATCTCTACAGCACTTATTTAGAATTCTTCCATGGAAGAAATCAGTTTTTTTCTTTTCCATTCATTCGATTTTTTTCAAATTTTATGTATTCATTTGAGAGAGAGAGAGAGACAGAACACAAGTAGGGGGAGGTGCATGGACAAGCAGCCTCCCCACTAAGCTGGGAGCCCAACACAAGGCTCTGTCCCAGAACCCTGAGATCATGGCCTGAGTCCAAGGCAGATACTTAACCATCTAAGCTACCCAGGCGCTTCTCCATGTATTTATTTATTGAATCACTTATCTATATCAATATAGACTCATATTATCTAATATTTTGGGTTATAATCTAATACTACTCAATTATTTCATGATTCAAATTCTTCTAGCTTTGGCGACTAGGAGCTCTTTCTGAGTTGGTCCCTTGATCCAATTGGCATACATCACTGTGACTATTTTTCAATATTTCCTCATATTCTGGATCATGCTGTGTATTTTCTATACTAGTCCTATAATCAGCCATTTCTACAAAAAGCATTGGCTCCTTTTATTAGAGAATACTATTGGAAACTAAGATCTGAGTGCCAAGTGTTTTCATTCCTCTGGGATTTTGTTGCTTCTAGGTCCTTTCAGTTGACAGATGAAGTAAATATAAATATGTATACTAACCTATTTACATACACATTTCTGTACATACTTCTAGATGATACCACATGTATCTTAATCATCTAAAACATGATTTTGTACCTATATCCACTTGGTTAACCAAATGATAATCTGTTATCACATGGATCATTCTATCCTTCTACCCTTGTCTATAGACGCCAATTCAAACAGTGAGAAGCCTGTTTGCAACCATCCATCATCCATTTACTTAATTTTTAAATTCGATTTTATACAGGCTGTTACCATAATTGATAGCCAGTAGTACTCTCATAGAAAATAATTTTATCCACTAGAATACAGTGCTTCTGTATAGTTTCTTTTACTAACTTATATGTTTCACTAATTTCCAAAGTTAATTAAATCAACAATTCTTTCTCTCATCCCCTTGCTGAGGCTGTTCTGTATGTACATTTGTAATACAGTTAAATTCTTTCTTCACATTCTGCATTCCATCTTGAGATCCCTTGACCTCCTAAGTGAGTTTTTATACATTAAAAGTCACTATTCATTGAGTAAAGTTCTGTGGGCTTCAACAAATGCTTTGTGTCAAATGCGGTATCATGAGAATAGTATCCCCACGCTAAACTGTTCCTGTGCTTCATTTATTTAAATTTCTCCCCTCCCCCTGAGTCTCTGTCAAACTCTAATTTTTCTATATCTCTTCTTCTGTCTTTTGCAAAACATCATATAATTGGAATTATACAATAAGTATAACTCAGACTTACTTCTTTCACTTAGCTATATGTATTTGTTTTACCTATGTATTTTTGCAACTTCATGGTTTATTTTCTTTTACTGAAGAATAATCCTATTCTACGGATGTGCACAGTTTATACATTCCTCTACCAAGGAGCATTTTGTTATTTTTCCAGTTTGGTGTAATTATAAATAAAGCTACTTTAAACACTGATATGCATGTTTATGTGAGGACATTTGTTTTCAAAGCATTGGATAAAGCTGATATTTTTCCTCCAAGTTATTTTAAAATAATGGGAGCTTCAAGAGAAACCAACTAAAAAGAATATGTGCTTGAAAACAGCCCTTGGAATAGGTTTTTAAGCCAAGACTCATATACTGGTTATGAGTGCTCTCAATGTATCTAAGGTAAGGGTGTTTGAGATCCAAGGAACAAATACAAAACAAAACAAAACAAAACAAAAAAACAAAAAACAAAAACAAAACAGGAAAAAGCCAGGGAAAAAACAATCTGTTAATTCTTTCAACAATTTTGTATGAAGCCAGTGGATCTGATACTTCTTTTGCTCCCTTCTTAAGCAAAACAAAGCAAAACAAACACAAAAGCAAAGAGGAAAAGTAAAAGTCAAGATATTTTGAACGGTAACCAAAATTTGTGAATTACTGTCTAAAACGTTCATGATCTTAATGGAAGACAGATACTCAGAAAAAGGACCTCTTACGATGTGAAATATACTACATTATTTCTAGAGAAAAATCTATCCTTTCATGAAAATTTGTCCTTAGCAAAGTTTCAATTTTCCAAATAAGGCCTTTAGAAATGCTTGCCTTCAAAGCATATCCAGATACTTACCAATAAAATGAGGTGCCCTCTAGGAAAAGACCTACACAAAGACAAAGAAAATAAACCATAGCTGACTATGCTTAAAAAGAAATTTCTTTCATGTGTAAGTTTATAACAATTACATCCGTGGGGAAAAAGAGATTTTATGTCTGTAGTGTAAGCTCTGACAGTTGGCTTTTCTTTTTGTAATGCAAGTGCCTGGTTTAAGCTTTGATAGTGGAAACATTGGCTTCAAAGACTCTTCCATTTCAAAGAGTCCTCCATTTCACCAAAGGCTATCTAAAATAAACATTTTGTCAACCACACTACTAGATAAAGATTCAAGTCACTTTCTCCACCCCACCCCCTCCCACCCCACCCACCACCCCCGGCTCCTTTGCTTTAGAGATCTTGGTTGATTTCTATAACTGACCATTTGGTCTACTGGATTTTCCTCTTTCCATGTTTCAAATTCCTGCTCTTACGTTTTAAATTCACCAAAGGTAAGCCTGTGAAACCCTAGGCCCCTACCTTTGACCCCAGTAAAAGCAGAAACCCAGGCCTGTCTGTATATGTGATCGCTCTCTCTCCCTCTTTCTACCCCCCCACCCCAATCTCTTTCTACCTGTGGCCTCACATGTGTGTTCCCTGGTATGCTTTTTACTTACTCTCCAGGGCTTGTAAGTAATAAACACTATTTTTTTCTTCAAAATTTCCTAATGGTTCTGGCTGAAGGACATCTTCTAATCATAAAAGGAACCACAAAGGTGGGTTTAGTTTTAACACTGATTTAAAAGGGGAAATGCCTGAGAGTAGCTCACTGGGGCTCATGTGAGTGTGCCCAGGCATTTCTAGTCCACAGCATTACTACTGATAGGCTAAGACCAGCACAAAACAATGTTCAATTAGATCTCTAAAAGTGTCAAAAGAATTTTGTATTTAGAAAAAGAGTATCTGTTGAAAGTACTCACAGAACCATAAGTTTAGACTTGTACACTACAAAATAAAACTTTGGTTGCTACATTAAATAAGATAATGCATGCTTAAACACAAATTTTTGATCTTTCTCAAATCTGCAAAACATATTTCCAATATATTTATTGGGAAAAAAAATCCACATATAAGTGCACCCATGAGTTCAAACCTGTGTTATTCTAGTGTCAACCTTACAGGACATTCTTGGAAAGGCAAAACTATGAAGATAACGAAAAGATCAATGGTTGCCAGGGGTGTGGGGGGGAGCAGGGAAGGGGGTGGGGGGAGGTGAATAGGCAGGAGCACAGAGGATGCTTACGACAGTGAAAATACTCTATATGATCTCATAATGATGGATACATGTCATTATACTTTTGTCCAAACGCATGGAATGTACAACATCACGAGTGAACTGAATGTAATCTATGGGTTTGTGGTGATTAGATATGTGGTGATAAGATATGTCCATGTAATTTCATGCTTGGTAAAAATACCCTATTTGGGTGACCATTGTTCATACTGGGGGATGCTATGTAGATGTATGAAAAATCTCCATATCTTCTCAATTTTGTTGTAAACATAAAACTGCTTTTAAAAATAAAGTCTTTAAAATAAAACAAGAGTTACATGGTTTTGTTCTTTTTCTTCCGAATTTCTTTGAATATTCTTGGTTAATTTGTATGTATTTCGTTATAACTTTTTGAATCAACATATAATTTCAACAGAAATGCACTCTGGATTATTAATAACACATAGAATCTATCAATTAGTTTGGGGAAAGTTCAATTCTTTCCAAGGTAAATACTTCCAGTCCATGAAAATATATTTTCTGCATCAACAATAATGTGATGAGCAAACAAATAAAATTATTTTTCCTTTCTAATTATTTTATTTTAAAATTTATTTATTTGTTTATTTATTTATTATTTATTTATTTATTTATTGGGAGGAAGAGGGAGAAGGAGAGAGAAAATCTTAAGAAGGCTCCACACCCAGCAGAGTCTGACATGGGGTTTGATCTCACAACCCTGAGATCATGACCTGAGCCAAAATCAAGAATCACTTTTTTTTTTTTTTAAGATTTTATTTATCCATTCGTGAGAAACACAGAGAAGAGAGAGAGAGAGAGAGAGGCAGAGACATAGGCAGAGGGAGAAGCAGTCTCCATGCAGGGAGCCTGACGTGGGACTGGATCTCGTGTCTCCAGGATCAGGCCCTGGGCCGTAGTCAGTGCTAAACCGCTGAGCCACCCGGGCTGCCCAAGAGTCATACACTTAACTGAGCCACCCAGGCACACCCCTATTTCTTATTTTGGGATTTATTGTTCTAATGTTTTAAAATAGATTGAAATATAATTCACATATCATATAAACTACTTAAAGTATACAACTCGCTGATGTTTAGTTACAGATCTGTGAAACTATTACTTCAATCTAATTTTGAATATTACATTATGTATTAGCAATCACTCCCCATTCCTTCCAACTTCCTACTCAGTCCTGCATAATCTTATATATTTTCTCTATATAATTGCCCATTCTACACATTTCCTATCAATGGAATGACAGAAATGTGTTCTTTTTTATTGCTTCTTCCATTTGAGTTAGTACTTTCAAGGTTCATCTATATTTCTGTGTATCTCTATTTTTTATAATTCCTAAATAATATCGCATTGAATGATGTACAACATCTTACTTTTCCATTCATCAGTTGCTGGAAATGTGAATTGTTTCTATTTTGGGGCTCTTACAAATAATGCTGCTATAGACTTTATGTGGGCACATTTTTAATTTTCCTAGATTATATAAGAAGGAAGAGAACTCCTGTGTCTTACAGAACCTCTGTGTTTAAGAATTTTGCCATTCTTATTTCCAGAATTACTGTTATCATTTTATATTCCTACAAGGAGTATATGTGGATTCTAATGTCTCAACCTCCTCAAAACAATTGTTACTGTCTTTTTGATTACAGCCATCCTAGTGGGTGCTGAGCAGTATTTGAATGAGAGTTTCGGTTTGTATTTCCTTAATGACTAATGATGCTGTACATCTAATTTCAGCCAATTTTGTATCTTTTTGGAGAAACAGCTCCTCAGATCCTTTGCCTGATTTTTAAAAACTTAGTTTGTCTTTTGAATATTGAGTTTTATAAATTCTTGATGCAAATCCCTTAACATTATATAATTTGCAAGTATTTTTTTCCATTCATTGGGTTAGCATTTCACTTTCTTGAATGTATTATTGTACAAAACTTAGTTTTGTTAGTTTGTTTCTTTGTTTGGTCATATCTAAGGAATTATTACCTAATCCAAGATCAGGAAAATCTTTTCCTCTATTCTCATCTAACCCATTTATAGTATTTTAATTTTACATTTTAGCTTCATAAGTTATTTTTTTAAATTTTTGCATATGGTGTATAGTAGGGTCACAAATTCATTCTTTTGTTGAAAGTAGATTTCCACTTATCCCAGAACCATTTGTTAAAAACACTATTTTCCCACTGACTTGTGTTGACATCCTTGTCAAATAGTAATTGGCAATAAACAGGAGTTTATTTTTGACTCTGTATATATCAACGAATATAATGGCCAGGCAATGAAATTTAAGATTTCAGATCTCTTGGTAGGACAAGTTCTAAGTTGCTTAAATGTAAATGAATATGGATGTTAACCAATCCTTAGAGTAGTAAGAACAGAGTTTCCATCCAATTTGAATAAGAAAATGTCACAAAATTTCATATCATTGTTAGAGATGACTAGAATTCTACTCGTGAAATCAGTTATATCTCTTGTGAGACCTGAGAATAGAAATAATCATCAGAATTGAGATGAGTTCACTGGTAAAATATAGGAGCCCAAAAGTCTGTGGATATTTAAAACATATTTGAATCAGTGTGGTTCTTCCATTCGTTCTTTATGATATTCCCCATACTGGTGCATCACACCAGTCTGCATTTTTAGTTATGGCTGGAGCCATGATTCTCCTATTATGTTCAACGGTCAGGACCAGCATTAGGACCAAAGGTGAAACAGAAATGCGAATTATCACGCCCCAGGCCACACCTACTAAATCAGAGTGTCTGGTGGGTTGGATCCTTCAATTTATTTATCAACAAGTTTTCCAGATGACTTTGATGGAGGATACATTTTGGTAATCCCTAAGAAATGATTTGAGAAAAGGATATTCTAAATTTGCCATATCTGATTTAACACACATTTCACTTTCTTTTCTTACTTCCTCTCCTAGGTTCTGTGTTTATAATGTTACTTTAAAATTTTGGTTAGCACCTTTTGTAAAGTAACATCCTGCATGCCTTTATTTATGGTTAGTGTATTACTATCTATGGGCCTTTCATGGAGAGGGTAATTACAGGTTGTATTTAGAATATAGTTGAACAGTTAAAGTAATTTTTTGACCTTTAAAAAGTTTTACCTGTTATTTTGTAGTTTTTGTTTATGGTAAGATTTAGTATTTATTACTTGCAAGGCATTACAAACAAGGACTTAATGGGCATAAATACACATGCACATATATATATACACACACAAACATATACACACATAACAGAACATTATATATGCATATGTATATTGACACAAATATATTTATATGTATACATATGCATGTATAGGTATTAAGTAATTTATATGCACATATATTATTTTAATACTAACAGTTAACTCAGGAAATAAAATTATTAATATCCCCATTATATAAATGAGGACACTGAACAAAAGAGAAGTTAAAGAACTTGTCCAAAATTTGGATCCGTTAAGGGGCAGAGGGATTTAAAAAGGCAGTCTGGCTCCAATTCATGATGCATGCTGGCTAATATACACTGAATAAGCAGCACATGTTTGCTTTCCCCATTAGGCATGATGTAAAATATTGGCAAAGAACATATCTATTGCAAATGAATTTGGATTCATAAATCATTCTGCAACTATGTGGGAATGATTTCCTACACACTGGCTCCTTCTATGCTAGTGAAGTTGCCCAGTAGAAAGAAAGCAATTCTGGATATGTGGTGAATATACTTTTAGTAAAATATGGCCATGCTTATATTTCTTACATAATAGGATCAAAGTCAGATTAACAGTAAGAGTATACCCCACAACCAAGATACACTGTGATATCTTCAGCAACACAACAAAAGAAGTCCAAACTCAAGATGATGAAATTTGTTTTTCTTGCATGCTGCTCTACAAGAAATGATGGTTACCTACCTCTGGTGCGGAGAGCATTGCTTCAGCTGCTGGACACTCCTCCCTAGTCAGAGACAGAGAAATTTGAACAAATAAAATCCTCCATCTGACTTAAATCTGAGATGGCAAAACGATCAGACACAAGGAGGAACAAAGCACACACAGACATCTTTGTCACTGCAGAGACAGATTGTGTCAACAAAATGGAGACAGATTTACCAACCAGCACATAATAAGTACTAACTAAAGTTTGCTACAGATAAAACTGCATAATAACAGGTAGTTTCTTTTAAAAAGTCAAAAGATTTCTATTATAACTATCTAATTGTGATTGGAGGAGAATTATGGGGAGGTAGAATTGGAGAAGCAAGTTACAGGAATCATTCAACACTATGTGACAAAAGAACAAATAAACTAGATATTATTACAATTGTGTTCCTCTGATTCAGTAATGCTTTGGAATACTTATCTGAACCATGTAATAGAAGCACTTCAATGTGTGTTCATTCCTGGTTTTAGGAAATGATGCAAGGAGTTCTCTATATCTTCTGCAAGTACAACATGCCATTCTCTTGTCCACTATTAGGTGGAAATTACTATGAATGTGGAAAGTACCACAAAACTTCCCAACATATTTTATGAGTCCAGTATTACACAAATGACATGAAATACATAAAAAAGATAAAGGTATTATAAGAAAGGAAAGCCAAAGACCAATATTCCTCATGAAAATCAATATAAAAATCTTCAACAAAATATTAGTAAGCTGAACACAATAATTAAAAAAATAATTATACACCATGAATACATGGGATTCACTCTAGTTATGTAAAAATGTTTCAAAACATAAGAATCTAACAATGTATTCTTCCACAGAAAAGATAAAGAAGAAAATCACAGTATGATATTAAATGAAACAAAAGTATTTGGCAAAATACAACACCCATTCATGATAAAAAGTTTCTGCAGTTTACAAATAAAGAGGAACTTTTTCAACTTGATGAAGAACATCTACAAAACAAAGACACAAACAAAAAAACTAGAGCTAACTTTATACTTAATGATGAGCATGGACACTTTCCATCTAATATTGGAAAAAGTAAGGAAGTTCTCTTACACTATATCTATTCAATATTGTACTGGAATTCTTTTTTTTTTTTTCAATTTTTATTTATTTATGATAGTCACAGAGAGAAAGAGAGGCAGAGACACAGGCCGAGGGAGAAGCAGGCTCCATGCACCGGGAGCCCGATGTGGGATTCGATCCCGGGTCTCCAGGATCGCGCCCTGGGCCAAAGGCAGGCGCCAAACCGCTGCGCCACCCAGGGATCCCTTGTACTGGAATTCTTAAATAGTGCGATGAAACACGATAAGAAAAGAAAATGAGTGCAAAGAAAGAAATATAACTGTTTTTATCCATGGATGACACTATCATCTATGTAGGAAAGCTCCAAGATTCAAATAAAAAATTCCTGGGAAGCAAATGAATATAGCAAGAACATAGGATACAAAACAAAACTTCTGGAGATAAATATATGAAAATTGATATTGATGAGTTTTTATACACAACACAAGAAAACACAGTGCATGATATCAAAAGTGATAAATTGGACTTTAATAAATTAAAAACTTCTGCTGTATAAGAGAACTTATTAATAAAATGAAAACACAAACCACAGATTAGAAGAAAATATTTGTAAAAAATATATATCCTATATGTCCTGTTTACAAAATATACAAATAACTATTAAAACTGAAATATCCTAACCAATTAAAAAATGGCAAAATGATCTGAACAAGTACCTTGCCAAAGAAGTTATGTGGATGATAATAATCATATGAAAAGATAAGAAACATAATTTGATGTTAAGGAATTGCAAATTAAAACAGTAATATACTACTACATAGATGATAGATGGATGATAGATAGATGATAGATAGATAGATAGATAGATAGATAGATAGATAGATAGGGATATAAAGATCCAAAAAAAGTCAAGACCAATTGCTGGCTGTACAGTGGAGCAATTAATCCTCTGCTGGTGGGATTGTAAAATGATAAAACCACTCTGGAAGACAATTTGACATTTCCTAACAAAACTAAATGTAATCTCGCTGTGCGATTCAGCAACAGTGCTCTTAATTATTCACCAAATAATTTGAAACTTATCTCCACATAAAACTTATGTCCACATAAAATCCTGCATGGGAATATTTATAGATATTTTATTCATACATAATAGCCAAAGATTGAAAGCAACAAGATGTTCCTCAATAGAGAACTGGATAAATGAGCCACTGTACATCATACAATGGAATATTATTCAGTGATAAAAAAAATGAGCTATAAAGTCACAAAGAGATATGGAGGAAACTTGAATGCACATCTCTAAGTAAAAGAAACCAGTCTTAAAAGGCTATGTACCACACAATTTGACTTATACAACATTTTGGAAAAGGCCAAACTATAGAGACATTACAAAGATCAGTGCTTGTCAGAGGTATGTGGGTTGGGGAAGAAAGATTCAAGTAAGTGAAGCACAGGGAATATTTTAGGGCTATGAAACCATTACAATGATACTATAATGATGGATATATGGCACTATGTATGGGCCAAAATCCATAGAACTTTACTGAACAAAGAGTGACCTTTAGTATATAAAAAATAGGAGGTCATGTGATCCCTAGCAGAAATATAAAATGTATAAAAGAAACAATTAGAAATGTATGAAACAACCTTACTTAAAGGAATGGAACAAAAGTTGCTACATAAGTAAGTCTGGAAATAAATGGATTAAGACTAAAGGTAAAACCAAACCAAACCAGGATTCCTGGGTGGCTCAGTGGTTGAGCCTCTGCCTTTGGCTCAAGGCGTGATCCCAGAGTCCTGGGTTGGAGTCCCACATCGGGCTCCCCTTGGGGACCCTGCTTTTCCCCCTGCCTGTGTCTCTGCCTCTCTCTGTGTGTCTCTAATGAATAAACAGATAAAATTAAAAAAAAAAAAAACAACCTAACAAAAAACTCTATACCTAAGTATTGTATTTCATTTACAGTTATTTCCTGTGGAGTTACATGTTAACAATTCTGATACTGCTACACACATATACTGGAAATGTTAAATGAATTAACAGTGTTAACAGGAGTCAGGTTCCTCACTGATGGAAGTGTCTACAGATAAGCAAGGTTAGGTAGCTAAAATGATCCAAGTGATAACGGATTACACCTGGACATACAAGCACAAACTCTTGTTTACTTTATTATAAACTCAGATGGTTACAGATAGAAATATGTATAGATGCATGTATATATGCTGGTTAATATATACACACACACAGAGCTGAGAAAAAAATCTAAACAAATACACCTCAATGGCAAGGATCACACCAGGCGCTGAACTTTCGGTTTCTAATATTATTCTCAATTAAAAGAAAGAAAAGTTCCTTGAATAAATATCTTGTTCTAGGATTGGACAGCACTTGTACAAGATGAAGCTGGAACATCTACAAATTAAAAAAATGCTAACACACTCACATACACACACAAATTGAGGTATGTTAAAGGGACAGAGGAGCTAACTGAAGGAACTCCCAATGACCAAAGCTGAAAATATATAAAATAAATAGACTGATATTAAATTATAACTCATAGTCTGAAATAAATACCATAAGCTCATAGTTATTTAAATAAATGAATGAATAAATATAGATAGAAGAGATAAATCTCTTCTGAAAAATAACTCCAAGTGATTTATGTTGATACTTTTCCCCCAAGGATGAGAAAAACAACTCCAACCCCTTAAGTGTGGAGTTCACATAGTGACTTCATTTCAGATAGACAGATATACATATGGATTTATAGATTCAGATCCCTGTGTGTATATATGCATATACACATATGGGGGGGGGAAGGAAAGTAACTTTGCATTCGAGAAACACTATTTCAGCCAAGTAATCAAGGTTAACATCAGCTGTGAAAGGTAATGTTTATATCATGTGCCATTAATCGGATGTGATACAATGCCATTTTATCTGTGTTCTTCCTCCCACAAACATGTAACTAGTCTAATGAGAAGGAAAAATTCAGATAAATCCAAATTAATTCAAAATACCAGTGTTCCTTAAATCTATCATGGTCATCAAAAACAAGGAAATTCTAACAAATTGTCAAAGCCAAGAGAAGTACCAGAAGATAGGACTATAAAATGCAATATGGTATTTTAGATGGTCAGAACAAAAGGAATCTGAATAAAATATGAACCTTGCTTAAAAACAGCACATCGGTATTTGTTACTTAATGTGCCAAATATACTATATTACTGTAAGATACTGAAAATGGAGGAAACTGTATGTGGGATATATGGGGATGTCTATGCACTATCTTGACAATTTTACAGTAAATCTAATCTAAAATCAAATGTGTTTTTTGTAGTGCAATTTTCAAACATGCATTATACTGACAGTTCTTTAATTTTGAACATGAACTTCCTTGACATTTTAGCTTTGAGATATTCTACAGTTATTACATGCTTCTTAAAACCTTTCATTCTCCCAAAGCAATTTATTTACAATGAAAATTTATTATACTAGTTTCATCTTTTAATGGGAGCTATTTTAAGCAAGATCGTTTTGATGATGTTGGTAAACTTTCACTACTAAGCAGTTTAAATGTATTTTATACATAATGAAAATGTAAATCAATGAGTATTTTAGAACTAGCTGCCTGTTGACTAATTCTAGGTGACTAAATCATTTAAAAATTAATTAAATCCATTTAATTTAAAATTTTTAATTCAGAATTAATTAAATTTAAATCATTAAAAGTTAATATAATGTCACAAATTACAGGACTGTTGAATCAGCATTTCAAATATTCTTCAATTCAATATCTATTATGAAGTTCCTTTAATAATTACACTATAGTATATTTCAAAGTGCAATAAATAGAGTATTTTATGTGACCTGGACTAAAAGAGGATTTCCTCTGAAACTTCCTAAAAATATTTCTGAGTTTAAAATACGTATGTAAGTCTCCACTTTTTAAAAAAGTTTATGCTTATTGAGTTTTTTGTTTACTATTTTGCTTTTTCAATATATGCTGTTAGAGCACTCAGGAAAGCAATTTACATGGAAAATAAACAACTGGCTCACTGCAAGGTATAGTGTTCAAGCAAAATGGCAAGTACTCTTTGAATCACAATTCTAGGTTGTGGTTTATTTAATTATAAATTGTACAGCATAATAATTAATTTATTCCTTTTTATGGTTACTTTTGTGTGCTACCATACATACACACAATTTACATAATGCAAGCCATTGGAAATTTGACGTTTATGACACATGAGGCTTTTTTTGAGGGGTTATTTTCCAGCTACTGTTAATAAGGTGCATTTGAAAACAATCAGAACTATCCAATAATGTAGTGCTTTCCAAATATTATTTAGTTAAACACTGTAGAGTTTCTAAAATAATTTCCTATAAAATAATTTCATAGTTGACACATGGGTTAAGTGTATTTTGAAACTTATAAATATGAAAATTTTCTAGTTATATTTTTACTAATTGCATTACTATCAGCATGATTTTTATTCCATAAAACTGTATTCTGTTGCTTACATCATCAATTTCTATAAATGTGTCATAAAAAATCACATAAAGTACCTTTTGTTGGTCAAGATGAAAAAAAAGTAAGAATTTAAGAATTAAATATATTATAATTTCCATTTGTTTCTATCAACAGTCTGTGCACAAACATTAATAGCTAGTCTGGTACATGATAATTGTTAAAGATGCAGGAAAAAGAGGACATGAAGGGAAGTCTGTAACCTTTACATTTGAAAAGAGAAAAAAAGAGTCAAAATAATGGCTCAGTCATCTCAACAAGTGATGAAATGGACATAGCTAGATTGGACTCACCAAGCAGGGCTCCCAGAGAGGGGTTCTGCTCTCTTAATGTTCTGCATAGTTATAGAGGAATAGTAGTAAAGAAATACCTGGTTGTTTATAAGAAAAAGAAAAGATGGAAGTAATCACAGAATAAAATTTCTTCCCTCCAATAAAAAAGAAATGCCTTCACGGATCTGACACTGGCATTAATCTGTTTTTCAGTTGAGCTAAATCAGACTGGCTGAGCTGACTTCTAAAGCTACTCGGAAGGAAAAGGGTATGAATCTCCTAGACTTGTGGTTTTTCATAAGAATGATATATCCCAAATGAAAATGGTATTTATTATTGATCTTTTACTGATACAACTTTATCAAGTAAAGAAATTTCTATTCTTCTTTGAACATTTTTTTCAATGAATTGCATATGAATGTAATAAGTCTTACTGGTATTGCAAGTTTGGAAATCTGTGCTGTCTACATTTTCTCGTTATTTTTTCTGATATCTCATTTGATAATCATCACATAAAATATATAAACTAAAAGGATTTTATATGAAGAACTTTGCTTTTATTTATTCTTTCAGCATTCATTTTGTGCTGAAAGTGAGAATTCTGAAAGTTAACAATTAACTTTCTTTTCTCAAATCTGGACTGTTTTGCTTTTTATGACTTTAATTTTTTTTACAGCAGTTTCAGATATACAATAAAATCAAGAGAAATGTATAGAGATTTCATAGATATGCCCCATATTTGCACATGCATATCCTCTTCCATTATCAATATCACATAACAGATCCCATTCTGCAATACTATAATCATCCAAAATCCATTGTTTACCTTACTTTATGGGTTTGGACAAGCAATAATGATATATACCCAACATTATAATATCATCCAGTATTTTCACTGGATATCAGGATATGTGGTTGTATTTATAATTCAGTACTTAATGCTTTTGTTGCTAACATAAATAGTATTGTGGTTTTAATTTCATGTTCCACCTATTTATTGTTGGTATCTAGTAAATCAATTGAGTGTTGTACATTAACTTTGTATCTTTCAAACTTGCTATATTGTTTATTTTTATAGGAATTTTTATCTTGATTCTTTTGTATTGTCTACATAGATAATCATATCATCTGAAAACACAGACTTCATGTCTTCCTTTTCACTCATATCATTTATTTCCTTTTCTTCTCTTATTGAATTAGCAAGGACTTGCATTATGATGGTGAAAAAGGAGTGATGAAAGGGGAAAACCTTTCCTTGTACCTGATATTAACAGGAAAGCTTTGAGTTTCCAACCACTGAGTATGATTTTGCTATAGATATTCTGTAGATAGTCTATGAAATTAAAAGTTCCCTTCCAGTTTTAGTTTACTGGGAATTTTAAACATGAATGGAAGTTGATCTTGTCAAATGCTTTTTTTTTTTTTTTGCATCTATTAACATGATTACTTTTTTTTTTTTTTTTAAAGCCTGTTGATGTGGTGGATTACATTAATTGATTTTCAAATGCTGAATCAGTCTTGTATACCTGGGCAAATCCTACTATGTGGTATATAATTCTTTTTATACTCTTTTAGATTTGATTTGCTAACATTTAGATGAGGATTTTTGACTCTGTGTACATGAAAGGTGTTTTGTTTTCTTATAACATCTTTATTTTGATATTAGGGTAATGTTGACCTTATCAAATGAGTCAGGAAATATTACCTCTATTTCTATTATCTGAAAGAGATTGTAGATTATTGGGATTTTTTTTCCTTAAATATTTGAAAGAATTCACCAGTGAGCCTATTAATCCAGTGATTACTATTCTGGAAGTTTATTAATTATTGATTCAATTTCTTTAATATATACAGGCTTATTCAGATCCTCTATTTTTCTAAAGTGGTTTAGAATAGACTGTGTCTTCAGGGAATTGGTTCATTTCACCTAGTTATAAAATCTGTAGGCAGAGTTGTTCAACTATGATAGTGTATCTATTTCTCCTTGCAGTTCTATCAGTTGTTGTCTCACATTGGCTGGTTGACATGTGTGTTTAGACACATATTTGTTAGACACTGTTAGGTCTTCTTGGATAATTGCCCCTTTATCATCATGTAATTCCCTTCTTTACTCCTGATAGCTAACCTTATTTTGAAGTCTGTTCAGTCAGATATTAATATAGCTACTTCTGCTTTCCTCTGAATAGCATTAAAATGAAGTATTTTTCTATGTCCATTTACTTTTTATTTTTTTTATTTTATTTATTTATTTATTATTTTTTTTTTATTGGTGTTCAATTTACTAACATACAGAATAACACCCAGTGCCCGTCACCCATTCACTCCCACCCCCCGCCCTCCTCCCCTTCTACCACCCCTAGTTCGTTTCCCAGAGTTAGCAGTCTTTACGTTCTGTCTCCCTCCATTTACTTTTTAAAATCTATCTGTGTCTTTATATTTATAGATAACATATAGTTAGGTGTTGGCTTTTGATCTACTATGAAAATCCCTATCTTTTAATTGGTACATTTAGACCACCGACATTCAAAGTGATCATTGATGAAGTTAGATTAATGGCTTCCATGTTCATTAGTTTTTTACGCTGCTTTTCTTCATTCCTATTTTTATGTTTCACTCTTTTTCTGCCTTTTGCATTTTATATCAAGCATTTCATCTGATTCCATTTTCTCTCCTTTCTTAGCATATCAGTTATGCTTTTTTTTCCTTACTTTTTGCAGTGGTTGTCCTAGAGTTTGCAATATACATTTACAAATAAGCCAAGTCCAATTTCAAAGAGCACTATATCACTTCCCTGGCAATGTGAGTACCTTATAATAACAAAATATTCCTAATTCTTCTTTCTCCTCCATCTTATTATTGCTGTTATTCATTTCCTACATATATAAGCATACATCCATATATATGTACGTATATGCATACTCATACAAAACCAAATACACTGTTGCCATTATTATTTGGGTGGAAAATCTGTTGTAAAATGAATTAAAAATAGAGAAATAGAAGTTTTTATTTAGTCTTCACTTATTGCTCCTTTAATGCTTTCATTTCCTTTATGTAAATCATATGCTATTTTTCATCTCTCTAAAGAAGCTAAGCAGCAAATTCAATTTTTGTTTGTCTGATAGCCTTTATTTCTCCTATACTTTTCAAGGATATATGTACAGATATTTGAGAAAAATCTATGCAACTTATTTAAATACCTATTACTAACCAACAAGAAAAATGGTGGAAAATCTAACAGAGAAATGGTAAAGTATTAAACAGGAATGTCATAAATATGATATCCAAATGATTGACAAACCAATGAGAAAGTAGTCAATGCTATGAGTCATCAGGGAAATAGAAAAGTTAAAATGCAATGCAGTATCCATCCACACCTATTATAAGGTCTAAAATTAAAACAAAAGAACAACTTATAGAAAAACTATGGAAAACAGAAACACTCACAAAATGATAGGAATATAAATAAACATCGTCATACATAACCAAACTGAATATATGATTTTCTACTACCTAGCAGTTGTACTTCTAGATATATACTCAAAACAATTGTTCAAAGATGTTCATCAAAAAATATATAGAGTAGGGCTGCCCTGGGTGGCTCAGTTGGTTGAACTTCTGATTTTTGATTTTGGCTCAAGTCATGATCCCAAGATGGTGGTAGCGCCCATTGTCAGGCTCCTTGCTGGACGTGAAGCCTTTTAGGACTCTCTTTTTCTCTCTCTCTCTGCCCCTTTTCTCTCCCTCTCTGTTACTCCCTCTATAAAAAGCAACAACAATATCAAAACAATATATATTAGAATTATATAAAGACATTATTCATAATAGCCTAATCTGGAAAACTCTTAGAAGTTAATATGCAGTAGATGAAAATGTGTTATATACTCACTGACTAAAAATCTATATAGTAATAAAAATAATCCGAAATTCAGACAACTAGAAACAGTTTTGATAAATTTTACAAACATACTGATGGAAGGAAGCCAAGCATAAAATAATACATTTTGTTTGATATCATGCATATAAAGTTAAAAAAACAGGTAAAACTATTCTAAGGCAAAAATTACAACAGTATCTTTATTAGTCAGGTTTCTCCAGAATGAGTGTGTCAAGTTATAGAATGTGTGTAATACATTATACAATACATATTGTACATTGTACAATACATACATTATACAATATATACAATATAAATACATGTGTGTTTATATTACTATGTCTATAACAACAGACATATATGTATATAAGATATGTAACATAGATGTGTGTGTGTATATGTGAGACATATATATGTATATATAAAGAAATTTATATATACATATAAAGAGATTTAAAAATATAAATGTAATAGATTTAAAATATAATATTTTGCATATATTACATAGACAAAATACATATGTAATCAATCTGTGGTTTTAGGACATGCTCATTATTTCAAAAGTCTATAGACAATTCTTATTTTTATAGTTCAATTTTTGTTATTTTGTTTCCAAAATGCCCAAAATTATTCCTTTCTCTTCATGAGTGTGACTCTCAGGAATCATTTACCATTTCCATATTTTTTTTTTTTGCTTTTGAAGCAACCATAAGGACTTTAAATAAGCTTAAATGTTACTGTTTTAGTTAAGACTTTCAAATTGAAATGTCATCAGCACTGTTTCTAAACTAAATTATCAGAAACACTGGGAAATGAATACTTATTGTGAACATTAAATAAACCAATCCTCATATTTATATATTTGATACCACATTGAGCTGCATGTTATTCTCTGTTTTAATCTTTTTTTCTATTATTTTGGATTTTTATAACCCATTTTATTTTTTCATAACCCATTTTAAAGTTCTTTCACCAAAATGAGTTATTTTGTAATACTCTTACAAGATACTCTTACAGCCAATAGAAATGGGTAATATTGAGCTTCACTTCCTTTTTGAAGAAATTAAGAACTGGAGGTCAGGTGACAAAACCAGTATTATGAACTATATATTTTTACTCCCAACTTGAACCTCATTGTGTAATGACACAAACATCCATGTATGATTCATTCCATTGAAATGAACTCCTAGTTCATTAATATTTTGAAAAGTGGTTAGAAATCTTGTTTGTAACCATTTCTTGATTCTGTTATGACAATAAACTAAATTTAGAGGAGTTAACTGGTAGTTCTCTGCCCAACCTCTAAAAGATACCTGAGAAGTAACCTCATACCACAGAGTAATATTGAAAGGAAAATTGAATATCAAGGTTAGGAAGAAGATTCTTCCACTATAAATTATTAAAATCAAAAGATTTACTATCCTAAAATTGCAATCTTTCATATTAGCAATCTATTTCAAACTAATGCTTTCTTCAAGAATTAATGAAAAATAATTTTGATGGGTACATAATTTTTAGTTTTATAAAATGTATCACTTATTTACTGTTAAGTACAATCAAGATATTATTCCCTCATTCAATAAATTTGTATTAAGCATCTTTTATTTCTGATTTGATGGTCTGGTTCACCAAAGTGCTTACAATCTAAGGGTTTAAAGTCATATATGCATATGACTAAATTAACTTTCTTTCTTTCTTTCTTCCTCTCTTATCTTAGACAAGTTTTAACATGGAAGAAAGACTATCCTGGAAGGCAGAAAATTACAAACTACTTGCAATCAAAGTGATAGAGAAGATATTTAATTTTACATTCTAAATAAATAAAAAAATAGGTTAAAAGATATAGGAAAGTACTACATGCATATAAAATGTCAAATTCAAAGAATTCTCCTTATTTCAAGTGGTATATAAACTACTATCTCCTAAAGAGATTCACATTCTCTACCATCTATTCTTTGCAAAATTGATTACCAAAAAGAAGTTAAAATTATATATCAACTACACGAAACACAGCTTATTTTTGCCCACATGTTCAAAGTACATCAGGACATGCTTCTACTTGGTTAAATGGGCTAGAAAATAAAGGGTACTATGCAAATATGCAAAAAGATGCAGTGGTGACTGATATCAGTGCATGTAAAATGAGTCTATAATAAAGAATATAAAGTATTAACCAGGGTTTGCCAGGAATAGGGTAGCTACCTCTCTTCTGCAGTGAATGTGAAGCAGATCTAAAAATAAATGAAATCCTGACCCCCCAAAAAAAATATAAAGTAAAAAAGTATAGTTGAGTCTGTAATTATACTTTTGTCAGTCTTCAGAATGCTGAAGTTTGAATCAAAATATAGATAAGGCAAAGCACAGCAGATGGTCCTTAACAATATATTGACTATTATCATAAACATTCTACATCTTACGCTATTTTGAATTATTTGCTATATGTGATCCATAAAGAAAAAAACCTGATTTTTCACTCATATAACCGTAAAAGATTTTTTTTTCCCAAAAGGTCTTATTTATTTATTTGAGAGAAAAAGAGCAAGTGAGGGGAAGGGAAGAGGCAGAAGCAAACTCCCTGCTGAGCAGAGAGCCTGACACGGGGCTGGATCCCAAGACCCTGAGATCATGATGTGAGCCAAAGATAGACGCTTAACCAACTGAGCCACACGGGTGCCCTCATATCCAATGTTAATACAAAAACAAACAAAACAAAACAAAACAAAACAAAACAAAAAACAAAATATATTTTGTTTACACTGCAGTTGAAAAAAAAGAAAGAAAAATATTAAAAATGTAGCTAAACTCAAGGTTTGCAAACTGTATTACTTTCAAAGCCATGGCTAATTATCCCTTTGAAAATACTTTTAGATAACCAAGTTGATGATGAGAAACATCTCACAATTACTTAATATCATGCTATTTGACATGGAAAAGAAAACAGTTCACATTTAAGATCTTTTACCCAACTGTCACAATGTTCCTCAACTTTTAAATTCTTAGTCTTTTTGTAAAAGCTTTTGGAACTCATTTTCTTAACTACTCAGATTAGTACATGGATTCTTAAAGGCTTATATTTGGAGTGTCACTTACAAGCATTTTCAATCTAAATAAATATTTTCCACTAACATCAAGAACTCAAAAAAAAATACTTTTTCTCAGTAAATACACTACACTTCTATAGTATTATTAAGTTCAACAATCACTTTCTGACTTATGATTGCAGAATAAAATCTCTATAACACCCAATTGGAAAAGCAGACTACTTTACTGAAAATCAAGTCTCCATGTAGCACTGTTATTAAAGATTAGTGAGGGGCAGCCCAGGTGGCTCAGTGGTTTAGTGCCACCTTCAGCCCAGGGCCTGATCCTGGAGACTGGGGATGGAGTCCCATGTCGGGCTCCCTGTATGCATCCTGCTTCTCCCTCTGCCTGTGTCACTCTGCCTCTCTCTCTATGTCTCTCATGAATAAATAAATAAAATCTTAAAAAAAAAAAAAAAAGATTAGTGAGGAGTGGCTAAGGAGGCTTAGTTGGTTAAGCACCATACTCTTGATTTGGGCTCAGGTCATGATCTCAGGGCCTTGAGATCAAGCCCCTCATCAGGCTCAGTGCTCAGTGGGAAATCTGTAGGAGATTCCTTCTCTCCCTCTCCCTGTGCCCCTCCTTCCACTCTCTCTCTATCTCTCTCTCTAATAAATAAATCTTAAAAAAAAATCAGTGAAAAACAATACAAAACACTTTTAAATGTATGCAATATAGTGGTAAAATACACAATTCATAAAGAGAAAGTGTTTGTCAATCAAAAGTGATTTTATCAGATACTTTCAGTTGATCTCTGTCCTTGGGATTTCATGTTATCTTACAGCCCCTTCTCACTACTAATACTGGTCTGAAAATTGACTGTGCCAAGAAATCCTAGAAGCAGCTATTTATACTCTCAAAGAATTTTTTGAAAAGAAGACAAGATTTATGCCTACTAAATGAACTAGACCTTTCAAACTAGACCTTTCAATCTTCTATTCCATTATAAGATTTTTCTACTTTTAATATAATATTTTAGTCTTTTGCCCTACTTTCAAGTGGAAATAAAAAGGATAAATTTAACTAAATAAAGGATAAATTTAACAGTCTTAAACTCTAAACAGAAGTATCCAGAGAGACAATTTAAAACATGAAAATATCTCCTTGGACTGTAATTGTCTAAGGTTAATTTGGAGGCAATTATTAATGGTTTCTTAAACTCTAGGACAACATTGTAGATTACAATTCTCCATACGCAAAACATCTTCAAACTAACTGTACATAATTTAAGGAATGATTACAAAAGGTAAGAAATTCATTAGCTGGACTTTTTTTTATAAGTAAGTCTTGAAAATTTATAATTTTAGACCATCAGGCATATTATGAACATAGAAGCAAATGTGTTAAAATAACTTTTACACTCTCTTCCAAAAGTGGGAGTTTTGTCTTTTCTTTACACAGGATTAATCAATATTACATATTTTCTTTTTGAACATAACACACTAACCATTGATTAAGACGTGTAAGCAACCTTTCACATGATCTCAAGTAGAAATAAAATTATTCTTTTGGCTTCCAATATTAAGAAAGGAAAAATCACAAAATCGAACTGATTACTAAAAGGTTATTTGCAGATAATATGTGTTGGCTCCAAGGAGCAGTGATACAGAATTTCACTGTTGGATTTATTGTCACTGACTGGTTCTTTGCCACTGCAAGGTCATGGTCCTTCTTTGCCTACTGGATCACTCTTCTATTATCTCTTCCTGATATTTCTTCAAGCTCAAGTTCTTGTTTGTACAAGTAATTGAGTTACTCAAGCTTTTGTCGTTTATTATGAAGCACATGATATTTTCAGCATGTATCCTCAAATAAAGAATTTTCACACTATCTTATCTATTTTGTGGTCCATAATGAGATTCACCACCTTTTATTAGTGCTATTTTTTTTTAATCAGTAAAGCTTTCGGGGATCCCTGGGTGGCGCAGCGGTTTGGCACCTGCCTTTGGCCCAGGGCGCGATCCTGGAGACCCGGGATCGAATCCCACATCGGGCTCCTGGTGCATGGAGCCTGCTTCTCCCTCTGCCTGTGTCTCTGCCTCTCTCTCTCTCTCTCTCTCTCTCTCTGTGACTATCATAAATAAATAAAAAAATCAAAAAAAATTAAAAAAAAAGAAAAACTTTCCAACATGCAATTGGAGCTCATATTCTTCAGAAATATTTCTTGTACTTTGTTATTGCCCCAGAAGAAGCAGAAGACCTGATTCTAACACCAACTGGTTGAATTATACTGAATACTGAGCAGCCTTGGAAAGTGTATGAGGACATAACTCCAGGCATTAGTGTAAGGACAGCCACATGTTAATAACTTATGTAAAGTGTGTCTTACCTGAATTATTGATTAGGATGCAGTTCCTGGAAAAAAGTAAACATGTTTTATGTTCTAAACTTAGAAATAAACTTAGAGATATATTTAATTGTCACTAGGCTACTATGTTATTAGTAAGTTTTTAAGTTGCTTTGATGAGGATATGACTATTTCTCATTAGATAAAATCACCTGCTGGTGCTTGAGATATAAAGGTAACATCTACTGTATTCATCTTCGTTGACTAGAACTCCAAAGGCAGTAAAATAATGGTGTAACACTAGACTCAGAGAACGTTAAGTCATGTCTAAAATAGTCAGCATGAAAGTACAGTCTGCCTCACTAGCATCAAAAACCCCACAATATCACTAAGTTTCCTTAGAGTACACTAAGCTGGCTATGGACCATTTCACATATGTCATAAGGTCACTCTAACCCCATTACTCTCTTTGCGATAAAGAACACTCATGAACAACGTATTATTTTGATGCACAGACTAGGAATACAGATCAGTCAAAGGCATTAGATAGACTATCAAAACATGATAGTGTTTCTGCTTTTCCTCTGTTAGTAAAGTCACTGCTTGGTGATAAAGTTAGTTAAGCAGCCACATTAATTAAACGAATGGCTCCTTGACCACTTGACTGAAGAGATTATTTGAAAAGCATGTGTATGGAAATATATATGTCATAAGTAGTAAATGGTTTGTAATTTTCTGGGTTGCCTCTTTCAACAGCATCTTTGAATTTCATCTTTTCTCTATCTCGAATCAAAGCCAAAAATTCAAAGTTTTCAGAAAAATACAATAATTAATTGCCAGTTGGCTAAAATAAAACATAATGCTGAATCTTATCTGGCAGCAGTGATCAAGCAACTGAAAACCTCCCGCTGCTGCTTCCTTCTTTCTCTCCATGGGCTAATCTTAATAGACCTACTGCAGTGAACTTAGAGTTAGACCCCTGACTAAAATTTTCCTTTGCCTTCCAATTTAAAGTAATCAACAACCTCTAGGTTTTCTTCTTGTTATCTACTATTAAGAGCTAAAAGAACCCTTAACAGGCTTCAGGCAGGGAAAAAAAGAGCAGTTTTCTCTTATTTATCTTGGAACGATGAGCCTTGCTGCAGGAACGAGAGAAAGATACATCTGGAAGGAAGGAGAATTGCTGAAGATAAACTCCAGTACTACGAGCTGCACAAGATCAATATTGCCCATTTCAGAATGTAAATCATTCTATAATCTTCACATCATGAAGAAAACATAATAATAATACATACTTTGGAAAAGTTGCATGATGCATATTAAGTAACTTGAAATCTTTAAAGGAATGAGAATTATAATCACAAGTATTTTATGTAGTTTTTAACATTTTGATGACTTTTTCATGATTGTATTTTACTTTCACATCTACATTTTCAGAATTATACTTTCCCTATATGCACTATCAAATAAGAAGTAGATATTATTCTAGACATTACGTAGTCAGATTTTTACATTTTTGAGGTTGAACCAAAGGAAATTACCATTTTTGAGGTCAGAAATGGTTCATTTGCCCCTGAGCAATTTTTTTGTTCAACTTATTTGGATTTGAATATTGAATCACTATCATATACTCACAATGCGGTTATTCTTTTATTTTAACTTTGCTGCTAATTCTAGAAATAAAATAACACATTTTTTCACATTTTCTGTAAGCTCTAAAGTGTATGCAATCACACAGTTTCGATGTCATTGTGAAAAAGTAGAATTTATGTTATGTCGTCTACTCTTTTCCTTTTCAAGTTATTTAGCAGTGCTCATCTATTGAAATGGTCAACTTCTAAAATCGCCAGATTTTTTTTCTAAAGATTTTATTTATTTATTCATGAGAGACACAGAGAGAGACAGGCAGAGACACAGGCAGGGGGAGAAGCAGGCTCCATGCAGGGAGCCTGACGTCAGACTTGATCCCGGTCTCCAGGATCACACCCTGGGCTGAAGATGGCACTAAACCGCTGAGCCACCAGGGCTGCCCTTAAATCACCAGATTTTATCTCAACATATGAACCATAGAGTCTCAGCCAAAATCTACCTTTGAATATGAAACCTGGTTGCTGAAAATTTGCTATGATCTATAATCCAAAATGGACAGTGGTATTAGGTTTTGATTTGTTGGTTTGCTGGATTTAAACACACACACACACACACACACGCACACACACACCAGTTTTTCTAACCAGATTCTAGCTGAACTAATTTCTAAAACAAACAAAGATAAATACTCACAAGTTATACACAAGCCTAACTATGTAAAAAAGACAGGATAACTTTATCAGGAAAAGAACAGTAGTAGGTATAAAACTGCCTTATACAAGGCAGCTTTTAAATGTATTTTGCAAATATAAATTTCATGTATCATATTATGTTCCTAAAAATGAGCTTCACTGAAAGGACATTTAAACCCCTGTATTCATAGGCCATATTATCAGGAATTAGATCAGGAAGGGCAAGAAAAATATTCTTATTCTACATTATATTCTTATTCTCCATATGATCCATTACACATTACACAAACTTGAGCTTACTACAAAAGGCAGAATAACATAGTGATAAAGGCATCACCGGTGTTTGCCTGATGGGAAAGATATGGCCCAGCCAAAAAAAAAAAAAAAATCATATGACAGCCCGGTGAATGAGAAGTGCACATATTTCTAGGGATTTTATTTGGAACACTCAAGAAAGTTAAGGGTTATTCAAAATGAGACTTGGCAAGGAATAGGGCATTTTTGTCTCTGAACCCTTATACATAGCTGGTTAATTCATCCATCACTGATGGCACAGAACAAAAACAAAAACAAAAAATCAGCTGAAGGCAAATATTTCTATCTCATTATACTTTACTTGCCTTCTTGTTTTCTATTCATATCCTCCTGTCTCTTTGAACCCTATTTTAAACTCCTATTTCTCAGGATCACCCAAATCCACCCTCACCTCCTCATTTAGGAGACTTATGTTATGTGAAATGCTTATTAGCTAGAAATTCAATATACAAGCACAAAGAATTATAATCATTTTGGGATGAGATGAGAGACTAGATATGATAAACTGCTGAATACAACTATATATATATATCATAAATCCTCACAATAAACCTGTGAGACAGTATTTTAATAAATAAGGAAGCTACAGCTCAGAAAAGTTATTTTCATGATGTACATAAAATCTGTCACCATATTCTCTATGTTTCCGTTTTAGCATTTATTTAGAACCAGAACACTTCTCCATCATCACCACCCTTGTCAAATCCACCACTGTTGCTCAGCGGGAATACTTCAGTGTTCTGCTGCTTTTGCCCCTGTCTTACATGGTGTCTTAGAATCATAGCGGGATAATATACAATATTTTCAGATATGTCACAACTCACTTATTATAGTCTTCAAGGCTCTATATGATTCTTATTTCCACTCTGTTTTCCACCACTCCATCCTTAGATAATTCTGATCCACTGGTCTTTTTCTATTTTCTCAAACAAGCCTCCTCAAAGCTTGATGCGTACAAGTACTTTTCCCTCTACATGGGAAGTATTTTCCTCAGATATCCATACAACATAATACTTCATTTCTTACAGGACTCTGAGCAAAGGTGACCAGGCCAATCAGGCCCTGACTAAGTCTCCTATACAAAACAGAAATCCCACTCCCATTCTCTGGCTTTCTGTATCTCTTTTACCATTTTTTTTCCTCAGTAGGATTTATTATTAGTTGTATATTATATATACTTATTTATTTACTGTATGTCCTTCTGACTAGAATGTAAACATCATGAGGGGTAAGACTATTTCATTCACTGCTATGTCTAATTAATGCATGCATATATTTGGCAAATGATAACTAGCTGTTGAAATAATCCATGATCCATTCCTTACCAGGTGTTCAGTCTAAGGTAGTCATGGTAATATCTCCTAGAAAAGTCTGTTAAAGGAATGGTTTTTTGAAAGCAATATAGCCAATGCCACACAAAAGGAGGTTGCTGGGGGAGTCTGAAATTTTTCCTGTTCCTTGGATAGCAAGACTTCAGAAAGACTATCCCCTTCTGCCTTTGCTTTTTCTTTGTAGAAAGTTATGTCTGGAACTGCAGTGGCCATCATGTTCTAGGCTTTTACATGCCATAACCACCATGAATATCAGAGAGGAGAGGAAGAAGGACCTAAAAAAACCTTGATGTCATTTTTGAGCCCCCAAATCAATCATCTTGTAGAATACCCTATCTTGGGGCTTTCTGAAACCAAAGATAGCACATTTTCTTACTGCTTAAACTTGAGTTAGAGCTCTCTCATTTGTGACCAAAGCATAAAAGTTGGAATTCAGCCCCTGGATCAGAGGTTGCCATACCATATGACTCATCTTGGCCAATGAGACATTATAATTGTGACCAGGAATTTACAAAGCAGTGGGAAATGGGGGTTTTCATGCTTGCTACTTTTGGAATCCTCTGACAGTACGTAAACAAATCCAAACTAACCTACTCAATGATGAGAGACACTGGATGATGTGAAATGTAAAGTTACTACCACTGAATCAGCTGACAGCCAACAGTCAAACATGTAAGTAGAGCCACTGACTATTAGATGATTGCCAATGCATAAATGAATGAAGCCCAGCAGAAACGCTGCTTAACTGAACTAAAACCAAATGGCCCCCCAAATTATGAGCTAAGCAAGTAGGTATTACTTACACCACTAAATATTGGGTAGGTTATAGCACACCAAATCTAAAAGAAACAGCATTTTGACTGATATATAGTGACAAAGTAGAATTTGTTTGCTTATACAGCTATCCTTTGCACCTTTGCAATATTAAGAGTATTCAACACTTTCATGTCCTAAACTTAGGGGTCTAGACAAAGGTGAAGTTAAAAATGGGTTACATGGGGGTAATAAAAAAGATTGAAGGAAGCATCTTCTTGTTGGTGATATGTAGACTAGGTTTTAATGCCACAGTGAGGTAATTTTGTCATAAATGCCACAAATAACAATATGATGAAAATTCAGAAATAACATAAGAATTTAGTTCTATTCCCAATTTGTATTTCTAAGGCACCTTTCTTTCTTTAGAGACAATCGTTATGTCACATCAATCCCAATAGGTTCTGGTCCACTGCTTTCCATTTGCACTGGTACATAAAGAGTAGTTCTTACAGATGATACAGTATCCTCTAAAGGGGCTGCATATCTGCTAAGCATTTTGCCATTTGGTAACATGCTGATGTGTAACATAATTATAAAAATAAATCTTGGATATTTGGAATAATGGCTAGAGTTATTCAGTATGCTGGTCTTGTTTCTTCAGAGTTGGCTAATGTGCACAAAGGTAAGCCATAGCCTGATTTGCTCGAGGCAACCTGGTATTCCGATTTGACTAAACATTTTTTTACTTCATTTTCTAATATTTTTGTTCAGATTAAATCTCAGTTTTTAAGGTTTTGCCTTAGATGGAAAACAAACAAACACACCCCCCCCAAAACAACTCTTTTTTTTTTTTTTTAATTTTTCGACCTCAGGATGTTATATAGAATATATGGCTTGAGTCAGAACCTATCAATGGCCAAGATCCTTAGATGTTCATTCAGGGGAAATCTGGATATTTTAAATTAAACATCACAAATTCTGGACTTTCTAGTAATAATTATGTCACAGCAATATGTTCTTTAGGATCAGTGAAAAATATGTGAGTAAAGGAACAAATTTATATACATGCTTGGAGTGGACAGAATTATTAACAATATAGCAAAATTGGGATCATTGACTCAGTTTTATTTCTTGATATTTTTATAGTTTCTTCTGTAATTTTCAGTAAATTATTTTCACTCCTTCAGTGAGTCAATAATCTCATCCATAAAATGGGAAAAATAACAGGTTCAAGTAGATTCCTCAACCCAGTGCTGTGGGTGAGGGTTAGGGAGTGAATATGCTCCAACAAAGAGAAGAAACTCCTACTTCGAGCCACTACTCTTGCACTTTTGGCAGAGACAGAAGAATAAAGAAATCAGTCATTCAAGCAGTATATTCCCTCTGTGAAATAATTCTAACTTGAAAAGTAAATTGTGGGGGGGGGGAGTTATTTTGGTGCTGAGAATAAGAGATGAACAGAGACTTATACACACACCCACAGATAGCCATAAAAATAGCCCACAAGCATCTCTACAAACTTGTTCTTAATTTCAATGACTAAAAACAATGTGCAATTTGTGAAATAATAAATGGAACAACGGGACCACATGAAAAAAGAATTAGACAGCCTATTAAAAATATAACAATATGATGACACAAAAAATAGCCATAATTAGAAAGAAGTCATATTAATATTGCATTAAAATATAAACAGGAAAAAATCTTGAAATAAAGGAAGCTGAAATTTATAAAACAAAAGACCCTCTATTTCTAGGTTCTGTTATAAAGGAGTGAAGGGAGGAAGTTAACTACAAAATTAAAATGTTGTAGTGAACTTATTGGACTGTATTAAACAAAGAATCCTGCAATATCCTGGACAGTGAACCAAGGCATCAAATAAAATAATACAAACACACATCAAACAATGCAAAGCAAAGCAAAGCAAAACAAAACCTGTGTCTACTACCAAATTTCCATTCTAATATCTTATGTGCCAGAAGATAGCAGGGGACAGCTACAAAAATTTTATAATAAATATAATTTTAGAGTTCACCAATCATTTTTTGTGTCTTAGAATAAACTAAAGCATTTGCAAATATCCAATACTAAGACTTAGGTGTATGTGCCAATAGTCATACCTACCCACCAGCATTCTTCTCTATACATAGTTCTTTGATTCATTGCTTTATGTTATGTATTATTTTCTCTCTCTCTCTCCCACTCCACTTCTAGTTCATTTGTTTTGCTTAAAATAAAACTAGTATTTTCTTCTTCTTCTTCTTCTTTTTTTTTTAGACTTTTTACTTATCTATTTGACAGGGGAGAGAGAGAGAGAGAGAGAGAGAGAGAGAGCGAGCACAAGTAGGGAAAGTCGCAAGAGGGAGAGGAAGAAGCCAGATCTCCACCGAGCAGGGAACCCAATTCAAGGCTTGATCCCAGGACTCTGGGATGATGACCTGAGCCAAAGGCAGATGCTTAACCGATTGAGCCACCTAGGTGCCCCTAGAGTTATAAATAGTATTTTCTAAGTTCATTTTTCTCCTAATAAGTTGCTAAATACAGCCATTAAAAATTAATACTGTGTTTTTTAAGTTCACAAACTGTCTTTCATACTATCACAAGTGACAGTTTTTACTAAATGTTTTTATAACTATGTAATATAAACTTAATTTCTGTAACTTCCTCACCACTTCAAGACTTAACATCTAAACCAGTTCTCTGCTTATTTTATGCTTGTGTTATGACCTATACTCAACTTCTTGGCTCAACTAGTGTGTTACTCAGAGAAGCCTCAGGGTTACAACACGACTTCTGTGGGTCTTAGGACTTCTGTGGTTCCTTCTTCCATAAGAAAAAAGAGAGAGGGAGAGAGAGAGAGAGTACAGTACAGACTTGATTATTTTTTCTTCTGATTTTAAAGAAATTAGAACATTTTTTCTCAGTCCTCAAACTACAATGGGCCTTAGGTACTGTGTTTGCCATGCTTAATGTATGAATCAGTTTTGAATGAACTGCATTATGAGACAATAGCAAAAGAAATACCAAATTATTAGGAATTTAAAACAAAACTGTACTTCTTGCTGATTTACACATCTACGTGCAGTGGGCTAGGTCTGTGATATGTAATGTTCTCACTATGAGACTTGGGGAGCTGCCACTATATAAAATACTTCTTGTCAGTGTGGCAGAGAAAGAGCAAGAAGATCAAAAGTGCACGTTGACCTCAAACTTTGGATAGGAAGCAGGTTGAGGACTCCACTATGGAAGTTATTTCTTTATGTTGAAACTCACCATCTTTGTTGCTCTGCCCACTTCTACAATGATCTTTCATTAGTGGCACTGGAAATCAATAACTTGGTATAACTCAGAGGTAATCTCAATGAATTTCATCATCATTCCCTTGGATTAGATTTGAGACTGAGTTTTCTACATCAAAAGTAGTTAAAAAAAAAAAAAAAAGTAGTTTAGAGGGCAGCCCTGGTGGCTTGGTGGTTTAGCTGCCTGCAGCCCAGGGCGTGATCCTGGAGACCCTGGATCGAGTCCCACTCTGGCTCCCTGAATGGTGCCTGCTTCTCCTTCTGCCTGTGTCTCTGCCTCTCTCTCTGTGTGTCTCTATGAATAAATAAATAAAATATTTTGTAAAGAATCTTAAAAAAGTAGTTTAGATTATTTTTTAAAATATTTATTTATTTATTTGAGAGAAAGAAAGTGAGAGCACAAGCAATGGGAAGAGCAGACAGAGAGGGCCAAGGAAACTCCAGCCTTTTTTTTTTTTTTTTCAGAACTGGGATTTTATTAAACTGGAGATTCTATTAACAATTAGGTCAGACGGGGTCATCAGGGAGAGGTTTTGAGGCTGGGTTTGGAGGGAGCGGGCTTTGGCTCTGGCCACTGTGAACCAGGATGTCCTTGTATTCATCGCCCTCATCCCTGCTGTCACTGTCACTACTGCTGCTGCTGCTTCAGGGGCCAGGCCTGTCATCCTCAACCTCAGGCTCAGGGGCTCCATGTGCACCGAAAAGGCGGGTGAGGATGGGGTTGGGCCGCAGCGTGGTACTGCCCAGGGGTGTGCGGCCACCCTACGTGCGGGCAGCGGGGTCGGCACCGGCCCTCAGGAGAAGCTCCAGCACATCGGCTGCTTGGGCCTCCACTGCCAAGGCAGGGGGCTCCGGCCACACGTGGGCTCCGTTTGTTGAGGTCCGCTCCAGCCTCCCGGAGCAGCCGCACCATATCTGCATCCTTGTGGATGACGCCACGTGAAGTGGAGTCCTGAGGTGGGACTCGACCCAAGACCCTGATCATGACCTGAGCGGAAATCAAGAGTTGACTAGTTGGTTGCCACTTGGTTCATTTGAGGCTGGAGATAACCAGGAATTCGAATTCCAAACATCATAACATCATTGCCAACCATTTTTGTAACTAAGAAATATTCCTTAATTTCCAACAACTCAAACTTTGTATCTTTTTTTTAAGCAGTGGTAATTTTTTATGCATAGCATTTTTTTCCTTCCTTAATTTTCTTTTCTCTCCTATTTACATACATTAACTTTTCTTATTTTTGTAGGTATCCACATGTATTTTTCTGCTTCTCTAAGGTTTTTTTTTTCCATCTTATTCTAACTTCACAATAATCTGTAATGAAACAAATGTTATGCTGTATTGTGATTTGTTATTTTCTTGTTTATCTCTTACTAAACTGTGAGGGGTTATAATTTATTAATTTATATTCTTTGCTTCTATTACAACATTAGAATACACTAAGTTTTGAATTAAATTTGAACAAGACATCCAGAGATCATCTTTTATTTAAGAGGCTAATTTTGTATCTGTGTATCCTGTGGCAAGTCACATTAAATTGGGGTGATATACTTTTCAGTTTACAATGAAAATAAATGAATACCTTGCCTCTAGTCCTTGCTAGTTCTAAGACTTATAAAATTCATACTCTCTTACCTTTCCAAACTCATCTTATGCTCCTGACTCCTACTTCAACCTGTGTGCTATCATGTAATGCAGTTTAATGCTCTGAGAACATTCCATGGTTTTAATAAGTAGTTGTGCCTTTAATACAACTTGTTATTCTGCCTGGGTTAGCTTTCCTCTCTTGTCTTTTTTTTTTTTTAAGATTTTATTTATTTATTCATGAGAGACAGAGAGAGAGAGAGGCAGAGACATAGGCAGAGGGAGAAGTAGGCTCTTCACAGGGAGCCCGATGTAGGACTTGATCCCAAGACCCGGATCACAACCTGAGCCAAAGACAGACGCTCAATCGCTGAGCCACCCAGGTGTCCCCTTCTCTTGCCTTCCTGATAAAGTCAATCACCATTTCAAATACTAGTTCAGTACGAGGACTTTTCAGCAGAGTTCTCCGTGTTCTTATATAACTTTATTCATGCCTCTACTATAGAATTTAATATACTAAATTGCTGTTAATTTATATGAAAAATAATTCTGAATACCTGGGAATATTCCTCTTTCTAAAGTACTCTGTTCTAATATCTGATATAAGCACATCAAACCCAAAGAAGAGAGTATCAGGGTCACCAATTGATGAAAGGGTATAGACATCAATGAGCTTAGAGGAAAGAATATCAGCTTTTTGAATTTGGGACCAATAACACCTTCCAAGCCACATCTAATAACTACCTATCAGAGGTAATCCTTATCCTTCCTCCTAAAGCTATAAGTTAATTTTGCCTCTTCTTGAACTTTATAAAAATGGAATCATATAGAGTTAGTTTTGCACAATGTCTAAAACAAATGATCTTCATTGTTGTTTTATTTTTCATAATTATTTATTATTGTTCTATAGTATTCTACAACCTTAATATAGTACAATGTATCTATAATTGATAGGTTCTCAGGTCTTTCTCAGATTGGGGAAATTAGAAATACTAGTTCTAAATAAGCCTTGTGGTAAACATACACATTGTATCACATGAAAGTGCTAGTCATGGTACACAGTCACAGAGTTGCCATGCATACAACAGCAATACTGAAGACCTAGGTAGCTAATATGGCTTATTTAAAAAAAAAAATGACAAGAATACATTTTTTCTCAGTGGTCGATTATACATAGTCATAGATATTTATTTTTATCTTCTTTTTTTCAACTAAGTTTTTTTGGTTTTTTGTTTTGTTTTATTTTTTAAAGTGGGCTCCACACCCAGAATGGAGCCCAGTATTGGACTTGAATTTATGACCTTAATATCAAGGCTTGAGCCAAGATCAGAGAGTTGGACACTTAACTGAGCCACCCAGGTGCCCCCTTTTAACTAAGTTTTAAATTTAAATTCCAATATAGTTAACATATAGTTTCTGGTGTGCAATATAGTGATTTACCAATTCTATACATTACTCAGTGCTCATCATGATAGGTATTCTTAATCTTTTTCACCTATTTCACCCATCCTCTATCTTACCTTCCCTCTGGTAACCTTCAGTTTGTTCTCTATAGTTAAGAGTCAGCTTTTTGCTTTTCTTGTTTTCTTTGTTCATATTTTCTTAAATTCCACATGAGTGAAATCATACGGCATTTATCTTTCACTGACTGGCTTACTTCATTTAGTATTATACTTTCTAGATCCATCTATATTATTGCAAATGGCAAGATATAATTCATTTTTATAACTGGATAATATTCCAGTGTGTGTGTGTGTGTGTGTGTGTGTGTGTATAATCTATTATTTATCCTTTCATCTATCCATGGGCAATTGGGCTGCTTCTATAATCTGGCTATTGTAAATAATGCTTTAAAAAGCATATGAGTTCATATTATCTTTCCACTTAGTGTTTTCATATTCTTTGGGTAAATACCCAGTGGTGGAATCACTGGATCATATGGTAATTCTATTTTTAACTTTCATGAGGAACCTCCATGCTGTTTTCCACAGAGGCTGCACCAGTTCACATTCCTGCCAACAGTGCATGAGGGTTCCTTTTTCTCCACATCCTCACTAACACTTATTTCTTGTGTTTTTGATTTTAGCCATTCTGACAGGTGTGAAGCAACATCTCATTGTGGTTTTGATTTGCATTTCCCTGATGATGAATGATGCTGGCATTTTTTCATGTGTCTGTTGGACATTCATATGTCTTTTTTTGAAGAAATGTCTGTTAATGTCTTCCATCCATTTTTAATTAGATTGTTTGTTTTTTGGGTGTTGAGTTGTATAAGTTCTTTATGTATTTGGATACTAATCCTTTATCAGATATGTCATTTGTGGGACGCCTGGGTGGCTCAGCGGTTGAGTGTCTGCCTCCAGCTCAGGGTGTGATCCCAGGACCTGGGATGGAGTTCCACATCTGGCTCCTTGCAGGAAGCCTGCTTCTGCCTCCACCTGTGTCTCTGCCTCTCTCTCTCTCTCACTCTCTCTCTCTCTCTGTGTCTCTCATGAATAAATAAAATCTTTTTAAAAAATATGTCATTTGCAAATATCTATGTTGTCTTTTAGTTTTGATAATTATTTACTTCACTGTCCAGAAGCTTTTTATTTTGATGTAGTCCTAGTAATTTAATTTAGATTTAGTTTCCCTTGCCTCAAGACATATATCCAGAAGGATGTTGCAATGGCTGATGTCAAAGAAGTTGCTTCCTGTGTTCTCCTCTGGGATTTTTATGGTTTCAGGTCTCACATTTAGATCTTTAATCCATTTTCAGTTTATTTTTGTGTATGGTGTAAGAAAGTGGTCCAATTTTATTATTTTGCATGTAGCTGTCTAGTTTTCCCAACACTATTTGTTGAAGAGACTGTCTTCTTTCCCATTTGAGTGGGATACTTTTATGATAAACATGATATTAATTGCTTTGCTGTGTTGTATGAGAGAAGCAGGTGTTCTCTCCACTGCATCTTGTTAAGATTTCTTTTAATAGTAATTAGTAGTGTTCAGTTTCCAAAACCAAATGCTGAAATTCTATTCATGACCACCCAGGTTAAAAAAGCCATTCTAAAGCTCAAAATTTGGAATAAAAAGGCACCAAATGGGATGATTAACAAGTAGATATTTAAAAAATATATAGATAGGAAGGATGCTGGGATACTGTAAAATAGTTGATGTTAAGTTAAACAAATACCACTATTTAGTTTGAGTAAGAAAATATTAAAGAAAACCTTACCTTATCAGATTAATTTGATAGTTACATGCAGGATAAATTATAAGGAAGAGCTAAAGGCAGTTAGAAAACTTCTAAACCATTTAAAACATGTTTCTAAGGTTTTATTTATTTATTCATGAAAGACACAGAGAGAGGCAGAGACATAGGCAGAGAGAGAAGCAGGCTTCCTGCAGGGAACCTGATGTGGGACTCGATCCCAGGACCCTGGGATCACCACTCAAGCAAATGGCAGATGTTCAACCACTGAGCCACCCAGGTGCCCCTAAACCATTTAAAATTAGTGGTTACTCAGAGCAGAAGAGAATGGAAATAGTGTGTCTGTATGACTTTGTGTATTGTGAGTAAATAAAGCTAACAGATGCAACAATGTGAAGGAAGAATTCACAAGTCATTACAACAGAGTATAGGTTGCAATGGAGAAGAACACAACAAAAATTATATTTGATACTGGATAATGGCAAAGCACATAAATCAGACGTTCAGGAGGTGTTCCATTTCACAGGGAGAGTGAACTGGTTTTAGATGCACTGAATTTCATCTGTTCTTGACATCTCGAAATGAAATTAACAACCAAAAGAGAATTGTGGCCCTTCATATGCAGACTGAGATAGCAACAGGAATAAGTAATGAGAATAATGGAGACTCTCAAGACACCCTATTTAATTTTAAATAAAATTTAAAATGATTGAAAAATAATTTCACAGATGTTCAAAGTGTGTTCTTCCCTTGAGACTGATTTGTAGACTCACTGGCTTAATCACATTACATGTTGAGCTAGTTAATATATAAACAGCATTCCAGCAAGAATTCAAAGCTTTCTTGCTTAAACTCCTAGCAAATAATTGCCAGAATGCAATTAGAGCTTATACTATTGAACTTTGAAGACTGAAGCCAGAAATGAGTAAATGTGTTTAGTTTAAATTTACCCATAGGATGTCAGTACTAGGCAGATGATTTAATTCTTTCTAAACTAGCTTAATATTACTTTCACTTTTCTATATCCTATATTTATGTCTAAGGCTAATTTTACAGAAATATGTGTATAAAATGAAACATTTATTTTTATAACTTTCTGTTAATCTTTACTCTTCTAAACTTACTAGTTCACATAATTATCTTTGTATAGGCTCTAATAATATACTTACAATTCAAATATATTTCCATATGAGTTATTAGTACTGTTTTTGTATACAAAATAGATATTTCATTTTAGCATCCTAACCAAAATAATGACTACAGTGACAGATAACTTTTCTTAAGCATGGATTTTAAATTATTAAATTCTTCAGTAATAATATCTTAAAATTTTACATCTGAACTTTAAAAAAAAAAAAAAGATTTGTTTATTTTAGAGACAGAGCACACATAAGTGGGATGGGTAGTGGGGAAGGGAGAATCTCAAGTGGACACCGTGCTGAGCGCAGAGCCTGATGCGGAGCTTCATCTCATAGTCCTGAGATCAGGACCTGAGCCAAAAACAAGAGTCAGATACTGAACCGACTGTATCACCCAAGCACCCCAAATTTTTATATGTTAATTTTGTAAATAGCCAAAAAGAGGAATATGAATTTGACTAAAAACAAGTAAAACATTAACTACATCTCAAAACATTCCATTCATATGCAACTGCAGTAGGCTTTAAAGATTTCCAAAAGATATTAATCCAATTTTTATATTTATATTAACAAAATGTATATCACAGAAATATAAATAAAAATATTACTATACACAAAAGATCTAAATTAATGTTCTATTTCAAAATTTTCTGATGAATATTTATTTATTTATTTATTTATTTATTTATTTATTTATTTATAAAAATATTTTATTTATTTATTCATGAGAGACACAGAGAAAGAGAGAGAGGCAGAAACATAGGTAGAGGGAGAAGCAGTCTCCTTGCAGGGAGCCCCATGTGGGACTCAATTCCGGGACTCCAGGACCACGCCCTGGGCCGAAGGCAGGCGCTAAACCGCTGAGCCATCCAGGGAGCCCCTCTGATGAACACTTAAAGGAACAGAATGGAATTCTAATTATTAAAGTACACACTAAAAAAGATAGTACAAAATGAACTTAATATAAACATATAGGAAATATGTTTAAATTAAATAAATTTTTTTTGAAAAAGGATATGTATAAATATTAAAATGAAGGGGTTATGAGACAATATTTCAGAAAACAGTATCATTCTACTCTAAATTAGCATTACAAAATTGCTAATTAAATACTTCATCTTATTTTATTTATTACTGTTACATTTACATAATTATGAAATGTAAAATCATCTGGGCTTTCTTTTTTGTTTCAATAATCAACAAATATTTATTGAATATCATGAACTTGGTCTATGACAGGTGATCTTGGATACAAAAATGATAAACACTCGATGTTTATAATTTAGTCCATAGAAAGATGTAAGAGAAAATTAAGAATGAAATATACTTTTCTGTTTTTTCTATATTGTACCTAACTTAATGTCTTTTAAGAAAGAGGTTTAGGTTAGATAAAAAGATGTAAAAAAAGTGAAAGTATAACTATTCCTGCATTGCACTAAAAGGTTGAATTAGTTTTCTAAGCCATATAACAAAAAAACACAAATTTAGTGGCTTAACACAATATACATTTGTCATCTCATTTTCCTTGGGTCACAAATCTAGGAACAGCTTAACTGGTACCTCTGCTCAGTTTCACAAGACTGACATCAAGATATTATCTGGACTGAATTATCATCTAGAGTTTGGGGTACTTTTCTTCATGCTTTAGCAGAAATCAGTTCTTTTTGGTGACAAGACTGAGGTCTTCAGCTCCCACAGTTGCCCCTCCCGAGGTAGTTCACCACAGTGATATTTGCTTCTTTAAGGCTGGCAGGAGAGCATTTTTCCAGCTTTGACTATTCTTTCAGATAATTCCTGGACCTCATCTTCCCAAAATATCCCTTTTGAATATCTAAAAATCAACTCAGTGGGACTTTATTTACAGTAGTTTCCCCTCATCTGTGGTCTTGCTTTCCAAAGTATCAGGTATCTATCTGGAAGCAGATGATCCCCTTCTGATTAATCATGAGAAAGTCATTGTATCCTAATGCAACATCATAATGCCTGCATCATTCACCTCATTTCATCTCACCATGTATTTTATCATCTCACATCACCATGAGAAGAAAGGTGAGTACAGTACAATAAGATATTTTGAGAGAGACCACCTTCACATAACTTTTATAACTGTTCTTTTTTATTAGAGCAAGATTGTTATATTGTTATAACTGTTCTATTTTATTAGTTATTATTAGTTGCTTACTGTGCCAATTAATAAATTAAACTTTATCACTGGCATACATGTGCAGGAAAATACATAGTATATACAGGGCTGGGTATTACCTGCAGTCTCAAGCTTTCACTAGGAATCTTGGAACATATCTTCTGCAGATAAGGGCGGGGGGGACTCAGCTACATCTGCAAAATGCTTTGACTTTTGCTATGTCTTGTCATTTAGAAGAAAATCACATCTTCTGTTCACACTCGGGGGAAGGGATTACACAAAACTGTGGATAATTGAGGACAGAAAATCAGCAATTGGGACACTTGGGTAGCTCAGTGGTTGAGCGTCTGCCTTTGGCTCAGGTTGTGATCCTGGGGTCTTGGGACCAAGTCCCACAACGGGCTCGCTACAGGGAGCCTGCTTCTCCCTCTACCCAAATCTCTGCCTTTCTCTGCGTGTGTCTCATGAATAAATAAAATCTTAAAAAAGAAAGAAAATCAACAATTTATTTTAGAATTCTCCGAACCATTATAGCAATAGGAGTAAGCGCGAACTTTAGATGTTCCAATCAGAGAACTGAAATAAACATGTTTAAACCATGAGTTTTATATTAAATTTCATCCTGAATGATTTATAATTTCAATAATGGTGATTGTACAATGTGGATTAAGAAGAAAACCGTAAGCTATAAATATCTCAGAAACTCAAGCTATATTATGATTTTCAATTTTTAAATTGCATTATTTGAATATTATGATTTTAAAGTCCTGTTTATCACATAAGCAAAACCTAACTTACATGTTTTTGCATTTTCTAATGGGCATTATTTATAGACTCATTCACTTATTCAACAAACATCCTATCTGAAGAATGCCTGAAAATGTATCAAATTCTTAAAAGCAAATATTCCAATATAAGGAGACTAAAGTCCAGCCCCTAAGGGATTCATAATCTAGTACCTATATACTACATAAACACACAATCATATTTCAGTGGAGTAAGCACTAGTGGGTTATTCAAGTCTGGTATAAAGGGGATGGTATGGAAAAGTAAGGTCTCCTCACTTTATCTTGAAGAAACACTCTTTGGATATTGAAAATATATAAAAATTAATACATATAAAGAAACATATAAAAAAAAGAAAAGAAACATATATGCACATATATTCTGTAGAAGAAAGGTGAATTTACTTAATATATTATTGTAAAGTTAGGGAATAGTCCCTAAGAACACCCTCACTTCTGACAATAATTGCAAGTCTGGGAGATGTCAAGACCCCCTTCAGTTTTGATAATTCATTTGAAGGACTCACTGACTTACTTAACGCTTCCATACCTACAGTTATAACTTCATACCTTGAAAAGATACAGATTAAAATCACACAGGACAGAGTTCAGAAAAGTTGCACATACAGAGCTTCCAGTTGTTCTCTCCCAGTAGAGTGATAGTAGTAAATTTTTTGGCAACAATAGGTGAAATTTGCAGAATATTGCCAACCAGGGAAGCTTACATGATCAGGTTTTATTTCAAAAACTGATTACGACTACCACGTGGAGGATGACAGCAAAAATCTAAGTCTAGAAGTATGAATAAAAGCCAGGGAGAACATAAGAGTCTGAACTAACAACATAGTGGGGTTAGAGAAACACTGATAAACTTCAGATACGTATATTTAGTAAAGTCAATTAAAAAGAATCATAGGAGTAAAGGATGAGGAAGTAGGAGGAGGAGTCACAAATGAAGACAAGATTATGGGGCTGGCATGTTGCAGGGGTTGCAGATGATAGCACATGATGTTGATCAGCTGCAAACTATTTCTAACTCTTCTTTTCCACTTCTCATTCTAGAGTCTGAAAAGTCAAATGCTAATTTTTACACTCCATGATTCACTATATTTAGTTCTCCATCTTATGAATATGTCAGACTTGAGGGCAACATAATAAGATAAAAAAACAGTATTTTAATAGATCTGTGACCTTTATTGAATAATAATTGTTTTAAATTTATGAGTTACACAGTGATGTATATATTAATAGTTCAATGAACTTACATGGAGTAGAAATAAAATACTGACCTAGTTCATTGACCTTCATAGTTTTGAGGTTATGTGATCTAAACAGCTACAATTGCTTATAAATAGTAAGAATATTACAAAGTTTTAAATGGAATGTTATGGTGGAAAAGGGAAGCTTCAACATCTTAAGAGAGAAGTATTATGAGAAAACACTCTTTGGATATTGGAAAGATATATATATATATTTTTTTTTCCTAAGTGTCTTTGAATTAAAAATAACTTACATTTTTTTAGGGCTTACTATTTATAAGGCCATGGCATTTCTATGGAGTCACGTTACTTTAAGTCTTTTAATCCTTTCAATAAGAAATTAAACTGATACTATAATTATCTCCATTTTAAAGTTGAAGAAATTAATCATAGCCAACAAAAGTTAATCTTACAATTAGTTCGGGGGCAGTTCTGGTACAAGAATCTAAGTCTCTCAGACTCTAAGCCTACAGTCTTAACTTCTAGTTTGCTGCCTTCCAAACCAGCATGCATTTATTCAATAGGTAGGTTTACTAGATTTAGCAAATAAAAATACAGAACATCCAACGAAATTTGAACTTCAGATAAATAGTGAATAATGAATAATTTATAGTATAAGTATCTCCCATGCTAATACTTAGGATACACTTAATAGCCTTCCCCCCAAAATTGTTTATCTAAAATACAATTCAACTGGAATTTTCTATTTTTTCTGCTAACCCTACAAAATAGACTATAATTTTATAGTGAAGGCCTAGAGATCTGATCATGAATACCTGCACCTGAAAGAGAGTTCAGAGAAACCAAAGTCTGTGGGAGATCACAGATCATTTCTCAGCAAGCAGAGTTTCAAATGACTCGGCCGTTTATTGTGTCTCATAAATAAGAGAAAACTACACAAAATAATTATTTGAAGGGGGCATGTTTTGTATTCTACTAGACAATGTGCTGTGGTACAATGCATGGTGAGAGCAGTAGTGGTTCTATAGTCTTTAGTGGATTATATGTGTTTAGTCTTGGGGATCTTCTGGTTGCCTGTCTTGAGTAATTCTATTTTGTTTAGTGCTTACTTTTTACTTCGGTGTTCTAGTCTTTTACTTTAAAGTTGCAGTATTATGTATTAATGAGTCGAGGGTCAAGTTAAATTAAAAAGCTATTTAATTAATTCCTCAACACCATATTTTCACCATTCAGCAAATAAATGAAAAATATCAATTTTCTCCCTTATATCTTAGGTTATTACGTATGTCTAAGAATTGTGGAGGAAGGATACTGGTTAATATGCTAAATTGCTTTCTCCCTTGCTTTGTCTCTCTTGAGACTTTTTAATCTACTTTAATATATCTACACACCAACTTGCTACTCTACCAATTAACCATTCATTACCTAATTATCTCCTCCAGCTGAGAATTCCACTTCTTTAGAATAATTTTCCCCTTGTTATCATTCTTGTAACAGTATTATTTGTACTCTTTACTAAGTGATTTCTAGTAATTTGAATTGCATTCAAATAATTCAGCTAATTTACAGCAGGCATTTTTCAGTTTTCTTAGATTTTTGTTATTGCAATTGGTATGAAACAAATATACTCCCATTAAAAAGTTTTTTTTAAAAAAAAGTCTACATCAAATAGCCATACTGGTGTCCACACTAGCTCTCCCATTATAAAGGATAACTATTTTCAAGCAATGGAAACAAGCAGCACAAGGCTCTGGTACCCTTACAAAAGGAAACTCAAGAATCTGAGTTATTCCCAGCTATGTATCTGTGGATAATTTCCCACTCAACCACAGCTCAGAACTGGGACTCTATTTAATAGAGGATGAAATAAAAAAAACAAACAAAAAAAAAAACTGAGGAGAGAGTAATTAGTTTGAGGTAGGTTGAAGTAGGTGGAATCTGTGGGGTGAATCATAAGAGAGAGCAGCACTTTGCAAAATGGGAGTTCCATAGGTCAGGTTAAAACCCCTGCCTGTGTACAAGGGCTAAAAAATACACAAAATGAGACCCTCAAGTCTTAACAAATAACAGCCTCTGCAGGGGTGAATAGCAACGAAGCAGTGCTGGTTGGTCATGGGGAAGTTGTAAAAAAAGCAGTGTCTGGGGATATCCTGCCCCACCATTAGAGGGAGAGCTCTCATTAACATATAGCTGAGATGCCAGAAAGGCCTCAGAGTAAGAATCACACCTTAACAAAGCTGAAACCCAAGTGCTGAAGAAAATTCTTAGAGGTTATGAAATTTAAGTATTGCTGAGTCGCAGTAGGAAACACCTCCGGCTTCCCTTGGTCCACATCAACAAGGTACGAAAACAAGTCTAAATAAATTCAAAGGATCCATCAATGACTAAACTGCCAGCTTAAACAAACAAAAAAAGTAGAAAAAGGTAACCGAATTCTGCATTTCTACAAGATAGTATCCACAATATCCAGTATTTAAGAAAAAACAAGAACAAAAAACAAAACAACTATTATCAATAAGAGCCAAGATGATTCAGTGGGGAAAGAATAGTCTCTTCAACAAATAATGGTGGGCAGCCTGGGTGGCTCAGTGGTTTAGCGCCGCCTTCAGCCCAGGGCCTGATCCTGGAGACCTGGGATCCAGTCCCATGTCAGGCATGGGTCATTACTTTCCATCAAAAGAAACCATGCACCTTTCAGCAGTTATTCTGTTTTCCTCCATTAATCCACTTTTATTCTCTGCAGATTTTCCTATTCTACACATTTAATACAAATAAAAGCATACAATACACGTCTTTCACGATTGGCTTTTTTCATTCAGCATAGTCTTTTTAAGGTTCATCCATGTTGTAGTATCAATACTTCATTTGTTATACGCGTGCTTACAAAAAGGAGATATTCTTTTCTTTTTAAGGATTTTATTTATTTATTCATGAAAGAGAGAGAGAAAGGCAGAGACACAGGCAGAGGAAGAAGCAGGTTCCATGCAGGGACCCCGACGTGGGACTCGATCCCGGGTCTCCAGGATCAGGCCCTGAGCTGCAGGCAGCGCTAAACCACTGAGGCACCCAGGGATCCCCAAAAGGAGATATTCTTTATTTTGCCAAATGAAGTTATTAAATATATCCCAAACCCCTATTACATACATCTTAATTTTATAGACATTTTCACACACACACACACAATTAGAGCATAATCTGTAATAAGGGGTTCCTAAAATTTCCTTAAACTTAGCTCCCTGAAAAACAGTATTTTGTACTGTGGGCCACTAAAAACTTCCGGTGACACTGGGAAAACTTGTGGCCATTCACACTCTGTGGGGTTCCCCTTTCTTCACCTGTAAACCACAAGCTGCACTAGATGACTCATCCCTTTTCCCATTCAGCCATCCAGGCACCCCTGTAAATCTGTAAATCATATTTCTTTTTTTTTTTTCACAGGCAGGTGAAACAATTTTATTTCACAGTTGTCTTTAAAACCACAAAGACACTATGTTCTTCATATAAAAACATTAGTACAGGTAACTATACTTTCTAGAAAATGATTATATAGACCCTCTCAAAGAAAAATGCACACATTATATGGTTCAGACAAGTTACTTGGGAAAAACACATCTGGACCGATTCCTAAAACATACCAGAAGACCACGCTGCATCTTTTGGTTCAAAGTATAGATTACTGTCATCAGTAAGGGCTCCTGCATTCTTACATATTTGATAATACACATGTAGACTGGTTTGTGACTTAATGCTCCATTGGTTCATCAGCCTTTTCTGCAGGTTCATCAGCAGGTTGAGCAGGCTGTGCCTTTCTCTGTGGTCTTTCTTCAAGACCTTCCAGGAACGGAGATACATCATCATCATCATCATAAATCGTAAACTCCAAGTCTTTACCAACAATTCCAATGGAAACATTCTTTGCAGTTAGGTCCTGTTCTGCAGGAAGTGTCTCTTGTAAGGCACGCAGACCATGTTTAACCAGTTCATTCAAATTGCACTCCGTAAACCCAGACATATGTCTCTCCAAGTAAGTACGAGCTGATTGAGAACGGGCTCCAATGGACATGGCTCTACAGTCAAAATAGTTGGCAGATGGACAGGTTTGGAAAATGTGAGGGCCCATATCATCATAACCAGCAATAAGCAGTCCAACACCATATGGTCTCCAGCCATACCGTTGTGTTGGTATCTGGGTCTTGCTTCCAATTAGAGATACAGGACGAGACACAGGAAGAGGTCAGGAAGAGGTCTGTCAAATACAAATCTGGAATCCAAACACTCCTGGCGCATAAAATTACACAACAGTCTAGCATCAGCAGTAAGTCCCACAATTGAGATACCAATATGGTTATCAACATGGAGAATTTTCTTCTGCTGAGCTGCAAGCTCTGACTGTGCTGTCTTCAACGCACCCAACACTGCATGGGTTTTTGATTTCAGACCAAGTGTGGCTGAACCTTGTTTGACAGCTTCCATTGCATATGCAATTTGATGAATCCTGCCCTGAGGGCTCCAAACAGTGACGTCATTGTCATACTGGTTGGGAAACATGGTTCCCGCGCGGGTCTGGCTGCGGCCTCCAGCAGAGGTGGCGGCTTCCTATAAATCATATTTCTGATAAGAAGCTTGTGTCCAGAATGTATAAAGAATTCTTACCACTTAATAAAAAGACAGATCACTCCTTTAAAAAATAAACAAAGGCTCCAAATAGGTATTTCTCAAAATATCTCAAAAAGGCCAGCAAGAACAACAACAAAAAAGATGCTCAACATCATTAGCCAGCAAATGCAAACCCAAACCACAGTGAGACACAATTTCACATCCCCTAGGATGGCCATGATTTAAAAATAAATAAATAAATAATAATAATAAATAAAAATTAAAAAAAGACGGATAACAAGTGAAGATATGGAGAAATTGAAACCCTCATACATTGCGGGTAGAAATGTACAATAATGCAGTATCTTTGGCAAAAAGTTTGGCCATTTCTCAAAAATTAAACATGGAATTATCTTGACCTCGCAATACCACTCCTAGCAATGTACCTAAGAGAAATAAAGTGGAGGTTCGGAGACACTTACACAGGAAGGCTCATAAATACAACAATTACGAGTAACCTTCACAAAGCAGAAACAACCAAATGTCCATGAACGGAAAAGTAAAGAAAATATCGAGAAGAAAGTATCGAGTACCTGTGGAGAGCACACCTGCTCTCAAAAAGGATGGAGGACGAGGCCTCGCGCTTGCGCATCAGGTGCCCCTGAACGGGCGCGAGATCTCGCGGGATCTCAGGCACGTGTCGAGTTACCCACAAGGCTGTGCTCTCGGGACCGGAAGCACCGCTGGGACCTGGAGTTTTGAGACATGGCGCCAGGCCCTGCCCTGACCGGGTGAGGTGGGCGAGGAGTGATGGCCGGGATGGTGTGAAGACACGGTCAGAAGTCCGAGGAAAAGAGGCCCGCTCTTTCACGGAGTTCGTGGGGGCACCGAGGGTGCGTTCTGCCGTTAGTTCTGCCCCGAAACTGCCCGCAGCCCGGCCCCTCCCTCGCCGTGCAGTGCGGCAGCATCTTAGGGGTCATCTTAGGGGTTTGCCGACGTCTGGTCTCTTCCTCCTGCGGGCCTCGCCTGTCTCCGCGCCGCTTGGCCCACTCGGGATTCTGCGGAAAAGCCGGCACAGCAGGCTGGTCTCCAAGGTAAATTCCCCCGACCTTAGCGCGGGACCGCCGTGCAGGTGCCTGGTTTCCAGTTGATCCTTGCCCACCCCCGACCTGGCTGGCGAACCCTTCCAAATGCCACCCCTTTTGTGAAGCCCGGCCCTAAAACACTACGACGTACCCCTCTCTGAGCCCACCCGCCCATCCGCCTTTATATACAGCGTTTTTCCTTTTGACTTTCTTTTGCGACCTCAGCCTAGTCCACCACTGTTTGGAATTTAAAGCAACTAGTAAATGTGAATTTACTGATGAAAGACTATAAAATTATAGATTGGTTAAAAGCCATCATGCTGAGCATAGTGCCAGGCACGTAATGGGTGTATTAAAAAACAAATTTTTTTTTTTTTTTTTTTAGATTTAAAACAATTAAATTTAACAATTAAAAAAAAAACAGTTTAAGAATACATAAATGGAAAAAGGGAGGAGTCATCTAGTGCAGCTTGTGGTTTACAGGTGAATAAAGGGGAACCCCACAGGGTGTGAATGGCCGCAAGTTTTCCAAATGTCACCGGAAGTTTTTAGTGGCCCACGGTATGAAATGCTGTTTTTCATGGAGCTAAGTTTAAAAAATTTTTAGGAACCCCTTGTTGTGGATTATGCTCTATTTTTTTTTTATGTGTGTGAAAATGTCTTTATAAAATTAAGATGTATATAATAGGGGCTTGGGGTGTATTTAAGAACTTCATTTGGCAAAATAAAGAATATCTCCTTTGGTAAGCACCCCTATAACAAATGAAGTATGGATATTACAACATGGATGGACCTTAAGAATACTAGGCTGAATGAAAACTAGACATAAAAGACGTGTATTGTATGGTTCTGTTTGTATTAAACGTATAGAATAGGAAAATCTGCAGAGAATAAAAGTGGATCAATGGAGGAAAACAGAATAACTGCTGAAAGGTGCATGGTTTCTTTTGATGAGAAGTGTTGGAAATATTCTTAAATTGATCATGGTGGTGGCATAACTCTGTAAGTGTACTAAAAACTAAAAACAGTTGTCCTGCTCACTTTTAGTAAATGGTTTAATTATATTGTATATTAAATTTAACTCAGTAAAGCTGTTACCCTCCCATCAATGATATTACAAAGAAGCAAAAGAATCCATGTAATCCCTAGACAGGGAAAAACAGTTAATAAACAACAATCTGAAATGGTACAGAGATTAGACTACACATTTAAAGCATCCATTTTAAGTAACTTAATTAAATGAAAAAAATGTCTAAATTAATTATAAGTGCTAATCTCATCAGATAGAAACAATAATATTCAATAGAAAATAAATTCTGTAATTAACTAAAATTATAGAAGAAAGAGCCAGTAGATTGAGCACAATTATCAATTATCAATTTGAAGAACACAAGGGTAATGAAGAAAAATGAACAGTTTTAGAGACCTGAGTAGGAAAATACCACATAACACATCAGGACAGAGAAAACATTTTGGGAAAAAAAAGTTAAAACTTTAAAATTCTATGAAAATTACATTTGGGTTACAGCAGCTGAGCAAGCCACAAGAGGCATAAATATAATCACAAGGCACATTGAGGAAAGTTAGTCAAACTGTAGAAAATCAATTAAAATCTTAAAACCAACCATAAGGAAAACAAAATTTCGTACAGGCAAACAATGGTAAGAATTATTACTGACTTTTCATCAATAACAGTAGAGTCAGAAATAACTAATGATATGTTTAACACACTGATGAATTTATAATATGTAGAGGTAAAAGATAAGACAACAATAACAAAAAGATATGAGGTATTAAATAGAGTACTGTTTAAGTTGATTATATTTGCAAAGACGAAAGTGGGAATTTGAAAATAAGGCTATGACACGAGGGAGAGAATATAAATTATTTGTGTGAAGATGACTAAGAATCTTAGAGATTTAATTCTTGGACAGAGTTCTAGTATTAATCGAGGCATTGGGTAGGAAGTACAGACTGCATCAGTGAACAAGATAGGCTTTGTCCTTGTTCTAAGTAGAGACAAAAGCAGAAGGCCATACATAGTGAAGAATCTTGTAAGGAAAACAATTATACTGATGTTTAATTAAATAGAGTTGACATAAGTAATATGGAATATTACAGTGTAGAATTTGATAACGATTATGTGGAGAGTTATTTTTGATAGTGATACAAAGCAAGAGGATGTTCTATAACATTTAGCAAATTTTTCCATAATGATGTTTATATTTTGTTTTATTCCCAATTTATAGTGAGCTTCTTTGAGCTTCTTTATTCACCTTTGGATCTGTTTGCTATACCTAGCCCTGTGTCTGACACAGCACAGAGTACACCTTCAAAGATCATGTTGTTTTTTGGGAGTCCTGGGTGACTCAGCGGTTGAGCATCTGTCTTTGGCTCAGGGCGTGATCCCAGAGTTCCAGGATTGAGTCCACAGCAGCCTCCCCGCGAGGTGCCTGCTCCTCCCTCTCTTATATCTCTGCCTTCTCTCTGTGTCTCTCATGAAGAAATAAATAAAATCTAAAAAAAAAAGATGTTTTTAATAAGAGAGGTAAATTCCATAATACAATAACTCATAGACAGGCTGTGGCCTTATGTCAGCTCTTAAATGATAGGGAAGTTAATATTATCTGGATGGAGAATAACGTCCAGGTATATTTTCAAGATACCCAGTTTTGAGGTGAAACCTAGAAACATCATACTTTCTATAGTCCTGGTTCTTAAATGTCCTTTCATGTTAATAACTTTAAGTATTAGGAGAAATTTGATCTCCTAGCATTCAGGAAACTTTATGGTGTTTCTTTGTGAAGAATAGATATTCTTATTCTTATTTAGCTCAATTTTAATTATTAAGTAACAGTGAATGATATTTAATTTTTCAAAACATGAGAACTAGATGCCTGATTATTGTTTTATGTGTTTTCATTTGGCTACCTTAGTGATATATTTATAATATATAATACTATTTTTTAAAAGATTTTATTTATTTATTCATGAGAGACAGAGAGAGAGAGAGAGGCAGAGGCATAGGCAGAGGGAGAAGCAGGCTCCCTGCAGGGAGCCCAACATGGGACTCAATCCCAGGACTCCAGGATCACACCCTGAGCCAAAGGCAGATGCTCAACCGCTGAGCCACCCAGGCGTCCCTATAAGTCCAACTTTTTATGTAATTATATTCTATTTTATTTTATAATGTAGTATAGAGAATAATATAAGGTATATATTACCATACTACTTTTAATTATGCATTCCTTAAATTACCATTGTTTTATAAGATTCTTTTTTCCCCATTGGTCTTTTGAAATTAGATGTTTGAAAGAAAAACAATTTTCATCTCAAAGTTCTCTGTTTCAGATGATTGGCTATTTCTATAGCATAAAGTGATATCAATAAATTTTTCTGATTCCAATAACTAATTTTAACACATTTATTTTATTATGTTAACATAGTTAATTTTGGTTTTTTTTGGAACTGTCAGAAAGAAAGGAATTTGTTCAGAATTTTTTAAATGTTTAAATTGAATCTATTAACACAACTAGCAAACATATGGCAAAGCAAAATGTTTACATTTCAGCAAAATTCTTTCCTCTTTTCAAATCTTAGCAATGAAATACAGTTTTTAGTTACGTAGTACAAAAGTGATTGCCATACATTTGACTGAAAAGTAAATGAATGGCTGGGGGCATTGATATATAAAACCAAATCTTCACATCTGGATTATTTAAATTTATAACAATCAAGTTAGTAGTTTTAATTACTAATCCATAGGCAATAAATCTGTCATATCCACTAATTTATATAACAGTATTTGTAGAGTCTTTACGATTATACTAGATAATAAAAACTCAAAAGTAAAACAATCCTTGCTCTAAAAGTATTTTTACAATTTTGTCTGAAGAATATTCTTTTAAAGAAAGAAAAAATAAAATATGATAACTGCAGCAGTAGGGTTGTGTGGTGTAAGCTCAAAATAGGTATGGTTTCCAAATTCATATATTTATAACCATCAGTGTTGCGTAGCTTGTAATCTGAAGATGGTTGAGAGATACAGAGATGGCATCAGTATTTTGATTTGGGGCTGTCAAAAGAGTTTAGAAATATCTCTTGATACATAATCATAAAGAATATACATCTCCAGGGATACATCAATCTGAGTGTATATCAATATGAATCATGAAAGAAAAATAATATATTCTATCTATGATGTAATTTCTAGCTAAATTGTTTTCTTTTTTGTAAATCTCAAAATTATGAAAAGAAAGCCACATCTTGGTTAGGGTTTATTAGAGAAAACTCATTAGATGTTAACCTTCCTGAAGGTAGAAGCCATGCCTAAACATTCTCTGTCAGGTATCAATAAACTTTTTCCTAAAGGACTTGGTAGTTAATATTTTTGACTTTGTGGGCCATATGTTGTCTATTGCAGCAGCTATTCACTCCTGCTATTGACCAAAAGCAACTGTAGACAAATGAACAAATTGGTGTGTCTGGATTTGGCCCAGTGGCAAGCCAGATTTGATCCACTGACTAACTTTTCCACCTCTATTTGTGTATTCCCACAGCTAGCACTGTGATTGTATTTGCATTATCACTAAAACATTAGTTTTTCAACTAATAATGAAAAATTAAAAGAAACTTAAAGAAAATAGACACTATAAATCATTGGATTTGCTTCCTGGTGTATTTTCTGGTAAAATTATGTTCTTTAAATAAAAATTAGTAGAGGGATAAAAACAGTAAATTGTTTTAGAACAGCCTATCCCAAAAAGTGTCCTATGATCATTGATTCTGCAGAATGCTTAATTAGACATTTTGTCAAAAAGTGGTCCATGTTAAATTCAGTTTAATGAATGTCTCATACTAAACAAAGGTTAAGGTTAGAGGTTAGAGCTTTTGTCAAAATATTCACTGTAATATGGAAGAAATTATGTACTGTGGCATCTAAGAGAGGCCTGGATTACTATAAATGATTGCTCATACTTATTTTAATGCTACTTACAATTTCCAAAATCTTCTATATAGAAAAAACAGCAAGGATGATATGATATATATGGATAGTTTGGGGCTGCCTTATGTCAGTTACTTTACAAAGCTCATTGACTGATTTATGTACAATCATAAATAATCACTTGAAAGATGGAAAGGAAACACAGTTGTCTACAAAAGTGTGGTTACTTCTAAAATTATATGTGCACATACCAAATGTTTGATCAAGGAACAAAATACCTATTACATTACTTCTTTTGTCAACAATGAGAATATTTTAACTGGTATTTGCTTTGGGTAGTAGACTATTATGCCATCTTTTTATTGGAAAATAAAATATATAAATTCTTAATAGTTCATTAAAACATAGCTTCTTTATAATATTTTTAAAAAGTGTTTAGAAGAAGAACATTGGAATATATTTTAGAAAATACATTAAAATTTCTAGTAGTTAAGGAAAACATGAATCCTCTTTTTAAGCTTGGCATGCATTGTGTTTAAGAGATAAGCTTTGGGGCAGGCCCGGTGGCTCAGCGATTTAGCGCCGCCTTCAGCCCAGGGCGTGATCCTGGAGACCCAGGATTGAGTCCCACGTCAGGCTCCCTGCATGGAGCCTGCTTCTCCCTCTGCCTGTGTCTCTGCCTCTCTCTCTCTCTCTGTCTCTCATGAATAAATAAATATTAAAAAGAACAAAAAGCGATAAGCTTTGTGGTTCACTGCTCTACTGTAATTAAAACAGATGGTAATTCAATGTGCAAAGGGGAGATGGCCTTTTATTTAGACAGCAAAAATATATAAAGAAATAAGATAAAAGTTAATGGAGGAAAAGAGAAAACTAAAGAATTAAAGTCTGAGGAAATGTACCTATTGGAAGATGAAATTTTTCACATTCTGTGTGCCCCCAGAGAAATCTGTAGATTCCTCTACTCCAGTATTTCAGTTCAATCTTGTAATTATCTGTATACTCTAGTCTTCACAACTGCACTGAAGAATCCTCCAGGGCAGAAGCCATATTTCTTAGTCTGTATATCCATGGTTTTTAGTATAGTTGCTTACCCATAGCTTGTTCTCAATAAATCTTGGTTGAATGGATATATTGCCTGCTTACAGAAGGGATGACAGACCGAATGTGTGCTTTCTCTCCTCGGTGGTATTAAAGGCTTTTGGTTTCCCTCCCAGATAATGCCATTAGCATCCTGCCACTGTGCCTATTCTTCAGCTGCAAAGCTTGTGGGCTAATGGTTTACAGCTTCACCTTTCTTTAGAGACCTACCCTTAGCTTAAAGGTGGCTCAGAAGATGGTATTATGTTTTTACTCTGGACATGAATTTCACCATTTAAAAAAATTGAGGTAACAGTGATTAATTTGCAGTGCTGACAGGATAATTAAAAATAAATTTATAAAACTCACATGCATGTCCAGTGTAATTATGCATAGTAAAATTTCTACAAGTTTGCACAGCATCCCCAAAATAAATGTTACATATCATTTCTAGGGAAAGAAGTGTTCCTAATTCATGTTGCTTTATTAATGAGTCAGGCACTTAATGAGAAAAAAATCTTGTAATTTTTTCTAAAATTGGTTCTCTACTAAGATAAATCTTCAACTTCTGAAAAAGTAGGAATTATATTGACTTGCAAATTTGTTTTATTAGAGAAGGAATATATATTATTTCCTACACAAAGTTTATGAGACCAGTTAATATTTAAAATGTTGGGAAAGTAACATGACAAACTGCAATTTCTTTACTGCTCACCACTCAAAGCAATTTATGTATTCAAATAAGTTAGAAACAACTTTCTGTTATCATTTAAAATATTTCATCATGTCATCTACCTACCATTATAGTTCAAGATGCTGAGACTTACTTGAATGTCTACCCTGAGTTGATAAAGTTCATTTAATTATTTTATTTGACTATCAGTATGCAACTCATATTTCAAGTTTCTAAGTAGAAAAACAACAACAAACCACAAATCCCTAAATCTAGCTTTTAGGATGTAGTAATGACATTGCTAATTTCCAGGTCAGTCATTGTTAATTTTTGGGCTGCGGGGGTTGGGGGTGGGGTGGGGTTGGTAAAAACTTAATTAAAAAAATATTATTTAATTTAGAAGCCAAAAGTTACTTTTGATTCAGAAGTAGACAATTGCTGTTGGGGGCACCATGCACCAAGGCTGCTAAGTATTTTTCACTTTGGGCCTTCAAAATCCACTTCAATATTGCAGATCAATCTTTCTTTCATGAATGATTCTTAGCAAAGAGGAAACCATGGATTCTCAGAAGAACAAATTGAAAAAGTTTAGACCAACTAAAGTAGTTGACTTAGCAGCATTAAAAAAAAATCACTGAAAATTAAAGCTTAACTATATTATAGTAAAAAAAAAATATATATATATAGTAAAAATGCATAGATGTAATTTTCAGTTATAAAATCAGGCATCTAAAAAATTAAATAAAAATTAAAATAAAATCAGGCATCCTTGTGACATTATTTTAATGTCATAGTGATTATAGTAGAGTATTACAGTATTTTAAAATTCTGTTCAAGAAGAAAATAAAGACGGTGAAATTCATTTAAAAATGCTAGTTCCTGAGACAAACTAACGCTACAAAATATTGAAGCTACTTAAATATACCAAAGTTAGAGATATAAATAAATGAAGAAAAACATTCAACAATACCCTTTATCTAACACATCACTTTCCTAGTAGTTAGGTTTTATGAACAATATCTTAAGAGTGATACCTCATATACGGCACCTCTTGGGAAGAAAGAAAAAATATGAAAGAACCAAATGTATATAATTATTTTCTCACTTTTAGTAAATAATCACATTTCCAAGGTAAATGCAAATGGATAAACATAAAGACTGAAGAGCAACTTAATATGACAAAGGACATGAAAAACTTGCAGTAAATCAAACAAGGCAGATTTCCCTGCTCAAGTCCTGGTAATACAAATTCACTTAATGTCAGCAGAGCTAATTCCAGCAGAGCTGACACTAGAGTGACTCAGACCTTAATCCTTTTATGTAGACAACTTGGGAGAGTCAGAGCTTTTGTCATACCTAGAAATATGTTTCTTAGACATAGTGTTGTCTCAATTTTTTTTTAATTTTAATTTTATTTTATTTATTTATGATAGGCACACAGTGAGAGAGAGAGAGAAAGGCAGAGACATAGGCAGAGGGAGAAGCAGGCTCCATGCACCGGGAGCCCGATGTGGGATTCGATCCCGGGTCTCCAGGATCGCGCCCTGGGCCAAAGGCAGGCGCCAAACCGCTGCGCCACCCAGAGATCCCCTGTTGTCTCAATTTTGAGGGAAAAATATCAAAGTGTATCTGTGAAGTTTCTATGAAGTTTTGTTAGGTCTGTTTTGTGTTTACTTGTTTTCTATTTAAAAATAGAAATGAAAAAAATGCCAAACTCTTTTATTTTTCTATTGTTTAAAGTTACTTTTAAAAAGGCAATAAAATATGTAGTTGCAATAAAATCCTGAGCAGTCCTTAAAGACATGGGTAATTTTATTCTCCAGATAAAAAAAATAAACCTATATAATATGATCGAGAATATCATAAAATAGTAAGTAACTTAAGATTGCTTTAAAATAAGCAAAGGAGGTAAATAAACATTTCTTCAGAGAAGACATCAAAATAACCAACAGATATATGAAGAGATCACATTGTGTCACCAAACATATTTTTCTATCATTTTTATAGAGACATTTTCAATCATTACTGTCTCATCAGTACATACCTAATTCAAGATTAAGTTGTATGTTAGAATGAAAATTTAGATAATATACTCATAAAATGGACAGCCTGCATCATCTCCATCTTTTTCTTGTCTTAAATCAGAGAATTCAGAAATAAAGACTACTATTGCCAGAAACTGTCAGAAGAAATAATATAATCTAAGACAATGTAGTTCAAGTTACACAGCATATGAATATGTATCTGAATATATGTGAAAATATATGTATGATGGTTTTGAAATGGCCATAGGTATTTTGAAATTCCTGTCATCAAGAGGTGGAGTTATTTGTTTTTGGAGTTGAGTTGTAAGAGTTCCTTATATATTTTGAATATTAACCTTTTATCAGATATATGGTTTGAAAATATATTCTCTGATTTTGTAAGTTGCTTTTTCACTCTGTTGATCATTTCCTTTGCTGTGCAGAAGCTTTTAGTTTGATGTTGCCCTACTTTTTATTTTTGTTTTTGTTGCTTATGCTTTTGGTTGTTGAATCCAAGATACTATCATCAGGCAATGGGCATGGTTTTTCCTATGTTTTCTTCCAGTTTTACAGTTTCAGGTCTTATGCTTATTTTTTTTTTAATTTTATTTATTTTTTTTTAAAAGATTTATTTATTTGAGAGAGAGAGAGCACGTGCACACATAAGCGAGCACGAGGTAGGAGGTGGCAGAGGAAGAGAGAACTGAAGCAGACTCCACACTGAGCTCAGAGCTGAGGCAGGACTGCATCTCACAACCCTGAGATGATTGATGACCTGAGTCTAAACCAAGAGTCAGCCTATTAATGGGCTAGGCCACCCAGGTGCTCCTCTGGTCTTCTGTTTAAATCTTTAAATCATTTGTGGATTATGTTTGTGTATGGTGTAAGATAAGGGTCCACTAAAATCTTTTGCATGTAGATAATCTAGTTTTCTTAAAATCATTTTTTTAAATTTTTTTTAAAATTTTTATTTATTTATGATAGTCACAGAAAGAGAGAGAGAGAGAGAGAGAGGCAGAGACATAGGCAGAGGGAGAAGCAGGCTCCATGCACCGGGAGCCTGATGTGGGATTTGATCCCGGGTCTCCAGGATCGCACCCTGGGCCAAAGGCAGGCGCCAAACCACTGCGCCACCCAGGGATCCCTCTTAAAATCATTTTTAAAGAAACCATCCTTTGGCATTTGTGTATTCTTGAAATCCTTGTTGACAATCAGTTGACTCTGAGTGAGTGTATTTCTGAGCTTTCTGTTCTGTTCTGTTCCATTGGTCTGTATATCTGGTTTTATTCCAGAATCTTTCAGTTTTAATTATTGTAGTGAAATATATTTTGAATTTTGAAATCAGTAATGGGATATCTCCAGCTTTGTTCTTTCTTAAGATTGCTTTAAAGTGAGCAAAGGACTTGAATAAACATTTCTCCAGAGAAGACATAGAAATAACCAACAGGTATATGAAAAAAATGTCCAACATCAGTGACCATCAGGGAAATCAAAAGCACAACGAGAGATTATTTCACACTTGTTTGAATGGCATCATAAAAAAAAAAAGACAACCCCTCCCCCCCCAATAAGTGTTGGCAAGGATGTGGAGAAATTGGAAATCCTGCACACTTTTTTGAAAATTTAAAATGATGCAGCTGCTATGAAAACTAGTTTGGGAGGTCCTCAAAATGTTAAAGATACAACTAGCATATGATCTAGCAACCCCACTTCTGGACATATATCCAGAAGAGTTGAAATCAGGATCTTGAAAAGATATCTACACTCCCAGGTTTATTACAGAATTATTCATAATAGGCAATGTATGGAAACTAAGTGTTCATTGATAGGTAAATAGGAAAAAAAAATGTAATATATAGAATAGTAGTCAGCCTTAAAAAAGAAGAGTCCTTCTATATGTGACAAAATGGATGAACCCAAAGGAAATTATGCTATAAATCAGTTACAGAAGTACAAATACTGCATGAGTTCTAGTATGTGAAGAATCTGAAGTAGTCAAACTCTAGGGATGTGACATTTAATCTGGGACCTGAAACACTGAAAGGAATTGGTTATGCAAAATTCCTAGAGAAGACAGTTCTAGGTTGAGGCACCCTGAAGCACTCTTGTCTTCTACAAGAAGAAACTTGATCTGTGCCCTGATGGAAGGGAAATTAAATAATAGCTTAGTTAACACTAGTTAAATAACTCACTTTACATACTTTCCACATTATCTAAACATCCTTATCTCAAAAGTGACACTCATATTTTTACTAAAGATATGTTCTAAAGAACTGTCAGACTATCAGGATGTTTATAATGTCATTAACATAGGAAATCCATTCTGGCCATTTTATTTATTTTTTATTTTTTTTAAACTTTTTTTTTTTAATAGATTTTATTTATTCACGAGAGACACACACACGGAGATAGAGAGAGAGAGAGAGAGAGAGAGGCAGAGACACAGGCAGAGGGAGAAGCAGGCTCCATGCAGGAAGCCTGATGTGAGACTGGATCCTGGGTCTCCAGGATCACGCCCTGGGCTGAAGGTGGCGCAAAACTGCTGAGCCACTGGGGCTGCCCTATTCTGGCCATTTTAGATATTGGCTGGGAATTGTTTGTATTGGCTGGTTTTACATTCCAAATAAAACACAGGATTGAAAAAAAAAAGTGACATTTTTAATATATCAGTTTGCAATTTACTTATTAGAAAACAAATGTCTACAAAAGGATAGAAAGCTATATGATAGTAAATTTGTACAGACAATGGTGGCTGCTCCCTAGGACACTTTTTAATCAACACTAATTGAGAAGAAAGTTTGCTGAGAAAAGGGCATCTTTTACTTAAAGCAATCAATTCTAGATATTATTATCTATTCACTAGAAAGCAAAAATATACCAAATTTTCACTTAAACTTTTTCCTTAAAAGACATGTAAGTTTCTAAAAGTCTGTTTACAACTTGATCAGATATGAAAATGTAATCAATATATTTTAGAATGATCTTAAAGGGCTATATTTATTCACTTTAAAGGAAACTTCAAAATTCAAGCAAATATAAATTGTTAAATTACTTTAAAGATTCTGTTGAGGGATCCCTGGGTGGCTCAGCGGTTGCCCTGCCTCGGCCCAGGGCGTGATCCTGGAGTCCCAGGATTGAGTCCCACATCAGGCGGCCTGCATGGAGCCTGCTTCTCCCTCTGCCTGTGTCTTTGCGCCTCTCTCTCTCTCTCTCTCTCTGTCTCTCATGAATAAATAAAAAATAAATCTTTTTAAAAAATTCTGTTGAATTAAAAAACATGTTGGAATATGGAACTAAGTCAAGGAAATATTTTTGGATCAAAATGCAATGTGTATATAAATGTGCTTTGCATACAAGCTCATTTTTAACATTCTTACTGTTAATAGTCTTTAACAATGACAAACCAAAGCATCCTGTATTTTGATAAGTTACTTAGAATTAAAGTTATCTGTAATTACTAGTTACTCTTGTCCCATAATGAACTAATTAATTACTAAGACAAATTGGATTCTCTCTCTCCCTGTTCCTTAGTCTGTCTTCTGTGTTTCATACTGTAGTCAACATGCATTGTCCCAAGTCTCATGTCTTGATGACCACATTTTTGTTCTTCCTGTCTCCAGTCTTTTCTATACTAATGGTTCTTGTCAAATCAATCTTCATAAAATTGCTTGATCCAAGGAATTGAATACTCTTATTCAATAAACCAAAAAATACCACTGCTATTGAAGCAAGTCTTACCTTAGAGTCCTGCCATCCAGAGACATTATAATATATACTAAATAACTTCTGTGTTCCAACATGAATTCCACTTTAAGTAGAAATTGATTTATTATTCTCTTCATTGTCCATGTGTGTGATTAGGAAAGAACAGGAAGTAAATTTTAATTTCTTTTTTTTTTTTAGAGGAAGACTACAACCCTTACTACTTATTTTTCCTTTTTTCTTTCCAGCAAACATTTAAATGTCTTCTAAATACTCAAAATGAATTTTCCATTTGCATGTATCTTTGACTCTTCCCCTTAATCAAATATAATGTTTAACTGAATGTGAAAAAAAAAAGTTCTGGTTACTAAAAAACTTAAACATATTCTTCTTATAAGGTTATAAGGATTCCTATATTCCATAGTATATATAATTTTCCTTAATTTAATTAAGCCAACTCTAGGAAATCTGGTGTACTTGGAAAATAAAAACATTCAAGCATCTCGAAGTTACTATCATGTAGCCATCCACTTTTTACTTTCTCACCCTACTCTTCTGTGTTTATCTCTTCAGCTTAGAAATACTGTCTATAATTTTACTGACCCAGTGGATTATCTCTTGGATTTTCAGGTTTTGATATCTCTGTGGACTGTTCAGTGATCTTTATTGTTTGATTTTGATGGTGATTATTGCCTTGATTTACTCATCACTCAAGCTTCAAAAACACCAATAAAACACCAATTTCTAGAGGCTTATATTTGTTGTAATTTGTTATAAAACATAACTGAGTGTGTGAATTTTTGAATAAAGATCTGTAAGACAAAGCAAAGATCCATAAGACATGCTCCTAAAGATGGAACGTACCTAGTGGTGCTCAAAGAATAGTGAGAAGGATACTGAGATGGCTGAAGTAGAATGAACAAGGGTGGATGGAAATAATAGGAGAGATTGTTATGGTAATGGAGAGCCAGGTGAGACAGGGTCTCATAGCTACTTTCTTTTTTACCCTGAGGGATATATAATGCCATGAGAGTGTTTAAAGAAGATAACCTAAAAAAAAAAATAAATAAAAAAAAAAAAGAAGAAGAAGATAAAGACACAATTCCATATATGAGTTACACATTACAATTCTGGCAGCTGTGTCAAGAAGGATCAGTGAGCTAAGACATAAGTTTGGGTAATTAAATGGCTAATGCAATAATGTCGTCAAGAAACCCAAGTTTTTTAGACCATGTGAGGACAGTATGCAGAGTGAAAATGGTCAGTTCAGATACATTTTGTAAGGTCTTGTCATCTAGTTTTACTAGATTTACACTAGATCTGGAGAATTAAAAAGAGGAAGAAAAGATGACAAGTATATTTTGGCCTAAGCAACTGGCACTGTGTGGTTGGCATTAGCTGAGATACTAGGACTCTAGTAGGAGTTGGATTGGACGATTGGAATATCAAGAGCTCTATGTTTATATGTGGTTTGTATTAGGTATTGAGGTAGGTTAAATATAATACCTAGAGTTTAGGGGGAAGGATTTGTTTAAACAGTAAGGTCACAGTGATTGGAGAAATTATGGGTACATGGTCACTGATGACCTAAAGTATTGATGTGGTAGAAACTTGTAGGATTTAAATCTTGGTGGGGTTAAAAATATTATTACAGCCAAAATACTGGAGAACATTTACTAGAAACATACAATATGGTGGTCAGTAAGTGTGATGTTTGAAATTGAAATTTTGGAGAGCAGGTTGTTACTTGTTATGCCAACACTAAATGCATGGCCTTAGAAGTTAGTCATTAGATAGGGCAAAGTTGGATCTTTAGTAAATATTAAATAATTGTTTTTCTTAAGGTATTTTTAATAGCAAAATTGGAAAAGTGCATTGCTCATCAGTAGGAGATTGCTAAGGAAAAGACAAACATGTTATTTTGAATATTACTAAAACAGTATAAATAATGATGCAGGAAAATAATCTGTTGGAAAATGACCATGGAAAATTTGATAAATAGTAAAGACAGTTTACAAAACAGCATGTATTACCATTTTTTAGAAGATTAATTACATCAATCAAATATGTTTATTGATTTTACAAAAATATGTTTGGTAGGCTTTTCAAAAGTGAGTCATCAGTGGTTATATCTTTAATTTTTATGAGCACATACATTTTTGAAAAAAAAACAGTACAATATTTTTGAAAACATTTAATATTCAGATGAATACTAAACACATTTAAAAATAATGAAGTATTCTTTTTTAAAATTATTAGTTTGATTATTTTCTTTCCTTTAAGTAGAAGGATTTTTTTTTTTTTAATGTAGAACCTCCTCATCATTTAACCTTTTTTAATATTACTAAATATCTAAATCTAATGATTGTTTCTACTTGGACATGGGCAACTTTACTTTAAGGTACCTCTCTAATTTGTCTCCAAAATGCAAATTTTGATGATTTTATTGTATCATTTAACTGAGATATATTCTATTGTCCCACTGTTATGTATACTATGAAAATTAATATAACAGTGTTGTCAATCATTAATAATGGATTTTATTTTTCTTTCTCCTCACAGCCACTGGAGCTGACCCTTTCTCCTAGTCTTTAGAACACAGCTTTATTTTATTCTGTATTTGTTCAATAGGAAAAATTCAGTTGCATAGCTTTATTATGCTATTATTTATTATGTATTATTTCTTTATACTTTAAACTGATCCTAAGCTAGTGACAAAACTTTAAATAAAAGCCTATAATTAAAGTAATGCTGAAATATGAAGAGAGATATATTTGTGTATCTCTGCACGTGATTAAATGCTACTGCTTAATCATGATTAATAAACATATGATAGAGCAAGAAAATTTAAATTTTTTTCCTCTGCTCAGAATGAGAGAATTAGATTGTAAAGCAGGATTTATTGATGATTCATGGAAATCAATTTCTTTAAAAGGCATTTTAAGGACATAAACAAGCATTGTGGTTACCCAGGGCAAAATTAAGCATAAAAACATATTGCCTCTGAGGCAGAACAAAATCGTTTCTTGCAGGGAACAATATTGCATAGTCACAGCATGAGCCTTGCATTCTATTTCATGGAAGAGACTGAGGAAAGGAAAACACATTAATAACAAGCTTCTGTCCATGATCACGAAATCTAAAATTCCTGGCTTGGACATGTGTTGGAGTAAGAAAACTATGGTTACTGTATGTAATTTGAAAGTTAATTAGTATCATGTTTCAATTACTTGTTTCTAAATCATTTATTTTCCTTAAAAATAATTAATAATATTATGATTAAGTACTTGGACTGTTTTTTTCATCTCCCCTTGTTAAGTTGGCATAGAGAAAATTTTGTTATTTTACTTTGTTATTTTACTTTATAAGTCATAAAGGAAACAAGCATTTAGTTTTACGCATTTTCATGATGCTATTTGGGGTAGTTGATGGCTTCATGGCACAGTCTAGTAACATTTTTGTAATACCAAATAATTCTTTGCTCTTCATTTTTCCTTAAACGTATAGACCTATTATACCTTGCTTCCCTCTCCTGTCTACTGTATCTGTATTACTTTAACTCAGAATAAGGGTTTGAGTTAGTAGTTTCTCTTCAATCAAGCAGAAATGATATCATATGGCTGAACTGGTGCATGAGCGATTTGGACCGCACCTCAGCTGCTGGAGTGAACTACCCTGGAGTATTTAGTCATCCAACAACATAATCAGTCCTGGGTCTGAAAAGCAGCCCACTTTCCAATATGGGATTTTTACTTTGCTACACATTTCATTATTGTGTCACCTGGATTCCCTTACTGTTTTTCTTTTTCTTTCTTTCTTTTATTTTTTAATTCTTTTATTTTTATTTTTTTTTTTGCTAGTTCCTTAAAAGCAGTCTTTCCTGCTCTCAGATAATGAAAAAAGCAAAGGAATAGCAATATCCAGAAAAAAAAAAAAAAAAAACAGCTGAATACACATAATCATCATGAAACTTCACACTGTGATATATTATCTCTGATGCAGTAGAGCAGATGTACTATATTTAGTTTTAATATCTAGGAAACAGCATGGATTCAAAATTGTGCATTCGTCAGTCCCCATAGGAAACTATTTCATTTTCCATAATTTTCTCTTTTCATAGATACCAAGGATGTATTTTCTTTTTTTACTTCACTTTTTTTTTTTTTTTTTTGGCTATGATTTTCGATAGATGCTGGAAAGTTTCCATTGTAACCTTTCTGAAACTCTGGACTCATCTGTCATTTTTTGTTTTGTAAAACCTTTTAAAGTTTCAGAAATGTAATTTTGTTTTATAATTTTAAATACGAAATCTTTCTGGGTAAAATTTTACCTTGGTATTATGTGGAATTACCATTCAGATTTTAAACTACTTTCATTTATGCTGGTGCATTTGATCAAATGGATAAGTAATTTCCCTTTAATATCCCTGAAGAGGGATCCCTGTGTGGCTCAGGGGTTTGGCGCCTGCCTTGGGCCCAGGGCGTGATCCTGGAGTCCCGGGATCGAGTTACGCGTCGGGCTCCCTGTGAGGAGCCTGCTTCTCTCTCTGCCTCTCTGTCTGTGTCTCTCATGAATAAATAAATAAAATCTTTAAAAAAATATATCCCTGACGATATCTATGCTCATTATGGTTAGTTGCCGCAGCAGCAACTTTTTGGAAGAACCAATCTTCTGTAGCTTTCCCGATATTGAACTCATTTAGAAAAGTACATGGCATGACCCTAGCAGGTGTTTTGAGTGTTAGACTACTGTGATGTTGTGTCCCTCTGCCACCTTTTTTTCATGAACAAATGAATTTATTCATGAACTGACGTGTTACTTCCAGTACCTGTGTAATATCACTTTCTCATATAATAATAAGACCATATTGATAGATATGCAGATAAAGTTGATGCTAGATTTCCTTTTAATTTTATACTTTCAAAGTATTCATACTCATAATTATTAAAAATGTGGTATATAGGATGGCCCAGGTGGCTCAGCGTTTTAGCGCCACCTTCAGCCCAAGGCCTAATCCTGGAGACCCAGGATGGAGTCCCACATTAGGCTCCCTGCATGGAGCCTGCTTCTCCCTCTGCCTTTGTCTCTGCCTTTCTCTCTCTCTTTGTGTCTCTCATTAATAAATAAATAAAATCTTTAAAAAAATATTATATATGAAATAAGAGGATCTCTAATTCTAACAAACTATCCTGAAAGAATAGTTTAGATTTTGAAACTCTTAAATTCCAGTATTGATAATAGGTATAAAATTCAAGCAGACATTTTCATCATGTAAAACAATATTTCAGCACTAGAATAAGCTATAATTTTGATTTTAATCTATCCATTGATCAGAATTGTATCAAAACCATAGAAAATATAGGGAAATATTCAAATATTTTCTATTGAAATAATATAAAAGGATTTGATTCCTTGACACTCTCATTAAAGATTCATATTTGTGAAACTTTGTCATTCTCCATTTTATATACTTTGCACAATAGGCAGCACAAATAGACACTCATGTGTGGAAGCAAATGAAAAATTAATCACTGAAGTCTAAATCTCCATTATGTAAAAAGTATTAGCTGCCAAAAGTTGGAAGGTAGAAGGATTTTGTGAAAATGTGGAGATGCTAATGATCTCATTTTACCAAGTGGTTCCTAAAACAATATACAATATTATAGGTGGACATAAATGAAAATATGAGTATGTTATTTAATTTCATACAATATTTCAAAGAGATATCTTTACTCCCATGTTTATTGCAGCATTATTCACAATAACCAAGATATGGAAATAACCTAAATGTTCGTCTACGGGTGAATACTTGTAGAAACAGAGAATGAGTGGCTGTTACCAGGGCCTGGGCTGGGAGGCAATTTGAGAGATGTTGGTTAAAAGGTACAAACTTGCAGTTAGAAAATGAATAAGTTATGGAGGCCTAATACATAGCATTGACATTATAGTTAACAAAAATGTATATTTGAAAGTTGCTAAGACACTAAATCTTAAATGTTCTCACCACAAAGAGGAAATAATAATGTGACATGATGAAGGTTAGCTAACACTATGATAGCAATCATATTGCGTATGTAAATGCATCAAATCAATACATCATACATGTTAAACTTACACAAAGTTATGTGCCAACTTTAAAAGAAATTGAATTGTATATATTTTATTCATTCTGATATGGATTACATTTTTAAAACAAATAGATTTTTTACTAATAAAAATATTATAAAAACAAAAAAAATCAGAAATATATATAGAAAAATCTGACTAGAAGAGAAATACAGATCTTTTATTTACCTCTCTCTCTCTATATATATATACACACACTCTCTCTCTCTCTCTATATATATATATATGTATACATACACACACATATATTTTTTATATATATATGTATACATACACACACATATATTTTTTAAGATTTTATTTATTTATTCACGAGAGAGAGAGAGGCAGGATCTTCGCAGGGAGTCCGATGTGGGACTCGATCCCTGGACTCCAGGATCAAGCCCTTAGCTGAAGGCAGAGGCTCTACCACTGAGCCACTCAGGTGTCCCACATATATAATGTTTATTGATAATTTAACACATTGAAAGTTTAGGAAATCTTGAAATGTCTTATTCTGATATTTAAAAGATGAAAGTTGTCATTTTTAACGGAATTGACAGTACTGTTAAAATATAAAATGTATCTTAATTTTTCATTATATTAGTTGCTACTTAACTTTCATGTATCAAAACTTTAATTTATATTGGCACTTTTACTTTGTAATTTATTTTAGTCAATGAAGAATGGATTACAATTTTTGGCTTATAATTAATAATTTTAAGGATATTGCTACTTATTTTTTAATATTAATGTTTTGAAATATTCTGTATTGAAAAGTCGTGTGTATTTCAATGAGATATTTATTTAGCTAAGTAACTATAACTCATGATGTATTTGAAGAACAGATTTTGAGCCACTGAATTATCTAGAATGTAACAGATAAGGAATGCCTTATATATTTAGTAAATACATTGATTAAGTTATAAAGCCTCCTAATATTTTTTACTTGTCCGAAACTTTAAGTTTGATACTCTCTCTTTTACATAGTTACAATATGTAGATAGGGGAAGGGGAAGCAAAGCAAGAATGTTTTGATGATACTAAATCATTATTGAAAAGTATGTATCAGCTGAAATTAATTTGTAACATCTGAAAATTTGAACATCTGTTTGGGGTTTTTTGGTTTCTATTTACACATAAATTAAATTATAAATATAATTAATGATAGATACCTAATTGACCTGGACTTTAAACCCCTCCCCTCCTTTTTATTGTAATAACATGGGTGAATGTCGAAACATGCTGAGTGCGAGAATCCAGACATAAAATAGTATTTATAGAATTATTTCATTTATAAGAAATTCTAGGAAAGGTAAGTCATATCCATAGTGAAACATACACACACACACACACAAAAAAAAAAAAAAAACAAAAACACACAAATGTGAATGGCTACCTGGAGATGGAGGTGTGGAGAGTTTGATTGTGATGACACTCAAGGAACTTTTGGAGATAAGGGAATGTTCTGTATTTCAATGTGGTAGTTACACAGGTGTATGAATTTGTCATTGCTTGTTGAAATGTACATCTAAGATGGTTGCATTTTGGGATGCCTGGGTGGCTCAGCGGTTTAGTGCCTGTCTTTGGCCCAGGGCATGATCCTAGAGACCCAGGTTTAAGTCCCACATCGAGCTCCCTGCATGGAGCCTCCCTCTGCCTATGTCTCTGCCTCTTTCTCTCTTTGTGTCTCTCATGAATAAATAAAAATAAAATCTTGAAAATAATGTGTTTAAATTGATGTAAATACACCTCAGTCAACTTATTCTAAAATAAATAGGGAGAACTAGCAATTAGTTTGATTTTTAGCTTTGGCCACACATGGTATATTTAAGTCAGCTTAAAGTATATTTAAGCTTCGTGGTGTTTTATAAAGTTAGGAGGATATAATATTTGAGAAAATATGGATTATATATATATATGTGTGTGTGTATATATATGTGTGTGTGTGTGTGTGTGTGTGTGTATATATATATATATTAACCTGGAGAGGGGAGAGGTTAATTTCCATAACCTCTATTAAGATCAAAACATGCATTTTGTTAATTTTTTGGGATTTATCATAGAGTCTGTTAAATCATTTACAAAGCTTTTCATTTAATCTATGTAGTTTATTACCAGTATTCAAAATTGGGGACTGCTGTCTATCATTTTATTTGGATAATCATTTGATATATGATACTTGTTTTTGTTGTTGTTTTTGTTTTTAAATACTGTCTTGATCCAGTTTTGAGGCTCTGGCTGGAAATCAGCATTGCTGATTTATCATATCCATTTGAAATATCTCCTTAAAATCCCCACCAGTCACAAAATTTGTGATCAGTCTATCACTCTCAATACTAGACATACATTTAGAACACAATCCCAGAAATATGAACATGTCAACTTTTGGGGAAAAATGTTTTAACTTTGGATATCATTCATGAATTCAATTCAATATTCTCTGTTTATTTCCTTATAGCCCTTTATGAGAAGAAAATGAAAATAGTGACTGTAGGGATTGTGATAAACAATTTGGAAGTAATATCAATAAGATTGTACACCAATCTGATATATTTGGTAACAGAGAAGGAGGATTGAAAAATGCTTCCGGAGTCCTAGAAATTGGTATGGATGATAAAGGTATACATTTAGATCAGCAACCGAGGGAAAGCAAATCTAAGCATGCTGAATTTATTCTTTCTGTGCATATATGTAGAGAGAATGTATAGCCTTTTCCTAAAATCCTAAAGTCTCCAAAGGAAACCCCTACTTCATCAATCAAAATGTAATTCAATTAATTTTCAGCATTTTTACTAATCTACAAACTTTTTTTACATTCATACTAGTTCTATTAACTTTCCTAACTGTAAAAGATACTCCAATTTTAGTCTTCTTTTTTTACTTTTCTAAAAAAGATTTTATTCATTTATTTGCGAGAGAGAGAATGAGAGACTGCACAAGCAGTGGGAGGGGGCAGAGGGAGAAGCAGGTTCCCCACTGAGCAGGGAGCCCCACGTGGAGTTCAATCCCAGGACACCAGGACCATGACCTGAGCCAAGGGCAGATGCTTCACCAACTAAGCCACCAAGGCGCCCATCACCATTTTACAATCTCTTATACCATAATTTGTACATATTTTCCTCTATCAGTAAGCTTACTGATTAAATCACACATTTAATCAGCAAAGACTTCCTTATCAGGAACTGTATGCAGATAACAGGGCTAAATTCTAGGAGTACAAAGATGAATAAGGTAAATAAGACTCAGACTTCCAGGAGGAGTTCATGGCCTCATCCAAGAAGTAGGGAAGAAAATCTATCATTATAATGGTGTATACCTGCTATAGTGCTCAAGTGTGTATTGTGCTTTCCTGCTTCTGCTTATCAAACAAAACAAATGACCTAATGCCTAAGATCTAATGTCTTCTTTATTCCCTCTTCTGATTACTCAACCTCACAGTGGTTTTTCCCATGTCTAAATATAAGCATTATTATCTGTATCTGTTAGAAATTTTAAATTGAAATTATTATTGAGATAATTGTAAATTCACATACAGTAGTAAGAAATAACGCAACGAAATCCCTCATTCGTTTTGTCCCCCCAATGATAGCATTGTACAAACTTAAAATAGCTCAACCAGAATATTGGAATTAATATAATCCACCAATCATTCAAATTCTCCAGATTTACTTGTATTCATATATGTATATGTGTATGTGTGTGTAATAAATTCTGTACAATTTCACCTGTATAGATTTAGGTAGCCCTTTGTCAGTCAAGATACTGAACAGATCCAAGACAACAATGATCTTTGTGTTGCATTTTTAGATCTACCCCTCTCACACCTTCCTGCCCTTGGTCCCTAACCACTGGCAAGCGCTAAACTGTCCTCTATTTCTGAAATGTTTTTCTTTCAAAAAGGCTGCATAAATGGGATCATACAGTATGTAAACTTCTGGGATTGGCATTTTTAAACTCAGCATAAGTCCCTGGAGATTAATGTATGTGAGTATGTGTAATAATAGTTCATTTTGTTGTTGCTGCTGACAAGTATTACATGGTTTACTTGTACCAATTTATTTAACCATCCACCTGTTGAGGTCCATCTAAACTGAGCATTTTCAGGTTTTGGCTTCTACAAATAAAGTTGCTGTAGGTTTTTCTTTGAATATGTTTTTATTTCTCTGAGATAAGTGCTAACATGTATTTGCTGGATAATATAGTAATTGTAGGTTAAGCTTTATAAGGAAATACTATTTTCCTCTGTGGCTGCACTGTTTTACATTCCTACAAACAATGCATGAGTGATGCAGTTTCTCTTCATCCTGATTTGGGTGTTGCCACCATTTTATATGTAGCCACTATTTTAGCCATATTTAAATCTTATATTTCTTGCATAGGTGGAATAATTACAAATAACTTCAGTGGTTAATTCTGATGTTTTGGACACTAAGGGTATCACTTAGATCCTCCAGTGATAGACTATTGCCTCAATTGTTGGGGCAGTGTAGGCAGGCAGCTAGAAACCTTCAGCCTTCTTAGGGATAGCCTTAGTTGCAAAGATTGCATAAGGTAACATCCTTCCTGAAGACAGACCACATTTAATGACAGACTAATTAGAGAGGTTAAAGATGTGGCCATCATGGCCCAACTTGGGACAACCAAAGGTTAATGCTAGTTCCAGTGCTCACTCTGGAATTAGCTAAGGGTTTTATCTCCTCAGCTTCTCTCCACCCTCTCCTATTTTCTTTTCCTCCCTTGAACAAGTTTTGATTTGAAGTGTTCTCCTTAACATTTTGTGTGTTAAAGGCCATCTCTGATTCTACTTCTCAGGGAACTCAACCTACAATACTAATATGATTTAATTTTTTATTTTCCAACGTACTTTATATTCTATTATGAACTCCTGAAAATTGATAAATGTTAGAAATCACTACTTGCTTTCTATCTCTACTGCTTATTAACTCCTGTTTCTCAGTTTCAGACCTGTCCTCTGATATTTTTCTTCATGATGCTGGCTTCTTGTTGAGGTTTTGCCGATTGAGGCCTCTAAAGGGACAGTGGTATGCTGGAGAAGGAAGAAACACGTTCCTTTCCCTTTGCCTACTCCTCCATCAGTGCCATCAACACAGTTGATTCCAGTCACCTTCTCTACCAGAATCAGCCCCAACACACTCCTCAGATGTACCCGTGCCAAGCACAACTTCCCCCTCCTCAGTAGTCTGAATCTCAGTAGGAATGCTCTTTCAAATTGTAGAGTTTTAATAATTTCAAACCGTTCTCTATGTTCTCCAGTGCTAGGTGTGATAGCAGCTTCCTGTAATTACTGCATGATCCCTCAGTATTTCCATTGGGACCTTTTGGTTCTTAAATAGCAGCTCACCAAATTGTAATATTATATTCCGTCTGTGCATGCTTCCTGAGATCCTGAATCAGATGCCATCAATTTTGTATAAAAGAAGCTAATAAAATACACGAGTTAAAAAAGCATCTTTAATTTTCATAAGAATGTAAAATGTTTAGGACGAATAAAAAATGTAAAAGACACACTCATCAAAACACTGGGTTATTTTTTTCCATTAATCTGAATATTTCCTAACAATTTCATATTTTGATTTGGTCATATGAATAGAAGCTTTTCAATACAGGTAGAACTTTCTCTGAAGTTTTCATTTTAATTCCAGCTAGTTAACATGCAATATTCCATTAGTTTCAGGTGTACAATATAGTCATTCAGCAGTTCCACGCATCACCCAGAGCTCATCAGGATAAGTGCACTCCTTAACCCCCATCTTTTTAACCCATCACTCTGCTCACCTCTCCTTTAGTGATCATAAGTTTGTCTCTATAATTGAGAGTCTGTTTCTTGATTTGTCTCTCTCTCATTTTTTTTCCCTTTGCTTGTTGTTTCTTAAATTCCGCATGTAAATGAAACTATATGGTGTTTGTCCTTCTCTAGTTTACTTCACTTAACATGATACTCTTAACGCTTTCATAATTTGGGCATTGTAAATAATGCAGTAAATATAGGGGTGCCACATGTATCTTTTCAAATTAGTGTTTGGGTTTTCTTTCTGTAAATACCTGGTAGTGGAATTACTGGATCATATGGTAGTTCTATTTTTAATTTTTTGAGGGACCTCCATACTGTTTTTCCACAGTGGCTGTATCAGTTTGCATTCCCACCAAAAATGCAAGAAGGTTCCTTTTTCATCACAACCTCACTAAGACTTTTTTTTGTCTTTTTGATTTTAGACAGTCTAACGGGTATAAAGAGATAACTCATTGTGGGTTTTTTTTATTATTATTTTGGTTTCAAGTTTTTATTTAAATTCCAGTTAACATACAGTGCAATATTATTTTAGGTGTAGAATTTAGTGATTCAAGTAATTGGAGCTTCTTCCTGACATGCCCCTCTCCCGGTTTCGTGGAGTTTCCTCACAGCATGGCCCCCAAGCACCAGTCCTCAGTCGCACCTCAAATGAAGAAACCAAGGCTGCCTCCCGGCCCCAAGCCGGAGGGGATATCGACCTCTCAGCATTTGCCAAAGGGAGAAAAAGAATAGCAAGAAGCAATAGAACATATTGATGAAGTACAAAATGAAATAGACAGACTTAATGAACAAGCCAGTGAGATTTTGAAAGTAGAACAGAAATATAACAAACTCTGCCAACCATTTTTTCAGAAGAGGCCGGAATTGATCGCCAAAATCCCCAATTTTGGGGTAACAACATTTGTCAACCATCCACAAGTGTCTGCACTGCTGGGGGAGGAGGATGAAGAAGCCCTGCATTATTTGACAAGAGTTGAAGTGACAGAATTTGAAGATATTAAATCAGGTTACAGAATAGATTTTTATTTTGATGAAAACCCTTACTTCAAAAATAAAGAATTTCATCTGAATGAGAGTGGTGATCCATCTTCAAAGTCCACTGAAATCAAATGGAAATCTGGAAAGGATTTGATATAACGTATAACGTTCAAGTCAAACGCAGAATAAAGCCAGCAGGAAGAGACAGCACGAGGAACCAGAGAGCTTCTTTCCTGGTTTACTGACCATTCTGATGCAGGTGCAGATGAGTTAGGAGACGTCCTCAAAGATGATATTTGGCCAAATCCATTACAGTGGTACTTGGTTCCTGATATGGATGATGAAGAAGGAGAAGGAGAAGAAGGAGATGATGATGATGATGAAGAAGGATTGGAAGATATTGATGAAGAAGATGAGGATGTAGTTGGAGAAGATGATGATGATGAGGGGGAGGAAGGAGAGGAGGATGAAGGAGAAGATGACTAATGGAACACTGATGGATTCCAACCTTCCTTTTTTAATTTTCTCCAGTCCCTGGGAGCAAGTTGCGCCTCTTTTTTCCCCCTCCTCTTGTGCTCATTTGCCCTTTTTTGAAGTCTCTTTTCTCTCCCTTTATACCATTGTTCTCAACTTATTTTGAGGGGAAATACCTTGAGCAGAATACAGCGGGAAAAGAATCTCTACCCCTTTCTGTTCCAAATTCATTTTTATTACTTCCTGTCTCAACAAAAACTTTATGGAATCAACACCACCGTGCTCTGTGCGAAAAAAGAAAAACCTTCTGCTCCCTTAGCTCTGCCGGAAGCTGGAGGGTGCTAGGTCCCTGTGTAGTAGTGCATAGAATTCTAGCTTTTTTCCTCCTTTCTCTGTATATTGGGCTCAGAGATTACACTGTGTCTCTATATGAATATGGACAGTTAGCATTTACCAACATGTACCTGTCTACTTTCTCTTGTTTAAAAAAATAAAAAAAAAATAAATAAAAAATGAGGTTATAGAAGGTCTGCAAAGGGTGGGTTTGAGATGATTGGGTGGGTTAAGTGGGCATTTTGACAACATGGCTTCTCCTTTGGCATGTTTAATTGTGTTTAATGGACATCCTTGCAGTTTAAGATGACACTTTTAAAATAAAACTCTCCTAATGATGACTTGAGCCCTGCCACTCGATGGGAGAATCAGCAGAACCTGTAGGATCTTATTTGGAATTGACATTCTCTATTGTAATTTTGTTCCTGTTTATTTTGAAATTTTCTTTTTGTTTCACTGGAAAGGAAAGATGCTCAGTTTTAAACGTTAAAAGTTAAAAGTGTACAAGTTGCTTTGTTACAATAAAACTAAATGTGTACACACACAAAAAAATAATTTAGTGATTCATCACTTATATACAACATTCAGTGCTTATCATGGGTGGCCTCATTATTTATCTATAAAATTGCAAGGCTGGGTGTAAACTAGACTCTAAATTTTTGCCTTTTTTAATCCTGATATTCTGATGCATTTTATTCTGAGTATTTTTAAGGTATTTATTACCCAAAATAATATTAACACTTATTCAATAGTACTGTTTTTTACATGTCAGGAGGCCCCGTGTTTATCTAAGTACACTTTTAATCTTATTCTGTGCTGATATTATATTTCAATCCCTGAAATATAAGGAACCTATTTATGGAAAAAAAAATACATATCACCCATTTAATCCATTGCCTTGCCCTCCTTCCCTCTAGCAACCCTCAAATTGTTCTCTATAGTTAAAAATTTGTTTTATGGTTTGCCTTTCTCTCTTTTTTTCTCCCTATGTTCATCTGTTTTGTTTCTCAAATTCCACATATGACTGAAACCTTATGATATTTGTCTTGCTTTGACTGACTTATTTAGTTTAGCATTATACTCTTTAACTCCATCCACATTGTTTCAAATGGCAAAATTTAACTCTTTTTTTATGGCTAAGTAGTGTTCCACTGTATGTATATACCACTTTTTAATCCATTCATCAGTCAATGGACATTTGGGCTCTTCCATAATTTGACTATTCTTGATAATCCTGCTATAAACATTGGGATGCATATATCCCTTTGAATCAATATTTTTGTATCCTTAGGGTAGATACCTGGTAATGCAGTCATTGGTTGGTAGGGTAGTTCTGTTTTTAACGTTTTGAGGAACCTCCATAGTATTTTCCAGAGTGACTGCACCCATTTGCATTTCTACCAACAGTGCACTAGTGTTCTTTTTTCTCTATATTCTCACCAACTATTTTGGCCATCCTGACCAATATGAGGTGATATCTCATTGTGGTTTTAATTTGTATTTCCCTGATGGTAAGTGATGATAAGCATCTTTTCATGTATGTGTTGGCTATCTGCATGTCTTCTTTGGAGAAATATCTGTTCATGTCTTCTGCCCATCTTTTATTAGGATTATTCATTTTTGGGGTGTTGAATTGTAGAGGTTCTTTCTGTACTGTGGATACTAGCCTTTATTGGATATATCATTTACAAATATCTTCTCCATTCCATAGGTTACCTTTTGGTTTTGTTTATCGTTTCCTTCGCTGTGCAGAGACTCTTTATTTTTATGTATTCCCAATAGTTTATTTTTGCTCCCCTGTCCCCCCTTACTCAGGAAACCTATCTAGGAAAAATTTACTATGGCATGTGTCAAATAAGTTACTGCTTGTGTTCTCTTCTTGAATTCTTATGGTTTCAAGTCTCACATTTAGGTCTTCAGTCATTTTGAATTTATTTTTGTGTATGGTGTAAGGAAGTGGACCAGATTCATTCTTCTGTGTGTTGCTGCCCAGTTTTCGTAACACTGTTTGTTGAAGAGCTTGTCTTTTTCAATTGAGTATTCTTTCCTGCTTTCTCCAAGATTAATTGACCATATAATTATGGATTTATTTATAGATTTTCTATTTGTCACATTGATTTGTAAATCCACTTTTGTGCTGGTTCTGAACTGTTTTGATTACTACAGCTTTGTAATGTAAATTTAAGTCCAGTATTGTGATGGCTTCAGCTTTGCTTTGCTTTTTTAAGGTTGCTTTGACTATTCCAGGTCTTTCATGGTTCCATACAAATTTTAGGATTGTTTGTTCTAGCTCTGTGAAGATTACTGTTGATATTGTGATAGGGATTGTGTTAAACGAGTAGATTGCTTTGGATGGTATAGACATTTTACCAATGTTCATTCTTCCAATCCATCAAGATGGAATGTGTGTGTCATCTTTGATTATTTTAGCAGTGTTTTATCGTTTTCAAGTAGAGGTTTTTCATCTCTGGTTAGATTTATTCCTAGATATCTTATTATTTTGGGTGCAATTGTAAATAGGTTATTTCTTAATTTCAGTTTCTTCATTATTGGTGTTTATAAATGCAACAGATTTCTGCAAATTGATTTTGTATTCAGCAACTTCACTGAATTTGTTTATCAGTGCTAGCAGTTTTTTTTGTAGAGTCCATCAAGTTTTCTATATCAGTTTTCTATATATAGTGTCATGTTATCTGCAAATAGTGAAAGTTTTACTTCTTCCTTACTGATTTGGATACCTTTTATTTTGTTTAGGACTAGGACTTCCAGCACTATGTTGAATAAAAGTGGTGAGAGTGGGCATCTTTGTCTTGTTCCTGACCTTAGGGTAAGAGCTCTCTGGATGATGTTAGCTGTGACTTATATGGCGTTTATTATGTCAAGTTATGTTCCCTCTAAACCTACTTCATTGAGGATTTTTTTTTTAAATCATGAATGGATATTGTACTTCGTCAAATGCTTTTTTCTTCTTTGTCTTTTGAAATAATCGTATAGTTCTTAGACCTTTCTCTTATTGCTATGATGTATCACATTGATTGACTTGTGAATATTGAACCACCTTTGCCACCCGAAATATATCCCACTTGATTGTGGTGAATGATCTTTTTAATGTATTTTTGAATTCCATTTTCTAGTATTTTGTTGAGAATTTTTGCATCTATGGTCATCAGGGATAATTGCTCTGATGATAAATGATGATAAGCATCTTTTCATGTATATATATGTCTTTATTTGATTTTGATATCAGAGTAATACTGGTCTCATAGGATGAATTTGGACGTTTTCCTTCCTTTTCTATTTTTTGGAATAGTTTAAGAAGAATAAGTATTAATTCTCCTTTAAATGTTGGTAAAATTCACGTGTGAAGTCATATCGTCCTGGACTTTTGTTTGTTGGGAGTTTTTTGATTAATGACTCAATTTCTTTTCTGGTTACTGGTCTATTCAAGTTTTTTTTCCTGTTTTCATTTTAGTAGTTTATATGTTTCCAGAAATTTATCTATTTCTTCTTGCTGTCCAATTTGTTGGCATATAGTTTTTCATAATATTCTCTTATGATTGTTTTGTAAGTAGCAGACTTTTTGATTGACTCAATTATCCATTTATATGATGACCGTATGTGCCTGTGTCCTTGAGCATACACGGAATGTTTTTTAAAAGACTTCAGTACAAGAGACTAAGCAAATGATGTTTTAATTCTAAAAGGTCTTGTTTTATTGATATTAGAAAATGATATATTTTGGTGAACTGAGCTTTCAAAATCTATGATTAAAAACTCAGAAATAAGTACATGTTCTGTATATAACTATAAAATTATTTTCTGGTAAAACCATATTTTAGTGAAATAACTTACAAATTTACTGAATGAGAATAATTTCCTATAAAAACAGGCCTTAAATATATTTTTTTTTAAATTGGAAGGTTGCAGGAAAAGAGTCTGTTACTTGATCCATTTCATTCAGATGTGTTCATGTAATTACTATCATCACCTTCTAAGTAATCTTCTCTTTCTAACCAAAAGTGATATATTGTTTTTTTTCAATCAACCCTAGGAAGGTTATAAAATTTTTAAGTGTCTGAGTTTGCCATTACAAAATGTACTTTAGAAAATTTGAACCATTGTTGTACCATTGTATCAATTTTATGTGTTATGAGAGTCATTTGAGATTAATGTACATTTCTCTATGAAAATTATTTCAAAATATTTTCCTGAAGAATTATAATTGATTAGTGTTATGTGGATTTTAAAATAAACTTTTTCTTTTTAAAAATAATGCAAGATAAGATATCCATTTCACTCAGAGTACAAAATTTAACTAATTATTAAATCTATGCTTTAAATGTATCTTAAAAAATAAGAGGAAATGTTATTTTAAATGGAAAATAGATTATAAAAATAGAGTGGACTAGAGAACCAAGAGACTTCTCTAGGAACATTATGTAATTTGCTTTTCTTACTTATGTTATGCAATGTAAATATTCTTCAAAATAACAATCTAAGGAATACTCTAACAATCTGTAATAAAAAAATTAGGATGATATACTTCAATCATGTGTTGCTGCTATAGTTAAACTTTCAAATAATTGAATTTGTTCACATTTTTTTCTTTCTTAAAAGATACCTACTAAAAAAATAAAAAAATAATAAAAAAAATAAAAGATACCTACTGAGCAGAAATTTTGCAAATGCTTGTAACATTCTGACTCTCAATTAGATGTGCTATTCAAAAACTATCAAATGTCTGTAGATAGAGCTAGAGTTTTAGCCATTTGGATTAGATTAATAAATTACATAATTTTAAGTAGCAATATTGTCATTTATTATTGACCACTCCTCATCAAATTGGGATGAATAGAAATTTTAACTTGTCAAATAGTTATAACACAGTTTTACTGTGGGTTTAATCTTCAGAATAAACTAGCTTAAGAAGGAAAAATTAAGACATTTTGTGTACTTCTATCTTCATAAAGTTTTTTTCTACAACTACTCCTTTAATAGACCAGTGCAAGGTTTAAGTGTACACAGCATAGTTTCACACTACTGCATTTTCTCTTTGTAATCTACGTTATTTTCTTGAAAATAAGATACTATTCAAGTCTACTTAATTTTCTTATAGATCGGCTATCTATGTATGGAAAGCAGACATTTTGAAGAAAGTAAAAATTAGTGTCTGATTAAAATGTGATTTGGTAATTGGATTTTTTTTGAAATGAGCACAGAGGGAAGAAACCTATGCATTACAAAAACTGAGAATCAGATACCTCAGCATTGAGAGGATCATCCTAAGTACAACAATTAAGTATTTGGTAAATTGTATAACATCTTGTTAACAAGGGGCCTGAGGCAGTCATAAGTGTGAAGGCAGCTGTCCAGAGAGCCTTAAAATTGAGCAGACCTAAACTTATTTATTCATATATATGCACTATTCCAGGTTAGTGTAGTCTCCAGATTTTACCTTAAAGATTTTCCCCTGTATTCTTCTTTGCAGAATTATTGATATTATTAAAATCTCCCCCAATGACTTCTCATTACAATTAGAATAAAATCCAGATGTCTCACTATACCCTATTAAGACCCCTTAGGAATTGTAGTCTGTTTAACATTCTAACTTCATTTTTTTGGTTTGTGTGGTACAACTTAACCCCTAGTTTAGTTGCTTCTAGCTATATGGTAAAAACTATAGAGGCCACACATCTTTTCTTAATTCCTGTGTCAATAGAATATCACTGTTTGCACCAGTAAATTCTTGTAAAACAATTTATCTTAATAAATTGATAATCAGCACAGGTGGGATGCATATGAAGAATTACTTCAAGACCCTTGCTTAGCTGTATCCAATAATATAAAACTGTTGTTTTACAAGTAATTTTAATACTCCCCTGACTGAAATGCTGTGCTTTAATTCACATTATCCCAATAATAAACCCAATATAAAATACCTTTCTCTTACTATCACCACTAAGATAAACACATTAATAAGATTAATGAATTCAGTTTCACGTGGGCAGTTTCATCATTTTATATGATTTATAGGGGCATCAACAGTCCTAGAGACCCCATCAAGATCCAGTTGAGACTTACTCAGAAGCTCTGTGGTCTGTTGGTCCCTTGAGTCTCCTGCCACAAGGGTCTAGACGTTTATGAAGATATGGTTTGTCATGGTGAAATAATTGCAGGATTGAGTCTGATCAATTTCTTTTCACCACACCCTGTATTTTCTTCCCAAGAAATGAGGGTATTTCTTTTTAGAGATTCTTTTATTATGGGCAGATTTAAAATATCTCTGGTGGAATCTGCCATATTACTAATGTATTTCTCCTCTTCATTTTTTTTTTTTTTTGTTGGGAATGTATAAAAGATGGTTCTCAAGAAGGTCAACCCTTGGTTCAGAATGTCCCTGTCTTCATGCAGACTGGAGGGCTAATGAGTAAAAATGTCCTCTTAAACTGATTTCTTACAGGAGAAACTTTGCCTTGAGTTACTTATCAAAACATTAGGAGAACATTCCACAATCTTTCTTTGTTTTATCCATGAGAATCTAGTCAGAAAAATCTCTTCTCTATGCTTCTATTCACTGATAGACAACTTTCAGGTTGGGGACCAGAGATAGGAATTCACAACCAGGATATTTAAATAATGCTTACCAGGGATGCCTGGGTGGCTCAGTGGTTGAGCGTCTGCCTTTGGCTCAGGGCCTGATCCCAGGGTCTTAGGATCGAGTCCCACATCAGGCTCCCCACAGGGAGCCTGCTTCTACCTCTGCCTATGTCTCTGCCTCTCTCTGTGTCTCTCATGAATAAATAAAATCTTAGAAAAATAATAATGCTTACCAGACTCTCATGGATTTGTCTCAGGTTAAGTCCATACTTTTTCAAAATTTCCCAGAATTCTCTTATGTGTACTTTCATTATAATGTTTTATAACATTATAATCCTTCAAAATGGCATGAATCCACCTAGTAGAATAGTTAAGAATTACAATGGGCACTCTAGACAACTTTTTATATGACAAAATTATCCATCTGAGAGCTTCCTAAAAACAAAGACCAAAATTTCAAACATGGAATGGTCGGCATTGTTTGATTAGTATGAGGAATTTCTGAAAGAAACTCAGATATCAAAATTAAATCCTGAATAAACTCTTTGGTGAAGATAAATGCCAGATATGAAAAATGATAAACTTTGTATTTTTGTAGTCCCCCTCAACTTCAACCACCAGGGCTGCCCTTTAGCAGGTTTATTGATGATTGCCAAAAACTCAAAATAATCAAGATGACTTTTACAGATGAATATCCAAACAAACCATGGTACATCCATACAATGGAATATTGCTCAAGAGTAAAATAGAATCATCTATTGATTTAAACAACAATACGTATGAATCCTACATGCATTTTGTTAAATGGAAGGAGACAGTCTCAACTAAACACATATTATAGAATCACATTTATATAAAAAACACATCAGTAGTCTTCAGGGGTTGAGGCAGAGGGTGCTGGTTGACTATAAAAGGGAAACACAGGGCAGCCTGGGTGGCTCAGTGGTTTAGCTCTGCCTTCAGCTCAGGGTCTGATCCTGGAGACCCAGGATCAAGTCCCGTGTCAGGCTCCCTCCATGGAGCCTGCTTCTCCCTCTGCTTGTGTCTCTGCCTCTCTCTCTCTCTCTCTTTCTCTGTCTCTCATGAATAAATAAATAAATTTTTTTAATAAAGGGAAACACAAGGTGTTTCACATAGGGTGAAGGCAGTAATGGTTCTATATGGTACTGAAATATGACTCTATATATATATTAAAACACATAGAACAGCATATCACAAAAGACAAAACCTCACTTTACACAAACTAAAGAAAAAATGAAATTAATCATGTCAGGGATTCTTGGGTGGAATGTTATTGTGCCAGATGACTTTAACTGTGCTAAAATGTATGAAAAAAAGTGCACTGAAGGGAGGGGGATAGGAGCTGACCTAAGTAACTAAAAAAACAGTGTTTGTTGGGAATTTTAAAGCTAAAGACAAACTGAACATAAATGACATATAGATTCCAAAAGTGCTATCTTTTATACAATTTAGAAATGAACAATGTACAGTCTAGAATAATAGACATTTGATTTACAAAGGTATTTTATGGAAGAATATGGTGATCTTTAAAGATTAGCTTAAAAGATTTAACAACTTTTCTTTAGAAGGTAATCATAAAACTAATGTTATTTATTAGGTAAACATAATTTATATTAACTAAATAGACATTTTACTAATTTTTTTCATATCTCAAATTTAAATAGTAAAATTGGCCAAAGATTTGTTTTTGGAAATATTTCATTGGGAAAATAGAAAATTGTCTTATTTTTAGCATTATTGTATATGTAGGTATGTTTATAGGTATTTGCTTTGGTAATGAAAACCAAACTTTTCATCTATAAAACTTTTATGGATTTAGCATAATAGTACTTTAGTCTTTCTTAAGTCTCATTTTCCCAGGAGCTCAGAAATTTTTCTTGTTTATTTCAACAAACATTCATTGCGTTATTACATATTTGATTATAGGACACTACTTAAGGGTCAATGAACAAAACAGGTAACAATTCTTTTTATGGGAATTGCATTCTTGATTTTACTCTAAAACATCAATTTTACTTAAGTTATGTGATTTAGAAATATATGTATATCAAGCTTCCTGGGTGGCAGTCAGTTGAGCATCAGACTTTTGGTTTCAACTTAGATCTGATCTCAGGGTCATGAGATTGAGCTCAGCCTAAAGTCTGTTTGGGTTTCTCTGTCCCTCATCCCCTGCCTTTCCCCACCCATGTTCTCTTTCTCTCTCACTGAAGTAAATAAATAAATCTTTAAAAAAAAATAGGTATTTCATAATAGCTCTTTCAAAAAAGATGCAGTGAAATAATTGCATCAGTTCATGTTGTGACTAAACATAGGAAAACAAGTTTATATAGATACATAATTATGACATATTATAGAAACAAAACCCTGTAAGTTTTCTTTTGGATTATTATAATTTGACAGTAATGACTAAATATTTATAACATATTAAAACTTTGATTCTGGAAGCTTCATATAACCTCTTCTCTCTATACCCCTAGAATTTGTTATTATAAGCCATTCAATTCCTGTACATAAAATTGCTAGAACAACTTCAATATTGATGACTTCTGGTATGCAGCACAAAAGCTTGTAGATGAAAAAGTTTTGCCAGTATTTATTATGAGGAATTTATCAACAAAGAACTAGACATTTAAAAAAACTAGACATTTTTATTTGAAAATTCACTGCATCGATAATTTTAGAAATCTTTGCCAAAACAGTTTTTTTTAAAAAAAAACCTCTAAAAAATTAAAAAACACCTCTAAAAAGAAGTTTTTTTCAAATATATAAGTATATAGTGTTTGCCTTTGAAATGTTTGAGAAATAATTTTCTATTTTTTTATTTTATTATATTTTAAGATCAATTGTGATACAAATTTATGGTGTGAAGTTCATTTTCAGAAATAGGAGTCCAGTGTATATTACTGGTTCCACCAGAAAAATAGAATTGAGCTAAACAATTCTTATGTCACCAACACGTAAAATGTAACTACATGATATACCAATGTACCAGCAATATTTGGTGATGTAAAAGAAATCCGTGTGCATCTTATTGTGTATACACTGAGAGTGAACATACCACGTTTTTTAAGAAAGCATTTTATTTATGTAAATCAAGGAGAAAAGTATAACTAGTTTAAACAGATTCTAATATATATATAAACAAAGTTTATAAAGAAAATTTTAATGAGTGTTAGCAATAAAGTAAAATGTTAAAATTTTAATAAATTCTGATATTTTCATCCCTCAGTGAAATAAAGTGTTATCTGAATATAAATACATAGGTAACAAAAGTAAGTGAATAGCTTCAGGTATCCTTACAGCAATACCTCACTACTTTTAACTATACATTATGTGAGTAATACATTTCAGTTTACAATATTAAAATAACTTCAAATTTACCCTCCATCAACCTTAAACCACAGCTAGGTATTTTTTAAAGGTTGCTAGTAGCATGGGGATATTATGTAAGTATTGTAATACTTTGTATTAAGGCCTTTTGACCAAATAGAGATCTTTGTCATACATACTTTTCCAGAGCAAATTAGGAATTTTATTTAGTTATTTAATTAGCTGATTATTATTTGTTCATTCATTTTTCTCTTCCTTTTGAATGGGTGTTATTTGCATCTATAGGTCAAAATTTAAAAGATACAGTAAGGGTATATTTTGAAAAAAATCATTCCTTTTTCTGTGAGATTTTTAATTTCTACTCTTTCTGCATTCTTGCTTTATTAAAGTCTGTTATTAATGTGATTTATGTTTATGTCTTCAAGTATTATTTAGGTACATAAATAATATATATATCTACTTCAGCTCTTAAAAATTTGGAAATTGCATACTTAGAGTATCTTACATATTATTTTTTTGCAGTTCATCATTGTTCTAAAAAGTTACATTATTTTCTGTAACTATAATACCCCCTTTTTCTTTTAGTTCTTATTCAATAAAGCACTTAAATAGATTCAATGCCCCTTGACTGCTCACTTGCCATTTTTCTCTTCTTGGATGATATATGTTTTCTAAGAATTTTTTCAAAATGAACTTACAGTTCAGATGAACTTCCTAGGAACTCTGGTTTCTTGTAAGTTCAAAAATATTGCTCCCTTGTCCCTGTTTCATTCATGTTTGAATGGTAGTTTGGCTATCTATAAATTTATTAGGTCACACTTTCTTTCCTTGAAGATTATATAGGTGGTTTTTCACAATCATTATAACATTGAGTATTGCTGTGGAAAGTTGAAGGTCAGCCTATTTTTTCACCTGATAGATGAATCAAAAAAATTTTTTTTCTAGCTGCCCAAAGCATTCATATATATATGATATATATTATGAAATTTGAAATTCAGTTAACTTACCAGAGTTTATCTTATAGTAGATACTTTTAAGTCAACTGCTCCTAGAATAAAGCATTTTCTTTAATGAAGTATATTGAAGTGTTCTCTTATATGTGAAAGGTTTTTCTATTAACTAAATCTCTAAATGTTTTTTCCATTATTTTGATTGGACCAACTAAGAGATATTAGTTAAGAGTGTATTGGATCTTGCTTAGAAAATCACTATTTTAGTTTTCTTTGTATTTTGTTCAATTTTTTTTTTGTTTATCCTCTTTTTATTTTGCCCAGCTTTTAGTCGTTTTCTCTGTTTTTCTCCTCTGTGATTTTAACAATGTATATTACATTTGTTCTGTTTCCACTTAGCCTTTATTTCTATGAAACATCTAAAAATTTTCATTTTTGATGAAAATGAAAATTAACATTTTATTTTCATTTTACCTTTATTTTTCTCTCGGAAAATATCTATTGTTCTTGTGTAACTAAGATGATGACTTCAAAAGTTTTATAATTAACCATGATCTTTTTGTGATAACTTTTAGCAGTTCCACGGCAACATTTTTGCGATGAGTATTTGGCAAGTTTTCTTTTTCTTCATTTTTTGGTTCTATTTCCTTATATGCCTTGTTTACATCTATTATTGTTACTTTTGAATTCTTTCTCTTTTTTGAATCCAATGATTCATCATGGGGTGGAATCTAGGTTTGTGTTCCTGGAATTTCCCCCATATGTTAGAGTTATTTGAGTATGAATTGATATCTCACCAGTCAGTCCAGTTTAGCACCAGAAGGCTGCTGACAACACAGAATATCTCTGCTCCCCTTTGCTGAAACATAATATTCCTTTCTAGACACAAAAACAGCCCATATGTTCGTTCCTGTAGCCCCTGACCATCAAGCTACCAACCCAGCAAAATCACACAGCGTCTTTGCACTGCTTTCCATCATTAAAGATGAAAATTGTTGCTTTACACTTCAGAGTGTGCTATTTACTTGATGAAATGTGCTATGGAAGCTTTTTTAAGATCTGTAGCTTTGGATATGCTGATCTGCATTTTTCTGCACACATTATTTGACCTCCAAAAGCTTTTGGAAATAACCTCACCTGTTTTGGGATTCAGAGTTTTAGATACTTTTGGGTTTTTTGAATTTGATGTTTTATTTTTGTTTCTCATTTTGCTGTTTTCTTTTGGATGATTGTCAAGAGAATATAATAATAAATGCAATTTTAAAATGGATGTTTTCCCAGTATTTAAGAATAAGAAAACAAGTTTATTAGTCAATGTAGTCTTTTTCTAAATCTTATCAGACATAAACCGACATTATAATTATATATTTGTAAATCTATGCTTGGCTTATAATATAGTGATTTAATTGCTAGAAAATGATGCAGTTCCAAGTTCTTCCTATTTTTTCTATTCTAACTCATATTATTTAATTTGTCTTCATTCATCATTTTCGTTTATCACTTTCTTATTCTGTACATACTCTACTTCCATTTTTTCCAGTATATATTCCTTTATTTTACAGACTGCCTCTAAGTTCCCTAGTTTACATTTTTCTTTCTATGTCTTTGTTACATAGTTTCATCAGGGCAGCCTAATTCTTCCATCTCTTATAAGTGACAGACAAAAAAAATTAGCTCATAAAAGAAATGTAATCAAACTTTGTTATCTTTTTTTTATTTTTTTAAACTTTGTTATTTCTTTAATTTATTCCTGCACACAGATGCACCAATCATACACACATTCACAGTTTCTTCAAGTAAACTTCCTGTTTATTTCCTCACACCTTGATTCCACAAAGTACATACAATTCCCACATAATTCCCTTCCTTCCCCTGTTTAATTCAACGGAGTTGTGGATTAAGGTCAAATCTAGGCATTTTCCCTGTCAAAATAAAATGGACATCAAATATAAAGATATTGGTGAATAGGTTAAATTTATTTTGCTTGCTGTAGGTTCTTTTTTAGTACTGTTGCCCAATTTATATTAAATTAAGAAAAAAAACACCTCAGACTTTCTTTTCATTTACAGATTTGAAATTATCTCATATTTTTGTTAGTTTTATTCTTGACAGAATAATAAATCTCTTAAAAAATGAGTCAGTAATGAATTCTAAATTCATCATTGAATCTCAATTGTGATAATGTTTTATCTTATACTTAAAAAGTGGAAGTTAAGCCCCAGATTCCTTTAATAGTTAGGTTATATTGGTTATTATTTTATGATATTTCAGATAGATATATAGTTGCCTTTGGAAAAAATACACTTTTACAAAGTACATAATGTTTGAGAATGGTTTTGATACTAGTTTTTATGTCTTGGAATTTCAGAAAAGGGGTTGTAGGGCAAAGCAAGGGACAAGACTAAGATTTCTAATTTTGAAGAATGTATCCAGTTTTCCTTTAGGAAGAATATAAAGAATGATTGTAGTGCAACTTCTGAGCCACTTATGCTCAAGATATTGTTACATACTTCTAAAATGTCAGTAGACTGAAGAATGCTGACCAGAGGGAAATGTAGCAACAACCTAGAAACCAGGCAAAAATCTGTTTGGAAAAGAACTCAACTAAATGTTATCTCTGAACTCAAAGAGAAAAAATATCACAACCAAAGAATAAAATAATAGAGCAAAACTTTTAGAAAAAGGTAAGATGTACATGAAAAATAACTCAAAGATTAATCTGATGGATTCCATTCTTTTTATGATACACATTTCAGGAAATTGTTCAGGGAAATTCTGCTTGCATATTAATGTAGTGATTATGAGTATAATTTTATATTAGGGAATTATTAAGATCGATCTATAAAATATGAGCTTTTAGCTGTTAAAATTTAATTCCAAAATCATAAATACTGTAAGTGGCTAACTTTCATATTTGAATGAGCAATGCTATTTTCTAGGTTAAAACACTGTGCTAACCCAATTTATAAGAACAAATTAAGTAGAGTAGGCTATTGTAATAAAACAAAGAGAGTAAAAATACACAATGATTCACATAAAATGAAATTTCATTTCTTGCTCATAAGCCAGTTCAGGTCAGGTTCTTATAGGTCAGATTTTTATGCTGTTGAAAGAACATCAGTTGTCACCCAGCCGAGCCTGCAGAGGACAGAAATTGTGAGAGGAATCCATCAGAATAATTGTCACTTAGAAGATGTAAAACACAATTAATCCGTTCTATAAAAAGAAATAGAGGATAGTCATACTTAACTCCATGCTGATTGAAGTCCTGTCATAAAGCAGATGCTTGAGTTATCTTGACAACAGGATATAAAAGAGCATATTAAGTCAAATATTTTCCATGAGAGAGGAGAGTTGTTGAATTTCTAACAGTTCAGGCCTCTAGTGAATGTATAATATATTTTTTTAATTTTAAAATTAAAGTTCTTTAAATAGAACATTTGGACACCTTTTTGAGTTTTGAAATTTTAACAAGATGTTTTCAAAAGAAGAGACATTTCTCTACATTAATCCTTGCTTCTACTAAAATGAAGCTTACAAAGGTCAGAAGCAGATGGAGCCTTCCTGCCCCTCCTTTTACTGTCATACCTATGGAACAGCAGGGTCCTCCAAACGAAAGGGCAGGAGTGATGTTCCCTATAATGAATAGTGCTATTTTGTTACTTGACCTTCAAGACAGCCTGAAAGTTTCAAGTCAGAGATCAGTGTAGGAAAGCAAATTGATGAGCGGGAACACTGTAATCTTAGCTGATAACTCTTTAAAAGGTAACCAAAGCTATTTCTTTTGCTCCCTGGATAACGGTAAACTTTTCAAAGAACTTAAAAAAAATCTGCTGGAGCATGAGGAAAAGTGAATATTTTGAATGGCCTTTTCAAGACCATGAGTCATGTTAAGAATCTCAAGACAATCATTCTTCACAAATGGCTGTTAAAAATACTGAAAATACCCAAAACTAGAAATGAGAGTAATATAAGACTGCTTGTAAACAAGAGCTTTGAAGGCTTGGAGGAACTTCCAAGAGAAGTTCAGAAAGAAAAAAGAAATAATTGAGAGTGAAAAAAATATAGCAGAAAACCATATAAGATAGTACCTAAGCTAGATCTTAATTAGTGGAATTTGGGACTGGTGTCACAGGGCACATTTTCAGATATAGATGTTAGGAAAACACATGGTTTGTTTCTCTCTCTAATTTTACTCAGTTCACCTCTTTTTTCTTATAATCCCTTCCACTATTTCTTATATTCCACATATGAATGAAGCCATATGATGTACTTTTCATCTGTGTTTTCATAAACAAGTAGCCCCATGTCTTGCTTATTTACTATTTAAGCAATTTACTTTCACTCTTTTAAATGGTAAAGCCCAGTTGTATGGTAGGAATTCAACATGTTATTTTAACTGCATTAGTGCTTTTATTATTTTTATCAGGATAATTAAAGCATTAGTTAACGTTCTTGTTGCACAGTTTCTTAGGACTTTAGTTGGTCTGCTTCACACCTATTTCTCCATATGTATATTGATAATTTCTATGTGCAGATTCTCATCATGCTGTTTTATTAAAAATACATACATTGCATTATTGCAGATTGTAAGTAATAAAGCAATCAGGTAGGGCTTGGAAGGGGGCCTATAATCGGTTGACTCCTAGTACAATAGTTGATTATGACTGACATTATATATAGTAAAATCAGAAAGAGTATATTAAATATCATTGATCATGAATTTTCATTTTTTTGCGCAGTAAAAAATTTCTGTGACAAAATCAATACAGGAAAACACAGTAAAATATGAAATTAAAGTCTATTTCTTTTTTGTTATATTCTTATGACTTTTTCAATATAAACTCTTGATTCTTGACAATCAAGTTCTTGTGTAGCTATGAAAGAGGAAGTTTGTGCTTAAAGCATATGATAGCCTACCCAGGTTAAAAACTATAGTTATATATTACACTATGCCTCATAGCACACACAGGAATAATTTTATACTGCAGTCAACTCTACAAAATGTTGCATGCATTCTATCATTGTACTTACAGATACTAGCATTGGCTTTTATTTAAACTGAGATGTCAACAGTAAGCACAAGAGATAGAGGAAAATTGTAATTATGAAGGATAACAAAATAAATATCTGTACAAAAGTCACTGGATTTGCTGATCTGGGTACATAGAAAACTATTCTGAGTGAGGGGAAAGCTAACAGGGAACTGAACACAGTTTGAAAATTCTTTTCCATCTATCACAACCTAACAGCAACATTTAAATGACAAAATTGGGCAAACTTGGTTGCTATAACAAGCTCTGCAGTGGCAGAGCTGAGAATGCAACATTCACTCATTTTTTGAAACAGTGTTCTGACAAAAATGATCTGAACTCAATTTATTTCTTACCTGAAAAAGACTTTTAAAAGTTGAAAAGGAAAGATACCAATTTTATAGGATTTCAGTATCCACAGAAATCTGTAGCTTCTTTTGTCAACATAGGGTCTCCCTTCCGCTCTTGATAAAAAACAAAAAATAAAAAATAAAATAAAATAAAACCAAAAACTGGTCAGTTATTTTGCTCCAGAACAGTCAACTGTTTAAACCTTGTTCTTTTAGGTCTTGGAGTTTTTTTTTTCCTTCTTCTAGTTCATGTGTTTAAAATTGAAATTTAGATTTGGAGAAGGGCTGATTAGATATCTACTCTAGTGACACACTGAGTGCTGAGAATATAGAACTGAACTGGTGGTTATAAAGACATAATTATCAGAGTTTTGCTTCTGTAGTGAATCATGTTTAAAAATTTAATCTAATCCCATTAGATTTAGAAGATTTACCGTGGAAGCCAGAATGATTCAGAGCCTTTATTATTAATATTACTTTTCTTTGATCTGATTACTATTTAACTTATAATTCAAGTATATAAATTAAAAGCTCTAGTATTGTATCCATGAAAATTAATAGACGGAAATCTCATTTAGAACAGAGTAGAGAAGCCCTGCAAAGGGGACATTTAGGATTGAACTTTCCATCTCAGCTTATACTTCACATTTCTGGGCAGGGAGAGGTTCACAGTACCCCACAAGGGGAAAGGAATATTTTCTCCTTGCCCAGGGGCAGCCTAGCCACTGAGACACTGCCACAGCTCTGCCAATGAGAAACCATTGCCACACTGAACTCTAGCTTTCCTCCAGTAGAATTTGTTCAAAACAACCTCTCCCAACTTCCTCCTTTTTCTCTATAAAGTTCTTTTACTTTCTTCTCTAGAATTGCCTATGATTTGCCATATTTGCATGTCCTGAACTGTAATCCCTCTGCTATCCCCAAATAAACTCAGTTTGCTGATGAAATAAATAACTATTTTATTTTTAAGGGTAGTGTCTCTACCTAGTTTTACCAGTAACTAATTGGGCAGACATAGGTTCTTATGCATAAAATGACTATTTTTAAATTCAAGTTTTAAATTATCTATTTCTATTATTTCATGAAAGAGTTTTTAGATTGTCTCCGCTTCTCTCATTTTAACAGTGAAGATACCAGTTATAATAGATCCTATTTAAGATCTCATAAACCTACACTTTCATTTAGGGCTATTATTCTCTATTTCTATCCTAGGAATCCTTAGGTTGATATCTTTAGTTATAGTAGTTGAACCTAGTAAAATACATGCCCCAGGAAACATTTTGAAACTCCAAAAAGCTGGTAATATAAACATTCCTTGAGGAAAGGGATGAGAAACTGGAAGTGGATCCTCTCTACAGAAAGTAGCATTAAAATAATCCAAAAAATTAGCATTACAATAGGTTTAATGCAGCAGTAGTGGTGAGTATTCTTCATGTATTCAAGACAATTTTTACTTTATTTGCAACAATTAGGACTACTGGCAAACTATACACATAGAATTTATTTGAGCTTTTGAATAAAGAGTACTAGTAGATTTAAGATTAAGGCCAAATCTGACAACTGAAAATGTGCATGTATATTTTCAAAATTTAACATTATTCCAAATATTAAAATGTTTAATGGGAAATCAAATCCCATAAGGCATATTTAAACACAAAGATGTATATAGAGAATTAAATACATTGTAAAAATATGCATAACTTATTTTACATTGATAGGTGTATGTATGCACATTGCTCAAGTATTAAAGGGACTTCTCTCTTGTATCTAGTTTGTACAAATAAAATTTCAAAGTGCTTTTTACATTGGAATATATTCACATATCATAAAATGTAACAGATTAGGGAAATTTATGCTTTATTCTATCAATTTAAATATTTTATGATTCATGTTTGAATATTTAGTCTTCAGTGCCGTGACATGACATTTTGGTACTGAATTAATGTAGTACTTTCTAAACATTTATTTTGCTGGTGGGAGATATGAAAGGAAGACAATGCTTAGTATGTACATTTCTTAGAAACCTTGATTTTTATCTCTAGACTGATTAGCAATAGCAATTGACATAACTAATCACAAACTAGACTAAAATGAATATTGATAAAGCACTGTTCAATTAATTCAAGTGACTGAAAATTAAGCAATGACACAATAACTTGTTTCTAACAGGGTAGGGAAAATACACTTATCAATTCAGAAAATTGCCTTTTTTTGCACAAAATGAGCTTACATTTTGGAGCTTATTGATCTTACATGATTTTTAAAAAGTAATTTTATAAGGAATCAGGATTGTTTTTGTGTATTACTATTAGTTATGCGGTTGCATGTATAACCTGAAGATTTTGAAAGTTCTACATTGAATCCGTCACTACAGAAGCATTTGTTTTTCATTTTGTGTAGGAACTTTGATTTTTTTTTTACCAAGAGATATATTTTTGATTGACAAAATTCATTACGGAATAGAAAACTGAACAACATTTTAGCTTAATTCATCACAATTGTCATCGGAAGAATAAAAGAACCTCTAAATTGAGTTATTTCATAGACAAATAGCTTTATTTGTTGCTTACACTTATGTACAAACTGTTATTCCTGCATAAAAATGCCTCTTTCCCCTGACTTAAAAGAATACTTCTACTTGTATTATACTCGTATTTGGCCAAATGATCCCTTCCGAAGTAGTATTTTTTCACCTTTCTCAAAAAAGATCAATACTCATAATTTCATGAACTTATTTAAACTCTAGTTTGTTGCTTTAATCATTTGTGTATGCATTATCTCCAGTAGGCTATGAATCCTGAAAGGTAGGCACTTTATTTATTTTTTTTAATCTTCACTAAATAGAAACAGTGACTGGCATATAATAAACATTTTATAATAGTTGCAGCAACCTGCCTATGTAGATTATTAAGATAAAAAGGGCAAAATAACCAACATCATCACTGTATTGATTTAACTTGATTTTTTTTCCTTCATTTCAGTGAAACTAATTGTGTAACATCCTTTATACCTTTCTTCCTGCAGCATCCTTTCCTTGTCTTCTGCACTAAAAAGTACAAAATGGAGGGGTTTTATTAATAATTGTGGCAAAGTTGCAATGGTCATGTTCTACTGTACTGACAGTTCCATCTCTAATCTTAAACCCAACTTTTGTTTTATTTCCAACAATCCAGGAACTGTTTCCTGGCTAAGGATACGCAAAGACAGTCTTCCTGTTTAAATTCAGGTTGTACTGTTTCTTCAATTTCAAATACCTGCCATCTGTGGAGGCCAAGAAAAATTAAAGCCATTCCACCTTAAGTTTAGCATTAGCACAAGTACAGCATCTTAGGCCCCTGTGAATAGGAGCTGAACTTTACAGGAAAAAAATACAGAATGTCCTTGGCAGGGAATCCCATATCAGAAAGACACCAGAGCTCAGAATGCCCTTGGCAGAGAAACCCATATCAGATCTTAAGAAACTTCCCCATCCTTCCCCCCCATATTGGAATGAAAAAAAATTCCTCCACCCCTTCTGAAAATCCCCTAGACCAGCCCATAAAAAACCCAGCTGTAACCCACTTCAGGGACCAAGCCCCTGCTCTGCTGTGTGGAGTATACTTGGACCCAAGCTCGAGCATGTAAATAAACCCTTGTGGGCTTGCATCGCTGTCGGCTCCTTGGTGGTTTCTCATATTTGCAGTCTTGGGGACGACACCATCTTAATCTGTATAAAATGTAATAAACATTTGAACAATTTTCGTAACCAAACTCCCCCCACTATGCTACCTCGTGATTGCTGTTTTGAAAGAGAAATAGGCTACCTGATTAAGTAATAGTCAGGACTGGAATTCCCGTGAAGGAGGATTTATGATCATAAAGCAAGGAAACACAGCTACCAGTAATTTGACTGCAAAATAAAATGCATTTGATTACAATGCCACAATATAAAGGAGAACTTGACTAGAAAATTTGGAGAACTCTGTGGAGGCCGAGAAAATTAAGGCCATTCCACCTTAAGTTCATCTTTAGCACAAGTATAGCCATCTCAGGCCCCTGTGAATAAGAGCTGAACTTTACCTTCAGTTACAGGAAAAAACTGCTTAACGCCCTTAAAAGCCCCATAATCAGAATAAGAACAGAGTTTAACACCCTTGAAAGCCCCATATCAGAATGTAAACAGAGCTTAAGAAATTCCTCCACCCCTTCTGGAAATCCCCTAGACCAGCGCATAAAAACCCAGCTGGAACCCACCTGTGGCTGTGTCCGCTATACTTGGACCCAAGCTCCAGCTTGTTAATAAACCCTCCTGTACTTGCATCAGTGTCGGTTCCTTGGTGGTTTCTCGGATTTGCAATCTTGGGCACAACAAACTTAATTTTTTTTTTTTTTTTTAGTTGAAGTTCAATTTGCCAACATACAGTATAACACCCAGTGCTCATCCCATCAAGTGCCCTCCTCAGTGCCTATTGCCCAGTTTCCCCATCCCCCTACCCGCCTCCCCTTCAGTGGAAGGGGGGGAAACTATCCTTTGTTCATTTCCCAGAGTTAGGATGGTTTGTCTCCCTCTCCAATTTTTCCCACTCATTTTCCTTCCTTTCCCTTATAATCCCTTTCTGTATTTCTTATGTTCCTCGTATGAGTGTAAACATATGATGATGGTCCTTCTCCGATTGACTTACCTGGATGGAACTGGAGGGTATTATGCTGAGTAACTCAATTGGAGATGGAGAACGTAATTCTAATCTCAGTTCTTCCCATATTATGATCCTAAATAAATCAAATCCTCTTTACTTCATTGGGTGACATTGGCCTAATAGTAAGATGAATGGATGGATTTTATTAGACTCACTTCTAACTCTAAAATACCATTATATAAATCAGTTAATTCGCATCAATAAACTTGCTTGTGTACTTGCCACTTTTAAAACATAGTAGGTAAGGCAGATATGGACACAGTTAACATTTTTTAAATAAATATATATACCATCCATGTACATAGCACATACTTGAAACTGAGTGGTTCTGATATTACACAGTGTGTGACTGCTAAGTCATTTTTGCAGTAATAATAAAGATAATAAAATGTCTAAATTTCTATAGGGTTAAAAATGTGTTTATAGGTGTTATTTAATATGAACCTCTATCAAAAATTGAAGTCAAAATAGGCATTGTTATCCACATATTAGTAATAAAGAAATTGAGATCAAACTTGCTCAAAGGCTTCTAGTTTAAGCAGCATTTTAATTGCAATTACAAGCATGAAAATATGTTACCACTTTAAACTTTCCTGTCTTTTATTGTTTTAATCCAGCTATCACCAAAAATAATATGGCTAATATCAATAATAAATCTACATATAGTTACTTTAATACTTTTCTCAATGTAATACATTTGTTTGGATATCAAGTGTTGTACATTAAGGTGGTTTCTATTAAAGGCTAAAAATTCAAGTTCTTCCCTTTTTCTTACATGGAGCTTTGGAGTTCTGTCATAGCTTGCAGTTGATTTGTTTTCGATTTTGTTTTTTCATTTCCATTATCCAAGAAAAGTTTGTATACAATAAGAGTAGAATTACTCTTCTCTCTGTGTGTGTGTGTATTTAAATTTAAATTTGACAATATCACCAAAACCTACAAGAAAATAGTAGGTCAAACACCAAATATTTTCTAAGTCTAATGTTCTTTGGGTGGAATACTTGGTAGAATTCTGATTTACTTTTGTATATGTGGCCATGGACCTGCCAATCACAAAACAGTGATAGCACAGAAATAAATGAACTGTAAATACACTGTTAAACAGGCATTCTGATATCCAACTGAATAAACTCAATCACATTTCAGTAGACAGACTGAGTCATATATCACAACAGATGGATGCACAAAGGTGATCATGGCGATGATTTAAGAATAAAAGACTCAATGTAATTGGAATTATTTTGGAGTAAGTTCCAGAGCATGAGCAAAAATGCACATCTATAAATGCTGGTTCTTGCATAAATACTATGTAAAACTACTGAGAGTTTTCATGCTATTCAGTTGTATGATATATATCTACCAATATAAACAATATTTCATCATTCAAAACTTACAGGACTTTTGAGGCATTATATAGATGGGTTTTTATCGGTGGGAGCAATGGACAAATAACCCAGTTCAATTGCTGATAATACAAAATTGGCAAATATGAATAATTAAAAGTTATACAATTATGTGTCATATGTAATTATTGACACTGCTAAAGTTTTCTAGTACACAAAAATTTAGTTGGAACACAAGCATATTTTTATAAAAGATGTTCAGTCATGGTAGAAATTAGTACATTGATCAAATTCAGAAACTATTCCTTAACCATATCTCAGTTATTTTTGTATATACTTATTTATTCAGTAGACTTAAAGAGCTGGTGCTATTGATTCATCTACTTATATCTAAAGCATTTTTACTATAAAGAGATGGGAAACACATTCATGCTTTAGTAAAGGCTTAAAATAAGCTCTTTATTACTTTAGTCCTCTGTAACTTTAGGATTATAACTTGGAGATTCTCCTGTGTGTTAAAACAACATATCTTCCATCTCTTCAAATAAAAATATGTTTAGTTTGATATCCAGAATGGCAAGGATTGGTTTCCCAGATGACAGCCTGATAAACTCCACAAATATACTCCCTAGTAAAACAAGCAGAGCTGGTGAAGACTACTAAAGATAACCATTTAAATAATCCCTGGAAATTGTTCTAAGGGAAAAAAGCAAATAGAGACACATTTAGGGACACCTGGGTGGCTCAGTGGTTGAGTGTCTGCCTTGGCTCAGGTCATGATCCTGGGGTCTTAGGATCAAGTTTGACATCAGGTTCCCTGCAAGGAGCCTGCTTCTCCCTCTGCCTCTCTCTGTGTCTCTCGTGAATAAATAAACAAACAAACAAACAACAAACAAATATCTTTTTTAAAAAAAGATTTTTATTTGTATTTATTTGTATGTATCTCCTTCCTCTTACAGGCAGAGGAAGGAGAAGCAAGCTCCTCGCAGGGAGCCCAATGCGGGACTCGATCCTGGGACTACAGAATCACATCCTGGGCTGAAGGCAGGTGCTTGACCGCTGAACCACCCAGGCATCCCTAAATAAATAAAATCTTTAAAAAATACATTTATTCAGGGAAACCTACATATTCTGTGGCATTCAAACATGACCTGCTCCCTTCATCCTCATGTCTCCCAGCTCAGCAAACCACAGAACTCTACTCCATACAGGTGTGGTCAAAAAGATGGGATCTCTCTCCCATTGGGTCCCACTTAAGAGTAATTGTATTTCACTGGAAGGGGCAGAAATCAGTATTTCTCATCCTCTCCAATTTTAAGTAGAAGAGACGAGATTTCTGGTGAGTGTAGCCAAGAGTCTGGGGCTTCTTTTCTTCAGCCAGGGTCTACCCGTTGGATGGAGATTCTCCCCTAGGTACACAGGCTGAAAGTACAAGGTCCCCAATTGTCTTGTAGTTCAGTTAGAGAGGAAATCATAATACCTGAGGTATCAACCCACCTAGCACATTAAGGAATGACCCAGAGATTTTGCTAGGAGAAATACACAGAGCAGGAGTACCAATAAGGGGGATCCCTGGGTGGCGCAGCGGTTTGGCGCCTGCCTTTGGCCCAGGGCACGATCCCGGAGATCCGAGATCGAATCCCACGTCAGGCTCCCGGTGCATGGAGCCTGCTTCTCCCTCTGCCTGTGTCTCTGCCTCTCTCTCTCTCACTGTGTGCCTATCATGAATAAATAAAAAAAAAAAAAAAAAAAAAAGGAGTACCAATAAGGGAGTAAAGAGAGAAAGAAGTAGGGAAAATATTTGAAAAAAGAATGGCTGAACACTACCTTAGTTTTGCTGGAAAATATCTGTGTACATGTCCAAGAAGCTCAATCAACTCAAAGTACTCAAAGTAGCGTAAATGCAAAGAGATCCATGCCCAAACACAGCATAGTTAACACATGCAAAAGAAAGACAAAGAATTATAAAAATCTTTGCCTAGATTTTTTTTTCTTTGCCTAGATTAATACCACTGGTGTACTAATGATCACACCTGAATCCTTGCCCATCCAAATTCTCATTCTTAGACTGCTGAACATCACTTATAGTAAAATAATTATAAAATTCTGTTTCCTAAGTCTATCACAGTATAAGCAAATCTCTTTATTCTTTAGTATTTTAAAATTAATTTTATATTGACTTTTACTTATATCCCACAGAAAAGCTTTTCAAATCTTTTTCATGCTCCTTGAGCTTCCAGACAAATGCTGCATTTTTTTCTTATTTTATTGTACTCAAAAGGTTGATGTCATATTGCATAAATTCTTCAATTTATCTGATTCCCAACTCAAAATGTATTTTGTGTATCTTTACTCCTTTAATATTTTATTCTTACAACAAAGTTTTTCTTTTCTCCATGCCAAAGCTATTTTCTCACCTTATACCTTCAATACTGTTTTATCCAGCTTTTTCATATTTTACCCTGCCAATTTTCTAATCCTTTTCATTTTTTGCTCCCTTGTTTTCTGAGCCGATTTATTGTGTCTCTTTTCTGTTTTATTTTACATATATTTTAGGTGTGCCTTTAAAAAAATATACCTGCAATAACAATGGTTTAAAACAACTATAGAAATATATATATATATATATATATATATATATATATATATATATGATTTTATTTATTCATGAGAGAGAGATGCATGGAGCCTGCTTCTCCCTCTGCCTGTGTCTCTGCCTCTCTGTGTTTCTCTGTGTCTCTCATGAGTAAATAAATAAAATCTTTTAAAAAAATTCATTTTCTTACGAATGTCTGGAATTAAGCAAGAGTTTTTCAAGCCTCTATGTTCATTAAACATTTTAATATCAAAAGTCCAGTCAGTGTGGAAGAAGACTACAAAAGGGTATGAAATGTGGAAAGCTTGGTTCTGAAGGAATAGCATTTCAACTGCCGACCACATCCTTCCCCTGGGGATTTTAATGTTTCATTTTCCTTCTACACGCAAAATACACCAACCTACCCCCAATCCTAAAACCATCAAATTTTCATCCAATTTTGGTATTTAGACAGTCCTGAAGACCAGGATCTCGTCATCTAAACTAGGACCAGATGCAATTAAGATATCTTAGATACACGTCCTCCAATACACCATTTCAGGGTTAGTTCTCTCAAAAAGCAAGTTCTAGCACTTCAAAAGGATGAGTCCCACTATGCAAGCACTTGAAAAACAAAACAAAAAAACCCAACTCTCTTCCTGCCTGATGCCTACTAATCTCCCATTAGCCAAAACCAGCCACATGGAACATCCTAGACAGGGAGGCGTTATACAAGAGAAGGAGCATCAAGAACTGAGATGATTGGCTATGACTATTGAAATTGTCTACCACATGCTTTCTCTAAATCTTACAATTGCTCTTCCCTCTTCTTTCCTCCTGATTATAAGAATATAAAATTTTGCTTCTGCTGAATATTTGTTTCTTCAGCTCTTTCTTTGAGAACCTTGCATAATCAATCACTACCCAAATTGGACCTTTCAACTACATAATCCACTAACATCTCACATAAATTATTAATGCTTCTGAACCCTTGAAAGCTTATTGTTTCATACTAGACATATAGGTCTCTCAGGTATCTTACTGAAGCAACAAAGAATCAATACGCACTCTCTGAACAAACAAGCCAAGAATGAAGTTTTATTTTAAGGTTGTATGATATTCTTATTTTCTTCCCCTTAAGTAGATATGGTTTACCACATAATGTCCCATTCTGTAGAGAGGCTGTTTTACAAAAATTGATTCTTAAACAGTTACTTATATTGATTCTAATTACCTTAGATATTTGTCTCAGTATCATTCATATGTGCACAGTATGAAAAATCATGTGTAAGAGTCAGGTCCAATCATACGTATTTACCCTAATTTTTAACAAAATAAATCCAGAAACATTATTCTAAAATATTTTGTTTTGTGGCCTGATAATTACAATAGAATATGATAATAAGATGATAGGATATTTTATTCTTTATACTGTTTTTATCCTTACATGTATGGTATTCACATTGTCCTTACAATAACATTATAAAATTTCAAGCAATAAACATCACTTGTGAAAGGTTAATTAAAGCATTATATTGGGATATGAGCTCTAGTGAGCAAGGGGTTTTGTCAGTTTTGTTCCTGGCTTTCATCTTCATTGCCTAGAAGTAGTGCCTGAACTATAGACAGAAGCTCACAACATATTGAATAAATAAATGAATGATACAAGTAGAGAGGAAGTAATGCATGCATATCTTCTAAAATCGTATTAGGAAGAAATGTAAGGATAATATCAGAAAATGTAATATGTAAAAATCTGTTCCATAGCAAGAGGAAAAAAAGAATCACATTATCTTAAAACAGTGCCAAAATGCATTTGTATAATAAATTTTAGCGAATGTTTATTGGAAAATTCAAGTTTTTCCAGTCTAATTTTGATTAGTCAAATAATTTGTTTTCCCTTCTTTTATTTTAATACTCACATGGACAATCATACACAGTTTTCCATAAATTAAGGTATTTCAATCAGAGAGCAGTGAATCCTTTGCCTACTATTCCTTTAATTTTTAAGTTTGCTGTGTAATTTATGTTTAAGGTTGATTAATTTGGATGAATATCATTTTGCAAAAAAGAACAAATAATGTTTCTGTTTTCCTAATTGTCATTTCTGAGAACTCTCAAAATATTTTAACCATATGTTTATAATATCTCATAGTATACATTGATAAAGCAAAATTAATTTTCATTTTTAAAACGTTGAATTCCATTATAGTTAATATAGAGTGTTATAGTAATTTCAGGTGTGCAATATAGTGATTCAACAATTCTATACATTACTCAGTGCTCATCATGATAAATGTGCTCTTACCGCTTTCATCTATTTCACCCATCCCTCCACCCACCTTCCCTCTAGTAACCATCAGTTTGTTCTCCACAGTTAGGAGTCTGTTTTTTGCTTTGTCTCTCTTTTTTCCTTTGTTCATTTGCTTTGTTTCTTGCATTCTACATATGAATGAATTCACATGGTATATGTCTTTCTCTGATTCACTTATTTCATTATACTCTCCAGATCCACCTATGTTGTTGCAAATGGTAAGATTTCATTCTTTTCTATGAATAATATTCCATTTTATATTCATATATGTGTAGATAGATATATAGATACACACACATGCCCCCTCTCCTTTATCCTTTCATACATCCATGGATACTTGGGCTGCTTCTGTAATTTGGTAATTGTAAATAATTTTGTAAGACAGGGGTGCATATATCTATTCAAATTAGTGTTTTTGTATTCTTTCTGTAATTTCAGTAATTCAGTAGTGAAATTACTGGACTATACAGTAATTCTATTTCTAATTTTTTGAGAAATCTCCATACTGTTTTCCACAGTGGCATTCCCACCAACAATACATGAGGGTTCCTTTTTTCTCTACATCCTTACCAATGCCTGCTTCTAGTGCTTTTGATTTTAGTCATTCTGACAGGTGTGAGGTGCTCATTGTAGTTTTGATTTGCATTTCCCTGATGATGAGTGATGTTGAGCATCTTTTCATGCATCTGTTGGCCATCTATGTGTCTTCTTTGGAGAAATGTCTATTCATGTCTTCTGCCCACTTTTAAATTGGATTATTTGGAGGTCTTGGGTGTTGAGTTGTATAAGTTCTTTATATATTTTCCATACTGTTTATTAGATGTCATTTCCAAATATTTTCTCCCATGCAGTAGGTTGTCTCTTTGTTTTGATGATTGTTTCTCTTGCTGTGCAGAAGCTTTTCTTTTTTAATGAAGTCCCAGCAGTTTATTTTTTGTTTTTGTTTCCCTTGTCTTAGGAGATACATCTAAAAATATGTTGTTATGGCCTTCATCAGAGAAATTACTACTTGTGTTGTCTTTAAGGATTTTTTATGTTTTCAAGTCACATTTAGGTCTAATCCATTTTAAGTCTTTTTGTGTGTGGTGTAAGAAACAGTCCAGTTTCATTCTTTCGCATATAGCTGTCCAAGTTTTCCAACACCAGTGGTTGAAGAGACTTTTTCATTGCACATACTTGCCTCTTTCATTAAAAATTAATTGATGATATAATCTAGGGTTTATTTATAATTCTTTATTGTGTACCACTGATCTCAGTGCCTTTTTCTTTTTTTCGCCAGTACTACCTGTTTTGACTATTACACCTTTGTAGTATATCTTGAAATCTATAAAGAAGAGGTGGTACATGTGTGTATGTCTATATTTATACATCTATATTTATCTACACACACACACACATATATATATTATTATATTATCTATCTACACACATATATATGTGTGTATATATATAACGGAATATTACCCAGCCATAGAAAAGAATGTAATCTTGCCATTTGCAACAACATAGGTGGATCAGAGAAAGACATATGCCACATGAATTCACTTATATGTAGAATTCAGGAAACAAAACAAATCAACAAAGGAAAAAAGAGAGACAAATCAAAAAACAGACTCTTAACTGTGAAGAACAAACTGATGGTTACCAGAGGGAAGGTGGGTGGAGGGATGGGTGAAATAGGTGATGGGGGTAAGAGCACACTTATCATGATGAGTACTGAGTAATGTATAGAATTGTTGAATCACTATTTTGCACACCTGAAATTACTATAACATTCTATATTAACTATACAGGAATTAAAAAAAAAAAGAAATGGTGAGTTATATTTTTTGTTTCATTTTGTTTTTAGAGAGAGTATGTGTGCCAATAGGGGCAGGGTTCAAAGGGAGAGGGAGAGAGAGAATCTTAAGCAGGCTCCACTCCCAGTGTGGAGCCCAATGAAAGGCTCAATCTCACGACCCTAAGATCATGACCTAAGCCAAAAATCACATTTCTGATGCTTAAGGGACTGAGCCACCTGGTGCCCCCTATGTTTCTATTTTTATTTATTTTTTATTTTTTAAAGATTTTATTTATTTATTCATGAGAGACACATGAGAGACTCAGAGACACAGACGCAGAGGGAGAAGCAAGCTCCAGGCAGGGAGCCTGACGTGGGACTCAATCCCGGGTTTCCAGGATCATGCCCTGGGCTGAAGGCAGGTGCTAAACCTCTGAATCACCCAGGATGCCCACATTTCTATTTTTAAAGAGATGTTATATTGACATAACTAAAATATCATTCAATATGAAATTAATTTTTTGAACACTAGACATTCGATCACCAGTTTTCATGACTCAATGCAACTCAGATTTTCCCCTCTTTTTTTTTCTTTTTTTAAAAAAAATTCACATAGCTGAATATATGTGTTAGAAATGAATTAGGTTTTATGGCAGTGAGTACTGAATCCCTAGCTTGAGATCTAAGTCTCTTTATTCTTTGATTAATAACAGTACAGAAAGTGAAGTAAGTGCTCCTAGGCTAGTCAGTAACTCTAACATGTCAAGAAAGTGAGACAATTTAAAAAATAACAATAACAAAGCAAACAAAAATGACTCTGACACTTGGCTTCTGACAGGTGGCAGCTTGCATCTGACTGTGAACATCTAGGAAACACAAATAAACAATTAATCTTCAGGAAATATTAGCAAAGATAGAAGAACATTCTTCAGTAAAAAAAAAAAATTAAATATGTCCATGTTCTGGGTAGCATGGGTACCTATTGCTGCTTCTCCCCTTTTTCATTTTTATACCTAATAACTAAAAGCAAAGTTCCACGATAATCTAATTGTCTTTCTAAATCATCCAATTGATAAAAATCAATCAATCAATCAATCATCGAATTGAGAACAGACTCTTACTTACATATACCACCCCTAAACCACCCCTAAATCACCACATTATAAAAAAAAGGCTTTTAAGTATATACTACAGACTTCCAGAGACAAAGATGTCTCTTTCCCTTACTGTTTCAAGGTAGCAAACTTTCTTTGGCAACATGTATGATACTGCTAGACCTTAACTTGTAGCTTTTACAGGATAAGAGACTTTGTTGGATACCACTTTTTTAATTTTCAGGCTCTTAGCTTTTTATTCTTCCTTTTTTCCTCAATATAATAAGAATGCTGCTGTAATTTCATACTTCATGCCACCAATCCTATATGCTAAACTGGAAGAAAAAAATGAACCCACAATTCTTATTTTTTTCTTTTAAATTGTCTTCTTATAAGGTAAGTAAAATGTTTTCCAAGATATCCCATATAGGTTTTCCTTTATGCATTATTGACCACTAAGAAATCAACTTTGTTTGGAAAGGAAATTGGAAAAATAAGTATAGGATAAAAAGAAATGGCAACATTGTGGGTTTTTTTTTTTGTTTGTTTGTTTTTTATTTAGCAGGGTACAGTATACTTTATTGATGGTACATGATAAGGTAGGGCTCCCAAGCTTCTCCCCTTCCTCGGGTTCTGGGATGGAAATTGGAGGCCAGGAGATTCTCAGTGTGTTGGGGGATTCAGTTGGGGCAAGGACTCCCCCCTCAGCTGAGGGCCTCTCTCTTCCTCTTGTTCTTGCTGGGGCTGGTGGTCTGGGATGCTCTTACTCCTTGGAGGCCATGTGGACCATGAGGTCCACCACCTGGTTGCTGTAGCTGAATTCATTGTCATACCAGGAAATGAGCTTGACCAAGTGGTTATTGAGGACAATGCCAGCCCCGGTGTCGAAGGTGGAAGAGTGGGTGTCATTGTTGAAGTTGCAGGAGACAACCTGGTCCTCAATGTAACCCAGGATGCCCTTGAGGGGGCCCTCTGATGCCTGCTTCACCACCTTCTTGATGTCATCATATTTGGCAGCTTTCTCTAGGTGGCAGATCAGATCCACAACTGACACGTTGGGGGTGGGGACATGGAAGGCCATGCCAGTGACCTTCCCGTTCAGCTCAGGGATGACCTTGCCCTCAGCCTTGGCAGCGCCAGTGGAAGCAGGATGATGTTCTGGACATCCCCTCAGCTGTCATGCAACAGCTTCCCAGAGGGGCTGTCCACGGTCTTCTGGGTGGCAGCGATGGCACGGACGTTGGTCCTGAAGCCTTCCATGATGCTGAAGTGGTCATGGGTGACTTTGGCCAGAGAAGTCAAGCAGTTGGTGGTGCAGGAGGCATTGCTGACAATCTTGAGGGAGTTATCATACTTCTCATGGTTCATGCCCATCACAAACATGGGGGCATCAGCAGAAGAAGCAGAGATGATGACCCTCTTGGTCTCACCCTTCAAGTGAGCCCCAGCCTTCTCCATAGTGGTGAAGACCCCAGTGGACTCCACAACATACTCAGCACCAGCATCACCCCATTTGATGTTGGTGGGATCTCGCTGCTGGTAGATGGAGATGGACTTCCCATTGATGACAAGTTTCCCATTCTCAGCCTTGACCGTGCTGTGGAATTTGCCGTGGGTAGAATCATACTGGAACATGTACACCATGTAGTTGAGGTCAAAGAAGGGGTCATTGATGGCAACAATATCCACTTTGCCAGAGTTAAAAGCGGCCCTGGTGACCACGCGCCCAATACGGCCAAATCCGTTCACTCCTGCCTTCACCGTTGTGTCTCAGGGACACGGCTTGCACTGCACCAGAAGCGGCGGTTGGTCGAACAGGGCGGAGCAGAGAGACTCAATATTGTGTTTTGATTAGACAGATAGTGATTTGTCCTTTAAGAAAGAATAATTATTTGCAACTGATTCACTGCATTAGAATCACTTCACCTTGATAAAAAATCAATAGTAATAATAGAAATATTTTTATCAAACTTAAAAAGAGGATAATGATAAAATCTTCATGCAGCATCAAAGAGGAGAATGTGGAAAAAGGAATCAATGAATTTCACTGTTTTGAGGGTTCACATCGGTAGACATACCTGCTACACTGAGGGACAAAAAAATTCTCAATAATTAAAAAAATAAAAAATCTTTGGAAAATAAAAGGGATACTATGTGTTTGCACTTTTTACACATGGCTTTTAATTTTTTTTTTTTTTGAAATTTTACTACAGGAAAAGAGGATGAGTGTGTCCACAAACCAGCAACCAACTATGACACCATAGTTCACAACACATCAATTTTCACAAGTTTCCTTTTGGATTAGAATAACTCAATATTCCCTCATTTTCACTTTATAGGAATTGCTTCTTAATGCACAGGAAAATTAGAGCTTTAACTTCATAAGTAAACAAAGTATAAAAGGTTATTTGCAATGAAATTGTATAATGTATATTGAAAAAAACATTCAATATACATTTTTAAAAAGTTAAGTATTTGAATATAATGGGAGTCAAATACATATTTGCTTATGTATGATGAATTTATATTTTTCAAAGTATTTGTTCAAAAGAACATAAGGGATATGGTCCTGCCAGATATTGAACTCAAAATGAGTGTCTGAACAAATCCAGTTCCATATCTTAAGTACTTAATATTCTAGGAACCCCATTTGCAACCAGCTGCTGCATCAAATTTTGTTTGCATTCCCATAACAAAATAAATTGTGTTTCTGACTCACATAATAGTTCAAGTGTTTCTTTTTGGTGGATGGCTTTCTTCCATGCAGACATTCAAAGATGCAGACACCTTGCATTTTATGACTCTCATATCACCAAGAGCCATAGAATTCTCTATGAAAGAGGAAGAAAGAGGTAGCTGTTTCTGATGCAGAGCAACTATAACATATTCACTAGAGCTTTGAAAATTAAAGTGAGATCATATTGAGAGAAGGAGGATCTTACAAGACAAAGTTGGCCACATAGGCCACGTGTGAAGGTCTAGAGAATGTCTAGACATGAAAACCTGTGTTCTCCATCTTGTCTGTGGCTAATCTTCATTGAATTTTGAACTCACAATCAAAATATTGAAAATGTGTTCTAAATTCTTCCAAACACATATAATACTAACAAGGATTAATAGAAAAATATTTAAAAACATAGTGTCACTGATAATATATGAGTTATTTAAAACAAATCTAAATATTTTGACTAGATTTTATTATTTTGCCTTTTTGCCATGGTTAATTAAAACTTTAGACAGTCATTTGATAGCTAAGTATAATATTTTAATTTTCATGAAATTACAATTATGCTTGGCTGTACTTTGACATTGAAGAGAAAAGATGCTTGCCAATTTCATTATGGCATTACCAATCATCATTTGTTTGTTGTGGCTTTTGTGTAGATTTTATTATATCAGATATAACTGAAGTGCTTGGGGAATTACCCTAATAATCCCTATAGTCTTGTGTCCGTCTCCGTGACCTGATATTCTAAAAAGATGAAGCTACTAAAATGATTAGAGGGAATCAGAAGTGCTTCAGCCAATGACTTCCTGTCCTCCTGGAATAATACATTGTATAATTTTACTGCATGGGAGTACTTTAGCAATTCCAAAAGTTCCCATTTAAAATTACAATTAAAACCAGATGAAACAGAGATTTGGTGGATATCATATAAGAATAGTAAGTCACAATCTTTCATTTACACATAACCTATGTTACTGGCATCATGTCCTTATTATATAAGGTTAAAATGACAGACTTATCTGCAGTCTTGTTTTATAACTCTCTACTGTAACTTCCAGTAATCTCCATATCTTCTAACTTATGCTTTGGGGGCTTTAAAGATTCCCTGTCTTTCTGCATGGGAATAATGGTACATTGAAGCTCATGTCTTAATAGAATGTCCTCTGCATTCTGTGATAGCCTGGCTTCTTGACACATGTAGGGTTCTTACTTATGACATCTAATCAGGTGCCAGAAAAATATTAAAAAGGTTCTCTTTAACAGAAGGAAAACAAATATATTTACTTTCTCTTAGACTGTTTTAGTTTTCCTTTTTATAAATTTTTCAACGGGGATGCCAAGAACAGTGAGGAAATAGTAATTTTTGCTTACTTTTGTTTATTTTAATGCTTTTCATTATCTATCTCTTCCTTTGGCCAGTCTCCCTGTTCTAAGTTCATATCTTGAAAATTATCCAGTAAACTTTTATTTTTATTACGGCATCCCAAGGATGCCTAGGAGGTCATCACAATAAGTTTAGTTTTCAGATTTTTCACTCTCTCTTTTTTGTTGAAAAAGCGAACCATAGGTCTGGAAAACAATCTTACTGCTACCAAGTTGTGTTAAGATAAAAGTTGATTCATAGAAGCTAGCTCTTACCTAACACTGAACTTGGGAAGGCTAAACACCAAGAATCAATCATAGATAAAATATGCCTGAAATTAAAAACTTTGAAACCTAAAATCATGAGAAATATTTGTTTAAATATTTATTTTTTTCTGCATCAGGTTATGAGATTTGAACACTGCATCAGGTTATGAGATTTGAATACGTGCAGACACATTTAAAATGTAGCTATTTTCAGATTTAGGGATTCTTCATTTATAATTATAAAAAAATAATGAAATGCTTGGTACTGATTACATTTATCCTTCATTCAACTAGGTTTCATACATTCTATACTTATTAAAAATAAGCAATTTAGGTAGATTATGTATGGCTAAAATATTCTATGAGGGGAGACTTCTATGTATCTTTCTGCTAGTAAATATCATTGTTCTCACATTTTGTACTGCCAATTTAGCTAATTTAAGAACTGTGTTTTTCAGACTTCATTCATCTTGTAAATTTAGAAAAAGCTTCCTAATCTTTGCCTTAAGATTATTTTATTTTTTTCATTTTTTCGAAACATAACAAAGTGTAAATATTATAAGAAAACTATCCTAAATGCTTTCACTATTGAAAGATTGAAGGGAATGATGCAGTCACATAGTAAATATATAGGCAAAAGATACTCTGAAAAGCAACTAGATATTTGAGATAAATGATACAGATGGATGGATGGATAGATAGATAACTTTATGCTTGGTAGAAGCCAAACTGTGATTACAATATTTCTATTTTTTAAACTATGAAAGAGAATAGTTTTTATTTACCATATAATAATATAGTAACCATAATAATATATGAAATTTTATGATATTGAAGAAAACTTCTGATTTATGAATATTTGTTTATATGGAATATCATTACTTTAGTTATATTTTCTTGAATATAATTTAAAAATTAACATAAACAAGACTATAAAATTGAAGTGGAAATATATAATTTGTATAATTTATATAATAAAGAATCTGTTGACTCAATCATGTTTATATTTGAAAGCTGTGGGGCTTTCATAATTATGCCTCTTCATTAGAAAAGGATTTGTGTTTTTGGTAAAAGTATTAAAAAATATATAATTGAGAGTGAAACTTGTTTAATAATAAAATAATAGTAAAATATATCTAGGCATTGTTCTGAAAGTTTATGGTCTTGTAATAAATGAATTAATAGAGAATCTTTGAAAAAATATCTTGGCCTTAGATTCAATTAAGTAACAGCTGAACCACATCTGAACTTTGATGTAGTACACAGTGTGAAATAGAATTTTTAATGTAAAGGTTAATGAGTTAATTAGCCACATTTAAATGTTTAATTCAAATAAATGCTCAACCAGTTAACTGTAAAGTTCAGCCATTTTGTCGTCTTTGCTTATTTGCTCTAAAATTCTTTTCTGAAGTTTGATAAATGATATAACATGTAAGATTAAGGAGAGGAAACACAATAATTTGGCCATGTTATTTTGATAAGGGATGCATATATTAAAATTAAATACTTGATAAAATCTGGTAAAAATAAATCTGGTAGTCGTAAAGAGAGTCTCAAGTTAACTTTTATGGTCATTGATATATTTCTGCATTTCATTTCAATTACTTTTCTTTGGTGGATTGCAAATCATCTGAAAATTAAAGAATTCAAAGATTTTTAACAAATCAATTTTCCAATTAATGTCTTGTATCTCAAAAGAGTATTGCCACTTCAGTGCCCTTAATAAGACATACCTATCTTCACAAAGAAAAATGAAGAAACAAAGCATGGATACATACTACATGCTACTTCTTTCTCGTTATTTGTGTATTCTTTAATTTTGAAATATGAACAGTTTTATTTCTATCATAAGGATGTGGGGAAACATCTTTAAGGGATTAATCTGATTTTTCTAGGTAGTTTTATTTTTTTAATATTTTAAAAAATTTATTCATGAGAGACACAGAGAGAAAGAGAGAGAGGCAAAGACATAAGCAGAGGAAGAAGCAGGGTCCCTGCGGGAAGCCTGATGCAGAATTTGATCCCAGGACCCCAGGATCACATCCTAAGCCTAAGGCAGATGCTCAACCGCTAAGCCACCCAGGTGTCCTTGGATAGTTTTAGAAATAATAATATAGTATATACATAATGAGGAAATTGTAGTTGAAATTTTTCCATTATAATATTTTAATTCACCAGTCTTTTCATTTGCCTATAGTTAAATAATACTCTAACCTGATACCTTGCTCAAAAAAGAAACCTAATATACATTTTCATAAAATGCATATAATAATTTTAACTAGTTATGCAGCTTAGCATGCCTCTATCTTTATGGTTGCTATTTATTTTCGTATCTTGGTTCATCTCTGTCATTTGAGTTTTTTGAGTTCTAATCCATATATTTCCTTTAATCACTGCCAGAACCACAAATTTCCACTGGAATGGATCCACATTAATTAGTTCTATCTGCTTTTACCCACTGTATTTCTTTTATCTGCAAACCCTTCTTACATTTCTGGCTTAAATGCAATTTGCTCATCAGCATTAAACACACCATTCACCATGCTACACTCAAAACACAAAATTGCAGGATTATTCAGAGAAAACAAGCACTTGACTCCTTTTCAAAACTGTCCTCAATTATTTCTCAATTCAAAAGAGAAAATTGAAGTCACACTTCTGTTACTATAACACGGAAGCAGAATTTCAGAGAAGCCACAAGACTTGAGTCAATCACAATTACTTCTGTGATATGAATAAGCTTTAAATAAAAAGCCTCAACACTTCAAGTACATGCTTCAATTAAGAATTGAGGGTTAAATTTACTCTATGGGATAAGAGAGACCCAATTTAGTAACTTAGGTATAGCCAAAGGCAAAATATAAGGTAATTTATCCTTTAATACTTCAACATATATTTTGAGTCTTGAAAATTATCAATTACTATATAAGCATAGTGATCAAAATTGTAGCTATTCTAGGATTTTCATATAAGCACCAATGTGAATTAGTTAAGATTATCCAAGTTTCTCACAGGGAGGGAATACTAGTTGAAGTTCCATCCGTAATTAATCTTTCTATTGCAACTTCAAATATACACAATAATCACTGAGTAGATTTAAATTAAGAATCCTCCCTGTTAATAACTTTTACTAGTATGTTTTCTAAGTCCAATCCCTTGTATAATGTCAAAACTTACCTGTATTCCCTTTCTTTTTAAATTGATAGCTATTTTTTTTGAACTCTAAGTATTTTGCCCCTGCTAGTTATAGAAGTGTTTATTTTCCTCTGAATTGCAAAATTTTCTCTCTCTTGCCTACTTAAGATAATTCTGATTTTTCCCTATTAGTTTATTCCTCATCTATTCCTCTTAGGTGAGTTATGCTTTACTAGACAGTTTTCGTATGTGCTGCTAATGTACTGTCTGGAGAAAAGGAAGGCACAGACACTAAAGAGTGTGGAGCTAAGACTGGGAGAAGTAAGTTTATAGGAAGTTTGCAGGAGGAGGCCTTGTGATGAAATTGGACAGCTCTGCTTCATGAAGTTATTTAGAGTGTAGATCCGATTTCTCCATCTCTTTGCCCACAGTTCTTGCAGAGTATGGGTTTTGTTCATTGTATCAAAAGAGCTGACCACTAACACATTTGGCTTCAGATGTTGGGCTGAGAGAAAAAGGCAAGGAAAGGTGTACAAGTTTATCCTGCAGATATAGCACAGAAGTTGCACATACCATTTCTGTTCACATTTTATTTGACAAAAATTAGTTATATGGTTATTTTGAGCTTCAAGGTTTTCTGGCTTTCTGGTGCCACTAAAACTTGAGTTGATAGTTTCCATTACTAAAATAAAAATGGGGAGAACAGATATTTGAAGACAACTAACATCATTTGCTAAAAAAAGAAAAAAAATCCCCTGAGCTTTTCCACTCACCAAAACATAACATCTTGGTCAGAAGCATTACATTGACCTAGCTAAGAGAGAATTAAGTAAGTAGTATCAGCCCTTCATAATGTCATTCTTGATATTGTCCAGCAGGGATATTCAGAGGTAAAATTATTAGGGGAAAATAAATGTATACCATTGAACTTTTGTTCCCCCCATTTAGAGTATTTATTTTAATTCCAGTTAATATACAATATAATATTAATTTCATGTTAATCTGTTTGAATCTTCATGCTTCTTAGTGATTGCATTTACAAATTTATTCTATGTTTGAATTTGTTTCAGTAAAAAAAAAAAAGAAAAGATAGTTTAAATGAAGAGTTATTTATTTTACCATTAAGTTTTGGTGTAATTTAAAAAATAATCAACTCCAGAAAATAAGGACTACATTTGTATAAAAATTACCTGTTCTTAGATGACTATTTTACATTGGTAATATGCGAAATCAGTTATGAAAGTACCATGAATTAATGAAACTAAATTAGTAATTATGTAAATATATAGTTCATCTTTTTATTTATTCTCTTATTTCTTGAATATTTCCAGATTTCAAGTAAATATACTAAGTAATGTTATTTGTATATTAAATGCTAATCCGTTCTAAATTATGAACTACATCCTAAAATGTAGAATATTCTATTTACCTGTAGATTACTGGTCGTAGAGCTTGAGAAAATCAGCTCATGTAAGTTACACTGATTATAACACACAAACGTTATTCTTTGTGCCAAGTTTATAATTGAGACTGTTTATTTTGCAGGATGTGCAAGAGCAGCTGTGGACTATAACTGAGAGGAGTTATCTTTGCATTTTTCATTGTTGCTTGGTAAGAAAGAGCCTAATTTTTTCTTTGATATTTCCTCATATAAGGATTCCAATTGCAAATATGATGGTTTCATTCCATTCTGTGTATTAATTTTAAAATCACTGTCTTAAAAGTTTTAACAATATATATGCTGTTTTCTTATAATTAATTCATAATAATAGAATGTGTTTACTGAGGCAAAGGCATGATACACTAATAAATTTATAGTCTAACTTTTCTGGCTTTAACAGCAGAAATAAATGTAGACATCAAAGTTGACAGATGATTGAGGAAATTAACACTATACAACAATTCATTTGATTAATCTAAAAGCCTCCTCAAGTTCTCTGTACGTTTGTGTAGTATTTTTAAACAGTATTTTTACAAGCATGACCTACAGATGTAGGAGGATGAAAAGGAGTACATTAATAAATGTGAGCTGTCCCTCTACTTTAAATAAAAGTCAGCCTTTGTTTATAGTTATGTGGAAATCTTTATTCATATCTTTAATGAAGAATAATGATTTCATTTTTAATTGGTCTGTAATCTCCTTTCTAATATAATTCATAACATCTTATTGAATTATAGTTATAGGGTTTAAGGACATTGTCAGAAAACACAGCTAATTTACCTGTTATGATAGATGCTTATTTTTATAGATACTTGTCTCTGTAACAGGTGTGGGCTTTAGACTGAACCTTATGTGGCCTTTAGGCAGAGACAATATGGTTTTTGTGATATCTTTCTTGAGCAGTATGTATGTGAGTAAAGTTTATCCATTGAAGGAAAATGAAGTAAGTGATCAGTGACTACAAAAGTTGACTGTAGCAGTAGCTATGTTATTTGTTCATGGAACAGATTCAATTTTCCTTATGGCCATATGGCCATAAAAATATTAACAATCCCTCTTTCTTTTATGAAAGAGGGATTCTTTTATGTTGAGCCCAGATGTAACTCCAACCAGTATAAAGTGGGAAAAAGTAAAATGGTTCTTTTCAGTCTGAATTCTAAAACCTCCTGAATGATCTTTCTGTTTTGTTGTCTTTCTTTGCTTGCCATATATGTATATATCAATGAAAGGCTCAAGAAGAGATAATAATGTACTCTCCCATAGAGTAGCCACATGCCACAGGTAGCTGTTGAGAAATTAAAATGTGCTAGTGCACTGGATTAACTTAATTTTTAAGTTAAATTAGTTTAAACTTAATGAGTTTAAACTATTGTAGCTATAAACTACAATAACTACAATAGCAGGTTTAGGTTTATAGCTACAATAGCAGAGAACATAGCCCTAGAAGCTGGTGTTGTCAAAATTTAGAAGCCAAGATTCTAAAACATCATATGGAATATTTCCCATGAACACTATAATTAGACTGTGTTATAAGAGACAAATATATAATTTGTTAACACAATGAGTTATTTTGATTATGTCTTACAATAATCAGAGTTAATCAGCATGACTAATATAATGGTAGTATTCTATTTATATTTGTAAATCTCAACATTTAGTCTAGTACTGTCCCATGTTTTGGTGAATAAATGAATTAATACTTGATTTTCATATACTCTGTAGGTATTGAAAGAACATTTGTTCAAAAATAATATATGACTTATAAAGCAATTTAGTTGTTATGTGAAAATAAATAAATATATATGTATGTATATATTTATATGTGTGTATGCATACATGTATGTTTCAGAGAATATTCAGATAATATCCATGTGAAAATAATATGGCCTAATTTTCTTTAAATTCTTAATGTAGAGCTTTAGTGTTAAAGCTGAACTGGTTAAGAGATTTTTATGACCCTTCAGTAAGGCAACTCAGTGTAAAAGGATTAAATAAAATCATTGTAGGTGACCTTTCCCTTATGATTTCCAATGTTCCTTCCATGATGTTTGTCAGTGGCTTATATATCTGCCTTATGATGTTATAAGATTTAGGTGTTTTTTATTAATGTAAGTTAAGGAGTCAAAAAGTAAGGCATGTGACAATTTTCCCAGATAACTGGAACCCATGAAGATGTGAGTTTGTTTGTTGAGAGAGTGTCTCTCAATAGACACTGGTCTTTTCCCATGAGTAATGTACTTAGTGACACAACTAACCACAGCTATGCGGATCCTTCTGTCTTAATATTAGGTATCTTGTGCATGTGATGGACATGGGGACAGTGGAGAGGGTGATGAGTATTCCCAGGGACTTCTTCACACTAACACTCTATAATACTTTAATAATAATATATAATATATATAATATAATAATATATAATACTATACTATATAATATAATACTATAATACTATAGTACTTTCTTTAAAAAGAAAATATATAATAGGTGCCTAATTCTTCCTGTGAGTAGAATTTATCTTCTATTGAATAGGTCAATGCTATACAAGTTTTTTTTTTTTTAAGAGTCAATAACATAAGGAAATTAATAATAAGATTCTATTTTTATATACATTTTTAAGATTTTTAAACATTTCTTCTTATGTATTTTATTTTTGGACAAAGTTGCTTTTGATTCTGAAAGCATATGAATTTCAATCTCTATACATTGTTTCCTCTCATTTGTAAAATAGATAAATATAAATATATACAGTTTATAATTACATAAAAATATAAATTTTATTCATAGGTTGGACAAGTAGAATAGGGTGCACAGCCAAAGAAGATGCCCAATAGAGATAGATATGTATAGGAATTAGGTTATATGCAGATAATGCAGATAACTGGTAGTTAGGAAGAGGGGGCACACATTTTGTTCTTTTGCTCTGACACGAGGAAAAGGAAAGATGGGTGCTACCCAATTCTAGCTGGGTAGAATTGGTGGGGTTTATGAGAGAGCCCCATAATCTGATTTTCCTGTGTGCACTGTTCTGCTAGAGGAGGCAAAGCATGCAGAACAAAATAATATATAATACTGGCCCTAAAACAGCACTCAAATATTTTAGAGAACTGCAGTATGTATTCAGGTAGCAAGACTAATACTTAGTATAAGAGCCCTAAAGCAGCCATTGAGACTACTGCAATCATCCAGATTTTACAAACTGTACCCTCTCCTGCCAATGCCAAGGAGAAGACAGTCTTTTCTGGGGTTGAGTGCTTATGTCCATGTTGAAATACAGTTAATCTATCAGTGTACTGCCACCTCAAATTGCATATTTCTATACTTCAAATGGATCAGAGCTGAAGAATTTGCCTCCTTTCATGCCAGGTTGTATTAAGGTCAAGAGACTTTTCCTTCGAAAATAAGGAAGGCTTAAGCCTGTTATCACTGAGTTTATTGAAACAAATAAGCCATAGCTTCAGGCAAAAGTCTATACAAATCAGTTTGATAAACCTAATTACCACTTCTTATAACACCTTTGGGCCACTTTGAAATAGAGTCCAAGCACCATCCAGTGAATGGCTGACTTTCCCCAAAAGCACTGAGACATTGATTTAATTGAACTTTTTCCAAACAAAGAGCAGTTTCAATTTTTCTCACTCTCCTAAAATACAAGGAAAAGCAGAACTCAGGCATGTCCTGACAGTCCTTCATTTCAACTTTTAAGGCCTCAAATTCCTCTTATGAGCATCTTCAGTGTCATTAGCTAGGAGGTTTAGTAGTTTTATATTACACTTTCTTTTTAGCTTAACCTTATTAAATTGCAAGATATGTTAGTACGTATAGTGCCTGATTTGTAAGGATATATTCCCACTGTTCTCATGCTAATGCATTGCCGCATAAACTACTGTCTGGTTGTTTTATCAGCTGTTCTAATTCCTAACTGTGCTGTCACCACTTACTGCTTACCTTTCATTATCTACATTAATTACAGATAACTTTTGGTAAAATTAAACCATATCTGTGCTGCTCTTTGTATTTTTGTGTATAATTTTCACATATCAAAACTTCTTAGAACCATTTTTATAGCTTATCACAATATCATTCCAGTTTCCAAATGTGTATCCCACTGTTGATCAGTATTAATTAAATCCTTAACCAAACTTTATCATTCTCGTATTTTTACTCAGAATCTATTGATATTTATTTTAATTTTGAAAGTAAGCTTTATTAAAGTATATTACTCACATAGAAAATTTTACAAATCATAATACGTAGCACAGTAAATTTTCATTATCTGAATATACTTGTTTACTCACCACCCAGATCAAGAAATTGGACATTAGGAGTACAGAAGTCCCCTTTATGAACCTTGCATTAATGAAGCTGCTTTCACCAAAGATAACCAGGATCCAAACTGCAAACTGCTCAAAGGCTGTTTGGAATTTTATACTTAAATAATACTGAGTAAACTTTTTTTCTGTCTACTTTTCCTAAACATTACATTAATGGGATTCATTCAGTTTGTTGCTTATGCTTACACTTTTTCTGTATTCTGTCTGGCTTGAATTCTCAACTCGTTATTATTGTTTAAGATATACAGAGTTTAAAATGCTGTTTCCCAGCTTCAACTTCATTTCTACCAACCTTACTCTTGGAATTCCTAAACATTTCTCAAGTCTTAGTTCAAAGGTTTCTTCTTATACAATGCAGTCCTTGTCACATTTTTTCTTCCCCTCTGTTCTCAGCCAAAGGATAGTCCTTGATATTCTAAATAAGCCTAAAATATGTATGGTTACTTCTAATATTATTGTGCTCTGTATATTCTGCTCAAAGAGTCACTGTTTCAGATACTAGAAGATAGAATGCTGCACCAAGTCAGACACAGCCTCTTGCTTTACATTGCAGCTAATGATTGGACAGTTATTTGTACTGCATCTTTTCCCACTTGCTGGACTCTAGGCACAGGATTTAAATAATGGCATCATTAAAAGCAAGGAATACCTTACACTACACCAAAGAATATGGACAAATTATAATATTAGCATTCTCCCACAGATTGTTAGATTCCATATAAATAAATACCATTCTAGTCAACATTTCCTTATGGACTTTCCCCTAGCTATTCTTTCCCATTGGATCAAGTACAGCCCAAATAGCCTTTGTAATTATTTTCATTATTTCATCCAGATAGGATACCCCCTTAATTTGATTCAGATGTCATGATTAAAGGTGCTATACACAAAACAAAAGAATATAAAGGTATTTATCACTCATATAATAAGATGTTTTGGAGGGAGCAGGGTTCCAAGCAAATCAGAAAATGGCTTGTTAGAGAAGGGGAAGTGGCTCTGGGACTCTGTGGTAATTAGGACACAGGGTTGAAATGATGATCCCTACATACCTGCTGGCGCTTAAAGATCTGAACTCCCTGCCTCTATCAAAGTAGAGGGCACCCAGATTTTCTTACCAGCTTGCCCTGTCTGATGTGGAGAAGAAGGGCAGATCAACAGCAGTGTTGCAGCCTAAAATTTGACTAATTACAAAAAAAATATCAAAAAGGGAAACAGATTCTATTTCGATAAACCTCTTGATTTTATATCATAAATTTCAAATAATTCAGAATGTAGTTGTTTATAGATATTGGGGGCAGTTAATACATTCAGACTTTCATTTTCATGAGTTATTACAAAAAGATCCTTTGTTTTTTGGCTAGAGGCAAAGGTATAGAGTTTTTTGGTTGTTGTTGTGGTTTATTTGATTAATTTTTCTATGTGTACCAGATTCTGATAAAAAAATGGACAAATGATGGCAAAAGTCTATGCTATCTCCTTCCCATTCCTAAACTCAGTGATAGTTTTGGTTTCTTTGTTTCTGTTGTTCAGTTTTGTTTTGTTTGTTTGGGTTGGTAAAGGTTTTTGAATCAGTGGTGTCAGGCAAATGTTTAACCACCACATTCTCCTCAAAAGGAATCATAAATTGAACTTGATTTGTGCCATAAGCTTATTTACATGGTGCAAAATTGTTAGCAAGGTCCGTTTCAAGCAATCAACAGAATCACACCGTTCTTTGAAATCTTTAGGGATTAATGTCATAAGATATGAAGTAGCTGACAAATATTTTCTGAGATTTGAGTTTAAGCAATATTTATCTTCAGTGCCTGCATGCCAAAGGCTAACTCGGAGCTGAGAGACAGCTACTGTTCTCTTTCCCAGGGCCTCCTGAAACTACCGGCAGGCAACAGCTCTGCTATGCTGAACAGTGTTCTTCTCAGGCAGAAGCCACATGGAAAACCACCAGGAAGATAGTGAAGCAGAAAAACAGGGTCTTGCTTCCTCATGAGTACCATAGAGATAGAACTCGGCTGATTCCGAGGAATACCTGAGATAGGCAGGCAGATATTTTGAGAGTCTGTGAGAGCAGATTGAGACTAAGACAATATATTTATAATATCAATTTTAAATCCAAAGTTGTTGAGCGGATGTGTCAACAGGAAAAGCTACTGGTGTTGGCATGGATTAAAAACAATTGGAAAACAACTTTGAAATGTAGATAAAAATTAAACTTTAGATTGAGAATATGAGTATAATTCTAATTACAATGAATAATTCATATTAATCAATCAAGACTATTCACAAAGCACAGTGAGGATTATTAATTCTTTAAATGTGAAGGTTTATTTTTTTTTAATGTGAAGGCTTAATCTGATATTTGATTTAAACTTGGTGACATATTTGTAATTTTCAGAATTCATTCTGCTTGTAGTGTGCCCATTTGTTATGTAATAATATAATTGCTCATTATTATTTAAATATAATAAAAAGTCAAACATTATCAATTTCCATGATATTTATTCTTCTTGTGCCATGAACTATTTCAGTTAGGCCCTGGGCAATGGAAAAAGTAATATACAATGACTGAATAATTAATAAGTACATTTTTTTACATGACTGAATAATTAATAAGTTTTTCTTTTTTTTTTTTTTTTTTTTTTTTACATGACAAGATATCTGTTGGGAGGCCTTTCCGTGTCCAGTGTATATTCCCTCAATGAGCTTCTTTTATATTCCTGTATTCTTTGCTTAAGACTTTAAACTTCAAAGTTTCAATCTGGCTATTACATTTTTTTTGCTGTTGAAATGGTGAGAGGAGAACTACAACAACAAAGAAAGATTTCTTTCTTCCCTTTCTCTTCTCTTTTCATGTTTTACTCCTTCTCATATCCTTCCCTTCCCATATTCTTCCTTTCCTTTCCCTTCTCCTTCTCTCCCTCCCATCCTCCTTTGCTTCCTTCTTCCTTTCTTTCCCTGGGAAGGGAAAACCATCTACCCAAATGTTTGTTATCTCACTAGCCTAAACTGTGAACACAGAAACTTTTAGGTTCAAGGGAAGACTGGATGTTGGGTGTTTACTTCTCAGCCTCTTATTCTCAGAATAATAACACAAAGGATAAGGAGGTTGAAATAGAATTTGAGGAATTCAATTTGCAATGTCTATAAATGTGAATCTTCCATAAATTCGTCGTCCACCCCAGTACCCAACTTCTGCACTGAGAGTACACAAACAAAGAAAAAGAAAGCAAAACTATTGAAACTTCAGAACTGAACTAGTGAGGACATTGTTGCTGTCATCACAGAACATTCAGTGCTGCAGATTACTCTACTTTCGCTTAGAGGATAACAATCAGGGCTGATGTCCAAGAATCACTGTCGCAGTATAAGGCAGGAATCCCATGGTGGAATAATTGGCAAGCAGGAAAAATATTGGGTAACCATAAAATCCTGATAAATGTCTACAACTAATTGCTTTAGAACTCTCATGAAAGTCACATACCTTCTCTAACAAAGTTCTCATTCTCAGTTTGTTTGTTGTTATTAAGTGTGAAAATCCAGAGCTCAGTGTTGGAATCTCAAAGCAGTAGATGTATAAAGAGCACTCTGAAATATGTTTTGCTAAAAACATTTGGTGGGGTTGGAGTAAATAGTCTGAAGTCACCTCTGGTGAAAATATCCTTTGTTTGAATCCCTAGAACCGTGCAGTTCTAGGGAATCTTCTTTTTCTCTTTTCTCAAAAGACTTCTCGAATCAGTTGAACTCTTTTCTTGCCATTGTATCACTGTAAATCCTCTCTCCTTTACACACAAAACTCTTCTGTGTACTCTCTTCATGCATTTACCCTCCCATAGGCGCAATATCTAAGTGATATTCCTAAAAAAAAATTGACCCATATGTCTGTTTTATTTTCTTCACTCTTCACAAGAAAAAGGAGTGAAAGAGAGGCAAAGATGAACCGCTGCAATGCTGTAGGGCAGAGATCAAGGAGAGCGAAGTCATGAAACTTTTCAAATCTATTCATCAGTGTTTGTACCTAGCCGGGACAAGAATTAATCATAGGATAATAATGATATTAAGATTGCAGTAGAGATATGCAGTATTTCATGATACAAAACAAAATGCATTATATACATAGAAGTTCTGAAGTATAATAAGATAATTTATACTATGAGGCACAACTCCACTTAAAAACATTAGTGATGAGTTTGCATGCATCTCTGTACTCCTCCATTTCCCATATTCCTGCCTTTTGCCAAATGTAGTTGCTTATCAAATTTTACCTTCCTATTATAGTTTAATCCTGAAGGCATTTATTCATAAACAATGGGTTTTTAAATTATTATTGTGCCTCTTTTTCAGTCTTTTACAAACAGCATCTTACTTTATGTATTCATCCATAGCTGGCCTTTCTTAAAAAGTATTGCATTTTTAAATCTTACTAATTTTGTTTTAGGTAACTATTGTATACTTATCTGTCCTGATATTTAATAGCCTATGGTATGAATATCTGGTCTGTTAATACAGTTATCTAGTCTCTGGTTAAAAAACATTTGTTTCCAGGTATTTCCTATCATAAGCAGCACTGCATTGTATATTTTTGTATGCCCCTATACTCATACAAAGATTTCTGCAAAAGTTATTCAGCAGTGAAATACCTGGTATTTAGAGTTTATGTGTTTTCATCTTTATTAGATAATACAAAGATACTTCCAAATGGTTTTTATCACTTATACACTCCCACTAAACAAGTATTTATTTACTTATCTATGCAAAAATTTGGTATTAACAAATTTCTCAATTTTTACAAATCTAGAGAGGAAAAAATTATATCTCAATGTTTTCAAAATTTACATTTTTCCCTAATACTAATAAGATTTAACATTCTGCCATTCATGTTTCATTCTCTGTGCAGTAGTAGTTTTATATATTCAGGCCACATTTTCCTGGGATGTCTCATTTTCTCTTAATGACGTGCATTTCTTGAACATTTTGGATATCATTCTTTCTGAACTATGCTTTTCAAATCTTTTCTCTGAAACACTGCTCTATCCTTCCATTATCAACAAAAATTACCAATTTCAGAACAATCAAAATTGTTAATTTTCACCTTCTTGATTTATTCATTTTGTGTGCTTTGTAGAAGCTCTTTATAAAATTGAGATCATAAACATGTTCTATAATTTCTTCACTTTAGTTTTAAAGTTTATCTAGAATTGAATTTTGTGTATAAATTACACAAAAGGACCTAATTTTACTTTCATATAATAATGCAGTTCCTATCCTTATGGATATTTAAGCAATTGTTCCAGAACAATTATTGTAAAGACTTATAATATTATCATTGTAATAAAGCAATGTTCATCATATCTGTTCATCTCTTTCTGGAGTTTCTATATTGCTTGATATTTTAATTGGTCAATCTACAAAACAGCACCATATTAAGTATGAGAGTTTGTATTAAAAATTACATTTGGTAAGGTTAGCCATCCCAACATATTCTTTTTCAAACTACTTTTAGATATTGACTTCCTCATTTAAATTTTATACTTAATTACTGGAAAAATCTTGCAATGGTATAATGGATCTATAGAATTATTTGGGAGGAGTTGATATATTTATAGTATTGAGTTATCCCTGGTGAAACATTTGGCTAATTTTTGTTGATTTTATCATGGAAGGCAAACCATATACCTACCACACTGTAATGTTAGTGAGAATGTTAGGTTAAATTAAGAAAATGTGTAAGTCATTGCTGATCCTCTTTTGTAAACAAAACATTGCAAAAGAAATGTGAATAGGCTAGACATATGCTGACGGCAAGTTGTAATGGATGGAAAAAAAGTTGTGCTACAGTTGCTTGTGGCTTATTGTCCACTTAAATGGAGAATTGGGAGGTTTGAGGCCTTTTGCTCTAAATCACAAGGCACAAGAGTTAGAATCTATGACCCTGAAGTGTTGGTCTTATGAAAAGATAAATATTTGGCCCAACCTTCTTCTAGAACACATCTTCTGTTATGAATTTCTGCCCTGTGATGGAGGCCAGCATAGAATGAGTCAGTATGTAAAAGGGCACAAGGTCCAACCCTAGTTGTTTGTTTCATAAAAAACAACAAGTTGAAGGATGAGCAGGAAACAGAGACTGCTAAATATAAGATAAAGCCCTGAGGCTTAACAACAGGATCTGTAGTTGTAGACTACTGTAGCTACTTGTACATTGCAGTGGCCAGAAACAAATAGGCTATTTTTTTTAGGGATTGTCTCACCAAAAATTGTAATGTCATAACACAAAAAGTAAACTGTGGCCTGCAAAACTTGAAGTTGTTCAACTTCAAGTAGGAAGTAGGCCAAAAGTGTTGTGACAGCTTATCTGAGGCTTCACATCTTTCAACAAATCTGGAAAAGTCTTAGGTTTTATCTCTAAAATACTGTTTATCTTCCAACATCTTTATTTCCTCTTCTAGGACTGTGATTAGCTAATTTTACATTTTCTCATTCTATCCTCCATGTCCTATAATATCTGTTGACTCTTTCTATATTTAAATCTCTCTGTGCTTCTTTTTAGTTACATCAAAACTTCCAGCTACCTAGTGTGTGTCTTATCTACAGTTTTTGGTTTTAGAACTTAGAAACAATTTTTTCACATGTATAAAATACATCTATATAGTTTTCAAATTCTGTAGGCCATTATATAATCTTTTGTTCCTTGCTCATTTTTTATGTGATTCCTTTTTTTATTTTGTATGTATGTTGTGCCCAAGATTACTTATCCGAGAAACCACCAAGGAGCCAACACCGATGCAAACACACGAGGGTTTATTTACAAGCTCGAGCTTGGGTCCAAGTATACCCGACATAGCGGAGTAGGGACTTGGACCCCGATGTGGGTTTCAGCTGAGTTTTAAGGGCTGGTCTAGGGGATCTCCAGAAGGGGGGAAGGAATTTCTCAAGTTCTGTTTACATTCTGATATGGGGCTTTCAAGGGCTTTGAGCTCTGTTCTTATTCTAATATGGGGCTTCCTGCCCTTGGTTTGGGCTCTGTCCTCATTCTAATATGGGGCTTTCTAGGTCGTTAAGCTGAAAGCTGTTTTGTTTTTTTTTCCTGTAACTGCAGTAATGTAAATTTTAGCTTATTCACAGGGGCCTGGGATGGCTGTACTTGTGCTAATGCTGAACTTAAAGTGGAATGGCCTTAATTTTCTCGGTCTCCACATGTATTTCCTACATAATTTTATTTTTCATGTCTAATAATTTCAATATCTTAAATACCTGGGGACTATACCTAAGGTTTGCCTTTTTTAACCTTAATTTTCAGAAAACAGTAATGAAATGGTTACTTGCTTTCAGGGCTATCCTTTTGCTTACTGCCTTAGTGTTCTTGTTCTTATTTTGGTATACTGCTTTCCATTCTGTTTTTTAACCAAGTTTGCTTTTATTTTTATTTTGGAGTTCAGCTCGAGAAGTTCATAATATATTAAGCTCTTCCTGTTGCAATTTACATGGCCTATACTTTCACTTTAGTGCAATGAGGCTCAGAGTACCCAGTTCACCTTACTGCCACCAACACTGAATCGTTTTCTGCCTAATCTTATTATGAACCACATAAATGCATTTCATCTAAATTATTACATGTGATTAACTTTAAAATGCAGTTAGCATACATACAAGGAACATGTACTGCATGCCATGAACTCTGTTCAATACTGTCCCAGTATTTTTATTATTTTTTTTTTTTGTCCCAGTATTTTTAATGATTACAGTTCTCAGGGGCTGGCAAATATGAAATCAGTGAATTAGTATGGTGCAGTATGAAATAACAAGATAAATACCATGCAGTGTTAGAGTGGTAATGGCTATAATATTTTTGTTGGTTGCAACCAGAAACTCTGAATGATATGTGAGGTTTAAATAAGGCAGAGTGGAAATACAAAGAAAGGAGAATTTACTTGCAGAGTGGAAATACAGAGAAAGGAGAATTTACTTGTGACTGTAGGCATCAAGAAAGGCTTTATAGGAGTAGTGCAGACTGAAGAAAAGTTGAGAAAAAATATAATTTAAAGTGATGCAGGGTCAGTGGACATATAGGTTTCAGAGGAGAGAGAAATCATGTATTAAAATGTTTCTATTTCATTAAGTCATTGTTAGGGATTTGGTAAAGAATTTCAGTTTCCAGTAAATGCCAATAGTACTATATAATAACGGGAAGCAAAAGGAGAGTTAATAAGATCAATAAAGAGTGATTTGAGATAACCTCAAAGGTAGATGATGAACTTGTAAGTAGCAGAATTGGGATGAATATGAGGGAACAGAGTACTAATAATTGATTAAATATTGAAAATGAATGGCATGTAGGATAGTTTCTGGTTTGTTGCTTGGGCAAATGATTAAGGAGAATGTTATTAATCAATGTAGAAATATAGGAGAAAGAGGAGATTCTTGAAGGTGCTTAATTTTGGATTGCATTGAAAATGATCATGAACATTCAGAAAATGATGTTTAGTGTTTCGTTAAGTATATAAAAATACAGTTTAGTATTAAGTGAGATAAAATGAGATGTGAATTATTGACTTTAAGTTTTTGCATGGACTTTCTTTGGAGAATGTATAAAATACAAAGAGCAAATGAGGCAGAGTCTTGAGCATTAGCCAATACTTATAAGATAGAAGTAGAATAGTAGCCTGCAGACGTAAATTGCAATGGTATTTTTTTTTTCCTATCCTTAGTGCATTCTTTATGTTGTATTTGTATAATTTTAAAGTGACTAGGCTAACTTTAGACATTTGTCTGTAGCCAAAATATGAATCTTTCCTCAAGGTGCTAATTTTTTCACTTACTTCTATGGAATTGGTATGTTGAGGATGTTTTATCATGCTATTTTAAGAAATTGGCTTAATGTGCTAAAAATTAACCAAGTAAGTAGTCTTCCTAACATTAAAGCAAAGCTTGTACTATGCCTCTGGATTTTGAAAGAGATAAGAATTTCTTAATGTTCTCAGTTCTGTTTGTCATCCTGCTTATCATTACCATTCCTCTCCTGTCCCTCATCATAAGGGTGCTCATATTGAAATATCTTATACTGATGAATACTATTATGTTTGCAGTGCTTGTGTTTGATAAAAATCCTGTTGTATTTTCTTTTTTCTCTTCTTTCTAGAACATGCTTTAAACATAGTAATTTTCTTTGTTCCCCAATTCTAAAACCACGTAATTTGCCGTCTCTTAGCAACAGACTAGAGAGGCTACCAGATGCATTTATTTATGTGCTTGATTTTTGAAGAGAAATACACATACTATCTATCATTCAAGGAATGCCTAAAAGCACCTTCTCTGGTCAACAAGACTGTTTCAATGGCTAACTAAAAAGGTTTAATGCATTTTGCTTAGCTTAATTTTTAAGAGATTCCAAAATATTTAATCATATTTGTTGTAAAAAGAGGTTGAGGATTGAAACCACTCTCCCCACCAAAATTTTAAGATGAACTCAGAGTAATAGAGAAGAATGACTAAGTGAGAATTAATTTAACTGGGCCACTCGCAGAATGTCAAATTTAAGACCAACATGAATAGAATTTCTTTAAAAGGAACAGTCACTGATCTGGAAGTTCAACTCTAAGACTCTGAGAATACTTGCAAATCCAGTGACTCTCCTGATCCATTTTGGTTCAAAGATAAACTTTAATTCACTTTCAGTTGAAAACGTATTAATTAAAACATCCAGTGGTCTAACTATAAATGGTGACCCTGATTTAGCAATAACTGATATTTCTCTCCCCCAAGAGCAGGACAGCTTTAGTTTGGGAGATGTAACAAGAAAAGGGCAGGGACTGTGAGTTTGCTGGTGTATCAGCTTCCTGTGGTCGCCTTCACAAATTGCCTCGAGTTGAATGGCTTCAAACTACACAAATTTAATCCTTACATAGTCTTGAGGACTGAGTCTCATGGGGCTAAAATCAAAGTATCTGCAGAGCTGCTTCCTTCTGAAGGTTCTGAGGGGAGCATCTGTTGCCCTGCAGTTTCCTGCTTTTACCAGCTGCCTGAACTCCTTGGCTTTTGCCCTTTCCTCTGCCTTCATGTGGTACCTCTTCTCAGTCTCTGCCCCTCTCATTGCATTGCTCTCTTCTCTGATTGATTCTTCACAGGTCCCTCTGATAAGGGCCGTCACAATTACGTTGGACCTATCTGGAGAATCCAGGATGACCTCCCCTTCTCAAGATCTTTAATTCAATCACATCTTTTGCTGTAAAAAGTTAACATTCATAGGTTCCCAGGATTAAGACATAGGCATGTTTGGAGGGTCATTATTCAGGCTACCACAGGTGCTTTGTTCTCTTTTGTCTGCTTTGAATTTCTCTTCCTTCCTCAAGGAATTTTTCCTCACAAAATCCTCCCTTTTTGTGTGTGTCTGTCCCTTTTTATATGTTTGAGGTCATGGAGGAGTCCTAGACTTGTGAAATTGGCTTTTTTAATCTTTGAAAAAAAACTGCATATGGTTATTTAACCTTATATTTTGAATTTTCACATATGTTTTATTTGGGGGCCTAATTGCCATTTAAATTTTAACATTTGTTATGTGTGAAAACCTAGAGAAAGAACATTTCAGATACAGAGAAGAGCATGTTAAAAAACTCTGTGATTGTATATAAGCTGGACAATTTTGAGGATGATAAAGGAATTTGGGAGTCAGAATTATCATTGCAAGATAAAATACAAGATATTCAGTTAAAATTGAATTTTAAATAAAAAGATAAATACCTTTTTCTTTTTTTTTGCTAGAACTATATTCCAACTATTGCATGGCATATACTTAAATTTTAAAAAGAGGGTTTTTAAAATCTAAAATTTAAATTTAAGTATATGTTTTCTTTTTTTCTTTACTTTTTTGTTAAATTTGGCAACCCAGGACAAGCTCATAGTGAATAAGAGTGTCTGTAGTTGATAAAATGAGAGAAGTCAGAGTCATAGCATGGAGAGACTACGAGGCAAATATAAAATGTTTACGTATTTTCCACATGCAGTTCAAAGCCCTTGGAATGTTTTAAGCATTCAAATGATAGATATAATCTTATTTATATCCCTGGATAATTATACTGGTGTAAATTGTGGACGATAGGTCATGAAAGTGCATGCTTGGGCAGCCCCGGTGGCCCAGCGGTTTAGCACGCCTTCAGCCCAGGGCATGATCCTGGAGACCTGGGATCTAGTCCCATGTCGGGCTCCCTGCATGGAGCCTGCTTCTCCCCCTGCCTGTGTCTCTGCCTCTCTCTCTCTCTCTGTCTCTCATGAATAAATAAATAAAATCTTAAAAAAAAAAAAAAAAGAAAGTGCATGCTTGAAAGTGAGACAGTATGAGTAGCTGTTTGATCAGTCTTGGTGAGAGATAATGGTGACTATAATTTGGGAGAATGATAGAGCAAAGTGTCATTCACTTGGGGTACACGTACTCCATCTCAGTGAGGAGCATATTGGGAGAGGATGGGGAGATAACTGAATAGTATAGATTCAAACCGATACACAGAAGATTGGAAAAAGCTTCCCAAACCTCCAACCTGAGTGTGTTAAGTGTGGATAGGAACTTCAATAAAAAGATATCCTGAGGAAGTGATTAATAAAGTTTTTTCTAATAAGGAATAACAATATGAAAGAAATGGACTTTCTGTATCTGTATCATTTAATGATGGAGGAATTACAAGAGTATTAGTGTGCTTCCTTAAGGCTATTTTTCCACCAATTATAAAGGTGTCTGGATGCATATTGTATTTTACTAGTTCATAAGCAGATATCTAGAAATCAATTATTTAAACTTTAGCCCCATTTTTGAAGAGAAATTCAGTGTTTACCTGTTTTTCATTAGATTTTCTATCATTAAATAGATTTTATCAGTAAATGTATCAGTCCCTGTATTCTCTTTCCAGATATTTTTTCCCTCTTATTTGAACATGAAGCTCTAAGTATGAACTTCACAAAACTTAATGTTCAGTAAATAATTACATCTTGCAAATAGAATAAGGTACTGTTCACTATGATAAATATTCGAAAAAGTCACTAGTAAGACCAACGAAGCATAAGATGATTTCATTGCTACCCTATAATAGACTGTGAATTATTTTTTAAAATTGTATATTATTCATTATATAATCAATGTCTTTTTGAAAAAAAGGTACAAACATCAGGTAATGGGATAATTTTGCATATGCCACATAACAAATGAAGAATCAAAAAAAAAACAACAACAATTAACACTTAGAATATTTGTCTTTTCCCTCAAAATTTTAATGCTGAATTTTGCCTTCATTTCCTCAAGGAGTTGAGGTTACCTAGAACTAGTGAATACATTAATATGTTGGGCTTTATTAACAATTTCTTACAAAAACATCTATATCAAACGTTTGGAATTATTTAATTAGGAGTGATTCTACAGTGGGAGTTGCCTGGTTAACATGAATATGTTTAAAGCTCATGGTTATTTTCTAGAAGAATTATGCCATTTTAAACTACTACCAGCAATGTGTCAAGATATCTGCTTTGTCAGCATTATCTTTTTTCAGTTAAACCATGTTACCAAAAAATAATATTTGTGAGTTCAATAATAAAAGAATAGTTTGATATTTTTTCAAGTATATTCTACATAACAAATGAGCATGTATCATTTGTTGAGAACATTTTACTGAGTTTCCTATTTGTCCTTCAATTTTGTTTTGAACAAAAATACTTTTGGTTGCCTTGTCTTGACCTATACATTTCTATTTTTTGTGATCAGATTGTTTGGTCTTCTTTCATCAAAGCATCCATAATTTTTATGGTTTAAAAAATTTTCCTAATACAAAATTTACATTAAAAAAACATTTCCTAATGACTTGATTTTTAATATTAACTCACAGTTCATAAGACTTGTGAGATTTGTATGTCCTTTTATTACAGGACTTTATATGTAATTTTATCTTAAAATAATTTATATAACTATAGGCCATTGTCCAGGTTAATGTTAAAAGTATATTTTATTGTCAATAATAGTGTTTTGTTACAATTACTTTAATAAAAAATAGAATACAAATATATCAAATTCCCTAATGTAATACTTGCTTATTTACATCTCATTAATGCCATTTCATCAATTAATGAGACTATTAAGATCTGATGTCTGAAATTTAGAAGAAATATAGCACCCTTATTTATTTTTTATATTTTGTATGTTATGTAATCCAGACTTTTTCTGAGATATGTCTAATCCTTCAGCTGAGAACGTTTGTGCTGTCACACACATAAAAATTCCTTTCGGTCTTCATAAAGCTTTAACTATGTCTCTGTGACCACAATAAAGACTTTCTTTCCTACCTGATCTTATTTTGACATCTATCAGTTACATCAAATGTCCAAATTAGTTTTGCTTGAAACTATGGTCTATGAAATGATTGACTTATTGCAGTGAATCTACCTTATGTCCTCTCAGCCTGTACCTCTCACAACAGGATAGCTATAATTACCCATATTATACAGATAACAAAACTGGGATTTAAGAAGATTAAAAAATTCAGCTAGTATATAATAGTAAAAGCATCTCCATCTAGATTTTTATACCATGTAAATTTGACTACCTTCTCACTAGATCCTGTGGATTTCTTTTAAGTGCATTTAGTATAAAAAGAGCCATCAAACTGCTGATGATAGAAGAAATAGAAGATGATGTAGAAGAAAGTGCTGTCCACACTTAACCAAACCTTAAGATTTTCAAAACTTCCTAACAATATGATTTTAAAATGTTCCTTCAGCCTCCTTAGATTTATTGATCTTTTTCGTAAATTATATTATTATAAAATAATTCCTCTGTGTTAAAGATTCAACTGACATTATAGAGGGCTGGTGAGGAAGTGGATTTAGCCTTCTGAGATTTGTTAATGACATATCAACCGACAATTCCCCCATGTCCAGCAATACTATCAATAAACAGGATGATTTATTAAGAACTAAGAATTCAACAGAAAATAAAAATCAATGCTCTGTCTCTTTATGGAATCAACATTTATTTTATGTTATTGGTTAAAATAAAGTACTAAGACACACCAATCGATTTGGATACATATTACTTAAGTCTACTCTAGGTAATTAATATCATTGATTTCTTGAGCATAAAATATATTGGTCAAATAAAAGTGTGCCTTTTTTAGTAAATATCAAAAGTGCAAATCAAAAATAAGGAGACTTTAAAAGTCTGCTGATAACAGATAGGCATGTAGAGTTAATGGACTGTGGTCCCTACAATCCATCAATTGTCACATAGCTGCTATCTAGTGATAAAATCAATGCAAGTGCTTTGAAATACACAGAACTGCTTCATTGAGAACTCTAACCTCAATATGTCATCACACAGGTATTTAAACATCAGGAGATGTAGAAAAGCTTCAAATGGTTTTGAACTTGTAAAGCCTGACAAAAGATTTATATATTTTACAGATTTGTTTTCTTCTAGCTCAATACACAATTTCAGAATATATCAATCCATCAACCATTCTTCTTCGAATGGTTGTGAATAAATTGTAGCCAGGAATTTTACTACATCTTACATTGACTAGTTAAATGAATGCCCTGACTTAAAAGGAGATAGGGAAAATGTATAACTCCCAGAGTACAGAGATAAGCTTCGTATCCAGTATCTGTTGTTAAGATATATGATTTTGAGTTTTAAAATTAAAGTCATCTTAAAACATTTCCCTTTAAATAATGTGATTTTCTGCATCAACACTCCCCAAAAGCAGTGATCTAAAAGTTATAGATGGGCTTAGAATGAATTTAAATTGAAATCCGATTTATATAGTGTGGAGAAATTTTAGTTCTAAAATAATCTATTTTGGTCCAGTGTGCTGGGAATAAGGATTGTTGTATAAACCTCACACAAGATTTTTAGTACAGCAGATTTAACTGCTATGTGGAGAAATTGTTGTTCCTCTGATTATTACATTGGAGCGAGATTGATTTATTTCCATGCCCCTGGGGTTAAGATGTTATTTCATCAGGATTCATGACTAGAACTAGAGAATTCTTTTGTAGTTAATTAAAAGTTGATTCACAATCAAAAGAATGTATATGCACAGAATACATAAGAGTAACACAACTCTTGATTAAAAAAATGGCATCAGTTATTTTTCAAACTCATAATTTTCTATGTGTTTTCACATGTTATCTTAATCATGTCAACACTATTAATATATGCACTACTGTTCAGTTTGGGAGCATTTGAGAAGGCTATACTTGGCAAATTCAGTTTCCCTATTTAGACAACTTAACATCTTGAACACATTTTATTTAATTCTGACAGTGTAATAAACTGAATGAACATGTGGTATAATTTCTATTTCATCGAGAAAACAAAGAACTGACTAGAAATTGATTGGGCCAAATGAATACAACTAAATATTAAGCAAGAGGATTACACAGAATATTTTGATCCTTGTGATGTTTTTATTTTTATTTTTTTTAAAGATTTATTTATTTATTTTTAGAGAGAGACACAGAGAGAGCACAAATGAGGGGAGGAGCAAAGGGAGAAGGAGAGAATACTGAAGCTGATTCTGCACTGAGCATGAAGCTCTACCTGGGGCTCAGTCACAGGACCCTGAGAGCATGACCTGAGCTGAAATCAAGAGTTGGTCACTTAACAACTGAGCCATCCATGCACCCCGCTGTTTTTATTTCTTTAATTCCATAGAATTATTTGGTTTGGGGGAACACACAAGTTCGTTATGTGTTTTGGATACTAACCCTTTATCAGATCTATCATTTGCAAATATCTTCTCCCATTTCATAGATTGCTTTTTAATTTTATTGATTGTTTCCTTCTTTGTACAGAGGTTTTTTGTTTTGTTGAAACCCCAGTACTTTATTTTTGTTTTCGTTTCCCTTGCCCTAGGAGTCCTATCTAGGAAGAAGTTGATGTGGCCAGTGTCAAAGAGGTTACTGCCTGTGTTCTCCTCTAAGATTTTGATGGTTTCCTGCCTCACATCCATTTTGAATTTATTTTTCTGTATGGAATAAGAAACTGTTTCACTTTCTTTCTTCTGCATGTTGCTGTCCAGTTTTCCCAACACCATTTATTGAAGAAACTCTTTTTTTCCCCCTATTGGATATTCTTTTCTGCTTTGAAGAAAATTAGCTGATCATATAGTTGTGAGGTCATTTCTTGGTTTTCTCTTCTGGTCTATTAATCTATGTGTCTGCTCTGTGCCACTACTGTACTGTCTTGATCGCTACAGCTTTGTAATATAACTTATAGTCTGGAATTGTGATGCTTCCAGCTTTGTTTTACTTTTCAAGGTTGCTTTGGCTATTTGGGGTCTTTAGTGGTTACATACAAATCTTAGGATTGCTGGTTCTAGCTCTGTGAAAAATGCTGATGAAGTTTTGATAGGGAGTGCATTAAACATATAGAATGCTTAGGGTAAGTGTAGATATTTTAATAATATTCTTCCAGTGCATTAGTGTGGAATGTTTTTCCTTTTCTTTATGTTGTCTTCAATTTCTTCCATCAGTCTTTTATAGTTTTCAGAGTAGAAGTCTTTTACCTCTTTATTTTATTAAGAGTTTATTCCTAGATATCTTATTGTTTTTGGTGCAATTGTAAATGAAACTGATTCCTTAATTACTCTTTCTGCTGCTTCATTACTAGTGTATAGAAGGCAGTAGATATCTTTATATTGATTTTGTATCCTGCGACTTTACTCAATTTGACCATCAGCTCTAGCAATTTTGTGGTGGAGTCTTTTGGGTTTTCTACATAGAGTATCGTGTCATCTGAGACTACTGAAAGTTTGATTTCTTCCTTGCCAATTTAGATGCCTTTTATTTCTTTTTGTTGTCTAATTGCTAAGTCTAGGACTTTCCTCTAAACAAAGTCTAAAGCTAGCAGAAGGAAGGAAATAATAAAGATTTGAGTAGAAATGAATGATATAGAAACTGAAAACAAAAACAGCAACAACAAAGCAATCGAACATATCAATGAAACCAGGAGCTGGTACTTTGAAAAAATTAATAAAATTGAGAAACCTCAAGCCAGACTTTTCAAAAAGAAAAGAGAAAGGATCCAAATAAGTAAAATCACAAATGAGGAAGGAGGAAATAACAAGCAACACCACAGAAATACAACCAATTATAAGAGAATATTATGAAAAAAACTATATGCCAACAAAAAGGACAACCCGGTAGAAATGGAGAAATTCCTAGAAACATATAAACTATTGAAACGGAAACAGGAAGAAATAGAAAACTTAAACAGACCAACAGCCAGCTAAGAAATTGAATCCATAATCAGAAATCTCCCATCAAACAAAAGTACAGGACCATATGGTATCACAGGCGAATTCTATCAAACATTTAAAGAAAAGTTAATACCTATTCTCAAATTATTCCAAAAAATAGAAAAGAAAGGAGAACTTCCAAATTCATTCTATGAGGCCAGAACCTGATAGGGCACCCTATTCAGAAAGGAGTGTCAAGGAAAATCCAAGACAACAAAAGAGACAAAAGCTGCAGAAGAAATTTTAGTTTCTGACATCTGCAGCTAAAGCAGATATTAAACACAGCATAAGTCCTAGCCAAATAAATATAAAACCAAACACCAGGAGCCTTTAGCCTTTAAACATAAAACCAAACACCAAGATTTACTACAGTTCCTAAAGTTAATATTATTGATTTTCAAAATTTGTCATAGGAATACACTATATCATTAGGAGTTGTGCCAAGTATATGTGTGTGTACTTGTTATTTAACAAGTAAATCAATAAATTGAGTTGTTTACTTAGGCCAGCTGCAAAGGGCTACTGGGCAAGCTCTCCAGCCAGTACCTTGGCACGCCACTGGCTCCAAGGCCCTTCTCTGCTCATCTCACTGTAGGTGGTGATAACATGATCAGCAAAAAGGATCAGGAGGTTCAGGGAAAGGAAGCATGACAATTCCCCATATAATCAGAGAAGAGAAGGGAAGGGTGTTAATTTATCTTCACCTGGGATGTTGGCCTTCAGATCATTTCAGCAGGAACTTAATGCAAAACACAACAAATAGGAGAGACTTAGTGGGGATATAACTACTCAAAGTAAAAGCTTGATTTTTCTTCTACATAGGGTTACAAGTGCTCTTGATATGGAAGAGATATTGACTGAATCGGTAAGTAAATTGGATGGTATTAGGCAAAAGATACCACAAGTACCCCCAGCAGCTCTCAGGAGAAGACATGCATCAAATCCATAGAGACATTACTACAGGACTGCAGGAATATGTGGAGGCTGTCTCCTATCAGCACTTCATCAAAACATGGTCACTTATCAGTATGGATGAAATTAAATGGTTGTTATTTACAACAGAAGAATATGAAAAGAAAATAAGACCCCCCTCCTCTGATGCAGAGGGGAAGCACTTTGGAAAATGAAGACTGAAAATCACACTGGTTGATTACCTTCTGTCATTCCCAGAAGGTGTTCTGAGAATGGCTATTTTAACTGGAGATTTGATGGAGATGTGTGTGAACAATATGGGGAATGGGGCATTGACACCCCCTTTGAAATGAGCCCATTTTTATGTCGTTTATAATGGGTATAATGGGTTTTCATTCATTGGATCTTGTGATATTTCTAAGAAGTTGTATACTTTGAAACACAGTTTGGCCAAAGCAAAGAATGCTTGTGATGCCTTGAAAGTCAGAAGTTCTGAAATTCCAAAAATAAATTGGCAGATGTCTTTTCAGTTAAAACAGAAATGATTGGGACACCTGGGTGGCTCAGTGATTGAGCGTCTGCCTTTGACTCAGGTGGTGATCCCAGGATCCAGGATAAAGTCCTGCATCAGGCTCCCCACAGGGAGCCTACTTCTCCCTCTGCTTATGTCTGTGGCCCTCTCTTTGTGTCTCTCATGAATAAATAACTTAAATCTTAAAAAAAAAAAAAAAAAAAAAAAAAGCAAAAATACAGAAAGGACTGATCAAGAAGAACACCTTACTCAGTTATTTTATTGAATACCATATTCAGTTATTCTTTTGAGAGACCATTTTGTGAGACTTTTAAAGTATTTTTAGTATGTCATTGGACTTTATTGTGACTTTTGCATAGAAATGTTTTCAGTTTTACTTGTTTTAAAATGTATACAAGCTGTACATAAAATTATTGAAACAAGTCATTTCTTATATCTTACTCAATAAAGTTTGCATACAATTGTTTGCATATATGCCAATTTGAATTTTTGCTGGCTAAACTTCCATCATTTATCTTTGAAATGGGAACATGCTTGAGTGCATTTTCTGCTATACCTATTTTAATTTACATTGTGTGATTTTTGGACTGGTAATATTTAATGGAAACCATGTGTTATTTAAATTGGTGATTTTGTTCTTATGCATGTTGTCTTGACTTTCATGTTTAAATTTCTTGGTAATATTTTGCCAAGCCTCCAAAATAAGTTTATTCCATAGAACAAGAATGAAAAATTATTAAGTTTCAGTATACTTAATTTTATGAGGTATTATCATGAGAATTCATTAAATATTCTGGCCAATTTTTAGGTCATATTTAATCCATTTAAAGTAGCCTTCCAAAAAATTGTTGGATACCCAGATTTTAGTTTTTAAATTTAATGTTTATCCTTTATCACAGAAAGTCTGATAGTGAATTAGAGCTAACATCATAATATTTTCACTGGTGTTTGAGTTCAATCCTATACCTGTACATATATCTGAAAAGTTTTAGTAATGATTATTAGTTGTTCTTTTGTTGTCATTATGGTACATTAGGATGTTTCTTATAGATGTATCTATAAGAAATTACATTTAAATAATTACAATGAAGTCTTAAATTTTTCAAATACTTAGTTAATTCAAACTTTTATAGTTGTCCAGTTGTGTTATTTGATAGTATAAAAAGTTGCCAAAGAAAATTTATCGTATACAATTCAGCAATAAGACAATTGCCAACACAGTCAGGAATAGCAATGGTAGTCTCTAATTATGTTTAGAATTGGAATTTACATACTAAAATTAGTTATAGATTATTCCCTGTGGTGTGAAACTGACTTGAGCATGACACTATTGGCTGACAACCAGACATTTCAATTGGGTTTGTGAATTTTGAGCATCTAAGATACTGGATTTTAGTTTTAGAAAGATTAGCTGCTCTGTTTCCAAGGACTTGATTCTTTGAAACTGAAATTTCCCCAAAAAAATCATGTGAAGGAAAATGTAGACATGCCTAATAAATTAGGTTGGTTGGTTTATTTTGGTGGTAGTAAGGTTTTTTTTTTTTTTTTTGGTTTCCCTATTCGAAGACATACTGCTAAAATATAATCTCATTACATAAACTTGTTTCTTCTGTCACTTGAAGTTAAATTTATAATGTTAAAAGTAAAATAATAAATACATTGGTGAATGTCTTATAGATGTTTAAAACTGAAGTCTTTAAAATCTTTAAAAAACAATTACATTAATTGATAATTCAATGCATGAATTAATGGGTTATTTTCTTTTAAACTATAGAATTCTGATAACCTTCTTACAAATATACAACTTCCCTTACAGAGACAGTAGTTTACAATACTAGTTTGTGATATTTTTAAGTAATTTACTTTCTCCTGAAAATGTGTTGGTTAATCATGGATTACATTTGGCCTTACTTTACAGATCTTAAGGGAACTTTTTCTTTTCTTTTCTTTTCTTTTTTTCTTTTCTTTTCTTTTCTTTTCTTTTCTTTTCTTTTCTTTTCTTTTCTTCTTTTCTTTTCTTTTTTTTCTTTTCTTTCTTTTTTTCTTTTCTTTTCTTTTTTTCTTTTCTTTTCTTTTTTTTTCTCCTTTTAGAAATAAGAGAAGGGGCAGAGGGAGAAGGAGAGAAAGAACCTTGAGCAGGCTCTATGCTCTGCTTGGAGCCCAAGGTGGGACTCAATCTCACAACTCTAAACTCATGACCTAACCCTAAATCAAAAGTCTTGTGCTTAATTGACTGAACCACCTAGACACCTCTTAAAGGGACTTTTTCTTAACCAAAGTAAGTAACTAGCCAGATAATATTGTCTTTGCTAAAAGCCAAATGTTTGGGGATGCCTGGGTAGCTCAGTGGTTGAGCATTTGCCTTTGGCTCAGGGCATGATCCTGGAGTCCTAATCGAGTCCCACATCAGGCTCCCCTCAGGGAGCCTGCTTCTCCTTCTGCCTATGGCTCTGCCTCTCTCTCTCTCTCTCATGAATAAATAAATAAAATCTTTAAAAAAAATGTTTGTGTTGCCCTAGATTCATATGTTAAAAACTAATGCCCCATGTAATGATATTTGGAGGTGGGACTTTGAGAAGTCATGAGGGTGGAAATCTCATGGATGAGATTTGTGTACTTCTAAAAGAAACTCCAGAGAGCTCCCTTGCTTCTTCTGCCATGTGGGGATACAGCAAGAATACAGCCATTTATGAACCGGAGTGTGGCCCTCACCATACACTGACTCTATCTATGGGCAACTTGATTTTTGACTTCCAGTCTCCAGTACTATAAGATATAATTGTTGTTATTTAATCCATACAGTCTATGGTATTTTGTTATGGTAACCCACATGGACTAAAACAGATACTGGTTCTAAGAAGTGGAATACTTCTGTAAACAATAACTAGAGATCAAGAGGCAGCATTGGGCCTAGAGAAAGGATAGAACCTAGAAGAGTTTCGTAGTTATGCTAGAAAAAGCCTATATTGCCATGGACCTACACCTTTAAAGGCAATCCTGGTGACAGCTTCTTCAAGCCTCAAACGTGGAGAATATTTATGTAATCCTGAATAGAGTATTGGTACAAATAAGAGCAGTAAAGGCCATTCCAGTGAGGTCTCAGACGAAAATGTTGAACATATTATTGGAAAGTGAAGGCAAGGCAAACTTTGTCATAGAGCATCAGAGACTTTATTTGTGTTTGCCTTTTATTACTTTGTGGAAGGTAGAACTTGTGGGTAATTAGGTTGGCTATTTGAAGCTATTTTTAAGCAAAATGTTGAAGGTTGGCTTGTTTCCTTCTGATTGCTTATAGTAAACTATGCGAAGAGAGAAGTGACTTAAGGATTGAATTGTTAAGAAAAAAAGGAAGTAGAACTTAAAATTGGGGGAAATTCTCAATCTATCCATATTGCAAAATATGAGAACACTAAGGGTGTGGCCAGTTGACCATTTGATAAGAAGATTTGTACTCATACAAAGTCAGCCATCTCAATAGAAACCAGGAGCTATTGTTTAAGACCATGGAAGAACGATGCCAAAGGCATTTCAGAGATCATCAGGGCTGCCTCACGGATCACAGGCCCAGAATGCAAGGGCCTGGGAAACAATGCAGTTTCAAAGGAGGAGCCATGCTTCTGGGATCCAGCAGCACACTTCCCTGCATGATGCCAGTTGCCACTTATCTTTGCACGCTCCCTTCACTCTCTGGCACCAGGCTCCTCCACTGTCCCAGGTATGGTTTTGGTAAGCCCTAGTGCAGTAATGGCCTCCCCTCAGGAGTGCACAGCAAGCAATTCAGCATCATCCTTCAGCCACAATCATCACCAGAGAGCAGAGTGTAAAAGTCCAAGGCTCATGTCTGCCTCCACCTGGATTTCAAAAGATGAGGCCACCTGTCAGACTGGGGAGAGCCAGGCAGAAAGCCATGATAGGGCTGTCCCCCGGAGGCGTGGGAGTGACCCTGCAACCCCAGAGGGTCATGAAGACAGAGCTTTGAGCTAAAGAGAGTCACTTTTGAGATTTGAGGTTCATTATTTTCCCCATTAGATTTGAAACTTACCTTTACCTCTTTCTTCTTTCTTCTTTCTCCCTTTTGAGATGGAAATGTTTCTCTTATGTATGTCCTACCATTGTATTTTGGAAGCATGTAATGTATTTGGCTTTACAAGATTCACATCTGAAAAGCAATTTTTTTTTTTTTTTTTTTTGCCTCAGGATGAGTCATACATACAGTCTTGCCTGTGTCTGATTTTGGTGAAATTTCATACTTTAGACTTTGAGTTGCTGTTGAAATAACTTAAGACTTTTGGGGCTGTTCAGATGGAATAAATTTATTTTGCATGTGACGAGAACATGAATTTTGGAGACCAGGGCAGAATTCTGGAGACTGTGACCCCTCAAAATTCATATGTTGAAACCTAATCCCCAGTGTGATGGTATTTGGAGGTAGGATTCTTGGGAGGTGATCAGATCATGACAGCAGAATCTTCATAAAGGAAATTAGTGCTCTTATAAAAGACCCCAGAGAACTCTCTTGCCCTTCTGCTACCTGAAGACACCTGGAGAAGAAAGCCATTTCTGAACCAGAAAGCAGACCCTTCCTGGATATGAATCTTTTTTTTTTTTTTTTTCCTGGATACGAATCTGCCTGCATCTTGATCTTGGACTTTCCGCCTTCAGAATTGTAAGATATAAGTGTTTGCTGTTTAAGCCACCCAATAGATAATATTTTTCTTATAGCATCCCTAATAGACTTACACTATCACTCATTCCTCTCATCAGTTCACTTAAAAGCAACACAGAACATCAGTACTTCCTCCTTCACCACGGTCCCAAAGCATAAACCTATTCTACCTTTATTTTCTATTAAGAAAATACAACAAAAATAAATAATTGCATGTAAAAAATTTTAGAAATACAAAATATGGCACTTAAAAACATAACCAAATTAGCATTTAACCTGTAATCAACTTAACCAATTTTTAGATCTTTACTTTTTCCATCAGAATATTTTTGCTTCTTTTCATTTTCTTTCATTGTTTCTGTTTCTGACTCTCTCTCCCTCTCTCACTTTGAATTTCCTTCTCTCTCCAGTTATCTTCATTCATTATTACTGGAAAAAAATGATAAGACAATAAGAAACTGTACACTTAAAAATCTGCGATTGTGGTTTTATTGTACAAGTTTATACCAATCTTTTGTTTTTATAGGTGGATTGCTTTATTTATTTAGGTGTTTAGGCAAAAACATAAGTAAGAAAGAGATTGTTGCTGTAAAGGGAGTAATGAGGAATATGTTCTATCTGGAAAAATCTGTATCAAGTTTCCTGACTAAGAAATTTCACAAAATTTAATAATAAATGAATAGTCTCTGGGTTATATTGAGAAAAACTCATTTGAGAGTTATCAGAATTACCTTTTGACCACAAAATGTTAGGAAAAAAGTTATAAATCATAGAAGTCAGCATTATTGGATCTGTAAGAAATTGTATTAAATCAAGGTTATATATATTAAACATAAAGTATATCCATAACTTATTTATTACAAACCATACATTTCTATTTGTTCACATCAGTGAAATATAGATGAGATGGTGAAATGAATTAATTATGAATCACTTCCTATTGAATGAATGCTAATGTTATAGTTATTGATTTTTTTCCATGATTTTTCCCCTCAAATTCTAGAGAAAATGTCCTTCAATTTCACTTTAGCCTTGTTATTACAGTCTATGAATGTATATTTGCATTATTGGGTATTCCAGCCAATTAGACCCTTTATAAGTATACTCTGAATATGTATTTTTACCTTTAGCTCTGAAGACCTATTTTTTTTTTTCTTTTTAAAGTAAAGCTTGGGACTCCTGTTTAGCTCAGTCGGTTGAGTATCTGACTCTTGATTTTAGCTCAAGTCATGATCTCAGAGTGGTGGGACTCAGCCTTGTGTTGGGCTCCACACTCAGTGCAGAGTCCACTTATTCCTCTCCCTCAAAGATCACAGGATGTAGAAAGAAAAATCACACTATGTGAAATCTAATACCCTCATTTGTCAATCATTTCTGTAGAACATAAAATTATATGGCTCAACATTTCCAGTCTTCCTAAACTGTGTTTAAATCCTGATATCACACTGTATTAAAAATGCTTACTTGGAGTAAGCTATCCCAAGCTATTTAAGTTTCCAATACATCACATAGCTTGTAGAAGAGCCCCATAGGCTGCTGTGAGAATTAAATTAGGTAATTCATATACAGCTCCTTACATTTACAATAACAAAATACAAATAATGCTAACCACTGTTACTTATGTTTAGGTCATTATTTTTATTATGCCTTTGCTGTTACTTGTGTTTTATCTCTGACATTGGAAAAAATAGTACTATATTAACTTAAAAATACCTCAGAATTGGGAGACCTAGGTCACACAGTTAAACATCTTACTCTTGGTCTCAGCTTAGATCTTGATCTCAGGGTCATGAATTCAAGCCTCACATTGAAAAAAGCCCTTACTGAAAACTAACTAACTAACTAACTAACTAACTAACTAACTAACTAACTTCTCTATCTATTTGGCCAGAGAATGGTGTAAGGAGGAAACTGTGCCTAGAAAGGACTTTCAGACCTTTCTGCCCTTGAAAAGCATGATATTTAAATCCATATTTCAAATAAGAAATTTTATTTAATGTCACAAAAACACCATTTTTATTTTTCCATATCAACTTCCTGTTGGTCTACTATAAGTGAAACTTTGGAAACTTGGATTTATCTATAAATTATAGGATGTTAGGCCCTCCTCTTTAACTTAGAATGACTATATTAACATGATTAATATTGTAATGCCTTAGGCAAACATCATCACTCTCTTCTTTTCCATTGACTCTAAAATTTATTGATCCACAGTGACCAAAACTGACTACACATTATTACTCTCTTTGTAATATTTTCCACTAGGATGGAAACCATATTGAGTAACCTTCCATACTTATAAACTTCTCAAACCCATACCAAGTGAAAATGGCTAATTAATTCCATAAAACATAACAATGTGTTTTACAACCAGAGGACAACTCTAACACTGAATAAAAATCATGAGGACAATATAGAATAATTCACACAATCAAGAAATACCTGAGTCAAAACACATGTAAATTAGCTTATAAATAGGCTCACACAAATAAACACTTCTTTTACTTAGACAACTTAAGTCTATACTTCTATTTCAAAATCATATTCTATCACAAATATGAGTTGCAAATACTCCAATAAACTTGCCCTAGGAATTTTGAGATATTCTATTGTACTCTGATTTGAATGAAAAAAATTTCATGTAAAACCAAGCAAAAGCTTATGATGGATTAACTGACCTTTAAACCACACATACATAAGCTTTTAGTTAAAATGATTCTCAATCTGGAATATCATCCTGGGTATGTATGAATATTCATTTTCACAGATAATAAGGATTCAAATCTTCAATGTAAATTCAGATCAGATAATTCAGATCTGATGCATGTAAGCTGAATTTATTAGGTAATTACATTTTCATTCAGTTATATACTTTAGTGAAAACATCTAATTATGCTTTTATAGCATCAATATGGTTTGGTCATTTATACATTTTTTCACTATATGTATATGATATGATATACATACTTATATCCGTATTACACATTACATTATTCACATCTAGTAGATATATTTATAGGTAAATATAGAAATAAAATATATAACATCATTACATATCTATATTTATCTTAAACATTCTGTAATATACATATCTGTATTATATATAAATTAAAACATGTAATTGATGTCTGACATATATATATATATAGAGAGAGAGAGAGAGAGAGAGAGAGACAAAGACAGAGGTAGAGTATTTAATATTGTCTAAGGTAAAGATAGTTCAGATAAACTCTATTCCCACCCTTACTGCATTAGGTGGTTATAATTTAAAATAGACTTTGGGGATCCCTGGGTGGCTCAGCGGTCTAGCACCTGCCTTTGGCCCAGGGTGCGATCCTGGAGTCCCAGGATCGAGTCCCGCATCAGGCTCCTGCATGGAGCCTGCTTCTCCCTCTGCCTGTGTCTCTGCCTCTCTCCCTCCCCCCTGCCCCCGTCTCTCATGAATAAATAAAATCTTAAAAAAATAAAAAATAAAATAAATAAAATAGACTTTTTAAAACTTAACACTTTTTACAAATTAATCATTTAACCTAAAATTAATTTCTTTGGAAAATTAATTATTACTATTGCTTTAAGAAATAGTTGGAGAATCATTGTAAGGACTTAAAGAGGTATCAATAATGTCTTCCCCCCCAAAAAAAGAAATAAAACATTTTATGGGCAAAAATCAATACTACTTCCAAGGTCTAGATTATTTCCATGCTCTATAAACTCTGAGCATACCATAATAGAGAAGATTAATAAAAAGTTTTTAATTAGTCTACTTTTCATAAAACATCATAAGCAAAATTAAGCAATATACAGTAAACTCTGAATCAGCATTTATAAAGTAATGGACAGAAAAAAATGTATTAATATGCAAAAAAATCCTATTAACCACTTTAAACAGTTAAGGGATAACTATATGAGGTTTAGATTGAATTTATAAAAGAATATGCCCAGAGGGAAATCATATAAAAGTTATAATAAGAGATAAAATATCTGAAAAAATAAAATTACAGCTTGACATCTTATTTGTATTATCATATAAACATTTAAAATTTAGTATCCAAATAATAGTGTGAAGAAATAACTACCCTTACATTACTCTAGTTCTAAGTTATTACATGTTTTTTAGACAATTGTCAATGTTTGTCAAAAGTCTTCAACTAATCTGATACTGTAATTCTATTTCTTAGAATATATTTCAAAGGCATAATTTAAGAGAAATGTTGAAATGTACATATGAAGATGATACTGCAGTATTAATCATATAAGTAAATATATAATACCTAAATTTCTAATAATTATATATTGATCACAATGATGATAGCAGCTAACATTTATTATATACTTATTATAGACTAGCAATAAATATTTTCTCATGTAAGCATAATAGCCTCATTTCATGCAGTTATTTTAAAGAATCTGAGAGAGGTACTTGGGTGGCCTGGTTGGTTGAGAGTCTGACTCTTGATCTGGGGTCAGGTCCTGATCTTGGGGTAGTGGGATCAAGCCCCAAATCAGGCTCTGTGCTCAGCAGGGAGTCTGCTTCTTTCCCTCTCCCTTTCCTTCTACCCATCACCCTGCTCACACTTTCTTTCCCTTGCTCTCTAAAATTAATAAATAAATCTTTAAATAAGAACCTGAAAATCAGAAAGCTAAAATAATTTGCTATGTAATATATAATAGAAAAGCCACAAGTATGTAATTGAACCCCAAATTTCTTTATCTCTCATTAACCATTTTTATTTCATCAAAACAAAATACTAATTAATACATTGATTAGATACTTTCTGATAATTATATGTGATATCATACAATGCAACCTTTAAGGTAAAGATGATTATAATAATCTGAGAAAATTCTGGTAGTATATTATTCTTAAAACTTACAAAAAATCTTGAATATATTGCATAACTTTGTATAATCTGTTTTTTAATTTATGGCAACATTATAATGCATATGTGTCCATTTTGTGTGTATGTGTATGCAGGTAGAGAGAGAGAGAGAGTTTTCAGTGAATTAAAATCAGCACATCTCTGCTCTTTGTGGAACTTACATTCTTATGGGGAAAGTAGACATTCATAGAAACTAATATATTTAGTATATTCATTTTTACATTCAGTTGAGTGACTTAGTTGTATAAGTGACAGAAATAAAACAAAATAATGAGAAAAGAGTGTCCTAGGGAGCTGGCATTTATGTAGAGTGGTCACTAAAGAAAGACCTTTTGGATAGCAGCTGCTCAGGATGATTATGGTGGTCTGGGTGAAAATGGTAGTCAGAAAAGGCCTTTGTGATAAAGGGTGATTTGTGAATTTGAAGAAGTGAAATAGTGTCATAAGATTATCTGGGGAAGATCATCCCAGGAAGAAGAAATAAGTTCAGAGGCTCTGTGATTGAAGTCTGATTGATGTGTTCAAACACTGGCAAGAGGCAATAGCACCTGGAGGGTAGGCAATGGAAGAACAAAACAGAAGCTCTACATAGAGTTAGGTCATGTAGGGCTTTGTGGGTCATTTGTGTGAATGTAGAATCTACTTTGAAATAAGATGCCTTTGATGGGTCTTGAGCAAAAAGTGTGATGTTCTGTGATATCTGAGATATATATATATATATATATATATATTGAGATATATATATATATATTGAGATATATATATATATATATATATATATATATATCAGATTTTTTTTGAATCTTAAATTATTATTATTTCTTCCTGTCGCTTACACCCAAGGTGGGGGCAGAGAAGAGGAGGGAAGAGAGGGCAGAATCGCTTCTCCCCCTAAGGCACTGAGTGGAGAAGCCACAAGGGGAGAGGGGGAGGTCACATTGTCCTCACTCTGTGGGGCTAGGCCCCTGGTCTCCCCAGCCCCAGGCTCCCCCAGCCCCTGAAATGCTAAGATGAAGCCCAGAGCAACCGGACCTCCCCCAAACCCAATATATTACATCCTCATTTTTTAAATAGATACAGGGACTTCTTCTATACATAATATATATATAGTCTTGGTTCTCAATATTTAAATCAATCATGATATTAATAATTAGTTTGTACCAAAAACCATCTAATATTCATGCTAAAGAATTTTATGAAATAAAATTACATAAACTTTGAAAGTAGAATTAACTTTACTAATTTCACAGATGAACTCAGATTTGTGAGTAAACAGAATAAATTGTATCTCTTTAATTAGTTTTTCCCACTTTACAAGTTATGTGTATCTGGTTGTAAATTCCCCCTTAGCATTATAAATATACAATGAATACTCATCAATACAGCTTCAGACTATAAATATGAAATGCCTTATATCTAAAATTATTATGACTCAAACATGAAGAAACATGGATTGAGATAAAAACAACAATTTCAATAATCTGTCTTTTTTTTTTTAAGTTTTACTTTTTACCATCAACAGTGAATTACTCACTTAGTATTTTTTTTTCAGTGTGGATTTTTGTTGTTTTTGAGGGTCATTAATTAATATATTTCTTCATATTTTTTATGTTTACTTAATAAGGTTTAAGTTTTGGGGCACCTGGGTGGCTCAATCTGTTAAGCATCTAACTCTTGGTTTTCACTCAGCTCACAACCTCAGAGTCATGGAATCAAGCCCCACATGGGGCTCTGCATCAGTGAGGAGGCTGCTGGAGATCCTCTCTTCCTTTCCATATCCCTCTACTCTTCTCTCCACTTGTACTCCCCCCCTCCCTCAAATAAAATAAATGAATCTTTTTAAAAACTTAAAAAAAAAGTTTTAAGTTTTAAAATAAGACTTTCTTTCTTAGAGAAGTTTCAGTTTTAGAGATACATTGAGTGGTAAGTTCAGAAAGTTTTCAGGGACTCCTAACCCCCTACACATAGTTTCTCCTGTTAATGGTTTCTTGCATTAGTATCATATACTTGTAATATACATATTACAGTTGATAAGCCAATATAGATACATTGTTTTAACCAAAGTCTATAGGTTTCATTAAGGTACTCTTTTTTTGTTGTATCTTCTGTGGGTTTTGAAAAATACATAATGGCATGTATCCAGTATTTCAGTACCATACTGAATAGTTTCACTAAAAATATCTTTGCTCCACCTATTCATCCCTCTCTTTTTCTTTTTCTGTCTCTTCTCTGTTCGCACACCACTAATCTTTTTTTTTAAGTCACTGTCTTTTTATTGTCATCATAATTTTGCCTTTTCCAGAAGATCATAGAGTTAGAATCATATAGTGTGAGTCTTATCTAGTTGGCTTCTTTCACTTAGTAATATGTGCTGAAGTTTCCTTCATTTCTTTTCATGGCTTAATAGCTCATTTCTTTTTTTTTTTTAATCACTGAATAATATCTCATTATATGGATGTACCACAGTGTGTTTATCCATTTACCTATTGACGGGCATAGTGATTGCTTGCAGGGTTTTGTACAAGATTTGTGGATATTAAGTTTTCAACTCCTTTGAGTAAATGCCAGGGAATGCAATTGCTTAATAATTTTTTTAAGATGATATTTGGTTTTGTAAGAAACAACCAAATTGTCTTCCATATTGATCATACCATTTGCATTCCTACCAGCAATTAATGAGAACTCCTTTTCTCCACATCATCTTCACTGACTTGTGTAATTTTAAATTAAACACTAACAAGTGTTTTAAATTAAATTAGCTATTCTAGCTGATGTATACTGGTTGCTCATTGTTGTTTTAATATACCGTTATCGAGTGACATATTATTTATCATATTTTTTTATTTTTTTAAATTTTTAGTTATTTATGATAGTCACAGAGAGAGAGAGAGGGGCAGACACATAGGCAGAGGGAGAAGCAGGCTCCATGCACCGGGAGCCCGATGTGGGATTCGATCCTGAGTCTCCAGGATCGCGCCCTGGGCCAAAGGCAGGCGCTAAACCGCTGCGCCACCGAGGGATCCCAATTTATCATATTTTTAAAAGCCTACTTTAGTGATTTAGACCTCCACCAGAATGTCCCTATTTATTCTTGTAGGGAGAAGAAGTTAATCAAGAAACAAGAAAATAATTAGGGTAAGGTGATGCTAGAGCTTCTACTGTAGCATAATATCTAACCCTTTATACTATGTGATGTAACCTAAATAGTGACAAATCCTATAAAGAAATTATGTCTGGGATAAAAGAAAAAGGAAAATGGATCTGTGGGTGAGTCTTTAGTTCAAAAGAAAGAGACTGTGATAGTGATATGGACTAGTGTTAGTTGTAGAGCTGATAAATAATGTTTATAATTTGAAAGATTGGCTTAGTATGTGGTATGATAAAGAGATAAAACGAGAACTAATCTCAGGTTTTTGGCCTGAGCACATGGATACATAGTGTTACTCTTTCCTGAGGTGAGAAAGATGATATAAGGATGGCCTAAAGCTGAAAGCAAGAATTTTTTTTTTTTTTTGCAGTATGTTAAGGTTTTGTAAAGACTAAAAATTCAGTATAAAGTAACAAAAAATACTCATAAATGTAATAATTATTTCTCATTTTTCTCATACAATCCACCACTATTACTAGAGTAACAAGATTAGAACACAGTTTTACTGTAGAAATTCTAATTATTTAACTGCTTAGAAAGACCAAGGAATTTAAAACTGTTTCCTTGTCTACTTATTCACATTCGTTGCCAAGAGTGGTTTAATATCCAGATGCTTGAAAAGAGAAAAAAGAAAAAGAAAAAAAAATTCTCCAGTGTATCTGAGACCTGAAGATGCAGCAACATATTTTCATCTTTGCATTTCAAACTAGTCTCTTATAAAGCCTCATTCACACTGTTTAAACATAGATATCTCTTCAGTTAAAACTTTTGCTGTACTGTATTTAGCATAGTTATATATTTTCTGCCCACATTTAATTCCACTCTGTCTCTAATTTACATTTTAACAAGATCATTCTGGCAATTGCTGCTGGATAATACATTGGAGTTCCAAGAGTGAAGGCATAGACTCACACCTGAGGCTGTCGGAGTGGTTGAGAGGGAAATATCAGAAAATAGTTCAATTTAATGATGACACTGCAGAGGTGGAGAATTTCAATACAGTTAGTGATCATTTGGGTGTGGGTGGTAAAGACAGAAAGGAATTAAGGTGGATGACTCCATATTTTTGAACTCGAAAAACAGAATAGATGAGAGAAAACTTTATAGATACATTAAATTTAAAGAATCTCTACAAATGGAACTTAATTGCTCATTTGGCATTTCACATTTCAAAGGACACACTGAAAGGGGATTTGAAAAGAAAACAGCAAACATCTTGAATCTTGATTGGCTTGAAAAATATTTTTATGGATTATTTCTTTCTATTTTCATTTATTTCTGTAAATGTCTTTTGGAAGAAATAAACATGTTTCATAGGTATCTGTATTATTCATAGCTTTTGGATTTCTTAAAAAAATTCTTTATTGAGAGATTTTAATATTATATGCATTCTTTTTTGCCATTGTAACAGATTTTACTTATTTTTACTTTTAAATTAGCTTATATTCATTTTATATGTGTGAAAGGATAATCAATTTTGTCTTTAAAATGATTGTTACTTGTGTGAGAACTCAATTAGTGATATAGATTTTAATGGATCATTGTCTTATAAATATTGGGACATCTACAAGCTATATCACATATCCAGCTGGTTTTCTGGTGATAAGACCTGATGAGTTTTACAGATAATTTAAGTGGTCACATATAAATTCAAATGAACTTGTTTCAGAGGCAGGTATTTCTGATGTGTCTATATAAAAATTACAGATTCGTAATGTTTTAAAGAAATGTAACTTTAAATATATACTGAAATATATACAGCATAGATATATATTGGAAAAGCTGCAATAATGAATTAGTGATATGTATCTTAATTTCTTTCATTTTTAATTGTTTGATTAATAGAAAAAATGATGAATATTATTTTCTTCTTTATCATTCCAAATGTAATTCCTAACCACATGCCATTTTCTGAATGAATATTGCTTTTAATCAACTTTGCTAAGAAAAATGCTATATTTAAAGCATACTTTTAAATGGAGAATATATATAAACACACATATATATTCATATATATATGTAAATTCTAGAGCATTTGGGATAAATATATCCCACAGTATGTATAACATTTCAATTTTGTATATTATACTGTTATATTATCAGTAATAATATAGTCACTTTTCTCAAGTGTAGTTTCTTTTGGACAGTTTCAAGTAACCTTTATTCTTTCCTTCTCCCTGAGAAAAGCAACCCGGAAAGGAAATAAGTGTAATGCCCAATTTATTTAGATTCCTTCTGAGTATTCTCAGTAGGCTGGCCTACATTTTCTAGGCCTACATTTTCCTTCCAAAGTCTGGCTCTACTGAAAGACTTATTCAGGACTGGATTTCTCCACTTGTTTATTTTTTTATTTTTATTTTTTTTAAATTTTTATTTATTTATGATAGTCACACAGAGAGAGAGAGAGAGAGAGAGAGAGAGAGGCAGAGACACAGGCAGAGGGAGAAGCAGGCTCCATGCACCAGGAGCCCGACGTGGGATTCGATCCCGGGTCTCCAGGATCGCGCCCTGGGCCAAAGGCAGGCGCCAAACCGCTGCGCCACCCAGGGATCCCTCCACTTGTTTATTTTATTTATTTATACGTTTGGTATTTATTCACGAGTTTACCTTGGTATTCTTTTTTTAATTTATTTTTAATTTTTTAAATTTATTTTATTTTATTTTATTTTATTTTATTTTATTTTATTTTATTTTATATATATTTTTACCTTGGTATTCTTGAAGTCATAACAATTAAGTGGTTGTCCAGTGCAACCATATACATGGTGATCTTTGCTTTCTTCTTCAGAGAATATCGATTGAAGAGTTTTACTGTATGTGAACGAAACTTCCTCTCAGAGATATAACTATAAAATGTCTATAAGTCACTATTAAAAACTGCCCAATGCCTTTTTATATTCTATGCAATAAATGTACAAACATTATAGGTAAAACTTTTTTATAGCAGTAACATTTACAGTGGTGAAAGATTGGAAACAACTTCTACGGAATCTTGTGACTAAATTTTCACATAACTGTGGCTTTATTGTTACCTTGTAAATTACTAAGACATAATGTGTAGTTCAACACATTTCAATTTTGTTTTTTTTCCCCATAAGAAATAAACTTAGTAGCTTTATTTTCCGTCAATTGCACTAAATATAATTAGTCTTAAATAATATAATTACAAAGCTTTCTTTTCAATCAGACCTTTATAAACTTGCACCAAAAAGTGCCTGTGATTCTGTGTACAATATCTAAAGTGTCATTATGACCTAAAAGCTTTGTGCCTTTTATGTACTTTAGCTTGAAACGTTTACTGCTACTATTACATTTTGCAATTACAGTGAAGTGAGGCAGAAAATAGCAGTTCAAAAAATGTATTCAAGTAATGAAGTTTGAACCATTAGTTTCAAGGCTGTTGTTATTTTAGTAAATATTTAATCTTCCTAGCAGCATGGGTTCCTAATTGATCTTTAAGTATTATTGTTCCTGGACATTTCTAATCGACTTCTAATTGCTATATTAAAGCAGTTAGCAAATAAAGTGTAATGGATGGTGGAGACTTTTACAGTACAGTAAATCAACAGAATATCATAAAATTTAGAATTTATTTTTATCATTAAAATTTGAAATGGAATACACTAACATTCACATATATGCTCATTTGTCTTATTTAGAAGAGTTCTACCAATCTAAAGAGAAGTGTGGGTAATATGTTCCATTTATGTCAAATTAAATGTCACATGTCTAGTAAATTTTAAGGTGATTTAAAATCTCTTAATAGCTCTTTATCTGTATCTATTTGATAGCAGGGAAACACTTTATGAGGAATTTTTTGAGCATTTCATAATATGCAAAATACTGTAAACTAAAGAAATATAACACAAAGTCTTCCAAGTATTGCTTATAATCACATGGACACATGGAGGCGACTCTTATGTTAAGATCCATTTCTACTTTTCTGTACACACTTTCCTGTACTAGTTGTTTAACCATCTGTTACTTTCCACTGTATGCAGTGGTTATAGTTACTAACACTCTTAAAACATGATACCATCTTCCAGAGAGTTTCTAACTATTGTGGTATTATAGAATTTTTTTTATTTGGTTTATCCTGGGTACAGTTTTTTCATTTTTTGTTTCTTTAATAAATAAACACGTTATAGACATGTCAATTTAGCGATACCTCTGTCTTTTTTTTAATGCAGTTATCAGAAAGGAAGTGTTTTGTTTTGTTTTTCCTAGGGTTATAATTTGTAAATATAGAGTGGCCAGAACCTAGTTTGATCCCATATATAAAATACCACTTGAGAACAAGCATAATACAGAAGGAAGAAGATCTGAGGTCACAAGTTAGAGATAAAAGGTCCTGGTGATTTGGTTTGAGCTCTTGTACTCAGCTCTACTTCCCAGTTTCATGAATGAATTCCTGTGTTGGCTTATTTTTTTAAAATAATTTATGTTATATTTTTGTCACATAAACCAGGAAGACTATTTAATGAAATAAATAAATTGACAATGGTGCTAGATTGTTGGCAGTGACTCATGTAATTTTCTAAAGTACATTGTGTTGCGAGTAGGAAGGCAGAAGACTGTTTTCCTAGTTAGAAAGTTAGAAATCCTAATTAAGCAATAACAAAATACGTGGCTATTGAAAACTTTGTTGTTTCTTCTTGCTTAGATCACACAATTATTAATACTAAAGGCTGTGATGATACCTGAGAAAATATCAAAATGTCAGGGGAACTCCTTAAGAAACATAAAAAAGAGACTAACAATTGTCCTGGCACATTTGAAAGGAGAAACAGATTCTGCCCTTTAAAAGAAGACTTTATGCCTAAAGTTAGTGAACCACGGTGTTTGAGAGAGAGGCTCATGTACCTTCTAGGGTTGAAAAGTGGAATTCAAAAAAAAAAAAAAAAGTGGAATTCTCTTTCCCAAATTCAAAATTATAAAAGTAAGGGAGCTAGAAACAATAGGCAATGTGACTAAGATCCGTTTTAGCTATTTTTCTCAGCCAATGCAAAACTCCACTGTAAAGAGTGAGTCACCGATCTGTATTCTATGTCTATGAATTTGCTTTTTTTCAGATCTTCCTGTAAGCGAGATTATATGGTATTTGTCATTGTCTGATGAAATGAGTGAGAGGGGGTCCAGAGGTACCAACTTCCAGTTATAAGATAAATAAGTTTTGGGATGTATGTACAACATGGTGATTACATTTAACAATACTGGATTGTATATTTGAAAGTTCTAGTAGGTACTAACAGTTCTCTTCACGAGAAAAAAAAAAAAGTATGTGAGGTGATGGGCGTCCACTAAACTTATTGTGGTAAGTAGTAAAGACATATATATATATATATATGTCTTTATATGTGTGTATATATATGTATATATATATATGTATATATATAAAGACATCATGTTATACATCTAAAACTAATACAATGTTCTGTGTCAATGATCTCAATGAAACAAACAAACAAACAAAAGAGTAAGCCATTAGGATGCAACTAGGAGGAAGAGGAAAACTATCTTATGAAATGGCCAAAAATGACATTGGCCAAGATTGCAGTCACTTAGCTTCAGGCAAGGAAAGTGAGTGGAACATCGATATCCATTATTTAAGGACAAAAATCCTAAAGACAGGTCTTACTTAAAGATAACAAAACCAGGGGCACCTGGGTTGGCTCAGCAGTTGAGCATCTGCCTCTGGCTGAGGTCGTGAACCTGGGGTCCTGGGATCGAGTCCCGCATCAGGCTCCCTGTGAGGAGCCTGCTTCTCCCTCTGCCTACCTCTGCCTCTCTCTGTGTGTCTCATGAATAAATAAAATCTTAAAAAAATAACAAAACTGAAGTTTTGACTCCTAACAACACATGGATTGGAAAGACATAAACATTGACTAGATTACTGCTGAAGTATTTTAGGTGGTCACAATCTGTCCAACACAGGCTGGCCCGATGAGTGGTTGTTTTGAAAATAAGGCAATAGAGAGGAAAAGGAGAGGAGAGTGAATGCGTAAGAGTGCTGATGTCATCCTCAGAGCTCTGGCAGCCAGCTCTGCTCCCGAGTCCCAATCACAGACACACAGTAACCCAGCCCCTGCCTCCCCAGTGCACACTATGCTGAGTTCAGCTGATAGCATTTGAAACAAAAAACATCTAATACATGCTTGTCCTGGCAACTACCTGACTATCTATGTATCTCATTTATTGATTTTTGTCAGACTTTCCGCTCTTGAATAGTTGAAAATTAGAGGAACATTTAATGTTTGAACATGGTGGAATAATAGAAGTTCAAAGATAAACTATTTGATTGACATTGAGCATGGAAGGAAGGCGCATATTTTAGAGATTGTTTTCATTGCTTCTTGAAGTAAAAGAATCTCTAATTCCAACAGTACTTCTTTTTTTTTTTTTTTCCAACAGTACTTCTTAAATTAAGTAATTTTTTTTAAATGAGTTCCATGTTTCCAAGATTTAAAATAGTAATTTTGGTATGTAAGATTAGTCCCCTATGACTTTATTTGTCTCTTGACATATTTAATAAAATCTAAAAAAAGTGTGAGTATATTTTAAACTGTTGTATCACATTGTTATTTAATGTCACTTACTGAAGAATTAATTATCTTTTATTTTGACATAACACACAATAGTGGTAATACTTATAAAACATACGACTTTTTTCAGAAAAAAAAGGTTTTAATGTTTGATTTTCTTTATAATTAACCTTCATAACTTTAATATGGATATGTAAAAGTGCTTGTAAAAAGACTGAATTATTCTCTATTAAGTTAAGCATTGCTTTTGGTTTTACCTGTGACTGATAATTTTTATTGATTTTTACTTGCACTAATAATTGTCAGCAAATCATGCGATTAAAACTATTAGAATTCACTTTAAAAGTGTAGACAGAAATTAGATAACAATTGTTTTCTCATTTCATTTGAGGTCACTAAATATCTGAATTTGATTGTATCCCACTATTTTCTCCTCTGAAATTTTGAATAGTAGTTAATTGCTAATGCCCTCTCCAATTTAGATTTATATTTTGTCATAAAAATAGAAAATCAAAAATTTCTGGAAACATAATACTACTTGAATAAAAATTCTTCTTTGTGATAAATTAACTATTTCAATAGATTTTTACTAAATTTCAGTTGAGACTCTTTGCCAGGTTGGGAATTCATTGTTATATTAAGCTAAAGTAGTTTATGTTCAATTTGGGGAAGTTCTGAATACCATAAATCTGGAATGATGAGATGGTCATACCCATTGACTAGTGGAGTCAAGATAAATCTAGTTTCCATTGAAATTGCTTATTAAATCTGGTCAATTTCTAAGAGGTAATTTATTTCCTCATTATAGTGGTGATGAGAGTAGTAGCTACAGAACTGTTTAATTATGAAAAAAAATACATACTGAATAACTGGCTAATTAAAGTCACTAAACTTCTTGATGTTTTTCCTAATTAAGCCTGAGGGAAATGGAGGGGTATTTCCAATTACCATAAACCATGTAAATATACTGATTGCTGCAATCTGAAGTTGGTCTTTACATTTAAAGATTTGGAAGTCACGGTGCATGGAGAAAGAAATAGCCTAATCTGATCCTTTATTTTTATATAAAAATATGCTAATAAATTTGCCTCTAAAATATGTAAATTTGGGAAGACAAAATGTTAAGAAGGAAAGGATGATTTCATAGTAAGACCCATGACAAAACATATGACACTTTAAATTGACAATATCTAATACAGGGTATGGTAAAAAATTGTTTTCACTATTTCATAGAGGAAGAAATATAAATTTGATCTTTGAAATAACCAGTACAGGGGAAATTTTCCAAAATAGGAAGAAAAAAAATCATGTTCTTAATAAAAATATCCATTAATTGTACTCAATTACAGTTAATTAAAAAGTGATAGGTGGTAGACCATTCAGTTGGGAAATTCAAAAAAAAATAAATTTACTAAAGATGTAAATGAAAATTTTCTTTAGTGAAAAATTTCTTGGTGGAAATATGGAAGATTACAGTTTAAATACTTTAATTGATTAATGAATATTTACACAGGCATATCTTGTTTTATTTCTTTGCTTTATTGTGCCTCATAGAAATTGTATTTTTTATAAATTTTTTAAAAAATATTTTATTTATTTATTCATGAGAGACACAGAGAGAGGCAGAGACACAGGCAGGGGGAGAAGCAGGCTCCATGCAGGGAGCCTGACGTGGGACTTGATCCCTGCAGCCCAGGATCAGGCCCTGGGCTGAAGGTGGCGCTAAACCACTGAGCCAACTGGGCTGCCCCATTTTTTACAAATTGAAACCTTATGGTATCCCTGTACCTAACAAGTCTGACAGCGCCATTTTTACAACAGAATTTACTTGCTTTGTGTCTCTGTGTTACATTTTACTAATTCTTTCAATATTTTAAGTGTTTTTATTATTATTTGTTATGGTGATCTGTGATCAATAATCTTTGATGTTACCATTGCAGTTGTTTTGGGGCACCACAAACCATGCCCAGATAAGACAGGGAACTTATTGGAAGGCATGTAACAGTAAAAACAGGCCAAAAGTTAGGCCTCCTGGGCCAAACAGCCACATTGTGAATATAAAGGAAAAATTCTTAAAGGAAATTAAAAATGCTACTTCACATAAGTGATAAAAAAGCAGATTCTAGATAGAATTTCAAACCAGCCATATAATCCCCATAAGCCAAAGCCTAATCTACAGCTAGTCTTTAACTGTTTTCAGTCATATGAAGGCTGAGAAAGATAAGGAGCCCATAGAAGAAAAGTCTGAAGCTTGCAGAGGTTGGTTCATGAGGTTTAAGGAAAGATGCCATCTCCATAATATAAAAGTGCTAGGTGAAGCATCAAGTACTAACTTAGATGCTGCAGCAGGTTATCCAAAAGGTAAGATAACTAATGAAGGTGCCTACACTAAACAACAGATTTCAAAGTAGACAAAACAGCCTTATATTGGAAGATGCCAACTAGGACTTTCAAAGCTTCAAAGGGCAGGCTTGCTTTTGTCAGGGACTAATGCAGCTGGTGACTTTAACTTGAAGCCAGTGTTCATTTACCATTCTGAAAATCCTGGGGCCCTTAAAAATTATGGTAGATCTACTCTGTCCTCTATAAGTGGAACAACAAAGCCTGGATCACAGTACATCTGTTTACGTGCAACATGGTTTGTTGAATAGTTTAGGCCTACTATTGAAACCTACTATTGAACCTACTTTTCAAAATGTGACTGTCCATTAACAATGAACCCAGTCACCCAAAGTGTGATGAAGATACACAATGATATGTTGTTTTCATGTCTGCTAACACAGCATCCATTCTGCAGCCCATGGATCAAGGAATCATTTCAACTTTAAAGTCATATTATTTAAAAAATATATATTTGGTGAGACTATAGCTGCCATAAAAAATGATTTCTCTGATAGATCTTGGCAAAGTAAACTGAAAACCTTCTGGTAACGAGTCACTATCCTAAACGCCATTAAGAACACTCATGATTTGTGGGAAGAAGTCAAAATAGCAACATTAACAGCAGTCTAGAAGAAGAGTCCAACCCTCATGGATGATTTTGAGGGATTTGAGATGCCAATGGAGGGAGTAACTGCAGATGAGGCGGAATTAGTAAGACAACTAGAATTAGAAGTGAAACCTGAAGATGTGACTAAATTGCTGCAATTTCATGATTAAAAATTTTAACAGATGAAGGGTTCTTCTCAGAGATGAGCAAAAAAAGTAGTTTCTTGAGATGCAATCTACTCTGGTGAAGCTGCTGTGAAGATTGTTGAAATGTCAAGGAAGCATTTAGAATATTACATTAACTTAGTTGATAATCAGTGACATGTTTCAAGAGGAGGGAGTCCAATATTGAAAGAAGTTCTACTATATGCATAATGCTATTACACAGCATTGCACACTACAGAGAAATCATCCATGAAAGGGAGAATCAAAGTGGCAAACTTTATTGTTGTATATTTTAAGAAATTGCACAGCCACCCCAACATTCAGCAATCATCAACACCCTGGTTAGGCTGCAGTCGTTGATATGGAAACAGGACCTTCCACCAGCCAAAGATTATGACTCACTGAAGATTTGGATGATGGTCAGCATTTTTTTGATAATACAATATTATGTAACTAAGGTATATACATTTTTTAGACATAATGCTATTGCATAATTAATAAACTACTTATAAACATAATTTTTACATGTGCTTGGGAGCCAAAAAATTATTTGACTCATTTTATTACAATATTCTCTTTATTGTTCAGAGATGTTAGCTAAATCTGTTACTATGGAGAATTGATTATAAAATGATAAGTCTCATGGAGAGCAATAAGAAGATAATTGCATGATTCTTATCAAGAAACGTTAGACTAAACAAAATTTGAAACCAAACTGACAAGAGTTTAAATGATACCTTTGCCATCTAGTAACTATAAAGGACTCAAATTCCTTTATAATAACAACATGAATAATGTAGGATTGTGTGAAATAATGCTTGAAAAAATCATTTAGCATGCATGCACATCCACATGCTCAGTTGATGCAATGTGTGGATTAAGAGCCAGTCCAGTTACGGTCATCAGTAATGGTTGTGAGGAGTAAAAGAAAGATGGCTCTTGATAATTGTTAGGAGAGTTTTAGTTGGATTAGTAGGTGGGAGATTGTGCTTTTCTGAAGATATAGAAGACAGAAAAATGTACTGGTTTGAGGGAAAAAAAAAAAAAAAGGTGCAGCTTTGGATATGTTGAGTTTGATGTGCCAGCAGGATAATGTTCCAAAGTAACTTCAGAAGGACTTGATGAGGGGCCAAGAGACTTATGTTGGATCAAGATTAAAGAATGGGAAGATGAAACAAGTGATGGAAAGGGTGCAGACACTGAATGACTCACCATGAAGTAGCATGTTGACTAAATGAATATAATGTTCCAATTTCTACAAAAGAGAATGGAAGTATGCAAATAGCCCTAACTTGTAGTCACTTTTGTTAGTGCATATGTAATAATATTAAAGTAGGAAAATATATTCAACAGAGATTTAGCCACTCATATCAATTTGATCCACTTAAATATAAAAATAAAAAATTGGGTTCATAACATATTGTTTCCATAGTGGAAAGGTGGTAATACCCAAAACATAAATAAGTTTGATATCTTCACATATGGCTTGTTTAAAATGATTGATAATATATTTCTCTTAGGTGATACTATAAATAAAATAAAATACATAATGTGATACTTACTGTATCACATAGATTTTTACTTGAAAATTGAGGCTTTTGGCCTACCACATTTACATAAGAGATTGAATATTTCCACTACTAAATTTCTTCTATCTCTTGTGTGCTTATTTCTCATTTATTATAGAATATTTCTTGGTATGTAAACTAGTATCTAATGAAAATAAATCATGGAGTAACTGAAAATGAAATTAAAATCGTTTTGTTGGGGATCCCTGGGTGGCGCAGCAGTTTGGCGCCTGCCTTTGGCCCAGGGCGCGATCCTGGAGACCCCGGATTGAATCCCACGTTGGGCTCCCGGTGCATGGAGCCTGCTTCTCCCTCTGCCTATGTCTCTGCCTCTCTCTCTCTCTCTTTCTCTCTGTGACTATCATAAATGAATAAAAAATAATCTTTAAAAAAAATAAAATAAAATCGTTTTGTTGATGTGATAATCCAAATTATTCTAGAATATTTTTATCATTATTTTCATCCATTAAAAATATCTACTATTGAGTCTTCCCGTCACTAGGGATTATAATAGGACCTAAATTATAATTAAAATAATCAAACAAACAGGGGTCCCTGGGAGGCGTGGTCAGTTAACCATCCAAATCTTGATTTCAGCTCAAGTTATGATCTCGGGATGGTGGAATGGAGCCCTGTGTCGGGCTCTGTTCTCAGCATGGAATCTGTTTAAGTTTCTCTCTCCCTCTCTCTCTTCCCTTCCCACTGATCTGTCTCTCAGTCTCTCTTTCAAATAAATGAATAAATCTTTTAAAAAATAATCAGAGAAAAAAATCAGAGAGTTCACCAATAAAAGGAAGTAAACCAACTCTGTTGAAACACAATTATACCCATTGATTAGTCAGTTAGATCTAATCATAAACATAGCTACTGTCTTAAATGTAAATAATTTATTATTTAACACTTTTGATCGAAGTAGATCAGATTAAGTATTACATCACTGGCACTCACAATTGTTTTTTGCTGTCAGAACGTTTAAACAGGATGAGACCTTGGTGAATTCTACCTCAACAAAGTGCTGGGGGTTTGCAAAGCATGTTTAATAAATACTGTTTAACAAATAGAGTCCACAGACTACTGAACTGATATTGTGATTAAAAAGGGATCCCTGAGGCAATTTACAATGTCCAGAGTACAAAGAAAATGAGAACTAAAACATTGTTTTCACATTTTACAAATCTAAAATGCATGAATAGTCAATATTTTCACTCATTAAATTTCATTTATAGAAATCACTAGAGGTTTAGAGATGTGTATGTGTACAAGGGCTCTGTTGACCATTTTGTATTATTTAGTATATGTTAACACAATGCATTTTGTCTCCACTTATCATTTTATCACATCATTAACATGCTATTATTACTGTTTGTTAAAATTTTCACTTTGTTAATATTATCATCTTGCAACAGAGCTCCAATTCATAATAATCAATCAATGGTCCATTGAAATGGTTTACTGAAGTATCATAGAAGTGATAGATATAAAAGCATTAATAAAATAATGTAGAATTTAATTGCAAATGAAGAGAACTTAAGGTTAGGGGTAAGTTTATTTTATCCCCATCTTTGCCTTCTGAGAGATCACCTCCATTTTATTGCCCCCTTCACAGTATCCCAAGCCCTTGACCATCCCTACAGTCAAAACATGTTCATTCACATTCCTGAGTCACATTCCTGACTCACTTTGGCTATGGAAACTAGAGACATATGGCATATTTGAGAAGCAGAGAACTTAAAAGTGAAGTAGATCTTAACTATGACCTCCCTAACCTAACCCAGTACCCTTTAAAACCTGAGACAATATTAATAACTGCTATCACATAGTATATATTATATTCATATATTAATCATAATATATTACAACTAAATATTAAATATTACTATTTTAGAATAATGATTACTATTTCTATTAACCTATTATGATTATCTATTAACCTATTAATGATTATTATTTCTATTATTCAAAGATTCCTTGAAAGGGGCTCCTTATGCCCACCTCTGGCATCTACAACACACCCATTCAGAGGTGGGAGAGCCAACATAACTGAGCCAACTGGTCCAAGATTTACCAGTGATAAAAATTTAAAACCAGATTCCTTTGTGTCCCAAACTTCAACACTATATCTTCTTGTTCATACCTCCAATACCATTCATTTTGCCATTGTTGACTTATACTCTGATTTCTTTAGCATACATCCTCATCCTAACTCCCAATGCCTATTCTCCTTTACGTGGAAAATCAGTAATATTCCTGGATAGTTATGCCATAAGGATTTACAGAAAGAGACAACTTATCTTGCTGAGACATTAAATGCATATCTAAGCATTTTGCTTATTGACTTGCAATTCAACTCTTATGTAACATGTAGATGACTTCTTTCTTTGTTCTACAACATTCAACAATTCTCTGCAAGGTACCCAAGACTTATTATAAACTTTGGCTCTATAGGGACATAAGGTACCAAGAGATAAAATAATCCCATCATTTAGAATGATAGAGCTCATGGACTACTAAAATTGAAGATTGCTAAACTAATGAAAATACTTAATCTCCCGTGGCCTGAGATTTTACTCTCAGCCCAGATTGCCATCCAGTCTTTTTCGGCTGGGTCACACTAATGTCCCCATATAAAATAGTAACTGGCTAATTTATGAAAATTCTCTATTCTTCCTGAAGTTTTGAAGATTCTAAGATGATCAACCAAGACACTGTAAAATACTTCAAAGGGCTTATTAATTATATTCACACTTCACATCAATGAGTTGAGGCTGCTTTCTTCTAGTCTTTCATCCATACCACTGTATAACCTGTAAATTAAAAACTTAGTTCTCTGGAGAGGACATCATCAGAAGACTAATCTTCAACCCTGTGTGAAAGACGCTTATATCATCCTTTTTACCACTAACCCTACTACCAAACTTCAGAAGGGCCAAATTAGATGCATATCTCTTCACCAAAAAGGAACAAAATCTACTCTGGATAGTAGACACCAGGTTGGAGACTTTAATCATAACTCTCTCATGATTCCTCAGAAGAAGATGGCACCACCAGGTATACCACCTTCCCAAGTACTTTGGACCAAACAGATAGAAATACAAGTTAGTTTGCTTTTCTTCAAGATATTTGTACAAGGCCCTTTAAGATTCCTTTCTTTCCTGTCATCACTATTTTTGTTGTTGTCCTTTGCTATATACTCCTTCTCTATCTCCTACATGTAACCCTTGCCATCCACATAATTGCCCACCCCCATTGCAATTGCAATCTTCCGTAATGAGCCTTACTTTGTATTTTCTTCTTCTTTACCTTTTTTTTTTTTTTTTTTTTTTTTACTTTTTATTTATTTATGATAGTCACACACAGAGAGAGAGAGAGAGGCGGAGACATAGGCAGAGGGAGAAGTAGGCTCCATGCACCAGGAGCCCGACGTGGGATTCAATCCCGGGTCTCCAGGATCGCGCCCTGGGCCAAAGGCAGGCGCTAAACTGCTGCGCCACCCAGGGATCCCTCTTCTTTATCTTATCCAACCTGTTTTCCCATTCCTTCACTCCACTCATAACACAGTCTCACAACCTTATTTCTGATTTCTGGTTATATACTCATTTTCCTTTAGAAGCCTCCAGCTTCCTCCAAATTCCTATATCTATTTCAGGTTTAAAGATATTTATCACATTTATCAAAGGTCTTTTAGGTTCTCTCTCTAGATTTAAAAAAATGAACTTTCTTCAATATGCTTCCAAAAGGGCCATCTTTTTTTCACCCTAACATTATGAAGGGTCCTTACATGAGCTTTAAGTATTTGTAATTACACATACTCTGCTAACAATAAAAAATACTTACATTTTTATTAGGGTACATATAAGGGTACATATTCCTTGCCTTATTGTATGCGCTAATAGGCGCAGATGATCCTAACATAATTTCACTTGTTATGCTTGGGATTGATCTTCCTCTTCCTCTCTCTCTCTCTAATTTAATGGGACAATGTCTCCACCAAAAAGGCCAATATAAACTCTGAACTACAAATCTATGGGACAATTATTCCATGACATAGCTGGATAGAACTTAATGGGAAATATTTTATTTATGGCAATATTGCCTATTGGTATCTGCCTACTAATTGGACTAGATTCTGTTATCAAGCTAATCTTATGAGCTCTTGTCAACTCTTTAATGAAACTGCCTTCTTTTCTTACGTTAACTATTCCATTACTTTGGATTTGAGTTTTCTAGGCTCTAGAAATCCAAAAGGCCTACCAAACGCATCACAGCTGGAGACTTAAATGCAAAACCTCAGTCCCAGAGGATATTAGGACTGTCCTTTTTTACCACATTTTTAACAAGACTTAGAACAAGAGACCAAAAGGTTGGAATTAAATCTAAAAGGTGTTCTTGCTTGGAATAACATCTTTTGGAATATTCTTCCAGTGTATTCATTCTGGGAGCAGCTGCCATGTGATCCACTCAAGGAGTTCACTGGAAATCTTGCATTTTCCATGCTCTGCTCCAAGAAATAACTAGGACTGTGGATAGTCTTATGAAAACCAACATTGCCAGAAAGCCATAATGACTACAGTGAGTGATCCTCTACGATAATCTGCCTTTAGGCATTATTCTAGCTCTCTGAGGGACTGCTTGTACAGTGGCCAAAAGTGGCTATTGTGCATAAGTTCCCTGGGACATGTCAGATGTCTGTACCATAACCAAAACTATTCTAACAGAAAACTGAGAAATTAGGTTTCCACTATTGTCCTCACTCTGCAATCTAAGGATGGTTTCTTTGGCTCCAGTGTCCTGAAATAATCTTAATGGTTCTCAAACTTCAGAATTCTGTTTCCTTACCTGACCTCTCTAAATGTTATATTTTTACCTAAATTTAATTAATTAACATATAGTGTTTTATTACTTTCAGATACTGAGTTTAGTGATTATCAGTTGCATATAACACCCAGTGTTCATTATATCACGTCCTCATTAATGCCCATCATTAATGCCCTCCTCAATTCCTAGTTACCCCATTCTCCCACCCACCTCCCCTCTAGCAACCCTCAATTTGTTTCCTATAGTTAAGTTTCTTATGGTTTGTCTCCCTCTCTGATTTCATCTTATTTTATTTTTCCCTCCTTTCCCCTCTGATTCTCTGTTTTGTTTCTTAAATTCCACATATGAGTGAAATTATATGATAATTATCTTTCACTGATTGACTTATTTCACTTTGCATAATACCCTCTAGTTCCATCCACATCATTGCAAATGGTAAGATTTCTTTTCTTTTTTATTACTGAGTAATATTCCATTGTAAATATGTACCACATCTTCTTTATTTATCCATTTGTCAATGTACATCTGGGCTCTTCCCATATTTTGGCTATTGTGAACATTGTTGCTATAAACATTGGGGTGCAGTTGCCCCTTCGAATCACTATATATCCTTTGGATATGAGTATTCTTTTTTATATGTTTCTAGGTATACTCTCATCAAGTGCATGATCTCTAATTCCCTCCAACAATCAGTATGACAGCATGCTAAAAGACAATACAGCTAGTCCTTCAAGGCCAACAAGAACATGAAGTCCATTTCACCATGAAAACTACTTTGATAAGCTTTAACCTCACAATGAATCCTAACTTATTCCTAATTATGTTTAAAGACTTAATTTGTCTGAAATAACAGAGCTATTTATGGACACAATTGCCCAGTAGTCACAAACTGACTTGGCCAAACTTCAGTTTTTCTTTGGGCTTATGGATTTTTTTTTAAAGGTTTTACTTATTTATTCATGAGAGATACAGAGAGAGAGGCAGAGACATAGGCTGAGGAAGAAGCAGGTCCCCACAGGGAGCCTGATGTGAGAATTGATCCCAAGATCCTAGGATCATGCCCTGAACCAAAGGCAGATGCTCAACCACTGAGCCATTCAGGCATCCCACAATAGGCTTTTCTGGTAAATATCTCCTTATATAAGTGTGATTTGTTTTCATTTGACCATGTCTATTTCAGTTTTATTTTTTTATTTTATTTTTTTTTTCTATTTCAGTTTTAAAGCAACTTACTGACAAAGTTTACTGCTTGCATATCAGCAGCTTCTGTTCTTCCAGAGAGTTAATATTTGTGCACATGTTCTGGGACTCTTGGGCAAAATGACTTCTGACGTTGGGGCTGGTTCTGCTCCCATGCAGTGTCCTCCTTTCTCTTGGGGCCATGGCCCTAATGTCACTGCTGTTACTTTTGCTATTGCTGCCCTCATCACCATCAAAACTCTCAGCCCAAATTTTGCCTAGGCCATCCCCTCTGTTCCCCTTGGCCCCAATTACTGAGGTAGTGTGTGCTAGGTGGTCACATGTGCTTAGTGCACACGTAGCCCACTGTTTCTCCTCAAAACCCCTTAATCCCCTCCCCCCTCCTATTATACTCATAACCCTAAGCCTGCATGTGATTACTGTGCAAGTTCCATTGTGCAATTAAATTTCACTGAAAAAAAAATTCAAAGATAAAACTATTAGAAATTTCAAGATGGTGACAGAACATTTAATCAAGGATGTGGACATTCCAGGAATCCCTGGGTGGCTCAGCAGTTTAGCGCCAGCCTTTGGTCCAGGGTGTGATCCTGCAGACCCAGGATCAAGTCCCACATCAGGCTCACTGCATGGGGCCTGCTTCTTCCTCTGCCTATGTCTCTGCCTCTTTCTCTGTGTGTCTCTTATGAATAAATAAAATCTTAAAAAAAAGGATGTGGACATTCTAAATGTAGGGTTCTGTGTGACTACACTTGTCTCACACTAATGAAGCCAGTTCTTTCAGGGAGGTTTTCAAGGGCGCTCTCAAGACAGAGCCCAGCCTAGTGTAGGAGCCCATCACAAGGTTAGCCGAGTGGGATTTAAACAAAAGCTACAAAAAAAAAAAAAAAAAAAAAAAAAAAAAAAAAAACAAAAGCTACAGAAAAATGGCTGCTACGACTCTATTTTTTTTCCTGTTTATCATAAGGAATATTTATTATACCAACCCTGTCCAATTATTTAATATAAAGTGGCAAAAGAAAGTATATTTAAGTTAGAAATTGTCTGAAGCAAGAAATATCACATCTGAGCTTTAAATTTTTAGACTGTTATTAGAATTGGTGTTTTAATTTCTTTTTTGAAAAAAGAAGATAGTAATATTTTGTGCACATAAAGGAGTATAAGCTTAATATGAATGTTTTTGGCCTGAGGTGTGATCATCATTAAAGCTATTCATAAACGTCCTATTTTTTCCTGCTGGAGACAGTCATAGATAGCTCTTTGTTCACTAGAACTTGGGTATTGCTATTCTGAAGAAGTTATATGTGAAGTATTTAGGAAGATTTTAGAATGTCAACACATTCTCCCTTTTCTGCCTCTGATATCATGAAAGCATGCGTCATGTTGGAGCTTCTGTTAGCCAAAGTCTCTGGAGACCATGATGATCAGGTTTCTGTGCTAAACCATGTGCATGTGCACTGAACAAAAATAAAATTTTGATGTTTCAAGCAATTGAAAATTTAGTTTTACATGCTATAAGTAATCCAAGATGGTACCAGTAATAAATTATATAACACTGTGGAAGGCTAGCAACTATTGAAAAAAGTAATATAAGGGCCATGTTGAAATTTAAATTGGGTATAGATACCAGGGGAATTCACACTACAATGATTTTTGGGTTATTTTTAAATAAAAAGCAGTGAATCCCTTTAAAACTTATCATAGATTTTAAGAATAAACACCAAATAATGCTTTGCAGGGCTAAATTACTCGATGTTGTTACCAAAAGAAGTGAACAGACCAAATCTAGATGTCATTTAAAGTTACAATCTATAAGGAAAAAAAAAAAAAAACTAGTACAGCATATAGTTCAGAACATGTAAATGTAAATGTGAAACAAATTTTAAAACAAGGTCTAAAGTTGGTAGAAAATATACTCAAGAAAAAGTTGTTGACAATTTATTTTTCTCATTGTTACATGCCTAATTTGTATATAATATCACTGAGATATAATCAATTAAAGTAATTGGAAGCCAACACATTATTTCATAACAAATGATTTTTTAGAATGGCACAAAACTCTTATTAGACACATATATTAGGAAAAAGAGCTTAGTGACTTTTTTATATGTTTATTACTGAAATACATAACACAAGAAGGAGGTTTTTCCTTTAGTTGATGACAATTTTAAGATACAATATAAAATGGAATATAATATTTTAGTGTAAGTGCCAGTGGACTATCAACTATGTGGCAACAAGGAAGCATTTCCTACAAAATTAAAAATATTACACAGGAATTTAAAGCCTTTTTCTGATATATTCCTAAGAAAATCTGGAAGCCGGAAAAGTTTCTATACATTTTATACATCTATTCATTGTTGAAAAACATCCTAAAACTGGATCACTATTGAATGTATCCATCAGTGTAGACATCTTCAAGTGTATGGTATTTATAAGTAGAGAGTAAGTATAGAAATGTGGTGACTGGGCAGCCCGGGTGGCTCAGCGGTTTAGCGCTGCCTTCAGCCCAGGTCCTGATCCTGGAGACCTGGGATCAAGTCCCACTCGGGCTCCTTGCATGGAGCCTGCTCCTCCCTCTGCCTGTGTCTCTGTCTGTCTGTCTGTCTCTCTCTCTCTGTGTGTCTCTCATGAATAAATAAATAAAATCTGTAAAAAAAAAAGGGAATGTGGTGATTTTAGAAGAAAATATACATTTAGATTTTTAAAAAATGATTTAAAATTGTTCATAAAATAATTGTCATTAGTAAAAGCAATTTCTATAATGTAAAATAATTACTCTCAGTTATTATCTCAGTGATAAAGTCAATACCTTGAGTACCCTAAACTGATCTATTCAGGACCTTTTAGTTTTCTGAGATTTTCATTTAAGAAAAATTATTTATCTGCAGTCATTTGAACTTCAGTATGGAAATTTAGGATTTACATATCATACAATTTAATTATGCATGTCTGACCTTTATATTCACTTGATTTCTAATAAATTTTTGTGAGTGACATAGTACTTATCCATGCTTTATTTATTCAAGCTACTTAGCTGTATGGAACAAAGCATAAGCAAAGATGAATTTGAATATCCTAAAAATAGCACAATAGTAATAAGGATAACTAACATTTATTGAGCTCTGTGTCAAGGAGTATGCTAGAAGCATCACACAGATTACTTTATGTAACCATTACAAAAGGGGCTATTATCCTCTCTTTAGAGATTTGTAAACTTTGGTTTGGTTAAGTGAAGCACCAGTGTTTGCAGGGTTATGCCACTAATTAGTCCAATCTTGACAGTCTCTTTCCAAAGTTTATATTCTTAATGTCATGTTCTTCTTGTGTTTTACTGATTCACCTTATACCTTGCGTCTGGACCTCTCATTCAACATCCATTGAAGTCAGCTCCTAACGGTATTACAATCAGGTGGCTTCGTGTAATATAACTATTATTAATTTCCTTGCCTTCACTCTTTGTCCTTTCTGACCTAAAACTGTACAGAATTGCATTATCCTTTATTCAGAATCTTTTTTTTTAATTGAAGTTCGATTTACCAACATATAGTATAACACCCAGCCTTTACTCACAATCTTCAATTGTTTCTCATTTCTTATTGAACAGTCTAAATATTTTAGTGTTTAAGATTTTCCACAATATAGTAAATTGAACACCAATAAAAAAAAAATAATTTAGGTTTTCAAAACTTAATTCCAATTTTTCCGGCATAAAATCTTTACACATTTTACATGCACTTAAAATAGGGGTCTTACAGGAGGAAAGGGCAATTTCTTTCAAATACTGTTACAACTCACCCAGTAATGGACCCATAACTACAAATTCAACTAATCTTCAACAAAACAGGACAGCCACATGCTGAATGAAACTGGGCTACTTTTTTTTTTTTTTAAGGTTTTATTTATTTATTCATGAGAGACACACAGAGAGAGGCAGAAACATAGGCAGAGAGAGAAACAGGCTCCTCACAGAGAGCTCGATGCAGGGCTCAATCCCCGGACTGGGATCACACCCTGAGCTGAAGGCAGATGCTCAACTGCTGAGCCACCCAGGCAACCCCTGGACTACGTGCTTATACAATACACAAAAAGAAATTCAAAATGGAAAGGACCTAATGTGGAAAGACCTAAATGTGAGACAGGAAACCATCTAAATCCTAGAAAGAACACAGACAGCAACCTCTGTGACATCAACCATATCACCATCTTTCTAGATCCATCTCTGGAGGCAAGGGAAACAAAAGCAAATATGAACTATTGGGACTTCAACAAGATAAGCTTCTGTGCAGTGAAAGAAACAATAAAACTAAAAGGCAGCCTACAGAATGGGAGAATATTTTTGCAAATGACATATCTTATAAAGGATTAGTATCCAAAATATATAAAGAACTTCTCAAACTCAGCACCCAAAAAAACAAATAATGCAGTTAAGAAATTGGCAGAAAACATGAATAGACATTTTTCCAAAGAAGACATCTGGATGGCTAACAGACACATGGAAAGATGCTCAACATCATTGGTCATCAGGGAAATACAAATCAAAACCATGATAAGATACTACCTCACACCTGTCAGAATGGCTAAAATTAATGTCACAGGAACCAACAGATGTTGGCAAGAATATGGAGAAAGGGAAACCCTCTTACACTGTTTGTGGGAATGCAAGTTGGTGCAGCCAATTTGAAAAGCGTATGGAAGTTCCTCAAATTAACAAATAATAAGGGCAGGGGGCCTGGGTGGCTTGGTAGGTTAAGTGTCTGCCTTTGGCTCAGGTCATGATCCGAAGGTCCTGGAATTGATCCCCATATAGGGCTTCCTGCTTAGTGGGGAGTCTCCTTTTCCTTCTGCACCTCCCTCCTGCTCTCTCACTTTCTCTCAAATAAAAAAAAATAAGATCTTAAGAAAAATTACAATTTTTTTAAAGTTAACAATAGAACTACCTATGACCCAGATTTGCAGTACTAGGTATTTGCCCAAAGGATACAAAAATACAGATTTTAAGGGGCACATGCACCTCAGTGTTTATAACAACATTATCTACAATAGCCAAATTATGGAAAGAGCCGAACTGTCCACTGACCGATGACTGGATAAAGAAAATCTATCTATCTATCTATCTATCTATCTATCTATCTATCTATCTATCTAGGGATATTACTCCACCATCAAAAAGAATGAAATCTTGCCATTTACAATGATGTGGATGGAGCTAGTCTGTATATTATGCTAAGCAAAATAAGTCAGAGAAAGCCAAATACCATGATTTCACTCATATGTGGAATTTAAGAAAAATGAACATAGGAGAAGGGAAAATAAGAGAGAGGGAAGCAAACCATAAAAGACTTAAGTATAAGGAACAAACTGAGTGTTGATGGAGGGGAGGTGGGTAGAGAGTAGACTAAATAGGTGATGAGTATTAAGGGGAACACTTGTGCTGAGCACTGGGTGTTGTATGTAAGTGATGATTCATTCACTAAGTTCTACTCTTGAAACCAATATTACACTATATGTTAATTAACTAGAATTAAATAAAAAATTGAAAAACAGAAAAATAAATGAATAAATCTGAATTCCAGGCCAGAAAATAAAATACTGTTTCAACTCATCATATATTACTGTCCTCTCTGTTCCTCAGACATTCGCTCAAAATAGTAATCTTTTATTTTTCCTCTAGAAATAATTTATCTTTTGTTTGATATTTGTGAATTAACTGTTATATTGCAAGTCTATTGCTCTAAACTTTTTATTTTGATAAAATCAAGAATTTAGTGAATACTCAATTCAGAGAACTGAGGATACAAAAATACAAAGGCTTACCAATCTCAAGTCTCAGAAATGTCATTTTCAAATGTCAAATGTCATTTTGTTTTACAGAAACAAAATGATAATTGTGAATTTGGGAAAAGATACTAGGCATCATGTATGTGTCTATTAATTTAATACTAGAAAACATCAGATTGAAAATGAGTAGTTTATTGAATTGGTATGAGTATGTCACACTTTATTGCACATTATTATTAGAAGGTCTCAAATGACTCCTAGTATTTGGAACAAGATCCCATACTTCTATATTATGAGGAATGAGACATACCAAAACTTAACTGAGGAAGGAACCTGACAAAGTGGGATTAAATGCAGCAGATGGTAATATAACTTCCTGACGGTCTTTTTCTCCAACATCCAAGTATGGTTCTCTGTGCTTATTGCTGCGTGAACACTTGGCTGTTTCGTTGGTTTCTAGAAGCTGAATTTTGTGCTTCAAGTCATTTTATACCTACAGCTTGCTTATACCACCTTCCTATAAGAAAAAAATAACTAATTTGAGATGAAAATAGCTTATGAATTAAGAGCTAATGTTTCTTCCTATGGCTGTCTTTTTATAAATAAGGAAACCTTTCTAAGAATTCTCAACAAATTTGCCCAAATCTCATTGGCAGGAATGTTACACCAGCCATCTCAAAATTAATAAGTAGCTAACATAGGGAACCATATTGTCAAGATTTGCCTTCAGGGTTTCGCTCTGAGTGTGTAACAGGGTCCTATTCCTCAATCAAACTATTTTAGAATAACATCATAAATGTTTCATGAAATACTACTCCCAAGTATTTTTAATGCATGTTTTGAAAAATAAAGATTTTGGGGTGCCTAGGTGGCTCGGTTGAGTGTCTGACTCATGATTTCAGCTCAAGTCATGACCCTGAGCCCCACGTCAGGCTCTGCACTCAGTGGGTAGTCTACTTGGGTTTCTGTCTCTCCTTCTCCCTCCGTACTTCCCCATACTTGTGCTCTCACTCTCTCTTCTCTCTCGCTCTCTTGCTCAAATAAATAAATCTTTCAAAAAAGAAAGATTTAATGATTACTTTTTAGATACACAAGTCTGAGAATTTTCATGTTAAGGAAAGTCATATACTTTTTCTTCTTGCACGCATTCTCAGAGCCTTTAATATACTAAATCATTTTGTATGTTATGAGAACATAACTGATGGAATTTTCTTTAAGTTTTAGTTAATTAATAATTTAATTTCAATATTGCTAACATACAGTACTATACTAGTTTCAGGTGTACAAAATAGTAGTTCAATAACCCTATACATTACTCAGTGCTCATCATAAGTGTACTCTTAATCTTTCTTTACCCATCATACCACCCAACTACCCTCATGTAACCATCAGTTTGTTCTTTATAGCTAAAAATCTGTTTCTTGGTTTCTTTCTTTTTTAATTTGTCTGCTCCTTTTGTTTCTTTAATTCCACATTGGTCTTTCTCTGACTTATTTCACTTAGCATTATAACCTCTAGATTCATCTATGTTGTTGCAAATGGCAAGATTTCATTATTTTTTGTGACTAATATCCCATATATATGTGTGTTCTTTTGCCTCCCCATAATTATTGCTTACCTCTAATCTTTAGATTTACTTAAGAACTTTAATTTTTTTTGCTTGCATTTGTGTATTCTTTATCCTTATTTTTTATAACAGTAAAAAGTTTCAAGAAGAGAACAGAGGTCAGTTTCCTTCCATAATTTTTTAAATGCTCTTGCTCTCATTCTCCAATCAGGAAGATTGGGGTGCTTCCATTTTGGCACTTGGTGTGCTTCCATATTTTGGCTATTGTAATAATGCTGCAAGAAACATATGGGTACATATATCTTTTTGAATTAGTGTTTTTATGTTCTTCCAATCAATACCCAGTAGTGGAATTACTGGATCATATGGTAATTCTACTTTTAGGGTTTTTTTTTTTTATTGGTGTTCAATTTACTAACATACAGAATAACCCCCAGTGCCTGTCACCCATTCACTCCCACCCCCCGCCCTTCTCCCCTTCCACCACCCCTAGTTCGTTTCCCAGAGTTAGCAGTCTTTACGTTCTGTCTCCCTTTCTGATATTTCCCACACATTTCTTCTCCCTTCCCTTATATTCCCTTTCACTATTATTTATATTCCCCAAATGAATGAGAACATATAATGTTTGTCCTTCACCGACTGACTTACTTCACTCAGCATAATACCCTCCAGTTCCATCCACGTTGAAGCAAATGGTGGGTATTTGTCATTTCTAATAGCTGAGTAATATTCCATTGTATACATAAACCACATCTTCTTTATCCATTCATCTTTCGTTGGACACCGAGGCTCCTTCCACAGTTTGGCTATCGTGGCCATTGCTGCTAGAAACATCGGGGTGCAGGTGTCCCGGCGTTTCATTGCATTTGTATCTTTGGGGTAAATCCCCAACAGTGCAATTGCTGGGTCGTAGGGCAGGTCTATTTTTAACTGTTTGAGGAACCTCCACACAGTTTTCCAGAGTGGCTGCCCCAGTTCACATTCCCACCAACAGTGTATGAGGGTTCCCTTTTCTCCACATCCTCTCCAACATTTGTTGTTTCCTGCCTTGTTAATTTTCCCCATTCTCACTGGTGTGAGGTGGTATCTCATTGTGGTTTTGATTTGTATTTCCCTGATGGCAAGTGATGCAGAGCATTTTCTCATGTGCGTGTTGGCCATGTCTATGTCTTCCTCTGTGAGATTTCTGTTCATGTCTTTTGCCCATTTCATGATTGGATTGTTTGTTTCTTTGGTGTTGAGTTTAATAAGTTCTTTATAGATCTTGGAAACTAGCCCTTTATCTGATATGTCATTTGCAAATATCTTCTCCCATTCTGTAGGTTGTCTTTGAGTTTTGTTGACTGTATCCTTTGCTGTGCAAAAGCTTCTTATCTTGATGAAGTCCCAATAGTTCATTTTTGCTTTTGTTTCTTTTGCCTTCGTGGATGTATCTTGCAAGAAGTTACTATGGCCGAGTTCAAAAAAGGTGTTGCCTGTGTTCTCCTCTAGGATTTTGATGGAATCTTGTCTCACATTTAGATCTTTCATCCATTTTGAGTTTATCTTTGTGTATGGTGAAAGAGAGTGGTCTAGTTTCATTCTTCTGCATGTGGATGTCCAATTTTCCCAGCACCATTTATTGAAGAGACTGTCTTTCTTCCAATGGATAGTCTTTCCTCCTTTATCGAATATTAGTTCACCATAAAGTTCAGGGTCCACTTCTGGGTTCTCTATTCTGTTCCATTGATCTATGTGTCTGTTTTTGTGCCAGTACCACACTGTCTTGATGACCACAGCTTTGTAGTAGAACCTGAAATCTGGCATTGTGATGCCCCCAGATATGGTTTTCTATTTTAAAATTCCCCTGGCTATTCGGGGTCTTTTCTGATTCCACACAAATCTTAAAAAAATTTGTTCTAACTCTCTGAAGAAAGTCCATAGGATTTATCCCTGGGACACAAGGCTGGTTCAACACCCGTAAAACAATCAATGTGATTCATCATATCAGCAAGAGAAAAACCAAGAACCATATGATCCTCTCATTAGATGCAGAGAAAGCATTTGACAAAATACAGCATCCATTTCTGATCAAAACTCTTCAGAGTGTAGGGATAGAGGGAACATTCCTCGACATCTTAAAAGCCATCTATGAAAAGCCCACAGCAAATATCATTCTCAATGGGGAAGCACTGGGAGCCTTTCCCCTAAGATCAGGAACAAGACAGGGATGTCCACTCTCACCACTGCTGTTCAACATAGTACTGGAAGTCCTAGCCTCAGCAATCAGACAACAAAAAGACATTAAAGGCATTCAAATTGGCAAACAAAAAAAAAAACAAAAAAAAAAAAAACCAAAAAAAAAAAAAAAAAAAAAAAAAAAAAAAAAAAAAAAACAAATTGGCAAACAAGAAGTCAAACTCTCCCTCTTCACCGATGACATGATACTCTACATAGAAAACCCAAAAGTCTCCACCCCAAGATTGCTAGAACTCATACAGCAATTCGGTAGCGTGGCAGGATACAAAATCAATGCCCAGAAATCAGTGGCATTTCTATACACTAACAATGAGACTGAAGAAAGAGAAATTAAGGAGTCAATCCCATTTACAATTGCACCCAAAAGCATATGATACCTAGGAATAAACCTAACCAAAGATGTAAAGGATCTATACCCTCAAAACTATAGAACACTTCTGAAAGAAATTGCGGAAGACACAAAGAGATGGAAAAATATCCCATGCTCATGGATTGGCAGAATTAATATGGTGAAAATGTCAGTGTTACCCAGGGCAATATACACGTTTAATGCAATCCCTACTTTTAGTTTTTAAGGAACCTCCATACTGTTTTCCAGGGTGTCTGTACCTGTTTGCATTCCCACCATGAGGGTCCTTTTTCTCCACATTTTTGGAACTGGCAGCATTTCAAAATTTATTTTCCCTTCTCAATAAATGTTTGTATGATCTATGTTCTGTAGAACACATTTTCATAAATATTGCTCTTGTAAATGGCCACATTGCAAAAATGGTTTTCTCTTCCCTACAGAACTCGAGCTGTGGAATTGCCAATTGGTGTTGGATCAGGGCTTAATAATTAAAATCATTTCACAAAAAAAAAAATAAATAAATAAAATAAAATAAAATCATTTCACATAATGAAACTAGTTAGAAGATCAGTATATTACTTTAGATAATGTTACATAAGTAACAGCTACCAAGAGAAAATGACAGTGAATTCACTTGAAAAGTGAGTAGCTAATAGTGGTATCACATGACAGTCACCTAATTTATATTGACAGTATAAGAATATGATTAATTGAAAGGGGTAAAGATTCTTTTTTTTTTATTTTTTATTTTTTTTATTTTTATTTATTTATGATAGTCACAGAGAGAGAGAGAGAGAGAGGCAGAGACACAACACAGGCAGAGGGAGAAGCAGGCTCCATGCACCCACCGGGAGCCCGATGTGGGATTCGATCCTGGGTCTCCAGGATCGCGCCCTGGGCCAAAGGCAGGCGCCAAACCGCTGCGCCACCCAGGGATCCCAGGAGTAAAGATTCTTTTATAGAAATCATGCATTTTGGTTGAGACTGAAGTTGTTTTTTCAACGACCTTCAAATAGCAAATCTCCTAGTAAGACTATTTAGGAAACTAAGGTTTTTTGCTTGATTTTGATTAATTTGGGATATGTAAAAAAATAGATTTAAGCACTGTAAGGAGAATTATGATAAAGATGGAGGAGAAATAATTTGAAGAAATGAGATTAACTATAAAAGTAAAAATGTCAGGTCTTAATAGCGGTATGTTTCCAGTTCAGGGCTAATGAAAGTATTCATTATAAGGTGAGGGAGATTGAGCCAAATGGAAAGTGTAAAAGAGGTCAGCAATTGGGAGACTAGTTGCTCCATTAAACTAGTGACTAGATCACCTTGATGACCTTCCTGATTGGAGAATGAGAACAAGAGCATTTAAAAAATTATGGAAGGAGACTGACCTCTGTTCTCTTCTTGAAACTTTTTACTGTTATGAAAAGTAAGAATAAAGGATATACAAATGCAAGCAAAAAAATTCAAGTTCTTAAGTAAATCTAAAGATTAGAGGTAAGCAATAATTATGGGGAGGCAAAAGAACTTCCTATAAAGAATAAAACAATTAGATAAAATCTTTCAAAAATAATTGATCTATAGACATAAAGAGACAAAAGAACTCTAATCTCAACAGATTTAAAAAAAAACATATATGACTGCATATCACCTTCATCAATGCCAGTTGATTTTCTATCAACAGAATATAAGAACCAACTATGGAAGGCTTGTCACCATTGAAAGAGAACTTAATTAACTTTTACTTAGCTATAGGAAAATATACCTAATGTAACAACCGAATTTCTTTGGAAAATGCATTACAAAAAAACAGATGTAGTATAGTCCAGAGCCGGTACTTATTTATCTAAAGCTCTAGATATGATATTTGATTTTTAACATCAACATGTTTTAAGATAAACAACATGTTTTGAAAAGCATTGTCAGGCAGAGTTTGGCAAAATGCAAATAGGAAAGAAACATGCTATTGCAAATAATAGCAAATTCCTACAATTCCCAGAAGAAAATATTTGAATACATGGTTTCTGCAGAGGTTATATTGGGACTTACCAATAGTTAAGCTATGTACTTTTTATGAACATACCATATCAGGTGGCCTGCCCTTGGAAATACTGCATAAGTTGAATATAAATGCCCGTGGGGTGTTTGTGGTACCATAGATTTTTGAGCTAATCTAACAATTCTTCCCATAAATATATTTATTGCCCTGGTCTTCAACATAGTATAGTCTCAGCAATATGTCACTTTTTTGAGGAAATCAAAATGTAACTAAAAATTTTGCGGGCCTTGACTAGGAAATATTATGTTAAAATTTTTATAGCCAGACCTTCCACTTTTTGTTTGCTTCACCTGAATTCTTGTGGTAATCAAGTCACAAAAATACTCTCCATAAAATTTTTAAATATGTAGCACTACTGAATATATATTCAAGGTATCTTATTATCTGAACCAAAATGCATCCTCTTGTCTTGACATTTTTTTCCATAGGAATTCAGCTAACCTTACTCTAGAAGGTGTTACCTAAAGGTGTTAAATAACGTTTTTTCCCTTGATGCTTTTTGACAATTGAGAAATAGCAAGCAATTATAAAAAAGCTCTTGCCAAAAACAAACAAACAAAAAAAACATGTCAATCAGAAATGAATCCTGTAGCATCTTCAAATTGTAACACATGATGAGGGAAAGGAAATTGATTATTATTCAGTCTTTCAGAAAGATCCACAATCCTTAAAATTATTATTTTAATTGATTTTGTGTATGATTTTTTAATTATTTGGAGTTTATATTCATAAGTACTTTTTTTTTTTTTTTTTTTTTAAAGTAATCAGTTAACTCTGTGCTGGGATTACGGCCATAAAAAGGAAATTCCTGGCTTCACAGAACTTCCTCCTAGCGGTGAGAGGTGGACAAACATCTATAAAAAATACGTAAAATACATACCTACCATCATGTTTAACTTTTAGCTTTCTTCACTCTTTTATTTTTCCATACTTCTCCACCACTGGCCTAGGTTATGGACACTTCTGTATTACTAAAAGAATATCCAAAAAATTCATATTTGTTTCATCATCATGGTAAATTTGAGCAATTATTTTGAAGTATTTACTTTGCTTTAGCAATTCTTGCTTTTTTTTTTTTTTTCAGCAAATAACTACTTAATCTTCTATCTTGGTTACTCCTTCTCTGGTTTTCCATGAGCCACACAGGCTTTCTTGGCACTCCTCTCTACGTCCAGAACTTTTATCTCCTCATTCCACATACATAACACTAGTGATCTCATCCACTCTGCCTCACTTAAAATCCACATGTTGCCAGGTTATACAATTACATCCCTCTCTAGAGGACTGGAGATTTATATTCACTACCAACTGACCTTCTGCATTTGGATTTTACAAAGGGATTTCAAATTTAGTATATCCAAAACCGCATCTCATAGTTTCCTCTAAAAATTCTTTTCAGTTCTTCCCAATATCATCCCCATGCATAAATCAGCCTCTTTCTTTTTTCCACCTCATCCATTCAGATATTCAATGAGCACTCTCTTCTGTAATTTTTTTTTCAGTGTTTCTGTAATCCATTTACTTTCTGCCATTCCAGTGTGACTGTCTCAGGCCACCAGTATCTCTCAACTGGATCATATCATTTTGATATACAGCTTCTTTATACTGGGCTTTCTGCCTCTGGGTCTTCTCCCTTTCCAGTCATTTTGGCATTCCCGTAGTGTGAGCTTTCAATGTAAATCTCTCTCTAATCATCTCTCAGCTTAAATTCTTGGATAGAGTCCAGATTCATTAAAACAGTTCATTAGCTGACCCCTGGTTATTTCTCTAACTTCATCTCCTGTCATTTCTCTGATTTATACTCTGATGTCCAGATGCACATTTCTCCATGTTATATGTTATATCTCAGTTTTTTTGTGCAAGCTTTTTCCTGTTCTTAGAATGTATTTTGCATCTCTCTTCACAAGTTTAATTTCTACCTAATGAAGTACATGGCTAACAGCCACAGGACTTCACATCAGACAAATCTGAGTCCAGATACTAACTCTGCCATTTATATTGAAATATGAGTTGAAAAAGTCTTCCTAGTTAATTCCCCATGATTTATCATCTTTTGAAGCCACAAACCTTTTTCCTTTGTTAAAATGGTATATAAGCCCCTGAGAGCACCTACTTCTTTGAATCTCACTTTTCTGTGAACTTCTGTGTACATAAAGTATTAATTAAATTGTATGTTTTCTTTCTTCTTTTTAGTGTGTCTTTTGTTAGTTTAATTTACAGGCCCCCATTTTCAAAATTTAAGATGGTAAAAGGAAAGGTTTTTCCTTTCTGACACTTGCTTAGAGGGCAGGAATCCTCTCTCATCACAACTCTCAGTGATTGCTGGCTGGACAAATGTTAATAAATATGTATGTTTTATTGGATATCGATTTTTAAATTTTTAACTCCTTTGATAAACAGTATGTAAATATTGATAATTCCATATGACAAACTAATTCCCAGGATTTTCAGCTTTAATTATTATTTTGTTTGCACGTACTAGAAAAAGTAAAGATAGTTTCAGTAACAACAACAACAAAAATCCACCTGAAAATGAAAAAAAGCTTCCTGTAAAAAATTCCCTGTGTTACTGATACCAATTTTAAAATTTTTAACTCATTTGATAAACAACATGTAGATACTGATAATTCTGTATGACAATTTATTCCCAGGATTTTAAGCTTTAATTTTTATTTTGTTTGCTAAATAAAACTACTACTAGAAAAAGCTAAAGATACTTTCAGTTTAAAAAAAAAAAACACTTAAAAATTGAAAAAGCCTCCTGTACAACATGTCCTGTGTTCCTCGAATTCTAGAAATGACTAAATAGCTTTAAATTTTGACAAATAACCAACCTCTTCTCCTGATCACACTACCTTTGAGAGGGATAAGAGGCCTCTGAAAATTAAATAGTCCTTGAAATTAATATCGCTGGGATGGTTTCTATGGATACTTAAAAATAGATAATGGCTTCTTTATATTCTTTTCTTTCAGTCCACTGTCACTGACTAGGGGTTTTGTCAGTGACTGACCACAATATAAATAGATCAGATCAGTACTTTGATATCACTCATGTAAAGGGATAAATTGCCATTAATATAATTACTGGCACCTATTGTAATACAAAGCATGATAAGATGATGATCCTCCTTGACAGGATGTACCAGTTTTTTTTTTATAGATTTTATTTATTTATTTATTCATGAGCAACACAGAGAGAGGTAGAGACACAGGCAGAGGGAGAAGCAGGCTCCTTGCAGGGAGCCTGATGTGGGACTCGATCCCAGGACTCTGGGATCACACCCTGAGCCAAAAGCAGGCACTCAATTGCTGAGCCACCCAGTTGTCCCAGGATATACCTGTGAATGATATTCTCTCCAACTGTAGAGTCAGATTGTGGGCCATAAAGAAATAGGGACAAAATAATGGAAAATATTACACATTCTCATTCTAATTTCCCCATAACAATAAAAAATATATAACATGTTTAATGAAAATATTATCTTGCAAAAAATTCACATTTAGCAGCATTTCCAATTGTCAGTGCATTTAGTAGCTATGCATTTAGTTTCTGTGAACAAGATGGAAACCATGATTGGACACTTTAAGTGAAATTAAATTAAATATAAAGATCTCACATGTAAATTCCACCTATTATTAATTCATGAGTATCTGGCTCATTTATTTGATTTCAGTAACAGAATATTCTGCACACTTTATCCTATAAGATCCCTTATATTTTAGGTAATTATAATGTACAGAGAGTTCTCTTATTTCTAGCAAAAAAATGATGGTATTCAAATGATTCAAGACATATAGCAGATAGTTTCAGAATTTACCAAAGATTTCTTTATAAGTAAGCATATTTCTGATATGGTTATGCATCACTCATTTTGTACAGTAGAAAGAGTGCATTTGTTTTCTATTGCTCCTGTAACAAATTACCACAAACTTAGTGGCTCAAAATAACAGACGCTTATTATCTTGCAATTCTGTACATTATAAGCTTAACACAGTTCTCACTGAGCTAACATCAAGGTGTCAGCAGAGTTTTGCTCTTCTAGAGGTCCTGTGGGAAAATGTTTCCTTATCTTTTCCAGATTCTGTAAGCTACTTACATTTCTTCACTTGTGGTCTGCTTCCCCCATTTTCAAAGCCATCAGAGGTGGGACAGGTCCATCTCACATTGCATCTCTACAGTGTCTTCTATCCTTCCTTACATCTCTCTTTGATGCTCATTTTTTTTTCCACTTTTAAGGATCCTTGTGTTTACCCTGGACACACCAAGACAATTCAGGGTAATTTTCTTATTTTAACATCAGTTGACTGGTATATTAGTCGGGTTCACTAGAGAAATATAATAAATAGGATATGTACACATATATGCAGAGAGAAATTTATTTTAAAGAATTGGTTCAGGCGATCATAAGGGCTGGCAACTCCAAAATCTAAAAGCCTGGCAGGGTAGAGACTCAGGGAACATTTCTGTTGCAGTTCACGTCTGAAGGCAGTCGGGAAAAGAATCCCCTCTCCCTGCAGGCACCTCAGTCTTTTCCTCTTATGGCTTTAAACTGATTAGATGAAGCCCGCCCACATTTTGGAGGGTAATCTTCATTTAAAATCTAAGGAATTAAAAGTTCATCTCATCTGAAAAACACCTTCACAGCACATCGAGACTGGTGTTTGACCAAACGTTTGGATACTGTGGCCTAGCCAAGTTGACACACAAAATTAACTATCACAAGTGGTAGCCTCAGTTCCATCTGTAATCTTAATTCCCCTTTGCCATGTAATTTAATTTATATGCAGGTCTCAGAGGTCTAGGATGTTGACATCTTTTGGGGGGGTCCTTGTTCTGCATACACAATGTGTGTGTGTGTGTGTGTTTGTATTTGTCTCTTGACCACAATTTTTTTTTTTTAATCTCTTATTTTGCCCACAACTCTGTGCAATACCTGGTCACAACAAAGGCTTACTGCATAAATAGGCAATCATATCCTTGTCTGCCTTTTCTCTAATCTCTTGCTTCCTAACCTGCTGTAATAGTCTAAATTCAATTCTTGGCAATGTCTTTTTTTTTTTTTTGCTTCTCCTAATCTTTTGCTTCTGGTTGCTATTTTTGAATTTGTGCTTTTTTTCCCTTAATATTTTGATTGTTCACCACAGTATGAACTTTGTGGTTAGGTAGATAACTTTCACTTCTCTAAACTTGAGTATTTGTATCAATAAAATGAGACTAACAATCATCAAGATTTGGTTTACAAGAAATATGACAATACATGTATAATTTTTGTGAAAGTGTCAGATCTGACACATTAAAGTTCTAATCTTAATACTTTGAGAATTTTTTAAAAGATTTTATTTATTTGCCAGAGAGACAGTTAACAAGCACAAGCAGGGGAAGAAGCAGAGGGAGAGGGAGAAGCAGACTCCCCGGGGAGCAGGGAGCCCAATGTGGGGACCCTGAGATCATGACCTGAGCTGAAGCTCAACTGACCAAGCCACCACCCAGGCACCCTTATAAGAAGAGGAAGAGAGAGAAATCTCTTTTCTCCATGAGTACTCAGGGAAGAAAGGGCATGTGAGCACACAGTGAGTAGATACTGTCTACAGGATAGAAGAGAGCCCTCACCAACAACTGAATCTTCTGGCACCTTGATCTTGGTCTTCCCAGCCTCCCAAACAGTGAAAAATAAATGTCTGTAGAAGGTGCCTAGTGTGGGGTATTTTGCCATAACATCTCAGGCAGACAGACTAAGACACTTTCCACAAAATTTTGACAATTGTATTTAAGAAGATCTTTCTCACTTGGATGTGCCTGATTATTACTTCCCAGTTTCTAAAGTATTTTACTAAATACATAAAACATAAAAGTCCTACATATTTTCTTAGTACATACACAGTACCTCACACTCTCCCTCTTTTCCAACCACCAGGTAAACTGATGGTAATCAGTGTGAGTTTTCAATGTGAATTAACTTCCTAATGTGTTATGGAAAAATTAGACTGGTTAGAAAGAAGAGAGGATGGGCAAACTTATCAACATAAATGAGAGAAGCAATTTTGATAAAAAGGATGAAAATGTCCCAGAGGAAATGACATCCACAAAAAAACTTTGCATTAAAGGCACTGAGATATTTCATGACATTAAAACTTCAAAGGATACATGGAAGCTTATCCAAACTTAGAAAGTAATTATAATTCATCAAGGCAGAGAAAGATTCTCACTATGTATCATAAATCATATGGTAAGAAAAGAAGAGCATTATTCAAACTTGGTAATATTTTTTTTTTAAACAGAATACTAAAATTCTCAATGTACCTAATGTTTAGTATTAGTTATATATATGTACACACACACACATATATATATACACACACATATATATACATATATATAACAAGCACAAGCGGGTGGTCTTAGGTAGATAACTACATATATATATATATATATATATATATATATATATATACCAGCAGTTTGAGAGTTTTTAATGCTTTAACAACAAAATAAGTGTCACAGAACTATTATTATTTTTACATGTTTTTTAAATTTTTTAAATTTATTTTTTATTTTATTTTTTTTATATATTTTTTTAAGACCACTTTGCACTGTACTTTTAAGTCTAGGTATTTGTCTTCTGTTCACAGATTTAATATATGTTTAATTTTTATTTAATACTCGGTGTTTCTTTCTGATACAGTTTCCTCTCTCAACATAGTTTTAGATACTATAATTTAATTACAAAAGATAAAATTTTACAGAAATATGTGGCAAATTCTAGAATTTTGGCTAAGGGAATGCTGTATTTTTTTTTTTTCCAAAAAATGTATTTAGTTATTTGAGAGAGAGTGAGTGTGTGCGTGAATGGGTGGAAAGTCAGAGGGAGAGGGAGAGAATCCTCAAGCAGACTCCCTGCTGAGCCTAGAGTCTCCCTGGAGTTCAATTTCAGGACTCTTGAGATCATGACCTGAAACAAAATCAAGAGTTAAATGTTTAACGAACTGAGCCATCCAGATCCCTGAAGGGAATGCTGTATTTTATAAAGTAGTGCAGTTTATAAAGAGTGAGTCCACATCAATATTTAGACCAACATCTTTTTAAATCTTAGCCAAATAAATCTTGATTAATGAGTTAATGCTTTTCTAGTATACTGATCACATTTTCAAGACAACCTAGAATTTTAAAAATAAAATGCCTGCAACAAATTAAGAATTCCTTGACCCAGGCAATAACATTTTAGGTAGTTAGTCTAAAAAATCTACATTAGACAAAAATAAATTCTTATTACTTTATCAATTAGAATTTTTATTTATATAATCAGAATAAAAGCAACAACTATTTTTTTTTGAAAAATACAAAACATTCATTAGACAACACAGATTTAAGACATTTCTTGAAAACAATAATTTGTGTCTAAATCAAGTTTATAGCCAATTAAATAATAATTTAACTAAATTTTTTAATTATTTGCTTGAAATCAATAATTTTTGTTTTAAAGATTTTATTTATTTGAGAGAGAGAGAGAGAACATGAGTTGCAGGGAGAGGCAGAAGGAAGGTGGGAGAGACAAGCAGACTTCTCCTTGAGCAAGATGCCCAGTGCTAGGCCTGATCCCAGGACACCTACATCATGACCTGAGGTAAAGTCCAATGCTTAACTGACTGAGCCACCCAGGCACCCCTTAATAATTATTAAATACAGATTGACAGTCCTATTTTTTGTTCATCATTTAATTTCTCTATGTTCATTTTCCCCAGGTTAGTCATAGCATAATTCCTAAATGCATTCAAATTATTTTTATATATGTATAGTTTCATATTACTGATAATTATGATGACTGCATGTGAACATAGTAGCTATGTCTACTAATGTTTTATATGCCCATCTTGAAAATAAATGCAAACTGGCAATCTCTGTTGGACTACCAATAATCTTGAAGCACTAAATATACTTGATGTGAAATCTATTGTCCATAGTAACCATGTTTTTCAATATTTTAAATTATTTTTTCTTTCATTTTCTCAGCTTTGAGTAGTTTTTCAAAACAGGATTTGCATCCTTGTGACTAAAGAAAAGTGTTAGTATAAAATATATTTCCTTTGGACTCCATTTGTGTATGAAAGCTGATATTTTCTACTTCATATCATTTTGGAAGATTACGTTCTGATTTTGAAAGACATTACTATTTAAAAGTATGGACACACTCTCAAGTATTTTGATCCAACATAAAATATGAGTATATAAGGGTTTTTGTGTATATATATTATATATTTTGTATCTATACACATATTATATATACACATACATGTGATATGTCTGTATATTATATGTATATATCATAAGTAATATGAAGAAAAATTACATTTGTTGAAATTCTGACTTATAATCAGTTGTCAGAATTTGCAACAACTAAAATTACCTGATGTCCAAATTTCTCTTGGCTACATGGGATTGTCATTCCTTTGGACTACCCTGCAGAAATTTCTGTATTTGCAACAGCTTGCAGAATTCAAAAATTAATTTTATATTACTAGATTTGCATTATTTATATTTTTCAATTACCCAGAGATTTCTTCTTTTATTTATTTTTTATTATTTATTCATGATATTCATAGAGAGAGGAGAGAGAGGCAGAGACACAGGCAGAGGGAGAAGCGGGCTCCATGCTGGGAGCCCGACGTGAGACTTGATCCCGGGACTCTGGGATTACGCCCTGGGCCAAAGGCAGACGCTAAACCGCTGAGCCACCCAGGGATCCCCCTGGTTTCATTTATGATCCTCTACTGATGTTTTGAAAAACCCAAGTGTGTTCATTTGAAACTGAAATTTTTCTAGGACATGATGAGCATTTAGGTAATACAGTTAGTTTTATTTAAATTATACCTTCAGATTACTACCTCATGTTTGAAGCCAGAATTTTTAAATACTAGTGCTCTTATCAAATGATTCCTAAGCTGTGAGTTAAATGAGTTATAGGTTATGCTGGCAATACTGCTAGGATGTTGCATTTTTGCTTTTAATGGAGAATATATGGCAGTGAAGCAAAACAAATATTTGACTAGACTTTCAAAGACTGTGTAAGACTATCAAATTTCCATTGAAACATGACATATGGCATAATATTTTTAACCTTGTAGAAAATCTAAAAAATAGACATAATTTTAGTTGAACGAACTATACCAATTATCTGCTTGTCAACAGTTGACAAATCATTTATTTTCATGGTTCAATGCAATAGTAAAAAATAAAAATGTCTGTTACTATAATCAAAGTGTATTCTGTATATCATTCAGTGACAATCTAGAGCAGTTTTCAGTTACTCTAAGGACAGATTTTTTTTGGCAATTGACTCAACAGAAAGTGTAAGAAGGATTTAAGAAATACCTTGTAAGTGCTGAGCTCAGAACTTAGCACTGAATATCATCAATCTATATCCTCCTGAGACCAGACTTACCAAGGAGTTTTATCAAACTTACATAAGTTATTCTGCTTCACAAGCTGATACTGGGTAGTACAAATTCCTTAAACAGTATTGCAGACAAATACTGAATAACTAAAATAGCAGGGATTTACTGTCTTATAAATGAAGGCTAATAATGATCAAAACATTCAAATTGCAAATATCTAATGGTCATTCAGAACACTTCAGAAGGATATTGTTAAATTTATTTTATTTACTTTTTTTGTACTAATGAATTTTCTTGGAGATAGTGTCATATAGCAGTTAAAAATCACACTTTTGGGCAAGGCACAGAAGAGATGAATTTGGTCTTGCAAATTTATTAACTAGAGCAATCATTTAAATTCTATAGTAAGGTTTTTTGTCTGTAATATGAGGAAAATAATATGGAATTTTGAGAATTAAAAATATATATCTATATATATAAAATATTTATCTATATATAGATAATATGTAGCTATATATTACTAGATCTATATCTGTATACAAATCTATAGGTATCTATATATACATATAGATTTCTAGGTATATAGAGATAGATATAAGTAAAATGTGTTCATCATAAGTTAGTATTCAGTAGCATTGGGTTTGTCTCCCCACTTAAAAAAATTTTTTTTTAAGATTTTACTTTTTATTGGAGAGAGTGGGAAAGAGAGAGTGCAGGAGGAGGAGCAGAGGGAGAGGACATGGAGACTCCACAGTAAGTGAAGAGCCCATCTTGGGGCTCAATCTCAGGACCCTAAGATCATGATTTGTGCTGAAACCAAGAGTTGGACACTTAACCAACTGAGCCACCCAGGCATCCCTTCCTGCTTTTATTTTTAAAATGATATAAATTATTCTAGATAGAAAGTCTCATGTAAATACTGAATTATAGCAAAAATCCTGTGATAAGTTACATTGTACTGTCTATGACTAATGTGTTGTTTGTGACACAGCTATAATTGATGTAAATATTGAAAAACGAGAACAAAGGAGAGGAATTGCATGGAATCATAGTTTAAGATTATTTATTTTTATAATTTTTTAATTTAGTGGAGTTGACACACTTGACACTTTTACAAATAAGACAAATGGCCAACAGACACCATTTAAGACAATTTAATGAAATAATCTTGCTGTATCCTATATCTATATTTATGTATTTATGGGACAAATTAAAGATTTTGCAATGCTGTTGTAATAATATAATAACATTAGTCAAGAGAAAAATAAGATTTTTTTTTAAAGATGACAACCAGCTTCTGAAACTGGGGTAGCCAGTTCTTCCCAATACGGGGGGAGTGTTTGGGGGCGATTTCATTTCTTTGGATCCTCTCAATTGAATGGTCAGCTCACCAACTGAGAATTAGAAGAGGGAATTTTTAGGGTTTTTTTTCAAGTACTTTTTTGAATGAAATTTTTTTGTAGTTATTGTATATGTTCCAGGAAAGCTATATCTTAGGGTTTGGTTGTGTTTTTGTTGCTTTTTTTTTTTCTCTTTTGGTTTTGTATTTTTTGGAATGATTATTAATTTTTCTAAATTTACCAAAGTTTGCATTTACCTCAATACAACAGGAATATTTTAAATCACATAACTGCAGGCAAACTGGAGAGATACTGTTTTAAAAGTTCTTTTTTCTCTTTCTTATTTGGTTTGTTAATGTATTAGGAAGAAACCACGAAATCCTGTGTAGGCTTTTTCTAAAAAGTCCAATATTCTTTGTCCAGATTTTTAGATTCTCAGAATAAATGCCTTTTACAGATAAAAAAAAATTGATAATCTGTCAAGTGAGTAATAGAACTGGTTAATTCATTTTTCCTTAGTTAAGCAATTCTTAACTAGAATTAACATTAAAGGACATAGTTCTTTCTATGTTGCAGAATATTGGTTATGGCAGATATATTATTTGAACTTCATTGGCTATTTACTGCATAATTTATATATTTGTTTTACCTGTCCAGACTCTTTAATATGTTGTTCAGTATGTTTTCTGTACATCAAGAGTTGGTCTATTTGTACACTTTCTTCATTCACTTTTATGATGGATCAGAATTTTCTTATGAAATTATTAGTTATGCCTTCAGTTGCAACAAAGAACCCATATCTAATTACAGATATTAAATTGTTAAAATTGTGATGGAAATGAAAGGGAAGAAAAAACACATTTTATTTTATATACACCCTAATTTCACAGATTTAAGGATGTATATTGTGAAAACATCCAGGAAACAGTCTATAAAATTTGAGCACCATGTGTTGTATGAAAGTGTTGAATCACTGTATTGTATACCTGAAACTAATGTTACACTGCTTGTTAACTAACTGGAATTTAAATAAAAACTTTAAAAGAATTATTACAAATCACCCTTGAACAGAACAGGATTTAGGGGTGCTGACACCCCACACAGTCAAAAATTCACGTGTAACTTTTGACTCCCCCAAAAGTTAACTGCTAATAGCTGACTGTTGACCAGTACACAGCTGGCTAACATTTGTTTTGTCTATTATTTACTGTATTCTTACAATGAGGTATGCTAGAGAAAAGGAAATGTTAAAAAATCATAAGGAAGAGAAAATATATTTATAGTACTATACTATATTTACTGAAAAAAAAAACTGCGTATAAGTGAACTCATGCAGTTCAAACATATATTATTCAAGGGTCAACTATAATTAATTGCTTCTTTCAGGAAAAATAAAAATGAAGACCACACTGTCCAGTAACCTTTAATTATAAATGAATCTGCCTTATTAAAGTTTCCTCTCGTCTTGAATTTTGTCCATGACAGATTTTTTTTTTCTTATTCAGTCTTAAAATGACTGTTTAAAAGAAATCAGGTAGAAACTTTCTACCCCTTAGCTCCAGATGCCTTATTCTTGATTTGCTGACTCATCCAACAAGCAATCACAAAACTGTCAACTTGCTCAAGGGGGGGAAAAAAAAGAACCCGAAGTCTCTGCCAAAAAGGATGTTCCTTTTCTTGAACAGCTGTTCTCTGAATATTCAGTGTAATGAATCAGGAAACAAGAGATATCAAAAATTATCAAAAATGTTGCTATTGAGCTTAGCTCTGCTCCAAAGATCTGAGCCCATCCAGATGCTGAATTTGTCAGTCAAACATTGTTCCTTCTGTCAGTGACACCAGTACCTGGTTTAAGGTGGGTAATGAGAGAAAGGAAGAACTACCTAACTTAACCTAAACCTAAACCAAGACCATATATCTCAGAAATCAATGCAGATACTTTATTGGCTATGTCTCAAAATTTCCCATCTAGAATGACAGAAACCTAAACTCAGCATTTTTATGAGTAATTTATGAAATAGCCTCTTTTCTGTAGTACACTCATTTCTCAAGCATACTTAGAGTACCATAATGAGGACATGGTATACTTCAGAGCCACCAAGAAGTTTATATAATGTTCCCTGGAGGCCAGGTAGCTCAAAGAACACTGACTTAAAAACTAAACTAAACTGAAGATGTATTAAAAACCTTTGTTGTTGCCATGGATACTTCAATTTGGATGATGGTTAAATGGAGGACTGGCATTATAATATCTATAGTCACTTAGGAGAAGGTTATATTTTAGCTAACTTTCTCCAAGATTTTTAGGAAAAGGGAAAATCTGGGAAATACAATGTCATGTACTGTAATATTGCAAACTGGAAGGATGGGTAGAAATTTTTTTTCACATCACTAAATTCACATTAGATAAAGAATGATTAAATGCTCTTTGAATGGTTTATAATTTTGGCAGTACTAATAGATTTTTACCATCACAATAGTTTTATAATAAAGCTTACTTGAAAGTCGGTAGATATTTGTTGCTTCTATATTAAAATAGTATCATCTGATAAGAGGGAGTCTGCAAGTCACATATCTTTTTGTTTTCACATGTGAACTCCATTTGATCAACTGTGGTTTCTCTTACATAATTAGCACATCATGTATTTAAGAACCATAAAAATTGTGAGTGATTAACATGATTAAATTAGTATGTAATATTTTGTTCCAACTCAACAATTAAATGAAAGATTATCATCTACTAGATGAAAAAGTATACAGTTCTACTTGAAATGAGCAATGCTTAACAGGCATTAGGTTTAAATCAGAAGAATATCAGTGTACACACACACACACACACACACACGCACACGAGGAAATTTCCAAGGAGACACTGTAGCAAATTTTTCACTATTGCTAGTGCTTTAATAGCAAAAAGAGATGAAAAAAAAGTATTTTAAAATACTTATAAGAACATTTAAAAACAAAACAATTGCAAAGTAATGATTTTCCTGAATCTTTTACAATAATTTACTTTCACTAAGCAACTTAGTATGCATTTCCTCATGGAAATGATACTTATAATAGGAAAAATCCCACATATATAGAAATTAAACAATAAACTTTTTTTTTTTTTTTTAATGATGGACTTTAGGGCATCCCGGATGGCTCAGCGGTTTAGTGTGCCTTCAGCCTGGGGCGTGATCCTAGAGACCCGGGATCGAGTCCCACCTCAGGCTTCCCGCATGGAGCCTGCTTCTCCCTTGGTTGTGTCTCTGCCTCTCTCTCTGCATCTCTCTGTGTCTCTCATGGATAAATAAATAAAATCCTTTAAAAAAATAAAAATAAATTATGGACATTAGTTTTAGAGAAGTTTAGGCCTACAGAAAAATTTACCAGAAGTTCCCATATCCCTCCACTTCCTCACACGCAGTTTCTTCTGTTATTAAAATATTGCATTTTTGTGATGTATTTGGCATAACTGTAGTACCAATATTGATCCATCATTATTAGCTAAAGTCCATAGATTTCATTAGAGTTTATTCGTTGTGTTTTATATCTCTATGGGTTTTGACAAATGCATAATGTATCCACCATTTCAGTCTCTTTCAGAATAGTTTCACTGGCCTGAGATCCCCTATGCTCTATATGCTTATCCCTTCCTTCCTCTTCTTGAACCACTGCAAAACATCAGTCTTTTACATCCCTATAGTTTTGCCTTTTACAAAATGTCATAAAGTGGAATCATACAGTATGTGGCTCTTTCAGACTAGCTGTTTTTACTTAGCAGTATACATTTGAGATTCCTCCCTGGCTTTTCATGGTTTTATAGCTTACTTCCTTATTTCTCTTACAATATTCAACTGTATGGATGTGCCACATTTTTTTTTTTACCCATCTACCTATTGAAGATCATCTTGGTTCTGTCCGTGTTTTGATGATTATTAATAAACCTCTTATAAGCAGTAGTTGCATGTTACTGTGTGCACTTAAGTTTTCAGCTCATTCGTATAAGTATCTAGGAGCATAATCATTAAATTTTTATGCTGAGATTATGTTCCAAATCTCTTTCAAAGTGGCTGCACCATTTTGCATTCCCACCAACAATGAATGAGAGTTCCCTTTGCTTCACACTCTCCCCAGTTTGGAGTGTTGTATTCTGGATTTTAACTGCTGCAATCAGGTGGGTAGTGATTTCTCATTATACTTTATGTTTCTCTGATGATATGTGATGTTGAACATCTTTTAATGTGTTTATTTGTCTTCTATATATCTTTTGTAATGAGATGTCTTTTCAGATTTTTTTGCCCTTTAATGTGTTTTTTTAATCGTTACTAATGTTGAGTTTTTAGTAGTTCTTTATATATTTTGGATTCATGTCCTTTATCAGAAATATGTTTTGTTAATATATCCTCCCAGTTTATGCCTTGTTTTCTTCATTCTCCAAAAAGTATCTTGAACAGGAAATTTTTTTTCAATTTGAATAAAGTCCAACTCACATTTCTTCTTCTTTTTTGAATTGTATTTTTGATATGGTATCTAAGTCATCCCCATAAACCTCAAGGTCACCAAAATTTCCTCTCTATCTTCTAATCTCAAAGTTTAATAGTTTTATGTTTACACTTACATCTATGATCCATCTTAAATTAACTTTTGTGATGTACAAGGACTCTATCCAGACTTTTTTTTTTTTTAAATGTGGATATCCATTTCTTGAGGATCATTTGTTGGAGATTATCCTTTTACCATTGAATTGTTTTTTCTCCTTTGTCAAACATAATTGAATTATATTTATATGAATCTGTGTGTAGGCTTTGAGATCTGTTCCTTTGATTCATTTATATTTTGCCAGTAACACACTCTCTTGATTACTCTTGCTTCATACTAAGACTTGATGTCAGGTAGTGTCAATCCTCTAATTTTATTTTTCTTCCTCACTATTTTATTAGCTCTTCCAAGAATTTTGTTTTTCCTAAACTTTAATGAATTGTTATGGAACCCTCTCAAACCACTGGTATCTTGAAAATGGAAGAGTGGTTTCAAGATAATTTAGTAATGATTATTAAAGTATAAAACATATTTCATCTTTTGCCCTGAAATTGTACTTCTGCTAATTACACCAAGAAAATTTTGGGGATGTATGCAAGAGGTTATTTATGACACATATTAGTAAAAAACAAAAAACAAAATAAAGCAAAAAACCCCTAAATAAAGTGAGGAAACAAGCTATTAAAAGGTCAATTATACATTAACTATATGATAAATAGGTAGTACTACTTCTCAGACATTTCCTAAAGGAGTGAATGATAGAAACAAAGACTGACATATCCAAAACATAGGCAGCTATTCAGTTATTAAATTGTATACTGTAGAATAATAATTTGTGAGATTTCACTTCCTTTGGGTTACATTGTTGTAAGGTGGCTGAGAGAGATCACTTATGTTATGCTAAAGACTTCCTTCCACAAAGAAGAAATTATCAAGGGTGGGTAAACAACACTCTCTTTAACATAGAAACTGAAAGAAGAAAGAAGATTGTAAAAGTTTACAGTTTGTAGTTGGTGGAAAAAGGCTATGAGCCACTTGAGGTATGTTATCCCAATTTTGAATAAAGAATAGGAGAGAAAAAAAAAGAATAGGAGATATATATTTCTAGTATATAAACAATTTTAGTATATATTTATGTACTAAGAAAGTATATAGAAGTATAAAAGACAATATTGTTAGTTTTGATACACACTAGCATCTCTTTTCTCATGAGATTCTGAAATTTCAGAATGGGCTAATATTTGTTTGTTGGCCTCACTTAATCAACTTTTTATTGGACACAAATGATTCAGAGTTCCTATTTCTTTCATTTTCCCCTGTTCTCTCTTTCTGATGCAGATATCAACTGACTACTAACTTCCATGAATTTATCTCTCAATTTTCTAATATCTCTTATTTTCCATATTTTGGTGTTTTTTTCTTATGTGGCATTTCTTTTTTTTAACTAAAAAAAATTCATTCAGGATTAATTAACATATAGCATTATATATTAGTTTCATGTGTACAATATAATGATTTAACAATTCTATGCATTGCTTGGAGCTCATGATGATAATTGTACTCTTAATCCTCTTCACCTATTTCACCCATCCCCCACTCACTTCCCCTCTGGTACCTGTCTGTACTCTAGAGTATGTTTTTTTTTTCCTCTTTGTCTTGTTTCTTAAATTCCACATAAGAGTGAAATCATATGGTATTTATTTTTCTCTGACTTATTTTACTTAGCCTTTTACTCTCTTACTATCCGTGTTGTTGCAAATGGCAAGATTTCATTCTATTTTATGGTTAGTAGTATTCTATTATATATACACCACATCTTCATCTGTTTATCTGTGGATGGACACATATCTTGACTACTGTAAATAATATTGCAAAAAACACAGAGACATATATATCTTTCTGAATTAGTGTTTTTTTTTTTTTTTTTTAGATTTATTTATTCATTCAGAGAGAGCGAGAGAGAGGCAGAGACACAGGCAGAGGGAGAAGCAGGCTCCATGCAGGAAGCCCGATGTGGGACTCGATCCCGGGTCTCCAGGATCACACCCCGGGCTGCAGGCGGCGCCAAACCGCTGCGCCACTGGGGCTGCCCTGAATTAGTGTTTTTGTCTTCTTTAGGTAACTACGGAGTAGTAGGATTCTGGGTCATCTAATAATTCTATCTTTATCCTGTGGTATTTCCTTAACTTTGTGTTTTAATCCTTCCAATGATTGTTTTTATTTCATATGTTATATTTTTAATTTCCAATAACTTTCCTGAGGGATATTTAATAGTTATTTTTGTTTTATAAATACCAAAATCTTCTATTTTCTTTCTTTCTGTCTTTCTTCTTCTTTCTTCCTTTAGTTTCTATGTTTAAGAGAGTATTGCTTTCCCACCCATGGTAATTTCTTCTCTGTGGAAGGAAGTCTTTAGCATAACATACGTGATCTCTCTCAGCCACCTAACAACAATGTAACCCTAAGGAAGTGAATTTTGAAAACCCAGTGGTGAGTTTTGAAAGAGAAAATAAGCATGTATACCTCTGTGCTTTCTTCTGTTTCCTAGAACCAAGTTGCCTGTCCAGGTTACACATTGCTCTGTTCCAGGTAAGCTTTGCAACTTAGAGGCAGAGGGGAAGGGGGACTGTATGTAGCTCTACTCTAGTCTACCATGTCTGGATAATTCTGAGATCTTGTATTAAGAAGCACATTTGTGGGCAGCCTGGGTGGCTCAGTGGTTTAGAGCCACTTTTAGCCCAGGGTGTGATCCTGGAGACCCAGGATCGAGTCCCATGACCAGTCCCACATCAGACTCCCTGCATGGAGCCTGCTTCTCTTTCTGCCTGTGTCTCTGCCTCTCTCGCTCTCTGTGCCTCTCATGAATAAATAAATAAAATATTTTTTTAAAAAAAGCACATTTGGATGTAGATCTAAGGTAGAGGGCCTAGGAATAGTTTTATCCATTAGTAATAAATATGACATTTTAATCTTTTATTTGCCAACTCTCAGTTATTTCCCAATTAGCTGATATTTATTAGGGGGATATTGAAGGATAATATTGATAATCATTCCCACACCAATTAAGACGATAATATGCAGGTTCTTATTTTCTCTCTGGAGTACTGTTTTATTTTTAATCCACTTTTTTTTTCTCTTTCATATAGTTTCCTTCAAACACCACATTCTTAAGAATGAAGCCCTGAAAGCTAATTAAAAATTGGTATAAAGTGGTAGGATTTATATTGCACAGGATTTCTCAGAAGTAACATTATTAGAACTGGATTCTTACTTGTAGGGGCTATCCTGTGCATTGTAAGATGTTTAGCAGCATCCCTGGTGCCTACCCATTGGATGCCAGTAGCACCCCCTCAGTGTGTTAATCAAAGTGTCTCTACTTTTTGCTACATATCACCTGGGGGCAACCTTGCCCCTAGTTGAAAACCACTTATCTAGGGTGGCATGGAGAAAAGTTGGCAACATTTTTGTAAGATTCACAAGTGTCACTTCTAGTAGGATTTTTCATTCAAATATTTAATTTCTCTAGAGAAGAATCTGCCCTGGCACAATTCATCCTCTTTCTGACTTCCAGGTATTTGGTTGATACACTTCTAGTGATTTGTGTTATCCTATATCTTATCTTTGTCTCTTGAAAAATTACCTTACTGTTGTTTTAAAGAGATTTTGACTCAAAAAGGAGGCAAATGTGTAATTATTTGAGGGCTAATTTGCATGTTTAAATAGAATTGTGGCAGAATTTTTTCCCAAAATGGCACAGATATCCTTGGTTGCTTATTCATTTATTCACCTAAGAAATACTTATTTAAGGTTTATAGTTTCCATAATTCAGTGTAATCTATATGCTCCAGAGAAGTAATGACATTAATCTGAAGTATAGATCATTCAGATTTAGATTTTAGGATTGAAAGTAGCTACAAATGTCTCTTATAAGGAGCATAGCTATTTTTAGATTAGATGAGAAATCCAATCTAATTAAAAAACTTCTCTGTATTTCTCTATTCAATCAGGTTGAAATGGCCTGTATTTATTTTCTTATTTACATACACTTGGTAGTATAAAACAAGCAAAATACCTAGTAGAGTTCCCTGATAGAAATAACTAATTTCAAATACTCCCAGTTATGGGCTTAATTGTATCCCCTTGAAGTTCACATGTTGAATAATGACACCCAGTCCCTCAGAATGACTATATTTGTTGACATAGTCTTCAACAAGGTAACTAAGTTAAGATGAGGAGAGAGGCCTCAAAAGAAACCTACCCTTCAGCTCAGACTTCTAGCCTCCAGAATTGTGAGACAATATATTTGTCACTTAAGCCACCTCGTTTGTAGTACTTTGCTGTGGCAGCCCTACCAAACTAAGATACACCTCCTAAATCCTCACTTTGGTGGCAATAAAGGAAGAAAGAACATAAAGCCACAAAGAAAGCACAGGAGACAAAAGCAACAAATGGCCACTCATTTAGCAGGACCACTCAAGCCGGCGAAAGGGTATTCCTGAACCTATCAGTTCACGGAACAGAACTTCTAGAGTTGGTGTGAAAGTGGACTTGTGGGTGTGGCTGAAAAATATAAGGGCAGACTATGAAGTAAGAAGCCACAGGGCACTTAGATTCTACTTTCACCTCCATTTCCACACCAGGATCTCATTTCAGCTTGTAAGAAGACATGTATGGAGTTCTGTATGCAGGACATTGGGCGCAAGTCTAGGAGTTTGTAGCAGAAACAATGGCATTAAGGAAGCTGAAGCCACGAGAAGGAAGTTAGATCACCTCCACTCCACCGCCGCTCCCTATCCAACCCTTTCTATATCATCACTTGTCACACAAAGTGATGACAGGCAGGCATTCGACTTTATCACAAAGTTGGAAGATTTGTTATTGAGCTAATAAGCCACTTACAAAATAACAGTATATACCTGCCTTGATATATGCATTTGTATCTTCCTTAAGTTAAATATATAGTAACTACTAGTCTTAACAACAATTCTATGAATTAGAAGAATTACTGTTTTATTTTCTATTTGCCTCCAGTATAGTGAAAATTTCAAGAGGACCAACATCTAGGGACTTAGTAATTTTCTCACTAATTTGCTTCCAATATAAAAATACATGTCTCGCAGTAGTAAGAGCTCAATAAATGTTAGACGAATGAAGGAATGCTTGAATTACCATTTCATGGATGAAGAAACTAAAGCACATAGGAAGTAAGTAATTATTTTAAGCTCTAAAAACAAAACAAAACAACACGCCTAAATTTTTTCACTCTCAAAAGCCTGTAGATATTAATAGTTGGAGGTCTTTTCCCAAAAGCCCATCTTCATCATCTATCACTCTGCATGGCATGCACATGGATTTTTTTTAAAACTGAGTTATAATTTAGGTACAGTAAATTTTATTCCTTTTATGTGTACAAATCTAAGGGTGTTGACAAATGAATAGAGTCTTATAAACTCACTCCAGAATCAAGATAGACATTATTTTCATCATCTCTAAAAATAGCCTCATGCCTTTGTAACCGAAGCCCTTTTCCTCCGTCCAAGCCCTTGTCAACCATTGATCAGTTTTATGTTCCTATACTTTTGTTTTTTGTAGGAAGTCATACAAATGTAATCATAGAATATGATTGTATGTCTAATTTCTTTTTTTTTAATTTTTTTAAATTTTTTATTTATTTATGATAGCCACACACAGAGAGAGAGAGAGAGAGAGAGAGAGAGAGGCAGAGACACAGGCAGAGGCAGAAGCAGGCTCCATGCACCGGGAGCCCGACATGGGATTCGATCCCGGGTCTCCAGGATCGTGCCCTGGGCCAAAGGCAGGCGCCAAACCGCTGCGCCACCCAGGGATCCCTGTATGTCTAATATCTTTAACTTAGCATGGTGCTTTTTGAGATGTCCCCCAACATAGTTTTTTAATTTTTAAATTGTCAGTATTTCATTCTTTTTATTGCTGAGTAATATTCTATTATACAAATGCACTACAGTTTTTTCATCACAAGTTGATGAATATTTTGTTTTCAGGTTTTGACAATTATGAATAAACCTACTGTAACCATTGGTATGCAGGCTTTTGTGAGGACATATGTCTCTATTTTTCTTCGACAAATACTTAGGAGTATTGGATTGCTGAGCCATAAGATAAATGCATGCCTAACTTTATAAGAAACTTTCAAGTTATTTTCAAAGAGAATGTTCTATTTTGCATTGACAACAACATTGCATAAGAGTTCCAAATGCTTCAAAAAGTCCTCAACAAGTAGGATTTACGGTACATTTTTTCTTTCTTTTTTTTTTTTTCCTTTCTGCCATTCTCCTGGCTAGTATCTCATACTGGTTTTAGTTTGTATTTCTCTGATTGAGCGTTTTTTTTTTTTTCTTTCATGCTTTTTTACCATTACTACTATGAGTGTTTTATTCAGAAAAGCCAAGATTTGAACCTCTACTCTGTCTCTTTAACAAAAAATGTTCTTGAACAGCCCCAGTGGCACAGCGGTTTAGCTCCGCCTGCAGTCCAGGGTGTGATCCTGGAGACCTAGGATCGAGTCCCACATGAGGCTCCCGGCATGGAGCCTGCTTCTCCCTCTGCCTGTGACTCTGCCTCTCAATCTCTCTCTGAATAAATAAAAAATAAAATCTTAAAAAAAATGTTCTTGTTCTGTTTATTCATGCTTAAAATGCAATAAAACATTTTTATGTGGATTAAGTAGGTTGACATATGAAGCACACATATCCTAGGCTATCCATAAATGTTATTTTCCTCTCTCTTAAAGTTTCATTCTTCCTGTGTTCAGAGGTACCACTCTCTGTAGGAGTTAATTACCAAGTACTCTCAAACTGTTCTAACAGTACCTTTTCTTATATTTCTTTCCTTGTGTTCATCCAGTAGGCTGCTCAGTTTTCCTCACAACTTACCTGGCATGTCAGTACTCTGTTGAAAGCTGTGATCACCTCCCCTTTGCCAATGGAAATAATGTATGATTTGAGCTTGTTTTTAATTTCCTTCAGACTCTTCCCTAATTGGCTGTCTCCAGTTTTATTTCTTATTAATCACATAATGTCCAAGTTACAAAGTATACCATAGCTGAGTATTATTATTATTATGATGATTATGATTTTATTCCAAGTAATGTATTTGCCTCCTAATTTCTGTATTTTTACTTGTTCTCCCCTCTAACTTACATACATATTTCTAAATCTAACAACTAATAAGTTTTACGAAGGCAGAGCCTTTTAAAAAATATTTTATTTATTCATGAAAAACACAGAGAGAGAAAGGCAGAGACGTAGGCAGAGGGAGAAGCAGGCTCCAGGCAGGGAGCCTGATGTGGGACTCGATTCTGAGACCGCGATCACGCCCTGAGCCAGGGGCAGGTGCCCAACCGCTGAGCCACCCAGGTGTCCCGAAGGCAGAGACTTTGTCTTATTAACCCTTAGATATTTCAGTGGAACTTTGCATAGAGTGTGGCACATATTAAATGCTTAATTAAATCTTTGTTGAATGAAAGAGAAGGAATAAATTTTGCTAGCATCTATTATCTACTTCCTTTTCCACCTTAAAAGGATTTATTTTTCTCTGACATATAAATTATTTTTTGCCTTTAATTCCTAGGTAAAGTAACTTTAAAATTTGTTTAATAACATTATTCTTTAGGGATGCATGGGTGGTTCAGTGATTGAGCATCTGTCTTTGACTCAAGTCATGATCCTGGGGTCCTGGGCTCGAGTCCCGCATCAGATTCCCCACAGGGAGCCTGCTTCTCCCTCTGCCTGTGTGTCTGCCTCTTTATCCGTATCTCTCATGAATAAAGAAATAAAATCTTTAAAAATAATAACATTGTTCTTTAAAAAAATAACATAGATTAACAATAGTATGCTACATGTACTATACATTCATGCTGCATTTCCCTAACTAGATTGAAAGTTGTTTGAGAATAAGAAGAATTTATTTCTCCAAAGTTGGAGAAATATGAGCCACTGAAGAAAATAAAATGTAAATAATGATATAGCTTGGCTTTCTTTATAAAATAATATTAATCAACTGGCTTGCAGACCCCAAGACTACAGAATGACTTATAGATTAAAATACAATATTGAAGTCTATGCCAAAAAGAAAAAAAAAAAGAGGCAAAACTGAAAGTGTAGTCATTGAAGGAGATGGAAAACTGTATGATATGGAATGCTATTTTCTTGGAATTTGTTCTTGCTCATGGTTGTGGACCCCTTTGCCTTGAAAAAAAACTGCACTGATATTCAGATCAAACTAAAAAATGCAATTAAAAATAGATTTCAAGTAGTTATTTAATAGATGACTTTGATTAATTCTCCTCCCTTCACATTCAATGTACATCCTGGCTTTTTGCCCCTTATAAAGTTAATTTATGAGAGATGCCTTTTTAATGAGCTAACCAGAGGAAGTTACTTTTAAAAATTCCTTTATCCAACAGGCTATTAAAATAGTAGTAACTGATATGGAATATGTGCAGCCCAGGGATTACTTACTTTATTTCTCCTTGATTTTGCTTTGAAAATGACTGCCCTGCTGTGCACCCCTGCCAAACCTAATGATTAGATCTGTCTGTTCCAGGAATCCCTCAGATTGGCATCCTTGGTGTCTCCAGAGGCCTCTCAATGTTTTGTTAAAAGCACATCACCAGTGAGCTTGCTTTGATTGAGACTGACACAGTATACCAGTTCTTCAGTGATTTTCTTAAATTATAAAAGTTATCTTTATATAATTGTGAACATTATGCTTGACCCCAGGATTATAGAAATTTTCAGATATGTAGTTGAACTATTATTAGATTTCAAATAAGTTTAATCATGTTCAGTTCTCAAATGCCCGCAGCATGCTTTCAAGAGCATGTCTTGAACAAACTCACATTGAATAGCTTTCATCTTATGCATTATAGCATGTTTATGTAGCTGGAATATTTCATAAAAAGCTGTGGTCAGGTAATCTAACCTACTTTGAAACATATTAAGTTTATAAAGTAGTGCAACCTTGTAAAAGCAGAAGCGAGCACGATTTGCATCAGGATCCACACTGTCTAGTCTGCCACACTCAGCTGTCCTCATTCTGACCCTGCTATCTAAAAATAGGAGAAATTGGTGCAAAGCAGCTTGTGGAGTAAGAGTCCTTGGTGTGGTATAGCAGTTCTCCAACTTACTGACTGTGCAGTCGTAATCAAATTGGGTTGATGTAGTGATTAAATTAAATTGGATTATCCATATAAAGTGCCTGCACATAACAAACACTTACTTAATGGTTATTAGTTATATTAATTGTAACATTCCAAGAGCTACAGACAACATTGTCTAAGGGGAACACAAAGGGATTGGAATTGAAATGCAGTAAACCACAAATCTAGTCCTGCCACTAATTTTTTGAGAGATTCTTTGAAAGGCAAGAGTGAGGGAAATACAGAGCTTATTCTGATCCTGAAACCATTTTTCTATTTGTAAAACACCATTAACAGGAGTGAGAACCAGACTCTCTCTCTGTGTCCCTTGCTACACTGCTCCTCCTGAGGCAAGAAACTGAGATGGGAAACACAGAGAACCATCCGCATGTCTTTGGTGAAAAAACAGAAAAATACTTTCAGCCACAACTACCCCAGTGTGCCTAAGAAACAAGCAGAAACAACCCCTCATAGAATGCATCTCTGTTCCATCAGTCACCCAAGAAACCCAAAAGTCAGGAAGTTGCTCATCACCTATCTCTTCCATTTCCACAGAATTCTGTACATCCCTTTATCTAACCCCACATGCACCCTTTCCCAGCTCCGAAATGTTTATTGCCAATATAATTAGAATACACTATATCCTCAACCTCTTCATTTCCATTAATTTCTATCTCTTGACTGAAATAATGTGTCTCCTTTGAGACATTGCTTTGGCCGAAGGTCTCTCAAGTGGCTTTTTTTCTTTTCTTTCACACCACTCTTAAAGTGGGTTTACAATGAGGTAACTACTTTCCTGATCATTGTATTAGTCTTAACCACATTGGTCCCTCAAAACACTCAGCACAGAACACACACCATTAGACTGTAACAGGTATCTTCAGTAAATATTATTTCAAAGGATGTAATATATATGACACTTGTAAATATGACAAACTGTCTAACTAACTATATTCTTTTTAAATGACATTTTCTTCCTCTGGTTGAAAACAAGATTCTTAGTTCAATTTTCACTAGAGCAGTGAATTCAGTGGACAAGTAGTTTCCATAGACAACTGCCAGTCCATAAATTGTTATATCTGTGATACAATAAATACAAAATTTGAGAAAACATTTGGAAAATTTTATAATAATTTGATGAGTAAATTCATTGCTATTGAATCTAATATTTTAAAGGCTTCTTATTTTTTATGCATTTTTATTCTATTTTTGAATCACATATTACAGTTTAGAAAGTTATCAGTCTGCAATGCTTTGGGAAAAGTAAAATTAAAAAAGATAAGATACACATAACAGGCATCTCCATGGTAAAATGAAGGAGAACTTAGATTCTGATTCCAGTGCACAGCTTCATCCACATGGGTGCTATGCTCTCCAAAGCACAACTATTGAGAGGCAGCTTCAGAGCTTCAAGCCAAGAAATTAATATGTAATATAAAATCATAAACAAACAAACATAGCAAGTACTTAGTTCCAGGGAAATTAGCCTAGCAATGTGCCTTAACCTAGCAGACAAAAACAAAGCAAAACAAACAAACAAAAAACCTAGCAGACATTGACTATATTCAAGCTGAAGCAAAAATACTATGTTGCATGGTAATAAGCTATCAAACAGGTTGGAATGGATGAAGGAAAAAGGAAAACTGATCTCAGCCCAGAACAGCCAAGAGAAAATATTGATCTGTTGACTTTAAATTATTGAGTAGCTTCACTCACATTGGGAATAAAACAGTATGTTATAATCCTGTATATATGGCTCATAATTAGGATAAAATGCTGTGTAGTAAAAGCAAACCAGTAATTCTGCAATTAGGAGAAAATATCTATTTCTATAGATCTATTTCTATATATCTATGTGATATATATAAATACACACATATCATACATATATGATTAAATCATTTGAGTTATTTAAATGAACAGGATCAATTTATTAGCCAGAAACTAACATATATGAAACCTCTTTAAAAAATAAAATTATTTTTAATTCAGATTTGTAAAAGAAAGAAAATATTATAGGATATGTAACAAATAAAGTTCATGTATTTTATAATCTTAATCTTTACTATTCCAGGAAAGTATTATAAGATTTGAGAAGTCCTTTCCAGAGATTCAACTACATAGGGCAAATGAAATCATTACCTTTTCAGTTAAGGATTTCATACATATGAAGTCACTGTATGAGAACTACTGTAGTTTGGAAACCCCAGCCTAATTTTTTTTTCCTGGAGCTGCTATGCAGAATAACTGATTTTTTGAGAATGTCTAGATCTTGTTACTTACATAGAGACATAGCTTTATTCATTTATTGAGCCTTTTCATGAAAATATATTGAGTGTTCACTCTGTGCCATGCATTGTTCTAGGAACTAGGGTTATAGCAATGAATAAAATAAAATTCTTAGGTGTAGAAGAAATGAAAGCAAAGAAGATAAGACATGTTGAGACATTTCCAAAAGTTAAATATGAAAAATATCATTGAGAACTGATTTTTGGTAGAGTTCTGAAAAGTGCCTCCCCTAGTAGCTATCTGGGGAAAGGGTATTTCAAGAGAAGAAAACAATTGTAAGTGCCCAGAGGTAGTAAAGTCCTAGGCATGGTGTAAAAAGAGCATGGAGAAAAAAAAAAAAAAAAAAAAAAAAGAGCATGGAGGCCACTATGACTGTATTGAAGAGAGCGAGGGAAAAATGGTAGCATATGCGGTCAAAGAAGGGGTGGCAGGTCACATAGGCCTTTGTATGCCTTTGTATGTCTTTAATGGATAGCTATTGAGCGTCTCAGAGCAGAAGAGTGACATAATCTGAATTCTGACTTTACCAGAACACTGTCACTATTCTGTTGTTCTAATAATCAATTGGGCTAAGAAAAAAAAAAAAAAAAGCACTCAGATTTGTTAGGAGGTCTGACAATTTAAGCCAGTGGTGACTTGATCCTCAGTGATGACTAGGAGATGGTCAAAGGTAGTCAAAATCTGAATTTCCTGATGGATTGGGTAGTGAGTGTATGATAACAAGATTGACTCTGACATTTCTGGACTGAGCAACTAGATAATGATATCATCACAAACTTCACAAAGACCAGATTTGTGGTGAGTGGGAGGGTGGTAACTTAATTTTGTACACTCCGTTGAACAATTTCTGATTATTCATATTACACATTGACCTGTTAAATGACCCTTTGACACACAATTCTAGTTGATACTACTGAATAACATTGAAATTAGGCATGTGATAAAATATGGAAGCCAAAAGCTCAAATTCAGTAGTGTTTTTATTTTTAATCTGTGCCAATAGAGCAATGCTAGTTTGTATAAGAATTTAAATAAATGTAATTTTGTTTCACTTTTGTTTTTTACAAAGTGAGAGAAAACTGGCAGTAAGGATGATACCTGTGATGCAAATGGAAACGTCATAAATTCCATATCATTTAGACAAACATGGAAGTCCCTAGGCATGCCAAAAGCGGTAGCAAACCTTCACCTTTTATGAGATTCTATTGGATTTAAATGAATGAAAATAATACCATTTATGAACCTGAAAAAATTCTGGCAGTATATTTTAATGAACTTGTACAAAATTCTGGCAGTATATTTTAATGATGGTCCCTAAAACTGATGTAGAATTTTAGACATTTTATGATTCAAATTCCCTGAGAAAAAGAGCTTCCTCTTACCACATGAATATAAATTTCATGTTTAACTTTTGCACTCTCATTCAATACATATTTTCTGTTAGTCTTTTTATGCAAAAAACGAGGTATCTACTTGTGTAAACTTGATTTGGAGAGAAACTGCCATTATTAAGTCATGTGGAGTCAATTTATTTCATAAAATAAAATCAGATGCATTGTGTCTCAGAGTCCTATTACTTTCTGGTTTAGCCTTGCTTTCAAAAAGAACCTTATTAAGGAAACAAACCCATTAAGAAAATATTTCAAAATCCTCTTTTGATCAGAAGGGAATATATTTCATGATATGTTTATCAAAAAGTTACAGGGAAAGGGGCACCTGAGTGGCTCAGTCGATTGAGCATCTGGCTATTGATATTGGCTCAGGCCTTGATCTCAGGGTTGTGAATTCAAGCCCTGCTTGGACGCCACACTAGGTGTAGAGCCTGCTTAAAAAAAAAAAAATACAGGGAAAGAATTCTCACACCCTGATTCTGAAATATCTTTATAATTATTTTATTTTTGTGATTATTTATAATTCCTCATTTCAGGGATTCTTGTCAGGAGAGTTAATCAGGCATTTTCATTCAGTTTAAATATTGAAATCCATAGTGAAAGTTTTCAGGAGTATTATCCTCCCAAATAACTTCTATTTCTATTTATAGTTAATCTGCAGGTGTATTTGGTTAAGAGGTAGATCACAGTGAAGCCAAGTTCTAACTTCTAGATGACTAATGGAATACCCAGCAGAATTGCCACTATCTTGGGAGAATGGGGATATTACTGTTTAAGTGTATTAGATTTTTTTTTTCCTAGCAGATTTGGATTCAAGACACAGGAATTAAAATTTTACTTTATAGGGATCCCTGGGTGGCACAGTGGTTTAGCGCCTGCCTTTGGCCCAGGGCGCGATCCTGGAGACCCGGGATCGAATCCCACGTCGGGCTCCCGGTGCATGGAGCCTGCTTCTCCCTCTGCCTGTGTCTCTGCCTCTCTCTCTCTCTCTCACTGTGTGCCTATCATAAATGAATGAAAATTTTTAAAAAATAAAATTTTACTTTATAGAATATGAGAATTGTTGGAAACCTAATTAGATAGAGGCTGAAAACATGAAAGACATGTATATAGATATATCTTAACTTATACAAAATGAGAAAAATAAACAAATAATAGAAATAAGTATATAAAATCAGCTGAGAAAACAGAAGGAAATGAAAATATAATTTACATTGAAAGTAAACAAAAACTAAACATTTTAAAATTTAAAAAATGATATGAAAGTAGATTAAGCTAAATTAAAGGAAGAGATTATAAAATATACTAAGGACAAAGGTATTAAATGTAATGAAACATAAAGTAAGCTAAAATACACATGAAAAGAGCAATTATTCCTCCTCCTTGCTCTGATACAATCTATCATCGAGTTAAGATCATCAGCATAGAAAATTCCTCTATTTTGCCTTCCCTGAATTGTAATTCTATGACTGTGTTTTGAATTTGGGGTCCAAGTATTTTTTTTTTTAATTTGAATCACACATTTTCAAAGTGTGCAATAACTCCAATATTTGAGTCTAGCAATAATAGCAAATGTACTATAACAATTTTTTTTGTTTTCTTTATATTAAATTGAAACAAATAGTTATCAACAGATGGTTAAGAAAATATTTGCAGTAATTGCTACTGTGTTGTCACTACTAGGATATCAGCCTCACATAAGCCTATGAAAGAAACAGACTTAAGTGCTTGTTTTCTCAGGTCAGAAATGTCTCTCAAGTACTCCTAAATCTACTTGAAAATGAAAGCATTTAATTATATCATAATTGGCAATTCTAAAATTACAAAGGTCACAGCAAGCTTATCCAAGTGCAAAACTCTCTTTAGAATTCTTACTACAAGAAAGAAGTGTATTTCAAACCTGGTCCAAGGACAGGACTTCAGCTTGTTCAAACATTTTCCAGGTATCTCCTTTTACCATGATCACTTTAAAATGCACTTCAGTTATTCCTCTGATTAACCAAACTTCGAAAAACTTCTTTGAGGTTTTTATTTAACCCAAAAGAAAATTTCACAGGATAAAAAGGATTTTATATAACTGCTTGTCTATTAATAAAGAAAGACTAAAATTCATGCATCTTATAGCTAAATAGAAGTTCAACTCCCATAGCTCTAAGTTTACTTATTCAGTTAGTTTTACTCCAGAGAAAGTTGGAAATTTGAATGAAAGTAATCAGAGATAATCCTTCTAAGGGAGCAAAAAGGTTTTAAGATTTTTTTTTTTAATCTAGGTTTTGCAGATTAGCTCTAAATTTAATTCTTCCACTTGCTGAGCTCTAGATCTCAGGAGTCATTCTTTACCAATCTCATTATACGTATCCCACCCAATGTATCTGTGATTACAGCTGTCTCTATCTTTGATTTATATGCAGAATCTGAATACTTCATCACCACCTCAGCCCAAATGAGCCTCATTTCTGACTTGGACTATTTCTATATCCTCTAAATGGAAATGCTTCCCCTGTTTTTATGCTTGCCCCAAATAGATAATTCCCAAAATGATCTTATTTAAATATAAAAGATCCTTCCTGAGTCAAGTCCCTACAAAGACTTCCTGTTGCACTCCAAAAGTAAATAAATAAAAAGTCTACTTTTCTTTTTTGTTTTAGAGATTGTATTTATTTATTCATTAAAGACACAGAGAGCGAGGCCGAGACATAGGGAGAAACAGGCTCCTTGCAGGGAGCCTGATACAGGAAGTGATCCCAGGACCCTGGGATCATGACCTGAGTCGAAGGCAGAAGCTCAACTACTGAGCCACCCAGGCATCCCAAAAGTCTACTTTTCTTATCACAATTCTTCTAGACACACCTTTAAAAAAAAAAAGATTTTATTTATTTATTCATGAGACACTCAGGAAGAGAGAGAGAGGGAGAGGCAGAGGGAGAAGCAAGCTCCATGCAGGGAGCCTGACGTGGGACTTGATCTTGGATCTCCAGGCGGCGCTAAACCGCTGAGCCACCCGGGCTGCCCCACACCTTTTTTTTTTTTTTTTTTTATCTACCTCTACTCATCCTTCTCTGTCCAACTTTATTTCATCTTCGTCCTGTAATTCCACCATCATCCTCAGATTGCCCCTCCCAGCCTTCACAGTATTGATACCTGTGTTTGGATTGCTCATCTCCAACATCCATATGACTTGCCTCCTCAGATCATTTGGGACTCCTGCTCAAATACTCAAATATCAAACAAGGATCTTTTTTTAAAACGGGACTTCCTGCTCCCCATTTACTCATTCTACTTTGTTTATCCTACATACAGTTACTTGGATGCAACATTTTGTTCTATACTTATTTTGTCTTCTTTTATCAGTCTCTTGAAGTTTTATATGATTTCATAATAAGATATATTGAAATAATCCAAAATAATGATAATAAACCTTAATTTTATCCTGTTGTCATGAGTACCAAATATAAAAATAGAAATCAGAAAAAAAGTTGCCAACATTATATATCACATATATCAGTTGAAGTATGCATTCCCTTACTGTCTGTTTATTTATTTCCCATTTGTCAGAATTTTATAAGCATCTTTTTATTATGCAGATTAGCAAAGTGGAAAGGTTCAGGTCAGTAGAGGTTAGCTGACCTTATTTTGAATTTTGAAGTTTATCAGATAACACCACTGGGATTTTGCTCAAGTCACAGTTTTAAACTCTTAACTTCTTTACCTCTGAAATGGATATAGTAATATACCCTAAAATTTCTATAGCATAGCATTTTGAATGTTGTGGATTAATTGGGACAATCTATACCATTTTACCTGGCACAAAGAAGTCCTAAAAAATATAAATAATTATTTGATATTGTTGCATTAGACACATATGGGTAATTCATTATTTTTAAAAATGTAATAATCTCTATAAAAAAGGGAAAATGGTAGAGGTCTGCCCACAGGTGATTTGAAAATAAATCATATAGTAACATATGAAACTTTCAAAACAAATCATCAGATTTACCTTGTGCTTAGGCTATCATTCTGATAGTATGTCCATTATCACTTTCACTTTAAATTTTTTTTATATTTTATTTATTTATTTATTTATTTATTTATTTATTTATTTATTATTTCTTATTTATTCAATCATTCATTCATTCATTCAAGGCATACAGAGAGAGAGAGAGAGGCAGAGACAAAGGCAGAGGGAGATGCAGGATCCCTCTTGGGACCCCAGTGCGGGACTCAATCCCGGGATCCTGGATCATGCCCTGAGCCAAAGACAGACAGGCAAACCCCTGAGCCACCCAATCATCCCATCAATATCATTCTTAATCTCAATATAATTCTTAGTTAATTATATAACTCAAAATGAATTCTCAAAAAAGTCTTGTACAAACGTAGTTTAGGGCACATGGGTGGCTCAGTCAGTTAAGTGTTCAGCTGGGGTCATGATCTCAGGGTTCTGGGATGCAGCCCTATGTTGGGCTCTCTGGTCAGCCAGGAGTCTGCTTCTCTCTCTTTTGCACTTTCCCTGCTCCTACTTTCTCTCTCTCTCTCTCTCAAATAAATAAACTAAATCTCTAAAAATTAAAAAAAAATGATAGCTTTAATTCCTGGATAAGAATATTAAAAGTAATTCAATTAAAATAATCACTTCTTATATTTATATGTCCTCTTTGGGGAGAAAACTCTTATAAAGATAAAAATTATTTTTTAAACTGTTCAAAACACAAATGTCACAATTTTAAACATGAAATATTTTGTTTTTATTTATTTTTAAATGCAAAATGTTTTCTGTCTAGCTTTGACAGTACTACAAAATTTGAATGAAAAATTCCATTTTTAACTTCTTTTCTTACTCATTGAGCATTTAACAGTTAGGCAAGCACAATCTGAAAAATGTGCATGCTATTATAAATAATACATGGTAGACATTTTTAAATGACATTTCACAGGTTATGTCAAAGAGTAAAGACACTGATATATAAACACATTGTCATTATACATGTATCTCTCAGTTATGATGATGTTAAATACACTTAGAGACTCATTTAAGGTAAAGGAAAAGACTAGCTGAAATTGACTTAGATTTTTAAAAATTATCTTAAAATCTTAAGAAAATTACTGAAACCTACAAATAGATAATAACATTGTCTTCATGGGACCATACAGATGAAAAAAAAAAAAACTGGCAAAAAAAATGAGTCTTTGAATGTTTACATCTTTTTTTTTTTTTTAATTTTTATTTATTTATGATAGTCACACACACACAGAGAGAGAGAGAGAGGCAGAGACACAGGCAGAGGGAGAAGCAGGCTCCATGCACCGGGAGCCCGACGTGGGATTCGATCCCGGATCTCCAGGATCGCGCCCTGGGCCAAAGGCAGGCGCCGAACCGCTGCGTCACCCAGGGATCCCTGAATGTTTACATCTTTAGTCCTATTTTGTTTTGTTTTTTAATATCTATTCTTTCTATTATTCTATTGCAATGTTGGATGCACCACTCAACATATTTCATGTGTTTCACAATTTCATATTATTTTTCCAAAATTCTCTTACCAAGAAAACAAAAATAAGCCACTATATCTGGATATTTTTCAGTCGAAAAAGGAATTCATGGCATACCAATTCTTTTACCATTATGGAGAGTTTTTTAATGCCAATTTTTATTGCCTTTATTAGAATAAGACGTATTTTTGATATGGCTAAATTATAACTTTTTCCACATATGAATGAGTAAAATTACATAAAACATATTCCAATGATCCTGGATTGAATATCAAAACAATGTAAATTGTTTTATCAACAGTTTTTTCTTTGGTTTGTGATCATGTGAAGAAAGCTTTACTACAGAGATAATTAACATTGGATATTTTTGCTGATAGGACATATTATAAATTTATAGAGTATAAGAATCATGCATGTTATAAACTAAAATCCTTCAATCACAGTTTCACAGCATAAATAACTAGTAAATGAACAATTTGGTCACTGACATAGAGTATGAATTAACTCGTTGGATAATATAAATGTTAAGTCTTTTAAACTAAATAAATGTCTGTATATGTCTTATTTCTACTTGCAAATTGAAATTGACATTCTATCTTAATGCCACAGGCAGTTATTAATTGCCTTATCATTATGCCTAGAGAAATACAATGTCTCTCAAAGGGAGAGTGGTCAAGGAATTCTTAAAAGAGAGGAACCTTTTTAAGGATTTGCTCTGCATTCATCCATATTGCTTGAGAACAAGAATGGAGTAAAGTATCCACATATGAATTTGAAAACTGGGTAACTATTTCTGCATGGTATTCTAGAATCTCAGAACAAAATGATAAATAGATAAAATTTCTGCCCTCATTCAATGAAGAAACAGTTACAACAGTTCATTATGATGTAGCTTTTTGATTCTGCAATTGAAGAAGAAAGAAAAGACAGTGAAATGAATGGTGTTTGTACATGAAAAATTTTATCTAAATTTAAAAATTGTCTGATGAAAGGTTTAACCGTTCTGCAGAGATTATTTCAATTTTATGTGAGAAATTTACTCTGTGTATCTGTCCACTAGAGATGACTTCAGTGAAACCTTTAGTTTTGAAAACAAAAGTACTGTGAAGTTATAGTTTCTGGATTTGACCATTCATGGTATATTGGGGAAATAAACAGAAAGAAATGATATGTAATATAAATAATAATTTGTATTACAAAATTACAAATAAAATATCACAAAACATATGGAAAAGAGAGGATAAGTTTACCTGAAAGACTAAGAAACAGCATATTATGGAGAAGGTAATAACTAAGTTGATTCAGGATTTATTTTTAATCACATTAACTCAAAAACAAAATGACTGTTTTCCCCACTACTTAACTACCTTTTACAAAAGTGGGACCACTTCTAAATCTTCATATGGTAGGGCTAATAATAAGAGGCATTATTTGTTTCGCTATTTCTTTAATAAACTCCTGGAAGATAAACCATGACAGCATAAAACTGAGATTTAAATAACATTACAAGTGGATTATTTCTGAATATTAAAAGGCCATAAAGTTAACAGACTTCAAATAAACATATGATTAACTTTTATAATAGGATAATGCAAGTATAAATATTTTGCATATCTTAATTTCAATATATTGTTATGAACCAATTGTGCAGTTAGTTACTAAGTTACTAATTATATTGTTCCACTTATTTGTTGACAATTAAAATTATCTTTTGGTTTATAGCATATCTTGGCTTCATAGGCTTTCATTGTTTTTTTAGGTTTTCATTTTAAAAAGGATTAAATCTGTGGATAATCTTGAAACTCACCCGCTCTTTCTATTTCAAGTATATGCCTAGAGATTCATTTATTAATTCTTTGGATAATTCTCTTGGTCTCCATTAACTCAAAATTTTTCTATGAAAAATAACTTTCTTTTTAAAATAATGGGGTTTGGATGAGTTATATTTCTGGAATAAATGGAAGTAGTAATCTTGGTAACTTATATTTGTATATTAGTCTTGATTGTCATACTATAAATTTATTTAGATTATTAATGAATTTAAAGGAATATATAATGAGTCAACTTCCATTTGAATGCTTTCATTGAAGAGAATTTTCTCCTAAATAATAAAATTTACAACTTTCATACTTGATTACTGGAAAATGCATTAATGAAACCAATGTATGTACATATATGTTTATATATTAATCATTAGAAGGTTGCTGAGGTAACCAGGATTAGAAGGGCCAGCATTTCAAAAAGGATCTCACAGAATGAAGAGTTGATATCTTCAGTAGTTTTTTTCCCAGAACTTGTCAATAACAAGCATGGGGAAAAACTGAAAACTCATGTTTTATTCAGGAAACAGGCTGCTTATGTATTTGAATTTAAAGTCTTGATCTTACTATGTGTTTCACATTTATTTCTCTCATCTTTTATTCTTTTCAACAGATGAGTCGTTCCATGTGTTTGTTTTGCATATTTTTGTTATTTATTAGTTACTGTGTAAGGTAACTAAACTTGATGGTTTAAGCAACAGAAATTTATTCTCTCTCAGCTCTGGAAGCCAGACCCTGAAATCAATTTCACTAAGCTGAAATCAAGGTGCCAGCAAGGCTTTGCTCCCTCTGGAGACTGTAGATAATTTATTCCTTGCTCTTCCAGGTTGTGGTGGCTGTTGGCATTCCTTGATTTGTGGCCACATCACCCTAAATTTTGCACCATGGTCATATTGCCTTCTTCTCTTCTGTGTATGAAATCTTCTCCTGCTTCTTTCTTGTAAGGATACTTGTAATTGGACTTAGGACCGATTCAAATAGTCTAGATTAATTTGTCCATGTCAAGATGCTTAATTTAGTCACATCTGCAAGGATATGTTTTCCTCATAAAGTAACACGTATTGGTTCCAGGAATTAAGACCCGATATCTTTGGATGTCCATTACTGAGCCTTCTGTACTTATTCTAGAGATAATATACATGAAGGCTCTGACTTCATAGAGCCTACTAAAAATTAAAACTTTCAAACTGTATATGGATCCCTGAACTCATTAATTTTGTATTAAAAAAACAAGTCCTATGTGTTGAGGAACTTCCACTTCTGACCTCCATGAAGTAAAAGACATCAGATTTGCCTTCCTAGCTGAAAACAAGAAGAACAAACAAAACAAAATACATGACACGAACTTTTTGACACAGTGGTTACCTGGCAACAAAGGACAATGTTCCTGAGACATTTGGGGAGGGGATAGGAAACAAGGTGAATGTTGCAATTGTCCCAGCTTATTAGGTTGTGGGATATGGAGAAGAAATGGAGACAGAGAGCAGCATACTCCCTAAGTTAAGGAGATGAAGTTAAGGGTAGGGGGAGTCCAAGGTACCTAGAGATCATAGGAAAAATCTCTGATTCTGATATGAGAGCTACATGAAAAAAGAACCCTGGACATTTGCAGAAGGGATCACCTAATCATTCAGTAGAATGGTAGTTTGTGCATTCATGGGAGGAAACTATACATGCCTGGGTATCAGGGAGAATTAAAGCAGTTGTTCTTAACTAAGAATAGTTTATCTTGCAGGGAGCATTTGTCAATGTCTGGAGACAGTTTGGGTTGTCACGGCTGGGATGGTGTACTGATATTTAGCCCACAGTGGGCAATGTTGCTGCTTAATATCCTACAATGCACAGGACTGTCCCATAGAATTATCTATATCAAAATATAAATAGTGCCAGGATTTACTACGAATTATAGGGAATAGTTCCTGTACTGCACAGGCCTGGGAACAGGGCCTGTCTGATCAATCAGTCATATCATGTGAGAAGTACTAATAAAGTCTTACTAGAGTAGGAGGGAATACTTAGAATTGTTCTGCAATACCCAACAGGATCAAACTATATCTAAATAACTAAAGCTCAGATAAAAAGAGGAATAGTTATATATAGAGATTTAAAAATATCCAACATGCAACAGAGTGTAATTAAGAATATGTGGTATCCCATCAAAGATTATGAGGCATCTATATCTCAGTTGGAAAGCTTTCAATTTCTCACCATTGAATGTGGCACTAGCTATGGACTTTTCTTAAATGACTTTTATTGTGTTGAGGTCTCTTTCATCTATACCTAATTCCTTGTGTGTGTGTGTGTGTGTTTTAGACTTTTTTTTTCAGAGCAGTTTTAAGTTCACAATATAATTGATGGGAAGGTACAGTGATTTCCTAAATACCCCATTTCTGTGCATATATCTCACCTATTGTCAATATCACTCACCTGAGTGGTACATTTGTTTTGACTGATGAATCTGTATTAATAAATCATAATAATTCAAAGGCAGTGGTTTATATCAGTGATCACTCTTGATTGTATACATTCTATGGGTTTGAACAACTATGTAATGACATGTTCTCCTCATTATGGTATCATACAAAGTATTTTCACCACCCTAAAGTACTCTGTTTTCATACCATGTATTTATATTGCCCTTGAACACTGTCCACCCCAACCCCTGGCAACCGTATTTTGATATTTTTACTATCTCCTTAATTTTACCTTTTCTAGAATGTAATATAGTTGGGATCATAAAGTATGTATCCTTTTTAGATTGACTTATTTAATTTAGTAATATATATTTAGCTATTCTCCATGTCTTTTTGTGGCTTGAAGGATTTGGTATCAAGCGGAATCTGGCCTTATAAAATGTATAAGTGCTCCTTCCTCTATTTTTCTGGATAACTTCAGAAGTGTTACTTTAAAAAAAAAAAAAAAAAAAACATCTTTGGTAAAATTCACCTGTTAAGCCATCTGGTTGTGGGCTTTCTTTGGAGACTTTTAATTAGTGACTCAGTCTCTATTTATTATCAGTCTGTTCAGGCTTTCTATTTCTTCTTGATTCAGTTTTGGCAGGTTATGTTTCTAAGAAATTGCTCATTTCTTCTAGGATATTCAGTTGCTGAGCATATAACTTTTTATAATAGGTTGTTATAACTTTTTTTCCTGTGATATTTCTTTAATATCTAACTTTATTTTTCATTTTGTTTATTAGTGTCTTCTCTTTGTTGGTTGGTAAAGTTAAGTGTTTGTTGATTTTATCTTTTCAAAAATAATTATCCACTTTTCCCATAGTTTTTCTATTCTGTTCTAATCTTTATCTAATCTCCTTTCTTCTGCTAATTTTTGGCTTAGGTTGTTCTTTTACCTAATCTTGCTACTACTGCTTTTTCAACATAGTACTAGAAATTCTAGCCAGAACAATCAGACAAAAACAAAGAAATGAAAACTAAACAAAAAAAAAAAATCCAAAATAGAAAGAAGTAAAATTATTTGTTTGCAGATGACATGTTCTTATATGTAGAAAATCCTAATGACTTCATACACACACACACACACACACACATGTGCACACACATTTTTAGAACTAATAAAAATTCAGTAAAGTTTTAGGATATAAAATCACCATAAAATGAGTGCATTTTTATTCATTCATAATGAACTAGTTAAAAATAATATTAAGAAATCAATCCTATTTATAATAGCATGGAAAAAATAGGAATAAACTTAACCAACCTTGGTTAAGGCTGAAAAATGGGACAGCCCAGGTGGCTCAGCAGTTTAGCGCCGCCTTCAGCCCAGGGCCTGATCCTGGAGACCCGGGATCGAGTCCCACATCAGGCTCCCTCCATAGAGCCTGCTTCTCCCTCTACCTGTGTCTCTGCCTCTCTCTCTCTCTGTGTCTCTCATGAATAAATAAATAAATAAAATCTTTACAAAAAAAAAAAAGGCTGAAAAATATCCTGAAAAATATAAAACATTGAAGAAAGAAATTAAAGCATCCAGAAATAAATGGAAAAACATCTTATGTTCATGATTTGGAAGAATTAATATTGTTAAAATGTCCATATGATTTGATGTGACTCACAGACTTAATGTAACCCCTGTCAAAATTCCAATGGTATTTTTATGACAATAGAAAACAATCCTAAAATTCTATGGAAAACAAAAGATATTGAGTAGCCAAAGTAATTTCATGTAAGAAAAATGAAGTTATCAAAAAGAAGGTTATCATACTTCCTTGTTTCTAAATACATTACAAAGCTACAGAAAGTAAAACAGTAGGTACTGGGGTGCCTGGGTGGCTCAGTCAGCTAAGCATCTGCCTTTGGTTCAGGTCATGATCTTGGAGTCCTGGGATCAAGCCCTTTGAGCTCTCCCTCAGCAGTGAGTCTGCTTCTCCCTCTTCTGTAATCTCTCTCATTCTCGATCTATCTCAGATAAATAACGTTTTTAAACAAAACAAAACAAAAAAGCCAATATGATACTGGTATTAAATCAGACATATAAACCAATAGAAAAGAATAGAGAGCCCAGAAATAAACCCACAGATATATGGTAAACTGATCTTCAAAAGCAATATGAAGATATACAACTGGGTAAGTAAATGATTTTGAGAAAACTGGATATCCACTTGCAAAAGAAAGAAAGTATCCCCTTTTCTTACAACATACACAAAAATTAACTGAAAATGCATTAAAGATTTAAACATAAAACTTGAGACCATAAAATTCCTAGAAGAAAAGGCAGAGGAATCTGACATTGCTTTTGGCATTGATTTATTGGATATGGTACCAAAACAGGCAAAAAAAGCAAAGGACAAGCAGGACAGTCAGGATCATATCAAAGTAAAAAGCTTCTGCACTGCAAAGAAATCAGTCTAAAAGAGGAAAAGGCAGCCTGTGGGATGAGAGAAAGTATTTGCAAATCATACATTTTATAAAGAGGTAATATTCAAAATATATAAAGAACTTCTATAACTCAATAGCAAAAACATAAATAACCCAATTTAAAAGAAATGGGTGGAAGTCCTGGATAGACATTTTTATAAGAAAGACCAACAAATGGCCAAGAGGTACATGAAAAAGTACTCACCATCACTAATCATCATGGAACTGAAAATGAAACCACAATAAGATGCCACTTCACACCCGATAGTATAACTAATATATATAGATTTAAATGATTGGCTAGGATGTGGAGAAAAGGGGATCCTTGTACATTGTTGGTAAAAAATGTAAATGGTATAACCACTATGAAAACAGTATAAAAGTTCTTTAGAAAATTAAAAACAGAGATCCTGGGTGGCTCAGCGGTTTAGTTCCTGCCTTCGGCCCAGGGCATGATCCCGGAGTTCCGGGATCGAGTCCCACATCAGGCTCCCTGCATGGAGCCTGCTTCTCCGTCTGCCTGTCTCCACCTCTCTCAGTCTCTCTCTCTCTCTCTCTCTCTCTCTCATGAATAAATAAAATCTTAAAAAAAAGAAAATTAAAAACAGTACTACCATTCAATCCAGAAATTCCATTTCTAGTTTTATATTCAAAGAGATTGAAATCAGCATCTTAAACAGATGTCTACACTTCCATATTTATTACAGCACTATTCACAATAGCCCAGACATGAAATCAACCTAAATATTCATCAATGGATGAGTTGATTTAAAAATCTGATATATACATAGAATGGAATATTATTTAGCCTTTAAAAAGAAGTAAATTAAGTCATTTATAATAACCTAGATGAACTCGGAGGATATTATATTAGCAAAATAAGCCAGACAGACAAGTAAAAATACTACATGGTATAATTTATATGAGGAATTTAATAGACTCAGAAGCAGATAGCAGAATGGTGGTTACCAGGATTTGAGGGAAGAGGAAATAAGGGGTTATGAAACAACAGGTACTAACTTTCAGTTATGCAAGATAAATCCTAGAGATATGTTATACAGAATAGTGCCCTTAGTTAACAATACTCTATTGTATACATAAAAAGTTGACAAAGTGGGTGTTTGTCAAACAACACAAGAAATCTTGTGTTCTTACCACAAATTAATAATAACAAGAACAACAACAATAAAGAAAGAGGGTGAGAGAAAACTTTTGGAAGTGATGCATATGTTTAGGGCACAGATTTGGGTGATGGTTTCACAGCTGTATACACTTAGCTCCAAACTCATGAAGTTGTGCACACTAATTACGTACAGATATTTTTTGACATCCACACCTAAATAAAATGGTTTAAAAAAAAGGAGGTATGCAAAAAAGCAGGAAAATATGAAACAAAATAATAAAAGTAATCATTTCATCAAAACTGAATGAAAAATGAGATATTATAATTAGCAGAGAAAGTTATTTTTTTTTTTTATTTATGATAGTCACAGAGAGAGAGAGAAAGAGAGAGAGAGAGGCAGAGACACAGGCAGAGGGAGAAGCAGGCTCCATGCACCGGGAGCCCGATGTGGGATTCGATCCCGGGTCTCCAGGATCGCACCCTAGGCCAAAGGCAGGCGCCAAACCGCTGCGCCACCCAGGGATCCCGAGAAAGTTATTAAAATGGGAATTATAATTGTATTTCTAAGGTCCAAAATTTAAATAGTTGAATGAAAGTTGCCATTTTTCCATAATAAGCATATTAAACCTCAAAAACCAAATAATTGTAGTATTTATTTAGTAAATTAGTACTTATTTAGATTCACACACATAGTTAGCACTTTGTATATTCTGCATTCCTTCCTTCATTTGCTGTTCTCCATTCAAAACCATTCTGCAGGGATCCCTGGGTGGCTCAGTGGTTTAACGCCTTCCTTTGGCCCAGGGCATGATCCTGGAGCCCCGGGATTGAGTTCCGCATCGGGCTCCCTGCATGGAGCCTGCTTCTCCCTCCTCCTGTGTCTCTGCCTCTCTCTCTCTGTGTCTATCATAAATAAGTAAATAAATATTTTTAACAAAACTTCAGTATCAAGAAGTCGTTCTTCAGTTGTTTTTATAATGGCCAGTTGGTGTTAAAATAAAATTTAGTCTGAATATTATTTATTTCAATTTCATTTTTGAAAGTAGTTTTATTGAGAATAGGATTCTAGTGTTCAGCATTTGATGGCCGTCATTATCTGATTTTCCATACTTCTACTGACAATTTGATTGTAGTTTTCTCTTTGCTCTTTTGATGATGATATATTTTCTCCTCTTGCTTTTAACTTTTCCTCTGGGTTTTATGGTTTTGTTTTGTTTTTTCCTCTGATATGTCTAATTTTTCTTTTTTTAAAAATCTATTTGCAGTTTTTAATATGGACTAAGTCTGCATGTACATCATATTTCCAAAATGTATTTATTCATTTTTTTTCTTAAAACAGCACCTCTGTCATAGTCTCTTCTCTCATTTTGGGACTCCACTTACATGGACAGATGCTAAGCTTTTCTCTTTTTTTTTTTTTAACAGTTTGTTGGATAACTCCTCTCTTTTACACATTTCATACATTCTTTGTCTCTTTATGATTAGTCTAGATATTTTTGACCCTTTTTCTGAGGCTTTATTACTATCTACTGCTGTGTCTTGAATAGTATTAATCTATTTATTTCTTTTTTTCCTAATTTCGCTAAGATTTATTTATTTATTTATTTATCTATTTATTTATTTATTTATTTAAGAGAGAGATAGTGCACAATGAAGGGGAGGAGCAGATGGAGAGAGACAAGGAAACTCCCATCCTGAGCACAGAGTCTGAAGCTGGGCTCAATCCCATGACCCTGAATCATGACCTGAGCTGAAATCAAGAGTCAGATACTTAACCTACTGAGCCACCAGGCACCCTAATCTGTTTATTTCTTAAATCTTATGATTTTTCCTTTCGAAAATTCTTTTTATTTTCTAAAATTTCTTTTGAATAATGTGGACTCCAGATTTTAGGGAGTAGTTTTTCTCCTTCTTAAGATACAATCACAAATTATTTCAGAGATCACATTTGACAACTACCATACATTGATCACTTCTGGTTCTAATCTGTTGTCTGGCCCACCTACCTCACAGCACTGTTGTGTGGATGAAGGAAAATCGAAGGAAATCTCTTTGAAAAGAATAAAGCCTAATGTATATTACAATTGTAAGAAATGGTTTTCAGTGTTTATCGGACATTCAGTTATTGACAACATCTTGAGTTTTTGTCATCTGGTTCTGTTTATCAGACGGATTTTTTTAATTGAATGATTGGAATTACATATAAAAAATAGAACTTCTTTGATAGTCACAGAGAGAGAGAGAGAGGCAGAGACACAGGCAGAGGGAGAAGCAGGCTCCATGCACCGGGAGCCCGACGTGGGATTCGATCCCGGGTCTCCAGGATCGCGCCCTGGGCCAAAGGCAGGCGCCAAACCACTGCGCCACCCAGGGATCCCTAAAATAGAACTTCTTGATGGTATCTTTCTGCAAAGAGGAATTAACATTATTCTACAGATAATTGTAATAGGATCAGATTTCTTATATCTAAAGAATAATTGCTGGGACGCCTAGGTAGCTCAGTGGTTAAGCTCCCAGAATCCTGGGATCAAGACCCACATCGGGCTCCTTGCATGGAGCCTGCTTCTCCCTCTGCCTGTGTCTCTGCCTCTCTCTGTGTGTTTCTCATGAATAAATAAATAAAATCTTTTAAAAAGTTAAAAATTTTAAAAAGGATAATTGCATTGATTCTTGTGAGAATTTACTTTTGAAGAGGACAGAACTAATTTGATTTTAATTTTAATGTATAGCCTTTCTGGGGTTTTACCTGAAATCTAGGTTTTTTGAGAAGAACAGTCCTCTGTGGATATTTTTAAAGTTTCATGTTCCTCAATCAGTGCAAAAGCTCTACTTAGTGACTAGCCCCTTAGCTGTCCCTTCTACTTGCCTCAAGGTCTCTTGATGGCAAAGCTGAGGGATTAGCAAATGCACTGGGGGAGAACATCACAGAATGTGGATATTAGACCCCTACAGTTCTCTGTCTCTGTAAATTTGACCCCTCATGTCTTTACTATCTTGATAGAGCTTCACTGCCAATTTTCTCTTTAAGCACGGTAACTTTTTGCAGTATCCATGCTTTTACTTTCTCTTTGACCCTTATGTCTCTAGCTTGAATTGTAAATATCTCTAGTATTAAAAACCAGAAGCTGGGCTTACCTAAGTGAATGCATAAACTCATTTGTACAATTATCAAGAAAGGAAGAAACAACATAATTTTCTATCAGACTGCATTTATTGATGTGAATTGCATCCCAATTAGTTTTAGCCCAGTGTGTTAGCTTCAGGCACTGGGACCTGATGATGGACATTATTTAAAAAGTGAGTAACTAGAAATTCCTTATAATATCATCCATTAAAAATCCAAATATCAAGGAAATATTAATAGTGGTGTAGAGTCATTATAAGTGGCATACCCACCCACCACCTAATTATGTCATCCCTAGAGGTCCCATAATAGACTTTATCAAATTTTGAGAAATTGACTGATGTGGTAATGGCCACAGTAATTGAAAAAATATTTCAAGTGTCATTATCTGAAAAATAGGAATGCTGAAAAAAGATATATAAGATGAAGTTTTCTCTCTGATTAATAAGATGATAAGATGACAAAGACCAAAGAGTGATATTTAGCTCACATTGATCAAGTGAATAAGGATCCCATACCACAGCTGGTAGTGTGATAAAGAGAATGTTCTGACTACAGGAGTATTTTATATGTGTGAATTGAGTTTGCACTCCCTAAGTAAAAGTAGATTTCTTTTCCGTCATTGTCTTCTATTGTTAACAATATGAATATCTTCATCAAGGTGATTTTTCTTTTTTTTTAAATTAATTAATTTGTTTGTTTATTGAGAGAGAGAAAGAGAGAAAGGCAGACAGGCAGGCAGAGAGGCAGAGACACAGGCAGAGGGAGAAGCAGGCTCCACGCAGGGAGCCCAACGTGGGACTCGATCCCAGGTCTCCAGGATCATGTCCTAGCCTGCAGGCGGTGCTAAACCGCTGCACCACCAGGGCTGCCCAAAGTGATTTTTCTAACACAGATATGTCACTTGTTCGTTATATGCCAGCCCCTGGTCCAGGGTGGGATGAAGAAACCCCTCCTAATAACTTTATCACAAATGTGTACTAGTATTATCAAGATGCACTCACACAGAGATAGAAATATCTGAAAAGATAAATAGTACACATCTTAGAAAAATCTATGAATAATCCTTATTAAGGAAGATGTTTTGCTCAATGCACAAATGTAAACATGATCTTTCACTCAGCATACATACAACAAAGAATAATATTATTGAAGTTTTTCTATAGCAATAATGAACATGTGCATGTGGGTGTACAATGCTCAGATTCAATAGAATATCATTTCAGTGAAGAAAACTGTAATTTTTTAACGATCACATTATGACACCAAGACATGGTAAAGTTCACTTTGAAGTTCAAAGTGTTTATCATGAGCCAGGTAGAATTCTGGGCATGATTTCCTTCCTCAATCATTTCTGAAAGTCTAAAAGCCAGAGCCAGGATATTGTATTGCTTTAGCAAGACTCTGCCTTTGTCATCCGCCCCAAGAGCTATGGAAACAGTCCACATTGTCATCGTACTAGTAAATTTGTGAGGAAGTGTCTCAAAAATATGCAGATTTGAAATTTTTCCAAGGTGATTCTGATGTCAGCTATGCTTGGGATCAACTGAACTAGGGGGAAAGAGAAGAGTATGAGTAGAAAATAAAAAATGCCCTAAGACCAAACCATAAGGAATTTCGGCATTCATTTCTGGTAGAAGATTTTGGCTTGGTGAAGGATATAATTTAGGATAAACTGGTAAAGTATGAGAAATAACTGTGGTCTATATTGTGAGGAATTGAATTCAGAGAGCATTTGTAGAGGCAGAGGTTGGTCAAATGTTTGGAATGTTCTGAAGAAGCCAAGGAAAATGAAAAATGCCATTTCAATTTAACAACTTAAGCAAGGTCATTTTCAGTGAAATGGAGAAAAAAGAAAAAATAGAATAATTTCAAAATGAAGTGGAGTATAAGGAAGAGAAAATGTTAAGTGTCCATTTGATAATCATTAAGAAATTAAAATTGCATGCAAAGATATATCTTGGAAAATCTAATCTAGACTAAAATAGTTCTATTTTTTTCAAATATTCTCCCTACTTGAGTTTGGTTATATCATTTGTCTATTCACACCTATCAATAACATATCATATGCCTAAAACTATTCACACGTATCAATAACAAAATCTCTTAAGATAAGAAATTTGTATATCATAAGCCTAAAAGTTGTGGATTTCTCTGAGAGATAATAATGAATGTCTGTAATAAATAGTCTGTTATAATTTACTTTAAAAACTGGAATTCTGGGGGCAGCTGGGTGGCTCAATTGGTTAAGGTCTGCCTTTGGCTCGGGTCATGATCTCAGGGGATCCCATCATGGGCTCTCTGCTCATCAGGGAGTCTGCTTCTCCCTCCCACTCTCCCTCTATGCTCTCTCTCTCTCTCTGAAATAAATAAATAAATAAATAAATAAATAAATAAATAAATAAACAAATAAATAATTGAAATTGTGTTTTATATAGCTAAAATTTTTCAAGAAACCCCCATCAATTTTCTTTTCCTAACAACCATTTTATTAAAGCAAAGAGAAAAACACATTATAGTATGCTAAAAGCAAACCAATGAATATAAAACAGAGTGATGAAGAGTATGAATATTATAAAAATAGACAACAAAGACTTGAAAAAGACAGCCAAAGCATGTTTAATTTGTAACAAATATTGTATCAACCTTTTCTTAGAAATGTAACTCTGAAGCAACTTTGATATCAAGAAAGTTGATAATGAGGATATTCTAAGTAAAAGTTTAGTAGGTTTGAATGGAAACAAAGCATACAGATATATCTTTTTAAATATAACCATTTGATATACATATTCATCAGAACTAATTCATCCAACTCCAATCACATCTTATTTTAAGTTCAGAAGCACTGGCAATTTTTGCCTTTATTATGAGAAAATAACAATCACATTAGAAAGCCTTGTCATTCTCCCAGTAATGAGCTTAATATGACATTTGGGAAAGTGCTTTGCTGTGACTAGAATAGCAATGTTGATTTTACATTTTAAAAGATTCTTCAAAACACATACAGTGAAAACAGTTTCATACAGGGTTTTATTTTCCCACCCATTTCAATTTGAATGTGAGTTAAATTCTAAATTACAGTAATTGTGAACTGTTTTCATGTTACTATAAAGTTTCAAATTGTGGGCTAAGTCTTATTCTGGAAGCAGAATCTCATCAATAGAAAATTATTTTCAAAACTGCTATTATTGATTTTTCGTCTGAGGTATTTCCTTTATATGCAGGGCAAATTCCGATGATTACACATTAAATCAGAAGTATTGAAATGAACACAATTGCTGTACTTCAATCACAGTGAAGTAAAGAAGAATTTTTGTTAGTCCAACCCTTTTAAGCTATTATATTTAGTTTTAGAATTAAAACTTGTATAGATCCATGCTTAAGGACATTTTGAAGAAAGTAAAAGAAATGACTACACTAATATAGTTTATTTCTAATCAGTATTATTCACTTATATTTTCTACCCTACAGTTCTTGAAACTATCATTTCATAAAACACAAATGACACTAAATTTTGTTAAAGCAAAAATTACCCTAGACACAGTAAATGGGTAAAGAAAGTTTTATTGGACGCTCTTGCAACAGTGAAGAGAGAATATAACACAGTCTTAACTCCTTTTTCAAAAGGTGGGTGGTAGGGATCCCTGGGTGGTGCAGCGGTTTGGCGCCTGCCTTTGGCCCAGGGCGTGATCCTGGAGACCCGGGATCGAATCCCATGTCGGGCTCCCAGTACATGGAGCCTGCTTCTCCCTCTGCCTATGTCTCTGCCTCTCTCTCTCTCTCTGTGACTATCATAAATTAATAAAAATTAAAAAAAAAGTGGCCATCTGTGTTGGCTTATTGGACTTACCCATAGGAAACATAAACTTTCTTCTCTTTTCATGAGAGGAGGTAGTTTTACAACTCTGGACAAGATGCTTACTGAGGTCGGGCTCCTATTCTCCACAGAAACTAGGAGAGAGAAAAGCTAACTAGCATCCTTGATGGTGACATTTCAAAGGGATGGTTTCCAGGTCCTGGAGAAAGGTAGTCCTGGGCTGTAAAACTGCTAAGAAATTTTTTGGGAAAAAAAAAAAAAAAAAAAAAGATTTACATCTCAAGAGGCAGAGAGGAAATTCGCAGTTACAAGTTTTCTAAAGCAACTGCTCCAAGAAAAGAAAGGAGGGACTTCTTTGGTTGGGCTGGTTGGATTCTTTGAAGGTGATCATAGGTCTAAAGGCAGGAAGAAATTTGCCTAAAGTTAAGCTTAGGAAACTATTAAGACTATGTTGATCAGTAATTTTTAAATTTGTTTTTAAGGCTATTTTTTTAAACCTTTATTTATTTATTTTGAGAGAGAGAGAGCACAAGCAAGGGGGAGAGGGAGGAGAAGGGGCAGAGGGAGAGGGAAAAGCAGGCTTCCCACTGAGAAGGGACCCAATGTGGGGCTCGATCCCAGGACCCCAAGATCAATACCTGAGCCAAAGGCAGACACTTAAGCAACTGAATCACCCAGGCACCCCAAGGCTACTTTTTAAAGAGCAGTTTCAAGTTCACAGCAAAATTGAGAGGCACAATTCTCCCATGACCTCCTGCTCACACACATGCATAGCCACCCTCATGTATTATCAACATTTCTCCCCACCAGGATGGTACATTTGTTAAAATTGATAAGCCTATATTGACATATCCAAACCATCCAGTCAGTGTGGTAGGCTGCTTTTGTCAGTTAAAACATTATTTTTTTCTGTTACTGTTTGGTTGCATTTATATTTCATTTTTTAACCAAAATACTTTATTGTAAAAAAAAATGCAATAAATTGTCATGCAAATTTCTCAAATAAAAAATATTGTTTATATCTATTACCATTAATATTTACTACAATTTCTTTAAAAAACAGCATAATAAAAATGCAAAGGTCATATTCTCAGTACATATAAAAAATGTTCCTCTGCTTAATTGAAGTCATTTAGTTTTGTGAAAAGCCCACTTTATTGTCTTATATTATTAACTCCATTACAAACTGGCACTTTTCCGAACAACTGTTCTTGGAGACACTGACTAGATGTCTGGCACTAGGAAACTTTCACCATTACTCTCATGATATACTATCACAGTGAAGATTAAAACATGAGTCAGTGCTGGAGAAATGAAAAAGGATGTGGAAATTAATAAAGAAACTTCTAGATGTAAAGCTGTTCTTGTTTGAAACCTGTTCAAAATATATAGGTGTGTTTACATATTTAGTACGTTATTTGATCGTATATCAACATTTGTGCTAACTCAAAATAATCAGAGATCTAAAAAAATATGAATTGCATTATTTTCAAATTGATCCACTGATCAAAGCTATGTAACTCTCAAGGCAGTAAAACCCAAGCACAAGCTGCATTTTTTTTTTTGTTCATAATAGAGTGAAACTACATTCATAGAGAAATAATTGGAATTAAAGTGTTTTTCTTCTTCAAATATATGAGTCAGATGTTAATTTGGTTGCATTTACCTTAATAATTACACATAATTCATTCAAAAACTTAAAATAACGAATATTTAACACTAGTAAGCCCTGTGATTAAACTATAGTTCACAGAAACAAAGATAGACAATATTAAAAAATATATAAAAGACTGAGTTATATGCATTCTCTTTCATTGCTCTTGGCTGCTAATTATGTAAGAATTTATCTTATCAGTGACATTTTGTGTTCTATGGATGGAATTTGAGATTTTCTTTTAACTTTTGAAAATGAGTACTTGAGTGATGCCAATAAAGAAAGGTTGCACACATTTATACACTTTACAGGCAACCTTGAAGAAAGGGTAAAATTTCATTCCTCAATATTTGAACATACTGTGATTTATATGTTGAATAGAATAAGATAGTATAAATCCATCAAATAGTTGGGCCACCTGGGTGGCTCAGCGGTTGAGCGCCTGCCTTCCGCCCAGGGCTTGATCCTGGAGTCCTGGGATGGAGTCCCATATGGGGCTCCCTGCGTGGAGCCTGCAGAATTCTCCCTCTGCCTGTGTCCCAGCCTCCCTCTCTGCTTCTGTGTCTCTCATGAATCATCAATCAATCAATCAATCAATTAAGTAGTAATGGAAATGGAGAGTTTAATAAGTTACATGCTACATTGAAGATATATGCAAGTTAAAAATATAAACACAAGAACATGATATTTGAGGAAAAAATTTTTTCTCAATTATGAACTTATTCAGTAATCTCTAGGTCAGCCATGTGCATCAGTGATGCAGTGGTTTTCTAAATTAACATATATTTCAAGAATGTGAAAAGCAATATTAAATGTGATTTAAGAGGACATATCATTATGGGAATCATAAACACCAAATTTAGAATTGTTTCCCCTGAGAAGAGATTTAGAAAATATGTTGATAGAATATTGGGGACTTAGTTTTTCCATAATGTTTGGTTCTCAGTGAAAAAGATCTGAAATAATTGATACAATTTCATGTAATTGAAGGATTGATGCATGAATGTTCTTTATATTTTTATAATGTCATGTTTTGGTTGATAGGCAATCATAAATATTTTTTAAATGACATGCACCAAGATTCTTTAGAAGTCTGTTTACTATTGTTTGATCTTCAAATTTGTATGGCAAACCATAGAGCAGTTATTCATTTTCCTTCATAATACTCATATGACTTTTCTCACCTTGGAAGAGTAGAAACAGAGATAAGAATAATACATTGTGCTCAGGAAGTAAGTTTCAAATACAAATATATCAAGAATTAAACAATAATCTTAACTGTTTTATCTAAATAAATGTATTTCCCTAAATAAGGTAAAGCATGTCTTGTAATATTTAATTCAATCTCTAAAATTGAATCTTTTTTTTAATTTTTATTTTTTATTTATTTATGATAGTCACAGAGAGAGAAAGAGAGAGAGAGGCAGAGACACAGGCAGAGGGAGAAGCAGGCTCCATGCACCGGGAGCCCGAAGTGGGATTCGATCCCGGGTCTCCAGGATCGCGCCCTGGGCCAAAGGCAGGCGCCAAACCGCTGCACCACCCAGGGATCCCTCTAAAATTGAATCTTAAAGCAATAAAAATGAATGAAAGATGAACCTTTTACTCCCCAAATTCCAAGATTAGAATTTTTAAAATATGGATGTTGTCAAAAATTTTAAATATGAGTGAAGTTTTCACAATTTGTGTCCCAAGGCAATCATAATATTTGCTTTATGAAAGAATAATACATCCTACTGTTATGTGTGTATGTGTATGTGTGTGTTTATTTTCTGCAACTATAATATTTAAGAGAAAGCAAAGTTTTTGTCTACAAGATTTCATAATTCCTTTGGACTATGTTCAACTCAATTTACATGGAATACCCAAGGAGATTCCTACATGAAAAGTTAGGAGAATCAAAACTTAGGTTTCATTAACTGTAGCATTAATTTTTCCCCTAAAATACAAGAAGCTTTCTCAAATACTCTTCGAATCAAAGAAATGTTTTGCATGGCAAGACTAAAGACTCAGTTTATTACCGTCATTAAATGTTCAAGATGTGCTAAAATGAAAGAAAAAAAAATCTTCTCAACCTACTGAAGTTCATAGTCTTCCCAAACTAAAGATTCTTCAATGATATTTTTCAGATATCTTTTGATAGGAGATTTACACATTCTGATTCCAGATACACTTCCATTTGCTCTCAAATATGAACCCTCTTCTTAAAAAGGGAAGGTTGTATATGTGAAAATCAATATTTTCCTTTCTCAATGAATTTTATTACAACTTGATTTAAGGTAGCACTGCTGACTGGTTTTATAGATATCATTAAGAAAGTCTAGTGAATTTAGATGAAAAAAAAAAAACATTACTAATTAGGTTCAAAGGGTATCTCTCTTACCATCCCCCAATACTTCAGTTTGCAAATGGTCTCCCTAACCCTGCTTTCTATTCATTTCTTACTTCATTTTTTTCTAGTCCCACCCTTCCCTTTATCTAAAATTTTCTCATTCCTAATCTCATAAAGATGTGCTTGAGCATGTCATAGACTTCCACCTAATCTCTACAATCCATAAAACCAGAGATAATTTCACTCTTCCCTTTCTAATATATATCATCTGATTCCTTTCTCCTCCTTAATTATATTAGCTAATATCTCTAAATCACTGATGGTGAGTACAATAAACAGCTTTGACTTAGTAATACTATCTCTAGTATTATCTCTAGTTTCCCTTTTAAATAGAATGATGGTTTTTGTACTTAAGTATGTGTATTTTAAAGTTTTTACTCAAACTTTAATTTCTAATTTATTGATTTAATTTGATTTTTAAAATTTTTTTATAATGATTTATGTACTCTTAACTCCCATCACCTATTTCATTCCCTACCTACTTCCCTCTGATAACCATCAGCTTGTTCTCTAGAGTTGAGTCTATTTCTTGGTTTCTCTTTCACCTTTTTTTTTTTCTTTGCCCATTTGTTTTGTTTCTTGAATGCTGCATTTGAGTGAAAGCATATGGTATTTGTCTTTCTTTGACTTGTTTCACTCAGCCAATTAACAGTCTCTAGCTCCATCTACATTGCTGCAAATGTCAAAATTTCATTTTTTTGCCTGAATAATATTCCATTATATATACCACCTCTTCTTTACCCATTCATCTGTCAATGGACTTGGGCTGCTTCTATATCTTAGCTACTATACATAATGCTGTTGTAAACATAAGAGTGCATGTATCTCTATGAATTAGTATTTTTATATTTGGAGAGTAAATACATAGTACTGCAAATACTGGATTGTAGGGTAATTCTATTTTTAATTTTTTGAGGAAGCTCCATACTCTTTTCCACAGTGACTATACCAGTTTGCATTCGCATCCACAAAGTAAGAGGTTTCCTTTTTCTCCTTAGTTGATTGATTTTAGACAAAGATAGTTTTAACTTTGAATTCCTTTCAACATTAATGTGGTTAATCATGAGATTTTTCTCTCTTGACCTTATCATTATGGCAGTTATATTCATGGATTTCCTAATACTGAATCATCTTTGTATTTCTGGAATAAATAACACATGGTAAATATGCATAATATTTATGTTTTGTATTCTGTTTGCTAATATGTATCTTGGATATATGGCTATTTAAGTGAGTTTAGGTTATAATTTTCTATTCAAGGATTGTGTGTGTATGTGTGTGTTTATTTTCTGCAACTATAATGTTTAAGAGAAAGCAAAATTTTTGTCTGCAAGATTTCATAATTCCTTTGGACCATGTTCAACTCAATTTACATGGAATACCCAAGGAGATTCCTACATGAAAAGTTAGGAGAATCAAAACTTAGGTTTCATTAAGGTTATTAATTAATTCATTAATGGTTATTAATTAATAACCATTAAATTTCAATATTACACATGCTGCATAAAAATAATTTGGAACATTTTAAGTGTTATTAAGTCTCTGATCTTTGAAATTGTGTTACACCTATGGCCTTTCCATGGAATAGGAATTTGGGGTAATTATTATGATAAAGATATGACCTACCACTGACACCCCCCAAAAAGATATGACCCATAATGAGGTGAATAGCAAATCAATCAAATCTGGCCTAGAAATGACCTAAATGATAGGATTAGTAAACAAGACTATTACAATGATTATGAAAATGCATTTCAATTATTATTAAAGTATCTATTTCATATCAAGAAACAGGAACTATTGAGCATGTTAAAAGGAATAAGGAGCAACAAAGAAGTCCCACATCAAAATTCTATAGAAAAAAATACAGTATCTACCATACCAGAATGTGGTGGATGAATGAAATAGGTGAAGGGAATTAAGAATACCCTTATCTTAATGAAGACTGAGTAATGTATAGAATTCTGAATCACTATATTGTACACATGAAACTAATATAACGCTGCATGTTAACTATAATGGAATTAAAATAAAAACTTAAGTAAAGATAAATTAAAAAATAAATATCCCCTCAAAAAATAACACAGCCTGCAATATTTAAGATGAAAAATACAAAAAAGATAACAATTAATTGTAAAACATAACTTAATTTGAATTCTTGTCAGGATAAAGATGACTTTAGGAGACATTCTGAAATTTTATTGTGGACTGGCTACTAGATAATTTCATCAAGCTATTGTTAATTCTTTTTTTCAAAATGATTATTTTAATTTATATAGGAAATAAACCTTATCTTTAGGGGATACATACTAAAGTAAAAGGTACATTATATGAGATTAACTACAGAGTCTATGTTATAGGAGAAAATTATTTTAAAATGTAAAAATAGAAACTAAAATGGAACCTGAAAATAAATAAATAAAATGATTAATTAATTAATTAATTAATACAGCGTCAATGAATTGAGTCACAACTTCAAACACTCTCATATGGATAAATTTGGAGTTCCTTTAAGAAAAGAAAGAAATGGGGTTAAAGAAGATACTTGAAACAAAAATGGCAAAATAATTTGCAAATCTGATGAAATAAACTTACAAATAAGTAAAAAACACAAAAAGAATAGGAAACATGAAGAAAACTACATTAAGCCACAGTGGGATCAAATAGCTTAAAACCAATGGCACAAACTCTTAAAAGGAAACACATACAGACACACACTTAAACACATACACAACATCCTCTGTTGGTGCAGGGAGCCTGTCTTGATGCATGCAGCACCGCTCATGGACTCTTGGGCAGCTCTGAGTGTTGCAGTCATATAGGCCAGACCCATGTAAGAGAGTGTTCCCACCATTGCCACAGCCACAGAGCCGAGACTGCAAACAGAGGAAGCATCTTCAAAGGAGCATTCCACCCCTTCCAAACCAGTGGTGGGGATCATTTACCCTTCTCCAAAGGTCAGGAATATCATGGACAGCAACTGACAAACTTATGAACAGAATCAGACCTAAATTTGAAGCTAGGATACAACAGAATGAGATCAACAACTCTCACTTCAACTTCCTGAACCCCAATGACCCTTATTACCATGCCTACCATTATCACTAGGTCAGTGAATTCAAGGAGGAAAAGGTTCTGAAGCCCACAGCCACCATCCCCAAGGTCATGCAGTGGCAGCAGCAGCAACAGCAGCAGCAGCAGCAGCCACCCAGTAGGAACTGCCTCAGAAGGCCTAAGCCTAGGTGATCCAGGAGACCATCATGACCAAGGAGTCTTCTCTTGAGTTTGACTTCACCAAAGCATGCCCCTCATTCACAGCATCAACTTCCATCTCAGTCTTTGACCCACATGTGATGAAGCTGATGACTGAAGTCGGTTGCCAGGAATGGACACTGCTTTCTGACACAGCTGATCTACAAAAAGCAGCACAGCTACCAGTTTGACTTCCTCTGCTTGCAGCACAACTTTTCAACTATTTCACCAAGCTGGTGGAATACTATACCAAGTCTTAATTCCCTCTCAAAGGCTTGTTTGCAAAGCTCAAAAAAAAAAAAAAAAAGAAAAAAAAAAAAAAAGGAGAGAGGTTTGGACCAGGTTTCTTACTCACTCAAGTGGGTCAAGTTCCAAGAGAAGAAAAGAAGGAAGAGGAAGAGAAGGACCAGGTGTCCATTTGCAGGTCATCATATCAATCACCCTGATTTTGTGGTAGTTGAAACCGTAGACTTGAACTTTTCTCCCTCACCACCCTGGAGGAGCTGGGGGCCCAAATCCTCATTCAGGAGTGCTAGAAGAAGTTTGAGGAGAGTAAGGAGGTTGAAATGGAGTCAACCTGATGAGGCAGTTGAGAAACAGTACAAGGCCAAGTAGTCTCCCTCCCAAGCTAGATCAGGACCCCTGAGTGCAAGATATGGAAGATATGGATCAAGATTCAAATGATGAAGAAGGGCAAAAAGTGCCCAATTCTCAGAGACACCCATGCTTCTACCTCTGCCCTTGACTCCAAGCCAACTCATTGCATAGAAGGATTTACCCCAATAATTTCTTTTTTTTTTTTTTTAAGATTTTATTTATTTGTTCATGAGAGACAGAAAGAGAGAGACAGAGACACAGGCAAAATAGACGCAGGCTTCCTGTGGTGAGCCCGATGCGGGACTCCATCCCATAACCCTAGCATCACACCGTGAGCCAAAGGCAGGCACTCAATCACTGAATTACCCAAGCATCCCACCCCAAAACCTTCAAGCTGTATAGAATTGCTCCAGATGAATATCTTGGGAGAAAGATTCTGACCAGAAAAAGTATAGGAATAAGTGGGCATCAGGCTCAGAAAACAGCAGCATGAGTTCCAAGTATACACTAACACATCTTATACAGAGTTACAAAGATAAATCTCTTCATTTTCATTGAAACTTCTCATTGAATACAGTGTAAGGAAACAGAGGAGAAACATCTTAAAGTACTGAAAGGAAAAAAAAAACAAGCAAACCTGCCAACTTACAAGATCTGTCTCCTGTAAAAATATCTTTCAAAATGAAGGAAAAATAAGGACTTTTTTTTTCAGACATAGAAAGTTGAAATAAATAATAACCAACTGATCTGTACCAGAAAAAAATATTAACTGAAAACCCTCAAGCAGAAGGAAAATCATACTAACAAGAATGAAAACCACTGAAAAGAGTAATTGTGGGGAAATATAAAATACCTTTTTAATTATAAATCTCTATACAATATAATGGACTGATTAAACCAAATAAAAAACAAACACCTTGTGGGATTTAAAATATATATAGAAAAAAAATGTCATAACATGAACAACAAAGCCGGGAAAAGACAAATGGTAGTATATTGTGGGAGATTCTCATAATTTTATGGAACATAGTATATTGCTTGAAGATACAATATGATAGAGTATAGTGCTCTATTTATATAACCACTAAAATAACATAGAGTAATAGGCCAGAGGCCAAAAAAGGAGATAAAATCACAAAAAGTTATTCTAAAGAAGGTAGAAAAAGAGAAAAGGTAACAAATAATGAGACAAATAGAAAATAGATTTCCAATCATAGATTTAAATATAAATTACCTAAACACTGCAATTAAAAGACAAAGACAGTTATGATAATTTTACAAGTACCTTAATTGACTCTAATTTCAATTAGAAAAAAAAAAAAATTACGTTTCCAAAAGAGCACTGCTGGTAGGCCAGAATGTGGCTTTGGGAATCTCTGCTACATATTGCGTATTTTCCATGGATAGTAGCCATGTTTTGCCAAGATAGTCTCAGTGGTCAGAATGTACTAAAGGCAGGGCAAAAACTAAGGGGAACTCTTTGGGGTACCAACTCAAATGAACAGAACACCAAAGCACTTGGAATGGTGATAGCCATATAAAGTGAAATAATTGTCGAAGAAAATGTGTTTCTTCTTAAGACATCAAATTGACAGAGGTGACAGAAAAATGCATTTGTACTTGTTGGGTACTTTTCTCATTACTATTTTAATATTGGTAAAAAATAAGCTCAATACCTCCTGTTGTGAATACCTTTTTTGTTTTGTTTTTCCTTTTTTTTTTTTTTCAACTTATATGCCTCTTTGAGGTTGGCTTTATTTAATGAGATAATTAAATAGTAGTAAACATACATGAATGCTGTAGTGATTTTAAACTGGATTTTTCATTCCAACTTCTCTGATGGGTTTTATACTTCAGTAATTTGCAAGCTTCCAAAAAATTCTAGGAACCTTTATTTAGAAAGATGCATATGGAATTGAGATAAATAATAGGCTTTTAAGGCACACATATGATTTCTTTCAGTTGATTCTGAGTTGTGACTTCAACTTGATGGGAGTAATGCATCAATTTTTGCCAAGAAATCCTTAAAGAAGTAAATCTTTTTTGGCAGCAAAAATTTAAAAGCCATCAGTAAAATCTAGTGCCTTGGCAAGATGCTATTAAATGGTGAGCTAATTGACAAGGATTTGTTTAGCAGCTTTAGCTGAGCCAGTGTGGTTTTGGCTCATCAGGAAAGAATAAGGCATGAAAGAAATAATAGTCTTTGGACCAAACTAAAACTATTGAAATGTTGCTGCCCAAATTCTTGAAATTCCTACTGTCTTCTTATCTGTGGACCTTTATTCTCACTATTTTCTATGCCTGCAGCTTCTCCTGTATCTTCAAGTGGCTTCCTCTCTTAGCCAATTCATGTCTCTGTTCAAATTATCTTCTCAGAAAAACTTTGCGAACTCTAATTAAAATTCTACTTTATTTTTCATCAGGGTTATTATTGCTCCTGGAATTTTGTTTGGTATTTTACCCTTGTGCATTGCCTGCATTATCTAGGAGGTTAAAAGCTTCATGAAGGCCAGGAAATTATCTTTGTATGTCACATTTACACACTCTACTGTAAAGCTTCACATTATATAATTAAGCAGCAGCGATACTTTCTCCAACTGAGAGGTTGAAGAAATTTTTAGAACTTAAAAGCCATTATTTTTTGTTAATTTTGGTCTTTTCCCAAGGAGCTCAAAGTCAGAAGTAAGAACAATGTAGTTTAACCTGGCTTTGCCTGAGTAGCTACTAGTCAAAAATTGAAGATTCCATGTGTGTGTACCAAAAAAAAAATATCTTAATAGTTATTAATGAGATGGAAATAATAAGAAGGAAAAACAGCTAAATTCTGATTCCTTTGTCTCATGGGATGACTGTTTCTTATTTTGATATAAAATCTTAAAGCTTTACAATGTATTTTAACCCACACCCCTTGATTGAAATTGGCCTTGTTAACTATGTGAGGGAGACTATTAAACTATTTTTAAAAAAAAAAAAAAAAAACTATTTTTTTTAATTTTTATTTATTTATGATAGTCACACAGAGAGAGAGAGGCAGAGACATAGGCAGAGGGAGAAGCAGGCTCCATGCACCGGGAGCCCGACGTGGGATTTGATCCCGGGTCTCCAGGATCGCGCCCTGGGCCAAAGGCAGGCGCCAAACCACTGCGCCACCCAGTATCCCGACTATTAAACTATTGACATTGGAGGCCACCAATGAAATATATACCTCCTGGTCCTCATCTTTGCTGCAGTCTCCTCCCAGAAAATCTGAGTGTGGCTTCAGTTAGTAGACTAACAGAGGGGCACCTGGCTGGCTCAGTCAGTGGAGCATGGGACTCTTGATATTGGGGTTGTAAATTAGAGCTCCACGTTGGGTGTAGAGATGACATAAAAATATAAAATCTTAAAAACAAAATCAGTAAAATTTAGCAGAAAAAACTCTATGATCCTTGCAGTTCTCAGCCTTTAGAACCCTGACAGCTTCTACTTTTGGAACCCTGAGCATGCATGAAAGAATTTTGTCTGTCCAGCTGGAGAGAACATGTACAGAGACATGGTGGCAAAGCCACGTGAAAGGGAAGGATGCCAAACTTATGAAGATAGAGAGTAGGCTAGTTGTATCAGTTTATCAGAGCTGCAGGAACAAATTACTGCAAACTGTGTGGCCCAAAACAACAAATTTACTTCTTACCGTTCTGGAGCTTAAAAGTCTGAAATCAAGTATCAGTGCATCTGGTTTCTCCTGGAGTCTTAGGGGGGAGCATCTGTTGTGTCTCTCCTAGATTATGGAGGTTACCAACAGTCCTCGGCATTCCTTTGCCATTATACAGGTCATTTCAATCTTTGCTTCTCTCTTCATGTAGTGTTCTTTCCCGTGTGTGTCTCCTCTGTGTTTTTGTGACTCTCTCTCTTTTCTCTTATAAAAACACCAGTTTTTGGATTTAGGGTTCATCCTAATCTGGCATGACTTTTCATTAACTAATTGCATCTGTGATGACCCTGTTTTCAAATAAGTTCATATTCTGAGATTGTAGGTAGATGTGAATTTGGAATGGGTTATGCTTCAACCCTTTACACCAGTCATCTCAGTGAACCAGCTGATTCTAATCTCTACCCTCCATCCAAATGCAGCCACACCATAATGGTGGCCCAGTTGATCTCAGCTCACCTTAAAAAGTCATGTCAGAGGGGGAGAGGGGGCAAAGGGGTGAAAGGAATCAATAGGTAAAAACTTACAGTTACAAAATAAATAAGTCATGGGAATGTAATGTACCCTATGAAGAATACAACCAGTAAAATCATATTAACTTTGTATGGTGACAGATGTTAACTCGACTCATTGTGGTGATCAGTTCGCAATGTATACAAATGTTGAATGGCTATGTTGTACACACGAATTCAATTATATATCTTATATATATCAATTATATTTCAATAAAATCAGAAAAAAGAATTATGTAAGAAAATAAAAACAATTGTGTTTACATGACAATGTTTTAGTTACCTGTTCTATAGCAATATATAATAGACTGATTAAAATCCCCATCAATCCCTTACAGACTCATGTTGAAAGTATGTAAATATATGAATACATAAATAAACAATTGAGAGTAAGAATGGATAAAGGTGTTGGTGTCTTTTTCATACCTTGACCTGGCAGCAAAGATATTCTAAACTAAAGCACTGCAGAGAAGCCTTAAAACAAGGGGTAAGCTACACAACCAGAGTCACTATTCCTCATGGTCAATCAATAAATATAGCCAACTTGTAAAAGCATCTGTTTATACTTGTAACTTTCCCATCAAAGATTACAGTTAATTGAAATGTCCTTTGGGAAAAAAATTGTAATAATCAATTAGTCACTTGAACTTTTACTTATTGATCAACTATGCCAGCATTAGCTAGTGCTTATTTAACGCAGATTTATAAAATGTTTATGTCCATGTATCTTACTTACTTTCAGGCACAACAGATCAACGGTTTCAATATTCCCATCTAGATATGGATATAAACTAGAGAAAACTCATCCCTCACCCCTCAGCAAGCAGTTGTGTACATGATAACTTTACATAAGTAATCCTTTGGTCTGTTTGGTTTGGTTTTGATATGAAAGATGCAGTTTTGGGGAATAGGTGTTCCCTGAGTTTGTTTCTTCATTCTTCATTCATAAATACATCCATTCATGTATTTATTTAGTTAGCTTTGTATTTTTACGAATTTGGATCTTCTAAAATTTTATGAGTAAAATCAGAATAACTTATTATTGAACAACTTTAAGGATCAGTTTTTAGTCTATTTGTGTCTTTCTTTAGTCTGATTTCCTGTGTGCCTGCCTTTCTTTCTTCCCTCCTTTTCCTTTCTTTCCTTCTTTCTTTCCCTCCTTCCAACCCCTTTCTCTCTTTCCTTTCAACAGATCTCATTTTTAAGCCAGAGTTGTTCTTTTTCCATATAAAAGTCCATGAACTTATGTTCTGGACTCATGATTAATTTTTCCTGTAGAAGACATCGGGTGCTAGGGGCACCTGGGTGATTCAGTTGGTTAAGTGTCCAACTCTTGGTTTTGACTCAAGTCATGAACTCAGGATCCAGGGATGGAATCCCCTGCCATCCCCTGCCATCTCTCTGCCATGTCATTCTCCACACTCAGCAGGGAGGAATCTGTTTGAGATTCTCTCTCCCCCTCTATCCCCCCCCCATCTCTCATTCTCTTAAATAAATAAATAAATAAATAAATAAATAAATAAATAAATAGAACTTTTAAAACTGGCACTAAATTTTTATTAGTCTAACTAAAAATTTTGTGGAGATATGAAGTGTGATAATTTAGATTTCTAAGAAAATATATATGCCTAATTCAATTTGTTGGCTGGATTTCAAGTACAATTAACAAAGGGAATCTCAGTCCTTATTTTTCACTTCTAACAACACATTTTCCCAAGAACGCTGACAAAGAAAACTTCATGTGCACTCTTTCTGAACTACATTATTAAATTTTATTCATCTAAAAGAACATAGACCCATGAGTAGTATTCTTTTTTTTCTGGATGTTAGATTTGCATATGAAAAGTTGTAGAAAGTGACCACTTTTCTCTCTCCAGGAATGTATATGTGGATGTGTTTTGCCTTCACAGGAACAGAACAATTATGTGAAAACAAAAGGATAATTTTATTCTCTACTCTGGTTCTTTAAATACAGGAAGAAAAAAAAAAGTCTCCTTCATTTGCTATTTGGCATCATTCTTTCTGCTCTTCAGTCTGAAAAATCAATGGATTTTATTTAAATAAGTTCTAACAGATATGTAGATATAGATCTGAAATTTCACTAATGTGTTTTAACTTTCTTTACCCAGGCAGAAGTGGCATTTCTTTTATTATTCTTTGGAATCACATAAAATCACCAAACACAACTATTAAATGTAATAGCTGCACACATTAGAAATTCAAGGTTGAAGTAACTAGAATGAAACAGCAGATTTTAAAGGAACAAGACTGTCACTTAGTGTCAATGTTACAATTCCATTTATCAGCTCCATTAACTTAATGGTCAAAAAAAAAATTCTCCATGCTTTCTTCTCCCTGGTGCATATTCACTCTCATACACATCTAAACTAATGCTAATAGAGAGTAAAGTGATGCTATCAGCATTCTTTTATGTAGCTTTTATTGTTTTCCATAAAATTCTGTCACTGGGATAAAACTAATGATTTTATACATCTGGCCCAGCCATACAAATCCCAGTTTCTACTTTTCTTATTTTCATTCAACCCTTCTTTTCCACTCTTTTAACTTAGAGTACTTTTGTCACATGAAAGTTGAAATACCAAAAAGTCAGAAACCTCATCAAAGAAAAACAGGTGCTTTACTACCTTTTGATTCTCTATCTTCATATGAACCGTTTTAGATGACTATTTACCTCTCCAGTCCTCATTTATATTGCAGACAGCTACACAATAGACTTTCTGGTATTTAATGCTGAAAAGCCCAATTGGTGATGTGTAGTAAAATTTTACTGCTTGTCTCAGTAAAAAAGGGAGCAATTCCTATACCTACTTTGCAGTTGAAAAGTTCAACCTTTATCTGTTTAGCCAGCTTTAATTCAAGAATAGGTCTCTTTCCACAGAGAAGAGAATTGCTGAGGCATCAAGCCCTTTCCAGCAATCCCCTGTGCAAGCTGATTTGCCTGCTGATGCTCATGCATTTTTTCCCTACTCTCACAAAGTTTATATTGTTTTATTTATAAAGAACTCTTACCTGATAAATTTGTCAATAACTCATCATTTTCTGGCTTTACCAATTTTTGTATGCATTAGTTTACAAATATTGTGTGCCATTTTATTACTCAGTGATCCACTTTTAAAATTGTATGAAATCTCTTGAGAGTCTTGTATTATATCCAGAACATTTAAATAAAATGTATAAATTAATTGTGACATGTAGTTTATTGCCACAAATCAATACGTCACAGATGCCAGTACTTGCTTATGGAGCTAATGATCTCACTTAATTTCTTTAATGTTCAGCTTTTTTAATATGCACATATTTTTGAAATATTTAACCAAAGCTATACCCTCTTGTTTTGTTTTGTTTTGTTTATTCTCTTATAGGCATCCTTATAAAATGGGCTAAGGATATAAAATTATAAAGAAAGCTATTCATATTCTCATATTCTCATTCTCATTTTAGCTTTTTTTTTTTAATTTACAGAATTTGTGTGTGTGTGTGTGTTTTTTTTTTTTTTTTTTTTTGACTCGAGTGTCTGCAAAGTCTTGTAAAAGAATAGCAGCCAGAAAATTGCTTTTGTGCCTTGGCTCCTCTGTTTACAGGTTGTGTAGCTTTGGTTCAGTCACAAAACTTTTTTTTTTTTAATTGCAATTATTTTAATTGCTCCAAGGGGATAAGAATAACTGCTTGCTTTGTTGTGTGAAAATCACGTGAGATAAAGTATAATTGTGCTTTTCTGAAAACCATATAATATCATAACTAAAATGTGAAATTCCAATACTAAAATTCATACAAAATTCATTCAAATATATTTTTTCTTACACATCTGTGATTTGCATTAGGTTATAACAAAACAAAAATCATATAATACATTTGGGCACTTTTCTCATGACTATGAAATAGAGCTGTTGGGCACAAGTAAGAAATTTCTGCCTTCCTGAGGACTAAAGTCTTTATTTTTTTTACTGAAATATTTACTTATAAATATAGCAGATATTACTGGTCTAGTAGATAAGTTTTACAAAATGTTCTTAAGTGAGGAACTGAGATGATGTATTTTGGGTAGAATGCTTTTCCATTTGAAGTTCCTTTTCCATATGATTAAATTTCTGATTTTTTTTATAAGATGTAAAATGAGCTGTAATGAATAGTGGGTCAGGTCTGTTCATTTTCCACATATGAAGACCCTGTATTTAATTTGAAATGCTTTGTACTTCCCGGGGTTCTGACTTTTATATTTTTACTTATTCTCTGCATTGCAAGCAGGTATGTGAGATTTCCACTTCATTTCTACATTTCATTCAAATGCACTTTACCAAAGTGAGTTAGAAAGTATAAAGTATCTCTGGTTTCCATTTTTAGCTTCTTTTATCAGGTGCTTTTGAAACTTGGAAGTGAAATTTTAATCACTCGATAAAATATTTGAAATTTAGTGCTCACCTGACAATTATTTAAGGCTTATGCTTGCACGTTGACTATCCTTTCTTTTATGCATACCCTTTAAATTTTAAATATAATTTTCCATTTTTTTTTCCAATTTTTGATAAAATTTTCTGCTCTAATACATCTGAGATCAGTAATAATATTTAGGATTTCACTTATCTTCTCTTCCTTCATTGTTTGAAAAAAACAGATTTATATGCAAGTTTATTTTTTAACATAGAATTTACAGTAGTGAATTGAAATGAATGTCACAACAACTATCCGGCAAACAAGTATATTTAACTAGATATTGTGTAAGCAAATGTGGGATAAGGGTTAGTATCATTATTATATAGAAAGAAATGAATTTGAAAGAAAGAAAATGGTTTTGAAAATTTTTTTAATTTTTAAAATTAGAGGCAAATATTAAAATAAGAGAAATAAACTTGGTAATAAATGGGATACATTATATGCACCAGAATTAGCTTTACCTATATAGCTATAAATCTAAAAACAAGTATAAATATTAGTTTTACATATATATCTATAAATCTAAACACATATAAATATATATTTCCTTCTAAAAGTAAACTCATAGTTCTGTATGGTTATGGAGTATGTTTTAATGGGTACTATGATTAAGATAATTTAAAAAATATGTCTCCCTTGATTTTGTATGTGATTACCAATATTGCTGCCATGAACATGTCTAAGATCTGTTCTGAGATTTGAATATAAAATATATTTTTAAAAGCATTGGAAAATCAAATGATATGTTCTGTAACATAGTCTCACATAAACAAGAGTGTTAAAATGTTGTAAAACTTCCTTAAAGTACTATGAAACAGCCAATGTCTGCTGTAGATTTGTGACTATTTTTATTCCCAGGACATTTAGTTAAAATATAGGCAATGAGTTTTGGGTGCCATTCTACATATGTGTGCTGTAATGTAATACAGTTTCAGATAATTAAGAATTAGTGTTCCATATGCTTTGGGGAGGGTTTCTGTGACAAACAGAGATTCATATTAATGTGGTGTGTAATTGGCAGTGGAACAAATCCTCGATTCTCCTTCAGAGTTCTGGAAATTGATGCTAGGTTCTAAATAGGGAGATGTTACTATGTATTTTGATATGAAAGTCTTGGTTCAAATCAACAGGCTCAATATTCTAAAAATCAGTTAGTGTAAAAGTTACTTTCTTAGGGCTTATGCCCTTATTTGTTAAATTGGAATGGTGATGCATAATTACTTAGTAATTGAATGAACTAATGTCTCTCTGAATTGTAAACCTGGCCTGTTAGTGAACCAGAGAAAGGTAGAGAAGTCAGAGATAGATGTTTCACCAACATGCAATCTTTACAAATCTATGTAGTTAGCCTGGAATCTGCCTCACATCATTTTCAAAAAATAAAAGAAATTTTAATTGATTTATGGTATTTATTGTACCCTGTCAGTATCTTAAGAACCATGTCTTAAGTAAGCTCCCCTCTGGTTATAATGTAATTTGTGCTTAATTACATTGTGTAATTTGTGCTTATTGTGTAATTTGTGGGATTTCATCATGCCCTTAACTGGAGGTTTAAAAACAGTGACCGACTGTCTGGTTTTGTTTCTCATTTCCTCAACTATCAGAGTATATACAATATTCCTATGTTACCTAGTTTGTTACTTAGGTTTTTTGGTTTTTGTTTTTTCTTTTTTTTAAGATTATATTTATTTATTCATGAGAGACATAGAGAGAGAGAGAGAGACAGAGAGAGAGACAGAGACAAAGGCAGAGGGAGAAGCAGGCTCCATGCAGGGAGCCCGATGGAGGACTCAATCCTGGGTCTCCAGGATCACGCCCTGGGCTGAAGGTGCCGCTAATTTGCTAAGCCACCTGGGCTGCCCTGTTTTTTTTTGTTTTTTTTTTTTTTGTTTGTTTGTTTGTTTTTTCTTTTTTCTTCCTACTCAGTATGGGAAGAGGTCCTTCCTTCTTATGTGGTTCCCGTCTTCAAGTCTATAAAAAAGAGAATTAAAAGGTGCCTCAAGTAATATCTCTTCTGTTTGATTGTAGAGATGTGCGGTAATATAAGGACTTTTCAACTTCAGAAAGTACAAAGGCCATTTTGCTGTCTTCTTGATGATTTTGAAAAAGAGTGATAAAAAGTAAATTGTCTTTTTAAGCACAGATTTCTGACTTAAGTCAGTAAAATCCTATTTGAATTTATGCCTTCTTTATTTCAATGCTCTGCAGGCCTTTATGCCATTCAGCATGTACAAAACATTTAGCAGACTATAAGTAATTTATTGAGTGATTAATTTTATAATATGTCAGTGAAGGATCAGAACATACAAGTAGGTAGTGAGCAAATTGAATGACTGTGGCCATCACTGAAATGCATAGTTAACATTATTCATGGAATAATTTATGTCCTTATATTCAACAAAATGTGTTTTTGTCCATAAAGCTTCTAGGTAATACATGTTTGAATACATATTTATCTTATAGCTTAATGTAAAGTTTTCTAATAAGTCAGATGTGACTTCCCTCCATGTATGAAAAAATGGAATGCAAAATTTACAAAATACAGTACCAAATGTCATTTTTTTTCCACTATTTAAATACTAATGAATCAGAAACATCATTGGCCTTTTATTGTTTTCTTTTTCTTTCCCTCCTATGGCCTTTTATTATTTATTTTATTTTATTTTTATTTATTTATGATAGTCACAGAGAGAGAGAGAGAGGCAGAGACACAGGCAGAGGGAGAAGCAGGCTACATGCACTGGGAGCCGGAAGTGGGACTCGATCCCGGGTCTCCAGGATCGCGCCCTGGGCCAAAGGAAGGCTCTAAACCGCTGTGCCACCCAGGGATCCCGTCCTATGGCCTTTTAAAAGCAATATGCAATGTTACTAACTACATTTAAATTTGCATCAGTGTAACTTAATATCAAAATCAATGAAAAACTGGGCCTCAAGAAGCAAGAAAAGTAAATTAAGTAAAATAGAGGATATACTAAAATAAATAAAATGAGATTAAAGTTATTATTAATTTACAGATGAATGGTAACAGTATCTCAAAAACCAGCAAAAAATATGAACTTTTTAAATTAAATGTTTTGTTTTCAGAAAGTCAAATACATAGAGATTCCCAAAAGAGTAGCTACTTTCAAATTATTTAATTTGCCTAAAGTATTATATTTCTTATTCAGGTATATTGGCATTGTACAGATAAAAGCCTAAATTCTTTGACTCTTATCAGGATTTTGACCCAAAAACATGTTCATATTTTTTTCCATCAATGACTACAAATTTTAGTCATGATGGAAAAAGTAATTTAGACAAATGTGTATGACTGTTGATATAAATATAAAATTATATCTTATTCCTGTATTGGAATAACAAAAATTAATACAAGGTTAGATCAATAAATGAAGAGAAATTACAAAATAGAAACAAACTCTTAACATAATTTGGGAGTTTAAATAAGCTCTTCTTTATTTTTTTTTAAAGATTTTATTTATTCATGAGAGACAGAGAGAGAGAGAGAGGCAGGGACAAAGGCAGAGGGAGAAGCAGGCTCCATGCAGGAGCCTGATTCAGGACTCAATCCCGGGTGTCCAGGATCACATCCTGGGCTGAAGACAGTGCTAAACCACTGAGCCACCTGGGCTGCCCTATAAGCTCTACTTCATAAGAGTGAAGAGATACTTCATTTTATAGATAAAAAGAATTTGATAAAAATATATATGGTCAGCCTATTGGGGATGTCTTACTACCAAAGACTTATATTTGCTTATGACTCTGCAGGCTGTTACCTAGGGTGTGCACTTATTAGGGAGTCAGTCAAAGATCACTGCAGACTTCTTGGCCAAATCCAAATGGATACTGAGACAGCAATAGCATGGAAGAGTTTAGCTAAACTCTGAACCTGTAGTTTGAAATCAGGTGATGTGATGCCTCCAGCTTTGTTCTTTCTCCAAATTCCTTTGACTGTGTGAGGTATTTTGTGGCTTCATAGAAATTTAGGATTGTTCTATTTCTGTGAAAAATGCCATTGGGATTTTGATAGGAATTGCATTGAATTTGTAGAATGATTTGGGCAGTGTGAACGTTTTAACAATATTAATTCTCTGAGTCAAGAACACTGGATATCCTTATATTTATTTGTGAATGCTGCAGTTTCTTTCACCAGTGCCTTATAGTTTTCACTGTGCATATCTTTCACTTCCTCGGTTAAATGTATTCCTAAGAATTTAGTTACTTTTGGTAGTATTGTAAGTGAGATTGTTTTCTTAATATCCTTTTTGATAGGTCATTGTTAGTGTATAGAAATGAAACTAAAATTTTGTATGTTGATTTTTTCCTGCAACTTTATTAGTTCTAATAGGGTTTTATTGGAATCAGTTTTTATTTTTAGTTCTAATAGATAGTTTTTATTTGTTTTGTTGTAGAGTTTTTAAGGTCTTCTATATGTAAAATCTGCAAAAAAATGACTACTTTGTTTTTGTTTTTTGTTTTTTTTTTTTTTTTAATTTGGAGCACACAGTGGGGAAAATATAGTCCCTTCAATAAATTATGTTGGGAAAATTAGCTATTCAGAGCCAAAATAATGAAATTGGATCTTTAGCTTATAACACACACAAAAAAATACCTCAAAATGGAATAAAGATTCAGCTGTAAGACTGAAATCTTAAAAGTTCTATAGGAAAACACAGAAAGATTCTTCTTTTCTTCTTCTTCTTCTTCTATTCTTCTTTCTTTCTTTCTTTCTTTCTTTCTTTCTTTCTTTCTTTCTTTCTTCTTCTTATATGAGGGAGAGAGAGAGAGTGAGTTGAGCAAGCAGGGGTGGGAGTGAGGGGCAGAGTGAGAGTCCTAAGTAAGCTTGTAACTCAGTTGATATCATCATGATCCTGAAATCATGACCTGAGCCAAAGTCAAGAGTTAGACTCCTAACTGACTGAGCCACTGAGGTTCCTCAGAGTAGCTTTTTGACATTAGTCTTGGCAATAATGCTTTTGGGATAGGATACTAAAAGCACAGGCAATAAAAATAAACAAGTAAGACTACAGCAATTAAGTAGCTTCTGTATAGCAAAGAAAATAACCAACATGGAAAGCCAGCCTCCATACACATGGCAAGAAGATATTTGCAAACCGTGTATCTGTTACAGGGTTAGTATCCAAAATAAACAAGGAACTTTTACAACTCAGTAGCAGAAACACAAATAACCCAATTTTACAAATGGTCAAAGGACCTAAAGAGATGTTTTTAAAACAAAGAAGACATAAAAATGGTCAGTAGTCATATGAAAGGGTGTTCACCACCAGAGAAATGCAAATCAAAACACAGGGAGATATTACCTCACAACTGTTAGGGTTAATATTATCCAAAAGAAAAATGTTAAATGTTGGTGAGGGTATAGAGAAAAAGTAACCCTGGACACAGTTGATGAGAATGTAAACTGCTGCAGTCTCTATGAAAACAGTATTGAGATTCTTCAAAAAATGAAAAATAGAACTATCATATGATCCAGTAATCCTTCTTCCAGGAACATATCCAAAGGAAATGAAATCTGGATCTTGAAGAGAAATCTGCACTCCCACATTCATTGCTATTATTTTCAATAGCCAAGATACAGAAACAACTTAAGTGTCTGTCAACAGTGGGGTAGATAAAGACAGTGTGGTAAATACATAAAATGAAATATTATTTAACCATAAAAATGAATATTTTGTTGTTTGCTACAATACCGGTGACCCTCAAGAATGTTATGTTTGATGAAATAAGACAGAGAAAGAAAGTGAGTATATAATCTCATTTTTATGTGGAATTTAAGAAAGCCATGCTCATTGAATGTTTACTAGGGACTGGTGACTGGTAAGTGGGAAATGTGGAGATAATGATAAAAAAAATACTCATTTTCATTTATAAAGATAGTGAGTATCTAACGTGGTCACTATAGTTCATAACACTTCTTTGTATACTTAAATTTGCTGAGAAAGATCTTGAGTCTTCTCACCACACACACGCATACACATATGCACACTCATACACAAAGAATGGTAACAATCTGAGGTGATGGATGTGTTCATTGATTGTGGTAACCATTTCACAATATGTAGTTTTGTTTTTTTTTTAAGATTTTATATTTTTAAGTAATCTTAATCCCCAGTGTGAGGCTTGAACTCACAAACCTGAGATCAAGAGCCACATGCTCCCCCAACTGAGCCAGCCAGATGCCCCTGGCTTTAAATCCTCATATTATATATGTTAAATATATACAATTTTTATTTATCAATTATACTTCAATAAAGCTGAAAATAAAACCCTGCTAAGAAAAATCCAGGCCATGAAAATGTATTTAAATTGTGTTTGTGTGTGTGTGTGTGTGTAGGCACACAAATGTCCAAGGCAACATCTAAATATATCTTTAATTCTTAGCTTGCTATTTCTTCCTCCATTTTTTTATATTTTATTTATTTATACATGAGAGACATAAAGAAAGAGGCAGAGACATAGGCAGAGGGAGAAGCAGGCTCCCTGTGGGGAACCCAATGCAGGACTCGATCCTAAGACCCAGGGATCACAACCTGGGCTGAAGGCAGACAACCACTGAGCCACCAGGTGCCCCATTCCTTCATTTTTTAATATCTTTTTTTAATCAGCTTCAAATTTGTTTATTTTATACCAACCCTTTTATTTCTCTATTTCCCTATATTACTGTGTGTTTATACAGTAAAACTATTATCTTAAACATATGTGTGTATATATATATGTGTGTGTGATACAAATAAGGAAAACAATAAAACAACAATACAAAGTGATTTCACTAAAAAATAAAACATACTGATTTAACAAAGTAAATTCTATAATAATAACCCTCAGATAAAACCAGTACAACAGTAAAATCAAAAGGAAATATTTCTATAAAACTTTTCTTGAATCTCTAAAAGTAAAAAGTGTACAAAAGTTGGGTTTCAAAAAGCATTCGCTTTTTACAGATATGGTAATTGTGACTTGACTATATTGGCAAAGAAACAACTCTATATTAACTGCATAAAAACAGGGCACTCTTAAATTTGCTTTACTCATTAATTTAAATTTGCATTAAGAAATTTACATATATGCCATTTTCACCCTTGCTGTCTCTCTGCTTTAATTAGCTTAATTTAACTGGAATCTCTAGATAGGTCACAACTCTCAAGTTTAATAAAATATAGTAAAACAGGTTTAATAGAAATTCATAAATTATCAGTGTTCTTTGGAGTAATACATAATTTATTTCTTGTCAATACCCAGTACATTTTGTAACATTCAAATAAATAGAATAACTAATAGTGTTACATATAATATCCTTCTTAGCTAGATAAGGAATGGAGTTACTTTTGAAAAACATAATTCTGAAAATGCAGGGCTATGGCTAGTATGGCATGCCATATTCTATTCAAACACTATTGAACTAATATGGCCTTCTTGACCTCACTCACTAACTCCTCCTCACCACAGTTTCTCCCTCTTCCTCTTCTAGATTATTTTTAATAGCATGCTATATATTTAATAGAATGCTTCACCCAAGCTGAAGAGGTAGGAGTACTGGGTTTTGCCCTAATTCACTACTGTACCATTAGGCTAAGAACAAGGCATAACACAAGTAGGATTCAAAATTATTTGCTGAGGTGGCACCTGGCTGGCTCAGTGGGTTAAGTGCCTTTAGCTTGGGTCATGATCCTGGAGCTCCCTCACTCTCCCTCTCAAATAAATAAATAAATAAAATCTTAGAACAACAACAACAACAAACAAATTATATAATGAAATAATAACCACTGTTAACACATGGCATCAAAAATTAAGGTAAAGTTACTAAAGTTGGAAAAATGTACACAACAAAAGCCTTTAAATTATCTTCAGCAAATGGACACCATCATAAAAGGGGTTTATACTTGTCTAGTCATTGTTAAATCTTTGCTTTTGCTTACTAACTAAATCAAAAACATGTATGCGCTTCTGCAAAGGAAGCTATGTATTTAAGGATCAAAGGAACAGAAAATGTGTCATTCAGAATTATTTGCAAAATACTGAAAACTTTCAACTAAAGTTACAAAAGCTTAATTTACTCAGTTTAAAATATGATAATTGAGTGGTTTATATAAATAAGGAGTTAAAAGTTTGAAGTCAGTTAAGAATTGATATGGCTAAAAATCATGCTTTCTTTTTCAGCTCTCTTACCTTCCAAAATGATTTCTTTAGCAATTGGCTGCCAAAAGTTTGTGTGGGCTAAAACTTTCTTGCTGAAGTCCACTGGGAAGAGAATATTTCACTTCTGAAACTATAGTGAAGAAAGTAAAGATTTTTTTTTTTTTTTTTTTACCAGGCTCCTGCTAAATATCTTCAAAATTAGCCATGGCTGAATTGGATTATATGACAGTCCCTGAGGCCTGGTGTTTAATTGAGACCTTGGCATTGAATCTGAGCTTGGAATGAATGTCACTGAAATAGCTTTGTTTCAAACAAGAGAAGGGAGATTCCCCAGGAGATGTCCCCAAGGCATAGTTAGCATAGCAGATGTGGGAAGAATGCTGGACAGCAAAATCTTGTACATGTTATAAAAGTTTAGTTGTCTTTTAGGTCCTTGGCTTATATGTCCTTCCTCACTACTAATCAACAGGTAAAATTGTAGCTACTCATAATTTTGAGGGGATATAAATTTAAAGGGAAGTCAGGAATTCTGACACATTTTTTATTTTACTGGATTTTTCTTTCCTGTCTAGACTATAGTAAAAAGGGATGAGCAATTCTTGAAAAGTTTTCAGAAAGCAGCAGGAAAAATATTCAATGATTAGAGAATAAGACCTGTGATAAAGAACTAAAATAAATTTAAACTATGTAAGATCAATATTGTTAATTTAGTAATTTTAAGTTATAAAATTATTAGTTTTTCCTGCCCTGTTTATTTTGATTCTTCCATCTTAAAATTTACTGACATGCTACTTGATAAGTACAGGCTAAATTCTAGTGTAGTACACATATCAAGTGATAATAATTTCAATAATACATAGTTCAGTGTTTGAACACTCAGGAGTCATTATTTTACTAAGCACTTTATGTCCATTAACTCATTTTATCTCTGGAACAACTTTAGCTCATATTATGTAAAAAAATGAGTTTGAACAGTTTTAATACTTGTACAAATTCTGAAAGCTAGTGAATTCACAACAGCAGGATATGATGCCAAATCTTTCAGCCTGCAATAAATATGATGCCCATCAAAATTCCTGGATGCTGCTTGGATGCTGCTGTCTAGGATGTCTCTCAAATTTCTCAGATTCCCTATTGCTTTATTCTCAACCATCTTAGTCCACTAATCTTCCATTGATAGTTTAATAAATGCTGATGGAGAGTAGTTACAACGTGCACAACTGTGCCGGATACATAGTATGTAAAATGAATAAGATAAGGGTACTGCCTTAGGAACCCATGGTTTGTTGGAGAAAAGTTGGAAAAAACATAAAAATGTAAATAAAGGGCAGCCCAGGTGGGTCAGCGATGTAGCGTTGCCTTCAACCCAGGGCGTGATCCTGGCAACCCAGGCTTCCTGCATGGAGCCTGCTTCTCCCTCTGCGTGTGTCTCTCTGCCTCTGTGTGTGTGTGTGTGTGTGTGTGTGTCTCATGAATGAACAAATAAAATCTTTAAAAAATGTAAATAAATATAAAAATATAAGTCATCTTAAAGACATCAGAGTGCAAACTAGGTAACAGGAGAAAATTAAGTCATCTTTGAAAAAACACTATTTTGATTTCAAGTTATTTCTGCACATTTTCTTATGCAAAAAGTGACACTCATAATAAGGCATACGATGGAGGGCAAAACTATCATTAAAAAAATAACAATAAAAATGCAACTTCCCTAAGTTCTAGATAAATAAGAAAACAGACATAGGTAAATATCTTCAAATACCTGCGTAAGAATCACATTACCATATTTAATGAAAAGAAATATATAATATTGACTATTTCAAAAAGCAAATGGGAAAAAGAAATGAAAGATAAAGTATCTAAAATCACAACTACACTGGGTGTTATACTATATGTTGGCAAATTGATTTTAAATAAAATATTTTTTAAAATAAAAAATAAAAATAATAAACTTAAGACCTAAATGTATGAATTTAGCAGTAGGTTTTAAGAAGCTGAAGAATGATTCAGATACGTGTAATGTAGGCCAGGAAAAAAAGAACTAGAATGAAGCATAAACAGGAAGAAAGGCAAAGAGAGGATGGAACTTAGGGTGTAGTTTCAGTAAAAATCCAGCCTGCTGCAAAGGGAGCTCTGGGAAATAGACTTTCATATTTGTCCACTAGTTATTCATAAACCAAGAGCTATCCAGTCCAAGGGAATAGTAGTGAAGTATGAACACTCCCACTCTAGACAGCTCCAGAAGCCTAGGGGCTGTCTGTTCAGAGTTGTAGTTTCAGGTAAAATTGAAAATAAAAACCCGCCAAAGCTTGATGAAAAGAGTATGTAAATATATAAGAGAGAGGAATGCAAACAGGAAATATCAACAATGTTTGTTAAAAAATAGATGTCATCTTGAGGAGAAATAGAATAATAAAGTCATTCAGACTGTTCAAAAAGAGAGAAAGGGGCAATCTCCAGACAATCTGAATGAGAAAACAATTGACGAGATGAAAGCAAAAGTTTAGAGGAGAGGGTAACTAGCAAATAATGAAAATGCTCTTTGTTTGGTAACGATAAGCAAGAACTTTTGATACAGTTCTTATAATCCTTGCATACCCAGACATTTAAATATTAATAAAAGTCATCAATGAATTTGAGAACAGATGTAGCTCCCAATACACGTCTTCATTGTTTTCCTATACTCTGTGCCTACAACTATTGATACATTGAGGAAATTATACATATTTACATATATATGTATATATATATTTACATGTTGTATATGTTATATATATTATATATATAAAATACCCTGAGGTAACACAATTGTTTATTTATACACAACACATAGATCAGCAAGCAGAATCAATTAATCAGAAATTAACTGTGTTAAGGAATGGTTAATCACAGAAAACAGTTCTTGTCCTCAAGTAATTCATATCATTGTAAGGCAAAGCAGACAATTTATATTATAATAAATAAAAACATTTCAAGTATCAAACAGTGCTATTAAATATATATAAATAGCAGAGAGAATGTGATAAACAGTGACTAAGAGAGAATGGCTAGTGGCAAGGCTTGTGACTTTGCCCTAACAAAACTCTTGTGTAGCTCTCTCCCCACCTACTAATTCTCTAAACCTGATCTTTAGTCTTCAAAGTGAGTTTATGAGCTCCCGATACATTTGCAATAATTTCCTGTCCTTGCTAAAGTTAGCTAAAATATCTTAAAGCAATCTTAACCAAAAAATAAACCAAACAACAAAAAGAACAATCAATAGATTGAGAGTAAAATACTACATCTCTGAAATTATAATGTTCAGTTTCAGGAATTTCAAAGGAAAATGTAATCTGTGATGCATGTGTGCATGTGTCATGACTTAAATAAGTTGTTCTTTCTAACAATAATAAAACAATTTTTAAAAAAGCAAATATAAATAGTAAATTATAAATTAGGAAATAAAATTTAAAAAGCAATAATTATAAGAGATAATTCTTTGGGAAAAATGTATATAGCTCAATATAGTATATAATAATAAAACTGATAATACCAAGATTAACCAAATATAAAAAGAAGTCAACAGCATCAAAACGACAGTAGTTTGCCCAACTTTTTCTTTTTCTTTTTTCTTTTGCCCTGCTGTTTCAAATCATGTTGGCAAAATGATATCAGCAAAATGTCAGAGTAAAGAGCTACCAAAGTTCTCTTCTCCCTTGAAAGAATTAGAAAACTGGCCAAAAGAAAACCAGAATCAACTTTTTTAGAATTCTGAAAATTAACCAACCAACCAGATGTCAATGACATCTGTCCCAAGAGTGTTTTATTCAAGAAAAATTATGGAATACCAGTAAGAACAGGGAGTTTTAGGATATTTTAATTTGCCCCACTTCCAACTCTCCCACCCCAACTCTGTGGTATTCTTGACAAGCAAAAGCTAAACTCAGGATGATGAAATAGCAGTTTGACAACCCTGGGATAGGGGGAAATTGGAATCAGAACTCCTTCAGGGCCCTATTCCAGAGAATTTTTATTATCACAAACTGTCTGCTGGTTCCCTGGAAGACTTTACTTGCAATGCTTCCTTTATTTGAACAGTCTTGGAGTTTACGGAGTGCACCTTTTCCCTGGGTCGTTTGTCAAAAGCAATCAGAGGGACATGTTGAACATTTCAGGTGCCTGAGGTGATGGATAACAGTTGTGGCACACAATAGAGTAACTAAAAAGTTTTAAAGGAAAAACTGGGAAGTGAGATATCTACAGAGGGCTTTGTAAAGCTTCAACATGTTTCTGAGACTCTAGAAGGCCACATGCATGAGTAGTGCTTTGTGTATGCCCATGCTGGGCGTATTTAGAAAAGGCCTGACAAGGCTCTAAGCTCTCACCTTTGTCTAACCATGAGGCTTTGCCAAAACAGCGAGTGAAGGCTGACGTGGGGTGATAAAGTGCTTGGGTGAGTGTTGAAGGTAAGTCTTAATATGCAGCTAGAGACCCAGGGCAATGAACAGGAGACTTAGTTGATTTTAGGTATATAAGAAAAATTTTGCCCAATCATTAACAGATCACTAAACTAATTTAACAGACTTTATATATACCGGAGAATACAGACTTCACATAATTACTTTGAAAAAGTTACTAAACAGACAAACAGAAATCAAAACAAATCATGGGAGGCGAGAGAAAGTTATTAATGAAGTAGCCATATTATGTTATGCAAACATCCAATTTTTAACCAAAACTTAGACAACATGCAAAGAAACAAGAAGTGGTTATATATATGTAATACAGTGTATAAGAATTATCTTGGAGGAGGCCCGGATGTAGACTTTCTAAACAAAGGTTTCAAAGCAGTGATTTTAAATATGTTCAGAAGAGAAAAAAGGAAACAATGTCTAAAGAACTAAAGGAAAAACGAGAATAATATCTCACCAAATATGAAGATTAATAAAGATATAGAAATTATAATGTAAAATAGAAAGTTTGGAATTGAAATGATAAATTTATTAGAAAAGCTCAACAGAATATTTACAAGAATTAGCAAAATTTAAGATAGATCAATTTAGATAACTCAGTCTGAAGAACAGAAAGAAATAAGAACAAAGTAAATGAACAAAACTTCAGAGATGTGGGAATACTAGTAAGTATGCCAGCATAGAGAGAATGGGAATCCCAGAGAGGTGAGAGAGAAAAATGTAGAAAAATAGTGAATACATAGCCACTAAAAACTTCCCAAATTTCATGAAAAACTAACCCTAACCATACATTCAAGAACCTCAACCAAATCCAAGTCAAATAAATTAAAAAAAAATTCAACTCTGAGGTACACTGTAATCAAATTATCAAAAACAAAAAGCAGAGAACAATGACGAGGCAAAGGAGAGGTGACATCACACAAGAGACTCTAAATAATTAACAATTATTTATAATTATATATTATATATATATATATATATATATATATATATATATATATATATAACTTTTAATTATTTTAAGAGGGGCACCTGAGTGGCTCAGTGGTTGAGCATCTGCCTTTTGGCTCAGGTTGTGATCCCAGGGTCCTGCAAGGAGTCTGCCTCTCCCTCTGCTTATGTCTCTGTTTCCCCCTCTCTCTCTCTCTCTGTATCTCTCATGAATAAATAAATACAATCTTAAGGAAAAACAAAAAACAAAAAACAGTTGTTTCAAGAAACCATGAAAGCCAAAAAGCAGTGGGATAATATATTCGAAGTGCCAAAAGACAGTCACAAATTCTATAACCAATAAAATTCTCTTCCTAAACTAAAGAAAACTTAAGACACTCTCAGATATCAAAAACTGAGAGAATGTGTCAGTAGCAGATATGATGAACTAAAAATCAAAGGAGTACATCATACTTGAAATGAAATGACCCTGGAGAGCAACTTGAGTCAAAAGGTCAGAGTGTTCAATCACACAGAGGGCTTTTTGAAGGTACTAGGCTTATGATTCATGGATCTTCTCAGCCATCGAAGAAGTTAGTAACAGAGATGTGATTATCCAAGAAATATCTGTGGAGGAGACAGTTTTCTACAAAGTGAATCTCCCTGTTATGCTCAGAAGATAGACAAGGATCTTGAGAATTTAATATGAGCAGAACTGCCAAATGGAATGAATGGTGTAGAGTATGAAGTGAAAGAAGACAGTTGGACTCCTCAAATTCTAAAGACAAGAAACAGACTGATAAAACTACTCAGCTTCAAGTATATGGTACCTTTCATGAAAAAGAAAGGTTGACTTAGGTAGTGGAGCTGTGAACCTAAATGGCAGAAACTGGAAGCCACAGATAATTATTCCAGAACTTGCAAAATAATGGAGTTTGTCTGGTTGGAAATTATGACTGATGACTACTTTTTTTTGTTTTTTCCTATTATTTTCTCTGTTTTTGAGCAGGAGCATCTATAAGCATCTGTTATCCTGTTCCTGCCGCATCACATATTTTGGGAACAGGTAACTTATTTTCTAGTTTCATAAGGGGACACAGAGGAATTCTGCCTCAGGATGGATTACACCCATATGTAATTAAATCCTCATCCATATGTAATAAGATGATTTAGATGAAGAGATTAGAAACTTTTTCTGATTAAACTCTGATAGGATTTTCCGTGTGTGTTGATAGTGCAATAAGATGATACCTTTGTGGACTTTGGAGTTGAATAAATATATTTTACATGTGATGTGAATGTGAATTTTCGGGGAATTGGAGGGCAGACTGTGGTAGGCTGAATTAATCTATGGTCTCCCACATCGGTGTTTATTTCCTAATCCCCTAACCTGATGAATATGTTACCTTACATGGTGTTACAAAGAAAACCACAGCCCCCAAATGGGGTCACTTTGAGTTCCCAAACTAGTGTTCACTATGTATTCAAACTGCAGTTCCAACCCCTCACAGAAATAGTCTTTATTTATTCATTTATCTATTTATTTATTTATTTACTTACTTATATTTGACAGAGAGAGGGCTCAAACAGAGGGAGCAGCAGGCAGAGGGAAAGGGAGAAGCAGGCTCTCTGCAGAGAAGGGAACCCTCTTGGGGGCTCAGTTCCAGGGTCCCAGGATTACAGCCCAAGCCTTAGGCAGACACTCCACCCACTGAGTCACCCAGGTGCCTCAGAAATGTAGTCTTCATACATCAGCCATACTAATGAGTCTACCATCTGCAAACTTTCCATCTTCCAAAGAAGGAAGAGGTGATCGCATGATAAGACCTCTTGCTTTTTCCCCAACTCTGAGGAAAGACTAGTCTTTTCAGGGAATTGTACTGTGGCAACAGGATATCTACATACAAAAAGAAGAAGAAGGAAAAGAAGAAGAAGTAGTTGTTTGTCTCCTTCCTCACACCATATACACAATTAATTTAAATGGAACAAACACTTAAATGTAAAAGGTAAAACTATAAAACTCTTAGAAAAATACATAGGTAAAACCTTCCATGACCTTGAATTTGGCAATGGCTTCTTAGATATGATACTAAAGCACATTAACCAACAGACGCTATATAGATAGAGGATAGATAGATAGATGATAGATGATAGATAGATAGATGATAGATAGATAGATAGATAGATAGATAGATAGATAGATGATAGATTTAAATTTAAAAAGTGGGTGTAAGATTTTAATAAACAAATCCCTAAGGAAGATATACCAATAGCCAATATACACATGGAAAATGGCTCAAAATCTCTAGTGACCAGGGAAATGCAAATCAAAGCCACAATGACATATCATTTCATAACCCGTGGGAGTTGCTATAATCACAAAGAGATAATTACAAGTGTTAGCAAGGCTGTAGGGAACTTGGAAGTCTCTTACATTTCTGGTTGGTGTGTAAAATGATGCAGCTGCTTTGGGAAAAAAAATATGGTTTCTCTAAAATTTAAACATTTTCAGATCTGAACATGTAAGGTGCTTGGAAGTCATCAGCCCCTCCTCACAACAAGAAAAAAAGCAGAACAAAAAAAAAAAAAAAAAGAAAAAAGAAAAAAAAGAAAAAAAGCAGAACAATTTGAAAATTAACTTTTCTTAGAGTATTAGAGGATTGAGGTCGCAAGGCAAATTGCTGTCCCCCAAAATGGAGAGATAGGCATGTACTGAGAATGACAGTTTACCAGAAGAGACACCCAGGAACAGATACCATTGCTAGGGTCAGATCTGTGATAGGAAAACTTAAACGGCAGTTGAAAAATTGTTGGATGTTCATCCTAAACAAACTTGTCAGTTAAAAACTCTGAAAGATCCATTCTTAGAGGAGTCCCCACATTTTAGCGAATTTCATCTAGGAGCCATGCCAGGATCTCACAGTTCAGATCAGAGAAAAATCCCCTCATGCTTCCAGCAGCAGGAGGGGAAATGTGTTATTTTGAAATATGTTAAAGCATTCTGTTCTTCCTAACAAGGTCTGCTCTCAAGGAAAACTGTTTTACCACAGCCCACCAACTCAGGTTACCAAAATCTAACTGGACCGGTCTAGGGAAGGAAAATGTCACGCTTTTGCTTACTCACCTTACCTAACAACCTGAGACACACTTGCCAGGGGGCAGAGGCACACTGAAAGACCTAAATCCTGGGACAGTAGACTGCTTGCCTCCCCCCACCACAACAACTGCAATCCATTGTATACAGGAGTTAACAACAGAAAGATCTGCATGTCTTAGGTCCTATTGAAAAATAAATCTTTAAGGAACACAAAAATAAGTATTCAAGAGCAATTTACAGCCTTGACATCTACAGTTATACCAAACAGTAAATATAACCTGACTCTCAGTCATATATCATAAAATCTTTCACTAAAGGTATGTATACCTCAGTTCCTTTTACCCAATACAGTATGTCCAGCTTTCAACAAAAAACACAAGGCTTAGGAAAAGACAAAAAACACAGTTTGAAGAGATGGAGCAAGCACCAGACAGACTCAGACATGGAAGATATTTTGGAAAAGTTAAATATAAAGTTCAAATATGACTCAGCAATACCTCTCTTAGGTATAAAGAAAATTAAAAACGTATTTGCAGAAAAACTGGAACAAGAATTCTTACAACGTCATTATTCTTATAGTCAAAAAGTGGAAAGAACCTAAATGTACATCAACTGATGAATCCATAGACAAAATTGGTACGGAATGATATTCAAACGTAGAAAAGAATGAAGTATTAATTCATGCTACAACACAGTGAGTCATAAAGATACTCTTCTTCGTAAAAAGGACAGAAACAAAAGGTCATATATTGTATGATTATACTTTAATTTATAACTCAATGCCTATAGTAAAATTCATGGAGATAAAAAGTATATTAGTGACTGTCGAGGCCTGGGGAGGAGGAGATATGGGAGTGACTATTAAAAGGCAAGGAGTATCTTTTGGGGTGATAAAAATCTTCTGAAACTGGATACTGGTGGTGTTTGCATATTTTTGTTAATGTTTTAAAAACCATTTAATGTTATATATAAAAAGGATGGGGAACCCTGGGTGGCGCAGCGGTTTAGCGCCTGCCTTTGGCCCAGGACGCGATCCTGGAGGCCCGGGATCGAATCCCACGTCGGGCTCCCGGTGCATGGAGCCTGCTTCTCCCTCTGCCTATGTCTCTCTGCCTCTCTCTCTCTCTCTGTGTGACTATCATAAAAAAAAAAAAAAAAAAAAAAAAAAAGGATGAATTTTTATGGTTTGTGAATTAATCTCAATTAAAATGTATATTACAAATAATATATGATTTATAAATATAAAATATAGTAAATTCAATGAAATACACAATTCATTGGCCAAAAATGTTTGAATACATATTATAATACTATAGTACCTATAGTATCTACTATAATCTAAAACAAAAACTACTTTCTCTGTTACTAAACATTTCTTAACACTGACTAGATAATGACATGAATAATTTCTTAGACTGAGTGACTTAATATATAAGAACATATTTCTTTTCAAAATCGTCTCAAATATACAACACTACTATCAAAATTAAAAATAGAATATTTCTCAATTGATAAACTATTTTCAAATGTATATAATGGCATAAGGACAGACTTATGCAGAGCTTGTCATTTTTTATGCTGTGAAAATTGATATGATATAAAATATGGAGTAAAATAAGCTAAATGGCCATATGATACCAAACACATAAGTACATAATAGTTGGAGTAAAAACCTAAGTGTGAAAAAAAAAGTGAATCTAACAAAAGACATATGTAGACTATTTTGGTATACAATGGGCTAGAAGATTCCCTCATCCTATTTAAAAATTTTAAAACAGATGATGAAAGATAATAGGTTTGATTACACTAATCTTAATCATTTCCATACAAAAGAAAGCATAATGACTGTGAACTGATAATTTGCTGTGTTTTAGAACGACAAAGTATAAATATCTAGAATGTCCAAAATCATTCATATTCATATGATGTAATTCTATATCTGTATATAAATGCATATTCACATGTATTTATATATTATATATTAAATACATATTCTTATGTATTCAACTAACTATATATGTTCACAGATAAAATATATACATTGGCAGTCATTTTAGTTAATTATAAAATTAGTATTTAAAATAGTCATTTTATACAAGAAACACTACAAATTCACTTCAAAAAGACAGGAAATGCAATGCAAAATGGACAAAAAATTGCAGAGAACAAGACTATCAAATAAGATACTCAATAGAAATCAGACACATTTAAATTCAATTATGATACACCACTTTATATTCCTCCGGTCCTAGCATCAAGGCATTTCCCTTTCCTTAACCCCTCTCACATTCCTTTGCCATCCTCCAAATTAGGCATTAACAGCCTCCTTGGCCTCCCATATTAGCCCAACCCTCAGAATAGCTAAATTTAGAAAGCTGAAATATCCCAACTCATGTGAGCATAAGGGAAGAGAAGCTCATATATATGGTAGGTGGGAGTATAAGCTAATACTTACATTTCACTTAGTGAAGCCATTCATTTAATGAAGAGGGCATTTCACTTAGTGGAGTTTAGTAAGTGTGTGCCCTGTGACCCAACCAGTGATCACATGCACAAGGCATTAAAGTGTGGAATCACATGTAAGAAGAGGATAATCAATAAGTAAAATGTGTGGATGCCAGTCTATAATATTATGCTGCAAGTAGAAGCAATAATTTATATATATATATATATATATATATATAACATAGTTACATATTTTAAAATAGTGTTAATTTTAAAAACTGAAAGTGCAATATGTAATATTCAAGTAAGTTAAAAACACATCCATACAGATTGTCCTTATTTTGAAAGTGTGCATATTCGAAGACATATATCACATACATTAAAGTTGGCACATGCATACACAGAGAGGGAATAGGAACAGAGAGGGAAAAATGGGGGAAATGAAACAAATAATTCCTAAGTGAGGAAGTCCTTGATAGAATACGTATTGAAAAAAAAAAGTTGAGAACTAGGGAGGGAGAAAAATCACAAATTTCTGCAGGACAGATGAAAGAAGGAAGGGAGGGATATAGAAAGGGGAAAAAATGTAGGAATGGTTAAAAAAAAAAAAAAGATTCTAGAATTTGTATTTAGTTATGTCTATTTCCATGTCCTTACTGTCTTTTCACACTTTTCCTCAGGACATGTTGAGTCCATCAAAAGCCTTTTAGAAACATTCTTCACACTTTTCAAGTCCTTAGCTCTGTAAATCCTTTAATGCTTTAGATGTGCATCAAAGGCTTCTATCCTTTAATTCAAGAAGGATGTTTCAGTTACATTTATATATATTTATATATATACATAATATATACATTTATATATATATATATAAATTAATGAAATGCAAACTTTATGAAATGGGACTTTAACTCTCAATTTCCACCAAAATATGTTGAGTTAACTTAACTGACCTCTTGCTCACTTTCCGCCCTAATAATATGACAACAATATAAAAATCAAATGTGTGCATACATGAATGAATAAATGAGTGAATGAATGATGAATAAATATCACTAATAGATCACTAATAGAAACAAAACTGTACCAAAAAAAGAAACAAACAACTGATATAACTATCACTTCTAACTAGGTATTGAGATTGTATTTGATTTTGAACCAATTTGTGCATTTACAGTATCATAAATTTGTGCTTCCTCAGATAAGTGGTAACAAACTAGGGGCTTAGATACCCATCCATCGTTCTACTTAATCAGAACATTTTTACTAACTTTCATTCAAGAGGAGAATTCTTCTTATATTAGTATAAGAAATGTAAGAAACAAGAATACCAAATGCAATATGTCACACCAGAATATTTTCTTATTTTGTGGCACAAAGCACATTATATACATTTATTTTTTGATAATAGTACTTTTCTTTCCAATGTGCATGGTGAGCTCCAAAATACGCAAGGGGTTGAATGCAGCTCCTTTATTTGTTCTAGATTTCTATAGGTAACCGAATTAAAACAATTTATTGTGTTAGATGGATGTTGGAAATCCTTTGACAGTAGTTTAATGAGACACTTCTCTCCTCTTTATTTTCCAGTCAATTTTATTCTCTCTTAGGTAGGGCATGAGGTTAGAAATTGAAAAATTTCCTTCTTACACTAACTCTGTAATCTTTCTAAACTGAGACTTGATTTACAAAATATAAGTGTGATTTATACATGTGTTACTCAAAACTATTTAAAAATCAGATGCAACTAAATATTTCCTCTCATAATTTTCTAAAGATATTATATTTCCAAAAAACAATGCATGTAAACATTTCTTGCAAACACAATATTTCCATCAAAAGATTTTCCTAAAATCAGTATTTATATTTTCATAACATATGGGACAAAATTTGCCTCCAGAAATTTTAGAAATAGCTTATCCAATTATATAAGAAACACTGGATTTTTTTTAAGATTTCACTAAATTTTTAGATTAATTTTAGAGACAGATGGGCATTTTTATTCACTGATATAGATGTAAATTTTTCCATTTCCTCAAGTCTTATGTTATTCAACTAATTTTTATAATTTCTACCCTTTGCTGTTAATGTTATTGCTATGCATCTGATAGAATGTGTTGGTATTGTAAATGGGATTTTTTTTTCATATATTTTCAATTGTTTTAAGTGTCAGTTTGAACGATGTGCGTATTATCTGCTCCTGGAAATCTTGGAACACATTGTCTGAAACTGCTACTGGAATACTCTAAGGGGTAAATTTTTACTGTCTCTCTAATATAGCAGTCTCTTGATTTCTGCATGCTTTTAATCAATTTTGATAGATTTAATTTTTCCCGAAAAATCATTCAATTCTTTAGGGGATAGTATATCTTTCAATTAGAATATATATACTTTTCTTTATAACATTTTCTTTGTTTTTAAGACTACTACACCAGAGAATAGACATTTTTAAATTGTAATTGGACCTCTTAAAATCTATCCATTTTTCACAATTCAGGACTCTTTACTGGCCTTCACTAAAAATGACAGAATTCTTTTTTAAGACCTGAGAACTTCATCTGCTGGCACTCATAAGGGGTTGATCCCTATGTGACCTGGCAATGTCAGGCTGCTAAACCAGCTGGCACCCACCGGGACTTGACTAATGCCACTTCCAGTGGCCTGGCAACGTGATTTTGCCTTTCCCTGCTGTCAGTCCTGACAATGTGAGTTCCTTCCTGAGTTTACCAGGTGAGGAAATGAAACCTAATAATACAGTGAGAGTAATCTCAATGTTCCGTCACCTGTCAATTGCCTGACAACGTTGCTTGAAGATAGAGGTCTTTTCTGACTGTAAGTTTCTCAGCATTCTAACCTGAACGAAGTGTATATAGTGCAGAAATCCAGAATTTACCAGACTTTTAGAATGAAAATGTGTAGTCAGTCTTCTTTTAGAGGAGACTTTCTGGGCTTTTAAATGGAGATGTTTTTAGGATTCTCTGTATTTAGTGAGGGTGCAGAAACTTGAGACCACAGATATGAGTGAAGACCCTGTTGGACCCTATGGATTTCATCAGCATCTGAATGACACATCAGGTCTACTGGTAAAGAACTGTAAATAACCCTTTCACACTGGAAATTGGTCTCTGAGCAGTTTTATTGCTCCTGAATACTACAGGAGACACATTATCAGGTTAAACTGACAATCTGGTCTTTTCTTTCTTTGTGCTGTACCTAAATTTGTTCAAACAGAGCAACCACAAAAGAATCTCTAAAAGTAATAACACCACCTATCATTTAGATTAATAGGGTGCTGTAACAACCCCTGCAATATAGACCTTTTTTTTTTTCTGATTAGCTAAACTGGGGAGAATTTGTTTGGCTAATTGGTTCATTAACTGCCTAACAACTGTTTTTTCAAAGATCTTGGTTCTCATAGATCTCTATAGATATCTATCAAGTTATGATATACCCCCCCCCATAACTCTCTATGCTTCTATACTCCTTGAAGTAGCCAAGGGTAATTTTATATTTGAGAACTGGATGGATTCTCTATAGTCAAACTAGTTAAGACTATAGAGAAATCTTGTAGGTCAGGTATAAGAGCATCCCTTGAGCAGTTTGATATCTATTTATTTTACCCTCTTGTCAGAAAATCAGTCTATGACTAATCTCATCCTAGTTCAAAAGAATAAGCAGGGACCCCAGTTTTTTTGACATTTCAGTCATAATTCCAATTCCTTTTCTCAGCATACATTTATTCCTTTGTATACTGCTTTTTGAGTGTTCAGTTGTTGCTGTACCTTCTCATTAATGTTTTCTGCAATAAATTTCATTCAAACTCCTCATAACTTTCTATATTATTTTCTTTTTATATTATTATATACTTTTTATTTCTCTATTGTTACATAATGTTTCTTATTTCTGTTTTTTAGTTGATTTAAAAGAGGCACTTGCTTTTTTTTCTTTTTTATTATTTTTATTTTTTAAACATTTTTAAAAGATTTTATTTATTTATTTATTCATGAAAGAGAGAGAGAGAGAGAGGCAGAGACACAGGCAGAGGGAGAAACAGTTTCCCTGCAGGGAGCCCAACATGGGACTGGATCCCGGGATTCCAGGATTGTGCCTTGGGCCAAAGGCAGGCGCTAAACCGCTGAGCCACCCAGGGCCCCTCCTTTTTTTTAGAGAGAGAGAGAGAATGAGAGAGAGCTTGTGCAAGCAGGGGTGAGGGTAGGCAGGAGAGGGAGACGAAGAATCTCTAGCGGACTCCCCACTGAGCACAGAGCCCAATGTGGGGCTTGATCTCATATCCCTGAGAGCATGAACCCCGCCAAAATAAAGAGTTAGATGCTTACTGATGAGCTACCTAGATGACCCTTGTTTTCCTTTTTTGATAGCTTCATTTTTGTTTTTTTTTTAATTTATTTATGATAGTCACAGAGAGAGAGAGAGAGAGGCAGAGACACAGGCAGAGGGAGAAGCAGGCTCCATGCACCGAGAGCCCGATGTGGGATTCGATCCCGGGTCTCCAGGATCACGCCCTGGGCCAAAGGCAGGCGCTAACCCGCTGCGCCACCCAGGGATCCCGATAGCTTCATTTTTTGTCATTAATTTCCACTTTCATCCATAACAATTCCATCTACTCTCTTTCATTTTGTTGTATACATCTTCTGCCTTAACTAAAATTAAATATTTAAATTATTTAATTTTGAACTTTATTAATAAGTCCAGTAGTTTATCTATAACAACAGAATTTCTAGGTGGTGCTTGGCTGGCTCAGTTGGTAGAGCATGTGACTCTTGATCTTGGGATCATGAATTCAAACCCCACATTGAGCACAAAGCTTACCTAGAAAAAAAAAAAAAAAGAAAACAGGATTGCTGTGTATCAGAGACTGCATAAAATTTAATTAGAAATGCATTTAGTTAAAAATAAAAGATCATTTGAGATATAATTATATATGAAAATTGAATATCATTTTGTTCCTTAAATCACATATTCAGAAATTAAAAATATTATTTGGTGTGTAGTTTACATATATGTGCACTTATATGTACATTTGTGTATATATGTGTGTGTGTATATATATATATGCTGTATACAAGTTAGATATCTAAATGTATACAGTCTGTGATACAATAATAGTTGATATATTGTAGTGCTCACTGTTTTTATTTTACTATTGTTTTTAACTTTATTAAATTTTGGAGTCCTACTTAATGTGGATCTATAAAGATCAACCTATTTAATTTACTTGCACATATATTATGTCATATTTGTGAGTGTTTAGGTTGTTTCAATTACTTTGTCATTAACAAACATGTTTCAGTAAATATTCTCAAACTAAGGTTTTAAAACTGCACTGTCAAATATGGTAGCCACTGGCCCTTTAAATTTAAATTTGATTTATTAAAAAATAAAACTAAAAATTCAGTTTTTTAGTCCAGTAGCTACATTTAAAATGCTTAATAATCACATCTTGCTAGAAGCTACATAGGAGACAGAAAGGACAGAAGATTTCCATTAATCTGAAAGTTCTTTTTTTTTTTTAAGATTTTATTTATTTATTCATGAGAGAAACAGAGAGAGAGGTAGAGACACAGGCAGAGGGAGAAGCAGGCTTCATGCAGGAAGCTCGACATAGGACTCAATCTGGGTCTCCAGGATCACACCCTGGGCTGAAGGTGGCGCTAAACCCCTGAGCCACCAGGGGCTGCCCCAATCTGAAAGTTCTATTGGCCAGTACTGCTTATGCTTCCCGGAAGTGATATTATTTGAAAGGTTTTAAGAGCTAAGGCTTCATGTTTAAGTGTTTGTACATTTTAAGCTTGCATGATTCCAGATCAAAATGATCTGGAATTTAATAGTCTCACTGACAATCCATGAAAGCATCTAATTTTTATCAACATCAGTTATCTTTAAAAAAATTCCTCAAAGTAATAGGAAAAGTGGTTTCTGTTTACTATAGTTTTTATTTATTTGATTACCAATGAGTTCATCAACTTATATTTGTTGAAATGTATATTTCTAATTCTTTAAATTGCTTAAATTTTCTCTTTATACTATATAGTCCATTGAATATATTTTCATATACACAGATTAATAAATGTGCAGGTGGGGCACCTGAGTGGCTCAGTGGTTGAGCATCTGCCTTTGGCTCAGGTCACGGTCCTGGGATCCTGAGATCGAGTCCTACATCGGGCTCCCCACGGGGAGCCGGCTTCTCCCCCTGCCTATGTCTCTGCCTCTCTTTGTGACTCTCATGAATAAATAAATCAAATCTTTAAAATTAATTAATTAATTAAGATGAAGTAAAGTAAAAGTACAGGCATGCAAATACTTATTTGATTCTATTCATGTCTACATACATCTTTCAATATTTTTTTCTAGAACTATGAGCAAATTTATTTGTTATACCATCCCTGAGTTTGCCTTGCTTCATAGTATTTTTTACACAATACTCATGTTGTTTTTCTCCACATTCATCCCCAATATGGGAAGATCTGTCTAGCTCTTAATAGGTAGGATGAAGGAATTGACCTTGAATTCCACTTCCTGTTGACTGGCACCGTTTCCAAATTCTATTTTCAAATCTGTAACAGAAGGGAAGGTTGATGTGCACAGTTCCCAGTCCAATTCCCAATTTCTGGCAGTTCTTCATCTCCTGGCCTAGCTCTACTTTGATTAAGTGTTTTTCTGAACATTGTTTCCAGGTTTTCTGGTATTGAGCCAAAGAAGTGAGCCAATGTTGTACACTGAGGATTACACTTGTCAGCCAGCACTGCTACCAGGTTATGTTTTCTTTGCCCTTACTTACAGCAATTTGCCCGTGGGGGGTACCACTCTCCTCACAATGCATTCTGCCATCACCGGATTTTTCCTATGCTCTTCCAGTATGAGCAGTGTTTTGAGATTTCTATCTCAGAGAATGGCTTCAAAACAGAGTTTTAGGAGGATCTCTGCTTGTCAGAGGTTCTGCATCTTGGAGTTGATCAATGGTGGCAAAATTAGGAAGCACTTTCTTCAAAGATAAGTTTTTAGAAGATTAGGAATTCAATCTATGCATTGAAGCCTGGCTCTGTATCTTTCCACTTTTCCTCCATATAACTGTAGCTATCTTATCTCAGACTAGTTTCAATTCCTACAAGACACCGATATTAGGTTATCTGTCAGAATTACTATAGAAGGTTGCTAAGGGTTTTAAAAATATTTCACCGCATCTCCATCAGTATTTAATGAATAGTTGTGGGAGGCTCCCTTGGGGGCTGCAAGCCAGCTGTCATTTTGAACCAGAAATCTCTGATCATAAAATTTCAAAAATAATATATTTTACTATAACTAACAGTAAATACTGATATAGCTAGCATTGAAGCTGTTCTGCAAGGCAGAGATCTATTTTAAAATGAGTTTGGTATGCCAAAATTCCTCTTCACTTACATAAGTCAAGGGATTTTATTGAAGTATGTTAATTTTAAGGATTCTTATTTTTTAGAAAAGCAATATGACAGAATGCCTTTATGAAAAAAACAAGTTTCTAATAACATCTTTTTTAAAAAAATAAGTGAATATACTGGAACATTCCTTTATTCTGTAGATATTCTTTACTTTTTAATAGAATATTTTAAACAAAATGATTTACATTATTAACTGCACATAATCTTTTATGTTACCAATTTTTTAAAATCAATTGAATTGGCTTAGTTCCACACTGTAATTCTCTATTTGTATAAGTATGTCTGTGTCTAAGAAACTTGGCAATAAGCAGAAGTCACATATTTTATTGCCCTGTAGAATATATTTTGAAAATTCCCAGGTATGTTGTGCAAACCTACCTTTAAAAAATAATTCTAACAAGTAATGAAATTGCATCGTTTTGAGGAGAAAATGTACCTACCTCTTTTTTTTTAGAACTGAATGTGGTTTATAAAGTATAAAGAGTTTTTTCTCAATAAAAATAGCACCAGTCTTTCTCTCATGTGCAAAATGTCTAGATGTTGCAGCAGTGAGATAATCAAGAGTACAACTCCTCTGATAGAAAATACTCATTCTGTTTCTCATCTGTAGTGACAGTGGTAAATAAGGGTAACTGGTACTTCTTATAGTCAGAATGTTTTTCCACGGTTTTTGTACTTAAAATATATATTTATAATACATCTTTGTACATTAAAAAACATCAGTATATAAAATTAACATGTGGTAGAAATAACAATAGCTCTCATATTTTTATGTGTTGAATGTGCCAGAAACTGTAGGAGCCACTCTTAATAAATTATCTCATATTCTTCTCAAACACTGAACAAAGAAAGATAATGCTAGTTTTTGTTGTTTTTGTTTTTGTGATTTTTTTGGATGTGGTACCTTAGAGGCAGATAACTCCAGTGATTTGCCAGGATTACAGAATAAATATCAGGCTGTGTTCTTTAAAGTTAGTTCCCTAGAGACATTGGCTGTTTGAATCCCTACAATTAAGTGCCTTAACATTTATAGAGATATTAAAAAAGTAACTGAATGCTATTAAAAATAAAAGTCTATTTATCATAACTGACTCTATATCAAATATTATTTCAGAAAACTTTGTATTTTTGTTTTTTCAATAATACTCAAATTTTCAGTTTCTTTTTGTTTGTGCTTGAGACTTAAATGCTTATTTGTGCAATTTGATCATCTATTGTGTAGAATAAATAAATGGAGAATGTCTAGAGTCACTAGTGAAATTGTGACATTGTATTAATTTATAGAAAATATTATTTCTAATTTGGATTGATAATTGCATAGGTCAACTCTGTTGATATATAAACCTGTAATATAATGTCTAAAAATGAAATAATAATGGATATTTCTTAGTTTACAATCCAACAAGATATTTTTGTAATTGTGACTTCATATGAGCCCAAAATTACCAAAACAGATGATCTTTAAATATGGTTGTATTTTAATACCCTTTTACATAGTCTACAGTAAAATGCTCTTTATATCTTTAAAAAAATAAAATGATTTTATCTGAAATAATAATCTCCATCTATTGAGTTTTCTGTTCTAGGTTTTTTTTCAAGATTTTATTTATTTATTCATGAGAGACACAGAGAGAGAGGCAGAGACATAGGCAGAGGGAGAAGCAGGCTCCCTGTGGGGACTCTGATGTGGAATTTGATCCCAGGACCCCGGGATCATGACCTAAGCCAAAAGCAGACACTCAATCACTGAGCTACCCAGGTGCCCCATTTTTTGTTCTAGGATCTGATCAAGTTTCTCTAGATTAACAATTTATCTATCTATCTATCTATCTATCTATCTATCCACAATTTTATACTAATGAGGAACTTTTTGTAACAATAGCTCCTGTAGGATAATAACCCAAAACTGTCAGTATGTTAACACAAGATATGTGTATTTCTGCTATATGCCATACAATGATTATTCCTTAAACTTCTTTTCCTTCACTTACATAAATCCACAATTGCCTTTATTTTTAATAAGCTATACTTTGTGGCTCTCTACTTACTCCTTTGACACATTCTTCCCTAACTAGATTTACTACCTACCTACCTACTACATTTCTTTCTTTCTTTCTTTCTTTCTTTCTTTCTTTCTTTCTTTCTTTCTTTCTTTCTTTCTTTCTTTCTTTCTTTTTGTTGTTGTTGGTGGTGGTGTTATTATTGTTGTTGCCCAAAGAAAACTTTTTTTGCAGCAAATAAGATCACAGGGTAAAACCTCCAAAGCTGTGACTCTCCAAGCAAGGGTGGATGGGTTCCTTTTATTTAGGGCTGGGATGAATATTTTGACTGGGAAGTAATGCCATTATATGTATAGGTGGGCATACAGTAACACATGTGTCTTAAGGGAACATGCCTGTACACACATTATGAGTTACATAAATGACTTGTGCTCTTCCTTGGGTGGAGATTTTAGTATTATAATGAAGTAAAGCTAGTTGTCTGTCATTCTAGAGGACTAGATATATTTCCAATGTGTACTTCCAGATTTTCCTCCAGCCCCACATCGGTTGATACCCCAAGTTCAGAGCGGCGTTGTCTTTAACACATACATACACACACATTCACACTCACTGGTTGCTGAGAGCTGCTGGAGAAAATGATGCGGTAATTCAGGAGCACAGATTATAGGCAGTATGCATTCAGAGTACAAAGGAACTGGGCTCCTCAGGCTTTCTGACACTGCTATCATTCCCAAATTAACTCTTTATTATGGTCTCCTAGCCATTTCAGATTTCCCAATTCCCACATTTTTTATCTGTTTGCCATTCAGCCTCAGAACTGGCATGGACTTAAAACAAAACTTCCATCTCATGACAAATACATCTTAGATATTACTTTCAAAAAAATTTTAAAAAGAAATTGACCCTTTGTTCTTTCTATTCTCAGTCTCAGTGAAAAAGCTATTTCTCTTTTGTGAGACAGTAGTCTGGGTTTCATTCCCTCCATTCTTATCAAGAACCTCATTTAATTGATTCCAAATTAAGTTTCTCTCTCCTGGCTTGCACATCAACAGTCTTAAATTTCTTCAGTGTAAATAAAATAAAAACGAGCAAATGACAACAAGAAGAAAAAACCCAACTACCTTTAATTTTTGCTTTAATAAACAACACTCTTACGAAAAGAAGTATCGCAAGATATATTCACATAAACTTTCTCCCATGCAGTTCCCACTTTTGCTTCTACCTGTCACAAAAACTAACTTTACTAACATTGCCCAGAGACATTAGCTAAAGATAGACTCCCAGCTATATTAATTTGGCTACTCTTTTAGGAACCCTCTCTTTCATTGGTTTCTCATGTCATCAGTCTAATGGATTTATTCTCTCTTCTAGTTAGTACCTTTCCTATGTCCTCTGCTATTAAGAAAAACATCAGAGAAGTAAGATTGCATAATGTGTACTGAATAGCCATTGTTCTCATGCAAATATATTAAAAAATACAATGTAAGTATGGGCATAAGAAGGAGCATGAGATACACATATTCATTAGTAGACAGCTTACTTTTTTATTTAAAAATCTTAAAAACCTATTGCTAAATGCTTACCTATTACAAGACGTAATGGCAGGTCTTTTAGGGTAGTCTTTTATTAATCGGTTTTATGGAATTATAATGAATATGTCAACTCTGTTGCTCTGTTCAGCCAAACCTTGTGAAATGAAGAACATGGTAAATGATACACCCATATTTATTGGGCATTCATTATTTAACAGGTGTTATTGCAGATACCATAAATATGCTCATGAATTTAATACAAGAATATTTTGAAATAAATATGATTATTATATGTTTTGATAAATTTGAAAACACAGATAAAGAATAGTTAGGTAAGTTGACCAAGATCACACAACCAAGGGAAGATAGAGATTCAAATCTGACCCCAGAGAACACACAACTACTACTACCTCTTTTCTCATCTTTGGATTTCCTGTGTTTGTTTTTTTATTCTATGGCCTTTGATGGTCTTCTCTTGAAATAATTAATGCTTATGAAAATAGCCATTTAAGTTAATTTTAAGCATACTGAGTAATACAGGGCTGTATTAATTTAAGAAAGAGATAAATAAGCATAGGCTTATTAAATTTAGGGATATAACTAAAATAAGTCATATTCATAATTTTTAAACATATTTTTATGGTTTTTAAAGGCTTGAATTTGTCTAATAAAAGTGTTTATTTCCCTTTTATCAATACCACATTCTCTTTCTTCAAAACTAAGTTTTCAATTCCATTATTATACTATTTAATATCTCTCTGTTAGTTTTTAGCACATCATTCAATTAACATTTCCCAAGCTCATAATCACTTCTCAATAAAAGAATATCTTAATTTGTGTTCTCTCATGTCACAAAATGCTCTTTGCATATCTAAATTCAACTTTTCTTTGCTGGAACATCGAATATGACCTCTTTATGCAATTATGTACATCTGTATATCTTTTTAAAACATTTTTTAAATTATTTATTCATGAGAGACAGAGCGAGAGAGAGGCAGAGACACAGGCAAGGGAGAAGCAGGCTCCATGTGGGGAGCCCGACATGGGACTCAATCCCAGGACTCTAGGATCACGCCCCTGGTCGAAGGCAGGCACTAAACCACTGAGCCACCCAGGGATCCCCACATCTGTGTATCTTATTTGTATGTTGTCCCTCAAACATTAAGACACTTTAATCAACCTCATTCAGATTAATATTCCTATCATTAGTTTTTTAAAGCTTCCATACCTCAAATAAAATAAAATATATTTAGCTCAATTTCAGATTTCCATATCTCAATTGCGTATCTCAACATTTTTTTCCTAATGAGTACATTCATTTTCAGTTCTTACAAAACTTCTGTACAATATTCTATCATCTGAACATACCACAAGTTAAAAAATCATTTAAATGAAAATATATCTCACATATAAATCAACATAGCACTAGTGTTCAATAAATGTATTCATTGATTAAGTGTAATTAAATATATATATACATTTTTGATCTACACATTAGTGTACAATATTTCTAAAGAGTTATATTTAATGTAAAATAAGACTATTGAAATAGTATTCATGTAATCAATATTCCTTCTATGTAGCCCACAAATAATGAACATTTTTTTCCTGGGTTTTTTTTTTTTTTTTTTCCTGGTTTTTTTTTTTTTTTGCTGTTTACATCTAACTTGTTTCATGCTGGGAAATTCATCTGTCATTAATGTGGATTCATTTTTCAAGGGTAAGACAAATAATTGATTTCATTACCTGTAGTAATCATATAAATGCATTGAAGCACATAAAGAATACAAAAACTATTTTTTTTTAATTTTATTTATTTATTCATGAGAGACACAGAAAGAGAGAGAGATGCAGAGACATAGGCAGAGGGAGAAGCAGGCTCCACAAATGGAGCCTGACGTGGGACTCGATCCTGAGTTTCCAGGACCAGGCCCTGGGCTAAAGGCAGCACTAAACCGCTGAGCCACCTGGGCTGCCCCCAAAACTAAAATTTCTTATGGATGTCTTTTCTTTTTTTTTTTTTTTTTAATTTTTATTTATTTATGATAGTGACACAGAGAGAGAGAGAGAGAGAGAGGCAGAGACACAGGCAGAGGGAGAAGCAGGCTCCACGCACCGGGAGCCCGACGTGGGATTCAATCCCGGGTCTCCAGGATCGCGCCCTGGGCCAGAAGCAGGCGCTAAACCGCTGCGCCACCCAGGGTTCCCTGGATGTCTTTTCTTATTAAAAGCTTAGAATACCAAAAATAAATATCTGAATTAATAGAAGTCAGTGAAACTCGACTCTGTGATTTTACCACTGTTAAGCTCCTTTTAGTCACATACATAAGGCCAACCAGAAAAATGACAAAAGCTAAAATGCTTTGTTTAGAAATCTGATGACATATTTCCATTATTGAGGTCACAGTAGAAGAGGGGTTTTGGCCATTTGCCAGTGCCACTTGGGTACTTAATTCCATTTTTATTTGGATGTCTGTGACCTATTCTTTACAGCTACATCAATGATAAACGAACATCTCATTTTAGTAACATATACTATAGTAGCAGGTATCTGCAGTTTGACACATTGCTAATTAAATATTGATTTGTTGAATGAACCTAAGCCTTCAGTATTTTTCTAATTAGAATAATGACTCTTCCGTATGCTAGCAGTTATGTTTCTCTTTAAAAAATAAAAGACACATAGAAGTAGTTCAAAAGTATAAATTATTAAGCATATTGTACTTCAAGGTATGGTTAATAAATTAGACATATTGTAATAGGTTCAGGCAAATTGCTTTTATTGCTTATAATAAAGAAAGATTTCATGCTTCTAATCCAGTTTGGTAATGGCAAAATACAGCATTTAATAGTAGTGGTATGGCCTTTGGATAATACATTTACTAAGGAAATTTTACTCTATTCTTAGTGAGCAGCTATCCAATTGGATTATTGTATGCCGTGTGAAAATTTAGGAGCCTTAGATGTCTAAAAATGGAATTATTTTTCATTTTAAACTGTCATAAATAAATCTCTATCAATTGAATGATTGCCTAATAAAGTCAATATTGCATATAAATAGTATTTTTCTATAATGGAATCTCTTTAACAAACCTGAGTGAGGAAACAAACTTGAGGCAAGTCCGTTATATAATACAAAACATTAAAAAGACAAAAAAGGACAGCTTTGTAAACTTATTTTTTTTACTCCATAAATCAGTATCAAGGCATTGAGTCCCATGGACAGTGTCATTATGGTTCTTGACCATGAATTGCCCTTCGAAGAAAAAGATAAAGCTCCGGAAGTAGATGCTGAAGTTGAAAAGGAAGACTGTGATTGAAATGGCTTTTCCAGAGTTCGTCACTTTTAATCCACATAAGAGATGTATGAATTAATCTGTTCTTTCTTCTTCCACTCTCTCTTTTCTTCGTTGCTTTTAAACTCTTTTTCTGGTTTATTCTTTAGTTTGGCTGCAAATGTAATTGATGTGGGATGTAGAGAACAAAAAAAGTCAAAGGCACCATTTTAGGGAATAGGATGTAATCATGATTTTTGAAACATCACCCAAGATTCCCTTCCTGATACCATCCCCTTTCTAGTCCCACAGTGAAAAATATTACTTAGATTTTGTCTTTACACTCACATTGCTGTTCTTTATTTTTCCCCCATATATGTTGGTTCCCATGGTTATATACTGTTTGATTTGTACATTTTGATTCTCTTTAGTATAGGTATTTTCCTGTGATGCATTTTGCACTCAGTGTTTTGTCCCAACTTAGCATAGCTAAAGAGAACTATCTACTCTTTTGTTTGTTTGTTTAACTTTCATGTAATATTTAATTTCACATGAAGTCATTTATTTACCCATTTACTATTGAATAACACTTGCATTTTTTTTTCAGTTGAGGCCATGAGAATCAGAACCACAATATTATTTGAAGATTTCTTTTTTCTTTAACACACTAGAAGTTTGGGGGGTTACATAACAAGTAGTATTTCTGGATCATAAATATTGAAACAGAAAATCCCAGCAAAAGTGGTTAGCTTACCCCTTTATTAAGCACACTGCAAGATAAAAAACAGCTTCAGAATACTGTTGTATCAGAATACTAGCAAGTGCCCTGCAGAATTTATGAGTTAGATAAAGGAAAGTCAAGGTTAGTTTTGTTCCATAGCTTGATTCCTCTTCAAAATATTGGAAAATATGGGAACTTAGCTTGTATTTATCATGGGATAGGATAAAGGGCCTTCTGAGTTGGAATTAAGATTTATCAGGTGTTAAAAAAACATATCAAGTGTTAGTTTCTAAGATTGGCAAGAGGAGTTAGGAACAACAAGGTGGAACAGTGTTTTATTGAGATCAGTGAAGAAAAAAAAATCCTTCAGGTTCCTCATGTAGCTTCACCTCAAGATTTCTGGAAATTGCCAAATTCTTTCCAGAACTGATTCCACTTAAATTTCAACAAAAACATATGTGTTTCTATTTCCACACCCTACCAATCCTTGATACTGTTGATACTTTCTTGTTTCTCTAAATAAGAACTTTGTGTATTCTGACTTGTTCACTATATCCTCTGTCAAGATATCTGTGTCTATATCTTTAGTTGTTGTCTATGTATCTGTCTGTCTATCATCTATCTATCTGTCATCTATCCATTTCTATCTATCTAATCTATCTTCATAATGTTAACTTACATTTTGTGGCCTGATTTTTAATTTTCTTTATTGTGTTTATATAGAAATAGAGTTGTTATTTAGCTGTGGTCAAATATACCGATATAATTATTTATACTAGATATTTTTTATATCTTCTATAAGAAACATTGCTTATCTTGATTTATGGCATTATTATTCTATACCACTGCTTACAATTTTGTACTTTCATTCTTTCACACTTATGATTTAGTTATTCTGGATTAAAGCTTTATGACTAGGGAAAGAAAGGAGTCCAATTTCATGTTTTTTCAAATACATATAAGTAGTTGACATAAAACCATTTATTAAGAAACATTTTCCCTGCTCTGCAATGCGAATTTGTTACAAAACATTTTCTATATTATTTAGTTCTGTTTCTATTCTATTTATATCATTCATTGCTCTATTGACTATGCAATATTGTTTAATTTCTAACCTTTGACATTTAGTAAGGCAAGTTATTTCATCATGTATGCACTAAATCTGTGGTCATCAGATAGGAATAATTACCTTCCCCCTAACCCCCCAGGACATCTGAAAATATCCAGAGATATTTCAGGGGAGGATGTGCTACTGGCATCTAATGATTAGATACTAGGAGTGCAGCTAATCATCCCACCTTGCACAGGATTAACACTCCTATCCCAACAAAGAATTATATGGTCCAAAATGTCAATATTGCTGAGGTTGTGAAATCCTTAACCAAACAGATAACACACTGAGATGTCTTTTTGAAGAGAATTGGCCTGTTCCATGTAAGATTCAGTATACATATTTTTACCTTTGTCTTTATCTCCTTTTTATTCTCTTAGTTATTGTTTGGCTTTTTTTCTTTCAGTGCCCTTTATGAAATTTTAATTAATGTATTCTCTCTTCCAATTTATTTATTTATTTTTTTTTTCTCTCTTCCAATTTAGTCTTTATTACTGAGTTTTCTATTTCCTTTCTTTAGTGTCTGGGAGGTAAAAAAGAGTTTAAAAAAGATCACATTCTCTTTTCCTTTCATTTCTTTCTTGAGTTTAATTAACTATCTTTTCACTTTAACTTCTTGATTTTGTTCTGTTTTGTTCTGTTTCTTTTTGCACTCAATGTGATTTTTTCCTATTCTCCTATCCTTGAATGTATGTATATATAATTACATATAATTATATATAAATATATTGGATACTGAATATGATTACTTATTTGAAAGCCATCTGACAGTTGTCTTTGGTTTATGGTGATTTTATTCGGGGACACTATTTCATTCTTTGAGGCATATTAGGTCTCATTCCTGATATTTAAAAACACTCTTCATGGATTTATTTATTCCCTACTTGATGTAGGTAAATGTTGGGGTTCAGAGCTGACAGCCAAGAAAAAATTCTTGAGATCTCTTTAGTGCAAAAAGGTGGTTTTACTAAAGCACAGGGACCTTCTCCCTCTGCCTGTGTCTCTGCTTCTCTCTCTCTCTGTATCTCTCATGAATAAATAAATAAAATCTTTAAAAAAAAGAAAAGAAAAGAAAAGTAAAAGCATGGGGACAGGACCTGTAGGCAGCAAGAGCTGTGCTGAGGTTGTGATAAGTGGCCTATAATATATTTTCAAGTTGGGAAGGGATTAGGGAGAGCCTAAATCTCTAAGGAATTTTGGAAGCAAGGATTCCAGGACCTTAAAGGAACTAGCTATCATTGGAAAAGGCCATTTATTACTGTCTAATAAAACCTTAGTCATGAGACCCTTCAGGTGTATATTGGTGGGCCATATGCTTGGGTGATGATTGCCAACATGTATCTTGGAGGGGGGTAGAGATAAAGGAAGTTTCCAAAGGATTTTTTATATGTAAAAGTACACCTACAGGACCCTGGGGGTTGGGATACTGTTAAACTAAGATTACCTTTTACCCTTAGCAAAGCACTGACATTGAGGCAGCTGAGTTCCTAGGGGGATGTTACTCTGCCTGTTTCAAGCACTTGTCAATGGGCTGTAAATAGTAAGGAAATTTAATTTTTCTTTTGCCTTTGCTTCCCACATCATATTCATTTGGTCAAATGTGGGTAGTATACAGGGTTTCGAGTTTAATGGTATTTATTTCTGTCAGGGTAGGAAAGTACAGATTCTTTAGTGAGTATGAGATTTTTATTTTTTCAGAGGTAGGAGAAGGGATGGTGTGTTCTCTGATTTATGGTTCTCTTTTGTCATGAAAGTTTCTGCTTTTCCCCCTTTTAACTATTTTCTCTTTCACCAACCAGTGGTTAGAGTACTACTCTTTATATTCCCTCCCCCCCTTTTTTTGCCACAGAACCTATGCTTTTTAGACACTGAAACTTCAAACTGCATGGACTTTAATTTCCTTCTGTTTATATCAATGGTTTTCAAAGGAAGAAGGAGAGACAGTTTTGTCCCACATAGAACATTGTACAACGCATGGAAACATTTTTGGTTTAACAATTCTGGGAGGGGCGGGGGCCGGGTGGAGGCAAGATTTAGATATGCTGCTTACTGAGCGGAGGTTAGGGATGTTGCCAAACTTCTTACAATGCACAGGACAGCCTCCATAAGAAAGACTTTGTCTGGTTGCAAATAGTGTTGATCATTTCTGTCTCATATCACACACTTCTTGGTGCTTCCATCCTTTGGATAGGTCTACCTTTTTTAGGAGTGGTTTTAGGTAAAATGTAGGCATATTCCTAGCTCTCCCTTTTTAAAAATTTCTCATGATTTCTTTCTCCTTACTCCTGCTTATCACAACCCCCTGAAGTGGGACAGATACAGAAGTACTTCCTAGGAATTGCTTGTTTGCTTCTACGTATTTTGAATTGGGAGCAGCGCTGTCATCGAGCAATGCTGAAGGCACTCCGCCCGGTTACACATAGGCCACTGTTTTTCACATTTCACTGAGAATCTGAATTTCCTTTACTTTATTGTGTATTCTCTTGACTACATCTTAGTTACTTCCAAATTTTGTTTTTCTTTTCCTTTTCTTTTTTTTAAAGATTTTGTTTATTTATTCATAGAGACATACACACACACACACACACACACACACACACACACACACACACAGAGGCAGAGACACAGGCAGAGGGAGAAGCAGGCTCCACGCAGAAGCCCAAGTGGGACTCGATCCCAGGTCCCCAGGATCACACCCCAGGCTGCAGGAGGCGCTAAACCGCTGCGCCACCGGGGCTGCCCTTCTTTTCCTTTTCTGAATGCCAGAAGAGAAAATGGAGTTTGAAAAAAGAAGTTCAATTTCTCCAAGAGAAATGCTCTCAGAAAATAGCCTTCAGATAGAAAATAAGCCTTCTAGTTCTGTCTAAATGCTTTACACTGTTACATGGAGCTTAAGTAAAGAGTTCTAAGCAGGTCATTTCAAGGGATTATATTTTTGTAGAAGTGTGTATAGGGCAAGAAATACTTAGAAAATTCTTGTTTACCTGTACACAACAATGAAAGTATATCTTGTCTGGCTAAAAATGATTTTACCTGTCTTCAATGATAGTCAATCCTTCCCATCCAAGAAATGAATAATTATTTTCCTGGATATGTTTTACAAACCATCCAAATCTTACCACTACATCATCATAAGTCATGCTGACAGTTTTTATCCTTCATAGGACGTGGCAAAAGTATCACTTTACCTCTGTAGTCTTCCTCCCTGAAACACATAACTCAGTCTAATCATGAAACATCAGACAAATCCCACCAGAGGGGCATTCTATAAAATACCTGACTAGTACTCATCAGAATTGTCAGGGTCATCAAAAAGAAGGTAAGTCTGAGAAACAATCACAAGTCAGAAGATCCTAAGGAGACGAGACAACTAAATGATGGTATTTTGAACAGGTTCTTGAAACAGAAAAAGGCTATTGAGTTAAAATAAAAACTGAATTCAGAAATCTGAATAAATTATGTACCTAGGGACATCTGGGTGGCTCAGTGGTTGGGCGTCTGCCTTCCGCTCATGGCATGATCCTGGGGTCCAGGATCCAATCCGGTATCAGGCTTCCTGCAGGGAGCCTGCTTCTCCCTCTGCCTGTGTATCTGCCTCTTTCTCTCTGTGTCTCTCATGAATAAATAAATAAAACCTTTAAAAAAATAATGAAAGAACCAATTGCTATGACATCATACTACTTAACACATTGATAAAAATCTTTGACTGGAAAAAATTATTCATACAGCAGGAGCAGAAGATAAGAGCAAAGTGAATTGCTCTTGCCTGTGGATCTTTAGGAAAAGGAAAATTGTAAATACCAGCCAAAAATTTAACTGGGGTATCTTTATAGAATATATGGCAACTGGGACTATAAAGAGAAAAATTCAGAAGGAAAGATGAGGAAAAGCTATATGTCAACTCTATTTTCATTTCCCTTGCTTCTGCCTTCCTTAGATTCTATACTAAGGCCTACTAATAATGCATTATTGTTGGAAAAATCTGAACCTTCTATTAACGGAGACACTCTAGACCTGAGCTGCACTAATTACTTTCCTTAGATATAAATCAATTGCTAAGCACAAGAATCTGGTGGTCTAAACATAATTTTTGATACCTCGGTCAATTATTGCCAAATTTTCTTCATACCTCTAGCATCACCTGAATTTTGTAAATTATCTATCTATCATCTATCTATCTATCTATCTATCTATCATCTATCATCTATCTATTATGCATGACTAATGCACATATTGTAGGTTTCTAATATGTATATACTGGGCTGTTTTTCTCCATTATACAACATAATTTTATCCCAAACCTGAATTCGCCTTTTAACCATAGTTTATTAAAATGGATTAGAATGAATATGGTGCTAGTTATTTTAGTATTGATAACTGCTGGCCAGCTTCTTTTCATAAAATCAAGTTTTATTAGCATTGCCTGCTGAGATGTTCTGCTCATCTGATTTGTCTTTATGCATTAATTCACGTTATAAAGTTTTTTTTCTTTATGGACTGCTGGTAATTTTAACAATTCTGATAATTTCTTTTGAATTTAAATTGGAACTGTGGATAAATCATGATCTTCTTGATTATCACCACAGAATCCTCACCTTGACTCTAACTCAGGGAATATATAATAATGAATTATTGTTTGATGGTTAACTATCATTTTGATTAAGTCAATGTCTAGAAGAGACAAAATTTTGCAGAAAACATTTTATAAGTGCTGTATTTTTTGCATGCTAGAAAGTATATTCCTACACTAGAAGATCTAAATGTAATCTTCAAAATGGATGCCTGTATAGGAAACTAGAATTATCATATTGTTTAAATGAAATTCTCTAGTGTTCTGTGAATTTTAAGATTCCAATGCAGTAAACCTGCAAAGTTAAAAGTATTATTTTTAAAGATTCATTCATTCTTTTGAGGAAGAGAGAGCGCAAGTGGAGGGAGGGGCAGAGAGAGAGGGATAGAATCTCAGGCAGACTCCCCACTGAGCACAGAGCCCAAGTGGGGCTTGATCCCACAACTCTGAGATCAGGACCTAAACTGAAATTAAGAGTTGGATGCCACTCTTAATTGGATTGGATTGGATGCCACTGACTAAGCCACCCAGGCGCCCCAAAGGTAAAATTATCATTAGAGAGGAATAAAAAATTCTGTTGGAATTAGAGGCTTGTTCAAGTGCCCCCCTCTACCTGTTATTCATAGCCAATGGAAGTCATCGATTATAGCAAAAGCATGAAGCCTACCTCTAAGAATAGGGATAAACAAGAGTAGTGACCAAACAAATATCCTGAAGAACTACAATATTCCCTGAGTTTAAATAATATACAGATTAAGGTAAGTTTCCTTCTCTCTACCATGGGAAGAACTCAAAACTTGTTATATCTCTCTCACTAATACATCATTGGTATTGAGTCCTTATTATTCCTGCTTCCTCCACTTTCTCTTATATTGCTTTTGCTTAAGAATCTCTTGGAACATCATTATCCTTTTAACAACAAGGTCTCTGTCTTTTTTTTTAATGAGGCTAAGAGAACTACGATGTTTCATTATTGCACAGTTTTTAGATAATTTATTAGTGGGTGGTCAAGTCTTAAATATTAAAAACTATTACCAACATTATATCTTCATATTAATATCATTATGGGCTTTTTGTAAGTAATAATTTTGAGTAATGAAAAAACCTATAAAAATGTCTTAAGATTTTAAAATTTATTAGACAGTAATTCATGGAATATTGAAAAATGATAGTGGTATAATTACAGAACCATAAATAAGATACTATACCTCTCATTTTTGTTGATTATGGGTTATTATGGAATATTATGGGAGAAGAACATCCAATTCATACATTCCCATGTGTAAACACACACATACAATATATTCTCCAATAGATTTATATAATTATTTTTGTTACGTTTACTTCATTATAGGTGTATAATATTTTATTAACAATTGAGCCATGTAGTATACATGATTGCATTTTTAAAATTTTTGTAATATTAATAATTACCTCATTTTCATTGTTTCATTCTTCATGTATCTCTTGATAATTGGATCCTTAACTGTCATCAATAGCATATATGCTTCCAGTTTGTGAAAATACAAATTGCCTGGCTGGCTCCCTTGGCATTGCTGGGTAACTGAATGGGATGCTGTCTAAGCCTGATGCACAGCTCTGTTTCTGGGAGGTCTCTGTATGGAGTTCCCATTCTGTATGGAGTTCCCTGTTATATAGAATTTATGTCCTCTGGGGCACTTGGGTGAGTTTGCTTGGGAGCTCTCACTTTCCTCTGCCCCTCCCCCCACTCATGCACATTCTCTCCCTCTCTCCAATAAAAAAAATTAAAAAATCTTTTTTAAAAAAGAATTCACATCTTTCTTATTTTTTGGTTTCATATTTTAGTGGAACACTTTCTTTAATAAATTCCTGAAAAGAGGCATATTGGGTTTTGGCTATATTAGTTGTCTAAATTGATAGTTCATTGGCAATTTATTTGAATGTCACATTTAGGAGGGAGACTATTTGCCACTCACAATTTTGAAGACATTTGTATACCTGCTGGGTACTAGCAATGCTAACAAGAAACTTGAAATTGTGCTAATTTCTACTCTTTACATGCGGCCTTTTTTCTTTCTTTCCAGAGCTTTTGGCATATTTCCTTTGTCCTTTGTATTCTTCATTTTTACAATATTTTGCCCTCATGAACACATTTTTTAAACAAAATATTTGGCTGTTAGGAATCTTTTTCAATCTGGAAACACTCATCCTTCATTTCTAATATATGTTTATTGTAAATTTTCCTTTCCTTTTTTCACCTGGTATCCTTTTCTGAAATTGTGATTGCAGGATGGACTTCATGAACTGATCATCGACAATCCTTTTATCTTATCTCATTTGTGTGTGTGTGTGTGTGTGTGTGTGTTTTGATTTCTGATCTTCATATTTGAATTTGTTTCTCTTTGTATGCCATACATTTCTTCTTTCATGGGTGCAATATTTCTCTCTAAAGACATCAATTGTCCTTCCTTTCCTAAAGATACTGTTTCCTTCATATTCTGTTAACTGGTCTCAATCTTTCTTGATGCAGACTCTTCTCAAATTCTTGGTGACTTATTGTTCGTGGGATCCACCAAATGAGTCAGAATTTCTGCGTATGTTTGTTGCTTTGAAGTGGTGGCTAACAGGCCCTACCTCTTCACTGTGGGACAGTTGGTTGAATTATTTCTTTGGTTGACTCTAAACTTTTAAATATCTTTGTGTTTTTGCTCAGGATGCTCATATCACTCTTTGACAAAAACATTCTGTTTTCCTATGTCTAGAACATGACTGGTTATCACTGTCCTGACATCCAGTGAGGGTGAGGGACACATGTCTCTGTCATTTATATATATTTTACCTGCTTTTTTTTTTCCCCTCTCTGAAAGTATACCTCCAAGCTTTGACCATATGTAAGAGGGACTGTGAGGCCTTGAGATCTATTATTACAACAGACTTTTAGCCACTTCTCTTTCTAGCCCCACATTGATATTATTTCAGAAACACCTGTTATTTTCCATTCTTTACCTATGAATATTTCCAACTCTTCCAAAAACCATTTTGTTTTCATTACTTTGGGTTTGCTATTTGCAGTTATCATATATCCATCTGCCTTTCAGATTTGAAAATTTTGTTTCTGTCATGCTCTCTCACCCTTTTTTTGTCTTTGTGAGATTTCAAAACTAACAATCCTATTTACATTCATTTTACCAGTGTTTGAAAGAACAGAAACACTTACTCTACTTGGTCTTAACTGCTAATCAGAAGTGCTGTTATTGTTTAAAAAAATATGTGTAGATTAACAGGATAGAAGAACATTCCAAACTGACTTATTTATTGTTTATTCACTGAGACATCTTTTTATTACTTACCTCTCATTCCATCTTCATATACTTTTTGCAGTAAAAAATTATGCATATTTATCTACTCTACATGCATTCTTGTTAATATTGTAAAGTTTTACAAATATGTTCTCTTGCTTGGAATAATTCTTTTGAATACTGTTCATAAATTACATGTATGGGCTTTTAGTATTTTAAGCAAACTCACCATATATCAGTACTGAAAATTTTCCATATTTCTGCTAATTTTTATTATATTCTTAAAGGAAAATATGTGTAAGTTTCTTTGAATAGCCTGGCCATTTGAGGAGCATTTTTCATGAAAATTATTCTGCCATTGTATCATTTGTTTCCCAAACAATCACAGAGCAACATATGTAATTATACCATTGGATTTTTAAGTGCTCATAAACATTGCCCCAAAGTATTACTAATTAAAGCTTATTTAGCATAATTCAGTGAGATTTGTGGATATGGCTTATTTCCATGTCCAACATTTTACAAGAAAATTGCAACTATAAAGTCCTTTGTATTGTGCTGCACTCATACAGGAGACTTTCCCATACAAGATGCTTTATTCAAGTAGAAAATTGGTATATTCTCAGATAACAATTCACTCTTGATTAAAAGTGGGATTTATTTTATTTGCATTTTTATTTAAGTATTCTATTGTGTCCCTGCTTATTAACTCAGATCATCAAAGTAAAGGGGGGAAAAGACTAGTTCTCTCTGGGTATGGGTAAATTTTCTATAGAATAATCTGTAATTTCAAATTAGTTTCATTTTATCCATAATTTCAAATTAGTTTCATTTTACTTTTCTGCAATCCCTGATATTCCCTGTGAATTCTTTGTTCCAAAACACTACCTGAGCTTTAACTTCCAGCTCAAAAGCTACCACTTACACCTAGATTTCCATGAATAAGTCAACAGAAAGTTATCTGTCACTTTTGATTACATATGGCACTCTATTTGCATTTATTTCATGGTCTCTGTCACTTAATAATATGCCCTTTAAAAACTTAAACCGAAGGGCACTTGAGTGACTCAGTTGGCTAAGCATCTGACTTTGGCTCAGGTCATGATCCTGGGGTCCTGGAATCGAGTCCCATGTTGGGCTCCCTGTTCAACAGGGAGTCTGCTTCTCCTTCTCCCTCTGCCTCTCCCCCTGTTCATGCCCTCACTCTCTCTTTCTCAAATAAATAAATAAAATACTTTTTCAAGAAAAAAGCATAAGCAGTAATACCACATTGGAGGATATTTTATAAATAGCAATAAAAAGGAAGAAAGAAATTTTGATACACATAAGTAACTACTTTTGTTAAGTATGTTCTGTTCTATAGTAAATTATTTTCTCTAATTGTACCCCTCCCTGGACCTTTTGGATTATGCCACCATTGATTTGTGTTAGTTTCCTTACTACTAAATTACACATTACTATTTTAAACCATCATTCTCATTTTGAACAGAGAGCAGTATAGTCATGTTGAATAGAATAGATAGGTATATTAAAAATAAAGGCATTATGTCTCTATTAGGTAAAAATCTTGTATCCCAAGTGCCTTCTTTCTCTAGAAAAACAGCCACTGGAATTCTTTCCATATCCATTTTTAACTGAAAACTCTCAATTTACTGAGGGTCAATTTGCCAAATCTCATTGCTGTTAAAACTTTTGACCAAACAATTAAATCACCAATGAATTTATTTGTTTCGTTATAGTTAATCAGGTTTTATTTTGCTTTTACAACATTATTTTATTTCTTTTATTTTTTTTACAGATTTTATTTATTCATGAGAGACACAGAGAGGCAGAGACATAGGCAGAGGGAGAAGGAGGCTCCCTATGGGGAGCCTGATGCAGGACTCATCCTAGGACTCTGGAATCATGCCCTGAGCCAGAGGCAGACGCTCAATCACTGAGCCATCCAGGTGCCCTATAAGGTTATTTTAATGAATTCAGTAAGTCTAAGTGGCTTAGCTCCCCTCCCAACATTTATACTTTGTAGGCAAAACGGATTTTCACTAAAGGCTCAAAAGTAACAGTGATGGGCTGTTATGGATTGGCTGTTCAGTAAAACATTTAACTTGAACTGATATTGATGAGGGAGCATAAGGCTAGCTGAGGACAAAGCACAAGCAACACCCGCCCCCAACTTCTAGGTGGGATATGTATGACCTTCCTCCAGGAAGCTCCCAACTGTCTTAATGTTGAGGACTTCCTAAAGGGAAGCCTTTGACAATGGCAAGGCCTCCAGTATCTTGTAGGTCCTCTTTAGCATATAAAAGTTCTTTAGGTATTATGATGGATGAAATAAATCAATTGGATAAAGACAATTAGCTTATGGTTTCACTCATATGTGGAATATAAGAAATAGTGAAAGGGACCATAAGAGAAATGAGGGAAACTGAGTGGGAAAAAACTAGAGAGGAAGACAAGTCATGAAAGACTCCTAACTCTGGGAAAAAAACAAAGGGTTGCAGAAGGGGAGGGAGACGAGGGGTGGGGTAACTGGGTCACAGGCACTAAGGAAGGCAGTTGATGGGATGAGCACTGGTTGTTACACTATATGTTGGCAAATAGAATTTAAATAAAATATTTAAAAAGGAAAGAAAGAAAGTTCTTTTGAAAACATTCCTTTTCTTTATCTTGTGGCTCTCCTTATTTATTCAAAGACTCATAATCCTGTTCTACCTAATGGCCATGTAAATTCTTCCTTTTTGTGTTTTAATCCTTTCCCCATCAAGGTTACCATAAAAGAAAGATGTACAGATTTTTATTTTAACAGATATGATTTAAGTCAAATACCTTAGAACATTGAGGAGCATAGATAACAATTTCTTTTAAAATTTACAAAATTATAGAAGATTATAGAAAACAATACATAAAATTTCTAAGGCAGTGCACAGGACATCAATTTTTAAAGTCTTATATTTTACACAAAAGGTTACTTTATTTACTATGTATATTTTAAAAACTGCATTGAAAATAAATCACCATACAAAAGAATATGAACAGTGGATCTGCAAAATGCTGTGCTGTTCAATTCAATAGTCAGTAGGCAGATGTTATTTAAATATGAATTAATTGATGATATATGCAATTAAAAAGTTAGTCCCTGATAGTAGCTACTAGCTAATGGCTACTGGATAGAGCAACTCAGAATATGAACAATACAATCATCAAAGAAATCTCTACTACAAAACACTGATCTAAAGCATACCATTTTGGGGTTACTATTTGGCTCAGTGGTTGGGCGTCTCTGCCTTTGGCTCAGATTGTGAACCCCAGGGTCTTGGGATTGAGTACCACATGGGGCTCACCACGGAGAGCCTGCTTCTCCCTCTGCCTATGTCTCTACCTCTCTGTGTGTGTCTTTCATGAATAAATAAATAAAATTAAAAAAAAAATAAAGTATACCATTTTAATTTTAAATTGTTTTTCTTTACCAAAATATATGGCAAGACAATAATAAATTATTGAAATATTAATGGATATTTGGGAATATTTACCATGTGAATACTTCACATGAGAACTTTCTGAGTTAGCTTATCAATCATAATAACATAATGAAGTGGATATTGATAGAAAAAATGAAGAGATATATTATCATTTAATTACTGATAAGTACATTGATGTACTGAAAATAAATTAATTTCCCTAAATAAAACAAGTTGCATATCTAGGCTTTGAACCCAGAATTTCTTGCTTCTGAGTCTTTCAATTTAAAGATTGTTAAACTGCCTCTTTAGCTTAAGGTATCACATTAGATTTGCAGAATTAAGAGAGAACAGATCATGTGGATTGTTTGTTTGCTTGTTCTTCCTTAAGGTGTAAGAATTTAAAGTCCATGAAATAATAAGCTAGGAGATTCAGATAAATTGTGAGAAGGATTTTTGGATATGATACTGTAATTGGCATTGAGATCGTGTTTATTTATAAGTGACCTCCTTCCAAAAGAGACTTAGGATATATATATATTTTTAATGTAGTCAAGACCAAATATAGGTTCTTAAAGAGAAGAGTTTGTCAAAAATGGTGAAAATTGTGAGATTTCTTTCCTTGCTACAGTTTCATAAACACTAGTAAAATAAATGCACAAGACTCCTGAGTGAGAGACAAAGGACTGTTTACTCCAAACAATGAGAACTTCATGCTCACATCAATTGCTCTTGTCCCCTAATTTCCAGGGGGCTGTGAGTTAGGGATCCAGGAGATTGTTTTCCGAACAGTGGATTATGTTTTAGGTGAGGAATAGTGAGTTTAGGAGACTCCCAATTTTGCAAGAGTCTGCTAAGAAACACGTATAATCTTTGCTTTTGAGACAGACATTATTTTCTTTACTCTGGTCAGGAAAACAAAGTCTGTCCTTTGACCAAGAGGGAGGTACTCTTCTTTTTCTAGTCTCTTTGCTCTAGAGACAGGAAATTTAATGATTTTTCTTCTGCCTTCCCACATGAATATTTTAAAAGATAGCTTGGAAAAAAGAAAAGGCTGACACAGAACATGTATTGATGAGTAAGAAACATGCAGGGCTAGGAGGGAGAAAATAGATAGGGGGCCATGGTATCAGGCTCACAGAAATCCAAAAAATGCTGAGGTGTAAGGAAACCAGACATAAGGGAACAAATCAGACCACTCTGCCCTAGGTATGCCTGGGCAGGGACAGTGTCTTTTTTATGATAGTCATCTGTGACCAACAAAGAATAAACAGACCCCAAAGAAGTAAGTCATTAAAGATGTTATCACCAGTCCTTACTCAAACCAAGACTTCACAAGAATGATAAGGCCACAAGCTCCCTGGTCAGTTGTTAATAAAAGACTGTCAGTGGAGACCCACGATGACAATCCTGTCCAGATCCCTCCCACTCCGAGAGCTTTTTCTGTACCCTTGGTTAATAAGCTTCCATCACTTTATGCTCTACTCACTTTCCTTTGTCTGCAAGATTGATTCTTCAACTCTGTGAGACAAGGACCTAACTCTCCCACTTCATTGAACAACTTATAGTGTTCTTCCAAGTAATTAAAATCCATAATTTCTTAGTGTTATGCCTTAGATTTGAAGTCTGCTTAAAAATTTTTATTTACTTTGTTTTAAAGGGTTTCTTGTACTTTGATTTATCCCATCTTTTAAATCATAAACAAAACGATTTGGATTGTACCCAAATCTTGTTTTAACAGACTATCTTTATTGTCTTTATGAGGATTTTCATAGGGTTTAGTTAACATTTTGGAGAGAGAAAAGAATATTAACAGTAAGAAAAAAATTAAATTCAGAAAAATTCCTCTATGGTGTTTTGTCTTATAAATTAATATTCTGGCTTCCTGATGTTGGAGAGGAAGATCTTCCTCTGCCCTATAGACCTTCCAGCTGGACTTCAAGTCAAATTGACATGAGACAGATTGATAGGAGAAAGATAAAATTTAATAGGTGTAGGTATGGGTAATCCACATAGATATGAAATTCTAAAGACAATGAAGCAACAGGAGTTTACAGGAGCTATGGTGATGGGTAGGGACCTGAGATATAAAGGGGAGAAAATGCATTAGCAAGAAGGTGAAAAGGGTTGTTTGGGGAAAACAAACTTGTTCTATTATGCAGATAAGTTCATTAGGTAAAGAGTGGTTTCTGTTAATAGTTCTCTTCTTGTTTCTGGCTCTCCTTTCCAGTGTAAATCTAGACACTTGAGGGGGAAGTCAGGAGCCTCTCCTGCATCTGCTGGGTTTTCATTACTTTTAACTGGAAATATTATTTATGCCAAAGTGGCATATTTTGGGGCAGCCTATCCTTAGCCCATACACTGATATACATAAGTTATCCATTTACTACAACTAATAAAATATTCTGGCAAAATACAACAGCAGCTATCACATTAACACACAAAATTAAAACTCTCTATGTAACACATTACAATGCCTGAAATTAGAATTTCCAATTTCTCAGACGGTACTATAATTTCTTGTTTTCTTTTTGTATATGCAAACCATCTCCACATGATAAGATGATAAGATTTGGAATTAATCCGACTGAGTAAAGAGAGGAAATTCATACTTAAGACTCGTTTAAGTTATCATTCATCATTGTCTTACAGCACATTTAACATGACTTTATTCCTTTCTAATTCCATTTAATTAACAATATTTGCAAGTACAACATTTCAAGATCCAAGAGTACAGGAAAAAAGAACTTTATACCCAAAATAGATTCATCGAAATTTCCATTCTAAAATTCATCTAGTTGCCTTTTGCACATATCTATTGGCTCAGAGCCTTTTCTAGCAAGAATCACAATTACTTTATAATCCAATAGCCAGCAGGGATTTTGTCAGTAGACATATTAACTATGCACAGAAGTCTCAATTCAGCAGCCTAGGGCAAAGGTGCAATAATTTTGTACAGAGTCTATCATATAATACACATAAAACTATGTACATCATAGGCAAGTAGCTCTGAAAGAAATTATAATAAAGAAAGAAAAAAGAAATGCACTAGAAAATGGCTAAATCCTCAAAGCATGTACTCTAAAGGCAACCAGACACACACAGGTCATTAGGGTCTGATGATAAAACTGCTAAAACCAAGTTCAATAACCCAAGTTTGTAATGATGTCCTTGAATATTGACATTAAAAGATGTAGAGACAGAATATATAAATAAACCTACAGCACAATTTATGTGATGAAAGTTTTCACGGGTATCATCACCTCAGGCAATCCTTGCAATCATCCTCTTCATGTAGGTATTATAATACTTTCATTTTAGAGAAGAGGAAATGGAAACACTAGTGAAATGATTTAGCCTCCACCACTTGTTAGCTGCCACAACTTGCAAAGGGTTAAATCTGTTAGTTTCTATTTTCTCATCTGTAGTTGAAGATGATAATATAATTAAATCCATAGAATTTTCTGGGAGATCTGAATTGTTTTAAAAAATATGTATGGTACTGGGGTGCCTGAGTGGCTCAGTCTCTTTCGTGTTTGCCTTCAGCCCAGGTCATGATCTCAGGGTCCTGGGATTGAGCCACATGTCAGTCTCCCTGCTCGGTGTGGAGTCTGCTTGGAATTCACCCTCTTCCTCTACTCCTCCCTCTTGCTCATGGTCTCTCATTCTTTCTCTCAAATAAATAAAATCTTTTTTAAAAATGTGCATGGGGGCACCTGGGTGGCTCAGCAGTTGAGCATCTGCCTTCAGCCCAGGGCATGATTCTGGAGTTCCGGGATGGAGTCCCACATCAGGCTCCCTGCATGGAGCCTGCTTCTCCCTCAGCCTGTGTCTCTGCCTCTCATGAATAAATAAATATAATCTTTAAAAAAATGTGTATAGTACTTAAGAGATAGCCTTTTATATAAAAAGTGTTCAATAATTGTTACTATTTGTTTTTCTTAAACTACTGCTCTTCTTATTTTTTGCCATCATTGTTATTCTATGATAGATTAAGCAAATGTAAGAAAATTCAGTCACATTTTTGTGAAAACAAAACAAAACAAAAAGGTAACCAAGACCAAAGTTTATATTTTTTTGAAGTTAGGATTTTTTTTTTTTTTTGCAAATATTGGTGGTCATAAGTTTCACAAGCTTCTCCTTCCACCCCAGCAATTGTAGGTATTTGTCTCTCTCTTTTTCTCTCCTTTTATTTTAGCTTCAGCAAAACTGAGAGGAATACACAAAGATTTTCCATATACCCTTACTCCTACACATGCATAATCTCCCCCATAATCAACAGTCCCTACCAGAGTGGTACATTTGCTACAACTAATGAACCTACATTGACACATTATTATCACTCAGAGTCGATAGTTTAAATTAGGGATCACCCTTGGTGTGCCCATTCTATGGATTTGGAAGTATATAATGATATGTGTCCATCCTTATAATATCACACAGAATAGTTTACTACTCTAAAAATCTGCTATATTTGCCTATTCATCTCTTATCCCTGTTCTCACAGCCTCTGACAGCCACTGATCTTTTTATTGTATCCATAAATTGGCCTTTAAAAAAATGTCCTAGAGTTGGAATCATATGGAAAGTAATCTTTGAATACTGGCTTCTTTCACTTAGTAACATGTATTTCAGTTTTCTTCCAAGTTCTGTTGCTGTTGTTTTAGTTTTGTTTGTTTGTTTGTTTCCATGGCTTGATGGCTTATTTCCTTTTAGCACTGAATAATATTTCATTGTCTAGAAGCACCGTATTTATTTATCCATTCACTTACTGAAGGTGATCCTGGTTGCATCTACAAGGCTGCTATATGTATTTTATCAGGTATACCTTTTGCAAATATTTCCCTCCTTCTGTACCTTGTCTTCTTGTTCTCTTGCCTGTGTCTTTTGCAGAGAAGAAATGGTTAACTGTAAATGAAGTTCAGCTTATCAACTCTTTTTTCCATGGCTTGTGTTTTTGGTGCTGTATCTACAAAATCCTCACTTAACCAAGGTCATGGTGAATATGGAAAGGATGGGACTTTAGGTAGGGAAAGGATAGGGGCCCCAACTAGGCTCTGAGGATATTTCAGGTATGCAGATGCTGAGGCATAACAAATACAGATCAGGAATAAAGTCTAAGACCACCCTATCGCAGTCACTAGGGTTGAAATTTTTTTGTAATAATTATGTTCTAACCACAGAAAATAAACATAACCACAAAAACTAATCAGGCCTCAAAGGAAAAGTTCACTATAAAGATTAATAAGGCCTAGCAATGCATATCTATAGATCATAGATGTTACAGATACAAAAACTCTCACACAATGTATAAATGTCATGTTTAATTCCAGGCCACTGACATAACCACCAGCAAGTTTCCTGGTAAGTTCTAATAAAGAGCCAGAGATGAAAAGCCCTCATTGGCAGCACAGTCAAGACCCCTCTCACTCCTGAGATTTTCTGTATCTTTGTTTAATAAAATATTATTGCTTTGCTCATTCTTCTTTGTCCATGAGATTCATTCTTCGACTTCATGAGACAGGAACTTCACTTTCCTGCTTCAATAGTTATAGAGATTTTTCCTTATTATCTTCTAAGAGTTATATAGTTTTGCACTTTACATCTAGATCTGCATCCATTTTGAGTTAATTTTTGAGTAAAGGGCATAAGATGTTTGTGTCTAGTTTTTTTGTTTGTTTTATTTTGTTTTGTTTGTTTGCTTGTTTGTTTTGGCTAGTAGTTGTCCAATTGTTCCATCACTGTTTGTGGAAAAGAATATATTTTAATCCATTGTATTGCCTTTGTTCCCTTGTAAAATCACTTGACTATATTTATATAGGTCTATATCTGTGCTTTCTATTATGTTCTATTGATATATCAATAGAACATAATAAAGATCTTTATCCATTCTTATCCTATCACAAAGAAGCATTGTAGCAAATTTTGACATCAAATACTGTCATCCCTCCAACTTTGTTACTATTTAATATTATGTGTGCTATTCTGTGTCTTTGGCCTCTATAATCTTTGGAATTAGTTTGTTTTGTGATCCACTGTATAATGTGCTAGGATTTTGTTTGAGATTGTACTGAATCTATAGATCAAGATGAACTAACATCTGGACAATATTGAGTCTTTCTATCCATGAACATGGGCTATCTCTCTATTTGTTTTGTTCTTCTTTGATTTTGTTAGCATTTTCCTCATATAGATCTTATACATATTTTGTAGATTTATACTTAAATATTTAATTATCATGGTTGCTAATGTAAATAGTATTGTGTCTTTATTTTCAAATTTCATTTGTTCAAAACTGGTATGTTCAAAAGCGTAACTTCTTGCAACCTTGTGATAATTATTTATTTCTCCTTTTTTTCCCCTATTGTTTTGGATTTTTTCAGATGATCATGTATGTCATCTATGAACAAAGATTTTTTTGTGTGTCCTCCCTTCTAATCTATATATACACTTTTCTTTTTTCTTTGTCTTATCTCATTGCCTTAACTAAGATTTCCAGGATGATGTTGGAAAGGAGTAATGAGCAGGGTATCATTGCGCTGTTCTTGATCTTAGTAGAAAAGCTTTGTGTTTCTCACCATTAAGTATAATGTTAGTTGTGGGTTTTTTGTTTTGTTTTGTTGTAGATATTCTTTATTCAATTGATGAGTTCTCCTTTATTTCTAGTTTACTGAGAGTTTCATTATGAAGGAAGTATTGGACTGTGCCGAATGCTTTTTCTGAATTTTTTGAAATAATCTGTGATTTTTTTCTTTCTTTTATAGCCTGTTAATATGATGAATTACATTAACTGATATTTGAGTGTTGAACCAGGCTTGCATGCCCAAGATAAGTCCCACTTGGTGATGGTTTATAATTCTTTTGATACAACACACAACATGCTCTTTATAATACTGGAAAATTATTCAATATACTTAAAACTTATATCATGAATAAGTAAAAAAGTGATTTGTTAGTGGTTTTGTACAGATAAAAATGAGTTGCTTCTGGTTTTTGTCCATAATTTTGTTATATTTTCTTTTTCTCTATTTTTGAGTAACAACTACTTTGAAAGAAAATGAGTTAAAGTTTGTAAAGAAGGGTACCTGGGTGGCTCAGTTGGTTAAGTTTCTGCCTTCAGCTCAGGTCATGATCCTGGGTAGTCCTGGGATTGAGCCTTATGTTTGCTCCCTGCTCAGTGGGGAGTTTGCCTCTCTCTTTCCCTCTATTCCTCCTCTCAGCTCATGCTCTCCCTCTCTCTACTCTCTCTCTCTGTCCCTTAAATAATAATAAAATCTTTAAAAAAATAAAAATAAAACTTATAAAGAAACTGCACTAGAATGAGGAACTGAAAGTGCTCCTTTCAATGACCATATATATTAAGTTACATGGTTGCTGTCATTTTCAACTTTTATGATCATATGCTATTACTTTTTAAAAACTCCAGTACAAAATAGTCATAAAGGAAAAAAGGTAAAATGTTATATAAATAAAATATAATAAATTCAGTACAGATTATGAATATAGAAAAATTCACTAAATTAACTCCCCCCAAAAGAACCCCAAATCAGAGGAAATTGGCAGCGCAACTCTCCATTAACTACTCGTTCAATAAGTTGCAGATATGAAAAAAATAGTATGAATCAGAAATTCAAAAACCAGTATAAAAAAATAATATTAGCAATGGAAATGTGTAAAACAAACTAAAACTCAGAATCAAACTCAGAAAATACTTTGAAGGAAAATATAAAATAATCTTAACAACTCACAAAATTGCAACAAGCACAAAGGAGTAAAACTGCAGCCATGTGTATAACAGGAAGAAATGACAAATAAAGTGAAATAGAAAAATAAAGCAAAAATCTTAAAGGTACAAAGTGAAATAGGGTGAAAAATGTTTTGAACTTACAAGAATAGACTATCATTAAGTGATACTTATTGAGCAGCTTATAGCCAGCTCTCTCTTAAAATACAGCACAATGCACTAAAGAAATTCAGAAAAGGTCCACTGTTATCCAGTAGTGTGAGCACAATTAGCAGTCCTTTGCTATTTGCATACTTTGCACAAAATGTTTTTAAATGGTATTTCTAAAAAAGTATATAGTTTGCCCTTTTGTAATATATTTTCTTTGTAATGATGTTTTCTTATGTGAGGTTTTGAACACATTTTCCATATAGTAGAAACCATTATTTCAAATGCGTTATATTTTAAACTACCATGTTACATATTTTAATGAGGCATCTATTTGAATATAATTTAATTGACTATGGTAGATCTAGCAATGTTTCTTAAAACAGTAGAAAAATGCTATTATTAAACAATAGATATCCCATATAGCTGTGGTGACAGAAATATAGTAATGGAGCCATTAATAGTAAATACTTATTATAATTGTTTAGGAACATTTTACTTATACAAAACTCAGATAACTAAATATATTCTAGGAAAATGTATAATTCTTTAATATATTTTCAATTAGATGCATATCCTAGAATTTCTTCTCCAATACTTCACTTCCCTATTGAACAGATCAGAACTGGACCACTGAAGAAAAGTATCTATGTCCAGCGCATAGTTTTCCTTTTAATTACATGAAGAAATTAATTAGATGTTTGAAAGTGATTGTTAATCTATATTGAAAAGTGCCAATTTTAATAAAAGCTCTGAAAAATATCCACAGAAAGGTAAAAAAAAAAAAGAATTATAATTCTTATACTTTCTTTCCCTTGAGTTTCTCATCAATAGTATAAATTCCAGCAAAAAAAAAAAAAAAAAAGTATTTCACCATGATATCAGACTAAACCTTATAATGACTATGGAATAGCTAAACCATGTAATTATCTATTTAAAAGTCTAATTATAGTAGTTTAAGAATTTTATTTTTCTTTCTTCTTTTACAAATCAATATTTTAATAGTACTCATTGTCATTTGAAAATAAATAAAATTTTAACACAGTATTTTGACCACTGGAGAAACCACTCAATATTAAAACTGCGAAATCAATGTATTTTTTTAAAGAAAGATTTTTATGTTTTTTTTTTAATTTTGATCTAAATATTATAAGCAAAAGCGTTCTGTTTCAGATATTTTGAAAGATTGATGTTATACATACACATTTTTCTACAGAACTAATCCTAAACTACTTGCCAATTGTAAGAGTTATTTAGGCATTTTCATAGTGAAATCTTTAAATGATTGCATATAATGTATTTAAATGAGTGATCTATTTAGAAAAACAAATTACTGCTATGTAGACCTATCATTTTACCCCCAAATAGTAGAAAAATGTAGAAATTGTTAACTCTTCAATATAGCATTGGTATCAGTAATACTTCCTTATATTCCCTTATTTTTATATTTTTTCCATTAAATCCTCCAGTCCTCCACTATAACGTTTTCAAGCAGAATTCCTTATAAGCAACTCACAAGGGGATGCCAGTTTGCCTCAGCAAAGAAATATCTTCGAAAATAGTTAAAAGCAGGAACTCTTTATGAAGTAAAGGGCGGGACTAGTTTTAGGTTTTCCCATTAATCATTAAGCTAACTACTATTGTTTCTATTTCACAGATAAGGAAATTGAGACTTGGAGATTTTTATTTAACATCCCTTAGTGAGTAACATACTTGACATTCAAAATTTGGGTGGATCTTCAGAGATGATTCTTTTTTTATTTTTAAGATTTTATTTATACAAAAAAAAAAAGAGAGAGAAATTTTATTTATCCATTAGAGACAGAAACAGAGAGAGAGACAGGCAGAGAGAAGCAGACTCCACACAGGGAGCCTGACATGGGACTTGATCCCGGGTCCCCAGGATCACGCCCGGGCTGAAGGTGGCGCTAAACCACTAAGCTTCCGGGGCGGCCCTTCAGAGATGATTCTTAATCACTTTACTAAACTGACTCTTCAAAAGCCACTAGGTTGCTGCAAGCTAAATATTTGACATTATGCTGAAAGGCTTTGGTCTGACTTGGATTCTATCTTTAAGGCCACTGGGGACCTTTGAGTGAATTGTTACTGTGATTCTCCAACATCTTTGACTGACTTCATTACCTAGCAGTGAGAAATTTAATAAGTATACGAAATTACTACTTCTAGATTAATCAGGCATGCCTTAAAATCACAACTTTATAGGGGCACTTGTGTGGCTTAGGCAGTTAAGTATCAGCTTTTGGCTCAAGTCATGATCTCAGCGTCTTGGGATTAAGCCCCACTTTGGGATCCCTGAACAGCAGGGAGTCTGCTTCTCCCTCTCCTTCTGCTTTCTCCTTCCACTTTTCATGCTTTCTTCTTCTCATAAATAAATAAATAAATAAATAAATAAATAAATAAATAAAATATTTAAAATTGCAATCTTATGAGAATGATTGACTGAATAAAAGCCATGCTGCTTACCTTGCAGAACTGCCTTTGATTTCAAAGCTGTGATTTAGGAGAGTATCAGGGATGGTTTTGCACTTGGTGGACATTTTTAAGACTCCCAGTGGTTTCCTTCTGATTATGTAAATTAGTATTCACGGAGGTCATTTCCCATAGGAAGTATCATTAAATGTACCTGAAATGACTAGCTTCAAATCAGAGCAGATACTAGAGATCAGTTGTTCTCCAGAATAAGAAAAACAGGAATGACACACTCCAGAGCATTCAACTGTCAGTTCAGATATGCCACTCATTGCTGAAATGATGTAGATTCACACCAGTGTACTGTGTGGGGAGTCAAATAATAATAAGGGCAAGAATAAAACAGCATTTAATCACTGGCTACCTCCTGTGCATCAGGCAGTGTGCCAAGTGCTCTTTACATGCATTATCTTTAATCTGTTCAATAATCCTTTACTGTAGGGATTATTATCCCTAGTTTATAGAAGAAAAACAGAGGCTTAGAGAGATTAAGTGATTTTTCTCAAGGACTGCAGATCTAGTAAATTGTATATTTGGAATCAGAGCTCCAGGATGTTTGTCACTGACGCCCACAAATAAAGGGATTATGTTATAAATGTATGACATTAACAAGTATCAGAGAGAAAGAATTTTAGTCACAACATATTCCATCATGTGGCATACAACTGTTTAATTATTCACCTACTAGTGAAAAACAATACTGGGTTAGGTCAAGGTGCATCAGCCTGATGAATTTCTTACAGAATGAGTGAAAATCTTTAGATCCATCTTTTTGCACTTTTGCTTCGTATGTGCTCACCGTTTACATACTCAACTAACCTCTCTTTTGGTGCAATCTTTTTCTTTTTTTCTGGCATTTTAAGTGGTCATATCTAGGCCAATGTCCTATCTTATACATTTGAGTCTCTAGCTCAGGCTCAATTTCTAAAGCATCATTCGAAAACCAAATTGAAAAAAGTGGATAGCCACCCATGGAAGTATTGTGAAGCTTGCAACTTTTTTTTTTTTTTACACTTATTTTATTAACCATTTCTTTCATACTTGCTATCAACCCTCTTGAAGAAAGATATTTCTCTCTGCCCGTTGCCTTGTAAAAGGCCTGCTATGCTTGCTATATTAAAAGAAGACAAATAATTAATTCAATAATTCTGTGTAATGTTTATTATCTATTTTCACGATGAGCTCTACATGTGGAAGGAACTGTGCACTCAAGATTGTGATCATCACCAACTTACTGTTTCCAAAGAGTATTGTGCAACTGAAGGGTGTATTGTGTGTGTATGCTTGGAGTGGGGAATAGGGTATAGTATTATTTCAAAGAAGCTTCCACATACTTAGGCAATGAATGGCATAAAATCTCTGAAAAGTACTAGGTTACAGCAATATAATTGAAGATATGCAATCTACATTGTTAGAATTATGTGCTTTTTAGAAGAAGCCAAATGTTTTCTGAAGATACTACATGAGAAAAAAAATGTAGAGTACAGGTAGAGCTGTGTTCTTTTAAGAGTCAGAGATTTCTATAATTCACACAAAAACAAAACTATTCTTTTGGATGTTAAGACAAAACTTTAGAATGTGTATCTACTTATGTTACATGTTTGATTAATTACAATGATTTTGGTTCCAAAATTTAAAGGTAGCTGAAATTTTGCTGGACTAATGTCCAAACTGATTATGTCCACGTTTTCAATAAATAACAAAACAGACGGAAGAAAAGTGTTAAAGTTAACTGGACTTTCCTTCCCATTATCTTTCAAGTTAAAAATCTTTAATACAGAGCAGCCCAGGTGGCTCAGCAGTTTAGCGCTGCCTTCGGCCCAGGGTGTGATCCTGGAGACCCGGGATCAAGTCCCACATCGGGCTTCTTGCATGGAGCCTGCTTCTCCCTCTGCCTGTGTCTCTCTCTCTCTTTCTCTCTCTCTCTGTCTTTTATGAATAAATAAAAAAAGATCTTTAATCCAGAATCATTACTTCCCCTAGAATTTTCTATTATTTTAGGGAGCTCTGCTTTACATATGTTTTGAGTGATAAAATATGTTTATAGTAATATTAGCCCAACAAAATAACTTTGATACAAGATGACAAAAATGAAACTGTTTTCAGATTTTGGAATATAAATTTAACAAATATATTTTGAGCTCCAGCTGTGAAATTTGGTATTTTTCTGAACAAGTAATAGCAAAATGGCCAAAATGCTCTTCTCTTATGGAGATTATATTTTTGTTTGAAACAAAATATACAAAAACAAATACATAAGCAAAGTTTATATATATATATTATATTATATACATTATTTGTTTATTCATGAGAGACACAGAGAGAGAGGCAGAGACATAGGCAGAGGGAGAAGCAGGCTCCCCATGGAAAGTCCGATGTGGGACCCGATCCAAGGACCCTGGGACCACGACCTGAGCCAAGGGAAGATATTCAACCACTAGCCATACCGATGCCCAGTTTATAATTTTTATGTGATGTTTAGTGCTATGGAAACAAATGCAAAGAAGAGGTATAGGGAATGTTTTTTTTTATTTTTTTTTATTTTTATTTTTTGATCTAGGGAATGTTGGTGTGGCCATTTAAGATTATTTATTTATTTGAGAGAGAACAAGAGAGATCAGGGAGTGAGAGGGAGAATAAACTTTAGATGACCTGAACATCTTTCCATGAGAGCAAAACTTTAAAATATGTTTTAAAATGTTGGAGGATAATTTTATATGAGGTTAAGGAAGAAAAGAAACGCATGAATAGCACAAACAAAAGAAAGTTTGATATCTTATATAGGGCAAAGGAATATTAGAGAAAAAAGCAAACTCCAGACTGGAATATAATTTTTTTCTAAGCATTTATGAAACACTTAGCCATTATCAGCACTGTATTAAGAATTCCTGCATATCAATAAATAAAAGGTAAAAAAGTTTACAAAGGATATAAAAGGCTATTTATGGAAGAGGAAATCTGAACCCTCAATAACCATAAGTAAATATGTATAATTTTTAAATGGAAAATGCCAGTGAAAGGATTCAAGTAAAGATTTTACATTTATGAAAATGGCATGTACTTTTATGAAAGCACATATGGATGTTGATATTGTAGAAATGTAGACACAAAGAATACACATCTACTGCAGAGTTACGTGTAGGTATCCTAAAGAAACATATATATATATATATATGGAATTTATACATATAAATTATAGATATATAAATATATCATATATATACATACATATACGTATATATATAAGATATATATGTATATATATGTATATATATAAGAATTATGGTTGTAGCCTGAAACAGTTGAAATAAAGAAATTGATGGCACCAATTATAAAACTCCAAACTTGGCAAATTACTTACTTCAGAAAAAAGCACAGATTTGAGAAGACTATATTTTTAGGTCTACATGATAAATGATTGAGATACCACTGAAGAGCAAGATTTCTGTCCTAAATGGAAGGCATTAAAGGGGTGAATTTTGGTAAGCCCCACTGTGAGCAATAAATGCAAAAGGTAAAAGGATTGCAGGATTTCCCAGCACAGAACTAAAAGAAAATTAGAAATTATTGTCCAGGGATAAAAGTTAAGAGAACTTTGCAAACTACTGTAACCTTTGCAGCTTTCCCATGTGTGTTATTTTTTCTATTCCTTGTCTTTATCTTAGTACTGATTTATAGAATATACTTGTATTAAGGATTATGTTAGCTAAGGGAAGAGGGGTTTTATGTATGCAACAGAACACTATGGTTCAAACACTATTAGTGTTTGGGACTCTTTTTTATTTCTGTTTACACTCTCTAGTTAAAATATTTTACAGTAAGGCTGTGTTTTTTAAGTTCTTACCTTTTATGTGATTGTCTGATGCCTTACAAAGGCCTTCTAAAGTCCTCCACACCAGTGGTATAAAATCTATGGAAAATGAGTTGCATTTCATGCAAATTGGAATTATGAAATATTTAAATCGTGTTTAACAAGCACTAATAAACACTCACTTTATTTGCAATTTAGAAATAATGTGATGATCTTGAGAATTATAAATTATTGTACATTTCAAAGATGGGAAGCCAAATGAGATGTAAATCATGTTTACACAATTATCCCATGGCAGCGAAGATTCAACTGGCAAAGAGAAATAGCTGCCATTATTTATCAGAATGTTTTAAACCCTCACTATGTTCATGTGTATCAGAACTTCTCTCAGAATTGATGGTGACAAGTGTGCTGTCATTTTAATCTTCACTGTTACCATAATCAGTTGATTAACTTGTTATTAAGAAAAGGTATTTATTCTCATGCTGGAAATGTGCTAAACTCAGTACATTGGTGCAGAGTTTAGAAGTGAAATGCCAAGAGTAGGTCAGACAACTGATATGCTACATTATGCGATTAATTTAGGAATAAAATATGAAAAATATTACAAAGAAAGATGGAAAAAAAAAGAGCCATGCTAAACTGACATAAGTTTAATCATGTAACTTTCTGTTTTTAACATCATAATGACTAGGAAGAGAATATAAAACTAATTCATTTTTAATTACTTCGAAATATAATTATATGAGTTTTTAAATAATGAGGATATCCTGAACTAGATAATTATCTTGATATATTTTAAAATAACTTAGTTAATACAAATATCTTATTTGACACATTTTTCAAAGTGAAAGTAGTATTCAAATTATCAAAAACAGTGTGGGCATGTAATTTCAAGTAGGCATTTAATTCTGCTTGCTGTTTACTTCTCCCTTTTTCCTTTTCCTTTTTTCTTTTTGCCTCTTTCTTTCTCTTTTCTCCTTTTCAATCCATAATGCTTCCAGTTTTTAAGTTAGTATAGATTTTTGAACAAGCTCTCTATCCTCTGCAAAAAAAAAAAATCCTAGGGATTAAACCCACTCTAAATTGTTGTGTGTAATTACTGAAAATAAACGAGAGTCCTAGGCTGAAATAGAGAAATCTTTATAGGAAACTAGAGATCTGGGATCCCTGGGTGGCGCAGCGGTTTGGCGCCTGCCTTTGGCCCAGGGCGCGATCCTGGAGACCCGGGATCGAATCCCACATCGGGTTCCCGGTGCATGGAGCCTGCTTCTCCCTCTGCCTATGTCTCTGCCTCTCTCTCTTTCTCTCTCTGTGACTATCATAAATAAAGAAAAATTAAAAAAAAAAAAGAAAAGAAACTAGAGATCTTTCAGAGTATGCGAGGAATTTATCACAACTGGTTGATTCCCCAAGGATAGTTTCCCCATTAACTTACAGATTTCTGAATTTACAAAAAAAACACTTTGTATTTGTCTTTGTGGCTCATAATCACAAATTCTAAATACACTGCTTTTTATTATTTTGAATCCCGGATCTCAGCCTAGTGTCATATGTGCAAGACAAGTATCTCATGATTCATCAGTGATTACTTGAAATTGTTGTGTGACATATTATGCCATAGCACATAGCTACTCTTAACTATTAATCATAACTAGAAATCTAGCTAGGCATCCACTGCCCCCTTTTCATATCTATGTTCTTTAAGTAATAGTTTTACATAAAATATGATATAAAATATAGTTAATCTAGGATTTTTTTTCCTGTATTATAATTTAGCTATTCCTTTACATAAGAGAAATTTTACTCTTGTCCTCAAGGAACAGATCCTATTTCCCTCCCCATATTTTGCTTTTTAACCTGTGAAAACTATTCCTGAAAATAGTCTTTTAGATTAGTCCCAGTATGTAGGTTTCATTTACCCGCCTTATTTATGCTTCATGTTTTATTTATTTTTCTAATTAGAAACTCAGCCAGGTTCAAATGCTGAAAGCAGAAAACAGGCTGAAGGGACCCACATTTTGTCTTTTGGAGTCTTAGGTGTACATAATCAATGCCCCTTGTAGAAATGCACAACATGAGCTAATTTTTATAAAACTGGAACAAGCCTCTCATATAATTTTTATAATACCATAAAACCTAATGTTATGTTAAATTATTTTTTATATTCTACAAGGACATTAGTAGGAGACACAGTAGTGAAAGGTACAGTCTTTTCAATGTTCTTTGCATTTCATTCTACAATGGATACCCTTTAATTTTCCAACTTTACTTCCAGCTAATTACAAAAATTTAAATTATACCAACAAATGATATTTTAAATATTTTAACATATGTGATTTATCATTTTAAAAATTATTTCCAACCTTGTACATTTTATTCATTTATTTTTTTAAATCTAGGTACATTTTAGAATTGACACATTTTCTATATAAAAAACTGTGTATTGGCAACCAAAAATGTTGCATTTGTTTATAAATGAAAGTGTTCATTTGCTACTCTCCATTTCCAGCCTCTTAAATATTAATCAGTTCTTTATTACATGGAAGGGATTTCAAAAATAAACCACAACTTTATCCTCCTTGTGTATTTTACTTTATTTTAAACTAGAATAAATTTTAGGGTGTATCAAAACATAACAGTTGTAATAATAGCAATTTCAAACTGAACAAGTAAGTTTAAAATGTCATTTCTTAAGACACTAAATTATTTGTTCTGTAGAACACATAACAAAATAAGACCAAAAATTAAAATAATACTTACAGCAGCTACTATTTTAGCTTGAAGTTTTGAGAAATTGTGTGGTTTATTTAAGGTCATAGAGATATTAAGAATCAAATTTATGAAACTAATTTAGATGTCTTGAACCATCTTGTATTTTTTCCCACCAAAACATTCTGTTAGATACCAAAATGTGTACTTCTGTTCTTATATTCCTATTTAACTGGCATTCTGGAAAACCCTTATTGTCATTGTTATCAGAACCTCTTTATCTCTCTTAGTTGTTATTCTGGACCCTTCTATAGAAATACAACAATCATTGTCTTTATCTGCATTTCTACTTTCTACATCTAAATTGTATCAAATTTTATTTTAAATTGCCTCATGGATTTTACATTCCTTTTTATTGTTGGTATTCTTATCCTGGTCTAGGCCGTTTATCAGCTAATTACTGAGTTATTGAAATGGTTTAATTTCTGCTCACATTTTCTTTGGTCTCAATTCCAGTGGTGTTGTAACTGAACTAGGTGAGTTCACTCCATGGGGAGTTACAGGTAGAAACTACACCAGGTAGACTTGTCACACAAAGGAAACTTGATTTGCATCACATAAGGACATCATAGAGAATAACTTCCAAAGCTGTAACTTCCTGAGTGGGAGTGAGTGGGTTTCTTTTTCTTTTTCTTTTTCTTTCTTTTTTTTCTTTTTTCTTTTTTCTTTTTTCTTTTTTCTTTTTTCTTTTTTGAGAGAGGAGAGCGAGCACAAGAGAGGGGAGGAGCATAGGGAGAGGGAGAGGTAGAGGGAGAAAACCTCAAGCAGGCTCCTTGCTGAGCATGAGCCCAGTGCAGGGCTCATCCCAGGACCCCGAAATCATGACCTGATCTGAAATCAAAAGTCCGATGCATAAAGAATTGAGCCACCCAGGTGCCCTGTTTCATTTCTTCAAGGCTAGGATGAATATTCAGAAAGGGAGTTTTGTCCTTGCCTATAAAGGTGGACATAAGGTTATGCAGACATAGAAAACATTCTCATATGTGCATCTTATATTATGATAATGAAGCTTGTGCTCCTCCCAGAGTGAAGACTTTGATATTATAAGGAAGCAGAGGTAACTGTCAGACAAGGGGAAGGGGGCTATGGGCGTGCTCCAAGAGCTGGTATAAACTTGGGCTATTTATTTCAGGTTAGGAGTAGGGTCTTGCTTACTTTTGAAACAGCAGTGGGAGTTTTACCACTGATTTATTGCCTGCAGTATGGTTAGGCTATATCCTGGCCTGATACCCTGAGACTATTAGTTTTTGCATTCCCTTTGTTTCCTTAAAATTCTTAGCTACTGAGGCTTTTACATTTCTTTGTAATTCTGACACTCCCTAGGAAGTTGTAGGAGAAATGTGCTAGGGCAAAAACCAGTAAGGAATAGATCATGGAAAAATAGACGGGGGCCTAAAATGACTTCTTTCTGGGGACCCCTTACACTTTCTGCTTGCAGTTAGTGTACAGTTATTGCTGCAAGACCACTGTCACTCTGTCACTACATTGACCAAGACCCTATAAATGTTTTTGTTGCCTAAACAATCACAATAGGAGCCCATACTGTTTATCCAACTCTCAATCTTATTTTATTTTATTTTATTTTTTTAATCTAATTTTATTTTTTTAAATATTTTATTTATTTATTCATGAAAGACACAGAGAGAAAAAGAGAGGCAGAGACATAGGCAGAGGGAGAAGCAGGCTCTATGCAGGGAGCCTGATGTGGGACTTGATCCAGGAACTCCAGGATCACACCTTAGTCCGAACGGAGGCAGGCCCTAAACCACTGAGTCACCCACGTGTCCCTCAATCTAATATTATATTAAACAATAAACTTGGATCTAATCAGAGGTTTTCTCAAAGCCCCTGGAACTTATTTCTCATGCTGTACTCTATCTATGTTTTGCCTATTTTTGCCTTTCGACCTAGCAAAATCTTTCCTGTTCTCACTTAATCTAAGTTCCAAACATTAATCAACAGAAGTCCTACTTCCTCAAAGATGCTTACTCCAGCAGTAACTTTCTCTACCATAGGAGAATTGCCTCCTATAGTCTGATAGTAATAACACTTATTCTGAGGACGTCTCTGTCTCTATTTTTTTTTAAAGATTTTATTTATTTATTTATGAGAGACACAGAGAGAAAGGGAGAGAGAGAGAGGCAGAGGGAGAAGCAGGCTCCCTATAGGGATCCTGATGTGGAACTGGATCCCGGAACTCCGGGATCATGCCCTGAGCTGAAGGCAGACGCTCAACCACTGAGCCACCCAGGAGCCCCTTCTTTGCCTCTGTTGAATAAGAAAATTAATATCCCAATCTCAGAAGCCAATATATTACCTCTTTTTCAATTCCTTAAAATACCTCTTTAAAATATTTATAAGTGTCTATTTTTTTCCAGAACATGAGTATTCACCAGAAAAAAATTCATGGCAATTTTAATATTTTTCCTGAAAAATAATTTGGTATGAGTATCTGAAAGCACAAAGATGCTTCACTCTGTTCCTGGCACACATGATACAGTCAGGACAAGTTAGAATGGGCAGAGGTGGGCTTTAGGAATGTTGAGATAGGCTTTGCCTAAGGGGTGACATTTAAGCAGATAACTAGAATGCTAAACAGAGAAATAGAGAAGACATACAGAAAGAATTGGGACAGGAAAGGGATTCAAGTGTGCTAAGATAGAAAGAAGTAAAAGATGCTGTTATAGCTAGAGCCCAGGGAGAGAGGGTACAAATGGAATGGAAAAGGCAAAGTTCAGGTAACATAGGACTTTATAAAGTATACTAAGGATTTTTGAAATGTATATTAAGGACAATGGGAAACAACAGAAGACTTTTAAGCTAAATGTGATGGAACTTAAATTACACTTTTTAAATTGACGCACATTTTTAAAAAATGTTCTTAGTTGACACACAATGTTACATTAGTTTCAGGTGTGTAACATAGTGATTTGACAACTCTGTAGGTTTCTATGCTCACAGTGTGGCTACCAGTTGTCACTATCCCATTAACTGCATTCTGTGCTGTACCTTTTACCTCTGTGATTTATTCATTCCAAAACTGGAAACCTGTATCTCCCACGCCCCTTCACCCTTTCCTTTCTCCTCACCTCCATCCCCTTTGGCCTTAGGCAATGGCAAATTAATATTTTCAACAGCAATATAAAGAGGATTTTAAAAATTCCTGCATTACGTATAATTTGGCAACATAATAAAACACAAAATATGAACATATTCATAAAAGTATATGTCATAAGGATTGCTTAAGCTTCTGAACACTATGCAAAATTAAACCTGATAACATGGAGTATTGCTTGGCATCTTTCCAAAGGAGTTTTAATTTAGTAGCATAGGCATTGTTTACAGTTCTTTGTTCCCTTCCTGTTTACCAAAGTCAATTTCACTTATTTATCATAATAGTTGCAGGTTTTAGTAACAGTGAATTTCATATTTTCTTAGAGAAGAAAAATATCTTTACATATATACATGTCATGAATAATTAATTCTCTCTCTCGTTCTCTCTCTCTCTCTTTTGAGGATGTGTGTTAAAGCTGTTTGGTCTTGCATGTTATTTCAAGTACTTAGCTAGTAAGTCAACCCTGAGACTCACAGAGTCCATCTTAAGATTATTTTTTCCAAATAAGTTAAAGACACAATATTATATTACTTCCAGTAATATGCTATTTGAGACCATAAACATCATTAATATTCAGAAGTTTAAAAGATACACACAATTGTTTACGTAACTGTGCATTTAGATAATACATGTTTGTAATGTTTTTTTTTTTCTCTAAGGCAAATCTAGTGATGATTTTATTTTTTTTTTAAGATTTTATTTATTCATGAGAGAGAGAGAGAGGCAGCGACATAGGCAGAGGAAGAAGCAGACTCCATGCAGGGAACCTGACGTGGGATTCAATCCTGGGCCAAAGGCGGCAGTAAACCACTGAGCCACCCGGGCTGCCCCATGATTTTAGCCTTTGAATTGCATTTCACCAATTTTGAAGTTGGTATTGCTTTAATATATTCATAAAACGGCTCTTTGTGTGACTACTTTGAATATCTTTTCATTATCATTCTTGAGTCAACATTTTTTGTTAGCACAAGTAGTAGTTTATTGTCTTGTTTTTGAAATGTTAAAGAAGACACATCTTGTGTCTGGTTTCTAGATCTAACTTTCCTTGTACGTATGTTGGTTTAAAATGTACTGTCGTAAGTAGAAGCAAAGGTTAGGAAAAAAGAGTGGAGGGACAAAAAGGAAGTTATAATTTCCTGCCAGTTCACAGAGATGGCAAGGAATTGAATGATGTCTAAATTATGAAGGAGGAGATAAAAACAATAGATATTACGCTACCTTATAACCTTAACTGGGAAGGAAATAAGTTTTGAAAAAAAATGATAAACAAATTTGAGCCATAAATACTTAATGAAATAATCTAAAATTTATATCCTGTGCATGCATACCTAATTTTGTGTCTATGTACTCCTCACATACATTGATTCTTAAGAGATTTAAACACTGTATTTAAAGTATATTAACCCCACTGCTCTAAATTAGTGAGAAATTATTTATGAATTAAGTACATTTTAAAATTCAAGAACTTGTGTTTGAAGCAGTTAGACACAGCTGCATTCTTTACCAAACGGTGAGTACTTGTATAAGTGATAATCTAGAGGCTTTCCCAGCATTGTTAAAATAAGTTCTTCAGAATATAAGCACATGATTCTAGATGGAAACTCAAGTCTTTAGGAATGAATGAAGAGGAAAGAATATGGTAAATACATGATCAAGTATAGAATTACATTTCCTTTCAAATTTCCTAATATGCATATGACTATTTAAAGGCAAATCTATTACACTGTGTGGTGATATTTATAGCATACATATATGCAGTATATATAGCAACTACGAAAGGGATTGAGAAGGATATTAATAGAATATAGTTGAAAGCGCTTTCATTTTATTTTCATTTTACTTATACAAAATAAAAAGTTAAATTATAAGATTTATATATAATGTATAAATTAAATAAGAAAAGATATAAAAGCTCTATAGATTAAAATGGAATTCTATATATTATATATATGTGTGTGTGTGTACATAAGTATGTGTATGCTGTGTATTCCTCAAGAGAGTGAGAGAGCAACAAAAGAGGAGAAAAACCTGAAGACAGAAAAAAAAAGTAACTCCATAGACAAATATAACTGAACATATTACATTAAATATTAATGGACTTAAACTTCAATTACACAGCAAAGATTGTCAGAGTGGATACAAAAGGGCAGTACAACTGTTTACAAAGATCTGAAATAGATACATGTTAAATATGTATTTGTTTCAATGTAATTGTCAGAAAAAAATATACTATACCAACAAGAAAGAATATGAAGCAGGATGGGCTGTATTAACACCAGATAAATTAGACTTACATATAAAGGTAGAGAACATTTTTTTTTATAACATAGACCTATATAAATGCAAATATAAATTTTTAAAATGCAAATATAAATGTAAAATGAAAACTATAAATTCCTGGAAGATAACATAAACAGTATAGATGACCTTGAATTTGGTGATTATTTAGATACAACACCAAAAACACTGATCCATGAAAGAAAAAGATTGATTAGCTGGACTTCATTAAAATTAAATACTTTTGCCCTGCCAAAGTCACTCTCAAGAGAATGAAAGACATGCCACAGATTGAAAGAAAATATTTATAAAAGGCATATCTGATAAAGGATTGTTATGTAAAATATACAAAGAACTCTTAAAAGTCAACTATAAGAAAACAACCTGATTAAAAATTGAGCCAAAAAACCTTAATATACAGGATATACAGATGGCAAATTGTGTATAAAAAGATGCTCCACATCATATATCATCAGGAAAATACAAATTAGAGATATCACTACACATCTATTAGAATATACAAAATCCAGAACCTTACAATATCAAATGTATGATATTATTATGATAGACACATGCCATTATAAGTTTATTTTTTTTTCCATTATAAGTTTAAAATAAAAAAAAATTAAAAAGTTTAAAATAGAATATTAGTTATTAGTAAAAAGCAACAAACTGCTTATGTGTGAAACAACATGGACAAAATCTTATACATGTATGACTCTATTTCTATGACCTTCTGATGAAGGCAGAAAAGAACTCAGTGGTCACCAAGGGATAGGCTGGCCACAGTTGTTGACTACAAAGGAAAATCAGATTTTGAGAAGGTGATGGAACTGTGTCATGGAAAATCAGATTTTGAGAAGGTGATGGAACTGTGTCATGGTCTTGATAACAGTCATTACATGCCTCTGTGTTTGTCAAGCCTCCTAGAACTGTACACTAAAAGGGTAGCTTTTTCTATATTTTACTTCAAAAAAATAAAAAGAAACAGTGATTATGCATGATTCTATACATAAGATTTGACTAAATATATATTTGTTTAAAGATTTATGTATGTATTTTAGTGAGATTGAGCACATAAGCAGGAGGGGTTGAGGGAGAGAGAATCTCAAGGAGATTTCACACTGAGCGTGGGGCTCTACATGGGGCTTGATTTCATGACCCAGAGATTATAACCTGAATTCAAACCAACTGTCAGTTGCTTAATTGACTGTACCAGCCAGACACACCCTTGGCTAAGTATATTTTTTAGTTTAGTATCTGGGTCATAGTCTACCTTCATTATGTCTTTCTTTTATAGAAACATAAACAAAGTACTAATTAAATTTTGCGGGGTGATAGAATGGATCAATATCATGAGTTTGGTGGTAGTTGAATTAACTATAGATTTATTCAAAAGTCAAAAATTTTACATGAAAAGAGGTAATTTTTAATGTATATAAATTATACCTCAACATATCTGGTTTACATATTTCAGTGGACTGGTATTGAGTAAAATGATAAATAATTGCCTCCTGAGAAGGAAACTTGAAATTTGCATTTAGGATATAGATAGATATCGATATAGATGATAGAGATATAAAATTACATGCCCTGAAGTTTCCATTTAGTGCTAATATGTTAAAGTATAAGAACTCAATTCCTGTAGTAGCATATATTAATTATAACATCACCCCCTCAAAAATAGTCTCTTATAAATTGACTCTCATTTGAGTTCAATATATTAATCTCACACCTTTTAACAGCAATTAGTGGCAAGAAGCAGTCAGTGGCTCATTTTCGTGGCTTTAATAATTATGAGGAAAATATTTTTTTGTAATGTGAAAATGATGCTTTTAATTCATAATTATGTGTTTCATTATGTATTTATATATTTTAATTAAGTGTAGATTCCAAAAAGAAAGTTAAATTAAATAATACAAAAAATACCATATGGGAAGGCAATACACAGAATTTCCAAACATGTATATAAATGTATGTGATTTGAATATGTGTATACACACTTTTTATTTGGCATCTTTAGTGAGCATCTACTATTTTTCACAATATCGTTTTTATTCTTGAAACAGCATACCACACACTATATTGCAGACACTTCCTTCCTCTATTCAAAGCTCTCTCTTTGGTGGGAGTTATTATTAACACAATATCGACTTTGTAGCCTTAGTTATTTTGTCCAGCAAAAGTACCTAAAAAAAGACAAATGGATTTTTACCATTTTTTATTCCAAAAATGCCAGAAAAAAGAAATTTTTACTGATTAAATACTGGACATATGTTTTGGAGGCTGTTGGCAGCTGCCTCCCTCTATCCTCATCTTCTATGATGCAGAAAAGTAGCAGTAACAATCATAAAGGTGCAAAAAAATGAAGAAAGGCAACATCAAATTTAAATAATCCCCAAAGACACTTATAAAGCCAAGTCATGTCTATAGTTAAGCCAGATAACTCTTTCTAAATGAAGTCATTCTCACCCATATCAATTAAATAAATAGTATTTTTCTAATCAGTTCAAATTATATGCTATCAACTGCAAGCAATAGTTATGACTGATACATCAGTTATGTATAGTTTGCTAATTAACCTCAATTAGGTGCCCTAAAACCAGTGTTGATTTATGTTGAAATAGTTTAAGCTTTCCCACCAGTGTACCACATACCTGTTACTTGTTTTTTTTTTTTTTTTAAGGTTTTATTTATTTATTCATGACAGGCAGAGAGAGAGAGAGAGAGAGAGAGAGGGAGAGAGAGAGAGACAGGCAGAGGGAGAATCAGGCTCCAAGCAGGGAGCGTGACGTGGGACTCAATCCTGGGTCTCCAGGATCACACCCTGGGGCTGAAGGTGGCTCTAAACCGCTGGGCCACCAGGGCTGCCCCCTTTTACTTATTTTGAAACTTGCATTTAGCAGTAGTGCGCATTTTTGTAGAAATATCTTTTTAAAAATAAATAAATGTTTAATTTTAATGTAACACGCCTACACAAGAGCTTAGAAATTTTAGGCTGTTTGGAAGTATTTCTAGGTTTTTTGCTTATGTAAACATTTATGAAAATGCATGCATAATTGCAAGTGCTAGTTTTAAGGCATTAATAAGAACATAGAAAAGCAACAAATTTAGAAAATATTAATTACAAATATATTTTGCAAATGCATATATATATTATTCCCAAAATATGTATTTGACTACAAACTCATAATATTTGTATAACTTTCTCAAATCTGTAAGAAAAACATATTTCATCAGAAAAATGTACAAAAGATTTGAATGAGGACTTAGCAAAATAAAATATCCAGATGGATATATTCCTCAACAAATCTTTGTACAGTGAATACGCTCATGACACCACCCCTCAGATCAAGAAAAAACACTAACAGCATTTTGGAAATCTCTTTCATACTCCTTTGCAGTTACTACTATGTGATGGTAACCACCATAATTTCTATTATCACCACAAAGGAACTTATCCATTTTATATAAATAGAATTAACACACACTCTTCGGCATCTTCTTTCCTGCATTTAGTATTATGTTTATGAGATCCATTCATGTTATTACATCTCTAGTGTATACTTTTTTATTGTAGAATATCATTGTTTGATTATTTTCTAATTTATTTATTTCATGGTTACTAGCATTTGGGTTGTTATCAGGTATAGCTCTTTTTTTTAGGATTTTATTTTATTATTAATATTATTATTTTATTTATTTATTTATTTTTGAGAGAGAGAGCAAGAGAGAGAAGTTGCTGGAGGAGGGGACGAGGGAGAGAGATAAGAAGACTCCCCGCTGAGCAGGGAACCTAGCATGAGGCTCAATCCAGGGCTCCAGGATAATGACTGAGCTGAAGGCAGACACTTAACCAACTGAGCCACCCAGGTGCCCCCAGGTATATCTCTTGTGAGTAATATTGCTACAAACATTCTTATGCAATTTTTTTTGGTAAAGGGATATATTTACCCTTTGCTTCCCTTTCAGGTACATTCCTAGGAGATAAGTTGCTGAATCATAGTATATACAGTATGTATGAAAATGTCTAACAGATATTGCCAAAAGTTTGCCTAAAATGGTTTTGTCAGTTTCAGTTCCCACCAGAAATATATGAATATTCTAATTCCATATCATCACTAAAATTTGGTTTGTTCATTTTTTTTCTTCTCATGTTCTGGTGGGTATATAGTATCATTCAATTATGATTTTATTTTGCATTTTCCTTAACTGATGAGGTCAAACACTTTTCCTATGTTGATAGCCATTTGGATATATTATTTTGTTTAATGGCTATTCAAGTCTTTTACTTATTATTCCATAGAACTGCTTGTCTTTTTCTTACAGAGTTGAGACATTATTTATGTAAATGCTGTATATGAGTCCTTGTGAAATTTATGTTTTGCAAATATCTCCTCTCAATCTGTTCCTAGTTTTTCCACTCTTTGTTTTTTAAATCTAGTACCTATAAATGTTCTATGCATTTAAAATTTATTATTCATTTATTAAAGATTCACATGAGACATAAAACTTAGAGATACTTCAAAATAGCTATTATATCTAAGATTTATTTTATTTAAAATTTTATTTAAAATTTAAAATAATTATAGGACAAATAAAATACTCCATGAAGATTATTAAAAGAATAATGATTGAAAATTTCACTAATCTACTAATTAATTATGCTAAGATTTAATTTCCTTTCATATTTTGTGATCTTTATACACTCTTAAGCAATATTTTCTTGATTAAAGAAAAGGTGGTTCTCATAGTCTTACACATTTTCCCCAAGGTGCTTTTTTTCACTGAACGCATTAAGAAGGATTACATGTGTTAAAAAGTCCATTTTTTTATGATACACATGAGGAAAGAAAAGAGTCTCTTGGCAAAAGCAAGATATTATTGCTTAAGCATTCCAATCCTGGGAGGACCATTAAATGTAGTGTAAGTTAAACGTATTTTTGTTGCTTTCTGTTTTCTGGTAAATACCACATCTAGTTGTTCATATAAAACATATAGGGAAATACATTTCAACCTTGAATTTAATTTTCTATATGGAAACCTTATGCATTATACCCATCTTAGTATAATAAGGTCATAAATCATATTTCTGAAGCATCCTATTGTAAAGTCTTCAGAGCATGTGAAAACAACTCAGAAGTTACCAGTTTAGCCTTTATTAAGTTACCTTGAATTAATCCCCATTTATGACTCTTGGAAGTGTATCAGTTTACCCAATCTAATTAATCCTTCCACATAATTGAAGACTCTTAATATACTTGCCAGTCATTAACAACAATAAAAAATACTAAACTATGACTTAAAGTGAAAAAAATTAAACAGAATTTTGTAAGCAGAAAATTGAGAACACACTTTAATTCACTGAATTTTACCCACTGTCTGGACCATTTAATCATTCCATCAATACATCAATAGGCTGTCTAACAAACTGAAATGGCTCTCGTTTCATTATTCTGACTCCAAATGCTGAAAAAAATTTGGCACTTAAATAAACTAGATTAGATGTGCATTTCACTTTTGACCAAATATATTTGACTCTTTCCCAAACATTAGGCATTTAACAATGACATCTGTTAACCACATAGAGTAGCCTTGGGGTTAGAAACTCCATAGTATTGTTTCCAGAAGATTCAATCACTTGCAAAAAGGAGTTTTGGTTTTTTTTAAAGTGTTGAAAGAAAAACTTTGGATATATAAAAAAATGCCTTAACTCTTACATTTCCTCAGTACCATAAGTGTCATTTCTTCCTCTTTTTTTTCTAATCAAGTAAGGTCTATGCTCAATATGGACCTTAACTTACGACCCCAGGATCAAGAGTCACATGCTGACAACTGAGCCAGCCAGGAGCCCCCATTACTGTTATTTTCAATGCAATTATTATTTTATTATGGTTAAGCAAATAAGAAATGTACTCTTAAAGAAATCATTTAAAAGTAACCAAACTGTATGAATTTTTTTATTTGTGTGATATTTAGTGATAATCTGATTGTATAAAAGAGCATATATTATTTTAAATTTAGTGATATTCTGACTGTATAGAATAGTATGTATTATTTTAAAGCAAAATATCTATTTAGACTGTCTTCAAGTCCACTTTGTATATTTTCTATTTTTTAATCCTTTTCGTTTCCAGCTTAACTGGGGGCATAATGGACATAATCAGGTATTTTACAGTATTTAAAGTGTAAAAGTTGATAAATATTAGCATACGTACACACGTATAGAACTCTTCCAACAATCAAGGTTAGTGATCCTATCTATCCATCATGACCTTCATGTTCTTTGTCATGCTTTCATCCTGCATGTTACCCCTCTCCCCAGGCAATAGTTTATGTTGAATTATTTTACATTCTTTTGCATTTGCAAGAATTTTATATAAATGAAATCAAATATATGTATTCATTTTGTTTGATTTCTTTCACTCAGCTTAAGTGATAATCATCCATACATAGTGTTGATCAGTAGTTTTTTTTTTTTTATTGTTTACTAGCAATTTGATTATCCATTAACTTCCCAATCATTTTTTTCATTTTGGGGCATCTACAAATAAACTTACTAAGGATGTTGATGTACAACTCTTTGAACAGACATATATTTGCATTTCTCTTTGTTAAATAACCAGGAGTAGAATGCTGGGTCAACTTGTAGAGATAAGTTTAAAATATTAAGATAAATAGTCCGGCTGTTTTAAAAAATTATGTGTCATTATATAATCCCACAGCAATGTAGATAGATTCCATATGTTCTACATTGTTGGCAACACTTCAAGTGGTCAAACTTTTTAAATTTTTGACATTCTATTAGGTGTATATTTGTAGTTAATTGTTGTAATGTGTATTTCACTAATGACAAATTATGTTGAGCATCTTTTCTGTGCTTTTTTGGTCACCTTTATATCTTTTTTGTGAAACGTATGTTTAAATCTTTTTTCTTCTTGTGGAAGGGAGGGTGTGGTTGTTCTCTCTCTTATTAACTTACCATTAAATCCTAAGAATTCTGTAATGTAGGTTAAAGCCTTTGTTTCACTGTAATTTGCACATTTACATCTGTTCTCTCCCAGTCTGTTACTTGTGTTTAATTTCCTTACCAGTATTTTTTGAAGAGCAACATTTTAGCATTTATGAAGTCCAATTTATTTTAATTTCATTTTTGTGCTTTTTGTAACTTATTTTAGAAAAAAATTTGTTGAAGTTCAGTTCATTGTAATTATCCTGTCTTCTTAAAATGTTTTAACTTTTTTTTTTTTTTTTTTTTTTTTTAGAAAGAGAATGCATGTACACAAGTTGGTGAAAGGAAGGGACAGAGGGAAAGGGAGAGAGAGAGAAAATCTTAAGCAGGCAGGCTGTATACTTAGTGCAAATCCTGATGAAAGGCTCAATCCCAGGATCCAGAAATCATGGCCTTTTCCAAAAATAAGAGTCAGGTGCTTAACTGACTGAGCCACCGAGGCACCTCTAAAATGTTTTAGCTCTTACTTCCAATTTTATGATGAATAATATGAGATAAAGATTGATATCAAGTTTTTGCATAATGTTATCAAATTTCTTATTTGAAGATGTTATCTATAGCAGATTCAATTGCCCTGCTGCTAATGCTGAAAATTAATATGTGGCTTTATATCTGGACTCTTTATTCTGTATTGTTGATGTGTCCATTTAACTTAGGTCCATACCATGCTGTTTTAATTACTACAGATCTCTAAAAAGTCTTGATATCACGTATTTACACATTCTAATTTTGTTTTTTTTTCCTCCAATTTATTCTGTTCTTCTAAGTCTTTCACATATTCATATGAAGTATGGAGTTAGATTGTCATAGTCCACAAAAAAATGTTGAAATTTAACTAAAACTTATTTGATTCTCTAGATAATTTGGATAGATTTTATATCTCAATAGCACAAGTTTTCTATCTATTAGCACAGTATATGTTACCATATATTTCCTTCTTTAGTTCTTTTTTTTTTTTTTTCCTTCTTTAGTTCTAACAGTTTTTAGAGATTGGTGAATATCATTTCAGCTGTAAACAGTGACAATTCTTTATTTTTTAATTAAACTTGCTACTGTATCTTAAGAATTATAATGTTATGAGGGATATGATCTGAATTTTTTTTTCCTAATACCATGATATAGGTTTGCTTTAAGGGTAATGATGGATGCAGGTAATGAGCTGGAAAGTATCTTATTGGTTCCTTAAATGATTGATAAAATTCACCTGAGAAGGCATCAGAGTCTGTTGCTTTCATTGTGAGAAGGCATTAAAGTGCATGTTCAATTTATTTAATAGTTACAAAATTATTCAGATTACCAATATTTTCTTGACTGATTTTGGGTCCATTTGTATCTGTCAAAGATTTTGGTCATTTCATGTACAATGTTAAATGTTAACATAAATGTTTTCATAATAATCCCTTAATGTCTATTCACATCTGTGGAAGCTATTGATGTCACTCTTTTGAATTATAATATTCATAATTGTTGCCCTCTTCATTGCTGACTAGTCTGGCTACAGGTTTATTAATTTTATTGATCTGCTCAAAGGATTGGACTTTATGTTTCCTCTATTGGCCCCATTTCTCTATAATAGATTTCTGTTCTTATCAATACTATTTCCTTTCACTGCTTCCTTATATTTTAATATGGTTTTCTTTCCTAGTCACTTATTATGAAGGCTGAAGATGTAGTTTAGGACTTTTCACCTTTTCTAATATGGGTATGAAGTATCATAAATCTACCTTCAAGGAAGACACATCCCACAAATTTTTGTATGTTCGCTGCATATTTTTTCTTTTCTTTAAGATTTTATTTATTTATTCATGAGAGACACACAGAGAGAGGCAGAGACACAGGCAGAGAGAGAAACAGGCTCCTCACAGGGAGCCCGAGGCAGTACTTGATCCTGGGACCAGGATAGCTCCCTGAGCCAAAGGCAGCCGCTCAACCGCTGAGCCACCCAGGCATCCCGCATTTTCTTTTCATTCAGTTCAAAACACTTTCACTTTTTGTTTTGTTTTCTCGTTTGATCTTTTAGTTACTTAGAAAGTGCTTTTTTTCAAAACATTTGGAGATGGGGTGCCTGAATGGCTCAATGATTGAGTGTCTGCCTTTGGCTTAGGTCCTGATCCCAGAGTCCTGGGATCCAGTCCCACATCAGGCTCTCTGCTCAGTGGGGTGCCTGCATCTCCTTCTGCCTGTCTCTGCCCTCTCTTTCTCTCTGTGTCTCTCATGAATAAATGAATAAAATTTTGAAAAAAATTTTTTGCTCAGCCATTAGAAACGACAAATACCCACCATTTGCTTCGATGTGGATGGAACTGGAGGGTATTATGCTGAGTGAAATAAGTCAATCGGAGAAGGACAAACATTATATGGTCTCACTCATTTGGGGAATATAAAAAATAGTGAAAGGGAATAAAGGGGAAAGGAGAAAAAATGAGTGGGAAATATCAGAAAGGGAGACAGAACATGAGAGACTCCTAACTCTGGGAAACAAATTAGGGGTGGTGGAAGGGGAGATGGGCGGGGTGGGGGGTGACTGGGTGACGGGCACTGAGGTGGGCACTTGACGGGATGAGCACTGGGTGTTATTCTATATGCTGGCAAATTGAACACCGATAAAAAATAAATTTATTAAAAAAAAGAAAAAAATTTGGAGATATTCCAGACATTTTTCCATCATTAAAATCTAATTAAATAGAATTGTAGTTAGAGAACTACTCTGTAATGATGTGATTCATTATAAATTTATTGATATTTGTTTTATGGCATAAAATTTTGCATAAGTTACTATGTATCTCATAGTTAACTGAAAAGAATGTGAAATCTTCTGTCATAGCATGTAGTGTTCTCTAAATGTCAGTTAGGTCAAGTTGCTTCATAATGTTGTTCAGTCCTTTATATCTTATTGAATTTCTGTCCACTTAATCTATCAATTATTTGGAGAGTGTTCAATTTGTCAACTATAATTTGGATTTGTCTATTTCTCCTTACAGTTCTATTAGTTATTTTCTTCACTTATTTCAAATCTTTAAAATCAGGTATATACCTGTTTAGAATTGTCATATTCTCTTGACGTGACTGCATTATTATTGTGAAATTACCTTTCTTATCCTGGTATTATTCTTTTCTGCAATATCTACTTTGTGTTTTATTAAAATAGTCACTACAACTTTCTTTTAATTTTATGTTATATTATATTATATTATATATTATATTAATATATGTATTATGCTATCAGTAATTCATATATTAAATATATTAAAATACATATTAAATATTTATTTATCTATTTAGGAGAGAGATAAAGAGAGTGTGAGCAGGGAGAGGGACAGAAGAAGAGGGAGAGAATTTCAAGCAGGCTCCCCATTAAGTGTGGAGCCCAACATGGGGCTCAGTCCCAGGACCCTGAGATGATGACATGAACTGAAATCAAGAGTTGAGTGCCTAACCAACTGAGCCACACAGGCACCCGCTTGGTGTATATTTTTCTACCAGTTTTCTTTGAATCTAATTAAGTGTTTATATTTAATATGGTTACATAAGTGAGCTTATAATTGTTTGCTTTGTTTTGTGCAAAATACCAGTTGTAGTTTTTTTTAAAAATCCAAGTTGACAATGTTTATATGCCTTTTTCCTTTTCCTCTTTTCCTGCCTTCTTTGGAAGTAAGCACTTCTATGATTTCACTTAATAATCTTACTGGCTCATCAAATGCTGCCTTGTGTTTTGTTTTTTTGTGACTTTGTATGCCTTAGTATATAGCTTATTATCAACTTATTATTGTACTATTTCATGTGTAAATAAGAATCCTACAATGGCATACCCCCATTTCCTCTCTCTTAGTGTTTAGGCAGTTACTCTCATATATGTTATTCTCCACAATGTATACTGAATTTTTTTCTATAAACATTTACAGCTACTTGAGATTTCTAAAGTAGGAACAATATATTGTGTGCTTGCCCACATATTTACATTTCTTGTGCTCTTTATTTCTTTGGTAATCTCTAGGTTACATTTGATATCATTGTTCCTTTACATGAAGGAATCTAACATTTTTTGAAATGTTGATGCTCTATTTTTTTGTCCAATTTTTTTCTCCCTTTGTTATTTTAAATACTTTTGATAGAGATAAATTCAAGCTTGCTGATATTTTATTCTCTAAATTAATGTCTAAATTAGTCTTACTCCTCCTATCCAGTAAATTCTCATTTCATATAGTTTTTACCTCTAGAAATTTGCATTTTCAATGTCTCCACTTTTTATGTTCAGTCTTTTTCTATCTTCTTTAATCTATGGAACACAGATTTAGCAGCTATAATAAAGCCCTAACATAGTAGCCCTGTCTAATCCTATTATTTCTTCTATTTTGGATCAGTTTCAATTGATTGATTTTCTCTTTATTGTTTTCCTGCTTTTTTCATGTCTGGTAGTTCTATTGGATGACAGAGATTGTGAAGTTTACCTTGTTTACTGCTGGATCTCCTTATCACCCTATAAATATTATTAAGCTTTTTTGTGCAGTAGTTCAGCTAATTGGAAACAGATTGATCCTTTCAAGGCTTGCTTTAAACTCCATGTGTGGCAGTGTAGCAGCCTTTATTTTAGAGCTAATTTGACTCTACTTCTGAGCTAATAACCTTTTGATTATTGTACTAGATGCCCAGTTAATCACGAAGTTTTCCACTTTGGATCATGGGACTGTGATCTATTCCTTTCCCTAAGTGTTCTCTAGAGATTGTCTTCTCTCCCCTTTTTGTGTGGTTCTTTCCCTACTTTTGGATAATTTTCTCTCTTGCCTGCAGTCATCAGCACTCAGCTGCAGATTTGAAAGGGACCTTGTGCAGGGAATTGGAGCAGAACACCCTTCCCTTGTGCATCTGTCTTCTCCAGGGCTCATGCAAACTCCATCTATTTTGGCTTCCTCAGACTCCCAGCTCCATCTTCTGAATTTAGGATGAACATAGGGCTCTATATGGGTTTCACTTCCCTGTGTTGCAGCCTGGAAACTCAAGTGAGTAAATTGGGGGCAATTTTAGGGCTCACATTTGTGGCCTCTCACTGAGGGATCACTATCCTGTGCTTCCTGTTGTCAAAAGCCTGAAAACTATTCTTATATATATTTTTTGGAGATTTTAACTTGTTTTAAGTGAGATTAAACCCAGTTCCTATTATTTCAACTAGCTAGAAGATGCCTCTGATTCATTCTTGAATTATATTTTAAAAGTATGCATTTATTCATTGAGAAATGTATTTTTTAGAAAAAGATATTATATTTATCATGTTTAATATTTCATATATTATCTAATATCCTCTTAAATTGTAAAAACTTTTTCTATATGTTTCTGAGAGAATTCATGTGTATTTATGAAGAAAATTTAGAAATGTTTTTAAAATGGAAACCTGCATTTTGAAAAAGAAAACAAATGCATGATATTTTCTACTTTTGGGGAGGATCTGTTTCTTGAGTTTTTAACCAGAAGAGAATGAAAACTATTAAGTCAACTCTAATTCTCTTTCCATTTATCCTTTCTTTTAAAAATTATTCTCATACCACAAGAGAATAATGGGCAAAAAAAACCCCACAAAATAAACAAAAAAAACCCCACAAAACACTGAAGTGTTCTTTTCTTTTCTTACAATCTCCTTTAGGTATATTACAATGTTTTTACAGTATAAAAAAATCTATGCAGATAGTAGTACGAGTGTTTGGAAGCAAGATTATTTGACATTGCAAATACTGAAACCATACTTTAGGAGATTGTCTTATGTATATTCTAGTTTTACAAGTTGCAATAAAATATACAAGTCCATAGGGAACACATGATAAGCCATTAGAACAATGTGTAGAGCTATATGTTTTTCCTGCAGAATACACAAACACCAAGAGACTTAAATCCAGACATTTTGATCTTCAGCTACATTCAGAGTACCATGGAAAAAGTGTGAAGACACTATCTTTTTCTTTACAGAAGAACCCAGTATCCCTTTGTTGTACAGACCACTTCTCAGTTTATCAGTTTTGTTTTATATATGATTTAACTCAAACCCACTATAAAATTACAATAATGTCAGAATAAAATCTAACATAAGAAAACAAATGTTTTAAAATATTACTAAATACTATGTTCAACTACAAGGTTATTTACTACTTATTTTATTTTTACAAAAAGATACATAGAAATTCAAATGTCCATTCTATTTTATGCCACTTTAAGTAGGTATTAAATATATGTATAGGGGCCAATATGTTGATTGAATTAGTTGCATAGAAATATTAATTATGTTATTTATACAATTACTAATGATGTATTATTAGCATTCATGTCTCTCAATAAAATCTGCATGGAATGCTAAATTTTAAAACTTGAAATGAAATATATATAACTGCTATTTAACAATTGATATGTTTCTATTCCTCTTAATAGAATAATAAAACTAATTGGAGATTCTTCTTTTTCTGTAGTCTGCATAATCATTTAAATACCATTTGCCATGCTTTCCATTTTGAAGGCCTTAAAAATATTGTAGGATTTAATAGAAAACTAATGAACTCAAAAAATTAGTGTTAATTTTACTAGCAGTTTCCAATTAGGTTTACAGGAATCTTTTATTAGCAGTTTGGAATCTCTATGACCAAGCATGTGTAATGGTTGGTAAATTTACTGAGATTTCTAATCTAAACAGTGTATTTTATTGTATCATATTATCTTACAACTACACACACCCTTCTTTCTCTGAAATCCAGAATGAAGTGATGTGGCAAGCATTTTAGAGTAGATAGTTCATATGCAGAGTCAGCTCTGAGTAAAGCTCTACAGCATTCTATGTTTTGTTTCAACATATGCAGTCATTGTTTTAAGGACCCTCCCTCCTTCTATGGACACTCACTTTTGCTGCCTGAACTTCCATTTTTGTTCTACCATTTCCACTATATCAGAAATGGATATCATGATTTCACAGAAAGTAACATTAACCTTGAATACATCTTTGGACCCAATAAGCAAGTAAGAATAGATAAAGGGAAAAATACAGAGGTGAGGAAAGAAGAGAAGAAAACCGTTTTCTTATTTAGAAGAATTTAAGTTTTCAAGCCAAAAAGAATGGCACTGTATTAAGAAATCTTAAAATATCAGAAAATTTGCAAAGCATGTTGTGTTTGAGATATCATGTGAGCTCCAATCTAATTAGTTTAGCCAAAAATTCTTCTTCCTATTTCTTGCATTCTTAAAGTGATTCAGTAAATATTTTTTTGAGCATATGCCATGTGCGCAAGTCAGCAGAAGAGGTGGAGTATGTGGAAAATGTGTCCTTAGAAGGACTTTATGTTTCAGTTTCACAATTACTTTTCATGATGGTCTTTGGTTGACAGCTTCTTATGGGTCTTCTTCTCACTGACCTCATTAAAAAAAATTACAAAAAAAAAGTCATTGACATACTACTACTTAGTGTTTAAAAGATTTACCTTTAAAACATAATAAAGTATTGATCAAAAATAATTAATGATATCACTACTAAGGTTTTTATTGGAATGCCTTACAAACTTTACAAATATTTTCACTAACATCATATCAAGTAAAAAACATAATTAAATTAGTATGTATCTTTTTTTAAATTTGATTAAAAAATTTGCTACATTAGATTTAGGTGTACAATATAGCTATTTAACATCTCTATATGTTATGCTATGCTACAATTATTACTTCTTATTGACCCATAATTTGGGGATGCGGCTTCTCTGACCTGTCCTACTAGAATAGAGATGATAATGTTGATATTAAAAACAAAACAAAGTAAGCTGTATAAATAAAAATTCTTAAAAACAAAGAGGTAAATAGGCTCTTCCACATCTTAGTCCTTGTGTAGAATTTGGTAAACTATTTTTTTAAACACATATCTTTTATATTGAAAGCCTGCTATTTTTCTCTTTTTGTACGTCTAAGCAGAATTAATTTATTTTATTTTATTTTTCAAAGATTTTATTTATTTACTTGAGAGAGAGCAAGTGGTAGGGAGGAGCAGAGATTGAGAGAGAGAGAGAGAGAGAGAGAGAGAGAGAAGTGGACTCCCTATTGAGCAGTAAGCCCAATGAGGAGCTGAATAACAGGACCCTTAGATCATAATATGAGCCGAAGCAGATACTTAACCAACTGAGCCCCCTAGGCACTCCTAAGCAGAATTTTAAAAGAATATAAAATATAATGCTTATGATAAGAAACATTATTTTTTATCATGAGAAGATGCAATTATTAGCAAATCAAAACCACCAACCTATACAAGAGTAATATATTATGACCAAATGGTGTTAATTTCAGGAATACAAGCCTAGTTCAATATCAATTTAATGTTAACTACTGCTTTCCTTATTCCTGAAAATTTTCCCTATTCTGAAATCTTTTTTGTCTGAGATTAATTTAGCAACTCTAGATTTCTTTAAGTAATGTCGTCATGTTGTCTCTTTTCCCGTATCTTTACTTCTACCCTATCTGAGTCTTCATATTTAAACTGGATCTCTTTTACATAACACATATTTGGGAATCGCCCTTTTTAAAAATCTATTCTAACAATCTCAGTCTTTTAATTTGTGAATTTAGAGCATTCATATTTAAAGTGATTTTTGATATACTTGAATTAATACCTGCCATGTTCACAATGGCTTTCTATTTGTTGCACTTGTTCTTTATTTCTCCCCCCACCCCTCACCTTTTTTTCTTCTCTGGTTTTAATTTGACCATTTTATAACATTCAACTTTCTCTTCTTCTTAGCCTATCAATTACATATGTATTTAAATATATAAATAGGATATATCAATTATATATGTATATAAATAGAGTTTAAAATATATGTTTTTGCTGTTTTGTTTTTAAATAGAAGGCCATCTAAAATATCACTTCCCCTTCTACTCACCAGAAAGGTACTGTGAGAACCCTGGTGAGGTTCCTAAAGGTAAAACCCAGAAATGCATGAGGGCCCACCTAAAACTGTAGCTCCCAGTTGTTTCTACTCCTCTCTCTAGTTCACACTTAGCTCCTGTACTCATCAAAATTACCATTGAAATGTTTTTACCAGTGTATGACTCCAGCAGTTTCTGGCTGTGATAATCTGAATTCACCTGTCTCTCTAGATTTTAGCATGAATTCCTGCCATGTGTGCCCAATTCTTTGAAGAGTCCAACCAAGTAGTATGATTTTCAGTTTGTTCAAACTTTTACTGACTGTTAGGATGGGAGTGATCACTTCCAGTTTTTAACACGTTGAATTGAAATCAGAAGTCACCTTCATCTGTTAATGTTTGGCTAAGATTAATGTGCCAGATACTACAGTGACTAATACGATAACTAAAAACTTCCTTTGCTTTTTAATCATTTGTAAAGAAAATATTTTTCAATTTCAGTTGTACTTAAAAAAAGTTCATTTTCAGATAATAAGATTTTGTAGCATCAAGAGATAACATCATATGCATAATAATGAACTGCTTTGTCTTGAGCTAATGGTAAATCAGATTTGTTACAGGGTGATGGCAAAATTATGTCAGCGTTTTTTACATAATAAAAAAATCTACATTAGTTTAAACTTCTCAGTATTGAAAGTATGAAATTATCATAGAACATGCAGGGTTGTAATAATGATTAAATCAAAAGACAAATGCTGCTGCTCAATCTATATAGGTATTATGAGCAGTGATTCCGTTCCATTATACAAAACAAATCTGTTATGATAAATCATGTTGTAAATATTTATTTAGTGCTTTTACAATCTTTTTTTATGTTGGGGATGTTTTGGGGCTCATAAAGTTATATATAACCACCATAAAAAGTGAATGCTTCTGATTATAATAAATAATAAAAATAATTTATGTCAAAATTAGTACTTCACAATTTTATGTACCTCTTAAAGGGTATCACAGATAACTTAATTTTTGAGGCATACTAATTTGGTGATGGAATTTTCAGTGAACACTCACTAATAATCCGGGCAGTAAATAGAAGAATGCCTCAACCTTTGCCCTATTAACCCAAACATATTCTTTCTGTGTCAATTGATATAACTATACATTTTTCCTTCTTTAGCCAGTTAATATGGTAGATTACATTAACTGATTTGCTAATATTGAACCAACATTGCATCCTGAGAATAAAATCCATGACGTATAGTTCTTTCTTAAACAATGTTACATTCAGTTTGTTAATATTATATTGGGGATTTTTACATTTAAGTTTATAAGAGATATTAGTATGTAGTTTCCTTCTTTTATTTATTTGTCAGCTTGCTTGCTTTTTATTTTACTGCTTTTGTTTGGTTTCTGGAAGAGTTATGTAAAACTAATGTTAAATCTCCTTAAAAGTTTGTTAGAATTCTCCAGCAAAATAAACTGTGATATATTGGTGATATATTTTTGGGAGAGCTACTTAACTTGAAGTTCAATTTTTTAATGATTATAGGGCTACTATCTATTTATAAATATGATTTATAGAAATAGTGAGGAGAAAGATATTATATTTTATGTATATTTATTGGCTCTTTTGTTGTTCATTCTTCCTTCTTAACACTTCAACAGTTATTACTTTTATCATTTTATTTGTTCGAAAATCTTCCTTTAGCCTAGTCACAAGTCCTTTTATTTATTTATTTATTTAAGATTTTATTTATTTATTCATGAGACACACACACACACACAGAGGCAGAGACATAGGCAGAGGGAGAAGCAGGCTCCATGCAGGGAGCCCGAGTGGGACTTGATCCTGAGTCTCTAGGATCACACCCTGGGCTGAAGGCGGCACTAAACTGCTGAGCCACCTGGGCTGCCCCTTTTTATTTTTCTTTTGTTCAAGAATGTCTTTATTTCTCCTTAATTCCTGAAAGATAGTTTCACTAGTTACAGATTTCACAGCTGACAGTTCTTTTCTTTTGGAACTTGAAAATTATGCTGGTTCTGTGTGGCTTTCATGATTTCAAATGAGAAATCAGCTGCTATTCAAATGTGTTTCTTTATAAAGAATGCTCTCTTTCTTTCCAATTACTTGAAAAATTTCTACTGTTTCTTTACTTCCAGAAGCGTAATTTTGCTGTGCTTTGGTGTGGATATCCTTAGGTTTATCTTTTTTTGCTATTGATCACCAATATGAATCTGTAGGTTTGGGTCTTTTGCCAAATCGGGGATATTTTATCCATTACTTCTGTGCATACTCTTTCACTTACACTCTCTTTTTTTCCTTCTGGAAGTCAGATTGTACATCTTTTGAAAATTTAATTTGTTCCCATGGGACAAATTCTAATGATCTGTTCCCAATTTTACTTACTCTATTCTCTTGTCATCTCCACTCTATTTGGTTTATCCATTAAAAAATTTATTGTTTTGGGGGATCCCAGGGTGGCTCAGCGGTTTAGCGCCTGCCTTTGACCCAGGCCTGATCCTGGAGTCCCGGGATTGAGTTCCACGTTGGGCTTCCAGTGCATGGAGCCTGCTTCTCCCTCCTCCTGTGTCTCTGCCTCTCTCTCTCTCTCTATCTCTATCATAAATAAATAAATAAATAAATAAATAAATAAATAAATAAATAAATCTTAAAAAGAAATTATTGTTTTTTTTAATTCTCTAATTTGAATTTAGTTAATTTTTAGATCTTTTTATTTTCCTTTCATTCCATTTCAATAGAACTTGTAAGTGTATTTTAGAAACAATTTTTTGATGGCTGCTGTAAAATTCTTGTCAGTTTATTACAATATCTGATTCATCTCGGAGTAAACATTTGTTGTTAATTGCCTTTTTCTCATTCAAGTTGAGTTTTGCTTTGGGGGGCTGTTTGTTTCTTTGTAGGACAAACGACTTCAGTTCTATTTCAGATATTTCATCTAACATATTGGGCAACTCTGTGTCCTATTTAAATATTTTAATAGGAAGTCACACTGTTTATGTAGCAGTAGGTACTGCCCTAATAATTTTGGACTTTGGTTTTCGAGTTTAATTTGCACATTTGAACATTTGTAGTGTTACTTTGTTTTGCTTTGATTATCTGATACCACTGGGATCCTACTTCTGGTGCCACTTGACAACATAGAAGATATTTTTGCCTACAACCACCAGAGTTTCTCACTGAGGAAGAAGGGGCTCATGTTCCTGGAGGCAAAAGGACTCTCATGGTCTAGTGAAGGAATTTCTGTTTCCTTTACATTATTCTCCATACGTCTGGCCATTCTGACCACAGAATGTGTGAGTGATTTTCTTATACCAAGCAATTCTCTGATTCTCTGTGCATATCAATTGGATGTCCTATAATTTAATTCAGGTCTGAAGCTATCTACTTGGAGTTAACATCAGATCCCACAAGTTAAGGGCTCAGTCCCTCAAGAGTCCCTCCTCCCCCTCCCATTTCAGATATAATCACAAGTCCCAGGTGGCTACTTGTACTTCTGGCAGACGGGCTATAAATCAGAAGTTCCTACAACCCGCTTCTTGGGCTCAATAACTTGTTAAAACAGCTCACAGAACTCAGGAAAAGAGTTTACTTACTAGATTGTCAGTTTATCATAAAAATATACAACTCAGAAATGGTCAGATGGAAAATATGCATAGGACAAGGTATTGAATAGGGTCAGGAGCATCCATACTCCTCTGGATGCTCTACTTTGAGGTAGAGCCCTCTGAACTCTGTACACTAGGGATTTTAATGGAGGCTTCATCATGCAGGCACAATTAATTATTAACTCAATCTCTACCCCTCTACCCCCATTGGAGAATGGGAGCTAGAACCAAAAGTTCTAAGCTTCTAATCATGATTTGATTTTTCTGTTGACCTGCCCCCATCCTTAAGCTCTGTAGGAGCCCACCAAGAATTACCTCTTTAAAACAAAAAATGTTTCTAATACTCAGGAAATGTTCCTATCACCCAGAAAATTCCAGGGAATTTAGGAGCTCTGTGTGAGAAACTGGGATCAGAAATCAACTATTAGAGGAAAAGATCCACCTACCACCTTAACAGTTTGGAGAAATATAAAAAAATAAAATAAATAAATAAATAAATAAAATAGGGACTTGGGAGCTCTGACCAAGAGCCAGGGAAGAAGACCTAAATATATGTTTCCTATTATTTCACAATTTCACTTGTGAATCTTTTTTTCTTTTTTACCTTTTTCTTCTCTCTCTCTCTCTTTTGTGCATTATTTCATATTTGTTGGTGTTGATTTCCATAGCATGCTCTAAACTCCAGAAAAAAAATAGTGAAAAATAAACAGGAATAAATAAGTTCAAATTGCAACAGGGGATGCAATTGACTTCATAATTCCATGTCATGAGATCTTAGAAAGGCCAGTGACGACAAAATTAATGTTCAGCAGAAAATAAGTGGACTGAATTTCTCCTAGGCTACCCCCCCTCTGCTGATGGCCTTTTCCTGAGAATTCAACCCTGAGTATCCTATCCCTAACTCAAACTGTGTATCTGTGGCAAATGGTAAGATTTCATTCTTTTATGGCTGAGTAATATTCTATCATCTATCTATCTATCTATCTATCTATCTATCAATCAATCATCTATCTATCTATTTATATGCTTTTTTCAGGGCATTTTCTCTAGGCATTTGTATATATGTTCAGGTCTATATCAAAATGTCTGACCAAGAATGTTTCCAAATTTCATTATAGTGAGTCATTTATAAAGCAATGATTCTTATGCTTTATCCATGAATAGACCTAGAAGGTATTATGCTAAGTGAAATAAGACAGAGAAGGACAAATGTCATCAGGTGATTGTTTGTTGTTGTTGTTTTGTTGTTCTTGTTTTTTCAGGATTTGTTTTTGTTTGTTTTGGGTTGGTTGTTTTTGTTCATTTTGTTTTTGTTTTTGTTTTAGATTTACTCCCGCCTATGGGAGACAAACATATGGAGCATGGCCTTTTGTTCTGACATATAGTCCTCCTACCTCACCTGGGTCTCTGGGTAGAGGAGAAGTGTCTATAGCCTTGTACTAAAAGAGCTTCTTCTCGCTGCTTGCTCTAAGCAAGAAGGAACCACTTTTTTGGAGGTATAGTCTTCAACTGAGACTTTTGGCAGGACTTTTGTTGGATTCAGAGTTAAAATGTACTTACTTGAATCACCTTCTGCTGCTATGGTGGTGGTGCCAGACAATGGTTCTTGGTTGCCTTCTTCTATCGGGTGGGAGAACACAGATGTCTGGGTCTGTTTTTTTTGTTGTTGTTGTTCTGTTCCTAATGTCCCTAACCAGTTCACCTGCTTCTTACCATTTTAGAGTTTTCCTTGGTTGAATCCTGAATTATTTCCTGGGTTTACAGTTATAATTAAGTTTGAAGAATAGGAAGAAATAGTTCTATAACATCTTGTTAGTACCAAAAATGTTTTTTTTTTTAATTTATTTATTTATTTATTTATTTATTTATTTATTTATTTATTATTTTATTATTTTAGAGAGAGAGAGCATGCATGTGATGGGGAATAGTCAGAGGAAGAGGGAGAGAAAGAAACTCAAGCAAACTGTCCACTGAGTGCTAAGCCCCAAACAAGGCTTGATTTCAGGACCCTGAGATCATGACCTGTGCTGAAATCAAGAATTTGTTGCTTAACTGACTGAGCCACTCAGGTGCCCTTATTTTATTTATTTGTGAAATCAGTATCACTTTCAGATTAGATATTTTTTTCCACTTGACACCCTAAGGTGATCTTAATAATTAAGGCAGTGCCTAGAATAACAAATAAATGTTTTATTTTATTTTTTTAAGATTTGTATTTATTTATTCATAGAGACACACAGAGAGAGAGAGAGAGAGAGAGAGAGAGGCAGAGACACAGACAGGCAGAGGGAGAAGCAGGCTCCATGCAGGGAGCCCGACGTGGAACTCGATCTCAGGTCTCCAGAATCACACCCCGGGCTGCAGGCGGTGCTAAACCGCTGCGTCACTGGGGCTGCCCAATGTTTTATTTTAATAAAGAAGAAATGGTAGTTTAAATTCTAAAGTCTATAATATACATGTCATTCCACAATAAATTTTTCATAAGCAGGTCGGCTTTACTTCCTTATTTATATCAATAACAAAACTTAAGAGTTTTATACAGATGTTTGTTTCTGCAGTTGTTTGAAAATATTGGTAACACCACCTTTTTTTGTCTATCTTAATTGTCAGCTATAGATGTAGATAAAAGTGTTTACATTTAAAAAAATGTTTTTTCCAGTTATCTCTTTGACTATACAACTGGTTCAATTTGTTTGGGTCATCTCTAATTTGATTACTTTCCGATTTCAACCATTGAACATGTTCCTTCCTTTCACCTATAAAACTCTATCTCTGGCTCCACTAGTTTTCATTTGCAATGCTTCTCCTCCTTAAGTTCCTAGGTAAGCTGTTATTACCATAGAAAACTCCCACCTAACAACAACCCATTCTAAAATACCTTCTTATAGGTGATAATCTAAAATCACTGTATTTTCATCTGTATTTCACTCTTTTCCCCTAATAGCATATAAATGTCATAAGGATACAGAATTTGTCTTATTTATCCATGTATTCACACCATCTTGAAGAGTGCTTAGCGAAGCATATAGTTAACACATAATAAATATTTTAGTGAACAAATGAATAATCAATTATAGTGTTTTTTTCCTTTTTTATTATTTATTTTAAAAATATTTTATTTATTTGTGAGAGACACAGAGAGAGAGAGGCAGAGACATAGGCAGAGGGAGAAGCAGGATTCCTGATGTGGGACTTCATCCCGGGAGCCTGGGATCACGCCCTAAGCCAAAGGCAGACACTCAACCACTGAGCCACCAGACATCCTTTTTATTCCTTTTTAAAATTATTTTTTTCCTAGTAGTAAGTTAGTGCTTCTAAACTTCTATCATAGCCTCTGACACAAGATGAAAGTATAATATATAATAAATGACAAACTCCTAGTACTATTTACATAATATCAAAACAATTTTGTTAATATTCTATCATCATTCAGGGCATTTTCTTTAGGCACTTATATATGTATTTGTGTCTATATCAAAATTGGCCAACAGCTTTTACAAATTTCATTATAGTGAGTCATTTATAAAGCAATTGTTCTTATGCTTTGTCCAACCAGATTGCAATAATTTCACAATAAGAAACTATTTTTCTGTTATGAAAATATCTGCATGGACAAATTGAATTAGATATGGTAGTCCTCCATCATCTGGGAATAGAGCTTCTACTTTTTTCTCGGCCATTCTTTTTTTTTGTAAAGATTTTATTTTTTATTTATTCTTGAGAGACACGGAGAGAGAAGCAGAGACATAAGCAGAGGGAGAAGCAGGCTGCATGCAGGGAGCCTGATGCAGGACTCGATCCTGGGACTCTAGGATCACACACTGGGCCAAAGGCAGACACTAAACTGCTGAGCCACCCAGGCATCCCTTTCTCTGCCATTCTTAACATATGCTTCATATTTTGCTTCAAGATGCTGCTCTAACTTCTACCAACATTTCTTTATTTTATATTTTATTACATATTTATATAACAATTTGAACTTGTCACAGCACAGCTATTTTGAAATTGAAAATTTCATTTGAATCTAATAAGTTCCCTCTAAAGAAGACAGATGATAAAACAAAGCTCAGAGAGCATAAGGGACTGCATCTGTGTTGTGCAGGATATAGCCAAGAACCTTGCACATTTACATGCTCAAGGTATTTTAGCCTGTAATATTTATTCTTTGTATGTAACATGATAATATTTTAATACCTTTTCCTTTTAAAAAATATTTGAACCAAAGAGTTCTTACAAAATACCTAAATTTATATTCAGGAACAAATTAACCCAGCTTATTAGATGTCCATGCATTTTTCCCCAGAATAATGAGTAGAGAGATCAGAGAGATAGTGAATCTTTTCCTAACTTGCCATAAGAAGGATTATCATTCACAGAATATTCTTACATTCACACAATAAATACTTTACATATTAAAAGCCTGATTGACCTTTAAATTCTTGGATACCTTAACTGATAGAAAAACTGATTCAGAAATTTAGCAAAGCATGTTATGATGCATTCAACTAGTGCATACATTTATGAATTCTAATTTCTTAGAATGTCTTAATGCCCTAAGTAATATTATCTTAAAGTTTTTATTTTTATTTTATTTTTTTAATATTATTTATTTATTTATTCAGAGAGAGAGAGGGAGAGAGAAAGAGGCAGAGACACAGGTAGAGGGAGAAGAGGGAGAAGCAGGCTCCATGCAGAGAGTCTGACGCGGGACTCGATCCCAAGTCTCCAGGATCACAGCCTGGGCTGCAGGCGGCGCTAAACTGCTGTGCCATCGGCGCTGCCCATCTTAAAGTTTTTAATTTCACAGTGCACTTTTATGTATATTTGTAAAGTTCATTTGCAGCTGGTAAAAAATAGTGACTTAAATTGGCTGAATACTCTTTTATTATTATCTTGCTTTAACAGATAATAACTCTAGAATTGACATTTATTTATTTTTTAAAGATTCTATTTATTTATTCATGAGAGACACACAGAGAGGCAAAGACATAGGCAGAGGGAGAAACAGGCTCTCCACGGGAAGCCCGATGTGGGATCAATCTCAATACTCTGGGATCACACCTAAGCCAAAGGCAGACGCTCAACCACTGAGCCACCCAGGTGCCCCTAGAATTGATATTTAAACCCATTTTGTGTTTCAAATGCTACATCTTTCAATAGGTTGCTTATATTGAGGAATATTGAAGTAGTTTAAAAAAGGGGTTCAAGTAAGCCAATATCTCCTAGGAAGGAAAACACAGGACTCTAATAATAAGCAAAATGGAGATATCAAGACAAAGGAACGGTTACTTTGTCAGTAGATAGCAAAGCCTCCATCATCAGACCGGTCTTTGGAATAGGATTAAATTTTCAAGATGTTAAAGTCCTTAGACTCCTTATCAATTATATACCTGAGTAGTAGAAAAGAGGGAAGTAGCCAAACAAAACCATGCATTAGGGCTTCATGATCAAAAGAAAAGATAACTATTACATGTGAATTTTGACTACTAACAACTATTCCTTGAACAGAGGAAATACCAATTCCTAGGTCTCTGGCCTTATAAGGCATGCTTGCATCTGTGCAGAGGATTGGCGCATGTAATCTCTGTGATAGGAAGATAATACAGTCACACCCTAGTGTGGCAGTGACTCCTCCCAAAACTGCTGAGAGAACAAACTAAAGCCAAAAAAACAAAATCTCTTTTCTAAGTTTGAGGTCCATTGTATTGACATATTAACTGATTTTATCAACCTACTTGTGTGTAACTAATTCACATCACTGCACCTCTTCTCCCTACTTTGCTCATTAAGGATATCAGATCATTTCAGAGGACAGAATTTGGGAACATATCCATGTATATCTGTATGTTTTATGTATATAGATAGATGTGTGTACACATAACTCACAAATACACATATAAACATGAACATATCAATATATCCAATATCTAAAACCACATTATTTTAGTAAGTTTAGTTACCCATATTTCTAATTCTATTCTTCAATTGTGAGAAGCCTGGCTCCTACCATCTTAACATATTTATCTATTCCATTAGTAATTATTCGATTCTAAACATTTCATATATTTGGTTATATTATAAATGACACCCCTTTTCAAAATTTTCATTTGAGGCACCAGGGTGGCTCAGTCCATTAAGCATCTGCCATCAGCTCAGGTCATGATCCCAGAGTCCTGGGATTGAGCCCTGCGTTGAGCTCTCTGCTTAATGGGGAGTCTGCTTCTCCCTCTCACTTTGCAGCTACCCTGCTTATGCTCTCTCCTTCTCTGTCAAAAAATAAATAAAAATCTTAAAAAAGATGTTCATTTAATTGTTCATTACTAATATACAGAAACACTATGGGTTTTGTATGTTGACTGTACACATTTTCGATATGTGCAGATGTGTATGTGTTTTAAAATACACTTCAATTTTTAGAGCTTAGTGTTAGTTTCACAGTAAGATTGAGCAGAAAGTACAGAGAGTTCTGTACCCCTTGCCACCATATGCATACACAGCATCCCTCACTATCAACATCTTATACCACAGTGATACATCTGTTACAATGGATGAACCTACACTGATACATCATTCTTACACTTGGAGTCTATAATTTACATTAGGGTTTACTCTCAAAGTTGTACATTCCGTCGGCTTGGACAAATTTATAATGGCATGTGTCCACCATGTTAGTATATACATAACAGTTTCATTGCCCTAAAAATCCTTGCTCGACTTATTCATCCCCCATAATGTCTAGCAACTGCTGATCTTTTTACTGTCTCCATAGTTTTGTCTTTTCCAGAATGCCTTGTCCCTGGAATTATACAGTGTGTACCCTTTCAGATTGGGTGTTTTTTTTTTTTTTTTTGCTCAGTAATACACAGCTAAGATTTCCTCCTTTATTTTCATGACTCAATAGTTCATTTCTTTTAGCATTGAGGAATACTCTATTGTCTGAATTACTGCAGCTTACTTATTTATTCACTTACTGAAAGACATCTTATCTTTGTTGCTTTCAACTTTTGGCAGTTATGAGTAAACGTTTTTTCATACACACCAGCATGCAGGCCTTTGCGTGGACATAGTTTTCTCAACTCATACTAAATATTGTGTTTGCTGAATCATGTAACAGTAAAAGGTTTTTTAAAATTTTTGTTTCAGGTTTTTATTTAAATACTAATTAGTTAGCATATAGTATAATATTGGTTTCAGGTAAATTTAGTGATTCATCACTTATCTATAACATCCAGTGCTCATCATAAGTGCCCTCCTTAATCCCCACACTCATTTAGCTTATCCCTCCATGACCACCTCCCCTCCTGAAACCCTCAGTGTGTTCTCTGTAGTTAAGAGTTTCTTATGCTTTGCCCCCCCTCTCTTTTTTCTTTATTCCTTCCCCTAAGTTCATCTGTTTTGTTTCTTAAATTTCACATATAAGTGAAATTATATGTTATTTGTCTTTCTTTGACTGACATTTCACTTACCATAATACTCTCTAGCTCCATCTATGTGGTTGCAGATGACCAGATTTCATTCTTTTTTATTGCTGAATAATATTCCACGTTTTATTCATATTATATATGAATAAATACACATACACACATATATATGTGTATGCACACACACACACACACACACACACACACACGCAAACATGAATCTTTTTTATCCAGTCACTAATCGATGGATACTTGAGTTGCTTCTATATCTTGGCTTTTGTAAATAATGCTGCTGTAAGTGTAGAGGTACATGCATCTCTTTGAATTGGTGTTTTTGTATTTTTGGGTACGTACCAGTAGTCTGAGGACTGGATTATAGGATAATTCTATTTTTAACTTTCTGAGGAACCTCTATACTGTTTTCCACAATAGCTATACTTTTTCACATTCCCACCAACAGTGAACAAGTGTTCCTTCTAGTCCTTGACAACAGCTGTTGTTTCTTGTGTTTTTGATTTTAATCATTCTGACAAATATGAGGTGATACATCATTGTAGTTTTGATTTGCATTTCTCTGATGATGATGAGTGATGCTAAACATTATTTTCATATGTCTATTGGCCATCTGGATGTCTTCTTTGGAAAAATGTCTGTTCATGTCTTCTGCCAATTTTTAAATTTGATTATTTGTTTTTTGGCTGTTGAGTTTTATATCTTTATAGACTTTAGAAACTAACCCTTTATCAGATATGTAATTTGCAAATATCTTCTCCCATTCTGTAGATAGCCTTTTAGTTTTGTTGATTGTTTCCTTTTCTGTGCAGAAGTTTTTTATTTTTTTGCAGTCCCAGCAGCTTAATAGTTGGTTTAGTTTCCCTTGCCTCTGGAGACATATTTGGGAAAAAAATACTAGGGCTTATGTCAAAGAGATTATTTCTAGGATTTTTATGGTTTCAGGTGTCACATTTAGGTCTTTAATAAATTTTGAATGTATTTTTGTGAATGTTGTAATAAGACAGTCCAGTTTCTTTCTTTCATATACTGCTGTCCAGTTTTCCCAACATTATTTCTTAAAAAGACTGTCTTTTTCCCATTGGATATTCTTTCCTGCTTTGGTGAAGATGAATTGACCACGTAGTTGTGGACTTATTTCTGGGTTTTCTATTCTGTTCTATTGATTTATGTGTCTATTTTTGTGCACGTACCATATTGTTTTCATACCTACAATTTTGTAATATAACTTGAAGTCCACAATTGTGATGCCTTCAGCTTTGCTTTTCTTCTGGAAATTACAATTGATTTTGTTCTATATAATTAAAAAAAAACCTACACAAAAATAATGAAAAAAAATGCAAAGACAAATCAATATTAATGGAGGAAGACAATATTGTAAGCATGGCAGTCTATAATGTACACATTTAATACAACCCTAATATCATTTTTTCAAGCTCTTTTCAAATATACTACCAAACTCTAGATTTTGTATTTTTAATAAAAAATTTAAATAGTATTAAAATGTCTAAAGTAAGTGCAATGAGGACTAACACTACCAGATTTTAAAAAATAAATAAACACATTTTAATTATTAAAAGTTTTTTTGCCACATACGTTTAAAAAAGAAATCCAGTGGGGTGCCTGGGTAGAACAGTCAGTTGAGTGTCTGACTCTTGGTTTCTGCCTAAGTCATGATCTCAGGGTCGTGAGATCGAGCCCCACATCAGGCTCGACACTGAGCATGGAGTCTGCTTGAGATTCTCTGTTCCTCTCCCTCTACCTCTCCTGCTTTCTTTCTCTCTCTCTAAAATAAATAATTAAATCTTTAAAAGTCAAATGGTAGAATATAATGAAAAGTTCTTAAAGTAGACACATATAATCAGAGTAGATTTTATAACACAAATGCATTAGTGCAAACCAATAGGAAATTATACTATTTAAACATGGTCCAGGGAGAAAGGGAAATTAAGAAAAAAATATATTTGGAATCATACTTCTTATTGTAATCAAGAAAAGTTCCAATTAAAACTGCAATTTAAAACAATAATAAAGCATAAAAACTTTAGAATATAAGAGTGAAGGGCTCCTGGCTCACTTAGTCTAAAGAGCATGCAACAACTCTTGATCTCTGGGTCATAAGTTCGAGCCCCACATTGGAGGTAGAGATTAAATAAAAATAAAAATAAATAAACTTAAAAAAATTAATATAAGAGTGATTTTTTTTTATTGTAAATTTGGAACCTGGAACATATTTCTAATTGTCACTCAGAACCAGGAACCATTAATATAAACAAAAACAAAAACAAAAACCTTTGGGACAGAAAACAAGCATTTCTTTACTTTTACAAAAGGGTGTCAGAGAGGAGCAGGGAAAAGTGCAATTCAAAAGAGAAAGTAATGCATGATAAACTGGGCAAATAAATTTGCAATTCATCTTTCAGGAAAAAGTCTTGATCCCCCAGAATGTGAAGTTTCTGAAAGGTGTAATAAAGAAAAAAATAAACAATAGAAAATAGCTGATTTATATGAAAACATTGTTGGCAGGAAAGTATATTAAAAGCTACTTAAAGGGGCACCTGGGTGGTGCAGTCAGTTAAGCATCTGACTCTTGGTTTCACTCAGGTCATGCTCTCAGGGCCATGAGATGGAGCCCTGTGTTGGGCTCTGCGTTCAGTGGGGAGTCGGCTGAAAGAGTCTTTCTCCCTCTCTCCTTGCCCCTCCTATCCTGCACCCGCACACGTTCTCTCTCTCTCTCTCTCTCTCTCTCAAATAAGTAAATAAATATGTTTTTAAAGATTTTATTTATTCATTCATGAGAGACACAGAGAAGCAGAGACATACGTGGAGGGAGAAGCAGGCTCCCTGCAGGGAGCCCAATGCGGGACTTGATCCTGGACCCATGGATCATGCCCTGAGCCAAAGGCAGATGCTCAACTGCTGAGCCACCCAGGCACCCCAGTAAATAAATCCTAAAAATAAATAAATAAATAAATAAATAAATAAATAAATAAATAAATCTCCTTAACCATCTGAAATGCTCAGCTTCATTTATAAAAGAGAATTTCAAATGAGATTACACTAAGAATTCTACGTTTGTATCATGTCTATAATGGAGTAGCTTGTGTTAGATTAACTCTCACACAGAAAAACTTTAAAGTCTGAACAAAATTAAAACAAAGAAACAGAAGCCAGCTGCTTCAATATATGAAAGAGCAGTCAAGGCATGTAGGCTCCAGGGTACAAGATCCTGGAAGTAGGAGAACCTGATAACATAAGCTGGCCTTCCTCAGTTGAATTATCCTCTTTGTGATATTTGTGAATTGGTGGCTCTGGGTTGCTAGAGGAAGACATCAGCTAGAGTTCTCTGTAGTCTCATGAATCTGTACTGAAGCAAGTTGGATTTATTATTTTTTACTGGATTTTAGAATATTCTATACGTCTATTAAATACACTCAATATACCATTCAATATCTGCTTCTAAAGCTAGTTTGGCTCTCCTGCTTGATACAGAGCATGAGATGTTTTTGTTGGCATAAGAACACATTCCTGTGGCATGCCTTGGGTAATCAGTATTCCTTCTCAGGTTCCAGAATGCTGAGACTGTCTTAGAGACATCTCTGGGGTGTCAAATACAAAAAATTACTGAGTTATACCATTGAAAATCATTTGTGCTTATGAGCTCTTTTTGTCCGACAATAATCAGAGTGTTTTATGGTGTAGCTGGTTCTACATGTTCTGTCTGTCTTCTTCCACGAATTCTAGGTACCTGCGATCATAAGCAACTCTGCCCAAGGCACCTATTCCTCATGTCTACATTTTTAAATTCTTGCAGAGCATATGCCTCAGGCCAGTTGTGGGCTATAGTATTAGGAGTTTTCTCTAGAGATCACAAGGTTCTCCATCCAGGAAAACCAAAGCTTTGTTTGAATTGTATAATATTTATCTTGTGAACTAATTATTAGCAAACTAGTTCTAGTAATTGCTGTGAACAAGATAGATACTGAGCTGGTTCAAACCCCACAAAAATGGTCATCCTAAGGAATTCAAACGCCAACTATGATGGGATCTTGAGGTTTCCTTATCTAAACCATGACCAAGCTAATTTGTCCAACACAAGAAAGTTAAACTCTTAGCATGATGTTATAATCATACTATTGCACTCTTCTTCCTCTCGTTAAACATCCTGAAATATCTCTGAGTTAATTTCTGATTTTCATTCTCTGATATGGACATTAATAAAAATAGCATATTCTCTGTGCAGTCTTTATGACTCCCTGCTTACTCGAATGCAGTTCTGTAATGACATCTCTTTGATTTGAAGTGATGATGCATGAACAAGTAATATCTGAGAATACAAAGAATTTTGCCCAAGACTGCATCCTTTATAACACCTCAGAGTCACCATGGGGATAATTATTGGCATGGAGCCATTTAACTCTCAAAAATTATTTTAAGCCCCTTAAATCACATTTTTGTTTCAAACAGACCATATTGGAGTTTCATAATTAAGGCATATAAATTTCTCTTCTGGCAAAATTGTTTCCTTTTGTCTCTGCTGTGTTGGATATACTCTATCGTATACAGTTTGGTAGAGGACCTCATAGCAATTCCATCTACATTGGAGCCAACCCACAGTGCAAGATCTTTTGGGCTCAGACATCTATATTTTTCTATTTCTCAGTAACTTCTCTTAGATTCTCAAATGTTTAATGAAATTACCATACAGGTTTTGAGTATTTAGCTCTATCAATTGCTGGTTAAATTGGCTCCACATTTATATCTGTTAGAATCTCAGTGGCAAAAAAAAAAAAAAAAAAAAAAAAAAGAATCTCAGTGGCTATTATGTTAAAAAGGATCCCACAGATTCAATTGTCTTCTTCCCCTATCTCACATTAAAATCAGCCTCTGAAACTGGATATATTTGTCTATTTGCAGTGATCTAAATTTTTATTACCTCAATATGTGTATTCATATTTACTATACTTATTCATGTTAATTAGTTGTCTGGTACTAATAATGAAATGCCAAGGATTCTGATGGCCAGCCATCTTTTGGACTATACAGTGGCTGCCCTAGCAGTGGCTCAGAGAGGGTCCCTAGTTTTTCTCTCCTTGTCAGTCATGAAGTGGGAACTGGGCACTTGATTTCTCCAGCTAATTGAGTTTGTCTGCTATTATAGTACATCTTAATATGTTGTATTGCCTCTGCTTTATCCTGAGGAGGAGTAACTCACTTTGGTAGCATGTAATTCTGCTGGGGAAAAAAAGCCCCCCCCCTTTTTTTTTCATCAAACTTTGTGGCTTTGAGGTAAGATGTATGACCTTTCATTTTGTAAACACCGTATCTACCTCAATGAGCCATGCCTGATTGGTTTCAGTTTCCCTTGCTCCTTAACTGTTAACAACTTTCCTTCTAGCTTCTGGCTATTAACCTTCATTTTCTCTTTATGACCCTTAAGTGTATAAATATCTTTATTTCCCTGACATTTGAGTATTTTATTTTCTCTAAGTTTTTGGATTCATACTTTCTTCTTTATAATATACTATTCTAAACCCACCTCATATATTAGAGTAAGAGTTCATAGAGCATCTCTGTGTTGTATGTATTATATCATTGAAGACTTTTAACACTGTCATTTAATTTAACTGAAGAACATATGAGCAGTAGATATCACTGAATGGGGAAAAATGGGTAAAATTTTAGCGTTAAGCATAGTGTAGCTTTGAAATTTTTTTTTTTAGAAATTATTTTTATTACTTTAAGAATTTAACCCTTCCTGTGGAACATTTTTGTGTCAAATAATACTCTGCTCACCAGAAGTAAGAAAAAGATAGATAAAGGAGAAGTAGGTGGTGTTAGGGTTTGGATTTAAGAAGTTAGACAGTGGTAACCACAGTCCTGATCACAATTTGACTTAAGGGTTAAATCCAATAGCAGCAAAGAAGAAAATAATATAGAACATAAGGAGTAGTGTTTTCCCTACTTTGCTTTTTTGATATGAAAGGCTCTCTACTAAAGACAAATTTTTGGTGCCATCTTTTGTTCTCACCTTCATCTACTATAAGAAGGAGGTATGAATTACCTGGCTGATGTTTGACTCAACAAGGTAGACCTAATATATTTACAGTTTATGAGCACAAACTGGACCAACAGAGTCAACTTATGTTGCTTCCATATAGCCTAATAGCATCTAGAGGCTCCAGTTGATTGGATAAAACTGAATACAATTTCATCCCATTTATCCCTGGGATAGCCTTATGCTCAGAGATATTGGGTGATGTGAAGACTTGAACAAATTTTTCTTCTTCTTTTTTTTTTTTTTTTTTGTTTTGAGTTGTTCCAGTGTGGAATAATTTTCTTGTATCAGGCTTCCTGATATAAATTTCCTCATCAGACATGTGACCCAAGATTTTAGTGGATATGCAAATAGGATGAGTGGTTAGAAGTAGGAAACATTAGCAACCCAATTTGGCCCACTGGTTGACCCATACATTTTTTTTTTAAGTAACATCATCAGTAATAAAGTGCTTTCATTTATATTCTAATAATATAATAAGTAAGTTATCAAAATAGTTTTAAACTTTATATTCATGTGTAGAGTAGTACATTATTAATTTACTTAATACTAGAGTCTACTAGAGTTCTTATTTGGATGCCACCAAAAGAATGTGTTGCCATGTATTGCTCAGCATTTTGCATTTTTCTCTCACTTCATATGTTTATATATGTACTGAAATATCTAAAATTTTCAGGAATGGCATCTTGTTTTTAGTGCATAAGCCAGTGCTACTGCCTGAGTTGATCCTGTGAGTCTAATTTGTCTTCAATTTCACTTGTTTTATATTGTCTAAGTGTGGAATAATTGCTATTTTCATGAACAATAATTCGTCCTGCACACTTTAGAAAAAATAAGATACTAAGTCACACATGGCAGTTCAAATATGACATATACTACCATTTTAAAAGGGATTTATTTTTGTATGAAGCATGTACATTGGCATATCCTTATGCAGGGTTATGTGTGTGTGTGTGTGTGTGTGTGTGCTATAAATGAAGTGATAATGGATGGAATGGATGTAGTACGTAAATGGATCACAATCAAGTACCTTTGAAAAATACAGACCCCAATCAAATATCTAGGCAGAAAAGGTCACTCAGCTACCTTTTCTTCTCTGGAAATTATAAAACATAATAGTTTTTTATAATTAGGTGAATTTCAGCTCATAGTATTTAATTGATGTGAGCTTTTGTGTGTATATGTATGTGCTTAATCCCTACATGCATAGTGATTCACATGTGGAATATGTGAAAACAAATATAGGGAATGTTCAGTAAAGCTTAACCCAGTAAATTTAATTCAGTACTTAGTTTACTGGAGAAGTAAAAACTATGCTATTATTTTAGTGCCTTATTCTATAGACTCACTTAGCTTTTGGGGCTAACTTTATTGAGATTCTGCTTATAATCTCTGTGATCTAGGTATACATTGCTATTCTCTTCATATTTCAATAACATTGATTAGCATTCAATGCAGTTCTATTGAAAATAGCATAATTTTATATTCTTAAGGCTAAAGGGTACAAAAACTAAAGTGCATTTTTGCCTCATCTCCAACACTAATATAGCATGATATTAGACGATTATTGCCATGAGAACTGCATGATAGGGAGGGCAATGCAATTGTCCTCTTCTTGTCTATGAAGGAATAAACACAATTTACATATCATTAAAGAGTGAAATATATTAAAAAGCACAAAAATGCCATTAAAACAACATCTTCATATTTATTAGGTATCTATATATGTAATTTCTACATTTTTTTAAATCAAAAACATTCATATTCAAAAAAAAAGGATACTTAGCATTCAAGGGATATTTTAGTGGAGGAGACCACCATGAGGACAGTATGAAGTTTGATTTCTGCTGATAGGTTTCAGTCTTAACCACGGTTTATAAAATGAGCAATGGTTGAAAGATTTCTTGATAACATCACAGGAGCTCATTTCCACAGCAGCACCTTCCCCAACCTACAGAGCCTTACTATGGTGTTCTGGTTAAGTTCTAATTTGGATAATTAAATTCCACCTGCATATCTGACTTCTTACAGTTTTCAGCCCTTTTTGCAATCTTCTGTTATTTCCTGTTTTGAATTGATGACTGCTGTGCCCTGTGGAACCGAGGCTGCATAATGCACAGGAAATTATTCACTCTGCTTCTGCTGCAGTTGCGGTAACATAACCATCTCTGGCTCCATTTTTCATTTCATTGAAAATTTGTGAAATAAAATCACTTTTCCCTGTTTCTGTTCTGCTAGAAAAATAAATTCCATGGAAACCTATACCTCTTCAATTTCTATTAACATATGTACTTATCTAACTGAAAGTTAAAAGACAATATTTTTAAAATATGTGCAGACACTACACAGTGTACCTTTAAAGATTTTAAGCAAAACTTGCACAGTTAATATTGTTTAAAATAAACCTTGTTTCATTAAATTCAGATAGCAACCTGCTTTTCATGATTGAGATATTCACCATAAGTCTCAGGTATAAAACTCAACCTATATGTGTACTTTGTAAATAATGTATGTGTCTGAATGCAAACTCAGGTCATATAGTTCAATTTTGGGGGCAGATGACTATATTTGTTGTAGACAAATTGCAATGGTTCTGGTACCAGCTCATTTTCATCAAATCATTCTAGAGAGAAAGTATTTCATTCACGTTGTTGACCGTGTGCCCCAACCCCGCCTCTGCCCTCATTTTCTAGACTCAGAGACTGTCCAGTTCCCACTCCGCCTGTGTCTACAGTAATATGGAGTGCATGGTAATGAGCATGATAGTGCAAGCTGGGCCTTTCCTCTTCACACAGGTAAACCATAGATTATATCCTATTCTAAAAGGAAAAATATATTACTTTTAGGTTTATTACTCAGTATAACCATATAAATAAATGTGAAGTTCCAGTGGGTTTAGATGAAAGGCAATATTATCAAAGAAATATATAGACTCTGGCAATGTTTAATATTTCAACATAAAAAACAGAGTATGATAATAAAATGAGTACTTTGAAGTCAATATTAATATATACATCTTAAAGAACTACAGGTATACAATTTACATAGACTTAAGTTTATTTTCTAGCTGGATTTTCTTCAGTGAATATATATGTATGTGCACATATACCTATTATATTAAATCAATATTACAGAATAGAACATAGTACTTTTAATTTGAAAAAAAGTTCTCATTAATTCATCTCAGCCAATCCAAGTTAGAAATAAAACTTATAGATTTTTTGCTTTAAACTTTGAAAGTGTTATACAAAATATAATTTCCTTTGAAATGAAGATATGTCTATGTTATCCTACAGAAAAAATTAATTGTGTGCATATGCATGTGTGCACATGTGTCCTGCCTCTCTGTAGTCTAATTGGGGATAGAAGCATATACCTAAACCTGACCTCTTTGGAAGGCTTAAGTCTCCCCTGCCTCACTTAGAACAAAATAGAATGTGAATCAAGAAAATAAATGATGACATCAAGAAGAAAGTGGAGTCACTGTACTAGTAAGGGAATAATAAAGTAGTAATTGGATGACAGATTACTTTCTTTCTTTCTTTGCTTCTATTTTATTATCTTCTATAAGTTTAATAAAGTAACTTGAATTTGTAGGCCTAATGCAGCCAGGTGGCATCTCTGTCCTAGTAAAACTAATGGAAGGCCAGAATGCAATGCAAGGAAGACATATTATAGGTGTTTGCTTATAACTGTATTAAAGGATACAAAGATACCATCCAGATTCACTGCCTACCTTAAATATCTGAGCAGAATAAAATATTATTCTGTTTTTGAATTCTGGAATGTGTATCTTTCAAAAATCAACCACTAGTGACAGTGTACATGGTAGACGCCTTGTAAAGAATTCAATAACCTAACATTAATTAGTAATGTTATTTATTAATCTAACATAATTGATTATTCTCTCTTGCACATATAAGTGACAGTAGCTTTCATGCCATAATGCTATGATCTGTTATCCTTAATTCTTATTATTTGAAGAAGCAATTATACATTCTGGCCTAGGCTAATGAGTTACCATTGCAACATTAGATCTTTTAATATATGTAATGATGTGTGTGTGGCCATCTAAGAACAAAGGCCATTGAGACAGACAAAACTTACATCTAAAGCCCAGGTCCATAAAATACTGAAACAGAGCCTCAGTTTTCTTACATATAAAATTTAGATAACAGTGCCTAATTCACACACACACACACACACACACACACATATAATATATAGTGTTTGAAATAATAAAAGGTCATAAAAATCCATGATTCTGGAAGAGAAGACTTACGTACATGTGATATAATGAGAGATTCTTAGTAATGGAATTAATACTCTCCTCTCCACCAAAAAAAGCTATGGGGCACATCAGTGGCTCAGTCAACTAAATGTCTCACCTCGGCTCAGTTCATAATGTCAGAGCCCTGGGATCAAGCTCCATGTTGGGCTCCCCGCTCAGTGGGGGGTCTACTTGTCCCTCTGCCCCTCCCTATGCTCATGCTCTCTCCCTCTCAAATAAATAAAATCTTTTTTAAAAAGCTAGTTATAGGGGCACCTGGGAGGTTCAGTGGTTGAGCATCGGCCTTTGGCTCAGGTCATGATCCTTGGGTCCTGGGATGGAGTCCCACATCAGGCTCCCCATAGGAAGCCTGCTTCTCCCTATGCCTATGTCTCTGCCTCTCTCTGTGTCTCTCATGAATAAATAAATAAAATAGTTTAAAAAGCTAGTTATATTTTCTTAATACACTAGCTAATTTTCTCAAAAGTCCTTGCAGAAGAGATATTGAAAATTGCTTACAGAAGTAGAGCATTGTTATAACTGCCTGGGATTTTATTCCATGTATGAAATGATTAAGTCAACTAACCAGGGGCACCTGGCTGGCTCAGTCAGTAGAGTGTGTCATCTTGATCTCAGGGCTGTGAGTTTGAGCCACATGTTGGAATTAGATATTACTTACAAAATTTTTTGAAAGGTTTAAAAAAAATGAGCTAACCAGTACAAAGCACTCAAAAAATATCTGGTACATGTAAATATTTAAAATACTTTATCATTATGTGCATAGTTAAGAAAGTTTTATGGTAAAATATATGTAGTTTTTTTTTACACTGAACTGTGGTTCAGTCTTTCTCAAGAAGTCCTGTCATCATGGCAACATTATGAGTTTACAAACTATTCTAGTTATTTTTATGTACTTACCTACACTGACTAAATTATATCCTACTGAATCTATCAAGACAAACATTTTCATAGTGGGTGAAAACAGGTAAGTCCCTCTGGCAGAACCAGTAGTTTCAAAAGATTTAAGTCTGCCTGAATATAGGAAATAGACCAATCTGGAAATGATACCTTGGGACTATTACAGAAAACTTATATTTATGTCTTTATAAGGGGGATAAGTAAGAAATCTTAATAATCACTATAGCTTAAAAACATGCATATTATATTTATGTATTGCCTGCTCTAATCCTTTTCCTTTGGACATGCCTTCAAGATAGCTTATAACTTTTGTGCTTATGACCAAACAGCTGCAAAATATCATCAATATCACTCTTTCCAAAGCATGTAAAAAAAATAAAGGTTTTTAAACAAATAGCTTTATTTATTTATTTATTTATTTATTTATTTATTTATTTATTTATTATTTTTTAATTGGGGTTCAATTTGCCAACATATAGCATAACACCCAGTTCTCATCCCATCAAGTGCCCCCCTCAGTGCCTGTCACCCAGTCACCCCAAACCCCCATCCACCTCCCTTTACACTACTCCTTGTTTGTTTCCCAGAGTTAGGTGTTTCTCATGTTCTGTACCCTCACTGATATTTTCCCTCATTTTCTCCCTTTTCCCCTTTATTCCCTTCCACTATTTTCTATATTCCCCAAATGAATGAGACCATATAATGTTTGGCCTCCTCTGATTGACTTATTTCACTCAGCATAATACCCTCCAGTTCCATCCATGTTGAAGCAAATGGTGGGTATTTGTCGTTTCTAATGGCTGAGGAATATTCCGCTAGATCACATCTTCTTTATCCATTCATCTTTTGATGGACACCGAGGCTCCTTCCACAGTTTGGCTATTGTGGACATTGCTGCTATAAACACTGGGGTGCAGGTGTTGGAATTACACGTTTCACTGCATCTATATCTTTGGGGCAAATCCCCAGCAGGGCAATTGCTGGGTCGTAGGGCAGGTCTATTTTTAACTCTTTGAGAACCTCCACACAGGTTTCCAGAGTGGCTGCACCAGTTCACATTCCCACCAACCGTATAAGAGGGTTCCTCTTTCTCCACATCCTCTCCAACATTTGTTATTTTCTGTCTTGTTAATTTTCCCCATTCTCACTGGTGTGAGGTGGTATCTCATCGTGGTTTTGATTTGTATTTCCCTGATGGCAAGTGATGCAGAGCATTTTCTCATGTGTGTGTTGGCCATGTCTAGGTCTTCCTCTGTGAGATTTCTCTTCATGTCTTTTGCCCATTTCATGATTGGATTGTTTGTTTCTTTGGTGTTGAGTTTAATACGTTCTTTATAGATCGTGGATACGAGCCCTTTATCTGATACGTCATTTCAAATATCTTCTCCCATTCTGTAGGTTGTTTTTTAGTTTTGTTGACTGTTTCTTTTACTGTGCAGAAGCTTTTTATCTTGACTTAGTCCCAATAATTCATTTTTGCTTTTGTTTCCCTTGCCTTCAAAGATGTATCTTGCAAGAAGTTGCTGTGGCCAAGTTCAAAAAGGGTGTTGCCTGTGTTCTCCTCTAGGGTTTTGATGGAATCCTATCTCACATTTAGATCTTTTATCCATTTTCAGTTTATCTTTGTGTGTGGTGTAAGAGAATGGTCTAGTTTCATTCTTCTGCACATGGCTGTCCAATTTTCCCAGCACCATTTATTGAAGAGACTGTCTTTTTTTTTTTTCCAGTGGATAGTCTTTCCTGCTTTGTCGAATATTAGTTGACCATAAAGTTGAGGGTCCACTTCTGGGTTCTCTATTCTGTTCCATTGATCTATGTGTCTGTTTTTGTGCCAGTACCACACTGTCCTAATGACCACAGCTTTGTAGTACAACCTGAAATCTGGCATTGTGATGCCCCCAGATATGGTTTTCTTTTTTTAAAATTCCCCTGGCTATTCGGGGTCTTTGCTGATTCCACACATATCTTAAAATAATTTGTTCTAACTCTCTGAAGAAAGTCCATGGTATTTTGATAGGGATTGCATTAAATGTGTAAATTGCCTTGGGTAACATTAACATTTTCACAATATTAATTCTGCCAATCCATGAGCATGGAATATTTTTCCATCTCTTTGTGTCTTCCTCAATTTCCTTCAGAAGTGTTCTGTAGTTTTTAGGGTATAGATCCTTTACCTCTTTGGTTAGGTTTATTCCTAGGTATCTTAAGCTTTTGGGTGCAATTGTAAATGGGATTGACTCCTTAATTTCTCTTTCTTCAGTCTCATTGTTAGTGTATAGAAATGCCACTGACTTCGGGGCATTGATTTTGTATCCTGCCACGCTACCGAATTGCTGTATGAGTTCTAGCAATCTTGGGTGGATTCTTTTGGGTTTTCTATGTACAGTATGATGTCATCTGCGGAGAGGGAGAGTTTGACTTCTTCTTTGTCAATTTGAATGCTTTTTATTTCTTTTTGTTGCCTGATTGCTGAGGCTAGGACTTCACATATCCTAATTCTTAAGAGGGTAGAACTATATTATAAATAAATGATTTTGATCTTAATCTGAAATATCAATAGCTAATTTTTCCTGTTACACATATGTTCCCTTAGGTCATAAAAGTACTTTTGTTTTTCCTTCTAAGCAAGCAAAATCAGATACATATTTTGATGTTAGATTTCTATAAAAATCTTTCCAATAAGCTTTATAATCATATAGCTTTGAGCAATGTGCCAAAGTATCGAGTATATAAATATGTAGTTTTACCAATGGCTCTTTTCCAAAGGATGTCTTTAATCATTTGCTCTGTTTTAAAATTATTTTGTTCTGCTTTTAATAAAGCTGAAATAAGATATGTCATTTGTCATTTCAACACTTCAGCAACAAAGCCTTAGGACATGCACGGGGCCCTTCTGAAAAGGGTTCCATGGAAGTGCCTAGGTCACATGGCCACCAAATTGGCTTTGTTTGTAAGGTAACATGAACTTCAGAAAATAATTTTTTTACCTTTGATAGTGAGGTCAGGGATTTCCATCCTGAGGTGATCTGCTATTGGATGTACGTTTTACATAGATGATTGGTGCTTACTAACACAACTGTGATGACATGACCAAAAAAGTTTGTTTTCTTGCAAAAACCAGAGATCAAACTGAGAAAAATGTATTTTATTGTTTTTGGTGAATTCAATAACTGAATAAATATGTTTATTTGTCTGAGATGTATGTCTCTCTCAAGTTTATTATATTTTGATTATTTGAAAATTAATTTATCCATTATTTGTTTGTTTCTAAACAAGTATTAGTTCTTAGCTGACATATTTGTGTATATATTAATGTATTTAATGTACATATACTCTCTTAGAAATCTCTAGGGTTTTTCTGTAACTAGATCTGCACTTTTAAATTAAATATGAATTATTATTTTTTAAAATGAATAATAAATCCCATGTTTATTTTAAAAGTACATGAAGCTTTGACTATATATATCTACATAATTATATATATTTTTACTCTTTTAAGAAATTCTGAAAAATATTTTCTGAGCTTTTAAGATTTTAGACACAGAGCTTCAAAACCTAGTACAGTACACATTATACACACATACGATTTTATACATATATGATGTATAAAACATAAAAATCTTCAAAATTGTCTCTCTAATTTTTCTTCTTTGTGATATCCAAGAAACCAAGGACATCCCTCAAACTTTTAAATCTATAATTTGCTCTTTTTCTCAGTATTATTTAAAATAAAACTGATGGATAAAATGAAATAAAAGTAACCTTAAAATAAAAGTTTTGAGATAATCTCAGAATAATGAGCGTGACTATTCTATAACATACACTAAGTCAACAAAGTGGAAAATTTTAGTAATAAAGTATGATGGAATTCCACTTTCTTAAAAAAATAGGGAGGCCTCACATTTTGTTATAATATCTGACATGGCCAAGTGTGAGAGAAATACCCAGAATTTATTCTGACAACTCTAATCAATTCTGTTTGTCTGATAATAATTACAATGATAAAACCATTCAATCTGCACTAATACATGTTGAGGTGTCCATCTTCATTTCGATATTAGAGATAAGAACACCCAGAACCAGAAAGTCAAAATTAACTTGCACAGGATTTATGAGTTGTTGTCAGGACAAAAAGCTATCTACCCATTTTCAAAGTCCTTGCATTGCTCAATATACCACATTGACTTATGGCCTATTTTATTTCTCTTTTTCAATGTCCCATGTACAAAATGGCTTTGTTCTTAAAATCTTGACTGCGTCAAAAGCTATAATAGGATGTAATAATACTGGAACTGGAAAAAGTATTTGGATTTTATTGATGCAATAGAAAAAAAAAAGTTAGTTTTTATTTTAATATAAAACATTATTTTGTACCCATATTTGTTCCATCTTATAAGTAAGCAGCTTTAGTTCCTAAAGTTCAAATACTGAGAATGTAATAAGTCAATGATCTTGGATCACTATTTAGCTGTACTAGTTCATAAGGCTATGGGCTCAAAGTCATGAAAACAAAACAAAACAGATTGCCTGGGTAGGATCCTCTTCTACTTATATACTATTTTTTTTTTATTTGAATTCAAGGATAATATTTATTTTTAAAAACTGTATTTGTATTTTTAAAATATTTAAATTTTTCTTTTTAGTACCCTGGAGGTCACTGTGAGTTATGATAATAGAAAATGATTACTGAAATTGTGAAATTGCATTTCTGGATAGGGAGCCAGAGTTGCATCTTTATGTTGAGCTTTTCTGAAAAAGGGACTTCATTTTCTCGTTTGTGCAAAATAGGAATTAGGTCAAGTCATTTGATTCAGATTGAACAGGATTTCAACATGAATCCCATTACTTTCTAGCTACATAATCAAAAGAAAATTAACCGCTTTGAATTTAAGATCATCATTTGCAAAATGGGCAGAGTAATAACCCTATCTCATAGAATTTCTGTGAAGACTACATGAGAAAATGCTTATAAAATGATTTAATGTTGTGCTGAATATGTATTTAGAATTTTTAAAATATTAGCTATTATAAATGGTTCTTCATGGCCATCCACTAGTTTGAACTTTTCCAGTTAAAGAGAATTCTCCAAATTGTGAAAAATGATAATGTACTATGCACTTAGTTATTTGATGTGGAAATCTGTGTAGCTCCAGTGGTTTTCCAGAAATCCTAGTGTTATCAGCTTGCAGCTTTAGCACATTCCACATAGCAGGCTATCTTAAATTAGCATTGTATAATTTATTTTAGTACTATTTATATTTAATATGCATCTCATATTTCCATTTTTGCCTTCCCAGAAACCTTTTCTTCTTTAGGAGTATCCCAAATTTCCTTTTGTGCATTAACTTGTTTGTTGCATGGATGGAAGGGTCCATCAAACTTACAATCCACTCCCTCCTCTCCCACTGCCCTCAGTCATGTGAATTAACTAAGACATTTAGATGTTTTCTCTTTGGAATATAAAACACTTTTGAGTAAGAAAAAAAAAAAAAAAAGCCTAGAATTGAGCCAATCGCTTGCTTGCTTGCTTTCCTTCTTATTCTTTCTTTTTCTTTCTTCTTTCTTTCTTTCTTTCTTTCTTTCTTTCTTTCTTTCTTTCTTTCTTCTTCTTTCTTTTTCTTTCTTTCTTTCTTTTTTTCTTTCTTTCTTTTTCTTTCTTTCTTTCTTCTTTCTTTTCTTTCTTTCTTCTTTCTTTCTTTCTTCTTTTTCTTTCTTTCTTCTTCTGTTTCTTTTACAGATTTTATTTATTTATTCATGAGAGACACAGACAGAGAGGCAGAGACTTAGGCAGAGGGGAGCCTGATGTGGGACTCAACCCAGGACCCCGAGATCATGCCATGAGCCAAATGCAGATGCTCAATCACTGAGCCACCAGTTGTCCCGAGTCACTCATTTTTTTTCCCAAAGATAGTAAAGGAGTAGACTTCCACTAGTCAACAAAACTTTGATCTTATTTTCACTAGTTTTTGATGTTTCTAATATATATATATGTATGTATAATATATATAGCATATATAATATATATAACATATGTATTAGAAATATATATGTATATATCTTTTATTCATTGATATAATCAATGTTTTGAAATAAAATTGTTTTTATGTTTTTCAGAGGTTTTTTTTTGTTTCTACCCACATCACATACATAGCTATGCAACAATTATTTAATATATGCACTTCAATTTATATTTCTCTTACAAATAATAATTGATAAAATATCCAAGCATATACATTTTTCTACATTTTAAATGGTTTACACAAAGTCTATAGCATATCACATATTGTTATATTTTATATGGCAATATAATCAAATTTTTATGATTGTAATAGTTATTTAGGATGAAGGCATTAAATAGAGATGGATAAAGTATGGTCAGAATTGAAATATTTTGTAGAAAACTCTAAGTCCTATAAGAATTTAGGTAACATTTATAGGCATTAAGAATCACTATGAAATCTTCAGAAAGGATATATATATATATTTTTAGAAAGGATATATTTTGATGAGAAAGTACTTTAATATTTTTTGTAAGATAGGTTGGAGTTATAAAATAATGAATAAGAAGTTATCACTGCAGTTAGCCCTGGAATTTTACATAAATAAGAAATAAGAAAGACACAAACTGGAAAGTTTTAGCTGCAAAAAAGAAAACAAAAACCATGCCATCAGTATCTAATAGATTTGATATATGAAAAGTGGCCACATTCTATTTATTGTATTTATGATCGCATTCCTGTTACTTGTAAATTACTATTTTACTTATCTTTTCAAATAACAGTCAATGCAATCTGACATATAAGGGCAAAACTCATAAGTGTTTGTAAATATGTTTTCTATAAATTTAACGTCTTTCTCCTGTCAGCCAAAATACCATAATTTATATCATAGTTAATTATATTCTGAAATCAATATTTAAATGTACTTTTGTGTGTGTATTTTTGTATATGTGTGTGTATATATGTTTTTGTGTGTATATGTAAAATCTTTTATGATTAAGTATAAAGATTTCTCTAAAGGTAAATTAAATTGTTCTGAAAATCAACAGGCTTTTAGACATTTATGCTTCTAAATATTTTAATTATTGTATTTCCTTTCTATTCAAATCCTGTTTCCAAAGGTAGTTCATATTGTTCATATGCACTGTGAAGACATTTTAATTCTGATTCATACCACCATTCACATTTGCTTTCTGTCAGAAAAATACGTGCCCTGTCATCATAAATTCTCCCTAGCAGAACTTTTCTTCACTGCACTCATCCTATTCAGAGCCATACTACTCATCACTTGACAGGATGCAAAATGTAATGGTCATAAAAGTAAAGTCTGCTAACTTTCTCTCCTGACAATTTGTCAAAAGACACATTAAAAAATAATTGGAGGGAAACTGCACAGATTTTTTAAATGTATTGAGTCATTTTTCTTCACTGCTTGACTGGTCAGCTTGCAAGATACCATTCTCTCCATTATTAACAAGCCAACACTACTCCTTTAACAAAAGAAATAACACTATATTGCACTCATCTCGCTCTTGGGTTCTGTTGCCATAGACCTCTGATTTATCTGGAAAGTCAACAAGTAAAGCAGTTCTTTATCACATGACTAGTTTATGTTTCCAATTTTACCTTTCATTAAAATTGTGTTTTTTTCTTCTCCAAGCCTACAGGGAATATCATAAATACCACCTAAAGTGGAAATAATAAACCCAGAATAATTTTTCCTTGTATACTGTTTCATTAGCAGTTTAATGTGTTAATAAAATTTTAGAGAATTGTACTGTGAAATATGTTCTGTGCTTATTCTATCACACACAAACCACTTAAACCATCGTAGATTTCAGTGACTCATTATTATATTGTCATGTGCTTCTTATGAGAACCTAAACAAAATATAACAAATGTCATAAATTATGAACTCCATTGAGGTAAAATTCATATTCTTTGTAATTTCAACAGAGAAAGAAAACAAAACTTCCTCTTTAGGGAACTGAAGATATAGGAATAAGAGATAAGTAGCAAAAATAACAGGAAATTTAAATTTAAGTTAATGTGCTGATTTAAAAAGTTGAATCTGAATTATATGCTCCCTTTGAGCAAAAAAAAAAAAGGAATAGAATGATTTCTATATTACAGTGATTAAATAAAATATAGGTTACTATAAACAAGATTTTAAAGAACTAGCAGTATTTTACTAATATTTTACAGAATTACTGTGAAATCGTACTATTAAGTTACCGCAATACTTTCAGTAAAGTCATATTCATTTTTCCCAAACTTACCATACCTTTTTTATACCATTTTTTAAAATAAGAAATAGGAACTCATTTTCTAATATTATGATATTAGATATCTGCCCAAGAATTGCTCCTGGAAATGTTTGATATATTTCTGAGTGAAACTAATGGAAATATTGTTAGGAACAGTTTATGAGGTTTCAACAAATAATCTTAAGATAAAATATTGTAGAGTTTAAAAAAAATCCTCGTGACATGTATCATTGTTGAATATGTACTATTTCCTGTAAAGTATTAATATTCAAAATAAAAGCAAAATAATGTCATTTTTGCTTTTTGTTTCATTGATCCTTCCTCTTCTTACTCACTAAGTAAACTAAATCTACACACTTTCCAAATGCATTCTGACAGGGGTGGAGAGGAGTTTAGAGACCTGAGTGGTAGGGGGACCTTGAGCTTGCTTCCTCCCCGAACACAGCTAGGTCAACATCAGATCATTTTGAACAACTAGGAAATCAATCTGAGGATTACGAAAACAGTTTGCACAATTGGAAGGAGATAATGTGACAGATGCAAGGTTTGTAGCCATGAACTGGGGAAGAGAAAAGCCCTGGTGCCACAAAGGAGAGGGAACACGTTTCATGGAGCAAAGTCTGGGAGAGAGGGAGAGAGTGGGAGAGACAGCATCATTTAGGGTCCACACAACACTCTGAGGGAACTTCCTGGGTTGCACTAAGAGAGATCACTCTCCTTCCTGGACTACATTTGGAAGAGCCTATTTTGCTTCTCCAAGGATAAAAAGCCCACTGGGAGCCACTGAACAGCCATTCAACAGCAGGGGACAGAGGCTCTAGCAGAGGGCAGATAACTTGGTCACAGCTTTTTGCTATGCACCACAATAGACTCCTGCCACTGTGTGCATGTCCTGCAATTGCTTTTCTGGGACAGAAAGGTGCCAGGCATAGCATCGCGAGGCTCTCCTTGTACCTCCTCTGGATGTAAATGGATAAATAACTTGTGGTACTTTCAGAGAATGGAATATTATTCAGCACTCAGGAGAAATAAGCTATCGTGCCACAAAAAGACATAGAGGAAACTTAAACTCATATTACCAAGTGAAAGAAGTCAACTTGAAAACACTTGAAAATACATATATGGTATTCTGAAAAAGACAAAACTATAGATAGTAAAAAAATCATTGGTTGCCAGGAGTTGGAGTGGGGTGGGCAAAAAGTAGACAGAACACAGAGAAATTTTAGGGCGGTGAAAATGCTCATGTTTGATACTATAATGGCAGATGCATATTATTTATACATTTGGCCAACATCATAGAATGTATAGCACCAAGAATGAATCCTAAAGCAAACTGTGGATTTGGGGTGATTATGATGTGTCAATATAGATTCATTACTTGTAACAAATGTACCACTCTGGGGTGAATGCTGTTAATGGGAGAGGCTGTATATGAGTGGGGTTAGGACATCTATGGGACATCTCTATACCTTCTCAGTTTTGCTGTGAACTTAAAACTACTGTGAAAAAACAAAGTTCTTAAAAGAATCTTTAAAAATAAATTGTTACAGTAAAAATAAAACACCATATTATAATTTATTTTGGGTCTTTTTGAAAAACATGTATCTATTACACGTTAGACATTTTTTATAAAGTCTAATTCTTTTATTTTTTTAAGTCTAATTCTTTTTTATTTCTCATATGACTAATTGAATTCAAGTTAGGTTCTATGACTAATTCTCTATTTAAAATTGTGGATAGGTCAGGAGGTATAAAAATAAAATATAATAAATTATCAATTACCTGAGGATGAGTTGAATAGTTCTAAGACTATCTGAACAAGTATTCTTTCCATCAATTTTCAACAGAGACATTTTTATTCCATTTTCAGAATGACAACTTCTAGGGCATATAGAAAAGTTTACTGAGAACTCTTGCCTTTTGGTGTCTTAGATAGAACTCGTGTTCATGCTATGATATTTTATAAAATAATATCAGCTGTAATATAACATTTTTGGAGGGAAGTATATCTTTCATGTTATAAAATCAATGGATGTATGTTTCTAAAATTTTACGTATCTCTTCATAAAATTTTACACATATTTGAGGTTAGTATCTAATACTCTTCTCTAGTGGTAGTGTTATGAAAAATCACTGTGAATACTTTGTTATTTTGGCTTGAGATATACAACAGAAGTAAATCTTAGAAATGGGGCTTGAGAGAGTGGCAGAATGGAAGTTTGATTGAGAAAGTTTGGATATATAAATAGAAAGAAATGTCTTCTTTGAATCCACAGTACATTGCAGAGTTTCATTTTTGTTGATTTGAATTCTCTTTCTGTCACTCATTGGTCTCTTGCAACCATCAGTGTAGGGTAATAATTCTGCACAGAAATCTGCTGATAGTTCTCAAAGATAGGTATGGGTAAGTATTCATCATTTATTTCTGCATTTTATAATGTATTGGAAATACTATTTTAATAATATTTTATTTTAATTTATAATTTAATATAAGATTAATACCTTTAGGATTTGGATTTAATCAAGTTATTTTTTTTGCCTTGTGTTTCTTATTTCTCCTTCATATTGAATCTAAATAGTATTTGTTATATGCCAAATTGAATAAAAAGTGAGCATACAATATATAAATTTTACATAATATCACACAGATTCTAATTATTTTTATATCTTAAAATTGGCATTTTCATGTTATAAAGTAAAGGACCATAATTATAGAAAAGTCTATACTTGCTTTTGGCTTTCTTTTAAAATAACATGTTAAAGGATATATAGTTCAAATATACTCCTTCATTATGCTTTTTTTCCCAAGAGAATTTTATGAGCTTATTTCCTTTTTTTTTAAGTTTCTTGACAAATATGTTGAAGAACTTCATCTTGTGTGTAACCTTTCTTTTTACAATTTATTCACTACTTTCTGTCTTCATCTGACCTAGGTGCATAGTTTTTATCTGTCCCATAAGTAATAACATATTATATTAATGGCCAAACTAGTAACAGTTATTTGAGTTATGATATACATTAAAAGATGGATTTGTCTACAATAGCTTTCTCCTTTAGCATAAAATAGAAATCTGCAGAAAAACCACCCACTAGGAAAAAAAAATGATTCACTTGCCAATGACAATTTATAATCTAAGGACAAGGGTAGAAAGTGAGAATTAATTGAGCACCTATCTGATATACAACAGAAATTTCATATTAGCTTGCATTGCAAGTTACTTTGGGTAAAGTTTTCAATGTAAAAGCAATCCTATGAAAACAATTTACTCCTGTATCCTATAAATGGCTTTATATTCTATTACTGAAATGACAGAAAATTTGGGGAAATTCTAAAGAATCATTGCAATTCAAGATAATAATTTCTGCTTGTATCTGCTTCCTCACTTAGATCCAGACCAATTCCATGTATCACAGCTCTATAAAGCTTTTTTTTCTGCTTTCACTTTCATTTATTTACAGTGATTTCTTGAGCATTTGCTTAGGATGGTATCCTTTCAGAGTTCTTGCATTTCCAAAATATCTTCATATCATGCTAACATTTAAATACCATTTTCCTTAGATATAGGATCCTTGAATTTAACTCTTTTCTTTCAATAAGTGGAGCATTTTATTCTATGGTCTTCCATCTTTCAATGTTGCAGATAAATCCATATTCCTCTGATTTTCATACTTTTTAACAACTTTTTTTTTTTTTTTTTTACTTTTTAACAACTTAATTTTGTCTAAATACTTCAGATATTTTTATACTCATACTCAGAAAGTTCATGGAACTTTAGGCTAATGGTCTACCTTTATTTATTTATTTTTTAAATTTTGCTAAGTTCTTTATGCTCTTCTATGTTCATTTAAGCTATTCCTCAGCTCAGAAAAAAAAAGTACTCATTTACAAATTTTCATTTTCTCTTCTAAAAAAAGTTATGATTCTCAATGCCATCTGCACAATATTCTTAATTTGTAAAATATTCTATCACCAGAGAATCATATCTCAGCTTCCAATGTGATTTTTATATCACTCATTTTGAGAAACATTGGAGTATTTTGAAAGATAATGTTCCTTCTTGGTTCAATAGCTACCATGAAATTTGATATTTTATAGATGTGTAGATTTGATTTGTCTTTTTTGGAGTAAATCTAAATGAATTCTAGTCAAGATGGTGCCATGACCAGAAATGAAAGGCCCTGTGGTAGAAAATATTGTTTATAATTATTTATTATTCCTAGAACACAAATGCCCTTCCTGTGGATCAAATGTAGCTGCCTGTATGAAATCATTGTGTTTGGCCATGTGATTTTCTTTTCCCAAAGAAATGTGGATGTAACATATAAATGCCAAGTGATCTCGATTTCACTGGATGCATACCCAAGATGTTATCCAACATGCTCCACTCTCCCTTGTTTTTCCTATAAACAAGTAGATAGATTTAGAAATTGGACCAGATTCTGTTTCAGTTTTTCAGCAAGACTGCATTCTATGTGATGGTGTATGTTTCTTATTGTTGTTTCACTGAAAGTCACTTTTTTTGATGTTAGCAGTTAGTGATAACCATTGCCTAAATCCATTACTTCATTTCGTGTTGCAAATGGTACTTTTATTATCCCAAGATTTCTTCCTCATTTGTTACCTGGAATACTTTCAAAATGAGAAGTTTCATGTCATCAAATAGGTAACTTATTAGAAGATAGTTTACACATGAAAATCATGTTAAATACTTGAATATTTTTTAAACAGACTGAGTAGTTTATAAAATAAAAATTTTATTCTTTAGCATTCTCTACTGGAAATCAATAAGAATTTATTTTTCTTTTTTTTTCAGTTCTAATTTTGTTTTTATTTTTGATATTCTTAATAATGTTTTTGCTATTTTTAATTCTCTGTCAGATATATTTCTTATTGGTGTATAAATATCCAGTTTTGACCTGTGGAAACTTCTTCAAATTGGCCTACATTAGCTCTTACTTAACTTTAACAACTATCTATAACTCTGAACCTGTTTTCCCCCATAATAATAACAGTCTTTGATAACTTTCTGTTACTCTAGTATGACAATATGCCCTTCTTTCATTTTGCACTTTTCTGTCTCAGTCCTCAAATTAGTCTTTACATTAAAAAATGCTTTTAGTGTAAATTATATTTAGAGACCACAATATAAGCTGTTCATCCTACTGTTGTTCTGTTGTTTCTCCATATTTTTAATGAATAGAACTACAAAGTGTGTGTGTGTGTATGTATGTGTGTGTGTTACTATGTTAGCTGGTGAGTAGAAATAATATTTGAAATTCAAATAAGAATTTAGGATTTTTGCTTGTTTTTAACTTTTTTTATAATTGCATATATTTTACCTGAAGGTAAACATCTTGGCTCTTAACATGATGAATTATTTGTTTCAACTTGTTGATATATACATTTATGTATGTTACTAGTTTCAGAAGAAAACATTATTAATAACACTAATCACTTAAAATAGTTTCAATTTTTTTTCAGGCTCTCTTGGTACTTATGGTACATTTGTTTTCACTAGGAAAGTACAATGAAATCATTGGATTTAAAGTCAATTTTTTTTCTTAAATTTCATGAGTAAAATCATATGGTATCTCTCTTTCTCTGACTGACTTATTTTACATAGCATAATACATTCTAGCTTCAGCCATGTTGTTGCATTTAAGAAACAGCATGGATGAATGTAGGGGAAAGGGGAAAAAAAGAAATAGAGGGAGGCAAACCACAAACCATAAGAGACTCTTAACAATAGAAAACAAACTGAGAGAGGGGAGGTGGGTAGGGGGATGAGCTAAAGGGGTGATGGGTTATTAAGGAAGGCACTTGTTGTAATGAGCACCAGGTATTACATATAAGTGATCAATCACTAAATTCTACCCCTGAAACTAATATTACACTGTATCTTAACTAAAATTTAAATTAAGACTTGAAATTATTAAAGAAAAAAAATAAAGTCAATTTTTAAATAATTCTTCATCATGTAGGATGGACTGTAGAATACAGCTTAAAAACATTTTGTTCCAGACGCCTGGTTGGCTCAATGGTTGAGCATCGGCCTTTGGCTCACATTGCATGATCCAGGGGTCCTGGGATGGAGTCCTGCATCAGGCTCCCCATGGGAGCTTGTGTGCCTCTGCTTCTCTCCCTGTGTTTCTCATGAATAAATGAAAAAAATCTTTCAATAAAAAGAAACATTTTGTTCATTTTTTATTTAGCTTTTGATTTTTAGGAATTACTTTTTAAATTGTCATATTGAGTAATTATTATATAAAACATTTGCCTGCTTGTGAAATTAAATCTACAAAATGTGGTGAATGTAGGAAAGTCTAGTTTCTATTCTTGTCCTCTTCATCTGTTTCCTTCCATCCTGATAAGTAACTGTTATGTTAACTTTGTTGGTTTCTTTTTCCATTTTTCTTTTTTTTATTTTTCCATTTTTCAAAAGCACATATATTTATGTGCATCTTATTTCTTTCTAAAATTTATATTTTTGAATATGAAAATTTATAAGCATACAGTTATGTCTACAGAGTAGTAATAACTGCATTAGCAACTAGACGGCTATATTTAAATAGATAGTGTCTTTAAACAAATATGCTAATGTTCACAAACTTACAGAAATTCAGACTCAGAGAGTTGGCATTTCATATCAGCTTATACAAATACAATGTCTTTATTTAGTTTATCTTTGCCAAAACTCTCTTTTGTTGATTTCAGTTTTAAAATTTAGTCATTGCAATGATTGATTTTTGCAATATTCAGTGTGTTCATTTGGCATTTCCTATAATTATAAATTCAATACTGCATAGTTATATAAAAGAAAGTGTTAAAAGCATAATATTAAACATGTTTTAGTTATATTTATATGACATTAAACATTTTGGAAAGCATATGGGATACGTAAAAAACAGAATGTCATATTTCTTGAGTGATACCCTGACTAGTGTTATTTAGCAATCCAATTGCTTGAGAACCACCAAACTCACTAATTCTAAGGATTTGATTGTTTATTTGTTTGAAGGTAAATAATCTTTAATTATTACTCAATTATAACAAATTATAATGTGATCATTTCTTAATTTTAGCAAAGCTTGGAAACCATTTAGATTTTTTCAGTTTTTTTTATTCTGAATAGAAATAGGTTTTTAAGATAATACAAATGCCAAAGTAGTCCCACAGTTGTTAGTTACCTTTTCTTTGTTCCTTTGGAGCTGTAAATGTTAATTTATAAAACAGACCATAAATGCATTTCCCTCTCTCTTTTTTGCTCATCCTCTACCTGTATCTCTATTCCATTCACTCAACCATCTAATCTCAATTAAATTCAATTAACTTCTTTCTTTACTAAAAAAAAAAAGATGCAACTGTATTTGAAAAAAAATGAAAAAAAAAACCCATGGAATAAAAATCAGATGAGGACTTTATTAATATTTCATGGATTTAACACTGATTGCCTTTGACCACAGCACTTGAGATCTTAGCACCCTACTCTTTTCTTTTATGAAATTCAGTGAAGACACTTAATAGCTTGATCATCATCTCTCTTATTTCATCATCCTGAATTTAAATATTTCAACATTTTCACAAGAGAATAATTTTGCTAACAAAATAATGCAATACACAAGTCTTGCATCTAAAAGTAGACATAGCATAAACAAATAATGCATTATTAGAAGTGTAGTGGTCCACAGAAAATCTTTTTTCCTACCTCGTTTTATATGCAGGTAGACTAGTTTTGTATCCTATGTAATTCAATAAAAAACAAACTTTAATGTTTTTGAATTATATATAAGAAAGCATGTAAAACGCAGTTCATGTTTTTAATTTTGTAGTTGATATGTTTTACAGTAAAAGGAGAAAGTCCCAAGCAAACATGTTATTAACCATTCCCATTTCTCCCATTGCCATTGCATTTCTTAATAAGTCATCCATCAAATATGTCAATAACTGAATGAAAAGAGGAAGTTGACTTTGACAATGTATATATGGTAGGAAAAGAAGAGAAATTCAAAACTGCAAATTTTTTATTCCTTGAAGAGATTTGAAACTTCTGGGCAAAGTAGATATGAAATGTCTGAGAAGTTTGTAATAAGTTGTACTGATACAGACGAAAAAATGTTAACATGTGTTTTAACTAAGTATTTATACAATCTTGTTCGCCTGGTTCAGTCCACATGTGAATGTGTTGCCCTGGCACAATACTTAAGATGGCTTCCTTTAACTTCCAAAAGTATCTTATTCTGAATAATGAATTATATGATAAACCTAATCATAATTCTTGAGTTTATAATGGTTTGCCAAAGAGTATAATCTGGAAGACATGCTAGAAAGGCAAAGCTGAGAGTGGTGGGCATAATCTAGATAAAAAGAATATATATGATAGTCTAAATAAAAGGGCCAAGTAAATCCTGTGAACTTATTACCCTCTGTTCCAGCATCTGTCTCTAGGGACACTGACCTAGTGAGATCTTTTGAAAAACTAGTTCTTACGAATGAATGTATAATAACATTATTTTATGAGACTTCCAGATTGGAACATTGTCAATAGCCAAATTAGAAGTCTAGGAGAAGAAAATGCATGTCCATACACTTCAGGGTTTCAAGGATGGGTTTCCATTCTGGTAGAAATTTAAGTATAGTTAGAAAAAATAGAAAAAAACAAACCCAGTGGAGGAAGATGATGCATCTTACGAGGGAGCATTGCCAAGCTCTCCTGATATGGTTTAGCTAAGTGTTTCTTAAATTCATTACTTGTTTTCTTTCTCAAAATGTAAACCTCTAATATGTCCAGTAGAAGTGTAACAAAACTGACTCTAGATTTTTTGCAATAAATAGATGGAGAATAGAATCCTAACAATACCAAGTTGGTCAAAATAAGCTCATTATGTATACTACACTTACTCTACTGAGTGAAAATTTTTCAGTGTGTATAATGTGGTGAGGCTCAGAAAGAAGTCCTATTATTGTTAATAGCAATGGTATTAGGTTTTGTTTGGTTTGGTTTACAAATGCTGTACTAGATTTACTTACATGCTTATTAATTTATTATTGAATCTTGAAACAGCAAAATAAGTTAAATGAATACATATTCATTGCAAATCCCAAGATCAAGATCAGTATCAAAATATTTGTTATTATGTTTCTTTCTCTTAACCTTTGCATGTTATATCATTATATCAAGTTGTAATAAACGTAGAAATATGTCACATAAAATATGACAAACACTTTTCTAGTTTTGTACCAAAACTCTAAATATAGTATGGCTTAAAATAAAGGGAATACGGAACCAGATTGTTTCAAGAACAGTAGGATGAGGTTTGAGGAGTTGATTTGGGTAAGAGAAGCCGAGAGAGGTACAGTCATTCATCTAGGAACACTGAAATGGAGAAGCCGGAATACACGAAGTTTGGGCCCAACTTCTGTCCTAAATAAGAAAAAGAATCAGTCAATTATTGAAACTGCAAATAGATAATTTTTGGCATAGTGTTAAAATAGTAAATTTTGCTCAGATTATTTCACATCATTCTCCCAGCCTTATTCTCCAGGTTATACAATGCAGTGACTCTCTTTCCCTGGTTATCATAAGCCCTCATGAGAGCTTCCAGGTTCTAATTCTAAAATGTATTGCCTTTTAAACTCTGTATGCACATGTATTGTATGTTGTGTGTGTGTGTATACATCTATAGTCTATATGTGCATGTATCTATTTACACACACACACACATATATATATATATATACACATTTTATATTATATCATATTCTTTAAGGCCTAGGCTTTATTCAAGTAGCTTTTGATATCATGCAACAATTTACATATTATATTTTCTGCATAAACAATTTTGTCCACGATATATTTGTGTCAGAAATTCCATTTTAGGCTATTTAAGAAATTCTACCTGTAGATCATAGCAATTTCTTGGCCACAGGTAAATAGCATAGCCAGGCTATTGTCAGTAAAATGTGTTCTCAGGGTAAATAAAAATGCAAAATATGTGTGTAAAATTCTTTGTGAGACCTTTTAAAGACTTAAGGTGATGTGTCAAAAATATTTTCAAACAAACAAAAGGTTTTCTAAGAATCTTCTCAAGCTTTGTAAATCAGCTCTGCTAAACAAGAGAGCTTCAGGGTTGTATCGCAAAGAAGCTTCAAAGGAGATCAAGATAGAGAAGGGACTATCTCAAAAGATTAGTCCAAGTGACTATTATCTAATGGAGTCTAACTGATACATAAGAAACCCACCCCATTTTTATAAGAATTTTATCAGCTTGAACCTAAAAAAATACATTTTGTGAAATTAAAAGAGATTCCATGCTTCTTCTGGCAGTAAGCAAGTATATGTCCTTCATCAAATGGAATCCAGCATTCCATGTGATGACATTGTTAGTAAGGGGAGTGCAGAGCTTATAAGTATGCAGTATTCATATATCCAGATGACTATATATAGTATATATATATATATATATATATATATATACTATATATAGTCAAGACTATATATATATTCATATATATCTCAAATGACTTGAAAACTTTTTCTTTAAGTGAAATGAATGCAATATTTGTGATTTAAAAGTTTGGAATTTGCGATGACTTTATAGTCATCTAAAGCTTTGGTGATTTTGTCTCTATAAATGTTGCAAACACAGGCTATTTCTTATAGAAAGGGAAGGGTGATATAGAAGTAGGAAAACAAAAGTCATTCCCCGAGAACACTAGTGATCTTTAGTTAAAACATGAGCAACATATAAGTGACTGAATTTAAGAATTTCTTTGGGCATTTGACCTCATGAAGAGGTACCTGGTGTGTGCCTCCTCTTTTCTACATTTCTGAGAATGTCTATTATAGACACTATTATAGTCATCAATGCCTATCCCATGGTTGTATATTGGGCATTTAGAGGGCAAAAATTCATGTATTTGGTTTATAGATCTGCAGATCAAAATATACCGTACTTGAAAATCTGAATCAGAGAAGCCTTATCTGCACCTTAGCCCGATTTAGATAATGAGATCCTGCACTGTCAGTCTGAGCTTGATACTATATTTTATGAGACAATTTGAGGTCTTGAGAATAGCAAGTGCATCCTTCATTTGGGAAGACTATAAATATTTTTTTGGCCAGAAGGTATACTGTGATAGTTTTAAAACTTGAGGAGACATTCTTTGACACTCCTTTCATGGACAAGAAGGATTTATGGCCACTCCTGTTAAATCTGGCCAGACTTGTGACTCCTTTTACCAATATAGTGGAAGTGACTGAGATTTCCATGGCTAGGATAAACAGTTGTGCAGTGTCTGCTTTGGTCACTGGGAGCATTTGCTCTCGGAAGTCTGAGTTACTATGTCAGAAGTCAGAGTATCTTGATACTATCCTACACCTACTGGTTGGTTCTTCTACTATCCTAGCTCAAGTACTATACATGTGTGTGAAGAAATTATTACAAAAAATGGGTGTTACAGACCCAGTGGTTCTCATCTCCAACCATGAAGAATACCTGTCACTATTTCGGTCAACCCATATGATGCTCTAGATATCACAAGGTATTATACAAGAAATATTTATGGTTTTAGAGTTCCTGATCCAAGTGCCTCTGACCATAACAAAATGATTTTGTTTTATACTATATTCTTGGATGATTTGTTTATGGACATAGTTGACTAGAACAGAAATATGTGGAACTTTCTGAAGTATTTTAATCAGAGACTAGAATTTTCTTTTCTGCCTGCTTTTCAGAGAAATGTTTGAAGAAAGAATAAGTGAAAATGATATCAACAAGTAGATTTAACTGAATTAAATCAAGTAGAATATGATGATGGTTTCTCAAAGAAAACTTTGACTTAGAAATGGAGAGAAATAGAGGAATATAAAGTCCATTTTGCATGTAGAACCATGGACGTTAGTCACTATTCGGTTGTTGAATTTATAGAACTACAAGATAACTTAAATTCATCTTCTCTAACTTTATTATGCAGACAAACCACTTGGCTATCTTACTGAAAAACAGATACCAGCTTAATAGGTCTAAGCTGAGGCCTCAGATCTGGCATTTCTAACATTTCCTAATGATGTTGATACTGCTCATCTATGGTCTGCATGTTGAGTGGCAAGATTCTGAGCTATCCTTCAGCCTACGTCACCAAGAATGCTGCCAAATATTTGAGTTAAGAAAATATAAGGAAGACTGAAAAATTTTCTGCTTCTTCATCTTGGCAGCTATAGTACAATTATCAAGTTAGGGCAATCAGTCTGCAGACTTCAGCTAATATAGTATGTTGATTAAATAGGCATGGTTTTTGCTACCCAAAACTTATATTCTAGTACAAATATCAGTCAGTGAGCAGGAAAAAAATAAATGAAAAATTTTAAAGCACATATTTCAAAAAAGTATGAAGGATATATAAAGGAGCCTGCCTTATTTTAGACTGAATGTCCAGGGATGCCTATTTAGTTTGAGACATGAAGAACAAAATTTAAGAGAATAACAGGATCGAACATAGTAATGATTTTTAAGAGTACTAGTACAATAAGGTTTTTCTTTTGAGGTTGTGAAATAAGCTAGAATAGCTAAAGAAATGTTCCATACAAAGAGAATAGTTGCAGTGTCTAGAAATAGAATCAGGCTCAGACACCGCATAGTGGTGTTGCCAATAATTAAATATTTTTTTTTAGATTTATTTTATTTATTCAAGAGAGACACAGAGAGAGAGAGAGAGAAAGAGAGAGAGAGAGACAGACAGAGACATAGGCAGAGGGAGAAGCAGGCTCTTTTCAGGAAGCCTGATGTGAGACTTAATCCCAGAATGCCCAGATCACTCCCTGAGCCAAAGGCACATGCTCAATCACGGAGCACCCGGGTGCCCCAATAATTAAAACTTAAAGCAAATCAGAATTTGTCAAAGTCTTTTTTTAATTTTTTTAAGATTTTATTTATTTATTCATAGAGATGCAGAGAGAGAGAGAGAGAGAGAGAAATGAGAGAGAGAGACAGGCAGAGGGAGAAGCAGGCTCCATGCAGAGAGCCTGACGTGGGACTCAATCCCAGGACTCCAGGATCATGCCCTGGGCTGCAGGCAGCACTAAACCCCTGCGCCACCGGGGCAGCCCTTGTCAAAGTCTTAATTGTACTTCATTTCAGTTTTGTCATATTTAAATTGAAAAATTCCATAGCCACAAGTTTATTAGGTTTAATCATCTATCTCTGTATACCAACACTCACACATACACACATACAAGCATTTTAATGTTGAATATCTAGCAAATTTCTGACACTTCATGAATTTTTGATAATTATATTTGTGTCAATAATCTTTCTATTATGATTTTGTCTATTTTAAATTTTTATTATTTTTATTGATTTTTAAATTCTTTTCATGTTTCCATTTATTGTCATACGAACCAATGGCCTAAATAAAAGTAAATATAACAAAGAAATTACACTAAACTATTTATTTAAAGTATTGTACACCATGCATTTATATTTGGATGCACACTTCCTTAGAGTTTAGCACATGTACAGATTTGTGTAACTGATGCTGTAATCAGCATAGGAACAGTTCTATCAACATAAAAGTTGCTACCTTGTGCTGTCCCTTTATAATCACACCTTCTCTTCAGTCCTAACCACTGGCAACCACTGATCTAATCTCGATTACTAAGTTTTGCCACTTTGAGAATGTAATATAAATGGAATCACGCAGTACACAATATTTTCATTCAGAAAAATAAATTCTCTTCAAGGAAGGAACTACTAGTGACTGGAATTACCAGCCATTGTTGTGCTTTGAAAGTCAAATTGTTATTTGTTTATGGGATAAAAATTTGAAAGTTAGGTTTTTAACTTTCAAATAAATGCAGGAGGTAATTTTACATATTCTAGACTTTCTCTACATATTTGGAAAGCTTAGATCATAGAATTTTTCTAACTCCTAGAGGAAGTGAAGTAAGGATATATCATAAATTAGGATGTACCATACATAAGGATGTGCTATAAGAATAATCCCACTATATGGATATAGTCGCCCTCCACCATGTGGGAGACATGGTAATAGTAGCCAGGCCTAAAGTAGGATAAAGAAGAAGGGAGAAATGAGGAGAGGAGAGAGGATAAAGAGATTTTTTCCATGTAAAAGGATAGTCATAATTTCCACTTTTTGCATTTATTTATATCAAAATCTTTTTTGCAAAAACCACAGACATAGCAAAACTGAGAATGACTTACAAGTCTTTAAGTCATGTTATTTTGAACTTATCTCAGAAACAAATCACAGACCAGTAATACAAAGCAGAAACAAGAAATCATTAATAAACAATTAAGTCAACTGGTGCAGGAAATAAGCAATTAGAACTTGCATGAAGAAAAATCAATACCCACTTGTAACTTTTTCCAACAACAAACTTCAAAGCAATAAAAGTGGGGGATTACTTTACAAAAGAAAGCTGAGAAAAGAAACCAAAAGAAACCAAAGTTGAAATACTATGTAGAACAAGATAAAGGCAAATCCTGGCTATTAAACAATAACTAGAAATAGCTAGATATAGTTGGGTTTTAAAGTATTCATATTTGAATTCATTTTTACTGATCTCTTTAAAAGATGGTATCAATTGTAATTCTTTGGACTTTTAAATGATTTTTATATGATATGTTCAATTACATTAAATATGAATTCTTGAAATGAGTATTCTTTGATCATTGAATTTTACTTTATAACAAAAGACCTAATACATTTAGGATACACACATACACACACATCTCTTTGGTAGATAACCCTTTATTGGAGCGTAAAGTTTACTACAAACTACAATTGTTCTGCTTCTTAGGTCAAAGTGCTTATTCAAAATGTAGTAAAAAATAATAACACCATATTATCTTCATTAGTTATCTAATTATCTCACTATATTTTGACTTAAAAAATCTCATAAACATTCTTAATACCCCTAGTCAGCAATGTATACAGAGTGATTGTCAAATGATGATGGAATGTGGAGGAGAGAAACACAGGAAATCTAAATAGCTTAATAAGAATCTGAGACTCCTACTCTAGGATGCCAGAATTATATTTTTCATGTTCAATATTTTATTTAGGGTTCAATAAATCCCATTGTAATTTGCTTTACTCTAAGAATTCACTTACATTCTTACTATATTCCTCTAATAATTTAATGATATATGCCAACTTACACTGAGTTACTGCTAGGAATATATTCTTGGGTATACAAAACACAACTAAGAAAATATCAGTTTTTAAAAGGCTGGAAATAAAATTAAAATACTTAAAAAGATAAACAATATCTATTCATATGTGGCTTAAATATTTGATTAAAACCTATACTATTTCAATATCAATATTTAAAAAATCATATATATTTTTCCTTTTACCATAATAATTAAATTGCTAATAATTAAGTAAACGTTGTATATTTGACATTTTTCACCATTCCAATTTTTATCTTTTTTAAAATTTTTTTCCAATTTTTTTCTACTTTAGTCATCTTTTGCTGTTTTATTTCCTTAAGAATCTATATTTACGTTGTAATTACACCATAATTTAAGAGGAAAGTCAGACTCTATACAGATAATATCCATAATATCTAGAATACAATTAAATGCTTACTAGACTTGCAAAGAAGCAAGAAAAGTGGGCCGACACCTAGGAGTAAAGAAATAAATATAAGGTAATGATGATACACTCAGAAATAATTTTATGTTGGAGTTTTGCAGTTAAGGATTTGGAAAATTGCTATTATAAACATACTTAAGTATTTAATGTAAAATATAAATGTAACCATAGATCCGATGAAGGTTTTCTACTGGCCAATGTAAATGACATAGACTAAATCTCCCTAAGCTGAAGTATAGAGGAATACAAAAAAAACCAAAACAAAACAAAACAAAAAAGAAGAAATAATGTAGAAATTTCCCAAATTTGATGAAACTATTTTAACTCATATTTTAAGAAAACTTAACAACCCCAAAACAAGAGGAACAAACAGAGGGGGACCTGGGTGGCTCAACTGGTTGGGCATTTACCTTCAGCTCAGCTCATGCCCCTGGGATCCTAGATGGAACCCCATATTGAGCTCCTTGCTTGTGCTCTCTTTCCCTCTCTTTCTCTCTCTCTATGACAAATAAATAAATAAGATCTTTAAAAAAGACAAAAAACCCTAGGCAGACCACAGCTAAGTGGTGACAAGTAATGTAAACAGAAAGTGCAATCAGAATTAAAAACAAGCAAAAAGAACAACTAACATATAAAGAATGGAAAAAAAAATCAGTGGTTTCTAAGTTGAAACAATGCAGAAGACATTGAGATGATGTCTTTAAAAGAAAAAAATGGCAGACTTTTTATCAAAAAAAAACATGCTTGATAAATGAAAATGAAACAAAGACTTTGAGATAAAAGATTAGAGGTTCTTTTTTACTAACAAGCATGCGCTAATAAAATAAAGAGGGGAGGGAGAGAAGGAGGTAGAGGAAAGGAAAAGAAGGGAAGGAAGGAAGAATGGAAGGAAGGGCATTAAAGGAAATTCTTTTATTTTTCAATAAACTAAAGGCAAATTATATCACATAGAAACATAAATCTACACAAAGAAATGAAGAGCAATATAAATTATAACTAAGTGGGTAAATGTTAAAAATTCATACTTGTGGGCACCTGGGTGGCTCAGTAGTTGGCTCAGGTCCTGATCCCTGGGTCTTGGGATTGAGTCCTGCATTAGGCTCCCTGCAGGGAACCTGCTTCTCCCTCTGTCTGTGTCTCTGCCTCTCTGTGTCTCTTATGAATATATAAATAAAATCTTTTAAAAATTTCATACTTTAAAATATTTTGTTTATTTGAGAGAGAGAATGAGTTATGGGGAGGAGGAGTGAGAGATGGAGAAGCAGACCCTTGCTGAGCAGGAAGCCCAATGCGGACCTCAATCCAAAGACCTCGAAATCATGATCTGAGTCGAAGGTAGATGCTTAACCCACTGAGCCCCCCAGGCACCCTGATATTTGAATTTATTTTTAAATTCAGGTTTGAAATTTGATAGATAGGTGACTATTTAAAGAAAAAAAACAATGAAATGTATTGTGGAATTTATAACCCATGTTGAAGTAAAATTTCTACAAATAACAACAAATAAGTGGATGCAGAAAACAAATTACAACACCATAATGGTCAGTTAAAATACATCTTTCATGAAAAATAACTTAATGGAGATAAAGTTGTATATTTCTTAGTAATAAAAAAAAATTTATCCACAGTTGTACCTATTTTGAAGTGACTGGTAATACAAAGATAATGTGTCACAGATTACAGGATAGAATTAAAGATATTCTAGAATCAAATTTATAATTTTAAATACTTACATTAGAATGAGGAAAATTCTTAAATTATCTGAGTTTTCCCTTAAGCTAGAAAGCAGAGAACAAATTAAACCTAGATTATTTGAAAGATAAAACATAATAAAAGAAGGAATCCAATAAATAGAAAAGAGAAAAGCCACAGAAAAAAATTAATGAAACAAATTTTATTATTTGAAAAATTATTATAAAAAGATAAAATTCTAGGTAGAATAATCAAAGAAAAGTGCCAGGAAATATAAGTTACCGATATCAGGCATGAAAGAGAGGATATCCTACAAATCATGTGATAAGATGATGATCAGAGACTTTCACAAACATAACCAATAAATCCTAAATTCCCTTAAAGATAAAAATGAGCAAATATTCTTCAGGAATCATTTTTTTTCAGGAATCATTTAAATCTGAATAGTCTTATATCTCTGAAAGAGAAATAATAACAATAATACGCTTGTTATTACTCACAGAAAACTTTTTTAGGAAAAAGAAGAAAAATAATCCAAGTTCTGACAAAACTGTTATAAAATTCTCTCCAGCAATATAATAAAAGGAATGAAAAGACAGATAATTATAAATGTTGATGAGGGGGTGAAGAAAGGGGAACTCTCAGGCATTGCTGGCAGTAATGTAAAACGGTGTAGCCATTTGGAAAACATATTGGCAGTTTCTTAAAATATTAAACAGATTTTTCTCAGGTGACCTAGCGATTCAACTCTTAGGTATCCATCCAAGAGAACGGGTATACATATCCACACAAAGGCTCACACTTAGATGTTCTTCACAGCATGATTTGTAATACCCAAAAAATTGGAAGCAATGGATATGACATTCAGTTTGTGAACGGATAGATAAAATATGGTGTATCTATAGAATGGAATGGTATTGAACAATAAAAAGGAAGAAACTATAGATCCATGCTATGATGTGGATGAACCTCAAAAACATCGTGTTCAGGAAAAGAAGCCAGACCTAAGTGACCATACACTTTATTATTATTTTTCTGTGTAATATCCAGGAAATGCAGCTCTATGAAAACAAACAAAAAAATAAGTAGATTATTGGATGGTGCAAGAGGTTTAACAGGAAATGTGCATGTGGAATCTTACTAGAATGATGAAATGTTTTGTACCCACCTGGCCTTCCATCTGTCCCTGGCGAGATAGCACCCTCTTTTATAGGTTTCTTTTCATTTGCTTTCTGGTTAATCTGGAGGGAACATCAGTGCTGCAAGCAAGACCACTGAATTTTCACCCTAAACCACAGACCAGGCGTTTACTCCCATGTAGCCTGTTGTCACCTTCTACTGAAATCTCACACATCCATTTCTATAGTTTGGAGCAAATTCCTCACCTCATGCCCTTCCTTTATAGTTAGCCATTTCTTGGATCTCACCACTTGGGTATTTTGCCAGCACCTCAAAACACATCTAAACCTGTCCCAAATGTATCACTTTGTTCTAATGTTCCTCCTCCGACTTAATGCTTCTCTCTTTTTCCACCAGTCAGTAATCCAGCTGTTCTTTCATTGAGGCTTCTAAGCTTGCAATTTTGATTCTTTAAAATAAGTGCCTTCACTCTTCACTAATTCCCTCAGTTTCACAAATTTCTACTTTCCTCCAAACCTCTACTCTAGTTTGTCTCCTTATGTTATGCCCCCTAAGACATCTTGTTTTTCTCTCTTTATAAGATGTGTTTTTCATCAATTATGTTACCTATTTCTATATATTTTAACTTTAATCTAATTATACTGGGGATTCAGAATCCACTTTATCCACTTTATCCAAGGCTCAGCTCTTATGTAAGTTCTTGACTTGTAGCCAGATTTCAATAAGTTTACACCAAATGGAACTGAAAAACAAATTAATTAATGGCTTGTCATCTCCTTATACCGAAAAGCCTAGAAGGAAATACAACTTAATAAGTGCACTAATTCAGTGTTTTTTGAATTTGGCTTTAGACATATGACCATTTATTCTGCCTTCTGCATATTAACAAAAATATAGAGGGAATTGTAATAGTTAACATTACAGTGCTGACAGTTTCTGGGAGACCAAGCTAATTATGATATAGATGTCATCTCATGGTACATGATGTTAAAAGTATGTAATTGGTAAGTAGAAGCAATTCATAATTATGGTAGTTTGAGAAATATAATGAAAGCATTGAGGAACATAAAATGGCAACTTAAATAGATCAAGGAAAATATCGAAAAACAAATATTTTTTTTATATTTCACATATTTTACAATGATCTAGTAAAATAATGATGAATAAGACAGTCTCAACCTTTGATGATTTTGCTGTCTATATGTATAAAAGACAAGTGAATTGGCGATTATATTACTGTGTCATAAGTGCTAAGCTAAGGTATACAAAGTCACAAAAAAAAGTTCCTCAGAGTTTATGATTTCAGAAAGGGAAAATGCCAAGCATGAGGAGAATAGTTATAAAATATTTGAAGTAAATCAAAAGTGGGATAATAATGACTTGTAATAGATACTAGCAATTAGAATAGAAATATTTCTTGATTTGGATTGAAGAACAGGGAATACCAGTAATGATGGTCTCAGAGTTAGCAAGATCGCCAGAGGCATCTTGTGGCATAAGCCAAGAGAAGAGCCCAGGGAAAGGAAGGAGTAATCAAAAGAAACTGATCTTGTGGGCACCAAATAAAATGAAGATGCAATTTGTGTGCATTATATGGAAAAAAATGTGATTATTTGTAACCCATTTTGAGGATATAAAGATATAAAATATGTTTTTTTTTTTCCTTAAAAAAACCTCACTGGCAAATGAGGTGCTGGGTAAGAATATGGGCATGAGAATGTAACAAGGAGTCAGAGAACAGGTCTTGCTAGTATGAGGTGATAAGATGAAAAGCCCAGACACACTAAAACTGAAGAATATTGACCAGGGGATATGGAAATAGACTACTATGTAATAGATAATTTACAAACTAGATAATTTATATATAAATTAGTAGGCATTGAGAACATAAATTTATTTCTTCTAATAGCACTTGGAGATTTGTGCAAAGATGTTCCAAATGGAAAAACAAAAAACTTCAGGATGAGCAAATGATTTCTGTTACCTCAGTTATTTTATTGAGCACTAAATAGACATCTGAGAAGTATTTAAAGGCAGAGGGAATGAAATCTAAGCCTTAGATCAATGCTGGCTTATTGACTAGGATTACATTGATGACGGTATCTCCATACCTAAAAGAACAATTTTATCATAGAACAAAAATTGAAATTTTTTGAAGTTGAAGTAGGCAAACCTTGCAAGAAAAATAAGTAAAACTTTAAATTTTCTTTCCATTAAATGATTTAACCCTTACTTTCACACATAAGACTATACAAAATATATAAACAGACAAGATGAAATGGTTCCATAAATGATTATGTAGTTATTTCACGTTTTTGTTACCAGTATGAAATGTCTGCAAAATAAGGACATATTATATCAAACAATTCCGTAACTTGTATTTTTTAATGTTTTCTTTAAATTTTCATAACAAATGCTAACATTCAAAAATTTAATTGCTTCTGGTAATGTGGCTTTAGGGATTTTTTTTGTCTTTACATTTTTTGAGAAAATCTGCCAAATATTAAACCTTATTTGTAATTATGATGCAAAAACACAGCTGAGGAACTAAACCCATAAATTGGTTTCTGTCATAAGCACCAATATATGCAGCTTTAAATATACAAAGCATACACAATGCTCATGTAACATAAACAAAAAAGTAATGAATCTGGCTGATGCTAGTGTAAGTATCGTAATACTCGGTTTTATTATAATTCTAAAATATAGGGATCCCTGGGTGGCGCAGCGGTTTAGCGCCTGTCTTTGGCCCAGGGCGCGATCCTGGAGACCCGGGATCGAATCCCACATCGGGCTCCCGGTGCATGGAGCCTGCTCCTCCCTCTGCCTGTGTCTCTGCCTCTCTCTCTCTCTCTCTCTGTGTGACTATCATAAAAAAAAAAAAAAAAAAAAAAGAATAAAATATAGCCAGAATAATCCCTCACCCTTCATGGTTGCTTATACTATATACTGTGTGTATAGCAATATATAGTAAGAGAATGCTTTTGCATAGCTTTGTTTTCAAGTTTTTGCTTTTGTTCCTAAGTAAGAATTCAATTATAAGTGTTCTTAGCTCTAAAAAAATAAGAATCTACCTGAGAAACCAGTATTATAAGTTTTACAGGAGTACCTGAATAATCTTATAAAACTTTTAATTAGCACTCTTTATATATATATATATAGTCTGGTAAAATTTGAATCTCACAAAAAAAAAAAAACTCCATTACCTTCCACTGTATTTTTAGAGAATAGTCAAGCTTATTTTGAAGTTTTATAAATAAGTGGGTGTAATAAATAACTATAACAATACTATGAAAATGTTAGCTCTTACTTGATCAAAACAATGCATTTGTATATCGTACTGCTATCGTTAATTTGATTTACTCATCTATATGCATTATAATTCAAAGGTATATGTATAAATAAATAAAACAATACTTTTGATATATAATTTAGGCATTATATTTGCAAATATAGTGTGACTAGAAATAAAAGATATATGTTGAAAATAGTCAACAAATATGTAGAGTAAATTTGTTAAAATTATTTTTGAATTAATATTTTTGCATTAGGATCTTGAGATTATTAGAATTATGAGAGTAATAATGAGGATTCATTAACAACAAAGACTTTATTAACATTTAGATAAATGTCAAAACAATTTAGGATAAAATTTGTATAGATATAAAAAGCAAAAAATTGAAATAAATAGTATGTGATATTCTAGAAATCAGATACCACTAATTACTCCTTTCAAAATAATTTCAAAAAGGCAAAAATGTATCTGATTATAGATTTTTATTATAAAAATATAATAAGAAAAACATTTTTCAAGATAACCATTTCTTTTCATTTTTCACCCAGGAAACTCCTAAAATTGCAAAACAATAAAAACTAGGGCTGAATCTGATTGTAGGGAACAATTCACGGATAGGTTTTATGTCGTACATATGGTACAGGAATTTATTGTGGTTCTGGAACCTTAGTATGGCTAAGCATTGACTGAGTTGTCTATTAAAAATATATATTCACATTATCTACTCACAGAAATTTTAATGCCTTTTAATATTTAGTCTGAGGTAGAGTCCAGGAATTTACATCTTTAACAGATAAGCAACATGATTCTTAGTAATATGGTTTTGGACCAAGTTTGGAGAATATAGTTAGTAAGTAATCATCAAAGGATTTTGAACAGGTAAATGGCATTCAAATAGATCACTCTGATTGTAATGTAAAGAATGATTATGAGAACAAAATTATAGGAGAGAAACTAGTTAGCAGCATAATGCAAAATTTAGATAAAACATGAAGAACTAAAATATGGTTAACTATAAAATACTAAAATAACTAAAATAAAATATGGTAGTGTACCAGAAATGGAGATGATAAATTGATTCCACAGATTCTAAGAATATATACATATATGTGTGTATCTATTTTATTACTTTTTTTAAGATTTTATTTATTTATTTATGACACAGAGAGGAGAGAGAGCTAGAGAAAGAGAGAGAGAGAGAGGCAGAGGGAGAAGCAGGGAGCCCTAAGTGGGATCCTGGATCTCCAAGATCGCCCTGGGCTGAAGGTGGCGCTAAACCGCTGAGCCACCCGGGCAGCCAGTGTGTATCTATTTTTATTTAAATTCCAGTTAGTTAACATACAGTATAGCATATTAGTTTCAGGTGTACGATATAGTGATTCAACACTTCTCTACAACACCTGGTGGAGAATTTTTATTTGTGAAATATAAACATGGCTTGAATTTAAGAGATGGTAAAAAAGGGGGAGGGGAGGGGAAATGATTTAGAAACCTGTTTATTCTCTACCTTGTGTGACTGGCTAATTAGGACATTAAATTAAGGCATATGGCAAATTTATGGTTTTAAATTGGTGGTTTATTATAATTAGATATGTATTCTAATATCTTCATCTTGTATGAAATACAGTGGAAATCTAAAGAATGAAGAAAAAAAATTCTAGCAGCACCCAAGCATTTAAGCAAACCATCTGTTAACTGGAAAGTAGAATAACTTTCTGAAAAATAGATAAGAGACAACAGAAACCAGCTACATATATAGGGGTTTTGTTCTCTAGGATGGGAAAAACATCAAGGAGTTCCAAGGACAGGTATATACAAAGCTGGGAGCAGAATGTGTATACAGGGCATATCAGACTAATGACTTGGGGGAGGTGTATCATTATGTCCAGTTAAGGAGCTTGATCCAGATAGAGTCCTGATCTCTCAACAGCAACTTCTACATCTTGTGAAAGATAGGAATAGATGGGTCTTCAAGTGGGCCAAAGGTATAAGCATGCTCTGGTGTCAAAGAAATCCAGGGAATACTAAAATCCAGATTAGATAATCCACTAAAGTTACCTCCCTACTGCTCACTCTTCATGAAATGGAGAATAAACAACAGCATCTTCTTTAATATCCCCTAGACGACCTGCACAAATAGAGACAAGGACTCATTAAACATGAGCACAAGATAATGATAGGGCATATTTAAATCAAAGTAGCCTCTTACTTACAGGACAGCAGATCCAAGAGGACAGACACATCTTAGAGATAAAATGGAGATAAAAACTTCATCTTGAGTCTGTTGCATTTCCAATGATTGCAGAAAATAGTAAAAGTATGAATGTCCAGGTGAAAATCAAGTACATAGATTTAATTCTCAAGAATGAAAGCCAGGCTAGACATATTGATTTAAAAAAAAGAAAGGTTTTGAGTAACTGCAATCTTCCAACAAATTATATACATTTATTACTAGATATAGTATATGGATTTTTAAAATGCAGAAAAATGAAGGGATTAATATGTACTAAATGTAAGAAGTTTTAGTATTTTTCTTAAACACCCTTGGTATCATCTTAGACCTTGTCTTTTCCAGTTTTTGATTTACACTATTGATTCTCACTTTGATCAATGGACAGTTGAGTGATTGATATGATGAAACATGAGAAAAATTAGTGAACAAGAATGTCAGTCTTGCAGCAACTACTTACAGACTTGGTTTGATATCATTAATCATTATTTAAAAATCTTGTTTAGTGTTTCATAGTGTACAAATACTTTTGCACAGAAAATCTTATTTGACCCTCATTAGTGCCTTATACTAAGGAGATATTCTCATTTTCAATTTATTGCAATTAAGATTCAGAAACCTGTGTCTTTCTTGGCCATTATGGCCAATAATAACATATCTGATATTAATAATAGGACTTTGCAGTGCTGGGCATTTGACTAGAATCAGGGTTTAGAATTGAAGTGCTCTGAGTGATAGGAGCAGAATGAAAATAACTGATATGTGCAAGCACAAGATTGGCCTGATCATGTTGAAGAATAAGGGACTTAAAACCAAGAGTCACAGTGGACCTGGGTCGGAAGTGAATCCAAAGTACAGGTGATGAAACCCAGAGGATCAGTATCCAGGCAACAGTGAAACAAGCAACACAGAGTGAGAAGCCAAGTACAGAACTTCTCTCTGCAGGTGGTTGATAAGTTTTTATATATAATCGTGTGTGTGTGTGTATGTGCATGCATGTGTGTGGGTATACGTGACAAAACAAGCAATCTTTGGTTTAGAAGATAGTTGATTCCTTAGAGACAACTTCAGTGCTATTTCCAGGAGCCCTGACCACCATGGAGTAACACAGTGACCGCCAAATGTTCACGTGTTCCTGCATCACAAGAATATTGATGTTACATGATTCTCAGCTTTTAGAGGACAGTTTGTACATAGTCCCAATCTCCCCTTGGTTGAAAGAAAGATCTTTACTTTGGGATATAAAATAAAAAATAAGAAAAAAAAAAAAAAACATTTTCTCTGGGGAGAGTATGAGGAAGGTGAATTTTAGGCTCTTGGAATCTGAGCAAATGTCCTTAGGTCAGAAAAGTCTGAATCTCCTAGTCTCTCTAGAGCAGTACACAACCTAGAGCTTCTGAGGCAATCGTCCCTTCATCAAGTTTGCCAGTGCTCTTAGGTCAAAAAGCCTGGGCCTTAAAGAACACAAAAATATTCATAGAGAATTGTTTTTCGAAAATCGGTGACCACAAAAGCAAGAGAAGAAAGCACAGCTATACCGAAGCCTCCAGAGATGGGGCTTTCCAGGTTATTCCTGAGTTGCTTGTCAAGCTTTTCAGCTACACAAATTGTCTCTGTGTTTCATTTCATTCTTTTAATATTGTTGTTTTCTCTCTATTTGATCTTTCTGCCTTAAGTATTTGTTTTTTAACTGCATTTCATAAAATATTCATCTTTTGTAAAGTCTGATGTAGCCATGATCACCACGTTGAAAATGTGCCCTTCACCTCCCACTGCTTGAGCCAAATTACAGGCTGTACATTTTTCTCATAGTTATCCTGGGAGCAGCAGCAGTTGAACCCCTTCTGAGATGCTGTAGTCTGGCTTTCTGATGTGACCCAGCGATAAGGGGGAAACTGGGAGGAGGGATATGAAAAGGGGCCTGTCACCATAGGGTGGCTATACTTTTTAATGGTGCATTTCATCAAAAGAATTTTTTCTTTCCCTTTAAGAAGTTTCTTCAATTACACTAGCTCAGAATATCATAGGCATCTATGTGCCTCCACAATACAATGGCCTGTCAATGAATATGATGAATTAGTCATAAATCCAAGACCAAAAAGTCATTATTATTTAAAAATTGACACAGTGTATCATGTTTTGAAATAAAAGGCTACTATAAAGCATTATTAATAAAAGTACTCTTTTACTTATCAAAGTTGAATGGTAGTTTTAAGAAGTTAGTCTCTACAAAAGCTTTAACAAGATGAATGGACTTACAATACTGTCAGATACAGCTAAGAAAAACTTGAAAATAACTGACAAAAAAAGAGGCCCAAGAGACATTTATCCATTCATCCTTACCACCAGATACTGTCTGACAGCACATCTAGTTTCTCTGATGTTCAGTACAAGAGATTACATATCTGACACTGGATTTTTATAGGTAAATACAAGAAAGAGTTGCTTGCTATAAAATGGCCTCTTGAGAAGTTTGCAGTACCTCAGCATCACTTTCAAGAAGAAACAAGGCCTCAAAAATGTAACTAACTATAACATATACATTTTTCCCCACTCTTGTCTCCTACCTTAGAATTTTTGAATACTAAAATTACAGGACATTTTTTTATCCCATTAAAACTGTTTCAACCTTTTTGTATATAAGAGTCCCATGTCTTATACTTTACTGGGAGTTTTCTCATTTTATTGTTTTGCCTAGAAGACCCAGTTTCTCTTTATGCTAGGTAATAATTTAGTTTTTTTTATTAATGTAATTTCCTCAGAAATGATTTCCCTTTATCTTGTAGGTCCTTTTTTATAGGCTTACTTGTCATCTGGCACTCTCCCTTTCATATCACTTTTCAGAATTGAAATTTCTCACTTAATATTTCCCTACTGTGGTAGACCATGCATCACAAGGACAATGACCATGTTCATTTGGTTCGTTGTTCTATCCCAACGTGCTGAAGAGTGTCATGTGTAGTGTACTTAGATTCCTAAGTCCATGAATTATCATAAATTTAAAAATTTGTAATTTGTCATTTCAGAGATTGAATGGTATGAAGCAATTAGAAGGCTAAGGTCTGTATAAATGATTGAGTAACTGAGAGGTATGGATCTGAGATGTTGAATTGGAGAATGCAATGTAAAAAATCTAAAAGAAGACTAATTTATGCAAATCTTGAAACAGCACATGGTAAGTGAGAAAATATAGAGAAATATATTAGCAATATGTGAAAGACTTCAATAGCAAAGTGGGAAAAATAGAACTTTACTGTAATACTGTAACAAACTCAAAGAAAGTAGAAGGAAGCAGATAAAAATGATGAAGGCAGAAATTAGAAAATTCTATATAATAGAAAGTATCCACAAAATTATTTTTTTGAAATACATAATAAAATCAGCAAACTCCTGTTGAGACTAATCAATAAAAACATAAAGGAGAGAGAGGCAGAAAGAGAATAAGAGAGAAAGGCACTCATACACAAAATCAGAAGTAAAACAGCAGCTATTAAGCAAATCAAAAATTATAATTTTAAACAACTATATAATCATTTAACAACATGAATATATTTCTCCAATATATAATTCATCAACACAATTTGTCTTATAAAAGTATTTGCAGCAGGCTATCATTCATAAATATTAAAGATATTTTAAAATAATGTATACTGTATATACATGCATAAATACATGGAAACCCATAGTAGCTATTTATGGAAATGACAAACATTAATTATATTACCACTGGGAGTTGAAGAAAGAAATTATTTTACAAATGGATACCTAAAGAGATTTAACTCTATCTTTAATATTTTATTTATTAAAATAAAGTGAAACATGGATTTGAAGTAAATATGGTTTAATTTTAACAACTATAAAGATGATTGGTGGGTTTTTGGATGTCATTCATATTATTCTCAATACGATTCTGAATTTCTGAAGTATTTTATATTATGAACTTAATTAAAACTCTGCTTCCAAGAAGATGTAGTAGATAAACTTTACCCTATTCCTCCTGGTACAGTATAACTAAAAACTGATCATCTTATATAAAAAGTAAGAAGAAAATGAGAGGTAGAAAGAAGTCATACTGGCCAGGAACTTCAGGACCCAAAAATCAAGTTTCCTGAATTTTCTTTTTAAGATTTTATTGATTTAGGAACGCCTGGGTGGCTCAGTGGTTGAGTGTCTGCATTTGGCTCAGGTTGGGATCCCAGGGTCCTGAGATTGAGTCCGCATTATGCTCCCCACAGAAAGCCTGCTTCTTCCTCTGCCTATGTCTCTGCCTTTCCTTCTGTGTCTCTCATGAATAAATTAAAAATAAAATCTTTAAAAAAGATTTTATTTATTTATTTGACAGAGAGGGAGAGAAAACACAAGCAGGGAGAGTTGCGGGCAGAGAAAGAGGGAAAAGCAGACTCCTCACTGAGCAAGGAACCTGCAGTGGGGCTCAATGACAGGACCCTAGGATCATGACCTGAGCCAAAGGCAGATGTGAACCAACTGAGCCACCCAGGTACCCCCTCTTGGGTTTTCTTTTTGCTTCAGACATCTCATGCTGGATCCCAGTGAAGCCTGTAACCCAAAAATGTCAAATGGCACAACAAAATAAGCCCCAATAAGCTTGATCTCTTGAGACAAAGGAATAAGAAGATAGAGCATTAGGGAAATAATATCTATTACAGCCAAACACCACCAGCAATTTCCCAGTGGGTAACCTAGATGTTCACTGTATGCAGACTAGAACAAGGTGTCCCAACCCCTTTGCTTAGGAGGCTCTAAAGAAGGATGCATGGGGAAGTAGACTTCATCTCTACCAGATGACAGCCAGTGTCATCCATCCCTCCCATGATGTCATTGGAGACCATATAGGAAGCCTGGGCATCCATCCCACCCTGCCAGTATTGAAGTATACTTCTCTCTTCCCACTGGAGCAGAGTCAGGGGAAGACGTCAAGAAAAGGAAGGACTTTGACCATTACCAGATGGAAGGGGTCTAGTTCCACTGCAGTGTCAGTGAACACTTCTCCTTTTGGGGGGCTTAATCTAGTGGACTTTTTTAAAAATTAATTACCCTCATCCTTTGTACTACTGTTTTATTGTATATTGCACCTATATACATTACAATCCACACAATGCAAGGTTATGTTTACCATTTTACATGTCCTTTATTTTTTTTTCTATACCTAAGTTTCTATCTGGTGCCATTTCTTTTTATTTTAAATAACCTTTTAATTTAAAAAAATTAAATGCAACTAATTAACATATAATGTATTATTGGTTTCAAAGGTAGAGGTCAGTGATTCATTAGTCTTAAATAGTACCCAGTGCTCATTACATCATGTGCCCTCCTTAATGTCCATCACCCAGTTACCCCATCCCCCCACCCTCTCCTCTCCAGTGACCTTCAGTTTGTTTCTTAAGATTAATAGTTTCTTAAGGTTTGTCTCCCTCTCTGATTTCATCTTGTTTCATTTTACCTCTTTTCCCTTATGATCCCTCTGTTTTGTTTCTTAAATTCCACATGAGTGAAATTGTATGATGATTCTTCCTCTGATTGGTTTATTTTGCCTAAAATAATGTCCTCTAGTTCCATCCATGTCATTGCTAATGTGAGATTTCATTTTTCTTTTGATGACTGAATAGTGGTCCATTGTATATATACGCCACATCTTCTTTGTCTATTCATCTGTTGATGGACATCTCATCTCTTTCCATAGTTTGGCTATTGTGGACATTGCAGCTATAAACATTGGTATGCAGGTGCCCCTTTGGATCACTGTATCTTTGGGGTAAATATCTAGTAGAGCAATTGCTGGGTCATAGGGCAGGTCAATTTTTAACTTCTTGAGGAACCTCTGCATTGTTTTCCAGAGTAGCTGTACCAGCTTGCATTCCCACCAACAGTGTAAGAGGGTTCCTCTTTCTTTGTATCCTCACCAATATCTGCATTTCCTGACTTGTTAATTTTATCATTTCTGACTGGTGTGAGGTGGTATCGCATTGTGGTTTTGATTTGTATTTCTTGATGACAAGTGATATGAAGAATTTTTTTGTGTCTGTTAGCCATTTGTATGTCTTCTTCGGAAAAATGTCTGTTCATGTCTTCTGCCCATTTCTTGATTGGATTATTTGTTCTTTGGGTGTTGAGTTTGATAAGTTCTTGATAGATTTTGGATACTAGCCCTTTTTCTTATATGTCATTTGCAAATATCTTCCTCCATTCTCTCGGTTGTCTTTTGGTTTTGTAGACTATTTCCTTTGCTGTGCAGAAATCTTTTATCTTGATGAAATCCCAAAAGTTCATGTTTGCCTTTGTTTCCCTTGCTTATTTACTGTTATTGGCAGTTCAGCTCTAATCGCTAAAAATTCACTCATTTTTTTATTTATCTACATAAGGCTTTATTTTATATCTATATGAAGGGTATAGTTTTGCCAAATATTGTATATTGCATTAAGATTTTGGACTTTTATTTTTCAATAGGATCTCATCAAAATTTAAAACTTCTGCCTAACAAAATATCTTGTTAATAAGATAAAAAGAAAGCTACATACAAGAACAAGTTTTTGCAAACTGCAATTCTCCAAAGGAATTGTGATAATATGTAGAAACTCAAAATTCAACAGTTGAACAATTAGGAAATTGACAGAGTACATGAGCAGATATTTCACAGAAGAGGATTATATTAGGGTTCTCCAGAGAATCAGAAGCAATAGACTATCTATACATATGTAAGGAGAGAGAGCATTATGTTAAGGAGGTGTCTCCTGTGATTTGAGGGCCTAGCAAGTACATAATCAATTTACGGGCAGGCTGGCAGACTGGAGGCCCAAGAAAGAACTCATGTTGCAGCTCAAATCCTAAAGGATTCTGGAGGCAGAATTTTGTCTTTTCCAGTAGACTTCACTTTTTTAAGGATATCAAGTGAACAGAAGAGGCCCACTCACATTGCTTTTCCAAAGTTAACTAATTTAAATGTTAATCTTATCTAAAAATGCCTCCACAACTACATCTGGACTGGTGTTTGATCAAATATCTGGGTACCATAGCCTAACCAAGTTGATACATAAAATTAACAATCGCAAGTATATACATGTGGCAAATAAGAATTTGAAAGATGTTCAACATTAGCCATTAGAGCAATACAAATTAAAAGCACAATGAAATATAATCTTGCACCTTTCTTATCAGAATAACTAGATTAAAAATTAAAGTGACACAAAATGCTGACCAGGGTGCAGAGAAATTGGATCATTTTACATTGCTATATGCAGTAATTCCACAGCCACAATGGAAAACAATTTGACAGTTTCTTAAAAACTGAACATATAACTATCATATGATCTGGCCATTGCACATTTATCTCAGAAAAATGAAAACTTACATTCTCACAAAAATATACCATAAATATTTATAGCACATTTATTTGTAATCACCAAATCTGGAATTAATTCAGATGTCCTTCAACAAATGAATGGCTAAACAAACCGTGGTAAATACATACCTTGGGATACCGCTTAGCAATTTGATACATACAAAACTTCTGATAAAATCTCCAGGGAATTTAAAATGAATTTAGTCTCCTGAATTTTAAAATGAATTTAAAAATAATAATTCTAAATAGCTACATACTGTATTATTCTATTTATACATAGTACTCTTGAAATGATAAAATTATAGAATGGGTAAGAGATCAGAGGTTGCCAGAGCTTAAGAATAGAAAGGAGAAGAAATTACAAGTTGCCAGGGCTTAAGGAGGGAGTAGCGGCAGGAGATCAGTGAGATGGGTGTGTGGCTATAAAAGAGCAGCCTGAGGAATCTTGTCATGATAGAAGTGTCCCCTGTATTGTCTGGAACAATGTCCATGTCCTGGTTGTGATATCATTTTACCCTTTTGCAAGATGTTAACTTTGGAGAAAACTATGTAAATGGCAGGGATATCTCTATTATTTCTTACAACTGCATGTGAATCTACAATTGTTTCAAAATAAAATGCTTAATTAAAAAAATCAATTAGGGACACTAAGGATAGTCTGCCTTTACAGAAAATAAAATTAATTACAAAAGCAATTTGTGAGACAGATATATGAGTATTGATACAGAAACCATGTTGTTAAACCCATTAGCAAATCATCTGTTCAGAAAAAAAACTCATCTATAGATCATCTACAGCATCACAGTTTTCATTAAAAAGTAATATTTATTATAGTATTTTGAAAGGAAGCTAAAAAGCTACACACACAACTGTAGATAGTGGTAACCTTAGGAAGGAGAGTTTTTTTGTGATGATGTCTAGGTTTGTGTGGCTTGGGGAATATTTTGTTTTATTTTGTACAAACAAATAAGGTCCAGGGAATGTTGCACATCTTTGCCTGGTTCTTTTAATTTTATGTTTTGTGTTGGTTGGTTGGTTGGTTGGTTGGTAGGTCTGGTTTTACATTGTGAATCTTTGCAGGTTTTTACATGTAAATCTGTTCAGTCTCTGTTTCTGGAGCAGCAAATTAAGTGATCTGTGCCAGGAACCAATGATTTTAATTATTTTCTTATTTTATCTCTCAATTCATATTTGCACAGTGCCATCCTCATTCTTAAGTTGCATTCTAATTGAATATCGATAGAAAAGAGTGTATGTGTTGTACCTTTTCCACCCTTCACGAAGCAGACCAGGTTTACCGGACTGCCAAGAAATACTGAATAGACAGACTAAACTAATGATTGATACTTTGGTTTCATATTTAACATTTATGGTTTATGCCATGGTTCTCTGCCATGTTTCTTATATTCTGCATATGAGTGAAACTATAGGATAGTTATCTTTCTCCAGTTGATTTCTTTCACTTAGTGTAATACCCTCCAGTTCCATCCATTTCACTGTAAATGGTAGACATACATCCTTTCTGAGGGTGAAGGAGTATTCCATTGTTTATATACACCACATCTTCTTTATCCATTCATCTATCGAAGGACATGACGGCTCTTCCATAGTTTGGCTATTGTGGACATTGCTGCCATGAACATTGGGGTGCAGGTGCCCCTTCAGATCACTACATTTGTATCTTTGGGGTAAATACACATTCCCACCAACAGTGCAAGAGGGTTCCCCTTGCTCCACATCGTCTAGTTTCTTGTTAATTTTCGCCATTCTCACTGGTGTGAGGTGGTATCTCATTATGTTTCTTTTTTTTCAGATTTTATTTATTTATTCGTGAGAGGCACAGAGAGAAAGAGGCAGACACAGGCAGAGGGAGAAGCAGGCTCCATATAGGGAGCCTCATGTGGGACTCCATCCTGGGACTGCAGGATCAGGCCCTGGGCTAAAGGCAGGCCCTAAACCACGCAGGGCTCCTCTCTTGTCTCACATTTAGATCTTTCATCCATTTTGAGTTTATCTTTGTGTATGGTATAAGAGAAAGATCTAGTGTCATTGTTCTGCATGTGGCTGTCCAATATTCCTAGCACCATTTATTGAAGAGACTGTCTTTGTTTCCGTTGGATATTCTTTCTTGCTTTGTCAAAGATGAGTTGACCTAGAGTGAAGGTACATTTCTGGGTTCTCTATTCTGTTCCATTGAATCTATGTGTCTGTTTTTGTGCTAGTTCATGCCATCTTGACGATCACAGCTTTGTGATATAGCTTGAAGTCTGGAATTGTGATGCCCCCAGCTTTGGTTCTTTATCAACATTCCTCTGGCTATTTGTTTTTTAAAAATATTTTATTTATTTATTCGAGAGAGAGAGAGAGAGAGAGGCAGAGACACAGGCAGAGGAAGAAGCAGGCTCCATGCAGGGAGCCCGACGTGTGACTCGATCCCAGGACACCAGGATCATGCCCTGGACCGAAGGCAGGTGCTTAAACCGCTGAGCTACCCAGGCTGCCCCTCCTCTGGCTATTTGGAGTCTTTTCTGGTTCTGTATAAATCTTAAGATTATTTGTTGCAGCTCTGTGAAAAAATGTTGATCGTATTTTGAAGGGGATTGCATGGAATGTGTAGATTGCTCTGGGTAGCATAGACATTTTAACAATATTTACTCTTCCAATCCCTGAGCATGGGATATTTTTCCATCTCTTTGTGTCTTCCTTAATTTCTTTCATAAGTGTTCTGTAGTTTTTAGAATATAGATCTTTTATCTCTTTGGTTAGGTATATTTTTAGGTACCTCATGGGTTTTGGTGCAATTGTAAATTAAATCCTTAATTTCTCTTTCTTCAGTCTCATTGTCATCGTATACTCATTTCTCCTTTAGGTTGATAAACAGAGTCATTGAATAGGATAAAGGGCAAAGTAGTCACACCCTCTGAAAGATTCAAGATGTTACATGATAAGATAATGAGTGTCTCAGTGTGTGTGCACAGTAAGAGTTAAATGTTACAAACTAATAAAGGATGCAAAAAATAGAACTACTTAGGTGCATTTACAAACATCAATCAAGTTGGTCACATTTTGTTTTGTTGTTTTTATTGTAGTAAGAATACTTAATATGAGATATACCTTCTTAAATGTTTAAGTGTACATTATGGTGCGTTTAAAAATAAGCATGATGTTGTATAGAGATCCCTAGAACTCATTTGTTCTGTATTACTGAAACTTTATATCCACTAGAATATATATTCTTTATTCATATCCTCCTTCCACTAGACCCTGATGAAAACCATTTTACTCTGTTTCTATGAGTTTGACTATTTTGAGTACTTTATGTAAGTAGAATAATACAATTTTTTTTTCTGAGATGGTACATTTCACTTAGCATAACATCACTTGGCAAGAGTTCAGTTCATCCATGTTGTCATATATGGTAGGGTTGACTTCTTTTTTCATTGTGTGTGTGTGTGTATGCACATGTGGTGTGTGTAAACATCACATCTTTTTATTAATTCATCCATCAATCAATTTTTAGGTTGTTTCCATATCTTGGTATTGTGCTTAAAGCTGCAATGGGCATGAAGTATATATATAGCTTTGAGATGTAGAATCTGATTATTTTGTTTGTAATAATCAGAAATGGAGTTACAGTATCATGTGGCAACTCTATTTTAAATTTTTGAGGAATCTTCATACTGCTTTTCACAGCAGCTGCATCCTTTTTATACCATGAGCAGTGCACAAGAGTTGCAAGGTTGTCGAAAAATAGGTTTCATTTTTGTTGTTTGTTTTATAATGGCCATTCTAACAAGTATGAGGTATATCGCATTATGGTTTTCATTTATATTTCCCTGATGTTTTGGATTGTTGAATATCTTTTCATACACTTTTTGGTCACTTTTTTGTTTTCTTCGGAGAAATGTCTATTCAATTATTTTCCCTATGTTTAATTGGATTCTTTGTTGTTAGTTTTATGCTACTGAGTTATAGGAGTTTCTTTAATATTTTAGATACCAATTTCATATTAATTATATGGTTTGCAAATATTTTCTCCTGTTCTGTAGAATGCTTTTCATTCTGTTGAGTGTTTCCTTTGCTGTGCAGATTCTTTTGGTTTGATGAAGTCCTGCTTGTTTAATTTTGCTGTTACTGCTTGATCAATAAACAGAATAGAGTTCAGAAAATAAGCACACACGTATGTGATCCACTGATCTTCAACAAGGTTGTCAGGAATGCAGAATGGGAGAAGTATGGCTCTTTCAGCATATTATGATGAGAAAACTGGATATCCACATGGAAAAGAATGAAATTAGCCTATTATCTTACATCATACACTAAAATCAAATTAAGATGGATTAAATATTTAAACATATGAGTTGAAACTGTAAAACTTTTATTTTTTATTTTCTTAAGATTATTTATTCATGAGAGACACAGAGAGAGAGGCAGAGACACAGGCAGAAGGAGAAGTAGGCTCCCTACAGGGAGCCCAACGTGGGCCTCGATCCCGGGACCTGGGGTCATGACCTGAGCCAAAGGCAGATACTCAGCCACTGAGCCACCCAGGCACCCTGAAACTGTATCAGTTTTAGAAGAAAAAGCTTCAGGAGATTGGACTTGGCAATGATTTATCATCTAAGACAATAAACGAAATGAAATGAAAGCAATGACAATGAAAGCAAAATTAGACAAGTGTCACACATTTTGATCTAAATTAGTTTTTATTGACATTGAGCTTTTCTAGATATATAAAATAAATGAGCATTAACCAAAAATGCCATCATAATTGACTAAGTTATATAAGGTTCTTTTATGAGCTGAGTGATGATGTATCATTTTTTAATAGTCAAATTTTCTAGAATATTCCATCATGCTCTAGTGATAAGCTGGTATGGTAGGACGAATAAACCTGTAACTATGTTTACTTATATGGCAAAAGAATTAGATTAAAGACCTAGAGATGAGGAGATTATTTGGAATTATTCCTGAGCCTAATCTCTTAATAAAAGGAGTCCTCAATTAAGAGGATACCAGAAAATCAGAGTTAGTAAAGGAATGTGTAAATAAAATAGAAATAGCTACTAGAATCTAGAAAAGCTAGAAAGTGAATTCTTTCCCTACAGCCTTCCAACACCTTATGTTTTTATGTCATTCAGTTTTAAGTCACTAAGTTGTGTTATTTTATTACAGCATCAGTAAGAAACTAATACATATAATAAATTAAAATCATTTTGATAGACTAAGAAAGTAGATTTTCCCATCTTATGGATATAAAAACAGGAAAAATAATGATAAAAAGTATTCAAGCATGTGCACATGAGTTTTCAGCTTTCTCACTGAAAGATTTTCTTTGATAAACTTATTTTTCATTTGTTTTCTACTATGCTTTTGTCATTGATATTTCAGTCCCAATAGAATTTTATTAAAGCAAATACCTTGACTTTCTTTTTGGGATCTTAAAGAAGTCATTGGATACTTACAACATGCTCAAGTATTCTTTCTACAATTTCCTTTGCAATTATTCTTTATTCAACAAGTGAATGAGTTATTCTGTTGATTGATGTCTTACTTTGCTAAAAATATGAGAACAAGATATTCTTCTTGAAGAATACAGCTCAAAATTCACAAAGATGATACTTTTATAATCCTAATTGTGCAGTGGTTTTCTCTGTATTTCTAGGTTAGGACCCAACACTTCTATAGTCATTATTCAAAAAGTAAGCTTTTCCTTAGAAAAGTTAGAAATAATAAGTAGATAAACATTTTATTCTTTATGAGACAAAACCACTTTGATTATTGTCTCATTCAAACTTTTAATATATGGGAAGTATGGAGATATAATGCAATATAATGGCAACATTTTTTTCTTTCAAGAATAAACTTGTTTTCAGGTAAAGTCAAAAATTTTATAGCAGCACCATTTAGTAACAATTCAGTGCAATCAACATATGTTACTTAAATTTTCTAGTTGTCATTTAAAAATAAAAAACAAAAAGAAGTGGGCAAAAGTAATTTAGTAATATATTTCATTTTGCCTTCTATATCGAAAATACTGTCATTTAACAATTAATTTATAAGACATCATCAATTTATTTTACTTCTTTTACAATGTCTTTAAGATTTGATATGCATTTTATACTTGTAGAACATTTCAATTTAAACTAGCTATATTTCAGGTTTTCAGTAGCTAATAAGTACTACATTGGATGACAAACGTAGGTAGGAATAGTAATAAACACAAAGAATAATGAATTAGAATACTCAATGAATATAGCTAAAAGTCCAGATGTTTTGATGAATAGTAGTATTGTTCCAGAGTATAAAATCCTCCTAAAGTTTTTGCCTTTATTTTAGCCCATTTTTAGCCTAGGAGGCAATTAGAAAGGTATGTTTCATGCAAGAACTTGAGGGGAAAACATCATTCTCTTGACTATGTCACGTTAAGGAACATAGAACATAAGGAACTATAATGCAGATTCAGTGTAACAAAAACAGATACATAGAAAGGGAAAAAAAAGATCAGATATTTGGAAAACTAGTATTCTGCTAGTAGAAAATAAATAGCAAATATTTTGCATAGGTTGATATATTTTTATAAATAGCAAATATTTTGCATAGGTTAATATATTTTTATTTAAATACTATTTTTTAAGATTTTATTTGTTTATTCATGAGAGACACAGAGAGAGAGGCAGAGGCATAGGCAGAAGGAGAAACAAGCAGGCTCCCTGCATGAGCCGATGTGGGACTTGATTCTTGGCCCTGGGATCAGGACTGGGCTGAAGGCAGATGTTAAACCCCTGAGCCACCCAGGTGTCCCTTAAATACCATTCCTAATACTGTTTTATATTTAATTAAACATTGGATAATTTTAGAAATATAGTATGTTATGTAAAAATAAAGAGAGAGGGAGAAATAATCTTGTTATAAGGATATTACTTTCCTGCCACAGAGAAGCATGGGCCAAAACAACTCTACACATTAAATAAAAGTTCAAGATTATTTGAAAAGAACAAAGGGGAAATCTGTTCTACGGCAACATAGAAAACTATTCTACCTGTGGCTCTATTTGTTTTTAATATTTTTAAATGATATACAAATACAACTTCACCATCTTGACAAAAGTCACATCCATGCTATAGATATGAAAACTGCCAGTGAAATTTTAACAATATTGATATATTTTTGTTGAAGAAGTTTTTCTAGAAGAAATTCCCTCCATTAAGGCAGTTTTAATTCTTCATTGGCATGAATTTTCCTATTTAAAAATAAAATTACATTTGGTTGATTGATTCTTTAATCTATGTCATATTTTCCTTATAACTTATGATTTATTGTGATTTTTATTGGAGCCATTATTGCCACTAAACCCAAATTTGTAGGACAAATTTTTCAAAAAAAATAGACTTTTAAGTTTTTTTTAAAAAAAGTGTTTGGATCTCAATATGTTGTTATTTCGATTTATGTTTACTGTTACTATTTAATGATTTTTCTGAGGGAATGTTTATTTACATGTTGCTTCACTAAGAGTGGTAGTTATGAGCTTTCAGCTCATCACAAGAAAAGGATGCAAAATAGTAAGTACATTAAGAATACGCATCACAGCCAAATGCTGTCACAGAACTAGGAGTCTTTTGCTCTGGGATCGGAATTGATTCATTCTCACAGAACATCTGGGAACCTGGAACATCAAATCAAAATGGAGCTTATGTCCATATTTCTATATTTTGCTTGTTATGCAGACATTTTTGTTCTGCAATCACCTCAATAGCAAAGCCCTGTGCAGAGGAGGGACAGCAAGTCTCACGCAGCTCAGGTACAAATGGTTACATTCATTGTAATTATGGTCACTCAGTATGCTTTATGCCTTGACCAAGAGTTTGTGCCATGCAGGTTCATTTCTTATTTCATTAGCACAAGTCTGGCTAATTGTAGGTCTGTTGAAATTGTAGGTCTCAATGCACAGTTACCAATAAGGTATGATAATTCTTTCCATTTGAAAAAATTATGATCAATTAATCCAAGGGTACATTTTAAATGTTTCTTCATTAAAAGCAAAATACGGGCAGCCCGGGTGGCTCAGCGGTTTAGCACCTCCTTGGGTCCAGGGCCTGATCCTGGAGACCCGGGATCGAGTCCCATGTCAGGCTCCCTGCATGGAGCCTGCTTCTCTCTCTGCCTGTGTCTGTGCCTTCTCTCTCTCTCTCTCTCTCTCTCTCTCTCTCTGTGTGTGTGTGTGTGTGTGTGTCTCTCATGAATAAATAAATAAAATCTTAAAAAAAATAAAAGCATAATACATTTTTTTTGCTTCTTTTATTCATTGGAGCAAAAAGCAAAGAACACAAGTAAAGTAAACCAGTGTGTATGTTTGGGTACCTAGATAGAACTAAATATCCTTGTCAAAAAAACTATTTAAAATGATTGCCATTTCTAATTTTGTTTTTGTTTCACGTAGTTATGTTTGTAACATAGTAATCTCTAAACTCCACTTTCTCATAGTGTAAATTCTGCACTATTAGTCTTAGTATTATTATAAGCAGATATTAGAATTTAGTGGACTCCTCACATGGAGAAGTTATGTGGTCATGTTAGAATGCCGGCTTAATATTTTGGAGCACCTGGGTGGCTCAGTTAGTTAAGCAATGTTGGACTCTTGATTTCAGCTCAGGACATGATCCTTGGGTCCTGGGATCAGCCCCCTGTTGGGCTCCCCACTCAATGGGGGGGTCTGCTTTTCCCTCTCCCTCTGCCCTTTCTCCTGCTCCTGCTCTCTCTCACTCCCTACCTGTCAAATAAATAATTTTTTTTTAAAGAAATACTTTAAAGAGTCATGTTACAGATAGGAGAGTCTGTGTTGTGTAAATGGAGGTCTTGGTCCTTGGACTCCAGGACAAGATTTATTGGAGATCTGCACTGGAATAAAGACAACCAACAGGTGAGAAGCAAGCACAAAGCCATTTATTAAAGCAAAAGTACACTCTCAAGGTGGGAGAGCCTGCAGGTTCTGGGCAGTAGAACAGGCCCTACATTGTTTTGGAATTGGATATTTGTTGCTTTCTCTCTGGGCAGGGAGTAGCTGTGAAGAGCAGTAGAGTGGTCTCTAAAGAAGTCAGCTGCCAGTCATTTGGAGAACTCCTCCCATAGATTGGAAGGGGCAGTTTTTGACCTTAGAATGTTAGTACCCTAAGGGTCAAGGCAAGCTTTCTCCATTGGGTGGGTCTTTATCCACAATGCAAATGTATTGTAATGAGTCTAGAGGTTACCTTGGGGCAGTGGTGGAAGAAGAGAGCACAGGTTCTGCACCTCTGGTGCTTGTTCTCTCAGCCTCAAGGTCAAGGTGTTGAGCCCATGGGGTTCTAATCCATAGCATCCTTCCCTCCAGCTCATTCTCTTTCAAGAACTTGGTACTCTGGGATGCCTGGGTGACTCAGTGGTTGAGCATCTGCCTTTGGCTCAGGGCGTGATCCCAGGGTTCTGGAATCAAGTCCCACATTGGGCTCCCTGCATGGATCCTGCTTCTGCCTATGTCTCTGCCTCTCTGTGTCTCTCAAGAATAAATAAAAATTCTTTAAAAAAGGGGGGAAAGGGACACCTGGCAGGCTCAGCGGTTGAGTGTATGCCTTTGGCTCAGAATGTGACCCTGGATTCCAAGGATTGAGTTCTGCATAGGGATCCTAGCATGGAGCCTGCTTCTCCCTCTGCCTGTGTCTCTGCCTCTCTTTCGGTGTCTCTCATGAATAAATAAATAAAATCTTAAAAAAAAAAAAAAGAACTTGGGCTTCTGCCTCCTGGCATTCCTTCCACTACTCATGTCTAGCTTGAACCTAACAGGCCATTAATATAATACATTAGTGTGTGGGTGATAGATACAAAGAGTGTCTCATCACCAAACAATAATTGCTGTATAAAGTAACAAAATCTTTATAAATAATAAGTTAAAGTGAATAATGAGTATATTTATAGATAATCAAGTAAATATAATGAATTTGAGTGGATTTATAGATAATAAAGTAAATATAATGAATTTATAAATAAATTGTACTTGATAAATATTACACATTGTGATATAAAGCAGCATTTGCTTTTTTTTTGAGCTCATAGAGATTACATTACCAGTAAAAGATTTAGCACACAGACTATTAGTAAGGGATTTTGAGATTAGAGTATATTCTCTTCAGGAAGAATTCTTACAAATACTATTACTGTTTCACAAACTAAGGAAAATGCTAAAGTTTTCAAGAAACCATGTAGCTATTTTAGTTGTTGAAGGCTCCTTAATCTTTAATTCCCAAACTAAAGTAAATCCAGGGAAAATTTATTAGCATTTCTATTCTTTAAAGAAGTTGTTAAGTCCAAAAGAACCATGTCATAAAATTTAAAGTTGTGTGTGTGCGCGTATGTATGTGTGTGTGTGTGTGTGTGTGTGTGTGTATTTAGTTAGTTCCACAGAGGTTTATTGTTTTTCAATTTAGAAATAACTCTTGGGTAGTGAGGAACTGGTTCCTGTGTTTAGTATGTAAAATCTGAAAGGCAGTAAAGGAGATTTGCATTAAATTTTTTACACTTTGGAAAGTTTGCTCTCTGGAGATTTTGGTAACAGAATTTATCAAATCTTTTATATTGAAGAGTAAAAAGAAAATAAATTCTTTTCTTCTCTTTCAAAAAGTACAAGTTTAAAAGAAAAAAAAAAACACTTTCTTGATTTACACTTAGGCACTTGGGTGAAGAAAAACGGCTTTTTCCAGAGTAAAGTTGGTTTAAGATTCCTCCCCCAGTCATTTTGAAGCAGTGAGATGCTCATGAACAATATCTCCGAGGTACACTTTTAATAGGAAAGAAAAAAATCACTGATGTAGAGTAAGTAGTATATGAAAGCTAGGAACTTTCTGGTGTAAATCCCACTAGCCTATGTGCCAGATCAGCACATGTGTGTTAGTATGAGTGTATGTGTGTGTAAGTCTCACAAATATATGCAGTAAATGGGATTCAGACAACTTGAATAAATAGACTGTGGAGACTGCTATACTGATAAATCATCTTTTGTCTAGAAAATCAATGAAGTACAAAAGTACTTAGGTTTTTCCTTCAATCTACGAGTTTAATTTTTAGTAGGTACAGAAATGAAAACTGAACATTGAAGAAGAAAAACAAAGTTGACTGTTGGAATGTATTAAAAGGTATAAATAGGTATCACTAATTTTTTCAACAATTTATGACAGTTTGGTATACACTAATCACATAGTTATCAAAAATATTTTTAAAAGTTTATCTTATTTATCAAAAAATCTTTAAAAGTTTATCTTATTTCAGTAGTATAGTACATAATTTAAATGAGTGTGTGCATATATACATGTACATATGCATATATAAAATTGTTACAGTTTTCTTTAGTAATAATTGTAAAAAATGTGAAAAATATAACATGCAAGCATAAAGTAGACATTTACAAGTCTTATAGAAAGAAATTTTAGCATAATTTTGCCATTTAAGAAAACACATTCTTTTGTTGTAAACACATATTATTCTCTGGTCCTTAATGCAAATTGCAAAGCATTTTTTAACCTTGTAATTATTAAGCTTTAATCCATACCAGTGTTGCTAAATAGGGAATTGGAATCAATTAGGAAGCTATGATATGACTTAAGTGAATTATCCAGTTTAAAATTTTCTTCTGTGCATTAGTAAAGTGACGAAGATGGTTTCAGCCTTTCTATTATTTTTCTTGTAGAAATCCATGTCAAACCTGGAGATGAAACAATTTAGTACTATTACCTCTAATTGCACTGTGTCAACCATTTCACCCTCTGTTTTTCAAAACATTTCTCCAACATTTACTTGCTTTGGTCTTTAATTTGTCTGACATCAATTTTTCCAACCAAAATTTTGGGATATGTTTTTGATTTGTCTTTATGGTTTCTGTTTCCCAAGTAATAGTTGTGCATACTTCGTTACCAATTTTTAGTAGAGTATAAAGAATTGATTGAAGTTGCCAAAACCAAATTATTCATTTTGCCCACTGCCTTATATTTTTTTTCTTATTTCTTGGGATTTCTTTGTTATTTTCTATTTTATGATTTTTTTTAGATACTTATGTTTTCTAGTGACTTTTAGTTTTGTTTGGTAGTTCCTTTTATGCATTCCAAGAAATAATATTTATACAACGGTATAATAACTCTTAAAGCTTATCATGAAATTTGATTATTTGTTCATTACTCTGTTCATTTGAAAACATTCACTGGAATCTAATATTTGCATGGCATATTGCTACACAAATATGAATGTAATACGTTCAAGTATCAGGAGTTTTGTTTAATTGTGGGGATTCAAAAATATACATAGATTTTTATAATATCATGATGTTAAAATGATAAGAGAGATTGATTTCATTGACTAAAACAAAAAAACAAACAAAACTAAGTTCTTTCTTTCACCATGCCAGTGGAAAATACAAATACTGTCTGAAATACAAAATTGAACATAGTTGCCACAATACCCAAATATTAGATGTATCTTTTTAGGATCTTAAGTGATAGGGAATTAAAGGTTAATTTCTAACTAATAGATAAATGTTCACTGTAATGATTAATTTCTTACATTAGGATTTTAGTCTTTCAGCATGTCTTTGTAGAATATTCTTAGCTTTGATCTCACAGGTATTTTGAGTCACTGTAAAGTCCTAGAGATTGAAGAGATATTTTTTTTTAAGATTTTATTTATTTATTCATGAGAGACAGAGAGAGAGAGAGAGAGAGAGAGAGAGGCACAGAGACACAGGCAGAGGGAGAAGCAGGCTCCATGCAGAGAGCCTGAGGTGGAACTCGATCCAGGGTCTCCAGGATCAGGCCCTGGGCTGAAGGCGACACTAAACTGCTGAGCCACCGGGGCTGCCCTGAAGAGAGAATGTTGAAGAGGAATAATGTCAGGATGGTATATCGTCCTCTTGATGTTATCCATATCAACTATTGAAACAGAAATACGCTAAACTCAAACTAATCATTTATGAACTGGTTTTAATAATTTTGAAGTAAATATTTGTTTCACCTATGCAAAATAATACTCAATTCAAACCTCAAATACAGCTTCATATAGAAAAGAATTACCGGGAGTGCCTAGTGACATAGTCGGTTAAGGGATCAACTCTTGATTTAGGCTCAGGTCATGATCTCAGGGTCTTGAGATGAAGCCCTGCCTGGGGATCTGCATTCAGCACAGTGTCTACTTGAGATTCTTTCTCCCTGTCCCACTTACCCCTGCTCATGCTTGCTTGTTCTCTCTCTCTGTCTCTTAAATGAATGAATAAATCTTAAAAAAAAAAAAAAGAAAACCATTATCCTTCCAAGATAGGTTTATTTCTTAGTCATTAATGGTAAATCATTAAACTGTGCTAAACACATGCTAATGAATGAATACTAAAGTATAGAGTGAGACTTGAGTAAAATTTAGCATTCTAATCTTCAAAAAAAAAAACTTTTAACAAAAGTTGTCCTATATTCATTTTATTTTATGTTTTTCTTTGAGTAGTCACTCTTCAATTCCTTTAAAATGTTTTCTGGCCACCAAAAAGTACTCACTGCAGCTTCTCACCCATACTTGTTTACATCTATCTGTGTGTATCTGTGCAGGTGATTGCATGCATGTTGTATGGACGGACATGTGTATCTCTTCTTTGCCATCAAAGTTAGGCTTTCTATTTTCTTGATTGTATTTTTACAAAAGATATTTAACAAATTAATACATTTTTTTTTTAATTTGTGGCTGGTGAAATTTTGAAGAGTGATTTTCTTTTCTGAAAAGTGACCTTAATTATATTCAGATCTTCATTTCCTTGATTCAAAAAAGTTGTGCATTCTGATAGGGATATCTGGGAAGTTGATCCCCAGAAGAATATTTCTGAAATTATTAAAACTGTTCTACTTGTTTCTATATATGACTCCTTGGATATTTGAATTTGATACTTATGCAGATATTTGCAAATACAAACTTCATTCAGAGAGCCAAAATAGGTATATGACGTACTGTGTCTAAGAAAGAAAACAATTCATTTTTTGCACCTTTATTTAGTAAAACATGTATCTATTCCCATTAACCAGGAAATGTGAGTTTGAGGGAGAATTAAACTAGTAATTATGTCCATATTGATAGACAATTTTTTTTTAACTTTCTTAGGACATCTTCCTCATTTTTTGAGATGTTAACTTCATTAAATTTTATTATTTCTTATTTACTGTTAGTAACTTAAAGCTATGTTTCTCGGTATATATAATATATTTTGATACATATTGACATTAGCCCATATATATTTTGTAATGGATATATGGCACCTATCTTCTTAGGCCTACATATTATTTTAAGTTATATTTTTAAGTATCCACAACTTTAACTTTGTTTTTGTAGATATAGTTAGTTTTTAATCTAATTGTATCATAGACAACATAATTTGGGGGATAAAAATAGTTAGAAATATATTAAGACTTGATTTATGGTATCTCTAATTAATATGGCTTGTGTGAAAATATGTTCATTAGAACTGTGGTTTTAAGCTACTTCCTCCTATTTGTTAAATTCTTTAAGCATATTAATGTTTAAAAATATAAGACTTGTATTTTTAAAACCACTCTATTGATATTTTTATGTCATTACCTATCACTTTCTGAGAAATATGTGTTAATCTTCTAATCAGTTTTCCTTGTTCTTTTCTTTTTTCTGTATATGTATTTAAAAGAGTTATTATTCACACATTTGAATAATTTTATATGTTCTTGGGTAGTTGAAACCTTATTCATATTAATGCTGCCCTTTATCTTATATTTATTTACAACTTTTTAAGCCATATTTCCAGTCTTTGTTTTAGATATGTATCCTTTAGCTTGTATATAATTATATTTTCATTATTTTTTTTACTGCTTATGAATGGAATAATTTATCATTTACTTATTTTTTCCAGAGTAATTACTGTCCAGTGTTATATTACTTTCAAGTGTACAATGTACTGATTCAACAAATCTATACATTATTCAATGCTTATCATGATAAGTATATTTTAAATTCCCTTCACCTATTTCACTCATCCCACTACCCATCTCCTCTCTGGTAACCATATGTGTTCTTTATATCTAAGAGTCTGGTTTTTGTCTCTGTTTTCTTTGTTCATTTGTTTTGTGTCTTAAATTCCACATATGAGTGAAATCATATGGTATTTGTCTTTCTCTGACTGACTTATTTCACTTAACATTATGCCCTCTGAATCCATCCATGTTGTTGCAAATGGCAACGTTTCATTCCTTTTTATGGCTGATTAATACTCCATTGTATATACATACCACATCTTCTTTATCCATCCATCTATCCATGAACACTTGGGTTGCTCCATATTTTGGCTATTATAAGTAATATGGCAATAAACCTAGAGATGCATACATCTTTTCAAATTAGTGTTTTCATATTCTTTGGATATATGCCTAGTAGTGGAATTACTGGATCATATCATTTACATATTTTTTATGATAATTGATATATTTGTATTTATTTGTCTCCAATTATTATTTTTTACTATTTTCTATAATATTCATTATTTTCTTACCTGTTTTTATTGAGATTTTATTTTCCTCTATTCATTTTGATATATCATAAATTTTAATATATTTTAAATTTCTTGTAACAATTTATGGCCATAAGATGGAATCAAATTCAATACTTCTGTGAAAGTCAGCTGGAGTCATGAATTCTCACATGTATGTTAAATAGTTTATCCTTTTGCTGGAGGTTTAAATCTTTGGGAATTTAGATTTTTCCTAGGGTCACTCTACACTGCAGCAGTTCCCCATATTGTGTGCTCAGGTGCTTGTATATTGTCTCCTGTGGGCAATTGGAAAAGTAGGGGGAACTCTAAATTTGGGGGATCTTCAAATCTCCTCATGGGAGCCGTTGGCTTTATCTCACTTGCCTTTCTATTTGTCTTCCTTCTACTCTTTTGTTCTTAATGATTTCTTTTTGTTTCTTGAAAGCTCATTCACATATTTTAAAGTATATGCATTGCTATGTTTTATTAACTATTTAAGTGCTTAATAGGAAGTAGGTTTATAGGATAAATGGTCTGGGAATTTGGGGGAGATTTTGCCAGCTATATTTTGCAGAGTAAAGGACTATCTTTAATTTAGTAACTTAGAATATAGCCATCAATAAACCTCAGCATTCTGTGGGTCAATAGCTTGAGCTGAGCTCACCTGGGAAGTTCTGAATAGTTGTTCTGATGTATCAATTGCCTCTAAGAATAGCAAGAGAGAGCAAGACCAAATGAACAAGAAATTTTCAAGCCATTGCTTCCTTCATATTAACTACTACTCCATCAGTCAAAGCAAGTCATATGAACATTCAGCAGTTAAAAGCACTCCACCTCTCTTATGAGGAGTTTCAGTAATACATTATAAAAATACCAGAAACCAGAGAGAGGGATAATTTATGGCTATATTTGCAATATACCACAAAAAGGAGAATTTCCTTAGTATTGTTCTTTTTGTTTTTATTTATTTTTTAAATCATTTTTTATTGGCGTTCAATTTGCCAACATGTAGCATAACACCCAGTGCTCATCTGGTCAAGTGCCACCCTCAGTGCCCATCACCCAGTCACCCCATCCCCCTGCCCACCTCCCCTTCCACTACCCCTTGTTTGTTTCCCAGAGTTTTGAGTCTCTCATGTTCTGTCTCCCTCACTGATATTTCCCATTCATTTTCTCTTCTTTCCCCTTTATTCCCTTCCACTATTTTTTATATTTCCCAAATGAATGAGACCATATCATGTTTGTCCTTCTCCGATTGACCTACTTCACTCAGCATAATACCCTCCAGTTCCATCCACCTCGAAGCAAATGGTGGGTATTTGTCATTTCTAATGGCTGAGGAATATTCCATTGTATACATAGACCACATCTTCTTTATCTATTCATCTTTCGATGGACACTGAGGCTCCTTCCGCAGTTTGGCTATCGTGGCCATTGCTGCTATAAACATCGGGGTGCAGGTGTCCCGGCGTTTCATTGCATCTGTATCTTTGGGGTAAATCCCCAGCAGTGCAATTGCTGGGTCGTAGGGCAGGTCTATTTTTAACTCTTTGAGGAACCTCCACACAGTTTTCCAGAGTGGCTGCACCAGGTCACATTCCCACCAACAGTGAAAGAGGGTTCCCCTTTCTCCACATCCTCTCCAACATTTGTTGTTTCCTGCCTTGTTAATTTTCCCCATTCTCACTGGTGTGAGGTGGTATCTCATTGTGGTTTTGATTCGTGTTTCCCTAATGGCCAGTGATGTGGAGCATTTTCCCATGGGCTTGTTGGCCATGTCTATGTCTTCCTCTGTGAGGTTTCTCTTCATGTCTTTTGCCCATTTCATGTTTGGATTGTTTGTGTCTTTGCTGTTGAGTTTAGTAAGTTCTTTATAGATCTTGGATACTAGCCCTTTATCTGATAGGTCATTTGCAAATATCTTCTCCCATTCTGTAGGTTGTTTTTTAGTTTTGTTGACTGTTTCTTTTGCTGTGCAGAAGCTTTTTATCTCGATGAAGTCCCAATAGCTCATTTTTGCTTTTGTTTTCCTTGCCTTCATAGATGTATCATGCAAGAAGTTGCTGTGGCCAAGTTCAAAAAGGGTGTTGCCTGTGTTCTCCTCTAGGATTTTGATGGAATCTTGTCTCACATTTAGATCTTTCATCCATTTTGAGTTTATCTTTGTGTATGGTGCAAGAGAATGGTCTAGTTTCATTCTTCTGCACGTGGCTGTCCAGTTTTCCCAGCAACATTTATTGAAGAGACTGTCTTTTTTCCAGTGGATAGTCTTTCCTACTTAGTCAAATATTAGTTGACCATAGAGTTGAGGGTCCACTTCTGGGTTCTCTATTCTGTTCCATTGATCTATGTGTCTGTTTTTGTGCCAGTACCACACTGTCTTGATGACCACAGCTTTGTAGTACAACCTGAAATCTGGCATTGTGTTACCCCCAGCTATGGTTTTCTTTTTTCTTTTTTCTTTTTTTTAAAGATTTTATTTTATTTATTCATAGAGACAGAGAGAGAGAGAGAGAGAGGCAGAGACACAGGCAGAGGAAGAAGCAGGCACCACACACAAAGCCTGACGTGGGACTCGATCCCGGGTCTCCAGGATCACGCCCCGGGCTGCAGGTGGCGCTAAACCGCTGCGCCACCAGGGCTGCCAGGTTTTCTTTTTTATTATTTCTTTTTTAATATTTCTTTTTTTAATATTCCCCTGGCTATTCAGGGTCTTTTCTGATTACACACACACACACACACACACACACACACACACACACAAAGATTATTTGTTCCACCTCTCTGAAGAAAGTCCATGGTATTTTGATAGGGATTGCATTAACCGTGTAAATTGCCCTGGGTAGCATGGATATTTTCACAATATTAATTCTTCCAATTCATGAGCATGGAATATTTTTCCATCTTTTGTGTCTTCCTGAATTTCTTTCAGAAGTGTTCTGTAGTTTTTAGGGTATGGATCCTTTCCCTCTTTGGTTAGGTTTATTCCTAGGTATCTTATGGTTTTGGGTGCAATTGTAAATGGGATTGACTCCTTAATTTCTCTTTCTTCAGTCTCATTGTGTATAGAAATGCCACTGATTTCTGGGGACTGATTTTGAATCCTGCCACACTGCCAAATTGCTGTATGAATTCTAGTAATCTTGGGGTGGAGTCTTTTGGGTTTTCTATGTACAGTATCATGTCATCTGCAAAGAGGGAGAGTTTGACTTCTTTGCCTATTTGAATGCCTTTTATTTCTTTTTGCTGTCTGATTGCTGAGGCTAGGACTTCCAGTACTATGTTGAATAGCAGTGGTGAGAGTGGACATCCCTGTCTTGTTCCTGATCTTAGGGGAAAGGCTCCCAGTGTTTCCCCATTGAGAATGATATTTGCTGTGGGCTTTTTGTAGATGGCTGTTAAGATGCTGAGGAATGTCCCCTCTATCCCTACACTCTGAAGAGTTTTGATCAGGAATGGATGCTGTACTTTGTCAAGTGCTTTCTCTGCATCTATTGAGAGGATCATATGGTTCTTGTTTTTTCTCTTGTTGATATGATCTATCACATTGATTGTTTTATGAGTGTTGAACCAGCCTTGCATCCCGAGGATAAATCCCACTTGGTCATGGTGAATAATCTTCTTAATGTACTATTGGATCCTATTGGCTAGTATCTTGTTGAGAATTTTTGCATCTGTGTTCACAGGGATATTGGTCTATAATTCTCCTTTTTGGTGGGGTCTTTGGTTTTGGAATTAAGGTGACGCTGGCCTCATAGAACGAGTTTGGAAGTATTCCATATCTTTCTATCTTTTGGAACAGCTTTAGTAAAATAGGTATTGTTTCTTTAAACGTTTGATAGAATTCCCCGGGGAAGCCATCTGGCCCTGGACTTTTGTGTCTTGGGAGGCTTTTGATCACTGCTTCCTCCCTGGTTGTTGGCCTGTTCAGGTTTTCTATTTCTTCCTGTTCCAGTTTTGATAGTTTGTGGTTTTCCAGAAATGCATCCATTTCTTCTAGATTGCCTAATTTATTGGTGTATAGCTGCTTATAATATGTTTTTAAAATCTTTTGTATTTCCTTGATATTGCTGGTAATCTCTCTTTTTCATTCGTGGTTTTATTAATTTGAGTTTTTTATTTTTTCTTTTTTTTTCTTTCCTTTTTTCCTTATTTTTTTTCTCTTTTGCTTTTAATAAGGCTGGCTAATGGTTTATCTATCTTATTAATTCTTTCAAAAACTCCTGGTTTTGTTGATCTGTTCCACAGTTCTTCTGGTCTCTATTTCATTGAGTTTTGCGTGAAACTTTGTTAACTCTCCTCTTCTTCTTGGTGTGGGTTTTATTTGCTGTTCTTTCTCCAGTTCCTTTAGGTGAAAGGTTAGCTTTTGTATTTGAGTTTTTTCTAGTTTTTGGATGGCTGCTTGTATTGTGATGTATTTCCCTCTCAGAACTGCTTTTGCTGTATCCCAAAGATTTTGAACGGTTGTATCTTCATTCTCATTAGTTTCCATGAATCTTTTTAATCTTCTCTAATTCCCTGGTTGGCCCTTTCATCTTTTAGCAGGATGATCTTTAACCTCCACGTGTTTGAATTTCTTCCAAATTTCTTCTTGTGATTTAGTTCTAGTTTCAAAGCATTATTGTCTGAAAATATGCAGGGGATAATCCCAATCTTTTGGTATTGGTTAAAACCTGATTTGTGACCAAGTATGTGGTCTATTTTGGAGAAAGTTCCATGGTCAATTGGTCTTTTTTTAAATTTTTTTTTAGTTTATGATAGTCACACAGAGAGAGAGGTGGGGTGGCAGAGACACAGGCAGAGGGAGAAGCAGGCTCCATGCACCAGGGAGCCCGAGGTGGGATTCGATCCCGGGTCTTCAGGATCACGCCCTGGGCCAAAGGCAGGCGCTAAACTGCTGCGCCACCCAGGGATCCCTCCATGGTCAATTGAGAAGAATGTGTATTCAGTTGCATTTGGATGTAAAGTTCTATAGATATCTGTGAAATCCATCTGGTCAAGTGTATCATTTAAATCTCTTGTTTCTTTGGAGATGTTATGCTTAGAAGATCTGTCAGAAATCGCCATGTTGAGGTCTCCCACTATCAATGTATTATTATCTAAGTATGCCTTTTTTTTTTTTTTTTAATTTTTTTATTTATTTATGATAGTCACAGAGAGAGAAAGAGAGGCAGAGACACAGGCAGAGAGAAGCAGGCTCCATGCACCGGGAGCCCGACGTGGGAATCGATCCTGGGTCTCCAGGATCGCGCCCTAGGCCAAAGGCAGGCGCCAAACCGCTGCGCCACCCAGGGATCCCTAAGTATGCCTTAACTTTGGTTATTAATTGATTGATATACCTGGCAGCTCCCACATTCGGGGCATATATATTCATGATTGTTAGGTCTTCTTGTTGGATAGATTTTTTAAGTATGATATACTGTCCCTCTTCATCTCTTACTACAGTCTTTGGGGTAATCTTTAATTTATCTGATATGAGGATTGCTACCCCTCTTTCTTTTGAGGATTATTTGAATGGTAAATGGTTCTCCAACCTTTTATTTTCAGGCTGTAGGTGTCCTTAGGTCTCAAATGAGTCTCTTGTAGACAGCAAATAGATGGATTGCTTTTTTATGCAGTCTGAAACCCTGCATCTTTTGATGGGATCATTTAGCCCATTCACGTTCAGAATTACTGTTGAAAGATATGAATTTAGTGTCATCATGATACCTATTCAGTCCCTGTTTTTGTGGAGTGTTTCCTTAGATTTCCTCTTTCTTTACAGAGTCCCCCTTAATATTTCTTGCATTGCTGGTTTGGTGGTCACATATTCTTTCAGTTTCTGCCTATCTTGGAAGCTGTTTATCTCTCCTTCTATTCTGAATGGGAGCTTTGCTGGATAGAGTATTCTTGACTGCATGTTCTTCTCATTTAGGACCCTGAATATATCGTGCCAGCCTTTTCTGGCCTGCCAGGTCTCTGTGGAGAGTTCTGATGTTAATCCAATACTTCTTCCCATATAAGTTAGAGATCTCTTGTCTCCTGCTGCTTTAAGGATTTTCTCTTTATCTTTGGAATTTGCAAGTTTCACTATTAAATGTCAGGGTGTTAAATGGTTTTTATTGATTTTGGGGAGGGGGGAGAATCTCTCTATCTCCTGGATCTGAATGCCTGTTTCCCTCCCAAGTTATGGAAGTTCTCAGCTATGATTTGTTCAAATACACTTTCTGACCCTCTCTCCCTTTTGGCGCCCTCTGGAACCCCAATTAAACATAGATTTTTCCTTCTGAGGCTGTCATTTATTTCCCTTAATCTTTCCTCATGGTCTTTTAATTGTTTGTCTCTTTTTTCCTCAGCTTCCTTCCTTGACATCAATTTGTCTTCTATGTCACTCACTCACTCTTCTACCTCATTAACCCTTGTTGTTAGGACCTCCAGTTTGGATTGCATCTCATTTAATTGATTTTTAATTTCGGCCTGATTAGATCTAAATTCTGCAGTCATGAAGTCTCTTGAATTTTTTATGCCTTTTTCCAGAGCCAGCTGTAGCTTTATAATTGTGCTTCTGAATTGGCTTTCTGACATCGAATTGTAATCCAAATTCTGTAACTCTGTGGGAGAGAGTACTGCTTCTGATTCTTTCTTTTGTGGTTCTTCTTTCTAGTCATTTTGCTCAGTGCAGAGTGGCTAAAAACAAGTTGTACTTGTTAGAAGTGCAAACTCTTCTCTCTGTAGCGTTCCAGCTGTTCTCTCTTTAAATCTCAAGCTGAATTCTTAGGTTTTCAGGATGATTTGAAAGCTACCTAGGTAAGTTGGTGGGGAGAGGTGACTTGGAGACCCTACTCTTCTGCCATTTTGCCGTGCCCCCTCCTTATTATTATTTTTAAAAAATATTTTATTTATTAATTCATGAGAGACACAGAGAGGCAGAGACATAGGCAGAGGGAGAAGTAGGCTTCCTGCAGGGAGCCCAATATGAGACTGCATCCTGGGACTCTGGGATCATGCCCTGTCTGAGCTGAAGGGATACACTCAACCACTAAGGCACCCAGGAATCCTGAGAATTTCCTTATTGATTTAAGTGTAATTTCCCTCTTTTGTGACATTTTTTTAATCACTTTTAATCATTAAAATAGTATTAGTCATGGTATGATCTTGAAAAATTAATACAGGCTTCTGAAGTTAGTTAAAATTCTATATTAAGGATAAATGAATAACATTGCAAATGCTTAGAGATCTATTTTTTATGTAAATTTTACTTTTAAAATGTTTTTTAATAATTTCAAGGTTCTGTTCCCAGAGCTTATCATGTTACCTATACTGCAAAGCATAAAAATATCTAAGGAAATAAACATAGATGGTAAGTTCCAGTGTAAAAAGGGAAATAATAAACCCAAAATTGAGGATAGGAGTTATTTATATTTGGAAGAAGGAAGAAAAGCATAGATCTGAAGATCTGAAGCATAGATCTGAAGAGATTCCAAATTAATGATAGTATTCCTTCCCTTAAACTGAGAAGTGGATAATGAAAAATCTATTGTTTTTATTGTGATTAAATATAACACTGCAGTGTTGCATTATACAAGGTATTGATCTCTTTTTTTTTTCAATAAATTTTATTAAGTGCAATGGATAGCTATGTTTAAAAGTGAGATTCTTGAGCAAACTGAGGGTTGATGGAAGGTAGGTAGGCAGGAGGGGGGCCAAATGATGGGCTGGTATTAAGAGGGGCACTAGAGATGAACATTGGGGCTTTTGTTGTTGTTTTGTTTTTTTTAAGATATTATTTATTTATTCATGAGAGACACAGAGAGAAAGACAGAGACATAGGCAGAGGGAGAAGAAGTCTCCCTGCAGGGAGCTGATGCAGGATGCCATCCCAGAACCCTGGGATCATGATCTGAGCCAAAGGCAGATGTCCAACCTTAGAGCCACTAAGGTGCCCCATGAACACTGGGTTTTATATATAAGTGATGAATCACTAAATTTTACTTCTGAAACCAATATTATACTACATGTTAATTAACTAGAATTTTTGTTTTTACTAACTAGAATTTAAATAAAAACTTGATGCCAAAAAAGGAGATTCTTGATTTCTAAATCAAGTCACATATAAAAAAACATATGAGTAGGATTATAGATATAAATGTTAAAAGTAATTGTGATTCTAAAATATATATTTTAATGGATAATTATTCTACTTTTAAAATATTTGAATATTCATTATAAGTGCAATTTATTTTACTTGGCTTCAATGTATATGAGTAGTTTTTTTTAATAGTTTTCTTGATAGTCTCTTATTTGGGGGAGTTATTAAGTGAGAGTTTATAGTTTGGTGAAATGCTTTGGTAGAGCAGAAAATTGCAAGGGAATTTCAAGAAGCCTAAGAATAAGTTTTATAGAAAAAGAAAGTGTATTGTATTATAGTAATGTCTTTTCATCTATGAAAGGGAGAGTTTAGAGGTCAAGGCAGAAAATATATATAGGATGGCTGGTCACACTAAATACTGGTGATTCAGATTGTGGTTTTGCAATTTCTGATGAAAACATTTTATGACTTCAACAATGTTTATGCCATCTTCACTTGATCAGAGACTACATTAACTTTATCAAACTGTATTAGTTTCTTATTGCTGCTATTATCAAATAACCATAAAATTCATGAAATAAAATAACACATATTTATTTTTTAAAACTTCTGAGGCCAGACGCCTAAAGTCTGTATCACTGAGTTAAAATCAAGGTGTAAGAGTTATTCCTTCTGGAGTTCTAAAGGAAAAATATGTTTCCTTGTCTTTTCCACCTTCTGTAGGCACATGCATCCCTTGAATTGTGACCTCCTAATCTCTGCTTTTATTATCACATTGTCATCTCTTTTATCTTTGACTCCTCTTAATCATAACGATTATTGTGATTATTTTGGTCACTCTGATAATCCGAATAAATCTGGATAACCTGTCTAAAGAACTATAATCATACATTAAAAGGCCTTTCTTGCCATATAAGGTAACTTTCACAGGCCTGGGGACAAGGACCTGTGCATTTTTGTGGGTACTGGGATAGAAGAAGAAGCCTAATTCAGCCTGCCACACAAGCAATCAGTCTGCCTATTGTGAGTATGCATATTGCAAGTGAAAAATTAGGAACTATTTTATGTGTTTATGCTGGTTTTGTGTCTGACATTAGTCTTAATTAATATCAGTAAGTTTCAGCATCTTGATTGGAACAGATTGATGAAATTTCTGCAAATGTCACTAAAGCCTGTGTGTGAACACAGGAATAATTTTGTAAGGACAAATACTATTTTTTAATATAATTTCCTTTCAATGGTGCTAGCTCATAGATATCTGCTCCCTTCTCAAAACTGTCTAGAAATAGCTCGAAGTAATAAAACAGAATATTAAAAAAATAAAAATTAAAAAAAATAAATGAAATAATGTAAAAAAGAAAAACACACAAATGATGATGGCAAAGATTGAAGGATTTGGCTACAAATAGTTATAAAATTGATGTTATTCGGTCTCATTAAAATAGTGATTATAAAAGTAGCATCCATAAGCCCATTTTTTAAGTATTTAAAGTCAGAATTCCATTTGGAAAGCATTTGGGGGACTTAGAGAAAGTGCTGAGGTCTGAGGAAGTTGTTAATATCAGTGTCAGAGGAGAAATATAAGGAAAGAAAGTTACAATCAGCTTTCAAGATTCAATGATTTCACTCACAAATCTACACTAAGTTTAACTCCATTTTCAAGGCTTTCTAATTACAGGTCTTAATAGAAAAATCTAACATGCCAGAAAATAAGATTTGGAAGGCAATAAAGGAGAATAAAGTAGGAATAAATATAAAATAACTAAATGTTCAAGACCTGTGTTTGAACAATTATAAAGCCTATATCAGGATTTAAAAATACTTAATAGAGGGAAAGCAATATTACTTAGGATAGAAAACTCAATGCTGTAAAAATTTCATCTGTCTAAATTAACCTATAAATTCAAAAAGATTTTAATTAAATCTATTATGGGATCTTTGAAAGTTGAGGAAAATATGGCCACAATTCATCTAGGCAATCAAAAAGTAAGATGAGATTGGACAAATACTTCAATGTGACAGAGTGACATTTTCTTACCAGATATTTACACAGAATATCCAGCATGCTGTACATTTGCAGAAATAGAGTGACAAATCAAAATAAAAAGAAATTCAAGCCAGACTCGGGAATACATGGGAATTTCGTGCATAATAAAGTGTAATTTCAAGACTACAAGGGTATAGATTACCCAATGTCTTTAGTGAAAGTAAAAGAAAAGCAATATCCAGCCTTATTATCCCTTACACTAAAATACATCCCATCTGGATCAAATATTTATTTTTTAAGTCTTTATTTAATTCCAGTTAGTTAACACACTGTGTTGTATTAGTTTCAAGTTTACAATATAATGATTCAGCAATTCCATAGTCACCCGGTGCTCATCATAAGTGTACTCCTTAATCCCCATCATCTATTTCACCCAATCCCTTCTCACTTCCCCTCTGGCAACCATCAGTTTGCTTTCTGTTGTTAAGAGTTTGTCTCTCTTTCTCTTTTTCCCTTTGCTCCTTTGTTTTGTTTCTTAAATTCTGCATTTGAGTGAAATCATATGATAAGTCTTTCTCTGACTGACTTATTTCGCTTAGCATTATACTCTCTAGTTCCATCCGTGTCAAATATTTACATGTAATTAAGCTACAGAATTACAACAAGAATACATGTTTATATAAATGTGTAGAGGAAACTTATTTTTACACACGGAAAAAAGCCAAGACCCAAAGAAAAATAATGTGGTTATATTATATAGCTTCTTATATTACCAAATAGAAACATAAATTTTAAACAAGAAAAATGTTTTGGAATATACTTCCAACATTTATAACAAATTGCTGGTATCTAGAATATGGTTAGATAATATCAAAGTTTCTTAAGTTTAGTAATCATATATTTTTTTTATCTTGTTAGCAATAGACTGGATTGATCATTTATTTCTCAGTTGATTTGATTTAGCCAATGGAGAATAATTGTATTCAACCTTCATTGCAAACCTCATCATGACAGTAATTAATATATTGGAAATGCATCATTGAACTAGCCTGTCAAAGAAAAAAATTAATTACCATAAAGCTTTTCATATATTAGTGGGCAGGAGGGTTTGGGAAACATTTTATGACCGATAGAAAGGCATGAGCAGCAAAGTACAGAAAAGTAAAAGGGAATCAAGTGTTCTTTCAGTTAAACAGCATGTGAGCACTCAATAGCATTTATTTAATTAAATTTAAATTACTAGCGCTTCCTTGTTTAAAGCCTCAGAAAATATTAACTATGGACATGTTGAATTTTAATAATTATAACAAAAGTATAAAAGCAAGTATTTTGGAAGAGAAATAATTTTCAAAAATTACTTTCCTAATCTTACCTAAGAGTTCAAAATGTTTTTTCTACTACTTTGCAGTAATAATTATAATGATGTCTGTTAGTCATCCATCCTGAGGTTACTTCTGGCTTATCAAAAATAAAAGTTTGGTTATTAATTGTGCTATAAACAGAAATTCTATTTTCATTAAGTATTTGCTCACATAATGAATTTTAATCTAATTACTTTAAATTGGTTAAAAAGAAATGAACTGTTTTAATTAACTCCAATTATTTAATTAGTTTAATATAATTACAATCTGAATAAAGACTACCCAATAAGGATAAAGAATGTTGAATGTTTCCAGGATACTACAATATTCCATTGTTGTACTTTACAATAGGTATTCAACACCCAGAATTAACTGTTCTTCCATCTTCTATCAGCATAGATTATAGTTATTTTTTCTTGAATTTCACATAAATTGAATCTCATATTCTTTTGTACATGACTTCCCTTGGTTATTTCTATGTCTGTGAAGTTCATCTATCTGAATGGATATATCAATATATATATTTTAAATACTGGAAAGTATTTTATTATTTTAATATACTACAATCAATTTATCCTTTCTATTGCCTCATGAATATTTTGGTTAGTCCTAGCTTTTGTCAACCATGAATATATAGTTGCTGTTTTTTTGTACTTTTTTGTTTTTATTTTTTTATTTTATTTGCATATACACACTTCTTTACTGTACACACACACACACACACACACATACACACACTCCTACATACACACACCTGGGAATAGAATTGCTGTGTTGTAGAGTAGAAGTGTGTGTTGTTTTATTAATATTGAAAAAACTCATTTATACAGCCAAAACTCTAAAGTAATTTTACCATTATTAATGCTCATTAGCAATGTTTAAATTTCATCCATTTCAACAAGATTGAGAATTTTTAGTTTTTTAATTTCTTTGTTCCTTTAAGTTTCTAAAGATTATTCTTTGTGATTTCAATTTGCATACCCAAGATATCTGATGATAGAGAGCAAATGTTATTGTCCCTTTTGTGTATTTGGTTGTGTAAAATAGACTTCTTTTGCCAAGTGCCTGCTAATTTTTGCCAGTTTTTTTCCCAATTAGTTTTTTCTTCGATTTTTCTCCATTGATTTATAAAGTGCATTATATATTCTGGGTGACAATTATATGCTAGAAACATACTCTATATCAAATATCATGAACATTTTCTCCCCCTTTCTGTGATTTCCTTGTTTATCCTCTATTATACAGTGTTTTTGAACAACAGAAATTCTTCATTTTAATTCAGTTTAATCAACCAAGTGAAATTTGTTTTTTTTGTTGAATCTTGTGAAAGAAAACTTCACTTACTACAAGGTTGTGTAAAATTATGATATGTATGACCAAGGACTTTTAGTCTGTACCAGATGGGATAGATTTATTTTTCCTTACACCTTCCCATTAAGCAAATCTGTAATCCCAAATGTACAGTAGCAACTAGAGGAGAAATCTGCAAAGTTAGATAGGAGAATGCAAACTGGTTTGAGACACTGGGGCCAGAGGAACAGCACCACAGCAGAGTGTGTTGTGGTCACCCCCATCCTCAAAACAGGAAGACCACCTAGATCTAGTGTTTTCTGATTCCTGAGAGAAGGCAATTTAAATGGTGGAAATTATTCCACTTCAGTACATTCCCTTTTAGAATCAACCTTGAAAACATTGGGTGAGCCTAACCTCCTGATACCTTAATAAGTGGAATTAATTTGGAGCCCCACCAACAATAAGCAGCCAGGAAAAGCCCTCACCTTCCCTTCTGTGTCTGAGACTTCTCTTTTCTATTGAAAGATACAGAGGCAGGTGTACAGAAGTCAGGAAAGACCCAGCTACAGTGTATGGTCTGGCCTAGGAAGCCTTTTTATTCCAGCCATTCTCACTCACTCCTCTGGTGCTCAAGGCACACCACTAGCACTGCTTGGGCCTGCATGGGGTGGATACCTGGAAGGAGATCCTATCACGACCATCTCCCACTTAGAGACATTCAACCAGAGGAAATCTCTTCTGTCCTCTCAGACAGCATCAGCAAGAACTGCTAGGGAGACTCCAGTGGCACCAGATAAGCTAAATAGACCAAAATAACACTACACAAGGTTCTGAAAATTAAACTGCCATTGCAACCACAGCCCAAAAGTGGGCCAAGACTTATATGTTAAACCTGAACAAGGTGACTGCCTGCTAATACAAAATGTTTAAATAAAACCCAAGGTGTTCTAACATAATAATATCACATGTTTAAAACAATTTTAAAAAACCTCCTCATCTGTCATAAAAAGAAAAAAAAACACTACTGAATAAGAAAAAAATGATCTTTTGACACCAACATCATGATGAATCAGATATTGACATTTTTTTTATTAGGATTCTTAAAAGCAGGCTTAAGTTTTATAACAGACTTTAAAAACTAACATACTGTATAAAATATCAATAAGAAATGTCAAATTTCTCATATATATTTACTTTATTTAATTACTTAAAAACTAAAGTGTGTTGAAATCCTTGTTTGCCTAAAACACTGAATATTATAAAGTTATATTTTTATAGCTGTATAACTGAAAATAAAAAAAAATAAATTTATATGATTCCTAGAATATTTTGGTCTAAAATTTAGCACTGCATAATAAATCTAAATGTTATATTTTATTTTCTGTTTTCAGATAACAAATTAATGAGAACAAATTAAACTGACTATTGATGCCTTTCATTAAAAATTTACTAATACATAATAGATTAAAGGAATGCTTCTGTGAGGCTTACATTATGGAAATGCCTTGTTGAGTTTTTTGTTTTGTTTTGTCTTTTTCGTGAAGCTTAATGCACCCTTGAGTGTGTATTAAATGTATTGGTGCTATTTTTACTGATTATTTTTGCATTTAATTTCATCTACGTAGGTAGGCTAACATTTGGGAATGCTATCTCATTTTTCTTAACTGCTACACTAATCCTAGTTAAACCTATAAATATAACAGTCTTTTTTACAAAGGTCTATTAACATGTTCAGATGTATCAGTTCAATATGTAGCCTTATAATTTTAATAGCTCCTATTTTCAGATTTCCTTATTCTTATTTGTAACATATTGTGTGTATCATATTCAACCTACACATATGAAATTATAAGGCCAAGTAGTTAAGAGTATGGGCTCTTGGGATCCCTGGGTGGCGCAGCGGTTTGGCGCCTGCCTTTGGCCCAGGGCGCGATCCTGGAGACGGGGGATCAAATCCCATGTCGGGCTCCTGGTGCATGGAGCCTGCTTCTCCCTCTGCCTGTGTCTCTGCCTCTCTCTCTCTCTTTCTCTCTTTCTGTGACTATAATAAATAAATAAAAATTAAAAAAAAAAAAGAGTATGGGCTCTTAAAGCTAGCTAGACTCCCTGCCTTTAAATCCCAGTCTTATCATGCTTATCTCACTGTTTTCAGTGAGGCAACTTTATTAATCCCCTTGTTTTTTTCATCCATAAAAGAAGGACAGCAAGATGCCAGTTTTGGAGACAAAATAAATAAAGGATTTGACCAGTGTCTAACACATGGTGGATGGTCAATATATATTAGCAACTGTTATACTTCAGAATTCATGGTGTACTCCTGGCTGTGGTATATCAATCCAGAGTGATAAATAATGATAAACAAACACCTTGCCTCTCTTTGTGCCTAAGTATTTCAAATTCAAAGCATCCATATATAAGTTATTATTCTGCTAGTTCATCCTACAGACTTGAGATTTCTATCATTGATGAATATCCATGATTAAACTTTTAGAATTATAACTTGAATTATCATATTCACTATTTATATGTATATTTAAATGAACTATAAACAAATAAAATTAAATCAATCTTAGTTTCATTAATCATATTTTAAGTGTTCAACAGACTCATACCACTATATTATAGGACTATACTGGACAACATATATAAAGAACATTTCCATTTTTATCAAAGTTTAATTTCTAAATGTTTGGTCAGATTCAGATATTCTTAAGATGGTAGAAAAAATTACTAGTGCCCATATTAAACAAATTAATGACCAGTTTTCACATGGAATGAGACTTAAAATCAAAATACTTAAGTTTCTAATTGGACCAAAGACATTTAGGGAACAATCTAGTATTATATCTGAAGAAATGCAACACAGTTCTGCTAGTTTCAAGTTGTCTCAAGATTTTTTTTCCATACATAATGCAATAGATTAAATAGAAAAACAAACATAAAAATAAATCCAAGAAAAAAAATAGATACTAAGAACAAACCAATAGGGGACCAGGTAATGGAGAAATTTACAAACTTGAAAATCACTGTATTTAGTATATTCAAGAATCAAGCTATATAGATTTTGGTAAATAACTGAGATCTTTACAATAGAATCAAATAAACATTCTGAAACTGACAAATGGAATAACAATAGAATAATTCAAGGGATGGTATTAAAAACATATTTGACAAGGTAATATAATTTTGCAGCTATTGCAAATACCTCACATTACATTGTATACCTGAAGCTCATATAATTTTATGTCAATTATACCTCAATTTTAAAAAGAACATATGGACAAAGACAAAAGGAGAACTTACAAACTGGAGGAAAAATGAGAAATAAATAATGAAAAATAGAACAAAAAGCCAAAGTAAAAGAGATAATTAAAAAATCTAAGAGTTGACTCATCAAGAACAAAAGAATCAACAGAGGAAAATAAAGTGTTGTCTTCAAATTTCTGAAAGAAAATTGTCACATAGGATACTATAAGCAGTGTAAATATCCTTCAGAGTGCTATTTTAATTTATAGAAAATCTGAACTTCAACATTAGAAACACACAATTAATAAAATACTTGAAAATAGAAGATATGAACAGCTTCTCAAACCACTGATAAAAAGAGACAACCCAACATAAAAATGTATGAAAGAGTTGAAGCAGCACATTACAAATAGGAAATCCAAAAGATAATGGCACATGCTGATGAGAAAATTGGTGCAGAACTGATCCAAATACGATGGAGTTGCTAATGGAAGGACAGTGGTTAACATCATAGGGAGATTACTAGTACTGAGCATTCCATGGTCAAATCATCCAGGCTTTCAGAGAAATCTATAATCGATTGATACTACTAGTCAGCCTACTCTCAATGGTAAACTGACACAATCCTCAACCTTTATATTTTCTTGTTATCATAATTATGAACATTTTCTCCATTTTAAATGCTTTAAACCTATCATGTAATCAACTTATAGGATGCAGTTTAGCCCTTAAATCTTTTAATCTATAAATGTCTCCAGACAGGGAATAAGTGGATAAAATTCTATTAAGGAAATGAAGATTTGGTGGCAGTGTCATTTCTGAATGTCTTGAAAAATTTTAGCAAGGGAAGTAACTAAAAAGCTAGAATAGTGAAAGAACCTTTATTTTTCAAAAACAGTGAGAAAATGTATCAATTCTTAGGGTATTTCAGAAACAATTATCAAAAATACCACTAACAAAGAAAAGTCACTGACCTCAGAAATAAAACAAACAACAAAAACCTTAGGTTAAAAGGGAAAACTTAAAATTGCATATATTTTAATGGTCACAGAGTTCATAAATTGAGCAAAGTCTTTAAATGTTTTTAACAAGTCTAGTTTTATAAATATAGTGAAATCAATGGTTATAAATTATTGTTATAAACTGTACATTATGCAATCATTAATATTATTTATTAAAATAGATGTGGATATTGAGTGGAATATCAAAAGTTCATAGTTTTACCAATTCTGAAACTTTTGCTAATACTTTGGATGAAGGCAGTAAATGCATACATAATCTTTTTTCTTTTCTTTTGGTAACAAAACTAGAAGGGTAAATGATATTATTTATTAGGCTTACAGAATTGGATATAAAAATGTTTCAAAAATATGCTGGATAAAATAAATTTTTTAAAATTTAGTAAAGTTAGTTTTAAAATATATGTTTTAAAATGAGATCACATGAGTAATAGTTGAGAGATACAATTAGTGAAACAGTGGAGAATCATGTCAGGATATGGTGGTGTCAGTGGTTGGAAAGTTTAATGAGTCAATCATTTAAAGCAGATGCTAAAATAGCAGACATAATCTTGTTTGCATTAATGTAGTGTAAGCAACTTCAGAGAAAATAATCACAAGCAGCAATCCATGTTGAATAAGAAAACCCCCAGGGGGATTTTGCTCATTAATTGGATACATGTTATTTATCTTTAAAGCACTGAACTTAATATAGTCCAGAGTTTATAGTAAATACTCCATAAAAACTATGAATTTCAGTCCTAAAGAACATTCAGAAGTTAATGCAAATGGTAAAAGGTGGGAAATCCATGTCACACAGATATCATTCAAAATAACTACATGTTTAGCATGACAAAGTTCAAGACGATATGTGAGAACTATTTAAATAATGAACTGCTGTTCCTTCCTTCCTTTCACAGATACTCATTGGCTTTTGCACCAACTGGAAGCTCAGAGATACACATAACCTATGACATAGAGAGAGTAGATTAACTTTATGTAGTTTCAAATTGAAAAACTAAGAAAATTTAAATTGTAAATAAGGTGGAGCTAAACAATAATGGATTAAGCTGCCTATTGTCTTCTGAATTGCAAATTTTTATATAAGTGTTGAATGGCTTTTTGACTATAACTTCTGAGAGATACTTGGTATGGAATTTATTGGTCCTGAATATAACCTTTTATTTACTTTGAATAGTTTGATAAGATTTTCATTACTGGTCAGATATAAAGGTGTAATTTTGCTTTAATTGTATGGTTTACTCAGCACTCATGTACCCATTATAATTATTTTACATTATTTGATGTGAATTTTTGTTTTCCATGATTACTTTATGATAGATGCACAACCATGCTATAATGTGCTTTTCAAGGTTCACATAAAATAATACTGCCCTAGTCACATTTCTTAAACCTCAAATAATGAAGTTAGGGTCCACTGTTTATTTTATGTTACATATTTCATTTTCCACATATTTTCTTTGTAGCCTACATTTGTTTTTGCCAGTTAGAATGTAATCTTAAATGCAGATTTTGTCTGAAGTACCTTGGCAATTACTGTTTAGGAGAGAGCAAGAGGATTTTGGAGGCTTTTTTTTTTTTTTTTTTTTTTTTTTGGTGATGGGCAGGAGTTTGTGGTGGAAGAATCAGGTGAGATACATTTGATTATTTAAATAGGCAAATCCCAGGAAAAAATTTTCAGCAGACCAGTAATGTGGTTCATGATATAAAAAGGATGACATTACTAGGATAAGTACAAGTTGTACCACCATGCTATATAACACCAAGAATTATGGTCTTTCATTTCTAAAACCCCCTTTCTTTTAGCAGTCAATTCAATATGTGGCTATGTCATTTATTTCAATTTTCTTCATATTTTCTGTATGCTTATATTGTAAATGTTTAATAAATTATTTAGAGTATAACTTCTTATTTGATATATCTTCATTGTGAATTTGATCCTTTCACATTTAAAAATTATATTAAAATACATTATTTAATAATTTCTAGCTGAATTTAAATTTCTCTGATAAGAAGTTTATGGTTCCCGATAATGGAGTTTTGTTACTTTTGCCTGATGTTTCCTTTCCATTTCTTCTTTTCTTTAGTCTTTCTAAATCCCTTTATTTTAGATCTCTTTTATATACCTTAATGTCACATTTTATCTTGTTATTAAATCAGATAGTCATTTGTCTTTAAATAGATGAGTTTAGACCATAACCAAGTCCATACATAAATATGACAGATGTCTAATATTTTCTGTTATTATTATTTTATTATACGTTCAACTTCTGTATCTTCTTTAAATATTTCCCATTGCGGTTTTTTCTTAGTTTTGTGATTTTATTATAAATTTAAACATAAGAAGTCTAATATTTTTCTAATATTTAAATTTGTAACTACACTTTATAGAAATATAGTCTCTAAATAATGTCTGATTAAATTCAGACATTATCCTTTATTACTTACTATGAACACAAAATTTATAAATTTCCCATCTCTTGATTGGTTTCCTTTATTGTATTTGGTTGTATGATTATTCTTATTTTTTACCTTCATGTTCTTAGGTATAATCAAAACTCTTTTGGTTCCTCATTTTTTAATAATTTGTTGATTTCAATATACATGCTAAAAAGTGCACAACATATAAATATGCACCAAGTGTGCATGTCTATGTAAATACCACACGCAATACCACACACAATTGATACATCTCCAACTCTATTTTAAGTGTAAAATAGAGCTACAATTTTAAAATAGAGCTACTACTATTTGAAATGATCATTATTAAGATTATGGTGACGTAGTGTTAAAGGAAGCAGTGTAAAATATGGAATTGAAATCAAGATTGAAAACATTCTTTTTACATTAAGTTTTCTTCCTCTACTCTACTCTTAGGCTTGCTTCTCCAGATAGTAGAACTTGGTTATGCCTATGGATGTTTGAGGAGGCATGGCATCAATGATTATTATTTAAGATAAAATACCATAGAATATGCATTCTGTGATAGTCAAGACAATCAAGTAGAAGAGATATAACTGATAACTTTGGAAAATTGATCAGTGTTTTATGTTTACAATATGATTAACTGAAAATTAAGTCCTTCCAATACCACTTCATTTGACATTATAGTCAGTAATTGTTTTAAAATATTAATTTCTTCCTGTTAATAAAATATTTTGATTAAAATTTGTATATTTAATAATTTAATCAGTATTAAATAGCCTAGAATAATTTATAAATATATGCACAATGAGTCGGTGACCTCAGAGCTCTCTTTAGAAACTGGCTGTGCTTAAAAATAAAAATGAAAAGCAATCAGAAAAAAGCTTTTCACAAGACACCCACATTAATATCTAGCAGAAAGAGAATAGAAATAATATGTCTATCAACACTTCCATTAATAAGTTAGAAAAAGCACAAATAATGTAATGCAGCTTTTCCCCTCTTTATAAAAATAATTCGTTAACTTTTCTTGAGATAACTTTGATTTTTTTTTGTTTCTTTCATCTTGTTCTCTAATTAGTATAATCATTTTACCCAGAATGACCTTATTGAATATTAGTTGCATTGGATGTATTCAAAATTTAAATGATACATGTAGGAAACAGGTTTTAAATATTTATTGAAATGAATGTATCTTTCTCAACTTCAATGAAAAAAAAATAGGATAGGCATTGATGGTTAGCATCTTAGAATGACCCTAACAGTTATTTGAGTAATTACCTAACTGCTTCTTTCACTCACTAGACTTTAATGCCAATGAAAGTTGCAGACCATCTCCTCACCAATGATCATGCCTGGCACAGAATAGTATTCAATTATTTTTGCATGAATTAAAATGTAAGCATTACAATATCTATTTTAATGAATCAACTTCTGATTATCCACTTCTAAAAGAGGAAGACTGAGGATAGAGAATTTTCTTGAAGCCACTCTTTACTATTTGAGCGGTCAATTATTTCTGCTCCATTACTCATGATGGGCTAACTTCCTCCCACTCACTCTGAGTGTCAGTTATAACCACTATAACCACAGCTACTACCACACTAAACTTTCCCTTGTGTGCTGATGTGTTCTTTTTTCAAAAAAAAAAAATTATTTATTAATTCCAGAGAGAGGAAGAGAGAAAGCAGGGGTTGCAGCAGAGGGAGAGGGACAAACAGACCCTGCATGCTGAGCACAGAGCCTGATGCAGGGGTTGATATCAAGAACCTGGGAGGAAACTGAGAGTCAGAACCTTAATCACTGAGTGATCCAGGTGCCCCATGGACCGATGTATTCTTATAATAATGTGAATAATCAAGAATTGACTGGCAGCATAAAGTTAACTTGACAATTTATTTATGAATATCAAATAACTGTGCTTAATCCATTAGAAAAAAATTGTACATCCTTCTTTTGAACTACATTCTCCCACACTCTTTCTAGTATTCATCTATGTCTTCATGATAAAGTACATCGACAATGCTTTTTTAGCAATTTTCTCTTTCTCTAATAGGAGACCATTTTACTTTTTGTAAAATTGAAGTCATTCTATCACAGTAATTTTATCATTTTCTGTTATATATTATAGTCAACCTCTTTTTCTAATCATTTTATTACATTATATTTTTATATCACATGTATTTTTATTATAACTGAATCTTACCTATTACCCTTTCTACTTAAAGTAATTTTCTGAAGGAAATAAATAAATAATCCTTGTGATAAATCTAAAAATAAGACAAAGATCTCAATCTTATATGATCAGATATATGTATAGAATTATTGTCAGAAATATTCTATAAAATATAGTGTAAAAGAAAAGTGTGATGATTATTCATTTATGTAGTACGATAAGGTAAGTTCTTTTTAGTGATATGAGGAAGGAGTGTAAACCTGAATGAAATGAGAATGAGAGCCATATGGTATCGAAAGAGAGAGTTAGAGATTGCCTTTAACATGAAAAAATAGATTAGAGCCCAGGGTAAAAACTAAATATACATTAGAAGAATACATCATCAGCCCCAGACCCCTGAGTGTGTAATGGAATCCTAAAAATCCTAGAAAACTCCTAGAAGTGTGTCAATAAGAAAGAAACCAACTCTAGAAAGCAGGAGCTGGAAAGCCTACTGCTTTGACAACTCAGAGGTAGTTTTTCAAATTGACAGTTATCTCTTTGGGAATTTAAATCAATCTTAGCTTGAAGGCTATTTTGTTTTTATATTAATCATTTATTTATTTATTTTATTCACTACTGATTTGGGTTTCTCATTTGTTGATATGTGTAGATTTTCCTTACTAAAGCTTAGACAGTTAAGCCTGTTGCCTGAGAACACATTCTTATCATGTTTGCCATTAACACTTAAATATCTTTAGTTCAAAATGAATTCCAAAATTTTAAAAAGTGTTGGGGGGATTTGTAGTTTATTGATCTTTAACTGCCTGGATTTCACAGTTGCCAATTAGGAATGTGTACATAGATCTAGCTATATTTCAGAATCCTTAAACATTTTTCAAAAGGAGATAAAAGTTGAAAATCGTCATTGAAGAGGCAGCCCACATTGCTGCAAACTGCTCCTCATCTGCCATTCTTCAGTGTGAAAGGTGATGGAGATACTCCACATGGCCCTGGTTTCAGGATCTGATTGGTTCCTACAAGACCTTCACAGTTGGGCTCTTAGCTAGCATCACACACATACTTGTAATCATTATCTGTAGAGATGTGTGTCTTCTTTAACTCTACAAAACTTTGCCCAAGTTTGACTGTGACAATTTTTTTCATATCTTATAGAGTTGTGATTATCTTTTTACTGAAGACTAATTTTTATGATTTTCCTTTTTTTGTCTAATTTTTTTAATTGAGTTAAGGGGATACCTGGATGGCTCTGTTGGTTAAGTAACCAACTCTTGATTTTGGCTCAGGTCATGATCTCATGTTTGTGAGATCCAGCCCCACTCTGCACTCAGCATGGAGTCTACTTGAGATCCTCTCTTTCCCTTTGCCCTTCCCTCTACTGCTCATACACTCTCTCAGGAAAAAAAAAAAAAAAAAAATCAACTTTAAGGAAAAGAGCAGGAATAGGTATGTATGTAATTATTTCAGTTTATATGGAAATTTTTCTTCATTTTATACTATATCCTGAGAATATTAAGATATCTGAGCTTTTCATTTCAACATAATTAGCTTTGGCTCAATTCATATATAATGCTAACAATCTTTCTTCACTGTTGACATTGACCAATCATTTATCAACACATGAAATAATACAACAGACAAATATGGATAAATAAAGAGAACACTTCAATTAGTGTCATTTTTAAGCATGTCAAATGTGAATTTTCCTGTACTGTCAAGAGCACATCATCGTATCTGTTCTCACCCAGGTGTTCCTTCTGACTGTGATAAATCTCCATCTCAGCTACACGGTGATTCATTTTCAATATAAAATAACTATTACAAAAGAGAAGAAAATTTCACTTTGGGGATCTGCTTTGACTTTAACCCAGAGAGAGCAGCCCATATAGTCAATTATAACAGACTTTTAGGGATCTGGCCTAGGCTTCTCAATATAGATGGGCTAAAAATATGTATTAATTTAAAAACCTCACATTCATTTTTTTTTTACCCTGAAATTGTTCAGATTAAATATTAATAATTTAGCATTTGGATATAGTATATTTTCTTCTTTACTGAAAGTATCATTATCACTTGCTTAAGGTAGATGTAACCACTAGTGAGAGAGAATTCAAATTAACTTTCAGCACTCAGGTCTGAAATGATTGATCAATCTAGATTAAAGCTTATAAGTGCTCTAATAACTTTCATGATATGTTAAAGTATATAAAATAGTATTTTTCTCCTTTTAGTTCCTTGTCATATTTATAATTTTCTCACATTATTTAAATTATTTAGGCAACAAAAATTTAAAATGTTATATGTGCAATAAATATACTGACAATGAAAATATAAAATTGGCCTACTACCAGGATTCACTGAGCTCATATTAAACAGACACAATAGGATAACTTAAAAAATCTCAATATAATGCCATGAGTATGATATTAGATGTCTTAATTGCTTCTTTACAATGATTCAGATAAAATCATATGTCCTTAGTGTAGTGTTAGTTATTGTATTCCTTAAATAAGCAATTAGAAATTTCAATAAATGTATAATGGCTAATATTTTCATTTTTAATGAAATTAGTTTATTTCAACCACTAATTTCTTCTATTCTCTTTCATCCTCATTTAAAGATCCCAAAAGTGATAAAAAGAATTGAGTGATAGCCTGAATTGAGGCAGCTATTCAAAGATTGTACCTTGACTGCTGTAGTCCACATAGATAAGCCAACATATAAATATTACAACTGCTACTTATTAAAGGACAAAGACAAAAACTCAAAGTTTTAAAACTAAATTATGCCACAGGTGATACATTTTGAATGTAAAGAAAAAGAATGTTGCTGAACTTGGTGAACTTTTGTCAATCATTTGCCTTGGACTTAGTTTTAATACTCATATTCATAGACTTTGCCAGTGAATGAAAAACTCTCTCTATGCTCTCGTTATAAAAGAAAAGAAAATAGCTCATATCCCCTTGGGCTGAAAATGAACTTTTGAATTAAATACTCAGCTTATCAAAATTAATCACATTAAAATCATGTAAGCTCTTCAATTTAATTTACTTTACATTGTTGTGTGAACAATGTATTTAGAAAATGTAAACCATTAATAAGAAATCTCTAGTGTTATGTTTTAATAATATATTTGAACTTCAAATTATCAAAAGTTAGTGGTTTTTAACAAATTGAATTAACTTCTTCCTGTTTCTCCTCATCATGCATATGGTGGGGAAAAAGATGCATATAAGAAACGAACCCATAGTTTCACTATTTGAAAGTAACCATTATCTATTACTTATATATTCTTTCTTCAATCCCTTCAATTTCATTCTCTCCCCTTGCCCACCCAAAAATGAGGACATCACATTGCTTTGCTTAAATAAGCAAAATAAGTCCATGAAAATAAGGACCCATTTATTCTTAAGGGACTTAAATTCTTAAGGGACTTAAGAAGTCCTTGAAAATTTTTTGAGAAGTCGATGGGCTGCTGCCTGATATCTGCTTACAAGCAGGATCCTTAGAACCTCATGCTGTGGCCTCCTATTCATGACATTATAGTGACCGTTTTGTGATCATTACTCATGTAAACCTTGTTAAAAGGCCAAAATCTGGAACACTAACATCAAATGATGACAAGAATGTGGAGAAATAAGAACTCTCATGCACTGCTGTGAGGAGTACAAAATGGTACAATTGGAGGTTTTTTTTTTTTTTAAGATTTTATTTATTTATTCATAAGAGACACAGAGAGAGAAGCAGAGACATAGAGGATCCCAGGATCCTGGGATCATAATCTGAGCCAAAGGCAGATGCTTAGTCATTGAGCCACCCAGATACCCCAGTTGGAGTTTTCTTACAAAACCAAACATACTCTTACCATACAATTCAGCAGTCTTACCCCTTCATATTTAAACTTGTGCCATTGGGGTGCCTGCGCAGCTCAGTGGTTGAGCATCTGCCTTTGGCTCAGGTTGTGATCCTGGGTCTTAAGATGGAGTCTTGCATCAGGTTTCCTGTAGGGATCCTGCTTCTCCCTCTGCATAAGTCTCTGCCTCTCATGAATAAATTTTAAAGAATCTTAAAAAATAAAATAAAATAAACTTGTGGCATAACTGTCCAAACTTTAAGAAGGAGATGAGTGGATAGACAAACCATGGTACATGCACACCGTTGAGTATTTATTCAGTATTGAGTATGAACTCTGATGTAAACAATGGACTTTGGGTAATTATGATGTGTCAGTGTAGGTTCATCCAGTATAATAAATATACCAATCTGGTGGGCAATGTTAATGGAGGTAGCTCTGGATGTGTGGGGGCAGGTGGTATCTGGAAAGTCTTTGTATCTTTTTCTTAATTTTGCTATGAAACTAAAATTACTCTATGAAAATAGTCTTAAAAGATGCTATAAAATTTGTTACTTATTAATGATATGACTTGTTTATTTATTGGACAATTCTATTTGTATGTATAGGGGTAATCTATTCAGACATTTTTCCATTATCATAAAATATTTTATATTTTTATGATTTTAAGATATTGTTATATAAGAAAATTAATATTTTGCATGGTTATGAAGAATATATTTTCCTATGTGTTTTATTAATTTTATATCATTCTTGATATATACATAATTTGATGTTTTATAACTGAGCTTTATTTATCTTTTGGTTTTTGTGTTTAGAGAGATTGTATTAATTATCTATGCCTCCATAATAAATTATCCCAAATGTGGTGTCTTATTAAAATAAACATTATCTTACACTTTCTATAGTCAGGGACTTGGATATGGCTTAGCTGGGTTCTCTGGCTCTGAGTTTCACACATCTGCAATTAAGTCATCCAGGACTGTAATCATATAAAGGCACAACTGTAAGAAGATCCTCTTCCAAGATCATTCCAATAACTGTTAGCAGTTCCTCACATGTTGTTGCACTGCAAGTGTCAGTTCCTCACTGTGTGGAGCCTTCTCATAGGACAGCTCACAACTTGTCAGCTGATGTCCATCAGAGAAACAAGAGAACAAGAGTGGCTGACAGATGGCAAGTCAGGCAAAAGTCACAGTATTTTGGTAACTAATACTGGTATCTCATCACCTTTGTTCATTGCTGTGCTTGGAAGCAATACGAAACACAGCACATATTCTTGAGAGGAATTTTACATGCATGTGCACACACACACACACACACACACACCACACCCCCAGGTGACAAAGATCTTTGGGAGGTATTTTAGAAGCTGTCTGTCATGTAGATTTTTCACAATCTTACAACAATTATTTTGTGTATATGTATAACATTTTTTGTCACTTATGTCTTTCCTTATATTTTAAAATTTGTTGTATATTCTTGCTAAGATATTTTGACATAAATATAAAATACATTATGCATGTTATACATGTACTCAAATATATCAAATATGGAATAAGCTTGAGTATTCACTGTCACAAATAAAAACTTTTCCTGTTAACTTGACTCGTTTATTACATGTTTTTTTCTTTTTCTTTTTCTCCTTTATTTCTTGCAATACTGAGTATACTCTAATTCAGGAAATTTATTTTTAAATATTATTTAAATGACAAGTAGAATTATTAACACTGATTAGAGGAATATTCAATTATGGTTTTGCTTCTCTGAAGTCTTTCGGGTATACTTTGCTTCGGTCCCACAGAGCTATCTTATTGAAGTTTTATAACTACTAGGTTGAGAATTATTCAAAGTATGTAAAAGCCTGGAAAGAAGAATTGTTTTTCTAACTATACATAAATATGAAAGCTAAAATTTAAGGTGACTATTTTAGCTAAATGAAACTAATTTAAGGTTATAATATCATTGTGAACACATGTTATATTCTTAAGACTATATGCTATAGCTAGTATTTTTATATTTGGATGAAGAATAAAAGTATAAAAGCAATTTTAAATAATGATCCATCTTAACTGTACTTACATTACTGTAAAGCATCTGGATATCCATTTCCAATTACCACTAGAAAGAAGGCATTGTTTTAACCTGTCACAATTTGGACTATTTTTTTCTTAATTTTTGAGAATGAATTGTAGAACGTGTAATTCCTCTGTCTTCATGATTTTTTTCATGTCAGCTATTTAGTTTAAGTCCTAGATGCTGGATAGTATTTTTCCTTTTCCTAAAAATTATACTCTATTGAATAATCTCAAAATTATATTCATCATGATATTTATTTTAAAAACTACCAAAATGTAAAAAATAAAACAAAAAAAATAAAAATAGAAACTACCAAATTGTTACCCCTAACTATATAACATTTGATATCTGCACCTTTGAAAAACAAAACAAAACAAAAACAATGTAACTCTTATAATGGGCTAATTATCAAGTTCATTACTTAAAATAATTTTTCTGTTTATTCCATGATAGACAAATGTCATATATCATGTAACAAAATATTCTTTTGACCTAAGTATAAGTAAAAACAGTTCAAGGCTTCAGAAAAGCCAAAAAGAAATCAGCCCATCAGCATAAGAGAATTCTGAAAAGAAGTGTCAAGTTATCAGAATCCTGGTAGCATTCATCATTTTAGTTTATTTTGGTCGTATCAGTAGACATGTAATACTCAGGAATCCTGTATCTTTAACTTTCAAATGGCACTCCTAGGGAAATTGATGAATGGATACATAGTGTATCTTAAGATTTCCATACACTGTTTTAGGAGATTATTTATGGTTTATTTGAATTACCAAATATTCTTCAAAAATCGATCTATTGCCTTTTATTAATGACATATTTTTAGACATTTTGTTATTTAGCAATAATTTTGCAGTTTATTTATTTAGTAATAGTTTTGCAGACTTAACATTTTGGTGAACTTTTAGGTTAACAGAGATTTTTTTTTAAAAGCTAATGTTAAATTCTATATATTTTATTCTAGGAAAAGCCAAAAGACTTTCACCCAAAAGAAAAGGTGACATTTCCATTTTGTAAAGTCTGCTAAAAATGCCACACAAGCTAGAGTTTTAATCCATGTCAGTGAGTTATGCACAAATTGATTTTAAATGTAGCATTTTATTGCTATAGAAAGAAAAAAAATGACGTTTCCTTCAAAATAAGATTAAATAGATCTGTAATGGGATTTTAGTTATAGAGTTGAAGTTTTACACATATTTGTTGGTTATGCTGTATGATATTTCCTTTCTGCATTTACTGTCTGCTTAAATATCAGCTATAAACACCCTGAAGGGCAGGTGCTGAAATGGCAGATGGAGACTTTATTCCATCTGTGTGAAAGGTTAGCATCACATTGCAATGCTTAACATAACCTTAAAAATCCATAATTTAAACTCTGTTTCTAGGCCTATTTCTTCCTGAAATGTGATTTTAGTACAGTATATTCTAGCAAGTTCAACACATAGTTTGGGGTGATCATCTTACTTTTGTAAAATAATCACAAACTGCATAGTTGTCATAATATCATAACTTTAAGGTAGATAAAAAATACGTGTGTGTAGGTTAAAGCCTCACAGTTCATGCAAAAAATAGTTTCCTATTATTCTTGTTATAATAGTTTCCTATTATTCCTATTATTAGTTCTATTTGTATAAAATGTATTTATCCTTATAGGTTATTCTAATCACTTACAAACGTTGAAAATAAGAGTGAAAATGTATAAAGCATTTTTTTAAAATTTCCCAGCTTAGTTCAGATGGCAAGATTATGAATTCCATATATTCTCATACTATGTAACCTTTACAATTAGATTTTTTAAAATTTTATTTATTTATTCATGAGAGAGAGAGGGAGAGAGAGGCAGATACGGGCAGAGGGAGAAGCAGGCTCCATGCAGGAAGCCTGATGTGGGACTCGATCCTGGGATTCTAGGATCACGCTCTGGGCCGAAGGCAGCACTAAACTGCTGAGCCACCCGGGCTGCCCATACAATTAGATTCTTAATTGATTATTTGATATCTTCTATTATACAGATGATTGTTCTTGTCAATATGGAGGCAAATTCTTTAGAAATAATATAAAATTTATTCTTGTACATGTATAGCATATGCCATTCCATTATAGTAAATTAATAATTCATTATGGATATCCATACCTTATATTTTAATATGTCCTACTAAACTGCTAAAAATCATTTATTTATGATAAACTTCCCTCAGAGTTTGAGTCAGTCCTACTTTGTAATATCCCCTATCATGTGCACTTTTTATAATGAAAACAAATTTTATAATCCTATTTACTATAACTGTTTTCTTGTGCCCTCTTAGTTTTGAACTTTTGTATTATTTTGTCTTATCTGGTCAGCAAAAGCAGTCGCTTCCACATTGTTTCACCAGATTTACATTCTCCACTCATGAAACAAATCCATCCTTAAATAAAATAAAATAGACTAAAATAAAATAAAATAAAATAAATTATTTTCAGTGGTTGCATGGATGGTTGGAAGAAACAACCTTTATACCAGAAATTATCCTCTGTACTTTATTTCCTCATTTCTTATTTAAAATGTATATTACATGATTCAAAGAATGCTAATACAGATGCTACTTCAAATTTAGATTGTGTGCAATTTTGTTAGTGATTGACTATTTTAAGAAGGAAGGATGTGATAATATCATGATGTATGCTTAAGGCAGAAGAAGTATAATCCATACACAAAATTGCTCAGTAATTAAACCAGTTCTATACCTGATATAACCATTCTGGTCTTGAAATCAATTTAAGTTTCAGTTAAGAAAATAGTTTCCCTCAAAGATAATAGTTAAGCAGATTAAAACTTATTTAATATTTTAAATAATATCTTTAGAGATGCAAAAATAATAACACCTTAAAAAGTATTAATTTTAAACAATTAAAGATGTTAAATTGCCAACATTAGCAACAAGTCCATTAAAATAATATTTTAAAAAGTCTAGCAGTATTTTATCTAGTAGTATTGTATTATTTGTCATTCAGGCAGAGTCCATTAACTTTTTAGTAATTGCAGAATGCAGTCAAAATAATGGATGTTCTCGCTGTTGCCCTGTTTCACTCCTATGCTATCGTTCTTATCTTATGAACTTCTGGATACTGGCATCGTAGCTGTGCATCCATCTTAGAGATCTTTGCTAAGGGCAAAGAGAGAATGACTTGAGCATTGTGGCATACTTCAAAATTAAAGTTTAATTTATTAAGTTTTATAATTGGCAAAGTGTAAATCAATTATCCTTAAGATCCTAGTCTGAAATGATGTAATATTTATTTTTGAATATTATTGATCAAACACATACAAAAGTTATAAATAATAAAATGGCAATCAAACAGTCATTAATAAACACTATTGGATTTCATTACTATAATGAGGAGCTATTTAAATTCTTCTAGTTGGAAAATCCAATAATAGTTAAGGATAAATAGGGGCAAATTGATTGGCAAATAGAAAGTAAAACCCAATAATGTGACCCAAATCTAAGACAATAGTGCAAACTGGAAAATCAGAATTGTGTTGCCAATGAAGTTAGCCTCTCAAAGGTGTGCCCCTAATAGGTGCTATCAAAGCAATGGAGATATGCAGACTTCCCAATGCAGCTGAGTGTGCTATAAACTAGATCACACTAATCCTTCAGAGTGAGTCAGTCTCCTAAATTAGTGGTTGATGTGTCTGGCTGTGTGTTTGTGGATTACTTGAGAGGAAATCTATTCAGCTCTGTTGGACTTTGCTAGGCTCTGCTTTACATGTCTTCACATTTCAGAGCCAAGGATAAATGTGTCACCCTTAGATAAGGCATGCTTATCTCATTACAGAAGGTAGAAAAACAAGAGATTCAGCTAATTCATGCAATTATATTTAAAGTTTTTGGTTGGATGGTGAAGTCCTCATACATTCATTGGCCAAAATAAGCCACAAGCCTAACAAGGTGGGGAAAATAAATGTCGTATATTTGGATACATTGTCAATCACTTAGTAAATGGTATACTTGTACATTTTACTTTATGAGAAGGAATTAATCAAGAACAATAAAAAAATCTGCTAATCCTCTTCCACCTTAAAAAGAGTAATATTGGACACATTTAAAAATATTTGGGGCATAAACTCCTTGCCCTGAGTAATTGTCAAGTAAAAGAAAATAATTAATCATTTATTCATTCTAGGGCAATTTCCCTAATTGATAAGAAAGTTTTTTCTTTATAAGTAGAGTTTTAGAATCATAGCAGAAGACCTAAGTGAAATGGAGATAAGTAAAATGGCTGATAGAGAATTTAAAGTAATGATCATAAACATACTCACTGGATGGGAGAAATGAGTGGAGGACTCAGTGAGTCTCTTAACAAAGAGATAAAAAAGAACCAACCCCAGATGAAGAACCCAGTAAATGAATTTTAAAACACACTAGATTGTAATACATAGCAGAAAAACAAATCAGCTACCTGGAATAATGGAAATGTAACCAAGTTGAACAGGTGAGAGAAAAAAATATGCAAAATGAGAATAGGCATAGGAAACTCAGTAACTCCATCAAGCATAATAACATTTGTATTATAAGAATTTCAGAAGAGAGAGGAAATGGGGAAGAAAATTTATTTGAAGAAATAATCACTGAAAATTTTCCTAATCAAGAGAAGAAAACAGATATCCAGATCCAGGAGGCAAAGAGATCTCCCAACAAAATCAACAGAAGGAGATGCTCACCAAGACATATATAGTTAAAATGGCAAATGGTAGTGATAAAGAAAGACTTTTTTTTTTAAACTAATAAGAGAAAAGAAGACAGTTACATACAAGGAAAACCCCATAAGGCCATCAGTGGATTTTTCAGCAGAAACTTTACAGGCCAGAAAATAGTGGCATGATAAAATCAACATGCTGAAAGGAAAGCATCTTTAGCCGAGATTTCTATATCCAGTAAGGTTATCATTCAGAATAAAGGGAGAAATAAAGAGTTTCCCAGGCAAACAAAAGTTAAAGGACTAATGAGTACTAAACCAGCCCTAGAATAAACTTTAAAGGGGACTCTGAGTGCAAAGGAAAGACCATAAGTAAGAGTAAGAAAAAGTAGTAAGCACAAAAACAGTAAAAATATATCTATAAAAACCAGTCAAGGGACTCACAAAATAAAAGGATGTAAAGTATGACACCATATACCTTAAAAATGTGGGGAGGAGAGGAGTAAAAGAATGGATACAAACTTAAGTGACCATCAACTTAATGTAGGATGCTAAATGCAGACAATATTATTTATACATTGAATGATAATCACAAGTAAAAAACCAACAGAAAATGCAAATGAATGTAAATGGACTAAATCAAAAGACATGGGGTGACAGAATGGATAAAAAAACAAGACTCATCTAAATGTTGCCTACAAGAGACACATTTCAAACTTAAAGACACATGCAGATTGAAAGTGAGGGAATTGAGGAACATTTATCAAGCAAATAGATGTGAAAAGAAAGCCAAGGTAGCTTTATATATATATATATATATATATATATATATATATATATATATATATATGAAAGTTTATGTAATTCACTAAATATGAAGAGTAATCATTACTAAGGATCATACATGACCTTATATATCTTATATCTTTATATATATATAAAGATATTATTTTATTATTTATTCTTGAGAGAGCGAGAGAGGGAGAGAGAGAGAATGGCAGAGACACAGGCATAGGAAGAAGCAGGCTTCATGCTGGGAACCTGGTGTGAGACTTGATCCTGGGACTCCAGGATCACGCCCGGGCCGAAGGCAGGTGCTAAACCACTGAGCCACCCAGGGATCCCCACAACATTTATATAAATGGAGTTCTAGCTGACACTTGTGACAAGAGTAATCCTTTAATGGAGTGTTTGATTCAGGGAAGGCTCATCCATGTATAAAACCAATAAGTACTTCAGGAGACCTTGCTAATGGAAGGAATAGGATATCACCATCTGAACCACAGATCAATCTTAATTAAATATGTAATAACCAGACATTATGTGTCATTGATACAACATAATACTGAACATCTAAATCAGCTGAATCTAAAAAAGTTTCTAGAGGTAACTTCCATCTACCAAAGGGAGAGAAAGAACCAGTTAAATAACAAGACAAAGAAGCAAATAAACAGTTCAAGACTTTAAGATGTTTTATAAGATAACCCTGTCTTTATTGATTAGTGAAATATAAAAATTGGGAAATTTTATAAAAACAAGTATTTGTTCTTTTCTTTGTAAAATAGATTTTGAGCATTCATTGAAAAAAAAAGTTTTGTTTTGTTTTCCTAAAAACCTATAACGACCTTTCCTTTAGGATCAGAAGAAAAATATTTACATATCCATATAGATCATAAGCTTTTTCTCCTATTTATATCAATACTTATTACATTTTATAAAACTCAATGTATTTGTAAAATATTGTTTCTTTTTGTAAAAAGCTATGTATACTATCTTCCATTAAGATATTTGCATTCAAATATTTAGGACTTGCATCATGTATTAAAGACTCTCAGTAGTTTGCAGAGTGTGGAAATAAAAGTTCTCCTTCTTACCCTACTTCCTTTCCTTCTCTCTGTTCTCCTCCCTTTCTTCTCCCCTACTTCATCTCCCTCTTCTTCAACTTCTTTTCCTTGTCCTTCCTTTTCTTCTTCATCCCTGGACTTCTCAAAATGTTTCCACAGAATTCACATTTGCAACCAGCCAGTTGTCTAGAACAGTAGATATTTGTTATACCTGTTCACAAAGGTGAACGACAGTCCCACAGAAACAAACTTCAAACCCATATAATACGGCCAAAATTAACATTGAAACACCAAATTGCATGTTCAAAAGGAAAAAACATTTTATTTGTCTTTGAAATAAAATACTATTTACCACTTACTGAAAATATATTTCATGACATAGTAAACAATTTAATATACACTACTTTTTTGATAGATATTTAGAGGAGCTTCAAATCTATTGTATACTCCAAAAAGACTAAAATAAATTATTTTCCATTATATATGTTTGGAATTTTGCTACCACCTTTATGTCTTAGCCTCCTTCTGATACTTGTATCTTTGTGAAGCTTGTTAAATATATTTTCCAACATTTTAAATGTACTTGTGAAATTTTTTATCACAATAGAAACATTGTATTGTATAAAGGTGGATAATATACAAAGACATAAATTATTTAATGTAATGGAGAATTTCATTGTTTAAAATTTTTACAGATGTACAAGAAATACAAGAAAAAAGGAAAGATTTGGAAACCTGCATATGATCAAAGTAATTTCTAAATATGAAAGTTTATGTAATTCACTAAATATGAAGAGTAATCATTACTAAGGATCATACATGACCTTATAAGGTAGGTACTGATGTATTCACTTTAAACATGAAAAAAAATGAGCTTTAGTATGTTAGGTAATATTTTCAAGGTCAGGGAGATGCTATGTAGTAAAGGAAGATACCAAAATATTTACTCCGATTGTAGAAGCCACATCCTTAAACATTGTGTAATGATCAGGGCTAATATTCGAAGTATTACAAGCCAATAAAAATACTGTTTTGGTATTTTTAGAGTAATAAAATACAAATTTGACTGATTGCCTTCATTCTTCTAAGTAGAAAATCAGAATTTTTCAGTAGTTAATGTGAATATATTATTGAGGTCTAACAAATATATGTAAAAGTACACAATAATTGAATATAGACCTTGATGAGCTTTTCATACTTTACACTTTTGTAGCACAGATCAAGGCATAATATATTTCTAACACCCGGAAGTACTCATGTGCCCTTTTAGTTGATACTATCAATTGGTTAATGCTGTTCTGTCTTTTATCATTATAGATTAGTTTTGCTAGTTTTTAAATTTCATATAAATGGATTCATGCATCATGTTTCCTTTTTATTGGACTTATGCCTATGAGATTCATCCATATTGTCCTTGGATATGTCTTTTGGACAGAAGCACTCCTTTATATACCAGTGATTATATTTGCTGGACCGCAGTGTGTGTGTGTATTTATAGGAGTGTGTATTTAGCTTTTTTAGCAAACAATATATGTCCCATCAACACATAAATATTTCATTTGCTCTACATATTTGCCAATATTTTGTAATTGTATGTTCTTTTAAATTCAGCTCTTCTGGTATGTGTATTATGATACAACATTGTGATTGGTTTTTTAAAAGATTTTATTTATTTAATGGAGAGAAAGAGCATCAGCAGGGGGGGGGGGTCAGAGGCAAAGGGAGAAGCAGACTCCCTGCTGAGCAGGGAGCCAGATATGGGACTCTCTCCCAGGACCCTGGATCATGACCTGAGCTCAAGGCAGACCTTAACCTACTGAGCCACTCAGGCTCCCCCCACATTGTGGTTTCAATTTACATTAAATCAAATTAACTAGTAGAAATGTGTTTCCTAAACACAGTTGTGAGTCTTTCACAAGCTGCCCAAATCTCAGAAAATGTCTTAGGTTAAAAAGTGTTTCTGGTTTCTTAATTCTTCATGCTGCCAGGCCAATCCACAGAGGCAGCCAGAAGACTTTTCTGGTTTCTCTCCTTCAGGAAGGCTCTTATTTTTGGGCTAAGCCCAATCCGATGTCCACACAGAGAAGTGGCAAACATGCCCAAGAATTCAAAGAGCCAGAGATGGTCATCTCACCTCAGATTGGCTCCATTCTGGAACTGCAGGTCAAATTTTCCACATCTTTCCAATATCTTTCATATGTCATTAATGTGACTTTCCAGCCTTACCTAATTCTTGGTTTAGTAGTATTATATTGGGTTGTGTCAGTTTCCTATATCCTGGTCAGGAGAGAAAGACCTATAGACGTATTTGTCTAAACATATGCTCTTAAATGTAGAGATAACCTATTTTTTTCATACTGTCTTGCTTCAGATTAAGGGTTTATGTATTGAATCACTAACCCTTGAATCATAAATATCAATATAACTATTTAAAATAGATCACAACGGTTGAATAGTTAAAATATATTTTCAGTTGAAATTCTGGCCTAAAATTCAGGTTTCATTGCCAATCCTGTTTCAGCACTGTTTGTTTTTGTTTCTCAATACTCTACTTGGAAAACTAAAGGATATTAGAAATAGTTTTGCCATTCAAAGTATGTATTTTTATCTCCAAATGACTCCAAATGAATAGCAAGTCTATGAACATTAAAAAACGTATCTCAATATTACAGTCAGCTCCTAGTTTCCCAAGTTCACTATTAAATTTATTAATACTGTGTAGTGAGTAACCAAAACTGAACAAACAAACAAAAACATTGAGCTAATTACCAAGACATTTCCTATGCACTTCTTATAATAAGAAAGACATTTGGGCAGCCCAGGTGGCTCAGCGGTTTAGCGCCTGCCTTCAGCCCAGGGCATGATCCTGGGGACCTGGGATCGAGTCCCACGTCGAGCTCTCTCCATGGAGCCTGCTTCACCCTCTGCCTCTGTCTCTGCCTCTCTTTCTCTGTCTCTGTGTAATAAATACATTAAAAAATTAAAAAAAAAGAAAGACATTTAAGGAAATAAAGACATTTAAGAAGAAAAAATAACATGACAGCTATTTTCTTATTAATTAAATATCTAGAGGAATTTTAAAGGAAATTCTCAAGATGGCTGCAAATTTTAGAATGCATAACGATTTCACAAATGTATATGGATAAAGTTATTTTTACATTTCTTTTGTGTTTTATAACTTAGCAGTTATTTGATTTTTATTTATGGTTGGTGCATTGCTTAGAACACATTTTTACTGCTTTAATAAATACTCCTGCTTTTAAAAAAAACAGCTACTTAAAAGTAATTATTTCTCTATCATATAAAATTTTAAATTAAAGCAAAGCAAATGTGTTATTGGGACTCCATAGTTTTGGGATATGGGCACTAATCATCAATAATTCTGCCCTCCTCAACATGGGTCTTCACACAAGTCCAGCCACTTTCTACATTGTGCTGAAGAGAAGAAAAGGGAAAGTAGGAAGCACAAGTCTTCCAGTGGTTTAGAAAGAAGGCTGGTGAATGCAATTTTAAGTGGCATCCCTATGTGCAAGGCTTAAATCTGTGAGTTTCTTTTGGAAAGTAAGTCTGAAGAATTGATTAGAAACTACTGGCTTTCTCAATCACATTTGAACAATTCTTTTACTTGAGAAGTCTCCGTTCTATATTTTTTCTTTCTTCCTTATTTTAAAATTCCAGTTTAAATAATATTGGCTGCATGTTCATGGAATTGGATATGTTGTTTAACCAACATTTCAGTTAATTATACTTAATGTAGATCTACCTCAAAAAATGTATTACCCAGGATTCCCCAGAGAAATAGAACCAGTAAGATAATATAGGATGAATAGATAGACAGATGATAGATAGATAGATAGATAGATAGATAGATAGATAGATGATAGATAAGATTTATTGTGAAAGATTAGCTCACAATTATGGAGGCTGAAAAATCTCAGGATCTGCACTCTGCAAACTGGAGGCCTAGTCAAAACCCCAAAGCCTGAGAACCAGGGGAACCCATGGTATGTGTCCCAGCCTGAGTCATAAAATCTAAGACCTGAGGGCCAAAGGTATTAGTCTAAGTCCTAAGACCCAAGAACAAGGACCACTGATGTCAGAGGGCAGGAGAAAAGATGAATGTTCTGGCTGAAAAACAGAGGAAAAATTTACTTTTCCTCTACTTTTTTGCCCCTATTCAGGCTCTCAAGAGATTAGATAATGTCCACTGCAGGTCAGCAGTCTTTACTCTCTATTTCTAAGGAAAGGAGAGGTTTTTCTTATTTATTTTTTCTTCCCATTTCTTGGCAGGTCACTTAACTATAGCACTGATTAAAAAATTAATGTATATACTTAGTTTTGAACTTTGTTCAATTTTACTCTGCATGAACAGTGTACAGTATGACCAATCCAAATCCCATTGGTCTGGGTTAGCACAAGTTCTGTTCTTTCCTTTACTCTAATATGTCATAAATCCTTACGTCCATTAGAATATTTGTGAATATTCACTAACCACCATTGGGCCCAGATTTGTTCTTAGGAAGCTAAAGGACACCATGCCCACTGCCAGTCCTGGCAGCCACAGAGGATGGACATGTCTTGATACTGAAGCTACTATCATCATGGCCAAAAAAGGCAAAAATATTGTTGGTATTTTGTTATAACAGTTTGTTTAGGCCATTTTTATTTTATTACTACTTCTAATACTTTGTTAATTATCACTCATCTGTAGTTTCATGATAAAAGGACACCATTGTTCTCCATATTCTTTTTTTCCCAAGTATAGATATGTTTGTTTTAAATACATAATGAGCATAATTTACCTATACAATCCCATTTTGGAATACATCCTAGCCTCCCTTTTACTTTGTTTCTTTCTGACCATGGGCAGCTCTTCTCTTTCTTCCAACAGCTTCAAGCTGTCAAACATTGTTCCAGGAATAAAAAAATCCAGATCCCAAAGAGAGAAAAGATTTTTTTTTTGCAAATCCTGGATAATGTTTTGCTACCATAAGGAAACTCACAAAGAGAAGTCTGATTCCAAAACTCCAATAAGGAAGAAACAGTAAAAAAAAAAAAAAAAAAAAAAAAAAAAAAAAAAGGAAGAAACAGTAACCTCACAGTTATTTTCATTTTCAAATCTATGTTTTTAATTCTCTTCTTTATTATCTTTCCTATTTTCTTCACTCCAGTGAGAGATTTCCATTGAAATGAAAGTCTCATTGCTGATCCATAAAACCATTAAAAGGAAGAATATAAATTATGTATGTTTTTACTTCTTTGTTATTTTGTTTTGTTTCATTTTAACCTAGCTTATTGCCACCCTCAAAGACCTAGATTGTGTTACTAAACAAAAGGAAAAGGTACAGGCCATGTAAGCATGGAATTCAGTGTGGAGTAATCCACTCTCCTAATAAAGGGACAAGGAAAAATCTTTAAAGAACTATGTCCTATTCATGTATTTGTTTTGCTACTTTCGAGGGTATGATGAAAAATTAAACTAACTCAATGACTCTTCTCTGTGAAGGGAAACACCATTTTCAGTTTCCCATCTACATCCAAGCCATGATGGAACAGTGGTAATTCTTACCCTTTCATCAATTAATATCCATATTCATCTTAGGGGAGAACACATGAATTATAGGAAGGTTTTGCTCTGTGGAAACATTAGAAATCTAGAGGAAGGTGGGCAAAATATGAATCTGTCACCTTGTTTTTGTTCCACGGACAAAATAAATGAGTCCATTTACCCTTGTTAGAAATCCAGTAATAGCAACGGTCAGTTTGATCAGTTAAGGTGCTGGTGCCAAGAAACGTATCTTAGAATCTTATCTCCCTTAACTCCACTAATTATTTCAGAGGCTAATCAGAAAAGAAAATTATCTCTTTTGCACATGAAGTTTTTTAACACCTATCATGAGAAAGTAAACTAACTTTAAATATTCTGTACATGTGAACATGAGTTAACTATTGGCTATTGAAACAAGGATCATCAGCCCTTTTAAGATTTTGTTGTAAGACCTGATTGGAGGTACTTCTTTTTAAAAAAATATATATATTTATTTATTTACTTAAGAGAGTGAGTGAGCGAGCATAAGCACGAGGAGGAGCAGAGGGAGAGTGAGAAGCAGACACCCCGCTGAGCAGGCAATCCATGGGGCTAGATTATAGGACTGTGGGATCATCACCTGAACCAAAGGCAGACACTTAATCAACGGAGCCACCCAGGCACCGAAGGGGTACTTCTTTTTCACTTAAATGAAAAATACACAAGAAATTTTCCATCAGGTAATTGAAATGTGCACCATGAAGGAAATTGCTTATATAGAGAAGAAAGTTATGTACACAAATCATAACGATTATGTTCTCATAATAATGTGTAAAGGGAGGGGGGGAAAAGCCAGAAAATATAGATTTGATTATAGTAGCTGCAAAAAAAGAAGTTAAACCTATCAGGAAATTTTGCATCCTTTGAAAAGTAAGTGAATACCTTGATTCAGATTTTTAAGATAATTAATGTAAAAATCTAAGTAGCGTGTTGATGTACCAGACAAGGTATGTCCTTTGAAGAGTATGTTGAAAGTCTTTCAATAGTTCTACAGTTTTTCAGAAATTGTGTTTTAATGAAAAGAATAAGAATAGAAATGTGTTTTATAGGGGCTATAATATTGTAATGTGAGCTTCTACCTTAAAATTATGATAGCTTGCACTGGCTCTGAGACAGTGTCTCAGATCAGATCTAATCACTTAGCAAAAGCACATTTTAATGTAAAAGGTTATGAGTATGACATACAAAGTAGAGGTCTGTGGGGAACTATATCCTGTAGGAATATGAAATGACCATATTACAATTATTATTTCTGTAAAGTTATGTGAAGAACATATGCATATCCTAAATGTAGTACTTTCTTGGTTTGGAAATAGCATTTAATATGGCCAAAGGACTTTCAATTTAGCAAGTATCAGGGCATGTATAAAGTCAGAATTAAGGCAATTCACCTTCATCAATATATATTTGATTTTTTTCATTCTTCACAACGGATTTGGAATTATCTCACCAAGTCATTTTGTTTTCCTGTTCATGGGTCTTTTAAAGGATTAAAGCCTCATTATTTGATTAATAGTCATTAAGCTCAGCTGCTTCATGTTCGCAGTTGACCTATGTTGTGTACAACAGGCAATAATAACTTCTGTAGGTTAGCAACTATTCTAATAGCTGCATTACACTTAAAATTCTTGTTTGAGATTTTTTTTCAGGATATTATTGGGTTTAGATTATTAAGTTTTTACCACTCATGTTCTAAATACAACTTCCTACTTCTTCCAGTTTCCTACTAAATTTTTCCCACTTAATCTTCTTAATGAAAACTATCAGAACTCCCAGACCATTAACTTATTTCCTTTTTTCCTATGAAACTTTATAATAACAAAGTAATCCTTTTTTCTTAAAAAAAATATGCATTTATTTGAGACAGAGAGACAGAGATCACAAGAGAGAAAGAGCAAGGATGAGTGGATGGAAGGGCAGAGGGAGAGGGCAACAAGCAGATTCCCCACTGAGCAGGGAGACATGGGGCTTAATTCCAGGACCCCTGGATCATGACCTGAGCTGATGGTAGATACTCAACTGACTGAGCCACTCCAGCACCCCAATAACAAAGTAATCCTAATTTCTTACAACAAGGTAATCCTGATTCCTTCATGCCAAACTTTGTATCATTGCTCATTCATTTCACTTCTATATAAACATTCATTGACATGTGTGTGTATATATGTATACAGACATATATATGCATGTAAGCAAATACTAAATATACATAAACAAGGGTGCCTGGATGGTTCAATTGGCTAAACATCTGATTCTTAATTTTGGCTCAGTTCATGATCCCAACATTCTGAAATTGAGCTCCCAGTCAGACTCCACACTGGACATGGAGTCTGCTCAGGATTTTCTCTCTCTTCTCCTCCCTACTCTATCTCCCTTGCTAAGAAAAATAAATAAGTAAATAAATATACATAAACATATGTATGCTTAAGTATATATGTCATATATACATACTCATTGTTGCTATTATTTTAAGCCAACTGTTATCTATTAGATCAATTAAAAATAAGAAAACTAAGTTTTTATTTTACCTTCACTTAAGTTTTCTTTGATATTCCTCCTTTATGAAGATTAAAGTTTCTGACCTATATTTTCTTCTCTCCATGGAACTTCTTTAAACATTTATTGCAAGAGAGGTCTACTGGCAACAGATTCCTCCAATTTTTGTTTAAGTCTATATATCTTTTACTTTTGGATAATTTTGCAGGATATAGAATTCTAAGGTTATGTTTTTTTTTTCTCAACACTTGATTTTTATTTTTTTGAAATTTTATTTATTATTTGTGTGAGAGAGTACAAGCAGGACAGAGGGAGAGGGAAAAACAGACTTCTCTTTGAGCAGGGATCCCAACACAGGCTCAATCCCAGGACCCTGAGATCATGACCTGGGCTGATGGCAGATACTTAAATGACTAAACCATCCAAGCACCCCTCTCTCAACACTTTAAATATTTCACCACACTCTGGTCTTGCTTCATTAATTTTGAGGAGAAATTAACTATAATTCTTATTTTTGTTCCCCTTTATATAAGGAGTTTTTTTTTTCCTTTAGCTTCTTTCAAGATTTTTTCTTTCTTTTATTTCCTATAGTTTTAACATGATATGCCTAGTTATAGTGTACTTCCCCCCATTTACCCTAGTGTCTTTTTCATCTATATCCAGTGTAGATTCCTTGAGTCACTTTTTAAAATAACCCTTCATCAAACCACCAAACTAATTTGTCCTTTATCCTTTCCTTACATTTCTTTAGCAAATCATCAAACATAGATAATCTGTTACCCACTGGTTAGCATTAACTGTTAGGAATAATCACACAACAAAATATTAATTTCACAGAAAATCTCAACACACCTACACCAACTTAAACTTCAACATTGCAATCTTACTTTGTTTTTCTCATCAACTCTCATTCTACAAAAACCATTTGAGTCTCCTCCAACTAGCTTCCTAGATTTGGCTCTCATTTATAAGTCTTAACATTTTTTCCTTAGGGGAAAAAAAACATGCAATTATATAATACATCCTCAACTCTCTGCTACCATATGTATACCAAGCATCATTGTTTTCTCTTGTAAAAGTAGGTGCATATTGATAGCAGTTCTCTTCTAAAGGTCTACCTTCCAGGGGTGCCTACTTAACTCACTAGGAGGAGCATGCAACTCTTGATCTTGAGGTCATGAATTTGACCCCACCCTGGAAATAGAAGCTACTTAAAAAATAAAAATAAATAAATAAAATAAATAGAAAATAAATAAAAGTGTACCTTCTACAACTTATCTTTCTGTTTTCTCAAGAAAATTATACATTTGCTTGTCCTTCCATTTTCCTATACCTCCTATGTTCTCTCCTGATTCTTTATTTGAAGACTAAAACTAGGATTTATCTATTAGATCTATGGGTTTCCTTATCTTGTAAGAATATAATATCTGCAAATAATAAGTTCTATTTCATTTCTTTATTTAAATGATTAATTTAATTAATTCCCTTGTCATATTACATTGACCAGGAAACTTTGTACTGTGCTGGAACATTATGGTCATGGTAGTGACAGTGACAACTCTCCTCTGGTCATTCTCACAGTAAGCTCTAATTATGTTATATTTTATTAGTGGTACAGTAGTAACCTAGCCTAATGAGCACATTACCTTTCCATCTTGCCCTTTTGGGAAAACTCATATATGGTTAAGGCTATTTGTCTCAAAAAATTTTGGCAAACTCTGCTGAAGGCCATCAGTGCCTGGGGTTTAACGATACACAATGGTTTTGATTCAAATATATTTATTTCTATAAAATTTCATTTATTTATTTATTTATTTGGGGAGAAGTGGGGAAGAGCAGAGGGAGAGGGAGAGTAAGAATCTTAAGCAGGCTCCATGCTCAGCCTGGAGCCTGACACGAGGCTTGCTTTCCCAACCCTGAGATCATGACCTGAGCTGAAATATAGAGTCAGACACTTAAGTGACTGAGCCTCCCAGGTGCCCCTGAAATGTGTTTTTAAATTCTGTTCTAATTTTACATTTGGTCATTTTCTGAAAATATGTCCATTTTGTTTCATGCCTTGTAATTTATTGATCTATTTTTTAAATATTAGTTTCTTTAAACTATTCTGTCAGCTTTTTTCTGTATCATTCTAAATTTTAGTTTATTTGTATCTTCTTTATTTTTTACAATATAATTATGTACCATATTCACTTAAAGTCAGGTTTTTTAATATCCACTATTTTCATTTTCCTAATTTTGCACTTCTGTTTTAAAGCTATTATTTGTGCTCCTTTGCTCTTTTCTAGGTTTTGATTTTCTTTAAAAGATTTATATATTTATTCATGAGAGACAGAGAGAGAGAGGGAGGCAGAGACATAGGCAGGGGGAGAAACAAGATCCTTGCAGGGAGCCTGATGTGGGACTTAATCCAGGATCTTAGGATCACACCCTGAGCCAAAGGCAGATGCTCATAGGTTGTGATTTTCATCAAACAGTTTCATTTTTCATATTTACTGGTTGTAGTAAGCAGAATAATGATCCCCCAAAGATGTCCACATCCTCGTCTAATCCCCAGTATTCCTAGTGAAATGTTGCTTTACAAAATGGTAGGGAACCTACAGACATAGTTGAAGTGAAAGACTTTGAGATGGAGAGATTATTCTGAATTACTCAGGTGGCTACAATAATCACGTGAATCCTTCAAAGTGGAAGAGAGTCAGAAGAGTGGGATAGTGGGGGTGACTTGAGGAGTTGATGTGCTATTGACTCTGAAGGTGGAAAAAGGGAGCTAAATCCAAAGCATGTAGTTGATGCCTAGACACTAGAAAGGGCAAGGAAATAGATTCTCCCTCAAAGCCTCCATGAGGGAACATAGTCTTGCACAATGTGCCTGTGCCAGATGCTGATTTTTGGACCTAATAAATATTTATAATTATCCTCTGTTATTGGTTTCCAAATTACTGTGATGACAGAATGACATGATCAGAAATCCTAGTCTGAGATTCTTTAACATTGATTGAGTTTTAGTTTATAATTAATTTATAATCACTTTTATGAATGTCATATAATACATTGAAAATAATTATTTTTGTTTATTTCATCTATTTCATCTGGTTTTCCATTTTTTCCCTGTGTATTACAGTTACAATCATAAGTTGCTTTTCAAGTTGTAAAAAGAGGAGTAGTTGGTTAATGGACCTTCTAGAAGAGCTAAAAATGTAAAGCTATGGGAGGTTAAGAGACATCCTCAAGGCAGAGTAAAGATATTACCATCACGAAATAGTGATATTTAAAATAACATTATCCTTCCCTTGTAATCAGTTTGCCCTTATGCTGTGCAGCTCAATACATTAGAACACTCATTGATTATGAGTAAGAGTCCATATCTCATTCCCTACACTCAGTCTCCATTCACTTAAGAGTTCATCAAAGATATGCCACATGGATGAGTCCTGGGCAGGCTACATATCTTCTCCCTGATGGCAGAGACAGTAAAGAGCACCCAGGACAATATGGACAATATGAAGGATATGTCTGAAAAATCCTCTCTTACCTGTAAGAACCAACAACTTTCTGAATAATAATGGACCATTATTCAGAGCGGTTGTTACTGAAGATTTATGGAGAGAATGGGAAAGAGAAAAATGACATTTAGAATTTAGCATTACAGAAAACTGCAATTAGTTATTTGTTGGGATAGTATTACCACTCCATTCCTAATGTTTCCTTCTGTCGAGAGGAAATTTCATTATAAAGGACTAACTATTCTGCTGGCACATTTGAGCACCATGACTTTGGGATGTTTTCATCATAGCTCCTTCCTCCTTCTCTCTGGGAATCATGCTGCTTGCAGTGAATACACATTTTACTACTTAGCTCCTTCTTCCAAGGGGTAAGTTCCATTTTCTGAAGTGATCCGCTAGTCTAGACACTTTGACACTGAATATTCATTCTGAGATTTTAGCTATGAGAAAACCATTAGCTATGTTTTCCAGTTCAGATATATAGATTTTAAAATTGGCATTACTGTTGTACACATGATTTTTGTTGTGTTTTGGTTTAGTTTTGTATTACCTACCCATGTTTCAGGGTTGAGATGCAAAACAAGAATGGTTTATATTGGACCTCCATAACATTCATTGTTTTTTTTCAAATCTTACTATAAAAGGAAGAAAAATTGGGGTGCCTGGGTGGCTCAGTTGGTTAGGCATCAGACTCTTGATTTTGGCTCAAGTCATGATCACAGGGTTGTGAGATTGACACCAGTGTCAGGCTCTGTGAGGGTGTGGAGTCTGCTTGAGATTCTTTCTCTCCCCCCCAAAAAATTAATTAATTAATTTAAAAAAGCAAAAAATTAAGAGAATGCATCAACCTCCTTAAAGATAAGAATCAAGCCTTCTGTAAGCTACCTAGTTGAATAATGATGAGGCTATATGGAATAAATTAAATTCTTTTAATTAAGAATATTAACACCCAAACTGTTGATTATCATTTATAAAAAGCCTAGCCTTTTAATCAGATCTTGGTTTAACTTGTAATCATCTTTAAATATCATTACTTATTTTTCTAGGTTTTTGATAATTCAAATATGTTGTAATTACTTTCCCAGATAAAGGTATTTCCTTGATATCTTTCTGCTCTCTTGAAACTACGAGCTGGAAATTAAAAAAGGAAAGAAAGAAATGTAGCAGTGGTAAAAATGCGGTACAAATATATCAGCATGTCAGCTTTATATCTGGCTGGTATCATGATGACAACAGATCTGTTAAGGCAAATGCTTCCCTGACAAGCTATTTAATTAGAATTACAATCATCTTCCCAGAAATGATCCTTAAAATAAATTGTCTACTGTAAATGGATGAAAATAAATAGTTTGTCTGTCTTCAAATCTTCTGAAAGAAAAGAGCCAAAGACAAAGAGTCTTTGAAATACCATAACTTTCAGTGTGGAAATGTGGAAGGAGCAGTTAATACTGGATAACAGTAACAGTTGCTGTGATCAGAAGTGTCGTTTCCTTTTTTTTTTTTTTTCTATTCCAATTTCCTTTTTTTTTTTAGATCTACATGGATGACTAAGTAATGGTTTTTGTCACACACTATCATTAAGCAGCTTCTCTGTTTACAGTGCCTCTACCTCAGTGAAAGTCAAGGAAACAAGATTTTTTAAAATTTATTTAAATGTAATGTAGCATAATGTAAGACCATGTGGAAAATACTTGGTGGCTTAAATTCTGCTACTTACATTTGGTTATCAGGATCACTTTGGAAAACCCTTTAATCTCTTTTGAGGTCAATTCCTGGTCTCTAAAAGATAGACAACCCTTTTTATTCCATAAGATATTTGTAAGTATCATACAACATAACACTACTTAAAATAATTTCTTGAAATCTTCAGAATAGAAATAAAAATATATATTTATGAACAGTGTATAGCACTGTCTTTCGTTTTTATGGAAACAAATTAATTTGGCTTGTCAAGAGCCTTAAAAATTTCAGGTTTAAAGAGTTATAATACTACTAAATAAATTAAAATATTTGTGGAATAAAGAATCATGGAATCTCAGGTTATAGTCTTGTTAATAATATAATGGCCAAAAGAAAACTAACATTTATTACTTAAGTATTTATATATTCATATTAATACATTTTTAAGAATCATAGAATTTTACATAGATGAGGACTCTTATTTATACATCACTTACATATTCCTCTAAGAGAATATTTAGATATAATGCACATCATAAAATAATTACAAAGAACAAATTAAAATTATGAGTGAAAAATAAATAGATATTATACTTCTTTCACACATGTCAGTGGATGAATTATCAATGCACACTTCACTGCAGAGAAGACTAAAGGATCTATGTATTTTCAATGTACTTCTTTGGCCTTAATGATAAAATTTTAAATGTTGTGATGTACTAAATATGAATGTGTGGGATCCCTGGGTGGTGCAGTGGTTTGGCGCCTGCCTTTGGCCCAGGGCGCGATCCTGGAGACCCGAGATCGAATCCCACATCGGGCTCCCGGTGCATGGAGCCTGCTTCTCCCTCTGCCTGTGTCTCTGCCTCTCTCTCTCTCTGTGACTATCATAAATAAAATAAAAATAAAATAAATAAATAAATAAGAATGTGTATTTAGTTAATTCACTTAATTACTATTATTCAAACATTTGAAAAGTATAGCTATATTTTAAATATCCATGGGTTATTTAAATAACATAAATTAACAGTTCAGATTTTAAGTATCTGGTAGAGTTTTAAGTGTTACATTCACTACATTCTGATAACTTTACTATATAGTAAATGAACATCATAAATATAATTTATGATTATGAACAGCTATACGCCAATAAATTAGGCAATCTAGAAGAAATGGACGCATTCCTGGAAAGCCACAAACTACCAAAACTGGAAATTGAAGAAATAGAAAACCTGAACAGGCCAATAACCAGGGAGGAAATTGAAGCAGTCATCAAAAACCTCCCAAGACACTAAAGTCCAGGGCCAGATGGCTTCCCCGGGGAATTCTATCAAACGTTTAAAGAAGAAACCATACCTATTCTCCTAAAGCTGTTTGGAAAGATAGAAAGAGATGGAGTACTTCCAAATTCGTTCTATGAGGCCAGCATCACCTTAATTCCAAAACCAGACAAAGACCCCACCAAAAAGGAGAATTACAGACCAATATCCCTGATGAACATGGATGCAAAAATTCTCAACAAGATACTAGCCAGTAGGATCCAACAGTACATTAAGAAAAGTATTCACCATGACCAAGTAGGATTTATCCCCGGGACACAAGGCTGGTTCAACACTCGTAAAACAATCAGTGGGGTTCATCATATCAGCAAGAGAAAAACCAAGAACCATATGATCCTCTCATTAGATGCAGAGAAAGCATTTGACAAAATACAGCATCCATTCCTGATCAAAACTCTTCAGAGTGTAGGGATAGAGGGAACATTCCTCAAATCTTAAAAGTCATCTACGAAAAGCCCACAGCAAATATCATTCTCAATGGGGAAGCACTGGGAGCCTTTCCCCTAAGATCAGGAACAAGACAGGGATGTCCACTCTCACCACTGCTATTCAACATAGTACTGGAAGTCCTAGCCTCAGCAATCAGACAACAAAAAGACATTAAAGGCATTCAAATTGGCAAAGAAGAAGTCAAACTCTCCCTCTTCACTGATGACATGATACTCTACATAGAAAACCCAAAAGCCTCCACCCCAAGATTGCTAGAACTCATACAGCAATTCGGTAGCGTGGCAGGATACAAAATCAATGCCCAGAAATCAGTGGCATTTCTATACACTAACAATGAGACTGAAGAAAGAGAAATCAAGGAGTCAATCCCATTTACAATTGCACCCAAAAGCATAAGATACCTAGGAATAAACCTAACCAAAGAGGGAAAGGATCTATATCCTCAAAACTATAGAACACTTCTGAAAGAAATTGAGGAAACACAAAGAGATGAAAAAATATTCCAGGCTCCTGGATTGGCAGAATTAATATTGTGAAAATGTCAATGTTACCCAGGGCAATTTACACGTTTAATGCAATCCCTATCAACATACCATGGACTTTCTTCAGAGAGTTAGAACAAATTATTTTAAGATTTGTGTGGAATCAGCAAAGACCCCGAATAGCCAGGGGAATTTAAAAAAAAGAAAACCATATCTGGGGGCATCACAATGCCAGATTTCAGGTTGTACTACAAAGCTGTGGTCATCAAGACAGTGTGGTACTGGCACAAAAACAGACACATAGATCAGTGGAACAGAATAGAGAACCCAGAAGTGGACCCTCAACTTTATGGTCAACTAATATTCGATAAAGAAGGAAAGACTATCCACTGGAAGAAAGTCTCTTCAATAAATGGTGCTGGGAAAATTGGACATCCACATGCAGAAGAATGAAACTAGACCACTCTCTTTCACCATACACAAAGATAAACTCAAAATGGATGAAAGATTTAAATGTGAGACAAGATTCCATCAAAATCCTAGAGGAGAACACAGGCAACACCCTTTTTGAACTTAGCCACAGTAACTTCTTGCAAGATACATCCATGAAGGCAAAAGAAACAAAAACAAAAATGAACTCTTGGGACTTCATCAAGATAAGAAGCTTTTGCACAGCAAAGGATACAGTCAACAAAACTAAAAGACAACCTACAGAATGGGAGAAGATATTTGCAAATGACATATCAGATAAAGGGCTAGTTTCCAAGATCTATTGATCTTATTAAACTCAACACCAGAGAAACAAACAATCCAATCATGAAATGGACAAAAGACATGAAGAGAAATCTCACAGAGGAAGACATAGACATGGCCAACATGCACATGAGAAAATGCTCTGCATCACTTGCCATCAGGGAAATACAAAACAAAACCACAATGAGATACCACCTCACACCAGTGAGAATGGGGAAAGTTAACAAGGCAGGAAACAACAAATGTTGGAGAGGATGCGGAGAAAAGGGAACCCTCTTGCACTGTTGGTGGGAATGTGAACTGGTGCAGCCACTCTGGAAAACTGTGTGGAGGTTCCTCAAAGAGTTAAAAATAGACCTGCCCTGCGACCCAGCAATTGCACTGCTGGGGATTTACCTCAAAGATACAGATGCAATGAAACGCCAGGACACCTGCACCCCGATGTTTCTAGCAGCAATGTCCACAATAGCCAAACTGTGGAAGGAGCCTCGGTGTCCATCGAAAGATGAATGGATAAAGAAGATGTGGTCTATGTATACAATGGAATATTACTCAGCCATTAGAAATGACAAATACCCACCATTTGCCTCAATGTGGATGGAACTGGAGGGTATTATGCTGAGTGAAATGAGTCAATCGGAGAAGGACAAACATTACAAGTTCATTCATTTGGGGAATATGAATAATAGTGAAGGGGAATATAAGGGAAGGGAGAAGAAATGTGTGGGAAATATCAGAAAGGGAGACAGAACATAAAGACTCCTAACTCTGGGAAATGAACTAGGGGTGGTGGAAGGGGAGGAGGGCGGGGGTGGGGGATGAAAGGGTGACAGGTACTGAGGGGGGCACTTGACGGGATGAGCACTGGGTGTTATTCTGCATGTTGGAAAATTGAACACCAATAAAAATGAATTTATTATAAAATATATATATAATTTATGTTTTCATATATTTGAGTTATGTATAAAATTTCATGTGAAAAATATGTGTTTTTTTTTTTTTTTTTGTTTTTGGCTCAGGGAAATCCTAAGAGCTTCTTTATATGTTACAGATTTATTTATGCCATACATGAGGAGCAGAAAAATATCATAAAGAGTTTTATACATAATCATAGCATTAAATTAATAAGATTATGTAACTCCTCCTTTTTTATTACACTTTAAAAAATTCTAAATTCAATTATTTAACCTATAGTGTACTATTAGTTTCAGAGGTAGAGTTCAGTGATTCATTAGTCTTGTGTAATACCCAGTGCTCATACATCATGTGCCCTTCTTAATGCCCATAGCCCAATTACTCTGTCCCTGTATACTGCTCCCCTCCAGCAACCTTCAATTTGTTTCCTATGATTAAGAGTCTTTTATGGTTTGTCTCTCTCTCTGATTTTGTCTTGTTTTATTTTTCCCTCCCTTCTCCTATGATCCTGATTTATTTCTTAAATTAGATATAAGTGTGATTCATATGATAATTGTTTTTCTCTGATTGAGTCTTTCACTTAGCATAGTGTCCTCAAGTTGCATCCACATCATTACAAATGGCAAGATTTTGATATTTTTTTTATTTTGATATTTTTTGATAATTTTTTGATAGCGGAATTGTATTCCATTATACAATTACATTTGGTAATGGGATACCACTTGTATGTTCCATTTTATATATATATAATATACCACATCTCCTTTATCCATTCATCTATCAGTGGACATCTGGGCTCTTTCCATATTTTCACTGTTGTAGACATTAGTGCTACAAACATTGGGGTGAAGGTGCCCCTTCCAATCACTATATTTGTATCTTTGGGGTAAATATCTAGTAGTGCAATTGCTTGGTCATAGGCTAGTTCTATTTTCTATTTTCAACTTTGTGAGGAAACTCCATACTTTTCCAGAGTGGATGCACCAGCTTGCATTCCCACCAACAGTGTTCTAGGTTTCCCCTTTCTCTGCATCCTTGCCAACATCTGTCAATTCCTGACTTGTTAATATTAGCCATTCTGACTGGTGTGAGATGGTATTCTCACTGTGGTTTTGATTTGTATTTCTCTGATGCTGGGGGGTTTTGAGCCATTTTTCAAGTGTCTATTGGCTATTTGTACGTCGTCTTTGCAGAAATGTCTGTTCATGTCTCCTGCCCATTTCTTGATTGGATTAATTGTTCTTTGGGTGTTGAGTTTAATAAGTTCCTTATAGATTTCGGATACTAGCCCTTTATCTGATAAGACATTTGTAAATATCTTCTCCCTATCTGTAAGTTGTCTTTTGGTTTTATTGACTGTTTCCTTTGCTCTGCAAAATATTTTTATCTTGATGAAGTCCCAATCGTTCATTGTTGCATTTGGCTTCTCTTTAGAGTATACAAATCTTTCACCTTTTATGTATGTAATTCTTCTATGATAAATATAATCCCAAAATTCATAAAAAGATTTTTTTAGAAGAGTAGGCTAATGAAATATTATTTATAGGGGCTCCTGGGTGGTTCAGTGAGTTAAGCATCTGCCTTCTGCTCAGGTCATAATCCCAGGGTCCTGGCCCACATCAGGCTCTCTGCTAAAAGCCTGCTTCTCCCTCTCCCTCTGCCTGCCACTTTGCCTACTTTTGCTCTCTTTGTCAAATAAATAAATAAATAAATAAATAAATAAATAAATAAATAAAAAGTTTTTCAAAAGGAAATATTATCTCTAAAACGTCTAGAAACTTCAAAAAAAAAACCCATGCTATAATTTTTAAGGCTATATTATGGATGTTTTGTTCTGTTTCTCTTGCTTAGGTTATGTATGGTAATACATAATTTATTTTTTTCCCTTTTATAGGACAGTGAGAGAATCTCTATACCCCCCTGCTGAGTGTGGAGCCTCAGCTAGGGCTTGAACTCAAAATACTGAGATCAAGACCTAGCCGAAACCAAGAATCAATGCTCAACTTATTTAACCACTCAGGAGCCCCTCAATTATGAGTATATATTATTATTTATTTATTTAGTATTTGCACCATTTTATTTTATTTATTTTATTATTTTATAATAATAAATTGATTTTTTATTGGTGTTCTTCTCAGGAAGAAGCAATAGATTAATTTTATACAGAAATATAAAGTAAAGAATAAAGTAAAATGGTACTATTTTCTTATATATTTTCACAGATTGCTTCTCAAATTATAATTATGATCTTGATTAAATTAATATTAAATTATCCATAGCTATCTGCAATCACAAATTTTAGTTTCTTTTTTAATAATTTTTTTTATTGGTGTTGAATTTACCAACATACAGAATAACACCCAGTGCTCATCCTGTCAAGTGCCCCCCCCCCCAGTGCCCATCACCCATTCCTCCCCACCCCCCGCCCTCCTCCCCTAACACCACCTGTAGTTCATTTCCCAGAGTTAGGAGACTTTATGTTCTGTCTCCCTTTCTGATATTTCCCACACATTTCTTCTCCCTTCCCTTATATTCCCTTTCACTATTATCTATATTCCCCAAATGAATGAGAACATATAATGTTTGTCCTTCTCCGATTGACTCATTTCACTCAGCATAATACCCTCCAGTTCCATCCACGTTGAGGCAAATGGTGGGTATTTGTCATTTCTAATGGCTGAGTAATATTCCATTGTATACATAGACCACATCTTCTTTATCCATTCATCTTTCATGGACACTGAGGTTCCTTCCACAGTTTGGCTATTGTGGACATTGATGCTATAAACTTTGGGGTGCAGGGGTCCTGGCATTTCACTATATCTGTATCTTTGGGGTAAATCCCCAGCAGGGCAATTGCTGGGTCGTAGGGCAGGTCTATTTTTAACTCTTTGAGGAACCTCCACACAGGTTTCCAGAGTGGCTGCACCAGTTCACATTCCCACCAACCGTATAAGAGGGTTCCTCTTTCTCCACATCCTCTCCAACATTTGTTATTTTCTGTCTTGTTAATTTTCCCCATCCTCACTGGTGTGAGGTGGTATCTTATTATGGTTTTGATTTGTATTTCCCCGATGGCAAGTGATGCAGAGCATTTTCTCATGTGCTTGTTGGCCATGTCTATGTCTTCCTCTGTGAGATTTCTCTTCATGTCTTTTGCCCGTTTCATGATTGGATTGTGTGTTTCTTTGGTGTTGAGTTTAATAAGTTCTTTTTAGATCTTGGAAACTAGCCCTGTATCTGATATGTCATTTGCAATAATCTTCTCCCATTCTGTAGGTTGTCTTTTAGTTTTGTTGACTGTATCCTTTGCTGTGCAAAAGCTTCTTATCTTGATGAAGTCCCAATAGTTCATTTTTGTTTTTGTTTCTTTTGCCTTCGTGGATATATCTTGCAAGAAGTTACTGAGGCCGAGTTCAAAAAGGGTGTGGCCACACCCTTTTTGAATTATGAGTATTTAAACCAGAAGGAGAGGGTGTTAGAATGGATATAAAAACAAGTAAAGTTTCAATTTCATCCAGGATGACAGATTAGATAATGTGGCCAACTATCTCTCTGAAAATCACTTTAAAAAATAAGAAATATTAAAACTTATTTTAAAAGGTATTACTTGGGATGGATGGGTTGCTCAGTGGTTCAGCATCTGCCTTCAGTTTAGGGAGTGATGCCAGGTCTAGTGATCGAGTTCCGCATCAGGCTCCCTACGAGGAGCTTGCTTCTCCCTCTGCCTATGTCTCTGCCTCTCTCTCTGTGTCTCTCTCATGAGTAAATAAAATAAGAATCTTTAAAAGTAAAAAAATAAAAGGCATTACTCAAATAACAGTAAAATAAGAAATAAGAAGTGGTTAAAAATGAAAGCAAAACAGGATTTCTGTGAGGTAAATCTAGCTAGTTCACAAGCAGGTATATTTTGAAGTATGCTGAATTTCAGTTTATATTTTGAAGAATGTGCAGTGGTCTTGGATAGGATATAAAGCCTATGCACACCCATGTGGAGAATTAATAATCATATTTCTAGTTGTCATCTCTATTTAAGTAGAATACAGTACAGCATGGTAGTCCAGTGTCCCTACTGCCATAAATAGAAGAAAAACTACAAAGGGAGTAATAATTTAATAGGCTTTTGAGCAGACAGGGAGGAAATAAGGGAGGACTTGATGAATTAGAGCTGAAGGGTAGAGGGGGACATCTGGATGGCTCAATGGCTGAGCGTTTGCCTTCAGCTCAGGGCCTGATCCCAGGGTACTGGATTGAGTCCCACATCGGGCTCCCCACAGGAAGCCTGCTTCTCCATCTGTTTAAGTCTCTACCTCTCTCTGTGTGTCTCTCATGAATAAATAAATAAAATCTTAAACAACAACAACAACAAAAAAGAACTGAAAGGTAGAGGGACATCCCACAGCGATCTTGGGAAGTTTTATACCCTTGAAGTCATTTTTAATCCAAGATACAGACTGAGGATCAAACATAGTTCAGACACAAGTTCTCAAAGAGGAAAAACAGAAACCAGTGAAGATATTCATTACCTTGAAGAAATGTCATGAATAGACTGGAAATTAAAGAAGCCCAAAACTCTGGTAGTTTCCCTCAATTTACTAAATTGTTTAGACATAATGCAAAATGCAGTGTTACTAATCTTAGTCTAAAGAAGTAGATTAATATTCTAATAGTGCCCAGAAGATAGAGTTCTACCAAAAAGAATATTCTTTTGTTAAGACCAATTATGAAAAAAAATCATATATCTATATAGTTTATTTTTCCTACATATAATCTAAGTAGAAACAACTTCTAAGCAGAAAGAAGATACTTGTCTGAAAGATGCAGTTTGTCTCCATTATAAGATATTTTCTAGACATGGAATTTACAAGGGTGAAAGCTAATGTAAGAAGAGCTAAGAGAGCTATGATAAAAATCTCCAAAGAGCAAATTATATCCAAGGCTATGAGGGCATAGAAGAGAGAAAAATTTGCCAAACACCTAGTCAAAAGATTAGGAGGGGCATGGCCAAGGTAGAAAGACAAATAATAGATGACCAGAGTTTACTAAATTTGTGACTAACTGTATCTCTAGGCTCAATCTTTAATTTAATTGAATGGTTCAGAACCTCTATCTAGGTGTCAAACACACATATAGATACACATACAAACATACCCATACATTTACTTTACCCAAAAGTAGGTAAGAAAGAAAAATGAATGATTAAAACTTGATGAAAAGATGGAAAACACATAGAATGATACACCCAAACTAAACCATACGTGATAATTACGTTACATGTAAGTAGTATATACACTCTCAGTAAAAGGAAGCGGTTATCAGACTAAGTAAACATAAATAATAAATAAATAAATAAATAAATAAATAAATACAAGCCAAATTACATACTGTCTACAAAAACCCACTTTAAACATAAATGCAGATAGATACAAAGTAGAAGAATTGAAAGATATTCCATCCTAACTCAATTAATGTGCTATGTGGCTAGAAAAAGGACAGAAGCTGAAAAAATATCATAATGAAATTAAAAAGGATATTTCATAATATTAAAAGAAATGGTTAGTTCATCAAGAAGACCAAACCATTTTAAATGCATGCTTGAAACAAACAGTAAATCTTCAAAATTTATGAAACAAAGTTTATATGGCCAAAGGGAGAAAAAGTAAAAGTCACAATTCTAGCTGGAAATTGTAGCAGTCCTCCATCATTAATTGATGAGGCAAACTTGTAAGTATACAGAAGATTTTTACAACAATGTCAACCAATACATGACCTGAGTGACATTTCTAAAACACTATAAGAAACTGATTCATAGTATAAGTTCTTTTCAATTGAACACAGAACTGTCACCTGGATAGTTTATATATAAGATTATGAAACCTATCACAAGAAAGTTCAATAGACTGAAATTACGCAGAACACATATTTTTACTCAAGTGAAATTAAGGCGGCCTTTACCAAGAAGACATTCCTGCTGGAGAGAAAGATGGACTTTGAAGAAATTCTCTTACTGAAGCATGAGCTTAGAAGTTTTTGTTGGTGGTGGTGTTTTTGTTTTGGACACCTCATTCCTTGCAACTCCAGGGGTTGGTGTCAAAACACAGTGGACCACACACCACATCTGCTGCCGTCGTGATATTTTTTTTGTTTGGTTTTGTTACATCTTACATTATGCAGAAATATTTTTGTACAAATTGTTTAAAAGTTATTTATGCAAGGTTAAAAATATAAGTGAAATTAAATTGAAAATTAGCAGCACAAATAAAATAATTAAAAAATATATAAATCCAAGTATATACAGATAACTAACGTAAAAAAAACTGGTAAAATTTATCTTTGTAAATAGAATTTTTAAGAAATATAAAGAGAGCGAAAATGAAGTACAAAAGAAACACTAAGAAAACAACAAGAAAATAAAAATTGGTTCTTCAAAAGTATTAGTATAATTGACAAACCCATAAGAAGACCATTTTCAAGACAGGGTGAGTGAGGAAGATAATTTTCAGTATCAAGACTGAAAGAAAAGACAGTGGAACTTACAGAATGGCTGGGTGGAGAGCTCAGTTGAAAGTCTCCAGCTAAATAACATTTAGTGGGTGTAAAGTACATAGTAAAATCATTTAAAAGTTACTGGAAATTAGTCTAGGGCATATAGCAAGTCAAAAACATTTTTTTTTCAAGGAGATCTACTAAATCTTAGTTTATAGCATTAGAGCCAGGTCTTCTCTCATCTCCAGTCTAGCTCTCTGTGTTACAGAATCTCTACCATAAATGGATGTGGGCAAGAAGACAGAGGTTCCATTTCCCCTCAGTTCCAAACCACACGACAGTAATTTCACACTAAGAGGAGCAGGTCACAAGTGTCTTTCACTTCATCCCCAGGAATCTGTGTTGTGGGAGCTCTATTCCAGGAGGGCAAAGCAGGGAAAGATTGGGGCTTCCTTCCTCTCTCAGCTTCCACTCACAGGCTTGAGGCTCTAACTCAGGAGTGGCAGGTGGAAGACACCTGGTACTCCAATAGCCAGCATGCCAGACCCCTCTGGAAGGACAGAGGTACCATGCTCAGAAATGAAAGATGAAATAATAGGCTGCCATCCTGCTGCCTGATTCCGGCCAGTATGTTGGAGGAATCGCTGCAGGACTAACAGTTTGCCACGCCTTCCCACGCCTTCCCATCACTCTGGTGCAGTAGCAGAGAGGTTCTCCCCAGGAGGAGGAGCAGAAGAAAGGACTAGTATTTCCACAGCTCTGTCGAGGGGTATTCACTTTATTGGTACCCAGCAGAGAGGAATTCATGCCTTAAGATGGTGAAAACAATACAGTTGCTAGTATTGAGCAAAGAGAAGGCTTTTGGCTCTGTGAAACCTGGAGCAACAATCAAAATGTCAAGGAGTCAAAGTTTAACAAGGAGGACAGAGGAGCAAAGACAAAATGGGCTCAGCTGGACATGGTGCAGATTGAAAGCATCCTCCAAGTCACTCACAGGTCCATCAGAAAAGTAAGACAGCTTCTGACAGTTCTGGAAGCCAGAAGTCTGGAATCAGTACCACTGGGCTGATTACAAGGTGTCAGAAGGGTTGTTCTCTCTCTGGCTTTACAAATTCAGAAATAAATATACTACTTTTTAATAAATTTCTTTTTAAAAAGATTTTATTTATTTATTCATGAAAGACACAGAGAAGAGAGGCAGAGACATAGGCAAAGGGAGAGGCAGCCTCCCTGCAAGGAGTCCCATGCAGGACTCGATCTCAGGATTCCGGGATCATGCCCTGAGCCGCAGGCAGACACTTAACCACTGAGCCACCCTGGCATCCCTTAATAAATTTCTTAATAAATGAATAGGATCATAAAGTTACAATTTGTATTTGAAAGTCAACTTCACCTAAGATAATGAAGTGAATTTAATTTTTGCTAATGTTTACCTGTCAAAGACTTAGTGCTTTACTATGACTATTACATTTTGCATCAGTTCTTGTAAAAAAAATACCACAAAACCCGATAACCCTATGCTTATAACAATCCTAGCTTTTTGTGCAAATTCCGTATTTAGTCTGAGCATAAGTTAGTGGCAACAAACAAAGTCTTGGATAATTTAAAATAACTCACAGAACAGTGCTTTTTTCTGGGTGTTTATCCTACCTGCACTGAAATCCCTTTGTAGTGCTAGAGGGTGAAAGATGTTGCTGGATATTGCCCTTTCAGAGAGAATATAGAGCAGCAGGCTGATAAAGGCTATAATAGCTCAGCTGATTTTAAACAAACATACACAGCATTTCCCATACTTAGATGTACTTGAGAGAGCAAGAAGAGGGAGTAAATTACTTGGCATAAACACTATGATATGCTTTATTTTTTGTCCTGAAAAATATTTTGCAATTTTAACACTGTCATACAGTAACATCAATTTTTCATATTTATTCTGTCCTCCTGTAAGGCACTGGAAGTGGAGACATAAGTATTATATATACCACTTCTCACCATCACTTGAAAATCTGTCCTTAGAACACTTCCAATGTGAAGGAGAAGAGGGTACATCTCTTTGAAGATCTCCAAAATTGAAATATTTTGAATGGTTACGTTGGGACTCTCTAAAAGAATTTAGAACCTTTAGATTTATATAATAGAAACTTTTGTACAGTTTTCCCTTGGCAAACGGATGCAACCTGGAGACAGGGAGAGATGTTCACCTGGTGGTACAAACTATCTCACCAAAGGAGTTACATTAGGTTTAGGGAAGCATTCTTTTTTGTATAAAAATATAAAATAGGTTTTCCCTGTTCTATATATATATCCTGGGAGTTGGAATATTGTGGCTATAGTAGAATGAAGTTTAAAATGTAGATTCATGTATTTTTAAAGATTTTATTATTTATTTGAGAGAGAGAAAGAGGGAGAGAGAGAAAGAGAAAGTGTGTGTGTGCACACATGCAAGCAAGGGGGTGGAGGACAGAAGGAGAGGTAGAAGCAGGCTCCTCGCCAAGCAGGAAGCCTGATGGCAGGGCTCTATCCCAGGACCATGAGCCAAAGGGAGACACTTAGCCTAATGAGCCACCTAGGTGCCCCTAGATTCTTATTTTAAATGCAGGTTGTTAATTATCAACCAAATTTTACCTAATGTACTTTCAGGGAAAAAAAGTGAGTATATACCAAGGATATTTGAATAAATAACAAGGGAGAAAATAGAGCTTTTTCATTTAGAGAAGAATATTAACTGAGCTTAAAATTGCTGATAAACTAGCTGAACTTTTTGGAAGAAAGCATGCAATAATAGAAAATGCTTCATTCCAGTTAGTAGAAAATCTGTGCCAATATTTAATTCCAAGGTTCACATTTCTTATGTTTAAATGGATATATCTTTAGCTCATATCTATCTATCTATTAGCTGTTATGATCATAAGCAGAGAGTCTATTAACCATTCCCATCCCCTATCTTTTAACTCAGAACTGAGGAACTGTCATTTTACTCCTAAGGAAATCAGTTGTGCTTTGGAAACTTTTTTTTTCTCTTTTAAGTATCATTACATGTGGTAGCCATATGCTACTTTTGGTATAATGAAGAGTAAGTATGACCCTGGAAATTCAAAAGCTGAATGTATAAGACGTCAATGCAGGAACATAAAGCAAATGATACATTTCTTTGCAGTGTGTATCTGAAGGCGCAGAGTTGAGAAGCGGCACGTTGGCAAGAAAGTCTTTTGAATACTTCTGGATTTTGAGAATTAAAGAGAGAAGAGCAGGACATGAAAACTGCAAAATGTAGAATTGTATCAATTACAAAAATTGACCAATTTCACACTGGTAACTGTTCTGGAAATCTGTAGTACTGCAGGAGAATTTTTTTTTCCATATTAGTAGTAGAACTGTCTCTATAATGATTCAGAGATACAATTTTAAAATAGATGCAATTGCAGATTTCATTACACATCATCAAAATCAAATGAAATATATAGACACAGAACATGCTGTACAGGAATGGTACAGCATATCTGACCTTTATATAGACAATTATGTCATAAGAGTTACAATGAGCTTTGAAGAAATCACTGAAAATTGTATGTGTTCAGGCTTTTTGGTGGAAATCTTGCATCCTAGAAAAAAAGATCTTTTCTCTCTGTCTCTTGACTCCAAAAGCAATTTGTAGCAAGCCTATGTATTTAAAGGAAGAGCAATAACTCCTTAATATTTTTTGGGGGGGCAGCAATAAATGGTCAGAAATGTTGAATACTTTACTCACAAAAAAACAGGAGAGATCTTAAGCCAAATGAAAAATTCATGTTCAATTTATCATTAAGGAGTCAGGATAAAGGACCAACTGAAAAAATAGGAATTAAAAAATATAAATGTAAGGATAAATACTGGATATAAGCGCTAAATAAATAATCCAAACTTTATCTATGCAAAATGAATAAAGGGCCTATGTCTAAAAAAATAAAATAATAGAAGAGAGGTAATGTGTACATTTTAAAATTATAAGTTATCTGGAAGAGACAGAACAGAATTTTATTTATTTATTTTTATTTTTTTATTTATTTATGATAGTCATACAGAGAGAGAGAGAGGCAGAGACATAGGCAGAGGGAGAAGAAGCAGGCTCCATGCACCGGGAGCCTGACGTGGGATTCGATCCCGGGTCTCCAGGATTGCGCCCTGGGCCAAAGGCAGGAGCCAAACCGCTGCGCCACCCAGGGATCCCCAGAATTTTATTTTAAGAAATTGAATTACCTATGCCTTCAGGGGACTGATTTTTAAATAGGAGAAGGTAAAACATTTATATTTAAAGTATCAATTCAGGGCCATCTGAGTGACTCAGTCAGTTAAGAATCTGCCTTGGGCTCAGGTCATCATCCCAGGGTCCTGGGATCGAACTCTGTGGTAGGCTCCCTGCTCAGTGGGGAGCCTGCTTCTCCCTCTCCCTTTGCCCCTCTACTGCCCCACTGACCCACTCATGCTCTCTCTCTCTCTCCCAAACAAATAAAATTAAATAAAATCTTTAAAATACCATTTGATATAAAAGTGGCAACAAGTTAAAACATTTTTAAATTTTATATATCATATTATTCCAATTATGTTAGTGTCTGGTTCAGATTTTATAACCTGTCTATTGATAACTTCAAAACAGTATAGTTTGACTTACTCCAGAAGCTTCTTTGAACAATAATATTTCTGTTTTTTAAAGATTTATCTATTTATTTCTGGGAGAGAGAAAGAGAGATGTGGAAGGGGCAAAGGGAAAAAGAGAGAATCTCAAGTAGATCTCGCTCTGAGGACAGAGCCCAGCACTGAGATCATCACCTGAACTAAAACCAAGAGTCAGATGCTCAACAGCTGAGCCACCCACATGCCCCTGAACAATAATAGTTCTAATAATAATAGAAGGAATATCCATCTGTTATCACATAACCTCTCTGATAAAGTGAGCAGAAACTCTATGTGTGTTATAGAGTTAGGCACTGTTAGGCAGTGGGGACAGCAGGTGCAAGGACCCTGAAATGGGCATGTCTTTCCACGTTGAGAATCTGTGAGGAAATCAGCATGGCCAGAGTGGGGGGTAAGCAAGAAGGATGGGCAGGAATTTACATCTGGAGGTATCCAAGTAGGAAACAACTCATGTGGGCTCTTGTGGGCATGGTTAAGACTTTGGATTTTATTCTGAGTGAAGTTGAAAGCCCTTGCAAAGTTTTGAATGGAGACATGAAATTCTCTGATTAATGGTTTAACCAGATCACTTTTGTTCCCTCATAGAGAATGGTCTATAATGGAAACTAGTTCCATACCTCAAGCTTAAAAAGAGAAAAAGAAAAAAAAAAGAAAAGAAAGAAAAGAAAAGAAAAGAAAAGAAAAGAAAAGAAAGAAGAAAAGAAAAGAAAAGAAAAGAAAAGAAAAAAAGAAAAGAAAAAGAAAAGAAAAGAAAAGAAAAGAAAAAAGAAAAGAAAAAAGAATGCTTAAAAATTCATAGTTGCAGATATGACAAAGTAAGCAGACTCTCTCTCCCATTGAATATAGCAATAAAATGTGAAAAGAATGCATGGAGCTATCTGAAGATTCTGAAAAAAAAATAGCAGGATGATTGAGGGAGAAGATTAATACTAAAAATACCACAGAACTTTTAATATTTTTTCATCTGATATTCCTGATATGATATAATTGTGATATAATCTATGAATAGATAGCTTTATCTCTTACTTTCCAATCTGGATGCCTTTTACTTATTTTTCTTACCTAATTACCCTGGTTGGAGACTCTGGTGAAATGATAAATAGGAGCGGTGAGAGAAGGCATCCACTTCCTGTCCCAGAATTTAGAGGGAAACATTGATTTCTTTTACCATTAACTATAATATTTTCTATGAATTTTCCAACGGAAAACACAGTTTTTTTTAATTGAGTTGAGGAAGTTCCACTCTATTCCAAGTTTGTTGATTGTTCTTATCTTGAAGCAATGTTTGCTTGTTTCAAATATTTTCTTCTGTATCCAACATAATGATTATGTGCTTTTTTTGTTTTCTATTCTATAATTTATTACATTGATTTTTGATATGAAGCTAACTTTGCATTCCTAGGATAAATCCCACTTGGTCATGGTTTATAACACTTTTTAAGTGTCATTTTAATCTGTTTCCTAGTATTCTGTTGCCAAATTTTGTGTCCACATGGATAGATAGTATTGGTCTATAGATTTCTTTTCTCACGATGCCTTCTCTGGTTTTGTTACCCAGGTAATATGAGCTTCATGAGGGAAAGTATTCCCTCTTCTTCTATCTTTCTGAAGCCTGTGAAGAATTGGTGTTAATTATTCTTTAAATGTTTGGTAGAATTTACTAATGAAGTAATCTGGCCTTAAGCTTTCCCTTATATTTTAACGACTAATTAAATCTCTTTACTTGTTATACTATTGTCTATTCACATGGTCTATTTTTTTCTTCAGTCAGTTTTTGTTGTTTGCATCTTTCTAGAAATTTTTACACTTTATTTGTATAATTTCGTCAAACAATTTTCATAGCATTTCTTCAGAATCCTTATTTCTCTAAGCTGGTAGTAATATCCTTTCATTTCTGATTTTGTTAATTTGAATTTTGTCTCTTTTATTCTCAATGTAGCTAGAGGTTTGTCGATTTTAATTTCTTCAAAGATCTAGCTTTTGGTTATATTGTTCTTTTTTTCTACTCTTTTTCTCTTCTCTGTTTCCTGTGTTTGAGGATTTATTCATTTTCTTCATTCTTTTTTCTTTCCTCTTTGGATTGTATAATTTCTATAAGTTTCAATTTAATGTCAATAGTTCTTTCTCTGTTTCAGTTATTGTTAAGGTGCTCTAGTGAATTATCATTTCAGTTATTGTAGTTTTTGACTTCCGAAGTTCCATTTATACTTTTTTATAATTTATCTCTTTATTGAAATTATCTATTTATGACATATTGTCATCATACCATTCTTTCCTTCTTCATTCAGAATTCAGAATTTCCTTTAGTTCTTTGAATATATTCATAATGGCTACTAATTTTTGTTGAAAGCTAGATGTCTTATATATTGATTAGGTGAGTTATTTTAGTGAAATCTATTTTCCCACTATAGCGCAAAGCATGTGCCATTATTCCTCAGTGGGCACAACCTTGAGTATATCCATAATTGCCCTATGATACCAGTGGTTTTGGCTAGGCTCTCTGACTAATTCTTTTCCTGGCCCTTCATAGCTATTAAGCTTCACTAATTGCTGGCTAATTCTTCTCATTTTCTACAATGCTCTGCCTCGTAAATTGCTTCATGGAGATACTCAACTACATTTGGGCTTTTTGGAAAGACTGTTTCCTGGGATTGGTGTTTAAGAATTGTTCTGGCCAAAGCAAGGTGATTTTAAGTTATTCTTTCTCCATTTCTCTCTAGTAAACTAGTTTACAGTTTATCATCCATTTTTCCTCATTCTTTTTTAATAGCTTTTTACCATAGCTTCCACTGTTGGTAAGCATACAATTAGGCTTGAACTTCTCTATACCCTGTGGCACATGAACTGAGTCCTTTTGGGGAAGGATTGGAGCTCTCTTCTAAGGCCTAACTCACACTTGAATCCACATATCTGAACCACTACTTTGGTGTCAAAGTGAGTACAATGGTACAGTTCTGACTGACACCCCTATGTTAGGAGCTGAGAGTTTGGTGGATAAGGGGCAGTAGTACCCTCAGGTCTCCTTGACTTGCCTCTTGGTGTGGAACCTTCACCTCACATGCCAAGACAAGGTGATTTGGGCTCATATTCTCAGCAGCATAACATAGTTTTGGAACAAGTGGAAACTGTGCAAAAGATGAGAACTCTTACTTCTTGGCTGAAGTAAACAGAATGTAATATCAATACCAGGTAGCTGGGTCCAGGATGAGAAATGTTGTCCTGCCCCACCCAGGATGTAGTCCTCTGACCAGGACCTGAGCATATAAGGAGCCTTGGCTTCTTGGTTGTATCATTCTAGACTGGAGTTTCTGTCTGACTGTGATGGGGGAAGGAGATGGGTTGGTGGATACAGGTATTGATTCAAATACAACAGAATATAAGGAATCACTTAGGAGTGATGAAAATACTCTAAAACCGGATTGTAGTCAATTATATATTTATAATGGGTGAATTTTTATGTTAAGTCAATTAAACATCAATAATGATGTTAAAAAGTTAACTTTGCAATATTTCAACACCATATGGCTCTAGATTTTATGAAGCAAATAATCCAGAATAGGGAAATAACCACTGACAATCTTCCAAATAGTTTTTGCGGAAGGAGTTTGGTATTATGCCTTTCTTTCATATCCTCAAAAGTGACTTTACAGACTTAATACAAAAAGCTTGAATCCTCAAAAGAGAATATTAACATTACAGATATATTCTATGCTACGGTCTCTCTTATTGCTCTCTCATCCTCAGGTGTCAGATTTAATAAGCCAAAATTTTGAAGAAAATAACAAACTTCAAATCCCAATCTTTAAAAGTTTACTTTCGGTTCACTTCATTCAGTTTCTAAATTTCCAAATGGCATTCAACTATAATAAAACTAAATGCCTCTGTCAGCAAATAAATATTTTAAAAACTGGTATTTCCAAGTAGTTTGAAACTTAGTAGACATTCTTTATAAAATGCATTTATTTATATATAATAAAATCATGTGGTATTTATTTCATCTTTCTTGTGGCCTTGTATTATTCTATTAGATTAGAAGAATAATATACAGTATTTCTTATAAAAGTTTACTGGTTTAGGGGATTCTATTTATGCTAAAGTCTTTTTTTTAATTGAAGATTTTATTTATTTACTTGAGAGAGTGCATGTAATAGAGAGAGAGAGAGCACAGCAGGGGGAGCAGTGAGGGAGAGGGGAAAGCAGACTCCCCACTGAGCAGGGAACTCAACATGGGACTTGATCCCAGGACCCTGGGATCATGACCTGAGCAAAAGGCAGATGCTTAACCTACTGAGCCACCCAGGTACCCTATTTATACTAGTTTCCAGATCTACTTGGATTCAATAAGTATAATATATCTCACTGATTGTCAATACTTATGTATAATCTTGCTAGCCTAAGCATTTTCATTTTTAAAATAAACATTGTTAGACTAGTTTACTTATTTCCTCAGAATTAACTAATTTTTTTTTCAAAAAAAAAAAGAAGTGCAATTTCTAAGTATATAAGCTTGGACAATATATCCTAAAATCCTACCCTATTGTGATGATTAAATAAAATATAGTTAATATATCTAGCCTAATACCTGGAAAAATTGTAATTACTCAATGAGTATTTAGCTTTTTTTTTTGGTTTGCATTTTCTTTCTGAAGGTTCTAGCTGTACCTAGAAAATAACCCATATTTTTAAAATATGTTCTTTTAATGATACTGCTGAAATTAGATATTTTAAAATAGGTGAACTTTTAAATTTGAGGTTAGTTGAATCCATCACGAGCATTGCTCTTGTGATAAAGCTAAAGAGAAAGTATTTACTCAAAGACAACATGAATCAGTCTATAGTTTAGAGAGACCATGAAATCAACTTGAAGGAAAGTTATGGCCAGATGCAGAAAAAGAGAATTTCCTTTTTACCATCTCCTGTGTGATGAATAGGTGCCAGAAATAAAAGAATTATGAAATTGGGTCAAAACCAACAAACAATACGGAACAATCTTTTAGGACTATTGCCATAACTGTGAGAAAATCTGGGGATGCACTTTGATTAAAAATTTATTGCCCAATATGTTATAATACAAACAAGTAATACCACTAAATTACTCATGGACTAAATAGACTCATTTTTCAGACCCGTGGGGAACTTAATAACTTCCCAAACTGTCTTTGCTTATTCATTCATTTTGCCTTCTATTTCTAATCGTCCAGATCCACATATCAGAATATACTTTGATACTAAAGCTTCCCTCATCAGATAAGCTCTCAACCTACACTGACTTCTGTACCAGCACTGTCTCCAACACTCCCAAATTTGGAGCGCTCACTATTTCTAAACTGAATAATGAGATATTCTTATTTTTGTTTGTAGTTTCTTTCTTATCTACACTTTTCCACATTACACAATGTCACAAAGTCTGGAATTTATGGTAAAAGATAAAAGTTCAAGTGATCAGTGTTTATATTTTGTGTTTGTAAATTAACTATAAATTTCATATTCAGAAGCTTCTTTCTAGAGTTTGATAAGGTAATATTACTTAAATTCTGACTAAAGGAACCTTTGTTTACATTAAGCATATTTAAAATGATTTATCATTAGATTGAATAGCAGTGTTCATGTTTTACAGTTGATTAAAGATTATTTCCAACCTCTACACTGCGATGAGTGGAGGGTACAATCTTTATTTTTTATTTTTTTAAATATTGTATTTATTTATGAGAAACACAGAGAGAGAGAGAGACAGACAGACAGACACAGGCAAAGGGAGAAGCAGGCTCCATGCAGGGAGCCCGATGCAGGACTTGATCCCAGGTCTCCAGGATCAGGCTCTGGGCTGAAGGTGGCACCAAACCACTGAGCCACTGGGGCTGCCTGAGGGTACAATCTTTAGATTGCATTTTATGTTTGATCTTCCTTTCAGGCTTTTAAGGATTTTGTCACCTGATCTGCCTAGGAACATGGTTAATTCTGCTATCAGAATATGTTGCATTTGTCTTAAAATGAACCTTCAGGTAAAATCTTGAAATAGCGAAGAAGAAGAAGGAGAAGGAGAAGGAGAAGGAGAAGGAAGAAGGAAGAAGGAAGAAGGAAGAAGGAGAAGAAGAAAGGAGGAGGAGGAGGAGAAGGAGGAAGGAGGACGAGGAGGAGAAGGGGGGAGGGGGAGAAGAGAGAGACAAAAATCTTTGTAAAAGTTAATAAACAGTCTGTATAACCTTTTGAGGCAAATTTTGGTCTGATACTTGTATTTACCATAATATGTCACTAAGCAAATCTAAAATTTCATTTACCCTTAATCATCTGAGACTACCAAATTGGTTTAAGTCAATGTAAACTTCATAAATGGCAATTTAGACCCTTCATCAAAGATATAAATAATATTTTTTGCATAAGTTCCATAATGTTCAAGGTTCTCCACACTTATATTTTGTCTAAATTGTTTGCTTCCTACCTCTCAGTTCACTATTAGGAAAACCTTTGAATAAAATTATTAATATGCTGATCACAATTTAAATTAGAACAGCTTAATGATGGGCACCTGGATGGTTCAGTGGTTGAGTGTCTGCCTTTGGCTCAGGGTTTGATCCCCTGGTCCTGGGATTGAGGCCTGCATCAGGCTCCCTGCAAGGGGTCTACTCCTCCCTCTGCCTGTGTGTCTGCCTCTCTCTGTGTCTCTCATGAATAAATAGATAAAATATATGAAAATAAAACAGTTAAAGGGTTTGGGGACATATCTACTCCATCCACAAAACTCCATATTTAAAGTTTGATTCCTCTGAAGAAATTTTCAGGCTAACTATAGCAGAACTCAATAGGACACTATGAACTGTCTTCATTCCCCTCACACATATATGTTCCTCTTCTTTTCTATCAACTATGGAAGAAAAATTATATATTAACCAAGCACAGGTAATTCTGTGTCAACTTTATCATTTCTACTGAAGATTATTTTTAATATACTATGTTCTATCATCTGTTTTATCTTCTATGTCTCTTTCCAAATTTAACTCTTGTTTTATAAACTAACAAAAAGTTATCTCTGTGAATGTTATTTCACTATTTTGTTTAACAAAATGATGGTGATAATAAAAATGATGGTGATGCTGATAGTAATAATTACTATAGGTAAAATACAGGTATACTATAATACATATAGTTTTATATGACTTGGTTATAAAATTTCTGTCTCAGAACTTTTGTCACTTCTGCTTTCCCTTAATTAGATCTGACTTCTTCCTCTGAACAGCCATAAAAATTGTATTTCTCTTGCAACACTTGATATATTACTTTAAATTTTTCATTATTCACATTCTTGTCACCATCGTAATATTTCCACCTCTTTAACATACATTCATGAAACATAATAAGTTCCCTTGTGTCAGTAACTGTAAAAAGCGCCCTTGGGAGCTTAGTCCTAATTAAAAATTTCATACCAGATATGGCAAATAGAAAAATTGAAGTAGGCACAGATACTCTCTTGCCTGAGGGTAAATTGTGGTTTCAAGATTGCATGGTCATAGAAGAAAGTTTTTTTTTTTTTTTTTTTTTTTTCTATATAGATAGAATCAGGAAGAGTTAAATACATGGTTGTCAGTGGAGACAGGTAGGATACTATTTGCTATAACATGCTAGAGAGTGCCAGAACAGTTGGACAAATATATTCAGACCTAACAGTATAGACATTTATCAGTAAGTGGAAGGACTTAAGTCACATGTCATTAGTTCTGAGTTTTCCAGAGATAGTCAGGAACACTTTAGGTAGAACTGGTCCCTCAGTAAATTTTTTTTTCCCCCTCAGTAAATTTTAAGAGTAAGAATTTTTTTTAAAGATTTTATTTATTTATTCATGAGAGACAGAGAGAGAAGCAGAGACACAGGCAGAGGGAGAAGCAGGGTCCCTGCAGGGAGCCCATGTGGGACTCAATCCCGGGTCTCCAGGATCACGCCTTGGGCTGAAGGCAGCGCTAAACCACTGAGCCACCCAGGCTGCCCTAAGAGTAAGAATTTAAATGAAGTCTTCTCTTGGGATGCCTGGGTGGCTCAGCAGCTGAGCATCTGCCTTTCGCTCAGGACATAATCCCAGGTCCGGGGATTAGGTCTCACACTGAGGTCCCTGCTACTCCCTCTGCCTATGTCTCTGTGTCTCTCATGAATAAATAAATAAAATCTTTAAAAAATGAAGTCTTCTCTTATACCATTAAAGGACTAATAACAAAACAAGGCCTAAGACCGATTATTACAATCAGAGTAGACAGATGGTTCCTGAACATCAGCAAGAATGACTATTTCACCTGAGGTAACTTAATACTTCTTAATTTCTTCTGACTTAAGTCAACTGTGAGTCAAGGCAGTCTTCCAGAGCCTAAGGGATGGTCTGACTCTGGAGTGCCTAATAAAGACTCAACTGGTAGTACAGAAAAGCTTTGAGAGGTAGAATCGGTCAGATGTCTTTAAAATAAATCCTTTTGAAAAGGTCTATCAAGCTTTTATCCCTGTAATTCTTTAAAATGGCACCTGGGATATGGCAAAGTTTTTTTTTTTTTTTTTTTTTTTTGAAGGTTGAATTGCATTAACTTGAATAAAAAAAAAAGTAGGTATCATTGAAGATAAGCTTGCAAGAATATCTTTCCTTTTATTACAATTCCTTTCTAATGCATTTTTTTCTTTCACATTTTATTAAATATGAGTTTGCAGTAAAATACTTTTTGATCTTCACTTCTTATGCTTTTGAACACCTCAATTCTACTTCATCTTCCCCCTAAGGTTCCAGCCTGAATTTTTCTCACATATTAAGCAAAGTGAAATTGACATTAAAGCCAGGGAAACACATCTTGTCTCATTTATACTTAGTATTTCTATTCTTAAAGTCAGGGGAAAATGTACAGGAATGAAAGCATCTTCTTTTATTTTCTAATGCATCCACTAAAGTTATTGTAATTTCTTTTACATATTGAACAAGATTATAAGACTTTTTAACTTAAACTCTTATTTTAATTTCTATTTGTATTTTTAAGTAGTCTGGAGAATATGTCTAATGAAACTTCTAACTATGTGCTTTAATATATAGAAATTATGAACTTTGCACCTTCAGAGACAAGACTAACAGGAAGGAGGGCATAGAAGGATGGTTAAAGTTTGCTGATTTTTAAAATATAACACCAAGTTAACCTATATACAACTATTCATGAGATTAATATTAATCCCTTTATTTATCAAACCACTAAAACATTCACTTTTTAAAAAATTTATTTATTTATTTATTCATGAGAGACACACACAGAGAGAGAGGCAGAGACACAGGCAGAGGGAGAAGCAGGTTCCATGCAGGGAGCCTGACGTGGGACTCGATCCCGGGACTCCAGGATGATGCCCTGGGCCAAAGGCAGGTGCTCAAAGGCTGAACCACCCAGGCATCCCCAAACATTCACATTTTAAACAGGGTAATTTGAGTAAGAACCCAAAAAAGAAGAATTTATTGATTTCAAATAACTTCAACAATTCTTTGTAATAATTCTATGTTAATATTTGGTATCTGTTGCTTTATTGTTTTATCAAGACACTCATTTTTCAAAATTAATCCTGATGACTGCAATGTTTTTGAGTTAATTTTCATCATTTTGGCTTTATTATTTATTGTAATCAAAATTTCTAAGTTAAATTTAAATTTATTCACATTCAAAATGTTATTTTACTGTATTGTAAAAGTTAGTGACAACAAAACTAAGAATAAGATAACTTTGCTGATTATGTATTGGCTAGTATAAATTAGGAAACTTTAATTTTATCTACCGAATAGGTAAGATTCATTCTAAGATTATGTAATTTTAGAGTTTGCAGGACTTAGATTTTCTTAATTTCAACCCATTTCTTTTTATGGGTGAAATCCAGCCTATTGAAATTTCATCAAGTTTGAGAAAATTGCGCCAAATCAGTTAGTTAATTATCTGATTATATGAAAAATTGAGTTGAGGAACTTTTCATTTAATTAAAGCCCTAAAAATCATTACATTTTGTAAGTGTGGGAAGAGGTGAAATATGTCTTTTAATATTTGGAATAAAGACACTCTTCATAAGGAACAATACTGTGAAGAATGTATTACTAAGTAGCTCAGGGATGTAGTTGAAAGCCCAGAGTGTATTTGGGTAAGAAATGAAGCATCAGAACACACACACACACACACACACACACATGCACGCATGCACACACACGCATGCACCCAGGCACACACACAACCTCTATATCGATATAGATATAGTTACAGATATAGATACAGTAGTTAAGTTGCTCTATAAGACAGAGTTTGAAGAATTTGTAGAGTTTGGTATTCTGTTGTTTTGATTTGAACTGATGAAATAAATGAGGTAAGTCTGTTGTGGCAGACAAAGGAAAACAAGAAAAGAGATGGTATAGATCTGAGGCTTCTGTGAAACGAAAGGCTCAAGGAATGCTCTGTGTCGAGATGGTGAAAAAGAATTTTAATAACGTTGATATTGAGTTCCAAATTTAAATGCATGCTTAGATAATTAAGCCCTTCCTACACACACATGCATATAATCGTTTTATAAAAAGGACTTACAAGTGACCATAAAGAGTATTATGGCCATCAAAGTCCTCAGTTTACCTGGAGAGCTCCTGCACTCAGGTCCTTGGACATTACAGACCTTCACCCCTAGCCTTTGGCTTCTGATGTCTTTATGATGAATCTGAGGTGTTGCCGTGGAAAACAATCTGACCTGTGTGTACCAAATCCAGGCTGTTTTTAGGTCTGAGGCTGACTGATGCATACTATCTTGTGGCTAGGCTTTGCTATAACCATATTCAGAGATTCACAACACATACCTCATATATACAACATGAAATGTCAAATTAAATGGGAAACAGCTCCTGATGATATTATATGATTTTGCCCCACTCACTTGCTATTTTGATAAAATATGAGATTTGAAATTTAGAAATATTAACAAAGACTCTCCTGCTTTTTCCTACATCCTATTGCAGTACAGTCAACATTATATACTGAGAAGCTAGAAGAAACAAATAAGAAAAAGGAATTTTAAAGAAGGAAAACTATGGTTTAAAATAAAGATTCTAAAAGTGCCTGGGTGGCTGTTTGGTTAAGCATCTGACTTCAGCTCAGATCATAATCTTACCCTGGGATTGAATCTCACATCAGGGTCCCTGCTCAGCGAGGGGTCTGCTTCTCCCTCTCCCTTTGCCCCTCCTCCCTGCTTGTGCACGCTCTCTCTCAAATAAATAAATAAAAGATCTTAAAAAAAAAAAAAGTACAGATTCTATTCCAGTAATCGACCAAAGATCCATACGAGGACACAGATAATAATATAAAGGAATACACAATGATTTTAAGACAGTATCTTCTGCAGCTCCATAGATGAATATTTCAAAAATATTAAATTGGGCAAAAGAAGCCTCAAATAAAAGAATGCCCTATGTAGTTCCACTTATATGAAGTTCAAAATTAATTTGGTTTTGAATGAAAAAATTCAGAATTGCGGTTGCCTAAGGCAGGATGATTAAGTGGATTAATTTAAGGACCATGAAAGCATCTTTTGGAGTGATCAAATACTTTGTACCTTGATTTTGGAGGTGGTTACATGTCAGCAGTGGGCTGAGCATGGCTCCCATTATTCCAAGAGTCAGTTCTTATTTAATCAAGATAATTTTATGAGCCGCTCGTTAAACCATCGCTAGCTTGAAATCAGCTATGGTGGCAGTATTTAAACCATGAAAATCATTAAATGTTATATATCAGGCTGTTTTTTTTTTTTTCTTCCAGAGAGCCAGTTTACCAGCACATCCCTGAATACATTTGTCAAATTCCATCACAGCATACACTTAAGATTCATGAAGTTTCCTGTGTATAAATTATGCTTTAATAAAACACTAGCAGCAAAAAAGAGGGGAAAAGGCATTGATACTCAGGAATGGGACCTGTAAATGTGGTGCTTGGGTTTCCTTGATTTTATAATACAGGAATGTAAAATAGCCAAAAAAACACACTGTTAAAGGGCCTGTGATTTAAATAAGACTGCCCAGGTTCAAATTCCTTTCCCATTTACATGATCTTCGAAAGTTATTTAACCACAGCTTAGCTTCCTCCTCTGCAAAGTGGGAATAAATTATTATAGATTAAAATAATCATGCATGTAAAGTGCTTTAGTATTTCCTGGCACACACTTAACCCTCAACAAATGTTATTTTATTTTTAAAGCCTGATTTCTCATGCTAGCTCAACCTGGAGTAGAACAGATCTAGCATGCATGTAAACAAAAGCCACATGTAGGCCTCACTCCCCTCTAGATTCAGGGAATTCACTAAGTTCTAATAAAGTCTTTGGGCCCATAACAATCAAGAATGCTGTCTTTTTTCCAAGGGGTAGAGAAAACTAGCCCAATGAATCACTCAGAAATTATTTTTTGTAATGTGAAAAAGTGTGAGTGTCAGGTATTCAAGTGTACCACCAATCAATAGGGTGAAAATTTCTGTGATATAAATGGATGTTAACTTCTATAGAAGCAGCTTAATGATTACCTGATTTTGGAATCAATATTATCTAATCAACAAATACATTCAATTTTATATAATGTATATTCAATTTTCATTTCAATATGTATACTAATTATATTATATATTAATTATATCATATATGATATTATATATTACTGCATATTAATTCTATATTTAATGTTTCATATCAACATTAAGAGACCTGAAATATAAGACTCAGTTCTATTAATTTGATTTATAATATTGATGTTACTGAAAATTCACTGAATAATGATATAATGCTAATAACTGTGGTAGACACTATAATATGCCAATCAAATTCTGTCAACAAAGAGCTTATCTCACTTGCACAGATGGCTCTTGTAAGTCATTCTTCTGCTCTCTGAGATGCCTCAGCTGCCCAAAGCTACCTTGCCAAGACCATTCCCCTTCCCAGGCAAACCACATCTCATAAGTACTTGAGGATGAGTAAAGCCTGACTTGGGACAACTCTAAAGGGCCAGTTTGGCTCTAGAACTCCTACTAAGATTGCAGAGGTTGACACTAAACCTATATTACAGCTCAACTTCATCCTGTACCCACTCCTTTCCACTTACCCTCAGTTCCATAGAGGTTAGGTCCAAGAGCATTCTTTTTAAAAATATTTATTTATTTATTTGAGAGAGAGTGAGAAGGGGCAGAGAGGAGAGGGAGAGAGAGAATCTCAAGCTGACTCCCCTCAGAGCACAGAGCCCAATGTGGGGCCCCATCCCAGGACTCTGAGGTCACGACCTGAGCTGAAATCCAGAGCTGAAGATTAATCGACTGAGCCATTTAGGTGCCCCAATCCAAGAGCATTGTTAAGGAATCATGCTTAATGCTGAACTTCTCAGACTGCTTCCTGGGAAATGCAACCTGCTAAAACAGCTTTAGTAAGAGCAATTATAAATCCTTGTATTTACCAAATGATGATCATGTACCAGATACCTTGCTATTCACTGTAAATTTTATTTCTAAATCAATGCCCAGAGAAACCATACCCTGTTTGGTTGGGAATGAGTATAATACTCATTTTGTAGATGGGAAAAATGAGGATTAAAAGGATTAAGCAATTTTTCTAAACAACTTAGATACATACCTAAGTAGTCTGAAATCAGCATATGGATTCTTAAGCTATTTTTATTATTTGTAAATGTTGCCTTTTAAAAGTAGAAAAACTTGGGGCACCTGGGTAGCTCAGTCAATTAAGCAACTGACTGTTAGTTTCAGTTCAGGTCATGATCTCAGGATTGTCCAGCTCCACACTCAGTGTGGAGTCTGCTTGAAGGTTCTCTATCGTCCCCCCATTCATGTGTGCAGACTCTCTGCCCCCTCTCTAAAATAAATAAATCTTTACAAAATTAAAAGAAAAAATAAAAGAAAAACTTTTCTTCAAAAAGCGTTTTACTCATATAAAGACAGAGTAATTTATGCTGTAGAATACATGAATAATTTGGCACAGTATTACCATCTGATGAGAGCTTTTCAGATGTAGATTATTAAAGTATGCAGAATTTGATTCTATTCATTTTATGCAAATCTAAATGTATAGCTTTGAGACCATAAATGAGAGCATAAATATTCCCTTTACATTTTTATAAATAATTTTTAACATGATATATTTAACATTTTCTTCACACCTTGGTTTTGGATTTACAAAACAACATGAATATTTTTTGAAAGCTGGCAAGCTTTTATGTTAAATGATGTTAGTGGCCTGTGGTCTTAAATTTTGACGTGAATATTTGAGGCTTATACAATAGCAGATGGATTAGCGACCACTGCACTAAAACTCATTAGTTTAAAAATAAAGGGAAAAACAATAGAAAAAAGAGGAAGAAATCTTCAGCTTACTGTTAAGACTGTTTGTTTATTTTTGTCAATGTGAAAATGCAACATTTTTTTCTCTTTTTTTTCTTTCATAAACCACCAGATTGTGGAAAGAATAATAGCCCCTCCTGGGATTGCTATCCTTATTAACTAGATCTCTAGTATTATTATAATGACTTTAAATTTCATAATCACAAATAATTTTCTAAATTTATTAGTTTATTGACAAATGTCATGCAAAACAAAGAAGGAAAATGTAAAAACTATCTTTTGATTATAAAATTGAGTTCAATTGCCATCTGTGTTGAAAAAAAAATCCTTTCCAATTGCATACATTTCTAATGCTAAACTTATTGTAAGATGCACTCGTGTTCTACAATTCATTATTATTAATCTTTAAATTAAAATTTCCAAATAAAAACACTTAGCAAAGATTTGTGATTAATTTCTTGAAATGATATTTTCCAGGTTCTTATAATTCATTTTAATTCTTTATTATTTATGTATGTTTTCAGATTCTTGTTTCTATTTATGTTCTCGTTCAAGAGGAATTGAGTACTGGACCAGTGGAAATTCATTTGCATAAGAACAACCTAAATCCTCAAGAAGAAAGTGATGAGGAGAGATTTTGGCCTGTCAGTTAAACCTTTAAAGTACCAGTATCAAGTGGCTTACAAAGCCAAAATAGAAAACACTACAAACAAAACTGATAACTGGGGATCCAAGACACTTCAAGAAAGTATGGAGATTATCCTGTATTGTGTACAAAGTAATAATAGATCTGGAAGTAAGAAAGAAAAGTTAATATTCCTATTAGACAATTTTCTCTATATTTAGTACATGCCTTAACCTGCATGACGAAGACACTAATATTTAACGAGACAACTCCTTTCTAATTGCCAGGTAGAGAAATGGGTGTTTTACATTCTTTACCTTGAATAAATGTGGTCATCCTGACAGGATAACCTTGTTTTAATTCACTAATCCTCCCCACAGGGGATCAGGAACATACATAAAAACCTAGCTTTAGGTATCCTAGTTGAGATTTAAACATGGGTCATTGTGAATTCAAAGTTTAGGGTATTTCCTTTGTAGCACATAGCACCATGTAACTAGATTGTCCTCAAAATAATAAGCACAATGAAAAGAAAAGCAATGAAAATCATTAAAGTTGTTTTGCTTAGATCATAGTCTGGGGTCTGATTACTGGGCTATTGATCATGCAGTAATTTCATACCCTGTTTGGTTGGGAACATGAGACACCATTAATGAGTACACAGTTTTGATTGACTTGTTATGTTTCCCATAGATTTGCCTTTGTCAAAACCATAAATCCTAGTTAGCATTTTCTTGCTTCTTATGTATGCTCCACTATAATTTTGATCTTACACTTTTTTTTACAAATAATAAACGTTTGCTAAAAATGACAATTATAATGATCTTTATGGTAAATTTATGACCTGTCAGAAAATACAGTTAAGAACAATTCTAGAAAAGGATAAGAGCAAAGAAAATACCAAACACTGATCAGATTCCTTTGATTTGTACGCTGTTTCAGAATGAAATGATCCCATGTTATTTTCCCTCTCACAAATTTTCTAAGCAAAAACCAAGTAAAAAATTTACTTCTACCTGAAATTTAATTCTACCTGATATATTCTGTAACCAACCCTCTTCTTGCTCTCTTTATATATATGTGTGTATATAACTATTATATATAGTATATATAATTTCACCAGCTTTATGTATCTTTCTGCAGCTGTAAGCTTCACTCATCTACTTGTGAAGATTCTATTTCTTTGGATATTTTCCCTAAACAAAATGAGCCAGATGAGTTAAGAATATCTTGAGGGTTTTTCTTAAGAAAAAGAAAATCATATCATGGCAGCAATAACTTCTTAAAATTATGAGTCTAGAAGGAAGATCTATAGGAATTGAAACCCTAATCTGAAATGATGTTCAATCTTATATTTAAAGAATTTCCAAAGCCAAAAAAAAAAAATAGTGTAAAATCTTGCTTCAGAATTCAGGATTCAGCTAGCGGCTTTTGGTCTTAGACCATAAGATTTATAAAAGATAGTTGACTTCATTATTTATTAACTCAGATAGGAAAAAAATGTTTAAATAAAACAAGTTAGGATATACAATTATACCCCAGCCATGCCTAATTTAAAAAATCTTCATAGCACGAGAAAAAATAATAAATACACAGCATAAAGACATTTCAGAAGCTTTTATCTAAGGGTAAACTGGTTAAGTTTCAAAATTACAATAAAACAGATAAATCAGTAAGAGTCTTCAATATTAGACTCTGAGAAACTATAGTACAATATTTTGCTGCATAAAATACTGATAAGATAAAAGAGGAATTTCTGGTCTTTTTTTTTTTTTTTTGGAAATACCTTCAGGCTTGAAATAAGGGATTTAGTCAGGAAAAGTAATAAATATATTGGAAAAGGAAATCACACAATTAGAAGGTCTCCTCTATGTGCTAAACACTTTCAAATAGCCCTAAACAGTAAATGTTATTGTTTAAAATCAACTAATCATCTTTACATAAAACACCTACTTCTCCATCCAAAATATCTGAAGGTTCTCTTTTCTCTAAGCATTGGAAAAGAACAAATGAATCATAGACTATGTAAATATTGCAAGTATACTCCAAAGATTTACTGAAATTCAGGGATACGTTTCATAAACCTAAAACTAGAATTTTATGGATTTGCAGTATCCTTGTGGGGGTACTCTGTTAAAATACATAGAAATCCTCTCTTAATGTTGTATTAATATGGATAAATCTAAAATCAGTTCTGGTATTCATTTCCTATTGTTGTTATAACAATGGCCACAAATTTGGTTTATAAAGGTACACGTTTATTCTCACAGTTTGGGAGGTTAGAGAGTCCAAAATCAGTCTCACTGGGCTGCATTTGAAGTGTCCTCAAGGGCTTGTTACTTTCAGAGACTCCAGGAGAATTCATTTTCTGCCTTTTCCAGCATCTACCACTTGGATTCCTTGTCTCATAATTACCTCTTCCATCCTCAAAGTATATTACTCCTCCCTGCTTCCAGCACCACTTCTCTCCTCTGGATTGTGACCCTCTTATAAGAACTCTTATTATTTTATTAGGACTACCTAGATGGTCTTCAGGAATCTTCACATCTCAGGGTCCTTAATTTAATCACATTTGTGAAATCCATCTTGCTATGTAAAATAACCTATTTCTGGAGATTAGGATGTAGATATCTTTGGATAACATCATTCTATCTACCACAATTCTATACATTTATTTTCTGATCAGTCTGAAAAGTGACACAAAGCTTCTATGTAAAGCAATAATTATATTATCTTGCCCATGATTTGTTAAGTGAAAGATGAGTATTATCTAAGGATTGGGGTACCTAGGTGGCTCAGTTGGTTAAATGTCCGACTCTTGTTTTTGGCTCAGATTATGATCTCATGGATTGTGAGATTGAGCTCTGCATTGGGATCTATGCTCAACAGGGAGTCTGCTTAAAGTTTCCCTCCTTCTGTTCTCCCCTCAATTCACATGCATCCTCAGGTCTCAAACTAGAATTACTAAATGTGGTATATTTCCTACTGATGCTTCAAAGTACCTAATATCTATCTCTCTGAAAGATAATTAACTCATCACTGTTACATATTTTTCTCATTTTTCTATCCACTGACTCTGATTCCAAAAATACTTTTATGAATACACAAGGAGGAAGAAACTCATGATAAAACATATTATTGAGAATAGATCTTTTGGATACTATTATAGTTAAGTAAATCCTGCGTTAGTTTCATTTCTTGATGGGTCTTATCTTAAAAATAATGGACAGTTTTAGTCTGGTTTTGTAATAACTAATTCAGACTTCTTTAAATCTAGGTTAGTACAAATTCCAGGTATTCAAACTTGTGGTCTTCCCTGGGACTCTACAAATTGTTAAAAGTGCGAGGCTAAAAATATATCCTCATATTCATTATGCTTTTGATACAGTTCATAGAGTGCTTTAGAAACAAAATTTTTTAATTAACCTCTTCAGGTACTATGCTATAAAAATGGACAATAAATATATGAAATGCTTATTGTCTTTCATTAGTCAGAAAAATATTGTCCACTTCAGAATAATAGCACTGGCTCTGTATGAAAGAGGTAATATAGGAGTAGGAGAAAAAGCTTTAGCAAATCATTAGGCTAAATAAATTGATCTACCTAAGGTTTTTTGCAAAGCCAAATCCATGAAGACCTTTATAGGTTTCACGTTAGGTGCATAATCTCTGAGTCTGAAAAAATATCTTGGAAAAATCAAGGTTGTCAGATCAAAGAGGAAATAATCTGAGAAAGCTAGGTAACTGTGCATTGGAATCAGATAACCTTAAGTGGGCACTTGCTAAAGTACTCCATTAGACAACATTTTTTAAAATAGAGTTGAACACTGATGGATTTTTGCAGTAACAATTCATAACTCACTTATAACCAAATGTTGCTGGAAAAGGTGGAAAAGTGGCACCTGAACAGTAATCAGATCCTAGGGAAGATTTGAGCATCTCTAAATGAATTTGATATTACTATCTCCCATTACAGGTTATGAAAATGCATCACTGAATATATACTGAGTTCCTGTGTAAGTCTAAAGAATTGACTACTTAACAAAAGCCATGACACTCACAGTATCTTGAGAAAACCACAAAAATGCCTGGACCATTCTGATTTACTTCCTCAGTAATGAAGAAATACATTTTACTAGGACAGTTAGATGTAGATGACTCAAAGGCATTGCCCTTTATTCAGGAAACTGATTGTACTGATTATGCCCAATAATATGGAAAAGAAGAAAGAGCAAATGAAAAAAGAAAAATACATGAAGAACAAATGATGTAAAACATAAATTAGTTAAATTATCAAACAACTTTGAAATTCATGTTTTAAAGTAATTTCCTTAGCTGTCATGGCCTTACATGATTACCTTTAATAAAGTCATAGAGATAGAACCCATCACAAATAGGCTCATGCACTAGAAGTATCTGTATTTATAACTTACTCCAATCTTTTACATTTCAATCTATCTATATGTTGTGAAAAATGTAAGAAGTATGATCATTCCTATCATTCCTATATTCATTAATGGTACAGGCTACCTTTACTCTCCCAACTGTCTAATCATCCCCTGCATGACTGTGATGTATACTTGACCAGAGATAGATTGCTCTTGATTTTCAATGCAAAATATCTCATGGGGCTCTCCTAATTAACAGTTAAACAACATTTATCTTTGGATGCAGACTTAATAACTGAAATGACATCAGCCATCTTAAAATGACAAGAATTAGTAAGATACAACCATTAAATATCTTAGTTAGGAAACCTCGAGAAGCAACTATCACATTGAAGTTGACTGCTGATCCAACAACCATGGAAAAGCAAATAGCTTAATAAAGTAGATAACTCTCACTTAAATGCATGAAAAAAAGATTTTTTTTCTGGATACTTGGAAACAGTGATTATTACATTCTTTCTTTAAAACTTTTGCTATATATAATTTTGATTATATTTTTACCTTTACTGATTTATTGAAAAGATTATATATTCATAACTTTATTTTTTGTATTTATATATTTGTCATAACTATCATTTTGCTTGTTACGTTACTACTACTAAAAATTTCCCATTCTTTTTAATGTACCTTTTTTTTTCTCCTTTCAAGATCCCATTAGGATACCACATTACATTAAATTGTCATGTCTCCTTAGGCTCCTCTTGACTGTGACAGTTTCTTAGACTTTCCTTTTTATTTATTTTCTTTTTGACAACCTGGACAGTTTTGCATTGTAATGGTCAGGTGTTTGTAGAATGTTTCTGAATTGGGGTTAGTATAATGCTTTTACATTATTAGATGAGGTTATGTATTTGAGGGGAGTAAGATCCCAGAGAAAAAGTGTTATTCTCATCATATCCCATCAAAGGTAGATATTATTAACCTGATAGGTCACTGTTGATCCTCTTGGACACTTGGCTGAACACTTGGCTAGGGTAATGTTTGTCAACTTTTTCCAGTTTCAATGTATTATTTTCTCCCCTACCTATACCATTAACTTTGGTAGGAAATGACTTCGTGCAACCTACGCTTCCAGGGTGGGGAATTATGACCCATGTCCTTGAGGGCAGAGTATCTACATAAATTATTAGGAATTCTATTGGATGTGAGATTTAGTTGTTTGTTCTCTGTCATTTATTTATCTAATTTTTATAAATGTTTATCAGTGTGGACCTATGCATGGTAATTTTAAAACTGGATTATGAACTGATACCACTTTATTATTTTTTTTTTGTCAAATAATTCCAGTTTTGGATATTGGTCTTCTTTCAGTTTCATTCTATTTACTTTTGACATACCCCCACAGTTGCAAGATTTTTGTTATTGTTGCTATTGTTATTACTTAATTATTTTTTAACATACACGTTGCTTCAAGCTAATCTTGTGTATTTTATGCTTCAGTCCTAGATTCAGCTTTCTCTCTGAGGAGACTTGGTTCCTTTTATTGGTAAATGGTGTAAGAGAGCAATATCTTGGTGTTCAGTGTGTTTGCTTGAATGTCAGTGCTTCTAGAATCTCTCAGATAACAGAGTAAATAAGGGGTTATGTATTTGTAAACTAATCCTTATACATGCACATATCTATAAATACTTCTCCATATCTGTATCCACAGTAAGATAAATACTATGTCCATACTGATGCTTCAAATCTAATTAAGTTTCATTTAAATCATTCTGGTATTTCCTCCTTGCTAATTTGTAATGACCCACTCTAACAGTAAGAATATTGGTTCCCAGCACCTGCCATCCATTTACTTAATTATTCAATTTCAGTATGCAAAAAAAAAAACTATGTCAGAATTTATAATCCATACCCCTGTAGGATACAACTTTATCAAAGAGAGTAAAGTACTTATGTAAAGATTTTCCCTTTAGTCTTATAGATTTCTCTTATTTCCAAAGTTACTTAGGTTACCAAATTTTCCCTCACCCTGTTCATTAAGAATTTTCAAACATCGGGATAAGTTAGTCTTTTGTTATAGTCTGCATTCTATCCTGAGACTCCATGAACTCTTAAATGATTTTTCAAAATTTGCCTACAGTGAAGCTCACTCTTTGTGCTGTAAAGTTCTATAGGTTTTGATAAATGAATGTCATAGGTCCATCATTATAATATCATAGAGAAGAGATTCACCACCCTGATAAATGCCTTGTGCTTCATCTGTTCAACCATCCTCCACCCTTACCTCTGTCCCACTTCTGATTTGTTAGACATCTCAAGTTCTGCCTTTTTTTTTTTTTTTTTTGCCTTTTCAATAATGGCATAAAAATGGAATGTTTGGTCTTTTTAGATGCCTTCTTTCAATCAGCAGTATACATTTAAGATTGATTTATGTATTTTTATGGCTTGATAACTCATTTTCTTGTTGAATCATATTCCACTTTATGGATGTAGTATAGTCATTTTTACCCATTCACCTACTTTTAAAAAAAAGATTTATTTATTTATTTGAGATAGAAAGAGCAAGAGAGAGAGCAGGGAGCAGAGGAAGAGGGAGAAGCAGACTCCCTGTTGAGAAGGGAGCCCAACACGATGCTTAATCCCAGGACCTTAGGATCATGACCTGAGCTGAAAAAAGATGCTTATCACCATTCAGGAGCCCCTCCATTCACCTATTGAAGAACATCTTGGTTGGTTCAATTTGGAGCAATTATGAATAATGCTGCTATAAACATTTTCATGCAGGTTTTTGTGTGGACATAAATTTTCGAAGTCAATAGAGTAAATACAGTTTGATACCTGGATCATATGTCAACACTATGTTCAGTTTTATAAAAGATTGCTAACCTTGGAAGTGGCTGAACAACATGAATTCCCAATGGCAATTAATAAAAATTTTATTCCTCCATATATTTGTAAGTCATTAATTTTTTCATATGTTTACATTTTAGCCATTTAATAGGCGTGTAATTGTACCTCATCACTGTCTTAATTGGCATTTCTCTAATGTAAATGATATTCAGTGTATCTTTTTTTTAAGATTTTATCCATTTATTAATGAGAGAGAGAGAGAGAGAGAGAGAGAGGCAGAGACATAGGCAGAGGGAGAAGGAGGCTCCATGTGAGGAGCCTGACATGGGACTCCATCCATGGTCCCCAGGATCAGGTCCCGGGCTGAAGGCGGAACTAAACGGCTGAGCCACCGGGGCTGCCCCCAGTGTATCTTTTCTCATGTTTATTTGCTCTTTGTATACCTTCCTGGTAAGGTGTCTGGTGATATCTTGTACCCATTTTATTTTTTTTTTAAATTTGGGATGTTTGATTTCTTATTGTTCATTGCATTTTGGGATACAACTCCTTTATCAGATTAGTGTTTTCCAAATATTTTCTCATAGTTTGTGACCTGTGTTCATTGTTTTAACAGTGTCTTTCATAAAGCCTAAGTTTTTTACTTTAATAAAGTTCAACTTAGCAGTGTTTCTCTCAGGGACAGTGTTTTTGTTATTGAAGCTAAAACTCATGTTCAACCTAAGGTCATATAGATTTTTCTCCTAAACCTTTCTTCTGGAAGGTTTATAGTTTTGTGTTTATGTTTAGGTCATTGATCCATTTTGAGTTACTTTTTGTCAAGGTATAATGTTCACGTCTAAGTGCACCTTTTGTTTTTCTTTTTGTTTTGTTTTGCATATGGACATCAAATTGCTCTAGCTGCCTTTTGAAAGACTGTTTTTCTCCACTTGAACTTCCTTTGTGTAAAAGGCACAACAGTTGCCTTTGTTGTAAAGCAGTTGATTATAATTTTTGGTGTGGCTTCCTGAGCTCTTCCAATTATGACCATAGGATAATTCTCTTTTTATTTAGATCTTCTTTTATTTTTTCACTACAGTTTTGTGGTTTTCTTCTTCCTGATTCTGGAAATATTTTTTCCTTACCTTTATGCCTTAGTATTTATTTGGGAGCAATCTTAAATGCTTTTGCTTTTTAAAAAATGTCAAATTCTAACTGTTTATGGCTAGTTTATACAAGATCAATTGATATTAGTTTATTGATGTTCTACATTGGGAACTTGCTATACTCACTTTAAAGGTACAATATTTGTGGTAGATTATTTGGATAGATTACTTATTTCTACATAGACAATTATGAGAAGAGCAGTTTTGTTTCTTCCTTTCCATCCATATTTATTTTATTTCCTTTTCTTATCTTACTGCACTAGCTAGAATTTCCATTATAATGTTGAGTAGAAGAGGTAAGAAAGCACAACTTTACCTTGTTCCTATTATCAGAGTGGAAGCTTCTAGTCACTAGTAAGTATGATGTTTGCTTAAGATTTCTTTTATATATGTTCTTTATCAGTTAAGTAAACTCCATTGTATTTTTAATGTGTGGGAGTTTTTTAGCATGAATGTATGTTTGATTTTGTCAAATATGTCTGCATTAATTGATAAGGATTTATTTATCTCATGGATGGAATATAATTTTAGGAAGACTCCAAAAAATTAAACTCTTCCAGGAGGTAAATCTAAAAGCAAAAAACTATGATGCCAATCATGGGAGTATGATTAATCAGTGGCCTCTTCAAAAGTGGATTCCTCTTTAGAGCTGACTTAATATTTAAAAAAGAGCTCATGTCCTTGAGTCTAAAAAAAAAAAAATTTAAAAACTTTAGACAAAATAGCTATGTATAATAGAATATAAGCAGACTTTAATTTGGCCACATAGGGTATCTGAACCATTGTTAAAAATTAATTTAGATTAATACCATAAGTGAAATAATACTATCTATATCTAAGCTGAAGAAAAGGAAGCGTGGTTATTTAAGGTAGACTAAGGTGATCTTAGGGACCTTCTTTTATGGTCACTCAGGGAAATCTTGGGACATAGTTCAAGACCACCTTTCTGTCAGTTCTGCTAGAAATTTATCCATTTTTGTGTCTTATGTGTCTTATGAAGACTATGACCCAGAGATTGAAATGTTTCTGGGAAGCCACTCTTCTGAAAGATGATGCAACACGTCATTAAAAAAAATAAAGTCTGGGCAGCCCAGGTGGCTCAGTGGTTTAGCGCCGCCTTTAGCCCAGGGTGTGATCCTGGAGTCCTGTGATTGACTCCCACATCAGGCTCCCTGCATGGAGCCTACTCTCCCTCTGCCTGTGTCTCGGCCTCTCTCCGTCTCTCTCTCTCTCTCTCTCTCTCTCTCTGTGTGTGTGTGTGTGTGTGATGAATAAATAAATAAAATCTTAAAAAAAAAAGTCTGATGAAATCAATCTGATAAACACTGAAACCAAAAATCAATCCTCTTCAAATTAAACCTCTTCCATGAGAATCAAATGAAATGATGAAATTCTGGAATATCCTTGATTATTATTCTAAAACTTTGGCTAAGGAATGATAAAAAGTGGGGTAAAGGGATCAAGAATAATTGGTAAACATTTTCTAAAATAAAGGAGAATACTAAGTCCAGAGCTCAACTTCTTTATCCAGAAGTTCAACCATTTGGTATGTAATCAAAGAGATGGTTGGAGAAGGAGAGATAGAAGAGAGGAGGAAGGGGAGAGAGAGAGAGAGAGAGAGAAAGGATGGGGGAGAGGAAGGGTGAGAAGGAGAGAGAGAGGAAGGGAGGGAGATTTATACTCTTAATAATTAATCAGTAGAACTACTGATTAGTGCATACTTCTGAATATAAACCAATCCGTGACAACCCTCATTTTTTAATGTTAGCCAAGCAACAGCCTTATTTCATTAAATTTATTTCTGTGGTGAATCAGCCAGTTCCTAAACAGTCTTGCTTCTTTCAGTACCTAAATATATTCTTTTCTCAGTGATATATCATTATATGTAATCTTATTTAGTTTCAATCGTACATTGAAATTGCATTTCTCTTTTGCTTAGCAAGCAATAAATTTGTTTACTTCTTTGAGATATAATTAGCAGCCTATGATTTCAGTATGACAAAGAATATCACAATGCTAATAACATTTCTGTATAAAGCAGGCACAATTCTTCATGCAAAGCAGAGATGCCCCTAAGTAACCACAAAGAAAAATGAGTTTATTGAAATAATATGCTTGATCTAGAAGTAAAGCTGAAATGTTAACTGGCTAACTCTGGAGCCAAATTGGCTTTTTTTTCCCTATCATCTATGCTTTATGTTATCATGAACTCTTGGCTTTTCCTGCTTTATTTTCATCTTATTACCAAGTCCTCTACAATTTTTAAATACTTTTAAATACTTTCCCCATTATTTCATAGATGAGTTTATATATGGCTTGGCTTTTTTTTTTTTTTTTTTTTGCCATGTGTGTGGTTAAATTTCATGGTATTCATTTACAAAATATCAGTTAAAATCCTAAGTGAATAATCTGTTCAGTCTTCCTATTATAAAATTAAAAAGGCATAATCCTATAACCAAAACATTAGGCTTTTCATTGAGATAATACACAACATGGGATGGTTTAGCTTAAATTAGATATCTATGTATCCTTAAGTAGCCATAATACCTTAGTTAGCCACAATGACTGTGATCTTTTAGAAAGATTACATGACAAACGTGGAATTTTTCAGAAAGATTTTAAAATTTTTCTTCTACATCTTTTAGGAAGCCTATTCTTATAAATGAAATTATAATTAAATTTCATTGTGTAGTTCTCTTATAAGGAGACTTTGACATGTCACTTAAATATAAGGTTATTCATAAACAAAATGTATGGTCTGCTTGTTTTGGGGTAGTCTCAGTTTGCATGTATTTTCCAGAGTTTTTTCTTCCTTTTTTTTATTTTAAGAATTTATTTACTTGAGAGATACAGAGATAGCAAGAGAAAGCACAAGTGGGGAGAAAAGAGATAAGCAGGCTCCCCACTGAGCAGGGAACCTGATATGGGGCCCAATCCCAGGACCCCAGGATCATGACCTGAGCCAAATGCAGATGCTTAACCAACTGAGCTATCCAGGCACCCTCTAGAATTTTTTCTAGTAGTTAAATTCTGCCCCCCGCCGCCACTCCAAATATTTCCATTGAAAACTTCTATTTTGAGTTATGAAAAAGATGATTCTGGACTTCTTTCCTGAAATAAGTGATGAGAAAGCTGGGTTAAATATATCATACAACTATTTCTGGAAGTGGATAATAGCACAAAACCATGATACCTGAAAAAAATATGGAAAGAACAAGACTAATCCTACAGTGACAATTTGCTCATTACTGTGCAGAGATAAGAAACTCAGGCAGAACATATCTTTTTCAATGAGCCAATGGAAGGGGGATCAGAATTTGGAAGGGTGATGTGGCTGAATTTGCAGCAAATTAATAGAAGTTAGAGTGCTACACAGAGAAAGAACAATGATCTTAATAGAGCTTCCCTTAATTAAATTGTTCAGTATTAAGCCATGACTACATGGGTGAAAATCTAATTGCTTTCTTTAGATAAATTTTAAAAAATAGATATATTGATAATAAAATGGCAGTCATTAAAAATGAAAAAGTTCCATTCTTAGTATTAAAAACTTAAGGAATTCTGTGGGATTTTTAAAATAAATTTTGGGGCACAAATTCATAGTTATACTTATCAGATGCCAATGAAAAAATATATAGGGGTCTCTGGGTGGCTTAGTCAGTTAATTGTAACTCTTGTTTTCAGCTCAGTCATGATCTCAGAGCTGTGGGAAGAAGCCCAATTTTGTGCTCCACGCTCAGCAGGGAGTCTGCTTGAGATTCTCTCCCTCCCCCCCCCCCATATAAGTATGTGCACACGTCCCCTCTTTCTCTCTCAAATAAATACAGTCTTAGGAAAAAAAGATACATAAATAAGTAGATTTTCTTAAATGCAATTTGAAAACAATATTGGTTGAATTTCAAGTTTAATCCGGAAAAATCATTCAAAGTATTATTGAAATATGGTGCAATTGATATTTTTCACTAAGGAAAAATATGGCTTAATAAAAGTGTCTACAGGGGCATCTGAGTGGTTCATCTGGTTAAGTGTCTGACTTGGCTCAGGTCATAATCTCAGGATCCTGGAATTGAGCCCCACATTGGGTTCCCTGCTCAGTGGAAAGTCTGCTTGTCTCTGTCAAATAAATAAACAGAATCTTTTTGATAAATCCACAATAATTATTATAATCCAATCTGTAATTATATCAAAGATGACTATTTTCTAAGAGTTGTTCTTTTTAGTAATTCATTTGTCAAAGTTTCAACTTTTTCTATATTTTTAGAACAAAACTGCATGCATATGAGGTGAAAATTATTGAAACTCATTTGCTTCCATTAATATTTGTAAATTACAACAATATTACAAGCAAAACATACAGATTGCTATATTCATAAACTATTTCCACAACTACTAAGAAGTGGAAACATTATTTGTTTACTAGGGTTAACTTTCTAAAGCAAATTAGTGAACACAATTAAAGTAGGTCTTTTTTATGTAAACAGTACTATGTAAGTGGTTGATTCAGAGAATCAGATATTTAGAAGAAATCCATTGCTTGAGTAATGATAAGACAAAATTTGTACAATTTCCATCTTTCCTAAAGTGATGGAAACCCTACAGAACTCAATGGCCTTGGTCACATATGTTTTATCACTATTTAGAGAATAATCTCGGCAGGAAGCTAGAAGAAACACTAGAAAAAGTTCTTAACTACATTCTTTATTCAATAAGAAGTTGGTTATGAGTCTCACAGTTGCAATTAGGAACAAAAAATAAGACAGGAAAACAGAGGCATTCAAAATCTATGCTAAGCAAAAGAAGACAAATTGTTCTTCAAATGTTTCTGTTTTTCTTATTTTATTGTACTTGTTTTGTTGTTGTTTTGTTTTGTTTCTAATAAACTGACGACTTAGAGACAATCTTATGAAGGGAAACAAAATAAGTTAATACATTATAAAACCACATACATAAAAACAGAGACAACATGTAAAATAATTGTAACTAAAATAGAAATTAATTAATACAATTTGGTATTAAAAATTCTGTATAATGAACATTCCAAATATGCCCCTTTGTATTCTATTTTTCAATAAAAACAAAAAATAAGACATCAATCTCTCCCTGCTTTTAAAAATAAAAGTGCATTACTTCTGCTTTTGTTTTCTTCCTGTAGCTTCCTATATGTATGTTGAAGTAAAGTTTAACATAGTTAAATCCCTTCAAGCATCATAAATCACATGTCCTTTAAATTCTCATGTAGCTTCTTCTCAATACAGGCTGACCCGCTGGCTTCACTCTCATGTGTGATTTTTATTAATATGAAATCTTTCGCTTTCCAGTTTAACCATATCCTACAAATACACATCAAGTCAAGGTCATGCAGAAGTGGGAAAAATTCCCTCAGCAAAAATGCTGCCCCAGCTAAAATGATCAGATTTTAATTCTCTCCAATTCTAATTATAGCTCTCTTGTTATTTCTACGACATCTGAAGGTACTTCCTCCTGAAGTCTTGACCCCTCAAAGTTATCCATAAGGGTTGGAATCAACTTCTTCCAAATTCCTGCTGTTGTTGATCTTTTGATTTCTTTCCATGAATCACAAATGTTCTAAATGGCATCTAGAAAGGAGAATCCTTTCCAGAAGGTTTTCAATTTACCTTGTCCGGATCCCTCAGGGACACCACTATCTGTGCCAGCTAAATCCTTACAAAATGTATTTCTTAAATAAGAAGACTTGAAAGTCAAAATGACTCCTGATCTATGGGCTGCAGAATAGGCATTGTGTTAATGGCATGAAAATTATATATTTTTTTTGTTTTGTTTTGTTTTTATGAAAATTATATTAATCTCATTGTACATCTCCATCAGAGCTCTTGGGTGGCCGGGTACCTTGTCAATGAGCAGTCAGATTTTTAAACAAATCTCCTTTCTCACTAGTAGATCACAACAGTGGGCTTAAAATAGTAAACCATGCTGTAAATAGATATGCTGTCATCCAGGCTTGGTGGTTCCATTCATAGGGCACAGGCTGAGTAGATTTAACACAATTCTTAAGGATCCTAGGATTTTGGGAATGTTAAATAAGTATTGGCTTCAATTTAAAGTCACCAGCTGCATTAGCCCCTACCAAGAAAGCCAGCTGGTCCTTTAAAATTTTGAAGCCAGGAAAAAAAAAAAAAAAAAAAAAAATTTGAAGCCAGGCATTGACCTCTCTCTAGCTATGTAGGCCCCGGACGACATCCTTCTCTAATATAAGGCTGTTCACCTACATTGGAAATCTGTTGTTTAGTATAGATATCTTCATTAATTATCTTAACTAATTCTTCTGGATCACTCACCGCAGCCTCTAAATCAGTACTTGCTGCTTCACCTTGTACTTTTGTGTGATGAAGATGGCTTATTTCCTCAAACCTCATGAACCAACCTCTGTTAGCTTCAAACCTTTTTTTTTCTGCAGCTTCCTTACCTCTTATCATCTTAATAGAATCGAAGAGAGTTAGTTAGGGCTTTGCTTTGAATTAGGATTTAGTTTAAGGGAATATTGTGGCTGGCTTAATCTTCTATGCAGACCACTAGAACTTTTTCCGATCAGCAATAAGGCTATTTCTTATCATTTGTGCATTTGTTGGAGTAGCACGTTTAATTTTCTTTGGGAAATTTCTTTTGCATTCACCATTTGGCTAACTGGTGCAAGAGGCCTAGCTTTCAGCATTTCTTGACTTTTGACATGCCTTCCTCATCAAGCTTAATCATTTCTAGTTTTGGCCTATTGATTTAAAGTGAAAGACATGTGATTCTCCATTTCATTTGAACACTTAGATGCCATTGTAGGGTAATTAACTGGACTAATTTCAGCACCATGTCTTAGAGAATAGGGAGGCTTGAGGAGACAGGAGGAGAAAGGAAATGGCTAGTCTGTGGAACAGTGAGAACACGCTTAGCCTTTACTGATTAATTTTTCTGCCTTATATGAGCATGGTTCAGTGTGTTCCCCAAAACCATTGCAATAGTGACATCAAAGATCACTAATCACATGTCACCATAACAAATATAATTGTAATATTTGAAATATTAAGGGAATTAACAAAATGTGACACAGAGACATGAAGTGAACAAATGCTTTTGGGAAAATGGCACTGATAGATTTAATACAGAGCTGCCACAAACCCACAATTTGTAAAAAATACATCTGCAAAGTGCAATAAGGCCAAGTGCAATAAAACTTGATATGCCTTATAATGCATATTATATAACATGTATGTAATATTTTTCCTAGTTTCTTTTTTCTCTTTTTTTTTTTTTGCGATTTTATTTTTTAAAATAATTGCCATGCCCCATATGGAGCTCAACCTCACAACCCCAAGATGAAGAGTTACAGGCTTTACTGACTGAGCCATCCACACACCCTTGTTTTTTTCTTTTACAGAGCAGATGTTTCTTTTTTAAATGATGGCCAAAGTTTTATTTCTTTTTGATTATTACTTTTTGTGTTTCATATAAAATCTTCATCTACCCTGAGAGTGTTCTTCTCACAGCTTTATAGTTTTAGTCTTAGTTTTTAAAGATGTACTTATTTTAGGGGGGAGGGCAGAGGGAGAAAGAAAGAGAGAAGGTAGGGCTCAATCTCATGATCCTGAGATCGTGACCTGAGCCCACACCAAGAGTCAGACACTCAACAGACTGAATTGCCGTGGTGCCCGTATAGTTTAGTTTTAAACTTACTCATATAATAAATTCCATACTAATTTTTATATATGGTATGTGGTGAAGAAATACTTAAATTACCCAAAATGATCTACATATTCAATGCAATCTCTACCAAATTCCAAAGGCATTTTTCACAAAAATAGAAAAAATAATACTAAATTTGTATGAAATAACAAAAACTCCTGAATAACTAAAGCAGTCTTGAACAAATAGAACAAAGCCATAGCTATTGTTTTCTTATTACAAACTATATTACAAAACTATAGCAATCAAAACAAAACAACGTAATGTTGGCATAAAAATAGACAGAGAGATCAGTGGTACAGAATAGACAGCCTAGAAATAAACCCATACACCTACAATGTCCTAATTTTTGACAGGGGCATAAGAATACACAATGGAGAAAGCATACTCTCTTCAATACATGGTGTTGGGAAAATTGTATTCACACTCAACAGAATAAAATTTGATGTTTGGCTTACATCATTTTCTTATGCACAAAAATCAATTCCAAATTTATTAAAGATGTAAGCGTGAGACCTGAAACTGTTAAATTCCTAGAAGGAAATGGAGGGAAAGCTTTTGGTTAGAATACAAAAGTACAGGCAACAGAAGCAAAAGTAGACAGGCTAAAAAGCTGAATAACGATATACAGCAAAGAAAAACATCAGTACAGTGAAAATGCAACTTACAGAATGGGAGAAAATATTTACAAACTGCATATCTGATAAGAACCTATATCCAAAATACATAAGGGATTCTTATAAGTGATTATATTTGGAAAATGTTAATTATGCATTATCCACAATCATAAGACTTTCAAATGTACCTAAATCCATAGAAGTCTAAATGATGCCTGTATATTGAGGAGCATAGAGCATAGGTTGAAAAAAAATATGTTTTTTTACCACTAATATACACAGGGTTTGATAAACTTAATTCCTTAAAGAGAGTTATTTCAATTGGAAAATGAATTATTTACTTTTGCTTTATTTGGCATAGTGAACAACGGGAACATTTTGTGTTGTGTGTGTGTGTGTGTGTGTGTGTGGAGTGCTCAGAATCCAGCATTTTAAAGACAGAAATTCCAAGGTCTTATGTATATTTACAACACTGCAATCCTTCAAACCTCCTAGAAATGTTTTTAAAATGAACTATTAGTATATTAGGATTGGTATGAAGGAACACTTGTTTTTCTTTTTTCTAATTCATAACCAGCTTCCATCATACAATCGATTTTTGTGGGAGAAGTTCACTGCTGAGTAAGCCAACTTTGATATAATGGAACAGTTTGAACACTGTTCTCCAGCTCAATCCAATTTGCAATACACATTTTCCACTGCATGGGGAATTCAAGTTTTTGTATTAATTTTTCAAGCAAGACAAAGGTTGTGATATTTAAAACATTTTACATTTAGAGCTAAATAATTACTTTAAAAGTTAAATGATAAGTTGAAGCATATGCACATTTTTTGTAGCATTAACTAATCATAGAGAGTGATATGAGATGACAATGATTCACAAATTATTCTACTAACAGCTTGTTTCTTAATAAATTTCTCCCTGATACCAGAAGAGCTGCTGAAAAATGAACTCACTCTACATTCTTTGCATTTGACATAATCAATTCTAAGAAATGACTGGACATAGTTATGTTCCCAGGTAATTAATATTTTTTATTATTCTATTGTTTAGAGTAATAGCATAGAACAACATATGTCGTAATTATATGAGGTTTAAGCAAATTAAAAAATGTTAATAGCAAAAATTAGTCCATAATGCTTGTTTTTTGAATTTTATTTATTTATTTGAGAGAGAATGAGCAAGCATGAGTTGGGGGAGGAGCAGAGGGAGAGGGAGAAGCAGACTCTTCGCTGAATAAGGAGTTCAGGCAGGGCTGGATCCAAGGACCCCGAGATCATGACTTGAGCTGAAGGCAGACATTTAACTGCCTGAGCCACCTAGGCACACCCATAATGTTTTTAAAAGTATTTAAGTTTTTAACCATTAACAGGGCATTTTTAAGTATTTTCTCTGTACAATGAAATAGGAAAACAATCATGAATAACTTCATTGTTATAAAAAAATAAACTTTGCAAATTTAGGATTTAAAAAAAATATAACATGAATATGGATAAATACAAATGTATTGCAAATAGTCCCGTTTATTGTAAAAAAAAATTAAACCTTGATTTAAATAATTAATTTTATATAAATTTATATATAGTTCTGTTAAGGTCAGAAAGCAAAAATTATAAGTAAAATGAAGAGAGGTGATGGAAGTTCTTTATTAAGCTGAGGTTATTTTCTTAAATATTTAATATATTTATCTGAACTTTTGCACTTATTTTCCTGTTGTTATTATCCCATTGCAAGCATATTTTTCTTTATTTTAACTTACAATTATAATACCTAGCCATTTAAAAAATGTTTCATGTATTTGAGCTTTTCAAATTTATTCTATTTTATATCATTTTCAGCCATTGTCTCTTCATAGAATCATTCCCGTTAAGTTATATTCATGTTAGATCTTCTCCTAATCATATATTCAAAAATTATATCTCTAAAATTCACAAAATTTTAGATCTGTCTTATCAAGATGTGATACATAATTTCAAATTTACTTCATAGTTAAGAAAAATAGGAAATTTATGGTATTAAAGTGTATTGAACAAAACTACATTCTGGATCAGTTATGTTTCTTGGTTAAATTCAATAGTTATTTCCTCTGAAAAACTACATTATATACATGCAAGAAACTAAGCTAGATGATGTTTTTGGACTTTCGGTTTGGAGTTAGGCAGGAAGCTTCTCATGTGTAAGGAACAGGAAATAGAACAGGCCAGTTGGTGATGTTACACTCTGGTCACTTCACTTCTACTGCAATTAATGACCTACATTTCTCCTTAATGTCCTTGTGCTATTAGCACAAGCTATAAAGTCCCCAGAGAGAGAGTCATCTTGGCCAAGCAAGCAAAAGTCAATGCAACTCACCTGTATTAGGAATCCTGAAGAAAAGAAAAGTTGACCCCATAAGTCAGAGTTATTTTCTCACCAATACTGCACATAATGGAGTAGAGGAAGTCCCCCCAAAAGGAAATTGGTAAATGTACAAGATACAATCTAAACATGTCACAAGTAGAAATTCAGACAGTTGAATAACATTATTTTTCTTTTTCTTTTTTTTTTTTTTTTAGATTTTATTCATTTATTCATGAGACACAGAGACAGAGGAAGAGACACAGGCAAAAGGAGAAGCAGGCTCCATGCAGGGAGCCCAATGTGGGACTCGATCCTGGGATTCCAGGATCATGCCCTGAGCCAAAGGCAGGAACCCAACCACTGAACCACCCAGGCGATCTCAGTTGAATAAAATTCAATCACATTTACAAATGTGCAAATTACACATTATAAATTTTGGAAAATTGAAATATCTTTAAGAAGTACCAGTATATAAGTATTCAAGGCAGTGCAGGTTTAAACATATTAAATTTGAGTTCCGGTATTAGTCAAGTGGGGTATTTTTCTTCACTAAAAGAGAAATAAAGTGAATATTTAGGAGAAAGTTACAGTATTCTTGATAGGTTAATTTTAATTTTGGAGCTGTCTCTACAACTGCAACCAGATTAGCTTTATCGAAGCACTGCCTAAATTTGGGTGTTTAACTTCATGTTACAAGCGGATGGACTGCATGAGTAGAGTCACTGGGTCCCTCCTGAGTGGTGCCATCAGATAGACAAGTAGCAAAATGAAAATATTATTCTACCCAATCTGATTTTGACTTGTGTGAGTAGGTCTGGTGTTCATTACACAGATAAGATTGGGAATTGATAGATGAAGTGGAGAGTTGAAATGATATCTTGAAAATTTCTATAGAAATAGAATGCTAAATTAGATTAGGAACTAAAACCTAATTTACAGCTGAAAACAGTGGAATTGAAAATCTGTTTTGTTTGTGTGCATCAGATGATTATAAAATGTTCCCTTCACTTATGGTCACACTCATTTTTTCCTCCACTTTTAATTTAATGGCATCAATATATGGCAAAATGCATTTTTTGATAAAGCATCTTAGAGTGAACCAAACACTTATTCTTTTTTTTAAGATTTTTTTTTTAATTTATTTATTCATAGAGACACGGGGAGAGACAGAGAGAGGCAGAGACACAGACAAAGGGAGAAGCAGGCACCATGCAGAGAGCCTGACGTGGGACTCGATCCAGGATCTCCAGGATCACACCCTAGGCTGCAGGTGGCGCTAACGCTGCGCCACCAGGGCAGCCCCCAAACACTTATTCTTCATGGAGTGCACAGCAACATATTAGGACCTGGAGGAGGGTTTCCAGCAAGGGAAGATGCGAAACATGAATAGAGGTAGTGAACAAAAGTTTCCTCATAATTCATCATCGAAAATTAGATACTAATTTCAGAATACAGAATATTTATGAGTGATAACTACTAATACAAACATTTTGGGTGATATTGTCTTCCTAAAAGCAATGTGTTTGCTCTTTAGGGAGCCTTTACTGGCAAATGATCTGTGCCATGAAGTGTGACAGTACAGAAATGCGAAAGTTTGAATGTTGCCTTCCAGAATCACAATGTTGTGTGCCAAGACAAAAGTCAATTAAAAACATAGATACAGATACCTATTATGTGCTCAGTTAAAAGTCCACACACAAAAAAAGACAAAAACAATTTTGAAAAAAAAAACATTTAATGAGAACCAAATGTAGAGAGTCTATATTCTTTATATTTTTAGGAAAGTTGAGGTATTTAGTCCCACTTAAAAAGAGCAATAAAAGAATTAGTAAAAAGATAAAACCTAGTGCATCCTTGTGAGTTCATTCAATAAAGGGATAATAAAAAAGATAAAGATAAAAAAAGATAAAACAAGTATGCATTCTTGTGAATTCATTCAACAAACACATTCTTTCATCTATAATTTTCTTCCAAACTATTGCTTGTATGATGGGTAAACTCAAGGCAGATAAAAGATTGCTTACAAAGCCCCACATAGAAAAAAAAAAATAGGTTCATTCATCTCTGTCTGCAATTTGAGAAGTATTATGGATGTTGTGTATTATGCAATGGCTATGTTTATTTTTCACTTGCTTCTAGGAACCTATGGTAAGGAAATTTGTAATAAGCCAAAAAGATTATAGGGTGTCTCCAAAGAAAAACTGCATTTGTTTAGAGCAGAACGTTCTGGTAGGTACTATCTGATTCTACCCTGTTAGGACATTTTTAAAAAAATTTACTTGCTAAATGAGAAATATTCTGTTAGGCTTTGTTTTGTTCTCTCTCTTTTTTAAAGAATTCATTCATTTTGTAAATTGAATCCTAATTGAGATATTTGTGATCCAACTATTTTTGCATTTTAGTTGTCAGCTTGGGATTTCCCTGGGTTCTCACAGATATTGGACCAGGAAGATTAGAAATAGCTTCACTGAAACACACTAACTTCGTTGATTTCAATATTTGTTCCACTTCCCCTACAGTAGTTCAATGACCTGAAGACTATGCTTAAATACGTCTGTTTTTTCAAACTAGCATGGATATTTTATTTATATTTGTTACACATGATTTTGTTTTATATTTTATGTTGTTCAAATGATCACATGGACACTTTATAGGTTTGTCTATATTGTTTCTAAAGAATGCCGGGATACCTGCTATCATGTATGTTAGTTATCTATAGCTGTTAGTTATCAATAGCTGTATAAAAATTACTTTACATGTTAGTGGCTCAAAATAAGATACATTTATTATCTCATAGCTTCTGTGGGTCAGGAGTTCAGGCAAGGACCACCCACAAGGCTGTACCCTAAGGGTCAGCTGGGCCAAGGTCATTCCAAAACTCCACTAAAGAAGGCTCCATTTTTAATTTCACTGAAGTGGCTGTTGAGGGCCTCGGGTCATTTCTTGCTGTTTGATGAAGATATCACTTCTTTGCCCAGCTTGTCTCCACATCATTGCTTCTGCAGTAACATGGCAGCTTGCTTCCCCCAGAGACAGAGAAAAGGAGAGAGGTTAGGGAGATAGAGGGGGTTAAGCAAAAGGAAAGCCAGAGTGTTTTAAAATCTAATTTCAAAAGTGACACTTTGTTACTTTTGCCATATTCTCTTGATGAGAGGCAAGTCACCAAATCCAGCCCACAGTCAAGAAGTTACATCACAGAAGTCTGTGGATTAAGAGTAGGCAGGGGTCATTGTGAGATTGTCATTGTCATTACAAGCTGTCCATCACACCACGGGAGCACAACAACAAAAACCATGCACTTTCGACAGAATTATGTGAACCGATGTCATACACTTACATGGATTTTAGGCATCAGCATCTCATACCTAAACCTACTGGCCAACAAGGGTAGCTTAAAACATAATAAAAGGATAATAAAAAATGACTAGCTAGGAAGTTAATAAATCATCAGGCTATGCTCTTCCCTGTGAAGAGTGTCTACCAGTTATTACTGATGATAAATAGCTTGATTTCTTAGGTCTTCAGCAATTAGGTGTTTTTCCCCCCTACAATTTAACATCCATCTCAAGGAGGAGGTTGTTTCATACCCTCAAATCCTGATGATTAAGAGAAATGAGAAATCTTCTAAGCATAAAAGTGTTGGTTGTACAAACTATATAAATGTCAGGAACACTGGATTGATTTAATAGGTTTACAGACTCATAACAGAATTCTGCTTCAGTCTCATTACATGAAGTTTCTGAACATCTCTGATCACAGAACTTGCTAAATTCTGAGACATGAATATTTTAGAATCAGTCTCTTGCACATTCCCCAACACAAACCATCTTAACATCCTGATATTTAAATGTACAGTTTCTCCCATGTCTTCATTATTGAGTTAAATGTACCATGATATTATTTTTATATGCATTTCATCTTTGAAGATTTATAGAATATTAAAAAGTCATAGGTAGGGAAATGGACATACTAATAATGCATGGTTAGTAGGACTCTGGGCTAATGTCTGTGTACTGACTTGAAATGGTTTCCTAGGTACATTTTTTCATGAAAGAATTAAGGTGTAGAACTGCCTTTTAACTATTTTATCATTTTTTGTATATGAATATTTATATATATACATATGTATATGTAAAAATTTATCTGCATAAATCTACAAAATAATACAGAAATAGTTGCTTTGGAAATAAGAGCATCAAGTTTCAAGTAGAGCATCATTTTTCACCAAATACTCTTGCATTTAAAAAAAATTATAAAAAAATAAAAAATAAATAAATAAAAATAAAAAAAATTTATAGCTTTCTTGTAATAAAAAAATTCAAAGGAAAAAACAGTAATACAATTAATATAAAATAAACAATTACATGATTATTGCAGAAATAAAATGTTAACTATGATTTGGCAAAAGTTGCTTTTATATTAAAATAAACATTAACAATTATGATAACAGCTATTAAAGAAATAGGCTGGTTAGTTATTTTATATGTCTAAAAGGTAATTATTTCTGTGTATATTTGCTATAATAACTAATTCATGATTACACTGAATATATTTTTATTAAAATATTTGTTAACTGATAAAAATATTTTTAATAGTTACACATACCTGTAAAAATTAACCACTTGAAAATATACTTTATTTTTCATATGCAAATCTATATAAGTGAAAAATTGCTTATTTTTTAATAGCCATTCAAATATCATATATCTTTATTATATTTTGCTCATAGCAATTTTGATATATTTTCTAACCTTTAACAGAAATATTTCTTTATGTGAATTCCAGAGCATTACATTTCATGGTCTCATAACAACCTCATTAGAAAATATTATTCATTCTTTATGTCCTGCAGACATAAAGGAGAGTTTTCTACCTTTCTTGGCTATTCAGTAACAGATTTTCCTCTTAAAAATCTAAAAATGTATAACATGGGATGTGTGCAAGAATTATCTGAAAGCCATATTGTATCATCCTAATCCAAGAAAGTTTAACTGCTTTTAATTTTTTTAGGTTATGGCTTTGTTTTCTTATTTAAAATAATATCAAGCTGCCTGACTGGCTTAGTTGGTAGAGAGTGCTACTCTTGATCTTGGGTTTGTGAGTTCAAGGCCCATATTGGGTATAGAGAGTACTTAAAAATAAAATCTTAAAAAAAAATTGTATCCTTTTAATATCCATATCTATCTTTGTTAAAGATATTTTTTTTTCACTTAGCAGAACTAAGATAACTAATTTTAGAAGACTTAGATAAAAATCCATTTTGTTTTATTCAGCAAGTTTCTTTAATTTGTCTCTAATGTTGAGTGGTAGATGGCATTAATAGCCTCATATCTTCAACTATTTTCTATGCTGTTCACTTTCTTTCTCCTCCATTTGACTTTGGGCTGTTACATGATTTAATTTGGGCAATAAAGTAAGATGGAAATGACAGCTTGTCAGTCCTGTGCCTAGGTCAAAAATGATATAGTTTCTGTTTTCCTTCTCACTATTTGGTCATCTCCAAGGGAAGCACATGTCTAGACAAGCCAGATGGTCTTAGAAGGAAGAATTCTCATTGCTATTATCTTGGTGATATCGTTAGCGGTGATATATTATATATAAGTAGGACAGAGTAAACTATCACCAAAAAAATGAAAACTTTGATGCTTTTTGTGAAAGGACTCTGGTACAATGAGAATGTATTTCCTTCAGAGAAAATTCATGACTGAATGAAATAAAAATGGTAGAAATAGAGATTTTTAAAAATATTTTTACGGTAAGTGCAACTATAATGTTAGAAATGTAATATACAGGGGAGCCTGGGTGGCTCAGTCAGTTGATCTCTTGATTCTTGATTTTGGCTTTCAGTTCTTGATCTCATGGTGGCAGTTCAAGCTCCACATTGGGCTCCATGTGGGGTATGGAGCCTACTTATAAAATAAAATAAAATAAAATAAAATAAAATAAAATAAAATAAAATGTAATAAATTTAAATTCAAAATAAATGTAATGTATAATAGAAAACCACCTTTGAACATTTTTCTAATCATGTACTTATTCATGAGGAGTTGTCTTTGTCTGTGGGAACATTGTTCCTATGTTGACAATATATATCTTCAGAATAAATATTTGGGGCAAATTGCTTTTGAAAATAGTTGTTTTTAAAAATGTGAACTCTTTCTTTGAACTTGTATATTCTATGGGTTTTGATAAATATACGAAAGAATTTTGAGTTAATTTTTGTAAAACATGTAAGGTCTGTTTGTAAGGTAGAAATAAAAAATTTAAATAAAACATATCAATAAATTGTGTAGTTAATTACTAATGATAAAAAATTCATCTAGGAGAAAGTTTATAAGGTAAATCATCGATCTGTTGAGCAAGTGTGCCGTGATAGATCTTGAGTATTTGTTGAGACCTTTTTTTTTTTTTTTTTTTTTTCTTTTTTGGCTAATATGATTGAAAAAGATCTTGACTCTGAGTTAAAGGTTCAATGAAGTTCGGTATGGACCAGCCTCCAAGACACTAAAGATGAGCTACACAAGTCATTTCTGCCACCACTACTTCTAAGATTTTTATTTTAAGCCAAAAAATATTATGAACTAATGTTGGTGTCCTGAGAGGTCACTGGGAGAAGCCAAAGTGCCACGTTATCAGTTTATTCATCCAGCCTATGGAGATAATTGAGTGATGAGGAACCAACACTTGCCAATACCCACATGTATGAGTTTGGAAGAAGATTATTCAGGCCTGATGAAGGTTGAGATAAGCCAGCCCCCCAATGAAAGACCCTGAACAGAATCATTTAGCTAATTTGTTCCTGGATTCCTGACCCACCAAAAACTGTGAGATAAAAATGTTCATTTTTTAAAGCTGTTAAGCTGTTAAGTGTTGTAGTGATTTGTTTTTTTAACAGTGGTAATGAATGTGCTAATTTGAAATTAGCGGTTTGGCGCCTGCCTTTGGCCCAGGGCGTGATCCTGGAGACCCGGGATCGAATCCCAAGTCGGGCTCCCAGTGCATGGAGCCTGCTTCTCCCTCTGCCTGTGTCTCTGCCTCTCTCTCTCTCTCTCTCTCTCTGTGTGTGTGTGTGTGACTCTCATAAATAAATTAAAAAAAAAAATTAAAAAAAAAAGAAAAAAAATTTTCTCATTTCATTGCTAACCTATCATTTACTTGATATACTTGTTCAAAATGCTCAAAATTATACCCCAAAAGTGTAGACTATTTTTGATTCATAAGTTAATTGATCAAATGCAAGTTTAGGGCAGCCCCAGTGATGGAGTGGTTTAGCGCCGCCTGCAGCCGGGGGTGTGATCCTGGTGACCCGGGATCAAGTCCCACGTCCGGCTCCCTGCATGGAGCCTGTTTCTCCCTCTGCCTGTGTCTCTGCCTCTCTCTCTCTCTCTCTCTCTCTCTCTCTCTCTCTGTATGTGTCTTTATGAATAAATAAATAAAATCTTTAAAAAACAAATGAAAGTTTAGTGGGATTGATTTATATGCTACATATAATTCTGTAAGAAAAAAAAAAACAGCATGCTCGTTTCTTATGTTCAATCTCCTACCTAATGTATAAGCATCAGTGAGTTAAAAGTATACCACCTATTACTTTGAAATCTCTTTCAAAATATAGAATAGAACCTGTAGAGAGTAGATGGCTACAAAAATTTTTTCAAAGGACAGATTTTTTTAAATTATAAAAGAAGCATGATTTTTAAAATGTTGACTAAACCAAAGAAAACTATTAGAACTTTCATGAATGTTTTTAATTCCTAGGCTTTGTTTTCCAAAATATTTCATTAATTATTACACTATGTATAACCTTTAAACCAATACATCTCAAATGGCACTAACATAATTCACTACATCTAATCTTCATATTATTTTAAATCCTTCTAATAATTTGAAGAATCTTGTTTCTAGTCCTCTCTTTTCCTAGTGTTCTAGTATATTTGAAGTTTTGAAATTCTACCATTTTCCATTCAATAGACAGTGAAGTTATTGAATGGTTATCTTTCTAATTTAGTAAAACAGAATATATACACACAAACAGAAGGATAACGTGAAGTGTTAACACTGGCTGCCTCTAGCTATGGGTATGTATAATACACATATACATACATATATAATTTCCAAGGCCATTCACAAAATTCAGTAAATTCCAGTCTTAACCATTTTCTTATTCCATGTTAACACCACTGCTACTACATAACCTCACCTTTTATATGCACCTCATTCCAGTTTATCACCAATGAAAACATTGATAATTATGAAGGTACTGGGATGCCTGGGTGGCTCAGCGGTTGAGCATCTGCCTTTGGCCCAGGGTGTGATCCTGGAGTCCCTGGATCGAGTCCCACATCGGGCTCCCTGGATGGAGCCTGCTTCTCCCTCTGCCTGTGTTTCTCTGCCTCTCTCTGTGTGTCTCTCATGAATAATTAAAATCTTAAAAAAATTATGAAGGTACTGTACATTAGGAGTTTCACCCATCCAATTTATGATTAGCAATGGTTATATAATCACTGTTTGGGCTCTGATTGGTCTAGCTCCAGAATGTCATGATTAGAGTCTGCATTCTAAAAGTTATATTAACTTGGTTTCCTCCCTAAAACCTTAGTCTTAGAAACAAGCCATTCACATGATCTTGGCATGTGATCTCTGGAAACAAGAGCAAACAGATGGTAAGATAAAAGAAGAGGAAAAGAAGAATGACCACCCTGTCATCAATAGTAGCAACTGGATCTCGAGCAAGGGACTCATTAAGGAGCCATGTTGAATGTATTTTATTATTTTTGAGAAACAGAAAATATATGTGCACTAACTCCTAAATATTATTTTACAAGGTTTACCCCGTAGGATGTTAAATACTTCACATTTCCTAATTTGTACATTCATCAGAACATCAGAATATGTATATTCTACATCATTTCATATGGTGATGAAATATAACTTTTAGGTAAGAAACAGAGAATATACGCTAATCTTAGGCAAGGGGGGATATTGTCGGCATACATGTATTTACCATAGTAACAAACAGTTGTCTTGAAAAGATGAGTTGAAGCACAAGGGTTGTTCAGTTCTATTTCAGCTACCATAAAAGACCTAGACTTTTAAGATATAGGGAAGAAAAAATGTTTTCTAAAATAACCTCAAGAGGTGACCAACACTTTAAAGTGTTTAATGAAATTTACACTGACTCTTTCTGATCATATTACCAAAACATTTTGAAGAAAAATACTAGAGATATTAAAGTTTTAGAATTTATTAAAAGGACAAACAATATTGTCTTAACAAATGAATGTTTTTAACTTTACTGATACTCAGCATAAAATTTGCTCTCAGACTAAAAAATCACAAACACTGATGGCAAGAGTTTTACTGTAGAACAACTAATTGTTTACACTTATTTATTCTGACATTGAATCCCAGGATATTGTGATGAAGAAAAGGGAAAACACATACACCACAGTGCCTAAATGCAGACAAATATTTACCAAAGCCACTTAGGGGACATTTTCTATATTACAGAGAAGACCTTGTACCAGCCCTCTCAGTAGCAAATGAAGAACATATACCTGAAAGAAAATAAGACAAATATAACAATTACTGAATAATTAAGTAGACAGTAAAATATTAATCTCATTATTATATTCTAAACATCACAATGATGCCTTATCCTGAACGGGAAATGCATTGTTTTGTTCTAAAACAATTCACATTATATAATAGAGATTTTTTTTTTTGCCTTAGAAACCCTGATTATTCCATTGTGAACTGTAGAATTTTCAAAAGATAAATACTACAAAATATTTTAAAAACCTAGATTTAAATGTATGTGACATCATAAAAAAATTCCATGCCATAAAATACATAGGAAAAAAGGGGTGAAATTGCTGTTTGCAGGAGTAAAATAGTAGCATTTTATGAGTTGGGGAAGTTTTATGATACTGCCTAATGATTTTCTTTGTTTGGCCAGTGTACAAATGTGTCACATCCATAGTTTGCCATGCCTAAATTGCTACTCTGCTCGTATGCATGGCTTTCCTCCAGTTATTTTATGAACGTCGAGCTTATTAGATTTCATTGTTGAAAATGCCGTTTCCTCAGATTTAAGGTGGGCTGCATCACCTCCATGGTGGATTTCTTCCACAGTGCACTTGTATTTAATGACAGTGTCTATACATCACAAAGTAAAGTGGTGACTTGACAACTACATATGTGGCCCATTTTATTTATGGATCAAGAAAGGAACAGGAATGTCTAACTTTACCACAACCAAAGTTTCTTAAAGATAAGAAAACTGAGAGCCAGGGAATTTAAAAAGTTTCTCTAAGGTCTCCTTGCTCTCTGCTAAATGTAGTTTGCCTTACTCCAAGATACAGTGGGTAAATTCAAAATTAGAATAAATATATGTGAGAATCCAAATCATCTTGATTGACCACATTAAATCAAAAAAGCATGTTAAGAGTCTAATAATGTCAACTTTTAAAATCCCCAAATTCATTGAAATGGGAAGAAGATGTAGAATTAATCATTTCAAAAACTTCATTCTTAGAAGTAGAAACAAAACCTAGGAGTGTGAAGCGAGTGATCCAGGATCACACAGCTGACAGAAATTATAGAATTATAAACATATGTTCACATAAATTTGTTCTTTTTTGTATCATGGCATAATAGGACTTTTGAATTCAATGCCCTGAGTTTCTAAATTTTTCTAGTAGCAGCTCTGTGATAATTACATATCTAAATATAAAGAAAAAGAACTATTATTCCTTTACGAATCTATGGCATTTTTTTCCAAAAAAAAAGAGATAAAGATAATCTATACTTTGATTATAGAAGAAATGTTACATTTTCTTTATATGCTTTTTTTCAAAGAGAAAAATTGGGAAAAGTACTGACAAATTCTAAGAAATGAAATATTAACTTTAAACATATTTGTTTAAATGTCAAAGTATTAACTTTAAATTTTTCTCTACAGTTTAACTTAGCAATGTATAAATCATGTAATGCATTTTTGTTGTGATTTTAACATGGCAAAAAATTACTAGCAGGTTCACAGATATGGAGGACATGATCACTTAGTGTGATTATGTTGAAAATTGCTCCACATATCTTGTGTTTTAACCAGAAAATCTCCAAGTAATCATCTAAGACCTCACATTGAGATCCACATACACAAAAATATATATAAAGCTATCCCAAATTCCTGCCAAAAAAGGAGAATTTATATGATCCAAATAACAACACAGAGGTAACAGGATATAACAACAGAAGATACTAATTGAAATAATAAGCAACAAGGCAGAGGGATATGGAAGGATCGTAGAAAATATGAATCTTGGCTAATTTTCAATTTATGAATTAGACATTTTCAGGAATTAGTGAACTAAGAAATTGTATTATTTCTATGTGTCAACCCTGGATACATTATTAATATTTATTTTCAATTATACTCTTATTAATTGTTCTTTTTGTCTCTTTTTATTCTTTTATTTTTTCCTTCTTTCTTTCCAACCTTCATTCATTCCTTCTTTTTTCCTTCCTTTTTTCCTGTTTTCTTACTTCCCCTTTCATTACTTTTTTCCTTTCATTATTCCTTTTCTTATCTTCTTTTTCATTTTTTGAATACCCTTATTTGGAAAGATTCAGTAATTTTTACCACTGTAAAAAGTTTTGCCCATGTAAAAACTACTACCAAGTTCTCTTACATGGATAATATCCAACAATGGTTAGTCTTCAAATTCTGAGCATGCCAATTTAGTTGTATTCTTCTTAGGGTTGGTAGATAAAATACAGGATGACAGTTAATTTTGAATTACAAATAAACAACAAATTGATTTTTAGTGCAGATACATTTCTTGGGATATAACAAGGCATCTGTATTTTTATTTGTTAAACTGGCAATCTCTTTTTTTTTTAATATGGCAATCTTTGTTTATTCTATTAACCTCATGTGAAATGATAATAAGAATTCTCAGATACAGTCACATGGATTTTTTTTTTTAGCTCCACACTTCTGAGTTTTCTGAAATAGTATAAATTAAGAACATGAGCTTTAAAGCCAGGTAGTTCTGAGCTTGAATCATAATTGCATAAATCTGATCAAATCACTTTACCTCTCCAGACTCATTTGTTGTTGCTGTTGTTGTTTCATTTAAATAAATAGTAGAAATGATAGTAAAAGCTTCAGAAACTGTTGTGAAAATTAAATGATAATATGTAAAGTAACTGGCAGACAGTTTTCCCTTATAAAATACTTATTTCAAAAATAAAATAAAATAAAAATTTAAAACTTCATCATGACACTAAAATAAAAGCTTTCTATCTCTTTTGAAAATGCACCCATTTATCTCTAATTCAGAGAAAATAATATAAGTCTCTTCATTATTTTGTTTATATATGAACTATAGCCATCAATTAAAAAAGAAGTGAGGAGGTCAAGATGGAGTCTACAAAATTGCAAGTCAGAATTCGGAAGACTATGACATGTTTTGAAAATATACTGTAGTAAAATAGATAAGTTAGTAAATACAGACACTGTGAACTTTGGACTAAAGAAAGCTGGGTTTAATTCCTATTGCCTTCCACATGATCTGTGAATTTGTCTTTACCTAGAAAATTGGAATAAAAGTTTCTTGTCTATTTGATGTCCTATTAAAAGGACTATTAAATTTAAAATAATTGAGCATAATGAAGATACTAATACTACCACTCATATCTGACAGTTCTGTATCTTTTTATTTTAATCTTGTTTTTATAGCTGTTTTTATTATCAGTTTTTTTTCATATTTTCTCTTTATGCCTTGTAAAACTTGTCTCTATTTTCCTTCGTCTTCTCCAATTAAACAGTTTTCTTTTTATATCTTAAAAAATTAGATTTATAGATGCTCCTCTCAATTTGTGATCGATAAAAAAAATTTTCTCAAGTGTTAAAATGTATGAGATATGAAATCTTGGATGAAATGTGTAAATGCTGCCTTTCACCTTAACCTGATGAGTAACTAAAGTTATGAACAGCTCATGATTGAAAATGAGAAGTTAATGACTACATTGCCTAAGGACAAAGAAAGGTAATTTTATAGATAAGAAATTTACTGTGTTTTCAAAAAGAGATCCTTTCTAACAATCAGTTATGCTTTTACAAGTACTTTAAACATGTGAGTTAAAAATTGGATAATAGAGTAGTATAGACAGAAAAATTGACTTCTCAGTCAATATGGAGAGATTTTATGTCCCCCAGGAAACTTTCCTTAACAATGAAAAATGGATGAATTGCAGGAAGATGAGGCAAGAAAGAAGTTATTACTCATAATTTATCAGAATACATGTTAACAGAAGTTTTAAATTATTATTCAATAAATTAAGGAGAACAAATTATTAGGTTTAAAGTTTTTTTAAAACTTAGTTTCCAAAAATATAATAAGCAGCCAAAGAAGAAATAATATATGAGCAAAGATCCATGGACTACACAACTCAAGGGCCAAATTACAGGACATTTTTAAAAGGTTGTAAAAAAGAATAAGAAGACACAGAAGCAGCAGCCAAGACCATGAAGGGTTTATAAATCCTAAAATATTTACTTAACAAAAAAGGTTTCAGATCTTTGACATATGGCATATATCTTAATTATTATATTAACTTGTTTTTCTCCCCTGAAGTAAATTTTATCAGTGAGATATAACTCAGTTTCCTTTTGGTTTAGTGTGGGAATGAGAATAACAACTGCTTGACTATATTTAAATGTCACTATTGTTTTTAGAATTTAGAGTAGAAGAGAATTACTAGATTTATTTATTTATTTATTATTTATTTATTTATTTATTCATTTATTTATTTAGTATTTAGAAGATTTTATTTATTTATTTAACAGCACAAGCAGGGGAAGCAGCAGGCACATGGAAACAGAGAAGCAGGCTTCCCACTGAGCAGGGAGCTCCTGGGGTCTCTCTTAGGGCTTGACCCCAGGACTCTGGGATCATGACCTGAGCTGAAGGCAGACACCCAACCACTGAGCCACACAGGCACTCCAGAGAATTATCAGTTTAAGCTTGAGACAGAAGAAGTAAGTTAAAGGCAAGAACCTAGCTGAGTTAAAAAAAAAAAAAAAAGAACCTAGCTGAGTTGGACTCAAGAACTATAAGTAGTGAAATTCAATATTGAGTGGAAGTGTCCAGAAAGATACCAAGATTTCCTCATTTACTAGATTCCTGGGGTAATAAGTTACCAAAATTGCATATCAATTACATGTGCATACATAACCAGAATCAAACAATCAGAGTAGGTGCTAAATACATAGGGTTTTTAATTTTTTTTTATTTTTTTAAAAAATATTTACTTATTTATTCATTAGAGACACACAGAGAGAGAGGCAGAGACAGAGGCAGAGGGAGAAGCAGGCTCCATGCAGGGAGCCCCATGTTGGACTGGATCCAAGGACCGTGGGATCACACCCTGAGCCAAAGGCAGATGCTCAGCCACTGAGTCACTCAGGCATCCCAAAATACATAGTTCTTAAACAAATATCACCATTTTATACATTGCAATTTAGAAAACAGGTAGTAAGTGGTGTATGTTTGGGTTCAATTAAAGCCAATGATGTATGTAACTTGCTGTAATAAGAGAAATATGGGCAGCCCTGGTGGCTCACCGGTTTGGCGCCGCCTTCAGCCCAGGGCCTGATCCTGGAGACTCAGGATCAAGTCCCACGTCAGGCTCCCTGCATGGAGCCTGCCTCTTTATCTCTCCCCCTCTCTGTGTCTCTCATGAATAAATAAATAAAATCTTAAAAAAAGAAAAATATAATGACATATCATTAAAATCAGTTAATATATTTGTGACAGTTACCTGAATTACTATAAATTTATTTTTGGTATCTAAATTATTGGGAAATAATTCTGGCTAATGTGTTCTTTAACATGAATTATTTGCAAAACAGAAACCAGCAACCGGTGAGTTTGCACTCAGAACCCTCGGAGGATGCAATTTCAATTGTGATGAACAGGTAGCAAATGGAGGAATGTGTGGTAACAATAAACACAATAAGAGTGTTCCTTGTGTCTAGGCCAGTCCTAAGTGTATTACATGGATTATACAAGAGCTTAGTATAGATTATCATTGGTTGAACAAAAGACAGCTTTACCTGTCACAAGGCACAGACCGTGATTGCAAAAAATATTATATAGGAAGATCATTTTCGCAAGAAATCCAAAAGACTCTTCATTAAGTGCTCTTATGTTGGAGATGCTTATTGTGGAAAACAGACTTTAGGCTGCTGTATTTTCTCTGAGTAATGTCAAATGCCAATTTTAAATCATTTTCTCTTAAAAGTATTGTGACAGATGAGCTTTCAATGAATGAGTTACTGTTCGCTTTTTGATATCAATTTCCCAAACTATGTCACTCAAATCTATTCTGAGCCACTTATGCCAATGGCAATTCCAAAAGAAGTTTTACAAATATAGGTTCTTGTGCCAGGTATTATAGTAATGTTGTTCTAACAGTTTATCCTCAAAAGAATTATAAAATATTGATAAAATATAAATACTTCAGATTTTGGAAAGATTAATTCCAATAATATTTTTAGTACAAATAGATACTTTAAGATGAATTCATCCTAAATATACTTCTTCATTGACATTTTCCCTGGAGTCAAATATATTTCATAATGTCATAAATCCATAGGAAATTTTATATGATCGCCTGTATTCTTATATCAAACGGAGGGAGGAATATATTATCATGAAATACTACTCAATATGATACTTTTAAATAGTCATTAGTTGGCAGAGCCATGGCATTTGTAGTCTAGTAGTGCATAAAATTCATTAGGAAGTTCTTAAAGAAACTCAGGGCATTTTTTTAAAGTATTTATTTATTCATGAGAGACACAGAGAGAGAGGCAGAGACATAGGCAGAGGGAGAAGCAGGCTCCATGTGGGGAGCCCGATGTGGGACATGATCCCACGACCCTGAGATCACACCTTGAGCCAAAGACAGACGCTCAACCACTGAACCACCCAGGCATCCTTAGGCCCTTTTCATATTTAACTAACATATTTCACTAATAAATTATATAATTATATAATTATATATATATTTATATTTATATATATTTGCTCACGTGTTGAAAATGAGAAAAATATTTTAAATAAGGACATATTATATTTTTGGACTATTAATAAATTAGTTGTCTGTACCAGTTAGCATTACTATCTGTCAGGCCATAAAACTGATTCTTCTTAGCTTGGCCTGTGATGTTGGGGTTTAGACTCTGCTCATCACATTTTTCTGTCAGTGAGCAGGTGTGTTTAGGAGAACTAGAGAAGTGTTCTAGAAATCTGAGAGGAAGAGGAAGTCTTACCCTTTCCTAGTGTCGTCTTAATCCTGCCAACATGAACTTAACAATGGCTCTTTGCCCTGGCATTTAGGTTTAATGTCCAGTTTTCCTCTATTCCCAGAAGCTCCCTTACAGATGGAAGCCCAGTACTCTAATACTCCCCCAACAAGGGTCCCCAAAATGCAGCTGCCTCTTCACTTCTGGGGTATGGCCACCAACTGGCAACACTCTCACTTCAGAGGGCCTGGTCTCAGCTCCACAGAACCTCTTCTCCAAGCTTCTAGGCTCCAGTGACCTAAAGTTTTCCCTTTGTTTGCCAAAGAAGTTCTAGAATCACTTCCCCATGTGTTATTCCATATTCTTCTTTTTGCTTTTCAGTTGTTGACTAACAACTGGTAATGAGATCTTGATATTAACTCTTCCTTATAAATGAATGATGTAGTTTCTGTTTTCTTTATTGAATCATGACTTAATCTTTAAATAAAGATTTTAATTTTTTTAAAGATCTATTTATTCATGAGAGATACACAGAGAGTGGCAGAGACATAGGCAGAGGGAGAAGCGAGTTTCCCACAGGGAGTCCCATGCGGGACTCCATCTGGGGACCCCAGGATGATGACCTAAGACAAAGACAGACTCTTAACCACTGAGCTACCTGGGCAAGATTTAAAGGTTTGACTTCTCCTATCAAATGTCTGAAGAAGTATTTTTTATGCTAAATAAATTTTAAGCAGGAAGAAAAATATTTTATTTTTCTTAATTCCTTATCCCCTGTATTCTATAATGGATTTTAAATTATTAGTGAATAGAAAAAGAAAAAAAATTAAAATATTACTGAATAGAAAAGGGAAAAAAAAGGAAAATAAGGACCTACTTTATTTCTGGCTGTTCCTCAGTCTTTTTTTTTTTTTTTTTTTTTTTGTTCCTCAGTCTTAAAACATGTTTGTATCAAATTGTTGTGTATTAACATCTGCCTTATAAGACATAAATAATATATGAACATGCTGGTCAGTATTAGTCAAGTATTAAGCAATCATTATGACATAATGCCTAGAATGCAGTATCTGTTCATACAGGAAATAGAAAACAATAAAATGGATCCATGCAAAAGAATACAATGTCTGTTAAGATGTTCTGTTTGGGGGCAATATGTACATAAGGAAGACACATAAGAAACAAAATATTGTAAATAAAGACATCCAGTGAGTCATACAGTGTTTACAAAACACATTCAATGCATGTCTCTCCACCTGATCTAGAAAAAGAACAGAAAATTTTGAGCTTTTAGTTTTTTTTCTAAGTGATTTGTCAAGGTGACCAGTGCTAAGAACATTAGGCCTCTATATGGCAGGTCATGTGAGTGTAGGTTTTTGATGTCTCAAAGACAGTGGCTAAAGATTGGCTCTGCTCTCCTAAGTTAGTAATTTTTAGGAGTATTGGGGTTTAGACAACTCTTGTTAGAATAAAAATAAATTCCAATATATAGTTCCTTATCAATGTGGCTTCAGATTAATATGTCTGTAATATAAAAGGATGATGAGGAGGAGAGGTAAAAGAGGGGTTTATTATGTTTCCATTTTTTGATGATTGCATTCTTGCGCTTTTTAATTCCATTTGATCAGTCTCATACAAATTGGAAATTAAATTAGGTGTCTGAGCAGTTGCTGAGAGTCTAAGCAATATTTCTGTAATGCAGATCTGATTATTTGTCACAGCCACTGTAAGGTGGTTTCTGTCCTGAAGTCCTTAATGTTTAAAAAATATTAACAAAACAAAACTATTAGTCAATTGGTTGTGGTCAAAATCAATCGACGAATCAATCAGTTAATTAATCAAGATACTGTCTTCTCTAGGTTTTCTATGAAATTTTCACAGAAAAAAGTATTGTCTAAAAATGCATAAGTCAACAGCTAAAATCAATCTCAAAAGGGTTCACACTTAGATCATTTACCTTGTATATTTGTTCAGCAATTTAACTTTGCATAAAGTCTCTAAATATTTCTTGTTGACAAATGGAGATTTTAGAATGATTGTTTTCTGACACTGTGTGAGTGATATTGGAATAGTGCAAATTTATGTCCTAGAGGTGCAACATCAGAATTTAGGTGTGTCTTGGGTGAGAGGGAGTACTTTGTTCAAATTGTTTGAAGAATGTAAAGACTAGATGATACATATGGCCAACTGAAGATTATGGCAATAATCCTGCAGCAGATGGTAAACCTCTGGACTGAACTGGGGGATGAAATTTATCATAGGAGAATGAAACTAGGATACTGGAGGGAAGTAGCGAGAACAAACAGTGCAAAATCTAACAGGATTTTTTACTTAAAGAGGCAAATGGCAGAAGTAGGGATTTAGCAAGGGAACTCGTTTTGAGAAAAATGATATTAATGTGGCCATTGGTATATCCTGAGATAAGGAGAAATAAAATGAGATAGTTGGGTTCTGAGCAGAATTTTGAATTACATATATGTAGGTGCAGGCACATGTTCCCTAATTTCCAGCTAAATCTCCTCATATACTTAATTTTAAAAAGAGATAATGGTTAGACCATTAAGAAATAAAATGCTTTGTTTTTAAGGAGCAGGCATTTGTTTAAATGTTAATGATATAACTGGTATTTAGAGAAATAAATTCCAAAAGATTAGGGAAAAAAATTTAAGACTCTTTTTAGGCAAATTCTATACCTTATGACATTTATAGCTGGATCCCATTTACACTTTTGAGCTTCATTTAAAAATAACTACATGCCACATAATTCCAAATGGCCTTTCTCATCACAGTATGGTTATTTTAAAAATTCAATTTGCATTAGCATAATTCTAACTGACATTTAAACTGTCAGTCTGTACATTTCTCACAGAGTGTTAATTTTATCCAAAAATGATAGAGTATATCACCATTAAGTCAATGATTGGATATGGAAATAAATTCAATTAAATTTCAAAACAAAATACCACACAAATATCAAGATAATTAAATAAGTGTGGTAGATGTGAATTTGAGATGTCTGTTATTTCAAATGCTTTGAATAAATTAAAGTTGCATATACATATATAGGTATAGATATAAATATATAGATAGATGCACACACACATTTATGCCAGATTTTTGTCATGACAAGTCCAGTCAGTCAAATGTGCATTATACACAGACGTATCAAATCAAAATTAGTTATACGTATTCAAGCTAATTTGACATTTTCTGGTAAAAACACCCATGCTAGTTAGTCAAAATAATTTATAATTTGAATATACATGGAATCTGAGAAAATATAATATTATAGTATGAAGTATTTGGATTTAAATGTGAAGGCGGATCAATTGATTTATTAATTTTTAAATATTTTGAAATAGGAATGCATGAATTTAACAATGTAAGGCATTATCAATGCACATTTTTTCAAACAATGTGTGACTAATAAATGAGCTTTTTAATTTTAACAGACTGATAAAATAATTTAGATTATAAAATTTTGTATGTGATCCAGCTGTCTATACCTCACCACTTGTTTTGCTTTGCTTTTCAATGGATAACAAAAAAAGAAAGAAGCGAAAAGAAACAAAAAAATTGGAACAATTCTAAAAAGATGGCATCTTGATATTAATTCTTTGAGGCCTTTAACATATCAACTTTCATTCAAGATGTCTCTGGAATATACAAAGTCAGTGTAGGTAAACTGGGAATGTCTAAATCGTGAATTCTACTGAGATATGAAGAAAAAGAAAAGCTGGTTGTGTTTGTGACATAAGAGATCTGGCTTGTTCTTATATATGGAATGTGGGCTCAAATTTTTTAAGTAAGGACCTGAAAATACATTTGAGTTACCTCAGGAAAGGGTTGTACCACCATACTTGTATGTGATAATAAGAAAGGCCTCCTGACTCTGATGTTTGAGAACAATCTGAATTTATAGATTAGATTGTTCCAGATGAAATTAGTTGGGACAGGATTCTGCATCTGCAGTAATCTGGCTAGCAGGAATAATCAACAAGTACTATCCCATTTAATGATTTTTTTCATCTAGCACCTCAAGTGAGATTAACACTTTGGGCTATAAAGGGTATATGATATCATAAAGAGAAAAAAATAAAAATAAATCAGGAATCAAAGGTTCATGACAGCACTAAACAGTCTGGAATATGTGCTTCTTACTGAAGTGAAACTAATAGACATGTCAAGAGAGTGATCAACAAAATAATGAAATTCTTCAAAGATTTAATTGATGCACACACATAAACACAAGTACACCATAAAGACTAAAGAATTTTAGAAGCAAAAACAACATTTCAAATATAAAAATTTATTAAGGAACATTGGAAATAGTAATATCTACTTTTGAAAACAATTGCTTGGAAGATGAAGAAATATATAAAATCATTGAAAATAAGATAAAAGAATGAAAATATCTAAAACAATATAAAGGAAAGACTCAGAAGATATAATGTGAATAATAAGAATTCCAGAAGAAAATGGACAGATATGTAGAAAGAGCAAAACCCATGATAGACGGAGGCCTGGCTGACTCAGTTGGTTAAGCATCTGCTTTTGGGTCAGGTCATGACCCCAGAATCCAGAGAGCCTACTTTTCCCTCTCTCTCTGCCTGCCACTCCATTTGCTTTTGCTCTCTTTCTCTCTGTCAAATAAATAAATACAATCTTAAACAACAACAATAGAGCAGAATTTCTCTGATCTGAACAAAGATCTGCCCAATGAAAGGCTCATGATAATCTGGGAAAGATATTTCTTTTAAAAAAATTAGACAAATATTCACAAAATACTTAGACTCTAAGTGGAAAAGAAATTTTAAAGAAAAATATTACAAAGTTACAAAAATGTTACAAGTCTACTACATAAAGACAATTTGCTCTGAAACTTCCTCTTACCTAGAAATCAACATGCAGTGTCTAAGTCAAAAATCACATGTGCTAAAAGAATCTTGAAATTTACCATGTTGGCTAGTGTTTAACAGCCATGAAAAACAGGTATAAAATATTGCATGGAAAATATGTATCTTTTAATATTCAGCATACAAAAATGCTCAAAACAATAAAAGGACACAAATCTGAACAATTAAAAGATTGTTCAACTATCCTCTTTGCTCACATTGAATATAAGGGCCTTGAGTTGGTGCCCATATTATGGATCTTCTTTCTCAATTCATAGAAAAAAATAAATGTTAATAAGAAAGATATTATAAATAATTTTATTGAGTTATAATTAAGATTTCTTAAGGAATTTTTAAAAACTGACAATTCATAGAAGGATTTATCCATATGACAAATAAGCTTGTGAAATGAAAACCCAAACATCTCTAGTTCTCAAGAATGTGCAAATTAAATATTGCTTTTTATTCTCTAGACTGGGAATAATTAAACACAGTGGGAATTTCAGGGCTTGTTAAGATGGAAAATAGTGGATATTCTCATGAATTCCTGGTGGGAATGTGTTTTGCCACACTGCATTTTGTAGAACAACCAAAAAATAATTATAAACACTTGCAAGCAAGAATATAGTTGCAAGCATATCAATAGGTCTATAGTAGCAGAGTCACATTTTATGCTTGGTACTGATGATTATGGTAACACATATTACTTGGCGCCTTCAATGGGCCAGGCCCTTTTCCTACACATTTTTATAGATGGAATAATTGAAGCAAAGATTATTTAAAAAGCATATCTAAGGTCATATAAATAGGAAGTGGGGAGATTGGTTGAAACTGTAAGCAATCTATTTCTGAAGTCTATGTTCTCAAGCACACTAGGTATTTAACATATGATTCAAAATTTGGACACAGTTTAAAAAGAATGACCTAGATCTACATTATATATTTGGAAGACTGCTCATGATTTATTTTTAAGTAAGAAAAGCAAGTTGGAAATGGGAATATTGATCTTATATTGATCTTATTTATCTTATATTGCCTGCAACAACTAGATCACTAACACAAAAACTATTTTTGGTGCACAAACTTTTTGTTTAATTAAATTGAATTAATTTGGAAACACCTACATGTTTCTGGACAAAGCATATGATGTACTTCTGATATTTTCCCAATTTTTATAGTCTGAATGATTCTAGTTTCAATTTAGTTATATAAAAACAACTAAAGGTGAGAGCTTAGGAAAGTCTACATACAGAAGCAAATTAAGCACTGCATTAGGCTGTTGTGTCTTAGCCCATAATACTTTGAAAACAAATCAATTAAGTAATAAATCTTTCTATTATTTCAACACATCAGAAACAAAAGTTATTGTCCCCAAATATCCCTTTGTCCAAATAACTTGCATTATCAAACTGTTGATAAAACTCTTATGGTTCTGTTTAAATGACTTCTTATATATTTCCTTATATAAATGACATATAAGTAATTCCTGGCCTCAGTGAATTTTCAAATATTATTCAAATTGTATCAAATTTTTGTACTTTCAAAATAAATATGTTCCAGAAGTGGTTATATGCTGAGTACAGGTCCTGCATGTCCATATTGCAAGTAAAAAAATAAAATCCACTGGAGTGCCATAGAATGACTTTGAAGTCTACCTTTTAAAAAAACGATTCTTTGTAAATTGAACATGCTTATAGATAAAATGGAAGGGTCCATGAAATGACTTTGAATAGGAGGATGAGTTAAAGAATGACGGTGAACAATCTCTTTTATTTGCTACCAAAGAAACCTGAACAAAATTTCCTCCTAGTTTGACTTTATTTTCAATGTACTTCCAATAAATAGAACCACTTGCAGTTCCTCAACTCTGTTTTTGGTTTGCAGGCATTTGTGCTACCTGCTTCTTAACTACTCATACCTGTGTATAGCCTACTCTGATACATGGTAAAATCCTCAATATATATATATATATATATATATATTTTTTTTTTTACATTTTCCCAGGAGTTTTCTAGTCTAGTTCTAGACCCAGGCATTGTTTTCTATTTCTGCCATGCATACAAGTATTTCTCACATCTCACACCAAATTGTAAATTATCTTTTTATTTCAGCATTATCTAAGGAATTTACAACCTGTTTGAAGACACAAAGTGGTCTGGTCATCTTATATCCTTAGCACTTTGTACAGTATTTGATGCATATGAGACACCCAGATGAAAGATGAGGGAGACAACCAGGCTTAATTTACTAAAACAGAGAGACTCCAGAAATTTTCCTTCGTATTCATCATGAGAGAATGCTGTGAGCAAAATAAACCAGCAGAGAGTCAATCACCTCCATGAAACTCTGTAATTAAGAATGTGCTTATATAACATTAGATTGAACTCTTTGGGATTATATTCTGTGCTTTATTGAAAGTCAAGTCCTTTCAATTCTATTATTTTTATTTATCTGATTTTCATACCAAAAAAGGAAAGTCATTGGAATTTAAAATATATATTTGGCATTTTTTAAAAAATCAACTTTAGTTTCAATCAATAGATACTCAAGTACTAATCCCCATAATTTAAGTAATTAGAAATGTTATAAATTTAGTGTTTGATTGACATTTTTCATCAGTAACACCTGATTTTAATTTTAAATGTTGAACTTATATAATTATTTTCTAAATATAAATAGATACCAGGTAGAATTTGTTGCCCTGCCTAGTTGTGCCGTATGTAAACTCTGTCTATAAATAAATACAAATATATGTATATATGATATATGCATCATATATTCACATACATACACTGAAGGGGAGCAGAATATGCCACCTCAAAATATGTATTTTGACATATTGTTTGTTTTAAATTATAGTTACTTGAAAAGCCAGCGCAAGAAGGACATTGACCTTCCTTGTCCCCCTGAAAGCAGGAAATATATCTCCCATGTGAAGGGTACTTTGCTTATACCAGGAGGGGAGAAGGCATTCTTAACACCAGAAAGAGAATTCAGTGCTGAGAAAGCTGAACAAACTTTGTTTCTTCCTTACTAATTTAACATCCTAAGGCCTAAATTCTTCTCTCTTGTCAATTCTTTACAGATTGATTGTTTCATTGCCTAAAAGATATAAGAGCATAAAAGCTGTCTGCTTTGGTCATTTCTTTGAGTCTCTCGCTCTCTCCTTTTTTTTTTTTTTTTTTTTTTTTAATGGAGTTCCTATCTGTATGAACTTAAATTAGTTTTTCTCCTATTAATCTGTCTCATGTCAACTTAATATTAGTCAAGCCAAGGAACCTAAAAGGGAAGAAAAGTTTTCCATTCCTATAACACCCATAATTAGTAGGCCTATTTCAACAAGGAATCTTAATATATTTTGATTGGAAAGAAACTTAAAAAAAATCATCCAATTATTTTTGTTCATCTTGAAACCTGTAAACTTTAACAATGAAATAGCATTTCAAAGGACAATTTTTAGCAACAAAATACAATGAAATATTTTTAGCAATGAACTAGCACTCCAAAGGGAAGGGATACTTTGCAAGTCAAAAATTAATCTACATTCTATATTGTATACGCTTATATTTGTCTATTATTATTTCAAATCCTTTTGCTAACAATAATCTAAGGTTGTCTACACTTTATCAATCTATCTATCCATCCATCATCTATCTATTTATATAAGATTACTTGCCACAGCCAAAAAAATAGCTTCTTACCTTTCCATTTCATTATCCAACCTCTCTTGAGAGCTCTTGAACCATTTCCCACATTTGACATGGGTGATTTTCTCTCTGGGTTAGCTTCATGGTCCCCGAATTTAGGATAACTTGCATATGACAAAGAGACATATGACACCCAGCCTTACATTTTATGATCTATGTCCCCGAATGGAAGAGTGATGTTTATGAGAACAAATCTGAAAATGTGCAGGAAAAGTAATCTATGTCTAACTCTTTATTAGAGTCCTTGTCATGAACTGACAAATTAAGAAAAAAATTAATGACAGAATGAATAAATATTCATAGATGTGGCTACATGCCCTTTCTTTGGCCTGGAGATTTCTTTTTTGGACTCTGCTAGAACCAAAAGATGTAAAAATAGGAGTAGGAAATATCCCAAAAGAAGCATTTTGATTCCAAAATGTGGTAAATATGTGCAAAAATAAAGGAATACATGTAGATTAAAATATTTTTTCAAATCACCCTTAATGAAGAACATCACATACCCTAAAAGGCACCCACAAAAATTACACATTTAAATGAGCCATAAATAAACCACCAGCAGTATAGAAACAGAAATCTCAGGCTAACTCAGAAGATTTTCTCCTGTCTCTCCTCAATTTATTTCTTTTACTCTCCTGGCCCCAGGTACCACCCATTCTCTGTCATTATCCACTAGGTTTATCTTTTCTAAGCTTACTTATAAATAGAATCATCTTCTTTCCCATGTAGCTTATTTCACTCAACATAATATCTTCAGTAGTTTGTTAATATTTATTGCTGATTACACCACAGTCTGCCTATCCATTAACTTATTGATAGACTTTTGAGTCTTTTGCAGTTTGTTGCTATAAACAATTATATACAAATCTTTTTTTAAAGGTTTCTATATCTTTGAAATTAATATCTAGACATAGAATTGCTGGGTCATAGGGTAAATTTGTGCTTACACTTAAAAGAAAACAAACACCATACTAATTTCCAAAGTAGTTGCATAATTTTAAATTCCCAGCAGCAATGTGAAAGAATTCCACTTGCATTACCCTTTCACCAACATTTGGAATCATATTTATTGAAAAGAATTATCCTTTTTCCATTGAATTACTGTGTAGTTTTGAAAAATATTAATTGATCATATATATGTGAGTTTATGTGTGCACTGCCCTGTAGTTCAGTCATTTAGATATCTCTCCTTACATCAGAACCATAGAGTTGTCATCATTGTGACTTTAGAGTAAGTCTTAAGATCACAGAATGCAAATCCCCTTCATCCATTCTTGTCTTAAGAAATTATTTGGACTATTCCAAGTCCTATGAATATGTGTAGACATTTTGAATCATCTCAATGTCTACAAAAAATGTAGCCTACACAGCTTTTTGTTTGCATTGCCCTGAATTCATACATCAATCTTAAAATGATGATCAGTTTAATGTATTGAGTTCTTCATTCCAAGAGTATATCCTAGCTTCCCTTTGTTTGGGTCTTTTAAAAGTCTGTATCATTAGTATTTTATAGTTTAAATGTGTAGATTATTTTAATATTACACTATTAAACTGATTTTTTTAAATATTTTCAGATTGTAATTGTTATTTATTGCTTATGTAGAGAACTAGATATTTTTTAAATGGATCAAGTGTCCTGTGACCTGCTCGACTCCATGATTAGCTCTAGTCAGTTTTATTTTGGTTTGTTCACTTAGGATTTTCTACATGCATAATCATTTCATCAGCATTTAGAGTGTTACTGCTTTCCAATGTGGATGCTCTTTACTTATCTATCTTTACTGCACTATCTGGAACCTGAAGTATTCAGGTTGTTAACCATATGTGATGTTGAGTTTTGTCAAATGCTTATTCTGGCTACTCTTAGATTATCTTTTTCAATGTTGGTCAATAATCTTTTTTTAAGATTTTATGTATTTATTTATTTATTCATGAGAGACACAGAGAGAGAAGCAGAGACACAGGCAGAGGGCGAAGCAGGCTCCGAGCAGGGAGCCCAATGTGGAACTCAATCCCGGGACTCCGGGATCACGCCCTGGGCTGAAGGCAGACACTCAGCTGCTGAGCCAGCCAGGTGTCCCTGATGGTCAATAATCTGATGATGATATGCTTTGGAGATTTTTACATTTTTACATTTAAGTTTTGATGATGTTTTATGATTCGGGTTATGGTTATTATTAAGGCTGGAGGTCATTGAGCTTCTTCAATGTATGGCTTCATAGTTTTTGTCCAATTTAGAAAAGTTTTAGCCATTATTTTTCCAAATGTTTACTCTTCCACTATGTCCTTTTGGGACTCGAATTACCTATATCTCATGCTACGTGGTGTGTCTCAGCAGTCAATGAGGCTGAGTTAAATAGTTTTCAGTTTTTTTTTTCTGTGTATCCATCATTTTCAATAGATTCCACTGTGTTATTTACTTTAGTCTTAATTTCTCCATTGTCTCATATGGTAGTATTTTCCATCTAACATATTTTTTTCTTTTAAATCATATTTCACTTATAGAGGTTCAATTTGATCATTTAATAATGTCCATTTTTTCACATTCTGACCATGTTTTCCTTTACATTTCTATATTTCTATTTTTAACCACTTTATTGTGGTATTATTAAGCATACAAAAAAGCTGTACATATTTAACATACTCGATGAATATGGAGATAAGTATACACTTAAAACACCATCAGCACAATCTATGCCAAAAACACATCCATGATCTCCAAAAGTTTCCTCTCTCCCTATTTATTATTATTATTTTGATGAGAATACTTAAATAATATCTACACTCTTAGCAAAATTTTAAGTATACAAAACAGTATTAGTAAACATAGGCGCTCTATTGTACGACAGATCTCTAGAACTTACTCATCTTGCATAACTGAAATGTACTCTCAACTAATGCTCTTCATTTCTACCTCCCCCAGCCCCTGTCAACCACTGTTCAAATCTCTACTTCTGAGTTACTATTTTAGATTCCTCATGTAAATGGGATTATATAGTATTTGTCTTTCTGTGTCTGGCTGATTTCACTTAGCATAATGCAATATTTATTAGATGTTCAACATTGTGATATTGCATTGTTATATTCATGGATTTTCTTGTATTCCTTTAGAAGGGAGAGAGTTTTGTTTTGGAAGAATTAACATTTCTTCTTGATTATTTTAATCCTTTGTAGGTCTCTTCTTAAGCTTTGCTATTTTGGTTCTAGAATAACTTTCACCGTGTATTAAGTTCATCTCTAGGTCTTCACTAAATATATCTGCTGATCATTGAGCACTATTGCCTGGCTGATTATAGCCCAAATGTGTCTCCTTATTTGAACTCTGAAAATTATTAACTTTATCCCTGCTCCCCATCACCCAATTTGGGGTTTTTGCCTGGATTTGTGGAGTTTCATTCTATGCATATACAGTTTAATAATCAGCTAACACTCAAGGGAATACCTAAACAGATGTCTGGAGCTCTTTCTTTTTTTTTTTTTTTTTTTACTTTTCCATTTGACTTTTTTTTATAACAAATTTATTTTTTATTGGTGTTCAATTTACCAACATACAGAATAACACCCAGTGCTCATCCCGTCAAGTGCCCCCCTCAGTGCCCGTCACCCATTCACCCCCACCCCCCGCCCTCCTCCCCTATGGAGCTCTTTTTCTGTATATTGTATCATCCTTCTTTTCATAACTCTGCTCCACCACTTCCAGGCATCTCAGCTTCTTCATATTCTGATTTCCATCTCTTTACATTGGTAAGACCAAGTGCTCTGTGGATCCTCTCTCTGAAGATTACCTGCAGAGTGAAGACAGGGACAATGGTAATGCTCTCCTAATTTGTTTCCCTATCCTCAGGGATCTCATTCCTCTGCTGGCTGATTATTAAATGTTTTAAAGTCATTTTTCATTTCTTTCATTGAAGTTTTTAGTTTTTACTATTGGTAGTGAAGTCCAGTTTTTATTACTTCATTATATTTGGAAGTGGAACTCCAGGTATTATAAATTTTTAGTCGCTTCCTAATTTGCTTTCAAATTGTTCATTGAATTTTGATTTGTTTAATATGCAGACCTTAAAAATGTTTCCTTACTGGGCAGCCCGGGTGGCTCAGCAGTTTAGGGCCACCTTCAGCTCAGGGCCTGATCCTGGAGACCGGGGATTGAGTCCCACCCTCAGGCTCCCTGTATGGAGCCTGCTCCTCCCTCTGCCTGTGTCTCTGCCTCTCTCTCTCTCTCTGTGTCTCTCATGAATAAATAAATAAAATCTTTAAAAAAAAAAGTTTCCTTACTCAAATTCATAAGTTTTTGCCTTTGTGGTTTACCTTTTGAATTTTTTTAAAGGCTACTTTAAATATTTTTCACTTTACTTTTTGTTTTATTTTATTATTGTTTTTATTTGAGTGTAGTTGATAAGTGATGTTGCATTAGTTTCAAGTCTACCTCATAATAATTCAACAACTCTATATGTTATGTTGCGCTCACCACAAGTATAGTTACCATCTGTCACCATACAACACTATTACCATACCATTGACTATTTTGCTTATGCCTATGATCCCCATGATTTATTCTTTCCATAACTGGAAGCCACTCCCCTTCACCCATTTTACCCATCTTGCCACCTTTCTCCCTTCTGGCAGCCATCATTTTGTTTTCTGTATTTATAGGTCTGTTTCTGCTTTTCATTTGTTTGTTTATCCATTTGTTGTTGTTTTTTTTTTTTTAATTTTACATATAACTGCAAAGAAAGAACAAGAATTAGCAAAGATGTGGAGAAAAAAAAAAAAAACGTGTGCACTGTGGGTGGGATGTAAATTGGTACAACCACTTTGAAAAACAGTATGGAGTTTCCTCAAAATAAGAATAGAAATACCATAGAATTGGGATCCCTGAGTGGCACAGTGGTTTGGTGCCTGCCTTTGGCCCAGGGCGCGATCCTGGAGACCCGGGATCGAATCCCACATCGGGCTCCCGGTGCATGGAGCCTGCTTCTCCCTCTGCCTGTGTCTCTGCCTCTCTCTCTCTCTCTTTGTGTGACTATCATAAATAAATAAAAAAAATTAAAAAAAAGAAATACCATAGAATCCAATAGTTCTGCTAATAGATATTTGCCCAAAGAAAACAAAACACTAATTCAAAAAACATATGCATACTTATTACAGCTCTATTTACAATAGTCAAGATATGGAAGCAGTCCAAGTGTCCATTGATAGATGAATGGCTAAATCATATATGTGTATATATATATATATATATATATATATATATATATATATATGATTTTTAAATTATTACATATATAATCATTTTATTATAGTAAGTTAACTTCATATTTAAATATGTAATGTGTATATTATTTATTTGATGTTCAATATATGAGATATAAAGGGCCAGTAATTCCTCAAGGTCCATTTCTCTTATCCTCCATTTTCTGCCAAGGATTATGTGTTATAGCTATGATTTGCATCCAGGTTGAATTATGTGACTATTACTCACCAAAATGGAAGCTGAGTTAAAATACTGTATCTTACTTGCAAGCCACAATATTGGGGGATTTGCTGTCTCTCTATTTGCTTGCTGGTGAGAAGGACTTCAAAGTCCTTGTGTATGGCAGAGGTTAGTAGTATAGGTAGAGCCAGGAAGAAAGCTGCTCTCTGATGAGGAAAGATTATATAGGCTATTATATAGGTCATTATATTTTTATTGTATGTTTATTATAGCAGTTAGCAGAGCTAATAATGAATTAATTAAAAATGAGATTATCATTATATTTTTCCAAACAATTAATCACTTGTTTCAATATCATTTATTGAATAATTTATCCATCCACTTAAGTAATAACGAGGTTATCATTTTTCCAAACAATTAGTCACCTGTCACATTACAATTATTGGATGATTCATCTAGCCCTTATTTTGAAATATCATCTTTCCACATAACAAACTTACTTTCCAAATAGTCTATTTCATTACATTTTTATATATTCTGTTTAACCAAAGTTTCTATGTCAGATGCACACTATATTTAACATCATGCATATTTAATAGCCTTTAATATTTGTTAGGGAAAGTTTGCTTTAGCATTTAATTTTCTTGACTATTTTTACTCCTTTATTCTTCCACATGATTTAAGAATTTTTAGCAATTAAAGCATAGTATGTCAATTGAAATTGTGTTTAATTTATAAATTAATTGAGTGGAAATTTTTATCTTTCAAATATTGTATTTCTTTTCAGGAACATATTATGTCTCCCATTAATTTAGGTCTCTTTTTAATTTCCTTAGTGGCAGATACTCATTTGTAAAACTGTATGCAAAATAATTGGAAATGAAAACCAAGACGTTTAGAAAGAACACAGAGAAATATTAATGGCAAAGTAACAGTAATATTGTTTTACACTAGAGTCTTTGTTGGGATAAATACAATAGAGCAAAGAATGTCAAGGGTTCATGTATCTTTTGGAAAAATGGTATCATTATAAGTTCACACTCTTAGGCACAAAGGAAGAAGGGAGAAATTAATTCTTGTATCAGTTAATATAATCGTAATTGTAATAATCAGCCTCAGTGTCTTCTATATGAGCAGAGACCTAAAAACACCATGCATTTCCATTTTGTATTTACTATTATTCAGTGACTTTATATCATAATGAAAGTTATAGGTATAAAGTATTAGAATTCCTGATTTGAATTATACTAACCTGTAGTACTCTACCCAAAAGTACCTCTCTTCACTTTTCCTTCTTTTCCAATATTGAAAGTAGCGCTCTTTCCAACTCATTCCTAATTTATACTCAAATTTTATGTGTCAAATATAGGTTTAAGGGACATGTACAAACTGAGTTTCTAGTTTTGAACTCAGTGGCTATTGGCTTGTATGTCCAAATTTCCTCAACTATGTATTCAAGTTTATGCCCTACAAATACCTCCAAATCCATATTTCAAAGGCAACTCAACCTGATTCACCACAGATACGTTTTTGTCTCCTGGTTGTTTGAAAACAGAATCATCAGCATCTGATGTTATCAGATAAACCATTAAAATTTACTTGTATTTATGCTTCCTTTCTCAGTCTTATCTTTCGTAAATGATGCTCAAACAGTTTCTTTTTTTTTTAAGATTTTATTACTTGAGGGAGTGTGAGGGAGAGAGCATGAGCAGAGGAAGGGGCAGAAGGAGAGGGAGAAGCAGACTCTCCACTGAGCAAGGAACTCAGGTGGGACTCAGTCCCAGGACCCTGGGATCATGACTTGAGCTAAAGACAGGAGCCCCCAAACAATTCCAATTTGATCGTCATCCAAATCTACCCTCCTCCCATTGATTTTGTGCAGGTGTTCACTGACTTATGTGATTTTCTCTAATGGATTCCAACTGGTTCCAGTGATATCCTGCAAACATTTTTTTTTCCTCTGAAACATTACTGTATTTTCAGTGCTTTTATACACTGTTCATGAGATGCTAAACAAGAGAAACTACTTTGAAGAATGATTTGGCATTTCCTTTATAAAGAATAACTTATTCATTGAATTAGCTATTCTACAGTACAGAAATACACAATGGAAATGTCCACATCCACTATGTAAGGACATGTATGTTTATAGCAGTTTGCAAATAGTAGCTCCAAATGAAAACAATATCACTGTCTCAAAGGACCAGGTAGACAAATTGCAGTATTTTCCTAAAATGTAATCCTACTTAAGAGCATAAAGAAATAAATTATTGACACAGGAAAGAAATGACTATCAATATCATTTTGCTTAGTGAGAAATTCTGCCCAGAAAAACATATTCTGTATGATTCCATTTGTATAAAGTTTTAGAATAGGGAAAATAATCTATGCTCAGGTATCAGAACAGAGGTGACTGTGTTTTGACTGAGTACTGACGGGGAAGGAGCATGAGGAAACATTCTTGAATGATAATAATATTCTATGTTAGAGATCTGGAAATTTTTCTGGAAGGGCCAGTAAAAGGGCATGGTCTCTGTGGCAACTATTCAACTTTGCCCTGATAGTGCAAAGTATTGTGAACAATTTGCAAACAAAAGGGCCTAACTGTGTTTTAATAAAACTTAAAAAAATCAAATCAAGGAATGGCTGTATTTGGACCATAGAATATCATTTTTCAGTCCTTGCTCTTTATCTTGATAGGGTATGGGTGCCCTAACTGCATGAATTTACAAAAAAATGATCAAACTGTAACACAAAGTATGTATTTCAGTCTCGGTATGTCTCATGTAAAAAGAAGTGTATTAAAGTTGTGTAAATCTTTAGTTCCAAAGGCCCAGAAACCGGACACTGGTATAAATTCATTATGTTTCTTGCCTCATTTACTGATAATGATGGTAGTAACTGACATTGAGAACTAAAGAGAAAGACCAAAGAAGAGAGAGAGAACCAAAATTGCCTCATATTTTAACAGATTATAAGGACAAACTTCTTTTAAGTTCCAATTGTTTTGTGCAGGGTCCTACAGAGGTCCTTGTCAAAGAAATATAATTAAAAACAAAATCCTACCCCATCCTAAAAAACTTCTCCAAAAAGGTAGCAGAGAAAGAAAAGCCTTGTTCATGAATAAGCATGAAAACAGAATGTGATGTACATCAGAGGCACTGCAGTAGGAGATAGCAAGACAGTAGGAAATCTCGTCCATTTATATAGCCAAGCAGATACAAGTAATTATATACATGATCTGAAGATAGAAAGTAACAGGTCCTCAAGTAAGAGAACCTAACAGCACCATTTGTCACACAGAGTTGAACTTAAGTTACCTGGTAATCTGGGTGACCATCTGTATTAGCTAAGTGGCTTTATCCATGAAGAAACAAACTTCTTGTATCATTATGACAGGAACTTGGAGCAAAGTACCCACAAAATTAGGCTCCTATCTTCTGAAAGAAACTGAGAAATAGGGGTCCTACCTCCTTTGATGTGGTTATTTCAAAGTCATGATCCCAAGTCTTTGAGAAAATGATCTGGGTCACAAAGCTAACAAAGGATCTATCTAATCTTCCACAGGATTTATATGCATTTAAAAGACATGAAAAAGAATTTACCATAGAAAAAGTAAATGCTCTAAGACAAAGGAGGGGAGGCAGATATTCCCTTATTTTCAGAAAGGAGAATTAAGCCTCTCATTTTAAATTTGTGTTTCTCCTCATATCTTTAAGTAAATAAATAAAGAACATATATTATTTAAGTGTGTGAATATTTTCAATATGACTGAACTGTCATATTAGGTAAGTAGGAAAGAATACATGATTCAACAAATGGAATCTGAAAAATTGGTTATCCATGTAGGGGAAAAATTGGTCATGAATAGTTTCTTCATGGTGAAAACACAAGAGTCATTGAACTTTAAAATATATTCTATTTCATGGTTATTAGCTGTATTTTTATACCATTTCTCCCATAAGAATTGGAATCTTCCCTCTCCCCTCGATGAAGAAAATTTATAAAAAATATGCATCAGAACAGCCATTGTGTGACCTTATGTCTCACCCTCACTGTTTCCATTTCACGGTTTTGGTAGCCAACTGCCTGACTACACAGTGGATTGAAAGATCACGTGGAGAAAGAGAAGTCTTAGAGGATAAGAGCTACGAAAGGAAGAAGGGAAGTCCATCACAGCCAACCATCTCATCTACTGTGTTGACACACTGTCATTCTCGTAAGGCCCTTTTGGGTCCTCCATCTTAGAGTAATTTTTATACTTCAGTGCTCATCTACTTTATATTAATATAACTAAAAATGCAGTAAAATGCTTACATTTTAATATACCGTCATTTCTTTTCTGTGAATCCTGTGTAACTATGATCTGGATTAAGATACAGAACATTGCCCGTCCTCCCAAAGGTTCCAATGTGCTTTGTCCTGGTCCATGAAGTACACTTGGTACAAAGTTAAACACCAGTTGTCCTCTGATGAAGGCCGTTGTGCTTGAACAATATTTTTTCCTCTTTTAATATTAATTGTCTTTTATTAAAGCACATACTCCCATAGCCTCCTCAGAATGGATTATGGCAAGAAAAACAAGGTCTTGGGTATCTCTATGCTATTTTTTCATACCTATAATTGATTTATAATTTGTTTGAGTATAGAAATTAAAATTATAATTCTTCTTTTTTCCCCCTCTTAGAAAACTGATAGCATTACTGGGTTCCTGAGTGGCTCAGTTGGTTGAGCGTATAACTCTTGGTTTCAGCTCAGGTCATGATCTCAGAGTCTTGAGATGGAGCCCCAGTTCAGGCTCCCCAGTCAGCAGGGAGTCTGTTTGAGATTATATCTCTCCCTCTGCCCCTCCCTCCACACTCACATTCTCCTCCCTCTATTCTCTTTCTCAAAAAAATAAATAAATTTTTTTAAAAGAAAAAAGAAAAGAAAGAAAATTGATAGCATTACTTTACTGATTTATAGGTTTGTTTCTTTTAAGAGTCAAATGGCATTTGGATTTCTGAACATTTGTTTATGAGACTTGTTTCTTCCTTTCCAGATGCTGTGGTAATATATCTCTGTCCCAGTGTTCTGAATTTTAATGTAATGCGCCTTGGTGAGAATTTCTTTTCATTCATTGCTTTAGGCATTGCGTAGGTCTCTCAATTTTGTGTTTTAAATCTATTCTGTGAAATACTCTGGATAAGATATTTGATAATCTACTTCTCCATTTTGTCTTTTATCTATGTCTGAATAAAAGTTTAGATATTGGAATTTTCTGAAATCATTATTTTATATCTAATCTCTCCTTTACTCAGTCTTTCTGCCTATTACAGCATCTGGAAATTATCCTTGACTTTTTTTTTACCATCCCATTGGAGTTTTCATTCCCGAGATCTTTAAGTATCTTTAACTATATCTGTGTCTACATCTGTATTTCCAAAATATCTTTACCTGTTGTTCCTTATTACAGATTCTCTTTCTTTTGGGGGGTAGAAAATTTTCTCTGAGGCTATTACTCACAGATATGTGGGTGTCTTATATATACTCCTTTCTGTCCCTCATATTTCTTCTGGTTTCCATGATTTTTTTTTCTCCTCAAGTATATGATGTATCTTAGCAATCCAATCACTTGTAGCTGTGAGGAACAAAACCCTGAGTGAGTATTCCTTGGTTTTATTCAAAGCATGCCAAGTAATGAGCTTCTCGATCAATGTGTCTGCTCTATGTTTTTTTTTTTTTTTGTAGTTTTTATTTATTCATGAGAGACACCGAGAGAGAGGCAGAGACAGGCAGAGGTAGAAGCAGGCTCCCTGTGGGGAACCAGATGCGGGACTCAATTCCAGGATCCTGGGATCAAGACCTGAGCCAAAGGCAGATGCTCAACCACGGAGCCACCCAGGCGTCCCTGCTCTATGTTTTTGAGGGAAGATCTGTTAGCTTTTCATTTCTGGTGGTCATTTTTCCCATGGAAGAATTCTCCAGTGTCCCACTTTGGGAGGTTGTAAGCCTCCTTGTCATTTTTCTCAGACCAACTGGAGATAGGAAGGGTTGTTCTCAGTTCAGGATAGAACATTTCATTTCACGTAAGGTTCATTTTCCAGTGTGATCTCCCTGCTGTGCTATTGTCAGAGTTCCCTGCCTCCCTGGGGCAACCCTTCCAGAGGGTAAATTGAGGCTTTATGCCTTTCATTTGTGCTGTGAGGGAAGAAATCTGAACATTTAAGAGCATTGAAACATACTTGCAAATGTGATTTTGGTCTGTAGACCTATAAATAGCTTCCACTTTCGGAGGTAGTTGGCCCTTCAGAATCCAGCAAGCTGTGCAGAACTCTGCGGCAGGGATCCACTTGCTTCAGCCAAACCCACTACCAGAGTAAACAGTGTGTTCATCAATGGCACTTTGTACATTTTTTCTGTCTTTCAAATTTTGTTGCTGCCATTCACTCTTCTATCTCCATTGTCTTTATGCATATATTCATTAAATATTCTTTTATAATCTTAGAGTGACTCTGTGAGAAGCAGACTGTATAAATATTTGTTTAATCTTTTGTATTTACTAGAAGTACACGAACTCCTTCCACAAAGTAAAGCAAAAAAGACAACAGTTGCCGGCAATGCACTCAGGACACTATACAATACCTTTGATGTTTTCATGTTTGTTTTTTCTTTTATTCCTCAGAGTTATACATTTCCTTGAAGAAATGTTGTATCTAAGATATCAGATGTATTCCAAGTTGTTGAATTGTCTAATTTGCATTTGGAATGTGTGTTCACTAAAAATGAGGCCATTGATATCTGTCAGAGATGCAAACCTTTGGAATAAACATGAACTACTTTAGCATAAAACTCTTGATAAAAAAAGTTATTTTATCTTTGTATAGTCTGTATGATCCAAGTTTAATATTTTGTAAAATCATGCTTTAATGTACTAAAAATCAGAAAATGCAATGTTATCAATCAACTATGGAATTTTAGTGACTTATTGCTGTACATTTCTGCACCTATGGAATTGAAGCTATCATTTTCACAAAGAATTCTGAAGATGATGGTGTTGTGAGGTCAAAAGGAGGCAAATTTAAACTTGAGAGACAGATATTGTGTAAATACAACTGTTTTATTCATAAAGCACCTCAGTTTTGTTAATTATTATTTATTTTAAATGTAAATGCTTCCTCTAGGCATGTATTGTGATTCATCTTTATTGCTAAAAGAAAAATCATGTATCTTAGACAACTCTTTAAGCATTTTTTTTCTATTTATGTGCTATTTGTTAACAGATCATTGATAATCTTTTTATAGAGATTTTCGGTTAACTCTGTAAGTAGGACAAGAGAAACCTGGTATGGTTAGAACAGTCAAGCTAACTCCGTAAGATTTTTAAAAATTGGAAATGATAGTAGCACCTATATAGTGAAAATAAAAAACTGAAGTAATATTGTTATTTCTACTTAGCAATGGCAAAATAATTAAACAACTCTGTGCACCCAGAAGGGACAATACGATTCAACCGGTACAGTTTCGCTTTGACAGTGATCCTTAGCAGTACATTTAAAATTTGATTTGTCTTATCCTCTTCCTAGTGGGTCTAAAAAGTGTATTTACATATATCACAGACCTAAATGGAATGATTTAGTTCAGACTTAGAGGACATAAAGCTGCTACTACAGTAAAACACACTGTTTTCATGCTAGAGTCTGAAACTGGAAAAGTCAGTTTTCCAGTTAATTAACTTAGTATTTTTCTAAAAGCATTTCTCCCAAATAATGGTGTATTTTTAGCTACTTTAGTAATAATTATTTAAATAAGTTCACAAGTTGAGGCATCTGGGTGGCTCAGTCCCTTAGGCATCCGACTTAAGCTCAATCCAGCCCTGGGCTCCCTGCTCCTTGGGGCATCTACTTCTCCCTCTGCCCCTCTCCCTGTTAGTTCTCTGTCTCTCTCTCTCAAATAAATAAATATATATATTTTAAAATAAGTAATTTCACAAATCTTCATCATGTATGAACAACCAGAAAACAGTGTTTTAGTTTATAGATGATTCAAAGAAAATTGAATATTTTACCTGAAAGTATTACAGATTGCCCATAGAACTCATGTGTTAATTTCCAGCTGAAGGTCCAGCTCCCACAATTAATTACACTTGTCTGAGCATCAATTTCCTCTTTCACCTTCCAAGTTCAAATCAAAAGGGTAGACAACATCCAATTAACTAAGAAACTTTAATACACTTGCTAAACATAACAAATGATTGTTACATTAAACTGACAGTGTAAATATGCCATTGTGTTTACATGTTAAAAATATTTTATCCCAGGAGAGAAATAGATGGATTTATAAAATTTTTGAAGGGAAGAGTTGTAAAGAAAAAAGACCATTTTAGTTTTGAAGAAGAATATTATAAAAAGGCATAGAAAGTGAAATTTAAGAAAAAATACCATTTCAAAATAATTGTGACATAATCTATGTTAAGGCAAGCTAATTTAAATTAAGAGTTAATTTTCCCAAAGCTACATTATTTTAAATTATAGATTGCTGTCAAATATTAGGTCAGAGGGATCCCTGGGTGGCGCAGCGGTTTGGCACCTGCCTTTGGCCCAGGGCGCGATCCTGGAGACTCGGGATCGAATCCCACGTCAGGCTCCCTGCGTGGAGCCTGCTTCTCCCTCTGCCTATGTCTCTGCCTCTCTCTCTCTCTCTCTCTCTCTCTCTCTCTCTGTGACTATCATAAATAAATAAAAATTTTTAAAAAATTAAAAAAAAACAAATATTAGGTCAGAGAAGGAAAGAGTTAAATTTAAGGCTAGTTGTATTTTGGCTCTTATATTTACCCTGTAAGGTAGTTCATTTAATTATCACAAACTCTCTATGTAATACTCCCTTTAGACAGACAGGGAAATTGAGTCACAAAAAATGTATTTAATCACTTTATATTTTGCAACCAATAATTGGTCCTAAATATATAAATTTCTAAGGCCTTGCTTCTTTATATTTTTCCAGCTGCAAAGTGCATGTTAATATATTAAAATAGCAAATAACAGAACACCCAAAATACACTGAGTTCTTAGTATCAATGAACCTTTTTTTTTTTTTTACAAAAAAAGGTATAATTTTATCCTTTTTCAGTTATTCAACAAGTTGTTAAGATTACCTGTATGTGACACCATCTTTGTAGGTGCTGTTGTTATAACAGCATAAAATGGGACCAGTGCATGTGGGTTTGGTTTCAAGTAATTAGAAATCAGTAATTGTGCTGAGACCTGAATAACATAAGTATTTAATATAGCCCCACCTTTACCTAGCTCATGTGAAAATCTGGTGACAAATTTTTTTAGATAGAAGGAATTACAATATAAAGATCTTAAGGTAAAAACAAGCATGGATTGTGGGAGAGGAAAATATGGAAAGTCATTAAGTCTGGGGTGTACCAACAGGAAATGGTCAAAGTTCTTACTCTGTCATCACATCCTCTATTCTTTCATAATTGTGTATTTTACAAGTTACTTTCTTACCATTATGGATCATTTCAATTCCAATTTTTACAGAGAATTTCGTATCACCTAAATGACCTGAAGAAAGCTATTTGAATAAACTAAGTCACATCAACACATAACTAAGTGGTAAATACAGGAATACTTTTATATTATGAGAAGATTCCTATAATTCAAATATAGATATTTTCTGAAAAAATAAAAAGTCAGGGATCACAACTTTTAAATAATATGAGAAGACATGTTTTGAGAAAAAGATCCCTCTAAAATTTAGCAGTTGCTTCTTTTTAAGAGTTTTGTCCATCCTGGCACATTGCGATAAAGATAGAATTTGTAATTAAGCACAATTACATTATTATTATACCTTACTAAATGTTGTCTTACACAAATAATTTAAACATTTAAACTTTAGTTGACTAAATAATTAAAAATGTGTAATAGCACTCTCAAATCTGCTCTCTGGTAAATTCTCTAGCACTCAAACTGAGCATGTGGGAATTGTTTTCAATTTATTTCTCTCCTACCATATCTTCCAACACCAATCCTCATTCTTTATACATTCTTAGTATATGTCTAAACTTTTTATGTAGTTACTATCTTAATTATATCATTTTTGTCTCCTGTTTTGTTCTGAAATATTACAATAGTTTGATAACAGAAGTCCTTCCTGTCAATCTTTCTTTGCTTTCTAATTAATCAATCTTATATCCATTTATTTTAAAGAGCTAATACTTTTTGTAGTATTTTATCACTACATTGCTAAAAGTCTTAATATCTTAATCTGTGCTTTTACTAAATTCCAAACTCATTGGCATAAGGTAAAAACTTATTTTGTGGTATTATGTGCATTTATATTTACTTTCGCAATCTCAGCTTATCTCATTCTCTCTCTGCTACCACTCATACTATTTCCAAAAATACATGGAATGTTTTAAATACCTAAAACCTAAGAGCCACTTTGGTTTTTAGATTTATTTATTTATTTGAGAGAGGGAGAGCACCGGGTGGGGGTGCATGGGCAGAGGGAGAGAGAGAATCGCCAAGCAGACTCCCCGTGAGCTCAGAGCTCAATGCGGGGGTTCTATCCCAGGGCCTTGAGACATAACCTGAGTCAAAATCAAGAGTCCATTGCTCAACTGACTGAGCCACCCAGGCACCCCATTAAGTATTTTATTTTCGAATTAATTTTTTTAAATTTTATTATTTTTGCTTGTTTTAAGTAGGCTCCATACCCAGCATGGAGCCCAATGCAGGGTTTGCCTACCCTGAGATTAAGACCTAAACTGAAATTAAGAGTTGGATGCTTAACTAAGCTACTCAGCCACACCCACTTTGGCTTTTAGATGCATTATAGTGATATGCTTCTCTTATTCTAGCTCTCACCCTTTCTGTCTCCTATTTCTGACCTAATATTTGCTGCAACAAATACACAAAAAAATTCTGAAAGAAATATTCAATATGGTAGTCATGGGTGCATTTGGATAAGTATCCTTGCTAAGATGCATTTTATGTTTCCCTACTTTATCCACCTCAATAGATTGGCAGTTTGTCCATTTATTCACATTTGTGCTGCTAATTGAGGGTGCTGAGCAAGTCAAATATCCCTTCTCATTTAGCAGTATTGAATGAAAGGGAAATAACACTCTTCTCACCAATGGGAAAATCTATTTCAATAGAGTCTCATCAAGAAGTAGCTCATATCATTTACAAACTGACTTAACTTAAAGTAGCTTTGATTGAATATATCCTGATTTTGATTGTGTTTGAGTGACCTGTCCCTGCCATTCCTATAATCTTTGCTGGTAGGTGTAATTTGATAGATAACTTTTATTTTTTCCAGGAGTGACAAAAGCAGCCAAGATACCACATTCTTGACTAATTTTTGGTCTGATTGAATTTCTTTAGTAATCCACCTATATATTTTCCTGGTTCTGATGCTTTTCCTACTACTCATGGTCACAGTGTTTGAATGCCTTAATACCACGATGGCATGGATTATTGCCTCACATTTGAGGTTCTTCATCTCCTATATTTTCATCATTCTTTCTCTCAAACAAAATCTTAGTCATCATTTAGATTATAGACCTAGAGATTGTTTCAATTTTCCCATTCAATAAGTACGCAGGTCGGCATATTAAAGAACTCTTGAATTTCTACTAATGTAACTTATAAAGGTTAGGAATACTAGACAGGAGGAAAGAGAAAGCACAAACACAGGTCTGAGAATTCCAGGTGCACCTTACAAAGATTTTCCTTAAAAGAATAATATGTGTTTTTATCTTTGTTGCACCAAGACATATAAGAGATATTTTACTCAGGGGGGCAAGTTTTAAATTTACCTAGTGGGTGTTTTTATTCCACAGGCCACATGGTCAAAACCAGGCTGTGTAACTGGCTAAGGCAGGTACAAACCCACATCAATTTTCAATAAATTACATCAATGAGCTGGTTCAGAGTACTTTGGGGAATGATTTGGATGTAAATGGCATATTCTAAGTACCAGCTGGTACATTTCATCATTCTCTTGACTGAGGGTCAACATCAGAGTTGCAGGCATCCCTGATGATAAGCAGTCTAGTTACAAGTTAACTCTGTCCTTCCACCTGCTTTCATACATTTGACACCTGGCCATTGCCAGCAATTCTCTAGATTTATGTGTTTTGTTTGGTATTTGGTTTTGGTTTTAGTTTTTACCACTTATGTCAGTGTTTGGTGAAGTTATAGACACTTCACACACGTTATATTTTTATACATTTCATTTGCCCTGTGTCTTCCTTCCTCCCCAACCCAACTTTCCCCTTAAATGTCTTTGTTTCCTTTGAGCTTCTTCTAGGTACAGAGTCAATACCAATTATTGAGAGGATTAATAATGTCTACAAGCTATTATATTAGGCACTTCTGCCCTACTTTCTTTCCTGAATAGTAATTTTCAGAGAAGAGAGCTACTGTCTGGGATGGGCACAGTATAACAGAACTTTACTAAAACATTTTCATATAAATTCAAGAATAATTAGCTCGCCCAAGTTCTTCAATTGAATGAATATTTTGAGACATTTTAATGTTGTGGTTTCAGGAAATCAAAATAAAAATGCGGGAAGGTGAAATCTGCAAATCTGGAGCAAAGACAGCTCAACAATAGGTAACTCCTATTTTGTCCCCATGTCCCAGGCACTATTCTGATCACTTTTTCACTTACTGAATCAGTACAACAACACTATTCGGTAGGTGCTATTTACTAACCTGAATTACAGGGCAAGAAACTGAGTCACAAAGAGTTCTCAGTAACTCACACATGAGTTCATAGTTATGGAGCAGTACAGCAGAGATGCAAAACTAGACCCTCTGGCTGTGCCATCTGCACTCTTAACTAGAGGACAACAGACACTTTCCTTCTGCAGAGATCAAGGCGTAATGCCGGGGAAAATGTGAGCAAAAGTGAAGATACATTCAGCCAGAATTATATATACCAATGCCCAACTTCTTCTTCTTTGTTTTTAAAAGCCAAAAAGACTACAGCCTACTTTTTGGAAACCCAGTCTTAGTAATCAGTAGCATAATCAGTGGCATGCCACCAACAACATACTTCCAAATTCTTTTCTGAATTTTAAAAACATATAGAGATACTCATGTTTACACATTTAAAAATATCTTCAGGTAAACTTGATTCATGCTTATGATAAGATTGACTCATTTAAAGACTTTTATCCTGGCCTTCCAATATTAAGCAGGACTGGAACAGACAAAGTTGCAAATAATTCACCATTTTCTTCTTGGAAAAGTATGCTTTAAAATCTATGAATATTGTGAAAAAGTAAGGTGACATTTACTTTGAAGTAGGTTTCTATTAAATAAAACATCTGTACCTTCCTATGTGGACTCAATGGAATTTGATATGGTTGTCAGATTCTTAAAATGTATTGGTTTTCAAACTTATTTAATATGGCTTTTCAGAGACTTTGATTCATATTATATTCCAACCTAAAATTGTTGAGATCTTTGGGTAGTCAAAGTTCAGAGATGTTCAGTGTCCTCAATCCTTGCATTCATAATATCTTTGCATTTTCAGTGCATTTAATAGTCAAAAAATTATGTCACTTGAAGTATCTAGGGATTACTTTTTCATTTATAGCCTCTTCAAATAATTTTCTAATTACTACAGAGAACCTCATTATGGAGACTGCATGTGCAAATAATTAATATAAATGTGTAAGTAGTTGTAAATAAAATAGTGTTAAAAGGAATTACATGTCTTCAGAAAGATATGCCAAACTAATTACGATATTAGCACATCCATAACATATGGTTCTTGACAGACAATGTGAATACATATTAATCTCAGGCCAAGCACATTCTTCCTACAAAATATATTATGGAATGATAAATTGTATTATGCTATAAAAGTTTATAAGGAAATATTCCTGGACTTTTGTACTTATCTGTAGGGTTATCACAGGAGAAACAAATTATGAAATGAATCATGTTTTCTTATTTATCTTATCTTATCTTTATTTATGTATTACTTTTTAATTTTGGTGAAAGATTAATTGTAACATTTATAAAATCCTAATTGAATCACTATAGCAAAAACAGTGTATCTAGAAAATCCAGTCTGAAGGTAGTATTTACTTTCGAGGTAGAAAATATTAAAAAGAGACCCCAATAGTAATGATTTAAATAAAAAAAATTGCCTAATAACTGCATTCATTAATTAGGACTTTTCCTGTTGAAAGTGAGAGAACATCTAAGTCAAAGTGTGGAAAGAGTATATTGAGTCTGATAAGAATAAAATTCTAAGGATCTAGGGCACAAGTGGTGTTATCAAGATGTTGTTACTTTCTCTCTCTTGTCTCATTGCTGTACTGACTTTACTTCCCACCACGTGGTAAAAAGATATTGCGGCTTAAGAAATCATATCCCCTCAAACTTAGATCCAGCAGTTAAGTTTGAATCTCTTCCCAAAAACTCCATTAAAAATCTTATATCTCCAGATACCTATCTAGTTTAGGCCTAAGTTGTCTGTTCATCTCCTGTAGTGAAATTAATGATTGCATTAAACTTTACCAAAATCCTAGGAAAATGGAAATTTCCTCAGAAGAAAGTTATTATAGGATTACCAGAAGGAGATTAATAGGGGAGTAGCAGCAGAAATAATAGATGTTCATTCTAGTTTATCTTTATTGGAAAATAGCACATATATGCACATACACAGATTCCTCTTACATAAGTACATGTAAAATCTGCATACTCATAGAATGGAGGGGTTTGCAATAGGCAAACGTCTCCAGTGAGAACAACTAGAAAGCAAAATATATTACACAATTCCAATTATAAAAGTAGGAGCGCTATAGAATTAAGAAACACTAGGGGGACTAGAAATAGGCAAGCACTTCTGAGCCATTAAAAAGTGATATAACTTTCTACAGCTGTATTTCTCCCCGTCAGGTATTTATAAATTGTACTTCTAGGCTTAATAAATTGTAGGCTGACACTGAGATTCAGAACTTGGTCTAGAAAAAGACACAATGCTTCCAAAGGAAGAAAATTATAATGAATGGTTAACTTAGTAACAGAAATGATAGAAAATAGAATCAATCAAAAGATATCATTAAAAAAATTTTTTTTATTTATTCATGAGAGATACAGAGAGAGAGGTAGAGACATAGACAGAGGGAGAAGCAGACTCCCCGCAGGGAGCCAAACATGGGACTCAATCTCCGGATCCGTGATCACACCCTGGGCCCAAGGTAGTGCTCAACCACAGAGCCACCTTGGCTGCCCCAAATTATACCTTTTTTTGAGCTTGCATTTAAATTCCAGTTAGCATACAGTGTAATAGTTTAAGGTGCATAGTAGAGTGATTCAACACTTCCATGCAACATCCAGTGCTTATCATAACAAGTGTCCTCCTTAGCCCCCCTCACTATATATCCCATTCACCCTGGAATGATACCTTTAAAATGATGAAATAAAATACTCACTAGTTTTAATCATATGCTTAACAAAATATACTCTTTATATAAAAGTAGAGTGAAGACAGATTGTTTATTTATTATTTATTTATTTATTTATTTATTTATTTATTTATTTATTCTAAATTGAGATATAATTAAAAAGATTTTAGGCCAAGACTGAGTTCTTTTGGTGTCTGTAGGACTGCAGTAAAAGGAACATTTAAGTAGCCCTTTAGGAACAATGAGATGATACCAGAAAGAAACATGGAAATACTTGTAAGAATACGAAACCTCAGAAAATATAATAACTTCAAATAGACATTTGTTTTTAAATAGACATGCAAGATTAACTTACATGTAAAATTAAAACACTGTTTATCATAGTCCCAAAGAGGGAACCAGATATTGATCAATAGCCACACAATGGAATATTTCTTAGTAATGAAAATGAATAATACACAAATTCATGAAACTATGTAAATGAAAAAAATGATATTAAGAAAAAGAAGCAGACCATATACAACTTTGTTAATATAAAGTACAAGGAGAAGCTGAACTATGCTGTAAGAAGTTGAGATTGTGGGAGGTTTTGGAGGTCGGTGTTTAAAAAGGATCAAAAGGTATTTCTGGCATTTTATGATTTGAATCTTGATTGTACGGTTATTTCTAACTTGTGAAAATTCATAAGCTGTTAATCTATTGCATGGGCATTTTTCTGTTTGTACATTTTACTTTAGTGAGAAGTTAATGAGAAAGAGAAATAGAAGCAGCTCTATTTACTTAAATGTGAGCTGGTAATGTAGGCTTAAATAACTTTTAATACTTATCCTACTACAAATTTCAAAAGTCCATTATTTATCATAGTAATTAAAAGATTAAGCATTAGTAATATCTACCTGAAAAACTAAATGAAGCATAATGAAAATGTATTATATTAGAAACTAATCATTAAACTATTCATAGAAAGTTTCTAAGGATTATCTTCAGTTAATGGTAAATGACTAATGTAATGATTATAGCAAGAGATAAATGTTTTCAAAGATTTGCAGGCATTGCACTTATTGCAATGAGTTGATAATATTCTCATGATAAAATTCAAATACAAAATGATTTAAGGTTATGTCAGATAACCAAAATGTGACAGTTAAAACTAACCATAATTTTATTTATTTAAAAAGTACTTATTAGGACATATTCCTGAATATCAGTGAACATTGTATAAAGCCAATAAGCCAAAATAAATCTAAAAAAATTAATTGTGCAATTTGTTATGAATCTCTTTAAATAAAAATATTGCAACAGTTATAGTTTAAAATTTTCTTGAAAAGGAAACAGCAAATATAATCAACTTTTGAAAAATGCTCAGAATTGTATAACATAATGACAAATTTTTTACACTCTTACCATGTGCCGCTATTTGTTATGCTCTGGCAACTTCTTCCCTATAAATGTCACTACATCATTGAGAGTCCTACTCTTATTATTCCATTTTATAGAGAGGAAATTGAGAAATATTTTCAGATTGTTCTGGCCCTACCATCTATGCCCTCAAATGAGTGATTCTCAGAATGAATCGTATACCTGAATTTCATATGGAACTTCAAAACACACATGGGTCATTACCAAGACTCATTGAAATAACACTTAAGCAATGAGTTCTAGGTACCAGTTTTTTTTTTTTTCCCATAAAATCCCACAAATTCTGAATTTTCCTTGTGCTCACTTACACTCTTTGACACAAGCCCAAGCAGGAATTTCCTGAAATATTTGTGTTTTTTTCCTTTTATTGGATGATATTGTTGTTTTGCTGTTGTTGCCTTGTTTATTTTCAGAATTTTTGCAGAATTCTGTTGAGAAACCTAGATCGCTGATTTTCACCTTGTGGTCCTATAATTCTTTCCTTACTTTTGACTTAGCTGTTTGTCTTATTTACCTGTTCTTACTTTGTACTTGAAAGTCATGATGCCATGCTTTGGCTACCTCTGGTCGTCTGTTCTGACTGACAGCCAAGATGGATTGACTTACCAAATGACTGAATTGATTTACTGTTTTTGCTGTGGCTAACTATAATCAATTTTAATTTAAACTGTGATTTTGCCTTGGCTGTCCCCTGGACCCACTGGCTATTATCACATCGATATTTGTGAATTGTCATCCCATCCTTAAGAAGAATATGTTTATATTCTTGATGATTCTATAAATCATTTCACTGATTTAGAAAGAGATAAAAATTGAGGCATCTTGGGGTCACTGAGAAAATTTTATGTCTTTACTAGGATGTGGGTTGTAGAGTGTTCAATTTATAATATTTTCCTAAGTTATATTTGGGAAAAGTGTTTTTATTTTAATATCTGTATTTTTAAATTAAAAGTTTTAACAATGAAAACAAAAGTAATAGACTAATTTCTATTAGATGAGAGGAGACAAAGACTGTGAGGGAGAGCTCTTTGGAAGGCTATTGTAAAATTCTATGTAAAAGAAATCAGTGTGGAAGATGGTAGCAAGAGTAAAGATAATTAGAATTACCTGAATTCTGGATACAGGGTTAGTACAAACAGGAAGTGCCAATTAATAACACATGGGGTGTTAGAGAGTTGTCACTGCTATGACTTCAGGATTTGGGGCCTGAGCAATTAATTACTTATTTCTGTCACTGGGGAAAAAAGCAGGAGAAAAGTGTTTTGTTATCATTTTGTTTTGTTTTAGGGCAGGAAGATCAGGGGGTCAATTTGAGCCATTTCATTTTTGGGTTGCTTAGTAACCCATGAGACCAAGCGCAGTCACTGAAGGAGTGAAAGTGCAGACAGAAATAGAAGAAATAAAGAATTAAAGGATGGAGCAACTCTGTATGTAGAGGTCAGAAAGAGAAATACCATCTATGAAGACTGAGTGAGATTAGAAAGTACAGTGAGTGACGAGGACAGAGTGGTGTGACTGGAGGCAAGTGAATTGATGTTTCAAGAAAAAGATCAACTGTGCCAAATGCTGCTGATAAATTAAGTGAGAGGAAGATTAAGAAATTAGCATTATATTTACCAGGCCCATGATAAATCAAAACAGTTTTTGTGGAGTTTAGAGTGATAACACTGTGTTTTTAAATGGACAGAATCCTGGAGAATGAATAATTAATAATGCAGAAGAGGGGGGAAGTTGCCGAAAACATTCTTTAGTAGGAGAAAGGGAACACGTTGTTACGCTGAAGAGAAAAGGGACCATTTCAATATTCCCTGATGGTTTTCCATAGTGAGAGTGAGGGCAAAATATGTAAACGCAGATCCAGGTAGCCTAATTGATCCATGTGATGGGTAGATTTCTTCAATAAAATAGGAGACATGATCATCAGTTTAAAGTAAGGTCAAGGAATACATGTGAGGTACTGAGGCTTTGAGAAGAAACAGAATGAAACCCCTTCTTGACGCAAAGGATAGTTGAAGGGATTAGAGAAATACTGTAAGATTTCCATATACATCAGGTGGTTCTTGGGCTGATCATCATTATTTGTCTGTTTTTCCCTGGGACTTCCCACTGTGGCGGAAAGCACTGTGCAGCTAGAGCACAGTTAGAGCCCTGGGCTCTGCTAAGGCTGCCATTCAGCAAAGGGAATAGAGTGAAAGGAGACACAAGAGAAATGTGAAACCAATAGGTGAGAGCATGATTATAATGAGCTGAGCATGGAATTTAACAAGAGAAAGCAGGAAATTGAGATTAAGCAAATAGTGAGGAATAGTAAAAAACAGTAGGATCAACATGTTTGTGCATATTGTTTCTGACCTTTATTTCAGATTTTACCATTTATTGACTTAATAACAATGTAAATAATAGACCTGATAAAATATTTCTGTATAAATAATATGTCTACATATGGAATACTGTAGTACTTTAGATTTAATTAACAAATAATGTTTATTTAGGATGATTTATTATGAACCAATAATATTTAACATAAAATAAGAATAAACTCATAAAATAGGACATTTAAGAACTTCCAAAGAATAATATTCCAAGTTTAGATTTAAGGATCATGATATCTTGGCAGAAATCTATAGATATCAGCAGTATTAGACACATTGTCATGTAGACAGACAGCTTTGATTCTTTTGACAAATTATTATGGTTGGAACTCTTCCCAGACTCATTCAGCTTTGTGCATGTAGATTCAATCTAAATTAGAGAGGTCTGGCCTTTAGTTACATAATTGCAATTGGGTATGAATTAATGCTCACTGTTTAAGGGAAAGACTTTTAAAAATATGTAGATTAAAGGGTAGTGTATTGCTAATGATCATTATTTATTCAACACCATTCATTACATTCTGGAAGAAATGAATAACATTGCTGAAATGCATAGATTATCTTAGGGCTGTGCATAACCACATTGTCAGAAGTTTCTAGAACTTTATTCTGAAAGTCACAGAGTGAAAATAACTGTTAGATTCTTTTCTGGTTGGGGAAAGAGTGAGGGATAACTATTGTCCTACATTGAAGACCAACGAGGATTCCTTAATGCTTCATCCTTTACTTTGTCTTCTATGTTCTCTACACACATTCCATTTATTTTATTTTTTATTTTTTATTTTATTTTTTTACATTCCAAACATTTAAAGGGTAAAAGACAGCTTCCTAATCCTTAAGGAGAAAAAATGTAAATAAAAAATAAAACTTTAATATAATCCCATTTTAAACCATTAGATTAAAGAATTATTAAGAATAAATGAAATTTCAATATAGGGCAAGGCTACCTACAAAGTCATTCTCAATTTTAGATACTAAGTTTGTATAAAAATATAGTTTCATTTTAGCATATCAGATTTAGCACATAATTTGGAAAAAGAAAGATGTTTAACCCCCCTGTCAATGGGCAGAGACACCTTGGTGGTGGTAATGAAAAAAAAAAAAAAAAAAGAAAGATGTTTAGAAACAAAGTATGATGTAATAAGCCCTATTCAAATATTTTGATTTAGTTCAGTTACCAGTGTTGGTTTCCAAAGGGTAATGTCTATTTGCATTATTTGTATTTTATAAGCATTTATTAATAATATATTATTAATAATATATTTACTATGTGCAAAGTAATCTGGTGTCATATTTAGATATATTCCAATACATTCCAGATTAATTTTTCTACTTTGAATGCATACTCATTGAAACTATATAAGTTAATTGACTTAAAAAATAAAAATAAATAAATAAATAAACAAATAAATAGCCAAACCTGAGAATATAGGTAGAAAACTATGTTGAGTCATTTGATACCTAATATGAATATTAATTTTCTTCTACTATAGAAATATATAAAGAGAAAGAATGAGATCAGATTAGTTTCTGCCTTTGAAATATCTTATACTTTACTCTTTTCTGCTCTAAAATTCTGTTTGTGAAATTTAGACTCTTGTGCCTTTTTTCCTTTTAATAGAGGAGGTTGAGGTAATATTTTAATATTTTACAGCCCAATGACAGAAGTTTTTGGATGCATGCTTTGTAGATTTGTAAAACATAATCATGTTTGATTCCTCTAAATTTTATAGATTAAGGGATCCCTGGGTGGCGCAGCGGTTTGGCGCCTGCCTTTGGCCCAGGGCACGATCCTGGAGACCCGGGATTGAATCCCACGTCGGGTTCCCGGTGCATGGAGCCTGCTTCTCCCTCTGCCTGTGTCTCTGCGCCTCTCTCTCTCTGTGACTATCATAAATAAATAAAAATTAAAAAAAAATAAATTTTATAGATTGAGCCAAAAACATATTATTTAGCATGTATGAATTTCAATATAAGAATAAAATTAACTGATATGTCAATTGAAATATATAAGAATACTATATTATTAATTGATTTAATCATTAATATGGCAATTGTTATGTTAGGAGTGATAATCTTTTTTTGAAATGTAGTGTGTTATTCAAAGCTACATGCATATTGAGGCACCTGAGTGGCTCTGTCGGTTAATGTTTGACTCTTTTTTTTTTTAATAATAAATTTATTTTTTATTGGTGTTCAATTTGCCAACATACAGAATAACACCCAGTGCTCTTAATTTCAGCTCAGGTCCTAATCTCAGCATAGTGGGATTGAGCTCCACATGGGGCTCCATGCTGGGTGTGGAGGCTACTTAAGATTATCTCTTTCCTTTCTCCCAGTTTGCACACACTCTAGCTCTCTCTCTCTCTCTCTCAAAAAAAGCTACATACATGTTTTAAAATACAATTACTGGATAATATATCAAATAGATAATTTTCCAGATTAAAATGAGTGCTTTATTGGATTCGGACTTTTGAATAGGACTCATTATTGTGTTAATTATCTTAAAGACTTTCATAGCGAATATTGGAAAGATAAAAATATTTCTGAAATGATAATTTCCCAATAATTGTTTCAGACAAATTCAAGCAAAAATTATTTCAATGAGTATAATTGTAATATGTAATTATATACAATGCACATTACATAGTTGTAATTTCAACACGATTAGTAAAAGAAATAAACTGAATAGAGCTGAAGCCTCTCCCCAGCCCAGATTTGCGTTGTTTTGGCCAAATTTCTCTCATAAAATAGACCATCAGTCAATTACCTTATACCATGATTTCTAAATGTTGCTTTTTTCCAACATCATGTAATATCAACATAAATTACCAGATTGCCCAGTTTTTTTTAACCTGCAAACTTTTCCATCTACTTACACTGTTGTTTATAATTGGCTACGTCTGCTTTTGTTTTATTTTCCTTCTTCTGTTAGAAATATGAGAGTACTTGATCTACCTCTATTAGGTTCAGGTTCTTCCAATCTATTCTGATTGAACATGGTCAATAGGCTAGTATATTAATATGTGAATTGATTTATTTTGAAATAACTTGAACATAGAGTGTCATCTACATACATAGTTTAATAAGTGGTCACATGATCTAATAGCCTTAAGTGTGTCATACATAACTGTATAATGAATCACAATCATTTACATTCAAAATATGAAAACTTAATCAGTGATTCAAAAGATCAGCTCAAAACACTTTAAAAATAATAGCACAAAAATAAAATCATCAAAAATACTGGTATCAAAGATTCTAGAAAGTCATATGATGCTTACTTATAATTTTAAGAAAATTTAAACATGAATAAATAATTATGTACTTTATCAGTACACACAAACACACCCAAAGTATCACTACTTAATACACTTGATAATCTGGGTCACAACTGTGTGGATTAGTAGTATTAGAGCCAATTGAAATACAACCAATTTTGCTTATTTGTGTGCCCATACAAAGGAGTAAAATAGAACAAACTTTGTTGAGATGTCTGAATCATTTATCAGAAATGCACTATCATTTTAAACAGAGTAAAATTATTAGGGTACTCTTACCTAAAAATCAAAAGTATGTAAGCAGCCTGGATGAGCATGAGGTAAATAGAAAAATCAATAATGGAAGATTGTAAAATGTCATCCTAGGTTCTGAGAGGATTTTTCTTTTATTTATTCAAGCAGTATTTATTGAGCATCTACTAGGCAGTACACTGGAGTTTCACTGGTGAGCAACATGAGGCATATAAATAAATAAACAATATAATGAGATAATTAATGAAAAAGTGTGATTTGCAGACATATAGGAAAGCAGTTGGAATCAGTAGCTTTTATTAAAAGACACAGAGGAGGTTGGGGATCAAAAAGTGCACTTGTCATGAGCACTGGGTGATGTATGGAATTGTTGAATTGCTTTATTGTACACTCGAAACTAATATAATACCGTATGTTAACTAAACTGGAATTAAAAAATTAAAAATTAAAGTATAAAAAAACCCACGGAGGCCATTTGTAACAAATGCAGTAGGTACTCTGCTTATAGCACTTGGAGATAACCCATTTGTGGGGTTGTCTGACTTGGAACAGTATCTGAATCATTCTGGCTCTGCCTTTGCCTTTTACTTTTAAGGACCCTTCCTATTCCATTGTCCCAAATGGATAATTCAAGACAATTTCTTTATCATAATGTCAACTAATTAGTGAGCTTATTTCCATCTTCAATCTTAATTTTCCTTTTCCATGTAAGGTGAAATATTCATGGCTTCCAGGGATTAGGACATGGTGAAATATTCATGTCCATAGCATTATTCTGCCTATAACACTAAATGATCTCTGGAGTCATTTCCATCAGAAGTTTGGTTGAAGATATAACTTAATATGTGGTATTTACAAGTCAATGTTCTCTAAATACTAGTTTTCACTCTTTTTTTTTTTTCTAGTTTTCACTCTTAATTTGTTGAGGAAATGTCAAATTGCAAAACACTCTGACTTAAATGAAGCCTTCTGCTCAGTTTTAAGTACACAACATTCCGGAGTATATGGAATAAATACTCTCAAAATTTTCAGAAGAGTCATGTTTTGAAATTTGTATATATCATAAAACAAAACTCTGATTAATATTTATATATAGATATGTACCTATCAGTCTCAATACCATGGTTTTTACTTGATTTGTCCATTTTCCATTTCCAACTTCCCTGAACAACATCACTGGACAAGTTCTACATATATACACATGTGCATATGTATTTTTTGTGTGTGCATATGTATTTTTAAAAGGTACTTTCTCATCTAGTTTAACCTTAATGTTATGTATTTGGATAAGAGCAGATCAATATTATAATTTCATCTTGATTTTTAAAAAGGTAAATTAGATAAAACTTTATTCAACTTCTGCAAATGCAGACTTCATAATATTACTTGAAGATTTATATTTTTCCATACAAACTAAATATGATTAATAAAAAATTCTGTGAATGTATTGTCAAATACACTTTGGACAGTTTTCTCTTTCCTTTCCCTAATTTATAATGCAACAGTTATAAAAGCTTACCCCTACCTTGGGGAGAAATCGGTTGAAATTTCCTAACCTCAGTTCTTATGAAGCTCTTCGCCACAGGCTTCAGGCAAGAGAAATGTTTATCACAAAGTAAAACATCTCCTGAGTCAGCCTGTTCAGGGAGATTTGCTGCCACTTTTATTGAATTCCTGAGGATTTTATTCCTCGAGCTATTACTCTAGAATGTATGAGCAAGGAAAGGCCAAAGACCTGTAACACTTTAATATGTCTCTCCATGTAAATGTTTACAAAAACTAAGAACAAAGCCGTAAGTCAAAGCACCACTGCCTGGTGGCTTTTTATCTTTTCTTTCCCCTCAATATTGCCTGGGGACTAAGGAAGAGTTGAGTTCAAGTCCTGTTTTTGACTTTTTTTTTTTTTTTTTTTTTTTTTACTTCATGGTAGTAACTATGTTTCTAAGGACATTTCCTATAGTCAAAGAGGTAATGGCACTCATCTGAAAGTGTTGGCGCTGGGTAAAATGAGATTATTTATCCAAACAATTTATTAGAGTGCCTGACCCCCTGTAAGTTTTCAATGAATTGTAAGTTCATCAGCATCCTTCCAAATGGCTCTTTTCTGTTCAATTACTTTTCTCTTGAATTCTTCTATTTTGACTGTAGACTTCTCTGAACTTTATCAACATCACTCAGAAGCAGGACACTTTATGAGGTGTTTATCATCCTTTGCCAGTCTAACTTTAAAATGAAAAAAAAATTATTTGAGAAAGTACTAGGGCAAAGAAAAGAATTTAATTTCCAGAGGGTTTTTTTTTTTTTTATCACCTTGTGGTCTGTTTGGACAAAAGCTTTGTCTTAGTCATACTGAAAATTCTTTTCATTAAAGTACTGCAGATAATTAACATAGCACTAACCTGTCAAGCTAGGTGAGAAAATTTGATTTAGGTAAATTGAATATTATTACTGGAATACCAAATAATTTATTAAGAAACAAGCAAATATGTAGACTAAGTCAATTTAGTCTCATTTACACACTAAAGCCAACTCTTCCTGCAAACCATTCTGTAGCTAAAAAAAAACCAGAGATCTTTAAATGAATGTGTCCATTATATACGATTCATATTAGTGGAAAGGAAGGAGGGATGTTTCAGGGAGTAGATTTTCAATTATCAAATCAACTTCAGGCCCGGACCAAAAGAGCAACACTCTTCTGTGACATGTTGTAACATGAGGTCTCTAATAATGAAGTGGTCAGGACCTCATTTTTATATTCCAACGAGATAGCTCACAGAATAACATGCTACTCCCCTAATTATGATAAACAATAATTACAGGATCAGATTATTAAAGCATCGTGGTAAGAAAAAAAAACTTGAACTGGGCTAGAAAAGAAGGTGAGGAGGTCTCTGAGAGGACCTTCATTTTATTTTCAACTTTATTAGACATTGGCCACGAGTGGAAAGTTAAAGGTGTTTTTATTTTTTCTTAGCTCCCAATATACCACGCAGGTTAACAAAAGAAGTGATACAGGCACAATTACATATCTCACCATCTATGCTAATGCTATGACACAGAAGCAGGTGGGTGAGAATGTGGCAGCCTTAATTTTTATTATAATTGTTCTATATTATTGCTTCCAACATAGTGATGACTGCAAATGCCATTTAATATAATTCAGCATTATTCCCAAATTTGTGCACCTGTCTCAAAAAAAGAGAAGAGCTACAGGTAGAATTTATTAATACCATAGGAAAAGCAATCATTTGTTTCTTTTCATTCAAAGGTGCTTTTTGTCACAATATATTAATGAAACTTGAAGATTTGGAAAAGACCAATAATAAATTTTTAATTCAGTGAAAATTTATTGAGAAATTACTTTGTTTCACTTGTACTCGGGGACTAAGTTGACCAACTCCAATCCAAACTACCATAAAATCAAGTACTAACGGCGACTTAGGCCAATGTAAGTTTTAGGTTTCCTGCGTGTTAAAAATTCATTTACTATACACTTTTTAAGTAATATGATAGAAGAAACAGAGTGCCATGTTTGAAAATACTATTTTTTATTCTGTTCTTACATTCTTGTCAACAATTTCATTATTTTTTGCCATAGCATTGGTTTGGCACATGAGGTACCCAAAATGGCCAATTTATTGGTTCCTTGTATAAAATATCTCACTCCTGGCATTCCAAATCCATTGAGGTCAAAAGCACAAAGACAATAATCAAATTCTTCCGGTAGGTATTGTGTGTATTGATGAGAGGGGCCACGTATAACTACATTACTTGATTCTTGGATGTGTGCACACACTATTGTTTTAAGATATCCTGATACTGCAGCCAGTGGAGACCCCAGCCCTCAGAATGTTGTCTCCAAAGAAGGGAAGTAAGTCAGTCTTCATCAGGCCATTCAATCTTTCTATTAGGCCAGCTGCTTCTGGGTGATGGGGCTCCTTATAGAACCAGATTCCATTTACACGAATCTGTTGTCACACCTCCTCAAAATAAAATATGACACTGTATGGATTATGACAGCAATAGATAAGGCACTAAGTTCACAGTGAGGATGCCGGTGGGTCTACAAGCAGGGAAGACAAATCCATGACCCAAAATGTGACTTTATAAATGAGCACAAAGTACTACTCTTTCTATGACAGAAGGAATTCAATATAATCAAGCTGCCAGCTAGTGATTTGCGGATACTGTTGTGTATGTTGGTAAATCCGCTTTCTGAGGTGGGAAAAGATCTGAGATTTGTAGTTTTTGCTAATTTCCATCGTGTATATACTCTGGCCACTGATGATTTCACACTACCAACATGATTTTTGAATAATAAAACTGAGAAAAAATGTGCACAATTGACTTTTGAGATCTGGTAGGAGCTTCAGAACACCTAGTTTGATTGTTCATGTTGTGACAGTAGCCATATCAACCATAGTAAGGAAAAACCTATTTTCTTTTTTTTCTTTGTTTCTTTTTTTTTTTTCCTGCGGAAGAAGACATCCCTGTGTTCCTCAAAAACATAAGCACCAATCCCCGAATCCACTTTGAGGACCACTTTCCTGAAGCCTTCAGGAGTTATTCAGGAAGGTAAATAATGATTGAGCAGGAAAATAGGAGGTTTCTGGCACATATAGAAACCCTAAATAGGTACATCTATTAGTGAGTGGTTGATTTAGGATCAGAATCAAAATGATATGACTTTAAGACCCTTCATCTAAATTATGCTTCATTTATTTTCTCTTGGCTTTCTAAAAAATTAGTAAATTCACAATCCTTGGGGTATATATGAATATATACATGTGTCTATGTGTATATGTGTGTATATATGTGATATAGTTATTTGGAAGAGTGTAACATTGCACATTTTAATACATTCTACTTCACAGAGACATCTATGCTATACAAAGCATACCATTTCCATATTCTCAAAATATTTTGTTCGCTGTGTTGGGTACCCTGAATGCCAGATGGATAGGAACAAATGTATGGCATTATAGATTATTCTGATATTGCCTATTTGGAAACATGAAAAACAAATATAGTGTGGGTTGGTGGAAAGGTTGAAGTTGGGTGAGATAAATTGGGAAATTGAAATAGTATTGATATTTCTGGGTCACAAGAAAAATGATATACCCATTAGTTTAAACTAGTGAGTTGGAAACTCTAAAACTGCTCAAATTATCTTGAACTGGTAAAAATGACATAATATATCTGCTGGTAAAGTTTTAGTCTTGAAAGATACATTTACCTAGATAAATATGACAGCTTTCGTTTACTTTAGGCTCTGCACAAAATTATGGAATGCCTGTACTACATTATTATTCATCACACCCCCTAAAGTTAAAAAGGATACTCAAACACCAGAATCCAATGAATAGGTTAAGAGATTTTTATTCCATATTAAAAGCATATCTCAAAAAAAAAAAAGTAACCAACTTCCATTCTGCTCTCTCTCTGCATTGAGGAATTTTAATTATGTGATCTGTCTCAAATTGTAGGCAAAAATTGCTTGTTCACTTTAGGGACAATTGACAGAGCAAGGGTGCCTTCAGCCAAAAGTTGAATTCTTTTTTTTTTTTTTTTAATTTTTATTTATTTATGATAGTCACAGAGAGAGAGAGAGAGAGAGAGAGGCAGAGACACAGGCAGAGGGAGAAGCAGGCTCCATGCACCGGGAGCCCGACGTGGGATTCGATCCCGGGTCTCCAGGATCGCGCCCTGGGCCAAAGGCAGGCGCCAAACCGTTGCGCCACCCAGGGATCCCCAAAAGTTGAATTCTATAGGGAACTGAAAAGATGGAGTGACTGAAGCTGCTAATTAGTTTCCTGAGGGCAGAGGGTAGAACTTGTGGTTGATAACAAAAGCTTTTCCAGATCTTAATTCCATCAGATGAGATCTTGCCAAGGCAAATATTATTGGACCTAAAAAGATAGTACAGACATTTCATACAGTATTAGAGGTACAGATATGCAGTGGGAAAGGATTGAAAATTATCGAAATAATAACAGTACTTACATGTATTATTAATTTTTCCTCGGGGTGGAGACTTTTGGGTTTTCTATGTAGAGTATCATGTCATCAGCGAAGAGGGAGAGTTTGACTTCTTCTTTGCCAATTTGAATGCCTTTAATGTCTTTTTGTTGTCTGATTGCTGAGGCTAGGACTTCCAGTACTATGTTGAACAGCAGTGGTGAGAGTGGACATCCCTGTCTTGTTCCTGATCTTAGGGGAAAGGCTCCCAGTGCTTCCCCATTGAGAATGATATTTGCTGTGGGCTTTTCATAGATGGCTTTTAAGATGTCGAGGAATGTTCCCTCTATCCCTACACTCTGAAGAGTTTTGATCAGGAATGGATGCTGTATTTTGTCAAATGCTTTCTCTGCATCCAATGAGAGGATCATATGGTTCTTGGTTTTTCTCTTGCTGATATGATGAATCACATTGATTGTTTTACGGGTGTTGAACCAGCCTTGTGTCCCAGGGATAAATCCTACTTGGTCATGGTGAATAATTTTCTTAATGTACTGTTGGATCCTATTGGCCAGTATCTTGTTGAGAATTTTTGCATCCATGTTCATCAGGGATATTGGTCTGTAATTCTCCTTTTTGGTGGGGTCTTTGTCTGGTTTTGGAATTAAGGTGATGCTGGCCTCATAGAACGAATTTGGAAGTACTCCATCTCTATCTTTCCAAACAGCTTTAGGAGAATAGGTATGGTTTATTCTTTAAACGTTTGATAGAATTCCCCTGGGAAGCCATCTGGCCCTGGACTCTTGTGTCTTGGGAGGTTTTTGATGACTGCTTCAATTTCCTCCCTGGTTATTGGCCTGTTCAGGTTTTCTATTTCTTCCTGTTCCAGTTTTGGTAGTTTGTGGCTTTCCAGGAATGCGTCCATTTCTTCTAGATTGCCTAATTTATTGGCGTATAGCTGTTCATAATATGTTTTTAAAATCGTTTGTATTTCCTTGGTGTTGGTAGTGATCTCTCCTTTCTCATTCATGATTTTAGTAATTTGAGTCTTCTCTCTCTTCTTTTTAATAAGGCTGGCTAATGGTTTATCTATCTTGTTAATTCTTTCAAAGAACCAACTCCTGGTTTTGTTGATCTGTTCCACAGTTCTTCTGGTCTCGATTTCGTTGAGTTCTGCTCGAATCTTTATTAACTCCCTTCTTCTCTTGGGTGTAGGATCTATTTGCTGTTTTTTCTCTAGCTCCTTTATGTGTAAGGTTAGCTTTTGTATTTGAGTTCTTTCCAGTTTTTGAATGGATGCTTGTATTGCGAAGAAACAAACAATCCAATCATGAAATGGGCAAAAGACATGAACAGAAATCTCACAGAGGAAGACATAGACATGGCCAACATGCATATGAGAAAATGCTCTGCATCACTTGCCATCAGGGAAATACAAATCAAAACCACAATGAGATACCACCTCACACCAGTGAGAATGGGGAAAATTAACAAGGCAGGAAACAACAAATGTTGGAGAGGATGTGGAGAAAAGGGAACCCTCATACACTGTTGGTGGGAATGTGAACTGGTGCAGCCACTCTGGAAAACTGTGTGGAGGTTCCTCAAACAGTTAAAAATAGACCTGCCCTACGACCCAGCAATTGCACTGCTGGGGATTTACCCCAAAGATACAGATGCAGTGAAACGCCGGGACACCTGCACCCCAATGTTTATAGCAGCAATGGCCACGATAGCCAAACTGTGGAAGGAGCCTCGGTGTCCAACGAAAGATGAATGGATAAAGAAGATGTGGTTTATGTATACAATGGAATATTACTCAGCTATTAGAAATGACAAATACCCACCATTTGCTTCAACGTGGATGGAACTGGAGGGTATTATGCTGAGTGAAGTAAGCCAGTCGGAGAAGGACAAACATTATATGTTCTCATTCATTTGGGGAATATAAATAATAGTGAAAGGGAATATAAGGGAAGGGGGAAGAAATGTGTGGGAAATATCAGAAAGGGAGACAGAACGTAAAGACTGCTAACTCTGGGAAACGAACTAGGGGTGGTGGAAGGGGAGGAGGGCGGGGGGTAGGAGTGAATGGGTGACGGGCACTGGGGGTTATTCTGTATGTTAGTAAATTGAACACCAATAAAAAATAAATTAAAAAAAAATTTTTTTTCCTCAGTTTAAGCATTACGAATCTGAAAGTAGTCTTGAAGTTCTTCATTTAACATAAATAACATAATTAACATTTATTGTCATCTGAAAGAGAAAAAACTGGCAACCGTTTGGGGTACTATTTGTACTTATTCATAAGTTTAAGCTTTCCCTTGACATATGGTAAAATACACAGTTATCATTTTAAAATAAGAAAACGCAGTTATTTCAAGTTAAAAGGAAAAGGATAGAAAAAACTGAAAAATATTGATTGCTTCTGACTACGTGATTTCTTGATTAGTTTGAATGTAATATGTCATTGTAGTACATGTGGTAATTTCAAATGCGAGTCAGTTTTACAGCAGGAATAACATTAACTCAACTAACATTAATTTCACTGAAAAAAAATGAAAATATAGGAACAAGCATTGTGATGACTAAAATGTAAACAAATGTCCCTTCAAAAACATTAGATCATGTTTTTTTTCAAAAGAGAAGAAACAATTTTATGCTAAAATTTTAAAAAGCAGTAGGGATGAATTGCATATTTCACATATATAATTTGAAGAACGAGAAATATTTTTTACAATGTTCACATTTTGCTTTGAATTGAAGCCTGGGGTATAAGTGGCATGATCATATGAGCCATGAAATGTTTAGAAATGAATATCTATCTGTGTATGTATGTGTGTTTATGTCTATATGTTTACTTTTGTTATTATTTCGGTATAAATGCAGAGCAAAAATATTTGCCTAAGGCAGAGTACACATATTCCAATTTGATTTTCAATAGTAAATAATTTGTTTAAAAATATATGATACTGTTTCTAATAGTATAAGCTGTTTAGGAAATGAGAATTAAAGGAAACAAACAAACCATTATAACAATGAGTTTTCATGATAGCTATGCTAATAAATTATTCTTTTATTTGTATTATGTGTTCCAATTGCTTTTTACTTCCATGTCCTCTTCGTTCATTGACATTCTTCTGCATTAAGGAAGAAATTGAGCTAAAAGGCTCAACAAATATTTATTGCACTTGCTTCCAGTCATCTACCTAATGTCTTTCCTCTTCTCTCATATAATTGTTATGCCCAAAAATCTGCTTTAAACCTTCTGATGGAGTATCCCAATAGGTTAAGATTTCCTTCTTGATAAATGTTGAGCTATTTCAATGAGCATCACACTTTATAAAGAGGTAAAGTGAACCAGTCCTCTGTCCAGTTATATTCAATGTCCTAGCTGTTCCCAAGTGATTATATTATTTTCTGTGTTTCTTTTAACATTTTGCTAATACTTTGACATTTTTCTTACCCCTTTATGACTGTACAATCTTCAAGTCCTCCTGTCACTCTAAAGTTTGCATTAATTCAGGCTCAAGCTTTTTCAACATCATGAATATACACTATGAAATTGAGCATTTATTCATATACTTTCATATAGTTCTTTGTCTCCATGCATTTATTGTTACTAGTTTAATACATCAACCATCTCCTGCTTCTAATGGAATCTCTTCATTTTTTTTAAGATTTTACTTATTTATTAATGAGAGAGACACACACACACACACACACAGAGAAGAGAAGAGAGAGAGAGAGAGGCAGAGACACAGGCAGAGGGAGAAGCAGGCTCCATTTAGGGAGCCCGATGTGGGACTCAATCTCAGGACTTCAGGACCATGCTCTGGGCTGAAGGCAAGCACTAAACCGTTGAGTCATCCAGGGATCTCTAAAGAAATCACTTCAATGTTCAGTTGCCACTCTAACCAGTAAAAGAATCCCATAGCTAACTAAACATGTAGATTAGATATAACATCTGAATTCAAGAAAATTATACTTAAAAAAGATCACTCAAAACATTTCTCCATATCACTAGAAAGTAGATAAATGAGCATATAGAAGGAATGCAATAAACCAGTAATGATTTTTTTCATAATTTAAGCAAATAAGTATCAAATTCTAATATAAAATAACATTATAAAAGCATAATGACATATGGGCAAGTATTTTGGTTCTTGAATTAGAGATGGATTTAGTCCTAAAAAATAGCATGCATTTTTTCCCTTTATTTCTGAAATAATATATTTCTGAAACCTTTGGATAGAAATCTGACTTGGTTTATAATGTCATCTGTGTAAGAGGGTGTTACAAAGGATTTATGATAGGATTTGGGTTTTGGTTGGGTGATTTTGGAGACTGTCCAAGGAAGCAGAGGTTGGCATTGTACAGGGTGCTGGTAGGATGCAGACACAATTCCAACAAATCTTACTTCTGGGAAGGCACATTAGAGTGAAGCTAAACTGTAATTTGTAACGATGCATCATTTAATCATTCCTACTGTCCCTGGGAGGGGAGGTTTTATATTTTGTGTCTTGGAAAATATATACAACTTATGTTTGTTCAATAATCTCTTATGTGATTACAGAATGCTGTGGGTTTTGTCGTAGTCTATCATGGTCACAGAATTATCTTTTCTGATGTTGATGTTTTGTGAATTATTTTCAACAGGAGAACAATAGAGCCTAGCTGAAGTAGCAGGCCAGCTCCTGAATGTCAGGTACAGCCTTGCTCCTTCTCAATAACATAGTTTAAAAGGAGTAAATTTATTTTTATTTTTATTGCAAGAAATACTGTGATTAATTCTACAGACAAAACACCAGGATGCTCGAAATAAATCAGGCTTTATCTGAAAGATACAGATAGAAGAGGATTTTGGATATGGCAACCAGAGGCACTTATTTAAAAAAAAAACACAATTCACAAATAATTGTTTATTTGAATGCCAGTACTGTAATTTTCTTTTGCTTTTGTTTAGCACCAGATATATATTATGATTAATTATGATTCTCATGTTCTCATAGCATAATTCTATTTTCATAAAGTGTTCTCCTTATAGCTCCTTAGATGAACTCATTCAAGATGTGGAAACAACCAGTAATTGATTTAACAGCTTGGATTTAGCACTTTTGCTTTAGTGGTATCATATAAATTCCTTCCTAAAGACATGTTATGGTTATGGTGCTTGAAATTAAATCTGGTATTGTATTTGTGTAGCATGGGTTATTTATTATTGTAACATTTGGAATGAAAAAATTAAGGCAGACGGGGCACTTGGATGGTTCAGTGGTCGAGCATCTGCCTTTGGCTCAGGGCATAATCCCGGGGTCCTGGGATCAAGTCCTGCATCAGGCTCCCCATGGGGAAACTGCTTTCTCCCTCTGCCTATGTCCCTGCCTCTCTCTCTCTGTGTCTCTCATGAATAAATAAAAGTCTTAAGAAAAAAGAGTTTCAGTTATTAAAAGAAAAATATCACTAATTTTTAATGACAACTAGTTAAATTAGCACAATAGAAAAATAAATCTGTGAACCAGAAATAAATATTCTCCTGTCTTTAATTTATATATAAATATATATAAATATATATATATATATACAGAAGCAGCATAAAGAAGAGGCATATATAAATTTTACTTATAAAAATTCCTTTGAAAGGGTGTATATAATTTTACAAATTGATGTTGTTCACTACTTATTAAGTGTCTTGTATTTGAATTTTTGGATCATTATTTCCTAGACACCATGATTTGAGGATGAATATTTCCACACATTTTTCAGTGTATATCCACATGTATTTTGCCAGTGACCCTTATGCAATGCCTTATACACTGTTTCTTCAAAGGTTGATTTTTTAAATTAATTCTACATTGTTTTAAAATTAATGAATCTTAGATGGAAAATAAAATCATTTTAACTTTTAAAAATTCCAGAATTGCAATCATTTGTAAATTTTCTAATTTCCAAAAATTATCATCAATAATATATCCATACTTTAAAACTTGCCAATATTTTTTGCCAATATTTTATTTAATATTTTACACATGTGATCTGGCCCAGAAAATTCTAATATAGCACAATTTTAATTTCTTTAAGTAGTATTGTGGATTGTGTTTACTTGTTCACTTTTTATTGTTGTGTTGGACAGTTACAATATGCCATTTCTCTGTGTTAATGTTTTGTTATTTCTTTTTGGTGATAAGTTTTTTTATTCTCTGACCTCTTAACATTTTTGCTAAAGGTATTAGAGAAAAAGTAAAAGTATATCTCAGGTTTCTGCCTTATCTGTATAAATTTAGAAGAATTGGCTCTAGCAAACATTCTATGCTCAACATGGGCTTGAACTCATGACCCCAAGATTAAGAGTCAAATGTTCTTCCAACTGAGTCAGCCAGGCATCCCTCTAGCAACTGTTCAAAATCTTTGGGTCCAGCAGAAGATGTAGGCTATTTGAAGGAAAGATTTGTCTTTAAATTTCCAACATTTACTATAAGACTTGCCTTATAGCAACTGTTGTCCACCTAATTTACTTATAATCCCTGAATAAAACACATAATTGATAATTTTCATAATTACTTCTGTTAATAATGATTTAATAGCTATATATGATACAATATACTTTAAACATGTTATTAGACTTCAAGATAATGCAGAATTTTATATTTGATTTAAAAACAATCTGTCTGATTGGCAGAGGAGAAGGAGGTAGGGAGATGGGCAAAATGGGTGAAGGGCAGTGGGAAATAAAGACTTCCAGTTATGGAATGAATAGATCATAAGAATAAAAGATAAATCATAGAATATATAGTCAATGGTGTTTCAACAGCATTGTGCAGTGACAGATGGTAGCTACACTTGTGGTGAGCATAGCATAACATATAAATTTGTCAAAACACTTTGTTGTATACCTGAAACTAATGTAATATTGTATGTCAACTAAACTTCAATAAAAAATAAATTTAAAAATCTGTCAGTGGATTTAATTACATTTAATTAATATGAATTTACATTTGAACAAATGATGCAATATCTAGTATAAATTAATGTGTCACCCATTCTAATCAAACTCTAATAAAAAATAAGGTATAGAAACACTGAGCACTTATATGCAAAGAGTAGATACAGATAGATGAAAAGGAATTACTTTTTTGTTTCTTCTCTTATTCCATTTCCAATCTAATCTTCTCTAATTCAGTAAAAGCCACCATTATCCCTGTAGTTGTTGATCAGTAACCCAAGAAACATGTTTGATTTTTTCCCTATCCACATCTAAATAAATTAAACCCTAGCATTATATATGCAAACTATATTTCATATCCATCTCCTTCTCAACACACCACAGTCATTTAATCCAAACCACTGTTTGCATCCACCTGGTCTATTACAATCTTATCCCAACTTTTTCACTGTCTTCTTATCCATCGGTTCTCCTCCCTCAAAAACATAATATGTAAACTAGATGATATAAATTTTCACCTTAAAATCCTTCAATATACTTCCATTGAACTCATAGTAAAATTCAAGTCCCTTACCACAATCAACAGAAGCCATCATGATCGACCCTTTGCTATTTCTAAAACTTCATTTTAGGGGTGCCTGGGTGGTTCAGTTCATTGAGCAGCCAAGTCTTTTTTTTAAAGATTTTATTTATTTATTCATCATAGACACACAGAGAGAAACGCAGAGACACAGTCAAAGAAATAAGCAGGCTCCATGCAGGGAGCACGATGTGGGACTTGATCCAAGGACCCCAGGATCATGCCCTGGGCTGAAGTCAGACGCTTAATCGCTGAGTCACCCAGATGTATCCAGCATCCAACTATTGATCTCAGCTCAGGTCTGGATCTCAGGTGGAGCCTTTAAAAAGATAAAAAATAAAATTAAAAAAATAAATGAGACATCATTTTACTTAATCCTCACTCTTTACTACTATCCAGCCACATACTGTTCCATTAGTTTCTTGAATAAATCAATTTAAACTGAAATTTTTATTGAAGTGAAAGTAGGTTCAAATTCAGTGTAACAAATAATTCACAGAGACCCATGGACTCTTTACAAAGACTACAAATGTCCCAATGGTAACATCCTGCAAAATTATAGCATAATGTTACAACCATGATATTGACATTGATACAATCCATCATTATATGTTGCATTTAATTCTATCATATATATTTTTATCATACAATTTGTGCAAATTTGTGTAAATTTATAGCTTTATGCAATCATCACAGAAAAGATACAGAATAGTTTCATTACCACAAACGTACCATATGTTACCCTTTTATAATCAAGCCTATCTCCCACCCACTAGGCCATCTGCCCCATATCTATCCATTGTCAAGCACTAATTTGTCCTTCATTTCTAAAATCTTTTCCTTTTCAAAATGTATGTAAGTAGAATCATATAGTAAGTAACACTTTGGGATCACTTTTTTCATTAAACATTCATCCTGGAGATTCATCAAGAAGCTGTATGGATCAAAGTTTGCTCCTTTTTTATTGATGATTCCAGGTTAGAGTTTAGGGAAAAAATGCTATGAATGTTACTGTACAGATTTTAGTGTGAATATACATTTTCATTTCACTTAGATAAATTTCCAAGACTGCAATTGCTGGGTTATATGGGAATCATGTATACAGCTTTATAAGAAACTACCAGACTATTTTCCAGAGGAGCTGTAGCATTTTGCATTCTCATCAGCAATGAATGAGTGATCCAGTTTCATTGTAGCCTTCCTAGCACTTGGTGTTAATACAATATTGTACTTTTAGTCATTCTGATAGGTTTTTTGTGCATTTTCTTATTGTGATATACTTTACATTTTCCTTTTGGCTAATAATATTTTAACATGTTTTTGTGATGAGCTATATATATCTCTTCATCGAAACTGAATTGTTTGCTCTTGTTTGTAGAACTCTGGGAGCCCTTTTTGAAGTTTAAACACCAGTCATTTCTTGTACATATAGCCTGTGAATATTTTCTCCCATTGTCTTGTATTCTATAGAATACTGTTTAAAAACCAATGTTCTTGATGTTTTAACTCAAAAGATTGCTTGATTGTAGTAGAAATAATTGTGTTTAAAATGTTTAATAATTTTGTATATATATCTCAGTTTTAAGCCTTATAGTTTTGTGTGGATATATCACAAAACCATAAGGTTTATATATACGCATATATATACATAGGTACGTGTATGCATATATATATACACATGCACAGTGGTTTTAAACCTTTACCTATTGTTGTGTGTGTGTACGTATATATATATATATATATATATATATATATATATATATATTATATTATATATATGTGTGTGTGTGTGTGTGTTTTAAATCTTTACCTACTCAAAGTGACACTGGGAAGTGGATAGTAGGTATGATTAAGAGCAAAGAAAATTGACTAAACAGAGGTTGAGTAACGAGGTTTTTAGGGAAGAAGTATTAAATATATTGAAAGCAGAAATAGAGATGTATTAGCAAATATACAACTTCTTTTACTGATTGGCTAAGTAAATTTGTCATTTAGTTACTGCAATTATCCTAAGAAAAATGCTATTGCTTTCTTAGAATGCTAGGAGAGATCTTTCTTCAAAATTTTCACTGCAACAATCATTTTGAAAATTGCTCAAGTGGATTAGTTGTGAGCTTTGTAAATTTTGGGGAGTGCAGCCAAGATCTTGAATGTCCAAAATGTCAATGTGCCAGCTTTAGTGTCAGCCATCTAGAGGCAGATAAATAATATGGATGACACGTTAGGCATTCTTTATTCCTTCTAAAGAGTTGAGTGTATGGTTTTCTTTCCTTAAACACGGAAGTGAAGGACCTGAAGTCATTTTTACCTACCGACAAGACTGAACACAGCCTGCTTCACTCCCTGGTCCTTGTTTCTTTTGAAATTGTGTTGTGTCCTTTTGGGAGTTTAGTCCTTGAGAAAGTTACCCACCTCCCTCCTTCAATGTTTTGCCTGTTAGTGGTCTCTCCTTTCCACATGCTGTCTTCCTTAGCTACACTTTCTGTGTAGTCTCGTACCAATCTCATGTTTTAATCTTATCAATATGTCAATTATTAGCATGTTTACTTTTCAAATCCCAAATTCACTCTTAAACTACATTTTTATATTACTTGCTTGACATTTCTCTTTGTATTTCTAATAAGCAATCCAAACTTAACACACCAAAAATATAAACCTCTAAACTTTTTCTTTCTCAGAATATCTTATATCATTAAATGGTGCCACTTTCCTCCAGATCATCAAGTCTCAGTCCTATGATTAATTTTTGACTCACTCATTCTTTTATTCAACAAATAAATATTATTGGGAATTTAATTTGTGTCACATTTTTTCTCCATCTGTCTCCAGGCACCATATCCAAATAAGCCTTCAAAATATATTCCAAATATATACAAATTTCCCATTGTCTTTACCATTGCAGTGGACAAGTCTGCAATAACTGCTCACCAGGGCTGATGCATATAGCATTCTGACCACCATTCTTACTTTCTGAGAGTCTATTCTCAATATCCAGCATGAGCTTTTACGACCATACATTAGATCCAATTATTTTCTTGTCTCTGACCATATGATTTTAGCAATAAAATTTTTTTCTTATTTTATCAGTGTTTAAATTTACCAATTAAATAGAGTGGAATTAACATGCTAGTCTTTCACTCTAAGCCACAAAGCTCTATATAATCTGTCCCTGTGTCTTTCTCTCAACTTCATCATTGATTTTTATCTGAATTGCTCACTCTGCTTCTACAACAACAAGCTTGATTTCCACAAACAATCCCAAATTGCTTCAGACCTGAAACTAAAATGCTTCTTCCACGTTTTAAAAAGTTATATACTTCTGGTCATTCAGGTCATGGCCTAAGTGTGTGCCTCCCTGGACAGGCATGAGTAAAAATCCAGATATCTGACCCATGTTTACTAACAAGTTAGAGTGAGACTCACTTTTCATTTATATCTTAAATCACCATGGAATCAGATGAACTGAGTTCAAAGCTGCCTAATATTTTTTAATGCTTATCTAAAATTAAGTTACTGGAATAAGTATAGGCCTTTATAGCAGCAGTATTTTTAAAAAGCTAACAATTACTCAACACCTACTATGTAGCAGCACTGTCCTAGTTATTTTACAATGATTATCTCAGTTAATTTCTGTGAGATGAAAATTGTGAGTTAAGAAGGTTTTTGTTTGTTTTAATCTATTTTACAAAGGAAGACTAATGTTCAGATTGATTAATTAGCTTGAATAAAATTCTTCATGGAATAAAATGTGAAGTTGCATTTGACCAAAAACAGCTATTGTTCATAATCATTAATCTTTCTTGAATATAGCCAGGTGAATTTGCAAGATTCAATCAAACTTTAATATTATCTATTAAAGCCATTGATTTTAATGATACTCTTACTTCTTAGATGATATTAATGCTCATTGTAGAGCATTAATGCTCATTATATTTCCAAAATTGAACATTAAGGGAGCTTGCAATGAGAATTTTATTTACTTTTCTTTTTCTTAAATGCAAATAACCTCTAAGAATAAGTCTTCAGTTCTTAATTCTCCATTTGTCCACATAAATTTTATCTCTACACTAAACAATATCAAGCTTCTCTATCTACTCAATTTTTTCCAACTGACCTTTTTGTAACAAATGCAAATTCAGCAAGGCCAAAACAAGCTATCACTTTTATCTCAAACTACTATTTCTAATATTCTTTTGTTAGGGAATAGTATCTATCATACATTTAGTTATGCCAGTAGAGACTTTAACTCTTCAGATAGACTTGTCAATATCATGTGCATACATTATTTGAACTTTGAACTTATTGTTAATTTCTTTCTATCATTTCTTTTTTAGATGATTGATCACTTTCTTTTTTAATACAATTCTAGATCTGGAATGCGTCTCAAGTTTTTCTTTCTTTCCTGTCCATAAATGGTTTATTGCCTAAATTTCAACCATTTAAACTATAATAATTTGTATACCAGCATTCTTCCTGTGTAATTATGTACTCACCTAATTTTTATTAAAATATTTAGAATGCAAATGTTTTGTTAATATAATCAATGGAAATCTATTTCAATTGCCATAGAAAAGATTGTGAAAGCTTTGCTACTTTTAAGAGAGTCTTTTCTGTTCATCTTTCATTCCTCCCCAATCTCTCTCCACTTATTTCTTTTCCGGGGTAGGGGGTGGATTTATGAGTCTACTTTGAGGAACACAGTAGAAGTAGTTTGGTCTCTTTCTTCTTCTCTTCTGAACAGAGAAAATATATTGTTGCTTTGCTATCTCTATGTCATATGATTTACAAGAACATAATCTTTTTTTTAAGATTTTATTTATTTATTCATGAGAGACAGAGAGAGAGAGAGAGAAAGAGAGAGAGACAGAGAGAGAGAGGCAGAGACACAGGCAGAGAGAGAAGCAGGCTCCATGTAGGGAGCCCCATGTGGGACTCGATCCCTAGACTCCAGGATGATGCCCTGGGTGGAAGGGAAGTGCTCAACCACTGAGCCACTCCGGCGTCCCTACAAGAACATAATCTTATCTGGGGGGAGATTCTGAAGAGTTTTGAGTGATAATTTCAAGTAGAATTGATATTAAGATCTGGCTCATTGACCAGAAATTTTGAGAAAGAGATTAAAAGTGGATTCAGCAAGGGGCACTTAGGTGGCTCAGTGGTTGAGTGGCTGCCTTTGGCTCAGGTCATGATCCTGGGGTCCTGAGATCGAATTCATCATAAGGCTCCCTGCAGAGAGCCTGGTTCTCCCTCTGCCTATGTCTCTGACTCCATCTGAGTCTCCCATGAATAAATAATTAAAATCTTAAAAAAAAAAAGTGGATTAACCAAAATAAGAATTATAAGGTTAAAAAGTGTAGCAACAAAGATGATAGATTTAGTAACGGTCATGTTGTACTTAGGCTACCTGTAAGAGATTCATGTGCACATATTTAGGATTATATTTGATGTCTAGATAAAGGTTGAACCTTTTGAATCAAGTAAAAGCCCAATTAGAACAATAAGAATATCACAGAAAAAAAGTCAATAGAAACTATCCTAGGGCTTACTACAGGGTGAGTAGTTGGTTTTAGAGACAAGGAACTGATTTGTATAAACAAGGCTACACACAGACATTAGTCACACATGAATTGTGAACAGAATTTGGTAAAACTCTGGCTATACAGACCCAAGCATGTGGGTCAAGGGGGTCTTTAAAATGTAAATTGATATATTTTGACTTTAGACTTCAGAGGCACAGCTTAAGATGTATATAAGAAAAAATGAGGTGAGAAAGATTTTTATATTTATTTTTGTATATATACATGTATATATATACATTTTTTTTTTCTGAGCCAGGTCTGTGTTCAGATTCTTGAGAGTGCAGCTGTGATACAGAATACTAATATGTGATGTTCTCACTTTCAGCAGTCAATGACAGTTGACAGGCACCAGAATAGCTGCCTCCAAATCTGTTCTTGTTTTGTGTAATTTTGGGCTACATTCAGATCTCGTGATTCATGCTTTTATATACAGGGTTCATGTGTTTCTCCACCGCACTTGTCCCGGGATGGCTCTGACCAAGACTTTAGATCCTGGGATGCAAATAGGAACTTCTCCAACGGAAAGATGGTAATAAAACAAAACAAAACAAAACAAAACAAAACAACAAGATTGGAATTCTTAATTTAAAGGGAATTAAGAATTCTTAATTTAAAGAGAATTCATAATATAAAAACAGGTACATTGGCCAGAAAGTATAGGAAATTACAGTGACTTTTTACACTTAATTTTAGAAGCTTTTGTTATCTTCCATCATGTTGGAGGGAAAAAATTAGTGGACAGTAGTCAACTTTCCTGAAATACTTTTGTGGACATCATAGAAAAACAATATACCAGGATTCATATTGTCACACACACACAAGAAGGAATCAAATACAGCTGATAAATCAAATATAGCCTGCCACAACAGGCTTCCACAAACTGAAAAAAAAAAAAAAGTTAATAGAAATACATGGTCAAAGAAGTAGTCCTCACAAAATTCTAAGAACTCATACTTTACCTCCATTAGTACCCTCAATTTAGAAATCAGCTGAACTGTTTTTCCATCTTAAACAAGTCAGAACTTGTTTGGAATCATATTTCACAAATCTAATGAATTTTATAGCAATATGTGTATCTCTAAATACACGGTGTTCAATATTGCACTGGACTGAGGTAATAAGAGCCAGAGATGTAGATGGTCATTGAAAGTTTTTGAATATTCTGGATAAAAAAGAATGACTCCTTAAATAAGGAATTAGTGAGGGCTATCACTATTTTAGATTTATTTACTTCGAAAGAATTTGGAATGTCTTAGTTTCATTTAGCTGTAGGACTCAACATCATTTTCTTCTAAATCAGAAATCGTGATAGACAAGACTGGTGCTATATGCTTATGCAATCCCATATGCACAATCTCATAAATCTCATCATACTTGCATAGCTCTATTAATTAAAGGAAAGTCATAGGTCTTGCCTACAATCCATGAGAGGAGATTACACAGTGGATCAACTCCAGACTATGGAAACACTTGTGCCACTTTAACATCCACCCCTCTACACTTTCCTATATCATAATTACCTTATCTCTATTATCCTATTTTGATGTCATCACTTGACCTGACATTAAAAACCTGCCAGATTTCATACCTGGTTTTCATATCGAAACTTACAGCACTAATTGTAAGCAAAGGTATTAATCACTTAAATAGAAACTGTGTAGAACTTCAAAGAGGTAATATTTAATCTTATGTGATCATGTGGAAAAATGGGAAATATTCCATTTTAACTGCAAATCTTGAAAGACACTATTTTTCAATATTTCTTAAAAGTTATTACTATTTTTTTTAGGTATCAGATTTTTAAAAGACCCAAGGAGCACAATTCTCTGATGTGAATAAAATTAAAAATGAGTTTAAAATGCTTACTGAATGGGACGCCTGGGTGGCTCAGCGGTTGGGCGCCTGCCTTTGGCTCAGGTCGTGATCCCCGGATCAAAGATCGAGTCCCGCATCGGGTTCCCTGCGAGGAGCCTGCTTCTCCCTCTGCCTATGTCTCTGCCTCTCTTCTCAATCTGTATCTCTCATAAATAAATAAATAAATCTAAAAAAAAATAAAATGCTTACTGAAATATCTTTAAGGCTGAAGTGATATTAAGGATTTATTTTATTTATTTATTTTATGCCCCCTTTTTAATTAGCACGTTCAATTGTAAGGTAAACTGTGCTTTGTCTTTCTTAAATTACCTAGAAAGGGGAACCATATTTGCACTTAGATCTATGTGTATATCAGCCTACCTTTATAAAGTATATTGGGTTATATTTTATAACATTTATATAATCGACATTATTAGAGCTTCAGGCAATTTTATGAAAGAAATGCTGAATCAGAGGTAAACATGGGAAATCATATTATACCTAATTATATAAAGAAGAAATTAAAGTGTCCAAACTGTATTCCTTATATGTCTGCTTAATTTTTTTTAATTTTCAAATTAAATACAGCTGTAAAAAGCTGAGACACTCATTGCTTCATGAATAAGCATATTATTTATATTAAAATCAAATAATTGTTAAATTTATTTGTTTAATTAAAGCTAAATTAACATTATAAGAAAAATGTAAAACCATTTGGAAATAGTACTGAATATAACTTATGATAAAGAAAATCTCTCAAACAATAGTGTATCTATTTGAATAATGGTGCCCTTATTTTCTATCCTTAGCTTCTATTTGAAGATCCAGATACTATATAGATAATAAAGTATATAGATTTCCAACATACCACCAATCTACCATAGTCACTGTAATGTGGATGGTTGCTATTAAGAGAGTGAGATGTCATCTGGGTTAAGTACTCTTGACTTTAATAATATAAAGTGAACAAATGAGATTAATCTTGTAATCACAATCATTAATAAATATATATTTTAACCACCAGTGAAATTAGTGATGAAACATCTTAAGTTAAAAAAATATAAGTGGAAAATTGGTGCGATTTAAGAGAATGAAAAGACAAGCCGCAGTCAGGAGAAATTGCTTATAAAATGTATACCTGAGAAAGGACTGGTTTCCCAAATTTATATATAAATTTTAATACTCAATAATATTTTTTAATTTAAAATGGGCAAAAGATATTAATATACACCTCACCAGAGCAGATATTCAGATAGCAAATAAGCATATGAAAAGTTGTTCAATATCATGTCATCAAAGAATTGCAAATTTTGACAATAATAGTACCATTGCATACCAACTAAAATGGTGAAAATCCAAGAAAACCAATAACATCTAAGCCTGAGGCAATAGGGACTCTTATTTGCTGCTGATAAAAGTGCAAAATGGCACATCCAGTTTGGAAGACATTTTGGCAGCTTCCTACAAAGCTTAGCATAGACTTAGCATATACTTAGCATAGGCTATGGACTTCAGTCCAATAATCACACTCCTTGGGATTTACCCAAATGAGTTGAATACTTATATCCACACAGAATACTTGCCCATGAATGTTTATAGTAATTAACAAAACTTTGAATTAGCCAAGTAGGATAAACAAATTGTAGTGCATCCAGACAATGGCATACTCTTCAACAATGGAAAGAATGAGCTATTAAATCACAAAGAGGCATAAAGAAAATTGAAATGCATATTGCTAAGTGAAAGAAGCCAACTTTAAAAGACTATATACTGCATGATCCCAACTTAAGAAATTCTGGAAAGAGCAAACTATGGAGACAATAAAAAATCAACAGTTACCAGGGTTCTGGGGAGAGGGGGGGAGATGAGTAGGTGGAGCACAGGGAATTTTTTTAGAATGGTGAAATGATTTTACATGATACTGTCATGGTGGGTACACCTACAGTATATGAAAAGCCAAGAGTGAACATTAATGTAACTATGGACTTAGCTAATAGTAGTTCGTCAATATTAGCTCATTAATTTTAGCAATAAGTCAAAGTGTCGATAATGGAGACATCTGGAGGATGGGTGAGAGGATTACATAGGAACTTGTGTACTTTTCGCTTGGCTTTTATAAAAACCTAAAACTTCTCTAAAAATAGTCTTTTTACTATATGAAAAAAAATGGTGTGATTTGAGTTTTCTAAATTTCCTTACTGTACTTCTTCATATTTATATCCTCCTTGAACCCTTCTTGTTTTTTAGGATTTTTTAAAATCGAAATATAGTTGATACACAATGTTACATAAGTTTCAGGTGCACAGCATATTGATTCTATAGTCTATATGTTATGTTATTCTTCTAGCCCTTCTTATTGAGACTAGATTTTACTGATTTCTCAGCTGTAAAATAAAAATTTGATTATTATATAAAATTGAGTATATTTACTTAAAGCTCTTAAATATTTTTAAAGCTTTTTTTTTCAAATTTATATCACTTATCTCAATGTTAGCTCAACATGAAAGCAAAATAAAGACTATTTTATATGTGCAAAAGTTGAAAGTATTTGTTACCAAAGAAATGAACTAAAGAAAATGCTAAAGGAAGTACTCAGCCAAAGAGGAAAATTTTAAATATCTGGATACATATAAAAGATTTATCTCTCACTTATAATACCTTCTCAAAAATAACTGACTAGTTAAAGTAAATATAATAATAATAATAAATAATAATAATAATAATACCTTGTGAGGTTTATAAGATAAATAGAATAAAGTCTTGATGGCAGTAGCTTAAAAGCTGAAAGATGGAAAGGCAATGTACTGATTAGGAGAAAATATTTGCAAATGATACATCCAATAAAGGATTAGTATACAAAATATATAAAGAACTGATACAACTCAACACTTAAAAAACAAATAAACCAATTTAAAAATGAGCAGAAGAAATGAACAGATATTTCTCCAAAGAAGACATCCAGATGGCCAACAGACGTGTAAAAATATGATCAATATCATGAATCATCAGGGAAATGCAAATCAAAACTACAATGAGATAGCACCTCACACCTGTCAGAATGGCTAAAATAAAAAACACAAGAAACCAAGTTGGGGAGGATGTGGAGAAAAATGAACCTTGTGCATTGTTGGTGGGAATGCAAATGGGCACAGTGACTGTGGAAACCAGTATGGAGTTTCCTCGGAAAATTAAAAATAGAACTACCCTATGATCCAGCAATTGCTGCTTTATGAGGTATTTACCCCCAAAATGCAAAGACACTAATTCCAAAGGATACTTGTACCCATATGTGTATAGCAGCATTATTTACAATATGCAAATTATGAAAGCACCCCAAATATCTATTGATAGATGATTGGATAAAAAAGAGATGGTGTGTATACACACACACACACACATATATATATATATATGGTATATACTATTATATGGTATATGCTATATATGATATATATATATATAGCAACAATATAGATGGAACTAGAGAGTATAAAGCTAAGTGAAATAAGTCAGAGACAGACAAACACAATATAATTTCACTCACATGTGCAATTTAAGAAGCAAAACAAATTAACAAAGAAAAAAGAGAGACAAACCAAAAGACAGGCTTTTTTTAAAAAAGATTTTATTTACTTGACAGCACAGGCAGGGGGAAAGGTAGGCAGAGGTTGAGGGAGAATAAGGCTGTCTGCAGAACAGGTTGCCCAATGAGGGACTCAATCTCAGGACCCTAGGATCATGACCTGAGCTGAAGGCAGATGCTTAACCAAGAGGCACAGATTCTTAACTATAGAGAACAAATTGGTGATAATCAGAGAGGAGGCAAGTGGGAAGAAGGGGAAAATAGGTGAAGGGGATTAACAGTTCATTTATCATGATGAGCACTAAGTAATGTATAGAACTGTTGAATCACTGTATTTTATACCTAAAATGAATATAGCACTGCATGCTATCTATAGTAGAATTGAAATTTTAAAAAGCTGTAGCTTTTAAGCCAAGAAGGGATAAAATAAGCCAAGAAGGGATAAAATGCAATCATTAAAAATACTTAAATCAAAAGAGTTGGGAAAAAGAGGAACAAGAAAGATGAGGCAAATAAAAACAAATGGTAAATGGTAGATTTAAACCTAAATATATTTTAAAAATCACATTAAAATGCACCAATTTGGGGATCCTTGGGTGGTGCAGAGGTTTAGCGCCTACCTTTGGCCCAGGGCGCGATCCTGGAGACCCGGGATCGAATCCCACATTGGGCTCCTGGTGCATGGAGCCTGCTTCTCCCTCTGCCTGTGTCTCTGCCTCTCTCTCTCTCTCTGTGACTATCATAAATAAAAAAATTAAAAAAAAATAAAAAAAAATAAAATGCACCAATTTAAAAGCAAAGCTTATCTTGAATTCTGCACACAGCATGGAATTTGCTTAAGATTCTCTCTCCCTCTCCCTTCCCCCCTCCTTCTCATGTGTTCGCTCTCTCTCTCTCTCTCTCTCAAATAAATGAGTAAATATCTAAAAGTAGAGATTATCAGCTATAAATAAGAAAGACTCAATTTAATGCTACCTAATAAGAAACCTGAATATGCATATACATTATAAATAAAAAACGGAGACAAGATGTACCGTGTTAGCACCTATTAAGATAAACCTAGAGTGGCTTTATTATAGCAAAGAAATCAGATCTCGGGGAAAGGATTTTGCCAAGGATAAATTAGCCATTTCATCAAGAAGGACATAGCAATCTTAAACCCTTATGCACCTAACAACAGAGCTTCAAAATACATCTAGGAAAACTGATTTAATGGCACGGAGAATTTATTACTTTCTTAGGGCTTCTGTAACAAATTACAACTAACTTCATGGCTTAATACAACATTTTTTTTTCCTTTGTCTAAATTCTATGTCAGAGTTCCAAACTCAAGGCTTCTAATGAAGAACCTTCATTGATCTTTTCATCTGGTGGTTCAAGATATTCCCTGGCTTGTGGCAGCATATTTCCATTCACTCCCTCTGGCTTTCTTTTCTTTCATGTGTTTGTATATCAAATATCCCTCTGTCTTTTTCTTGGAAGGATATTAATCATTGGATTCAGGGTCCACCTAGGTAATCCATGATTATCTCATCTCAAGATATTTAAATTAATTACACAAAATTGCTTTTTCCAATTGAGGTCATATTCATGAGTTCAGTTGCTTACAAGATGAATATATCTTTCTGGGGCCTCTATTTAACCCCCAACAGAGAGGGGGAGAGGCAAATCCACAAACACAGTTGGAGATTTCAATGCCTCTGTCTCAAAATTGATAGAACAAATAGGTATTAAGTTAACAAGGACACAGAAAACTCATACTATTATCCAACTTGAACTAATTGACATTTTTATAAAAATTACCTCAGCCATAGCAGAATATACATTATTTATAAGTGCATCTGGAACATCAATCCAGAGTTTCTTCTGGGCCATAAACCAAGTTTCAATAAATTAAAATTTTAAAGTTTTGAATTATACATATCATGTTCTTTGACCATATGAAAGTACATTAGAAATCAGTACCAAAAAGATATCTAAAAAATTTCCAAGCAATTAGAAAATAAATATTTCCAAACAGCCAATGTACCAAAGAACATACTAAAGTAACAATTACAAAGAATTTTACATTGAATGAAAATGAAAGCATAACATTTCAAAACTTGTCCAAAGTAGTTAACACATTTATTTGAAAGAAATACATAGCACTCAATGCCTATATTAGAAAAGAATAGACAGTGTATACATTTCATTGGTGTGTGTGGAATGATATACAGACACCCCTGAAAAAATGGTAAGTATCTCTAAAGAAACAAACAGAAACATAAAAGTAATAAATGGGACCATGTTTATATGCCTACACCCATTGAGAAAGAGTCTATGTGAGAATAGATCAGATTTCAATTCCTGTCAAGTTAACAGAAGCTAAAGTGCTGATTGTAGCACATGGAATGGAATTTGCCTCACTTTATAACTGGAACTTGTGCAAGGTTTCTTCATTCCTTAATGAAAATTGTGATACTGCCTCTTTTTTGGAAGTTATTATTGAATTCTATGACTGAAATGTGGTTAGTGGGAACAAAGCAGCCTCAGATATGAGACCTGTGTGAAATTGCTTTCTGACTCAAGGACGGCATCTGAGATATACTTTGCAATTTCAACAAACGAGAGCACTAAGGCATAAAAAAAATTTGGTGTTATCTTCAGAGATCTGTGGACCTGAGTGAAAGCATATCTCAAATCATGAAATAAGTCAATATGAGAGAGAGATATAGAACCCTCCAAAGAAGGGTAGCCAGGGGTGGCTCAGCAGTTTAGTGCCGCTTTCAGCCCAGGGCGTGACCCTGGAGTCCCTGGTCTGCTCACTGCTGGGAGCCTGCTTCTGCCTGTGTCTCTCTGCCTCTCTTTCTCTCTGTGTCTCTTATGAATAAGTAAATAAAAATCTTAAAAAAAAAAAAACCTCCAAAGAATCCCAAAAGCAAGTAACATTTTAAAATGAACAAAGATCATCAAATGAATTTGCAAATGCAAAACTCATTGCTAATGAAATATCCAATATCTTGGGGGAAAAAAGTAAGCTCAATAAGCAAAGTATATCTTGATGCTCAAGAAATTAGATATAATTTTAACTACAAAAGGGAAGTAAAAGATGAGAAGATTGAACACTTTATACATGTAAACATCTGCATGGTTAAAGGTAGACATACCAAGATTTATCAATTAATTAGGTAATCCTGAACCCGAAGTGTCCCGAATTTGACTTTAATCTTTTACTACAGGATGTGAGCCAAGAGCAATAAATATAATGGAGAAGCTGGGATCTCCATTTACCATCTGTGTTTACCATATTCCCAGGAATGTTTGTATGCTGTTTTTCCTTTCATAGATAATTTCCACTCTCCACTGATAAGAGTGAATACAAATTCCAATTTTCATATTTCACAATAGAATGTGTCACTTTGTTATAATGCTAGGTAATAAGTTGACATTGCAATTTTTCTCCAATGCTAAAATACTGACATTTACAGAGAAATTAGTTTTCCTTGGCCAAAAAAAGGGCTATTTTTAATAATTAAAAAATAGGTTTTAGTAACAAAGTACATTTAATTTAATTTAATCCATAGTGGGCCAGTATATATAGACTATATGAGATGTTGATAAAACTGCAATTTATTTCAGTTTTGAAATCATTAGACTTGATTGAGTAAACCTAATATGAAGCTGATGATTATAAATACTTGTGTTGATTAGTATGTGATTAAAAAGAAAAAGATTTGAAAACATGATTTACTTTTCTCTTTTACCATTATAAACTAAATATATGCAATTTCCTTATTCTAAAAATGTGAGCAAGGGTAAACAATTAAATTAGCTAAATGAAATATAAAATAAAACAAAGATTTTCTTCTTTTGTGACTAAATGCATACTGTGTATCTGTTGACAGATTATATGTCAAGACTGTGTGAGCTTTTTCCTATAGCAAGAAGCAATCTAATGATTTAAACTATTTGAAAAAAATGACAAAAGAAAAAAATACTTCCAGAAGGTTTTTTCTATCATCTACATATTTTATACACACTTTTGAAAAACACACACAAAAAAACCAAAAAAACAAAAACAAAAAACAAAAAAATCCACATCCACTGGAGCCATATAGATTACTATGATGAAAAAACAGCTATCACTAAATTTCTATGAGAAAATATACTAAATTAATTGCTCAAAAATAAATTATCTAATTGACTTTCAAAAATATTTATTGCCACAATGAAATATTTCCATTTAAATCTAGTTAGCAACTTTTTCTTCAATCACTAATTTCACAGAGGGTTTCATTTGAATTATATATATTTATTAACCACATTGCTGAAAATGCTCTAAGTGACAAAAGTCACAGAAGTCACAAAAGTGACTAAGTGATAAAAGGTTTGCCTATACATTCTTACTGGGCTGTGCTGTAACCTAAAATGACAAGAAACCAACACAGCATAACTATTATAAAAGTTTCGAGACTGTTTTCTAGGTTTCCCTAGTGAATATTTTTGAGTTCTTCAGAAAGAAGGAAACAATTTTAATGGTATTGTAAATTACCATTTACAATATTGTGAACTATTACTTTTAAAAGTCATTACATTTTACCTCATAAAATTCAATATTGTGTTGATATATTAGCTTCAAATCTTTTAATTTCTAAATTCCTTTAACATGTAATTCCATATAATTCAAAATATTAATGGGTAACTTAATAAAGGAATCACATGTGTTAGTCATTTGCAGTTGACTCTAAATTACTTGGGGATACTCATACCATTTAAATATTTGGATTTGGATTTACCCTAACTATGTATGCATAAATGCCTTAGTACTATAAAGCCACTAACTCTGGGGCTACTGGGTGGCTCAGTGGTTGAGCATCTGGCTTTGGCTCAGGTGGTGATCTTGGGGTATTGGGATCAAGTCCCTGTGAGAAGCCTGCTTCTCATTCTCCCTCTGCCTATGTCTCTGCCTCTTTCTCTTTCATGAGAGAATAAGTAAGTAAACTCTTAAAAAAAATAAAGCCACTAACTCATTTTTTAACTGAAGAATTTTTGAGAGTCACATATCACCTGAAATAACATTGTTAACACAGTGCTTCTGCTCCTATTCAAATCAAATGATTATTTATTATGTATATTTTTAATCTGACTTAAGCAGTTCTTTCTCTATGAAACCTTATTAAATCAAGAAATTTTATAATGAAAATAGGAATTAAACCTTCTAAACTCAAAGAAAATGAATGAGTAGCTAGAGTGACAATATTTTTCTAATAATGACACAACTTGTCAAACAAGACTACTAGTTCAATTGCCAACTCAATGATTACATTGCCTCTACATATGTGGTCAAGATCCTGTTGCATGTCAGAATGAAATCTGCTATAATTAACATATTTAATTAAATTTTCAATGCTCTGAGTTGAAGATAAATAAAAGCTTTATATTATAAAAAAAAGGATGGTAGAGAATTGTTTATCAAGTACTGATAGTCTTTGATTCTTGCACAGCCTGGGCCTGGAATCCTTTAGGATTGTCTCTAAAGAAAGTGTTCCCAAGAGAAAATTAAGTAGTGCAATTTTAGCTACATGTCATAGATTACATTATCTTGATTTTATATTTTTCTACTTTTTAAAAATCATATACATATTATTTGTACTATTAGATCTTCTGCTGACCACTTAAGTATCATTTAAATTGGAATAAAAATTTCCCTGATGCTAATGGTGCTTGAGGGTGACTAAAAGATTACTATATTTACATTTTAATTTAAGTACTGTAAATGAATACTCATCATTATTGAATACTTGTTAAGTATACATATCATTATTATTGATTTTGTTTTGAATTTTCTCAAAATATTTTCTTATTTTTATAATCATTAAAAAGAAATAATAATCTGCATCTAAAAATAAATTATTTTTAGACAAGTTTCTTTAAGAGTTGCTATTGAACCCATGATACTTAGAGTTGCCTATGATTGTTAGTAAAAATTATCAGTGACATTTCGGTGGATGGTGAAGTCTTTTTTGATTACTATATATAAAATGGGAATATTTCCTTAGAAATTATTCCAAATTCAATACATATTTGAATAATGATTCAAGTGTTTTTTGCAAATTGATTAATCAGAAACTGAGTAAAAAATTTTATCTAAACATTATAAAACTATGAATATTTAAGATTTTATTTATTTATTTGTGAGAGACATGGAGAGTGAGAAAGAGGCAGAGACACAGGCAGAGACACAGAGACACAGAGGAAGAAGCAGGCTCCATGCAAGGAGCGCGATGTGGGACTCGATCCTGGGTCCTCAGGATCATGCCCTGGGGTGAAGATGGTGTTAAACCACCGAGCCACCGGGGCAGCCCTGAATATTTATTTATAAATTTCTTACCACTCAAAATGCTTCTGCTAAACAGAATATTTTGACAATACACGGTAGTTTTCCTAGATAGCCTAGCCTATAGTTTTTCCCAAGGATAGTTATGATATTTTTACAATCTGCATTCAAAGCTTGTCTAAAATTTAGCTGAGATTGCTTACTCACCAGGACAAAGGCTTACTTAGAAGCATTCAGATCTAGAGTCAATTGACATGCATGCAGATATCTCTTCAGAGGAAAAAAAAAAAAGATTGTTTACTATAGAAGAAGATTAAGAAATACATTTTTAGCCACTGTAATGAGCTTGCTGAAGACAAAGTTATAACATCTTTTTGGGCAAGGGAAATGTCAGGTGGAAAAATAGGTGAAACAAAATCGAATACTAAAAATGCAGGTTTAATTACAGACTGGACTTGAGTAAAATGAAACAGTGATATGTGGAGTGAAACTGATATATAAAAGCCTGTGGCTATACATTGAAGAAATATAATAACCTAGAACTCTAGTTTGATTAATTGAATGGTTGTTAAAAATAAGTACTGTGTATTTCACATAAGTTTTCCTCTTTCTTGTGTGAGGAAAACCCTTGTTCAATTATTCCTCACGGCTATACACAGAATAAAAGATTTGGGTATACATTAATTTGTAGTTGCCTGACAATGCTTAAGCCAAGGAGCTGTAGATCACATTGATGGATATCAAAGCATTGGATTACATGGGTTTTTTTGGTGTTTTGTTTTTTGTTGTTGCAAAGAAAGTGCTGTTTTCACAATGCATTGGAATTCATGACCGTAGATGTTTATTTTCCACAGAGATGTTATTATGCCACGGTAAGTATGATGCTTTTACTTACAGTGATCAGCAGTACAAAGGAAGGAAAATAAGCCTCAATTTACAGCATATGATTTTCAGACTGCTGTTTAGATTCAGTGTGGGCATGTATGTTTGTATGATTTTCCCATATCTGAGATGAGCAATATGTTTCACAAAAATTATCAGTTTTGTAATCTCCACAAAAATTTGGGACTTTTACTATTTTAGATACAGTAACTTATGAAATATTTTTAAAAGGGGAACAGAAAAAAATAAAAAAATAAAAGGGGAACAGAATGGTTACAAATTACTTCTCAATTAATAATTATTGGCATTTTTAACAGGACAGTTATTGGTTTTATGGCACTGTCTTTTGCACTTCAAGATCTTCAAAATATTCTTATCACGATTTGAAATTATATGTTCATACAAAAGCTTGCACACACATATTTATAAGAGCCTTATTTAAAATTACTCCAAATAGGTAGCAACCAAGGTACGGTTGCATAGGTGAATGGACATACAGATAGTGATGCATTTATGCATTTCAATACTATTCAGTGCTAAAAGAAATAATGAGCTATCAAGCCACACAAAGATATGGACAGAAGAGTTGAAGAAAAGATTCTGATTTAAGTAACTCTGGAGATGAAGAAAACTAAGACAAATGGCAAAAGGAACCTTATATAAACACATTTTATTTTCTACTTGGTAAAGTTTTTTCTTATGGGAGTATGAATTAACAACTCTTAAACTAAATATACTGGAATTGAACAAATTAATGAAAATGATGAGTGGTGGGAGTCAGGTTTCTCATTATTGGAGTTAAGAATTACAGATAAGCAAGGGAGAGGAAAAAAAAAAGCAAGGGAGAGGGCTAGAATGATCCATGTGGTACTGGATCAGGTGAGAAATATCAATATGAAGTCAAGATTAGCTTAATATAGCTACAGATATATACATATAGAAATATTTATATATGTGTGAATATATAGATATGTACATACTTACTGTGTAATCTGAGAAAGCTGAGAGCAATGACACTATAGTTGCAATGACTACAGCTAGTGCCCACATCATGTTTTCTAATACCATTCACCAGTGAAAAGGAGCCAGGACTCCTTGAAGAAACAGCAGATTCTCAGACTGGGGCAAGGAATATACAAACTGAGCATGGAGCATATTGCAATGCCAGAAAGTGAAGAAGTGTTAAAAAATCCACAATATATGTCAAAGGGTCACAGTTTGCGATTGAATGAGCCCCCAATGGCCAAAGAAGAAACGACTTGAACAAAAAGTAAATAACATAACTCAAGATACAAAACAAATGTCTGTAAGTCCATACAACACGAATATATGCTTAAGTAGATGACAGATGATTGATGACAGAACATAGATGATAGATGGATAGATAGATGATAGATGATGGCTAGATAGATGAGAGATAGATGATAGATGATAGATGTTTAGAAAGAAAGAAAGAAAGAAAGAAAGAAAGAAAGAAAGAAAGAAAGAAAGAAAGATGATAGATAGATAGATACGTGATAGATAGACAGAAGAGAACATGTCCCATGCAAAATTACAAATGATTTTGTAGATACTCAGCCTCAAAGAGGAGCAGCATAACTTCCTACCCCATAAGTGTTGGTTGTGCATAGTGACTTCATTCCAAAGAATACAGTAAAGTAAGCAAGAAAAAATAATACCTTTACAGTGGAGAAATGTGACAAACACTAGCTTAACAAGGTGATCGAGGTTAACATGCAGTGTAATGTCATGTTGATACCGTGTGCCCCTGATGAGGCGTGGTGAGAATGGTCTTTTATAAAAAGTTTATAATCTTCCTCCACAAAGCCCATAAACCCTCTGTTTAATTGTAAGAAACACATCAAACAAGTTCCAAACAAGGGACATTATACAAAATACTGGATCAGTGGTCTCCAAAACTGCTGCAGTCATCAAAAACTAGGAAAGGCTGAGAAACTGTCACAGTCTAGAGGAGCCTAAGTAGCAATGGCATTTTGTGGAAATAACATGCTAGTGTAGCAGAGAAGCCCTAGTTTAGAAAGCTGAAGGTGCACAGAGCAGCTGATTCCCAGAGCTCAAGTGATGTCTGCACGCAGCTGGCACAGCCACAGCAACAAGATCAAGAGGATTTTGGATAGGGCTATAATTATTTGACAGGATTTGGGCTTACATTTTTACCTCCAATAACTTGATAAATGGCTTTCTTTTTCAGTCTCTCTTAGGCAGTGTTGAAAATAGCTGTCTTGTCCCTCTATGAAGTCATTATGTAAACCAATTCAAATAATGTGTAATGTTTTGCGTATGTTGAACTTCTATTCCAATATGCCTTTTGACAGATCATCATGTTATTACTATTTTGCTTTGCTTATCGGAAATACTGACTATCATCCTGACATCTTCCATATTTCCCCAAGATAATGTGATTCTGACTTCTGTTTTGCTGTGCTTGGGATAAGACGTTTCTGCAAGTATCTATGAAGCTATTGCAGACGTATCCTTATTGGATGCCACTTCTTTCACTACTTTAATTATATCTTTCTGACTATAACAAAGTATCAGAATAAGCTACTCTTGCTTATTAACAATTCCATTTCAAAAACTTCTTGGAATTTTACTAATCTTTAACGTGAAAATATTTTTTTTCCCATCACAAAATATGCATGGGTTTACCGTTTCATATAATGATGACTATAAATACATTTCAAACTCTTGACAGTTACATAAATGACTTATGATATGCTGTGATATTGACATGAATTTAAAATATGTAGTTTAACTAAGAAATCACATTTAAGATTTTAAGAATCTGTAAAACTGTCACAGAGATATACATTTTAGAGATCATCAAACTTGCATGGGTGAAATGGATATTCTCTTCTTGGTTATTGTGCAATAGGTGGATGTATATTAAGGGAATATAATGGCTGAGAGCCTGGGGCTTTCCAGTAGTTTCCAGGTGATAACATTTTGAATATATGAATAAGAAGTATGAAAACCCCCAAACACAGGCACAGGTATGCAGGTGGGTAAATCTATTTAGACATTTAAATATGGGAAGTTGGGAACTGTGGGAAAAATTTTAACTGTGAACCAAACATGTAGAGCATTTAATATAGTATAAAGACAGCATGTTCTAGAGTTTTATTCTCATTTTCATTACCTGTTTCACTTAGGAATTATTGAAAAACTAGTGCCACCCCCTCCCCATCTTCATCTATTATGGGATCTTTTCACAGTGTAGTTATGAAGCGCTTGTGAGGTACAGGCGTGGAGTAATGCTATGCTGAAGAGAAAATGGGGTCCTTTATTCCAATTTAGAAACTGTGGTATAGTAGGTACATGGCAACCAGAATCAAGACAATGCCTTTATATTCTCTCTTCTTAAGACTGATTTTTTTTGCAGATATGTACAAGTCCAGATATAACAAGATAACCTCATGCAAGAAACCTCATGCAACAAATCTGAATATAAACACTCACTAAAAAATTGAAATGCTAATACCCTCGACATGTCTTGGTGGAAACTCACAGATCTCTCTGCTTTATGCTGTTTTTAATGGAGACATATGGTAACAGAAATAAACAATACGTATACAATAATCAACTATGACAACTCTTTTAATGAAAACAAAAATTCCAAATTTCTAATTAACAAACTTTTAGGTAATAAAGGAGAATCATTTAAAGTCACCAAACTGTGATAATATATATTTATACGTAAGTATAAATATTTATATACCATATATATTCTCAAAAAAAATATATATATATATATAAAAAAGACCTGAACTTTGTTAATTTTCCACCAATCCCCCGACCCCCTCAATGGCCCTCAGGGAATATCCAAGGTCAGTAAACAGGGGCGCTGGGAGACTGAAGTGTCTCAGAGCTGCTGCTGTTTCTCTGGGTCCTACTGCACCCCCTTGAGCCTGTAGGAGGTGGGACACACGGGTGATGCCGATGAAGCCCTGCAGGTGCCCTCACAGGGCTGGCAGGGGGGCCAGAGGTGCAAGAAGGGCTCCTCCAGGGCCATCAAGGGGGACACCTGTTTCTGATGCAGCTCTGACCCCTGGACTGCAGAAGCCACACACACAGCTCCCCGGTGGCTGAGGGCAGGGCAGGGGCACATGACAGGAGTCGCCCACCGGGGCCTGCGTGTCTACAGGTAGGCTGGTCCACGGCCTTGGCGGACTGATGATCACCTAAGGAGCACGAGGCCCGGCTGGTGCGCTCCCCGGATCCCCCTTGAAGTCTCCAGGAGCAGCCCCGAGGGGCCTGCTTGGCCTGGTGATGAGCAGCTGCGAGATGGTCTTGCGAATGGACAGCGGGGGTGGGGTAGGGGATGGGGGGTGGGGGTGGGGAGGGTGCTCTGTGTGGGCCACGGTACCTGGGGGGCCTCTGTAGGTGTGCACTTGCTGCAGCCAGGCTGTCAGGAAGTTGGCTGCTATGTGTGTCCACACACGCACGCACACTCACTTCATTATGAGATAGACGTGTGTATCTCATAATCATATGTCTCTCTCATTTTAAGCGACTATTATTTACTGGCTTCTTTTATCTAATATTAAAATAGCTTTCCAATTCTTTTAGAGGCCACCATTCGCATAGTAAATAGAGTAAATATTTTCCCATCATTTTACTTTTAAGCTATTTGTGTTTTGGGATCACATTATTGGATCTCGTTTTTAATCTAGTCTGACAATTTCAAGTATTTTGGACTTTTTATTCTATAAATTATTAATTCATTTAATTATCAATGTGGTTGGATTTATGGTGCCGTTTTGCTATTTGATTTGCTTTTTTTCCCCCTTAGATTTCTTATTTACAGGCTTTATGGTTAAGAAAAAAAAAATTTCGTATGTATCATTTTATTTTCATTATTGATTTCTTTGCTATATCTTTTTAGCTTTTTATTCTTTAGTGATTATTCTACGGATTAAATATACATCTGAACTTATTAAAAACTGCTTTGGAATAAAACAGCATTAATTCCAGAAAGATATACCAAATTTCATAGAGTTCTATTTCTCAAACCTCTTTTCAAATTTATTTGTTTGCTTATTTATTTATTTATTTATTTATTTATTTATTTATTTATTTGTAAGAGAGAGAGAGAATGAGCCCAGGGAGAGGGAGAAGCAGACTCCCTGCCTAGTAGGGAGCCCGGTGGGTTATTCCATCCCAGGATCCTGGGATCATGATCTGAGCAGAAAGCAGAGACTTAACCAACTGAGCCACCCAGGCACCACTCTCATCCCTCTTTTTCTATTACTACCATATACTTTACTTCTTTGTTGTTGTTTTTTTTTCTTTATATTAGGGGGGCTGCCGTTGGGGAGGGACAGAAGGAGAAGGAAAGAGAGAAACTCAAGCAGGCTCTATGTACAGTGTGGAGTCCACCTGGCGGGTCATCCCACCACCCTGAGATTAGGACCCAAGTGAAAACCAAGCAGCCCATGCTCAACCTTTGGACCACCCAGGCTCCCCCACCTATATTTTATTTTATATTAATTACAAACCCTGGTTACTATAATTATTAGTTTAAACAATCCTTGTTTTAAAATAAATTAGGTAGTCCTTATTCTTTCCTACAGATTTGAATTAGTGCCATTTTTGTTCATTCTGAAGACTTCATTGGTATTTTTGGGGCACATCTGATACCAAAAATTGTTCTCTCACTCTCTTTTAATGAGAAAGTGTTCATTTTGGGGGGCTCCTAGGTGGCTCAGCGGTTGAGTGTCTGCTTTGGCTCAGGGCGTGATCTCAGAGTCACTGGATCCAGTCCCACATTAGTCTCCCTGCATGGAGCCTGCTTCTCCCTCTGCCTATGTCTGTGCCTTTCTCTTTGTGTGTCTCGAGAATAAATAAATAAAATATTTAAAAAAAGAAAGAAGAGAAAGAAAGAAGAAAGAAAGAAAGAAAGAAAGAAAGAATGAATGAAAGAGTTAATTTCTCTCTCTTTCTGCCCCTTTAATTTTTTTCATTCATTTTTCAATAGATCAGAATTCATGTTTTCTGTATTTAGCCAATGTTTAAAGTGAATACTCTCATGCATTTTCTTTTAAGAGGGTGAATGTTTCTTTTTTCTGAGTGTTTAATTATTCCTTACCCAGAACCTTAGAATTGCAGTGTATTTTTGTTTGTTTGTTTGCCTTTTACTTTGATCAGACTTCCATTTCCTCTCCAGTGTGCCATTTTGGTCTCTGGCTCTATCTTAAATTTGTCCCATAGGAAATTTTCATACATTCTTTGTTCACAATCATTTCCCAAATCATAGCTTTGTGTTGTGTTGTGCCTTACTGCCACTTGTTGATTCACCCAAATTTTCCCTGTTTTGATGACTCAGACATCAGTTCACTAAATTCCTCAAACTGTAGAATCATATTATGCTCTCTAAGTGGCTTCACTAAAGTCTTATCTATTTTGGCTGAGGGTTGCACCAATAAATATAAATTCGACTCACATTGTCTGACAATTCTCAGGTTTCTTTCCTGTCATTCATTAAGAACATGTTCTGTAGAAGGCCATTCTATTTAAGCCTGGTCATACCCTGACATTTTCCCTGGCTTTGCCAATATAAATTTATGCTTGTCATATATGTTGTGTTTATTATAATCAATGTAACATAAAAGTATAGCAGTGAAAAAATTTCTATTTCTAAGATATTATGAATGGGTGTGGTTGTTTCTGGCTTCAAAATATGGAGTATTTTTTCAATCTATTTGCCAAGTTATCATTGTAAAAATGATATAGTTTATGCAGATATTGGCTGGCAAATTTATAAGGTTAGAGGATTCACAGTTCCTGGCACAACTATCACTAATATCTAAACTACTTTGGTGACAAAAAGATATTTAATCATTGTTCAAAAGTAACTATGGAAGACATAATATGTTTCAGTTTTTTTAAAAACTCATTCTGAGTTGTGTAATTTCCTTTTTGTTCTTAAATCAGATATATAAATATAACTTAATTTTTTTATTTTCAACTTTTAGATGACATCACTTCATCTATAGATAAAAAAAAAACCCATGTAAGTAATAATCATGGAGCGAAAATTGCATTTGGCATCATTGCTGACTAATTATGATGCATACTGATTTGGAAATGGGATTGAAGCTAAAAGTAGCATTTGTCATGGCAGCCTTCATACCTCCAGAGCTTTTAGCCAGAAGTTCATTAATTTAACAAAAATATATTTTGCCAGGCCCTGTGAAAAATGGAAGAAAGAAGAGGAGGGACAGATGGAAGAGGATAAAAAGAATGAAGAGAAGGAGGAGGAGAAGAAATGAAGGTGATTTTTTCCCAAGAGCTTAAAATCTGACATAAAGTGAAGAAAAGACATAATGGATAAATATAAATGAATTAAAAGTCTTAATCATCATGCAAAATTTCTCTTTTCATTGACCTAGAAATAAATTAATTTAATAAAATAACTTATAATTAACTGTTGGTAGTGAGTCATTAGTGATTTGATTTACTGGGCTATTATTTTACTTGAGATGACTTGTCGATTGTTTTAAATAATAATTTTACATTTGCATGTAGTTTTAAATTAATAACATGCAAATAATTTACAGCATCAACCTTTAAACATAGTTATTCAACAAAATATTACCTTTGGGGACAATGGTGGAAATAATAAAATGCTGTTTGTCCTTAACTCATATTTGCATACTTAAAGGGTGTTGTGCTTAAGATTTAGACATATACCTGCATTTGTAAAATGATTATATATGGGCCAATATTAACAACAGAGATTCAAGCAAAATATTTTGTCATTTCCTCTATTTAAACCAGTAGATGCAAAAAAAAAAAAAAACAGTAGATGCAATCTACTTTTCATCATGCTTATTTAAAAAAATAGGTCAATAAAGAAAATATATGTAAAAGTCCTTAAATTATACATGCACCTATACATATATTTGCACTGAACTGATCACTATGTTTATAAAAACAGACAATTGGTGTACTTTTTCGTTGCTACTCAGCACTCTGTGCAGGGACACATACTAAATGACTTCATATAGTTTCCATAACACTGCATGTTTCTGTAGACTATAACAGTTACAAAATTTGATTTAAAACCATATTTTTAAATTTAATCACAGTACTTTATAAAAATAACACTAAATTTCAGCAAATGAAGTCCAGCAGAGATTTACTGGACAATGCACAGAAGATTGATTTAACAAATTTATATTCAAATTTAAAATATCCACCTTAAAACATGTTAATCCATCTGTATTCCAAGGCTACATATGTGTAGATTCTGAATTTCACAGCTCCACATTAACATGATTTGCCTAGCAGGTGGAAAGAGATGTGTCATTCAGATTGAGGTGCGGAGAAGAGGTGTTGGGATAAGCTATGTGGTCTTCACCAGAGTCCACTGAGTCTCATGCCACAGTGATTACTTGGGTTGGAAGAAGTAGCCAAATTCTGAAGACTGGTGAGTCAAAGAATCTTTGAAGTGGTGCATAAATAGTACCCACGCCTTAGAACACTGATATGCTTGTGCACTGTTTTTATGTCTTCAAATATTAGTTTGGAGTGTCTCTCTTATTGTAAGAAAAAGGTGCACTCACATGTGCCCCAAGATTGATGCTGCAATTCCAATAAGTCAAAGTTTTCTTCAATTGTCGACCTCAATCTCTGACAAGATTTAAGGCAAAAGGGTCAGTGACTTAAGCAATGGCCTCTGCTAGTAAATGTTCTAAAAATGTAATAATCACTCATGATCTCCATTGCTCACCCTCAGGATAGATTATCTTCACTTTAGTCCCGTTTCAGATTGCCTGGCTGCTTGCTTCCTGAATGACCCAGATGGTATTCGAAGGGTTTCTTTCTTAGTCACTGTGGTAAATCAGCACTCCATTGGCTTCTAATTTGTTCACAGCTCCCACAAGGCATTTGGGTTGTCCTCTCTCACAGTGATTCTGGGCTTGACTATGGAACTTGCTTTGGCTGTGAAGACTTGAAAAAATATGTCATAAGTAGAAACTTCAAATGAGCTTGAAAAGTGAGGCTTATCTTCTGTGGCTTTGCTTAAAAACCTGAGACTACCATTGGAATAAGCTCAAGTTCATGAGGCACCTTCTTTTTTTTTTTTTTAAGATTTCTTTATTCAAGAGAGACACAGAAAGAGAGGCAGAGACATGGGCAGGGGGAGAAGGGGGAGAAGCAGGCTCCCTGCAGGGACCCTGATGTGGGACTCGCCCATGATTCTGGGATCACACCCTGAGCCAAAGGCAGACAACTGCTGAGCTACCCAGGTGACCCATGAGTCACCTTCTGAGAACTGAAGTGATCTGGCCAGCAACTAGCCAGCAAACATCGAACCATCAGATACATGAATGAGGCAATCCTATCTCATCTAACCATCAACTGATCTTTCAGCTTTTCACAAAGAAGAGGCCTTTTAGAAATCATCTAAGGTGATCAAGAGCACAAGATATGAAGATGGAAAATGTCCTCTATGTATAAAATCTGCCCACTGTATATAAATAGCATTCCATGCAAAAATCATAAATGAGCAAATCTAATAAATAGGAAAATGTACATACACTCACTGGCAGTTAATCAAATATAAATTAGTGTGGACATATGGTGTTTCTTTATGCCCATTAAGGCTAAATTAGAAACATGTGATTACACAAATATTGGTATAGATGGGAAAGTGAGCACAGTTGGATAAAACTGGTGAAAATGCAAACAAATATTTTTGGGAAACATTCTGCTAAATCCTATCAAAAATTCCTATTCACTTAAAGAGTGGGTACACTAGAAAGGAAATTCTCAGTTCTGACTTATGAAACTTTGTTTTATACTGTTTTGTTTATTTGTTTTGATAAGTTTTACATTACTTATTTAACTGATATTCAGTATATAAATGAATTTGTTTTCCAAAGAAATACTTTTAGAAGAATACTTAAGTGTGAGGCAACAGTCATTAGAGTAATTAAAAATTATTAGAATTAAATATGCATTTATAAACAATTTATTCACTGATTTAAACATTCTTTTCACCTCCAGTTAAAGACAGGAGAATAAAGTTCTAGAATATAATGTGAAGTGCAGTATGTGCTACCTACCTTCACACAGTCAGTAGATTAGTAGAAGAAAGAAAGTAAACATTAATTGACAAATACTATTTTGTGTGAAACATCATATGCTATGGGAGCACATGAAGACCACTTAATACAGTTTTGGAGCTTAAGAATAGGGAAAGCTATCTTGGGGTGGAGTCTTTTGGGTTTTCTATGTAGAGTATCATGTCATCGGCGAAGAGGGAGAGTTTGACTTCTTCTTTGCCAATTTGAATGCCTTTAATGTCTTTTTGTTGTCTGATTGCTGAGGCTAGGACTTCCAGTACTATGTTGAACAGCAGTGGTGAGAGTGGACATCCCTGTCTTGTTCCTGATCTTAGGGGAAAGGCTCCCAGTGCTTCCCCATTGAGAATGATATTTGCTGTGGGCTTTTCGTATATGGCTTTTAAGATGTCGAGGAATGTTCCCTCTATCCCTACACTCTGAAGAGTTTTGATCAGGAATGGATGCTGTATTTTGTAACAAATGCTTTCTCTGCATCTATTGAGAGGATCATATATATGGTTCTTCTTTTTTCTCTTGCTGATATGATGAATCACATTGATTGTTTTACGAGTGTTGAACCAGCCTTGTGTCCCAGGGATAAAACCTACTTGGTCATGGTGAATTATCTTCTTAACGTATTGTTGTATCCTATTAGCTAGTATCTTATTGAGAATTTTTGCATCCATGTTCATCAGGAATATTGGTCTATAATTCTCCTTTTTGGTGGGGTCTTTGTCTGGTTTTAGAATTAAGGTGATGCTGGCCTCATAGAGCGAGTTTGGAAGTACTCCATCTCTTTCTATCTTTCTGAACAGCTTTAGTAGAATAGGTATGGTTTCTTCTTTGAACGTTTGATAGAATTCCCCAGGGAAGCCATCTGGCCCCGGACTTTTGTGTCATGAGAGGTTTTTGATGACTGCTTCAATTTCCTCCCTGGTTATGGGCCTGTTCAGGTTTTCTATTTCTTCCTGTTCCAGTTTTGGTAGTTTGTGGTTTTCCACAAAAGTGTCCATTTCTTCTAGATTGCCTAATTTATTGGCGAATAGCTGCTCATAATATGTTTTTAAAATCGTTTGTATTTCCTTGGTGTTGGTAGTGATCTCTCCTTTCTCATCCATGATTTTATTAATTTGAGTCTTCTCTCTCTTCTTTTTAATAAGGCTGGCTAATGGCTTATTTATCTTATTAATTCTTTCAAAGAACCAACTTCTGGTTTTGTTGATCTGTTCCACAGTTCTTCTGGTCTCGATTTCTTTGAGTTCTGCTCGAATCTTTATTAACTCTCTTCTTCTCCTGGGTGTAGGATCTATTTGCTGTTTTTTCTCTAGCTCCTTTATGTGTAAGGTTAGCTTTTGTATTGAGTTCTTTCCAGTTTTTGGATGGATGCTTGTATTGCGATGTATTTCCCCCTCAGGACTGCTTTTGCTGCATCCCAAAGATTTTGAACGATTGTATCTTCATTCTTATTAGTTTCCATGAATATTTTTAATTTTTCCTTAATTTCCTGGTTGACCCTTTCATCTTTTAGCAGGATGGTCCTTAACCTTTACGTGTTTGAGGTCCTTCCAAACTTCTTGTTGTGATTTAGTTCTAATTTCAAAGCATTACGGTCTGAGAATATGCAGGGGACGATCCCAATTTTTTGGTATCTGTTAAGACCTGATTTGTGACTCAGTATGTGGTCTATTCTGGAGAAAGTTCCATGTGCACTTGAGAAGAATGTGTATTCAGTTGTGTTTGGATGTAAAGTTCTGTAGACATCTGTGAAATCCATCTGGTCCAGTGTATCGTTTAAAACTCTTGTTTCTTTGGCGATGTTGTGCTTGGAAGACCTATCGATTGTAGAACACGCTACATTGCTAGAACTCATACAGCAATTTGGCAGTGTGGCAGGATACAAAAATCAATGCCCAGAAGTCAGTGGCATTTCTACACACTAACAATGAGACTGAAGAAAAAGAAATTAAGGAGTCAATCCCATTTACAATTGCACCCAAAAGCATAAGATACCTAGGAATAAACCTAACCAAAGAGGTAAAGGATCTATACCCTAAAAGCTACAGAACGCTTCTGAAAGAAATTGAGGAAGACACAAAGAGAAGGAAAAATATTCCATGCTCATGGATTGGCAGACTTAATATTGCGAAAATGTCAATGTTACCCAGGGCAATTTACACGTTTAATGCAATCCCTATCAAAATACCATGGACTTTCTTCAGAGAGTTGGAACAAATTATTTTAAGATTTGTGTGGAATCAAAAAGACCCCCGATAGCCAGGGGAATATTAAAACAAAAATCATAGCTGGAGGCATCACAATGCCAGATTTCAGGTTGTACTACAAAGCTGTGGTCATCAAGACAGTGTGGTACTGGCACAAAAACAGACACATAGATCAATGGAACAGAACAGAGAACCCAGAAGTGGACCCTCAACTTTATGGTCAACTAATATTTGACAAAGGAGGAAAGACTATCCACTGGAAAAGACAGTCTCTTCAATAAATGGTGCTGGGAAAATTAGACATCCACATGCAGAAGAATGAAACTAGACCACTCTCTTTCACCATACACAAAGATAAACTCAAAATGGATGAAAGATCTAAATGTGAGACAAGATTCCATCAAAATCCTAGAGGAGAACACAGGCAACACCCTTTTTGAACTTGGCCACAGTAACTTCTTGCAAGATACATCTATGAAGGCAAGGGAAACAAAAGCAAAAATGAACTATTGGGACTTCATCAAGATAAGAAGCTTTTGCACAGCAAAGGATACAGTCAACAAAACTAAAAGACAACCTACAGAATGGGAGAAGATATTTGCAAATGACATATCAGATGAAGGGCTAGTTTCCAAGATCTATAAAGAACGTATTAAACTCAACACCAAAGAAACAAACAATCCAATCATGAAATGGGCAAAAGACATGAAGAGAAATCTCACAGAGGAAGACATAGACATGGCCAAGAAGCACATGAGAAAATGCTCTGCATCACTTGCCATCAGGGAAATACAAATCCAAACCACGATGAGATACTACCTCACACCAGTGAGAATGAGGAAAATTAACAAAACAGGAAACCACAAATGGAGAGGATGTGGAGAAAAGGGAAACCTCTTGCACTGTTGGTGGGAATGTGAACTGGTGCAGCCACTCTGGAAAACTGTGTGGAGGTTCCTCAAAGAGTTAAAAACAGGGATCCCTGGGTGGCGCTGCGGTTTGGCGCCTGCCTTTGGCCCAGGGCGTGATCCTGGAGACCCCGGGATCGAATCCCACATCGGGCTCCCGGTGCATGGAGCCTGCTTCTCCCTCTGCCTATGTGTCTGCCTCTCTTTCTCTGTGTGTGACTATCATAAATAAATAAATAAAAATTAAAAAAAAAAAAAAAAGAGTTAAAAACAGACCTGCCCTATGACCCAGCAATTGCACTGTTGGGGATTTACCCCAAAGATACAGATGCAATGAAACGCCGGGACACATGCACCCTGATGTTTCTAGCAGCAATGTCCACAATAGCCAAACTGTGGAAGGAGCCTCAGTGTCCATCAAAAGATGAATGGATAGAGAAGATGTGGTTTATGTATACAATGGAATATTCCTCAGCCATTAGAAACGACAAATACCCACCATTTTCTTCAACGTGGATGGACCTGGAGGGTATTATGCTGAGTGAAGTAGGTCAATCGGAGAAGGACAAACATTATATGTTCTCATTCATTTGAGGAATATAAAAAATAGTGAAAGGGAATAAAGGGGAAATGAGAAGAAATGTGTGGGAAATATCAGAAAGGGATACAGAACACGAGAGACTCCTAACTCTGGGAAACGAACTAGGGGTGGTGGAAGGGGAGGTGGGGGGGATGCGTGTGCCTGGGTGACAGGCACTGAGGGGGGCACTTGAGGGGATGAGCACTGAGTGTTATTCTATATGTTGGCAAATTGAACACCAATAAAAAATAAATTTATAAAAATAAAATAAAATAAAATATCTCCACTACAAGAGTACCAGAAAAAAACAAAAAAGAAAAGAAAAGAAAAGAAAAGAAAAGAAAAGAAAAGAAAAGAAAAGAAAAGAAAAGAAAAAAAGAATAGGGAAAGCTTCCTAAGAAAATCATTTTCAATTAAGTCCCCAAAAATGGTAATATTGATGAAAGAAAGAAGAGAAGCAGGAGATAAAAAAAGGACTGTTTCTGGCAAAATGGACAGAATTTAAAGATGTACATGTGAAAGAGGCATCGTACATTCAGAGATTTAAGTGCAGTTAGGCATGTATGTGGTGTTAGGACATGTACAAAGGTGCACCACAAATCTGAGGTTTTGAATATACTAACTTTTTGCTCTCCTTAAAGCATATCTAATTGTCCTCATGTTGCAAAATTGGTCTCACCATACGCTCAAATATACATTCTCCTGGATTTAAATAAATTCCAGCAAACTATTAGTTTTTTTCCTGTGCATGTTTATAAAATTTGGAAATGTGATTTTTAAAAAATGGCATAGTACAATAGTTTTGGGTGTCCTGAATCCAAAGAGTGAGGAATCAGCTATGTGAAAAAATTCTAAGCTGATCTTTCACACATAAGTGGATTATCTATGTACACACACATATAAATTTATATTTTCATGGCTTTTTGATATTTTCAGTTTTGTTTGAGGCTTTTGGTTCAAACCAAAGAAAAGATAAATTGTACTTTTAACGTGTACTCTGAGATAAAGGAGATGCTATATTTTTTTAAGATTGTATTTATTTATTCATGAGAGACACAGAGAGAGAGCAAGAGAGGCAGAGACACAGGCAGAGGGAGAAGCAGGCTCCACGCAGGGAGCCCGATGTGGGACTCGATCCCGGGACTCCAGGACCATGCCCTGGGCTGAAGGCAGGTGCTAAACCACTGAGCCATCCAGGGATCCCCAAGACATGTTATTATAATATACTTTAAGAAACATTGAGTTCTAGTAAATATGTATATATTATTTGTCTTGATAAAAAAGAAGACAGTGATATTACATAGTTAATGTAGACTACACTGTTATTTTTATATTTTTATTTAATGAGTGATTGAAATAATGAGAATTTAATGTCAAGGGAATCATACATTTGAATTAAAATACATTTTTAATTCTTTATCCTAACTGAATTATTTTTTCAATATATCTGATTAAACAGGCTTAAAATTAATCACTTGACACTATATGATTAAAATTATTATTTATTTATTTCATTATTGATGACATTTTGGAAACTAAGATAAATCTACATATGATGGGATTATAATACTATTTTTAAAATTATTATGAACTTAGTGACAATTAGCTAAATTTTATGAGTCTACACAAATCTTTGGAGAAATAGCTTTCATAAAGCAGAATAAAATGTAAAACTGTTTTTTACAAGATATCTTTTTCGTTCATTTTCAATACTTTATCAATATAGACTATGCTATATTGTTGATCATACACTCGGAATGCTAACATTTTCTAAGTTCTCTAGGCATGTGTCATGGATACTTAGAGAATGATTATAACTCGTTCTTATCCTTGATCATATAAAAGATTTTGAATTTACAAGAGTAGTTTCACAGGCATTCTACTTTTGATGATCTGGTAGAAATGGAAGGAGAAAAATTAATGGGGCATACGAATGTAATAATTGGATGCTGGACTACAAGTCCTAAACCTAAATGGAAAATATCCTTAACCTCCTAGATAATGTGTCAGATAAGAAAGGGGCCATTTCTTGAGGTGAGAAAGAGTAAGAAGAAGGAGCTCAATATTGAAATAGTTTTAAATTTTACCAATCAGGGTTGTATGTCATCTGTGAGATATCAAAGTTTGAGAGGCAGAACAGGGCTAAAGCGATAATGAACAATGAGTGGGAACTAAACATAAGGGAATTTTCAGAATTCAATTTTAGCATCTCCCTTGTCTCTTGTATTATACCTGTCATGGTTAATAGGTTTTAGAAAACTAGAATTATGTCAGAATACTTGTAATCTATTGGTCACTTTGATGTGTTTGTTAAATTATAGTCCCCATCAGTAAAATAGGCATGCCTGCTGATGTTTATCTTTCTTTGACCAAATGGTCCTAAAGATAAAGCTACTCCTTGATGTGTCTTCAAAGACCAGCCTAGATTATTTAATTTCATTTCAAGTATATTAAGATTATTATTTAATCTTTAAGATAAGTAGAGTTAGTAAAATAGAAAATATAAAAATTTAAGTCAGAGAAGATTACCTAAAAATATCTAAGGATCAAAATTTGCACCTGAGTGTGCCGAAACCATATGTACTTTCTTTTGAAATAAGCACCAAACTTTGGATGCAACCTGTAGACCCTTCCTTCTCCAAGTTGCAATGCTGAGCTGCAATTGGATGCGCAGGTGACTGAATTTCTAGAGACACAGTCCAAGATAAATGTGACATATGTAGAAGATTATGTGGAAGTAAAGATTACTGGCAGGTGTGCCCCGGTGAGAGACCGCTGGTAGTACCACACCTTGGGAAGAGACATAAGGGTGTCAATTTGAACCATTTAAAATCAATGTTTCATGAACTATTCAGAGGAGAGAAGATCCCCATGAGGATAATAAGGAATTTGCTGTCTCTCTCATACTTAGTAGCCATAATTCATTGTAATTTACTTTGTAGAAATAAAAATGATATGATTAGACTTGATCCTAAGTGCCGTGGAGCAAGACATACATGATGCATAACTAAGAAATAATTGTAGAACATCAGAGCCTAGAGACTAAAAATTACTCCAATCATGTCTTTTTTTTTAAGATTTTATTTATTTATTCATGAGAGACACCAAGAAAGCTAGAGACATAGGCAGAGGGAGAAGCAGGCTTCCCGCAGGGAGCCTGATGTGGGCCTCGATCCCAGGACCCCGGGATCACAACTTGAGCCAAAGGTAGATACTCAACCAGCAAGCCACCCAGGTTCCCTACTCCAACCATGTCTTGTAGTTATATTTGCTTTGCCTTATTTTGAACAGGGTGTCACATACAGCAGCCACCCCTTGTCTGTGGTTTCACTTTCCAAACTTTTAGTTACCCACAGTCAACTGAGGTCTGGAAGTAGATGATCCCCTTCCAACATATTGTCAGAAGGTCAGTAGCAGCCTATCGCTGTACCAATACCTACTCTATTTACCCCACTTCTTCCTGTCATATAGGCTTTTTAATCATCTCACATTATCACAAGGAGAAGGATGAGTATAATATAATAATTTGAGAAAGACTCATTCACAAAACTTTTATTACAGTGTATTGTTATACTTGGTCTATTTTTAGTTGTTTTTGATCTCCTACTGTGCTTAATTTAAACTTCATCATAGGTATGTATATATAGGAAAAAAAACATAGTATAATAGAAGGTTGGTACTATCTCTGACTTAGGCATCAGCTGGGGGTTTTGGAACATATTCCCCAAGGATTTGCAGGGACTACTTTAATAAGTGCAATGCTAACTTGCAATGATACCTATGAAATGTTTGACAATTTATTTCACTTCTCTGAACCTTATTTTTCTGAAAGAAAATAGACTTTGGGGCGGACTATACCAGAATTTGAAATGAGGTTGTTTACCTTACCTACTTAATAGTTTTAAGTAAGTCTTACAAAATCTCTGGGCATCCATTTCCTTCATCTGAGGAAAGCTAGCACCTAGCTCTCAAATATCTCAAATATGGAGATAACAGATATGTAAGTTTCTTTGTAATGCTGTGGGGTCTTGGTCCTATGCCCTAAATCTGGGTCAGTTTTTGATTGCTTTAAACAATGGGTCATAAAAGATGGATGTTCTATGACTTTTGTTTGTTTTTTCCTTTTGTTCTTTACGTGTGTGTGTGTGTGTGTGTGTGTGTTGTTCTTTTATTTGTTGTTGTTCCTTTTTGTTGTTCTTTTATTTTGTTTGTTTGTATTCTGTGTCTTTTGAAGTTATATTACAAATGACATGTAGCTTTCACATGGTCTTCTGCATATTAACACTACCTGGAAGTTCCCTTTCTGAACTCAGCAGCCACACTGAGGAGACACATTCAAACCGTATGAATCAGCAACATGTGTCCTCCAGACCAGAGTCCAGCTGAGCTGATTCTTTAGCCTTCACAGCCCAGTTAGCGGACACTTGATTAAAGGACCTACCATCAGAATGTATCAACTAGTCTTGAGGATTTCAGCACTCAGCCATTCAGTTCTTCTTGGGTGACCCATGGATTTTCTAAGCATAATAAAATGATTGTTTTTATGCCATTAAATGTCACTAACTCATATCATTATCACAAAAAACACTAAATTTAAGAACAAGTATTTAACAAATTAAAAACACACCACAAAAGTATTATGAAAATAAAATACATAAAATTTTGTGAATCTACATAAGAGAGTGGACAAATAAATATATTTTAAAAATATGAGTTGTGCTCATTAATGAATGATTGGTCCATAAGAGACTACATAAAATTATGACAGTTTAGAATATGTCCTGTTATATTCTGAGATGGATACTATATTAGGCACATTACATTATCTTATACCAATTGCTTATTAGTATCATCTTCAGAAACAAATGCTAGACTAACTGGAGAATTAAACAGTATAGAATGTGTAGTAACTGTGAACTGAGTTTCTGTCTTCATTCTGAATGCCATTTGTTTACCTCCTGGGTGGGATGGGGATAAAACCTAGCTCTTGTACTGAAAGTAGGCCAATATATTGAAAATAAAATTCAGGAACTAATGCTCAGGAACAAATTACATTCCACACTGAAAGTAAGGATGTAAGGTACGCCAACAGAGAGCTGAGATGCATATTATTCAAGTGTGCAAAATGACTTCTTCATGAGGATTTTGTAAGAGATGAATACTAAATTGGCTAGACTACAACAGGAAAATTGTATGTTAGATCAGAAGTAGACACTTTAGTTTCATGAGTCATTGGCTTGGAAAACTGTCTTAAAAGTATTAAGGAAGGAAAAGAAAAAGAAGAAAAAGCACAATAAAAAATAGAATATCTATCACAAACTATGTCAGCAGGGGTGAAAAAAGAGCATGATGCATGGAATCATAGAAACAGAGAATCCAATTTATCAGGAAAAACTTCTCACACCTGGCACTTTTTTGACACAAAAAATTGCAATAACAACTTTTTCTCCCTGAATTAAGATCTCACCAACTATGAAAGATAGCACAGTGATCAAACATTAGATATGAAATAGTTTTATATGATTAAACTGATATTTTAAAGTTAAAGCATTCCTACAAGAAGTTATTTATCAATTATGTGATTCATTTGTCAACCATAATATATCAAAGCAAAACATTTAAATATATATCATTTTATCAATAGTGGTAAAATTGGGTAATAAAATGTGCAGTTTAAAATATGCCTCTCTTAATCTGGTACAGTGTTCTGAAACAAAAAATTAAAAATGTTTATTAAAATACTGTCATAATATATTTTCTTTTCCACCATATTACAAATACACACCAGGGATATCTGGGTGGCGCAGCGGTTTGGCGCCTGCCTTTGGCCCAGGGCGTGATCCTGGAGACCCGGGATCGAATCCCACGTCGGGCTCCCGGTGCATGGAGCCTGCTTCTCCCTCTGCTTGTGTCTCTGCGCCTCTCTCTCTCTCTCTGTGACTATCATAAATAAATAAAAATTTAAAACAAAAACAAAAACAAAAAAAAAAAATACACACCATGTAGAATACACACACACACACACACACACACACGTCTATGTCAACAAAGTTATAGTGCTTTTCAAATCGATTTTCTCTTTTTCCAGCTTTATGGAGCCATAATTAAGAAATAAATCATATATATTTAAGGTATACTGCACTATGTGTTGGTATCAATATATCTTATATGATTACCACAATCAAGCTCATTAATGTACTATCATCTCACAGATAGTTACTATTGTGTGTGTGTGTGCACGTATGCGGTGATCTACTCTCTTAAACTCTACTTAGCAAAATTGAAATATAAAATGCACTGTAGGAAGTCTTATAACTCAATAGCAGAAACCAAACACTTCTCCAAAGAAAACATACAAATAGCCAGCAGTATACTGAAGTTGTTCAATATCACTAATCATCAGGGAAATGCCAATGAAAACGACAATGACATATCACCTTATATGCATTAGGATGGCTATTATTAGGAGGAAAATAGATAACAAATCTTAGCAAAGATGTAGAGAAAAGAGTACCCTTGTGCACTGTTTTTGAAATGTAAATAGGTATAACCATTTGGGAAAAGAGAGTGGAAATTCCTCAAAAATCAGAACTACCATATGATCCACAATCCCACTTCTGGGTGTACATCTAAAGGAAATAAAATCAGTATTTTGAAGTTATATCTGCACTCCCATGTTTATTGAAGCCTTATTCACAATAATCAAGATATGGAAACAACCTAAGTTGTCCTAAGAATTTAGTGTCCAGTGGCATGGATAAAGAAATCGTGGTATTTAGATATAAAGTCAGATTGTGAACAATTAATTCACATGCAGGTATCAGGCAAGAAGAATTTAGATGCCTGAACAATCCTTCCAGTGTGAAAAGAAGCTAGCTAGGTGAAGAGATTCTTAGGGAAGAAAGAATTTCTGGGAGAACAAAGGGTGTGTAAAGATAGAACTGTGAGAGTTTTTGAGGAAACTAAGTAATGGTATGTAGAAAATATGAGGGATAAATTTCAGACAGGTCAGTGGAAAGAAACCACTTTAAGAAAAATTTAGAAGCACATCATTATTTGCTAAGTTAAAGAGATGAAATGTAATACTCAAAAGATTTGGAAACTCTTAAGCTATGTAAGGAGATAAAAATTACAAGGTAACACATTGTTAGACTTGGACAGATTGTAAAAGAGTACTCCCCAGAGTGGATGGCGCTCCCCACAGCGAACTATGCAAGAAAATCCACTGAATGGGGAAAGAAAACAGCATGACTGTTGTTTACATTTTTAAAAATAAGAGTGAAGGGCAACCAGGTGGTTCAGTGGTTGAGAGTCTGATGCCTTTGGCTTAGGTCCTGATCCTGGGGTCCTGGGATTGAGTCCCACATCAGCTCCCTCCAGAGAGCCTGCTTCTCCCTCTGCCTATGTCTCTGCTTCTTTCTCTGTGTCTCGAATGAATGAATGAATGAATGAATGAATGAATGAATAAATAAATATCGTTAAAAATAAGAGTGAAATATTGTTTGCTAATTTTAATATGTTCATTCCAGTTCTCCCATGTGCCTTATGTGAATGGATTTTTCTTTAAACAAAATATTTACGATATTATTTTTTAACTAAAAAGAGGTTGAAGCTTTTTGGTATTTGCCAAAATAAGTTGAAAACCTATGTTCATGCAAAAACTTGCACATTGATGTTTATAGCAGCTTTATTCATAATAGGCAAAACTTGGAAACAACCAGGAAGTCCTTCATTCGATGAATGAATAAATAAATCATGATACACTCAGACAATGGAATATTATTCAGTGCTAAAACAGAAATGAGCCACCAAGCCATGAAAACATAAAGAGAACACAAATTTGCATTACTAAAGTGGAAGGAGCCAGTCTGGAAACTCTACATGCCATAGAATTCTAACTACTGGATATTTTGGAAAAGTTAAAACTATGGAGACGGTAAAAAGATCAGCAGTCCCAGGGCTTGGGGGGCAGGGCGTCCGGAAGAGAGGAATAGGAGAGAACAGAGCATTTTTTATGGCAGTGAAAATATTCTGTAAGACACTATAAGGAAGATGCATGATATTTTATATATGTTCAAGCCCATAAAATGGACAACAACAAGAATGCATCCTAATGTAAATGTCCATAGGATTTGTGTGATTACACTGTGTACATGTAGGTCCACTAACTGTAACAAATATTCCACTCCAGTGGGGGATGTTGATAATGGGGAAGGGTATATCCATATACCTGCGTAGATTCAGGAGATATATAGGGAATCTCTGTGCTTTTTTCATAATTTTGCTATGAACTTACAAATACTCTATTTTTTTTAGAATGAAAGTAGATTACTTTTTGTCTAGGACAGAAGTAAGAATGTCCATGTAAATGGACAGAGGAAATGTTTTGGGGGTGATGGAAATGTTCTAAAACTAAGTTGCAATGATTGGTTGCACAACTCTTTAAGTTTACTAAAAATTATTAAATTACACACACAGAATAGGTGAATTTATGCTGTGGAAATTATACCTTAAGGAAGCTTTTTTATTTTTATTTTTTAAAGGCTTTATTTATTTGAGAGAGGGAGAGAGGGGGCACAAGCAGGGGATGAGGGGAAGAGGGAGAGGGAGAAGCAGGGAGCCCCATGCAGGCGCTTCATGCAGGGCTTGATCCCAGGACCCCAGAATCATGACCTTCGCCAAAGGCAGATGCTAACTGGCTGAGCCACCCAAGTGCCCTGAAAGCTTTATTTAAAAATAAAATCTGAAAAGAATAGGTGAGAAAAGCATGAAAGTATTTTCATTGTTCAGAGATTAACTAATTATCTTTTTTTTTACTATTTCTCTTGTTAAGGATTTCAAAGTATTTTGAAACTTAAAAAATGTCATGCATTTTTTTCCACAGGTATATACACAGTTTCAAATTTCTTGGTCAGTACTTTATTGTGGTCAAATAGCTCTTAATATTGCAACAACTTGTAATGATTTTGGAAAGAGAACCATACCTAACCTGTCTCTACAAGATCAAGATGTTATTTTTTAAATGGGGAATAAAGCATTTACCTAAAAAATCTTGTGCTCTCGAGAACATTTTTAAAATGAGTTGGAAATGTTTCAGTGATTTTCTTTCTAAAAAGTATTAGCTGACATTTCGCTAAAGTTACAGAACTTGTTGTCAAACTCACTAGATTGAAAAATTCCCAAATTAGTAGTATCAGCAGTTATTTAACCAACTTATTATAAATATTATAATAACATTTAAAAAATTCAAGAATAACTAAATGATATCAGAAGAGAAAGGAATTTACTACTTTGAAATAAATGTAGTTAAAGTAATAAGTGCAGTTGATGATGAATTTTACAACTGTTTAACATCCAGATCTAGATTTGGGGAGTATTTTTAGAGTCAGAGAGGTGTTTTGTATGAGAGTATAATGATGGGTCCGTGACATTATGCATTTGTCCGAACCCATAGAAATTTAGACCAACAAAGAGTGACCCTTAAGTATGCAAATTAAAAAATAATTAGGAGTTTGTGGATCTCAGGAAGAAAATAAAAATGTTACAAAGCAATCCGACTATATTATATATATGAAATTGTTCATTGAAGGTGGTGGTGGGAGGGAATGTGCTAACTTAAGTAATTTTGGAAAAAAATGAAACCTGAAAGGGTAGAAGGAAAAGGACCGGACACAAGCCTTATACTCTAGTTTATTACGTTATTTTGGAGGGAGACATTAGTTAACATTGAGGCTGCAGTCTCCTATACATTTAAAAGGCAAATAAACAAATAAATGGATGGTGGATGATGGGAATCACTCTTCTTCCTGTTGGAGTGAAAATTTACAGATAAGCAAGGAGAGGAGTCTAGAATTATCTAGACTAATGAAATAGAATTGGCTCTATCAGTATAAACTCACGCATCTTAATACAGCTACAGATGGTTACATATAGAACTATTTATCGATAGATGTATACACATAGGTTAGTATATATGCGTATATTTTCTTGCTCTGTCCCCTGAGTGTACTAGAAACAATGAGACCTCAAAAAGAACAAGTACACCGAGGGCCCAGTTTTTGGTTTCTAATACCATTCTCCCATTAAAGGAAGGAACCGAGGATTCCTGGAAAACTGAGCAATTCTAGGACTGGAATAAGGAATATACAAGATGAGCTTGGAGCTGGAACAAAAAAGTAAGAAAGTGCTAAAAACCCCACAACTCCCTCCCAAAAAGCCCACCTCAATGATGAGGGTACATCAAAGGAATATGGGGACTAACTGAATCGCTCCCAATGGCCAAAGTTGGAATCAATGAATAATTTAATTTAGTCTGATTAAACAAATAAATGATGAGATAAACAGATACATGGGGAAGAGGAGAAAAAGTTCAAATAATTTCTATAGAAGGCCTACCCTTTAGGAAGCAAAGTGGAACTCTTAAGTGTAAGTTAAACTGTGCAGAGCAATTACTTCCAAAGAGTGGAAATAAGAAAAAAAAAATCAGTACATCCACAATGGACAAATTTGACAAACACTCTCTTAGCTAGGTTATCACTACATCAACAGTATTAAGTAAAGTTAATGCCATGTACCATTGATGTGATGAAAATGATACTTTATCTCTGTACTCTTTCTCCCCAAAACACATAACCCCAGTCTAATCATCAGAGGGGGAAAAAAAAATCAAAGCAGATACCATTTGAAGAACCTGCTACAGAATAGGTGGCTAGTGCTCCTCTGAACTGTCAAGACAAGGGGTATCTAAGAAATATTTTCCAGGCAAGAGGAGCTTATGGAGAGATAACAGCTAAATGTATTACATTCTGTATCGGAACCTGAAACAGAAAGATTACAGTAGGTACAAATAGACAATCTGGATACAGGATGAACTTTAACGATACTATATCAATATTAGTTGATTAATTATAAAAAATGTACCCCCTAGTTTAAAATGATAATAGAGGAAACTGGGTATATAATATATGGGAACATACTCTATTGTCTTTTAGAATTTTTCTAAATATAAAATTTTGCTAAAAGCAAAATTCATTGAAACACACCCATATGCAACTAGACCAAAATAATAATAAAACAATTTCCCATTTGCTATATGTTTGTATTCTATTTTTGGAGATAGATTATAAACATATATGCTGGATATAGGCATATATACTCATGCAGTGATAAATATTCTGAGAAAATTAGCAGAAGTAAAAGAGAATGGCAAGGGTGCTATTTCAGAGAGTTTGGTTAAAACAGACCACTTCAAGGAGGCAAAGTCTAAATTAACTGAGTTGAAAACACTAACTCAGATATAAAGTAAGAGAAGAGAATATCACAGTGGGAATGATCAATCCTGTCAAAATGCCACTGAGAAATTTAGAAAGGTGAAAATTTAGTACCAACTTTAGAGTTTTGACACTGCTGGAAAAGGCAGTCGTGCACAGCCTGCTGACCCTTGCATGGTTCCATAATTGTGCCTCGGGCCTGGAACATTTTTTAACGTGAAGATAAAAATCCTTCACAGCTTGTGCTGGGCATATTGCTTTGTTTGGGAATACCTTTCTGTGTTCTGGGTTTGATGTGTACATCTTTGTTCTTCTTAAGGGTGTGTGTCATAGGGCACCTGGCCAGCGTCAGTGCTGCAGAAGTTCCCAGCAGAGAGACAATGGGGTTCTTCACCTTCAGAATAACAGGTCACTGGGGACCAGCACTTACTATTGAAGGTGAGCTTGATCTGCCTTCTCTATGCAAGTGAAGCATCCTTCCATCCAGTGCCTGTGTGAGTCATGTCTTTCTTGGTGACCCCGACATCTGCAAACCATACAATGAGTCGACATCTTAGAATGGCAGTTCCTACAGGTAGATATTGTTACGCTCTTTGCTCTTCTTCATACAGTGGGGAGCCTCTGCTGGAGGTGGTAGCCAGTGTCATGGCTCTGCAGATGTTAAGTTTGTAAGTCTGAAAAGAATGGTTAAAGCAGAGTGTTGGGGACAATGACCTGGCTGGCAAAAAGGGCTCTAGGGAGACCCGGAGGTGAAATGTGTGGAAAGCAGTGATGGGATAAGCTGAATCATGAAAGTAGAATAGCTGACAACCTGAAATGGAGAAGTCAGAAATAATCCTTTATGACCAGGCCAGAGTAAGATGGCTCTTTTGGCAAGATTGTATACTCTGAAGTGTTATTAATTAGAGAGGGAAAACTCTTGTTCCATTTCAGGCACATTTATGGTAAATTTCCTTTGTAGCATCTACGAGAAGAAGGAGAATAGGCAGCTGAATATATATGGTTTTGGAATTCAGAAAAGAGCTCTTGGCAGAGATGAAGGTTTTTGAACATTGGACATATCAGTTGTTATTAATACACTGGGACATGAGTTTGCTTCATAAAGGCAGAGAGTAAGAAGAGAAGATAGTTTGATATGGGGACCCTATCACTGAGCCTTGGAAAAACAAGCTAGATATTTTGGAGGAAGGCCACAAAGAATAGAATTCAAGTAGAGAGACTATTAAAAAAAAAAAAGTTAGGGAAAGGACAATCACGAAAAGTACTTTTCAAAGATCAAAAGTAATCTGTGCTAAAAAAAAAAAAAAGTTCCAATGATTTGTTTTATTTTTTTTTAAAGATTTTATTTATTTATTCATGAGAGACAGAAAGAGAGAAACAAAGACATAGGCAGAGGGAGAGGGAGGAGCAGGTCTCCTGGGACTCAATCCAAGGACCTGGGATCACAATCTGAGCCTAAAGCAGATGCTCAACCTCTGAGCCACCCAGGCATCCTGTTCCAGTGATTAAAAAGATAGAGGTCATTAATGTCTTTGTTGAGAAGTTGGAGTGTCCCAAGCTGTGAGTGTAGTCTGTGTGTCTGTCTGTCTATCTATCATCTATCTATCTATCTATCTATCTATCTATCTATCTATCATCTATCTATCTATCTATCATCTATCTATCTACTATCTATCATCTACCTACCTACCTACCTGCCTACCTGCCTACCTATCATCTATCCTCTATCTTCATCTATCATCTTTATGCTTGGGTTATAGTTGTAAGCTCATGTTAGATTGATCTTCTCAGGCAGACAAATTATTAGCTTGCTAGAATCGCCTACGTGTCTTTCCAGTGCAGTTGGATTAAAATCTTTTTAAGAGTGGTCACTGTATCTTTACAGTGTTGATATCCACCCTCTTCCCCACAACAATTTACATATAATTGGCGTTCACAGCTCTGGCCTAGTTTTGTTACTATGTACAGAAAGATTTAAAAACAGTAGAGAGTGAAGCTGTAATATCCTTATTAATAGTTTTATTATATTCACTAGATTCAATTACTTTTATATCATTTATATTAACCAGATGATCTTCAAAACACTCTATGCGTTGATATATATGTTCAGACAATCCACCCATTGGAAAATAAAATGAAACAGTTCATGCAAAACATACTTACTGAAAATGCAAAATCCTTTAGATTATCAATAAGAAAATCAGTGAGCATTCCTTAATTATTCCTTCTTATTTCATATATTTATATAATGTTTTCTATGCACTTTTAATGTTAACTTAGAGTTAACCTTATTTTAAATGGATTATTTAATTACATTCTCATGCAAAGCATATAATATAGCTACTATTATTGCCACTACTTGACAGAAAAGGGAAAGAAAGTATAATAAGATTAAACCAGATGCCAATTAACCAGTCACCCTTGTTGTCTCCTCTACACAAATTATGTTTTTTTAAATTGCCATTTTTCTGGCCAAACATTTTCAGTTCTTATATTGTGAAGCCTATTTTTTGAGCAATTGAACATTTGGCTTTCTACATATATGAAGATAATTTGCAAAAATAGCATATTAATTGTCAGAGTGTTTCTACACCTAAGTGTGTTCAAATAGAAAGGTTTTATAAGGTTTGCTAATAACATATTTTAAATGTGTTGTGTATTATTTAAAGTCTTCCACATGATACATGGATTTAATAATTTTATACATTCCCTTTCATTGTTTAAAAATCATAAAAATATGCTATAAACCTGAAATGGTCAATTTGTCTCAGTTCTATTTCTTTTATATTCTCTCACAGAAAAATAGTTCTAAACCATCTGGCTGCTCAAAGAAAGTGAAAACTTGCATTCTATTTTGTGTTCTCTTTTGATAGCAAGCTTTGCTTTTTGGTTTATGGAGCATACTGCAGAATTTCAAGCAATGGATAATTGCAAATTACTAGCAGCAGGTGCACAGATATTTACTTACTAGTTTTATAGTATAAAATACATTAAGAAAATGGTTAATTTATTATCATTCACTATTCTCTCATATGAGTACCTACGATATTTTATGAGAGATAAAAGTTTCATTTTTAACTTGTCATTTATTTAACAAGCCAAAATACCCATGATGATCTCTAAGAATAAAGGAGATGACACATATGTACAGTGCCATGCCCGGCATACACTAAAAACTCTAAAGAATGGAAGCTGCTGTATTTATACTTATGATTCAGATTAGCAAACTATAGTACCTGTTAAATATTAAACACATGTACTGCAATACATTTAAATACTTAATTAGCTCCGTCTCTTCCTGCTATCACCAAATCAGGAAAAAGCTCATATCCCTTAAGATAAATGCATATCAACTTAACAGAGAATGAATACTGAAATGCAAAAGTATTGTTTAGAATGGTAAGCAACATAATAAAGCAAATTTTCAATGATGTTTTTCCTCAATAATCAAAGTGAAAGATGTATTTCCAGGGTTCAAGGATTTGAGCAATTTGGAACACAAATCTGATTTGTGGAGGTGGGTGTCAGGGTTTCCTGGTAAAAGATCAGTGCCACCAAACTATCCCCATGCCCAACACACTTCAGAAGCCACTTCTATGCCCCGGTTATTACTTTGATTCTGACTGACTGGCTATAAATCAAAGTTTCCCACGAACCCCTCCCTTGAGTTCCATTAACTTGCTAGAGCCAGCTCATGGAACTCGAGAAACATTTTACTTACTAGATCACTGGATATAATTCCTTTTAGAGGATATAATTCAGGAACACATAAATGGAGGAGAGGCATAGGGCAACATATGAGAAAAAGACAGGGAGAGCTGCACCCTCTCCATTCTTCCGGTGTCTACGTGTGTCCACTAACATTGAAGCTCTCTGAACCTAGTCCTTTTGGGTTTCTAGAAGGCTTCATTACAGAGACATGATGGAATAAATCATTGGCCATTGGCAATTGATGCAACTTCCAGCCTCTCTCCCCTTACAGGAGATGGAGGGTGGGGATGAGACTGAACATTCCAACTTTCAAATCACAAGGTTGGCTCTCCTGGCAAACAGCTCATGCTTTAGGTAGTTCCAACATAATGAAACAAACCAGACTAACATAACAAAAGATACCTTCTTAACTCTATTAGGAAATTCCAAGAGTTTTAAGTATAAAGGAATATACTTACTATAAATTACAATGTCACATAGTATATCCAGATTAGTTGCAACTACTAGTTTCCCAAATACAAATTCATCTTTTTCTTCCAGTTTTATTGAGAAATAACTTACATATATCACTGCATATGTTTAAGGTATAATTTGATGCTTGATTATTTGACTTACCTATATGAAATGATTACCTTAATGGCTTAGTTAACATCCATCTTCTGATAAAGACACAGTAAAAAAAAAAAGAAGAAAGGAAAGGAAAGAAGATTTCCTTGTGATGGGAAATAGGATTTACTCTCTTAACAATTTATCCCTTATATCAAACATCACTGTTAATTATCATCATCATGTTGTACATTCCGTACTTATATATCTTATAACAGGAAGTTTGTTCATTTATTATTTTTGCTCCAATTCAATAAAAAATCAAAATAGAAGTAAGAAAATTATATTAGAGAGATAACCCAGATATGTGTTCCAATTTATTTTAAAATATCATAATGTATTTTATTCAGTGTAAATATTTTACTGCATTTCTTCTAATTTTGTAGCAAATAAAGCACAGCAGCAGTGCATTAAACTGTATAAATATCTTTATTTTATATTTTTTAGAGATTTTATTTATTGACTTGAAAGAGAATGAGAGATAGATTAAGAGCAAGAAGAGGGAGAAGAAGACTCCCTGCTGAGCAGGGAGCCTCATGGGGGGACTCCATGCAGGGCTTGATCCCAAGGCTGAGAGAATATGACCTGAGCCAAAAGTAGCTACTTAGCTGATTGAGCCACCCAAGCACTCCAGAATGCATAAATATTTTAAAAGCCAGGGATGAAATTAATACTTTTCTCATGAAAGATAACCCCAAACCTCCTTGATCTGAAAATTATACTTCCTATTCTGTTAGGTTTAATCACCCAGCACTACTTCAGTGCTTTAATTCACTTTACTTTCAAAATCATTATTGATATTAGGTATCACAAGAACTTCTATTCTTCTTCAGCAGATACTTCACTAGCTTTTCCTTTTTTTTTTTTCTAATATATTTGAGAGTTACTTTGTCTAATTCTACAAAAGCATGTTGAGACTTTAATGAAAATTACATTGAGTCTATAAATTAATTACTACTAATACCATAGGCCATTTTCATTGAATTTTGCAATATTTTAACAAACTTGTAACTAATACCTGTGTGTGTGTGTGTTTCTTTCTTTTGCCAATGATTCTCTTCTGATTCTAGAAAAAAAATCCTTATTATGGTTTAGACTATAAAGTGAACATCCAAGTCTGATTTTATTTCCTACTATTCCCTCTCTTGCTCACTCCCTTCCAATCAAGTAGTCTCCTTTGCTGTTTATTTTTTTAAGATTTTTTTAAAGATTTTTAAAAAATATTTATTCATGAGAGACAGAGAGAGAGAGAGAGAGGCAGAGACACAAGCAGAGGGAGAAGCAGCCTCCATGCAAGGAGCTGGATGCGGGATTGGATCTCCAGACTCCAGGATCACGCCCTGGGCTGAAGGCAGGCACTAAACTGCTGAGCCACCCAGGGATCCCTCGTTGTTTTTTTTTTTTTTTTTTTCTCATTGGTTTTTAAATATGTCTCATATCATGAATGTTTACACCTCAGTATTTCTCTGCTTATATTTTCTTACATAGTGACATTGAAGTCATACCCAATAATTGTAGTTAATAGTTCACCATTTCTAACAGTATCTTCTCTGCTCTTCAGTTTTGGTTTCCTCCAAGTAATAATAATACCTAATAAAATATGTATTTTACTTATTAATATGTTTATTATCTTTCCACTAGAAATAAAATTACATAAGAGTGGCTGGCATTCTTCATTCATCTCTTTCATTCATGAGTGCTCATCCCTATACCCAACAGGGAGTAGCTACTCTATAAATGGTTGTCAAAAAAAAAAAAAAAAGTTGTCAAATGAATGCATGCATGGGTGAATGAGATTTTTTAAAAAGTGCCTAATATGTAATGTGCCAGTAAAATGCTTTGATTAAAATATGATTTAATATAAATTATTTTGCATAAGATTATTATACGTGATCTATAAAAGTGCTTTTGAAAGATTAAAATATTGTAAAATAATTCAGTTATTATTAATTTATCTGTAATATAGCAAATATCAATGGACTCTATCAAAATTATATTTTCATCTGGAGGTAATAATATTTAATAGCGTATATTTAATACACAATTATACATTAAACCTAGAACGTTATTCTTCAACATTAATGTGGGCCTATAATTTCATGACCAATAGACGAAACTCTCCCTCTCTCTCTCTGTCATCACTCACTGAAGTTAGTACTATTCTCAGCAGACTTAGGCAGAGGCTGTCTTGGGGAGAAACTGAGGTCTTCTACTAAAAGCCCAAGACAGATAAAGAATGCAGGCCTTTGGAGAATAGCCAAGGAGGAAGTGGATGGTAATACTCCACTCTCAGTGAAATCTTTGGATGACTCATTAAAAATTTTGCACCAAACCAGCCAGCTAAACTACTCCACTTAAAGACTACATAAGATAAAAAAAAAAATTTAAGCCACTAACCTTCAATAATTTATTATACAGCAATGGATGATTAATAGACAATGTTATAGATATAAACAGTAATATCCCTTTCTAAAACAGGCTAAAGTTGAAAATAAATTTTTTCCAGTATTGCATATAATTGAAATAAAAAAATACTTACATGAATTTACTTTTATTTTTATTTTTTATTTTATTTTTAATTTTTTTAAATTTATTATTTATTGGTGTTCAATTTGCCAACGTATAGAATAACACCCAGTGCTCATCCCATCAAGTGCCCCCCTCAGTGCCCGTCATAAATTTACTTTTAGTTTTTTTTTTTAAGATTTTATTTATTTATTCATGAGAGACAGAGAGAAAGAGAGAGGCAGAGACATAGGCAGAGGGAGAAGCAAGCTCCATGCAAGGAGCCCGATGTGGGACTCAATCCGGGTCTCCGGGATCAGCCCTGGGCTGAAGGCAGCACTAAACCGCTGAGCCACCCAGGCTGCCCAACCTTTTAGTTTTTTCATAGGTGAAAAACAATTATACTTATTTTACCCCTATTTCTGTTTTATGTGAAAGATATAATTTATCAGTAGAATAATATACTTTCTCAGATGATTTTTAATGTTCTTCATGAACCTGGAGGGACAGATGAAAAAATGAAGTCATAAAAGTGCAGTTTGATCCTCCCTATTTGTGGACTATCCATTTGTGAACTCACTCACTTGCTAAAGTTTATTTTTAACCCCCAAATCAAAGCTTGTGGTATTTTTGTGGTCACTCAAGGACATGCTCAGAGTGGTGAACTAAGTAGAAGAAAAAAATAACAGAAATGAGATGGTTCAATTCAAATTTGAGCTTCTAGAATATTTCAAGATGATAAAACCAGAAGCATGACAAGTAAGTTTGGATTTTGAGTCTCCTAATTAACTTGTGAAATCCTAGATCTGTCACTTCTCCTGAAGTGGGCTCAGTGCTCTGAATAGTAAGGTAGGGTAATATCCAGAGGACAGATTGCTGAGAGTATTCAATTAGACTTATGCAAGTACAGTGGTTGGCATAATTTCTGGCACATAGTTTAGTGAGTCACTGTTGTTATTGTAGCTGTTAATATTATGATTGCAATCTTCATTAAATTTATGCTGTCTATAAGACTGAGTTATTCCAAATGACAACTAATATGGCCAAGTAGACTCCTCAGTATTTTCAAGCAAATAAACAAAAACGCAACACAATTAGTTTTCACCCCTCTCCTCAAGGAAAATTTATGTGACTCCTGTTTATCAGAACATTCCAAAGTGTATGTCATAATTTTTAGATTAAAAAAGAAATAGAGTACAATTATCTGGGAGGAAACTAAACTTTTTATACATTTATTTAAATAGGTACCTCAAAATAAACATTTTTATGGCAGCCAAATATAACGGTTGCAAAACACATATATGTGTCTCATATAATGAACTTATTGTACTGAAGTTATATTTTCTATTACAGATATAATCAGCATCAAATTATTTTAACAAAATGAAGAAAAAAGGGGGAACCATGCAGAATTATGTCGCATAGGATTGCAGATTTAAAAGGCAAGAAAAGAAGTTAGAAATTTAACTGACGGATGAAAATCAGAGTGAGCTGGCATTTCTTCAAACTAACCCCATCCTCAAAGCTAAAGCATCTCGTCTTCCACAGCACATTCAGATAGAGTTTCATAAAAAGGCATTTCAATTTAATTTAAATTGGCTGAAACAATCAGATAGCTTTTTTTCTCCTAAATGACTTGCTTTTGCAATGGATGTAAAAGCTATTAGCTTTTTTTTTTTTTCTAGAAGTAGGTATGAGGTATGAGGATTTTGTCTCTTGAGATACACTCTGATTATTAATAAAGAGGTTGTGAAAATTGAACATGACTTTCAGCCAACACAGTAACACAGACTTTGTTAAGTGACAAGTGACATTAAGAGCCCTTGAGAGGCAGGTTTCTGTCAGAGGAAGGAGATTCATGTTAGTGTAAAGGGAATAAAATATTACCATTATTGAGAAATTTAATCTTATTCCTTATCTGAAGATTAGAGTAAACTAAAGAGAACTTGCTGTTCAAGAGATTGTTATAACATCTGATTTTGTTAAACTCCTGTCTGACTTGTTGGTCATAAAGGACGCCATGATCCTTTTCCATTTTCTTCAAGTTCTCGAATTTCTTACTCAGTTTCTTGCTCTAGTTCTATGCCTTATAATGATGACATAAATATCTCCATGTTGATTATCTATTTCCTTTCATTTATGGTGCTACAAAATTCTTAAACTCCACAATAATGATGGCACATTCAGGTGTCAAGCCTCAGACCCTGACATTGCTCAAAACTTCTGTGGCTGTCAAATCTCGAGATTAATAATCAACTTCTGTCTTTCAGCCTTTCTTATAACAGCTCTTTTTCTCTCTTAAATGCCTGGTCTTTCTGTTCTTCACACAGTTTATGTGATTATACAATCTCCAACTAAATCAAAGTAATAGGAATTTCATAATGCACTTGCTTTTGGAATCCTTTAATCCACCACCAATTCCCTGATATTTTTGCATTGATAATCTTTTTGAAGATTTTATTTTTTATTCATGAGATACCGAGAGAGAGAGAGAGAGAGAGAGAGGCAGAGGCATAGGCAGAGGGAGAAGCAAGCTCCCAGTGGGGAGCCCGATGCAGGATTTGATCCCAGAACCCTTGGGGTCACGACCTGAGTCAAAGGCAGACACTCAACCACTGAGCCACTCAGGTGGCTCCTAATTGATAGCTTTTAACCATCAATACTTTCTATTGTTGGTTTTGAGAGTTTTCAGAAAAAGTAGAGAACTTAGTGGAACCTACTGTAACTTGACTTTTTCAAATTCTTTGAACCTTTTCAAAATCTTTCAAATTCTTTGTTCAGGAATAATTAAGTAAAGTCATTTCTGATGTCTTATGCACTGTGTTTTCTTCTCTTGAGGTGATTCAATTCTCACTCTGTGAAAATGCTCTAAAATTAATAGCTCTAACTTTCATTTTCTATTGAATTCCCTATGTACTGGGTCTTTCTCTCTTTCTCTCTCTCTCTGTCTCTCTGTCTCTCTCTCCTTTGTAGATAGATGATAGATAGATAGATAGATAATCTGTGAATTGATTCATTAAATGCAAAAATTAAAAACAAAACATCTCTTCCCTTCTATAACCAATTTTAACTATGCAGAAACCAGTATATTTTGTAGATGTTTAGACAAAATAATCCATTGATCCATCCATTTATTTGTTCATTTATGCTATTATTTCTTTATTAAAAATATTTATTAATACCATAAGCCAGATACTACCCTTCATGGTATGACAGAAAGATAAATAAGGCATTAAATGACTTCATAGTCTAGATAGAAGATCTAGAAATAGGTATTTAAAAAGCATCATAGTAAGTTTAGCAAAAAAGCCTAGCCAAGAATGTTGCATTATAGGAATAGAACATAGAACATAGAATGCAATATATAGAGGCAAGAATGTAAAGTGAAAGTAATTAAAAGAACCCAATCATAGGTATGCATGTAGCTAGTATTTGTAGAATCTAATTGTGGAAAATTGGCTACATGTTATCTAAGTGATAAATAATTATTCCAAATAGACTCAAAATGTTCTCTTTCTCTTTCTTTCTTTCTTTCTTTCTTTCTTTCTTTCTTTCTTTCTTTCTTTCTTTCTTTCTTTCTCTTTCTTTCTTTCTTTCTTTCTTTCTTTCTTTCTTTCTTTCTTTCTTTCTTTCGTGTTGTCACCTCTCTCATAGGATTTGAGTCTTCTTGTCTGTTCCTTTAGCATTTAGCATACATCCCTGTAGGTATCAGAGCTCACTTAATTATAGATTTATAGTACATGCCATTGTCTTCCATGAAACAGGTTATTGATGTTAATGACAACATCACATTTGACTTTATATCTCAGCATTTAATTAAATGATTTTCACATATTTGACATTGTGTAAATGTTTGCTGAATGGAACCAGTAAATCATCCAAGTTTCAATATCCTAAAGAACATAGATTCTAAGGTCACAACATCAATGGTTGGGTGTTTGGTTCAGTTTATTCTAGCACCATATACTTGAGAAATTATTTGAACTCTCTTCCTTAGTTTCTTTATCTATAGACATCCTTCTAGGATTATTGTGAAGATTAATTGATTTGAGCATTAATGGACCCTAACAAGTCAGTGCCTAAAAAAAAAAAAAAAAGTCAGTGCTATACAGGATAGCTATTTTGTTAAATACTTTATGTCACTTTAAATAACTTCTACTCTAGTTCACACACATACACATATACACACACATATTTTTCCTTAACTTGTAACAGCTTTCGAGTGGATCTTTGTACCACCAGCATCTCTTTCATCCAACCAATTATTCACACTACTGTAAGAATTCATGACCTAAAACCCAGATATAATCACATAATTTTCATCATGTGAATTTATATTGACTACAATTTTAATGGTTTCAATCTAGTACTTAAGTATCTCAATAAAATATAGCAAACTCTTTTTCAATAATTATTACTTTTAACAAACTATTGAATTATAATTTGCACATCATATAATTCACACATTTGAACTGTACAGTTCAGTGTGATTCTTAGTATATTCATAAAGATGCACGGCCACCAACTCAGTCAACTTTAGAACATTTTGACACCTCACAAAATAGACCTGCATCCTTTAGATATCTCTTCCCCACTATTCCTTCGTTCCTTCCCACCTAGCCATAAGCAAACACTAATCTACTTTCTATCCCCTACTTTTTCGTATGAATGGAATCATGTAGTAAGTGGTCTTTTGTAACTGAGACTGACTTCAGTCAACTGTTTCAAGGTTCATCCCTGTTGAATGTTCATCCTTGTAAAATGTTTCAGTGCGTTGTTAGTGGCAATATAGATTTCTATTGTAAGGCTATACCACATTTGGTTTCTCCATTTATCCTTTGATTGACATCTTGACTGTTTCCACCTCTTAGCTACTATGAGTGATGCTGCTATAAACATCCATGTACAAGTTTCTGTGTGGGCATATATTGTTATTTCTCTTGGGAATGTATTTAGCAGTGGAACCACTGGGTCATACGGTAACTCTAAGTTTAAAAGTTTGAGGAACTGCCAGACTATTTCCCTACAGCATCACTTTGCATTCCAATCGGAATGCATATGGATTCTGATTTCTCTTATTCCTTGCCAATGCTTGCTGTTAACTGATTTTTTTTTATTCTAGTCTTCCTACTAGATTTGAAGCGGGATCTCACTGTGGTTTTGATTTACATTTCCCTGATGACACCTGCCATTTCTATATCTATCATTGTCTTTAGAGAAATGTATATTCAGAACCTTTGCCCATTTTAATTGGATTATTATTTTTTATTACTGAATTAAAACTTTTTTTAAAAAAATACATTCTAGATACTAGTCTCTTATAGGATATACAATTAGCATATGTTTTCTCCATTTGTGTGGGTGGTCTTTTCACTTTCATTATGATCCTTTGAAACACAAACCAAAAGGCTAAAAATAATTTGAATCAAGTCCAATTTATCCATCATTTTCACATCCAGATGAAATTTACTTTAAAATGGAAAATCACTTTAATACAATAAACTGTAAAACAATTTAAAAATTTAAATAAAAAGGAAAAAGGCATTTGATCCCAGGGAATCTAAATGGGATAAATTTACATAGGCATTTGAAATTCACATAAGGAATAATTAAAAACAACAGAATTGTCCTTCCTGTGTCTGATAGATAGATGTGCTCCCCACCTGTGCTCCAGGTATCTGCTCTGGAGAAACACTGTAGTAAGGATGCAGCCTACAGCCCAACACTGGACATTCCTGCAGAGAACTGCCATATGAAAAGGGTGACCTCAAACAGTCAATACCTTAGTGACCCAGGCAGATGTTTAAATGTTGTGAAGGGGAGGTGCAAACAGTTCTTTCAAGATGCAGCATAAAGGTAAATAAAGAGATCCTATGAGAAACATTCAAGAGATTTGGGAATCTAAAGTTATACCAAAGCTTCCAAACGTACTGAATCTAAGCTTTGTTCAGATGGCAGCCAACTGTAGAGCGGCTCCTCTAAAGTGATAGAGCATTTAGTTTGTATGGGGTTTCCACTTGGGTTTTTCCTCATAAAACTTCTCAAATATGCTCACGCTGCTTTTATCCACAGGTTAATGCCATCTTTGGTAAAGGTAAACACTACATGATCCCTAAAACATGCCAGCCAGTGTGATGTTGGCATGGTGATGGTAAAAGCTAAGACATAGTCAATGAGTGTATTGCGCTTTGTAGATAAAGGTCTTCTAAGGTAGACTTAAAACTGACTTTATCTTCTAATTCACAAAGCTGAGGTAACAGAGAAAAAGGCAAAAGCATATTCCATCAGTTGACAAAGCTGATTAACCAGGAAAACCAACTTTCCCTAGTTCAGTTGCTAATCCAATGCCTATTGGGATAAGGACTAGTAAATTCATCTTCTCATCCAGAAAAACAAGTAATATAACTACTGTGCAGCAGCTGACCCAAATCACTACTTTGGTGGATATTCCAATCATGCTCTTGTTTTTCCTTCAGAAACTGATGTCATTTTTTAAATGCCAGGAAATCAAAAAGGAGATGAAATGCAGTAATGAAGAGGGCTAAAGTTGGTGTCTGTAAACATTCCTTTCACCTCCTCAGCAACTATCTTTGAAAACCCAAACTCCTTCAAGGAGAACAAGGACTCTTGCTCATGAATCCAGAAGACTATTCTCCCCAGTGAGATCCAGTGTCTGTAGGACATTGTGAAAGGTAACCCAATAGTAGAATGATTTAAGAATTTATGATCATTAAATCCTCCACTTGATCTGAACTATGAACAGAATAGAGAAGTAACATACATTATTTTTCTAAATGAATTACCTTTACCTATCTATGCACATGAGCAGGAAGAGAGGACCCATCAAAAACAATATCATCTGCCTCCACATTTAGTATTATTCTTGGCCTTCAGTGAAAAATGGGCTCATTCAAGGCATATATCCATGTCTTTTCAGTTTTCACTTACTGTGAAAACTAGCAGATTCCTTGAGAGAAGATTGATTTCTTTGGGTTTCGTGAGTATGTAGGAGATAAGAGGATTTATAAAGTGCACTTGTTTCTTATTACACCAAATGAATTTCCAGTATGATAGAGAAAAAAAGGTAGCTATATAGCATCCCACTATTTCTTGTTTTCCTTCGTTCAGAAACATTAACTATCCTATTATGTTTGGACTCCTCATTGAAGTCTTCCATATTTAATACCAAATAGATGTTGTTCTCAGCACCAAGGTTGAACCTTGTCATGGTATATACACTCAGTTGAAATTTGAGCCTCCTGGTCAGGTAGAGTTAGATGCAGTTCTGTTGTAGGCTCATGGGAGGCTATAGACATGGCCATCTGTGAGGAACACACTGCTGCGACATGAAGGAATTTCTTGTGTACAAGATCCGTCTGTGGATAGAGACAGTTTTCCTCTTTTCCAATCTGGATGCTTTCCACACTCCCACCCCCACACCCTTTTCCTACTTTCTCTAGCTAGAATCTCCAGGGCAATAGAATAGAGGCAATGGGACTGGACTTCCTTGTCTTCTTGATCATAAAGGAACCATAGCTAGTCTTAATTAAGTCTAATGTTAGCTGTGAGTTTTCAAGTTTAGAAAGTTTTTTTCTCCTTCCTGTTTTGTGGAGTGCTTTCATCATGAAGGTGTGCTAGTTGTTTGGGCTTCTTTTATTTTTTTTTATTTGTTTTATTTTGTTTTTCAAATAATTTGCTATATGTATTGAGATGATCTTTGCAAGTTTGCTTTTATTTTTATCAATATGAGTAGTGTTGCATTAATTGATTTTTTTAAAGATTTTATTTATTTATTCATGAAAGACGCACGGAGAAAGAGAGAGAGAGAGGCAGAGACACAGGCAGAGGGAGAAGCAGAGGGAGAAGCAGGCTCCATGCAGGGAGCCTGATGTGGGACTGGATCCCAGGTCTCCAGGATCAGGCCCTAAACTGAAGGTGGCACTAAACCACTGAGCCACCTGGGCTGCCTGCATTGATTTTTGGATATGAAACAAGCCTTCCATCCCTGGGGACAATTCCACTTGGTTACAGTATATAATTTGTTATATGTTGCCATAATCAGTTTGCTAGTATGTCGTTGAAGATTTTGCATTCATATTCATAAGAGATATTGGTACATAAATTCTTTCCTTGTAATTTTTTTGTCTGGTTTGGATATAATACTGGCCTCATAAGATAAATTGAGAAGTATTCCCTCCTCTTCTATTTTGTGGAAGTTTGTAAAGAATTGGTATTCTTTGAACATGTGGAAAATTCAAGAGTGAAGTCATGTGGGGTGGTCTTTTCTTGCTGTTTTTTTTTTTTTTTTTTTTTTTTTAATTGAGCAAATGTTGGCACCTGATATAGTTCTAGTCACATTATCTATTTCATCTTGAGTCAGTTTGGGTACTTTATGTCATTCTAGGAATTTGCTCATTTTACCCCAGTTATCTGATTTGGCGGCAAACAATTGTCATAGTATGGCTTTACAATACTTCTTATTTCTATAAAATTAGTAGCAATGTTCCCTCTTTAATTTCCGATTCTAGCCATTTGAGTCTTCTTTCTTTTTCCTTTGATCAGGCTAGTTAATAGTTTGTCAATTTTATTGACTTTTTAAAGAATCAGCTTTGGATTTTATTGATTTTCTTTATTGTTTTCCTATTCATTAATTTTTGCTTTAATTTTTCTTCTTTTTTTTTTTTTCTTGCTTTAGGTTTAGCTTGCTCTTCTTTCCCTAGATTGTTAGATTGTAAGGTTATTGATCTAAGATTTTTTTCTTTTTTTCTTAATATAGGGCTTTACAGCTGTAATTTTTTTCCTAAGCATTGCTTTACCTGCATCCCATAGGTTTTCATACATTATACTTTATATTCATCTAAATAAGTTTCATAAGTTTCCATACATTATATTCCATTCATCTGAAATTGTTTTCTGATTTCCCTTTTGATTTTTTCTTTGACCCAGTGGTTACTTAGACATGTGTTTTTAAATTTCACATGGTTTTAAGTTTCCTGAAATGTCAACTGCTGTTGATTTCTGATTTAATTCTATTGTTTTAAGATAACATATTTGATATTATTTTTATTTTTTCAAATTAATTGAAATTTCTTAAGTGCATGTTCTAACCTAGAGAAGATTCTGTACATTCTTGAAAAGAAAGAATATTCTATTGTTGTTAGGTCATGTGTTCTATAGCTTTCTGTTAGATCCAGGTAGCTCATCGTATTGTTCAAGACTTTTATTTCCTTGTAGAGCTTTGGTCTATTGTTCTATCCATTAATGAAGGTGGATATTATGGGTTAAATTGTGTCACCTTAAAAAGAAAATATTGTTATCTTAACCCCCAGAAACTGTGAATGTAATCATATTTGAAAACAGGGTTTTGCATGTTGGACTTCTACTCTCCAGAATCTTGACATGCTGGATTTCTATTTTATCATTCACCTGGTTTGGGGCATGTTTCTTAAGGCAGCCCTAGGAAATTAATACATTAAAGCATTGAAAACTCCAGTGATTATTGTTAAATAGTCCATTTTTTTCTTCATTGGGTTATTTTTGCTTTATGTATTTTGATGCTCTGTTATAGGTTAGTATGTTTTATAATTATTATATACTCCCTATGAATTAACCTTTTATTGTTATAAATTATCTATTATCTCTAGTAACATTTTTTTTCTTTTAACATCTACATCACCTGTTCTTCATATAGTCATTGCAGCTTTCTTGTGGTTGATATTTCACTAATGAAATTAAAATGTTAAATTAGAAAATATTCACTCAATGCAAAAGAAAGCAGTAAAAAAATAGAAGAATATAAAAGATGTGAGATATAGAGTAAACAAAATGTTAAACGAGAGATACTACATTCAATGACTATTTTTGAAATATTTAAAATTAAGAAGTCTCACCTCAAAATTCTGAAAGATTTTGTACACTACTCCAATTATTCCTGAAGGTGTTTGGTAGAGTGTTTGGTAGATGGTTCCCTAGAATTCTCTAGTGAAATCATCTGGACCTAGAGTTTCTTTGAGCAATGTTTTTTAATTACAAAATTAATTTCTTTGTTAGATTGTGGAATATTAAGCTATCTACTAATTATATTAACTCAGTAAGATTTAGTACTTTGTGTCTTTTAAAGAATTTTTCTAATTCATCTAAGTTGTTGACTATCAGAATGAAGTTTGTTCATAATATTCCACAACAAAGCTTTTTAATTTTTGTTGTTGCTGTTTTGTTTGTTTGTTTGTTTGTTTTAGATGGTTTTAGTCTGTTTTAGGGGGTCGCAGAGAGGTAGAGGGAGAGAGAGACTTTCAAGCAGGTTCCACACCCAGCTTGATCCCACAATCCTGAAAAGACCAGAGCCAAAATCAAGAGTCAGATGCTTAATCAACTGAGTGACCCAGGATCCCCAAAACTTTTAATATTTATAAACTGTGTATCGATGCTCCATCTCTCATTTGTGATACTGTTGTGTCTTTGCTCTTTTTTCTTGCTCAATGTGCTTGGAAATTTAACAGTTTTATTTTTTTTAAGATTTTCTTTATTTATTTGAGATAGTGTGAGAGAGTGAGCATGCGCAGGAGGTGTGGTGCACAGAGAGAGGGAGAAATAGAATTTCCACTAGCAAGGAGCCTAATGCGGAGCTCCATCCCAGGACCCTGAGATCATAACCTGAGCGAAGGCACATGCTTAACCGACTGAGACACCCAGGTGGCCCAATAATGTTATTGTCTTAAAGAAGCAGCTTTTGGTTTCACTGATATGTCTATTATCAATCCTTTTTCTGTACCATTGCTTTCCTCTTCCTCTCTGATATATATTTTTTTTTCTTTTTTCCTTTCTTTTCCCTTAATTTACTGTTCTTTTCCTATTATCTAAAGATAGAAACTAGGGTGATTGATTTGAGAACTTTCTTCATTTTTTATCTATGTATTTAGTGACTATAAAATTTTTCTGTAAGGCCTACTTTAGCTGAAACCCAATAAATTTGGATAAAATGTTGGCTGTTTCTGTTGAAGAATCATTATTAAGAAAAACTTTAGAAGTTGGGATCCCTGGGTGGCACAGTGGTTTAGCGCCTGCCTTTGGCCCAGGGCACGATCCTGGAGACCCGGGATCGAATCCCACATCGGGCTCCCGGTGCATGGAGCCTGCTTCTCCCTCTGCCTGTGTCTCTGCCTCTCTCGCTCTCTCTGTGTGACTATCATAAATAAGTAAAAATTAAAAAAAAAAAAAAGAAAGAAAAACTTTAGAAGTTATCTCACAATATATTTTTCCCTGACAATTCTTACTAATGCTACTTTATATCCAATGAAATTCTATCACACATATTTATTGAATACTTCTCTCTAGTACTTAATCACACACAACTGTATGTATGCATTTTAATGTTTCTTAGGCATATAACTTTTATATTTGACAAACTTTTAACTATTTAAAAGTAGAGATTTTAGTTTCTTTCTTTGAGGTTATAGTTTGTTGTTTTTTAATGTGACTATAAAACATCTAATTCATGGTATGAAAGAAAATTGGTTAAATTGAATTGATTTTAATTAATTTGAATTGAAACGTGGTCTGAATTTGCAGTGAAAGAAAACATATTTAGGAAAAAATAATGAAAACAACCAGGATATTTTTTTATAGATAAGAAAAAAGTTTTTATTTTCTTCACCACAGTCAAGAGTGAATCTAGCAATCTGTTTCCTTCAAAAGGAACACATTGTTTTGAAATTTTTATCAAACTGAGGTAAGAAGGCAAAGCTAAGAAATTGACTGGAGAATCTATATAAAACTATGAAAGCCTGATGTTTACCATGCAGATCTTAATTTAAATCATTTTGGTCTACATAATATATATTGTATCAATTAGTATTCACTTCCGTTTTACCTTGTCATCATCTGTTGTTGTTGCCTTAAAGTTTCTACTCTTTGTTAAACAGTTTCCCAACAGAATTTCAAAAAGCAAATCAAATATGAGGGTAATGTTCCAATCATCAAAAATATAGCTAGCCTCAGTAGTATGCAATTATTTCCTATAATTCACTATTGTGAATCAAGCTGTATGAATTTTATAGTGCTTTATATGTTTTTAAAACTCACAGGGTATGTGTAGAAACTACAGAAAATTTAAAAAGTGCATTTCTGGGTTTTAGCTATTGCTGTCAAATATGGGGGAAAAAATCCACTAAGTAAATGCATTCCTGGTACAACTACAAATCCCTTGGGAAATGTTTTAAAAAAATGATTTAAAAATGTACAATACTGGAAATATTTGAACATTGCTAAACTAATATAGATTCAACAATGACCTAAAATGATGGAATTTTCTGGCTTTTTCAAATATCGAGAATATCACTTTTTCTTGTTCTATATAGTAGCATGCTATTGATTTTTTGGAAGCAAGATATTACTAGATGTCATGTGAGCTTGTTCTTATAAATACTCATGTTTTAGAAATTCGAATGTGGTATTATTACTGTTAAAATTGGTGTGTAAATAAATAATTGCATTTAACAGATTTAAAAAATAAGAGGACATTTAAAGATTGTGACTAAGGAACATTTCAACTATTTTTAGCTCTACAGTGTTCACTGACATTCTTAGTGTTAACAGTTCTTGCAGCCACTTACATTCCAAATGTTCTCCATTGCTTTTCTCTTGCCCTGCAGTAAAAAGAAACCATAGACAATAAACAAGAAACAAGTTTAAATCATGATGTTTGTGGCATTTGGATCAATAACTAACACTCTTAAGATAGAAAAATCAACTTTATAAAACAGTCTTTCTAACAAGATTGTATGTTGCTCTTGAAAACATACAGCTTTTGATACATTAGGGATACAATTAATAATAACTAAAGGTTTAGTGTTTCAAAAAACCCTTACAGAATAACAATGCAATTCTATAACTTATGTATTTCAAAGGGTATCAATCCATCATGAGTTATTCCAGTAACTTTGGATGATATTGTGGCTATTTTTATTTAAGGCAGACACTACTGGTAGTGTGTTGATCCATACACCAGGATGAGTTTGAAAATGCTTATATGACTCTAGTAGCCACAGTTGTAGATCTAGGCAAAAAAAGAAAAATAACACAAATTTTTAAAATTACATATTATATATGTATGTATGTATATATAGATATATATAGAGAGAGAGATAGTAGACAATTTTTCTTGATTCATAGTTTCTTTTCTTCTCCCCATTTCATTCATATTATAATTTTATCCTTCCATTTCAATACATTTGGCAAATCGGTCTATCTCCCTTGATTTTTGCCCTAAATTAAAATTAAAAATTAAAAAATTTCTCCTATTTCCTGTAACAAATTAAATGTAAGTAGGGGTGCTATATTATTTCTCCCAGAAATATTAAATGAACGTTATATTACTCAAATGGCATCTTAAAGACAAATCAACTGACCGATTGGTTATGAGATCTTCTCTCTTGTCTACTGGGCCAGCATCTGACTTCTTTTATTTCTTCCCTTACCTTTCTTTCTGTGTAATTTAAATATTTAGTACTATTTTGGGGGGTGAGCTGTTTGTTTCAGTTTTATACCTTTGGCTTTTTTTTTTTTTTTCATTCATTACATTGTATCTTAATTGTCCACATTGAAATGCTGTTCTCCAATCATTATATAAGAAAACTAACCATTTATTTTGATTTTTGATTGACATCTTTATTAATTTAAAATGTTTTATTTTCAATTTGTACTTGTCATTTGTTAGTCTTTTCCCAATGGATGATGACTTTCAAAAAACAAATTTATTGTTTGTGAAACTCCTCAGTGTCTACTACTTATGAGGAATTAAGGATGATTTGCCTTATTAGTTATTAAGGCTTTACATACAGGTATGTGTGTGTGTGTATGTGATATGTATGTTTGTGTCTAAGTACCATTTATGTATATATACATAAATGGCAAATAATACATATGGGTTTATATTTGCATGTGTGTACGTGTATGTGAGTATATATATGAGGAAGATGGCCCCACATTTCATTGAGAAAGGTGTTCAGAAACCAGATGATATAAAAATATATCTCTTCATTACATTATTAATTTACTATCCTAAGCTAGAAGAAGGAAATATAGAAAAATATCCTTGTAATCTAGGAATAAGATGATACATTTAAAGCAATTTAAATGCAAATTGATGCCAAACCATTGCAAGAGATATTAACGGATATGATTGCATCAAAGTCAGGATTTAGTTAAATGAAAGACACAATAGACACAGTTTCCAGGCAGGGGGCATATCAGGAAATGATACTGAAATATCTAAAATCATCAAGGGAATAATGTTGGAAAACTAATAAGAATAAAGTTTTATGTTGCAATTTAATGTAACAAAAATATAAAGCTGTATAAAGCCAACTGTTGGTGAGATTGTAGAAAAACTGACAATTGCAGTGCTGCTAATCTTTTTAGATTTAGGCTTTTGAACCGGTGAATAGTAGCTGTTAAAGAAAAACTGTTAGAAATGTCCAACAGAACAACTATTCTACACATTCTGTGAATCTGTTAACTCTCAGGCAAATTAAGTAATCACATTATCCCAGTTCTTCTATTCCTGAGTAGTGTGTGTGTCCCAGAAAGGTTATCCTACTGTTCTCTGGGGTCCCTGTTCAAGGATGTATTTCCATAGTTACTAGTGACATGAGGGAGTCCTCAGTAGTCTGGATTTCCATCTCTGCTAAAGTAAAATGTGGACACACATGAAAAGGAATAAATACAGCAGCAAGCATACGGACTCTACTAGAGCAGACTGTTAGGATATATAGGTAGATATTTAAGAAATAGTATCAACCCCAAATTATGCATCCACTAGTGAACTGATAAACAAAATGTGGCATGTTTGCACAATGGAACACTATACAAAAATAAAAAGGATAGAGTGCTGACACATTTAACAAAAGCCTCATGATGAGTGAACAATCCAGACACATGCAACTGCATAGTTAATGCTTCCACAGAATATATAGAGAGGGTATAAAATAGTGGGTGATAGAAGAGAAGTGAATGGTAATCTGAATACTTCTGAGAGAAATGGTGAGAGTCGTGTCCTAAAAGATCTTATGTCTGGAGATGCTGGGAAGAAGGAAGATATTTGTGATTGATCTCTGATGTTTTTTTAATGGTACTCATTGACAGTTTCTGTATGTCAGGTAAAATGTTACTGCACAATTGCTGATGCAAACATAATTATCTCCAGTGTTGCAGAATATTGGCTCCTTTTGGTATTAGAAAATGAGATATAATTTATTCTCAGGCTAGTACATTTTGGCTGCCTTCCACCTATTTCGAGAAGTAAGATGTGCAGAGCGAAGATGTACTGGTATCAATTATTGCTAAATGCATTAGAGAATGTGATATCATTCCTTTCTCCCTGATCCAAGGGAGTTCTCATTATAGCTCTATAAAAATATTGGGGGAGTGAGTCATAGAAAAAATTCAGTGTCATATATAGCTTATATATTGAATTATTTTTCTATGATTCTGTTGGTCCTTTTTAAGTCATACAAACAGCAGCAATATACTCTAATGGAGTGGACTTCACAATATATGTAAGTCTAATTGCTATGCTGTACATTTTAAACCTATGCAGTGCTGTATGTCAGGTATATCTCAATAAAACTGAAAAAAATCACCAAAAATTGAACAGAGATGATTCACATATGATGATATTCAATGTTTTAACAATATTTTGTGCACGAAATTGAAAAAGACAACGTTTTATGAACATTGTTCTTAAAGACTTTTCAATTATTATAAGATATTTGAATTGTTGTAAGGATTTTTTTCAAGTTAAACATGTTCACAATCCAGAATATACTGAATCATTTCTCAAAATGTAGCATGCTCCACTGAGGGGGCACTTGATGGGATGAGCATTGAGTGTTATTCTATATGTTGGCAAATTGAACACCAATAAAAAATAAATTTATAAAAAAAATGTAGCATGCTCCAAATAACAGCATTCACGTAACTGGACATGCAAGGAAGTTTTCCTTACAAGTTTGCTCCATTAAAGCAGAACCATTTCCACCAGGCGAAAAGAGTCTCAATGAACTATTAGCCATGAGTGTCAACAGGGCACTTAAAGATCTTTGAACTCAGGAAACAGAAGCTTAGAAGGGGAGTCAGTATTGTGACAGGGGTAACTGACTCTGACCCTCAAGAGTTAGGAGTGCTCTAAGGAGATGGGGAATGGTGGATTGTTTAGCTTGCAGGCTAGCACCTGGCACCTGTTGGTATTCCCTTGTCTAGTTTTTATTTGTAAACGCACAAGTACAGCCACTCCAGACTAAGGGTCATGGTGGCCAGGTGTTCAACCTCAGTGACGAAACTACAAATAAATCTTGGGTGATTGTGCTTATTAATTTAGCAAGAAGGGATCCCTGGGTGGCTCAGTGGTTTAGCACCTGCCTTTGGCCCAGGGCCTGATCCTGGAGAACCAGGATCGAGTCCCACGTCGGACTCCCTGCAGGGAGCCTGCTTCTCCCTCTGCCTGTGTCTCTGCCTCTCTCTCTCTGTCTCTCATGAATAAATGAAATGTTTAAAAAAATTTAGCAAGGAAACCAATGGAGTATAAAACTATGGCCACCCACTATGTAAGACTGATGAAATTGCCTACATGAATTGTCTTTAAACGTCTGCTGAAACAGCATCATATAAAGTAGAGAAATGTGTATGGCTTTGTTTTGATAACTTTGCATCTTAGTATGTTTTTAAAATTTGGCTATAACTAAAAATCAGAGTCTAGTTAATTCAGTGGCCTCAATATCTATAATCATGGTTCATTTAGGTAAAATAATTTTTGTCAATTGTTCAAAGTAATTTTTTGTTCCTAAAATAGTTTTGTATTTTTGTAAACTTTTCAAATTGTTTTGAGAACGATTGGTTTGGAACATAGAGTGGTTCACACAAATCTGTAGGCCAAGGGGGTTACTTTGTCTTAAACAGACCATATGTGATACAGTGACAGTTCAGAGACAGTACAGTTAGATCACTCCCATGGCTGCCAATATCTTCTATAACCTTAAACAGATGCTAATCCATCCTCCAAGGTTGCTGGTCACCTGTACGAATCTCAGGAACAACTCTTGGGTGTGTACATTTAATATGAGCTTTTAAAACTTAATACATTATACTGATCTCTCATAATTGAGAGTTCTGTAAGTTTAATTATTTGAGGACGTTTTCTCAGGTTAATCAAGTAAATGTTTATTATTTATCTCTAAGCATCCTATTTAGAAACATTATTTCTGAGAAAAAATTGCCAAACCTCCAAATTTGTTTCTACATGTTTTTACATATCACCTATAAATTATAATCAATGTCTTACTTTCCATTTCTAGTTGCTTAAACCTTCTGTTTAAACTTAATTTATTCTTGTTCATTTGTGCTATTTATTGCCATAAAAAGAAACTCCAAGGTAGAAAAACTGTACATACATATCTAAAATTTTTACACTAAAATAGTTAGTACAAGGCTGTACATGATTATATATTTAACACACCATTTGATTGAATGTAGCAATTAGCTTTTATCAAAGTATGTAAATATTACATGTTTTATGGCCAAACTATAAATTGTTACAGCTATTTTAATGGATCAGGTCAATGATATTAAAAAGAAATCCATCACATTGAATGTCACTTGGAGAGAAAAGAAGTCCTGAAACACAGTTTGCATGCCTTATAGATCCTGTTATTTCTGTATTATTGGCAAGTTTTGAGTTAAAATCTCTTATAAAAGCTATCTTCTGTCTATGAACTGTGGTCTGAAGGAAATTTAGCTAATAATTTTACTCTCCATCATAGTGAATTTCACTTGTAATAAAATAAAGTACATTCCTGAGGATAATGTGCTTTAGTTTATGACTAGGAAGCAAACTTTGTTTCACTTTTGACACCTTGAATGAAGACATTTGAATATTTAAATTAATATCAATTATAGAAAAAGTCAACCAATATGAATAATGATTGAATGAGTAAAATATCTCACTATGAAAAACACTTTTTATTTTTCCAATTTTCTATGTAGGTTTTATATTTCTTGTATTGTTCACAAGCATGCCTTATAAATATTCCTGATTTATGGTCTTCCACGATTCATGATCTGCCCTGGATGAAATCATCTGAATATGTACTTATTTTTATTACTCATCCTTATCATAACAGGAAACACATTCATCTAATAAAAATAATCTGCAATAAAAAGATGCTACCTTTTTCTCATTACAGCAATACAGAAAATAAAATATCATTTCTTAGCTATTCTGTTCAGAATAGAAAAAAATATGACAAATAATGAGATATGATTTCAGAAATATAAGGAAAGAAGCAGATTATGGAGAACTCTGTATGACATACCAAGGCTTTGATTGTATGAATTGGAAAAACGCTGGAAAGGCATAACCATACAAATGACAAAGGAAGATTTTTGTCATTGCAGAATTAGTCTGGATGCTGTGTTAACAATGAAGGACAGGGGAGCGCAGTAGAAGGAAAAGGATGATTTAGGAGGTTATTGATAAAATTCAAGGAGATAATGGCAGTCAAAGAAAATGGCCATAGATTATAGTATTGGATGCATTTCATTCCAAGGCCTATGTTAAGGCTTAAAACCTGAGCATATGCTAGAATAGAGTAGTCTCTAACTTCCAGTAGGAAGTTTTGAAGAAATTATATTACTGTTTCTGTTTTTCCAGTTTGTATCTTTGCTTTCTGGCAAGGATAAGAGGAGGATATTAGGATCTCATATTTGAACATATTAGCTTGAAGCTGCATTTTAAACATTCAAGTAGGCCTGTTGGTACGCAACCGGAAAAAAAATGAATCTAGATTCAAGAGAGGGCTTCAGGCTGGATATATATGTTGGGAATCATCAAAATGAGATAGTATTTTTAATCATGAGATTGAATAAATCACCTAGGGTGTCAGTGTAGATTAAGAAGTTGTTCAAGGAAGAAACCCTGGAACATTCTTTCATAGCCTTACTGAAATATCTTTGTCATATAAAAATTGTATATTTCTGGTGTATAACTTGATGAAGTGATATATGTATATGTTGTAAAACATCACCACAATCAAGTTAACTAGCATATTCATCACCTTTACATAGTGCCCACTGCGTGTGTATGTGTTTGTGCATGTGGTGAGAAGACTTAATTTAAGATCTATTTTCTCAAATTTCAAGGACACAACAGAGTATTGTTAACTATCTGCATCATGCTATAGTTTAGATTTCTAGAATTTACTCATCTTGCATATGTGAACCTTTATATACTTTAACCAACATCACCCCAATTCTCCTCCCTCGATCCCCATTTTACTCTATGAGTTTAATTATTTTGGATTCTATAGATAAGTGACCTCATGAAATATTCCTTCTTCTTTCTCTTACTTAATCCATTTAGCATCATGTTCTAATTCTATCCATGTTATCTCAAAAGGACAGAATTTCCTTTTTTATGTATGAAGAATAATCCATTGTGTATATTATATTATTATATTATATTATATTATATTATGAGACAAAGAGAGAGAGGTATCTATCAATCTATCCATCTATCTATAAAACATTTTTCTTTATCCATTCATCTGTCAAATAACATTTAGGTTGTTTCCATATTTTGGCTATTGTGAATAATGCCACAGTGAACATGAACACACAGGTGTATCTTCACAAACATGATTTCAGATGATTTGGATATATACCCAGAAATTACATTTTTGAATCACATGGTTATTCCATTTTTAGTTACTTGAGGAACTGTCATACCATTTTCCATAATGGATGCACTCATTTACATTCCTACCAGAAATGTACAAAGGTTCCTTTTTTCCGTACCTTCACCAAAACTTTTTAAAAAAGATTTTATTTATTTATTCATGATAGACATATAGAGAGAAACAGGCAGAGACACAGGCAGAGGGAGAAGCAGGCTCCATGCAGGGAGCCGACGCGGGACTCAATCCCAGGTCTCCAGGGTCACGCCCTGGGCCGAAGGCAGGGGCTAAACCCCTGAGCCACCCAGGGATCCCCTTCACCAGCACTTTTTATCCATTGTCTTTTTTTTATAATTGCCTCTAAGGTGACATCTTCTTAAGGGTTTAATTTGCATTTTCCTGCTGCTTAGAGATGTTGAGCACTTTTTCATATAAGAGTTGGTCAACTGAATTTCTTTTTTTTTGAGAAATTTCTGTCTAGTGTCCTTTTTCCGTTTTATTAATCGGGTCATTTGTATTTGGTTATTGTATTTATATGAATTCATTATATATTTAGTATGTTAACCCTTTATTGAATATATGGCTTCCTTTACTTTTAAGGCTGAATAATATTCCATTTTATGTACAAACCATGTTATCTTTATCCATTCATGTGTTGACTGACTTGACTTATTTCCATGACGTGGCTATTGTGAATTATTTTGCAATGACATGGAAGTGCAGATTTCTCCTCGAGATAGAGATACTGAATTCAATTTCTTTGGGTGTGCACCTAGAAGTAGGTTTGCTAAATCAGATAGCAGTTCTATTTTTTATTTTTTAAGGAACCTCCATACTGTTACCCATAATGACTGTACCAATATATATTTCTTTCAATAATGTAGGACTTTCCTTTTCTCCTTATTCCCACAAACATTTGTTATCTTTTATTTAAGAAACATCATCCTAACAGGTATGAAATGATATTTCATTGTGATTTTGATTTGCATTTCCCTGATGATTAGTTACATTGAGCATCATTTTGTATATGTGTTAGTCATATATGTTGTACAATTTATGTTGTACAATTTATACCTATGTTTCTTGGGAGAAATATTTATTAATTTTTTGCTTGTTTTTAAGTTGGATTATTTGGGTTTTTATACTGAGTGGCAGGAGTTCTTTACATATTTTGTAGATTAACATTTTATTGGCTAAATGGATTACAAATACTTTCTGCCATTCTGGAGTCTGTCTTTTCATTTTGTTGATTTTTTCCTTTGCTATGCAGAAACTTCATAATTTGATATAATTTCACTTGTCTATATTTGCTTTTATTGCTTGTGTTTTTGGTGTCACGTCCAAGAAATCATTGCCAAAGCCAATGTCCAGAAGCTTTTTCACTATGTTGTGTTCTATGAGTTTTATGGTTTCAGATCTTACATTTAAGCCTTTAATCCATTAATGACTCTGACTCTTTATAGTGTTTCTTTTCCCATTCCTGGCATTAATTGAAGTGTTGCCAACTCAGAGTAAAGGTCATTTTAGTGCTTGTATGACATACTATAACATGTTGTACAATTTATACCTATAGGCATTTTAAAATTAAGTGATATCCAAAGGTGAACATTTTGTAATAGATAGGATAGATATTAGTGCTTCATGCTTTGCAACACAATTTTATCAACTAAAATTAGTACCTTTTTTTAAAGGTTAAGAAAACCAGGACATTCCAACATTATTTGATCATTTACCTATTCCCGTAACTTTAGAGCACCTAGAGTTTTATGAATATTTAATTTATGATAGTAATGAAAGTGTTAGACAGAAAATCTTAATTTTAGTAGAAGTATTTGCAAGATCAATTATCTTAAATGAAAAGAATCTAACCTTGAACAGCATACATTATCAGCAATCTAGACTTCTATTCAGATATAGATAACATCTCTTGGCAAAATTTAGTGGCTTGATAGAGAAACAAATATTGGAAAAATAAATATTTAGGTTCATTTTATTAAGTATTGAAGTTTTAAGTAAGTATAGCCAAGGAATGACCAATATTTGTACAAATTTTCAGTTTGATGTTTCAGATTTTGACATATATTTTTTTTCAGAATGCTCTGTTAAGAAATTGTCATACACAGGTTAAAATTTACTTTAGAAATAAATATTTCATAGGTATGTATTGATATTTTATAAATGAAAATTAAATAAATGTCATATATTAGTAAGCAGATCTTTTGGCAGTGACACAATCATATAATGGAAACCAGAAATATTATTTATTCCATCTCTCTTTTTATAGTCTCTCCATCCTACCTTGAAAAAGTGGTTTTATTGGAGGTTAAAAAGAAGACTAGAGATAGTAAAATCACTTATCGTGTGATTTTGAGTCCTTCTTACCTCTTCCATGTAATGATGAATACAAGAAAGCAAGACTCATAGAAGACAAAAATAGCATAAAGCAAATTTCAAAGCACAATGATTCACTTTTAGTCCCTTTCACGGAGTAGATAGAAAGCAGTGTTGCATCTCCCATGATCATTCCAGGCTTAATTATTATGTATTTTATTTATTCTAGGAATTAGAAAGTAAAAATATTTTTTTTTAAGTTTTTTTGTTTTGTTTTGTTTTTGTTTTTTTTATTCATAGCGACGCAGGCAGAGAAGCAGGCAGAGGGAGAAGCAGGCTCCATGCAGGGAGCCCGACGTGGGACTCCATCCCGGGTCTCCAGGATCACACCCCGGGCTGCAGGCAGCGCCACCGGGGCTGCCCGCAAAAATATTTTCTATAAATGAGGCTGTGTGTCCTACATGAAGAAATTTAAGGATTTTGCTATTAGGATACTTCCATTGGGGACAAAAAAATTATCAGTGTAAAATATAATACTTCTTAAAATGCTAGTAAAATTTTTACAAATTAAAATTTGTTACCTAAAATGGCATTACTAATTGTTCTGTCTGTATTTGTCTGTGACTATATAGATTAGTACCAGGAACACAAGAAAGGAAAGATAGGATTGACTCAGAGAAGTAATTGAATGGCTAAGTCACAACAAACATGGATGTGCAAAGAGATGATAAGTTCCAAGTAATTGGATGGGATTGATTAATCTCACAGGACAAATGAAATCCAGAGAGGGATAATAATTGAAGATAATAATAATGTCTGATTTTGATAAGAAAGAGAAATTGAGGACTTTGAGGCAGTTATGAGACTGTATATTCAGTATATAGTATGTAGTATATGTACTATATAGCATATATTGCATATAGGCAGACACTATTATATAATATGGTTTATTTTTATCTATTGGAAATTTTTCCTTTTTTTGTTTGTTTGGGCATAGAAAATAAAGGATATGTGGATTTCTTCCAACATATTAGAATAATTCCTAATGTTACCTATTTAAGAAATGCAGTTTTCCAAGGAGAGTCTTTGGATAAATAACACCTATCATTAGATTGTGCGCTTTTGAGAGGGGTGCCATCCTCATTTAATTCTGACACTTGCTTTCAGTAATTATTTTACTTAAATATATTTTTATTAAAAATGCTAGAATTGATATAAAAACGTCTGTAAGTAAAGTAGAGATATGCAAAATTGCCAGATATATTTTTCAGAAGTGATTTATCAGTTTCGAAGATACTATCTTCCGAAGAAAGCATCATCGAAGCTCTGTAATAAGGCAGTTTCTCTGACTGGAGGTTGCCGAATGAGTAATTGAAGAAATGGGTAAAACCAAGAGAATATAGAACAAATGCAGGGGAAACAAAGATAAGAAATATACTCAAAAAGCAATTATAAAAATGAAAAGCAAAAAAAAAAAAAGAAAAGCTACTGTCTTTTGGCTGATTCACTTTTTTAAAACATTGCATATCTTATTTTCCTTTTTCAAATGAAAGCTGTAAAAAAAAGGTTTTATTTAACTCTTTTATGTGTGCACTTTCTGCAAAAAATAAACTGCTTTGACTTATGCATTATTCTTTTGAGATAGAAGTGGAGTATTGGCTTGACTTTTTGACATGCTGTTTGATTGGTTTGAAATAGTTCACGTGTTCACAAAATAAGCAGATTCGAGGAGAGTCTACCACAAGCCGTCCTCCTTTTGTGGCTCTGGGGGAGGAACCAGGCTTTAATGAAGCAACTTCCTGCATGGTGCTACCTATGCACTTCACTCCACCAGTCCAAACACACCCAATAAATGCCTGCATCAGTGGGTATTCTTTGTGAGCAAACAAAACTTCTTTCATGGACCTTATATTTTACTGGTGGCAAACAACCTAATTTTTAAAAGTTAATCTTACAATAATTTAGAAGACAATATATGTTAGGGAGAAAAATGCAACAGAGACACAAGATAAATTTCAGTCAAAAGGATGCGCTTTTAAAAAGAATGGTCAGGGTAAGCCACTTGGAGGAAGTTGACCTTGAAGCAAAGACTGGAAAAAGGTGAAGAAAGAAGAAAGTGGTGTGGATATAGGAGGGGCAGGGGGAGCACTTCATTCAGAGTGAACTTGAAATAAAAAAGCTCTGAAGCAAGTAATTGGTATTGACACACCCCAAGTAGTTGTTAATCGACAAATAGGATAAATAACATGGACAAATAGGATAAATAACATTTCTATAAGAAATGGACATTTATCATGTAATTGCATTTCCCCAAATCAAGTGGAAAATATATAAATGGTAAACCCATGAACTTTATAAGAATAGAAATGTAGTAATTTGCATAGAACTTTCTTCTTACTCTGATCAGATTACATCTTAGTAAAAAGAGATCACAGACATGCATCTGCCCACTAAGATTTTTGGTTGATATAAATGTAATAATTAGATGAGATCATCTCTCAGGTTAAACCAAATGGTGGTGATTTTTATTTTTATGATAAAACATTTTTCTTTTATTAAATGTTTTTTAGGGCAATATTTTACGTGTGGTTTTTACTTTTATCTTTTACATAAAGAGTAAGGGACTCAGACTTTGTTGAAAAAATCATCTGGAAACTGTTTAATTAAAATGAAGAACATATAATTTGAATAAATTCTTAGTAAGAGACATCAAAAAAAATCTGCTCCATATTTAGTGAATACACTGAAGGACAAATCAATCTCCCTAATGAACACTTTTTCCAAATAGCTTTATTCCAGAAAACAGTGTGGAGATCAGAGTTGTGATCACCATCTTACAAGGACCAAGTCAAATATCATTTTTCTATAGAGATACATCCACTTAAAAATGAACTTGTGTTTGTTTATTTTTAAGGAATTTATTTATTTATTTATTTATTTTTAATTTTTTATTCATGAGAGACACAGAGAGAGAGGCAGAGTCATAGGAAGAGAGAGAAGCAGACTCCCCACGGGGAGCCTGATGCAAGACTCCATCCCAAGACCCTGGAATCATGACCTGAGCCAAAGGCAGATGTTCAACCACTGAGCTACCCAGGTGTCCCTGAACTTGTTTAACTCAGTTTCAGGAGCACTTTGGGCTCTCTCATGGTTATCTTATCTCCTCCCTTGGATTTGCTTATTTATGTCACCTCTACTTATGGAATATAACATTCTTTAGAACATATTAAAAGGAATACTTTTAATATTAAAATATTGAAAAAATATAGCAATTAGAGGATGCTGAGATGGAAGAATGATGTGCAAAGAAATGATGAGTTTTAGTGAGAGTGTTAAAAATATCTTAATAAATTTTCTATGTCTAAATAAATAACAGTATTGTAATATTAACATAATGATATATTAATGGTAATAAATTCATGACTTTTGTATATTATTTTGGATCTTCTGCCTTCTAGGCTAAGACATAAACTCGAAAAAACAAAATAAATTTTATCTATATACAATGCTTTTTTTATATCCTCAAAATTCAGAATCTAGCAATAATATTGTAAATCATGATACTTTTGATGATAGCTTTATTTTTAAAATTAATAAAAAATCAATATTTAAAAATCAATATTTTAAAAATCAATAAAAATCAATATTAAAAAAATCAATATATTTATCTATTTTGGAAATAAACTTAGAAATTATAGATTTAGAATTTTACAATTGTAATAGTAACAAAATTGAAATAAAATATATGATAATCTTTTTATAGTAAAGTGAACAGAAAACATGTGAAATTCTGTATGAAGGTATAAGAGGATATAAAGAGCCATGTTCAGGGGCCACATGTCCATGACAAAGGTGGATGAACAGATGCTTATGAAAATGGATGAAGGAAATCTGGCCTAAAACAGAGTCAGGAAGCCCTGAAGGGAGATCCCTCACACAGGTACCTCTGCTCTTAACGTATATGACTGGCAAGACAAGGGAAGATTTCCATGTGCCTCAGTAGCAACAAATTGCACCCCACTTGCAGCGGGGGAGAAGCTGCCACAACCTCGAACTCTCATTCTCCGCCAATGAACTTATATTCAAAACGACCCTCCCCAGTTTCCTCCCAGAGCTTAATAAAAGCTGGCCTCCTTTTGTCACTTTAGAATTGCCTGTGGTTCACCATAGTTTGCTTGTCTCGAATTGCAATTCTCCCACCATTCCCAAGTAAACTCATCTTTGTTTGATGAAATTACCATTGGTTTTATTTAAACTTGACATGCTTAGTGTCCAAAACAAGAAAAGTGGATCCCGAACAATATAAAAACAGCTCTCCATGACTTCCCACCCCAAAGGCTAAAAATGTCCACCACATTCATCTGCAACAGCAAGACCATTGGCAAGCTGTTCAAGCACATCCTGGAGCAGTCCCCACCATGTTCAGGTACAGCACCACCCTGCACTGGTATACAGGTAAGGGCATGGGTGAGATGGAGTTCAGGAGGACCTAGAGCAACATGAATGACTTAGTGTCCAAGTACCAACAGTACCAGGATACCACAGCGGATGAGGACAGTGAGTTTGAGCACACGGATGAGAAGGTGTCTGGTCCCTGGCACAGCATGGAAGCCTTATGAACTCTATCCCTTCACAACTTGCTCCCCAACACCCATGTCTTACTGTGTGTACACTTGTTCTGTCTTGACATCACATGCTTCCCGTACGGGTAGCACCATTAAAGCATTTTTGTGGTGAAAAAAAAAAAGATCTTTTAATTTTAAATTAGGCTTATTTACGTATTTGTTTACATTGTTTTTAAATGATCATGAAATAGGGGATGGGATTAAATCAAATAACCTAAGTTATATACATTGATAATCTTAGACTGTTGAAGAATTGAGAGGGAAAAAGAGTTCAGTTTGTCTTTCCTAATATTGTAGGGTTGTTTTTTTTTTTTTGCACTATTTACCATGATCTTTTTTAGTTGCAATATAATGCCTAAAAATTTAGAAGAAATACAGCAAGGGAAAAAAAAGAAATATAGCAAGGAGAAATTATACCGATTTTATATTGTGACTCTGTTGAGTGTCTCAGGATCTAAATATTTTTTTGACCTCTTTATTTCAGGTACTTCACAGCAATGATCATCCGCCCCTCTCTACACCAAAGCATGAAAGCAGATAACCTTAAATAGAAAGGTTGATTGCTTCCTGAAGCCACTCTTCCCTAGGAGACATGTCCTTTGAAAATGTTCTGCATTAGAAAATATATTTCATCACATAGCATTCAGATTTGTTTTAAAATGGGTAAACAGAAAAACAGTTTCATGAAGTAAAAAGAATTTGTTGAAATTATTGTAATCCCCAAGGCATTTTTATACTCTGATTAAAAGCACAGCAATTTAATATGAAGTTCTTTGAAATATTATATCACTTTTAAGAGTAGGGGCAATAGAGTTTAAGTTTTAAGAAAAGTCTTTTTGGGACACAGCATTTGTGTTGAATGTTGAAATGTTTACATCATTTCTGATCTGTCTAAATATTCCTTCCTAGCAAGCTTGTAACTTAAGGTCCATCATTTTAAGTCCTTTTTGCTCTCAGTATCCATTTACTTGCTTTACTATGACATTATAGATTGAATTTAACACTCACATTTTTACCTTTAGCACAATAGCTACTTAGTGTCAAACACTAATTTCAGAACTTAAAAGCTATGGGATTTGGACCAATCTATTTAGCTTTCTTATATGTAAATTTGAAATAACAATACTTTTCTTAGGGGATAATGGAGATTTAATGAAAATGTTGCGTAAAAAACTTACATATTGTGTCTTAAGCCCACCTGATGCTTGGTGAATAGGAGTTCTGATAATATTTGTTGAATAAGTGGATGCTCTCTGTGCATCTAGGCTGAGTAAGAACATCTGCTACACTATCTATGACTTTACCTGCCTCTACCTTATGGGGTTACAAAGCAGAGCAGCATGCCTTTCCAGAATCTTCACTGAGATCGCAAGTTCTGGTTTATTGAATTTATCTGTCATACCTTAGTATGTAAATATCTTAAAATAAACCTACATTCATTGCTTTCTGTTGTCCAAATTCTATCTGATGGCATCAACTCATGGATTCAGAATATTTTTTGGAGTTATGGAATCACTTGGTTTTACCGCATCTTAAATTTCCTCGCAGAATACTAAAATGAATATGAGCATGTGGCAAGATCTCCTAAGAGATAGAACCAAACCCATTCCAATTTTCTTTAAAAAAAAAAAAGATTTTTTTAAAATTTATTCATTTGAGCGAGAGTAAGAGCAAGAGGAAGGATCAGAAGGAGAAGGAGAAGCCGATTCCCTGCTCAGCAGGGCTCAGTCCCAGACCCTGGGATCACGACATGAGCCAAAGGCAGACGCTTAACCCACTGAGCTGTCCAGGTACTCCATCTAATTTTCTGCTATTGGGATAGAAGAGACAGGGAGTGGATACTTTTGAACTCAACAGCTGCCTGCCAGATACATTTGTTTTTGCAATGAGCCAATCATGTAAGGTTTTGAGGAATGTGCTAGAATCACAATATACAGCAAAAGGTAAAAGTAGATATGTACCAAATCAATATATATGACAGGATTAAAATAAGATTCAAATTATTAAAGACAAAACATATTTGGAATCATAAGACAGATATAAATTATTGTGAAAAATAAGATTTATAAAAAAATATAATGGACCCTATAAAGGCACAATAATTAGAAAGCATTGGAAAAATAAAAGAAAGCTTATCAAAATTGAAGAAAACGTACTGTATTAGAAGACTGAATTGAAAAAAAAAAAAAGAAGACTGAATTGAGGAAAGAAATAAAAACAAAATATGGAGAAAATAGAGATAAAATACGAAAGGTCAAAAGGCATAGATTGGACTGAGAACAAGGAATAAAAGAAATTGTAGAGAAATTAATGTCTGAGTTTATACAAGCCCTATATTTGATTATGAATATAATTAATGATCCAACAGCTTAAAAACCCACCCATGCACACCCAAAATATGATTTTCTAGTTACCTTTATCATTCCCTCAAAGTATGAGAGATCTAGAGAATGAAGAGAGAGAAAGAAGATGGGGAGAGGGAGGAGAAAAAGAAGAAAGAGAGAGAGAGAGAGAGGAGATAGTGTCCACACCTTATTTTAAGAACTTCTTAAAATACATGTTAACAGGAAAAACCAGTTAGGAGTAGCTTGAGAAAGAAGAAAAAGATAAGATTTGTTTAAGTACATAAATTCAGTAGCAGTAAATCAAATATCAGTAGATCAGATAAGAAGCTAGTATGTTTTCCCTCAAAATAGAAAGGAGTAAAATATGAAAATCTACTAATGTAAGTTACAACACTGCAAAGGTGTGCAAGCTGTTTGCTGGTGTCCATTCTTCCACAGGACTAAACAAAACCTACTAGATTATGAGAATCCACCCTTGCTACTAGATGTGTTCACGTGAGTTAGTTCTACATTCACTCTGCAGGAAGTTTATTGGAGAGTTTAGAATTTATGTTATTTAATTAATTGCATATAGGATATGGTATAATTTTCTGTTTTAGCCTCAAAAATATATTTACTAACTCTGCACCCTGAATCTGCTTGTTTAGTAAAGAGTGCATAGTTGGTTTATGAAAAAGAGAAAACAAAATCATTTAAAGAACTTGAATTTCATTAACACTTTTGAATTGTTTCTAATTCAAAGAAAAATGCTTTCTCAATGTTTAAATGTACAAAACATTTTACTAGCCCCTAAGCAAAGCACAAAAATGAGCAAAATGGCCCCCACCCTCAGGAAAGGGAGAAAGAAGCCATGCATATCCCTAATGAGAAGAATGGGAAAAAAATGTCTTCGGTGCTCCTGGACCTAGTAGTAGTGAAGAGAGATGTATTCATGGAGGAGATACAGATATTATAGTCCTTTAAAGATGAAATTGTCAAGTATGATTCATACACATTTTTCATGGAAATAGCTACACTCTACTGTGTTTGTCTATAAAGATATTTTGCTTTGTTTATCAACACATTTATTGAGTTCCCTGCATGTGTCAGTAATGGGCTTTGCCCATAGCCCTCTTACTCAGGAAGGAATATCTTTATTTACTGAGAAATTATTCCTAAATAAATTACTTATTATAGGTGATGTATCTACACACATGAATTAACCACAGACAATAAAGGAAATTTATTTTAACTGTTTTCATAAATCAGGAAGTTTGAAACAGACACTTAAGTAACTTAAATAAAAATATACATAAAATTATGTTTTCAAATAAATGCTATATTTTAATGATAATAGATGGTCTTGGTTTTACCTAGAGTTTTTTTTTTTTAATATGACAAAGTGATACAATTATAAAGAATGATACATTTAATTTGTTTTGCAAAGTGCACTTTACACTTGCTCAAGACTTGTTTCAGGACCTATTCTAGAAAAAAACTTTGAAAGACAGTTTGAAATATTGCCTTTATTAATGTTCTGTGAGATTTTGAGAGCTTATATAGACACTTAAAAATTGAAGTTGGCTATCCTTAAGGAAGAACAGATGTTTTGACATATGTCCAGATGAGTACTTTGAACTAGAAATTCAAATCTCCTTCTGGAAAACTTTTTGTGCTAACATATGGTAGACAATGAATCTTAAAAACCATTGGCCATGGACTTGACAGCAAAATGGGATTAGTTACGATTTATTTACAGAGATTAACCAAATTGAGCACAGAAATGAATGGAATTGGCTATATTCCTCTGATTTTCAAATGATTGGCAAAAATTCCTTCAAACTTTCCAAAAAATTCTTTAAACTCCCTGAAATTTACATGAAATATAATATTTCTAACCACATTTCCTATCTGTCTTTGTTAAATCATGTGGAACACTTTCCATGCCCACAATATCATTAACAATTCTAAAAGGAATATAAATTTGTAGTCCCCAAATTGTAGAAAGACATGCTCAAATTTGAGTAATTTTACTCTTTTCTCTGTTATCATAAAAAAGGATGGATTCAAAGCATAACAATATCCACATTTAAATGGCATCAAGAAAAATCATATCCTTTCTCTATCGCTGATGATAATTACATATAGAAATACCTCCCCATTTTTGTAGATTTACATTTATATAATTTAAAAGTTTAAAATAAGAAATGCATATTTGTCAGCTATTATTTTAAACAAGCCCAAACTTATATAGGACATTTATGAATTTAAACAAGATGTAAAAGTATGGTTTTTATTTTCTTTCTTGGAGATATGTACATGGCAAAAATAGCAATTCTATGCTTCCTTCTGTTCAAATGCCATTTTCTTTCCTTTCTTTTTTTCCTATTTTTGTATATATTGTGTTCTCACTGGACATTAAATAACCCAGAATATATTTTTAGCATCCCCCACAGAAATACTTCAAAATTAATTCATAATAATTGCAACAATGGAAAATACATAACAGATATCTAATATACTTAGAAGTTGAAATTAGTGATAAAATGAGAGTAATCAGTTCTATTGGGCTCATGTACTTATCTGAGAAAGGATACCCGATGATAGTGACTAGTTTGGCAAGAACAATAATGAGCTTACATTATTCAAATTTCCATATGGTCCCAGAATTAATCTTTTGGGGGAGGGTACAGCTGAATCCTCAATTTCATTCTTCTCTGCAAAGTATTAAAAAAAATTCTATTCTATTTAACACTTAGAATTAAGGAAAAGTGTATAAAACTAGTTGAACTATATCCAGGGTCTTCTAAGAGATTACTGTAATAACGAATAATGTACTCATTAATGTTCTGTATATTTTAACCTAGATACTTTTCCCCACAGACAAATTTTCTCTAGGTCAGAATTATCAACTTTTAAGGGGCGTACACTCAGTGTTCCCTGGTGCAGAATATAAAAATTACTTTGAGAGTTGTTTTTGTATAACTCAACTGTTGTCTTGATCACACCAGCAAGCAAAGGTATGTTTCTTTTCTTCTTTCTTTCTTTTTTTTTTTTTTTTTTAACTGACCAATTGACCAATATGCCTAATCCACATAAGGTGGCAAGGCATATTTATTTTAAATAAATATACTGATATGGTTCTCAAATCTCTGCTGTCTTCTTGAGAATCACTTTTCTAGGTACATGCTATTAATCTTTAATATTGTTTCCCTGCTTTTTAGTTGGTTATTGCCCATGACTAGTCTTTGGCCAAGCAGTAAACATAGGAATGTGTTTACATTATTCACTTAATTATAAATTTCCCTTTCCGGGTATTTTGGATAAAGTTTCACTGAATTTAAATATATCTGCTAAATATGAATTTTTAAACTCTTTAAAATTTGTGTGCAATAATGAAAACAATGTTTAAGAAACACATTTAGACTGGAATGTAAAATCTGCCTTTTTCGTATCTGTATTATCTTAGGTGACTTGATTAACCTCTATGAACTCAGTTTCCTTATCTATAAAAAGGAAATAACATCATCCATTCTTCAATATTCAAAAAATACTGTTTTGTGTTTTGTTTTCACTTCAAAATCAGTATCTCCTTAGAAATTGAAAGATTAACCCTCTGACACTCAGGCTGGAAAAAAGTCTCCAGCATCCTGAACTAAGATCCACTCACATTGTTCTTTATTTTAATTTTATATCTTGAGATTACACAAATAATTTAGTGACAATGTTAATGAATTTCCACACAAGATAAACAATGCAAAAGGGAAGTTATCCAAGTCAGACAAGTTGATGATACATAAAGCTGCTTTAAGGATCTGAGTGAAAGGTACTTAATCAATTTAACACCAGATACAAATCTGGATTTGCCCAATAAATAAAGATCTCTGGAAATGATAAAAATGATAATCATATGTAGGATTTTTTTCTTATTTAGACTTGCTTTCAGAAGAATTTGACACTCTTAGGGGAAAATAGTAAAAATAAATTACATGTTTAAACATAAAATTAAAATATAGACTTGAAAGAAAACAGAGGAATGGAAGGAAGAATTAGTTTTATTGTGTTAAAAAATTATTTCACATTACTTTTTAAAACTATAAATAATAGATCAACAGTGAAGCAAAGAAAGCTGGAGTGGCTATAATAATATCAGTTCACATAAAATTCAGAACAAGGAATATTACCAGAAATAAAACAGTTAAGAGATAAGACTAAGAAAATAAATAGAAAAATCCACAATTAGAATTGGACATATTAATACTCCTCTCTGTGAAATCACATGCAGTAAACAGAAGACTTGATAAATAGAAGCTGACCTCATTGATATTTATAAATGCCCCCAACAAACAAAACCAAATGTACACCAAAAATATATATACAAAACAAAACACACTTTTCAAATATTTATCAAGATAGAATATTTTCTGGGCCATCAAGCAAACATCAATACATTTAAAAGAACTGAAAACAGTCAAAGTATTTTCTGACCACAATGGAAAGTTTATATGGAAATTAAAAACAGAAAGATATCTGGAAAATGCCAAATATTTGGAAATTAAAAACTTTTAAATAACTTATGAGTTAAATGGAGATTCAGAAGAGATATTAGAAAATATTTTGAATTGACTGAAAATGAAAATGTAACATATTACAATGTGGAACATAAGTAATGCAGTGCTTAAAGGGATTTTACAACATTAAATACTTGTTTTAGAAATATGGTCTCAAATCAACTATCGTCCATGTTAAGCAATGATTTAAAAAAGAGAGAATTAAACCCAACGCAAGCAGAAGAGAGGATATAATAAAAATAAAAGCAGAAAAGGTGAAATAGAAAGCAGAAATAATAGGAAATCATCTATTCAAAGAAGAACTGGTTCTTTTAAAAGAACAATGAAATTGATAAATCCCTAATTAGAGTGATCAACTAACTCAAATCCACAAGAGGAAATAAAATCGCTGGAATGGCAAATATATCAGTAAATATAGAATATATTTATATGTATATTTCTTCTCTTAATTTTATTAAAGACAAAATGTTACACAAAGCAATAATTATAATACTCTATTTGTCTTTATAATGTATATAGATGAGATTTTTAAATTCAATTTATTTAAACTAAAAAAAACAAAAACAAAAACAATTCACCTATCTCTCCTGCCCTCTATTCCTGCCCCTAATGACCACCAATTGATTTTCCACATCTATGAGCTTATATATATATATTCTATATAGACCACAATCTAGTCCATATTGTGTATATATATATATATATAATGTATATTATAAATGTGTTTAGATTATATATATATAGGGGATATTATAGGGTATTTATCTTTGTCTGACTTAGTATAGTAATTTGTTAGAGGATTGAAGAGGAAAATGGATATGGAGCAAGAGTGGAGCAAAGTTGCAATATTTTATTAGAATTAAGTCAATATTAATGTGAAGTAGATCATAATATATAAAGATACACATTGTAAATCCTAGAAGGAAGAGAAAATTAAAATGGGGATTAAAATGATATACTCAAAAGTATTTATTTTATATGAAAGGAGTTGATAATGGAAGAATGAAGGAGCAGCAAAGATAAGAGAATTATCAAAAATAAATGGGAAAAATAATGTGTATATATTATACATTATATACACATTGTATATGTATATGTATAATATATGTGTGTGTATATATATATATATATATATATATATATATATATATGGCAGATGTAAACCCAATCATATTAGCAATTAAATCAAATATAGTAGACTGATCACTATAATCAAGTTCAGAGATTATAATTTTGGATTAAATATCAAGATCTAAGTATATTCAGTAGAAACAGACATTTTTAGATTTAAAGGTGCAAATGAAGGTTTATCCACATATCACTCTTTTATTTCTCAATATGTTAAATCTACTTAATCATCTCAGTTTTGACAGATAATTTTTAAGTGATAACACATTTTATGAAGGCTTTGCATATAAAAATCTGGTTTCTAGGAAATTATTTTCTTAAAAGCCAATCCAATAATAGTATAGAATGTACAACACCAAGAGTGACCCTAATGTAAATTATGGATTTTGAATGATTATCATGTGTCAACATAGGTTCATCAGTTGTAACAAATGTACTACTCTGATGCAGAATGTTGATAATGACAGAGGCTATGCTTGTGTAGGATAGGGGGTATATAGGAAATGTCTGAATCTTCTTCTGAATTTTGTTGTGAATTTAAAACCGCTCTTAAAAGTAAAGCATACACATTATTTTTATGCATATAAATGCATTTACCTGATGCATAAAATATATATAAATACAGTAAACACATTTTGTATGCACATATATACAAAATATGCAAAATATATATTTTTGAATAAAAAACATTTTTGAGAAAAATATTTTTTGAAAAAAAATTTCTAGTGTATGGGTAAGCGTTCCTAGGCAAAAAATAAGAGTTAGAGATTAGCAACAGTTATAATTAAGAAAAAATTTGCTTTTAGGCATCTGTTGTTTGTGGATACATATAGATTCTGGATGTTTCAAAGTCAGCCATGCACTGACAATATAAATAAAGCATAAGAATTTAAATGATGACGCAAGAAAGCCAAACAGTCATCTTAACACAAATTTTTGTGATTGATGATCCTGAAAACTGGTGGCAATATTCATTGCAAGTGTTTATGTAAAAGAGCAACCAAAGTAAACCAAAGTGACTTAAAAAATACATTGTTAACACAATTGTATGCCATTAAAGTTAACATATGGATGAAACGGGATTGTTTAAGGAAAGTGACTGTTAGAACCTCCTTTTTAAAAAGAAAATAGCCTAACTAGTATTGAAATCTATGTAAATTAGGTTTATAGCTTTAACTTGGGGTAAATGGGAGACTGCAAGCCGCAAGCACAGCTTGTTTATTACACGAGAAACGCACATGTCTAAATGCCTTTTTGTTTTTGCCTCATATAAATTCAAGTTGTGCAAGATTATCTGAAATGGAACAATTGTAAAAGAAAGGATTTATCTCTAACCAGTTACTTCTTAGGAGAGGGATATGGAACAATTTAGGAATGAAGCACATTGACATAGGTATCTCTTTTAATGATGCAATTTTTTCTATTCAAGATGTTAGGCAACATGTTTACCTGTTAGCAAAATTACAACCATTTGAGGAAAGAAAAAAAAAAGGTTACTCTATTGATAATTCTTAAATGGAATAGGAGTCCATTAAATTGTAAAGTGTCAGTTTCACGAAAATAGCAGGATAAATGTTGGTGAATTAATATTTGACATTAGGTGGTCTAAAGCACTGAGAAATTTACTTCTACATGAAAATAAGACTATCACGAGTTTTAACATCATTGCTAATTGGTTTATAAAACTACAGATTCTTATAATTTTATGGTTAAAGATGCTTTCCAATTTTTTTTCTTTTTTCTTCTCTTCTCTTCTCTTTTCTTTTCTTTTTTTTAAATTTATTTATTCATGAGAGACTCAGAGAGAGAGAGAGAGAGGCAGGGACACAGGCAGAGGGAGAAGCAGGCTCCATGCAGGGAGCCTGACGTGGGACTCATCCCAGGACCCTGGGAACACGCCCTGAGCTGGAGGCAGATGCTCAACCCCTGAGCCACTCAGGTGCCCACAAGAATAGTGTGGGCACTGTCTTAATGATAAAGAGGTTAATTTTCCAAGAAGATGTAATGTTCTTAAAGTTGTATGTACCTAACTTTTATTTGTCTGTGTCAAAACACATGAGGCAAAAATTTTCATAATTGGAAAGAGAAATAGGCCAAATGGTTAAAGACATCATTGTCACCTATCAATAATTGATACATTGCAGGGACAGAATGTCAGTAAGAATATAGATGATCTGAATAGTGCTATCATAAACTTGAACTAATTGGGACTTATATAACACCCTGCCTAATAGCAGAATATATATCATTCTTAAGTAAACATGGATCATCACCAAGATAGACCACAATCTAATCCATAAAATAAACCTTAGCAAAGTTAAAAAATAGAAATTATATGAAGTATGTTTGTAAACTATGAAACAAACTAAAATCAGGAACGGAAATATAGCTGAAAATTCTCATTAATTGGAAATTGAACAATATCCTTCTAAAAGTCCATGGTCGGGCAGCCCAGGTGGCTCAGTGGTTTAGTGATGCTTACAGCCCAGGGTGTGATCCTGGAGTCCCGGGATCAAGTCCTACTTCAGGCTCTCTGCATGGAGCCTGCTACTCCCTCTGCCTGTGTCTTTGCCTCTCTCTTTCTCCCCATGTCACTCATGAATAAATAAATAAGATATCAAAAAAACAAAAAAATAAATAAGTAAGAAAAAATCCATGGGTCCAAGAGGACTTTTTTTTTAATCCTATAATCCAGCAATCACTCTCCCTGGTACTCACACAAAGAGTTAAAAACTTTTGTTCACAAAAAAACCTTATACAAGAATATTTACAGCACTTTTATTCATAATTGCCCAAACTTGGAGGCAACCAAGATGTCTTTTGGAGGTGCATTGGTAAACTGTGGTATATCTAGACAATGGAATATTATTCAGCACTAAAAAGAATTTACCTCTTAAACCATGAAAAGAAATAGAGGAACCTTAAATACATACCGCAAAGTGAAATAAGTGATTCTGAAAGGCCACACACAATATCGTTCCAACCATATGATATTTTGGAAAAGGTAAAAATATAGAGACAGCAATACAATCTATGGTTATGGAGGGGGAGGGATGACGAGGTGGACACACAGGACTTTTAGGGCAGTGAAAATATTTGGTATAATACCATAGTGATAAATATATGTTATAAATTTATCAAACTGTGAAGAACAAAAGGGAACATCTTTGGTCAATTTGTAGTTTTTTTTTCTTAAGTTATGTATTTATTCATGAAAGACACACACAGAGATCAGAAACAATTGGCAGAGGGAGAAGCAGGCTACGTGGTGGGGGCCTGATGTGGGACTCGATCCTGGGACTCTGGGATCATGACCTGGGCCAAAAGCAGATGCTCAACCACTGAGCCACCCAGGTGTCCCTGTAGCGTCTCTTTTCAAGCTCTGGATTGTGGCTTTCACAGAGGAAAGGTTGCTAATTCCCTATCTTAAATATGATCGAGTTTAATGACTTGTTTCCAAAGTACAGAGTATTGAAATGAGAGGAGAGGTAAAGTACAACTAATTAGGGGTGCCTGAGTGATACAGTCGGTTGGGCAGCTGACTCTTGGTTTCAGCTCAGGTTGTGAATTCAGGGTAATGCAATCAAACACTCAATAAAGCCCCTGGTTGGGCTCCAAGCTTGGTGCACAGTCTGCTTTAGATTCTTTCTCCCTCTCCCTCTGCCCTTCTTGCTCATTCTCTCTCTTGCATGCACTAAAATAAATACATCTTGAAAAAAAGATGTACAACTAATTTTACAATGAATAACCCTGGCAAACAGTACCTCAGCCAGTTGATAAAGTTTAATACCAATGGATATGTCATATTGATAGCATGTACCCTTGAAATGATGTAATAAGCATAGGACTTCACCTTTGTCATATATTTCCACCTCTCCCAAAATTATAATCCTTGTCTAATCATGAGAAAAAAAATCAACCAAACCCACATTGAGAGACATTCTGTAAAATATCTAACCAATATACCCTAAAACTATCGAGGTCATCAAAAACAAAACAGAAGAAAATCTAGAAAGCCGTAACAAACTAGAAGAGGTTACTCAGATATGACATTTATGAATAAATATATTGCTAATAAATGACTTAAATGCACTGTAGTAATGCACCCTGGAAAAGAGAGGGAATATTTTAAAAAATAGTGCAATAGGAATAAATCACAAATATACTTAATAGTAAATAATAATAAAAAATAGGGTAATAAATACATAAAGTGTAGTATGTGCATATTTGGGATACAGGAGCTAAAAGTAGTAAACTACTGCCACTTGTGTCAACTTAGCATTTATTGAGAAAGTAAATTGAATGAAATATATAACCCAATATACATCATATATTTTAAAAGTGTGATATAATTTATATGAATTTTAAAACTTGAAATATACTTAAAGATACAAAGAAATGATAGATGGATAGATAGATGATAGATAGATAGATAGATAGATAGATAGATAGATAGATGATAGATATCCTATATTATCACAAAAGCTACTTGTAGAACAATGAATTTAGGAGAATTTAATATTTTTCAACTTTATTAAGGTACAATTGACAAATAAAAGTATATATTTAGTGTATAATGTTATGGGTTGAGAGAAATATGGTGAAAGGATTATCAATGTCTATAATGTAATATTTTATATTTTGTAATATAATATTTTATAACATAATATTTTATAATCTATAATAGAAAGGATTTCCACCATTGAGTTAATTAGTGCGTCATTGCTTCACATTTTATTTTTTTTTTGTGAGAACACTTAACACCTCCTCTCACAGAAAATTTGAATCCTGTGAATGTGAGCCTAATGTGTCTGTCATCTTCTTCCTCGTGAAGATTGTGTTCCCTCCACATGCACCTCACTTTCCTTATATGTGACCTGCCTGACTCTTTTTCATTTGCTTTGTACCTCTGATGTATCTTCCTTCAGAAAACCAATCTTGATATCTGGGTTAAATGCCCAATATATTTAATTCCTGTGGTATCCTGTATTTTCATTATGATATGACTGATTATGCTATAAAGATATTGCTAGTAAAGATATTGCACTGATCCTCACTAAAATGTAATCACAATTGGGGGGGTGCTGAGTTTACATGTTCAGAATTTAGTGAAATCCTGACAGAAAGCCTTCAAGAGATTATAGATTAAGGATTAATGTCAAGATTGTTTGCTCTTCAATCAAAATATTAAGAAGGCAAACACTGATTTTTCTAATAAATAGAAAAGGATTTGTGAAAGATGATGTAGTTACAATGTAATGTTTTGAAGGATAGCTAGAATTCTTAAAAGAAAAAAAAAGAGCAATAAGGTCTGGAAGGCTCTCACAGTGGAAAAACTGGCATCAGTAAAGGCAGAGGTGGAAGTATTTGGGAAATAGAATGTTCTTTATTGTCTTCAAAATTACTCTAACATATGTAGTAAGCCAGATACAAGGCTGAACATATTATAGAGATTTAATTTTACAACTTCTTTTTCCCAAATTTGTGGAAGATTATAATAACCTGTTTTCACTTCATTTTCTGTGAAGGAAGTTAGGTTCAAAATAGAAAGGACTTCTTTGACTACAAAGAATCATCATTAAAGATGATTAGTTAAAGATGATTAATCATGAAGGCTGCCTTCATTTGGTCCATGTCCATGCATATTACAAAGCACCGGTTTTTAAAAACTAGTGTATTGTATGCATTTGCAAATTATTTTTCCTCAAAAATGCAACAGCATTTATATTAATAATGGTTCTTCTAGAAGACAGTGGTTTGCTATTACTGTGCATTATTTTATCATGATTCTTCATGTTACATTTTCCTCTAAGGGCAATAGAAAATGAAATAGCAAATCTTTGGTAAAAACAAACAAACAACAAAACTATGTTAAATAAGTGTCAAAAAACCTTACATCTATTGTGCACTGTTTTGGTAATGATTTCATGGTTTAATATATATGTCAAACTTTGTCAAATTATGTATGTCAAGTACGTACATTTTATTATATACCAATTGTTCATCAGGGAAGCTTTGAAAAAAAGACTACATATTTTTCACTCACTAAAAATTCAGTCAAATCAAGTAATAGCAAAACCTAAGATATATTTTTATAATTCTCAAAATTACCCATTTAAGATATGCTTTAATATTTATAACTGTGATATTTTAAAGTAATTAAAATGGAAGCGTATTTAGTCTCTTAATTAAATCAATCATTATAATACACTTTTATATTTATATAACTATTAGATTTCAAATAAATTTATTTTTCTTAACTGTATCTCCCCCCCCCCCCGCTTCATTGGTATCTATTCATACCTGTGATCTTTTTTGCTCTTATTGTTCAAATTTATTCCACTTCTATTCGGTTCAGTTTTCTCCTCTTAGGGTCTCTTCCAATGTTTTAATTTCCTTTTATGCTTTCTGTAGATATAGTGGCTTCTGAAATAATGTTGCTCTAATTAGAGTACCAGGGGTTTGGCTAAATAGCCAAAAGAAGTCTCATTCTCCATACTTTGTTTACTGCCTCCATGCCTGGTCAAATACAGACTTTTAATTTCCTGGACTTAAAGGTCAGCCAGCTACCCTTTTAGTTGACAAGATACCAAGATCTAAAAAAGCTAATACTATGGGTTCTTCGACAGTGACTGGTGCTAGAGAGAAGAATAAACTGACTCAGAGGCCAAAAGGCAATGCATACCATTAATTGCTTGTAATCTAGAGCTATGCTTGGATATATTTACATTGCCATCAAATTATGAATCCCTAAAGATTCAATTTTATTATTTATTCTGTTTTTAATCATGACAAATATGACGTATATACAAATTGGAATTGATTATATTACATATGAGTCAGAAAATTTTTTTCAATGTCTAGTCCACCTTTGAAGGCCTAGCCCCATTTTTCATTTCTGGCATATAGCAGTGATAAATGCCAATTACTATGCTAGGCAGTGATAGCGTAAAGTTGTACAAAATATGTGTCTAGCCAGAAGAATTTAATAGTGCTTTGAGGGTACAGATTAACAATAACAATCCAGTGCTTTATTTGTCAGTTAGAGTTACAAATGCATTAACCAGTAGACTTGTCAAAACAGGATACTAAATACTATCAGTAATTAACATTTGTATATGTAGTAATAATTATGTAAAATAATTTCATTTATATAAAAGCCTAAACCTTGAAACAACTCAGTATCCACCAACTGTAAAATTAATATTGTGATATATGTATATAAAGGGATATGTTACAAGGGAAGCACATGACCTATATTTACATAAAATATGATTGAATCTTACAACTATAATATAAAAAACTATAATATAGATAAAAAAAGCCAGACTCAAAGAATATTAATTATATTATTACAATTGTATGAACTTTGTAAGTAGAAAACACTGAGTTTAAAGTCAGAATATTTTTTTAAATTTTATTTAAATTTTGCTTAGTTATACATAGTGCAATATCGGTTTCTGGAGTAGAATTTGGTGATTCATCACTTACATACAACACCCAGTGCTCATCACAAAAGTGCCCTCATTATTACCTTTCATCCATCTATTCAATTTCCCCACCTGCCTCCCTCCATCAACTCCTACTTTATTCTCTATCATTAAGAGTCTCTCATGGTTTATTTCCCTTTCTCCCTTTCCCCCTTCCCATTTATCCATGTGTTTTCCTTCTTAAACTCCACATATGCGTGAAATCATATGGTATTTGTCTTTCTCTGACTGACTTATTTCACTTAGCATAATACCCTCTAGTACATTGTTGCAAATGGCAAGATTGCCTTCTTTTTTGACGGCTGAGTAATATTCATATATTTATTCACATACATATATAAATCACATCTTTATTAGTTCATCAGTTAATGCACATTTGGGCTCTTTCTATACTTTGGCTATTATTGATAATGCTTCTATAAACATAGGGGTGTATGTGTCCCTTCGAATCTGCATTTTTGTATACTTTTGGTAAATACTTAGTAGTGCAATTGCTTAGGTCTAATGTAGCTCTATTTTTCACTTTTGCAGAACCTCCACATTGTTCTCCAGAGTGCTGCACCAGTTTTCATTCCTCCTAACAGTGCAAGAGGGTTCTCCTCTCTCCACATCCTCATCAAAGCTGTTGTTTCTTGCATTGTTAATTTTAGCCATTTTAACAGGAGTGAGGTGGTATCTTATTGTGGTTTTGATTTGTATTTCCCTGATGATAAGTGATGTTGAGCATCTCACATGTCTGTTAGCCATCTGGTTGTCTTCTTTGGGAAAATGTCTATTCATGTCTTCTGTCCATTTCTTAACTGGGCTATTTGTTTTTTGGGTGTTGAGTTTGATAATGTCTTTATAGATTTTGGATACTAATCCTTTACCTGATATGTCATTTGCAAATATCTACTCCCATTCCCTGGGTTGCCTTTTAGTTTTGTTGATTATTTCCTTCACAGAAGTTTTTATCTTGATAAAGTCACAATAGTTCATTTTTGCTTTTGTTTCTTTGGCTTCTAGCAATGTGTCTAGTAAGAATTTTGCTACAGCAAAGGTCAAAGAGATTGCTGCCTCTGTTCTCCTGGACTTTGATGGTTTTCAGTCTCACATTTGTCTTTCATCCATTTTGAATTTATTTTTGAGTATGGTGTAACAAACTAGCCCAGTTTCATTCTTATGCATGTTTATTTCCAGTTTTCCCAACTCCTGTGGTTAAGAGACTGTCTTATTTCCATTGGATAGTCTTTCCTGCTTTGTCAAAACTAGTTGACCATATAGTTGTGGGTCCAATTCTGGGTTTTCTATTCTATTCCACTGATCTGTGCATCTTTTTTTGTGCCAGTTCCATACTATCTTGATGAAAGTCAAAATATATTATCTCTGGTGAGTAAAGAGAGGAATGTAATTAAATGGGAAAGAGTGTGTTTTCTATTGTTAATTTTCTCCATATTAGTTTACTACTGCTGTATAACAAATTAGCAAGCTTACAACACTGCACATGTATTAGTTCACAGTGTCTTGAATCAGGAGTCCGGCACTTTAGGTGGATCTTCTACAATGAAAGGGTGGCCAGGACCTGATTATCAACTGGAAGCTAGTTTGGGAAAAAGCTTGCTTCCAGATCACTTGGCATATCTAATTTCTTTACTCATATAATGTTCATGGTAGTTGGCTTTGTGAAAGTTTCTGGAATAAGTTTGCTAACAAGACATGGCATAATCATGAGAGTGACATTTCACACTTTTTTCATGGACCATTCCTTAGAAACAAGTCAAATATGCTGCCAACATGCATGGTGAAGGGATTATAAAGAAACCAAAGGCACAAACCAAAAGGCAGGGGTCCTTTGTTTGTTACCTCAGGTTCTGCATTCCACATCTTTTTTGATCTGGATGGTGATTAGATTGACCAGTTCATGTTATTGTCAGTCACTTTTTGAAAACCATTTTATATACTGGTTAGACTCTACGTAAGATTTTTAGAAATCATATTATCTACGTAAAATAAGCTGATTTGTTTTAAAAGTAAAATGTTACTTAGCAGCCTGAAGGAATGTTAATTATTGCCAAGATATTAAATGATATATCATTTTGTTTTCAATGATAATAAAGAAAAAGAAAGGATGTATTGTAATGCACTTTCTCAGATTATTTTTAAGTAGATGAGTCATGCAGTTATTTATGCATAGCTCACCTTCATATAAAATGTGCTGTAAAATTTAAGTCTTATTAACCTAGGTATATTAGTTTTCTATTGCTATTTAACATATTGCCTCAAATTTGGCAGTTTAAAACAGCACCCATTTATTATCTCACAGGTCAGAAATCCAAAACCATATGACTAGATTATTTACTTAGGGCCTCATAAGGTCAAAGTCAAGGTAGGCTGAGATCTTACCTGGCGTATTAAAGAATCCACTTCTGAATCAATTCATGGTTTTTGGCCCAATTCATTTCCTGTGGTTATTGAACTAATATACCTAATATATATAATATATATAATATATATATATATAATATATATAATCAGTTATTTTCTATTCTGGCTGGTGGCCATGGGCTGCTCTCTTCTAGAGACTGTTTTCCTTCTTATGCGTTCTCTTCGTCTTCAAGTGAAGCAAAGTACATCAAATCCTCTCATGCCACAAATCTCACTGACTTTCTGTTCTGTCTTTAAGAGTTCCCTGTGTTGCATTTTGGGTTCACACCGATGATCCAGGATAATTTCCCTATCATAAAGTTGGATAATTAATAGCTTTAATTAAATCTTCAAAATCTCTTTTGCCATGTAAGGTTACATGGAATAGTTATGAGAACAGGCATTAAGGGTTATGGAGAGACAAATTTGCCTATAACACAAGCATATTAGCATTTGAGTGGAAAATCTAGATCTTGAAATTAGAAGATGTTAATATGATATTTTATTCTAAAGCCATAGTAGCTTAACTATTTTTGTCTCTACAAGACATAAATGGTAAAATCCTATTGTAGGTAGAATAAATACTATTTTAATATACTAGTGTGTTTTCTACTCATAGTATAAAACATTTACAGCTGTACTTACTTTGCCTTACCAATTAAAACAAACAAAAAAGTAAAGAATGATGTCTTTAAAGTTCATATTTATGCTTTTAGAAATCAGAAAATAACAGTTCTTAAAACAAAGCAGGTGAAAAAATATGTTTAAAGTTTCTACATGCCTCTTCTTTGTATATCAAAATACAAAATCTATTCCATATTACATTCCATGCATAGGTCAGGATACTATCCAAATAATTTCTCTAAGTATTTTGCTATTGTGCATGTATATTATATATTATGTCAGTTAAGTATATAGCACTACATCTGAACACTTTAATATACTTTTGTATATAGCACTCTAGTTTAATCAGTTATTTTAAATGACTGGTCTGCTAATTACAGTAATTTTCTCTTTTGTAAATACAAATAAGGCACAATTTCAAATTTAAGAATAATTTTTAATGTTCTTAATATACTGACAGAATATTTTTATTGAGATAACAATTAAATTGTGGAGATATCAGTTAATATTAATTGAGATATAACTGCTAAACTGTTATCCACGATGGCTGCACCATAACAAAACCCACTAATAGTGAATGAATTTCCATATTCTCCACTTACCAACACCTGTAATTCCCTGTATTTTTTTATTATAGCCATTCTTAAAGGTATGATATAGTACTCCAGTGTGGTTTTGATCTGTATTTCCTTGTGGCTAATGATGTTGAACATATTTTCATGTGATTATTAGACATGCATTTACTAACTTTCAAGAAATAACTGTTCAGATAATTTGCTAATTTTTATTTTATTTGTTTTTTTTTTTAATTTTTTTAAATTTATTTATGATAGTCACAGAGAGAGAGAGAGAAGCAGAGACACAGGCAGAGGGAGAAGCAGGCTCCATGCACGGGAGCCCGACGTGGAATTCGATCCCGAGTCTCCAGGATCATGCCCTGGGCCAAAGGCAGGCGCCAAACCTCTGCGCCACCCAGGGATCCTAATTTGCTAATTTTTAAATTGCTTTTCCCCTTTTATTATATTCTGGGTACAATTTCTACATAAGGCATATCATTTGCAAATACTTTCTCCAATTGAGTGGGTTATCTTTTCACTTTCTTGTTGGTATGATTTGCTGCACAAACGTTTTTAATTATAATGAACTTGAATTTATATATTTTTTTCTTTTATCAGTTGGGCTTTGGCTGTCATATCCAGGAAAGCACTACATAACCCAAGGTCAAGAAAATACATTCTCTTTCTTCTAAGATTTTATAATTTTGCCTTTAATATTTAGGTCTATGCTCATTTTACATTAATTTTTGTGTATATTGTGAGATAGTGGTCCATAATCACTTGTTTTCATGTGAAAACATGTTGACGAGATGATCCTTTGCCTACTGCATCTTTTGGCACCCTTTTCAAAAGCCCGTTGATCATAAATGTAAGATATGTTTTGGGACTGTCATTTCTAGTTCATTAATCTGCATGTCTATTTTTGTAACTCATCTTCTTGGTTATGATAGCTTTGTGATAAAGTTTGATATCAGAAAGTATGAGTCCTTCTCCCGCAAAAAGATAAAAGAAAGTATAAGTGCCACCAACTTTGTTCTTTTTCAAGATCAGGTTGGCTAATTGAGGATCCTTGAGATTTCACAAGAATTTTAGAAGTAGCTTGTCAAATTCTATAAAAATGCCCTTTGGAGCTTTGATATAGACAGTGTTGAATCCATAGATAAATTTGACTAATTTTGCCACCTCAACATATTAAGTCTTGCAGTCTGTGAATTGTCTTTAGATTTATTTAGATCTTTTAAAATTTCATTTAAAAATTGATTTTAAAGAAATTTAAATTTCTTTTATAGAAAAAATAATAAAAATAAAGAAATTTAAAGAAAAATTTCATTTATAATCACATCAAAACAGTAAAATGCTTAGAAATAAATTTAACCAAAGATGTTAAAGATCTGTACAATGGAAACTATAAAATACTGATGAAAGAAATTATAAATCACAATAAATGGAAAGGCATCTTGTGCTCATAAATTGGAAGAATTAATATTGTCAAAAATGTTAACATTATCCAAAGTGATCTACAGACTCAGTTTAATCCCTATTAAAATTCCAATAGCATTGAATGGTATAGATGGTAGCTACACTTGTGAGCATAGCATAATGTATAGACTAATCAAATCACTATATTGTACACCTGAAACTAATGTAACATTGTGTGATAATTATACTTTAATAAAAACAAATTCCAATGGCATTTTTCACAAAAGTAGAACAAAAAGAATTCTAAACTTTGCAAAGTACCAAAAAAAGACCCTGATAGTCAAAGTAGTCTTGAGAGAGAACTGAATTGGAGACAATCACACTTCCTGGTTTCAAGCTATATTACAAAACTATAGTAATCAAAACAGTATGGTACCCTCATAAAAACAGGCCTATAGGACAATGGAACAGAATAGAGAGCCCAAGAATAAGGCCACACGTATATGGCCAATTTGTCTTTGACAGCAGTGCCAAAAACAGATAGAAAGTATAGATTCTTCAATAAATGTTGCTAAAAAAACTAAGTATACAGATGCAAAAGAATAAAATTGGACCCCTTACACCATCCAAAAAAAATAACTTGAAATAGATTAAAGAATTAAACATAAAACCTGAAACTGCAAATTTTTTAAAAGAAATATACAGAAAAAGCTCATTGACATTGGTCTTTGTGATGATTATTTGGATGTGACTCCAAAAGCACAAGCAATCAAAATAAAAATAAATATGTAAATGAATGAATGAATAATAAAAAAGTAAATAAGGCTACATCAGACTAGAAAGCTTCTGTATAGCAAAAAAAAACTATCAATAAGATGAAAACACAAACTGTAGAATGGAGAAAATACTTGGAAGTTATATATTCATAAAGGATTAATACCCAAAATATACAAGTAGCTAAACAACTCAATAGAAAATAACAAATAGCCTTATAAAAAAATAAGCAAAGTTCTCAGGTAGACATTGTTTCAAGAAAGACATACAAATGATCAACACATACATGAATGGGTGCTCAATGTCACTAATCATCAGGGAGATTCAAGTCAAAATCACAATAGGATACTTTCTCACACCTGTTAAGATGTGTTATTACAACACATTAAGATGTTAAGATTTAAGATGGCTGTTAAGATGTTAAGATGGCTATTACAAAAATACAAGAGATCATCAATATTGGCAAAGTTGTAGAGAAAAAGTAATCCTCGTATGCTTTGGGGGAGATGTAAATTGGTACAGCTACTATGGTAAACAGTAGAAAAGTTCTTTTAAAAAATTAAAAATAGAAATACCATATGATCCAGCAACTTCACGCCTGGGTTCAGTATATATGTGTATAGTACAAAGAAAGAAAATCGTTATCTAGAAGAAAGATCCCATTCATTGCAGCATTCTTCATCAATAGCCACGATATGGAAACAACATAAAGACTTGTCAACAAATGAATAAAGAAAACACGTAAATATACAATAAGACATTATTTAGCCTTAAAAAGAAAGAGATCCTGCCTTTTGCAACAACATAGATGAACCTAGAGAACATTACGTTAAATGAAATAACCTGGACAAAGGAAAAAAACCTGCGTAATGATACTTATGTGCAGAATTCTTTAATTTTTTTCAACAATTTTTTTAATTATCAGTAATAATTCTTTAACCTCGTTGAAAAAATTTATTCCTAAATATTTGTTCTTTTGTTGCTATTATAAATTGTTTTCCTTCTCTTTTTAAGATTTTATTTATTGACAGAGAGCGAGGAAGAGAGCACAAACAAAGGGAGTGGCAGAGAGAGAGAGAGAAGCAGGCTCTTCACTGAGCAGGGAGCCGGACATGGGGCCCAATTCCAGGGTCCTGGGATCGTGACCTGAGCCCAAGACAGATACTTAACTGACTGAGCCACCAGACACCCTTAAATTGTTTTCTTAATTTCCTTTATAGATTGCTCATTTGTAGAACATGGAATTGGAATAGATATGTGTGTATGTTGATCTTGCATTTTTAAAAATATTTTTCTTATTTTTTATTTTTTATTTTTTTTAAATATTTCATTTGATTATGAGATTTTTAGTAGATGTATTAGAATTTTCTATATATAAGATCATATCATTTGTAAATAGAGATAGTTTTGCTTCTTCCTTTCCAATTTCAGTTATTTCTTTTTCTTTCCATGTTGCCCTAGCTTGAACCACCGGTACAATGTTTTTAAGTGGTGGCAAAAGTGGACTTTTTTGCCGTGTTCCTGATCTCAGGTGGGAAATCATTCTTTCACCATTAATATATTTCCTGTAGGTTTTTCTCAGATGCCTTGTGTTAATTTGGGTTAGTTTCCTTATCTTCCATATTAAATTTATTAGTTTTTAGGCCACACACTAATCTTACATTCCTGGGATAAGTCTTATTTTTTCAGTGTATTAACCATTTAAGTGCTATTGTATTCTGTTTGCTAGTATTTTTTTAAGGCTTTTGCATCTTTATCTACAAGAGATATTGTTATTTTCTTATGATTTTCTTGTTATCAGGCTAAGAGTAGACTCAAAAAAAATGTTTTCAGAAGAGTTTCATTGTTCTGTCTCTTCTACATTTCTAAGACTTTAGAGATGATTCACACACATTCCTTTTTAAAATGTTTGGCAAAATTCAGTAAAGAAGATATATTATCTTTGGCTTTTATTTTAGGAGAAATATTTAAGTATAAATTCAATGCTTTTATTTCTTTTTTTTTTCCTAAAATTTTATTTATTTATTGATGAGAGACACAGAGAGAGAGAGTCAGAGACACAGGCAGAGGGAGAAGCAGTCGCCATGCAGGGTGCCGGATGCGGGACTCAATCCCAGGACTCCAGGCTCTTGCCCTGAGCCAAAGGCAGACACTTAACTGCTGAGCCACCCAGGCGTCCCTTGATGCCTTCACTTCTTACAGTTATAGTTGGATTTTTCTCTTTCTTATCCATTTGCAGTGTTTTGTTTTGTCTTTTAGAATTTTGCTCATTTATCTAAATAATCTATTTTTGGCAAGTAGTTGTATTTCATTATGATTTTTTTTATTTCTGTAAAGTTGATAGGCGATTTCTTAAGATACATTTTTAATTTTAGTAAATTGAGTTTTCTATCATTATTTTCTTGGTCACTCTACCTAATTAATTTTGTAAATATATTTGTGCGTGTGTGCACACATATGCACACAATTCGAGTGTCTAAGACAATATATGTTTTAATCAGAATCTATTTTAGATATATATTGACTTAAGTCTTGAAGTTATAGAAACTTTACTCCCAGGTAGCTCCATTACTCCCTTCTTTTATATGTTGCTATTGTTATAAATATTACATCTGTTACATGCCTCTGTGCTCAGCTTGGAGTCTGCTTGAGGTTCTCGCTCCCTCTCCTTCTGCTCCTCCAGCTCATGTTCTCTCTTTCTCTAAAATAAATTAGTAAATCTTTTCCAAAACACTTTTTTTTCTCTAGTAGAGAGTTTCATCAAGCTCCTCACACTGTTTTTTACCGACAAGAAATTTCAAAATGTGAGGTTACTTGATGTTCAAGATACAATCGATCCAATATTTATTTTATGAATAAATATTTACCCAAAACCCTCGGTCAGATAATAATTAAACACTCAAGAAATTTAAAAGATTTTTGGTACATGTTGGTGAATGTTTGGATATTTTGAAACATTTAAATTTTTTAGTTTTTCATATCGCATTAGAGATTTACTCTTGTGTTTGGCCTTGTATATGAACTTGTCAGATAATAACTATTTATCGTTTATAGGACAACAATTGGGGAAAGTGCACAGATTGTCTTTATAACTTCAGATTTGTTTCTCAATTTTAAAAGAGCAAATGACTTTATCTTAATGGTGAGAACTGCCCTAATCTTTCAATGAACAATTATCCTTTCTCTGGATTTCAGAATTCTAATTATGTAGCTCTGCATTTCAAAGATCCACAATTTCTAAGGGAAAATAAATTCTACAGTCTCTACTGTATTAACACAGGTAGTTATCCATCCAATGTCACTTTCTAAGATACTGCTCTCAGGGAACAGAAAATTATTAATTCGAAAGTAGGACATTAGTTAATATTACTTAAAATTGCAGAGTGATATCTTAAAAGTCTCTTTAAGAGAAGAAAACCTTAACTAACAAAAAAGAATAAAATACATTAGTAGAAAGATATGGGGAATTTCTGGGAGGCATGCGATCTTGCCTGGTACTTACATAAATCTTACGTACTCTCTGTATCTATAAATACCACTTTAAAGATTGATGTAAGCAATATTCTATATAAAGATAAATGACTGCTATATGAAGGAAAGCTCAAAAAGACAAAGAAACAGATATTTATTAGATAAATACAGCATGCCAGTTTTGATATAAGTTATTTGAGAGAAGTATAATAAAGTAAAAACTATATTTGAATTTAATGGAATGAAAATTTAACTGTAATCCCTTGGCCAGATTAATTACACTTTCTAATTTTAAATTTTCCTATAGGAAAGGTAATACTGACTTTGCATCAAGTGGTGTTAAGGATTAGTATAGATATTTGTAAAGTGTAATAATAATATTGTTCTATATTAATTATCAAAACAACACCATGTGAGAGATACTCTTTTCATATTTTGTAGATGAAGAAGCAAAGGTATAAAGAAGTGTAGTATGCTCTATGGCTTATATGGAATGGATCCAGAACTTGAGTTCAGTCACTCTTACACCAATTTCCTTTGTTATTGTTGTTAATGTACCCTAAATAGAAAAATACAGTTCTCCGATTTTTAGAACATAGGTTCTAAAATACTGTTATAGTTCTAATGTCACTTCTTAACTATGACAGGTTTTTTAACCTGTTTGAATCTTAATTCTGTCATCATTGTTACAAGAAACATAATATTCCACAGAGATGTTGTGAATAATCCTTATGAACGTGTTTTCTGAGTGACAATACACTGTGAAATAGTAATTGGTATAGTTGATTCAGTAAATTAAATGGAATAGAAAACAATGGGTTTATCATGGTCATATTTACATGATATTTAGTCTATATTATAAAAAATCTAAGATTTTAATTTAGTGAATTAGATTTTTATTTGCTCCTAAAAATTTATAAATCTATTTACACACAAGTTAAACCATTCTTGAAAATATATTATAGGGACTACTGGGTGGCTCAGTGTTTGAGCATCTGCCTTCCACCCAGGATCCGATCCTGGACTCCGGGATGGGGTCCTGCATGGGGCTCCCTGCATGGAGCTTGCTTCTCCCTCTGCCTATGTCTCTGCCTCTGCCTCTCCCTCTGTCTCTCATGAATAAATAAATAAAATCTTAAAAAATATATGTATTGTAATTATTGCCCCTTGAAATACTATTTTAATCAGATATAGTTCAAAATCATATCAAAGATAAAAATTTTCGAATCATTCTGCAATTATTAATCATGTGGATTATTTATTCTCAAGAAATCTATGAAATTTCTATAAATATTTATTATTTCTAAAGAACATTTGCTCTTTGGAAAAGCATACCAAGTAAGTTTGTATACTGGATTGTGTTGGAGGATGCAATTGAGTGCATGTAACCACTGGTTGACTGGAGATCTGGACCCAGACACTTTCCTTGTCCTTGGAACGCACACCCTGCCCACTGTTTCCACAGTGGGAGTCATTTTCAAGGATGTAGACTTGAGAGAGTAAGGTGTTATTGAGACCATCTGGACTGAATATGTGACTGAGCCCCAGTCTGGTGGGTGGATATTGAGATCAATTTGTCTTACAGCCGCCAAAGGCAAGCCTCATATGTAAATTACTCTGCTTATTAAACCTGCCACCAAAAAAAAAAAAAAAAAAAAAAAAAAAAAAAAAAAAAAAGAACAAACAAACCTGTAACCTATCAATCTGAAGTGGCCTACCTCTTTCTTCTTTTTTTCCCTGTCCTCTGAGTACGGGGCCAGTTTCAGATTTCACCTAGGAAGACTTTGAGATTGCAAACCCAAAATTGAAAAATATGTTTGCAAATACCTATTTTATTGAAATCTCTTGAATCCAGTTAAAGATCATGTAGAGACATAATGCTTTATGTTATCCTAGTTATTTACTTATATTTTACAGTCTACAAAACATTGACTTCTGCCCCCTAAAAGCAGGCCTAGGTGATCAAAAACAATAAAGTATGATTGAGTAGAAGAGGTGAAAGTCTTCTTAAGAGATTGATAAAATAATTTTGTCTAAGAAGTAAGAGGTGAAGGGCATGAATGTGTGTTACTTCACAATCGTCTGGAAATACACCGTGATATTTAGAATTTCATCAGGAGCAAACAAAAACCATACTTTTTGTGTGTGTCAATGCTGTTTAAAAAAAGAGATATCTCTAGCTCTATAATCTTATTGTCATACTGTTATTTTTATTGACCCAAAGGTGAAGGAAATCAATAATCTGCAAATAATCTTTGTAGATATATACAATAAAAATCACTGTATGTGGATACTGATGAATGTATATTCGCAAATGGTCACAACTCCAAGGTATTTGCAAAAGTGAGAATATAGACTCAGATTACCTAATATCTATCAAGGGTGACTTCTATTTTCTCTCACATGTATAAAAATAAAAAAAGTAAATCCTGCATCTAGATTACTTCTGTAACTACTTATACCAGGTTGCTAGTTACAGTAGTTAGCTAACTAACTCTGATAAGAAGTATAGAATTATGCTTTAATCTAATCAGATTCCAAATATAAAGACATTTGTTCACATATATACAACATTGTCTTTATGCCTTTAGAAAATACAAAACTTTTAAAGGAAGTGACTGAGAAATATGCTACAGCTAAAGTATTTTTTTTTAAGATTTTATTTATTTATTCATGAGAGACACAGAGAGAGAGAGGCAGACACATAGGCAGAGGGAGAAACAGACTCCATGGAGGGAGCCCGATGTGGGACTCAATCCCAGGACCCCAGGATTACACCCTGAGCCAAAGGCAGTCGCTCAACCGCTGAGCCACCCAGGCACCCCATAAAGTATTTTTTCTATAACAGCAATCACTTGAGTCATAAAACAGAACACAGTGGCAGCAGTACATTTTTAAGCCATAGAAACTACGGTCTGAATTCTAACCCTATCTTTCAGAAAAGAATGTAGCTTTGAACACCTATTTTCATCATGTAGTAAATGCTCAGTAAATGTTTAAAATCACACCACTGTATTCTCTGAAAACTCTGGATGGAATCTACGTAGTGGTGGTAATTTAGCCTCTTATTTTGCTTCATATATTCCTTTTCTGTCCTGTACTTCATTTCCATTCTTCAGTACTAAAACTTCATTGGCTTTTATTTATTTGTATCTCTCTATTGATTTGTCTCCCCTGTAAATGTTAGGACTATTCATCTCCATGTGGAATCATAGATCAACAGACATCCATTAACTTCTTCCAGAACCACTAACAGATACACGGCTAACATTTGTTGGGTTGCTGCAAGAATACAAATGGAGGCTAACATGGCATACATCTAAGAAATTTAGTTATAAGTAAAGTTAATCAGTTGGTAAAATATGTTCCATTATGACAAATATACCTTCTTTTCAGCAAAATGGATAGATATGATTAAAGCTACAGTTTTGTGAAATAGGAATTCTGCAAAATATCAAATGAATAAAACTAATATTGCACACTTCTGGATGGTCCATTGTTATGCAAACAATGTTTGTATTAATAACAAAATAAGAGTATACGCAATACGTAAATCCTTGTGATTTATTTTATAAAATTTATTTTTCCTATATATCAGAACATTCATTAGTTATGTTCTAATTGTAATGTTATACAATGTATGCAACTGTTGATAGTAATGATACAGAGATTTAAATTGTAATGTAATTCTAAGTATATAAAATGCAGATATATCTACATGAAAAAATATAAGTGGAAGTTAATGTCTAAAAGTCAAAACCTAGAGGCAGCCCCGCTGGCACAGTGGTTTAGCGCTGCCTGCAGCCAAGGGCGTGATCCTGGAGACCCTGGATCGAGTCCCACATCGGGCTTCCTGCATGGAGCCTGCTTCTCCCTCTGCCTGTGTCTCTGCCTCTCTCTCTGTGTGTTTCTATGAATAAAAAAAAATCTTTAAAAATAAATAAATAAAAGTTAAAACCTTAAAAAAGTCAAAACCTTAAATGAATATGCCTCAAACATGTTTACAATATTTTCTTTCTCCAAATATATTCAAAATTATGCATTAAAATTGATAGATAAAATACAAATTACAACTAAGGTAACAATCAACCTTTAAAACCAAACTTATTTAAATAGACCTGAGTTTTTATATGATATCTGAACATTATATTAAAATTATTTGAAAATCTAGTTTCAAATTTGAAGAGTTCATATCATATGTTACTTATTATGTATAGATATTTATATTCAGATTTGAGAGTAATAATGTATAGCTAATATTGTAAGATTTCCTTACTGCTATGGGCAATTAGTTACCACACTAAGTTGTGAATATTTCGGCAACCATGGATTGAAAGATAAACAGGCATAGAACTTTGACATTTGACATCACATGAAAACAATGCCTTTCCCCCCAGGACGCAATCCTGGAGACCTGGGATCGAGTCCTGCATCCGGCTCCTGGTGTGGAGCCTGCTTCTCCCTCTGCCTGTGTCTCTGCCTCTCTCTCTCTCTCTCTCTCTCTATGTCTATCCTGAATAAATAAATCTTTAAAAAAAGTCTCCATTATATTCGTTGATTCTGATGGAAGATTATGACAATTATTCATTTTTCATTTCTTCTATGTAAGTGCTTTTGTTGATCAAACTCTCTCACTCTAGGAAGCAGTGTTCTCCATTGTCAGCTGCAGCAAACCTCACAAAACTTTTGGATATTTGGACCTTTCTGTCTTTTCCATATCAAGATTATAAAGCAAATGATGTGAAGGTTTCCCCTTGGATTTAAATGGTGTTGGTTATGAAAATGTGCATTTTAGGTCTCCCAGCAGCTTCATGCGGACACAAATCTCTGAATCCCTACTGATGGATGTGGCCATTATGTTCTGTGTGTGTGTGTGTGTGTGTGTGTTGTGATATGCAGGGTCCTCTATAGTTCTGTGGGCTCTAAAGAACAGTGCCTTGTTCCTTATGCTGAGGTGAGTCACTAAAGTTTGACAGACTATTTTTCTTGATGCTGTATGTCTTGATATTTCTAACGTATTTCTTGATGTTACTTCTGAATAACAGATGTATTTCTGTTATTTCTTCATTTTTCTTGATTATCCTGTTTGGAAACTGGTTATATGCTTCAAAGTTAGTCTCAAAATCACAGTTTTATTTCTACTGTAGTTTACTTGTCTTTGGTAATGTATTTCAGGTCTCCAAATGCTCTGGGGACTTTGGCTTTTTCTTCTGACTGCAGGTCAATTATCACTATGGTTACACTTCTAATTTTCTAAACAAACACAATGGCTTCATAGGCCTAAGGTCTGTGATTTTATTGGATATATTTCAATACTTTCTTCATACTTAAAACTGTTCTGGTTTTATAGAGCATGTTGGCTACACTGGATCTACTGGACGTTATACATTAAACCAATATGCACTCAAGTCCTGCATTTATAAGGTGTTCATATTTTTTTCATTCTCCCTAGGCAATCCAGGTTTATGCTTGACTGAAATACTTATTGTTTATAATAACAAATAAATAGTCATTATTTTATCTATTTTTTTAAGTGGGCTCCATGCCCAGTGTGAAACCCAACATGGAGCTTGAACTCATGACCCTGAAATCAAGACCTGGGTGGAGATCAAGGGTCAGCAGCTTATCTGACTGAGCTACCCAGGCATCCCTCTTTTATTCCTAAGTATCCTAGTTTGATGATATTATATGGTGGTCCTTTATATAGATCTCTGAGGTCTCTGAAGTCTCCCTGAGTTCTTTGTGATATCCCCTTATCAAATAATGTTAATGTTTTCATCTTGCCCCTCTTATATTAAACTAGTGGAAATTTCTCCCAAACATAGTGGAACTAAAAAGATTAATACTTAGAAAAGTGGACCTCTTCCTTGTTTGTCCATCAAAAATTTTCCTTCTACTAGTTCACAGCTGCTCTGGCAATCTAAACTTTCTAATTAGAAATATGTAACTGTTTCTTATTCAGTACACGTTTTTGTTTTCTTTTTACCTTTTGGTTTCTCACAAAAGTCTATTTATTATACAAAAGCATTAAAAAATATATGAGGCACCTTTTTCTACATGTGGTTAAGTATTATTTCTACATTAAGTGCTTTAATTATCTACTGAACTAAATAATTCTTCCCCTATCATCATTATGTTTACCAGTAATCCACTAATTCTCCAAGCAAGAAATTTTAGTGTGACAGATATTTCAGTTACTTATTATTCTTTATTCCTAATAGTATTTTCTAGGAAAGTCTTTCTTTCTATTGTTTTCTAAAAGTCTTTCTATTGTCATACTGTAAGTTAGGACCATATGATTATCTAATGAGAAGACAATATGTAATGTATTTAATTTTTAATAATCTTTTTTATTCCTAGACATATGGAGGCCACCATATTTAGCCAATCTTTAAATAGAAAGTTACATATTATCCGATTATTTTATTATAATTTTAGTGTAAGATTCACAGCCATGTTTTTAAAAAGATGATAAATATTTCTGTCAATAATATTTAATCTTAAAAAAAACTTCAGGTGATTCTCATGCATGTTTCTGCCCTTTACACTACTTTAGTGCTTCAAGCATCCACATTTTGAATATCATTTATATAATAATTTATATAATATTTGCTAGTTCAAACAAAAGATAAACCAATTCATAAGGCCATTTTCTAGGATTTGTTAACATACTCTGGCCTACTTTTATGTTTTTCTTATGATCATAAGAAAGAAACAATAACTTGAGGCTAAATTGTTGCTTAGGCCACTTTTCTTCCAGAGAAACTCATATTTTAAAGAAACTCATGTTTTAAAGAACTTTCTCCATTTTGTCTTACAAAATCCCCTTCTTTTTTAAAGATAAAAGGAAAGTGAAATGAATGTAGTTTAAATGCCAGTATAGCTCCAATTCAAACACTCCAATGACTTTCGCAGATGATGACCAAACCAAACCAAACCAAACGGACATACACTAGTTGACATTTATAAATTATTTCCATTCTAAAGAATTTCTGAGTTCATGTAAGTTCTTTGAAATATCCATTCATACAAGAGTAACAATAGTAAATCTCATATTTAATACACACTAAATTGAACATGACTATAAAATAATAATCTTTCTAAATGTCCCATTGCTATTTGTGCAAACATTCTCTTACTCTTATATGACAAATTTTAAAAAGAACAAACAAAAAGTAAAGGTTATAATTTTTGAATATTTTCTTTCCTTCTTTTTTGAGGATTTAAACATTTTTTTCTATTATTTCACTTAGCATACATTGAAAAAGGTGAAAAAAAAAGCATAAATAAATAACCACGAAGGCAACTTTGTGGTAACCAAGAAATCAGGTAAGGGACTTCTGCACTTCAGAAGGTTTCTCTTCTACAAAGGGATGCACAATATCAATTTCTAAAGAATAGTTTTATTGGCTTTTGAAATGTAGCTACTCTGAAAAACAGTATGGAGATTCTTCAAAAAGTTAAAAATAGAACTACCCTATGACCCAGCAGTTGCACTATTAGATATTTATCCAAAAGGACACAAAAATACCAATTAGAAGGTATACATGCATTATCAACGATAGCCAAACTATGCAAAGAGCCCAAGTGTATATTGACTGATGAATGGATAAAGAAGATGTGGTATTTATACACAATGGAATATTACCTGGCCATAAAAAGAATGAAATTTTCCATTTGCGATGATGTGGATAGAGCTAGAGAGTATCATGCTAAGCAAAATAAGTCAGAGAAAAACAAATCCCACATGATTTCACTCACATGTGGAATTTAGAAAACAAAACAGATAAACATATGGGAAGAGACAAAAAAAAAAGAGAGAGAGAGGAGAGAGAGGAAGCAAACCATAAAAGATTCTTATGATAGAGAACAATCTGAGGGTTGATGAAGTAAGGTGGGTAGGAGATGAGCTAGAGGGGTGATGGTATTAAGGAGGGCACTTGTCATGATGAGCACTGTCATGTATTGTATATAAGTGATGAATCACTGAATTGTACTCCTGAAACCAATATTGGACTGTTTGTTAACTAACTGGAATTTAAATAAAAATTTGGAACAACAAAAAAAAGAAATATCGCTCAATATGTGTTCTTTTCTGTGTGGCTCTTTCCCCTTAATATTATATTTGTGAGCATAATCCATGTTGTATAAGTATTACCTAACTTATTTTACTATATATAGTATTTGATTACACAAGTATTCCACAATTTACCTACCTTTCTAATGCTGATAGACACTAGAATTTTAGAGTTTTGTTATATTATGAATAGCACTATGATGACATTCAGGGACATGTAATTTGGAGAACAGATACTTTTATTTCTGTTAAGTATCCGTCAAGGAATGGAATTGCAGTGTAATGGGAGAGGTGCTCATTGAGCTTTAGTAGATAGTATAAAAGATGTATATATTCTCGCTCAAAAGCAGTGTATGGTAGCTCTGGCTATCCACATACCAGAAAAAAGTTAATCTTGTCTATCTTATCATTTTCATTATTCTGGTGATGGTGTAGTCATGGAACACTGTGTTTCAGATTGCCTTTCTCTGATAATTCATAAAGTTGCTATCATTTGGATATACTGGCTTTTTTGGTTACTTGTTTTGTGAACTTTTCATATTGTTTGTTCATTTTTTCCACTGGTATGTGTCTTTTTTATTGTTGCTTTGTAGGAATTCTTTATATGTTTTTAATATTTGCCTTTTGTCAAGTGCACACGTTACAGATAGTTCCCCAATAATGATGATATCTGCTTTTATATTTGTCATGGATTTTGTCTTCCTTCCAGAATACATATTAACATGCCATTGGTGTATTATTAGCTACAACATTATCCTCAAGGTATTAAGGATGAAAAGCTTTAATTTTTGGTAAACATTCTGTAAGCTAACTTGGAAATACAAAATTAAAGAACAGAGATATACCACTCTCTAGCCACAGGCTTTAGTAAGACAATAAAAAAGAGGTCATTAGTTCATCTACTTTTCCTAGTATGTCACATTAGAAAATGTGAAATTCACTGAAATTGATTTATCTCACCTTTTAAATATCATAGCGACAACTGTCTTCTTTAAAAGCAGATTTATCATAATGCATACTTTTTGTGAGTGACCTCTCACTCCCTGATTTTTATTTATATGCTTGTAAATAAATTGAAAACTTTATACCCTTAAAAAATACCTCCAAAATGTATGCTTCAGGCTTGAGAAAACCTGGATGTGATACAGATCACCTTATTACAATTCTGGTTGCTTTTCCCTTACAAACAGTAGTAATCAAAATTGTCAAAATACTTAAATCCTTCCCTATTCATGAAGTTAATATAACACCAGATAAGATAAAGCAATGAGTCATTAATTGACTGATGACATGCACTGGAGCTTCCTAATGAGGGAAATAGTAAGTAGAAATGGCCATAATTAGTTCTAGTAATGAAAATTAATAAATTTCAAGTCATAAATCACAAGAACTGTATTACATTTTGCCAAATGTATAAACTTCCAGAATATGGAGAATTATAGTATTTTTTCCACACTGAGTAATTTTGATAAATCATGTGTCTTGAATGGGAAAGTGTATCTTTCTGACTTCTGCAAAATTTCAGACTCTGGTATTAGAAGAAATTAAGTTAATTAGCCTGTTTATAATTAAATATTCAACCTACAGGGATTTTCTAATCGGTTCCATATATCTTAAGAACAGATTGCCCATTGGAAATAATTGTTACCTGAATTGATAGCCAATATTAAATAATCCCTTACACATGAAAGTAAAATCCTTGAAAAGCAATATTTTAACTAAATTTGCACTGTTCATGAATAGAACAAAATCAATCCAGCTTTCTGAGTGGAACATAGGAATTCTTTCCAAGAACTGTTTAATGTGGCACATTCGTATAATTAATGTTTTATAAAGGAAATTTCACAGCACACACTTGAGGCTATGAAGTTTTATTATCTCTGGATATAATAGACCACATTCTCTGTTTATTACTTTAGATTTTAGGTCTTTTATAGTACAGAGTATGACCTGTTGTGCATAATACGCATAGATCTAAAATCTCATGATCAAACACTTTTTTCTTTTTTTTTTTTTTCCTATATTTTTTTTTTATTGGTGTTCAATTTACTAACATACAGAATAACACCCAGTGCCCGTCACCCATTCACTCCCACCCCCCGCCCTCCTCCCCTTCTACCACCCCTAGTTCGTTTCCCAGAGTTAGCAGTCTTTACGTTCTGTCTCCCTTTCTGATATTTCCCACACATTTCTTCTCCCTTCCCTTATTTTCCCTTTCACTATTATTTATATTCCCCAAATGAATGAGAACATATAATGTTTGTCCTTCTCCGACTGACTTACTTCACTCAGCATAATACCCTCCAGTTCCATCCACGTTGAAGCAAATGGTGGGTATTTGTCATTTCTAATAGCTGAGTAATATTCCATTGTATACATAAACCACATCTTCTTTATCCATTCATCTTTCGTTGGACACCGAGGCTCCTTCCACAGTTTGGCTATCGTGGCCATTGCTGCTATAAACATTGGGGTGCAGGTGTCCCGGCGTTTCACTGCATCTGTATCTTTGGGGTAAATCCCCAGCAGTGCAATTGCTGGGTCGTAGGGCAGGTCTATTTTTAACTGTTTGAGGAACCTCCACACAGTTTTCCAGAGTGGCTGCACCAGTTCACATTCCCACCAACAGTGTATGAGGGTTCCCTTTTCTCCACATCCTCTCCAACATTTGTTGTTTCCTGCCTTGTTAATTTTCCCCATTCTCACTGGTGTGAGGTGGTATCTCATTGTGGTTTTGATTTGTATTTCCCTGATGGCAAGTGATGCAGAGCATTTTCTCATATGCATGTTGGCCATGTCTATGTCTTCCTCTGTGAGATTTCTGTTCATGTCTTTTGCCCATTTCATGATTGGATTGTTTGTTTCTTTGGTGTTGAGTTTAATAAGTTCTTTATAGATCTTGGAAACTAGCCCTTTATCTGATATGTCATTTGCAAATATATTCTCCCATTCTGTAGGTTGTCTTTGAGTTTTGTTGACTGTATCCTTTGCTGTGCAAAAGCTTCTTATCTTGATGAAGTCCCAATAGTTCATTTTTGCTTTTGTTTCTTTTGCCTTCGTGGATGTATCTTGCAAGAAGTTACTATGGCCGAGTTCAAAAAGGGTGTTGCCTGTGTTCTTCTCTAGGATTTTGATGGAATCTTGTCTCACATTTAGATCTTTCATCCATTTTGAGTTTATCTTTGTGTATGGTGAAAGAGAGTGGTCTAGTTTCATTCTTCTGCATGTGGATGTCCAATTTTCCCAGCACCATTTATTGAAGAGACTGTCTTTCTTCCAATGGATAGTCTTTCCTCCTTTATCGAATATTAGTTGCCCATAAAGTTCAGGGTCCACTTCTGGATTCTCTATTCTGTTCCACTGATCTATGTGTCTGTTTTTGTGCCAGTACCACACTGTCTTGATGACCACAGCTTTGTAGTACAACCTGAAATCATGAATGAGAAAGGAGAGATCACTACCAACACCAAGGAAATACAAACGATTTTAAAAACATATTATGAACAGCTATACGCCAATAAATTAGGCAATCTAGAAGAAATGGACGCATTCCTGGAAAGCCACAAACTACCAAAACTGGAACAGGAAGAAATAGAAAACCTGAACAGGCCAATAACCAGGGAGGAAATTGAAGCAGTCATCAAAAACCTCCCAAGACACAAGAGTCCAGGGCCAGATGGCTTCCCAGGAGAATTTTATCAAACGTTTAAAGAAGAAATCATACCTATTCTCCTAAAGCTGTTTGGAAAGATAGAAAGAGATGGAGTACTTCCAAATTCGTTCTATGAAGCCAGCATCACCTTAATTCCAAAGCCAGACAAAGACCCCGCCAAAAAGGAGAATTACAGACCAATATCCTTGATGAACATGGATGCAAAAATTCTCAACAAGATACTGGCCAATAGGATCCAACAGTACATTAAGAAAATTATTCACCATGACCAAGTAGGATTTATCCCTGGGACACAAGGCTGGTTCAACACCCGTAAAACAATCAATGTGATTCATCATATCAGCAAGAGAAAAACCAAGAACCATATGATCCTCTCATTGGATGCAGAGAAAGCATTTGACAAAATACAGCATCCATTCCTGATTAAAACTCTTCAGAGTGTAGGGATAGAGGGAACATTCCTCGACATCTTAAAAGCCATCTATGAAAAGCCCACAGCAAATATCATTCTCAATGGGGAAGCACTGGGAGCCTTTCCCCTAAGATCAGGAACAAGACAGGGATGTCCACTCTCACCACTGCTGTTCAACATAGTACTGGAAGTCCTAGCCTCAGCAATCAGACAACAAAAAGACATTAAAGGCATTCAAATTGGCAAAGAAGAAGTCAAACTCTCTCTCTTCGCCGATGACATGATACTCTACATAGAAAACCCAAAAGTCTCCACCCCAAGATTGCTAGAACTCATACAGCAATTCGGTAGCATGGCAGGATACAAAATCAATGCCCAGAAGTCAGTGGCATTTCTATACACTAACAATGAGACTGAAGAAAGAGAAATTAAGGAGTCCATCCCATTTACAATTGCACCCAAAAGCATAAGATACCTAGGAATAAACCTCACCAAAGATGTAAAGGATCTATACCCTCAAAACTATAGAACACTTCTGAAAGAAATTGAGGAAGACACAAAGAGATGGAAAAATATTCCATGCTCATGGATTGGCAGAATTAATATTGTGAAAATGTCAATGTTACCCAGGGCAATATACACGTTTAATGCAATCCCTATCAAAATACCATGGACTTTCTTCAGAGAGTTAGAACAAATTATTTTAAGATTTGTGTGGAATCAGAAAAGACCCCGAATAGCCAGGGGAATTTTAAAAAAGAAAACCATATCTGGGGGCATCACAATGCCAGATTTCAGGTTGTACTTCAAAAACTTTTTTCAATCTTATTTTCCAAAGCATTGCTTATATTTGATGCTTCTCACTCCCTTCTGAAGGCCTGTTTGTCCTGACTTCATGACTCTCCTCATATCTGGCTGCTTTCTTTCCATTCCCACAGTTACTTCCCATGCTTAGCTCCTTATAGGCTCACGCTTAGAAAATGGAAACTAGTCTCTAACTTGTGGTTCTGTTCTGTTTTTTAATCAATAATTCATAATATTCATTGATAGTTCCTTAATATGTCAGGTACTCTACTCCTGAGAAGAGCAAGGTAACAGCAATAGCAACACATGTGGAGGGTTTTTTTTTTTAACTTATTAAAGGAGAGATCAAACCTTCCACAATCTGAATTGAACTTGTCTTTCATAAATGATCTTTCAGTGTTACTTCCCAAAAAAAAAAAAAAAAAAAAAACACCTCTAGTCAATTATCAACAATAGCCACAGTATGGAAAGAGCCCAAATGTCCATTGGCTGATGAATAAAGAAGATGTGTTATGTGTGTGTAAACACACACACACATACAAACACACACACACACTGGAATATTACTCAGGCATTAAAAAGAATGAAATCTTGCCATTTTTAAATGACATGGATGGAACTAGTGAATGTTATCCTAAGTGAAATAAGTCAGTCAGAGAAGGAAATATACCATATGGTTTCACTTATATGTGGAATTTAAGAAATAAAACTAATGAACATAGGGGAAGGAATGGAAAAATAAAATAAGATAAAAACAGACAGGGAGGCAAATCATAAGAGGCTCAACTATGGAGAACAAAATGAGGAGTATTGGAGGGGAGGTGGGCCAGGGATAGGATAACTGGGTGTTGTGCATTAAGAAGGGCACTTGTGATGAGCACTGGGTAGTATATGTTAAGTGATGAATCACTAGGTTCTACTCCTGAAACTAATACTACATTATACGTTAACTAATTTAAATTTAAATGAAATTTTGAAGAAAAAACTACCTCTAGTCACTAAGAATATCTGGCATGTTTTATTAATTTTAAGATTCTCACTTATGCAAATGTTCATTAATTCATTCACTCAGGTTTCTTTCTTTTATTAGAATTCCTTCAATTCAGGATTATACTCCACCTATTTTATTGATCTCTACCCCAGCTTCAGTAGCTCTGAGAGAGGTTCTCTATAATGACCACAGTGCTTTTAAAGATAAAAATAATAGTCCAATTTAGTTCTCAGGTCTATGTCTAATTCAAACGGTTTTAAATAATTCATTAAACTAATAAAATAAATATTCTTTAAAAGTTTGTTTTGGTTTGTAACAATTTTCAATATATGTAAACTGATCTTTGACTCATGGAGTTGAAGTGATTAATATTTTCACTTCCTCTCATGACCTGTGAGGAGAAACCAGGATTAATATCAAATCTCATAAATAGGTAAAAGTGAGAAAAGCCAAAAGGTAAATCTCAATTAATACTTAATACATTCCAAGGGTAAGGCAAAAAAAAACCTTAATCAGTGCACAAATCTAAATGAAAGAGTAAAATTGCAGGCAATGCTAGAGGTCAGGAGCAAAATAAAATTGATTAAGCTAAATCAAGTGTTGGGGTGAACCTAGGAGGAGACTGGCACTTTTGTGATATTAATGGGTTCATTGCGTTCACCTACATAGGACTTTGAGGGCTCAGTAAGGATTAGAAGTACTAGTTGGATGCATTTCTCCATGCAGAAATAACAGATGTAAGAAAAAACATACATATGTGAACATCAGCATAAAAATAAGTATTGACATAAAAGTATATATAACTAAACATAGTTCACACTTTTGTAAATTAAATATGAGACATTATATTCTCCAGAAAGTTTTCTTATCCTCATCTGCTCTCTTTTGACAGCACAGAAAACTTTAAAAAGCTCTTTCAAGGCGATCTTGAAAGCAAGATGGATTTTAGATTAATTATCATCACAAAACGACCCCCAAACATATTCAGAAATTTATTTATTTTAAAGATTTGATTTATTTATTCATGACAGAGAGAGAGAGAGAGAGAGAGAGAGAGAGGCAGAAACATAGGCTGAGGGAGAAGCAGGCTCCTTGTGGGGACCCTGATGCGGAACTCGATCCCAGGAACCCAGGATCACCACCTGAGCCAAAGGCAGATGCTCAACCACTAAGCCACCCAGGCATCCCAAGAAGAGTAATTTATAAAGAGCCACCTACATGCCAGCTCCTATGCTAAATGACTTCACATGTATTTCATTATTTCATACATCCAAAGTATCATGTTATATTTTAAAGAACAGTCCATTTCCAAAACGTATTTCATACATAACTATTCAAATATAGTAATGAGACTTATATTCCTCCTAGTGGTATGTTTATTTTTGAGGGGAGGAAACTGCCTTTAATGACATCTGGAACGGCAGAGGACCTTTTCCCAAGAGAAACAAACTTCACTGGTAAAAATTATAACAAACAACAGCAATAAAAAAGCATTTAATGCCCCTGAATATTGTCCTAAGGACATAAACAAATGAAGACAAAATTATTGAAAAAAAATAAAACTTCTACTAAATGTTGGTAAAAGTATCAAGAGAGTGGGAACTTGGGCCACTAAGGCCACTTGGCTCTTCAAACCTAGCCAGCTCAGTATGATGGAATCCTTACTCAGGTGGTTATGGCCAAGACTGCAGGGCTCTCTCCCTCCAGGTCACAGCCTAGGGCTACAGTCTCTCCAAGAGATGCAAGACATCAGCAAATCTTTATCTCCCCAGCTCTATGCTGCAAGAGCTCTATTCCAGATAATAGACAATGAGGGATCTGGAGCTTTCATCTCCCATCTATCTTCAACTCCTCAGAGGGGAACTATATTCCACATACAATGGACCTAATATCGGTACTTTATAATAGGATAGAGGTTTAATGCCAGTAGAGGCATGCTGAGAAGATCACGAGCTACTGCCCCTGCACAGAGCTTTGTTTGTAAAGAAAAAAAATATCATTCTAAGAGAATTCATCCACTGTCTCTACCTTTTTCTCAACTCCACAGCAGTGGTACACAAAAGATACACAGGAGGAGGGGAAGGCAATAGAACAAAGAAAGAGGCTCAATTTGGAACAGAGCACAGGGAAGTTTAACCATAAGGACACTATTGAAAACAATGGAAATTTTGTTGGTAAGCAATTAAGAGGACGCTGGTAGCTCCATGAGAGCAACAATCCAAACTTTAACCAGTCAGAATTTTAACAAAGAAAACTAGGCAAAAATATATCTAAGAAGAGTCTACTTGGACCCAGATCAAGCCTAACTGAATTTTTTTTTTTTTTTTGGTCAGGATTTTTTCTCTCTCTCTTTAAAATTGAGGTATAACTGACAAACAATTCAGTTTCAAGTGTACACCATAGTGATTTGACATTTACATACTTCACAAAATAATTACCATGAAAAGTGTAGTTACCATCTATCACTATACAAAATTAATGCAATATTACTGACTATATTTCCTAAGCTATCCTGAATGGGAGAAAATGTTTGTAAGTCATATCTGATAAGGGGTTGGTATCAAAACATATAAAGAACTCATACAACTCAATAACAACAACAACAAAAAAGACAATCTGATTTAAAATTGGCAAAGAAGATCAGAATAGACATTTTTCCAAAGAAGACACACAGACAGCCAAAAGGCACGTGAAAAAATGCTCAACATCACTCATCATCAGGGAAATACACATCAAAACCATACTAAGATATCACTTCACATCTGTCAGAATAGCTACTGTCAAAAGACATGAAATAATGAATCCTAGCGAGGATGTGAAGAAAAGGGAACCCTCGTGCACTGTTGGTAGGAATGTAAACTGATGTAGCCATTATGGAAATCAGGGTGGAGGTTCCTCAAAAAATTAAAAATATAACTACCATATGAATTCCATTTTTTTAAACAATATTTTTTTTCCTTTTTTCCCCCTTAACTATTAAAAATACCTCATTAGAACAGATATAGACAAAAAGGGCAGATGGGAGGGTTGCATACAAGAGCATGCCTTGACTGCCACTACTTTGTAATTGGTTTTAAGCCTCAAATGGTTTGTGCCTCTGTCACTCAGGTCCTCCAGAAGCACTGGCTGCAAAGGCTCAGTGATCTCTGGCTGGCTGGCATCTCCTAATGCCTCTGTGCCTGAGCTCACTGTAGCGGTGATAGAGGACACTGAGCCATGTACCATCCCAACATTGCCAGACTGTGGTCTCCCAATTGGCTGGTGAGAGGCTGACCCTGCACATCGAGGTACAGGTGAGGTGGATGTAGGGGTTGCAAGCTGCAACCATAAATGAGGTAGATGTGTGGGTTCAAGATGGCAGTGTGAATGGGCTTGTTGCTTTGAGGTAAGAGATTCTTCAAGTAAGATTTATGGAAGTCCATCTCTGGGAGGCTATACTGGGCTTGGGGCTCAAAAAATGTAAGGATTAAATCACTAATCTTCCTGTAGATCTCAAGGACCCCATTGTTAACAACCTCTATCTGTTGTTCAATGATCTTAATGACCTCCTGTTTGTGCCCTCTGATGTCCTCATCTTTCATGGTGGTGGTGCAGCTTTCTATGGAGCTCTTGAGGCCATCCGTAAACTGTATACAGTTTCTGGTATACTGTATACAGTGGTTTCTGGTACTTTACACCACCATTTGACTTCTCATTCTATGCTTTTGTCAGCTGAAAAGTTCCTAGAGAAAAGCATTGCCATGAGCATGACACTTTTCAGTTTTTTCAGGACATTGAACTTGCACAAACACTCTACAGTCTTTTGATGATGCATCATTGAGGCCACTGGGGAATCTTTTGCAGCCCCATGGCTACTTGAGAGCCTATTGAGGTGTGACGCATTTTGTGGAGTTTTATGGTCAGCTCTGGTTAATCATGTTCTTGCTACAGGAGTCACTGTGTCCTGCTCTCGTGATGAGAAACCATACACTCCAGCCTGAATCTGTTGATATAGCTTGTGCTGATCTTCATCCAAGAAAGGAGAATTTCCCAACAGAAGGATATACAAGATGACTCCACAGGCCTGGTTAACCACAGGTTTTCCGTAGGGATCTTTCCTCAAGGCCTCAAGGGACAAATAACCTAGGATGCCATCAAAATTAAACCAAGCCTGCTGTTCTTCTTATAGCAGGGATGTGTGTTTCATTGTTGTGGGAGGCCGTGTAGTTGGCGCCATGTTATGTTGTTCAACAGATTGAAGGATGCAAAGCAACTGCTCACTAGGTGGTGTGGGGCTGATGTGCTCATTGAGTGAGCAAGGAAAGCAGCTAGGTATCCAGATGTCTAATATCTTGGGGATGGATGTGTGTGGCATTGACCTATTGATGAAAGATGATGGCTCCTTCTATGTCTGTGAGGCCAATGCAAAATGCTTTTCAGGAGCCAAAAAAAAACCAAAAACAAGCAAATTAAAGAAAAGAACTTTCCTTCTTCCCCCTTCCTGATGATGAGTGAGAAGTATTGAGAACTTTCAGGGTCAGTGCCCTTCTGAACTCCCTTTCCCCCAATAATGCAGCTGTATAATGAATGGTAAATGCAGTGGTTTGGATTCAGGCACAGCCCAGCCTGCTTGCAGCAGAGAGATAAACTGGTAGGTGGCAGCAGAAGGAATTCTTCAGATTCATGGCTACTGAAAGGCTCTACATAGGAGAAGAAATAGAGTTTAACATATCAAGTCAAGCAAAGGGGGCATAAAGTGGAAACAGGACTAACATTTTTGGATTTTGCCTAAATGGTTCTTTTGAAGTAACCAGTGATCATGTTTGGTTATTACTTCATTCACAGAATGGACGAAGATAGATTTGACTGTATGTTTTTTGAAATGGTGGATAGAAACACCCAGAACAAGGAAGCAGTAGCTCTAACCTCTTTGATTCAATGTGTTTCCTAAAATAAAAATACCAGAACTGGGAAAAACAAAAACAAAAACAAAACAAAAAACTACAATGTCTAGACCACAATCAGCCAGCTTCATGTTGGCATTCTTGTATCTACTTGCTAGCAGTGGGTTCTCAGACTTTAGATCATAGTGGACAATGTCATGCTGATGGATATGGCGAATACTTTCCAGAATTTGATGTAAACCATGGCTAGCACCAGCTCCACTGTAGTACTTTCTGGCCACAGCCTCTTCCAAGAGCTCTTTGCCAGTAACAAGGCCAAACATGAGGTCGTGAAATACTTCAGAAATACTGCCACGAAGGTGCATGATGTTTCAAAAGTCAGAATATCCTGACCTCACATTCTAGTTTCTGGTAATCTTCTAAAGATAACATCTTGGTATTAATAATTTTTGCAGCCTATTTCTGCATGAAAGAGTTCTTCACACACCTGCAGAGCAGAGGGAAAGCAACTTTGCTGGGCAACTTGAAGTGTTCGTAGTCATTGCTGAAGCAGGTCCAGGTGGTGGTGGTGGGCATTTTGTCCAGCAGGCAGACATGGTGGTGCCGCCCACACTGATGTCTTTATAGTCACCACCCCTCAGCCACCAGAGCAGGAGAGAATGAGGCAAAAAAACAAGAAGCCCAAATTTAATTTTGTAAAACTTTGAAACAATGTGTGTTCCAGGACATAACTCACACAGGCATCCTCAACAATATTACTTTCATGGTGGTGGTGGCACCTGGGTGGCTCAGTTGGTTAACTGAGGTCATGATCGATCAGGGTCCTAGGTCATGATCTCAGGGTCCTAGGATTGAGCCTCAAGTTGGGCTCCCTGCTCAGTGGGGAGTCTGCTTCTCCCTCTCCCTCTGCCTCTCCCCCTACCCATGTCATCTCTCTCTCTCTCTGTATCAAATGAATAAATAAAATATTTTAAAAATCTAATATTACTAGCCAACTTTTCATCAGATATAATGGAGGCCAGAATATAGTAGTACGCCATTCAAAGGTTTACAAGAAAAAGAATGAAAGCAAGAATTCTGTATCTACGAATCTATTAAAAAACAAACAACAGACAAACAAACAACTGAGATATATTGTTTCTAGCAGACCTTCCCCACAGGAAATACTGAAGAGAGACTTTTAGGCTGAAATGAAAGGCCACTGAACAGTAACTGGGAACCACATAACAGAATAAATAACATTGTTAAGATGACTACAAAGGTGGAAATAAATCAATATAGAAGTATTTTTGTAACACTTTTCTGCTATCTGATTTAAGAAAAAAACACATAAAGCAATAATTATAAAAAAGCGTTGATATATTTCTAATGGGTCAATTCATCAAGGAATATATAAAAATTGTGAACATATATATGTAAGCATATATATGCATGTACATGTGTAAACATACATATTTATGTGTAAGAGAAGCTAGTCATAAAGGGCCACATGTTCTATGATCCCATTCATTTCAAATGTCCGAAGTAGGTAAACTCATTCAGAGAGAAAGTAGATTAGTAGTTTCCTAGGGTGTTTGGTGGGACCTAAGGAGTGACTTCTGGCAGATGCAAGATTTCTTTTTGAAGAGACAGAAATGTTCTAAAAGTGATTGTGGTGACGGTTTCACAACTCAATGAATACACTAAAAAAGTTAAATCTATAATTTAAATGTTTGAGGTGTATAGTATGTGCATTATATCCCAATAAAGTTGTTTAAAAATTACCGTATATTTAGTATGACAAGATGTAAAGTTTGATTCCAACTCCCCTACCCCCAAAAAACTTTATAACTTTATGGCGATGTAACAATTTCTTGCTAAAAAAAAAAAAAAAAAAAAAAAAAAGCCATAGAAGATTTGTCCTCACCTCATCATTGAAACATTAAATTTCTGGATATTATTACTAGCACTAATGTAGTCATTTAGCTACATATCTGACAAAACAATTAAATACTGAGGACAAAAATTAGAGTTTTAGAAAACACAAAAATACATTGTTGCATCTCATCAAGTAATTAGTTTAGATGTGATTACTTAACCCCTAAATACTCGGATGACCTCTTCCTCCTTAATGTAACAAAAGGCAGCAGTCTCCTGGTTCTAAGATCATCATTGGGGTAGCTTCCTCACTGTTTTCATTGCTCTGAAAATCAAACACCAGTGCATTCCTAAGAGAACTTAAGAGAATCAAACCACTTGTTTGATTTTACCTTAATACCTTGTATCCTTTACATTTCTCATTGTTTGTTCTGATAACACATTGAAGTGAAAGCCACTTAATTTGAGCTCATGTTGTTGTTCATCCCAGTCTTTGAACATGGTCTACATTATGCGTTGATTTTGTGCAGGGCCTTTGATGATGTCATTGGTATGCTATGAGATCAGTGCATCCTTAAGGAAGAATGGATTTAGTAGTTCTATATCAGGGCTATAATGAATAATTATTTATTAGACAGTACGGTAGAAGTACTGATCAATTAAGGTGAATATGTAAACAAAACAGATAATAGTAAGTGAATCCCCTTCATCAAAATATACTGAATTTCTTGATTTCATTTAAAATGATAGAGTTGCTGTTGTTTTCTCTCATGGATTTGAAATAATACTTTAGAAATATGTTCTTTTGACATGACAAATTGACTTTGAGAAAAATTCCTCGGTGTATTTTTATTATCCTAACTATCGATTTAGTCAGTATTTTATTTATTTGTTTGGACTGACAAAAAGTCATTTCAACCCATCCATATGGAGAGAAGATGGGAGAAATCTCCCCAAACTCAGATTTGAGAGATAGTTGGATCTGTGGAAAAGATAAGAATTAACAGAAGCTATAACATACACTCTTGCCATTCTCAGAACTTTGGCAAGATAAAAAAAATAAATAAATAAGTACAGAAATACCCTGATCTGTTTATTTGGCCTTCAGGTTTCTTGCTAGACTTTCTGTCATGAAAAAAAAAAAAAAAAAAAAAAAAAGAAACAGCAAACCACTAAACATGGCTGCTCCAATGATGCTGTTTGTTCAGTTTGGTCTCCTTAGAGAACGGATAAAAAAAAAAAAAAAAAAAGACAAAACATTGAATAGCATGAAAAACAGGATGAGAAGTTGAAAACATGAATAATTCATGCAGAGTGTAAAATTTATGAACTAATGAATTAGAAAACTTCTTTCAGTTCTTACCTTTGCCTTAACATGGACTTGAAAAATGGTGCATTCTTTGCCCATACCAGTATTAAGATTAAAGAAATTGAATGAATGTAAGCACACCTTCTCTCTTAGCAGTCTTAGGGTATTTACAGAGCCAATCTTTGAGTTACACCAATGACATTTAATTCAAATGGAAGAAATTGATTATTTCTATAACTATTATCCATTAATAATTTAAGAAATAATAGAATTACATGTGATAGTTTATTTAGAAAAGGCAAATATCAAGGTCTGTTGAATTATATCACTCAATGGTGAGAACAGTGTTTTAATAGTAGATATGCGGAAGAGAGGCTTGTCATTCTCTTATTAATATAACACAATCTCATTCATTCTCTATCAAGTAAGGAGTAAAAGTCCTCCATGGACATGAACTGCATGAGTGCCAGTGAATAAAACCAATGTATTTTTTTTTTCCTCTCAACCAAACAAAAAATACCTTATTTCAGTGCAATCATGTGAAAAGATTTTTACTAACACTTTAAGTTCTATTATATTCATGGAAATCATACGCATCATTCTTTTGTTGTCATTGCTGATTTTGTAAGAAAGTCTATGAAGCATTCTGTATGTTTTATTTCAACTGTTTGAATATTGTCCTGTTGGAAATTCTGGGTTGCTTACACTGGATAAGAAGGAAGCACTTCAGGTACTTCCCAAGGCATAAGAGAAGAAGATTGAACTCTTAGAATCCAAGAAGAAACAGAACAGATAAAGACAAGGCAGTTGATTAAAACAAAGTGCTCTTACATTGATATTAAAGCACTAAAAAAAAAAAAAAAAAAAAAGAAAGAAAGAAAGAAAGAAAGAAAAAAAAGGAAAAAAGAAATTAAAGCACTAACATTAGTCAATATAAAAATCACATAATTAGTTTTTATATAGTTTCTTTTTTATGTGTACAAACTGTGTATTAAATGTCCTGGACAAACAAATTACGCATTTTAATCCTTGTTGAATGAAATGCATATGTGTAAGGTTTCAGAAAAGTAAGATTGTGTAAAAATAAGCATTATAATTATTTTAATATTTTTTTAAAGATTTACTTATTTATTCATGAGAGACACACAGAGAAAGAGAGAGGCAGAGACATAGGCTGAAGGAACAGCAGGTGGGACTCGATCCTGGATCTTGGAATCACAAACTGAGTTGAAGTCAGACGCCCAACCGCTGAGCCACCCGGTGTCCCAAATTATTTTAATATTAATATAGGTTGCATGCATGTACATTTATGGATATTTTAAATTTTAAAATACAAAGTTTCCCATACTTAACAAGTTCATGATATCCTATAAATAAGTTATTTCACATATTACAGGAAGTAATGACTAATAATAAGGTGATGTAAAAGATCCATTTAAGAAAATTTGCAAATATAAATGTATGATAAAATATTAGTAATATGTCATTGAAATAAAAAGGAAATAACTTATATGTAGATCATGTGACTATAAATATCTGTAGTGTGGGGCATCTGGCTGGTTCAGTCAGCAGAGCATGTGACTCTTGATCTCAGGGTGATGACTTTGAGCTTTGTGATGGATGTGGAGCCAACTTAAAAAATAAATTAATTGAAAATTAAAAAAAAAATCTATGTTGATTTTATTCTTGAGGAAATTATCATTATTTAACTTAAATATAAATATGTTCTTTTCTAGGAGAAAAAGAAAATGATTAGCTAATAGTTTGGGGGTAATTTGTCCCTGATATTTATTAGTAAAGTTTTTCTCAAAAGTAGTAAATTAAAAATCTGAGAATATACAAAAAAAATCTGAGAATATATTTCATAGTAAAACCCCTCTGTTACCAGCTTTTGAACAAGCTATATATGATATCTTAGATGTAAAATTTTTCTAATTCTATTCATCTGCTTTTTCCACCCTAATTTCCTCAGAACACATATTTTTCCTTGAGTATCAAGCTTTTTAAAACTCCTACTATTTAGAATATTTCTTACTAGAGTAAAGCCATTAGAAATAATTACTAATTTGATGAAAACTATAAATATTTTAGAATACTAAGAATTATTGTGTATCATTGGCTTATTTAATTGTATTAATTATATTTGCATAAATATAAAACATTAAGAATGAGGAAAATAGGTTGGAAAGCATTAAATGCAGCTGTATATTTAACACAAGAATTTTTTATAGTTATTTCTAGTCCAAGTGAGAAATATTAAATAAATAAATAACCATATGCATAAAAATAATTTTAGTAATTAAATTATTTTTCCCATGCTTGCAAGTGATTTTTTCTGGTTTTCTAAAAAACATTAAGAGAGCCAAAAAATTATGAAAATACAATTCCAGCTCCATAGCCCAAGTGATGAACATGTTATGTTTTTAGGAAAACATGAGTCAATAGTTTTTTAGTTTGTGCTCTAAGCATTAATGTTCTAGTCCTAACATTTGAATCATATTAATTATATGTTTGCTAGATCTAATTTTACAAGAATGGTATAATTAATATCACTACTTTCCCCTAATGTTCTTATATTGTTTTTAATGTATAGAATAGGAACTGTTTTTGAAGGAATGGTTTTGTCCTTTGAAATTCATGTTGAAACCCTACCTTCCATGTGATAGAATTCAGAAGTGGAGTTTATAGCAAGCTCATCATATTAGGATTTCTTTATTTTATTTTTAAAGATTTTATTTATTTATTAATGAGAGACACACAGAGAGAGAGAGAGGCAGAGACACAGGCAGAGGGAGAAGCAGGTTCCATGCAGGGAGCCTGACGTGGGACTTGATCCTGGGACTCCAGGATCATGCCCTGGGCCAAAGGCAGACACTCAATCGCTGAGCCACCCAGGCATCCCTCAAATTAGGATTTGATGAGGTCATGAGGATGGGACCCTCATGAATGTGATTAGTGCTCATATAAAAGTCAAGAAGAGCCTGCTTCTTCTTACTGCTGTCATCTGTGTGACAGACAAGGATATAAGGAGAAGTCAACAATCTGCTACCTGGGGGAGCGTCCTCACCAGACCCTGATTGTGTTGGCTCCTGATCATGACTTCCAGCCTCAAGAAAAGTGAAAAATTCTCTTGTTTATAAGCCACCCAGTCTTAGGTACTATTTTTATAACAGTCAGAAAAGTAATACTCTTGCAAAGCCCTCAAATAAAGGTTTAGCAACTCATGCAATTTTAAGCATTGCTTTAATCATTATGTATCTTTTATTTATTTATTTTTCATTATTTATCTTTTAATTTTGTCTTTCTGGCTAGATCACTTAGTTACTGTGGGACCTTGAGCAAATTTTATTCCATGTCCCTCAGTCACCTCATTCAGACAGTGTTTCAGACCAAAGGAATTTAAGCACTTGGGTTATGAAGCCTAATTGCTGCACAGGTAGCCTGTGAACTCATAGGTAACTTTACTAACTTGAGTGTCTGTGTGAGTGTGTATATTACACAGTAGTTTGGGCACTTTGTGGGGACTTGCCTAACACTCCCTTAGAAGAATTAGTTTTCTGTAGGACAAGATTACATGATACCCTGTATTTTTAGTATATTTAATTTTCTTAAAATGCTCTTGTGATCTCAGCAGATGCTTTTGGTATTGCTAGGATTAAATTGTAGAAAATTGTGTGACCAAATAAACTTGTGCTCCAGGAACCAAACTTACAGATTTGTTTAAATGGACATTTAAACACTAATAGGAGGGACACGTGGGTGGCTCAGTGGTTGAGCATCTGCCTTTGGCTCAGGTTGTGATCCTAGGGTCCTGGGATTGGGTTCCACATTGGGCTCCTCGCAGGGAGCCTGCTTCTCTGCTGCCTGTATCTCTGTCTTTTTCTCCATCTCTCATTAATAAATAAATAAAATCTTAAAAAAAAAAACCTGATAGAAACTGTAATAGTGATTTTGTGAAGAAAACGAACAAATAGCTTCTATTGGAGCACATCAATTGCACTTTTTAGGAGAGTTCTCAGTTCTGGAGTCCTTTTTTTAACCAAATACATTAAATACATTGTTTGTTTAATATCAGTTAAGTTTTCCTCCAGCCTAATGTTAGGTGATGTGAATTTTGAATGAAGCTCACCTTTCAAAGTGAAGTCAATCATAATAATGCCAATCATAATGATACAAAAAAGCAAAATTCTTCAAAACTGAGAAGTGGCACACTGCTAATATTCTAAGTATTAATACTGAGCATAGATTTATTTGTTAATTTTATCCTATTTATTGCTTTCATCATTACTTACCTAACCATTGGGACCCAATATAAAAGATATTTTTCAAATATACAATTGACAAATAGCTAGATCATTTATGACAGTAACTGATGGACAGAGAAGTAAAGAGGTAAGAGAACATCCCTTGTCAGAAATTGTTGTGGCAAAATAATGTTATTATTGTATCCCAAAATGTAGAAAACCACTGCTATTATTAGAATTCTGTATTGTTTAAAATGCATAACAATACATATTTTTCCAAATGTGCTTGGCAAAAGGAATTTCAGAACACTTTCTGATTTTTAACTCAACTTTTAAATTTTCACAAGTTGCATGTTTTAAAAACAGACCCTAAATAAGCTTGTATGATAATGTAGTATTTTCTGATGCCTTCAAGGAAATTTGATTAGCAGTTGCATCATGCTGGTTTTAATAAATCATTACATTCAAAGCAGATGTGCTTTTCAATAATCCTAAATTTAAATTCTTGCAGTCCTTTTTTCCTCTGAAGTGTGTATGTTATGTTTTCAAAAGCATTCAGTTCTATATCAATAAAAATATTTAAATGCATGAGTTAAAGAGTGTTCCTTTTAAATAAGCATTCTAAACTACTATCAGGCTAAATTTGAATGTGAATTGGTGTACCTTTGAAGAATAGCTATATCATTAATCTGTAATCAGCCATTGACATATTCATTTGTTCAAGAGACCAGCTGTTGGTAGGGCAATTTTCATAAAATTAAAAAATCAATGTTATAACCATATGTAGTGTTTGATTTGATGCAGAGGGGAATTACTAATAAAACTAGAGTGTAGTACTTCATAAAGAGATGACATTCACATAACCTTAACCCTTTGCACAAATAAATCTGAAATTAAAAATGCCTTATACTAAGAAATAGTTTTTTTCACCTTCCAACAAATGTTCTAAAAGTTCTTTATTTATGTTTTGTAGATAAATAATATAAAAAAATAACTGCAAAGAAAAAAAGACCTAATAAATATGACGTCTTTAATACGAGTATCTGAGACTAGATTAAAATAAAACCAGCAATAATTTATAAATAAAATTCCACATCATAGTCATTTTGACTTGATAATTACCATAACAAAATTATAAATGTTTATACAAAATACTTACTAAACCTAATGATTTGAGTATATGTAAAATATAAGTCTATTTATACAATTTAATTTATGCAAACCAAAGATAGATTATTTATATCAAAAGAAAAATAATTTAAAATTACTGATTATTTTGATAATCAAGCCTGTCAACATAGAATATTAAGGTATGTATAACAGATTTTTATAGAAAATAAACATAAATAATAGACAAATTTACTTTTATTGGCTAGTTTTAAACCTTTGAATAACTCAATCAGATGACTTCCAATGATATCAATAATTGTATACACACAATTTAATAAGAAGTATAATACATATACATATATATCAAAGGGTTTAAAATTCGATTTTTAAAAATCAAACTGTAGGAAAAATGTGATCACAGAAATAAGGTATAGTTAGAATGATGGAATTACTTTGCTCATTTAAAAAAATGACTCTACAAATGTTGAGTATTTGATTAAAAATCAGTTCTTTATAGAAAGAAAAGCCTGTTCTAATAGGTTATGTGTTGAGTAACAAAAGAAATACTTTCGACTTAGGTTTTTAAATTATGGTTTTAGAATTGTTCATGAAACCTTTAATTGAAACCCTTTCCTACTTTGCATTTATAAGGATACACAAAATGTCAAAATTTCAAAGTGAGGGTGAGTCCTTGTACTTACTCCATAGCCTCTAACTCAGCCAAATGCAACTTTATCAATGAGACCACTGAGCTAGTCTCGGAGTTGGAGTGGCTGGAGCAGAAAAATATCAAGACTCAGGTATTGTATCTTTCTGTTTACAGGCATTATAGTTTTTTCTATAGTGAAGAACTTAAGGAAAACAATCATAGAGGAAGAAAAATGTCAGATTTGATGTTTAATCATGAATATGCTTTTGTAAATCCCCTAAACCTTAGTCACAACTCTGTATTTTGCACCTCCAATTTCCTATTGATACCGTAATGGTAAAATGAAACAAATAAGCAAACAAAACCATAGCTGCAAATTATTTTACATTCTTTTTGGGGAGAAAAGAGATCTAGATTGCTACTGCTTTCATCGACAGACTACAATTGAGTTCCAACACTCTTTTACATTCCCCTCAAATGAAAAAAAACTATGAGATAAGTGGTATTTTCCCTCTTGCTTCACAACTATGTATCCAGTAATAAGAAGAGCAACTGAAAAAGTTTTTAGACTGAATATCAATTTCTTAAATTAATAAATAAGCAAATGTATGAAGATCATAGATGGGCTCTCATAAGAAAGCTTTTCTCCTCTTATTAATTGGAAGGTGTGTATTTTTTGTTTTTGTTATGTATATGATTCTTACAAAAGATCCAAATGCATATATTAACTTTAAACCAGAATGAATGCTTATTGCAACTTATTGCAATTGTATTCTTTTAATAAATGTTACAGAATTTAAAAATCTGTATTTTATATGATGCTCTTTATAAAAAATATCCATGAAGTAAGTCATATTGTTTTGTTTTACATGTTGTTCAAAGTAATTTTATTTAAATACAGAAATTTAAAAGTATATACCTCTGGTTTTGATTTTCTTTTAGTTGGCATCAGGAGCTCAGGACCTGGGAGAGAGCTAACTGTATAGGATGTCATAGTAACCAGCTAAAGTAGCGAGTCAGAAATTAAAAAGGTAAGACTTGAATCACTTACTGCCAGTGTATAAGCAAAAAGCTAAAACTGGAGAAAGGTCAACAGAAGTCTTGCATTTTATCCTATGGAATGAAGTGTTGCAAGTCAGGTGGACTGCACATACTCCTTCCCTTTTGAGGGAGCCTGGAACAAAAAGCGTCAGCAGTTCTCAGCATCCTGAGTTGGGGACAGTTTGAAGATAGGGGTGTGGCACAATGCAGGAGGGGTGGGAGTGGAAATGTGGTGGAAAATGTCTTCAACTTTTCCCCCTTTCTTCCCATATGAAAGCTTCACCAGAGGTGCTGGAAGCCTTCTCTCTGGTCAAGCCTCAGATATAGACCTAGGGGTGAAGGAATGAAGGCTAGGGATTTAAATATATTAAGAGAATGATCTTCCAGAAGGTCTTAAGGGAATTGCCTGGTGAGTGTGGAGACAGAAGGAAATAATTGTCTCATTCTTAATAATGTTAATCAGCTAACATGACTGAGCACATGCTAGTACTAAGTTTCACAAATATTTTCTGCTTTCACTGAATTGAATCGTCATTACAACCACACTGCATGGGTCATATATCCAACCCAATCCTGAAACTAGTGAAGTGCAGCTGAGAATGGTCGAGGCACATGCACCAGGCTATACACTGGTAAAGGGTGGAAGCCCTTTTATCCATTTCTGTCAGTGTCCGGCAATATTTTATCACTACAGATCTGTTCTGGCACAAGACACTCAAAATGATAGATAATCCATGACTATGTAAATAGCTGCAGTGTACCTATTTCTCTCACTTTTCTTGCACTTTTTTCAGCTGTCAAGAGACCTCTTTTGAACTGACAGGAAATAGCAAGCATAGAGTTTAGAGGGATACACTTTGTCATGATAAGGAAATGGTATATCAGAGATTTCATGGTTGATACCAGTTCAACTGTTTCCTGCTGCAATTTTTTTCTACTGCAATTTTAATATAAGTTTTGAGCCTAGAGTATTTATTTCCATCTTATGATAATAACTCTATCCTATAGTTAACATACATTTTGGAATTGTATTTTATTATGGGATGGATCCTTAAAAAGACAAAGATGCCCCTTTAGGTGGTGAGTTAACTGATGGCAGCATTTGATACATTTTCCTTCTTGTATCTATCTATGCATTGATAAAAGTAGGAGCTAGATGTAGAAAAAAATAAGCAATACATTATTTGTGCATTCGAGTAGCTTCACATGTAAAGAAGTAAAATAAGTATGTTGCTAAGTGATTATTAAAGGAGTAAATAATAAAACCATAGTGGGATACTGTTGAAACAAATAAGCTAGAAACCCAAATTATGACCAAATGAGTAGTATGGGGTAGATATAAAAGTAGTCATCTGGAAAAACAATGGTATTCTAAGAACATGAAATACCACTCATACAATCCTAGAAGCAAAAGAAAACATAGCTCCTCTTTGGAATTCCAAAAAATTATGTGTGATTGGAATACATAGCTTGGGAGCTGAGAGTTAAAGGTTAGATAGGGGCAAGAAGTGTCATCAAGAGTTTCAGGTAAAGTGGATATAGAGGTAAGTCTAAGAGGCAGATGGCGAAGGGCCTTACATTGTCAGGCTAAGGAGTTTGACCCTTTCTCATCAGCAATAATAAGCCTCTGCAACAGTTTAAAAAGGGAAGAAGCATTATCAGTTTGATATTTTTTTATCACTCTAGATGCAAGATACAGAATGCTTTAGTAAAAAAAAAAAAAATTAAAACTGAGAGCAGAATGCTTTGGTGAAAAGCAAAATCGGGAGCAGAGCAACTAGTAGGCTCCAGTAATAAGCTAAATGAGTAAGAGTGACAAACTGAAGGTAGGTATAGATAATGTAAAGAGATTTGATGGATCTGAATATTAAGATACTTGGTTATTGAAATGAAGATGATATGGGGGTCAAGAATAATTACTATGTCTTAGTCCCTTCAAGCTGCCATACAAAATACCATAGACTGGGTGACTTCTGAACAACAAACCTTTCTCACAGTTCTAGAAGCTGAAAAGTGCAAAATCAAGTTTTATGGCAGATTCAGTGTCTAGTGAGATCCCACCTCCTGGTTCATAGATATTTGTCTTTCTCTCTGTGTTTTCACATGGCAACAGGGGTGAGTAATCGATCTCTCTGAGGTCTCTTTTATAAGGACATTAATTTCATTCATGGGTCTCTGACCTCATGATCTAATCACTTCCCAAATGCCCTACCTCCAGATACTATCACATTGGGGATTAGGTTCCAACATAATAATTTTGAGGTGACAAACATCCAGTGTTAGGATTTTTAGTTCTGACAACAGAGTGATAGTGACTCCAACTACTGATGTGAAGCCCACAGGAAGAACAGAAAATTAGATGTGAGACAGAATTTCCTCCTAGACATATAATGTTTGAGGTACCTCTGATACCTCAGTACCACTCTCTTACGTGGTACTAAAGAAAGAGATTTATTGGAGATATATGTCATGAATAGCAAGAAGTGTCCTACACTTAACCCTTTAGAAATATTCCAAATTATTTAAACTTCAAAATTACAAGTTTTGAAGCAATCTATCACTAAATACAAATCCCTAGAACAACTAACATTTACCTTAAACATGCACCACTATAAGAGGAGGGTGAACATGATAGGTTAAAATGTCTGTAAAATGTTTACCTTTCTACTGAAATACCATTTCATTTTGTATCACAAAGAGGCCATTAGTTAGGCCTCTGAGACCCAATACCAAAACACAAAAAAAATTAAATTCTATGTGCCATAATCCAGAAAGGAAAAAAAAAAAAAACAATCAACCAACCAACTATTAAAAAAGAGAGAGGCACTTATGGAAATAGTTCACTTATTCCATAAAACTCTGTTGAAAGTGAGATGAGATGTGTATGTGTATTGAAATCATGCATATTTAATGGGAATGTTCAAAACCAATTGTCAAGAAATAGAAAAAAAGGTTAATGTGCTCAATGCAGATAAATAATATTTGAAGCCAAAGTTGTGGGTTGGGCAGGGATTATAGGTAAGGAGACACATTTTAAGTTTTTTTTTTTTTCTCTGAAGTGTCAAACAATATAATGTTTTCATTTGATCATTGTTATTAAGAGTCAAAATAGGGAGATACCTGGGTGGCTCAGTGGTTGAGCATCTGCCTTCGGCTCAGGTTGTGATCCTGGGGTCCTGAAATCCAGTCCCATATTGAGCTCCCCACAAGAAGCCTGCTTCTCCCTCTGCCTCTGTCTCTGCCTCTTTCTCTGTGTCTCTCATGAATAAATAAATAAAATCTTTTTTAACAAAAGATTCAAAATAGGGATTCCACTCAGGGCAGGACAATTTGTAAAATAAGTGGATTAAAACATTAAGTTTGAAAAGAAGAGGGGACTAATAAATATAACCTTGGGGAACACAGCATGGCTGATTTAAGGCATGTGACATTAATTACCAGAGAGGTACTAGCTGGTGTGTGTGTGTGTGTGTGTGTGCATGTGTGTGTTCACACATATGCCCAAGTGCTTTTGTGTGCCCTGAAAATCATGGCTTTCAGCATGATTTAATATTCAGTATCAATGCGTCTCATTTTCCATTAGTGCTATTTTTCTAGACTATCACTACACATTCTTCTGTTTTCTATTGTCATTTTCAGTCATTATATTTCTCAACGTTTATTCTTTACTTCACCAAAATTTTCAGATAACTCCAAAGAGCAACTCTGTATTTCACATTCTTATCAAGTGCAACAGACAATATGATAGACCATAAAATAGGTTTTTGCAAAATCTTTTTCTAAAGATTTTATATATTTCTTTGAGAGAGAGAGAGTGAGGAGGAGGAGGGGCAAAGGGAGCAGGAGAGAATCTCAAGCAAACTTGCACCCAACATGGAGCCAGACCTGGGGCTCAATCTCAAGACCCTGAGCCAGAACCAAGAGTCAAATGTTTAACCAACTGAGAACACTCAAGTGCCCCATAATACATTTTCTGAATACAGTAGGATTGAAAAAAAAAATCAATGTTAATGTATCTATAAATCATAAAGTTCCATGCTAAATAACATACCTGTCAAAGAAGAAATCCCATATGAAAATAGAATGTGGGGATCCCTGGGTGGCTCAGCGGTTTAGCGCCTGCCTTCAGCCCAGGGTGTGACCCCAGAGTCCCAAGATCGAGTCCCACTCCGGCTCCCTCAATGGAGCCTGCTTCTCCCTCTGCCTGTGTCTCTACCTCTCTCTGTGTGTGTGTCTCATGAATAAATAAATAAAATATTAGAAAAAGGAAATAGAATGTATTTTGAATATACTTTGAATGGAATAATAATGAAAACCATGTATCAAAATTGGGGAAGGTACAGCTATAGCAATGCTTAAAGGAAGATCTTAAATGTACTTATTATATTAGAAAAGAAATACGTTTAAAATCAGTGATCTAGCTTTCCAACATAAGTTTAAAAAACACTTAAAGTAAATTAAATTCAAACTAAGGAGAAGAAAAAATTATCAAGGAAAAAATCGAGAAAAAAATCAGAAATAGGTCCTCTGAATAAATTAATGAAGTGTATAAACCAATGAAGAAACTGATCAAGAATAATTGAATAGAATATAAAAATACAAATTATAGTATTTTTAATTTTCATTTTGATGTTCCCTTAAGATCTTTACATACAAACCTTTATTTCACTGGTTTGTTTGTTTATTGGGAACTCTGGATTTATAACTTTTATTTCATTTGGAAAAGCTTGGTTATTATTTTCTCAATTAGTGTCTTTTCCTTTTTCTCTCTTTCTGGAATATTAACTACACATACCATTTAAATTGGATTAGATTAGGCCATTTACTCTCTTTTTCTTCCTTCAAGTTTCAAAACGTTTTATTTGCTTATTAAAAAGTTTGTGCATTCCAATAATTAAAATCATTTGAACAACAACAAAAAATGGCACTGATTACACTGCATTTTATAGCCTGCAAGACACCTTGGACAACTTGATTTTTACTCTAGATTTACCTGCTGTCCCACCCAACTTCTTCCTTTGCCAATAGGCAAGTTCTTTTTCTTTTCTGCCAGCCAGACAGGCTGGTGGGAGAGGAGGCACTGCCTTATCGGTTGCTCTGGATACTTTGATGTAAAAAAGGGCAGCATAGTCACTTAAACTTGATCCAGCTTCATTGCATCTTAACAATTTAAATAGCTGAAAGAAGTAGGGAGGAAGGCAATGCTGTGGAACATACAGTATATACTAGTGGCTCAGGTCTCATTATGATTCACCATCTTGCTTCTCCTGTTCGGTAGTTTTCTTTGGAAGGCAGTGGATTTATCTCTTGCATTTTTGTCTTCTTCAAGGTTTGACTTATCATATTTCTCTATCACAGTCAAATAGGATTTGTCAGACATGTTTGCAGAAAAAGCATACCTAGAAGCTCCAGTCAAGGGTGTCCCTCTTGCACAATGGCCAGCACCCAATGCTTAGACCAACTACTTCTGTTTCAAATTTTATTTATGATTTGTTCAGATCTATCTATCTACCTATCATCTATCTATCATCTCTCTATCTTCATCTATTTTATTTCTGTGATTTTATTTCATAGTTTTTATTGTTGTATCTCTCACTATTTTTCGGTGCCATATATATATTTCAGATATTGCATTTTCATCTTTAGATAACTGTTTTGGTTATTTTAAAATTCTTCATTAAATATGTTTTCCTTGAAATATTTGAGCATGTTTATCATAACTTTTAAACTTTCTTTTTCACTAATACCATCATTTGTGTTTCTATTGTCTGATTTGTCTCTTTGCTATTGTAGCCTTTGTTTCTGCTTCCTCCTCTGTCTGGTACTTTTATTTGATGTCAAATATCATGAATTTTATGCTGTTGAATGCTTGATTTTATTGGTTTCTTTTATGAAAAACTGCAATTTTTATTAGTGAGCAGTTATTCGAACATGAGTTTTGCCAGTTTGAGGCTTGTTTTAAGCTATTTTGGGTAGACCATAGCAATATTTATTTTGTGACTACTTCAGCTCCACTACTATGATGAGACTCTTCCTGGGTTTCTATTGAATGTCCCTCATATTTAACAAAGTATCTAAACTTTGACTATTGGCATCTCCAACACTTTTTATCCTTTTTCATTATGGGAATTTTTCAACTTATAGCTATAACTATGGTCAGGACAGGAGTTTATTGTTTCTTCAGTTATTTCATGCTTTATCTAACATTCACTGAGAAAATGTTGGTCTGAGTAGATTTTGCAAAATAATAAATAAAATGTTTTGTAATATTTGATTATACATACAGTTGGTTTAATTTTTTTTAAATCTCCTCCAATCTGTTTAGCTCTACAAATTAGATGTTATCATGTAATAGCATTAATACAGAATGTAAAAGAACAGTTTCTGGGTTTTCAGTAATAGGATGGTATTATTCATTTATGAAGAAATGTAAGTACCTTTTTAAAAAAGATTATTATGACATTTCAGTTATATAGGCAGAAGAGAGGTGGTTATATAACTAACTCAATATTAGACACATTTTAAATATTAATTTCTCCAGATTTTTGTTCTCAGTAGGTAAATATTTAAAATTAGATATATTTTTAAAAATTGCTCCTGTCATAGATAATATATAACAATTTCAATTATCACCATATTTTTTTCCTTTCAATTAATCTTCACTTACCACTATTTACCAGCACTTATTTAATTTATTTTTGACAAAACTTATTAGAATATTTTTAAGATCTCACTGATACATTGTCAGAAAACTGCAGATGCAAAAGAAATCAAATTGTGTTTATTACCCTGAAATAAGATTTTTTAAAATGCAATTTTCTTTATTGTTTAACGTTTTGTGATGTAAAATATAATTCTACACGAATGCCAATTTGAAAGCATTAGTAGCTCCTGGCAACCTTGAAAATAAATTATTTTTCATTTTTCTTCACTATAACTTGGAGAAAATCTGGATACTGAAATAAAATAATGGAATGTGATGCCTGTTGAAACTATACAAAGACCTGGCGTATATTTCCTCTTTTAAAACATAATAAATTATCATTAGAAAAGTTGCTGTAGGCATGGTCTCATTGTTAACAGAATCGTAGAACAGAAAAGAACTCATGCTCTGCCACCTTTGACATTACAGAGTAGACTATTTTTACTTTACATGAACTGAGAGTAAACCACATTTTCCCCAGAAGATACTTTCAATTTTAAAAAACTGAAACTGTGTATAAAGATTACTAATTTAATAAAACATTTATATAAATCAAGAAGCTTTTAGTCAAGAGCAGAAACATTCTAGTAAACTGAATTATGACAATTCCAGAAAAGTTTGATTATAGAGTCAATGTAGTTTCACTTTTGCCTTTATTGTATGTGAATGAAATTTTGCTGTATTATATACTCGTGTCTTCGTTTATCAGTAAACAGATTATGAAATAAAACATCCAGTTTACAAATGTTTGACACTAGTATCATTTTCTTGACATATATGTCCTTTTGCTTTATTTTCAAAATCAGCATGTGATACACCTATTAATCAAGAAATATTTCTATATTACTAGTTTTAATCATATATCTTAATTTTTGATATTTTATTATTTGCATTTAAGGTTCATATATTTTAATTGATGTTAAATTATAATCAAGTAATGTATTTATGACACTTTCTTGAAACACTTATTGGAACTTCTTAACCTAAAGGAACCACATTAGAGAATTTTAATTAAAAGTAAATGGATTAGTAAAAAAATGATCCAAAGATAATTTTCTAATGGTAAGCAAAATACATGTTATCTGTCTGAACCTGTCTAAGACTTCATTTGTCAGGTGTAATTTGCTGCCTTCCAAAAAAAAAGAAAAAAGAAAAAAGAAAATAAAAAAAGAAAGAAGAAAGAAAGAAAGAAAAAGAAAGAAAGAAAGAAAGAAGAAAGAAAGAAAGAAGGAAAGAAAGAAAGAAAGAAAGAAAGAAAGAAAGAAAGAAAGAAGAAAGAAAGAAAGAAAAAGAAAGAAGAAAGAAAAGAAAGAAAGAAAGAAAGAAGAAAGACAATCTCTTGTATTTTGATATCAAGGTTGAGAATTTATTCAGATCCTTTTTCTAATCGTTAGTTGTAAGGATTCGATAACCATTTGATCCAGCAATTCTATTTATGAGAATTTATCTAAAGGAAATGAAATCACTATCTCAAAAAGATAGCTGCATCCCCATGTTCATTGCAGAATTATTTACAATGGCTAAGACATGTAAATAATATAAATGTTCACTGTCAGATGAATGTATAAAGAGAATGTGAGGTACATAAACACACACACACACGCACACACACATGTTATCCAACCATTTAAAAGGGAAATACTGTCATTTGCAACAATATGGATAAATCTTTAGGGAATTATGCTAAATGAAATAAGTCTGACAGAGACAAATATTGTATGATCTCAATTTTATGTGGAACCTAATAAAATAAAATGAACTCATTAGGTACAGGGAATGAATTGGTGGTTGCCAGAGCTGGGTACTGGGGGTGAGAGAAATGAGAGGAAGAAGTCAAAAGGTATAAACTTCCAGTTACAAGATAAACAAGTCCTGGGGATATAACGTATAGCATGGTGACTATAGTTAACAATAACGTATTGTCTATTTGAAAATTGCTAAGAGAGTAAATCTTAAAAATTCTCATCACAAGAAAAATAATGAAACTATGTAAGGTGATGGATGTTAATTAAACTTATTCTGGTAATTATTTTGCAATATATACATATATTAAATCATGTTGCAGGTCTAAAACTAATAAAATGCTGCATATAAATTATATTTCAATAAAAAATTGACTTATGGTTATTTACATATTGCATTATTACAAATATGTTTATTTATATGTGTGTATATTTCAACATATGCAATTTTAAGAATTTGACTTCAAGAGTGGATAAGATAAAATATTTCTATTCATGTGGTGCTGGTTTATAAACATGATAATTGCCTAATTCTAGATTTTAGTTGTAATAATTTATAAAATGGAACTATCTATTTAAATTTATTGTTTGATATAAAATATATATGATATAAATATTTATGAAGATGGTTATGTTTTAAGGAAATTTACTAATAGCAGTCAAGTAAGAACTTTTTTTTTTCAAATTAAAAAATATCTCTATACAATTTCTTTCAAATGCAATTTTTCTTGTCAAATGACTATATATTAAACTCTTCATCACACTCAACATATAACAAAAAATATGTTTTAAGCAATCTTTTTAAGGAATATATTGTTTTATCTTCTAAAAATGTTACTGTGGGGATCCCTGGGTGGCTCAGCAGTTTAGGGCCTGCCTTCGGCCCAGGGCATGATCCTGGAGATCTGGGATCGAGTTCTGCAGTGGGCTCCCTGCATGGAGTCTGCTTCTCCCTCTCCCTGAGTCTCTGCCACCTCCTCTGTGTCTCTCATTAATAAATGAATAAAGTCTTAAAATAATAATAATAATAATAATATTACTGCAAGAAACAAATGATACACTGAAGGTAGTTTTAAATCAGCTGCCTGTGCTCTTCACAGGTAATATATGTTAAAAAATTTTTAACATTGTTGTGCTTGATATACTACACACAAAACTGTTTTAAAATCAGTTATAAATATCTTAAGCTAAAAAAAATCTTAAGCTATTAGAATGATCATAATAATGAGGAACATTTTTTCTGTCCTTTTCTGAGAATACACCATGTTAACTTGTGATTTTTATTTATTATCTTTTAAATTAAGGTTATCCCACATAACAAACAATACAATCACTGATCTTAAATTAAAAATATCATATGTTTGAAGGACTAACATAATTATCCTTTACTCTCCTCAACAATACTCTGTCACCTACTTAAAATTACTAAATGCCTTTTTAAATTAGTTGAAAATATGTGCAGTAAATTACATGAAAAGGTAAAATTCAGAAAATATAATCCTTAGCAAATTTATATACTAAAAATATCAGAGTATTGGTAAACTCCATTCAAGGAAAGAAAACAGAATAATTTTGGATGAAATTATGTGCTGCCCCTTGACAAATCAAGTTAGATGGGTATTTGTAATGTCTTTTTCATGACATTGGTATTTGTTTTAAATTGTACTAGGGTAATCCCACAGGATAGAGCTGGAGAATCAAGAAGGAATTGATCTTAAATTTTAAGGTCTTAGTGATATCCTTGACTATATATGTCTTTAAAAATAATGCTCTTAATTATCCACAATTTAAAAGGAATTTTCAGCTTCTCATAAATATGGAGTAAAAGGGACCAGATTTACCTGCTTCCAGAAATAACTAGACAAGATGAAACATGAAATAAGCATTTTCAAGGCACTGGACATCGGGCTACACAGGACAATAATAATTCCTGAGATAAAAGAAACAAACAAGATAAACTCTAAAATTGCCCCAATATGCAGCTTGAAAGGACTCCAGGTTGTGCCATTGGTGGGAGGAACCCAGGTAGAACCCCAGGATACTACGTGTTGAAGAGACTGACTTGAAAGAACAAGGAGACCAAGACTGGAAGAACTTTCAGGATAGAGTACCAGAGAGAATAGAGCTGCACAGACAGAGAGCTTTTGAGATCTGCCGCTGCTCCTCTTAGTATTCAGCAGAGCACTGATTGACCTATGGTACAGACTCACTAGAGGGATGAGTGATTTCAAGAATTACATAAGACCAGGTAAATAAGCCATCTGAGATGATTAGAGAAAATGGTGTCTGACATTCAATATACCTGAGAATGTTGTCAGTTTCTATCAGCCAAATTAGAATACACCCTAATTCACAGAGCACTTGGTATAGTACTTGGAAAGACCCTGCTTCAGTAGTGGGAGAGAAGTACATGTACACTCACTGCTTCTCAAAAGAATTCAGAGAATACGAAGCCATGCCACTGAAATCATTTAAAATTACATATCTGATAAAGCACTACTGTCCAGAATCTATAAACACCCCTTAAATTCAACAATGGGGAAACAATCTATCGAAAATGTGCTAGGGGTTCCTGGGTGGCTCAGTTGGTTAAGTGTCTGCCTTTGGCTCACATCATGATCCCAAAGTCCTGGATCGAGCCCTGCATGGGGCTGCCTGCTCAATGGGGACTCTGTTTCTCTGCCTTCTTCCCTCTGCTCATGCTCTCTGTCTTACTCTGTTTCTCAAATAGATAAAAAATAGAATCTTTTAAAAAATGGGCAGAATATTTGGGCAGACCCTTCACCAAAGAAGATGTATGGATAGCTAATAACTACATGAAAAAGTACCTAACAATTTTTTTTTTTCACCAAGGAAACAAATACTGAAACCACTAAGAAATACTGTGAACTAATTAGAATGATTAAATTGAAAGGATTGACCATAACAAATTCTAAGGAGGATCATTCAGTTCACAATCTTATTTGACCCCCAAATTCTCAAGTGGATTCTATTCACTCAAATTTATTTCCTGCTCATATCTATTCTTGAAAATATTATTCCTATGTGCAGTTCACTTGGGAATCTCTAACTTTTTTCTCAATTTAATTCTATGAATACTTTATTTCTAGAACCTGATCTCTATGACTTCCTACTAACTTTGTTTTGCAGAACAGCTGGCATTTTTCATCTATTGCTATGCAACTGTTATTATTTTAATAGTAAATTTTAAATATATGCATAAAGAATTCATGGCTCAGTGCCAAGTAAATCTTGAAGACCATCTTTCCCTATGTGTTCACAAAAGACTTCTGAAATTATATTTTTTAAAAAAGAAAGTATTGACTGAAATTAGGATAATTATGCATAAAATTTTATGGTCAAACGAAAATACTTTTTGAATATAGTTACGTAATCTTACTACTCTATTGATCTCTGTGGTCTTGGTAGAGAGCTTGTCAGTTTTTTATGTGTTGTTGTGAAGATTCTTCTTGACTTCTCAGAGGCCTTTGATTCATGTCCCTTTATTTCAGATCAGTATGCAAGTCTATAGATCATATTCTAAAATACCCCATAGCAAATAGAGGTTATAATGTGACCTTAATCATTCAAGCAACGGCTTGTGGCATTATAGTTTCTATCAGAACAATTAAAATCAGTAGTTTTCTTCCCTATGCTTCCTCAAAGTGTTTTCCAGGTTGATAGAACTATTTTTAAATTGTTTTAATGACTGGGAGAAATGATTATGTTGAATGTATTAATTCTTACCAAATTTTCAGGCTTAAAAATCTTCACTAAAATACAGTGTCTAAATTTCAAAATATCTGAAATATCTCTTTCAGATATGTGTCTGGTCCCTATATGTTCACTTGTGATTGTTATTATGTTAAAGGAAAAGATCATTAATTTTTAACTAAACTATGTATCTTCAAAATGACTTTTTAAAATTTTCTTAGGCTTTAGGAAGGTTTTCTGTTTTTATTGTTTGTTTGTTTTGTTTTTTTAGCATTTTCCTCGCCTAGTGCAGGGCTCAAACTCATGACTGTGAGATCAGGACCTGAGCCAAGGCAAAGACTCAAGCATTCAACTGACTGAGTCACCCAGACACCCTTTCAGGAAGGCTTTCTAATGAAATGCTAATCATTCTAATAATAATAATATCCATTAATGAAATTTCAACCTCCTTACTCATATATTATTAATAAAAAACACACCTAAACTTAAATGATATGTCAATCATATTTCAATAAATCTAGAAAGAACAGGTTTTGAAAATTACATGGTTTTTTAATGATTATTGTCTTACCACCTACTTACAAAACTGATATCAAAGAAAAAGTAATTAAATGAAGTTTTTACACTTTCATAGTTATATTATCAACAAATATAGACACGTATCATAGAAGAAAAGAGCTGTAAATTAATAGTTTTTCAATATGTCAGCGGATGGCTTAGAGAATAATCTTTTCTCATAAGAAACTTTGTAAGAATTTGCACTGCTCATAGTTAAGTTTATTAGATCCTGACTCAAAAATTACTTAAATCATAGAACCATCACATAGGAAAGCATTGAGTTTTATAATGATATTATCATATAACAAATTATATGTTTGTATATAGGCATATACATGTATTTTTCCATTCCATAGATCGTCCTTTTATTTTATTATTTCTTTTGCTGTACAGAAGCTTTTTATTTGGTGTAATCCCCTTGTTAATTCTTGATTTTGTTGCTTCCAAATACCTTTGGTGTCATATCCAATAAAGTCATTGCCAAGATTCATAACAAGGTGCTTTTCTTCCTAGGGGTTCTATGGCTTCAGTCTTACATTCAAGTCCTTTATCCATTTCAAGTTAATAGTTGTAGGTGGTGTAAGATATGGGCCCAGTTTCATTCTTTTGCCCATGACTAATTTTTCCAGGACAATATATTCAAGAAACTCTCTTCCATTTACTCATTGAGTATTCTTATCTCCCCTGTCAATTATCATGGCTATATGTGCATGGGTTTATTTCTGGGATCTCAATTCTGTCCTGTTGATCAATAACTACTTTTTATGCCAGCTTCATCTGTTTTGATTGCTATAGCTTAGTGATATAGTTTGAAATTAGTTAGGGTGATGCCTCTACACATTTTATTATCTTGATTTGCATGTCTTTAATTACTAAAATGTCTGATTTTTTTAAGGACTTATAAGCACAATTTTTCCTTGGACATAATGGGTGTTTAGTACCTTTAGTTAAAGCCTAAATCAGGTATAATAATGGCAAACTAAAATAGTTGTTAAGTTGGCATACAAAATTGTCATTAAATAGATATACTATTGAATGATAGGGAAGTAAATGACAGGTAATAAAAATATTAAGGGTGGTTATACAAGGTAAATAGATAACTTGAAGAAGAAAAACTTATACGTTTTTAAAGTTATATTGTTTATAGAATTTTAAGTTAAAAATCAGAATGATATAGATTAGATTATGTGATAAATATGATTAGCTGATTGGATGAGATTGTAAATATGATTTTTTACTAGATTATATGATAAATATAATGCTTTCTGGGATTTTTTTATATACTAGCATTCAAAAATCATAATTCATTTCTTAGACCATTCTATTTAAACATAGATCTTTAAGGAAATAATGTCTTATTTCAGATTTTTGTATTTAGAAAGCTAGATTAAAACTATGTCTCCATTCAATGATATAATATTCAGGAATTGAAAGGGATAAAAATTATGTCAAGTGAAAAAAAGCCATATACAAAAAGTATAAATGGTAGGATTACTTTCTTATGAACTTCGTAATAGGGAAATTAATAAAGACCTCAAACAGATCGGTGGTTGCCCTAGATTGGGATTGAGAGTGGAGACAGACAGTAGAATGGAAAGTTTGGGATGATAAAAATGCTTCAAATCTGAATTATTTTGATTTAAAAACTTTATAATTTTAGTTAATATCATTGCATTGCACCCTTAGAATGGATTCATTTTTCTGCATGTAAATTATATCATAAAAAACTGTGCAAATATCATGTCAACTCTGACATTTCAGAAATTCACCAAGAAGTAGCACTCTGAAATCATGCACAATGACATTGTGATACCTCATGTTTGACCCAGACATTATAAAGAATATACAAATTAGAAAAATAAAAATCATGTAAAAAAATTTGGCAATCCAAACAACTTCTCAAATTTTCACTAAATAACAAAACTCAAATAAAATTTGAAAAAGATAATAATTATGAATTGAATACATTAAGAAAAAATTCCTTATATTTGCAGTTTGGAAATTTCAAAAAAGATACAACCTAACAGAAATACATGTTGAAAATTGCTGCCTTTTGAAGATGGAAGATTTTTACACATCATAGACTATGTATGTATATCGAATACTAAGTTTCTTCTAGAGAACATATGGTTAAAATATTTTGTACTCAGTTATATACAAATAAGTTACTGGCATTGCTAAGTGGGCCATTTGAAAGTGAGTGTAAATTAAATTGTAATTTTACAACAGTGATTGTAATCAAACTGCACTGAAGGCAAAATTATCCTTTCTGCAATAAAATGTCAACTTTTAATATTTGTTTAATAAAATATTAAATAATAATATAATAACATCATTTGCATTTTAGGTCACATTTCATTGAGAGTGTGATATTTCCATAAAATGGACATGAAGATCAGTGCAACCGATTAGAGATTACAGAAATAAATCCACTCCTGTAGAATGCATTGAATGAAACAAAGTGCAAAGGGTAAGGATAGTCTCTGCAACAAATTGTACTGGAACAACCAGACATCTGTGTGCTAACGAATGAAACACTTTTTCTTTTCTTTTTTTAAATTTTATCTATTTATGAGAGAGACAGAGACAGAGACAGAGACAGAGAGGCAGACACACAGGCGGAGGGAGAAGCAGGCTCCATACAGGGAGCCCGACGTGGGAACTTGATCCCGGGTCTCCAGGATCAGGCCCTGGGCTGAAGGCGATGCTAAACTGCTGAGCCACTGGGCTGCCCGAAATACGTTTTCCTTAAACTAGACACACACACACACACACACACACACACACACACACACACACACACACACATATCTTGACAGTGACCAGAGATCCAATTTAAAAAACTAATAATTTTAAATTTGTGGAATAAAATATAGTCGAAAAACTGTAGTGGAATTATGCAGCACTTTTTTAGAGGAGGTAAAATGTGCTAACCAATATATATACATATATATATATATGCACATTAAATATATTTCATAAAAATTGAAAAAACTTAGTGCTTTAAAAAAACGCTGTTAAGAAAATGAAGACACATACCATTGTAGCAGAAAATATTTGCAAAACAAATTCTGTTAAAGGTTTTGTATGTTAAAAACATAAAAGTATTTTACAACACAATAAAGGAGTCTAACTTTAAAAAAAATGGACAAAAGGGTTAAGCAGTCACTTTACAAAGGAGATATGGATAGAAAATTAATCACAAAGAAATATGCTCGACATTAGTTATTATAGAAAAGCAAGTTAAAATAATACTATGAAACACCATAACTCACTCATTAGAATTGCTAAAATTAAAAAGTCTAAGAGGAGGAGATTTGCTACTGAGGATGTTGAACTGGAGATCTCATGTATTCCAGTGAGCATGCATAATTGCTCACCTTCTTTGGAAAGCAGATTGTCATTTTTTTGGAAAATTAAATATAATGTTACCATACATCTTAGCAATTCCCCTGCTCAGTCCTTACACAAGAGAAATGAAAACATGTGTCTGAAATATGTTTTTACGTGAATGCTCATAGAACCTTTGTTCCAAATAGTCAAAATCAAAAACATTCTAAATGGTTTTTAGATAGAGAACATGGAGTGGAAAAATCATACAATGGATTACTCTTTAAAAATATGAAAGAAACAAAACATCGATATCATGATATAGCACAGATGAATCTCTAGAGTTATTCTAAGTGATCAAAGCCAGACACAAAAAGGCTCTGTAGACAGTGGTTCCTTTCAGGTGACATTGTAGGACAGGCACAGGAGAGGGCATTCTGGAGTGGGAGGAGAGGCGAGGCATGACAAGAAGAGGCAAAAAGAGGTTTCAGGGGTAATAAAAACATACATGCTTTTTGAATTTTGTGGTTACACTACTATTTCAATCTGTCATACATCATACTGCACATTTTTTGGCAATATTGCAAAGCAAATGTAAATAGATAGATGATAGATTAGATAGATAGATAGATAGATGATAGGATTGTAATTTTTAAGGAACCATTCTGCTGAAATGCTGTTTGCTTGCTCTGTGATTTCTATATCCTTAATTCTTGTCTTCACTTACAATAGGAAATCTCAGGTAACAAGATCATTTTTTAATACTGGAAGTGATCTCTCCAGCAGACGTTACTAGGAAAAATAGAGTATTACAGGCATACCTTCTGTCATTGTGCTTTGCTTTATTGTCTTTCTCAGATACTGTACTTTTTATAGATTGAGGCTTTGTGGTAAAGTGTTGACCAAGTTTATTGGTGCCATTTTTCTATTTTCTTTACTTCCTGTCTCAGTATAACATTTTGGGAATTCTTACAATATTTCAAACATTATTATTATTATTATTATTATTAATTATATTTGTTATGGTGATCTGTGATCAGTGATCTTTGATGTTACCATTGTCATTGTTTTGGGGCCACTAACTATCCCCTCATAAGACAGTAAATGTAATCCATAAATGGCAAGTGTGTTTTAACTGCTCCATAGACCAGTTGTTCCCTGTCTTTCTCACTCTCCGTGGGCTGCCCTAGACCCTGAGACACACACACACACACACATACAAAAAAAAAAAAAAAAAAAAAAACTGAAATTAAGCTAACTGATAATTCTACCATGACCTCTAAGTGTTTAAGTGAAAGGAAGAGTCACATGTGTGTCACTTTAAATCAAAAGCTAGGGGTCCCTGGGTGGCTCAGCGGTTTGGCACCTGCCTTTGGCCCAGGGCGCAATCCTGGAGACCCAGGATCGAATCCCACATCAGGCTCCTAGTGCATGGAGCTTGCTTCTCCCTCTGCCTATGTCTCTGCCTCTCTCTCTCTCTCTCTCTGTGACTATCATAAATAAATAAAAATTTTAAAAAAAGCTAAAAATAACAAAGCTTAGTAAAGAAAGCATGTCAATAGTTGAGATAGGCCAAAAGCTAGACCTCTTGCACCAAACAGCCAGATCATGAGTGGAGAAGAAAAGTTCTTAAAGAAAATTAAAAGTAACACTCCATGGAACACACAAATGATGAGGAAGAGAAACAGCCTTATCACTTATATCAAAAAAAATTTAGTGGTCTGCATGGAAGATGAAGCCAGCTACAACATTCCCTTGAGCCAAAATCTAATCCAGAGAAAGGCTGAACTGTCTTCAATTCTACGAAGGCTGAGGGAGGTAAGGAAGGAGTCTGTAGAAGAAAAATTTGAAAGTAGCAGAGGTTGGTTCATGAGGCTTAAAGAAAGAAACCATCTCCACAACATAAAAGTGCAAGGTGAAGCACCAGATGCTGATGAAGAAGCTACAGCAAGTTATCCCGAAGATCTAGCTAGGATTATTAATGACGGTGTCTGCACTAGACACTAGATTTTCAGTGTGGATGAAATAGCCTTCTATCAGAAGAAGATTCCATTCAGGACTTTCATAGCTAGAGAGACAAAGTCAATGTCTGGCTTCAAGGCTTCAAAGGACAGGCGACTCTCTTATTAGGGGCTAATGCAGCTGGTGACTTAAAGCTGGTGACCAAGGCTTATTTACCATTTTAAAAATCCTAGTGCCCTTAAGAATTATGCTGAATGTACTCTGCTTGTGCTTTATAAATAGAACAACAAAGCTTGGATGACAGCACATCTGTTTACAACATGGTTTACTGAATATTTTAAGCCCACTCTTGGGACTGACCACTTAGAAAAAAAGATTCCTGTCAAAATTTGACTGCTTGACAATGCACCTGGTTACCCAAGGTGTGATGAAGATATACGACAAGATTAATGTGGTTTTCATGCTTGCTAACACAATATCCATTTTGCAACCCATGGGTCAAGGTGCAATTTAGACTTTCAAGTCTTATTATTTAAGAAATACATTTCATAAGGCTGATGCTGCCACAGATATGTGATTCCTGTGATGTATCTGGACAAAGTGAACTGAAAACCTTCTGGAAAGGAATCACCATTCTAGGTGTCGCTAAGAACATTTGCAATTCGTGGGAAGAAGTCAAAAGATCAACATGAACAGGAATATAAAGGAAGATTATTCCAACCTTCCTTGATGACTGAGCGGCTCAAGACTTTACTGGAGGAAGTAACCACAATATGGTAGAAATAGTAATAGAACTAGGATTAGAAGTGATCCTGAAGATCTCAATGAATGCTACAGTCTTGTGATAAAACTTGTACAGATGAGGAGTTGATTCTTGTGGAAGAAGAAAGAAAGTGGTTTCTTGAAATGGAAGCAACTTATGGTGAAGATGCTGTGAAGGTTGTTGAAATGAAAACAATGGGCTTAGAACACCACATCAAGTCAGTTGATAAAGCAGTGACAGGTTTTGGGAGGATTGACTTCAATTTGGAAAAAAGTTCTACTACGGGTAATATGCCATCAAACAGCATTGCATGCTACAGAGTAATTGTTCGTGAAAAAAAGGAACAATCAATATGGCACACTTCATTGTTGTCTTATTTTAAGAAATTGACACAGGGACCCCAATCTTCATCAACCACCACTCTGATCAGTCAGCAACCATATATGTTGAGACAAGACCCACTACCAGCAAACAGATGATGACTCTCTGTAAGCTGAGATGATGCTTAGCATTTTTTAGCAATTAGTATTCTTAGGATATGTGCATTGTTTTTTTAGACACAATATTATTGCACGCTTAATAGACTACAAGGTAAACATAATTTTTCTTTGCTCTGAGAAACCAAAAGACTTCATCTGACTTGCTTTATTGTGATATTCAGGCAGAAATTGATATTGCTGTATCTCTGAGGTATGGCTGTATATGAGAACAATAGGACCTTTATATCCTAGCCTCAGCACATACAAATAATCAGAGGTAAATTAAATATAATTTTTACGTATGCAAACTTGTAAAGTCATGAACACACAGTATCAATCAGTAGTCCCCTTTTAGAAATTGAAAACAAAAGGTAAATCAAATATCTGTTACTAAATGTTAGTTGCTGTTATTATTATTATGCTATTTTTAGTAGTGTTGCTTTTAGTAGATCCTGCTACCAATATGTCAATCTGATATACTTGCATGGACCTTGCATTGTCCCAATAGTATGGCTGTAACTTGTTTTCATAGAGATGTTTAAAGTTTGCATTTTAAAACCAAACTTCATCAGTGTTTTTTTTTTTTAATTTTATTTATTTACTTGTCAAAGAGAGAAAGAGAGAGAGAGAGAGAGCACAAGCAAGGGGAGTGGCAGGCAGAGGAAGAAGCAGGCTCCCTGGTCAACAGGGAGCCTAACACAGGGCTCTACCCCAGGACCCTGGGTCCCTGACCGGGGTGGCTCACTGGTTGAGCATCTGCCTTTGGCTCAGGTTGTGATCCCAGTGTCCTAGGATTGAGTTCCACATCGGGTTCCCCTCAAGGAGGCTGCTTCTTCCTCTGCCTTTGTCTCTGCCTCTCTCTCTGTGTCTCTCATGAATAAATAAATAAAACCTTTTAAAAAATGTTCTGGCTACTTTAATAACTTCTGTTAAATGATACCCAGCTGCTTATCTTAGAAAAGGAAAAGGCATTCGATTATTTATACATTGCTTCCTATCTAAGCTATTTTCTTTCACAGAGGGAGGCTATAGGGTCTTATACATAGTGCAGTACTTTGTCTGAGATGGTCTTAACAGGAAATTCAGTATGTGTATTAAATACCTGGGCTTTCAGTATGTTTTATGAAATAAATCCCCTATTGCCACCTAAGTTTTATTAACCATTTTTTATCCATTTCATGACGTTATTGTGTGGACCTTTTAACACATTAGATGTGAGAAAATTCTTTAAAATTTCAAATATGGGTTATTTTTCTAAATAAGATGTGGTTATACATGGCAATTAGGGTATAAAAATTATTTCAGATATTTCATTTTCATTTTCTTTAAGTTAGAGATCATTTTTCCACATTTCTAAGGAACTTACAACTCAACAAACCTTAAAATTTAGACTGCAGTAGCAAGCAATTTATTAAGGCAACCCAACTATTTTTACTTAAATGAATTTAGTATATGTCCATTCATATAATTCTTCTTATAATACCTAATATATTGTTAAATATTTAGTTGTATATCCATCGTTGTCTAGTGGTCATTCTCACCTATTGTATGCTCTTCTCCTACAAATCAGTTTCCATGGTTCCCTTCCAAAGCCTCCTAGGTAAATTTAGCCAATAGGAATTGCTGCTGATAGCCTGGAAAGCAAGAAAAGAGAAACTTGGTATTCCTATATTTTATCCCTCACATCTCTGACCTATCCCAGTAGTGACTCTCTCTCCTCCAAAGTGGCTGCTTTCCATAAGACAAACCCTTCTTCCATGATCCAGGATCTTCACGGCCCTTGAAAGGATTGCATATTCCAGAAGATGGACTCGACTTATTGCCTCATTAATATTATCTCCTCCAATTTCCAAAGAGTGGTCACTGACATCTTGTCTCTTGCTGATTTCTGAATTGCTTCAATACTCTCTATGTGACTTTGTGATTCTTTCATAATCTGGTGATGGATTCCCTTCATTAAATTACTTGTCATAAAAATACCCAGAGAAGTTTTAGTGAATGTTCTAGAAAACAGTGCCTCTTGATGAGTTGTTGGGATCATGTGGCTAATCAGCATGAAAAATTTTCTCATTAAGATTCCTTGTATTGAAAAAAATAGAATGTTAAAATCGGTGTAAAGTAGTGACAGTAGGGGCACCTGGGTGGCTCAACGGTTGAGGATCTGCCTTTGGGTCAGGGTGTGATCCCGGAGTCTCGGGATTGAGTACCACATCAGGCTTCCCACATGAAGCCTGCTTTTCCCTCTGCCTGTGTCCTTGGCTCTGTGTGTGTGTGTGTGTGTGTCTCTCACAAATAAAGAAATAAAATCTTTTTAAAAAAGATAGTCACAGTATAATTATAAGTGCCATCTCCTATACTTGTTCAGTACTGTGCACCAGCTTGGTTAAGCTGGGAACACAGTTTTAGTCTACTCTTCCCTGTGTACATCTGAGTGGCATTAGGCAAGAGAGAAATATGATATTTGGAGGATGGAAATGAAATAACCAATACTGTCTGAATGTCACCATGGATAGATATGGTGAGATAGATATATGTCTTCCACAACCTGCCTGTTTCATATCCATCTCCTCTTTCTGAATGCTACCCCGGCTGACTAATAGTAACCCAGGCACAATGCCAGATAGGAAGAGAAAAAGCCTTCTACAGATTAATACAGTGACTCTCAACAGCAATCCCACGTTAATGCTGTGCAAGTCTTGCTACAGATTTGTCTCCAACTCAAAATTGTTCACCTACACCAATGTTTTAGAAAGTCTACTTAGTAACTTTTTTTTGATGACTCTCCCTTTCCCTTTTGAAATTTTATTTTTACAGTTGTTCCCATCATGGCAGAAAATTTAATTGCAAAATCTCTAATTCCTCCAAATACATTACTTTATAATATAATAATCATAGCCTTTCTGTTTCTGTGATTGAGCCCTGACAGATTCATTTGTGGTTAGTCAGAATGAAGAGGTGGTTGAAGGCAAAAGTAGGAAGGAAAATCATGTAAACACCAAACTTAATTTAGATGATAATAATGAAGACTTCTAGGGCTATGAAGAGTGATGCAATATTTGCTTCTATTGTCTCTAGAGAACTTAAAGAAAAATGATAGACAAATAATTATTTTTTATTAAAAAATTTAGGTTAAAATCTCTCAAGGCAGACTTAGAAAATCAGAATTATATTAAGATTAAAGAATTAAGTGGGAATTAGTAGGCATCTCAGATTTGAATTGAGAGTTTTGTACATCTACCAAATCCTTTGAAATTCCATTGTCAGTAGAAACATTCATCTTCACTCATGTGAGGAAACTAGACTCCACTTGTTCAAGTATATTATAATGATCACATATAAGACTTGCCTTGTAAAAGGTACTTATTTTCCTCAAATCTCATTTCATCTTTTCTCTTTCCCCCCAGACTCATAACTTGAAGATATTTATTGAGGATATTGATGTCTATTTTAAGATAAGGCAGCTTATACACCAAATAATTGTATTATCTAGTGAACTTTTAATCTCATTACCTGTATAATATATGTGGAAATGGATTTTAAACTTTTTATCCTAAGTTCAAGACATGAGACCAGAATATGTTGAATTTATAATATTGGCATGCTCTCCCAAGGCCCTAGATTGAATATACTTGATTTATTTAGTTGATTGACTTAAAATTGGTTCCTGGTGAACATCATATGAAATCAAAATGCCAGAGTTGCCATAATATGAAGGCAGGTCTAGAAAAAAATGTGATGTGAGGAGTAGAAGATCAGGAATGGTGGTGGGAGATGCCACTATTGAAATGGGTCCCTGATATCATTGAAAACATGGACTTTTCAGATTGATGTAGCCAGGATGGTGATGTGTAGGATGGGTAATTATTGCCCTTTACTATAGTGGGCTAGAAGAGTGAGAATGACACTCAGTCACTTTGACCCATAGGGAATGGGGTATTGGGAAATTGAAGAACACTAAGAGCAAGATATATGTGTCCCTCCAAAATGCTATTTAAGAAATTTTAAGTGGAAAATACTAGCTAAAATATTTCATAGAAACATTCAAATGTTTGTGTTATTCTGTATGCAGTGACTTTGCTGGAACAAATTAATATGCATTACGAGATGTGATATGAAGACAATAAATGGGCTATTTACCTCTGTAAGTAGGATCAGAGTGGTTTGCTTTCAATTGACAGTGACAGCAATACTTTCATTATCTTTCTCAAGACTATGTTAAACGTCCTGTCTCTTTATATATATATATATATATATATATATATATATATATATATATATACATATAATTCATTGGAAGGATTTCCTAAATATCACTAAAAATAGCAAACTGATTATATAGATATGATGATTGAACATAAAAAGCAGATTAATAAATTATATTTCTCTCAAAAGAGCCAAAGCTTGCTCTGTTTCTGAAACTAAGAATACTTACTGAAACAATGATCTGTCATAAGTTATACAGAAAGCCTATCTCAAAAACATATTTAAACAGATGTCATAACAATTGTATTTTTTTCATCTTTTTCCGATAGCAAGTGAAGATATTCACATGCATCTCACAAACACTTCCTATTTAAATTGTATTTGGTCTCCCAAATCTCTGTTAACATTGTAAATACAAACAAACCCTGAAATGTTTTCTAGTCGCCAATCAGAGCATGCACGAAGTGCATTAAAGACCATGAATTGAAGGGTAGAGTAAACTAAATGGTGCTGATCTCTGATCAGTGATGTATCTACATAAAACAAAGTTATTAAAAGCAAAGGTATTCACTAAACAAAAACTTTTTGCTTATCCTAGTATTATTTCTTATGTACTTTTAACTACTGCAGTGAGCTGAATAGTGGCTTCTTCAAATATCATGCATGCCTGGAGCCTGTAAATGTGCCTTTATTTGGAAAAAGACACTTTGCATTTATAATTGAGGAATTTGAGATGAGATTATTCTAGATTGGGGTCAACCCAAGACAAATATCTTTATAAGAAGAGAAGACACAGAGAGGAAGACCATATAGAGATAGAGACAAAGATTAAAGTTATGATATCACAAGCCAAGAGATACCTGGAGCTAAGAGATGCTGGAAGAGTCAAGAAAAAAATTCTTTCTCTGAGCCTTTGATGCCAGTGCAGCCCTGCCCACGCCTTGATTTCTGAATTCTGGCCTCAAAAACTGTGAGAGAAAAACAAACAAAATGTGTAGATTGAAGTCACCTAGCATGTAGTAATTTGTTATAGCAGGTGTAGGAAACTAATAAAAATATTGCCAGAAGAATAATTTTCTTTGGGGAATTTATAATTGTTGATGGAACAGAAGGTCAGTGTAAGATTTTAAACTAGTCTAAGAGCTGTGGCTTCAGATCTGTGGGGAAAAATCAACACATGTTCTTGCGGTCACTTTCTGCCAGTGCCAGTGTGAGGTCATAGGCAGTGCTTTTTTTTCCCTCCACCACCTTTCCACCACCATCAGGAGATGCACAGGTGAAATGTCAAAGAATCCCCAACAGAGTAATGACACACCAAAGGAGAAACCAGGGGCTTTTCCATATGGCACATAATGTCCTTGCAAAGGTTTAATTTAGACAAAATTCATAAATGTATAGCTCCAGTTCTACTTCATAGTAATAACATCTTTGTAAAATGTGTCTTCCTTCCTCTTCTGTATAGACAGCACCACCACTTCCTCTTCAGTAATAATGTGATGGGTACTCTAACCAAGCTCTAAAATCACACAGGGACATGTGTGTAAGTACATCTGAAATAAACTCTACTCAAGACTTCTTCTATCAGTAACAGTTTCAAGGATAGCTCATGTAACAGAACATGATGACCAGTGGACATCCTTCTCTTTGAAGTTGTTTCATGACCACGAGAGGTTCTTTACTTATCTCTTGTACAAGTCTTCCAAATGATTGGCAACAAGATAGTGGAATGAAAGTGCCTATTGAGCTGGGGATTTAAATGATGTGAATTGAAGTGTAATTAAAAGCAGAGAGGCTGGATTATGCTGATACTTTGTAATAATGATGTAAGGAGAGAGATAGCACTATGTCAAAAAAAAAAAAAAAAAAGATAGCACTATGTCAATTAGTTAAATGAATTTAATTGTTTTAGACCTGTTCCTAGGAGTGGAGCTATGTAGTTAGGAAACCAGAATCTTTAACATCTTTATTAGCCGATCTTGAATTTTGTAATTGAAAAAGATGAAACCCCTGACTTGCTACCATTCTGACTATTAACAGTGTGTTCCTTCTTCCTCTCTGGCATATTGTTTATGCATTTTTCTTAGGGATCTTATCATGTATTATAATTATCTTTTATAAGAATGTGACATACATTGCATAATACTTGAGAGCATGAGTCATTTTATTTTTTAATATTTTATTTATTTATTTGAGAGAGAGCAGAAGAGGGGAAGGGGCAGAGGAAGAAGAAGCATACTCCCCACTGAGCAGAGAGCCTGAGACAGGACTCTAATCCCGGACCCCGAGATCATGACTTGAGCCAAAGGCAGACACTTAACCCACTGAACCACTCAGGTGCCCCAAGGGCATGCATAATTTTATTCATCTCAGTGTCTGTGGCAGCCAGTACAGTTTTGGTACTTAGTAGGATGCAATCCATCTGTGCTCTGTGAATGGCTGCATTGGAAAGAAAAGAAAAAAATACATGGAAGTAACGAGCAGGAATATATCCCTGTCTGAAGAAAGGATAACAACTATTTTTTTACATTGTAATGTTAAATGTTTATTGTAAATATTATGTTTATTTAAGCTCACATGAAGGGATAATAATTACTGGACTATTGAATCGACATAGGAACTACATGCATAATATGATCAGTAAGATGTATGGTTTCACATGCTTGCATAGATCATAGATGTGATGTTATTGTTTTATTCTTCAATTTATGTATTTTATATTCTTTCTAGTTTTTTTAGCTAGATCTACAGATATTTTTGTGTGTTAGGTATATTAAAATCTAAACTAAATTTATGCATCTGCCATCAGAACTTGGAAGTTCACCTAATTTATACACACACATATTTGAAACCATATTTTAGTATATGAAATTCAAATTTCTGTATCTTCTTCATCGTTCTTTTTTGGTATAATTATGCACTACTTTTATTTTTCCTCTTTATATATTTTTTCACCTGAAATTCAATTTTCTTTGGTTTGTAAATATTGTTTACCAAAGATTAATATGTGAATATTTCACGGAACACAGTTTTTCATTTTTTTATTATTATTTTGAAAATGGAATTATTGTAGGTGCTTACTATTAGCATCTAGATAAATTTTTATTTTGCTCATTTTGTTCTTTTTATTTGCCATGGTTTTATATTTTTTCTTTTAAAAATAAGCCCAGTGTTGATTGATTGTGCCTTTTAATCAGTCTTTTGCTGATTTTAAAATTATTATAGGGGATCCCTGGGTGGCGCAGCAGTTTGGCGCCTGCCTTTGGCCCAAGGCGTGATCCTGGAGACCTGGGATCGAGTCCCACGTCGGGCTCCCGGTGCATGGAGCCTGCTTCTCCCTCTGCCTGTGTCTCTGATTCTCTCTCTCTCTCTGTGTGACTATCATAAATAAATTAAAAAATTAAAAAAAAAAACAGTACCTCTGTTTAAAAAAAAAAAAAATAAAATAAAATTATTATATAGTAAATTATATCATACAACATAATGCAAACAAGCTATGGAAATTTCAAAGAGATACTAAATTAACCCATCTGTATCCAGGAAATAGAATGGGTACCAGCTTTTTAGAAGCCAAGAAGATGTGCATTTCATATTTATATCACCTTCCATCCTCCAAAAGCTAATACTATCATGTTATTTTTTATTTAAAAAATGTATTTAATGTATGACTACACATATACCCATGTCTTAAAAACATATTTAGTTTTATTTGTGTTTGAACATTATATAATGGCCAAATGTCATATGATTTTTTTCTATGGTCTGCTCACTTTTTATTTTCTGGCACTTTAAAAATTCTTTTTTCACATATGTTTATAAGGTTTTTGTATAATTTTCATCATGATGACTCCCCCCCAGATTTATTGAGACATGACTGACAAATATATATTATATATATTTAATGCAAACAACTAGATGTTTATATATAATATAAAATCTTCCTCTGTTTATTTTTTTTTTAAGATTTTATTTATTTATTCATGAGAGACACAGAGACAAAGAGGCACAGACACAGGAAGAGGAAGAAAGCAGACTCCATGCAGGGAGCCCGACATGGGACTCAATCCCGGGACTCCAGGATCAGGTCCTGGGCCGAAGGCGGCACTAAACTGCCTAGTCATCACCACCCCCCGCCCCCGCCTGGCTGCCCTCTTCCTTTGCTTAGATCAGAGTCATAAGAATAGTTGTTGCACCAAAGTAGTCTAAATATATAAATAAAAAACCAAAATTTTTATGTTAAAATCTCTGTATAATATAAAATTTAAAATGTGAAGTAACCGATTAAAAATAAGACACAAAGATCATTTTAAATTATATACTGTTTTACTACTTCTTCTAATATCCAAAAAAAAAAAAAAAAATCCCAAATTAGAAATGGGTAATTTGAAGTATAACACAAACCTTGAAAAGCATTTATATCTAATGGTAAAAGAAAATTTATATTATTTTTTATGATTTTTATGTGTGGATTTGCATTTTTATTTTTTTAAAGATTTTATTTATTCAAGAGAGAGAGAGAGAGAGAGAAGGAGAGAGAAAGGGAGAGACACAGGCAGAGGGAGAAGCAGACTCCATGCAGGGAGCTCCACGTGGGAATCGATCCCAGGTCTCCAAGGTCAGGTGCTGGTCTGAAGGCAGCGCCAAACCGCTGAGCCCCCCGGGCTGCCCTGGACTTGCATTTTAAACGACGCACTAACCCATTCTCTAAAGAAAGGAATTGTTTGTCCTTATTAGTAGTTTAGAGAGTCAGTTTTTACTCGTCATTGGGAAAGCATTCGATTTTAAAATTACTGTTTTAATTTTTTTTTATTCAAGCAAGTTCAGGTTAAAGAATTATTGGATAAGTATAATGTTTGACATAAGAAGTTTCTGAATAATCCTTGACTTAAAAACAATCTTTTAGTATATAGACAGGATAAATTATTCAGAAGTGCCCTTGAGATTGATCTATTGTTCTTCCTCCTTGGTGATTACTTGCTAGCCCAAATCAGTATGTGTGATGACTATGCAGACAGCTGGCCAGTAAAAGAGATGATGGGCTCCAGCTGTGCCAAACATCAAGGGAATTAAAAGACAGTAAATGGAAATTCACTTATTCCCATGTCAAAATATTTTAAAACCAATGGTAGTATGATCTGTTCTTCTGTGTATCAGTGACACTGGTGAATATATAAACTGGACATCCATCAAGCAATTAGATCTATGCAGCGTACAATGTGTGCACGGGCAAAAAGCAGGTACTCATAAAACTTACCAAAACATAAATCTAATCAGCCTACTCATATACGAACCCTATTAATATTGCCTTGTTCTACTCAGATTTCTGTAACAAAATGGCATGAAGTGGGTAGCCTATATAAAACAGAAACCTATTTCTTACAGTTCTGAGCCAAGATCAAAAACCAAGATCAAAATGAAGCAGATTCAAAGTGTGATTATGGTCCACTTTCTGTGTTACTGGGTGGTGGCGAAGAGAGATCTTTCTGTGGCCTCCCCTAAGGGTGCTAATCCCATTTGTGAGCTCAATGCTATGACCAATCACCCCCTAAGGGTCTCACCTCCAAATATTATCACATCAGGAATTAAGTTTCAACATATGACTTTGGGAGTGGGCATAAGCTTTCAGTTTATAGGAATTCTCAAATAGAAAATGGGCAGAAAAAATAAAGTTAGAAAACTTTAAGGAACTGATACCATCAAGAACAAATCTCATGGTTTTATTTTTAAAGATTTTATTTATTTATTCATGAGAGACAGACAGAGAGAGAGAGAGAGAGAGAGAGGCAGAGACACAGGCAGAGGGAGAAGCAGGCTCCACGCAGGGAGCCTGACGTGGGACTCGATCCTGGGTCTCCAGGATCACACCCTGAGCTGAAGGCAGATGCTCAACTGCTGAGCCACCCAGGCTGCCCCAAATCTCATGTTATATTGGATAAAGAAACTAATATAATTCCTACTCACACAAAAATAAAGGACTTATCATTCATATTCTCTCCCATAGAGTTATTGGGGAGAGTCTTTATTGTCAGTCTTTTCTATTACATTAAAAACATGATATGATTATTACTAATCATTATTATTAGAGACATTTCAATGATTTCCAGCTCCTGAAAGTATGAAAGCTAAGCCCCTTGTAAGAACACAAGGCCCTGCATGCCTTTGTTTCTGCCCTATTTCTTGTCAAGGCACATGTGGTAGGTTGTCCATAATAATAATTGTCCCTCATGATTCATGCATCCATATATTTATGTCCAAGAATAGTTCTCTTCTGTATACATTCTGACCTTTCAACATTAGGAAGTGTGACACCAGAAGCTAGGAAAGTTCTGTGTACCAGAACTTGTGTGCTCTTCCTCCTAGGGATGTTTTCATTACATGGGCCAGATCCTAGGCTAGCATCCTGGAGAATTAGGGAGAAATAGCCCCTACTGTACCCTCCACTTCAGACCACATGCAAACACAAGGGAGCTTCCTCTGTCACCTCCTGGAGCAGAGGTAAGCTAACCCAGCTGAACCCATTGCGAATTGAATCAGAACTTTGAGGCTCCCCCACCCCAAGGTTATCTTAACCACCGAATTTGGGGACAACTCATCATGCAACATTAGATGAAGGTGATCGAACTATTTCTATTGCCTCAAATAGATTTTATTTTTCTGACTACCTCTTACTCATCTTTCAATGCTCAGCCTAGGCATTATTGCTTTCAGAAAGATTTTCACAAATTTCCAGTTTAGGTTTAATTCTTCTTTTCTATCATCGCATAGGATACTCAGTATATAATTAACAGTTTTTACATTATATTAAATATATTAATAAGTGATGAGTGCCAGAATTATTTGCTGTAAGCGGCAATATTAAACTTGTGAAGGTCTAATGTTTTAGGAACATTGGAAGAAATTATGCAGAGAACCAAAAAGTTGGAATTCTAACACTCTTATTATATTCATATTAAAGATCTGATCTGAATCAATGATCAGATATTTGTATGATTTTCACGTGTTTTGTTATCATTAATGTTGCAAAAACCCCTGTGTTCTAGGATTTCTGCTTCACCCTCTATGTTGTCATTTGGTGGTCCTATTAGGAACCAGTTTTCCTGGTATTTTTCAGTTAATATGAAATCAACTATATATAAGGACAAATTTAATTACTATAGATTCCGGAATGTTTGAAGAGTTGGATAATTCCAGAATTCAAACAATTTAAATGATGACTTCCCAAGCAATTTTGGTTTATTAGGTAAATTTTGATTATTAAAAAAATGCATCAGAAAAAAAATGTAGAAAGTGAAGAGAAGGAAAGGGAAGAAAACCCACTGGTTCTGGAAGATGATTTTCCATCAGCCACACCTCTTATTATAAAAGATTTTGAGACAATTTTTTTTTGTCTCTGTGTCATATGCTGATATCATTAAAATAACCCAGTGTTCTAGGTTTCCAAATGAGAATTGCTATTTGTTTGTTTATTCTTTGAGACTCTCCTTGTAGCAGGAATGGGAATTATCCATTTCAGTTTTTCTCTTTTCCACTTGGCAATATATTGCTAAGAAAAGAGAATTTCATAATTCTCATAAATTTTGTTGACCACTGAATCCACAAGACCTGAGTGCAGACAACACTTTTGTGTCAAGCATGTTCTGTGTTATTTCTGACAGAAGCTTCAAAAGCAGCTTCTCTATAGTCAGGTCTTTTGTTTTTTCTTCTGTATATTTACTTTAGCAAAGAAAAAGAAAATGATGTACAAACACATCATTGCAGTCTGTTAAAAGAACAACATTTTTCTGTCAAATAAAAGATTTCATAGATTCTTAAAGCTTCAAGACAGATATATTTCTGTTATCTCCTATCAGCCTACGAAAGCTCTTGAGCTAATATCTTTACCCTAAGATGGTATGCTCCTCAATGTCTCTAATTAATCTGTTCTTGCAATAGAAATACATTAAATAGAATTACATGTTACTTATCCTCAAGCACCTCAAGTAGGAATTTGACAGAAAATATGAATGAGGCCACCCTGTAGCCAAGCTTTTATGTAGTCTCCCATTGCTGAGTTACAGTGACCGGATAAGTTTTCCATAGTAAGACATTTGTTCTGGAAACAAAATGCTTATTTTAGAATAGCTTAATAAAAATAAATTTATGCATATTTATCTTTGTGCATATATATGTGTCTATGATGTTTAATTTTGATGCAAAATTGTTGTTCATTATTAAATAATCATACTGGTTTAAAAATTCAATTTTCGTTCTTAATTTTATTTGTGAGAGGCAGTAATAAAATTTAAAGTCTATTTTTTCAAAGTAATCTGTAGAGTTTCATTGCTGATTACTGTGAAATTGCAGCCTCGAGTTTTGTTTTGGAAGTTTGGTCTTGGAGAAATCCCATCAACAAAGTAGTGGATTAATTTACCTAAATAAGCCATTGTGTGTGAAATAGCAAGTAGGGTTGTAGGAGGAAGTAAGTTTCCCTCTTAATACAGGAATTTGGTAATTTGAAAAGATTGGGCAACATCTTTTCTCTAAAGTATTTTAGATATCTTAGGGGGATTAGTAGGAAATTTACATAAATATACTGAAAGAAATAAAAAGTAGAATATTAACAATTCCTGCTGCCTCTTAGACATTGTATGGGAGCAGTAGAGGGAGGATGGAAGAGAGAAGTGGAGTCATGGCAGATGGTTTGAAATGGCAATGGCGAGCACAAAGCTTCAGAATGTCTTCACCTCTATATTATGTCCAACAAGTAGGTCTTAGAAATTTAGGTTGAAATATTTAGAACAATTGACTCCACTGTGAGACAGTATTAAAGAATAGGTAGGGAGGGGTAAACAGAATGTCCACTCAACAGAGTCATACTGACTTCCATTTCTATCCCTGTAGAAAATGCTCCTGAGTGGGGCCAAGTTTAAAAATCAGTATTTACAAATAGGGTTTAATGAGTCCTAGCCAATGCCAGTATCAAAGTGGTTCAACTCCTCATCTGGAGAACAATTTTTGCCACTTTTCAACTACAGAGAAAATAACATAAGACTTCAGAAGGAGCTTAATCTAGCTCTGAGTATTATTGGACTCTTGTGTTTGCAAACACACAGAGGCAATGGCTATTCTGCATGTGGAAATAAATTATGATCCTTATTGTAGTCAGATTGGACTGCTATATCATAATACTATAGACTGGGTGACACGCAACACACGCTAATTTCTCATGGTTCTAGAGCCTAGGAAGTTTCCTCTGACACTTTATAAATGACTGGGCCACTTTCCCTGCTTCTTCACATGTCTAATACTTTTATTGTGTAGAGGAAATTAGGGATGGTACATTGCTACAAGTCTGAATTTTGTTCCTTTGTTGGGTGCATCCAGAGTAACCCTTCCATTATAGCAATGTTTCTCAGCCTCACCACTAATGACATTTTGGTCTGGAAGATTCTTTTTTTTGTTTTTTAAAAATATGTTATTTATTTATTTTAGACACGGGGAGAAAGAGAGCACAAGTGGAGAGGAAGATCAGAGGGAGGAGAGAAGCAGACTCCTTGCTGAACAGGGAGCCCATGTGGGGCTCAATCCCAGGACCCCAAGATCATGACCTGAACTGAAGGCAGATGCTTATCCAACTGAGCCACCCAGGTTCCCCTAGAAGACTCTGTTTTAGAGACTGTCCTGTTTATTATAGAATGCTCAGCAGCATTTCAGGCCTCTAGCTACTACATGCCAGTAATACCCTCCAAAGTTGTAACAGCCCAAAAATGTGTCCTAAAATTTCCAAATATCTTGTTGGGGACATAATTACCTCTATTAGAGGACCACTGCTCAATGGCAAGAGTAAGTTTATATCTAAGTTATAGTCTTTCTGGGGTCTCCCTCTTATTTGTTGTGTGTTCTGTGAAATCATTCCACTCTGGTCAAAATCCCTCAGCTGTATTCATCCTCCTGAATCTCCACTCAGCTCACAGGCTGCCAGTAGCTGTTTTGGGTTGGGACTCTTAGACCTGTGCATATGCAGCTTAATATTCAACTGTGACTCAAGGAGATGCCAATGCAGATTCCTTGAGTTCTTTCTTTGTGCAGCTTCCTTCCTCAAGTACCCTGTCCTGCAAATTTTAACTACCTCATCAGCTCTGAACTCATATCTTTCCTCTACTGAGCAATATTGCTTCTCTGTAATTGGTTTGTATTTACCTGCTCTGTGGTTTGGAAAATGACCCAGGCAGAAATCTGGGGTGAATGTGGAGCTTATCTCAAATATTTCCTTTCTTTAAGGAATCACAGTTCTGTGCTGAATGCTGTTCAGTGTTGAACTCGCTGCTGTAGTCTACAATTTTATAGTTGCTTATAACAGAAGGGTATGGCTAATGCATATTATTTTATCATGTTGGGAAATAGAGCTATATATAATTTTTAAATAATATATTTCTTTTTCAAAAAAACCTGGAAAACTTTATATAATTGCATTCTTGACTCTTATTTATGCTATTATCCATCTTATCCTGCCAAATGTGTACCAAGAAAAACAGAATAGCCCCGCTCACAGCTAAAATATCATCTAAATATGTTTTTAAGATTAGTGCTTATTGAGCTTAACTAAACAATTAGTTCTTTAAAAACACCAAAGCAGAATTTATAACACATGAATTACTCTATAATTTACAGACTTCATTCACATCTATTACTTTGTTGGATTTTAATAATCATGTCAGCTATGAAGCACAGCCACTAGATAATATATAGGAATGTGATCATCATCACATTATCATAGTCACCATAATTCATATTGTAAAGGAGGAAATCAAGACATAAATGGGATATTATTGGTTAAGTGGTAGAGTCAGGGTTTATACCTATTTCCTCTATTTGACTATATACTGTCCTTTTCCGTATTAACCATATATTGTAGTCATAATCTCTCTGAAGCTTAGGTGCTGCATTTCTCATAATTTATATCAGAGCAGAAGTGCTTAAGAAATATTTTGATTGATTCACAACATTAAAGTTGTTTCACAATATTAAAGAAATTAAATAATCATTACATATTACTTCCACATCTCATTCAAATATGGCTATCTTCCCCTTACCCGACAATTTCATTTTCAATCTTAGAATGGTATAAATATTACAAAAAGAAAAAAATAAAAATATAGAAAGTGAAATACTGAAGGGATTTCTGGAGTTGTTTCTGTATAAAAGATTTTATTTGTTTATTCATGAGAGACACACAGAGAGAAGCAGAGGAAAAAGCAGGCTCCCTGTGGGGAGCCGGATGTGGGACTGGATCCCAGGACCCCAGGATCATGCCCTAAGCCAAAGACAGATGCTCAATTGCTGAGCTACCCAGATGCCCCTTTGTGTGTTTTTCTACTCAAGGGTTAAATGAAATGAGATCCCAGCAGAATACCTTAGAACGGAGTTACAATGGGTAAAAGAAGGAGGAATGCACAATTCATGATCGCTTACTCTTGGGCAGACAGTGTACTAAATGCCTTATATATATTATTTCACTTAAGCATAGGTCATAGAAGGCACTTTTACAAGGGACGAACAAGCTTTTGGCTGCTCTGTTTAATACATCTTTGCATTTATTTAATCGAAATTATCATATTGTGTAAATAAATGAGGGTTATCATGAAAATTAAATGTTATGTTGTAACTAATTCATTTTGAAATAATTTAACAGTCATTGGATTTTACACTAATTGCTTTATGAGATTAATGAATTTACATAGTTATTTGAGTCTCATTACTTGGCAGAGTTTAGAAAAAAAGAAGCTAATAAACCAGTCCAAGAACTTCATTTGGCATGAAGCAAGTAGAAAATAAACTGCTTTAAAGAAGTGGTAGCTTCACTTTGTATAGAAGGAGAACTGATCATAAAATCTCTTTCTCCCATTTCAGTACTCTGAGGAAAGTCAAACTGGAATTAGATAAAGTCACATGTTTACTTGTGTAAATATAAATAATCAATATTAACTGAGCAGCATATTCTATATCTGGGACAGCAAGTTCCAGGCAGAGAAAACAAGTACAAGTGACTTATGCAATTGCTTTAAGTACGACTGTTGAAGGCTGGAGTCAGTGGCAGGAGAGAGTAGTGAACTTCAGATATAAGTTGAAGGTAGTACGATTTTGCTGATGAGTGAGTTATGCCAGGCATATGGCCCACTATGTTAAATAAAGGTCTTTTTACAAGAATCAAGCAGAGTGTAGTTAAACCACTTAGGGAATATGGCAACACATGATCTGGTCACGACAGGGAGAACTCTGTACCCTTAAACCTGAAGAGGGAAGGCGAGGGGATACACGGTAAGCAAAGCCCAAAGAGATATGAAGAGCAGACCACTGCGGCTTATATACATATACACGTAATGATAAATTTCGTTATAAGCAAAGATAATATTGGACAATGATAATAATAATTATGCCAAAGATCAGAAAATAATAATAATTTATTCCGGGTTATACAAGACCATCAGACATATTCTTTTGTAGGTAAAATATATACTTACGTGTGTCATGTATGCAATTATATGCATAGTCGTTAGTGATGCCTCCTTTTTTAGCTTATGCATATATGTGATTTTTTCACATAAATCTAGCACAACTTTTGCACTGTAACTATGAATATCACTGTTATTATTCCCAGTTTATATGTGAGTTTACTAATAAATATGTACGTTAGAATTTTGAAATATTATTTGAACTGTATATTTTAAAGGGTTCTATTTTGCTGTGTTTTTAGTATATAGGCATCATAGACATGACCATTGATATTAAGAGGAAATAATTTTCCTATCTACTGACAAGTCATGCACCCTACAACTGCATTTTGAAAGTCATTAGTTCCTGTCTCCTAACCAAATCTCATACATATACACATATACATATGTGTATACATATATATGTGTATGTGACATGTATGTGTATGTGTGTATACATGTGTCATATACATAATTATTCATATGTATGATATATATATTCAGCTGTCATTCTACTGGGGGGAAATTATTTTTTTTTTTGGGGGGGGGAAACTAAAAATGAAATTTCCTGCCAATCCAGAGAAACCTCTCCACAAATCTAAAAAAATAGAAACCATTTTCATTACTAAATAAGCCTTAAGCCAGACTGTTATGTGCATCACCGGCAATTTGCTAATGTGATTGCAAAGACAGAATGAAATCTCACTCTGTTATATAGCCAGGCAGATACAATCCATTACATGCACATTCTCAAGATAAATGATAACTTGTCCTCATATGAGAGGACCTGACAGCAGCATTTACCATACATAGTTCATCTGAATTTTACCCAGTAATTGGAATGGCCATCTGTGTTAGTTAATTGTCTTTACCAAAGGAAAAATAAAACTTCTCCTGTCATTATGACAAGCAGATAGTTACAATGTGGGGATACTATCTTCCTTAACGTTGATATTTCAAAAAGGTGGCTCTTGAATTGTAAAACAAGTGAGAGATTCATCTACTTTTAAATGGTATTACTTACATATGAAACTAACAGAAGAAGAATTTACAATTACAAGTTTTCTCAAGGAAATTCTCCAAGAAAAGGAAGAGTGGAAATGGTCTCTGCCTTTTGGCACCTTGGAAAATTCAATCTTAAAAAAAAATAACCTTTATAATATTACCATTAATATAATGAATTAACTTTTCTTAAAATAACTTGCGAGTCCCGAATGAGTTAAAAGTTAGACTCCACAATACACTGAGTCCAGAGTAGATGTTATAACAGTCCCTACCAAGATTTCCCACTATTTTTCTTCCGGGTACATAGGAGATTGCGTCTCTTTTCTCTCTTTAAATCAGGCATAGTTGTGTCACTTGACTTAGCCAACAAACTACAAGCAGAAGCCTGTATGGGTCAGTTGGTGATTTACAGCCTTTCCCTGCTTCACAACAGCTGAGGTCCAGATGGTGGAAGCTTCTCTCAGATTTCATCTCCACTTAAGGATTGCAAGGATCACAGCCTCCAGCTGACACAGGATGGACATGGAGTATGAGAAGAAAATGAATCCTTGTTGTTCTTAGCCATGTAGATATTGAGATAATTTGTTAGTATCGTCTGCCTCACTCTGACTGATACAGGATCATTTATTTGCAAAGGAAATTATTTATCAGAACACTGCAGAGCTTGCCATCACAAGGTGATGATGAAGCAAAATTGAGTTTTATTTTGTACAGGCTGTGTGTGTTTGTGTGTGTGTGTGTGTGTAACTTTTACCTACATTCTTTTTAAAACTGTTATAATTCTGGATTTAATATCCTTGCAAATGGACCTTCAGCCAAACCTAAAACACTGTTTGAATGGACCCCATCAAGCTTTGAAAAAAACAACATAGCTATCATATAGTTACACACTCTGACCTCTGATTCCATCATTGCATCAACTTCCATGTATATACATCTATGTGTCTATCTATGCATCTATCCACCGAGAGAGAGAGGGGGGGGGGGGTGGATATAACTGTGACAAGGTTTTGAGAAAGAAACCATGAACTAAGAGAGCTGAGCCTGTTGGAATGGATTTGTTTTTTTTGTTGTTGTTGTTGTTTTTTGTTTTTTTGTTTTGTTTTGTTTTTAATTTTTTATTTATTTATGATAGTCACGGAGAGAGAGAGAGGCAGAGACATAGGCAGAGGGAGAAGCAGGCTCCATGCACCAGGAGCCTGATGTGGGATTCGATCCCACGTCTCCAGGATCGCGCCCCGGGCCAAAGGCAGGCGCCAAACCGCTGCGCCACCCAGGGATCCCTGGATTTGTTTTTAAGTACAAGAAACCAACCAGCTGGCTCAGGTCCTCAGAAAGGCACTCATTTCACCTATGCTATGATAAAAAGAAAAGTGACAGATTGAATATTCCAGTGTTGTTGAAAAGCTAAGTGCACGATGTCATTTGTTGATCATATATTGACAATAGGATTCTTTTGTAAGATTCAATTTTCTCCTGATAGGAATCTGAAATAAAAGGAAAGGTGGTTTTATTCACCATAGTAGTCTACAAAGTCAGGTGTTGCTATAGTTTATATAACCTATATATTAACCTATATAACCAATGTAACCAAGAATAGGTGAGCAGAATGGCAGCAGGGGCTTAGAAAAATCACATCTGGGACACCTGGGTGGCTCAGTGGTTGAGTGTCTGCCTTTGGCTCAGGTCATGATCCTGGGGTCCTGGGATCAAGTAGGATCCCTACAGGAAGTCTGCTTCTCCCTCTGCCTATGTCTCTGCCTCTCTCTGTGTGTCTCATGAATAAGTAAATAAAATCTAAAAAAAAAGAAAGAAAGAAAGAAAGAAAGAAAGAAAGAAAGAAAGAAAGAAAGAAAGAAGAAAGAAAGAAAGAAAAGAAAAATCACATCCTTTGCCCAGCTGTCACGTTTTAGTCAGCATTTGATGTTTTAGCCATTTTAGTAGGTAGTCGTATCTCATTGTTTCTTAAATTATATTTCTTTGATAACATGTGGAGCATCTTTTCATATACGTATTTGCCATCTGTACACCTTCTTCAGTGAGGTGTCTATTAAGGTCCTTGGCCCACTTTTCTCTCAGGCTCTTTTCTTATTGTTGAATTTTATGGGTTTTTCATATACATTGGGAAACAACCCTTTAACAGATGAGTCTTTTGAAAATATTTTCTCCCAGTCTATTATTTGTCTTCTAATTCTTTTGGCATTATCTTTCACAGAGCAGAAGTTTTAAATATTGTGACCTAGCAATTTTAACTCTGGGTATATACCTGCAAAAATAAAAATCAGAGTTTAGATGATGTATTTGCACACTCATTTCATAGAAACATTTAAGAACTTAATAGAAACTTCAAAATTTTATTTTTAATTAAAAATACCATTTTCCATAAGGATGTATTGAGTTCTTTTACCACTTATCACTGCATATTCTGGTTCTTTCACCCAGGCAGGAAGCTTTGGCTTTGTGCAGTCACAGGCTCTAAATTATCAGTTTATCCCATAAGAATTTATATAAGAGGATAATGTCAATGCGTGCTAGAAAGTGTATCCAGCACTTAGATTGAAGTGATAAGTAATATACTGCAAGAATGAATCTGCAATCCTGGCAATACAGAAGATTGTGCAAAGCTTTGCTAGATCACCAATCTTGAAATATGTTTAGCTAAGATGTGTGTAGTGCAGCTGACAGTAGCTTTATTAAGTTGTGTCCATAGGGAAAAAAAAGAAAGTAATGGCACTTGGGTTATCTTGTGGTTTCATTTTTCTGGAAATAGTGCCTCATCTGTGTCAGCATGCAGGTGAATAGTCTGTAGGATCACTAAGTGAAACCATACCTACTACTCCAACAAAATCCTGCCTCATCCTTCTTACCATGAAAATAAAATACTATTGAATGTGGCCCCATCATGTTGCCCTTTCTTCTGGCTTTGCAGAATTACATTTCGAATAGGGAAAATGAAGAGTCTGCAAAATCCTTTCCTGTTCCTCTAATTTTTTATGATTTAAATATTTAAATACTCAATTGTAAACTGGGATAATCCATTAGAATAATTGCTTTACATAAAGAAATATGAAGCCAGTTAGCAATTTGTCCTTGATTCTTTCATCCCTTTTTCCCCCTTCTTTGGATAGTTCCTTATTTTCCTTCTTTGAATGTTTTTTTTATTCTGATTATTGGCTATTTAAGACATGTTCATGTTTTCTTCTTTAATTTTAGGGTATAAATAGACACTATAATTACTCTTTTCCATGTTTGAAATGTGAAGCAGACTGCATTATATATACACTTTTCTAACCATGCCTGGGAATTGGGCAGATGCATATGCTCTGTAAGCTATATCCTTTGGTACCATGATTTTGGATTACATATCTATTAAGGAATTATCCTTTACTAATGGGCTGGAGCTATATACCATGACTCTAAGAATCTACATGAAGATAACATATTAAGCACAAATGTTTCTTAATAGAAAGCAAAAATTTTATTCTCCTCCTTGATCATCCTCTCCTAGAAAACCTCCCCACTGCTTATTAAGAGATGTGGGGTTTTAAAGTGATGGGAGAGACATTAACTAGAAGGCATCTACAAAACAATTTTAATGTAAAACAGAGGCAGAAAGGAGACATTGAAGTGTTGTCAAAATTTATTATAAGTATGCCTTAAAATGTTGCATGATGCCAGAAAACTTGGGGATGTGGAGAACTATTTTGTTTTATTTGTTTTTGTAAGGTCTTACAGTGCAAACTGCCATCTGTTCTTAGTTCATTAACCTTAGAATCCCTGGAAGTTATAGCCAACATGGGAGTCAAGGGGTGGGGAAGAGGTCAAGATGTCCTAGAAATAGTAACTCTGTTTACCTCCAAGACCAGTTTGGTTGTTCTCCTAACCCCAGCCCTGGCTGTGTCATTACAGACAAAGAAAATTCCTAGAAGTTGATTTCTAGGGAACAACAGTTCCGCTCCTCATCTTTTTTTTTCTCCATAGGTATAACACTTAATATCATCTGTATCAAAGAATATGTGCTTTCTGAATCTTCTACGGTAGCAGATAAGCTGTTTCCTTTCATTAACTTTTAATTGCTGTCCTTTTGACACATGGGTGAAAATTTCCCTCAAGTTACAGTGTTTTGAGTCACTTCAAAATTACTCAAAGATCTTTCTGAACAAGTACTGATGTTGCCAAACTGCCTATGCTCAAGGTCACTGGATTTCCATTAGAAAGGCTCCAGTGGTCACTAAAAATTGCCTTGTGACAGGAACCATATGTGTTGGCTGTCTAGAAGCAAAGACGGAAAGTGCTTGGCTATTTCTGTAATCCTCTGGCTCTTGATGATACTCAAAACCTCACATCCTCATAACCTTGGACTTCAGGCCCATGGGAGACTGAGTGCCTGGCATTTGACATGATGAATTATATGTTTCAAGGTTACAAATTGTTCAATAAGTTCCTTCAAGGAGTTACATTTTTGAAAAAGTTTGTATTCACGTGTAGATTAATGTGTCTACCTTGAAATGTTTATAAACATATTTTAATTAGGAAAATAAGTTAAATGTATATGTTATCAAGAAAGCCACAAAATCAAAAGTAAACAAAAGTAGTATGAAAAAATCTGAAATATTTAGTTTATTAAGTAAGCATAGATTTAAGGCTATAATATGTATGGTATTCATAAAGGATTTAGTTTACATTCCAGAGGAAAAATAATCTGCTATTCCATTATTTATTGAAATTTCCTACTTCTTTATTGAATTTATTGAATTTCCTACTTCTATGTGTATGTGCTTGCATGTGTGTACATCTGTTTATGTAGAATTTGTAATAGAAAATGAAGAATTCTGGGATCCCTGGGTGGCGCAGCGGTTTGGCGCCTGCCTTTGGCCCAGGGCGCGATCCTGGAGACCCGGTATCGAATCCCACGTCGGGCTCCCAGTGCATGGAGCCTGCTTCTCCTTCTGCCTGTGTCTCTGCCCCTCTCTCTCTCTGTGTGTGTGACTATCATAAATAAATAAAAAAAAATTAAAAAAAAAAAGAAAATGAAGAATTCTTACTGCACTTTGCTTTTGGTTCTTTGAATCATGAACACACAGGTTAATCTTTACAGAAAGGGTGGGCTACACATAGTAACACCATTTGTTTAAAACTAATGATGAAAGAAAAACAAACAAGCAAAAAAATAAATCTCTCTGAAATACAGAGAAACTGGTGGTTGCCAGAGGGGAGGTGGGTCAGGAGATGGGTGAAACACAGGAAAGGGATTGCAAGTGGATTTATTGTGATGAGTACTGAGCAATGTATAGAACTGTGGAATCTTTATATTGTACATCTGAAACTAATGTAATGTATGTTAACTATACTTCAATAAAAAAGTATTCATTAAGCATTTGTTTTTCTCCTCCGAATAACACCTGTGTTAGATGCTTTCATATCTACATTGCCTTTATATTCCTAAAAAACACTTGAATCTTGAATTATTAATCTTCATGATAGACATTTAAAAACTGAGGTTTAGAAACTAAAGTAATTTGCCCAAGGCCGTACAAGTAGTGGCAATGTTTTCCAATTCCAACCTTCATAACCATCTCATTCACATCATTCCATGGAATAGATTGGTATATATTTTTTAATCTATGGATATAATTAAAGGCTAAAATCTCTTGACTGCTAAGTCAAGGACAAGAAAATGCTTATATAAAAATCAATGGATAGGTCTGAGAGGTAGAATTAATTCAATATTTCTTTTTGTTAATTAAAGTAAAATATAGGACAATGAAACTGAACACTCAATAGTACTAATTCTTACTTAGCTTTAATATTTGGGAGCTGATGGGACACTTGTGACTTTTTTGCTGAGGTAATTGTAACTGATGGTGCATTTGTTCTCACTGATTGACATGTTTTATCCTTGACAGGTGAATGACTTAAGGACAAAGTCCAATCATTGATTAGCTGTCATGTCATCTCCTGTCCCTTGAAAGACTAAATCATGTTTGCATTTCAAATGAGATAATGTTAACCAAAGGAATCACATAATAAAAGAGCTTTTAACAAATATACTACATGAAAAAGCATTAATAATTAAGTACATTGATCCATTAATAATGAGGAAAATTTTTTAAATAAAATTATTACTTGCAAACAAGCAATTTCAAAAAATGAATAATAACCATATGTAGGCTCACAGAAATTCAAGGATGTCTGAGTAGATATTGTAGTTATGTTATCAAATTATAGCACAAATGACTGAGAAAGGAAAAAAAAGACTTTTCTATAGGTTTAATATTTGAGTAAGAGATCAAGTCTGTATTTACAAGTGTAAAATATATTTTGCATCTTATAAGATTAGAAAAGATATATAAGCTGCAATTATATCATAGATAAATGGACATGTATTTTGCATACAGTATTAATAAATAGTTTTTGATTCAAAGCCATTAAGTGTCATTGACAATATATAAAAGTATAGTAGTATGGTTTCATGAATTACTGCACTATAATGAAATAGTTTTAACTTTTAAATGTCTGACTTTTTAAAAATGTTTTTCTTGGTTATACTTCAGTTTGTTTTTAAGGTAGGCACTTTTAAAATATTTCTTAAAAGAAAAATAGATAAATGAGTGTTGCTTGCCAGAACTCTTATTAAACTAAGAAAATCCATTAGTTGCAGTTGAGGTCACATTTACTACCATGGCCTGTTTTCACGTGTTCTTTAATAATGAACATCTAATCTTTATTTGTTCATTGAATTATACCTTAAGCTGGATTCTCTAAAATATGATGCAGGAATGAGAATTCACATACAAGTGATTTATTGAGAAATATTTCCATAAAGAGGCTATTAAAGTAGTATGGTAAGCTGGACAGAGAATAATCTGAACAAGAGTGAAACTCCAGGCATGGTCCCATCTACAACCTGATGTCATGAGAAGAAGAGGATATAGCTCAGGAATCAAAATTATATCTCAAAATTTGGCCTATCTTGAGAGAAAACAGCAGGGTTTTATAACCAATCAGACTTGGGTTTGAGTAGATACAGTGGATTGTAAGCCTTCAGGCAATTTCATCTCTTTGTGCATACAAGCAACACAGTCCCAGTAGGCCTGCTGCAGTGTTCACAAAAAAAATTGTGCATGTTAGGTGCAAAGCATAGTGAAAACGTGGCTACTTTCTGGAACTCAGTCTCTGATATCTGTTAGAAGGCACGTGGAAAGTATGATACTTTTATTCTGCTATTATGAGACTGCAATATCATTGCAAGTTCAATCAGAGATGCTGAGCAAACAACTAGTCAATGGTTGATAGATATTTGTGTGTGTGTGTGTGTGTGTGTGTGTGTGTGTGTGTTTAAGGGTAGTTTTTATGCAATTGTGGGAGATGGTTAATCAGTTTATATACAGCTATTACTTTTGCATTTGGTGCCAGGTCTGAGTCAGGAGGGGGACTCAGACTCAAATAGTGGAGATGGAAAGATTATTGGAAGGGAAAATAAAAAAGATCTCATGAGAATGACCTGGGACCCATTTTGGTCACTTGCTGCCTCCAAGTCTCCAACTTCGATAATGTGTGACCTACAGGAGAACCTGGCAGCATTAGCCAGGAAGCTAAACATGCATCTGTCCCAGAAGTGGAAGAAGATAATGGAAACTTCTAGCAGGAGCTGGAGTTGCTGTAGGTCTGACTGCTGCTCATGCCTGCACGATAAGCCAGAAAACCAAGGGAGAACACATGTGACCTGCTATATAGTATGTGACCCTGCACTAAACTTTCTAGTGTAAAAAGAATATTTCTGATGCTGCAGTGCCACATTTCAAATGTTAAGCAAATCATCTGCTTAGCCACTGGCTAACACAGGAATACGATTTGAGAAATTATAGGTCTGTCCACAGTAGTGAAATTGTCACACTACAAATCCACAACAACAGTTCTAAGGTCTGCCAGTCTGACCTTTAGCAACGCAGTAATTTGATAATCTTATATATTTAAAATATATTTTGTCAAATTTTGATTAAAGGGAATGAATGGTCTTATGCAATTTAATACTGGATTATGTATTTATTTAAGAAAAACGGATGCCTGTTACCTAGCATGGTAAAAGAAGTGGGAACAGCTGACAGTGAAGGGCAAGTATAGTCTCGGTGTACGATGTAATGAAATTCTTGAATGTCACATTTTCAAAAGCATCTCCCTTTATTTTTGGACAACTCATTCACGTTATTCCTGTATTCTTATTTATAAATATTTTTACTTATAAATATTTTTGACGGTTTTATTGTTTCTGAATGCAAATATGTATGTGCTTTTATGACCTCGTCTTGTGAAAATCATATCCATAGGTCTTAAGTCTTGTGAGAACATTTGGGGAAGCAAGATAGAGAATGGGGAGCTTACAGGATTCATAAAGGAAAAAATGGTTTAAAAAGCAAAAATATGGGACTCCTGGGTGGCTCAGTGGTTGAGCGTCTGCCTTTGGCTCAGGTTGTGATCCTGGGGTCCCAGGATCGAGTCCTGAATCGGGCTCCCCGCAGGGAGCCTACTTCTCCCTCTACCTATGTCTCTGCCTCTCTCTCTGTGTCTCTCACAAATAAATAAATAAAATCTTTTTAAAAAGCAGAAATACTAGTGCTTTAAATGTCAGCAACATATTAACTCATATTTCCAAAATTAATGAATAAATTTACCTTCAAAAATACATAGTGATGACATGTGGCAGTTTTTACCATAAGTCATGTTTCCAGTTCTTGGTCAAAATAATCAGAAAAAAATCTTTAAGAATAAAGCCACTTATAATTTGCTTTATTTTATGATATTTTATTTAGCAATATTTCCCTAGTACTTGAACATTTGTGTACCTGTGTGTGTGTATGTGTGTGTTTGAACATTTGTTCTGCTTTATTAGTGTGCTTCCTGGCTACCACATTGCTTTCAGATGAAAAATGCAAGTGTAAATTATTTATATAATTTATTTTAGCCAATTAAAATTAAAATAATAAATTAAGGAAAATACTTGTAACTTTAGATACTTCATATGTTCTATTATAATAACACAGGTATTATTATTGCTGGACTTTCATTAAGTAACTTTAAGACTAAAAAATTGGAAATAAAAATGCTCTTGATTTTCTATTGCATTTATACATAAAAAGAAAATTAGAATAAAATAATAATTTTGCTGAATATTACATTTTTATAGACTTTCTTTTTTTAATTTTTATTTATTTATTTATGATAGGCACACAGTGAGAGAGAGAGAGGCAGAGACACAGGCAGAGGGAGAAGCAGGCTCCATGCACCAGGAGCCCGATGTGGGATTCGATCCCGGGTCTCCAGGATCGCGCCCTGGGCCAAAGGCAGGTGCTAAAGCGCTGCGCCACCCAGGGATCCCTGAATATTACATTTTTAAAGGAAAGCAAGATTTTTTTCAATCTTAGTTTCCTGGAATCATAAAGATATTCAAAACTGCTTTTGATAGTTATGAAACAGGAAATCTCTAAGCCTCAGGATTTGTTTCTAATTAGTACTTTGATTCTATAAGGTTTTTATATTTCTGCTACTATATAGCAGACATGAATTTCAAGATATACTAGAAGGAGCTTCTAGTGGATAATTAAGATATTCAGTTTTTAGAATTTTGTAAACATACAAAACTTGCAGTATCTGTCATATACTTACACTATGAGTAAAATTTTTTCAAAATCTGATGCTGTAAGATGCTATCTTAATTGTCTGCTAGTCCTTGTGATTTTCCACATGTAGCTATTTAACAGGGCACACTATATCACTCAGACACCTGGGGTAGCTAAGTTGTACCTGGAAAATCTGTGGCAATAATAATAAATAGTGAATAGAAATAATGTGCTCATATTACCATATGCATAATTACTGAATAGAGATAATGTACTTACATTATCATATAGAGTATAAATTATATATATATATATATATATAACTGCAAAAAGATATACAATATTCTTAAGGGTTGAAAAGTTTCTGGTTTAGAGGAAGCTGTTTCTGAGATGCTTGATATAACATATGACACAATATGGACATTTTCAAAGCCTTCTTCATGTAAATTTAAACAAGCAAGAGGAACTAGCTCTTTATTATGAGATAATGGAAATAGGGAAGGAAATATATATATTTGTATATATGTATATACATATATATATCTACACATTTTGAAATTAAGTAAATGTGAGATGGAGTATTTCCCATAAATTAAAACAAAGTAAAACAAATTAATCATGTTCTTCATGATTTCAAAATCTAATGTATTTTGTTCCAACATTATGTATTTAGCTACTATCTAATAAACCTTTTTATATTTAAAATATCAATGCATCTCAAAATATAACACAAGGTTATCATTATTTGTGACCTGGTCAAAACCTAGCGGCCTGCCCTTGAATTAATCCATCAAGCTCTCTGTGAGTCAGTTTTCTTTACTCAAAAATCAGCAGATTGGATCAGATGATGCCTTACTGTCTATAATCGGACACAATTTACAGAGTGGTCATATTAAATGAGGAACAAAGGCTTTTGGCAATTCTTTTTTTTTTTGGCAATTCTAAAATATGCTGAATTTGGCAAATAATTCAAATTTTATGAGACTCGATTCATAAACTCTGAAATGGGAATAATAAAACATGTAATGAAATAACAAACATGTTGAATTTGATTTATTTTTAATGAATTATCTGATTTAGTACTCATAGAAACTTTAAAATGGGAATATGGTTATCACAATTTTGAAAATGAGATTTGAAGAGTATCTAATTTCCCTCTTATTAAATGTCCCAGTAATAAATTAACCTTCTTTCTGGCTCAAAGTAATTCTTTAACTAAACCACAATACCTCTTCCTTTCCTAACAGGATCACATCAAGTCAAAGTTCTTTAAAACTGTAATTCACTATTCAAATATTAAAAATGATAATTTATGCATAGAATAGTTGTATCCACAGCACTAAGTATATTTCTAATGGCACAATATTTTCAAATTGTACTTTTCTGATAAAATAATGTCAGGATTCCTGAATCATCACTTATAACCCAATTTATCAAGGTTTGCTGTGTCAACAGGTATTCTTTATATTAAAATAATATACTAAAATTAATAGGTCTCGTGCTAGTGTCCAAACATCTTTTTACTCATACAGTTCTTTTAACATTATACTTCACAAGTAATTTGTAAGTTATGTTAATTTAGTAGAAACCTGAATCATAAAAGGGCTTGTGTAAGACTTCCAAGTGCTTCAAAAGAAATTATACTTTGGGAATTTTAAACTATGTTTATATGATATGCTTTGTAAATGTCACATACTGTTAGACATGTGACAGTGAATAAAATGATCAAGTAATATAAATGAATAATATCAGCCTCAAATCAGCAGTAGTAAGTAACCAATCTGGAACACCAGATGGAGAATTAACTGCAATTCAATTATCTATATTAAAATGACTCCTAGGTGCAATTGAAAAAGATACAACATAAAAAAAGAGAAATTGACCATATGTAGCTGGTAAAAAAAAAAAGATTTGTCAATGCAAAATGAATGACTGTTGTACATAAGGCATTTGTTTTGTCATGGGAGATATTTATGAGTGTGATTCTAGTCACATTGTATTAAAATTGTGAAAAAGACATTGTACTGTTCTGGTAAATTTGTGATTTGTCCTTTCCTAATTAAGATTGTTACACAAGAAGATATTTTTACAGAAAATAGTTTTGTTTCCTTACATATTCCATTTGAATTTTATAGTGATTGTTACTGAAGTAGAGTTCACAGGGAAAAAAAAACAAATATACACTATATAAATATGATAGAGAATATTTGGAATCACAATAATCAGAAAATTTCGATTGAAGCAGCAGTGAGATGTTTTTTATTGCCAATCACATAGATAAGGATAATTGAATTGATAGTGTCCAACTGTAGTGTGGGTGTGGGCAAATTGGGACTGGTATAAAATTAATGGAAGTATGAATTTACAGCATATCTGAGAGCAATTTGGAAGTAATGAACATATTTTAACATGCTCATTTACTTTGGATCAGCAGTTCCAGTTCCGGGAAGCTGTCTGTGAGACGTATGCTTAATTACCCACGGTGATGTATGTACAGAGGTGTTTATTGTAACAATATTTATAGTGGGTAATGCTTAGAAAAATACGGGTTATTTCCTGGTATTGGTGAATATTTTACAATATAAGTCAATGGAAGATGTCCAAGACAGCATCATAGGAAGACCCTGAATTCACCTTCTCCCATTAACAAACCAAATTCATAGCTACATATGGAAGAAATCCCACTGAAAAAGAACTAAAAACTAGCTAAACAGCTCTGTCCATAGCAAGGGGTATAAAAGGTTTCACCTAGGTGGCAGGAGAGGCAGAAACATGATCTCACCAAAAACCCCACCCCAAGCATGGGGGACCAAGAAATCTCAAGGTTCTTGAGCCTCTTCTTAAGGGGACAGTGGTTTGTGACCCACACTGGGCACCCCCATCCTTGGGACTTGCACTGGAGAGAAAAGCACCCCCAACCCCCAATCTCTGGCTTTGGAAACCAATGGGTTTCTTATCTAAGAGACTTTGGGAACTGTGAAACTGAGATCCTTCTTTTGAGGAGATCATGTATGGGCACAGGTATCACGGGACCCAGCACAGAGGCAGCATTTTGGGAGGTGACTTGATTGTATATGAAGGAGATTCATGTGCTAAACTTAAAGAATCTGCTGAAGGGATGGAAGCAGTTGGGACTTTCTTTGGGGAGGGAGGTGCTGGTGAGTGCCGCTTTTGCACTCTCCCTCTACCTTGCTAGAGCAGACGAGCAATCCAGATGCTGCAAGCTTCCTGCTCCAGGGTTCTTTCCTGCCTCATTAGAGTCAAGAGTGTGCCCTGCCCTAGTGGTCTCCAACAACCTTGGTAAAGCAGGTCGCAGGTACAGTCCACACAAGGGCTACCTCTTGATTGCCTGTTCTGGGGGCCAGAAAGAGTTGTGTTTCTGGGCCCAGAAGACCATAGCAACCAGAAAGGCAGTGAGGAAGGCTACCAAACTCAGGACACTGCACAGATAATGGACTAGAGCACACCTCCCACCTGCCTGTGTAAAACGTCCATCTACCTGTCCTAGAGCTTCAACCAGGCGGACAAGCTTCAGGACTGCCACATATCTAGAGGTTTTGGAGCTGCTCTCAGGGAACATAAGCAAGAGACAGCATCTTTGAGACTTCTCTTGGCCTCACCACAGCTTCCTGGAAAGGGGCTTATGCAATCATCTGAAGCACTGATTTCTGCAGCTGATGCCAGCGAGTCACCTCCAGATCTTCTTGCCTAGAAATGAGCAGGACCTATGACTGTGATCATACAGGACTATATATATATATCTGTATACTTTTGAACTGCTGCCCCAAGATCTGATTTCCAATCAGCTCTGAAACTAGATAGTGACTGAGGTCGCTTCCTCTGGAACACTGGAAGGTCTTGGCACACCCTCAATAACAGACACCTGTCCAGAATATATCAGGTGGCTTCAGCAATCACAAAGGTTCAAGAGGCAACCAAAAGCTAGGGCACAAAGCCACTCCTTTAAGACTGGGAGGGATTGCTGTTTCATTTGATACAAGAAACAAAGCACCAAGGAAAATGAGCAATCTGTTCCAAATGAAAGGACAAAACACTCTAAAAAAACCTACTTCCAGCAAAATTCCTGGAGGCAGAATTCCAGCAAATTCTGCGAGTGTAGCATCACAGCAAGATCTCCACCTTCAATGATCTGAGGCTCTGCGCTCTCCAACAAGGTAAGATGTCAGGTCTAATGTGATGGCGAGTGGAGGGTATCGTTGTCCCCTCCCTCAGCCCTAGGGGACCCCTGCTACTTCAACTGCTTGGCAGAGTTTGTAATCATTCAATGTTAAACTTTTTTTGTTCAAATTATTGTGTATTTTTTTATTCCCTCATTGGAGTCAGATTGATGAGAGTTTTATTGGAAACTTAGGAGTTAAGATCTAATTGGAATGGCTTGAAGAGAGACTGGGAGATAAGGAATTGGAAAACTGAGTGTAAATAACTCTTTTGAGGGGGCATATGGGTGGTTCAGTCGGTTAAGTGTCAGGCTTTGGCTCAGGTCATGATCCCAGGGTCCTGGGATCAAGGTCTGCATCAGGCTCCCTGCTCAGTGGGAAGTCTGCTTCTCCCCCTGCTCCTGCCCTCTTTCTTCTCTCTCTTAAATAAATAGATAAAATCTTTAAAAAAAAGAAAAAAAACTCTTCTAAGGAAAATTGTTTTGCCATTAAGGGGAGCAAAGAAATGTGGCCCAAGACATAAAAAAGTAATGATCCAAACCACAATTTTTTGTTTTTTGTTTTTGAGGATAGGTGAAATGACATCACAAACCACAGTGCTACAGTAAAGAGTCACAATCACTTCTTTCATGATTCAAATATTCGCATCAGGATATTGTTCTAGCAAGCAAAATAAATTATATTTATTGACATTGAAAGCATATTCCCCATGTAAATGTAATTAAAATATGCATCTATATATATCAGAGAAAAGTCAAATGTTTAGCAACTCTCTATATAATTAAAGTAAAAACTATCATGAAAACTGAAGCTACCTGGATAAATGATTCAAGGGTGATATAATTTCCATGTGACCAGGGACACTGGTTAGTAACTATTCAGACCTAGGACCTAAATGGAGAGACACTCGGTACATACTTGATGGATAAATGAAAACAGGCTTTCATCTTCCTTATGTGCACCCTCCTCAAGTTGCCTTGGAGACTTTGCGTTTTGACAAAATATCCAAATTGATATAAAATATCCAAATTAAAATGCAATAAATTGAAATCATTATCTTGGTGTGTTTAAACATCACTGTGAAACATTTTACTGTAAGGATCAAGATTTAAACTTGAAATTTAATATATGTTTATTAATATATATGCTATTTAACTATATTCTGACATGAAAAAATGAAGGATGGAAGAAGGCCCATTGTTAGCATAAATGACATATTACTCTATTAATAAAATGACAGCACAAATAAAAAAGAGTATATATAAGTTATGTACATTTAACAAATATGTGTGTATTTATTCACATTTATTTATATATAGCTTAGACAAACAGAACATTTAAAATTAAGTTTGTAAAAAAAAATTAAAAAATTTAAAATAAATAAATAAATAAATAAATAAATAAAATTAAGTTTGTATAGAGAGATTTTTATCATAATGGTAATAGGATCTTTATAAATTTTATATCCATAGCAAGTTTTACAACATTACTTCCAGTTTAATAAACAGAAGTGAGAGTTCTGATCAGAGTGACCCTGTCCACCAAATGGGGAAACATACACTAAATATTTTCAAAACTAAATAAATGGTATTTGCTAAGAAAGGCATGGCCTTCAATGTCAATAACAGCAAGATATCAGTAAGCAATTCAGCTGGTTTCCTAAGACATGGAAATCATTCTCCTAAAAGCCCTTGGCAATTCCATGGCTAATTTTAGACAGCAATATTTTATTTTACTTTAAGTAAAATAACTCAGCTAGTTAAAAAAAAAAAAAAAGAGAATTCCTGAAAATTATATCACATATGTCATCATCTTCTTCAGTAAAGAGTGAGAGAATCATTTATTCATTCATTTTAGACACTTTATCAGAATAGGTATTTCTGAAAGCATAGCTGTTTAAACAAAAAGATAGTCTATATTTTGGTACTTTTAGTGGGAAAGTAAATTATATTAATTTTGTAAATAGTGATTCTTGTTCCTCAGTTTTTTCTCGTAATCTACTAATGTAAATCACAATTAAATCTGAACTTGCTTTTTAAATGTATTCCACGTCATTTCCAAAAAATTTACCACTACCATTTTAGTCTAGGGCACCAAAATATGTTACCTGGACTCCTCATTAATGGTCTAATTAACCTTCATATTTTCTCCTTTGTCTCATACTATCCAGTCTCTCTACTGCTATCAAATTTATTTTTAATACATATGTCAAATCATGTCAATTCTCTGCTAAAAAAAATTGCCATCTCTCTAAGAATCAAATCTAAAATCCTGCTATGCTTAAAACACTATAAGATCTTATTTCCACAATCTCTTTGTCCTTATCTCTTTCCTGTCTTCTACTTATAAGCACCGGTGATCTCTTTTCAGTTCCAAAAACACAAAAACTGTCCTCATCCTTAGGGCCATGACACTTCCTTTTAGACTGTGAATATTCTCCATTACAGATATCATCATAATCTCCTCTTTCACATCAGTCCAGTCTCTGCTCAAAAATAATCTTAACAAAGAAATCTCCCCTGAACGGTTAACTGAAATAGCAAGGCCACTTTCCATCTACATCACTTTTTCTTCTCTCAAGCCTTTATTAGACTTCATGGCCCTGTCGTTCTTTTAGTTTTCTTTTACATTTTAATATATTGCTGTTTGTGTTTATGCATTATTGTCAGAATTAACTCTTCATGAGGTCAGAGACTATTCTCAGTGTATGAAATAATGTCTAGAAAATAATACATCTTTAATTTATATTAGTTGGATAAATAATTTCCTATGTCCTTGTAATACTTGCCAAGGGATACATTAAAATTGTTACACATAAGGCACCTGGGTGGCAAGTAGATTAAGCATCCCCCACTCTTGGTTTCAGAGCACCTGCACGGCTCAGTGGTTGAGCCTCTGCCTTTGGCTCAGGTCATGAACTCTGGGTCCTTGGATCGAGTTTTGCATCAGACTCCCCACAGGGAATCTGCTTCTCCCTCTGCATATGTCTCTGCCTCTCTCTGTGTGTCTTTCAAAATGAATCAATCAATCAATCAATCAATAAATAAATAAATAAATAAAATCTTTATAAAACAGACTCTTGGTTTCAGCTCAGGTTATGGTCTCAGGGTGGTAAGTTTGAGCCCCTGTCAGGCTTAGTGCAGTCTGTTTGGAATTTCTCTCTTCCTCTCCCTCTGCTCCTCCTCCACCAAAATAAATAAATAAATCTTTAATAAAAATGTTATACATAGCATACATTTTCTTTAAGTCAGGACTTCAAAAACAAACAAACAAACAAACAAACAAACAAACAAAAAAAGTCAGGACCTCAAATAAATTGTAGCAAGTTAAAGAGCACTAAGCAGTAGACCTAAAGGAAGTAAATATCTGATACAAAGGAGATTTTAGAGTCTTTATAATTTTAGTTTTTATATATGGCATGAGGTAGGGATCAAAATTTATTTTTTTCCCTTATGGAAATAATTATTCCAGCACCAGTTGGAAAGTTTTTCTCTTTCCTATTAATTTTCATTGCCTCAAAAATACATTGTCATATAAATGTGTGTCTATTTTATGACAGTCTCCTTTGTTCATGGCTGTCTCATCTATCATTTTGCCTATAGTATAGAGTTCTATTTCTGTGGCTTCATATTAAGTTTTAAAATCATTAAGCATAGTATGTTTTAAAGAAACTCTTGGGCAACCTGGGTGGCTCAGTGGTTTAGTGCCGCCTTCAGCCCAGGGCAGGATCCTGGAGACCTGGGATCGAGTCCCACATCCAGCTCCCTGCATGGAGCCTGCTTCTCCCTCTGCCTGTGTCTCTGCCTCTCCCTCTCTCTCTCTCTCTGTGTGTGTCTCTCATGAATAAATAAATAAAATCTTAAAAAAAAAAAGAAAGTAACTCTTGTTTGGGACACCTGAGTGGCTCAATGGTTTAATGTCTGCCTTTGGCTCAGGTTATGATCCCGGAGTCCTGGGATCGAGTCCTGCATGGGACTTATTGCAGGGATCCTGCTTCTCCTCCTGCCCATGTCTCTGCCTTTCTCTGTGTCTCTCATGAATAGATAAATAAAATCATTAAAAAATAATAATAAAGTAATACTTATTCTTTTTCAATAGTTAAAATATTTAAACTTTCTGTATAAATTTTAGAATCTGCTTGTCAATTTCTATTTAAAAATCCTGCTGAGGATTGTGTTGGATCTGTTGATTAATTTGGGGAGAAATGACATCTCAACAACATTTAGTTCCTGTCTAGTCTCTTGGAAATATTTTCTAGTTCTTAGTGCATGTCACATTTTTGGCATTAAATTTATTCCTAACCATTTTAGGTTTTTTGACTTATTGCAAATAAAGATTTAAATATTTCTTATTGTTACTGTACAGAGAGATAGACTTGATTTTTTTATATTGGACTTGTATTCTGCTACATTGATAAATTCACTTAATAATGATAATAACTTTTTAAATATTCCTTATAATTTTCTACATATGTAGCAAACCATGCTAGGGCTATGTCTCGGGATAGAAACATTTGAAATATTTTATTTCTAAAACATCAATATTATATTTTTTCTTTTAAATATTTTATTTATTTATTCATGAGAGACACACACAGAGAGGTAGAGACATAGGCAGATGGAGAAGCAGGCTTCCCGCAGGAAGACCCATATAGGACTCGAAACCAGGACCCAGGGATCAGGACCTGAGCCAAAGGCAGCAGATGCTCAAGCACTGAGCCATTCAGGTGCCCCTATCTCTCTCTCTCTCTTTTTTTTTTTTTTTAAGATTTTATTTATTTGTTCATGAGAGACACAGAGAGAGAGAGGGGGAGAGATACAGGCAGAGGGAGAAGCAGGCTCAACGCACGGAGCCCGACTTGGGACTCGATCCTGAGTCCCCAGGCTCACACCCCAGGCTGAAGGCGGCGCCAAACTGCTGCACCACCGGGGCTGCCTTCTTTGTTTCTTATATATTTTAATAGCTTAGACCTTCAGAAAAATACTGAATAGAAACTGAAAAACTGCATATCCATGTTTGATTTCTATCTTTAAAGGGAAATTGCTCAATATTATACCATTAAGTATGATGTCAGATTTTCCTAAGTGCTGTTCATCATATTGAGGGAATTCCCTTGAATTCCTATTTCACAATTTCTTTTTAGGTAATGCACTTTCTTTTTTAATTTCGTCAAATGATTTTCCTATGCCTATTAATATAGTTTATCTAATTTATCTCCAATATTCTGTTAATATGGCATTTTACATTATTTGAATTTCAAATTGAGAACGAAGGTTAATTATTATGTTTTTATATATTGTTACACTTTCCTGCTAATGCTTTATTAAGGATGTTTGCACTTATATTCATAATGAATATTGGACAGCAATATTATTTTCTTGTCGTATATAAATATTAGAACTTTGCTACATTCATAAAATGAAGAGGAAATATTTCTTCATTTTTCTTTTTTCTCAAAGGCTTTTATTTATTTATTCATGAGAGCCACAGAGAGAGGCAGAGACGTAGGCAAGGGGAGGAGAAGCAGGCTCTGTGCAGGGAGCCTGATATGGGACATGATCTCAGGGCTCTAGGATCAGGCCCTGAGCTGAAGGCAGATGCTTAACCACTGAACCACCCAGACTCCCTCTTCACTTTTCTATATCTAGACCTGGTGTTTTCATTCTAGGATGGTATTGATAAATTCAATTTCCTAAATATCTATTTAACTATTAAGATATTTCATTTGTTATATTTTCAATAATTTTATTCATTTCATTTAGTTGTTGAATTTTTCATTGGATCATAATACTGCATTTTGTCATTTTAATGCCTCTGAAATTTTAGTGTTATACCTCTTCCAATACTAGAAATTTGTATCATTTATTCCATTCTTGATCAATCTTGCTAAATATTGTGTACCATTAATATCTGCAAAGGATAACAATTTTTGCTTTCCTACTTTGCTATTTGCCTTTCAAGTCATATTTACTGGGGATCTCTGGGTGGCTCAGCGGTTTGGCACCTGCCTTTGGCCCAGGTCGCGATCCTGGAGTCCCGGGATCGAGTCCCACGTGGGGCTCCCGGCATGGAGTCCGCTTCTCCCTCTGACTCTCTCTCTCTCTATCATGAAAAAATAAATAAATCTTTAAAAAATTCATATTTACTTTTGGTTTTATCTTAATTATTTATTAATTTCTAGTGTCTTAGTTATTTATTTTTATTTTATTTTTTGTATGATTTGAACTCTTTTAGTGTAAATAAAGTTTAGACCATTCATTTGTTTTCCAATACAAAATTTAGTGCTATGAATTTCCCCATAAACACTGAATCAGCTGCATTCCATAAATTTGACATCGTATACTTTCCTATCTGTGAGATCCAATTTCTTTTTCTTTTTTAATTCATTATTCAATATGTGAGCTATTTGGAAATTAGTTTATTTTCCAAAAAAAAATATTTAATTTTCTGTCTCTCATATTATTAACTTCTAATTTATTTTCAATTTGGCCTCAGAATATATTCTGTGAGATTTTTATATTTCAAATTTGTTAAAACTTACATAATTCAACATATGGTCTACCTTCCTTAGTGCTCCATGTAAACTTATGAACACTGTATTCTTTAGTTGTTAGCTATAGCTATCTACAAATGTTAAGTAAACCATTTTGATTGACAGTGCTATTCAGATTTTACATACTTTACTGATTATTGTACAATTTTTCTATGATTTAATAAGGTAAATGTGTAATTTGTGAATCTGATTGTAGCTTTGACTATTCCTCCTTTTATTCATGTCCTGTTCAAGATTCACATTTTGTACTTTTGACATTATGTTTATAAATGCTTAAGATTAGATCTTTTTGATTAAATTCTTCATCATTATAGGATTTATCATTATGGAATCCTCTTTTTTATGACCAGATGTCTATGCCACTATTTGCATAATATACCTTTTTAATCCTTTTACTTTCAACTTTGTGTATCTTGATTTTAAAAGTGCATCCTTTGTACCAGAATATAGCAATACAGGCCTACTTCAAGAAACAAGAAAAATCTCGAATAAACAACCTAACCAAAGGAAGTAGAAAAAGAAAAAGAAATGAAGCCTAATGCCAACTGAAGAAGGGAGGTAATGAAAAATTGAGTAGAAATAAATGATACAGAAACTAAACAAACAAACCAAAATTTCTGAAATAGAACAGATCAGTGAAACCAGGAGCTGGTATTTAAAAAAAAAAAAAAAAGGAATTGATAAGCTCATAGACAGACTTACCAAAAAGAAAAGAGAAAGGACTCAAATAAATAAAATCATAAATGAAAGAGGAGAGACTACAACCAATAACACAAAATACAATTATAAGAGAATATAATGAAAAACTATATGTCAACATATTGGACAACCTAGAAGAAATGGATAAATTCCTAGAAACATACTACCAAAACTGAAAAGGGAGGAAATAGAAAACTCAAACAGACTAAAAATAGCAGAGAAATTGAGTCAGTAATCAGAAATCTCCCCAAAAAAACCAAGAGTCCAGGGCCAGATGGCTTCCCAGGGAAATTCTATCAAACATTAAATGAAGAGTTAATACTTAGTCTTCGCAAACTATTCCAAAAAAATAGAAATGGAAGGAAAGCTTCCAAATTCATTCTATGAGGCCAGCATTACCCTGATAGTAAAACTAGATAAAGACTCCACTAAAAAAGGGAAGTACAGGCCAATATCCTTGATGAATATGGATGCAAAAATTCTCAATGAAGAGCTAGCAAATCAAATTCAATAGTACATTGAAGGAATCGTTCACTATGTTCAAGTGGGATTTATTTCTGGGCTGCAAGTATGGTTCAATATTAGCAAATCAATCAACATGATACACCATATTAAAAAAAGAAAGGATAAGAAACACGATCCTTTCAATAGATGCAGCAAAAGCATTTAACAACATCCATTTGTGATAAAAACCCTCAACAAAGCCAAGCTAGAGATAACATAACTCAACATAAAAAAGCCATATATAAAGGACCCACAGCTAATACCATCCTCGATGGGGAAAAACTGAGGGCTTTTCCTTTACAGTCAGGAACAAGACAGGGATGCCCACTCTCACCATTGTCATTTCACATAGTACTGGAAGTCCTAGTCAATAAATAAAGACATCAAAATCAGCAAGGAAGAAGCCAAACTTTCATTATTTGCAGATGACATGACACTCTATATATAGAAAATCCAAAGACTGCATCAAAAAATTACTAGAACTGATACATAAATTCCATAAAGTTGCAGGATACAAAATCAATATACAGAAATTTGTTGCATTTCTTTTGTTGTTGTTGCATTTCTATAAGCCAATAATGAAGCAACAGAAAGAGAAATAAAGGAATCAATCCCATTTACAATTGCACCAAAAAAAAATAAGAAACCTAAGAATGAAATTAGCCAAAGAGGTAAAGGATCTGTATTCTGAAGACAATAGAACACTGATGAACAAAATTGAAGATAACACAAAGAAATGGAAAGACATTCCATGCTCATGAATTGGAAAAAAAAAAAGTGTTAAAATATCTATACTTCCCAAAGCAATTTACACATTTAATGCAATTCCTATATGAACAGCAATTTTTCCATAGAGTTAGAAAACAAAAATCCTAAAATTTGTATGGAATCGCAAAAGACTGAATAGCCAAAGCAGTCCTGAAAAAGAAAACCAAAGCTAGAGGCATCACAATTCTGGATTCCAAGTTATATTACAAAACTCTAGTGATCAAGACAGTATGGTACTGGCACATAAATAGACACATTGATCAATAGAATAGAATAGAAAACCCAGAAGTGAACCCACAACTATATGGTCAATTGATCTTCAACAAGGCAGGAAAGAATAGCCAATGGAAAAAAAAAATCCAATCTCTTCAACTAATAGCATTAGGAAAACTGGATGGTGTTGTGCCCAAGATTGCGGATCCGAGAAACCACCAAGGAGCCAACATCGATTCAAATGCCGAGGGTTTATTAGCAAGCTCCAGCTTGGGTCTAAGTATACCCCACACAGCAGAGCAGGGACTTGAACCCCGAGGTTAAGACGTGTAGCAGTTTTATAGGGGCCAGTGGCTAATGCGGACTGTAACACATACAGAAAGTTACATGGTCATGTCGGTCCACATGCAGGTGGCCAACTGAATTACAATTCATCCTATAGGGTCCGTATGAGCTAGCCCATTATTCTGGTCAGAATTGGGGCACGGGGGTTTGGTGGGCAAGGGTCGGGGTGTACATTCTTCGGGGGTTGGGAGTTCCACATTCCTATATGAGCCAGTGGCTTGACTAGAGTGGGAGAGTGGTTTCTTCCTGTAACCGGGGTGGGGTTCAGTTCTTGGTCTGAGATGGCTGACAAAGTATAATGTTAAACCCAACGGCCCCAATTTCTCGGCCTTCACAGATGGCAACATGCAAAAGAATGAATCTGGACCACTCTGTGACACCATACATGAAGATAAATTCAAAATGTATGAAAAATATAAGACAGGGAACCATCAAAATCCTGGAAGAGAATACAGCCAGTAACATCTTTGACATCAGCCATAGAAACTTCTTACTAGATATGTCTCCTGAGGCAAGGGAAATAAAAGCAAAAATAAACTATTGAGAATTCATCAAAATAAAAAGCTCTGCACAGCAAGGGAAGTAAACAAATTTAAAGAAAACCTATGGAATGGTAGAAGATATTTGCAAATGATATAGCTAATAAAGGGTTAGTATCCAAAGTCCATCTAGAATTTATCAAACTCAATACCCCAATAATAAGAACTACCATTAAACAATGGACAGAAGACATGAATTGACATTTTCCCAAAGGAGACATACAGATGGTCAACAGATACATGAAAAGATACTCAACATCATTCATCATCAAGGAAATACAAATTTAAACTACAATGAGGTATCACCTTATACATGCCAGAATAGGTAAAGTTAACAACAGAAGAAACAATAGGTGTTGGTGAGGGTACAGAGAAAGGGAAACCCTCTTGGATTGTTGGTGGGAATGCAAGCTGGTGTAGCCACTCTGGAAAAGAGTATGAAGTTTCCTCAAAAGTTAAAAAAGAACTACCCTACAACCCAGCATTGCAATATTAGGTTTTTAGCCAAAGAATACAAAAATACTAATCTGAAGGGATACTTTCACCCTGATATTTATAGCAGCATTATCAACAAATCAAAAGAGCCCAATGTCTATCGACTGAGGAATGGATAAGGAAGGATATATATATGGAGGGGAGATGGATGGGCAGATGAGTTAAATAGGTGATGGGGATTAAGGAGGGCACTCGTGATGAGCATTGGCTATTGTATGTAAGAGATGAGTCATTAAATTCTACACCTAAAACTAATGTTACACTGTATGTTAACTGACTGGAATTTAAACAAAAACTTGGGGAAAGAATGAAAATTTTGTTTTTTTCCAATCATCATATCTCTTTCTTTCCTCAACTTATGGTAGTTTTTAGATGTCCTTGGCAATGTTGACTATAAGCACTGGTGTTATATACATCCTTGTGTTTCCCATCTTAGAAGAAAGATTTCAATTTTGACTATTAAAAATACTTTTCAAAAACTATCTCAATCCAACCAAGAACATGGCCGTCTTTTTCCAGTTCTGTAAGAATTTTTTTTAATTAAAAAATATTGTAAGTAAAAAAATAAAGTGCAACCTTTGTGGCCAGCGTATTGTTAGATCTTTCATCTCATTATTTTCTCTTTTCTTCTTCATAATGAGTCATATTTTCTTAATTTTTCTTGCATCTAGTAATTTTTATTGTATATTCATCATTTTGAACATTGCCATTGTTGAGTGTGTAAATTTTGCTCCCTTTCTACTGCAGACATTGAGTTTTATTCTGATAGGCAATTAATTTATGATCCTATTTCCTTGGTATTTACTAGATTCTTTTAAACATCATTTGAGCGGGTTTAGGGCAGCCCAGGTGGCTCAGCGGTTTAGCGCCGCCTTCAGTCCAAGGCCTGATCCTGGAGACCTGAGATCGAGTCCCACGTCAGGCTCCCTGCATGGAGCCTGTTTCTCCTTCTACCTGTGTCTCTGCCTCTCTTTCTGTGTCTCTCATGAATAAATAAATAAAATCTTTATTAAAAAATAATAAAAATAAACATTATTTGAGTGGGTTTAGAAGAACTCTTAGTCTTGGGAAAGTCTAGGTTTTCCCATGTTTGTACCTTTCTAACATGACAGTTAAATTCTTATGATGTTTGATGTGGTCTTTCCACACTGCCTTGGTAGAACTGTATCATCAAGTACTGTACAACTTCGTAATCTCCTTTCTGCTCATAACCTGGGGCCCATGAGTAGCAAGTTCTCTGGACTAAACTCAAGGAACACAGAGCAAACTAAGTATTTTATTGTTAAAGTACATTATTATGGTATTATTATTATAAGAACAGTTGTGGTATGATGAATAATAGTGAGATAGTCCTAAAGTCTTGAAAGAAAGCCTGTGGTGTGTGTGATTGCTACAAGGGCGGTGTGTTGGATTACATAATTGTATGGAATGAATTTTGGTAGTGTGTGTGTGTGTGTGTGTGTGTTTCTGCATATGTATAAGACAGAGATTTTTAGGTAAAGATTTAATTAATATTCATCCCTACCTGAGTGTATTTCATATATATAGAGAGAAAGGAGAGCAAATTCCTATGCTCATGCACAAATAGACAAATAGGTCAGCAGCTTATGGAAATCTCTCTGTAAGCAAACCATGCAGAGAAATTTTTGCATTGTCAGGAGCACATCAGTTCTTCCAACTTCCCCATGCACATTGTAATAAAAAATCTATTAATTGACAAATTTCAGCAGGGCCCCCTCAAAAGCTGTAATGTAAAGTTTTAGTGCTAAGTAAAAAAGAATATTAATCATTATCCTCATAGTTCAGGGGAATGTATTTTTAGTAATTTACTAGATTCCTACATAAAAGTCAAGCTTTGGAAGCTTTTTTTGTAATTATAGAATCAAAATATCATGACAGTGCATCTGTGTTTCTTACATCACTTTGTTGTTAGCCAGCCAGTCTTAAAGATTAGCTTTCCTCTTCAGAACACGTATTTAAAGTCCACTAAACTTACTATTCAACTTACTCAATCTCAGAGAATTCCACTTGCCTACATTCTTTATCCCTGCAACTTTCAAGCATTTTTTGAACAATATGGATGGAGGATAATAATTTCTTGCAAACAATTTCTGGGCCATCAATTTTATAAAAATGGTAATAAACAATGAAGTTTATGGAAGTCTTTGTTGTCAAGAATAGCCTTCTTATTTGAAATAAAATTTGATGCATAGAGCAGGAAAAGTCAAGGAAACTTGAAAATCTGCTCTCTGAATATATAGCTATGAACTTCTTAAGCATCTTTTGCAAAACGTCATCTTTGTGTACACATTCATTGAGAATTGAATTCATCTCAAATTAGAATACTTTTTTGGACTAATTTCTATTACTTTTATACCAGTCCTCAAGTTTGCATTCATAACAGATATTAGGGCAGCAGCAACCAAATGATGTATAGCTGACATAGTTAAGCTTCAGTTTGAACATAGAGGACTAGAGGTGAAGTGATATTAATTGACATTTGTCTGGGAGAAAAATCTCAATTCCTACTTTACCATCATACCTGCCCTGTGGTTGCAAAGATGGAAACACCTACGTGGACAAAGAGAAAATGAGGATCAATGTTCCACCTGATTAATTAAGCTGAAACATAGAGTGATAGCATAAACTTCTGAAAAAAATTGGAGTAGATAATTTTTATATAGTTAATAGAACTAAAGAAGAGTCAGTATTTCCCTTTAAGCCTGGATTTAAACCTTTTGATTTTATTTCTTTACCTCTGTTTTATACTATACAAACTTGAAGCAATTTATACAATTTCTGGGGGAGCATGGTAGGACAAGTACTAAAGTCCTGTGAGAGGAGTAGAAGAAAAAAGTAAAGTAAAAGGAGATGAAAAATAGAGTGAAAGAGAAGAGGGAAAGAGAAATCAGTTTACAGATTAAGCAACATGAGGAGAAAAATAAGTGATTTTTAGTCTAGATAATGGTCTGGACTCTAAACACTTAGCAAATTCTCCCTCTAAGGATTAAGGTAGACGTAAAGGTACAGAAAGGAGCAGAGACAAATTGATTTTTTATCTACACTTGTCTGTAAGTTCCTTGAGAGTTTTGTAACATAGTTATATACTGCCTATTAGTTGAGAATCAATAAATACTTTTTATAGGAATGAATACATTTACCTAGCTGTGCTCCTACTTTATATATTATATAATTTAATGTCCCAATAACTCCTGAAGGTAGACATTATTATCTCTGCAGAGGAATAATTTGAAATTCATACGCAAAATATCATCAAGAGCTGTTAAATGGTAGATGTAAATTTCAAACTCAGGTCTATTAGATTCCAAATTTGATGGCTTTCTCATTTCCTATTATTATCTGCTCTGCCACTACTGTGCACACTTGATAATCATCTTTAAGACTTTCACCTGCATTATTGTACAGGTTATGCTATCTTAAAATTTTACTTAAATACTTAATCCATGGAATAATAGATATTATCCTAAAACACAGATGATTAAAAAGAAAAAAAATGAAACTTAAAGGAAATGAAAATAACAAGTTTTTCCCCAGCTCAAAGCCAACTAGGTAACACTAGGGTAAATGCTAGAATAGGACAGCCCCCTTGGCTCAGCTATTTAGCGATTTAGCCGCCTTCAGCTCAGGGTGTGATCTTGGAGACCTGGGATGGAGTCCACATCAGGCTCCCTGCATGAAGCCTTCTTCTACCGCTGCCTCTCTCCCTCTCTCTCTCTCTCTCTCTCTGTGTCTCTCTCTCATGAATAAATAAAATCTTTTTAAAAAAATGCTAGAATAGATTAACAAGAAGTGGCATGTGCCATAAAGAAATATCCCTATCAACAGTCAATAGAGATCTAGAAGCGTTCCAGAGTAAATAATGATATTAAGGTTGAAAAGATACATGTATATAGTTGAGGAAGGTGATGGCAATGAGAATTGACTACATCTAAGGCAAAGCCTGAGCATTACCTATGATTCAATAGAAAGTAAAGTCATGCAAAAACCTGTTACACTCTCACTGTGGAAAATGTGGCTGGTGGCTGAGCCCAGATATGTAGTCCAAGGCCTTTAAAACTATGTTCAGAAATCTGGACAAAATCTTATGAGAAATGAAAGAATTTCAGAAAATTTTACATGAAAGTTTTACAGAAAAGAATGTGATTATCAGTTTGAATTTGAAAAATCACTCCTGTTTTAATGTGGAAACTGGATTAAAGAAAAATGAATTGATTCAAAGATACCAATTAGAAACAGTAAAAATCAATCTGAGATATATATATATATATATATATATATATATATATATATATATATTTTTTTTTTTAAGATTTTATTTATTTATTCACGAGAGACACAGAGAGGCAGAGACACAGGCAGAGGGAGAAGCATACTCCATGCAGGAGCCCGATGTGGAACTCGATCCCGGAACTCCAGGATCAGGTCCTGAGCTAAAGGCAGACGCTCAACCGCTGAGCCACTCAGGCATCCCTGAGAGATGTAATTTTGAACCAAAGAGATTGAGAGATTGAAATATACTGAGTAGACAGATTAGAGATATGTTGAGTATAAGTGAAAGATTGAGAAGGGTCAAATTTCTGGCACTAAATAATCTTAAAACATCCTACTGTGTGACAGTATATTAAATTTTGTAAATTAAACATTATTTGAATACACCATTTGTAATTTTTTTTCTATTTCCCATTTATCATTATTATAATGAGCATGCTAATTCTTAACATCTGCTACCATTTATATGCATAATTTCTTTTTCAGGGTTTTTTATGCGATTTTAATTATTTACAGAGTGCTTGAGATGTAAATTGGAATACCTTAATTTTTCACCTTCTTAAATTAATAAAAGTCATGTATATACTCCTCTATACTGTTTTTCATTTGTGTTATGACCCCCTCATTTGGTGTAAGAGTGTTTTGATTATTTAATTAGCAAATTATTAAAAAAGAACTTCCTGCCTAACAGTAACCACATTCAAATAAATTTCTGGCAAGATTACAATACAGAAAAAATCTTCTGTAATAATTTTAATTGGGTACTTCAAAGTTGGTATCATGAAACATTGACATACAGAAATGCTTCAAAACTAAAGCATATACATTTTTAAAAATTTTGCCACATAATATGATTTGGTCAAAATTAAAAAATATTTCCAGAGATCAAGAAAAATTGCCTATTCAAATATAAATGGTAAATAGAAAAATGAATAACAGTTAGTAGTAAAAGTATAGATAAACTATGCAAATTTACATGAACCTCAGTACTTAGTATTAATTAATATATAGAGAATGCAACTTTTCTCTTTTTAACATTTTTTATCCAGATTACATATTATTTTGCAATGACAGATATTGATAGTTTCATGTCAGTCCTTTCACTAATGAAGGGACTTTTATATGGAAGAAGTATAGCCTACCCAAGATGCTTTTGAAAGAAATAATTTGGCATGGAAATGGATGACAGGGGAATTTGAATATTATTAATTTTCTGTCTTTTGTTAAGTATTAGTTGTATTTATTTTACAAACTAGGTGTAGCTTGTAGTAAGGAAGTAAACTTGGAAATAAGACCATGCATTTCCTTAGTAATCTCTAACAGGGAATATAAGAAAGCATTAGTCATAGTTTTAATAAAAATGTAGCTTTCTTTCTTTATGAATTTTGTTATTGATTATATTAAAAGAAAACACAGATTATTATGCTCACTGATTCAAAACGAATTATAGGCATTTTTAAGGCACCAGCACTTCTTATTCTGTGCCAGGCATTGCACAGAATGAAAGTAGGTTTTAAAAGTATAATCCTTGACTTCCAAATGCTGCAAATAAATAGGGTCATTTTAGGCATGATTATATGCAAGAATTAACAATGATGGTTATAACAGAGAGATGAGGGTTATTCATGAATTGTTCTGGGGAAATTATCTCCTATTTTATATTTTTAAATTATCTGAATTGAAATACTGCTTTTTTCTCCAAATGCCATAATCAATTGTGATCCATCACAATTTATCCAGTTGCTTTGCCTTAAAATTATTGACTAAAAATATATATATATGTATTGACTAATTCTGAATTGATTTCTATCAAATACTTCCCAGATATGCTAAATCAGTAATTCCTTTTGACTTTTCTTCTGTGTATATCCCAAAATCAACCACCTCTAGTCATATCTGGCCTAGAATACTGTAATAGTTTTAAAACTGATCACCTCCAGCACTTTGATTCATCAAATCCAATATTACCCTGATTTTGAATCTATCTACATAGAAATATTATTATATCCAACATGAGTTAAAAACTGCCACTGGTTTTCCATACTCTCAGAATAAAATCCCATTCCATTAGTAAAGCATAAAGGACTGGTTTGACTCTCTGACCCTAAATCAGATTTTATCTCCCATCATTCCCTTGCTCCTGTCTCTAGAAATACAGTATTTCTTTCAGTTCTTTACCTTGACCAAAGGCCACCCTCAAGTCTAATCCAAAGATTTAGCATTTGCTATTTCTTGTTTCTGAAATGTTTTCCCAGACTCCTCAGTTTAGTTAGGATTCCGCTCAACTGTGACTCTTTCAGAGATTTTCCTGACCATCACAATAAAGAGTAGTGTCCTTACTTTTAATCTCTAACCTTATGCCATGCAGTATTTTTCTCTAATGCAATTATCACTACTACCTGAATTAGATAACAGAACATTTTCAGCTGTTGTAGTTTACTTAAAAAGTAAGCTCTGTGAAGGCAAAAGCTCTGTCTTGTTTATAAAGAAGAATTTAGAAAAGTGCTCATAAACACAGTTGGGCAACTTAATAAGTGAATAAAACCTGCTGACAACTTATTCTTTCAGACAAATTATGTAAATCAATATAAAAATCATAATGAACAAATAGTCTTGTGTTTGCATAAATTCAGACTTAGTATACTAGAATAAAGGTAGTCACATTGATTTTTTTTAAAGCTGATGAAAGCAAAGACAGCATTGTGTTATCTGAAAATGATAATTCTAATTGTGTCTCACAATGCAATATATTTTGAGAAGGCATTTTAGGGCTTTTCGTTTTGATAATTAGGTAGAAGCCAGGTTGGTGGGATTTTGTGAAATTTTCTACAGTGGTGATGTTTGTATGTTTAGAACTTTTTTACTCCCATGCAATTTGATGGAATTGGACAGAGAAAATTGAAGTTACATATCCTCAAAGGAATCTATCTTTAGCAGAAAGTTCACTACTACAGTGGGAAGGAGTTTAAAACTTATCTATCTGAAAAATGATGTGTAAATAGTAATGCCGCTGTAACCTATCAAAATTTTTTAATTCAACTCACTTGCAAAAAAATTAAATATGACTACATTGAATTGTTTCTGAACAAGATTTTTTATTAAAAAGAACAAAAAGGAAAATAAAAAACTCTCATGAGCCAAAGTTCGGTAACAATGCCAATACACACAGACCATTTATCTAGACCATTTACCTTCATTCACTCAGGCAGGAAATAAAAACATTTAATAACTCCTATTTTGTATAAATGTGTTTTCCATAGCACATTTTAATGCATTATTGCCTTTCATCTTCAAAAGGAGTTTGGGGCAGGTAGGATATAAATAAGATCTGAGAAGGCCCCAACTTATTACATCTGCAAGTGGGTTTGAAATCTTTGTCAATAGGAAAAGGCAATAGATCAGTTGTCTCTGAATAAACTTGCACTGTGCTTTGTGAAATGACGAGCATCCCTGCTGCACTGCTAAATTTTTTGACCCTGTACTCACTTGACTACTGCTGTTCTTTGAGATTGAAGACGACACAGTACAGACTGCTTAAGTTTTCTGAGAGTAAAGATAATGGTAATGATCACAAGGATGGCAACATAGTTACCATCATAATCATTGTAAATATAATAGAGATTCTAATCTACTTCTGAAGTTGTTTTTTTTTTTTTTTCCAATATGCCAGGAGATTGTAAAGGTGCTACATCGTTTGCAATAAAACTTAGAAAGCAACTTAATTTCAGCTCTGCTGTAAAATCTTGTCATAATCATCATCTGTTAGTTTGTATATAATTTAAAATATTCCATAATACATAAAGAGTTTGAGGATAGGAGCAGTACATTTACAAGATTCTGTCCTGACAATGTATATTTTTATATATTTTGATATGTTTTTCAAATTACAGTATTATAATATTTTTGTGGTATGCAGGTGGCAATGCTTACTTCCACGCTTAAACACAATAAAATGATAGCATGCGCCTCTAACTATGTTTTTTGTTACATTGATGGCTTAATAGCTCATGATTATTTCTCATTTCCTAATGTACACTTTTTGCAAAGCAATTATATCCAAATTCTCCTAGTCTAAATATTTTAAACTATATACAAACATTAAAAACTGTTTTATCAATCCCAACTTACTTTAAAACTTTATTAAGTCCCAATCTTGATAAAATTGGTAAAGGAACAGATACAAATATGCATAAGAGTTTTCACTGAGAAATATGGGGAAAATTTTTTGTTGTATGGTTAAAGGGACTGATTTGGAAGCAGATTGTCTATCTTGAAATTCTTCCACTACCATTTGCTATATGTTAAGTTTCAACGCATTTCTTAACTTTCTTGTGTCTCAAAAATCTCATGTCCTTTAGAGAAAGAAAAGAAAAGGTGAGAAAAGAAGAAAGAAAAGAAAAGAAAAGAAAAGAAAAGAAAAGAAAAGAAAAGAAAAGAAAAGAAGAAAAGAAAAGAAGAAAAGAAAAGAAAAGAAAGAAAAAAGGAAAATAGAAAATACATGTATTTATATGATAAGAATACTGTGAGAGATAAATGAATTGCACTGGGAACTGGGCCTCATACCAAATGTGCTATATAAATGTATAATCTTCCCACTCCTACTATAAGGCAGAGATAAATATCACATTTTATGGACAAGAAATCTTATGATCATAGAAAGTATGACTTATTCAAAGTCAAATAGTTAGCCTATTACTAAGAAAATATTAAAATATGTTTTTCACTTTAGTTATGTAAAGTCAGTTTTTATGAAAGGAATTTTTCTCTGTATTTAATGATATACTGAAATTGGCAATTAATTTCAATGATTTACCACATTCGTGATTTCTCTACATTGTTGATCACTTATAAATATTATCATTTTAAATTATATCAGAAAATTCAAACAATCACCGTGATGCACAAACACTGTTAGAACACAGGGGAAAAAGTTGAGAAGGTTTCACAAAAGAAGTAGCTTCAGGTTTATGTTGGATTACAAACTGATTAAAATTGGGATTTTAAATCAAATATATGTCTTTTTATACCATGCTTCTGCCACTGTCTATGAATGACTTTGGCAAGGTATTTAACTTCTCTAAATCTTGGTTCTATCATCTGAAAAATGAAAACAACAAAAACAAATTTTTCATGGTGTGTTAACTAATTCAGTTTTCTTTCCCAGACGTACATTCATAATTGGATATATAAACATGCCTGGGATATTTATTGCAGCATTATTTATAATGGTAAAAAGTGTCATTGAATTTATGGATATATCGTTTTCTTGATAGGGGAATAAATATAAATTATTTTATTATTTAAAAAAATCTCAAAATAGGTGAAACGGATTGAAAGAACAATTACCATGATGAGCACTAAGTAAAGTATCAAATTATTCAATTAGTATGTTGTATACCTGAAACCAATGTAATACCATGCATTAACTATACTACAATTAAAATTAAAAACTTGATTAAAGAAAAAGTTGAAGGAAAAAATTCTCAAGCATACTAGGAAGAATAGCTGTTATTTAAAAAATTAAAACAAATTTATACTAAAAAGCTGGCATAAGGATTTATTTTAAAATGAGAGATGAATCGTAAGACTCTTACCTATAGCAAATAAACTGAGGGTTGCTGGAGGGGAAGAGGGTTACTGGGTGATGGGCATTAAAGAAAGCACATGGTGTGAAGAGCACTGGGTGTTATATACAACTGACGAATCACTGAACTTTACCTCTGAAATGAATAATATGCTATATGTTAATTAATTGAATTTAAATAAAATAAAATTTTAAAAATGTTCTCAGAAAAAAATAAAAATGAAAGACGGAAATAATGCTTACTTTCATCATCTTTATACAAGTTTATAGGGTAGAAGACTGGAGCTCTTAGGAAATGCATTAGGCATAGATAAATAGATGATGATGATAAATGATTGATAGATAGATAGATAGATGATAGACAAACCAGCATAGAAATGGGGCACCTGGGTACTATAGTCAGTTAAGTGCCTGACTCTTGTTTTGGCTCAGGTCATGATCTTGGAGTCTTGATATCAAGCCCCCAGTTAGCCCTACCCTGGGAAGGGTGCTTACCTAAATTTTTTCTCTCCCTCTCCCTCTGCCCCTCCTTACCCCTGCTCTCTCTCTCAATCTCTCTCTCTCTCTCTAAAAAAAAAGACATAGAAATATATAATATCAGAAATAAAGATAAAATAAACTACTATATTTCAAAGATTCATAGTTGTCTTCGTAGAAAACTTCTTGAAATGATGCCAAATTTTATTATAATCACTAACCTAAGTATGCTAACATGTAAAAAACATGAATGGCTTTTCTCTATGTCCTTATTAGGTATTTAGAAATAATCCTGCAAAAAGGTGCAAGACTTTTATGAGGAAAACTAAAAATCATGCAACAGTTTGACATGGATATTTCTTCACAAGTTTCTCTGACTCTATGTAAGATGAGGAGAAGTATTATTTTTATAGGTAGGAAAACTTAACATTGCGAATGTATATAATTCTTACTAAATTAAGCTACATTAAATGCAATTCTAATAACAATAACTCCTACCTTACTTGTCAAACTTGAGTAGGTGATTCTAAAATGTATATGTGAGAGAAAAGAGTTAACCATTCCCAGGGCTCTCCCAAAGAAACGTTTCTATCTCTAAACTGAAAACAATGCACACATGTGGCATTTAATCCATGATATAATCCCTTTACTATCACAGAGAAATATTAAATGCTTGTATTAGTTACCTTTGTTGCATAATAGTTGTTCTGCAACTTATCAGGAAACATTTATTATTAGTAGTCATGGTATTTTAAAGTGCAAAACTGACAATCCTTATTTTAGTGAGGTAGTTTAGTGGGTAGGTCTGAGAAAGCACAAATCAGGTGGTTAAGGCCATAAGAGCCTCTACTGCTTTGCATATGCATTCCTCAAGCTCAGTGCTGCTCGTTGAGACGTCCATCTCTGTCATTATCAGCTCCAAATCTGTTTTTTTCTTTAGATTATTTATTTATTTATTTATTTATTTATTTACTTACTTACTTACTTATTTAATAAATTACTTATTTATTCATTTTTTTGAGAGTGAAAGAGCTCATGAGTGGAGGGGAGGGGCAGAGGAGAGGGGGAAGCGGACTCCAGCTGAACAGGGACCCCCACAGGGGGCTCAGAGGGGGATCTATCCCAGGACACTGAGATCATAACCTAAGCTGAAGGCTGAAGCTTAACTGCCTGAGCCACCCAGGCATCCCTCAGCTCCAAATCTTCTTTCCTTCTCCCTCTCCTGTTTGACGTTCTGCTCTGGGAACTTTCTGCTCTGTCTCTCATCACAAACATGACCATCTCCAGATTGGAACTCTGAATCTTCTTTTTCTCCTTCTTCCTGTCTTTTCTGATTAGCTCCAGGCCCCAGCACCGCTTACGTCTATGCTTCTCAGGAGGCTGCTCTGGATTCTTAAGTCTGAAATCTAGGTGTGACTTAGCTCAATGGTTCTGGCTTAGAGTCTCTTAGGAGGCGGACGTCAAACTGGTGGCTGAGGCTGCAGTCTGTGAAGTTGATATTTGGGCTGAAGGATCCGCTTCCAGGCTTACTCATAATTTTATTGGCAGGAGGCTTTAGTTCCTCACCAGCTGGGTCTTTCTACAGGGCTGCTGACAGCATGACTTCCTCCAGGGCAATGATAAAAGAGAGACACAGAGAGAGGGCACCTAAGTGTGTCCCCAAGAACTATAGGAAGACTACAAAGGAGTGTTAATTTCCAGGGAAGGGGTATGGTAATCGGCATCCTGGAGGTTTGCCACCACTTTGCTTAACAAAAACAAAATGTGAATTGAGTTTTCAAAAAATACCTAAACCACTTAGTTTTACAAGAGAAAGATGCTGTTCCATTTTGTATTGATATAGCGTAAAAAGAATCACCAGGAAAGTAGTTTCTTTCAGCATATAATTCTCAAGGTTGAAAAAATATAGAAAATATTTCAAAGAGATGCATGTTCATTTCTTTCAGTCTACTCGCTTATACTGATAACCAATTAAACAACAATGAGTAAAGACTTACAGGATGCATTCATTCATACTAATTAGCGGTGGAGTTCCCAAAACAATAAAAATATTCTCTTTGTTTTCTGGCTTCTGAGCCAGTAAAATGGTAAAGAAGAAATGGAATCCAAAATATTACCTTATTTGTTGATGAAATTAATGTCGGATAATCTAGATTAGAAAGTGGATTTATAATTCTTAATTCTACAGCTAAATAAACATACCAGTTGACTATTGGCCTTATTATACCACTGCTTTCTTCCACACATGGGCAGGGTGTTGAGAAATCTCTGTTATAGATTGGAACAACCTAGAAAACATGCACTTGTTATGGACAACTCCTGTGACAGAAAGGGTGGCTGTGTGTAGAACGGTAGATTTTCTCTTCCACTCATTTAGGTGGATTAACATTTTCTCAGTAAGGGTATGTCCTATTTTATTAGTGAGTAAACTCTCAGAGAATGTAAGACACAAAGCAGTGAAAATAGCAATGAAGTTACTTTAAGTGTTAAAAGAACGTTTTTAGGCCAGCCCAGACTAAATGTGACTACTATATGTTGGAGGATCCTGAGAAGCCATTGATTAACTCTGACCCAGGAAAAGATAGTTTGTGGAGAAAGGGGAATAATGTAACTATGACTTCATGTCCCCTATTGCTTATTGGTTGAACTATGCACTATTATTCGACTTTTCAACGGTGAATGCCATGGGTTGTTAAATTCACTGCCTTTCATCACTTATGCATACACGGCCTTGGAGCAGGAACCCAGCACCTAAGCCTTGGGTACCAGCAGGAAAGTCCCAGGCGACTGGAAAGAGATATGTTGGGGAGGTATAGGACAAGTTAACTGTCCTTGCCACCTCAGTGTATTCCTATCTCACCTTTGGTAAGCAACCCAACCCCTGGGTTTGTAATGTGTATCCATTATAATCCTAATGAGCATCCATTAGGGCATAAAAAATTGTTCTATCTTCCTTCCTTAATGAATTGTCCAGATTTCTATGTTCCTTAGGACTATTTTCATATTTTTTTTAATTTGGAGCAATTAAATAATTTTAAATTTCAAAATTTTATGCTGTCTTCCCAAAGGTATAATAAATTAGTATTCACTAAAACTCTTCATATTTTTTGGCATTTGTAGAAATGAAATGTAGATCATCTGTAAAAATCTTATAATTAAATATACATTTACTTTAAATTAGATTATTTTTACTGTTTAGTAATACTTAAATCTAGGAGTGCCAGGGTGGCTCAGTCAGTAATGTGTCAGACTCTAGATTTCAGCTCAGATCCTGATCTCAGGTGGTGGGATCCAGCCCGTCCTTGGGCTCAGTACTCAGCAAGGAGTCTGTTTGTCCCTCTCCCTCTCCTCCTCCCCCTGCTCTCTCACTCTCTCTCTGTCTAAAATAAATAAATAAAATATTTAAAAAAATAAAATCTAATCTAAAAGCCTCAAGATAGGAAGATTATATGTAAAAGAACTTTTAAAAGGGTTAATCAGATAATGTAAAACATGGTATTTTTCTAAATTCATACAATCAATTTCCATCAAAGGAATTAAAACCATTCTTCTCCCCCCCCCCATGAATGTTTCCTTTATGCCAGATACAGGCTAATAAAATAGTGCTAAATAGAAGCTCCCTCTCTCTCCTTCATTTGATTGACCTGATAAATCCACTAGGTGTCTGATTCAGTTTTTGTGACTCCATTAAGTAATTGTTGTTCTTTTCTAAATTTTATTTTTGTTGTTCGATTATTTGAGGTAGTAAAGAGCCCTGGACAGGACATAAATAGGACCTTGGGTAGGAGGACTGAGATTTCAAGGGTTGTCTTTTGTGTTTGTAACTGGAGACTCTGGCACATATGCATACACATATACTGACTCTATTCTTTTAATTTAGTCTTTTTCAGTCTGAACCTTTAAACAAATGTTTATTGAATGCTTAGCATAATCATAGAACACAAAAAAGAAGTAAGCTACTATCAGAAGTCAAGAATTTACCAACTATTGATAAAAAAACATAATAAAATAAAACACATAGGAACAAATATGTAAAAATATAGTATAACAATTTAAATGGGAGGATACCTACAAAGGTAGTAAACAACAAAGGTTAAACTCATCTTTGAGAGGCAATAAATGAAGTGTTTGGGAGTGTTCAGTGATTTCTTTATAGAACAAAAAATATGAATTTGTTTTTGAAAATTGAATAGGAGTTCACAAAGCAGAAAACTGGAGAAAATCCAATTATGGCAGAGAGAAATAACAATTTTATTCAGAGACATTCAATCTGCTTTATGTTGTTGGAAAGTAAAGTTGTTTAGTTTCTTTTTAATCTCATATTCTTTAAATATTATCTTCAATTAATCTCTGCATATTAGATGCCATTATAATACTATTAAAAATGTGAATCACAAATACCACTTGAAAAGCTGCAGGTGTAGGAGAATCTGCAGTAATAGTTTGAATAAAAATAGCCTAGCCTACATTTCACATACCCATGCAACGTTTAATTTCCCTTTTCACCTCTTTTCTTAAATATTAATATTACCTAAATATGTTAAAACACTTTTATTTCCAAAGACTCTAAAATTATAAATAATTAGTGACATATATTTCTATTACCCACTTCATTACACAAATGATTTTAAGTGAATCTCAGTAAGTCTCATATTCCTGAATTTAGTTGAACCTTAATCTAATCTTTTCATCTCTCCTTCTAACTCCTTTATTTCCCTTACAGTTCTGTTTTAACCTCACTTTTAAAAAGGAGGGGGGGGACCATTTGCTTTGTATCAAGTTATCTATCAACTTTCACTTTAAAGATATTTATTTATTTATTTATTTATTTATTTATTTATTTATTTATTTATATGGAGAGGGAGTGAGACAGAATGAGAGAGCATAAGCAGAGAGGAGGGGGAAGAAGAAGCTGACTCCCCACTGAGCAGGGAGCCCAATGATGCAGGGCTCCATCCCAGGACCCTGGGATCATAACCTGAGCCAAAGGCAGACGCTTAACCAACTGAGCCCATTCACAGGGCCCTAAGAATTGATAATCTAATTGCTCTCTGCTCAGTATGCTCAGATGACTTTCCTCCCTATGCTTCTAGAGAACTGACCTAGTGCTCATCATCAACTGACAGCATTTCTGTCTCCTTTCCATTTCAGGAAAGAATGCTGAGTGAGCATTTATAAGCATTCACCTGAAGTATACAAAACAGTACTACCAGATCTGTTCTCTTCAATTCAAAATAAACCCTCTATCCTTTTCTATATTTTACTAATACTATAGAACAGGATAACTTGATATCCTAATATAAACTATTAAGAGCATGAGATTTGAAGTCAGACTGGCACTCAATAGAAATTCATCTCCTTTACTCAATATACCACTACATATGTACTTAGTAAACCTCTAGTAGTGTATCTGTAGATCTAGGAGTGAAAACTTTATAAAATAATATTTAAATAAAGATTAAATAACAGTGGAGGCTGTTTTTAACACAATATATACTAGATAATATCTCTCCTGCTGTGATTACCCACAGTGGCTCTTCAAAAACTTCCTCAGTCTTCAAATGTGATCTACTCCATTAATTCTACATTTACTCTTGTCACTTGAATATTTCTAATACCTCAGTGAGGAAATAGAATGCATTATAAGGGGACTCTGTGAACTTTCTTCTCTTTTGTGTACATTATCTGTATCCAGACTTTTAAAAAATCATTTGTTTATTTATATTTTTATTTATTTATCTTTAGAGAAAGAGAGAGCTAAATAGTGGAGTTGTGTGTGTGGGGAGGATGGGGATGGCAGAGAGAGAGGGAGGGTCCCAATCTCAGGACCCTGAGATCGTGACCTGAGCTGAAATCAAGAGTTCAATGATAACAGATTAATGACCCAGGCCCCCTTTTATTATTAAAATCAACAAATACATGTGATTCTCTGTCTGACCTCTTCATTTGTCCTTTAAATCCTATGTCTATTAGGAAACTGCCCCATTATATCTTTTATTTATTTATTTATTTATTTATTTATTTATTTATTTATTTACTTATTTATTTTTGGTTGAGAGTGGGGCTGGTATTTTAGTATTTTTTTAATTTGATCAAGTCTATAGATATATCATATTTTTTTTAAATGAGCAACACCAGAACCCTTCCTCAAGACTCTATCTTATCCGCTATCACTTATACCTAATCTCTTTCTTAACACATCACTTGTGTACGTAATTTCCCCCCCGTTCTCATGAACTACTCCTACACTGCATTCAGTCTTCTGTTCTTACTCCATTAAAACTGCTTAAACCAACACCACCAGTGATTCTGCTGCTGTCAAATCTGATAGAATTTTTAAGTACCTACTCCTATTTAAGATCCTCTATTTCACATAGACAGGAATGCATTATCTTATTGTGATTTGTGTTACTGTGCTTTGCAGATACTGCATTTTTTTTTTTTTTACAAATTGAAGATTTATGGCAACCTTGCGTTAAACATGTCTATCAGCTCCATTTTTCCAACAGCATTTGCTCACTTCATGTCTGTCACATTTTTGTAATTCCTGCAATATTTCAAACTTTTTCATTATTATTATATTTGCTACACTGATCTGTGATCAGTGATTATGACTGGAAAGCTGAGAAGAAGGCTAGCATTTTTCAGCATAAATTATTTTTAATTGAATTAAGGTATGTACATTTTAAGACATAATGCTATTGTATACTTAATAGACAACAAGATTGTTTTTAGTAATATAAAAAGATAAAATTATGTCCAGTGACACTAAAAATAAATGTGTGTGATCAACTTTGGGAGAAAACATCATTTTAAAAATTAGTTCATTATTAAAAATGTAATCATCAATAATCTCTCACCTCCTTGAAACGACTCATTTTTTTTCATGTTCTAGACAATAACTTTAACTTCTACTTTCATCCCTGACACTTCTTTGAAAGCATTTCTTTCAGAAAATCTTATTCGTAATCCTTATGTATTATTTCTAATTATCAGAAACTTCTATGTAACTGTCTCCTGTTAATGTGAGATGCCTACAAAGCTGTCTCAAATTCAGTATGTATGAACTAAACTTGCTTTCTCCTTACACCACACCATTCCTCTTGAGCATACTCAGCAACTGCTTGTCTTAAGAACTTTTGCTTCACCCTTGCTGTTTCACCTGGTGAAATACTCTTACCTCTATCATGTAGATTGTGTTTCTATTCAGAACATTCCCCTTTTCTTCCTTATAAGATCTATTTTTATAGGTCTTTACCTTAGTGCCTCTCCATCTCCATTCTTTCCACCTTACTCATCTTAATCTAGATGATATACCTTTCTTTTGGCAAATGAAATGACACATACCAAATCTGAACAGATTCTGTAAGAAGTAGTTTGTGACTGTTTCCCTTTTATTTTTTCTATGAACCCAAGAATCGTTTGTCTTAGTTGGAAACTCCTTTCTCGTCCTGAGTCCTAGAGTGAAGCAACATGAAGCTGAGTCTCTAAAATCAGAACTGGCGTGTAGTAAATGTGCTGTAGTTATTTGTTTAGTTGACAAGACATTCTGTGCTTCTACATAGGTCCTTCATTTATTTAATATCACCACTATGTATACACAGTTATCTAAACCTGAAATACAGAAATTGTCCTTAACCTCTCCGTTTAGCTTTCATGTTCATATCTTTATAAGAAATAAGGGTAAGAACATAGACTCTGGAGCTATTTGGATTCAAATCACAGTTCTGCCATTAGCACTTATGATCCTGGGAAAGTTACTTAAACTCTCTATGCTTCAATTTCCACATCTTTTCATCAGAATTTGTTTATACTTTAATTTTCAAATCAAAATAGTTCAGCAATGTTTACGATTATCAACATTGACTTTATCTCTTTAATTTCCTTCTTATCCCTCCACTTGTCATCATCACCCTGAATTAGCTACGTTACCATCACTTACCATCACTTCCCTTTTAAATATAAAACTGTTTTGTATCAGATATACTCCACAGCCTTGTTGATCTTTCTTCAGTCCATTATTTCCTTGTAAAAAGAAGAATCTTTCTAAAACACCATTCTGATCATTTACTTTTTCCCTTAAAATACCTGAAGACAGCGTCCAAATCATTGTAATATAAAGTCCTTCAGGAAGTTCTACTGCTTACATATGGAAAATTTTCTCTCATTTCACAGCTTGTGAGTGTGGTCAAATTTTGAGTAGGGTAAAGATGCAATTTAGGACATTGGGATCCAGAGCCATATGTTTTTCCAATTTACCTCAAATTGTTGTCTAATTTGTCCTTAGTACATCTATAATCTCTTTTTTCGAAGAAATTTAAAGCAGGTATACTATTTTGAAAGTAAATTTAACACACTTGCCAACCAGGTATTTCCTTTATCCCTCTTATAATAAACTAATTATTTAAAGTAATTACCTTTTGTATACCTATTTAATGATCATCTATAGTAATCCATATTGACCTATACAATCAAACATTTCCTGAAGTTAAACTAAAATTTACCCTAGGACACACATCATGTCTTTATATATTTATGTTTTATGTTCGAGTTCAGAGATTATGTTTGGCTTTTATTTTTATATCAGCATGAACCTTGGCCTGTGTGCCTTTTCAAAATAATTCCACGTCTACCTTTTAGAAATAAACTATTTCAATCATATTAGATTGAAGGTAGACTAGAATACACAAATTGATTATTTGAAATAAAATTGATGTGATTAAAATGAATCTCTTAATCTAATAAGTTTTAAATAAACAACTAGAAGAAATGATATTTTATTCTATGAATTTCAGGATATTACTTGAAAACATCTTTCTGAGTGTCTATTGGAACACATCCTGAAGTTTTAAGAAAGATAAATAAATAAAACCATAAAAATTCATTGGGACTCAATTTTATAATTCTTTTTATCCTGCTATAAATCATGTTGCTTCCTATTTTTCAAACAATAGATGGAAAAGAATGCTTGTATGTTATTTATAATAGAAATTGAGATGGATTTACCTCCTACTGTTTATTGTCAGTATCTTATCCAAAAACAGTGGGAAGAAATCTGCCTTCTACTAATATTCAATTTGTGAACATTCACATCTTTATTTCAGCAGGATACTCACTCTATGAACCACAGAAACAGATGCCTATCACCAGGCAAAAATAGGTTTACTCATTTTACGATGCTGTGAGAAGCTGGTATTTTATGAGTTAAGCACATCATCTTCACTTCAACATACAAATTCATATCATCATGTGAAATCCTTCTGGAAATTTAGTAAATGAATTGTATCAGATTTGAAAATCTATAATCATTAAATGAGATTGAAGTTGGACAAAGAAATCTAAAAATAACTTATAATAAAAAGATGTATCTTAAAAGATACTCACAGGTCATATAGATGGCGTTATGATATCTAGCTTATTTATTCATGAGGTCATTCAGGATTATAATCTGGGGAAGTACTGAAGTTAAATATGCTATTGATTTTATTTTTTTTAATCTAGCACTAATTACACAAAAATCCTAAATTGAAGGATGTTTTGAGCAGTAAGTAGTAATATTTTTATAAACTGATATTCCTATTCAAAAGAATGAGGACTTACATATATGCTTCATATTGTTTGAGACAAATACATATCTGTTCTACTTTTTATTCATACCTTCTGCTTTTAGAAGCTACCTATGTGGAAAGAAAAGTTGGGTAGGAAATAAGGAAATTCTAAATTCCAGACCCCTGTTTGTCACTGACTTATGGATCTTATTTTTCTCATATTTTGAATAAATTGTTCAGGTATTAATAGCTTTGCTACTTTCCCACTCTCAATTTCAGTAGGTACAGTTATTAATAAATGCTCTGAGCTGGTGCTGCATTTCTATTTTTTTGATAAAATAGTCACGAATTTTCAAGAATCATTAAGCTATAAAATTCCTTTCAGCCAAAAAATTTTCTGCAAGCTTTTTTGTTTTAAGAAAATTTATAGAAAACATTGTTTTCTAATATCAAGAATAAGTAATTCAAATAATTACAGTATTTCAGCTGTAAGCTGACATTAAAATTTAAGGCATCCTTAAAAAATATTTTATTTCAGTCCTAGAATATATAAACCAATGCTAGTTTTCATGAATCAATTAAATATTAAACAATTGTTTTACTTTTTTTCTGTAAAACTTAACTGATGAAGATTGTAGCTCTCATATATTTTAGTTTTACTTCATGGTAAGTATATGTGCTAATTCATTCATTTAAACTTTTCTATTTTAATAGATTTGTAAGTAAATTCTGGAGGAATATCTTTAACCAAACTAGTTGGCCTTAAGTGAAATTTTAATTAACATTTCAATAAATGACTTCAGTGAAACTCATTTGCAAGGATGCTGCAAGTGATGAAAACTTTAACATACCATGGAAATTCAAATACTTTGTACCAGGAGTGATAATAAAGTAAGGTTGGATCCTCTCCTTAAAACTACAGGCTATGAGAAGGAACACTTATCTTGAATCATTCTGATCCTTTTATTCCTGCAACAACACTTGACAATTTCTGCCAGTTTTTTATGAGATTTACTCAAATTTGTGATGAGATTTTAAAAAGTTAGAACATAAACAGAGTCAGAAACAACACACACTTTTTCTAGTAGGTTGTATTATTCACATCAATTTCATAATATTTATGAAATAAGTGAAGTAAGAAATTGAAATTTGAGTAAGAAGTTAGGGGATTTTTTTCACATATTTAAATTCATATGAATCCTCACATATTTTCAAAAATATCATTTGCTTAAAATATAATTTATTTATTTAAAATATACCCTGTAGTTGTTTATTTTAGTCTCATATATATGTTCATGTTTGTTCAAGGTACCACAAATTAATAAAATATTTTAATATGAAGTAAACATTTTTCAAAACATTTAATACATTTATCATGCCTTCAATATAGTAATGTACATAAGCTAAAGAAATAGCACAAATCTCAACTTCATTTTACTCTCATTGGAATATTGCAAATATACTCTATTCTTCTGATGTTTTGTGACAGAAAATAATGAAGATCATTCCTTCATAACTGAAGTGTTTCTTAGGAAGAGATAATTCCAATTCTAAATAAATCATTCCTGTATATTGAAGATGAAAGAAGGCACAACCAATGTATTTTTAAGTATTTTATTTATTTATTTGAAAGAGAGACAGAGAACATAAGCATGAGCATGGGGAGGGAGATAGAGAGGGAGGCAGAGGGAAACAGAGGAGGAGAAGCAGATGCCCCACTGAGTGGGGAGCCTGATGCAGGATTTGATCCCAGGACTCGAGATCATGACCTGAATTGAAGTTAGATGCTTAACCAACTGGGCTACCCAGGCACCCAAGGCACAATAAATATTAAAAAGCAAAGATTATCAAACTGACAAAAACAAATACAGTTCCAGAAAAGTTAATTTTGAGTTCTCATATATAAACATAATTCAGAATGTCGAAATGAAATAATAGAAAATCAAATTTAAAAGTGCACTGACTTATACTTTACATGAAACAATTTATCTCAAGTATGCTGTGGCTTTTATTAGAAAGCTTTTATACACAATATGATAATTAAATATTAAATATATAATGATGCTAATGATATAAAAATAAAGCTATAGTTAATTTTATATTAATACAGGAACTAAAAAATGGTGTAAGGAACAATCCTATGTGTATACGTATTTTGCTATGTAATAGTGGTGTCATCCAAAATCAGTGGGGTAAAGAAGATATTTAAACAATGGATAGAACCCTGTTTTTCTTCACATGCTAAGTAAAAATATCAGCTGATCTTAAAACCAGAACATATAAATAATCCATTAAAGAGACAGAAAACAAAAATTGTGTAAATACAGAAGGAAAATATAGATGAAAATGTTTTAAAACAGAATATGGAAATCCTCTCTAATAACCTTTCAAAGATAAAAGCCATATAGAAAATACTGATTTTTTTAACCTTTAAGATTTTTAAAGACAATAAAATCACACAGTAATAAACAAGTGATAAACAACATTTGAAAGACATAACAAAAGCAAATGCTTATTGCCCAGAATATTTAGTAATTTTGACAAATTTAAAAAATGCAAATAGTATATATGCAAATGACATGAACAGGAAATTTTAAGAAAGTATTTGCTCCTAGGCAATATGAGTATGAACAGGTTCTTAACATTACTAATAATCAAAGAAATGCAAAACAGAGTGATGACACAGAGAAACAGGACTGGGGGCATATGACTAATAATTAGGATCCATGAATGGAGTGCTTTGTGGTTCCCAAGTAATACCAGATTGGTCAATTCAAACCAAAAGTACAGGAGTTTATCTAATGGGTGTATACGGGGAAGACATTGAGAAGAAGGGGAAACTGTTGATTACAGACTCTTAGGGAAGTCATATCAGGAACTTATATTTAATCTTGACTCTTATAGCCAATATCTACTACATGCACCTGCATGAAGGGCTAGTGTCACTTTAAGGTCACTGCAGTGGATTTGACAAAACAAAATGGATGCTAAGACAGCAATACCATGAGTAGCTTAGCTAAACTCTCCACACTGGGGCAATATTTTAGTTAATTTTGGCCAATTTCAGCTCTTAGTACAGTAGCAGCCACCCATCATTCATCCCCCAGCCTCATAGCATGAAGCTATGCATATTTTCCAAGAGCAACTTATATGCATCTTGTTAGAGGCAGGGTAGGCAAAAAGACTTTGTCTCTAAATATCAAGGATCTGTGCTCTGATTACTGATGGATATTTTTGATTCCAGAGGTTGACACAAAACACAAATGGCCTTGCCATTGTTGCAAGCCCCTCTTCCTCAGATTGAAGTGCCTTCTGAAGGATTTAATGAGTCAGTGTCCTATTTCTCTCCCTTCATTTTTTTCTTCTCCTGCCCTACCCCTTTATGGGAGACAGACATTAAAAATGAGGACATTTTCATTGATGAATGGATAAAGAAGATGTGGTGTAATTACACACACATACACACACACATGCACACTCAGCCATCAAAAAAGATCTAAATCAACTAGATCTAACATTCTCAACAATGTGGACAGAGCTAGAGTATTAAATTAAGTGAAATAAGTCAGACAAAGATGAATACCATATGATCTCACTCATATGTGGAATTTAAGAAAGAAAACAGACAAACATATGGTAAGGGGAAGGAACAAAAAGAAAGAGGGAACAAGCCATAAGAGACTCTTAATGACATACCACAAATGAGGGGCTAATGGCGGGAGGTGGGTGGGGAATGGGCTACATTGGTTGTGGATATTAAGGATGACATTTGTTATGATGAGCACTGAGTGTTGTATGTTATAATAAATCACTGAATTTCTACTCCAGAAACTAAAATTTCACTGGATTTTAACTACCAAATATGAAAGGAAAGAAAGAAAGAAAGAAAGAAAGAAAGAAAGAAAGAAAGAAAGAAAGAAAAAAAGAAAAAAAGAAAAAAAAAAAACAGGACAGACCAGGACATTAAAAAGCAATGTACATTAAAAAGCAACTGTATATATAGGGAAACTAGGGAATCATTACACATGCTTGAGGAAAGGCACAGACTCAGCGAGGAAATCCTCAAGGTTATATTTCAATCTCATCCTCAGCCCAGAAACAGTCTAGAGTAATCAAAAAACCAGAAACAAACAAAAATAAAACCCACAAAATAGTAAACTGTGGAGAAGGGGGAAAATTTGCTTTTCAGAGTTGCCACACTATTCGATTCAAATATTCAGTTTTTAACCAAAATAAACAAAAATCCCTAGGAATATAAAAAAAAAATAAAGTATGACCCATTCATAGGTATAAATAACTTAGCAGAAATCATCCCTATAAAAGACTTGATCTGGCGGCCAAAGACTTTAAAGTAGCTGTCTTAAAGATGCTCAAGGAACTATAGGAAGATAGGGCATCTGGCTGGCTCAGTGGTTGAGCATCTGCCTTCAGCTCAGGTCATGATCCCGGGGTCATGGGATTGAGTCCTGCTTCCGGCTCTCCTCAGGGAGCCTGCTTCTCCCTCTGCCTATGTCTCTGTCTCTCTGTGTCTTTCATAAATAAATAAAATCTTTAAAAAAATAATTAAAGGAAGATGTGAAGAAAGTCAATAAAATGATGTATGGACAAAATGTAAATCTCAATAAAAAAAAATTGGAAACTTGAAACCAAAAAAGAAATTCTAAGGCTAAAAAACAAAACTAAAATGAGAATTTCACTTGAGGAAATCAAAGGCAGATTTGAGCAGACAGAAGAAAGAATGAGTGTACTTGAAGATAAGGCAATGGAAATGACTGAGTTTGAGGAAAGAAAGAAAAAGATTGAAGAAAAGTGAACAGAGTCTAAGAGATCTGTGAGACACATCGAGCAGATCAATATACACATTGAGAAAGGGGCAGAAAGAACATTTGAAGATATCACAGCCGAAAAAACATTGAAAATGTTATGAAAGATATGAATATAAAAGTCCAAGAGGCTCAACAAACTCAAAATGAGATGATTTCAAAGGAACAGACATCAAGATAAACTATAACCAAACTCCCGAACACGAAAGACAGAGGACATTTTGAAAACAACAAGAGAGAAGTGACTTGAGACTTACGATGGAAATTCAATAGATCAGCAGACCTATCATTAGAGACTTTGGAAGCCAGATGGCAGTGAGCTGTCATGTTCATAGTGCAGAAAAAGAAAGAGAAAGAAAAAAAGAAAGAAGGAAGAAAAGAAAGAAAGAAAAAGAAGAAAGAAAGAAAGAAAGAAAGAAAGAAAGAAAGAAAGAGAAAGAAAGAAAGAAAGAAAGAAAGAAAGAAAGAAAGAAAGAAAGAAAGAAAGAAGAAAGAAAAGAAAGAAAGAAAAAGAAAGAAAAGAAAGAAAGAAAAGAAAGAAAGAAAAAAGAAAGAAAGAAAGAAAAGAAAGAAAGAAAGAAAAGAAAGAAAGAAAGAGAAAGAAAGAAAGAAAGAAAGAAAGAAAGAAAGAAAGAAAGAAACCAAGCAAGCAAGCAAGCAAGCAAGCTCTGCCAACCAAGAATCCTACATATGGCAAATTTTTTTCTTTTATGAGTGAAGGAGAAATTAAGACATTCCAAGATAAACAAATTCTGGGGAAGTTCATTATCACTAGATTTGCCTCGCAAGAAATGCAATGGAAAAGAAAAAACAGACAATAATTTAGCCATATGAAGTAAAGATCTTAGTAGAGGTAAATATGTAGCCAATTATAAAAGATAGAATTATCATAACTATGGTTTGTAACTTTGTTGTTGTTTTCCATATAATGTAAGAGACCAATACATTTTTAAAATTTATTTATTTATAAAAAAAAATAAGTAAAAAAAATTAAAAAGAAATAAAATTTATTTATTTATGAGAGAGACAGAGAGAGAGGGAGGCAGAGACAGAGGGAGAAGCAAGCTCCCTGCAGAACAAAGAGCCTGATACAGGACTAGATCCCAGGACCCCAGGATCAAGACCTGAGCTGAAGACAGATGTTTAACCAACTGAGCCACCCAGGAGCCCAAGACCAATACATTAAAACACACACACGCACACACACACACACACACACACACTTGTTAATCTAAAAGCTAGTATTATTATAACTTTGTTCTGTAATTCATCATTTTATTTCCTAAATTATTTAAAAGACTATGTATTTAAAATAATTATTAATTTATGTTTTGGGTCCGACAACAGTTAAAAATATAAATTTTGACATCTACAACTTAAAAAGATAAGAATGGATGTGTTAGGAACAGAGTTTCTTAACATTATTGAGGTTAAGCTGGTCTAAATTAGAGTATTATAACTTTAAGATGTTAAATATAATTCCCATGGTAACTGCAATAAAAATAGCCATGAAATATACAGAAGGAAATGTAAAATCTAAAATTTTCACTACAAAAAATCAAAGCAACATAAAAGAAGAGAATAATTTAGGAAATGAGGAATAAAAAAGCTTTAAGACATATGGAAAATATAAGAAGTAAAAAGATAAGTTTCTTCTTATCAATAATTTGGGGAATATAAAAAATAGTGAAAGGGAATAAAAGGGAAAGGAGAAAATGTGAGTGGGTAATATCAGAGAGGGAGACAGAACATGAGAGACTCCTAACTCTGGGAAATGAACAAGGGGTGGTAGAAAGGGAGGTGGGCAGGGGGTGGGGGTGACTGGGTGACGGGCACTGAGGGGGCACTTGATGGGATGAGCACTGGGTATTATTCTATATGTTGGCAAATTGAACACCAATAAAAAATAAATTTAAAAAATAATGTTTAAAAGTTAGTAAACTCTAATCAAAAGACACAGATTGGCAGAATGGATGAAAAAATGCTTTGTCTAGCTATATGTTGCCTACAAAAGGCTCACTTTAGATGCAAAGACACAAATACATTGGAAATAGGCTGCAAGTAAAAATATGGAGAAAGGATCCTTGTAAATATTAGCAAAAACATCAGGGATGGCTACACTAATCTCAGAAGAAACTTCACCTGAAAACAAAAGTTCACAAGCTACAAAGTAAGACATTATATTAATAGAAGTTTCAATACAGCAAGAAGTTTAAACCATTATAAACTTTTGCGTACCTAATAACGGACCATAACAATATTTGAATCGATCACTGACAACATTGAAGGATAGAGCGGATACAATCTACAATAATAGCTAGAAACTTCCATACCCCATTTGCAGTAAGACATAAGATAAGACACAGAGGACTTGAATGACACAGTAAACCAACTAGATCTAACAGACATATACAAAACATTCTACCCAATAACAACAGAATGCACATCTTCTCAAGTGCACATGGGAGATTATCCTGGATAGACTGTGTTTGGCCACAAATTAAGCATCAGTAGATTTAAAGATAGCAATTATACAAGTAGGGAGTCTGGGTGGCTCAGTGGTTGAGCGTCTGCCTTTAGCTCATGTCATGATCCTCAGGTCCTGGGATCACATAAGGCTTCCCACAGGAAGCCTGCTTCTCCCTCTGCTCATGTCTTTACCTGTCTCTGTGTGTCTTTCATGAATAAATAAAATCTAAAAAAAAAAAAACCATACACATATTTTCTGTGAGCATAACAAGAATGAAGTTAAAAATCAATAATAGAAGAAAAACAGAGAAATCTACAAATGGGTGGAAATTAAATAACATACTTAAAAAACAAGTGGACCAAAGAAAAAATCACGAGATAAATCAGAAAATTCTTACAGGTGAATGAAAATGAAAATACAACTTACCAAAACTTAGGAGATGCAGCAAAAGCACAACTAGCAATGGGAGGGTCTGTCTCACTTGATAATGCAAGTCACACACACACACACACACACACACACACACATGCACACCCAATACACAAAAAAACTGTTGCTGCTGTATTGGAGTTAAATCCTTGTCCTTAAAAATCACCAAACATTGCTATTAGAAATATGTAAATCATTGCTTATCCTCATATGGTTTGCAATGTTAGAAAATGAAAATTTGACATTAGAGGAATATGTTACACCTTTGCATATGGTACAGTTGTTGGAAGTAATGATTCAGGTCCAAGTGTAATAGCACGGATAGATCTCTAGCCGATCTGTAGCCTACCATATAGAGGTAATTTAAGGGGTGCTGACATCAGCAAAGCAGAAGGGACCGAAAGGGATACTGGAAACCCCTCAGTGTATTGTATTCTGGAAATCACGAGGAAACAAAAAATCAAAGAAGACAGAGTGATCAAGTAGATGAGAACTGAGAACTGATTCTCCTATTTACAAACACGGTACTCATAGCCTGTTACAGTTTGATTTCCTTCCTGAGGTGAGTATGAAATCCTAATGACAGCACAACCAAGAAGAGGTACTCGTAGCCTGTTACAGTTTGATTTCCTTCCAGAGGTGAATGTGAAATCCTAACGGCAGCACAACCAAGAAGAGGAACTATTCAGAATGAGTAGTTAGGCACTCAGGAAGGAGTGGGTTGCATTGCTCTCTCTGTATCCACTGAGTGAGGAAATGGCATCTAGTGTTGAGTAGTGGCTTTTGACAAGACCAAGAACGGGTTATCCGCAGTAACTGAAGGGGGTTAGGAATATGTAAACAAAAAAAGTGATTATGTAGAATTTACTTCCCCAAATATATAAGAATATTTAAAAAGTTTAGCAATAGCAAGGTCAGGATTGCCCACATTGTTGGATTTGCCATGTTGAAGGAGATGAGCTAGAAAGAAGAGGGATTGTAGGAGGGTGTAGTACTTGCATCAAATAATAACTTTGTAGTTATTAGCAGTGACCATGTGATCTTTGAGATACAAGCATTTGATAGGTGTTAGAAGGGAATATTGGATGAAAGTCATAATGGCTTCTCAAATGACCAAGAATTATGATGAGAATAGGTTGCCTCAGTGGTTAAAATCTCCAAGAAATGAAAGAGATGGGTCAGGGGATTGTAGATAAAAGACAACAGAAGATAGACTTGGTATTATCATCTCATATTCCTAGAGCTCATTTGGGTAGCTTAGATAAATTATGGGTAAAGAAAGAGAAATAGTAGGGCAGGGAACGTATTTACCCCATTTCTAATACTGTGAGGCTCAACCGAGCAAGAAATACTGAGTAAAAAAGGAAAGCACCTCATAACCTATCCATGTTTTGTACACTTGTCTTTATAAAATAAACTCCTTTCCATTTGTAAAATTGTATTTAGGAGATTGTCCCTAAATATCTGATGTTTTGACACATGTACATATAGAATATACACCCTTCACACATATAATACATATGTGTGTTTGAACACATAAGTTTTAAGAATCATTAATTAATGTATGTATTTACTATGCTTCAAGCACTAGATCAGTAGCTAAGGAGAGTAAAAATTAATAATAAATTTAAATCTTAAGATAACAAGTTATTGGAACAGTTGTTATCTCAAGATTCATAAGCAATATAAATAAATAAATAAATAAATAAATAAATAAATAAATAAATAAATAAATAAGAATCCTGACGCTGAATAATCACAGGCTAGTTAGAGGAACACACATATAAACAAGTAAGTGATGGACATGGAGTTATCTGAAACATTCTGTAAGGCTAAGGGTAATATTATTGTGCTATTAGGCCAAGATAAGGCAGTTAGTAGAGGAGTGAAAATTCAATTTAGATGGAGAAGAGTGAACGATATATAAGAAATGAGAAATTATGAAATTACAAAAATATAGGGCAGTGATACTAGCCATGTTTGTGTTCATAACAAGGAAGATAAAAGCAAGGAAGGATATAGTTTTAGGTAAATCAAGAAAATAGATAATTTTCAGAAACCTCCATGTCCTCTTTAAAGATTTTATTTATTTATTTATTTATTTATTTATTTATTTATTTATTTATTTGTTTTTTTGACAGAGAGGAGGGGAGAGAGGAGGAGAAGAGAGTTGAGGAGAGGAGAGGAGAGACAAGCAGACTCCCCTCTGTGCACAGAGCGGGAGTTGGGGCTCAATTCCAAGGTCCTGAAATCATGACCTGAGTTGAAATCAAGAGTCAGAGGCTGATTACACTGAGACACCCAGGTGCCTCTCAACCAAAGTCCTCTTTAAATAATAATCAGTGTAATATCTAGAATTTTGCAAAGTAATTAATATTTTGAAGACTCTGGTGACTATAAATTACATCTAACAGCTCTCGTAACTAGTAAGTGATGAGACTGGATGTTATTCTATAGGACAAGCTAAATCTCTCAATACATATCCTTGTGCAGGATAATTTAATATATGCCGAATATAACAATATATCTGCAAAATAATCTAGACTCTGAATATTGGATCCCACTCAGGCATCATAGCAGGACATGATAAAAATGCATGAGTGCATGCATGAAGATCATGTTTAAAGTCAAATATGATGCAGAAACTAGAGCCAATAAGTAAGATCCTGAGAGTATATACAAATAGATATATATTCATGTATGGATATGCATACTTACATATGAATTATAAATATATGTGTATACTTCATGCTAAGTCATTATTTTAATAAGCCATGAAAAAATGATGGTAATGAAATCACTTTATATGAACATTATATTTTAATAATTGCATATTTTAAAGCTATTTCATGCAAAATATGCATTCCCAGTAAACCAACCAAAATTTAATTGCTGTTTTTTATTATGTTACACTTAGCCAAATTTCACTAACAATAGTAATGTCAATCAACATGTAATTATGGGCTACACAGCACACAGAGGCATGAAATATAATTTCTAGAGTTAAAAATTCAAGGAAGTTTGGCAAAATTGTAAAGCTATGTCCAATCCTCTTGTATTCCCATAAAATTAGTAGACATTAAGAATTTAATTTTTATTGTTCCCTTTGGTGGTTCATTGCAGATGTGAGCAAGTTATGAACTTCAGAAAAAGTAGTGTGTGCAGCAGGATCTTAATTAATTCACTGCATAAATTTTTCTCACTGTGCTCATTTCTTTGCCTATTACCAGCTTTATAAAAGATCCAGGCATTTCACATATTCCATTTGTTCTTAGGAACATTAACTTCTTTTAATCTATAACAGTCTCACTATTAAAAAATTATATTACATGTTTACATATTATGAGTATAAAATATATATATATTGCTTTAACTCTTTGAAGACATTAGGCCATTTTTCTGTGACCTTGTCCACATTTTGGAATTGTTTGTTTTCAGAAAAATGATTAGATTCAAGTTAAACATCCCTGGAGAGTTCCTGCATAGGTGAGATATTGTGTTCTACATATTACATCACCATTAGGCTCAGGACACACATAATGTCACAACTCCCACCATTAGTGTTGCTAGGATTTATCACTTAGTTAAGGTATTAACTGCCAAATCATTCCCTTCTAAACACAGTCTTACCCTATGCTAGTAATTTAAGCAGTGATATTTTGACATCTTACAAATTTCCTATATTTCAGTAATCTTTTATTTAATGGGTTTAACATTCTTGATTCCGTAATAACATGTAAATTACACACTGGCAATCTTCTTTCTTTTTTCATGCTGGCAATCTTCTAATTTCATTTCTTTTATATGTATTAGCTGATATCCTCCTGTTAAGAAGAGTTTTCCTTATTAACCAGAGATGAGCTATAATTCCAACTAAAAATAACGAATCAATGCTAAATTGTTGTTCTTTAGGTTAAATTCACTTAAATTTATCAATGGCATCTTTACATAACTGAGATAAAGTTCTCACTGTTGGAGTAAAAAAGTGACAGAAAGTTTTCTTGAAATTCTCTTGCCAAAGTATATTTCACATTGTGCAGTTCACAAAGTTTTAATGGTAATTCCTCCTATGGTGACCATATGAGAAATCAGTCTTATCAATTGATCCCAGGTAACCTCCACAAAATCTTTCTTAGCAGAAGGATTGGAAAAGCCTTTTAATCAACTGGAATTGGGGCCTGATGATAAAGTAATTATCCGTTACTCATAAAAGTATAAGAAATGCAACCTTAGGATCAGAAGAGTATAGATGTGATCCCCAATGTGTTACTACTTATGTGATTCTGAATGAATCATACAAAAGTATTCTCAGAATAATTTCATATTTGTATAAAATAATGAGGAAATTGCTTACCTTATAGGAATGCTGGTAAGAACATAACATATATGCAAGAGATTCTTTCTTATTGGGAATGTAAGGGAAAGCCATTTGGAAAATGGTTTGGTGGTATCTACTAAAGCTGAAAGCATGTGTACCCTATAACATTGCAATTAAACTCTTAGGTATAGCATTATCACAATGCATATATATTTACAATAATATATGTATAAGGAGATTGATAATACACTCTTATACAAATTTTATTTTTTAAAGGTTATTTTATTTATTCATGAGAGATGCAGAGAGAGAGGTAGAGACACAGGCAGAGGGAGAAGCAGGCTCCTCACAGGGAGCCTGATGTGGGACTCGATCCCGGATCCCAGGATCAGGCCCTGAGAGGAAGGCAGACGCTCAACCGCTGAGCCACCCAGGCATCCTATATACAAATTTTAAAAGTAGTAAAGATTTATCTGTGTACTAGGTTTCCATTTGGGAGGCAGTGACAAAAAGATACAAGGGACACTCTGAATTAGTTATTTCAGGTTACCCTGCTTTTTCAGTGATAGCTTTTTAAAACAAATCATAGACTTTATTTTTTTAAAAATTAATTGCACACACAAACATTGTACCTCTTCCCACCTTCCTGTAATGAGGCTGTGGGAATGACAGAAAATCCCTTTGGCCAAAGCCGCATCACTTTGCAGAGACACAATTGGTTTCATTTTCCTTTACTTTTCATTTAAAAGACTTGTAATTTATCCATATACTGTATTTCAGTAAAATTGTCTATGGATAAATCTTGTGAACAATGTTAAAGTATAGAACACTCACTTTGAAACTTAGAAATGACATTTCAAAGTCCCAAAGGAATTACATAGAGACCAGTCTTTCTATTATCCATGAGAAATGAGATATCTGGCCTGAAACAGATTGGTTTTGAAATTCTTTGTGATGCTGCGTTGTCAAATTTTACTAGTACATTGTGTTTTCAGGTTTTAAAGCTTTTAAAGCACAATTGCCACCACACTATTTTATAGTTAAAATTCAAAGATTATATAAAAAAGATCTGTACTATTTAAGATGAAATCTGTAAAATTATTTGTAAATATGATTAATATAGACTAATTTAAATAATTGATTGATTTAGTTTAGTTAGTTTAATTTAATTAACTAATTAAATAATAATTACTTTTCTTAAAAGTGCATTTGTATATGTTTAATAACTGATTTCCTCTAATTAGATACATATATATGATGAAAATATATCGCATTGAAAATTTGGATTTTAATAAACTTAAATTATAAAGTTTTCACAGTTTGTATATAATGTACATATATATATCATCATTATTCTTAGAATCAAATCTTTTGATATTTTTATTCCAATTAGAATAGGTCTGCATAATATTAACATAAATTGGTTTAAAAATGACATTTTCTTGAGGTGCTTGGGTGTCACAGTCCATTAGGTGTCCAGCTCAGGGCTCTGATCTCAGGGTCAAGAGATTAAGCACCCAGTCCCGGTCCCTGCTCAGCAAGGAGTCTGCTTAAGTCTCTCTCTTCCTCTTCCTTTGCCCTGCCCCCCCAATCCTTTCTTTGAAAAACAATTTTTTAATGACATTTTTCTTATTTTTGATGATATAAACACTACTGTTTTTCTCATTGAATTGATTTATCATTGAACTGAATTAATTTTTAAAAAAGATTTATAAGTGCTGTTAGGTTTTTGGGAACATGTTTATTTAATTTAGTTGTTTAAGTCATTAATGTTGATTGAAGTGAAGATAAGGAAAAATATAGAAGTTTTTAAACATGCCCTTTCATCATATCTATTAGCAAATGATTATGGGTACACAGCTTTATGACATAAATATAGAATATTGTCTACATCATAAAATTTAAAAATCCCTCATTGCAACACAGAAAACACATATTTGTATTTATGCATTATTTAGGACAACAAGAAAGTTAATTGGAGCAGACTTACATTAAATAACAACATGAAAAATAAGATCTCTCAGAATTAAATATTTTGTTTTACAAGGCACTAGCCATTTTAATTACAAATATTTGATATTGACCTAATTTTACACTAATCCCCGTGACATTTAACTTCTGAGTTGGCAATGCACATTATTTTATGCTGTTTAAATGTCATATAATCTTATTTTAACTATACATAAAAACCGATCCCTCTTGGCAATGAAAAGTAGAGTATCAGTGAGAAAAATATTCTTAATGCCTTCAGAATTTCTGCTTTACCATGTTTACCAATCACAGATGCTCAATTTGAAATATTTATCAATGTGAAAATCATACATTATAAATGATTTCTAAGAGAGACTAGATACAATGTAAGTAGTGAAGTATTTAATGGTAACAAAGGTTAAATACTAAAAAACTATCTTTCAAATGAAGATAATAAGAATATGTTACCAAATTTAGCTGAAATATTATATGGGGACAATTCTGGTAGATATTTTATAATTCATGTTTATTCTAGAATTATTTGTAAATATAATTGAAGGGATTTACTTCACTATAATATTTGAAATTAGCATGATAAAAATAGTCTATTAAACTCTGGACTTGATTACTCTATACACTATACTAATCAATTATTTCTAAAAGTGGTGACACTATATATTATTCACTATATGTTTAACTGCCACTTTTCATAACTATACAATAATTGTCAGTTACATTTTCTAAGGTAGGTATTTCTAAGATCTACTAAGTTCCTGCAAAGTATCCCATTATGGTTCCTTTGCTTTTTCTTTCCCTCAGACCACACTTTCTAGCAAAATCATCTATAAGTAAGCATATCATTTTACCTCTAACTTCAGAGTATATCCATAATAGTCTATGTCTGTCTTTTGTTTCCATATTAGACACATTTATCAAGTTTGTAAGAATATTTCACCTGGACTATTATAATAGAGTCTTGTTGGATCTTCCTTCTCTTATTTTTCATGTTTTAAATCATTTCTTCCACAGCATTTGGAATAAACTTGCTAAAATATAAATCATTCTACCTACCAGTACAATTAAACCCTTCCAGCAACTTAGGTATTTTTCTTTTTAAAATGTCTTTACTATAATTATTATAGTCTTTATTTACATTAAGTATAGGAAGCAATTCCCCCCACATCATAAAGCGGGACTCAATCTGAAAATGCCCAGTGTTGTTTTCCAGCTTTTCTTGCCATTAAGAGTTTGGGTCATGATGTAGGTAGTCTCGGCCAATCAGGCACTATGGCCCATGTGTTAAGTTGGGAGCTACTGGAAAGCTACATCACTGTCTACATTAGAATACAAACCTCGTTAGAAAAAGGACCTAACCTGGCTTGTTTACTGGTTAACCCCACCATCTTGACCAATTTCTACCCAGTGACAAGACTATAAAAAATTGACAGAATGTATGCATGAATAATGATAAATATACTCTCTTCAGATAAAACCCTAATTAGAATGGCATATGTCTTTTAAACTATAGTAATATATCACAGCCCACCTGATTATTTTCAGGTTTTTAGAGTATGCTTCTTAAATAAATGTAATGGGAAATTATTTTGAAAATGTAAAAATCTGTTTATTAAAACTAAAGTGTATGAACAGTTCTCCCAGGATCTTATTTAATTTTTAAATTTATCCTGTAGCAATAAATTTATCCTGTAGCTGTATCATTAACATTTATCCTGTAGCAATATTATTTAAAAAGGCAGAGTTTGAAAGAAATAGAGAAGGTAAGTATAAAAACAGTGTGACACACCAATAATTTTTTAAAATAATAACGCAAGGACGATTAAACAACCTATAATATGATGTGCTTTATTCATTTTTGTTAATAGTGAAGTGTGTTTTCATTTATTCTTTCATTTATTTTCATTGAGGTATAATTGACATATTACATTTGTTTCAGATGAACAACACAATGATTCAATATTTGTATATATTGGAAAATAATCAACACAAAAAGCTAGTTAACAGCTGTCACTATACATAGTCATAAAAGCTTTTTTTCTTCTGATGGGGACTTTTAAAATCTACTCCTTTAGCACCTTTCAAATATGCAATATTGTATTACTACCTATACCCACCATACTGTACATTACATCCCATGACTTAATTGTTTTATAACTGTAAGTTTGTACAATTGATGTGAAAAACTCCCTTTTCTATTCTTGGGGCAAGAATTTAGAAAAATAGTAACCAAGACAAGAGAAATTTTGTTGCAATTATAATTTCATATATAATTTTTAAACAAAATTTAAGGGATAATTTAAAAAATCTTTTTGTTTCTTTATCTTTTTGATTTCAATATTCCCGGACTTTCCTAAATTTCATACGCCAGTGAGAAAAAAATTTTCATTATAGGTTTACTAAAATCCATCACCTTCTCTTTCTCTTTCTTTCTTTAGTTGTTCTTTTCTTTCTCATCTCATTCTTCTCATTCCTCTTCATCTTCTTATGCCTCATCTATTTCATATTCCTATTCCTATTCCTGCTTCTCCTCCTCCTCCATTTTTTCTTTCTATACCAATTTATAGTTTTAACAAAAAGCAAAGCAAAACAAAACTGACTTAAAGATGAGCTACCTTATCAATGTGATTATCTCATATTTTAATAATAATTTGTCTACTAAGGAATTTAAGAGGTGTGAGTAAAGGTTGATAATACATTAATTTAATAATTATGTTTTTGTAAGATCTATAATCACTGAAATTTCATAAGTAATAAAGGAACAAAATTAGAGAATCAAACAAAAATAGCATTATACAAAATAGAAGCAGCACAAAGTTATTTCATCTCAAAAATGAAAATTCATATACAAAAATTAATAATATAATTGATATACAAAAACAATCATCCTAAGATTATTCTTCTATTTGTCCAAATGTTATTTGAAAATTCTCATTTCATATAATTAAGTTAAAATTAGCTTTAATAGAAGTATTTTTATATGTGATGAATCATACATATGATAAAGTTACTGCCATTATAATTGTTGAGAAAACTAAATCAAAACAATACTCTATAATTCTTTGGATCAAATATCCCTTTTAAATTTGTTGAAACTTTGGGTTGTGTTTAGAAACAAAAATGTATTATAAGTGATTTTATTTATTTCTTTTGTCAGTTATATTTCAATACTGTAAAAAATAATCTATCTTGAATAAATTGCTTGTGTCTTATTTACTTTGATCTCTGTACCAATCATGTTGCTTTTGGTGTTGATTGTTTACCAACCACAATTTATTAAAATGCAGCCAATTAATTAGTTCATGTAAAATTATTTAGAAACCATATTAATTTACTCAATAAGATAATATGAACTTACTATGCTGTGTTATATACTTATATTACTTATAATAATTACTTCTAGTAATCTTATATTACTTATAGTAATCTTATAATAATTACTTATAGTACTTATAGTAATCTTACTATACTAGTACTTACTAGTACTATAATAATTACTTATAGTACTTATAGTAATCTTATAATAATTACTTATAGTAATCTTATATTACTGTGTTTAATTTGATTGAAGGACATTTAATGTACATTAATTGGCTTCTTTTCTGCTATAACAATACAATGGCTCAACAATGAGCCCTGAATATCTGAGTTCAATCTTCTATCACATGAGAAGGCCTTCTATGAACATAGACAAAAATAAGAAGATAAATATTAATATAATTAGAAAAAATGTTATCCTATTGCCAAAAAGCTCATAAATTGTCAAAGGATAATATAAATAGTAAAAAAAAAAGAAAAAAAAAAGACTAACACATGGAAAAAAACAACAGGCCTTTCATTACAATGTATATGATAAACAAAGAGAAATCTTACAACTTAACTACAAATTAATTATAAACCCTTAGAAATAGAAAATGAGAAAAGGGCATAAAAATACAAATTACAAAATTACAAAATTCTATAAAACTCAGAAAAAAATATTTAACCTCACTATCACAAAAAATTATCTGTGCTTCTTTAGCCTAAAGTTTTTAAAGCATACAGATTTAAGGCAAAATGGAGGATTAGAACTGTCAGACATTTTAATGAACCTGAAAACTGATACAATGTCTCTAGGAAACAATTTTTAAACATGCAACAAATAGCTATATTAGTTAGTTTAAGCAGCTCTAAAAAGAGATCTAAAATACTCCTGCACAGACAACTAAAAAGAGATATGAAATACTGTGGTTCAGACAATAAGAAATACATATTTCTCATATAACAGTCTGGAGATATGTAATCTTAGGGTAGGTAGTCATTTTTAATGATAACATTTTTAAATGATAAGATCATTCAGTGACCCAAATTAGTTCCATTGTATTTTTCTGCCATCATGACCAAGAATTGTGTTGTTATCTGCATGAACAAATCCAATTCCTCACCACATCTGTGCAACAGGAAAAGAAATGTAATTACATGTCTAATATGTTAAGGCCAAGGCCCAGTAAAGGTAATCATAGTTGCCACTTATGTCCTATTGTTGCAGTCTTAGACACATAACCCATAGCTATGTGAAACTAACATGGCCAAGGAGTTCTCTAGCTAGCTAATTAGGATGACTTTATTATTAGTGATAATTTGTTTTCCATGAGTTCTATGTAAAAGTTACCACACCCAAAAGACTTTTCCAGTCATAACTCTTAAACTTATAGAATATCCTCCTATATTTAATATTATCTACAGTCTGCTCAGCTATCACCCTCATCATCAATTCAATAGTAATAATTTCACGCCATCTGAAAACTCTTATTTTGATCTATGCAGCTGGGCTGGCAACCATTGTTTGCATAAATAAAAACAGTGCGATTCACTTCAAAAAAGACTGAGCAACAGAGCTCCTGGTTTTGGTTGTAGACAAAGCTCCAGCTTTTAGCAATAAATAATCTTTTTTTTTTTTCCTGATACTGAATCCTCAAATTTTGTACTTTCACAAAAGTTTTATTTCAGGTTGCAGGCAAAATGTTGCTTTTATAGGAGAACTCTATTTCCTTCCAATTATGCTTGCAAACTGGCATCTGCCTATTTTGTCTAGAGTTATAGTCTCCTTAGGCTTGAAATCTGGTTTCCAAGTTATTACAGGTGAAATTTGCATGAAACTTTCACAATGACATAACAAATATCATAAGTCTTCATGTCCTCATTCATTGTTTCCTTGTTGTCCAATGACCAAGCAGCAAGTCATTGATGTATATTTTCAAGTATGTTCAGGTGACACTCTCATTTCTTTATATGTCCAATATTTTATGTGTAATATCTAGGTGAAAAATTAAATTGCTATAGCCAAGATACTACAAAATATAAATATCTATTGTTTTTTCATTATTTGCTTCAATTCATTTCTTTCATGAATTTTAGTAAACAGATAAGTATCTTAATACTATTTATTTATTTATTTTAATACTATTTATTTAAACAATATTTTATGTGTTAAAGTTAAGCTACTATAGCCAAGATACTACAGAATAGAGTTTTTAAAAATTTTATTTTATTAAAACATGGCTTATTTGTGCGGGAGGTCTTTATTGGTAATTGAATACGCAGATTCACACTGAGATGACAAAGTAACAAGAACAAATCCAAGCAGTCCTGATAACTGAGTCACACCATGACCCATGCATGCCATGGAGAGCCATCAGAAATACATCAGAATTGGCATTAGTGTAAAATAAATATTTGTCGATGTTTAAGCATTTGCTTGTGCCATCCCATATTCTTGCATATTCTAAACATGAATTAGTATAGGAAGTGGGGTACAAAATATACAACTTTGGTTTAATGGGCAAATTGTAGACCATAAGGGTCATGATAATACAGTTTGAAAATGTTAGAGATTGATGTTATAGCTGAGCTGTCACATATAAATATTTGGAAGGCATGTAATTTGTAGCTTCAGGGAAAGGAATTGGAAACAAGAAATGTAGTAGTGTATCCTGCTGTCCACCCTGCTTCTTAGCAGGGAAATTCTGTAAGTGGCCTTCTGCCCAGATTCTTGGCCTCTCAACTTAGGCTAAGAATTGGCAAATGTCCTGAGACAAAATTACAACAGAATGCCAACTACTTATCTGAAACTCTCCCCTCAAGGGGATATTGGCCCTAAAAATTATATTTTTCTATATTTGCATGTGTTTGTGTGTATTGTGTGTGTGCCCCCACTTTCTTATTCATTGCTGAGACAGTACAATACAAAAGATTCATCCATCTTAGGAGAACTAGAAGCCTCAAAGGTAAAATATATTATAATGCGGTAATCAATCAAATAAGTAACTAATGTAAGTTGAGACTTTATTTTTTTTTTAATTTTTATTTATTTATGATAGTCACAGAGAGAGAGAGAGAGGCAGAGACACAGGCAGAGGGAGAAGCAGGCTCCACGCACCGGGAGCCCGACATGGGATTCGATCCCGGGTCTCCAGGATCGCGCCCTGGGCCAAAGGCAGGCGCCAAACCGCTGCGCCACCCAGGGATCCCAAGTTGAGACTTTAAAAAAATTTTTCCTGTTCTTTTCTAAAAGTAATCTATGAGCTTACCAAAACCACTTAGAGCCCACCAGTAAGTAATTTTTATTAACACTATCTTAAATTTATTCCCTAAAGTAGGAGCCAAGCTCCATGACATTGTACTGAGTCCATATTTTTAGCAGAATGTGCCTGAAATATCTACCTGTGTCCCAATCCTACTTTGGTTATGAGAATGGATGCAAACAATTGAAATTTATTATTAATAGAAGTAGTGGTAGTAGTTATATCTAGTGAAAACGATTTTGTTAAGTCCCTTAACTCAGAATAATACACAAAAAGTTCAAAGTTAACATAAAAGTATCAAATGATAATTTCATATCAATAAGGATAAATGTGATACCTTTGGTTTGGTATTTGTGGATAGTAATAAGAAAGGTGATTGCATATATTTGGCTATGGTTTATAATGCATATGTAAGTGTGGAGGAGTGTGGTGGGTAAATGGGTGAATAAAAATGACCAGAAAATATTAACACATTTTACAAAACCATTAAGGTCAAATCAATAGAACAATCATCACAATTACCAATTTAAAAAAATTTGTATATGTGTGCTAAAATAATAAATTTCCCACATATCCCATAGCATAAGATCAACTGCATGGATTCAATCCCTCATCTTCATGCAAATGAATATCTAGATACTATTTTAATTATAATGAGATTCTGATTAGGAAAAAAAAGAAACAACCAATAAGACAGAAATGCATAGCCCATATATCATAATGACAGAATAATGAGTTCAGCAATGTTGGTCATGTGAAAGTTAATGTGTATATCACTTCTAAAAAATACATTAAGTTTCAAGCATTGAATACGTGTGAAAGTCATGAACTTGAACAGCTACTGAACTAACAATTGAAATTAAAACTTGCTCAGTGTTGGAAAACTTTGCAGTGAAAATTGGTTCCTTGACCTCACATGAATTAATTGGTTAGCCCCCAGATCATGTGTGAAAGGGTGTCATGAAATGACAGTTATCTTTTCATAAGATTGCTTGATTTAAGAAAATTGGATAAAATTATTACCACTCTAGAAATAGGATAATGTGAAAAATGATTGTGATATTTTATATGTGTTCTAGTTCTATACTGGAGTACTATGCTACTATGTACTGATATGGAGGTATATTCAGGGTGTCTTAAATACAAACATTGCTTAGGTTATCTTTTCAGACCCTGATACTTACATTTAAAAAAAGAGAGAAAAATCAAATCACTAAAAATATTGTGTGTGTGTATATACATATATATATGTATATACACACATATAATAAAGAATAAGTATAAATTATTTTAAATATAGATCACAATATACATTTTCAATACATGCAACCTTTCCTTATCCTCTTGCCATACAATTTTTTTTCCTAATGACTATACTCTTTTTACAATATATCACTATCAGTTGCCGTGTTCTTGATTCCAACTTTCTCCATCCATTTTTTTTCAACTTTACATTCAGCAAAATGATTTAAATGATTAATTCATTTGTTGTTTCCCAACTTAATAGTGTTATATATCTCTATCCTGTTACCCACAAAATACAACCAACTGGAAAGTTGCATAATACTTGTAAGAGAAGTTAAAATTAGTTGTTTTTGTCTTTGTTGAGGAACCAATTATTCATTTAATGTCTGCTTAAGTCAAACAAAACAAGAGAAACATGGAGTAACATATTATTGTTTCTTTGTAACAATGTTATGAACAATATTAACCTACCATCTACCATATAGTTTCAAATATATATATGTGTATATATACATATGAATTATGCAGATTTCAGATATCATAATCCAAAAATTTCTCTTTAGAAATGAACTTGCCAAAGCTTATCCATTTTTGATACCTTCATGAAGTGCGTTTCTTCTACTAAAATACCTTATGTAGTATACCCTATAAATAATTATATTTTTCAATGTTTCAGTATGTGAACAGAGTAGTGATCCAGCAACATTAGATGTGTCAGAACAATTTAAGTCTTAGACATTTCCTTCTAAGACATAGGCTATTTTCTTTTTAACCCCTAGAAAATAGCATCAGGGACTACGGGAATTTTTTGTAGCTTTATATTTTATGAAAAAAGAATGTGTGCCAGTTTAAATGGAATACCAATTTAGAATGCCTTGTAGAACTATCTTTTTCTTTTTCTTTTTTTTTTTTTTTTACAACTATCTTTTTCAACTAAGAGTCTAACTTACAGTTTTTCCTTTATACCAAAAAGCTCTGCAATTGCCACATTAAACCTCAGGGATAGTTCTGAAACAATATTTCAATTTTCTTCACTACCAGAAAATATAATTTTGCATATGACAACATCTATGCAAAATTAATTCTTGAAAATGCATCATTTTGATTTGTTATACTGTGGTCCTCATGTGTTGTTTTATTTTTCACAGAGTAAAATTAATATTTTAAATTTCAATTCTCTTAATCTGTGAGTGTAGTTGCCTATAGGATCTCAGCTGAAGTAAAATAGAATGCAAGAAAAATTAAAGAGAAAAGATAGTGTTACAGGGACCAAATCTTTTTAAGATAGAAGAGAATTCTAAGAAATTCTGTTTATCATTGGTTAAAAACAAAGATGATCTAGCTTTAAAAAAAGTAAAATTCAAGTTGCAAAGAAGAGTTATTGTCCAATGCTCCAATTTGCTTGTCAAATTTCATGGGAAACTTCCTCAAGTTGTGAATAACTTTGCCATCCTATTTACCTATTGTGACCAAACTACTGTAGTCATCCTACATATTGACTTAAAAAAAAAAATTATCAGAAAAAAATGAGATCAGTGGGAATGACTTAGAACATGGATTAATTATGTAACTTAAAAAAAGGTCGATTTATAAGTATATCATGTGGAACTCTTGTTTCAGCAAATTAAATCTACATTTATAATAGCTGCTTAATTGCAACTGTGATCGGACAAACTTTTTGGAATACATGAATGTCATTTACTATTGTTTTCAAATATATACTTCTGTCAACACTATTGGGTCTATTATACCAGAGTGTATAATATATGCAGTATTAGTCCCTTATATTAAAACTTTGGATGGAAATATCTTAACCGATTTAATAAAAGCAAAAATAATATTTGAGGGTAGGAGAGATGGCTGAGATTTTAGACAAAGTAAGAAAACTTTCTTTTATGTTTTGGCACACACTGTCTTTTGATTATCGGTTCACTAATCCATATTTTCTTATGAGCTCTGTGGGAAAAATTTTGTCCAATGTGACACTATTTTGTGCATATTTTTAATATACTTACTTACAAAATAGAATACTTTTTAAAATATAAAAACAGAAAAAAACACATATATCTTGAATGTATAAATAACCTATTATAATTCACCAATTATAAAATACTGTACTATTAAAAATAGAGAAACAGTCAACTTTTTAGGCAACTGCCTATCTTCCAAAGTGGCTACACTATTTTGTATTCGCACCAGCAATGAGGACTTTTGGTGCTTCATATCTTCACTAGCAGTTGGTATCTGTCAGGTTTGAAATTTTTGTTTGTTTGTTGACTGTTATATCTATATATGCATTTATGTATGTATGTATGTATGTATGTATATTTTAGCCTTTTTCATAGGTGTGTGCACTAATATAATATATCATTATTTTAATTTTTAATTCCCTGATGACAAATAGTGTTGAACACATTATGGGCCTACTTGCTATCTATTTAGAGTGAGGAGTTTATTCAGATATCGTGCCCATTTTTAAATTTGTTGTAAATGTTCATATGAGTTATAAAATTTCTTTGTATAATTTGGAAGATATGTGTTATACAAATATATTCTCTCAGCTTTAGGTTTCTGTTTTTATTCACTTGGTAGTGTCTTTCAGGGAGCAGTGGTTTTTAATTTTAATAAAGTTCAATTCAATTCTTTCTCTTATATATTATACTTTTGGTGTTATACTTAAAAGCTCATCACCAAATTCAAAGCCAAAGAGATTTTATTTTCTGTTTTTTTTTTTTTTAGAAATTTTAGGATTTTCAATTTTATATTTAGATATGGTATCTTTTCTAATTAATTTTGTGAGAGTTTTAAGGTTTGGATCTGGGTTAATTTCTTGCATGTGGGCATTCAATTGTTTGATTATTATTTATTAATAGATGCTGTTTTCTTTATTGGAATACTTCTACATTCTTCTCAATCTTCTTTCTTTTTTCCAGATTTTATTGATTTATTTATTTGAGAGAGGGAGACAGTGTATCTGTGTGTGCAAGCAGGGGGAGTAACAGAGGGAGAAAGAGAGAATCTCGAACGGACTCCATGCCGAGTGCAGAGCCCAACACGAGGCTCTACCTCACAACCCTGAGATCATGACCTGAGCCAAAGTCAAGAGTTGGACACTTAACCGACTGAGCTACCCAGGTGTCCCTGTTCTCAATTTTCAATTGACTACATTTGAGTGGGCATCTTTGTAATTGAACTAATTGTCTTCACTTCATATCTTCAAATTTCAACATTTCTATGAACTCTATAATATTTACATCATTTTTCAATAAGGAAAATAAAACACAGGTCGATCCAACTCTCTAAATATGTGTATGCACTATTTTAGAATAAAATTCTGATAATTGATAGAAGTACTAGTAAATTCCTTATTAATGATTTATAAATCTCAATTATAGCTCAGGAGTAAATTTGTTTCATAAATAAATAATGGAATAAGAGCAAGAATGCAATTTTTAGTTTTTTCTAATTGTTTGAAATATATTTCATTTATATCAGTATTTTATCTATATAAAAAGGAACAAAGTATAAATAAATGTATAAGAATACTTGTGTAGATCACCTATAACATTCAAACACTAAGTATTTTGCATATTTTTACATTTTTTACTTCATTTATTCTTTCTTTTTACCTCTTTGTAGTGAGATAAACTGCAATCTTCATTTAATAAAAGAAATCAGTAAAGTTAGGACTCCTGGGTGGCACAGTGGTTGAACATCTACCTTTGGCTCAGGTTGTGATCCCGGGGTCCTGTGACCAAGTCCCGCATCAGGATCCCTGCTTCTCCCTCTGTCTCTGCCTCTGCATCTCTCTGCATCTGTCATGAATAAATAAATAAAATCTAAAAAAAAAAAAAAGAAAGAAAGAAAGAAAAAAAAAAAACAGTGAGGCAAAGACATTAAGTAACTTTTCTAATTTCTAATAACATCTAATAAGTGTTTATTTTCATTGTGGCTTCAAAATTCATTTTATGACTTATTTTTCTGTTCTGTCCTTTAAAGATTAGTGTAAAATAATATAAACTACATTTTTAATATCCTAACACATCTGCTTTCTAACACTCATCAATTATTCAAAGTTTAGTATCAAATATATAGATACTAATTTTAATGAATTGAATTCATGTTTCAAAGAATTGTTTTAAATGATATATTTGGCTAAACTTAAAATAATTTTTTTTCTTATGTTAAATTTATCCTTTGGTTACAAAATGCACAAGTATGAAACAGGTGAACCCTGACACTTCCTTTTTTTTTTTCACCTCATGTGTTCATTATGAGATTTCTTTTGAGCTTTTACACGACTATTCTACTTGGTGAGTGTTACTAAAATTAACCACTATAATCAGTACTTAAGTCTACTTAACTGTAACCCTACTGAATGTATTCTTTCTTATAGGACTTCAGGAGATTGTATTTTTTTTCTCAAAATTCTTCTTCATTCATATCGGTTTTCTTTTTTTCCCCCCTTCATATCACTTTTTGTTATCAGTTTGGTCCTTTGATTTGCTTTGCCAATAGAAGTGATAATGACTAATATTTTATCTGATCAGACAATTTCAATATGCTCGCATGATTTTACTTGTCCTCTTGCATGTTTCCTAACTTCTGTATGAAGGGCATATATCAGGGAACTGATTTTCCATCTGGGTCTTTTAATGAATTATAAATGAAATAGTAAACATAGTTAACCCACAGATGCATGAGCAAGAAATAAATGTGTGTCATTGACAGCTACTGAAATTTTCTGATTATTTATTATGCGAAATGTACACAAATATCTGACTAAATCAAATACAATGAATTATATACCTTTCTATGACTAATAGATGAAGTGAAGCTATCTGTGTCAGCAATTCTATTTAAATTAGTGTAGGGGTACCTGGTTGGTTCAGTCAAGAGCATGTGACTCTTGATCTCTGGGTTGTGAGTTCAAGCCCCACGTTGGGTGTAGAGATTACCTAAAAATATAAGCTTTAAAAATATACATATATTGGTGTATTAGCCAAGATTTTCCAGAGAAACAAAACCAATAGGATATGTATATATATAAAGGTAGACTTATATTAAGAAATTGCTCATGAGATTATTGAGTTTGGCAGATACAAAATCTGCTGGAGACCCAAGGAAGAACCAATAATGAAATTTGAGGCTAAAGGTCACTGGCTAACAGAATTCCTTCTTGTTCAGGGGAAACTAGTTTTTGATCTTGAAAGGCTTCAACTTTTGTTGATTTGTATGAGACCCACCCACATTTTGGAGGGCACTCTGTTTTACTGAAAGTCCACCAATTTAGTGTTAATCTCTTTAAAAAAAAAAAAAACTTATAGAAACTTTTAGAATAATGTCTGACCAAACATCTGGGCACAGTGGACCAGCCAACTTTACAAATAAAATTATCATATTGGCAAAGCTGAATCATGTTCTTACGTAAAGATATAAATGCAAACTTTAATATTTTATACTTATCCTCATATTGAGGGCCAGTCTTCAAATCTATTAAAACAAAAGGAAGGAAGAAAAATATAATAATTGTTTGGCCAAATGTTGATAGCAGCTCAGTTTTGTATGATTTTATAGTTTTGACTGAGTGTTTTCAGGATCATTAATTGTCAATACAGAAAATCAAGAGATTTGTTAGGTAGGTATCTGGATACTTTGTTTTTCTTGAAAACTCGGATCTGTTGCCTCACGGCAGCAACTGACTCTCTGCTTTAGATTGTCATTTCCTGTTTCATTTGCCACATTCCCCACTCCTCCTTGTTAATGCTGAAGCCAGTATCAGTTGCCTTTATTACCTTACTTGTAGTTTTTTTATACTATGATTTAGGTTAAATGATTATTTCATGGAGGCATTTCAGCACCTTGCATTATTTGAGAAACATAAAATCTAAAAGATATTAGAATAAATTCATTTTAGAAGAAGAGGGGTGAGTAAATTATTAGACTTGTTGTCCTGTTTTCTGAGGCCAAAGAAGGCTCTTTTAATTTTGAAAAATTTCTCAGAACTACTTGAAATATTGTCATGTATGACACTCTCATTGAATACCACCTTTCAGTTCCTGAATTGAACCCTTAATAGCAATCAGTATCACCTGAAATGATAAATTAAAAAGAGAACATCAAGATGCTCTTTAACGTCAAGGCTCATTTAATATAACTGATCACTATGAAAGCAAACAATGAACAATTAAAAAGAGATCCTGTCCATGTAATGTATATCGAGTATTTTAATTGTCTTCATTAGGGATGCATGAAAAAGCCAAAATGTGTTGTGGTTGTGAAAAGTAATGATCCAAGATAAAAATATATCAACATGGGAGAAAAATAGCACATAAAGCTTTTTCTGATTTGTCATCTGGAATTAGAAGCACCTTTCCATGACATAATATTGTCAAACCTTTGATTCAGTTATTAAATGTGCAGATGATTAAAGTACAGGCTGGTCAAAGAAATCCAATTAACAGTGCATACTATTCTCAGAAGTGAGATACTACTTTATACATATTGTGAGCAACTTAAATTGCTTCAAACCGAGAGAAGTCTCAATATAAGAGGAAATTGCAGACAGTATGTACTATAATGCAAAGCATGCTTGTTAAAACTATATGGACCATAAAAAAAGTTTTAAAAAATAGAATTGTTGAATCACTGTATTGTACATTTGAAACTAAGACAACACTGTATGTTAATCAACTGGAATTAAAATAAAAACTAAAAAAAGTGAAAACTATATGCTTCAAAAACCAATCATTTTAATGCTGGATTTTTCAACTTGTATACTGTTGATATTTTGGTCCAGAAAAGTTCTTTGTTGGTTTATTTTTAGTACTAAGCTGCCCTGTTCATTGTAAGATGTTTAGTAACACCATTGACCTTAACCCATTATATGCCAGTATCAAACCTCTAGTGTGACAGCCAAAAATAACTTAAAAGATATTGTCAATATTTCTTGTAGGGCAAGATCATCTCTAGTTGAGAAACATAACTTAATGCTACATCTTCTTAAATATTAAAATACATATCCTAGTGGTATTCAAAAATAGCAGGAAATATAAACATCGAAAATAAACATTTATCTAAAGGGAATGTGGTCTTAAAAAATCATTTGCTTAAAAGTCTTAGAACATGAATCACAAGGTCAAAGGGAAGATAATTAACATATAGTTAATTCATTTCACTTAGTTACCATTTTCTCTTTCTTTCTTCCTTTCTTTCTTTCTTTCTTTCTTTCTTTCTTTCTTTCTTTCTTTCTTTCTTTCTTCTTTCTTTCTTTCTTCTTTCTTTTTCTTTACTTCCCTTCCTTCTTTCTTTCCCTTCCTTCTTTCTTTTCCTTCCTTCTTTTCTTTTCTTCTCCTTCTCTGCCACCACCCAGCACCAGCACTTCTCCTCCTCCTCCTTCCTTCCTTCCTTCTTTCCTTCCTTCCTTCCTTCCTTCCTTCCTTCCTTCCTTCCTTCCTTCCTTCCCTCTTGTTCTCCTTCTCCTTCTTCTCCTTCCCAGTCATGTGGTAAAGACACATAAGATCTAACATCTCAGGGAATTACAAGTACATAATACACATTTGTTAACTATAGTCACCATGCCCTATGTTGGTGGGTTTTTTTTTGGTGGTTTTTATTTCCCATAATTTCCAATAATTAGTTATTTCCAATAATTATTTCAATAATTTTGAAATTTCCAATAATTATTCATCATAATCATTCATAATGAGACTTTGTAACCTTTGATCAACATCTATTTACTCATCCCTCCAGTCCCTGGTAAGCATCTTTCTACTCTCTGCTTCTATAAGACTATTTTAGATTCCACATATCATTCACTATTTGTCTTTATGTGCCTGGCTTATTTCACTTAGCATAATGTCCTCCAGGTTCATCAATATTGTCACAAGTGTCAGGTCATCCCTTCTTATAATGAAATAAATATATGTTTAATTGTATATAACATTTTCTTTATACAGTCATCCTTCATTAGACATTTTGGTTTTTTCATGTCTTGGTGATTGTGATTAATGCTGCAATAAAAAGAGGTTACAAACATCTCTTCAAGATCCTGATTTTATTTCTTTTGAATATACCTGGAAATGGGATTGGTGGATTATATGACAGTTGTATTAATTATTGAGGAAATCCCCAAACAGTTTTCCATAATGGTTGCATTAATTTCATTCCTACCAACAATGTATATAGGTTCTCTTTTCTTTTTTTTTTTTTTTTAATTTTTATTTATTTATGATAGGCACACAGTGAGAGAGAGAGAGAGGCAGAGACACAGGCAGAGGGAGAAGCAGGCTCTATGCACCGGGAGCCCGACATGGGACTCGATCCCGGGTCACCAGGATCGCGCCCTGGGCCAAAGGCAGGCGCCAAACCGCTGCGCCACCCAGGGATCCCCTATAGGTTCTCTTTTCTCTACATCCTCTCCAGCATTTCTTATCTCTTATCTTTTTTTTTATAATAGTGATACTGACAGATGTAGGGTGATACCTTATCGTCATTGTGATTTGCATTAATGATTAGTGAAGTTGAGCATGTTTTCATATATGCAGTAGTCATTTGCATATCTTCTTTTGAGAAACATTTATTAAAGTTCTTTGTTAATTCTTAAACTGGATTATTTTTATTTATCTATTTTTGCTGTTGGTTTTTATGCATTCCCATGTATTTTTGTTAACCCCTCAACAGACATATGGTTTGCAAATATATCCTCCCATTCCATAGGCTGCCTTTTCACTCTGTTGATTGTTTTCTTTGCTGTGTGGAATATTTTCAGTTTGACGAAGTCCCACTTGTCTCATTCTGCTTTTGTTTCTTGTGTTTTTGCCTTACACCCAAAAAACATTGTCAATACCAATGTCAGGAAGCTCTTTCCCTATGTTGTCATCTTGTAGTTTCATAGTTTCAGGCCTTATGTTTAATATTTAACCCACTTTGAGTTGATTTGTGTGTGTCTTGTAGGATAAGAGTTAAAATTCATTCCTTTGCTTGTGGACACCAATTTTCATAGCAGTGTTCATTGGATAGACATGGTTTACCTACTTATATTCTTGGCACGCTTGTCAATTATCAGTTAACTATATTTGCAGGCATTTGTTTCTGGCCTCTATTCCATTTACTTTTTTTTTTTTTTTGAAGATTTTGTTTATTTATTCTTGAGACACACAGAGAGAGAGGCAGAGACACAGACAGAAGGAGAAGCAGACAGAGGGAGAAGCAGGCTTCATGCAGGGAGCCCCATATGGGACTCGATCCTGGGTCTCCAGGATCATGCTCTGGGCTGAAGATGTTGCTAGACTGCTAAGCCACTTGGGCTGCCCTACTCCATTTATCTTTAAGTGTGTCTTTATACTAATACTATACTGTTTTAACTACTATAGCTTTGTAATATATATTTTAATTAAAAAATGTGATACTTTTAACATTGTTCTTGCTCAAGATTGTTTTGGCTATCCAGGGATTTTTGTGGTTCCATATAAATTTTAGAATTATTTTGTATATTTCTGTAAAAAATTCAATTGAGATATTGATAGAGACTTCACTTTACCTCACTTAATATAGCCTGGACATTTTAGCAATATATTAAATCTTCCAATCTATGAACATAAGACGCCTTCCCATTTATTGTTTGTTAATTTCACTTATAAACATTTCATAGTTTTTAGTCTATAAGTCTTTCAACTTTATCCTAAATATGTTCATTTTGATGTTATGTAAATATATTGTTTTCACGATTTTCCTTTTCAGATAGTACATTTTAAGTGTATAGAAAGCAACTGACTAAAAAAAAAAAAGAAAAAAAGAAAGAAAGCAACTGACTTTTGTATGTTGATTTTGCATTCTGCAACTTTTTTGAATTCATTTATTAGTGCTAATAGTTTTTTGCATTTGAGAAGATGAATCTAAAGGTATTGATTAAGAGAAAAGACAATCTTACAAAGTTTTGGATGTGTCTATATGTTCCAGGGGATGGGAAGTGGTAGAAATTCATTAAGAATTATAAGTTTGATTTAAAGCAATACTTAAATATGAAGGCTTGATAAGAACTGAGTCAGAATCATATACAACAGTCCAGAATAGCTGGAAACAGATAGGAGAGGATTTTGAGAAAAGTATTCAAATAATCTTAGCATATAAATTGTTTGTTGAAGTTTTCCAAAGGAAGCGTTAATGGTTTTCCAGGAAGTACCTATAATGAACCGTGCAACCATTATTGGGACAAAGCAGTCCTGATAAGAGTAAAGAAGTACTAATAATAAGAACAGAATAGCAAACTTATGTTAATGTGGACATTAAGATGTGATTTAGATTCTCAGTGTCCACCCTGAGTATGGGAGTAGACAGTTTTGAGGCATTAGGTCTGGATGGTCTAATCTAGTTCACAGTGTCATGTTTTACCTAATTAATGAGGAATTACGCAGTTCACTGCATTATTAGTCTTTTAAAGAGTCTGTCTCTTCTCTGTGCTTCTAATTCCCTGGGGCTTTTTCTGTACCTTCTCAAAATAGTTTTATTTAAGACTAAACGGTGTCTATTTTCCAAATTAGCACTGTAGCTTATTGCACAAAAGCAATTTGAATTTTTACAATATGGTTAAATATTTTTAGATGAACAGCAAACAGCAAAATTCCAGTTATAAAGCAATTATCCATTTCTTCTTGGTAACATATCAAAATGTTTTATCTTATGTTTTACGAACAGTTTCTCAACATACATCGTTTATCAATGAGTTCATGTCATATTTATATGAAGTGAATTTAAGAGTTGCAAAAATTATGAAATTGAAGCAAACACTGAAGAAAATAAGACTTTGAAACATATATGCAAGGATGCTTGGGTGGCTTAGCAGTTGAACATCTGCCTTCAGCTCAGGTCATGATCCCACATCAGGCTCCCTGCAGGTAGCCTGTTTCTCCCTCTACCTATGTCTCTGCCTCTCTCTCTGTGTCTCTCATGAATAAATAAATCTTTTTATTTTTATTTATTTTTCATGAGAGACACACAGAGAGAGAGGCAGAGACATAGGCAGGCTCCATGCAGGGAGCCCAATGTGGGACTCCTGGGATCAAGTCCTAGGCCAAAGACAGATGCTCAACTGCTGAACCACCCAGGTGTCCCATAAATAAATCTTTTTAAAAAAATGTTAAAACATATATACATTTTTTTTCTGTTTTGCTATTTATCTATTTGGAAAAACAAGATGCTCCATTTTACTGACACTGCCCTGGCTCTTATTTCCATATCCCTTCTCCTATGTTGTAGAAAATTAAAATTCCTTCACATTTTGGAAGAGGGAGAGTTGAATTAACTGTGAAATGTTTTCAGTATCCTTGAATTAGTAACTGAATTATATTGTTTCCTTCAGGTTTAGTGGTGCATATGACGTATTTGTTAAATGAATTCCTAAATAAACAAACTAAATATAACCATGTTGACTTAAAAAATCTATAGTAATGCAGAAATATAGGAAAATCTCTGGATACACACACACACACATACACACGCATACACACTACTCTCACTATTTAATAGGCATGTGATCTGCCCTTAATCATCTTCCACTAAGCAAACATCAGTGGAGGTGTTTATATTAAGCACTAATTTACCATTCATCTTAAGATGAATATACCTAGACAATATAATCCTGGCAAATCCTACAAAACACCTTGCACCCTGGAGTTGTTAGGGCGATGTCATATATTAAAGTTATTCTTGCAATTTCTCAGAACAATGCCTCTGGAATTTTAAATCTATTGTTAGTAATTATTTTAATTATGGAAAAATATTGTTTTGATTTTGGGGCAATATTTAAATCTTGTTTAGAAGTAAGTCTGTAGGGGCACCTGTGGCTCATTAGGTTAAGCATCTGCCTTTGGCTCAGGTCATGATCTCAGGGTCCTGGAATCGAGCTCCACATCAAGCTCCCTGTTCAGTGGGGAGTCGGCTTCTTCTTCTCCCTCCTACTCTGCTCTCTCGCTCTCGCTGTCTCTCAAATAAAATAAATAAAATATTTTTAAAAAATAGAGAAGTGAGTCTGCAGAGGAAGGTGGATAACCAAGCCACATAATAATATATTGCTTAAAAATAGTGTAAAATACTTCTAGAATCAGCTATAGAAGGTAAATTTCAAAATTGTTTTGAACAGAGTAACATTATTTAAAAAGCATATGCTTGGGATCCCTGGGTGGCGCATCGGTTTGGCGCCTGCCTTTGGCCTAGGGCGCGATCCTGGAGACCCGGGATTGAATCCCACGTCGGGCTCCCGGTGCATGGAGCCTGCTTCTCCCTCTGCCTGTGTCTCTGCCTCTCTCTCTCTCTGTGACTATCATAAATAAATAAAAATTAAAAAAAAATTAAAAAAAAAAAAAAGAATGATCCTGGTCTATGACACATGTAGGAATTATATCAGCCAGGAGGTGAAGGCATGGTGCCACACTTGACTACATGTGTCAGAGCTGGAGAAACACTTAACATCTCTGAACTTTACAGCAAATAAAATGCAATTTCCTCTAATTGTATCATGATTAAATGCACATTCTTCCCACTTCATGAAAATCTTTTCAAATATTTATCCCTCTTCACTCTTGTACTCTTGCACTTTCTACAAAACAACCTCCACATCTCTGCTTTTCAGGGTTTGGCCTGTCTTAACTTGAGTATTATTTTTCATCCTGTTGTCTCTTCAGTGTTAGATTGCTCTGTTAGTTAAATGTATTTGATTCTTCAAGACACTTCAGAAGGTGACTTTGCCTGTGAGAATGAACTCTATACGGCAGGATTAGGAGATGAACAGTGGAAGGCACTACTGTCATCGTAACACTTCACCCATTAGGATGCTTCATGTTTTTGTTTTTATTTGTCTGTAATTCTTTACTCTTTCACAGCATATCAAAGATCATTTTTCTCAAAATGTCAGTTCCTTAGCTGAAGGATTACCAGTGTCCAGTTTTACAAATTTATGTAATTATAATGCATAATCTATTTACTTCCCAGTAACTGGAGTATAGCCATCGCTGTGGGAATAAAAGCAAGACTTACAGTTCAGAGTAAAGGACATATTCATATCATATTGCTTGTGCCAACAAGGTGAAACTCTACTTGGCCTCTGTGACATTCCGAACATCAACATAGAATCTTAATTGTAGTTTGCCTTTTTTCAACAAAAAAGCATGTTACAAATGCTTTCAAATAGCATTAATTCTGAAATTAAATTAAGGCTCTCACATTATTATTTCTGTTGATATACTAATGTTTCATTGTGGAAAAAAAGCAGTCTATAGTTATTACTATGTAGCTCTGCACTATGGGTAGTTACTGGCATCACAGTTATCATTTAAATCAATTCTATTTCATTGTGAAACTCTTTTTGTTATTATTTATGACAACAAAACAACAATAATTATGTATGTTTTCTGACTTACTTTGATTTCTTACAGCCTCATACTTCTTGTTTCATGATAAATGATCCACCTATGCTTGTTAATACCACTATGACTGTTCCAGGGTTAATAGTCCTAAATTGGAATCATTTTCCTTAGAGCTGAGCAGTTACTTACAACTCATAGCTTCAACAAAAGAAGACATTTCTTATTTGTGGTAAAAGCTATATTCAAACAAAAATTAACATTTTTTGTGCTAGCCATTTATATAAAAATATATCACTCTAAAATTCACACAGATAGCAAAACAAACTATAATTATCTCCTTAAAATGTTTTCCTTAAGACCTAAAGCTAAGGTAGTTATCAGTCCCACACAGTTTTCCTACCAACTCTGACACTGTCTTACCTAAAAGATTCGTCAATCTAGATTTTCATTTCTACTTCTTCAGCCTCTAAGGCAAATCAGTTTTACATGTCTGATTATGTAAACCATTGCAGTCAACTAGTTAGTTAGCTCCAGAAACAGTGTTCTCTATATGATCTAACTGATTTGTTTCCATAATTCTTTTTAAGTATTTTAGGTTAATTTTCTAATTAAGAATCCATGTATTCATTCTGGCACCTAGGATGTTTCAAGCCTGTTAATAACCTCTGACCTTTTTACCAGAATGGTGCCATTATTTCCTTTTTTTTTTTTTTTTTTGCTGCCAGTCATTTAAAAGACAAACTCCTAACTGCAGGCAATCCCCTACTTCTCTCCTCAATTTAAATGGCTGCTCTGTCACAGCATACAAATTTATTGCCCTCTTCTCTTGCCCAGCTTATTTCCACTCCTGTAATTTGCCTGGTTTATTTCCACTTGCCTGGTTTATTTCCATTCCTGTAAGATATTCTTTGAAATAATTCCTGCCTCCATATTATAAAGAAGTATATCTAGGTCTGTTGTTTCCTTTATATTACATAAAAGCTTCTACATCCTGTTGTCTTTTTAGAAAAAAAAATTCTTAATAATAAGTTTCTTTACAAAATATCATTTTTTCACCCCAATCATCTTTGTTATCTTTTCCAGGGGGAGAGATATAATCATATTTTTGAAAGAATTAACATATTCTGAATTATTATACATGCAAATGAACTTTTAATGCATCATTGTATTCAAATATATGTATATTACATACACAAGTCGGTTTCCAAATTGTAATAATTATCTTTGTTTCAAATGTAATGAAGTTGAAAATTGGAGTTTAAGGAGAAAGGAAATATCTCAAATGCTTACTTTGATTAACTGAATGATATCTTTGTGTATATGGAATCAAAACAATGACTAATTTAATAAATTAACTCAAGCAGTCATTTGATGGGGTAAAATTCATATGAAGCAATTGCTTATCATCATGCAACTGCTAATTTGCCAGATTATTTAACTGTGTAGCATTTATAGAAATAGTCACAACAGATTTATTTATAATAAAAAACACTTGTATATTTCAATTAGTTTGAGAGTATGACTTCAATTGTACAAATACATTTGAATATTACATGATAGTGAACTTTACATTGCATCTGAACACTGTCTTCTGCTTTCTCCCAGATTAATTCAAAAGACATCCTATTACCTCAAGTTAGTTCTTCCTTTTAACAATGGAATTATTAAATACATTTCAAATTATTAAATGCAAAATACTAGCTGGCACAATCAGTTAACTATCTTATCTCTCATAATTCAGTCTTGCCTTTTGTCTCATTTTAGAAATTAAACAATCATAATTGTGTATATTTTAACTGTGATAGTCTTTCTATAAGATTAAAGGTTACCTTTAGATAAAAAAATTACAATGTATCTGAATTATTTGTACATGTAAATAAAAGTACCCATGACACAACAATAAAACAGTGAATAAGAAACTCATTGAATAATTCTTGTTTTTAAGTAAAAAAAAAATTGTATAGATATTAGGGGTTAAATTGCATCTCCAACATATTTTGTTATTATCATTGTGATTTGTTGTCTAATAATATTGACCTCTTAAATAATATAAAATATGTAGAGATTCCTGAGCTCGGGACGCCTGGGTGGTTCAGTGGTTGAGTGTCTGCCTTAGGCTCAGGGCGTGACCTGGGATCCAGTCCCACATCAGGCTCCTTGTGAGGAGCCTGCTTCTCTCTCTGCCTGTGTCTCTGCCTCTCTCTCTGTCATGAATAAATAAATAAATCTTAAAAAAAAAAGAGAGAGAGAAATTCCTGAGCTCAACTCTACTTTTATGGGCTAAAGTTACAGTGGTAAAATTGGCCTGCCTATATGTTCTATTTCCCAAATGTGTTAATTCTCTAGCAAATAGATACCACTGTTTCTCATTATAGTTCCTTAATTCTACAAAATGTGCTATTAGAATTGGAAAAGAAGTAGCTGTACGTAGAGAAAAACAACTCATCCTAGTTTATTTTATGAGACTGGTAAAATCTTGACATTAACATCAGACAAAAAATTTTACAAGAAAAGGCAACTACAAATCCAAATATTCATGGATTTAAAAATATATGTAAATTAAAAAATATATATATATGTAAAGTGATAGATATAAAATAAAGTATTAGCAAATCAAGTCCTGCAATATATAATAGATAAATCATGACCAACTTAACATGATATTATTAAATCATAATATAAATATGTGTAAAGGTTTTAAAAAGAAGTTTATATAACCTTTCATGTATACAGATTAAAAACACATGCTCATCTTGATAGATACATGAAAAGTAATACAGTTAATGATAACATCTAATGAGGTGCTACAACTTTCAGCAAACTAGAAATAGAACATAAAAGGACACATTTGTGGATACAAGATACCTTTTTAAAAATACCACTGCATTCATATTAAAAGTTCAAGATCAGGGACAATGTTAGATGTTCATTCTCACCACTTTTATTCATTATTATACTACTGCATATAGACAATTGGGTGTATTTTGTTGAGGATATGGGACATCAGAAACTCATTCATCACTGATGGGAATATAAGTTGGTATAGCTATTTTAGAAAATAATTTCAAAGGAATATTTTTCTGGGATTGAGAAACTGATTTTAAAATATATTAGGCAATAAAAGAGTTAAGAATAGAAGATAAAAAAGTATCTATTTTTAGTATGTTTCATGTTGCATTATGACTCTTGACAAAAGTGCCAATATAATTCAAAGGGAAAGGATAGCCAATAAAATATGGATAGAATATATATTAATGGAATAGAATATAGAATCCAGAAATAGACCCACTGATATAAGTAGCAATGATCTGAAGATGAATTGACATTACAAAGAAATATGGATAGGATAGACTTTTCAGTAAGTGTCACTGGTATACCAGTGTAACCACATTAAAAAAAGAAAATAAAACAATTTTTTTTTACCTTATCCCCAAACAAAAAATAAATTCTGAGTTGAATAACTAAGCATGAAATAACAAATATGAAGTTTTGATAATATTATATTGGAAGATATCTTCATTATGTTAATAAGAGAAAAAAGATTAGAAAAGACTAAAAAGACAGTCTTCTCATAATAACAGAGATCAAGAATGCAATCCAAGCATATAAGTGCATTTGAAGTCCCTTTTACTCTCATCGACATTAAATTGACCAAAACAAATAATCTGGTCAAGCCCAGAGTCAAGAGGTGAGGAAATGCAATCTGCCATCATGAGGCCATGGTAAGTGTTTGGATGTTTAATACCCTACTGTGGAGTGAAAAATCAGAATCAATAATTCAGTCAACCACATCTTGAATACAAGCTAGAAAGAAAACGTTGGCATCCATTTATTTCTAACCAACTATTGTACTTTTGCAATAGTGAATTTTTCATTCTTTTTTTTTAAATCATGATACTACATTTGACAAATCAATGTATTTACTGAACAATGAGTTGGGAAGCACACCTATAAGCTTTCCCTAACACAAGCATAAAATTTCTCTCTAGTAGAACCAAACAAGACTTCTAGACACTGTAAATTTAATTTGAAAATTTCAGAAAACAAATTTATCCAGATTGGACAAGGGCAAATTTCAAGATTTAAGGAAAAAAATCAAGTATTGTATAATATTTTCTAACTTACATATAAATATTCTATTTTCAGTTCCTAAAAATGTAAATGTAGTATTATTTTTTTCAAGTGTAACTCGGCTTCATTCACATATCACAGTTGGCTTTACAAGAATATTTTTCTAGTTAAATATCATAATTTCTTTATTCAGTGTCTCACATCGTACTTTCAATCATATCATTTTTTTCCCAAGTTAATCTGCAAAGGGTTCACTGGGGAACCACACAAAATATGGACTGCTTCATGAATTTGCATGTCATTCTTATGCAGGGGCCATGCTAATCTTCAATTTTAATATTTGTGTAGTTTTAGCGATAATTATATTTCAGCTCAGATATTAAAAAAAGTAATTTTTGCTAAAACTGCAGAATATGCTTATGTATGAAACTAACGCTTTCTATACAAAATATAATTCTAATCTGTCTTTCATTTACCCAATTACTTTGCAATTATGAAAATTTATTGCGATTTGAAGCAAAGTGATCTGGCAAGATACCACATACGTATATTTTGGATGAATATAGGTAAGATAGTCAAGTGATCTTAACATAAACTTAATTATACCAATTGTCTATAGTGACATGAAACTTTGAAATGAAGTGAGCAAATAAATTGTGCAAATGGGAAAATTGAATTGAATTATCAATGTTAGCTACCCACTTTAGCCCTTTGTGCTGAAATTCAGAACACCACATTGGCTATACAAAACTAACTTTAAATTAAATATGTTATAAAATTATAATCAACAACCATTGAATTTTCAATGGCAGCAGGAGATACCAGTAACTGTTTTTATGAGATTCCTTAATTTATAAAGGAATATTACAGATTTCAAATGTTTTCCCTGGTGGTTATAGGGTAGTACAATGTTTATTTATGCTTGTTTGGAGTATCTTTTTAAAAAAATTAGTTACAAGAATGGACTAAGAAAGGAACCCCAGATAGAACACTAAATTAAATCTCAGACAACTACTTTTTTAAACTAGAAAAATTGTTGAAAAGAAAAATACATTTGTCAGAGAAAAAAATATCAGTATTACACGAAAAATAGGTAAGGATAAAAACTTAATTAACTGCATAACTATATGCCAGGTAAAATATTATTTTAAGATATGCATTATTAGAGTAAAATAATGTATATAGAAATGTTTTTCCAGAACGATTTTATTTAATCTTTTTTATTATGATAATCTTTTGGAAAAGTTTCGGGTTCATAGCAAAATTGAGGAGAAAGTACAGAGATTTCCCAAATACCTCCTGCCTTCACACATACCTGGCCTTTTCCATTATTAACATTAACAACTAGAGTGGTACATTTTTTAGAGCTGATGAATCCTAAAGTGAAACACCATAATCATTCAAAGTCCAAATTTTATATTACAGTTCACTTTTGGTTTTAACTTTCCATGGAATGTTAAATTGTTGTTTATTGATTTATATATAATGATATGTATCCATCATTACAATACCATACAGATATACACCAAATATCCTTTGTGCTCTATCTATTCATCCCTCCACGCCCCCAACTCAAACCTGGTGACCTCTATATTTTTACTCTCTCCACAGTTTTGCCTTTTCCAAATGTCATGTAGTTGGAATCATGCAGTATGTAGTTTTTTTAGATTCATTACTTTCACTTTGTAATGGGCAGTTGTATTCTTCCATGACTTTTCATGTACTGATAACTCATTTCTTTTTGCACTAAATAGTATTCTATTGTCTAGATGTACATAGTTTATTATCTATTCAGATACCAAAGGACAGCTTGGTTGTTTCTAACTTGGCAATTATGAATAAAGCTGCAATAAACATCCAATGTGCAAATTTCTTTTTGGGCATAAGTTTTCAACTCCATTGAATAAATTCCTTCTAACAACCATGAGTGAACTCTGAAGCAGATCTTTTGAAGACTTCCAATAGCCATTTGAATCTGGAAGTAAATTTACCCCTAGACAGACTTTGAGGTGCTTGCATATCCAGCTAACAAACTGATGTAGAGATTTTGATCCAGAACTACTCAGATAAAATAATTATTTGACTCCTTTCCTACAGATATTATGGAAGAAAAAGGTTTTATTTTAAACGTTAAGTTTTGAATACTTTGTTACATAGCAATAGATAATGAATGTGTGTAATGTTTTCAAAAATTATTTAGTCAACACATATTTCTTGAACACTTGTTGAATGTCAAACATTGTTCAAAGTATTACAGATTCAATTGTCAAGAGGAATAGGATTATGGATTTCATTGTGCTCATTTCTTTTTTTTTTTTCTCGATTAGGATTTCTTGCCTAGTTTTAATTTTCCTTTGATTAAATTTTAACTATATACTTTAGTAATTGAAGGCAATCATTAACTGTTTAATGTGAGCCAGATTTTTACATTAAACTCATTTCTTCATTATAACAATGATATAAGATAGAAATTTGTACAAATCACTAAGCTATTATTGCCTATAAACACCAAATCCACCCTTTTATACTCTGTGATTCTAGAGCTAGGCTATGCAAGCTGGTTTAAACTTTAACAGTTGGTTCTCTATGAAATTTTGCAAATATGGGGCACTTTAGAGAAACTAAAAGACAGGAGAATGTAGGAAGGGATATGCTTCTTCCTGTTTTCTTAGAGTTCTCCTCAGTTTTGCCTTAGGAATACTCCATGTGAGTATGGAAAGTTGATTCTACTCTCCAGCTTTGCTTGCTCCTCCCAGAAACAACCCTATTCTTAGCCTTTACAGGTGCCAACATCAGAAACACATCCTCAAAGATCTAGGTTTTAGAACCACAGAGCCTTTCGCCAAATGCCTCGGTTCTTATAACTCCAACTCACACTTCATTTTTTCTCCTAATTTGGCCTTGATTCTTTCTAGGAGTTACTAATTTCCATGTTACTTCAATATTCAGTATCTCTTTCAGTTGTCCAAAACTTGAAAACAATTCTTAACATTAAATTCTCTCTCTCTAAAAATGCTTAGTGTGGTTTCTGTTTTCTAAGTGGACCCTGAATACTATAATATTTTGTTTTTTCTCATGTTGCTCAAGGTCATAGAATCTCTGAGTAGAAGTGCTGAGTTGAAACTCAAGTGCTGTGACCAAAGGGCTTTTGCATTTAACAAGTAATCTCTTTTGTTATGAGTTGTTACAGTTTTCTCAAAATTATTAGTTTTAGGTATTCTGAATTTTGAAAAAATAATCTGTTTTAGTTCTGAGATAAATCATTTGTAATCTAAAATGAACATTTACCCAATATCATGTATTACTAATGATTTTGAGGATGCGTAATTATGAAGTAGAGGTAAAATCAAAGTAAGTCGGTAACAGCCAACTCAGTCTCCTTATTCCTTTCTTGCCACATTAGTACGAGATGTGGATTACCATTTACATGTGAGGTTAACAAATGATACTTCATACAAAGAGAAATATTTCATTTAAGAAACCTCTTCCATTTTATACACTAATAATTGCACTGTTTAAAAATAATTTGCAAAGAACCACAAATAAATCTGTATGTTACAGATTTGTTTACCATAAAAGTTCTAGGGAGAATAGGTATATTCTATAAAATGTATTCCATAGGTAAGGACTCTTTCACTTTTAAATACCATTAATACTTTAATTGTGAGTTTTATCAATAACATATTTTGAAGGGAGTTTTATTGGACCACTTTTTTCCCCCTGGTCTGTCTCTGAAGAAAATTTAAAAAAAAAATTCAGATCCACTACTAATGCTTTTATTCTCTAACTGATAATTGCTTAGGAATTCTTTTATTTTTGTGATATGCTTGCCTTTTATAATTTTAAGTGTGTGGTATTTGAAGTTATACTTCAGTGCAGTATAATTCTTGCTTTGTTCAATTATACTCCTAGAATTTAAGCTGTGCTCATTCAAACTATTGCTTTAAATTGTCAAATCTGGGATTTTTGTTAACTTCTATAAGATATTTTTAATTTTTAAATATGCATAAGATACACATATGTGTATGTATTTATATATGTATACACACATACGTATTAATAGATACAGTTATCTATTAAAAAGAAAACAATGAGATTAATTGGATTTAGGCAGAATATTACTCATGGCACTTATGAGAACATGAGCTTCATGTTCACATTGGATTCTTTTGTCTTTCAAGCATGGGAATAACACAGAAAGTGCCTGGGTAAATGCTGAATACGCAGTGATTTGTGTCACAGTTCATAAATACTCAGTTTAGGGAACCCAATCTTAACCAGAAACTGCTGACAAACTTGCCCACACTTTGCCTATGAGAAACGTTTTATTTTGTTTTATTTTATTTTTCCTGGAATATAAGCAAACCTCTAGATCTAGAACAAGGAAGGGGACTTGACCCGGACTATCGCCACACATATGTAAAATCTGCTCACTTGTCTATATGGAGATACTCTCTCTAGCTTTTAAAGGTGTTAATGTCTAGAACTGTAGAAATGCCAGAGACATGGAGAATAATCTCCCAGCAGATATACAGACTTATAATATGTAACGTGAAAAAGTGAAATATGGGCTTTTCCTGTCTTCTTCTGGACCATCCTTTACTTTGAAATTTATTCTACAAATATAACAATATACTTGAATATAATGATCAAGATAAGCCTTCCTTTCTTTTCAGAGCATATATTGAGGATCAATTTAATCCTAGATTTCATATCAAATAATATTAGACCTACAGAAGCATGATAAATGTATTCATAAAGGGTCAGTGAAGAGAAAATCTTCATCCTATATCCACATATCTCATTGACTAAGAAATTCATTAAATAACACTATTCAGAAAGTGACTGGCTTTGATACTCGCCTTTGATATAAAGAGGAAAATACTTTACTATCAAAAATGACAATTGTAGATCAACTTACTGAATTCCTATGAATTTATGTATCATCATCGTTCCTGTGCTATACCAGTAAAACATTTTTTTCTCTGTTATAAAATAATTCACATAACAACAGAATTTATGTTGGACAAATAGTATATGTTCTTTCATTTATAACTCTAGCATTGTCTTCAAAAAGCAATAAAATATTAAAGTAAAATATGCAAATACACCCAGAATCATACACATCTATGGTATCCCCTAGCAACAGTGTAGTTGTACTTCCTGAAATGCAAATCCCAGATGTTATTAAATACAAGTCACATTTCTGACTCCATTAAGAAAAATCTGAATTGTAAGAACCAGCAAACACCTAACATGGTTAGTGTCCCTGAATAAGAAATAAAAGCATAATGAATTAAATTGCAATGGAACTGAGGGAAACCACATTAAGAATGGGCTAACATTGGCATTGGAACATTTACTGAACAATACAAAACTAAAGCATACATCCATATCTTATTTTTTACAACTTTTTTCCCCTTTCCTTTGACATTACATTTCTGAAAAGAAAGTAAAGGTGTTTATCCTTCCCAGTCATAAGATAAATAAACACTAGGGATTTAATGTACAACATGATGACTATAGTTAATAGTGCTGCATTATATATAGAAAAGTGGCTAAGAGAGTAAATCCTAAGAGTTCTCATCAGAAGTAGAATTTCTTTTTTTCTTTTTTCTCTTTCTCTTTTTTAAAATATTTTATTTATTTTTTCATGAAAGACACAGAGAGGCAGAGACATAAGCAGAGATAAAGCAGGCTCGGTACAGAGACCTTGATGTGGAACTTGATCCCAGGATCCTAGGATCATGCCCTGAGCCAAAGGCAGATGCTCAACCACTAAGCCACCTAGATGTCCCAGGATTTCTTTTTATTTTTTCTTTTCCTTTTTTTTATATTTTATCCATATAAGGTAATGGATGTTAGCTAAACCTATTGTGATAATCATTTCAAAATACATGTAATGAAACTATCATGCCGTACACCTTAAATTTATGCAGTGATGTATATCAATTACTTCTCAATAAACTAGAAAAATGTTTTTGCTATCCTTGAATAAATATGGAAATTTCTTTTTTTTAATATTTTATTTATTTATTCATGAGAGACACACAGAGAAAGAGGCAGAGACATAGGTAGAGGGAGAAGCAGGCTCCCTAGGAGGACCCCGATGCGAGACTCGATCCCTGACCCCTGGATCATGCCCTGAGCCGAAGGCAACGCTCAACCACCAAGCCACCCACGCGTCCCAAATTGGAAATTTCTTAATCCCAAAATTCTTAATCCTATAACTATTCCTGAATGATGAATTACTTAGTTTGGTTATTAACCATTTTCAAATTGTAAAAAGCATTTACTTGTAATAGTTTAGAAAATTCAGAGAGAGCAGTGATGGAGTCTAAAATAGGGGTATTTGGCATAGAACAATGGTGATCTTCATTAATTCTTGTACACATTGTTCTTCTGGTCTTTCATGGCTGAGGTAGGTGCCAGTGAATGGTATAAACTTTAGTAATTTTCCCTGTTCCATATTGAATAAGATAATTTCTTTAAGTGTCATCACAGTATCTGGCATATACTAAAAATATTAGTTTATTTTTCCCTAATTCTACTCTGTTGCCTCTAAAGAATGTGGATTCTAATGTTTTTTCTTCCTTGAATGCACAAACTATAGTGGATTAGGGATGTTTATAAATTAATATTATTAGACTTATTTTATACAGGACTTGTGAATTTTCAAGTAACACTAAATACTTGCCCCAAGTACCTTACATAATAATGCTTTTTAAATCAACTCTGTGTATAATTTACATAAATAAAAAGCATCCATTTTAAGTATGCAATATCTATTAGTTTTTCCATTATGACTTTGTATTGTGAAAACTTGCTAAACTCTATGACCTTGCTACTAGCTCATTATGGATTTGTTAGGATCTTTTTAGACACATAATCATGATAACTGCAAAAATACATATATTTATTTTGTTTTCTATCTTATTGCATTTTTTTCTTTTTTTGTCCAGGAATAATTGATATACAGAACATTATATTAGTTTCAGATGTACAATATAATGATTTGGCATTTGCATACATTGCAAAATGAACACCACAATAGGTTTAGTTAACATCACCATGCATAGTCTACAAATGTGTGTGTGTGTGTGTGTGTATGATAAGGACTCTTAAGATCTACTCCCTTAGCAACTTTTGAATATGCAATACAATATTCTAACTATAATTACTATGCTCTACATCACATCAGAATAATTTATTTATTTAACTGGAAGTCTGCCTTTTTCCCCCACCCCCTTTCTTGACCTTATTATACTGTTGCAATTCTGAATAAATATGCTCAAGGCCAACTTCCTTGTTCTATTCCAAACATAAAGGAAAAAAAAACTATTTAAATAAATATGAATGTTTGCTGTTTGGGGTCTTATTTTGTTTTTGCAGTACACTCAAATGTTTCTGCATCTCTTAGATAAAAATATATTTTTTCTTAGTCTATTAATGTGATTTCCTGTTATTACTCCAACAAACTTCCCCAAACTTCATTTTAAAACAACACAATTCTGTGTTAAAACAACATAAATGTTACTTTCTTAGATCCTGGAGGTTGAAGTCTGAAATGGATCTCACTGTGTTAAAACCAAAATATCTTCAGGCCTTTGTTCCTGCTGGCAGCTCTAAGGGTAAATCTGTTTCCTTGTATCTTCCTGCTTCTAAAGACCACCTTTATTACTTTCGCTCATGGCCTCTTTCTCCATCTTCAAAATCAGAAGCAACTGATAGAGTCTTTCTCATGCTGTATTAGTCTGACAGTCCTATTCTGAAATTAAATCTTTCTTTACTTCCCTTATAAGGATACTTGTTTTTAAATTTAAGGGCCACTTGGATAATTCAGGATAATCTTCCCATCTCATTATGCCTTACTTAATCACATCTGCAAAATCTCTTTGACCATGTAAGTTAACATATGCACAGATTCCAGGGATTCAGACACTAACATTTAGGTGGGAAATTCAGCCTATCATGATAAACCAACCTTGCATTCCTGGGAAAAACAGTACTTGATCATGGTGTATTTTGCATCTTGAATATTATTAATTTGGTATGCTATAAAATAAAGTTAAAAACATTTGTGTCTATGTTCATGAAAAATATTAGTCTATAGTTTCTTTTCTTGTAATGACTGTCTGGTTTTAGTATAAGGATAATGATGTCCTTGTATAATGAGTTAAGGAATACTCCATCCTCTTCTAATTTCTGGAAAATTTATGTAAAATAGGTATTATTTCTTTACATATGTTTGCTAGAATTCAGCACTCTGTAAAAAGTATAATACAACATGACCAAGTGTGATTTGTACCAGGAGTGCAGAATTCATTCATCATTTAAAATTCAGTCAATCAACGAAAATTATTAGATTGGACAGAAAAAAAAAACTGTTATCTCAGTGATGCAGTGAAATTGCTTGAAATATTCAACACCTATTCATATCATAAAAAATTAGCAAATTAGAAATAAAAAGGAACATTCTTAACAGGTAAGTGGTGAACGTATCATTGTATATTGTACAATGGAATAAATCTACTGATTCTCACAACAACATTGATTTTCAAAAGCATCATGTTAAATGTAAAAAGACTGACATATAAACAACATATGCTGTATAATTCTACTTACGTGAAACTGATGGATAAGCAAAATCTGATGGAAATAAAAATAATGTTTGCCACTGGATGATAAAACTAACTTGAAGGGAACATGATTACATTTTCTGGGGAAGGCACATATTCTATCTCTTAATTGTATTTTTGCTTACAGACTTGTTTAAATTTGTCAAAATTCACCAAATTTTATTCACCAAATATAGTCTCTGTATTAAATTTATCCAAATAAAACAAAACACATAAATAAGAATTAACAAACAAACAAAAAATAACACCAACTATCTATATGAAATGTACTACTTACCAGCATTTTTATTGTAGCAGAGATTAAATTTTGAATTTTTGTAGCATGCATTAATATTTCTTATGTGTATGCATTTATCTCCTGAGTACTTATAAGTGAACTTCTTAAAATGTAATTAAAGGATGAAATAAATCTATTTTATATAGATCACCAATAATTCTTTTTGTTATAGAGATATTAAGAAAGGAGCATAGCTCTAATAAGAACAATTTGTTCCCATTTTTTCAAATATGCAGCTCTGCTATAAATAGATTTCCACAGAAACACCTACTGCTTATCAAAATTTGAGCCAAGAAAATCTCTTATGTACTTTTTTTAATGCAACTGAAACTTTGTGATTGAAAAGTTTTCTTCCATCATTTTTTCAGAATTCTTTTAATTTACCCAATTCCTCTGAATCTTCACCAAAAGTATCTGTATTTTGGGAAGACTCCCCAGTATTCAAGTCTCTCAAATCTTACTCTTCAATTCTCTTAACTTCATATCTCAGCTAAATCTTTAAAAAAGCCTTTTAACTACGGGTGTCAATTAGCCCTGAAATATATTATGATTAAAGTATTGTAATCCTAAACTATATTGTACTAGAAGTATTTCTATACTAAGCTGCTGTATTTCCCTCTTGCTATTTCAACTATTTTATTGTTATAGTTTATTAGTTGAAAAGTAACACAGATATGTGTATGGTTAATCTTATCTAGATTATGTTCATGAGATATTGTATGACAAATAATTCAACATGTTTACTTATTAATATAAAAGGAATAATTATAGAAGATGCAGGATATTATCCATATAATTCTACCAATTAGAAACTTGAAAATAACGTAAACATCTCCCTTACCAGTCCCCCAATCCAGTTAGCCAAAAATATTGCTGAATTCTATGTCCCAGATCTTTCTAATAGCCATCATATCATTTATATATACTTCAGATCTAATTATCTCTTTCTTTGTATTTAATTTCTTCAGATTAAATCTCCAGTTTTCACATCTCCCTACAGTCTTCTACTATACAATAAATTTCCCTGCATCCTCAAAGTCTTGGTGATTGTTTCTCTTTTTTTCCCTTTAACTTAATCACTTTCCCACTAAATTGCCCAAATGATAATTAGGAACTAATAATCTTGTAGAGTTAGAACAGATTGTAACATGATTTACTGTTATAATAACAGTAGGTATAGAAAGAGTCTGGTGGTAATTAACAGATGTTGATAACATATATGAAGGCCTAACAAGTAAGGTTCTTTTGGGCTATAATTGTTACTGCAAAGCATCAGACCAATAACTTGCTAATTGGAGAAAGAAAATTAATGCAATGACTTGTGTACCATGCAAAACATTCAAATATACTATTTAGGTATGGCTAGCTTTTGTGTAGAAAACCTCAAACATAGAGCTTTAAAAATGTGCTTATATAATTTGTATTGTTCATAGTCTTTATTTAAAAAAGTATAGACTAAAAAATAAAACAAAAAAGAAGAAAAAAGAATAGACTACTGTGTTACACTATAGTCTCCTATGTTTATTACTTTATGGTACTTAATAACAAACATAATACCTTTTTTAAAAAAGATTTTATTTATTTATTCATGAGAGACACAGAGAGAGGCAGAGACATAGACAGAGGGAGAATCAGGCTCCATGCAGGAAGCCCAATGTGGGACTTGATGCCGGGACTCCAAGATCATGCCCTGGGTCAAAGGCAGGCACTAAACCACTGAACCACCCGGGCATTCCACAAACATAATACTTTTAATGGCAGTTGAGGAATTACCATTGCGCAGTCTCATAGATCTAAGGTTGTAAGTTCCTTTATCATTGTTTTTGATAACCACAAAAAATATAAACTAGTTATTTCAAGTCTATTAATATAATATAAGTACATAAAGCAATTCAGAAAGGGGGGAGAGATAAATAGCATGCCCAATGTGTGCTTTTAGAAAGGAAATTAAAGCAATGTATCTATTTACAGCCCCAATCTTTAATCTGTGGTCTTTTTGTTTGGTTAATATTTTGTGGAAGATAGTGGGATAACACCTCAAAAAATAGCATCTCCAAAAAGAAGTAGATTATGGCAGTCTCTGGCTGAGAGTCCTTCTAACTTGTTTCCTGTAAGCCAATGATTCTCAAACTAAGTTGCCCCTTGCAGTTGCTTGTTAAGCTGTCCTAAATATATGGATGCTCCTCCCAGTTCCAGAGTAATTAAATCACCAATATTACTGGTGATGACATACTGATAATCTTAAAGCTTCACAAATCATTTTACCGTGTATCCAGGATGAGAAAATTGGTCTACAATATCCTTCCCTCACCTTCTCCCTGCACTTGAGGACAACAGCTACTGCTGATGGGACTCTTCCCTAATCTGATGCATTTGAAACTGACTACATCAAACATATTGATTTTTTCCTCTTCAAAGCCCTGATCATAAGACTAGAAGTTTAATTACTTCTAGCTCAATTACCACATCAGTCTTAAGCAGATAGAATTTGGTATTTTATTTTATTTTATTTTATTTTATTTTATTTTATTTTATTTTTAGAATTTGTTATTTTAAAGAAACAGATATTTTAGCCAAGTCATATTGGCCTATAGGAGGTTATTTCTGGACTATTGTATATTTTAAAATATGCAAATGACTTAATATTATGCATGATATTACTTTCTTCTCTCAGTCCTCAAGGAAAGGAAATCATAATATAGTCTGTCAAAACTCCTTTGACCACACTGAAAATTATTTTAACTTTTCTCATTTTCAGGGTGAAATAATCACAAGTCATTAAGAAGTTTACATAAAGTCATTTCTAACTTAGAATAGTAACGATACTATTGTATTCAGTAACATAGAAACCTGTATCAAATTATAGTACATTTTAAAGATATATATTTTAAGTAAAATAGCTCTAACCTGTTGTACTGCCTGTTAAAACAATACACCTGGTATCTTACTTTATCAAGTAATTGAAATTATCAAAGTCATCCATGAAAAAAAAAAAAGACATCCAGTTAGTGATCAATGCATGTATTTAAACATAAAAAAAAGAATAAAATCTTGCTATTTGTGACAACATGAGTGGACCTTGAAGGTATTTTGCTAACTGAAATGAGTCAGTTAGCAAAATCATATGCTACATATGCCACATGATTTCACTTATGAGTGGAATCTAAAAAACAAAACCAGATAAAACCCAGACTCATAGATACGGAGAACAGGGTGGTGGTTGTCAGAGGGGAGGGAATGTTTTGTACAGCCTGGGGAATGAAGTCCATAAAATTATATTAACTTTGTACAGTAATAAATAGTAACTAGACTCATGGTGCTGAGCTCATGTGCATTGTACACAAATACTGAATTACTAATGTTTTACGCCTGCAACCAATATAACATTATATGTCCATTACATTTCAATTTTTAAAAATGGGATTTAAATTTTTTAAAATAGATTTTATTTATTTATTCATGAGAGACACAGAGAGAGAGAGGGGCAGAGACACAGGCAGAGGGAGAAGCAGGCCCCATGCAGGGAGCCCAATGTGGGACTTGATCCCGGGTCTCCAGGATCACGCCGTGGGCTGAAGGCAGCGCTAAACCGCTGAGCCACCTGGGCTACTCTAAAGAATGGGTTTTAAAATGTAGATTAAAAAATAAATAAATAAATAAATAAATAAATAAACAAACAAACAAATAAAAATAAATAAATAAAATGTAGATTTTAAAGATCATAAATTGAAGGAAATGGAAATGAAGTTGTATTTTTTGGCTCCTAGTATATACCATACACTGTAAAGACAGTATCTCCTATTTATTTTCAAAACACTTCTCTAATGTGAACTATTAAATCCATTTTACAGATGTGGAAGCAGAGCATATGTGAAATTAGACAAATTGCCAAATCACAAGAGTATGTCTGATTTCAATCAAAATCTGTTATTCTAAAGCAGATTCTGTTTGTTTGCTTGTTTTCCTCCTTATAACTAAAATCATTTAGGATGCCAAAAGCAGCAGAGACACTTTCACACAGTCTGTGTTTATCAGTGGAGGACACATATTTCTCTTATGTACTTTACACTTTTAAATTGTACTTACTAGAAAAAAGGATAGATGCTATATTGCCTGTGAAATTTCATTTTCACTTTTGTCCAGGCTGAAAGAGGACAGACTAGTGACAGAGCAGAAGAGCAGGAAAGAGTGACAGCATAAGCAGTGAGGAATGTGATTAGGATAATTTCATCAAGAGATTTTAAGTGGTCAAATATTTTGGCAATTATCATAGTAATTTCCAAAGCAGCCCTAAGTGCCCTTTTATGAAAATATATTTGAACCATACTTAGGATATTCATCTCCAGGAGAGTGTATCTGAGGAAATTGCATTAGGAGATCACTTCTAGGTAGAAATATGCTGAAATTAGGATCAATCTGAAATTGTTTCTCTTAATCACTGCATAAAATTTGCACATACGCGAAGCTAAAAAGACTAGACCTTTTTAAAAATCCTCTACCTTTGGTAAAATTTAGAAACAAGAGTTTTGGGATGTCTGGGTGGTTCAGTGGTTGAGCTTCTTGCCATTGGCTCAAGGCGTGGTTCTGGAGTCTCGGGATGGAGTCCTGCATCGGATCGGGCTCCTCCATGGGGCCTGATTCTCCCTCTGCCTATGTCTCTGCCTCTCTCTGTGTGTCTCATGAATAAATAAATAAAACCTTAAAAATAAAAAAAAGAACAAGAGTTTCTGGGGGCTACTGGCTACATCAATAGATGTGATCCTTATTGTGTCAAATGACACCTTCACATATGTGTAGAAAATTAATGGAAAGAAACATTAAAATATCAAGTGTAGGAACACCTGTGTGGCTCAGTAGTTGAGCCTTTGTCTTTGATTCAGGGCGTGATCCCAAGGTCGGAGATTCAGTCCCACATAGGGCTCCTTGTGGGGAGCCTGCTTCTCCCTCTGCCTGTGTGTCTGCCTCTCTCTGTGTCTCTCATGAATAAATAAATAAAATCTTAAAAAAAAATACTAAGTGTAGGCAGCTCTGTCTGGTAGAAGGACACGTGATTTTTATTTCTTCTTTATATTTTTCTGTACTGTTCAAAACCTTACCTGTCCATTATTTTTGTCATTTTGAGCATTGTTCATAACCATAACAACAGCTGCAAAAAAAAAAAAAACAAAAAAACAAAAAAAAAAAACAAAAAAACTCAAGCTGCACACTTACCACACCGTACTATGCCAGAGCAGACCATATGAAAACTCTCGTACAGATATTTCACTCTCATATAAATTTGGACATTTCTCTTTCTACAAACCTGGCTTTCTCCACTATCTGGCTACCCAATTTCATCAAAATATGCATATTGCTCATTTGTCCTTTGCAGAGAAGTTCTCCCAAATACATTCTTCCTACAGGTTTTCCCCAGTTCCCATGACATGCTTTCCTGCAGCACAAAGTTTTTCTTCCTAGTCCATCATGGTAGCTCTGATGTTGGTGACTTCAGCTCTGTTTAGAATCATCTGACATTCTCTACTCTTTAGCAAGGTGAACAATATTCCAATCACTTAAAGCTCAGTGTAGATTTTATTTATTTTCCCCCACTTTCCACTTCTGTGTTAGTTGCTTCTGCTATGTGCCCCTACATTATATTGTCCTTTTGTATTGAGAGCACTTACTATACTTTGATAAAACAGATTTGTTTTTTAAAACATTTTTATTTATTTATTTGAGAAAGAGGGAGAAGGAGAGTACAAGCAGGGGAAGCGGCAGAGAGAGAAGCAGACTCCCAACTGAGCAGGGAGCCTGACACCAGGCTTCATCCTAGGACCTCAATCTCAGGACCCAAGGATCTTGACCTGAGACAAAGGCAGACTCTTAACCAACTGAACCACCTGAGTGCCCCAAAACTGATTTGTTTTTAAAGTGTCTCTCCTAAAAAAAATAAATAAATAAAAAATAAAAAATAAAAAAATAAAGTGTCTCTCCTGCCAGATTTCCTGAGAAATTTGCATGTGAAATTATATATATGTATATACTACTCATTCAACATGTGTGTGTGTATATATATATATATATATATATATATATATATATAAACGGAGTTTAATGAATATCAGAAAACTTGCAATTGTTACCATAAAGAATAAGAAAGAAATGTGTCTAGGAGGGACATAGGAGATTACTGTGCTGTTCCTGATGTAAAGTTCACAGATTTATGGTATCTCTACTCTTTATGATTGTCTAAACATTTCTAACATCCGGAATACAAATTTCAGGGAAAGAACACTGCATGCGGAAGTTAATTAGTTGACAGTGAGTGTATAAGTAATGGGTCATTGATTAGGAAGGATATTTGGAAGGAAATGTATTGATAGTAACCATTAGGAAGTAACCAAAATCAAATATTTAAGGGTCGGAAGGTCCCATAGGATTAATGCAGATAAAATAAAATACCAAATTGATAGGATGATTATTGATCATTTCAATCAACTGGTCTTCCAATATCAACCCTCCCCACTTCCCTAGGGGTTCCTTCACAATTGTCCTCCAAAATTCAGCCCCAGAATCCATCGACCCTTCTCCATTTCTATTTCCAGAATTTGGTAATCCGCTAGTGTAAAAGTACATATGTAGATACTTTATACAATTATCTTCATGAGTTCCAAATCCAGTTCATACCAGAAGATTACACAATAGCCTGCTATATGTTTCCAGTCTTTCCAGTGATCTCTGGAATTATGAAAGATTTCACAAATCCAACTGTCATCTTGCTGTCAGCACATGATCTTGAGTTTTATTTTAGAAGAAAAGATAAATCAACAAAACACATCAAATTCTCTCTATTTCACTTACAAAGATGAACCTTCTTGTCTTAGTATCCTTTCACACTCTATCAAGCAAGAGGTGTCCTTTTCTCCATCCAAGGATAATCCACCCCTGTTTGGAGGCATATTTCCTCATTCATTCTCTGAGAATATGCTCTATCAAGTGAGTTCACTCTCTCTTATGGATCGTAATCTTTTCATTTTCTTTTGTTTATTTCTATGAGCATTGAATTCCCTATCTTCAATATGAAACATTAAGGTTCTTAAAATAAAATAACCTCTTTGTCTTTTCTCCTTTTACCATCTAAAATTGCTTCTTTGATGTGTAACAGTGCTTGTAGTCTTCTTCATTTACAGTCTGTTTTTTCTCATTTTATATATACACCCTAATGTCCCAAACAAAGTGTCTGCCCCCATCTTTCTGAAGAAACAGATGGGATCATCGGTAACAACCTAGCTATCAAAAATATTTATTATGACATCATCTCATAATTCTAAGTGTGCATTCATCTAGCAAAATCTCATCTTTTGGTTTCTTTCAACATTCCCCTATGTACTTCTTACCTCTATAAAAATGTTTCCCAGTTTTATGGGAATTTTTCATGGATTCACCTTTCTCCACTTACCTTACATACTGGTGATGACTCTACATTGTTTGTTCCTGTCTTTTTAGTTCATGTTGATCTATAGTTCATTTAAGAATCTGAATTATGTTTTTCAATTTCTGTCTTTCATTGTTGGTAATAATTCCATGTGATAGAATTTTTTTTTAATTTTTTTTATTTATTTATGATAGTTACAGAGAGAGAGAGAGGCAGAGACACAAGCAGAGGGAGGAGCAGGCTCCATGCACCGGGAGCCCGACGTGGGATTCGATCCCGGGTCTCCAGGATCGCACCCTGGGCCAAAGGCAGGCGCCAAACCGCTGCGCCACCCAGGGATCCCTAATTTTTTTTTTTTTTAATGATGTAAAAGAAGACACAAAAGATAACTAAAGTCTGGCCATTTAGAGCGAAACACTGCAAGTGATAGTTTCCAACAAAAAAATAAAAAGTCAAGGCGCCTAGGAGGTTCAGTTGGTTAAGTGTCTGCCTTCAATGTAGGTCATGATCCCAAGGTCCTGGGATGGATCCCCATGTCAGGGTCTCTGCTCAGTAGGGATACTACTTCTCCCTCTGCCTGCCTCTCCCCCTGCTCTTGCTCTGTTTCTCTGTCAAGTAAATAAATAGAATCTTCAAAAAAGAAAAAAAAAGAAAAGAAGAAAGGCATGGATTTGTAGATCAACACAGATTTTGGCTCTTAAAGCAGAACCAGCTCTGCTACTTTCTAGAATATAAATAGAGACAAGCTATTTAAGTTTGTTAAACAAATTTGTTGTTTAAAATGAGTTTGAGTGGAAACGTGGGTGGCTCAGCAGTTGAGCATCTAGATGTCTCTGACCCAGGGCTTGATCCTGGAGTCCCGGGATGAGTCCCATCTCAGCCTTCCTGCGTGGAGTCTGCTTCTCCTTCTGCCTAGGTCTCTGCCTCTCTGTGTGTGTCTCTCATGAATAAGTAAATAAAATATTTTTAAAAAATAATAAATAAATAAAATTAATTTGAGGGGTGCCTGGCTGGCTCATTTGTTTGAGAGCTTGCCTTTGGATCTAGTTATGATCCCAGAGTCCTGGGGTCTAGCCCACATTGGCTCCCTGCTCAGCGGGGAGTGTGCTTCTCGCTCTCCTTTTGCCCCTCCCCCAGCTCATGTTCTCATTAGCCTTTTCTCAAATAAACAAATGAATGAATGAATGGATGGATGAATAAATAAATAAGTAAATACTAAAAAAAATGAGGTTGACATCTGTATCATTGGATAAGTATGGCATTTAAATGAGATGAAATATTTACAGCAATTGGTTCATGTTCTGGAACTTAGATAATGGTTGATAAATTGAGATATTAATATTACCATTATGTTATCACTTGTATGTCCATCATTTGGCTTAACTGGATAAGATGAAATTCAACCTTAACCTGGAAAGATATACGGATAACAATAATGGCTGAATGAAATAAAGTCGTTTATTCAAAAATATGTACTGACTCTACTTCATATATCAGGCACTGTTATACTTGGCATTGAAAAGAAATGATTTAAAAATGTAACATTTTAATTTATTGATTAACAGGCATTTATTGAAAATGTTATGTGGGAGTCACTACACCAGAATATGAATGTAGAATGATTTTTTAAGAGCTTTTATGGAGCTAACAATATAATATGGGAAAGACAGCAACCATAAAAAAATTATAATTTGAAAATATGCTCAAATCTCTGAAGTGAAATACTTGACTGCTAAGACGGGGTGGGGGGGGGGGGGATCAAAGCACAAACTGACCAGAAAAATCTTTTCTAAGAAAGTTATATTTAAAAGTGTTATATGAAAGATGAATGGAACAAAAACAGGTGATAAGTGGGAAGGAGAATATTCCAGGCAGAAAGAATTGAATATGTAAATGCCTTTAGGTAAGAAAAAGATATCAACACTTAAGAAAAAAAAAGAGAGAGGCAGTATAGCTAAAACCTGGACAGTTAAAGGGAAGTATCTCAGGGGCACCTGGCTGACTCAGTGAAAGGAGGATGGGACTCGATCTTGGGATCATCAGTTCGAGCCCCAGGTTGGATAGAAAGTTTACTCAAAAATAAATAAATAAGTAAAACTTTAAAAAAAGATATTCTATAAAAATAATAAAAATAAAAGGAAGTAGCTCAGATTGGATTTTGGAGATAGAAACTGAAGCAGCTTATTCAAGATCTTACAGTCAAGGTTGTAAAATGTAAAATGGTTCAGAGGTGTGGAGTGAGTGACATGCATCATTTATCTGCCATTTATAGCATGTTTGTATATGGCAGACATTTTCTAGGTCATGTAAACAAAATTAGTGGAAATAAGCAAATTTTATAACAATTTGCATGTGAGAAGATATGGGGAAAAAGGTAAAGAGGAGAGTTCCAATGGGATACAGGAGTAGGCTTTGGGGAAACTGCAATTTTAAATGGGGAAGTAAGATAGCAATGTATAATATATATTTGTTCTGGTTTTGCTGCTTAATTTTTTTTTCAAATCTACTACTTTAAAGAAATATATTATTTCATAATCCATCCTCATCACCACCTTGTTTTATTCTTTAGATTAAGCCATTGTCAAGAATTACTTTTGTCTTTTCAAAATTTTTTGTGATATAATTGTCCCACTTTTATTGTTTTAAATTGCAATGTATCAAAAATAAATAAATAAATTGCATGTATCTTGGAATCTCCCCATTTCAGAACACATACTTCTTGTCCATTCTTTTATACTCTAATCTGAGATTTGTATAATAATGATGAATTTTATTAAACCAGTTGCATACTGGTAGGCATTTCAATCATTTCACTTTTAAAACATATTTCCAAAAAATTTGTAAGGGAAAGCTTTGTGACACACTTTTGGAAAATTAAGTATCATCTATTTAGGGAGTAGAATTGAGGGACAAAGTGATTTATATTACAAAAAAAAAAAAATGATGGATAAGCCCAAACTATTCTCCCAAATGACAGTATTGATTAAACTTTAACCAATAGGATGCGAGGATTCTGACTTTTTAACTTGCATCAGTACTTATTATCACATTCTGAGAGTCACTTAGATTTTATAATTTTTCAATATGACTAAAATAGTATCTTATCATTGCTTTTATTTACGTATCTTGGATTATGAGAGAGGTTCATCTTTTTTCATTGTTACCTGTCAGTTGTATTCTATTTTTGATCAATCCTTTTTTTGCTGTATTGCAATATCTCTTTAGTAAAGAAACCAGCCTTTTTCAAATGTGTCAAAAATATTTCATTGAATTTTCTTTTTTTTAAATTTCGTTGAATTTTCATCTTTCTTTCACTATATATGATATCTTTCATTAAATAGATATTATTGTTTGGGAATACTCAAAATTATATTTTCTTTCATGGCTTCTTGGTTTTGAAACCTGATGAGATTTGTTTAGGAAGATCTTCCTATTCCAAGTTGACAAAATATTCATTCACCATTCTTTGTTACGTGGTTTAATTTTAATATTTCAAGCATTTTGCCTGTTGAACTTGGTTTGAGTTTTAAAAATTAAGTAAAGAGGCATTCTTATTTATCTCCAAATGCTAACCAGTTATTGCAAACATTTAGTTAAATAACCTATCAATTTCTTAGTAATTTAAAAATGCTTAATTTTTTTATCATGTAAAAATTCCAAATGTAATTACAATAATATTTCAAAAAATAATATATTGCATTTAACTGTCTGAATATTCCTACATAAGATCATATTTTAATACATGTAGATTTGTGATAGTTCTTTCAAAATAAAGAATGGCCAAAAGCCCGTCATTATTTTCTTCATAGTTGCTCTGGTATTTTTGCATGTTGTAGGCATTTTTTTCGGATCAAATTAACTTTTTAAAAAATTTTTGAATAGAATGATACTAAGCTAATATATTACAGAAATGATAAACATCTTGATATTTAAAAAGTTTTCTTCATAAAGGCTTTCCATATTTATATTTACTAAAATTTGTTTTATATTTTTATATTATATGTAGAATATTTTATATATTTTTATTTTATTTTATTATTTTAAAAAGTACAGGTCTTAATATATGTAAAGGAAATGTATATTTATTTTATAGACAGATACCTAATCAATTCCTTTTTCTCTAAAAGTAACATAATGATTCCTTATTTCTTATCCACTAAAACTATAAAATTATAACTACAGCTTTTTAAATAGCCATTTGAGTTTAAAGAATTAGTTGACTATATTATATACTTAATGCTCAGAAGCTTGCTAAACTTTGAGGAAAATAAAAATGTCACCCATTTAATCTGAGCTACCTTAAAATGTATTGATTATCTCAAGTGGCCATTAATCTATATGTATTCAAAATATAAAGAAAAATATTATAATTCCATATACCAAATTCCTAGGAATATCAACTAAATAACTCATATGATCTACAACCCTTTGTCTCAAATTTTATTTTCAAACATCATGAGAGACGTGTGCTAATCTTTCCCTTCCCCACGTATTTTTTTTCTGTTTTTGATTATTTTTCACAAATCTAAGTCTGTGGTATATCGCTCTAAATCAACATGCATAATAGACACTAAAATGTGGCTGATCCTAGGATCTCACTAAGTCTATTGTTTTCTTATCATTAAACGAGTTATATGTTCAAATAACTTGGCTACTAATTAATGTGAATCAGGGAATTTCCATTGGAATAGTATTTTGAACTAAAATCCCTAACTTGATAAGTTGAAGACACTGAGACACAAATATATTCAATGTCTTGTCTAAGATGACATGGCAAATCCAATTGTCATTAGATATTACCAAAAAGCTTATATAAAAATTCATATTGTAATTTTAATTTGCTCAAATGCAATCTTAATTTAAAATACTCTGGTTAGATTCTAGTTCTCATAAAAGCATAATTTTTAAAAATATACCTTATTTGGGAATGTTGTTAGAGTGATTATCATTAGTAATGTCTGAAGTGATTATAAAATGTAACTCTGGGGCAGCCCGGATGGCTCAGCAGTTTAGCGCCGCCTTCCATCCAGGAGACCAGGATCAAGTCCCCCACATCGGGCTCCCTGCATGGAGCCTGCTTCTCCCTCCCTTTGCCTGTGTCTCTGCCTGTGTGTGTGTGTGTGTCATGAATAAATAAAATCTTTAAAAAAATGTAACTCTGTCAAAGGAGTTACTACAATATTTATACGAACATTAATAAATAAAATGACTTTCAATTATTGTACAATGTTTCTCAACAGATTCCAAGTCACATTCATATCATATCCCACATGATAGAAATTAGAATAATTATGGAAGAGTATATGTGAAACAATCTAATGTTTTCTTCAAGATTAAAAGAATGTATTCTTATCTGTTATGTTCATTATCTGAATCAAGGCAAGGGAGAGCATTTTTCCAAGATGTCCTTTTGTGACTTTAATCCTCATTATCCTGAAGGCATGTCTTAATAATGACAAAACAGTCTTTCTGTCTTGTTTTTGGCAACATTGTTCAATTGTCTAATTAGTGTTTTGATATTACAGAGAAGTATTAGAAAATTTATGTAAGACAAACATTTGTTGTTATTGTTTCATAAAGAAATAATCTCTAGTATATTATTTTCAAGCCCACAAAGATATATAATGTCTACAATTTTGACACTTTTTAATTATTCTAAAATACTAGGTACTGCTGATACAAAGAAAAACAATCATATTTACACATAAATATATATTTATATTTACATATATTTCTATCTACAGCTTGTCTCAAGGTGATGTTTTCTAAATTTTTATCAAGTTAGATGATTGCTATTTTTAGGTTTATCTCTCAATATACTATTTTTTATTTTTAACTTATTTTGAAAGCATATAGAAATTTGAGTACTGTCTAACCTCATATATTCCTTTGTTTATAGGTGGTTTAATGTTTGTAAAGATTAAAGAAATCATGGCCAAATATATTTTTTCATTTTAACTTTTCTCTGCTTTTTCAATTTTTATTATTTTTTTATTATTTTTCTTTCAACTCAAATTTTTATTTAAGTTCTAATTAGTTAACATATAGTGTCATATTAATTTCAGATGTAGAATTTAGTGATTCATCACTTACATACCACACCCAGTGCTTGTCAAAAGCGCACTCCTTGGTACTCATCACCTATTTAACCCTGCCCCCCACCCACCTCCCTTATAGTAACCCTAAGTTTATTCTCATGGCTAAGAGTCTATTTCTTGGCTTGCCTCTCTTCCTCTCTCTCTCTTTTTTTCCTCTTTTCTCATTTTTTTTTTCTTAAATTCTACATATGAGTGAAATCATATGGTATGCGTCTTTTTCTGAGCAACATATTTTCTTTACCATAGTACGCTCAAGCTCTATCCATGCCCTTGCAAATGGCAAGATTCCATTCATTTTTATGGCTGAGTAATATTCCATTATATATATATATATATATATATATATATATATATATATATATAATCACATCTTCTTTATCCTTTCATCAATAGATAGACACGGGCTGTTTCCATAATTTGCCTATTGTAGATAATTCTACTATAAACATTGAGGTGTATATATCGCTTTGAATTATTATTTTTGTACCCTTTGGGTAAATACCTAGTAGTGCAATTGCTGGATTATATGGTAGTTGGTAGTTCTATTTTTAACTTTGTGAGGAAACCCCATACTGTTTTCTAGAGGGGCTGCATCAGTTTGCATTCCCACCAACACTGCAAGAGAGTTTCCCTTTCTCCACATCTTCACCAAAACCCTGTGTTTCTTGTGTTGTTGATTTTAGCCATTCTAAGAGGTGCCAGGTGACATCTCATTGTAGCTTTTCTTTTTAAGATTTTTATTTATTTATCTTCAAGATATTATTTATTTATTATGAGAGAGAGAGGGAGAGCAACAGAGGTAGTGAGAGAGAGTACAAGCAGGAGAGGGAGAAGCAGACTCCCTGCTGAACACAGTTCTATGCTGGGCTTGACCCCAGGACCCTAGGATCATGACCTGTGCAAAAGGCAGGCTTAATTGACTGAACCACCCAGGCACCCTCTCATTGTAGTTTTCATTTGTATTTCCCTGATAATTGAATGATGTTGAGCGAAAGATGCTCATGCATCTGTTAGCCATCTGGATGCCTTCTTTGAAGAAAAGTTTATTCGTGTCTTCTGCCATTTTATAAATGGATTATTTGTTTTGGGAAATGTTGACAATTTCTTTATATATTTTGGATACTAATCCTTTGTCAGATACATCATTGCAAATATCTTCTATTCCATAAGTTTCTTTTTAGTTTTGTTGATTGTTTCCTTCTCTGTGCAGAAGAGGTTTTTTTCTATGAAGTTCCAACAGCTTAGTTTTGGTTTTGATTCCCTTGCCTCAGGAGACATATCTAGAAAGATATTGCTATGGCTGATGTCAAAGAGGTTACTGCCTGTGTTCTCTTCTAGGATTTTGATGGTTTCAGGTCTCAAATTTAGGTCTTTCATCCATTTTGAATTTATTTTTGTGTATGGCATAAGAAAGTGATCCATTTTCTTTTCTTTTTTTCTTTTTTTCTTTTTTTTTTTGCATGTGGCTGCCCAGTTTTCCCAACACCATTTGTTGAAGAGACTGTCTTTTTCCCATTGGATATTCTTTTCTACTTTGTCAAAGATTAACTGACCGTGTAGTTGTGGGTTCATTTTTGGATTTTCTATTCTGTTTTATTGATCTATATGTCTTGTTTTTGTGCCAGTACCTTACTGTCTTGACCACTGCACCTTTGTAATATAACTTTAAGTCTGGAATTGTGATGGCTTTAGCTTTGCTTTTCTTTTTCAAGGTTACATTGGCTATTTGGGGTCTTCTCTGGCTCCATACAAATTTTAGAAATGTTTGTTTTAGTTCTGTGAAAAATACTGGTGATATTTTTATAGGGATTGCATTAAATGTGTAAATTGCTAGAGTGGTATAGACATTTTATCAATATTTGTTCTTCTAACTCATGAGCATGGAATGTCTTTCCATTTTGTGTATTGTTTTCAATTTCTTTCATCAGCCTTTTATACTTTTCAGAGTACAAGTCTTTTATCTTCTTGGTTAGGCTTCTTCCTAGGTATTTTATTATTTTTGGTGCAATTATAAGTAAGGTTGATTTCTTAATTTTTCCTTCTGCTTCATTATTGTTGGATTGAAATGCAACAGATTTCTATACCTTGGTTTTGTATCCTGTGACTTTGCTGAATTCATGTATGAGTTCTATCAATTTTTTGGTGGAGTCTTTTGGATTTTCTATACATGTCATCTGCAAATAGTGAAAGTTTGACTTCTTTCTTTTTGATATGGTTGCCTTTTTTTTGTTGTCTGAGGTGTCTAGGACTTCCAGTACTATGTTAAATAATGGTGGTGAGAGTAGACATCCTTGTCTTGTTCCTGACAGTAGAGGAAAATCTTTCAGTTTTTCCCAATGGAGGATGATTTTGCTGTGAATTTTCATAAGCTGTCTTTATTATGTTGTAGTATGTTCCCTCTGAACCTACTTTGGGAATTTTTGTTATAAATGGATGTTGTACTTTGTCAAATGCTTTTTTCCCCATATATTAAGAGGATCATATCGTTATTCTTTTTTAAAATTATTATGGCATAATATGTTGATTCATTTGCTAATACTGACACATCCTTGCAACCTCAGAATAAATCCCACTTGACCATGATGAATGATTTTCACAATATAATGCTGGATTTGGTTTGCTAGTACTTTATTGAGAATTATTGCATCCATATTCATCAGGGATATTGGCTTATAGTTCTTTTCTTTTAGTGGAGTTTTTGTCTGATTTTGGTTTCAGGGTAATGTTGGCTTCAGAGAATGAGTTTGCAAGTTTTGTTTTTCTTTTCTATTTTTTGGAGTATTACAAAGCTGTAGTGATCAAAATAGTATGGTTCTAGCAGAAAAACAGACACATAGATCAATAAAACAGAACAGAAAACCCAGAAATCAACCCACAACTACACGGTCGATTAATCTTTGACAAAGAAAAGAATATCCAATGGGAAAAAGACAGTCTCTTCAACAAATGGTGTTGGGAAAACTGGGCAGCCACATGCAAAAGAAAAAAAATAAAAGAAAAAGAAAATGGATCACTTTCTTATGCCATACACAAAAATAAATTCAAAATGGATGAAAGACCTAAATTTGAGACCTGAAACCATCAAAATCCTAGAAGAGAACACAGGCAGTAACCTCTTTGACATCAGCCATAGCGACTTCTTTCTAGATATGTCTCCTGAGGCAAGGGAATCAAAAGCAAAACTAAGCTGTTGGAACTTCATAGAAAAAAAACTCTTCTGCACAGAGAAGGAAACAATGAACAAAATTAAAAAGAAACTTATGGAATAGAAGATATTTGCAATGATGTATCTGACAAAGAGTTAGTATCCAAAATATATAAAGAACTTGTCAACATTTCCCAAAACAAATAATCCATTTATAAAATGGGCAGAAGACACTAAGACTTTTTTCCAAAGAAAAAATTGATGTTAAATTAAAAAGTGATTTCAGCTGAACAGAAACATCACATCATTGCCTATTAACAGGATATATTAAAGAATATAGTCTAAGAACAAGAGATAATTCAGTAAGAATGCCCACGTTTCATAGCAACGACATGTTTACAAAGTACACTAATCAATATGTGCACCTATCCCATATGGGTAGGATTATCCTAAAAAATATTGTACATTTAGGATAATATTTAACAGTGTTCTGGGTTTCTTTTCTTTTTTTTTAAGATTTATTTATTTATTTATGATAGGCACAGAGAGAGAGAGAGGCAGAGACACAGGCAGAGGGAGAAGCAGGCTCCATGCAGGGAGCCCGATGCGGGAATCGATCCCGGGACTCTAGGATCGCGCCCTGGGCCAAAGGCAGGCGCCAAACTGCTGAGCCACCCAGGGATCCCCTGTTCTGGGTTTATTTTCTGAAAATAATGTTTTTATTTCTAAAAGCAAATTATATTAGGATTATAGACAAAATTTTAGATTTGGTTATTCATTATGTAATGTATCTTCCACGGCTTAATAGTAAAAAATTCTAAGTTACTTTAAAGAGCTTGTGTAATTATGCACATTTGCGGAGAAAAACAAATTGACGCATTTGCCAAGGCACAGAGTTTATTGCAGGATTGTTTAAAGGAAGATTGATAATGCTGTTATAATGCTGTTATGATGGAATTGTTGGATATGGCATTTTAGCACTTTTTAAATCTTGCAGTATGAAAAAGTAAGATTTGGGGCACCTAGGTGGCTCAGTGGTTGAGCATCTGTCTTTAGCTCAGGACCCTGGGATCAAGTCCCACATCAGGCTTCTTGCGGGAGCCTGCTTTTCCCTCTGCGTGTCTCTGCCTCTCTCTGTGTGTCTCTCATGAATAAATAAATAAAATCTTCAAAAAAAAAAAAAGAAAAAAAACAAAGAAAAAGAACATTCAAATGTATGATTTCCAAGATAAAATAAGATGTCTTATGGTTTAGAGCTATGATTCAGATAACACAATTTGTCAGCTTAGGGAAAGTCTCTTAGTGCTCTATTTGCTCTGGTTGAGAAAGCTTCTTGAACACTCAATGACTAGAAAGATTTATATAGATGCTCATTTTTTACTGGAAGCATAGTGGATAAGGATCCAAATGTTTGCTTTCAGCCTGTCTGATCTGTAGATGCCATACTTTTCTGAGTTGGACTAATTATAATTTGGTCCTTTTAATCAAAATCTAGTGGAAAAATTAAAATGGCCCATAAAAGACCTCAGTAAATTATTCTTTCCAAATATATATCAGCACACCACCCCCACTAGTTTGGTCTGCTGCCAAAAAAGTGGACATTTTTCATAGTACAAAATGCCCAAAACTCTAGAATAGATACAGCTCACTTGGAAAAGGGGGTAGACAATAGGGCATCCTAACTCTTCTAGAAATGGTGTGATATTTTGACTCTTTTATTTTTTCCTCCAGCAGAATTTTTGAGTCCATGGTGACATTCAATTATAATTTTCTTTAACCTTTTGGGGGGAGGGGATACAAACAAATAACTTTCTCTACATTTCACTTACAGAAATATTTGTCAAGAAAAAAAAAACGTGGAATTTTTTGAACAAAAATGCACCCACCAGGCAATATGTAAATACATGTTCTCCTCCATGTTAACATAAACCCATCGTTTTTTGGAAAATGTATGGAAAGTTAACATAAATATATATTTTATATAGATATTCAAGAATCTCTGCTTTGCTCCTTAGCCTAACTATTAACTCTTAGATATTCCCATTTCTTCAGAAGCCTTCAACCAGGTACACACCATGAGAACCATTTTTACAGGATTCTGTATTTGTTTATTTTATTCTTTTGCATTTTATCACTACTTTGTACTATAATAGGATTGTGTGTGTGTTTATGTGTTTTGGATCTCTCCTAACACTCATAATCTGATTCAGAGTCTAAGACATTCTAACTATTAAAGAGAAAAATAAATGTTATTTTAAGTTGAAATAGTTCCACTGGCCACTTGTCTTCATGGCAACCTGAAGAGGCAGATGAATATTAATATACTGATTTTACAACTATGAAGTTGAGAAATAGAGATATTTAGTAGTTTGCACACAGTCACACTGGTAATAATTTCCGTGCAGTACTTATGTAGAAGGAAGGCCAAGCTCTTGGCCAGTAGGCAATGTAAGGCAGGCTGTCTTTCTTGTTTTGGGGAGTTATAATAAGGAGTACATACTTAGTAGTGACCTTTGCCATGTATTACCTCAAATCCCCTAAATTTCTCTTCCACTTTGCCTCTCAAGAAGCAAACACCAAAAAAGATTACATAAGATAAATTTGAGAAACAGTTATATAGGACCAGGTCATAGTCTGTTTGACATGGTTCATAAACATGTGTTAACAATTAAAACAGAACATACAATTTTCTTACTTTAAGTTTTAAAATCTATTCTCTTGGCAATTTCCAAATACACAATATGGTGATGGATGTGTTAACTACATGTATTGTGGTAATCATTTTGCAGTATATACATATATTAAGTTATATTGTATACCTTAAAGTCACACAATATTATATCAAATATATCTCAATAAAACTGGAAAAAAATTAAAGCAAACATCAAACATCAGTTACATTTACATGTAATCAGTTACATTTACATGTAATATTCACATAGTCCTTTCTAGCAAACTTTCAGTAACCCTTGTTTTTCAATGTAAAACTCAGTTTTTAAGTTAAATTTATAAATAAGAACAAATGGAATGTACAAAATTTCAGGAAGAAGGCTGTGACTTAAAATCACCAAATGAATGAAGTATAAAAATAGTATAATTGCCATAGTAATTCATTTTATTTTATTTTGAATAGATCACTTTAGCAATTCTCAGATAGAAAATGTTTAATATGATGGAAAAAGACATGCAGATAATTGCTCTTTGGATGAAAGCAGTAATCTTGTAGAAAAAAAAATTCTTTTTGATATTTAAGTGCTACGTAGTCATGTAATGGTACACTAACATAAAGATTTAAGAACCAAAGATGTATCTCTTAGGAACCTTTATAAAGCTCATTTGCAAAATTGTGTGAAGTAAACTGAACAAGTAAGATGAAACTAAGAAAGGATTTGCCCCATTTAATCCTCTCTTATAGACTCTTGAAGCATTGGCTATTTATGAACTAGTTTATTATAATGGCCCTATATCAAAATTTCTCTAATACATACCTATTATCTTTACTTGACAGCCCAAGCACAAAAATTCACATTGGTTTAAAATCATATGTTAGCTTGTATATCTTAACTGAAGATGTATTCATTACACATAAAGGTGTTCTTAAGTTTTATGTCTATATAGATCAGGAACCTACATTTCTGCATATTAAGTTATTTCTATAAATAAAATTTGAGTTAATTTTTTAGTCGAAATTATTGGCAATTAATTGGAGTAGTAAGAATATGCAAAATATACCTGTGGGGAGTTGTTTGTTAATATTGACCTTAAGGGCGGCCGCGAGGCGGAGACGCAGGCGGGAGGGCCGGGTCCCGGCGGCGCGGGCCCGCGAGCCTCCGCGGGTCTGAGGGCGGTGGCGCCCCCTCACCCCACCCCGCGTGAGGGGGGCTCCAGCCCGGCGGCGGCGGCGGCGCCCGCGGTGTCGGAGCCAACCGAGGACCAGGCCGCGAGGCGACCGCGCCCGGAGGGTTTGTGAAACAGGATCTGACAACCAACCTCTTAGTGATGATCGACAAAGAAATTGTGAATATTTTGTTGACAGCCTTTTTGAGGAAGCTGAGAAGGTTGGTGCCAAATGTATGTCTCCCACCGAACAGAAGAAACAGGTTGATGTAAGTATAAAATTATGGAAAAATGGATTCACAGTCAATGATGATTTCAGAAGTTACACTGATGGTGCAAGTCAGCAGTTTTTGAACTCTGTCAAAAAAGGGGAATTACCTTTGGAATTACAGGGAATTTTTGATAAAGAGGAGGTGGATGTTAAAGTTGAAGACAAAAAAAATGAAGTATGTATGTCCACGAAGCCTGTGTTCCAGCCCTTCTCAGGGCAAGGTCACAGACTGGGAAGTGCCACACCAAAAATTGTTTCTAAGTCAAAGAGTATTGAAGTTGAGAATAAAAATAATTTGTCTGTTGTTCAACTAAACAACCTGGAACCCATCACTAATGTACAGATCTGGTTAGCCAATGGAAAAAGGATTGTCCAAAAATTTAACATTTCTCATAGGATAAGCCACATCAAAGACTTCATCGAAAAATACCAAGGATCTCAAAGAAGCCCTCCCTTTTCCCTGGCCACAGCTCTTCCTTTCCTCAAATTGCTAGATGAAACACTCACATTGGAAGAAGCAGATTTACAGAATGCTGTAATCATTCAGAGACTCCAAAAAACTGCTGAACCTTTTAGAGAACTTTCATAACATTGATTTTTGATACACTAAGTGGAAAGTTTGCAGAGAATGATGGTTGTTAATGAACATGCAAACCAAAATGAGGGAAAGGATGTCAGATTTGCTGGACTTTGGGTTTGAGCACTGTTTAACTCCCTCCTGATGAGAAGATTTTTAAATCAGTACAAGTTAGGAAAGTGAACTATGACTGGAAACTCTATTCAATGCACTTTTTCCAAAAGGCTACTCAGAAAGAAAGCTACACTTATTTCAAATACCAGTTAATTCAACAATAAGATATATAGAATCTTAACATGGTATAAATTAGCCAGTGTATTCACAGCATCATTCATTCAAATATTCCCAACCAGCAGTGATTTATTTAGATGTTAGCTGTCTCAGATTTTTTAAAAGCAATATATTAAGAAAATTATACATGGCAGGTTAAAAACATCAATGTAATTATTTTATATCTGAGATACAGTCAGAAGGCTAGAAGGAACTGCTTTCACCACAGCTATGCCTGAATATCAGTGTTCTCTATTATTCACTTATGGCAGGATTTACTCATATTAATTTGGCATAATACCTAAAATGTATTTTAAGAATAAAATTGTGCAGCTTAGTATAATGTCAATATTAATCTCCTCCCATTTCTACATTTTCAAGAAGTGTAATTTAAACAATTTTTTTTTTATCCAGGAACCCTAGTTCATCCCTTATTTTATTTTATTTTGAAAATTAGGTATTTGTTTTTAGCTAACATTTTAAGTAAACCTTTCATTTGCTACCACTTGCTTAGAATCTAATGCTTGTGTTGGCACATTGCTAATTAATATTTTTTAAATGCATCACATAAAGTATGGTTTTCTATTCCAAATACCAGAGTCAACCTGGATATACATTAAAGGATTATTTATTACATCCTGATGCCACCAAGGAAAACATGTTCTGCATTTTAGTTTTTTAACCCAAACTGGTTAAACTTCAATATTTCACTGTCAGATTGAATTCCCTTGCCTGAAATAAGTTTAAGAAGTTTTTTCTTTTCCCTGCAAATTATCTATTGAATCTTATGTAAAGCAAAATAAGGAACTAAATAGCCATATCTATCAGCAGTAATGTTCACAGGGCAGTGGGTATCTGCTGGAAAGAGTAGTTTTCCAACTTCTTGGTCTCAAGACCTTTTATTTATATGGGTTATATATATGATACTGAAAATAAAAAGTTATAAAATACTTATTCATTAAAAATAGTAAGCACATGTTAATGCAAACCACATTTTAATGAAAATGCATTTCCTTAAAAAATTATTAAGAAAAGTGGAAATTGTATTCCAGTTTTTGCAACTATCTTTACCGTCTGACTTAACGAAGACAGATGGAGTCTCATATCTGCTTCCACATTCAATCTGTTGTGATATTACACATCATGTAACCTCTAGTAAATGCTACTGTATATTCATGAAAAATTGGGAGTGTGGGAAATAATAATGTCTTAGTTTGGTTATGAAAATAGTTTTACTTGAAAGAACCATTCTTACAAAACAGTGGTTTACAAGGATTCTCAAATCTTAGTGTAAGAATCCTTTGGAAAGCGTTTCAGAATGTCTATTTCAGGCATCTACCACACACATATTCTGATTGATTGTATCTGGGATAAATCCCAGATCTCTGCATTTGTAATCTCAAGTGAGTTTTAGGTATGTAGTAGAAGAACCACTGTTCAGGGTTCACTATGCTTCCACCCTAAAAAAGTAAGCCTGTGTGCTTCACCATGGACAGTGGAGGACTCTCCACTGAAATGGACTTCTGGACCTTTCAGTTTTATCCTTTATCTCCCACAGTTTGTTCTTAGACTGTTCCCCTTTAACTCTTAACTAATCATGATACAAACCTATCCCTCCTCTTCTCTAAGGACAGCTGAGATGAGGCTACAACATTTAAATGAGGTTTTCATTAGAAGCTCAGGAATAATAAGGGAAAAATACACGTAACAGATGACCTGGTTTATAAATACATCTTCTGTTTGAGGTCCATATAAAGACTGCCTTCTCATCTAGCTCTCAGCCTTCCATATGGTAGAGGCTTATCAGGAAGACGAGGAGGGCAAAGGAACCTTTTTGTCATTTACTTTCGTAAGTGAACAGATATATAATAGAAAATACTGAGTATGTTTACAGCTGTAGTAGAGCCTTCTCTAATGAAACATAATGGCATTCTTAAAATGAAGGAACAGTAAAAATCCACAAACTCAGATATAAAAATAAGATAATTGTTAATGTATTTTCCAAGAGTCTGTAAGAAAATGTTTCATAAAGGCCTATCATGAAGCATTGTGTAACTTAATTTGCATAATTTTTAGTCTATGTAATTCTCCATATATTTCTATAAAGGGGCTTCTCATTGGAAATATTTTTCTTGTACCTATAAAAAAACCTCCTTTGTGGATTTTCCAGTTTATAATTACTTATCCCGAAGATACATTGGAGATTTTCTTGTGTGTACATGTGGAATACACCCCAGTGAGAAATTCCTATGGAGAAAGACTCATCATCAGCAATAACCTTCATCTTTGTAACTGTGAACACTTTCATTAATGTGAATAATATTCTCAAAGGCTTTCTAAAATCGGAATCATCCGATACAGCTTTCTACCTTAAAGTTCAAAATTGTAAAGTTGTTAAATAAATGTGTAGATTATGCAAAACATACTTAAAATATAAATTGAATTTGGCAAGGCAAGGGAAGACAAACTTGAAAATACAGGTGTTGAATACAATTTGATCTACATAGTTCCAAAACTCGCCAGTTTCTTAAAAATCATTGTTAAGGCTGATACAAGAAGTACATTTCTAGTTTTATAGATTCTAATTTAATGGTTAAATTACTATGCATTATGCAGGTTATAAAACTGTTCTTATTTATTTTATATACTTTTCTCATTCAGAATACTTTTCATTACTTTTCGTTGTGTTGGAAATATAGCATCATGCATCTGTTTCAGTGCCTTATTTTTAAAAGCAATCTTTTGCTAATGGTTGAAGAACTGTTGTCTTAAGAATGAAATATTTCATTAAAAGGAACTGTGAAATAATCTAAAAAAAAAAAAAAAAAAAAAAAATATTGACCTTAAAGAACTACATGGTTAATTTGCATATTTTACTCTGATGTCTGTACGTAATAGAACTTATTCTCTGCTACCTATTTTATTTCCTTCTTTACTAATATGTCGACAAATTCTGGGTGGCTATTATAATAATAATATCTGAAATTTTTCAAGTGCTTTCTTATGTGTTAGGACTTCAGACTCTCATGCACAACAGGAGAGTTTTTAAACAGATATCTATAAGTAGGAAAACAGAAACAAAACAAGAACACAGATTGCTAGCAAATCCTAGGCTCATTATCAAGTAGCTTTTAAATTTAAAATATTAATAACAAAAACAATAACAGTAATATCTACCATTTGTGGAGCTCCCACTGTGTGTAAAGCATTTTAAAGACATTATCTTACCATCGCAGACTTGAAGTTACTACTGTTATATGTTATTATTTGGCTTAAAGAGGCCAAGTTCCTTGTCCAAGATAATACAGCTAACAAGTAACAGAGTCAGGCAAGTATCCCTAGCATGTAACAACCCAAACTGCATTTGTGCCATGATAGCATGCTAAATCTCATTTTATTATTTTTAATTTTATTAATAAACTAGAATCCTTTTACAAAAAGGAAACAAAATTTTATAAAGGTTAAATATCAGCTTAGATCTGTTGAAGTCAGAATTTCAATCACACTCTCCTTAATAACAAAATATAGTCTTTCCATAGAAATGATACAATGCCAGTTCTCTAAGAAAATAGGTGGAGAAGATCATGCTTATCAGACATTTATCATTAGGCAATGGGTAGCCATCAGCAGACTGAAAATACATGAGGCAAAATTGAAGAAAAATGATAGCAATATATAATGTGTTTTGAAAAAATACATTAGTTTAATCCAATCTCCCAGTTTTGAAAATCATTAATAGTGCTGTTGGCCATGGAATCGTGATCATACTTTCTAAACCAAATGAGTTTCTCCAAACACCATATTCTGAGGACTCTGAATCCCAGAAGTCCAGCTTTTTTCTTCCTCTCTTTGGTCTCTTCCTCTCCCTCAGCTTTCTGAAGTCTCTGTCTTCACATGGACCATGCTTTCCACATGGACCAAGTCATTTCCCAGGCTTGTTTGGATTTTTGCACTCAGTCAAGACTTGTCTTCTCTGAGCCTAACTACCTGAAGAAAAAGAAGGAACAAATATAAGACTCAAGGAAAGAAATAGATTCACAGGTAGACCTAGTAGATGTCTGTATTAAATATAATTTGGTGGTCTGCAATAATCTTAACCTTGCGTTAGGCAGTATGCTTAAGTGGACATGGATGTAAAACTGCCTTGCATATTAGAAATTGCAAGAAGTTGTGTTTATCTGGGCAGAAAGTTTCAAGAAAAAGCATAAGATCATAACACACAAGAAAAAGGTGGAGCTATTATTGTTATACAGCCTTGTAAAACACACCTGCACACAAACATGCACATGCACACATAAAAATACATTGCTCTCTTCAAAGACTGATGGACAGACATGGGAGTACAATGTTTCTCAGTAATTCTCTAAAGTATGTCACAAAGGCCAATGAATTTAAATCAGGAATTCCTGGATGGCTCAGCAGCTGAGAGTCTGCCTTTGGCTCAGGTCATAATCCTGGGGTCCTGGGATTGAGTCCCACATGGGGCTCCCTGCATGGAGCCTCCCTCTGCCTATGTCTCTACCTCTCTCTGTGTGTCTCTTATGAGTAAATAAATAAGATCTTTTAAAAAGTCAGAAAATCAGAAACCACATATAAGAACTTTTATTAAGTTTAGCTGAAAAACTAAACTAAAATATTCACCGCAACGAGTGTTGAAGTTAAAATATGTCATTTGAAACAAGGAGAAAAGGTAGAATGAACTATCTAGAAATGTTGAGAGATATTGTGGAGTATTTCTCTACATGATTTCTCAATTTCCATATTATTTATCTTCATATTAAAAGAGAAAGCAATATGAGAACACCTGGAATCAATTATACATGTAAAGATCAATCTAATATACTAAATTTTTAAAAGAACTCTGACATTTTTGTTATCATATTCCAATGGATAAGATTTCTTTGAAGTGTAAGACTTTGCAGTTTGGTTGTCCAGTTATAATACCTAACTTATTAAAGGAAAAACAATCTTTCGAAATATTTTCATACTTAGTCTGTAAAAACTGTCAGGATAAAGAAATTATTATGGAGGCAAGGTATTAAAAAAGCAATTAGAAAGTGACATGTTATAAATAAAAATGCAAGCTTTTATGAGAATGTCAAATTTAATATTCATATAATATGCCAGTTTAGAAAAATGTTGCCAGAATATAATATCTAGCTCTTTTCTTCTTGATGAAGCTAAATCTTGTGAATTACTTGAGATGATATGTGTATAGATATTTTTTTTCTCTTTGTACATATGTTTCTTTACCCTTAATTCCTGTCACCAAATTAAAGGCCAAGCTGCTTATTCCATAACATGCCCAAACTGTGGACATTCATTCATCTCACATTCCAATTCTAAACATTGCATGCTTCCAGATAAGAGAATTATGCAATCAAATCTTTAATACATCTCATGTAAGCTTGTTAAGATTATAGTTTAGACATTATGTGTTTTAATTTTAGGATCTCAAATTATGTAAAACTTATTTAAAAGATGATTTTAGTGTGTCTTTTCTATGATAGATTTTATGCCACAGAAAGGAAGAACATATATCTTTGACTTAATGTATTCCATACCAACCAGCCCAAGCATGATACAGTGTTCAGGTGACTTTTATTTTGGCCTCAAAGACTATTTAATACAAACATACAACTGGTATCTATCAGACTTTAATAAAAAATCATTATATGTTTATTCACAATAAGCAAACCACTTCTCTGCCTTTTGCAAAATGGCCTACTTACTAGTACTTTTCTAGAATTCACTAATTTTTGGAATTCATTAAGCATATATCCATTTAGGGAGAGACTTTTCTACCTATACATGAAGGAGCCTCTTGCTGTCTTGAGATCTGTGGGTTTCTTTCAAGGTGCGTCAGATACAATTTTCAAGGAGAATCAAGAGCAAGAGGATCCTAAAAAATTCAATGTTTTTAAGTTCAACAAATTTATTTGTTTACTTACATATGTAACAAGAGTTTATTGTTTGCCTGTTTTTGTCAATTCCTGAGCCCTACATTGGCATAAACATAGATATTTTGGGGCAGCCCAGGTGGTTCAGCGGTTTAGCGCTACCTTCAGCCCAGGGAGTGATCCTGGAGACCTGGGATCGAGTCCCGCATCGGGATCCCTGCATGGAGCCTGCTTCTCCCTCTGCCTGTGTCTCTGCCAATCTCTCTCTCTCTCTCTTTCTCGGTCTCTTATGAATAAATAAATAAAATCTTAAAAAAAAAAACATAGATATTTTGCTGGTCTCACTTCCCAAACATGGTGGTTTAATAGTGTTTGTTTATTGATGGTATAAGTGGATATTTCCATACTCTATATTTCAAAATTAGCATTCTGTGTAAGAATTGGCAGATTATTTGAAGACATTTAAAAATGTGAATCATCTCTATATGAAATAAATGTTTTTCTAAAGTTTTTTTTTTCTTCTTAAAGTATAAACATGGTTCATGAGTGGCGTTTGTATACTCAGCATTTCTGAACTTCAATGAAAATGCTGATGTGTAGCAAAATTTCTAGCTAAACTTTGCTTTTGTTCTAAGGTCACTTAGGTTCCAATGATTAAAAACGTTCAAGGATGCATTTCATATTAATCTTGGGAGGAGCAAAGATTGACCTCTGCTAAAATTAAATATAATTCAAAAAGCTGCATCATTCTTAAAAGCAGCTTTATTAAAAATGTTCATCCTCAAACTTTTTTTTCATCTTATTACTTTTATATGTTTTTCTTGTTTCAGTTTAATACATTATGTCTTACAAAAAGAACATCGATAAATCTATTCAAACTGAAAATAATTCTGTAACAGTAATAAGATCAAATGATAGCCTCAATCCATATGATTCCTTCTCTATGATTTAGAATGTTTTGGAGATAGTTTTTCTAATCTGTAAAATATCCCTGAAAACATTGTGTTATTTTACTGATGAGGTTATTACACCAAGGTCACAGCAAGAAAGAGCAGGGTTTTAATATATCCAAGCATATACTATTCTTCCCAAGTTATATTTTCCTCAGTAAAGTTAGAATCCAGTAAAAACATGTCCCAACTATGTATTTGAAAAGAAAAAAATATTCTTTTGACCTTTGCTAGCTATTAACTAAAGCACAATGCAGCTGAAGCTAAGCTCCTGAGTGTTCTAAAGTAGTGGGAGAAAAAATGATTGGATAAGAGAAATGCCTGCCAACTCAGAATAAAAACTGGTTTCCAGACTTTCTTGGAAGCATTAATATACAGCGATTTTTCATGCTATTCCATTCAAGTATTTTATTAAGCTCTGTAGAGAGAAAATTTCAACATGATCCTGATGCTCCAAGGGTTGTAATCTCTCATGTCTGTATCTGGAGGGTGTTGGGAAACAGGTGCTGAAACATTTTCATATTTTACTTTGACAAAAATAAAGACTATCTGGTGTTAGTTTTTTGTTTGTTTTCAGGGCCTGATTGAACATTTGTGCTTACACATTTCATGTGGGGAATTTTCACAAGAAAATATGTGAGAAATCTGAGTTCAGACAAAGAAAATTTCTGTGAACTATTAACAAGCCACGTTTGATGAAAAATGCCACTGAATACCTGGTTGAGTGGGAGTGTCAATTAGATGATCAGCCCTTGATGTGATTGAAAGGATTTGTGGAAACCAGGCAATGTTTGTTTTAGTAAACATTCAGAATTATTCTGGGACACCTTTGTGAAACTGTTGAACACCTCTCTGGATCTCTGTTTCTTCATTTATAAAGTAGGTATGAAAATATAAAATTCCTTAGGTTAATTTATGAATTACAAAAACTTATGAATATTAAACGTTAAAAGTAAAATAATCTCTCAAAAAATGTAATTTATTTTCTTGCCACCCATATTGCTTTTTATTTTCCTTCCCAGACTGTATTGTATATATCATATTTATAAAAGCAAGAGATTGATGCCATATTAACTAGTTTATATTTAGAGAGAATGGTTAAGAATATATGAAGTTTTGGGATCCCTGGGTGGCGCAGCGGTTTAGCGCCTGCCTTTGACCCAGGGCGCGATCCTGGAGACCCGGGATCGAATCCCACGTCAGGCTCCCGGTGCATGGAGCCTGCTTCTCTCTCTGCCTGTGTCTCTGCCTCTCTCTCTCTGTGTCTATCATGAATAAATAAATAAAATCTTTAAAAAAAAAAAAAAAAGAATATATGAAGTTTCAACACACACAAAAGTAATTGGCTGTCAGGAAACCAAGTGGATTGGGGAACCCAGAAATCATAGGTGTTCCTTTTGATTATGCAAGGGCATTGAACAACAACCCAATCAACTGATGTCTGGTTTAGAGAATATCTTACATGATGAGTAGTCATTCAAAATCATCCATGATCAAAAAATAAAACTCTGAGCATATTTAGTAGCTAAATATTTTCTGTTGTTAATATTTATGTTGTATCTCTACTAGCAAAATGAGCAAAATTTCTCACCATTGGAAAAGAGTTCATAAACTATAAACACAAGTTAGAAAAATGACTCTTAGGACTAGGTGCAGTAATGTGGAACATATATGAATTAATGATACTTACGTGACTTTCAATCTCTGTTTGTTCACAGAATGTATGTAAGTAATTCATAAAATAAGCTTTTATTTAGATTATTTTGTGTTACCTTCTATCTATCTGTCGGTGTGAGGGCCAGTTATGAAGCAGAACATTTTTCCCCTAAAGAGAGATGTAAAATGTCCTTTTCATGGCATTTGAAATCCACTCATATTTTTACAGTGGAAAGGCATCATCGTCTTAGGTTGGTTACCTGAGATAGGATTTAATATTCAGGCATCCTTTTGTGGTTACAACCTGTTGAAGGGAAACATAACGGTTGAGTGGAAGAAGAGGTTTTGGTGAGATGCAACCACAGTGAAGGGTATCTCCTTTGATGGGATACTGTAGACTGTCCCTATTTGGATGAGGAAGTCAGGTCCTCATACTCTTTTTTTTTTTTTTTAATTTATTTATGATAGTCACAGAGAGAGAGAGAGAGGCAGAGACACAGGCAGAGGGAGAAGCAGGCTCCATGCACCGGGAGCCTGATGTGGGATTCGATCCCGGGTCTCCAGGATCGTGCCCTGGGCCAAAGGCAGGCGCCAAACCGCTGTGCCACCCAGGGATCCCAGGTCCTCATACTCTTGCAGGATAATCAGTCATTAGATTTGGGCCACTTTGGGAAGGAAGTATAATACTAGCTAAGACAGATGAGGCAATGCTTATAGGGGGCTGATAGCTGAGGATTTTCTTTAGGGATCACTCCTAGCATCTATGGAAGGAAAGTATTTCTGGAGGGACAACTGAGTAGCACACAACAACATTCACAACAATTTACCGATTGTGCCACCTTGATCATTTCTTTTTTCTTTTTTTTAAGATTTTATTATTTATTTTAGAGAGAGATAGAGAGTGTGATTGGCAAGAGGGACAGAGGGAGAGGGAGATAGAGAATCTCAACAGACTCTGCTGAACAAGGACTCCAATCTCAGGGCCCGGAGATCATGAACTGAGCCGAAATCAAAAGTTGGACACTTAACTGACTAAGCCACCCAGGCACCCCTTGCTCTGCTTCTTTATACAAATTCTGAGTGAAGTTACTCCAAGATTACAATAAGCATATCTTTCTGTATAAAACTTGGAAAAGGAAGCTTAGTAAAATAAAATATAGTCCGTGCCACTGCCACAGGTCTTGGAACTACTATTGGTATTTTTTATCCCTCTCCTCTGTTACCTATTCTTAGCTCCCCTGATTCAGCTCACTCTCTCTTTTTCCATGGTGGCATGAACTATCTCCTTATTCTTGAGGTTTTTGAGTTCCTGATCATTATGACTTTCTCAAGACATTGTGCTGCTCTTGTCCATCTACTATCAAGAAAGGGTAAGGTAATATAAAGGAACACCAAAGTACAGGTACACTTTGGAAATATTGTACTTCAGCTCCAGACCACTGCAATAAAGTAAACATTGCAATAAAGCCAATTAAATGATTTTTTTGTTTTCCTAGTGCATATAAAAATATGTTTACACTATGCTATAGTCTATTAAGGCTTCAATACCATAATGTCAAGAAAACTGTACATACCTTAATTTAAAAAATACTTCCCAAAAAATGCTATTATCTGAGCTTTCAGTGAGTCATAATCTTTTTGCTGGTGGAGGGTCTTGATGTTGATGGCTGATGACTGATCAGGAAAACGGTTGCTGATGGTTCAAATGGCTATGGCAGTTTCTTAAAATAAGACAACCATAAAGTGTGCCTTGTTAATTGTCTCTTTTTTCAGGAATGATTTCTCTGTAGCATGTGATGCTGTTTAATGGCATTTTACCCATAGTATAACTTCTTTTATAATTGAAGTAAATCTTCTCAAACCCTGCCACTGTTTCATCAACCGAATTGATGTAATATTCTAAGTCTTGTGATGTCATTTAAACAATTTTTAAGGAATCTTCACCATGTTTTTATCTCAAGAAACCAAATTCCTTGGCTAAAATTAACAACACAGGAAACAATGGATGTTGGTGAGGATGTGGAGAAAGGGGAACCCTCTTATACTGTTGGTGGGAATGCAAACTGATGCAGCCACTCTGGAGGTTCTTCTACAGTAAACAGTAGGAAGATTTTTCTAAAACGTTAAAAATAGAACTACCCTATGACCCAGCAATTACACTACTAGGTATTTATACAAAGGATACAAAAATACTGATTCAAAGCAGCACATAAATCCTGATGTTTATAGCATTATCAACAATAGTCAAATTATGGAAAGAGTCCAAATGTCCATTGACTAATAAATGGATAAAGATGAGGTAAATATATACAATGGAATATTACTCAGCCATCAAAAAGAATATCTTGCCAACTGCAAGGACATGGATGGAGCTGAAATAGCCAGAGAAAGATAAGTGCCATGTAATTTCATTCATATGTGGAATTTAAGAAACAAAACAGATGAACATAAAGAAAGAAAGAAAAGAGAGGGGATAAATAATAAGAGACTATTTGCTATGGAGAACAAACTGCGGGTTACTGGAGAGGAGGTGGGCAGGAGATGGGCCAAATGGGTGATGAATATTAAGGAAGCCACTTATGATGAGCACTGAGTGTTATATGTAAGTGATGAATCACTAAACTCTACTCCTGAAATCAATATTTCACCATATGTTAACTAACTAGAATTTAAATAAAAACTTGAAACAAACAAACAAAAGAAACCGCTTTCTTTGCTCATCCACTAAAATCAACTCCTCTTCTGTCAAAATTTTGTTATGAGATCACAACAATTCAGTCAGGTCTTCAGATTCCACTTCTAATCCTAGTTCTCTTGCTATTTCCACCACATCTACAGTTACTTCCTCCAGTGAAATCTTGAACACCTCAAAGTCAACTTGTTGCAAATCCCTGCTCATGTGCATCTTTTCACCTCTTCCTATGAATCACAAATGTTCTTAGTGGCATGAGTGAAGCCTTTCTGGAGGATTTTCAATTTACCCTACCCAGATACATCACAAGAATCACTATTTAGGCAGCTACATCCTTACAAAATGTGTTTCTTAAATAATAAGTTTTAAAAGTTGAGATGACTCCTTCCAAGGCTACAGAATGGATGTTGTGTTAGCAGGCATGAAAACAACACTAATCTCCTTATACATCTCCTTGAAAGCCCTTGGATTGCAAGGTGCATTGTCAGTGAGAGTCATATTTTGAAAGGAAACTTTTTTCAGTAGGTCTCAATGGTGGGCTTCAAATATTCAGAAACCATAGTGTAAGCAAATGTGCTATCATCCAGGCTTTGTTCTTGCATTTATAGAGCACAGAGGGTAGATTCAGCATAATTCTTAAAGGTCCTAGAATTTTCAGGATGACAAATGGACACTGGCTTCAACTTAAAGTCACCAGCTGTATTATCCCATAAAGAGAAAGTCGGCCTGTCCTTTGAAGCCAGGCATTGACTTTTCCTAACTGTGGAAGTTCTAGATGAAATCTTCCAATAGAAGGCGATTTCATAAACATTGCAAATCTGTTGGTCAGTGAAAGTTCATTAACTGTCCTAGCTTGATTTCTGGATCAGTTGCTGTAGCTTCTATATCAGCACTTGCTTCTTCACTTTGCACTTTGATGTTATGAAGATAGCTTCTTTCCTTAAAGTTTATGAACCAACCTAGGCTAGCTTTAAACTTTTCTTCTGTAGTCTCCTTACCTCTCTCAGCTTTCATAGAATTGAAGAGAGTTAGGGCCTTCCTCTAGATTAGACTCTGGCTTAAGGGATATTTTATGGCTGGATTGATCTTCTATGTAGACCACTAAAATTTTTTCCATATCAAAAATAAAGGTCTTTCACTTTCTTATTTTCCATGTATTCATTGGAGTGGCACATTAATTTTCTTTAAGAACTTTCCTTTGCATCCACAACTTGGTTAACTCTTTGGTATAAGAGGCCTAGCTTTTGGCTTATCTCAGCTTCTGACATGCCTTCCTCACTAAGCTTAATCATTTCTAGCTTTTAATTTAAAGTGAGAAATGTGCAACTCTTCCTTTTACTTGAACATGTCAAGGCTCTTGTAAGGTTATTAATTAGCCAAACTTAAATGTGGTTGTGTCTCAGGCAATAGGAGGCCTGAGGAGAGAAAGAGAGAGAGACAAAAGAATGGTCAATGCATGCATTTGTTGATTAAGGTCTCCATTTTATATAGATATTATTTGTGATGTCCCAAAATAATTACAGAATTAGTTATGTCAACTTTGTTAGATGGGAACATGTATGGGCACATGTATGGTGTTCAATCCTGTAGAATGGTTACTCTGCTTGTGCTCAGTGTGCCAGCAACAGTGTGGCAAATGACAGGTGGCTCATGTCAATTTGCCAACTTGCACCGTTTACCTAGGCATTTAGTGTCTTTTCCATGGTGAATGCTGTCTTGCTAAGAATACAAAGGGGGTATGTCCAGTCTTAGATGTCCATTCATACACCCTATCGTATACTCGTTTGCTCCTGACTTTCTCATCTTTCTCTTTCCAGGCTTGTTTCTCCTTCCAGGCACCAAGTCTTTTGTCATTGGCAAAAGTCCATGTATATTCTAACATCAGATGGTCATTCTTCGCACTCAAAGTGGACGGTCATGTGTGAAGCTCTGACATTTCAAAAGTTTTCTCTCATGACTGTCATCAGGAGTGAGTTTATCATGCAGCCACAGTAACTTTTAACATCTACTCAGTTTCCAAGCCAATTCACAACCGTGAGCCAAATTGGGCTACTTCCCTCTCTGTCAGCTGGTCATAAGGGATGCCCACTGTGCACTGTGAGTGTTGGTAAATTGTGGGGTGACATGATGATCTGCATGGTCTGAATGGTCTGTTCATCGAACTTGTTTATACTCAGGTCTTACTGCTATTTGATCCAGGATGTACCACTTCTTACTTTCAAAAGATTGCTTATAGACTTCTCTTTATGATGTGCTTGGTCTATGACACTCATCTCATTATAGGAAATTTTGGCTCAAGGTTTCTTTCCTGTATAGTGGTTAGAAGTTCCATCTCTGTAGCACTGAGTCAAAAACCATTTTTCATAAATCGTATAATCCCCTACTGCAAAAGACCTGGTTTTACTCCAGTAAAGACTAGAAGTATTCATTTTGTTTCTCCTACTGGGGCTTTCCATTAACTCCACATGACATTTTTTCCAGCACCAATAATTCCAATAACATAGTACAAGAAGCAGAGCTACTTGCATTTTTTTGACTTATTTCTTTTGTTATAAATTTATTTTTTATTGCTGTTCAATTTGTCAACGTATAGAATAACACCCAGTGCTCATCCCATCAAGTGCCCCCTCAGTGCCTGTCACCCAGTCACCCCCACTCCCCGCCCACCTCCCTTTCTACCACCCCTAGTTCATTTCCCAGAGTTAGGAGTCTCCCATGTTCTGTCTCCCTTTCTGATATTTCCCACTCATTTTTTTCTCCTTTCCTCTTTATTCCCTTTCACTATTTTTTATATTCCCCAAATGAATGAGACCATATAATGTTTGTCCTTCTCCGATTGACTTATTTCACTCAGCATAATACCCTCCAGTTCCATCCACATCGAAGCAAATGGTATTTGTCATTTCTAATGGCTGAGGAATATTCCATTGTATACATAGACCACAGCTTCTTTATCCATTCATCTTTCGATGGACACCGAGGCTCCTTCCACAGTTTAGCTATTGTGGACATTGCTGTTAGAAACATCGGGGTGCAGGTGTCCCAGTGTTTCGCTGCATCTGTATCTTTGGAGTAAATCCCCAGCAGTGCAATTCCTGGGTAGGGCAGGTCTATTTTTAATTGTTTGAGGAACCTCCACACAGTTTTCCAGAGTGGCTGCACCAGTTCACATTCCCACCAACAGTGTAAGAGGGTTCCCTTTTCTCCACATCCTCTCCAACATTTGTGGATTCCTGCCTTGTTAATTTTCCCCATTCTCACTGGTGTGAGGTGGTATCTCATTGTGGTTTTGATTTGTATTTCCCTGATGGCAAGTGATGCGGAGCATCTTCTCATGTGCTTGTTGGCCATGTCTATGTCTTCCTCTGTGAGATTTCTGTTCATGTCTTTTGCCCATTTCATGATTGGATTGTTTGTTTCTTTGCTGTTGAGTTTAATAAGTTCTTTATAGATCTTGGATACTAGCCCTTTATCTGATATGTCATTTGCAAATATCTTCTCCCATTATGTAGGTTGTCTTTTAATTTTGTGGACTGTTTCTTTTGCTGTGCAAAAGCTTCGTATCTTGATGAAGTCCTAATAGTTCATTTTTGCTTTTGTTTCTCTAGCCTTCATGGATGTATCTTGCAAGAAGTTACTGTGGCCAAGTTCAAAAAGGGTGTTACCTATGTTCTCATCTAGGATTTTGATGGAATCTTGTCTCACATTTAGATCTTTCATCCATTTTGAGTTTATCTTTGTGTATGGTGTAAGAGAAGTCAGTGACATTTCTATACACTAACAATGAGACTGAAGAAAGAGAAATTAAGGAGTCAATCCCATTTACAATTGCACCCAAAAGCATAAGATACCTAGGAGTAAACCTAACCAAAGAGGTAAAGGATCTATACCCTAAAAACTACAGAACACTTCTGAAAGAAATTGAGGAAGACACAAAGAGATGGAAAAATATTCCATGCTCATGGATTGGCAGAATTAATATTGTGAAAATGTCAATGCTACCCAGGGCAATTTACACGTTTAATGCAATCCTTATCAAAATACCATGGACTTTCTTCAGAGAGTTGGAACAAATTATTTTAAGATTTGTGTGGAATCAGAAAAGACCCCTAATAGTCATGGGAATATTAAAAAAGAAAACCATAGCTTGGGGCATCACAATGCCAGATTTCAGGTTGTACTACAAAGCTGTGGTCATCAAGACAGTGTGGTCCTGGCACAAAAACAGACACATAGATCAATGGAACAGAATAGAGAATCCAGAAGTGGACCCTCAATTTTATGGTCAACTAATACTCGACAAAGGAGGAAAGACTATCCATTGGAAGAAAGACAGTCTCTTCAATAAATGGTGCTGGGAAAATTGGACATCCACAGGCAGAAGAATGAAACTAGACCACTCTCTTGCACCAGACACAAAGATAAACTCAAAATGGATGAAAGATCTAAATGTGCTACTTGCATTTTAGACTGAAGCTACTGCAGAGCCCTTTCCTGATCTGCATATTACCAAAAGCTATCAGCGTTTTTTGTCACTCATGCCACTCAGTATATTGGCTGAAGCTGGACTGGATGTCTCATACCAAGCCTTCCAATTCTAGCACTTCTTGCTTTTCCAGTCTGTCAAGCATGATTTCTATCACTGTAGGTTAGTTTGTTTATTATGGAGTTTCATAGTATGTATTTTGCTTACATGCTATATATTTTGTATTAGGCTTCTTTCATTCACATAATGATTTTATATGAATCTACTAACAGTGGATAACAGTAGCAGTTCCTTTCTATTTATAAATAATGTTCCATTCAATAAATTTACTACAATATCTTCTTCTGTTGACAAACATTAGAGTTATTCCTAATTTTGGCTATTATGAATGAAATTTAGGAAAATTCTTGTATAAAATTACTTGTGGATATATGCTACAATTTATGTTAGATAAAGGGAAATTTGGGAGTAAAGTGATAGAAATATGTTAAATTTTAAAAACAAATAGTATTCTAAAATGACCATATCATTTTAAGCTCTTATTAATAATGTATGACATTCTCAATTGCTCCAATCCAGTTTGTCATTTTGGCAATGTGTATTTCCTCTTTTGTGAAGTGTGCATTCAAACTTATTACTCATTTTTCATTGGGTTGCCTGTGTTCTTATCACTGACTCATAGTAGCTAATTATGTATTTTATATGTTAGCCTTGTGTCCAAAATATATTCTGTAAATTTGTTCCTTCAGTCAGTGGCTTCCTGTTTACTTTCCTGATTTGATTTACACAAGTTTTAATTTTGACAAGCTCAAGTCATCTTTTCTTTTATGGTTTGCTTTTTCTGTGTCCTCCCTAAGAAATTTTGCCTATCTCAAGGCACAAAGAAATATCCTCTTTTTCCAGAAGCTATATTATTTTAGTTTTACATTTTGGTCTATCACCCATCCCTAATTGATTTTTGAGTAAGGAATGACATATAGGTCAGGTTATTAATTCATCATGTAAGATAACAAATTGTTCCAGTATAATTTCTTCAAGAGACTTTCCTGTATCAATGAATATCATGAGGAAATTGTTTGTGTATCTGTTAGTATAGATGTGTGCATGTGTATGCATATTGTGCATATATATATATTATACTGCATATATATATTTGTAATTGCTAGACTCTATTCTGTTCTATTGAGCTATATGTCTACACTGGTTGCTTACAGTACCTTAATATTGTCTTTCCATTAGTTTTTTATTGCTGCATAACAAATTACCTAAGTTAGAGGCTCAAAATATCACCCATTTATTATCTCCCAACCTTCTACATCAGAAGTCTGGGACAGCCTGGCTAGTTTCTCTGGATTCTCTACTTAGGATCTCACGAGGCTGAAGTAGGTGTTAGCCAAATGATTTCACTTCTGTAGCTTGGGATTCTCTTCCAAACATATACTATTTGCAGAATTCAGCTCTGCAGGAGGACTCCCTTGTTGGCTGTTGACAAAGACTTACTCTTGGCTCTGTATAGCTGCTCTCTGGTTCTTGTATGTGACCCCATTCATCTTAAAAGTCAAAGATGGCATGTTGAATTCTTCTTGTAATTCAAATCTCTGAAACCAATAGCTGATTCTTTGCAACTATCAAGCAAATTTGATAAAACTTTACTCAGTGTGATCAGCAAAAAATAAAGAAAAAGCAAATTTCTCATTCTCACAAAGAATGAGAGAAATACATAACTACAGATCCCTCAGGTATTAAAAACAACAATAACAACAATAATAATAAGGTGATATTATGAACAACTTTATCTTAATAAATTTAACAATTTTCCAACTTCTTTGAAAGATATAAACTGCTAAACCTAATTAAAATAGATATCATGGATACCTCAAGTCTATTTTAAAAATTAGACTTTTAGTTAAATGACATGTACAACAAAACTCCAGACACACACGCCTTTACCAGGGAATTCTAGCAAATATTTAATTAAAAAAATAAGAACTCAATATAAAATTTTCCCAAATTCCAAAATAAGGGAATATTTAATTATTCTATGAGGTCAGTATTATTCTGATAACAAACCAAAAACAAAAACAAATTACAGGAAAAAATAAGTACTGCTAGATGAGTATTTACTAATGTTCAACATCGATTCCTTTCAAAAACGTGTCAATAAACCAGTATTAGAAGGAAATTTCCTCAGTCTAATTCAGATTGAAGAAATACTGCCAGCTATAGAATATGGAATGCCAGGGATCCCTGGGTGGCTCAGCGGTTTGGCACCTGCCTTTGGTCCAGGACATGATCCTGGAGTTCTAGGATCGAGTCCCATATCAGGATCCTGGCATGGAGTCTGATTCTCCCTCTGCCTGTCTCTCTCTCTCTCTCTCTCTGTGTGTCTTTCATGAATAAATAAGTAAAATCTTAAAAAAAAAAAAAAGAATATGGAATGCCTGTAAATACCTATGGCTTACAACCTAATTAATCATGAAAGACTGAATGCATTCTTCCTATGATCAAAACTGAGGCAGGGATGTAATAGTTCCCTTTCAGAAAGGGCTGTGGGAATCATTAACGTGGGTACTTGCTGGGGTGTTGTGAGATTCCTCCACATGGGGACTGAGTCACTTTTTCACATGATGAGTTTCAGATCCAAAAGTTGGACACTGAGTTAGAAATCAAGACTTTATAGGAGGAGAAATTCTTGATTATGGTCATAGCTTTAGGGGTAAATATATATACATCAAAAGTTATTAAATTGTGCCTTTTAAATATGTACAGTTCATTTCATGTCAACTCTACTTCAATAAAGCTGGAAAGAGAAATGAATTCCATATGTCCTTGATTGCAGTTCCAAATCCCCAAAGGGCCAGCAGTTCTGCAAAGGGAACTCTTCGACTTTATTTTCTAATAATACTGATTTGTAGCATGATTTTAATGTATGTAATTTTGGACATTACTCAGAATTTCTTGTCCTGGAGGCAAATTTGAGTGGATTTCATTTTATGTGGTTTTGGCTTTAAAAAAAAAAAAAAAAAAAAGTTTCCACCCAATTGTAAAAACAGAGCAAATAGGTATATGAGAAACATGAATATGTATATATGCATACACATTTAGAGGCATGTAAATATATTTATATATGCATGCACACAATATGAATACCATTATTTTCATTATGATATAGTCAGTGAGTGTTAGCAGAGATGCTTGTCTAACCACCGAAATGATAAAGTATCTTTATGTCCAGAGGTGGGCATGCTTCTTCTGTGGTCAGGGTATTAGGAAGAGGTGTTGAGTCAATCTAGTCTGTAGTAAAGCTGTGCGTGGGCTTCACTGCTGCCTCCATGACATCCCGTGTACTAAGGGCTTTGCCACCTAGTGGTGGACCTCAGTTTCATGCTTGGCGCCTGGAGCACCACTGTTTCCTTCAGGACTACTGTACTCAGATTTCAGCCATTCTTCATGCCTGCCACCAGGAATCTCCCTCATCCTCCTTCCCTCCTCTAGGGGTGAACCACACTAGGCTCCTACTCCATACAAGCAAGAGTAGAAGAGTGCAAGCTTTGAAGAGCACTTGGCAGTGGGTGAGATTTAAGGAGGAGCTTCCATCCTCCTGCTCATCCCCTGTTCTAGTAAACCCTCAGTTATGAGGCTCTCATACTTTAGGCCATTCCTCAGCAACCACATTTGCCTGATACTGAATGCACAGCCCGGAGCAAGCACTGTCTCTCTGTCTCCCAACCTTCCCAGGGATAGAGGAGCTCTGGCTCATATTCAGCACTGGGGCCAGTGTGAGCAGATTTCCTGTTGAATCATGGCCCAGTTCACCTCAGCCTTGCACTTAGCAGGGATTTTGGGTGTGGGGTTGCGAACAATTGCCCTGGTGCAGAGAACCCATACTTAGTGATGGATCCTGGCACAGGAAGTTGTGCTGACCTACCCCCAGATTCTGAAGATTGCTCAATTAGTGATCATAACAAGGGGGAGTTTTCTCTCAGTTTTAGGCAGGCCCTCTACATGCCTGCTTCACACAGGCAATTTCTTTGGGTTTTCTCATTCCCTTCCTCGTCTTGTGATCACTAAGTAGAAGTCCTTGGGGGAGAAAATTGGTAGTCGATATGACTTCTCTTGTATCTGTGGCTGCCCAGAGATTTTCACATCGACCCATGCTTAGCTTTAAAATCTCTGCAAAACTCTAATCATGTCTTCTTAACTGCTTCGCTGGTGGTTGCCTTCTCCTACTGCTCTGCCCAAAGACAACTAGTCTCAACTCTTCTAGGAGTTTAGATTTGGGTTAGTCAGTTTGCTTTACAACTTCAACTTTTTTTTTTTTTTCAACTTCAACTTAAATAGACTCAAAATGGAATTATGATTTCTGAAGGTAGTCTTGGTGTTCTTTGGAGACTCTCCACATACTAAGAAGCAGAAGTGTCCAAATGCTGTACTGTATGTGATTTATTACTTTTCCTGAAGAAGGTGAGATGTTTCTAAGATGTCTACCTAGCTTTCTCCAACATAGTATCTCCTATAAGCTATCTACATCCCATATGACAGTAGTGGCATTGATCTTGTATGTGTATCCCAGTTATTCATTTTAGGATCAAATGTGTGATCCCTAGGTGGATCTGCAGACTCAGTTAACCCATGGGAACTGAACTAGGGCTCAAATTCAAGTTATGACCTTGCTTTCATATGTTCCCATTCTAACTGTGAGACTGTAATGACTGTTCAGATTCCCTAATATCAAGGTCAAATTGAACTCTTTTGTCCAACTGTGTTTGGAAACTTTGTGTATTTCTTTTTTTCCTCAGTGTATATTTGCCTGAATAATGATGGTAGTACCCTTTCAGGGACTATGGGAATCATTTCCATGGATACCTACTATGGTGTTGTGAGATTTTTCCTTCTGGAGACTCAGTCACTCCTTCACACAATTTGTTTCAGATTTAAAAGCTGGATAGGAAGAAAAGCCATGAGAGACTCCTAACTTGGAAGCAAACAAAGGGTTGCAGAAGGTGAGATGGGTGGGGGATAGGGTAACTGGGTGACAGGAATTAAGAAGGGTACATGATGACATAAGCACTGGGTGTTATACTATATGTTGGCAAATTGAATTTAAATTAAAAAATAAAATTTAGGGACCCTTGGGTTGCTCAGCAGTTGAGTGTCTGCCTTTGGCTCAGGGTATGATCCTGGGGTCCTGGGATGGAGTCTCACATAGGTTTCCCTGCATGGAGTCTGCTTCTCCCTCTGCCTATGTCTCTACCTCTCTCTGTGTCTCTCATGAATAAATAAATAAAATCTTTAAAAAATAATAAAAATAAAAATAAAATTTAATGTAAATGAAATAAATTTAAAAAGGAACTATGCAATTAAGTAAAAGTAAAATTATTGATATGAATAAACCAATATGACCTGGTAAAAATCATTAAATTGTAAATCAATTAAATAAAGCTGACTCTCTGGGCATATTTTGTTTGAAACGTTATCTCAAATCATTAGAAATGGGGGGAAAACTTGAAACATTAAAATTCAAAGAGAAAAAGAAAGTTGGATACAGAGTTAGGAATCATGATTTTGCAGACCATCCTGGAGTAACTAGGAATGGTGGTGGAGCTTGATAGGTAAAAGCACTCAGTTTTCTCACCAACCATCACTGGTTTCTTTTGAATTTACACGTAGAGTATTGGCCTGTTAGTTGCCCATCTCTTTGTTGCCATAGGAACACAATTTTCTGGTAAACATTTGTATGATTCTTTATAGAAATCACATTGTTGTCCTCAAACATTAATACACATACTAATGATTATGACAAACTGACTTCTGTTGGTTAAGGGTCACTTCCTGCCATCATTGTTTTGGCTCCTATCATTGGCATTTGTCAGCAAGCTCAGGTTTGTAATAAAAGCTCCTACATCAAACCTGACTTGCTGGGGGGCCACAGTATTAGCACACAGGGGTTCTTATCACCAGGTCATTGCTTATAGAGTATAAATGAGGTACCTCATAAATGAGGTAAGTGAGAAGCCTCCCAGGGAGCAGAGTCCACTGCTGACTTTTCAGGTCTTTCATAGCTTATTCCCTCCAGCATTTCCCAACTTTGAGCATTTTAATTCCTTCTTTTTAGTTCTTCCATCTGCAATTCAAATTCTGATATTTCTCCCTCATATACTGTGAACCATCACTTTTTCCATGGTCCTAGGAGCTCTCTTTAGCCACCCTTACAACATGTAATGTCTCCTGAGATCTTTGCCAGATTGTTAAATCCTATATGTTAGAAGAGAACTCCGTGCTCGCTTCGGTAGCACATATACTAGAAGAGAACTCCAAAATCAATAAATTCTCCTTATTCGAACCTTAGTTTTCACTGTCTTGTTCAAGCACACTCAGAATTCAGTTGCATGTATACTTCCCCAGATTTTTCATTAAATGCTAGTTGGGTCCTACAGATCCTTTAACCTATAATCACTCCCTGTCTTTTCGGATTTAATATGCCTACAGGTTGGGTTATGCTGTGACTTAACTTTCATTATTGGCTAAGTTACAAATATTAATTAGTGGCCTAGATTTTGCAAGGAGAGGCTTCTCCATTCTCTTCAGATAAGGATGAATATGAAGAAATAGGCCGTTTGTTCAGGCTCAGGAGGTCCACTGATTTCTGAGAATTTAACATTTTTGAGCACCTTAATTCATATATCTTCATTCTATATATCAGAATACCATTCTTTCCCAAACAAGTTCTGTTTTGGAATAGGAGACAGGCCTTAATGGAAATACTTAGGTATCTACCACTGTAAGTCTAGGTGTTGTTCCCTGGGTCTTAGCTCTTTCTAATCTGCTAAGGTAAGAAATAAGTGACCCCAAGAAAGACCTCTGGCTCTCAACTTAGCCTTTATTTCCAATTAATCAAGATTAGCTTTTAGTTATTTTTCAGTTTAATCAAACTGTGCATTAGACACCCACTTCCATTTCATTAGCAGTTAATATTTCCCCCTCCTTCCTCAAATGTGTGATACATCACATCTGCTAATGCATTCCCTTCTACCATTGTAGTTCACCAACTATGAAAGTTAAAAAATTGTAGTGCCACCTTGGGCCTGAAGATATCTATGTTCACCCACTGCCAGTCAGAGGTCAGAGGGTCTTTACTTGCAAAATTTCATCTCAGAGCCTACTTATTCAAGCCACCTCTGGAACTCTCTGCAGATTTGTTTTCTAGAAAAGCCAATTCTGAGATTGATTAGCAACCAGAAAATTTATTCATAAGCATTTTGAGTTAACACCTGTTAAAACATAACAATGAACAGAAGTTGAGCTGCAGTGTAGATCTAATAGAGGCTTCAGCTGTCTCTCTGGGGAGTTCCAGAGTCGGGAGGACACGTTAGAATTGTCTCAAGGTTGACATAGAGCCTGGGCATTTGTAACTCAACATTGATTTATCACTGAAAATGGGCATTATTTTGAGCAAAAGCTGCTCTCTTCAACTGAGGCAATCCTTTAAATCATTGACAGATGAGGGCTTTCTGACACGGAGAAGGTGGGAAGTGAGTTCTTTCTTCCTGGTGGGGAAAATGTGTAATCCATCATAGCATTCACTACAGGGTCCTTAGAAGCCATCAAAATAACCTCTCAAATGATGCAGGACACTATTTTTTCAATAATTCACCAGTCTCTTTTAGTCCTTTGAAATCGAACAACACTAATACTTTCACTTGCAGTCTAGTGCACTGTTTAAAATTAAATTCAAAACGTATTTATTTATCTATTTATTCATTTACTTTTTAATTTTATTTATTTATTCATGAGAGACACAGAGAGAGAGGCAGAGACACAGGCAGAGGAAAAACCAGGCTCCCTGTGGGAAGCCCGATGCAGGACTCGATCCCGAGACCCCAAGATCATGCCCTGAGCCTAAAGCACATGCTCAACCACTGAGCCACCCAGGTGCCAGAAATTCAAAACTTTAAAAGCTGGAACTTTGCCAACTTAAAAGTGGTTAGTTTACATCTATGCCATCTTATTATTTTTTGTTAGACCGCCTGGAGGTTGTAATTCTCTTATAGTCCAACCAATCGATAGTGAAAGAATAAAGTTAAAAAGAGAATGAAAGGAGTAAGATTCTAATCCCAGAAAGGCATTTTATTGAAGTCCATTTATTTTCTACAATTCCAGCTCATACACACACACATACAAACACACATTCAGGTAAAATGTAACAATATGTCAGGACACAGTGCTCTCTATTAGTCCCCTGGACCTTTTGTTACATTTCTTTATGATTTTTCCACTTATAACTGAGATGGATCTACAGTCATTTTTAAAAAATTATCTTTATCAATTATAGTTAATTAAGATAATATCTCAAGTAAGTTGTGGAGCTTTCATTCTTTTTTTATCGATAATAATTTTATATGTCTTTAGACGTTACACAGAATTAGGCTGTGGGATCATCAATTCTGGTAACTTTTTAAAACATTTCCAATCTTTGCTAAGGAAATTGGTCTATTCAAATACAATCTATCTTCTGGCCACATTTTTAAATTACAATTTTATGGGAAATCACACATTTCCTCTAATGTTCCAGATTTATTACATTCACAATTATCATATAATTCTCTTCATCTTTTATCTATGGCTATGTGTCCTTTGCATCCTTAATTTTCTTCATTTCTATATTCGTGTTGATTTAAAATAATTACAAGAACTTAGCTTCTGTGTATTTTCAAAATAAGTTGCTTTTATATTTATCTATCTTCGATTCTTTATGTATCTTTTATTTTATTAATTTCTGCTTTTGTGTTTATTAATTTATCAATACTATATTAATGTATGCTGTTCTCCTAGTTTTTAACATATAGTAGACACCTTCATACTGTGTATGCTTTATTTAATAGTGAAGATAGAGAAAACTATAAAAGATTAACTTTTTACCTAGTACAAGATCAATATTTGTTTTATTTCATTTTGGGCAAAATCTCACTTTTTTTCCAATCACGGTTATATAAGATACTTATTCCAACCTCATTTATTCTATACAATACACATTCATGCACACACACAAACACACATGCAAAAAAAAAAAAAAAAAGAAAACCTAAAAACCTTTATCTTTCTGTGTTGCCTTATTTTTGTATGCTATATATTACTATATATGAAATAAGTATGTCAATATATGTTGCTTTTATAATTTTTAATAGCCAAATAGCCAGGAAAAATGAATAGTTCTTATTCAGTTTCTAGTACTACAAATAAAAAGTTGATGACACTTAAGATTAACAGTTTAACTTAGAAGGGTTTTTCTTGTACATATATATGAATTTATACCTTTCTTAAAAACTGTGTTGTTGGTTTAATTTGGTTAATATTTCATTAACCTAATAAATTAAATTCACTTAAATTTCTATTGCATTTACAACTTATTTATTAGATTTCTTTATCATGTAACTAATATATTTATAGATATAAGACATGTAATTAATTATGGTAAATAAAATTCATTTCTGTAATACTGTATATGGCTATATAGAATATGGAAGATGATCTTCAAAAATCATATACTGAATTACATATAATGCTTGCTTAATAAGGAATATATTAACGTGTTCAGATTTGAGTATACAGATTGTATATATATTTCTCATATAATGTATATTCATATTTATATATATTTTAAGTGAAAATATAAGCATACACACTAAGCGCATGAATGCATACTTGCATGCTTAAATATATATTATATTTGCATTTGTGTAGTTTAAATGGCTATTATGTCAAAATAATATATTTAAGCACTTTAAAATCTAAATGTCAAGACTTAAAAAAAATAAAAATAAATAAATGTCAAGACTTAAACACTTTTGGAAGCTGAAACACTCTGTAGCTTCCTGTGTGTTTAACCAATATGTAATTTAAATGCTGCATCTCATATTCATAATGAAGTAAGCTGTCTTTAACATGAAAATACTTAACACTTTTTGTTAAATTATCTTTTATCTTTCAATTTAAAATCATAAAATCAATATGAGTTTTTTTAACTATTGTATTTTTATATAATACATATAGTACTTTTAATTTGGCACAAATTTATCAAAATTAAGGGGTTTTTCTTCACCATTTCTGTATTTTTAGAAGTTTACTTACCCAATGAAAAAGATAGGTTTAACATTTATTCAAGGCTGAAGGCAATGACTTGAAATCTCAGGATGGCAATATTGTCAGTTATCTGGGTAGTATTTAGCCATTTAACTATTTCTTATCCACCACCCTGTAAGTACTTCTTTTGTATGCACCAAAGTGTAAAAATATCTTTAAAAAAGGAAAATGAATTATAACAAAACATATTTTAAATAACTCACATTATCTAAGAATATATATATATATATTTATATATTTATATATTTTGTTGGGGCTTCACTGTAAATAAGTAATTATGTTTCACAATGATCTTGCTGTGAGCAATGGAGTAAATGAATGTGCGGGAACCAAAATTATTCTTCCCAAGTCATAATAAAATTCTTTTTTTTTCATAATAAAATTCTTTACAACAGTGTGACTTATATCATTTAAGCATTGAAAACTAATTCCTTAAACTTCCCTATTGAAATATTTCATAATAAAAGGAGTGTCATTTGACACAGTGAGCTAAAGGGAAAATTCAAGACTCGAAAAGCGGAAGAGATGATAACCCAATTTTCCTCCCATTGCTGTTATTGCAAGTCAATAGGCTAGCCTCATGTCTTGAAGCTGTTGACATTTTTTCGCAAGTATTTGTACATTAAATATCTGTTAATAACCTAAAGAGTATTTTTAAATGCAATGACTTCTTAGAAAACCATCATAAAAATCATTCTTAATTAGGTTTAGGAAATCAATTTGAGGGTCTGCATAAATCAAATTGTATGTACTGCCATGTTGAATGCAAGGTCAGATAAGAGGTAGGAAAGAACATATCTGAGTTGTTTTTCTAAGCAACATACCTAACTGCTAAATATTAAAATTGACTTTTGTAGAAAGAAGAGAATATTTATTATTTAAGTGTGTCAGGAATTAAGTTAAACACTTAAAATTGAGTGACGGCTGCATGATTTGACATCATTACAAATAGCACAGGCATAATTTCATTGTTATTCTAAAACTGTGGGCAATAAAAGGAAAAACCCTTCAGAAGGAGCCTAGAATAACAATATTATATCCCATAACAATGATACTCAAATATGGTTTGGTGGTTGTACTATTCAGGAGCAGACTTTGTTTCCCAAGAGTTTCCTCAATCACTAAGGTAATACAGAAGACAAAGGCCAAGCTTCAGGGAATTCAGCAACTTTTGCTGTTGTTGGATGTCTCATTGCACCATGAGGACACTGAAAGAATGTTCCAAAAAGCCTGATATTTTACAGTCCCCTTTAAATTTAGCAACCATTCACGGCAAGAGGAAAGTGTTATCAGGAAAGATAAGACAATCAAAAAGTGTAGCCTCCATTCCTAAATTAAAAAATGTTTGCCCTTAGAAGTTAAAGTGAGTTATTTAATGTCCTTTTGTAAGCTATTATTATTTGATAACTTCAATCATTATGTAACACTGTATGTTAAGAAATTTGTGTGGGGGGGTATATGAATACAACCCTAAAATGATCCTAAGGGGTATTGCTACTATCACACCTTTATATGTGAAGAAAATGATAATGAGAGATATTAGGAAACTCTGATTTTACTGGTAAATTTTAATTTCACGTTATTATCCCTCTATCCCATAAAAGTTCAGCAACAAAAATTTCTAGAGTCTCCCGGTACTTCCTCTCTTTACATTCTACTTATCTTATTCCTTTCTTGCTTTTATTTAGAACTACCTTTTCATTATATTTAACCACTTTTTTGGCTTTTCTTTTTTAACTTCTTTTATAAAAGAAGGTAGAAGCATGACTCCTTTAGATAATTGGTCAAGGGGTATCTGACTGGCTCACTCAGTAGAATAAGTGACTTTAGATCTCAGGATCATGAGTTCAAGCCTCATGTTGGGTGTGGAGCCTACTACAGAAAAAAAAAAAGATAATGTTTGTATATACAGGCAAGTACAAACTCCATTTTGTGGATGTAGCAGCATGTGGTTTTGTCTTTACATACATCCGTGTGTGTTTATCTAAATCACTCTTCCTGTCAATATAAATATCAATTTAATTTGAAAGTATAAAACTGTTTCCTAAATAAATACTAGCTCATCTAAAAATGTTCAAATATTAAGTTGCACTTAAGTTACAAATATTAATTAATGCTGACTTAATTCCAGGTTCCATGCTTAGTACTTCAAATGAAAACAAACATGGAAAATGAGTGTATGAGTCCCTTCCTTCAAGAAGCCTGTAATTTAGTATCATATCAAATGTATGCAAAATAAAAGATTAACATCGCAAGATCTGAATTAATGATAAAAGAAGCTAAATGAAAAAAATAATTTAAACCATTTAAAGTAAATAATATTTCCCAGAAGACATAAATTTTTGAACTGGGTTTCTAAGAATGAAGTTATCAGAGGTGAAAATTATTCCAAAACATTTTATTATTTCTTGAATTAGTAATAGTATGAAAAGATATTAAATATGTGATCACATACCTAGCAAAATGTGACAGCAAATTTAAGTGGACATAATGAAGGCAGAGGATACTTATTTATGAGAAACTTAATTTGCCAATGATAAAAGCCATTTTCAGGGACTTAAATATAGAATACCTGGCTTTTCTAGATGAAGCATTATCATCCCTCCTTTGTCCTCACATATGTATGTGCCTCTCAACATGAAATGAAATAGCTTGATATCAATTACAGGACATTATCGCCAAGGAATAGACATTATGGAAGTAAGAGAGAGACATTACCCATTATGAGAATGATCAATTCAATTATGAACTCACAGTGGTACTACACCTGCTAACTTATATCTCTATACCCAACAGTCCAAAGTAGACAAAGTAGGCAAGTTCAAATTAGATGTTATTGCCATCATGAAGCTGGTTCATTCTGAAGGAGCATTTTGTCTTCCCAGGATGCTATGACCTCTGTGTGGCACTACTATTAGCTACTTCTTTATGAGTCATGAGAAAAATAAACCCTTCAGTGCTGCTTAGGGAGGCTTTGAGGTACTTACCATTTACTTTTTTTTCACACTGACTTTATGCTCCTCACAGTAGTAAAGCAGACAGCACAAGTCACCGAGAGTAGTTAATTTGATAAATAAAGAATGGTGACAAAATAAACCATAGGATATAGCCAGAGGCTGCAGTTATGAGTATATGTGTTTGAAATGCAGAGATTAGTTGGATGTTTCTGTTTTTTTGAGAAATCGTCAGTTCACTTGGTTGGAAATGAATGACGAAAAACAAATGACTAACAAAAATGCAAAAATCTCCCTTCCCCCCCCCAAAAAACTTGAATTTTCAAGTGCTGTAAGTCTAATATTCTATCACATTCTACCATTCTACACTTATAATCTTAAGTTTCGTTCACCAGGGGACTTCACTGGAGAGTGTCAAGGCCATGCAAAAGTTTAATACAGAGGGATACAGAGGGAAAAAATCTTCTGAAGGTGTACAATATTAAGCAAGGATAATGGACATTTTAAATCTAGTTTTTAGCCAATACTATTAGTGTAGATTATAAAAAGTAAAGATTACAATGCAAAATAATAATAATAATAATAATAATAATAATACAATTATTTTACTATATTATCTTTTTTTGTCTTCTCATATTAGGCCTGGACGTGTAAAATCATATGTCAAAAGAAAGCAACATGACTAGGGTGCCTGGATGGTTTAGTTGCTTAAGCATCTGCCTTCAACACAGATTATGATCCCAGAGTCCCAGAATCAAACCCTGCATCAGGGTCCCTGCTCAACAGGAATTCTGCTTCTCCATCTGCCCTGCATCCCACTCGTGCTCTCTCTCTCTCTCTCTCTTCAATTCTTTCAAATCTTTTTCTTTCTTCTTTTCTTTTTACTTATTTTTTCTTTTCTTCTCTTTCTTAATGTCAAAGTTTTCAGATACTTCATCAATCAAGATGCATAAAACAGATTTTAAATTTGCTGCCCAGACCTGAATCCGATACTCTGCAAGGGCCTAATCTTGAAAACTGTAATATGGCATTTGCTCCTTTGTTATTAATTAACATTTTATGCAACATGGCTCATTAACGTTTAAAACCTTTTAATCAAAAAAAAAAACAAACAAATAATCTTTTTTAATCTATTGTCCTAAGTGGAACTTGGAAGAATCTACTTTTCCTAGGTTCTTTTTCAAAAAATATAGTCATTAACTTAATGAAGAATAGATTCAAAAGAAAAAAAATCATCATATTGTTCACAAGGCTCTACCCATATTCCAATTTCGACCTACTCAACAGATCTATATGGAATATAAATAGACAGCAATTGTGTAAACTTTTACAAATAAGAGAACAATTTGTTTGTGTTTTCTCCCTTGCTTTTATGTGTTTGGATGACATCTTTCTTGTTAGTGACTTATGTGTTTGAAATGTCCTTACCTGAGCCCACTCCCCCTTGAGCTTCTTTCCCTTATGTTGATCTCATTGCTTTTTGCTTTCAATATTCTGTAAAAACTGGGACATCTGGGTGGCTCAGCGGTTTAGCACCTGCCTTCGGTCCAGGGCGTGATCCCAGGGTCCAGGGATCAAGTCCCATATCGGGCTCCCTGCGGGGAGCCTGTTTCTCCCTCTATGTTTCTGCCTCTCTCTGTGTCTCTCATGAATAAATAAAATCTTTTAAAAACATTTTGTAAAAACTATATTCTGTCTCCAATATTTTTTTTTTTTTCTGAAATGTTATTTCTGGATCCCTGGGTGGTGCAGCAGTTTGGCGCCTGCCTTTGGCCCAGGGCGCGATCCTGGAGACCCGGGATCGAATCCCACGTCAGGCTCCCGGTGCATGGAGCCTGCTTCTCCCTCTGCCTGTGTCTCTGCCTCTCTCTCTCTCTCTCTCTCTCTCTCTCTCTGTGTGTGACTATCATAAATAAATAAAATTAAAAAAAAAAAAGAAATGTTATTTCTATGCTTAAACTTTATAAAAGTAGGTTTGAACTACCTATTTCTGTCTATCTATTACCCATTTCTCGTTCTCCTCCATACTTGTGGGTTTAGGAGCAAAAGGAACAGTTGCTCGGCTGTCTGTTATTCAATCAAGTAATCATTCAGCTGCTGTGTATCTATCTTTCTTCCTTTGGAACTATTAATATTTACCTATGTCTTCTGTCTCCAAAATAAAGCAAATATGCAGGTTTTCTAACTTTCTTGAGGGCTCCGGTATCTAGTTCACAGTGTTCATTGTAAAATACTTGTTACTAATGCTGATGACTTCAGTGTAAGCGTTCAACATACGTTCATTCTTTTTCCTCACTGCTCCTTGCCTTATCTGCACCAGTATTCTTGTTCTACAACCTGGATTGGTCATCTTCTAGGATGGATCTATCATATATTACTATCAACTGGAAATTATTCATTTTCAATACATCAAACCTAAAACTAGGTTTCTAATTTCTTTTCCTTTTTTTCAGCTTTTATGAAACATTTGTATTGCAAATGTTCTTAAACATTTCTCTACATGCTTTATACACTAGGTATAACTTTATTTTTAATTTAAGCCTGTTCAATACATAACATTGTATAAATTTAAGGTGTTCAACATAATTTGACACTTTTGTGTACTATAATATCATTACCATTGTAGCATTAATTAGCACCTCTATGAGTTGGAGTTCATTATCATATTTTGCAGATGAGAATAATTAAGTTCTAAGTCTCTTAGAAGGTCTACTGATTGGGACGCCTGGGTGGTTCAGTGGTTGAGTGTCTGCCTTTGGCTCAGGGTGTGATCTTGGAGGCCCAGGATCAAGTCCCACATCACACTCCCTGCATGGAGCCTGCTTCTCCCTCTGCCTATGTCTCTGCCTCTCTTTGTGTGTCTCTCATGAATAAATAAATAAAATCTTTAAAAAAAGAAAATCCACTGATTATTATGCAAATTGTCTATATTCATTATGCTGTGCATTAGGTCTCTAGAACGAACTTACTACTCATCACAATTCTGTACCTTTAAACAATATCTGTACTATCTTCCCACCCCCATCCTCTGGCAGCCACCATTTTACTCTCTATACTTAAAGTCTGGCTTTTTTAGATTCACATATAAGTGATATCATACAGTAGTACCTGTCCTTCTCTGTCTGACTTACCTCATTTAGTTTAATGCTGTTCCAAATCCATCCATGTTATCAAAGTGGAAGAATGTCTTTTCTCGTAGCTAAATAATAACTATCTATATATATGCCACATCTTAAGCTTCTAATTTCTAATTCTGGCCACCAGTGTCTGTCTTTTCTCATATCCTCTCTTATTTTTATAGCAACTGTATTACATTTGGATGGGTAGATCAAGTCCCCCAGCCTCACCCGAACTTTAGTCTAGTAGCTCCTTTATAGATCTGATGACCCACTGTAAGCTTAAAATCACTTTTGTTCACATGTCATCATATTTGCAGACAAAAACTAAAATTTAGAATTACCATTTGTTTTCTGTTGGAATCTATGCTGTGTCAGTTTAGTTATAAAAGACTCAGAGCAGATATATCATTCACCTCTAATTGTCTCCCTATCAAAATTACAGCAGTGGTCACAAAACATTCCACTTTCTAGAAGTCCTCTTTTCAAGTGACCTTAGCTTTTATTTTACTGAAATAATTTAGATCTCCAAAACTAAGTTAACTTAGATTTCTGATCCCAATGCCAGCATCTCTCTATATATTAACCCATATTCTTCTCTTTCTTTTTTTTTATCTCGAGATGAAATATTTCTGTCTTTCTTTCTAATGTTGATCATCAGGATAGAATGTCAAACGGAAAGAACGCTGTGAAATCAGAAGCCCTGCTTTGTAATGTTGCCATTCTAGTGTTTTGAACAAGTTACGTTTCTTTCTGAAACATTATATATTTAGTTTAATAAATGTCATTACTCTCATGTGATTTCCGTATTTAGTACTTTTACTTTATTGCTTGGTATAGAATTTGGGGAAAAATGTGCTATACTCTAAATAACTTTTATTTGAAAGCTTTTTAAATGAAGAGAGTTTTTATAGCTATAGAAGTAATAAATTTAAGAATAACAGCCTTAAAGCATTTTTGTTTAATTGCGTTTATCTCTATTATGTCTTAGGAATCTCATCGATTTTGAGGACTATAAAAAGATCATTAAGTTATCTGGCTCAATTCAATATAGTAAACAATCCCATTTAAACCAATCTTTTAGACAGTGGAATATTAAATTGTAAAATTTATGCAACACACATTAATTGGACAATGAATATGCCAAAATACTGGCAAAGTTTTAACTCTGTGTTATTCCATAGAATTATTTTTGTATGCTATAAAGATATTCAACCCATAATTATTTGAAAATTATAAAATTGTGTATCTAGCATATACATTCCTTTCTTGTTGAACATATGATATTATTATGAAAATGACTCCATCGTAGTAATTTTTCACTAAATATCTATGTTCATCATTCATGTTGATAACTTTGAATGGCATTCTTACAATACCTTAATTCTTATGTAATTTACTTTTTCTCAACAGGAAGGGATACTCCATGCCCAAATAAAGAGGATTGATCATCAGAAAGCATCACCATAATCGCAAGTATAATTAAATATATAGGTTACTAGGAACATTTAAATATACTAATTTAAATACTATTTAGGTGGTACTTTATTATTTTATGAATAATTATGATCATTGAATTGTGAACAGTAAGTAGTAAAGCCTTGAAGTAACTATCTCTTTCTCATGGTATGAAGTTACTCTAAGTTAGAAGCAAATTCCTGAGTAATTCTCCCTGATGTTAGTCTTAGTTTATTTCTTGAAATATCCTCATATTTTCTTTTTTTTCTTTTATTCTACTAAAACCATTGCCAGTTTTTTTTTTTGTGTCATCAAGCCTTCAACTCATTCTTAATATTCGTTTCTGTATTTATTTACTCACTCAGGTTCATCTCTGTGTGAACCACTTCATCTTCATATCCATAGAAGAATTTCACTTGTTATTACCTGTGGGTCTTCAAACTAAAAAATCCCCATAGCCTACACTTTTTTATCCTCTTTCCAGGATATGTGACCATTACTGTCATTATTAGAAAATATTGATTTTTTTGAAAATATTGATTTTTATATATGCCCTAATATATTGTTAACATCTTCTCTCCTACAAAATCAGTATTTTACAACTTACAAACCAAAAAGTTGAAATTCCATAGCATCGCTAAGCACAGATTTAAAGACCCATCACAATTCCATGTCATCATAGCAAAATGGTTTCTCTCTCACTTTGCAATGAATATCTCTATAATTTCTCTTTCTCACTACTTCAAAACATTTTTTCTTTTGTTTTAAAAATTCCATCCAAGTACATTTATATACTTTTGTACCAAATCATTACTTTTAAAGTTTTCTGTGTCAATGCAAGTTACTCTGAAACATAGCACCTATTGTCTATGACAATTATTTATTAGTGTCTCTCTGCTTCCTGAATTTTTAATATATTTTGCTTCATATGATAATACAACTATTGGCTTAAATAAAATCACCATTTGTTTAACAACCAAAACCCCAAGATAGACTATTTTTTACGAGTGAGTTTATGTCTCATAATTGTTTTTAACCCAAAAAGAGACTTAGAGACATTATCCACATTGTCTTTTCTTTCTCTGACTTCTTTGGTGTGTTGTTGTTTTTTACAAAGTTGTTTTATTTTTGTTTTTACAATGCAATGATTTCTTTTTTTTTTTTAATTTTTTTATTTATTTATGATAGTCACACACAGAGAGAGAGAGAGGCAGAGACACAGGCAGAGGGAGAAGCAGGCTCCATGCACTGGGAGCCCGACGTGGGATTCGATCCCGGGTCTCCAGGATCGCGCCCTGGGCCAAAGGCAGGCGCCAAACTGCTGCGCCTGCTGCGCCACCCAGGGATCCCCAATGCAATGCTTTCTAATAAATTTGCAGAGTTGGGAAGCTATCACCACAATCCAGTTTTAGAACATTTTCATCACAACAAAAAGATCCTTTCTACCCATTTACAATTATTGCCTTTTCCCATCTCCAGCTCCAACAGCCAATAAGCTAGTTGCTGTCTTTCATATTAGTGGAGTCAAAACTAAGTGACCTTTGCATCTGACTCAGATACATCACCTCACATCTGCCAGATTGGCAATTATCAAAAAAACAAAAAATAGCAAGTGTTAGATGTGGAGAAAAGGGAAACAGTGAACACTGTTTGCGGGAATGTAAATTGGTGCAGTTACTATGGAAACATATAGAAGATCCCTACTGAAAAAAAAAAGTTTTAAATTAAAAAAAAAAAAAAAAAAAGATCCCTACTGTGGGGACACCTGGGCAGCACAATCAATTGAGCATTCAACTCTTGGTCTCTGCTGAGATCATGATCTTATAGTCACAAGATTGAGCACCATAGCAGGGACTATGCTCAATGCAGAGTCTACTTGGGATTCTTTTTCCTTCTCCCTTTGTCCCTGTTGCTAGCACATCCTTTTTCTCAAATAAATAATAAAATCTTTATTAAAAATAAAAATAAATAAAAATTCAAGTACCATAGAGAAAACCCAGCAATTCTAAGCTGGATATTTATCCAAAGAAAACAAAACACTAATTACAAGAGATATTTACATGAGTGTGCTCATTGCAATATTATTTACAAGAGCCAAGGTGTAGAAGCAATTTAATTATCTATTGTTGAGTGAATGGATTAAAAAATATATGGTACACACACATACACACACACACGAATGTCACTCAGTTATCAAGAAGAATGAAACTTTGCCATTTGCTACAATGTGGATGAACATAGTATTATGCTAAGTGAAATAAGTCAAACAAAAACAAATACCATATTATTTCACTTATATGTGGAATCTAAAAAATAATACAAATGAATCAACAAAATAAAACAGCAACTGACTCTTAGATACAGGAAATAAACTGTTGGTTACCAGAGAGGAGAGAAGATAGGTGGCACATGAAATAGATGAAGGAGGTAAGAGGTACAAACTTCTAGTTACAGAATAAATAAGTCAAGAGGATATAATATATACAGCAGAGGAAATATAACCAATAATATTGTAACAACTTTGCATGGTGATGAATGGTAAATAGATTGTCATGGGGATTATTTCATAATATATATACAATCACTACGATAAAAACCTGAAACGAAAGGATATTGTAGGTCACTTATATTTCTTGGGTTGTAATTGAGCGTATTATGACTCCATTTTCTCCCTTTTCTTAGTATGTTATATTTATTTTCTTTTTTTTTTTCATGGTTGTTATACTACAGGTACTTTATAATAGAATATTCCCAATCTCTCCCTCCTTATTGTCAATTCATCCCATTTATCTATATACTGTAATCACCCAATACATTGTTCTATTATTATCTACCAATTCATTATTATTAAGAATAATAAAAATAAAATATTTTGTTTACTTTTTTGTTTATCTGGAAAAAGTTGTATTTCTCCTTGACATTTGAAGGATATTTTACTTAAAACAATTCTATGTTGATTTTTTTCTTTCAACACTTCTTTCAACACTTTAATCTATTCATGTTTGCATGGTTTCTAATAAGAAATTCAATTAATTATTTGTTGTTGTTTCTCTATGGGGAAATTCCTTTTTCTCTGTTTTTTCAAGATTTTCTTTTTGTCTTTGGATAACTATAGCTTAGCTTGTGAACACCTCAATTCTCTGATGGAACTGAAAAAGTCAGTTTTTTAATTTGTTCAAATATTTTCTTGTGAGGACAGGACTGATAACTTCCAAATTTCACTTGTCAGAGCTTAAATCCTCTTTGCCTACATATTTGTTCTTTATAAAATTATTAGAAAAAACTTAACACACATTATTATGGAATAATAATTTTATCATAAATAACATTTATTTACTATGACTTTGTTTAGACTTTCATGTAAACATAGTCATTTAACATTCCCTAAACATTTATATAATATTTTACAAAACAGATTCCTCTGCATTCATAAGGAAGATATAAATAAAGAAAAATTACATTTTATGTTACAATATTCTGATGCCACATAGACTTCAGACATTTATACTACAGTTCATTAATTACACCAGGAAAGAGGATAATTTGACAATTTTGTTGATTCTCAAAAGATCACTTAAGTATGTGTAAATTTTCTATTTGTTCACTTCCAAGTGTTAGTGTTTTCATTTCTAAACACTTCAATATATGTTTGAGAGGTAGCAAAAGCACCACTAAAGGCCCTTTCGATAATTACAGTAAATTTGAATTCTATGATAGAACTCTTTTATGATCTTTATTTATTTATTCATGAGAGACACAGAAAGAGAGAGGCAGAGACATAGGGAGAGGGAGAAGCAGGCTCCACGCAGGGAGCCTGATGTGGGACTCAATCTTGGAACTCCAGGATCAGGTTCTGAGCCGAAAGCAGACATGCTTAACCGCTGAGCCACCCAGGCATCCTGATAGAACTTTTTAATTAGCCCTATGGACCTAAATTTTATTTTTACAGATTACCAACATTGAAATATACAATACAGAATAAAGAAAAACTAAATCATCATCTGCATGATATAAAATATCTAGATTCTTATCTTAAATATCTTATTATCTGCAAAACTTCCGTGGCTCTATAATTTCATTTAGAAAATGAAAAAATTTCCAGATCATCTGTAAATATGTAAAATTTTGAAATATAGATCAACGTTTATAGTAATTCTACACTCAGTAGGAAAAAACATGAACACTTCACTCTTAGTACAATCTATTCTGGAATATATCCTATGTGTAGGATATATCTTTCAAACATTTGAAGCAAATTGCATATGGTAAAAAACATATACCACGATATCTACGGTGGTTCTTAATAAAGAGAAAGGAAATACTTGTGACAGTTATGTTATAAATTAAAGACGATCAAGATACACAGAAGTATATGATTTTTAGACTTAACTCCAACAGGTAAAATGTCAATACCAGTAGGCTTAAATAAGTTATGTATATTTAATATCAAATCTAAAGCAAACATTAAATGAAAGTTTTACAAATAGCACATTTATAAAGACTATAGATAAAATGACATCTTAAAAAAAGGTTCAAATAACTCATATGATGTCTGGAAAAGGAAAATAGAAAAAGTAAAACAACAGCAACAACAAACAGAACAAGCAGAAAACAAAAAATAAAATGTCAGACTTAAGCTATAATATTTAATAATTATGTTAAGTGTAAATGGATTATATTAAAATTTTTAATGGATACAAAAATAAACAATGTACTATCAAATACAATCTATAAGTAATTTACATAAAATACAATGACATAAGAAGTTGAAATTGAAAGGATAGAAAAAGATGTCCTGTACAAACATTAATTGAAAAAATCAGGGGTGGCTATATTAATATCAGATTAGCTAGATTCAGAGCACATAAAATTACCATGAATAGAAAGGACATATGCAACGATAAAAAACTCAATCCCTCAAATACATAGCAATATTAAATGATGCATATACACAAAAAAACTGAGCTGCAAAGGTTATGAAAGGAGAAATAGATATCCATGAATACGATTGGAGACTTTAACATTCTCTCTCAACAAATAATATAAAAATTGGATAGAACATCATCAAGGATATAGCAAAGACCAGAAACACTATCAACCAAAATGATGTATTGAATATTGCTCCCAACAACTGCAGAATACACACTCCTTTCAATTGGCTATGCAATACATATTAAGAAAGATCAAATACTGTGCCAAAAAAATCAACAAACTTAAAAGAGTTAAAATCAAAGTGCATTCTCAAACTACAAATTTAAAATAAAATCAAATAACAGATATAAGAGGGAAATCTCCAAACATTTGGAAACTAAAAATCTACTTCTAGGTATCAATGGACCAAAGAGGAAATCTCAAGGGAAATTATATATATATATATATATATATGCATTGAATTGAACGTAAATGAAAGACTATATATCAATATGTGTGGGATTCAGCTAAAACAGTGCTGAAAGGGAAATGTATAACCTTGACTGCTTATATCAGGGTAAACCTCAAATCAATAACCTAAGTTCCCATTTCCAACTAGTAAAAGAATAAAAAAATAAATTCAAATCAAACCAATAAAAGGGGCAGCCCGGGGGGGCTCGGCGGTTTAGCGCCGCCTTCAGCCCAGGGCCTGATCCTGGAGTCCCAGGATGGAGTCCCACCTCTGGCTCCCTGCCTGGAGCCTGCTACTCTCTCTGCCTGTGTTTCTGCCTCTCTCTCTCTCTGTCTGTCTCTCTCTCTGTCTGTCTCTCATGAATAAATAAATAAAATCTTTAGAAAAAAAAAAAACGATAAAAGGAAATAATGAAGATAACAGAAGCTAATGCTATTGAAGCAGAGAAGTAATGGAGAAATTCAATAACCAAACAAAAAGATTCGGGGCACCTGGGTGGCTTAGTCAGTTAAGCATCTGCCTTCAACTCAGGTTATGATCCCAGCATCCTGGGGAAGTCCTTCATCTGGCTGCCTGCTTAGTGAAGAGTCTGCTTTTGCCTCCCTCCTGCCCCTACCCTAGCTTGTACTTTCTCTTTCTCTCACTGTCTTTCCCTAAAATAAAGTATTTTAAAAAAATTCTTTGTAAAGATTAATAAAATTTTCAAACCTCTAGCAAGATTAGCAATGCAAACAGAGAGAAAATACAAATTACTAGTATCAAGAATGAAACAGAATATCACCACAAACCTTGCTGATAACAAAAAGATAATGAGCAATATTACACACACTTTTACGCATATAAATTTGACTAATTATATAAGATGAACTGATTCTCTTAAAAGTAGAAACTGCTATGACTTACTCAATATGCATAAATAATGCAAATAACTACATAACAACTAAGGGAATTTAATTTATAATTACATACTTCCTGAAAAAGAGATCTCCAGCTGCAGATAGTTTCCCGGGAAAAGTCTGTGAAATGTTTCAAAAAAGAATTAACACTAATTCTGCACAATTTCTTCCAGAGAATAGAAGAGGGAGTACACCCGAACTTATTCTATGAAACTAGTGTCAACCTAATACCAAAATCATACAAAGACAAGACAGAAAGGCAACTATCCTGTATCCATACCTACAAATCTATAAGTCTCATAAATATGGATGCCAAGATTCTCAACAAAATATTAGCAAATAGAATTCATTAATACATAAAAAAGAATTATATATTATGGTCAAGTGGGGTTTATTCCAGCCTTTTTCAACAGCTGAAAAATCAGTCAATGTAACAGGCTAAGGAAGAAAAAACAAATGATTATAACAATTAATGTAAAAGAAAAAAAAAACAATCAAATTTACTCATTGATCAGAAACACCCACTTGGTGATTATATTTTTAAAAATAAATGTTATTTTAGAAAAAGAGAGAGAGCAGGAGTAGGGGCGGCAGAGGGATGGGAAAGAAAGAATCTCAAGCCGACTTCCATTTGAGTATGGAGCATAATGCGGGCCTTATTTCACAAACCTGAGGTCATGACCCGAGCCAAAATTAAGTAAGTCGCTTAACTGACTGAGCCACCCAGGTGCCCTAGAAACACCCATTTATGGATTTTAAAAACTTAATTAACATGAGAAAAAGAGTAACAGAGGGATGTTTCCTCAACTTGATGGAGAACGTCAACAAAAGCAAAAAATATTTATTGTATATTTTTTTTAAATTTATTTATTTACTTTAGAGAGAGACAGAGACAGAGACAGAGACAGAGACAGAGACAGAGTGGGGGTGAAGCAGAGGGAGAGAGAGAATCCTCAAACTGACTCCCCACTGAGTATGGAGCCCAATGTGGGGCTTGATCCTAGGACAGAGTTCATGACCTGAGCCAAAATCAAAAGTTGGACATTTAACCACTGAGCCTATTGTATAGTTCTATTATCAAGTTATTTTTGATTTGCAAAAGCTAATCCTCATGATATAATGTCATAATAGAGAGAACAATATCATTAAAGCCAGGAACTCTGCTTTCAAACTTGACATTTCCAATTATTTTGGAGGACAGATAGACACCTAGATCAATGCAATTAAATAGAGAATGCAGAAATATACCTATTTAAGCATGGTTAGCTCCTTTTTGACAAGAGGGTAAAACCAACTCAATGGAGGGTGTAGTCATTTCAACAAATCATGCTGGAGAAATGGGATACAAACACACACACACACACATACACACCAAAACCCAAGAAACCTTAACCTAAACCTTACACAAAAATTAGCTCCAAATGATTTATAGATTTAACTATAAAATGTAAACCTATAACTTAAATAAAAAACGTTGGTATCCAGGGCCTAGTGAACATGACTGACGCTAAAAGTATCGTCCATAAAATACAAAAAATCCTAAATTGGGTTTTTTCAAAGTTAAAATGTTTTGGTTTTATGCACAAAAGATCCTGTTAAGAGGATGAAAGACATCCTCTAGACTATGATAAAATTTTACAAACTGTATATCTGAAAAGAAATCGAATCTAAAATATATGAGGAATTCTCAAAATTCAACCCATAAAAAACAAATAAACAAAAACAAGCAACCTAATTTGATTGTTGAAATGAGCATAAAGACAAGAAATAGGCAAAGATGTGAAAATAAATTTCGCAGAAGTGGATAAATGGATGGGAAAAATCAAATGTAGATGTTCAACATCACTTGCCATTAGAGAAATGAAAATTAAAACCATGATGAGAACAGTTAAAATTAAAAATAATATCAATATCAAATGCTCTTGATGATACAAAGCAAATGAATCTCTCATACGTTGCTGGTAGAAGCATAAAAATTATAGCCATTCTAGAAAATGGTTTCTAGAAAACCAAGCATACACTACCATAGACAATTGCGCCCACTCCTGTGTATTTATTCCAGAGAAATTAAACTTATTTAAAAAACAACAACCCACAAAAACTGTACATAATTAGAACATTCTTGAAATGGAAAATTTCAGATATGGAAAAAATGATCATATTTGTTAGGATTTAAACATGTTAAGGAATTGGAAGGTGGGCATAACTTTACACAGACAGCACTAGGGAGATATTTGCAAAGATGGAATATTTTATATTTTGATTGTGGTCATGATTACACAATTCTTTATAAATTAATATACAAATTATCAATATCAAATTCCCATTTTTGGTAGTTTACTATAATTATATAAGATGGGGAAAACTGGGTGAAGTGGGCATGGGACCTTTAGGTGCTAAATTTTTTCCTTTCTGTGTAATCTTGCACTTTCCTGAAATATAATTATTTCAAAATGCAAAGTTTTTTTTAAAGAGCTACTTATGATTTCCCTAAGTGACATTGACATTCATCCACTTCAATACAATCTGTGTTCTCTAGTGACCATTTATACTCCTTTTCAGTAAGATTTATGAAAAGCTTGTCATTAACTTCTAAAATATCTACATTTGCTACAGAAACCTGATTTTACCTAGTTATTCAAGAAATTCTCTAAATGAGAATGAGAAAAAGTAATTGGAGAGTTTGAATGTAGAGCTTTCATCTCCTTTTCCTTAACTTACAAGGGCAATAGAATATAAGACATTAACTCTTTTCGATGTTTATGTCTTTGAAATTTAACTTTCAAAGAGATTAGTCTCTCAAGTGAATTTCTTCCTAAGAATTCAATAATGGTAGGGGATTTATATCCAAATTTGGGACTTGTCTATATAGCTGTCGAATCACTGGGTGTTTGATCAGAGAAGCAGAAACAGTATGAGCAGTACAAGATAACTGATTTATTATAGTATTTAGAATTTACACAATTAAGGGAGGAAGAGAGGAAATATGCTCCGGAATGGAGAGCTGAATTATCCAGATAAAAGTCACTACTGAGCCCTTCGTATACCCTAGAGCATGCAGATAAGTAGGAGCTTGCAGAGAAAGCTGGGAAGCTAGAAATATGCATCTGCCAGAGTAGAATTATAGGAGACGTAAGTAATGGAGAAGATTATGGAAGGCTGCTGGCTCTGTGTCTGTTGTTAGGACTGGGATTGCTCATCACCAGAAAGAAGAGTCACATAAAAAGCACAGGAAAGAGGACCATCATGAACCTGAGAGCACTACTGCATATTGTTCTAACCATGGAATAGATCGAGAGCAGGCACCACTCCACTGGCTCTATCAGCTTCTAATCACCAGGATGAATATGGATGATGTGTCACTTCTGCTCTCCAAGTCTCATATATATTTCTCTTTTGGCTAAATCTGACTTGGAATAATAGAAGAAAAGGAATTCTGGGAAACAAAATTCTATCTTAGCCAAAGTGACACAGTCCAAAACCACCACAGTTATTGTTTAAAATCAAGGTTTTCATGCTGACTTTGAATCTCATAGCTGAACCATGGGTGCAACATGTTTGAAAACAGAAGCGGATATAATTCGAGAGAGAAACAAGAATTGAAAGCACATTTTGCATATTTGAATAAAGTGTTCATGGAATCAATTTAATAAAGAAACTTTTTAATGTATTTTCCTGTCTTCTAGAGACCATCCATCTTGTCCTTAGAGAGTATACTAAATAATGGTTTGTATGAATATAAAAACTTCACAAGTGTATGAAAAAGACTCTTCCAGTTTTCCAGTATATAATAGCAAATCCTCTACTTGATTACAGGGTTCATATTTTATGCAGATAGATTAACAGAAAATGAGCTCTAGAATGTTGGGAGAAAAGAAATTATTCTTGACATCTGGTGGTTCGAGGTATATGAAGGAATATCTGCTAGCATAATTTCCCTGACCTCCAGTTCTTTCACTAACTCATTTCTAGGGAAGGAAGAATAAGTTACATGATTGGTGTATTTGGAACAAAGATTTGGACATATGCTCAACCACTCTGTCATAATTTTCTTAGGAAACAGTTGTCAACAAGAAACATGACTTTACTCTAAGGAGACCTGTTGTTTTACAGTGCCACCTGTAGCTGGACCCATCTATCTAATTCTGACATTTGGGAACGGAAAGACCTTGTCTTCTGGTAGGATTCTGTTAACCGGATACCGGCCTCCTTATTTCTATCCATTGTTTCAGAACGTGAGCAGGGAAAATTAGGGCTATTTCTTACCTGTTTTCATCAAAGCTGTCAAATTTTCTTTTACCTAAAAGTAAAGTCCATCCTAAGTGATAAAACATTTTTCCTTGGGGAAGGTACCACTTCAGTGGTTCCTTCTCATGAGAGAATAGGTATCTTATTGGATTGAAGGCTATATGCTAGGCTGTTATAACAAGAATTTCCAAAAGAGAATGCTTTTAACATGACAGAAATTCTTTCACCCTGAATATGAGATGGGCAGATGATGAGGGCTGATATTCAAAGCATGTGGTTCCCAGGCTCCTTCCTTTCCATTCTTAGGCTTTGCCATAACATATAATCAGAGATGTCTTACTTCTGCATTCCAGCCCACATTCAGGTGGGAGAGAAGGGTTCACTCTTTTCAATAATATAAGGACAAAATCCAAAGTGGGTCACAACTTTTACCTCAATGTCATTTCTTTAAACTTAACTATGTTACCACATTGCTAAAAGAGAGACTATACCCAAGTAGTTATTTTCTTAGTTTTTTTTTAATTATATAAGAAGAGAAGGGTTGATTTGGGATAAGAATTAGCTAATTCTTACCAAAATACCTGTGCCTGGTCTGAATGTCTAGCTGCATCTGGTTTGATATTAAAAGGCTGATATATATATATATATAGATAGATATAATATTTTATATTATATATTATATATTTTATATATTTTCTTTTATATTTTATTTTTTCTGCTCTGCTGTGTAAAGGATGAGGAAACTGGTCAAAGCTCACTCCTTCTGATGGCTGGCCAAAGAACACATCTCTTTTCCAACTCTTGCTTTTTTGTGTCTGACAGGTGTGTGAATGTCTACAATGTTCAATATGCATAAATTTCAGTATATTACCAGCTCCAGTCAGTTCACTAGTTGGTGTTAACATCAAATTTGGGAGGCAGTATTTTTGTTTATTTAAATTTCAACTTTGATCTTCAATCCAGTTACAAAAAATTGTAACTATGAGCACTAAAGTGCTCGACTTTTATGGCCATTTCCTGAATTTGTTCAGAAGCTAGGGAAGAGATTAAATAATTAAATGTTATTCCACCTCCAACATATATTAAATTTTTGATCCTGAAAACAGTACAGCAAGCTAGCTGAAGTGATATTGCTATTCTCAAGTAAATATGAGGAAATTAACAGCAGAAGAACTCATTTTAAGGAGAGAATAGATTCAGAAGGGAAACACTCTGGGAAATGTTTGTACAGCTTTGGTTAATTGGTTATTTGCTCAAATAGTGCAGAAATAGATAACAAACATTTTTAAAGCATTCATTTTTATGAGGATAAATAAAACTTATTAATGATGAAGTAAGGAAAAAAAGCATGGCTTTGGAATAAGACACCATTGGCTTTGACTCAGATCATCCACTTCTTTGTTATATGAAAGCATTCATATAACTATAATTGCATAATTAACTATATACCAGTAAGTTACTTAAACTCTTAGAACTTCAAGGCGCCTGGGTGGCTTAGTCAGTTAAGCATCTGCCTTCAGCTCAGGTCACGATCCCGGAGTCCTGGGTTGGAGTCCTATGTCTGGCTCCCTGCTCAGCGAGGAGCCTGCTTCCCCTCAGCCCCTCCCCCTGCTTATTCTCTCTCTCTCTCTCTCTCTCTCAAATAAATACAATCTTTAAAAAATAAATAAATAAAATAAACTCTCAAAACTTCTTTTTCCTATTCTAAATGAGTGTGATGACATCCCTTCATAAGATTATTGGAAAAATTAAGTAAAAGGTAATATGAAAACACTTACACCAGTATTTAACATACCATAACACTTAATATAATTTAATTTTATCTCAATCACAGAAACCCATAAGTAAGAATCTGTTTGCTTTATTCCATAATGCAAAGCCCTGAGATTTAAATTTAAAAATTATATGTCATATCAATTTTTTCTAGTTACTGCCCAATAACAGTAATTCAATAAATATTTGTTTCATGAAGTAGTTGAGGATCTTAAAGATTTAAAAATATAGACTTGATAATATAAGTAATGTGCTAGCATTATTACATTAATATGAAAGAAATTCTAAATATACATGGTTTGAGGTAAATATAAAAGAAGCCCAACAAAATCTCTGTAAAATTCCTTTTGAAGTCATTGAAAAAACAGATATTGGTTATCTGATCAGTTTAATCATTCTTATATTCTCATATTCAAATTGACAAAGATAATGTTACTATTTGGGTGAGTTAAATTTAAATAATAAGACTTTGATGATCTCTAAGATTCCCTCAAGGGTTAAAACAATCCCTATCTTCTTAGAAGTTGCTGCAAGGATTTTTAAGAAAAGTGTTTTTTCCCTTTTTTTTTCTCAAACGAGAGCAATCAAAAAAACATTCAATACTGTGCACAAAATCATTCCCATTTGATGCTGAAAGAAATGATCCCATTAAGATGATTATCACTTACAAAAAGATTTCATTTTACAGTCTATGATAGATTTCCTATTGACTTGCTACTCTTCAATTCCATCCTAGTCTAACTTCTAAGATTCTGTGGTCCCTGCATTTCCTTCTAACTAAACCCAAATATTCAGTATTATTTTTTGCTCAATAGGATGTTATAACAAACATGTATTTCATGTTGTGCAAGAAATGGTTTCTTAAAAAAAAAAAAAAGAGGTCTATAGGGAAATGTAAGGAAGAGGACTACATCCACATAATATGGATTTCTGATAGAAAAAAAATGCTTTAATTCTTTTTTAGTATTTGTTAAAGGAAAATTAATCTTCAGGAGAATGGACAGGAGAAAAAAAATTGTAATACAACCACCAGTGACATGAGGAGATGAGGCTGAGGACAGGGATGGGGACAGTTAAAAGGAAGGAGACCAAGAAAAAAAAAAAAAAAAGGTAACAAGCCTGACTAAATAAGAAAGTTTTCTTGATAGAAAGGGACCTAATGGGGATCCCTGGGTGGCTCAGTGGTTTAGCGCCTGCCTTTGGCCTAGGGCATGATCCTGAAGTCCTGGGATCGAGTCCCACATCAGGCTCCTGCATGGGGCCTGCTTCTCCTTCTGCCTGTGTCTCTGCCTCTCTCCTCTCTCTTTCTCTTTGTGTCTCTTATGAATAAATAAATAAATTTTTTTTTTTAAAAGGGACCTAACTTACAACTTTTCAGGGTCAATAACCTTAGAGAGATAAAGAGAAAATGAGGGTAGAAATCAAACTGAATTATACTGTAATGAAAGGTAGTGGCAAACTCATAGAAACTATTGGGAAGAAAACAAGAATATATATCACACTGAACACATATTCAGATGAATAATCAATATGGTGAAATATGATGATAACAGTCTGGTAAAAATATCATGACATTTGAATCAATTAGAAATTAGGAAAGTAATTGCACTCAGATCAAAGAAAAGATATAATTGTATTTTGAATTAATGAGGAAAAAAGGTACCAGGAAAGAGAACCAAAGAAAATAATCTAGAAATAATCTCTAGATAAGTGTAAGTTTGTCAACTTTAAACAATACTTCAAGTAGCAGAAGGTGATTTGGGGAAAAATACAATCCTCGTTAAAAGGAGAAGGCAGGAGTATAGAAAGAAGAGCCAAATATTATCAGATGGAACAAATGATGCATTTCAAAAAAAGAGCATGTCCAAAATAAGAGACAAAAAAAAGCTGTCTAAAAGTTTTTGGAAAGATTCTTAGAGGGTTATTACTGGCATATTCACAATAAAATTTATTAAAATTGGGGTGCCTACGTGGCTCAGTTGGTTGGGCATCCACTCTTGATTTCTGCTCCAGTCATGATTTTGGCGTCAAGGGATTGAGCCCTGCCATCGATTCTGTGCTTAGCACAGAGTCTGCAGAGTCTTCTGGAGAGATTCTTTCTCTCCCTCCCCCTCTACCCTACCCTACCACTCATGCTCCCTCTCTAAAATAAATAAATAAATATCTTTAAAAAAATTGTTAAAATCGTCCCACCTTGAAAAGTTATATAACCATTATTCTTACTGGAACCAGAAATAACTGCACTTTGATCAGAAAGGAGTATTCTCTCCCTGCCATTAATAATTTGATGCAGATTATCACCTATGCATCAACTATACATTTTTGATACCTGCTAAATGCCAGGCATTGTGTTAGGCACTTTGAACTATAAAGATGAAGAGAATACCTCTCATTCTGAAGACATTGACAGTTAATGGCAAAGCTGACAAACACATTTGAAATAAAATATAATTATTAAGAAAATGGCATTGAATTCTACTGAGGGAATGCAAGGCAGATATCAGAGTGGACTTGCCCTTGACCTAAGACTTGAAGAATAAATATGCATTAACTCTGGTAAAGAGTTTTCTTCCATAATATGAAATTTTGCAAAAGGCTCACTAAACTATTGACTATAAACTAAGAAATAAATCACACAACTTTTTATTGAGTATTGGATTTTCTTTTAAATAACTTGGGAATACGAATTTTGAAGCTCGTAATAGGATGTAGCCTATTACAAAAATGTCATTTCAATTGGGTGTATCTGTGGCACGTTTGTATTGTATTTCCTCTGCTGTAAGCCAAGTATATCTGGGTATGTACTATTAGCTTTTCCAGGGAAAAAGTTTCAGAGTCCATTTTCTGCGACTGAATTTGGCCCATCCACATGATTGGAGTAGGATAGACTGTGGCAGAGTCTTGTATTGACCCTACTATTTATCCTGAATAAATACTAAGTGCTAGAAGAACAATCTAAAGGCTCAAATGAAGAGTACATAATGTAACACATTAGTTCAGTTGGAGGATACACCTATACTATACTATCCTATATGATAAATGTGACAATTACTTTATATAAATATAGTATAAATGTCATCTATTAAAAATTGAGTTTCAGTTTTTTCTCGGTATTAAATTTTCAGGAAACCTAAAGAACATACCATTAAATCCATGGCCACAATACGTAAACACACATACACACACATGTACATATAGGCATGCACATGCCATTGAAATATGAAGAACTGCAAGTTGGCAATACATAGTTGTCTCTTCATTTCATTAAAAAAATAATAGTACCATAAATTTAATTTGAACTGTCCAAGATATGAACTGAAATTTATCTCCCTAGGCTCACATAAATTCACTATGACTCAGCACTATTTTTATACTTTCACGAATAAATAAAAGCTTTTGAGATTTAAGTGAAATATTTTGTTTAGAGAATTCAAATGTATGTGTGTGTGTTTCAAACAAGATACCGTTTCAAAGGTAGAAATAAAAAACTACATACTATATGATTCTATTTGTATAAAATGTCCCAAAATAGCATTCTCTTTGGAGACAGAAAATAAATTAGTAGTTATCTCAGGCTGGAGCTGGGAAGGGGAATTAACAGCACATGGGCATGAGAAATTACTTCAGTGTGATGAAAATGTTATAAAACTTTATTATGGGGATCCCTGGGTGGCGCAGTGGTTTAGCGCCTGCCTTTGGCCCAGGGCGCGATCCTGGAGACCCGGGATCAAATCCCACGTCGGGCTCCCGGTGCATGGAGTCTGCTTCTCCTTCTGCCTGTGTCTCTGCCTCTCTCTCTCTCTCTTTGTGTGACTATCATAAATAAATAAGAATTAAAAAAAAAAAAACTTTATTATGGAGTGTTGCACAACTCAGTGAATTCGCTAAACACTGTTGAATTATATGCTTAATGGGTAAATTTCATGATAGGGATGACTTTTATGGTAAATTATATTTCAATATGTTATTTTAAAAAGAAAAAGGAAAAAAAGAATATGTTCCAAATAAACATATTGGCTGAGAAATAAATCTCCTTTGGAAAAGAAATCAGTATTTTAACAAATTAATGTGTATTCTATCTTAGGAATAGTTTCTTAAAGTTTTAGAGTGAACTATTTTCCCAAGTGATATTTCAATAAAATGACTCAGATCACTTCACAGTTTAACACTGTTATAATGATATAATTACAAAATTTCACTTATGTTTTCATCCCCTTGCTTTTACCCATATTTCATAATCATAAATCTTACCAATTAGTTTAACAACTACAAAACATCCCATCAATTGGACACATCACAGTTAATTAACACTTCATTGATAAGCATTTAGTTATTTCTCCAATAAATAAACCATTCAATTAGGACATTGTTGCATATATTCATTTGGATATTATGACTATTTCTTTAATATATTTCTCATAGGTTAGAATATTCACCACGTTCATATTCTTTGTCTCAGAACTTTTTGATCTGCCTATATATGGATCAAAGTACTTGATGTGGATATCCTTTGCTGTTGAATATGTTAAATTGTTTTCCACTTTGTCTCTCTCTTAAACTCGGAGGTTCTTGGGAGCTCTGGTGCACAAGATTAGGGCTTGTCACCTGTGGCTTCCAATTAGCATAGCAAGTGAGAGCATTGTTATTAGGTTACAGTATCTGAATCCTAAAGTGAGGAAGTGTTCTGTGGAGTAGACATAGCTAAACCGGAATTACTTGTTCTTGCAAAACCATATACTCAATGTCATTTCATAAACATCATCTTTTGTTTTAATTTTTACTTTTCAGTTAGGAAGTCCCGCAATTACCTTTAGCTAGAATGGAAACTTTAGGGTGTACCACTTCAGTGGGAAAGGAGAGAGGGAGGTCTCATTTTTGCAATTGTTTTATTGCCAGACTTTCCAATCCCCCTTTCCTTTTGACCATACCCTTATCTTCCGTGACTTCTGCATAGCTGACTCACAATCTGGAACTTCCCTGGCACATGTGTTGATGTACATGTGTACATAATACACATATTCAATTATATATGCAAAGTGTTCTAAGAGAAAAGCAAGCTGTGTGTAAGTGCCAGGCTCTTTTTATTCACCAATCTAGTTTAGCAATAAATTATATACAAATGTGCATCATAGTGAACTTAGAAATCATACAATAGTCTGTAGTGTAATTGTTTCTTGATTTAATGGTAGGTATTTACATCAGGGATTCTCAACCTTGACTACAAAATAAAATCACTCAGGAATCTTTTAAAAATTACAATACCCAATCTCTTGTAAAGATCAGTTAAATCATTGTTTCTGGTAGGGAGAAGGCAAATTCAATAATCATTCTATTTTTAAAGATCTTCAAGTGTCCCTACAGCCAAGGCTGGAAATTTGAATATATCCATTTTTTATCACAAATAATAATGCAGTTATTATACTATTTATATTATTTTTGAAAGTAATTTAAGATTATTTTTCATAATCGATACCTGGGTATGAAATTGCTGGACTAAGTGGCATGCCCTATCTAAATGTCTGTATGAATTGCTAAATTGCCCATTGAAAGTTTGTCAATTAAACAATATGTGACAATGCCCCATATTTCTTTGTATAATGATCAGTACTAGGTATTATGAGTAAATTTAGAGATTAGATTTGTTTTGAAATGCACCATTGAAACCTTATTATTGTTATAATTCATCAATGCAAAAATCAAAATCATACAAAATCCAAATTTGAGAATTTACTATTCCTTTATATCTATTTTTCATGGTTAAGCCAAGAGAAGTATAATTTATTCATATTTGACTATGTTTTGATTATTTTCTAGCAGTGTGACATCAAAATCTCTACATATTTACTATTTTTATTTTTTATTTTTATTTTTCATATTCACTATTTCTAAATGATAATGACAGCTTCTCATGAACTTAGGGAATCAGATTAAATATCATTTGTGATATAGAAAGCTTCACATAAGTCACATATGTGAAAATGAGAATTTTGAAATCTGAAACTTTACATTCACTTAGTACTGTAAAAAACCAGTAACCTCTGCTTTTTGGTTACATATAAGTTAAAGCAAAATTGCTTGAAGCATAAGAAATTGGCAAAACATTAATAAAGCTTTCAGCATTCACACCTTGTCTTTGCTGAACTGAAAGCCAGACTCATTCAGGCATGTATTAGGGTCATTAGGAAAATGACTTCTATTTGTTGTTAGAAATATTACTTTTCATCTGTACATGAATTGTCTTTGAATTTGTAAGAGCCATGTATTGATTGTACATCCTGTTATATAATGGGATGTCTTGTGGGAGTTTTGGTTACTTTTCCATTTTAGGCATATGAGTGTATATTTTTCCATTGCCCCAACCACATACTTATTTATTTATCTCTGGTAGAAGGACAAAAATGTTTGACATATTCTGATCCACATAGTCATCAGTAAAAATAATTTACCAAGTTTGTGGCTGATTGTATTAGCAGTAGAGTAATGACTCCTTAGACTTTTGGAAAACATGCATTAAGAAAATTATTTCATGATGAATCCCCCCACAGTAAAAATCTATTTTTCAGTGTGAAACTCTAGTGAATTGTGCTCAATTTTATTTGAGAGGCTAGAGGTCTGAATAGTTGTCAACTAGAAAAAAGGTGAACTGGAATTAGAGAGGACCTGGAAGAGACTAAACCTCAACTTTGAATTAAATAATCCGTGAAATTGGGTTGAGTTGACTGGAGTGTTAAGCTAACAGCACTATAAATTCCAGAAACAGATCTATACCTACATGGACACTAGGGTTATGATAAAAGCTTTACTGAAGAGATGAGAAAATAATGATGTTTAAATAAGTGTGTGTGGAAAATAGGATATGTTTATGGAAAAATTAAAAATGACCCAAGGTCATACCATATGGAAAAGTACAATTCAGATGAAATGTAGATTTAAATTTAGGCAAAATAATAAATATTCTAGAAGAAAACATAGAGAACATCTTCAAACTTCATGATGTGAAAATGCAGAATAAAATATTTTTTTAAAAAAATATTGATTGGGGCAGCCCCGGGTGGCTCAGCGGTTTAGCACCACCTTCAGCTCAGGGCGTGATCCTGGAGACCTGGGATCGAGTCCCACATCAGGCTCCCTGCATGGGGCCTGCTTCTCCTTCTGCCTCTCTCTCTATGTGTCTCATTAATAAATAAAATCTTTAAAAAAATATATATTGATTGGATACTTTAAAATGGCAAAGATCTGCTTATCAAAAGATACAAAAAATGAGTGAAAAAGAAAACCAGTGGAGAAAACTGCAACATATATGAGTGATTATGCACACACACACATTTAAATATAAATAATATAAATATAAATAATTTATATGTTTACTTCCTACCAAAAATTATGCTAATACATATGTAAACTATCTCCCACAAAGAAACAGAAATAATTTAAAAGTTGGCAAGAGGGATGCCTGGGTGGCTAACCATTTGGGTGTCTGCCTTTGGCTCAGGGAGTGATCCTGGGGTCAGGAATCGTGTCTCACATAGGGCTCCTTGCAGAGAGCCTGCTTCTCCCTTTGCCTATGTCTCTGCCTCTCTTTCTCTATGTGTCTCATGAATAAATAAATAAAATCTTTAAAAAAAAATTGACAAAATATTTGGCTGGTATTTTGCACACAAATGTTTTTCAACGGCTTACAAACATAGGAAAAACTATTTGATCTCTTTAAAATCCAGAGGAAGAACAGTAAAGCATAGTGAGTTATCAGTTATCATTATTCACACACTATGATGGTAAAGGAAAAAGACAGCTCAGGCCAAGCTTTATAATATACAATGGTGGGGAGTCAGCGGAATGCCTGAGGAGGATGCTCTGCTAATCTCTGGAGCTCTTTCTCTGTGTTGCTCTCTCCGAGGATTCTGTTCATCCTACAAGCTCTAGCAGCATCCTTGGTTTTCTAGCACTTTCAGCTTAATCTCCTCAACACAGGGAGTCTCTTGGACTCTGCTGGGGTCTCCTAGCCTGGCTAGGAGCCCTGGAGCTTCTCTCAAGATAGTAAACTTTTAGAAATGTAGGGCTCATCTTATTTATTTCCCATCTCTAAGAGATCACATTGTATTATTCTCTGCCCTCTAGTATCTCAAAATTTCTGTTTCATATATTTTGTCTCCATTTTTTGGCTGTTTATGAGTAAATCTGGTTGCTCCGTCGTAGCTAGAAGCGAGAGCAGTATCCCTGCTTTTTAAGTGATTTTTCTCAGCATAGTTAAAAGCAGAGTTCTGCTACTGCAAACTAGTGAAAATACTAGTTGTATCATTTTATTTATCATGTCATGTATTGCTTTCTGAAATCCACTTTTAGTTTAAATAATAAAATACAATTAAACTGGTCATCATATTCTTCATTATTAGAGTCTGGATTATGAAGACAAATATTTACCAAAGAAATTCCTATGTTCCCATCTGAATTATCACAATCCCCCGAAGTATATCATGTTCACCTCTCAAAAGGGTGATAAAGGTTCTTATTGCTCCCTGAAACTTTCACTAGCTACCGTATCTCATGTGTTACAAAAAATGCTAAAGGATCCTTTCAATGATTCAATGTGGCTCTCTATGTGGAAATTTTACATTCCATGTTTTTATAATGGAAATATATTAGATAAAGAAGCTTGGACTTGTTTCATTGAACTGGAAGTTGAGGCATTTTTCTTACCATTGTCCTATTGAACACTCATAATTGCTGCTTTGCTTTGTGTCAGATGCACATGTTATTTATTCCTCTTGCCTGTCACTGAGTGATAACCACTCATGGTTGAGGCGAGTAGTCCTACCACATTCTTGCCTCATTCTCTCATTTAAGAAGATATTCAACACAGCAGAGTCCAAGTGGGGCAGTGGAGGTTAAATCTGCTTAAAACGAAAAAGCATAAAATGTGTGGATTTTGTTGGTATATTGAATTAGACAAACCAAAGCAAAAATAGATATTTAAGAAAATCAGGACAAATTAAAGATACAGGTTATTAGAAAACACTAGTATTTATGCTTTAGGTTTCCTTTTTTAATATAATAATGATATAACTATTTTGAATCCTTATCACTTAGAGATACTTACAAAGTGACATATGAGCCATATTGTATGATAAATATAATTGGCCTTAAAATACTCAAAAAAAAAGTTAGGTGTTTGCATTTGAATAGAGACAGTGAGAAGAGCTAAAAGATATAGTAGAATAGAACTTAATTTTGACAAAAGGTGTGAAAATTCAAATGAGTTATTACAAAAGAAATACATGACCATCTGAACAAAAGAGATTACTACAAAAGTAAATAAAAGAGAATCATATGTATTTAAAATAGTGGTTAAGGTAATTCATAAATAATATGTATTTTTATGAATAGATATTAAATGTATATTAAAATCACATCATCAATAATAAGCAATTTTCATTAGTCAGCTTGTATGGTTAAATAACTATTACCATTATGTTTCTGAATATAGGCTGACCCCCCAGTAGTTGCGATTTCTGATGACAGGGTATAAGTAAAATGTCAATAACATTCACTTTTTGAGACATAGGTGAACTAGGAGAAGAAAACCTATTTAGAATTTTACTTTTTTGCAATGTCTTCAGGATGATTTCTTCACAAACATGCCCAAGGTAGAATCATTTAAAGTTGTTTCTGTTCAAGAGATATACTAAATCGAGAGCAGACAAACGAGTCTGTGGGCCAAATCTGGACTGACACTCATGCCTGTAAATAAAATCTTATTGCCCATAACGGTAACCGTAGCAGTTACATGTCATCTGTGGCTGCTTCTTTCCTTCAATGGCAGAAGGAAGTGGTGATTTTAAATTATATATTATATATTGTATCTTATAAATATAAAACATATGGGACACATGTATTATAATTATTGTTAATTTTCAAGAAATGGAAAAAACAGAAAATCATATTTAATAGAAAGGAATGTCAAAGCAAGACCAAGGTATATTAAAAACATGAAGACTTTTATATGTTTTATCTCTAGAAAGCTATACCATATAAGCTGTTTTAACATAAAAAGAAATGTCTTTGCTACACATAAAATTAGTAAGATTATGTTTTTACTTAAAATAGTTGTGTTCTTTTGCATGATTTAAAAATCCATGTAGTGTATAAAGGTTAAATAAACAAGTTACACAGGTTTAAATTGTACCATATTAATGCTTTGAGGGTTTTGTTTTTGTTTTTGTTTTTGTTTTTTAAGATTTCACTGCTGAGGACATGTGTGAGCCTAGGGAAAGCACTTAATTTGTTCATGCAGAGAATTCATTTTAGGTTTTTTGATCTTTCAGGCAGAATTTGATTCATTCTTTAATACTAAAAGATAGTGATCTTTTCTAAATAGCATCATAACATGAGGACTTTTCTGTCCTTTTACATTATAAACAGAATACTAATTTCCGTAAGCTCTACAGGGAGTAAAATTTACTTTATGAAAAAGAGTAAATCACAGATTTTTTTTCTTTTTTTTTTTAGAAATCATGCTCTAGGGGTAGGATAAACAAGTCAGATATTTCATGGAAGGCATCAATAGAAATAGCTGTTCACAAGAATTAAGACAGCAAAATGTTTTAACTGTAAAACAAGTGAGATTAGATAACAATATTCATTTAAATGTGTGAGTGACTCATATTGTCTGCGCAACCCAGCCTCTGCTCTAGGTCATGCACAAAACAAGACAGAAGTTTTCCAAAAGCAAATCTGAGTGTGCCTGTAGTAAAGAAGCTGTCAGAAGGACTTTTCTTTAAGCTCCTAGCCTATGGAGTTTCCTTTTATAGATCATCAATAAACACCATCATAGAAATAATAAATGTCATCACTTCCACATTACAGAAACTTATCTTGTCATGCCATGTTTTTCATGGAGGTGCTTCTTGGTCTTACTGGCATGACTATTAAGTATTAATTAAATTTTTGAAGATTGAATCATTAAGATTTAGAGTATTTTTAGTTCACTTAAGCCATGTGAATAGTCATCACAATTTCATTTATATTTATCTTGGTTGCTGTCTCAAGTTAGCCTGTAGCCTGACTGACTCGTTTATCTGAGTCTACTAGCAGAACCCATAATGGCATTATTTTAACTCCTATCTACTCTTTCTATTCTGTTCTCTGTAGAGGCAAAAGATGACCCTCTTTTCTCCTATACATAACTTGAATCATTTAATTATTTGATTTTTATACACTTAAACAATTAAAAGCACTGCAATTCTACTACTACTACTACTACTACTATTACTACTATCACTACTACTGCAAATACTATTGGTAATTAGAAGCCATTGCCTTCTTATTAATATTTCTGAAAGATATTTTGCTGCTTTTGCCCTTCTTATAAAAAAAACTAGACAAGTTTCTCATTTCTTAAGAAATTATATATGAATAAAAAGGTAATATGTAGAATCACAGTGACTTTAAGTAAGACAAATACAAATTATGAAATTTAGTTGATATTTTAGAGGTAATGGGCGCAAAAATCATCTATCACAAAGACATACTTGTAATTTAATCTAGCATACTTCTATCATTTTAACTACAAGGAAAATATTTAAATGAGTAGGAGATAATTAGGGTTAATGATTAATATGTATACAGCAGTGTAGACTGACTACACATTATAAGAGACATCTATCTGATGGGTTAGTTATACATTCCAATTGGTTCTTGACCTTCTCAAATAATTTGTTAAATATTCTGATTTTCAATCAGAAACAAATTGGTAAACTTATAATATGATCCCATCTCTACATTTAGTATCATGAAAAGTTGAATGCCTAATATTCCTTTACAAGATATATCACTTTCTAGATAAAACACAGAATCTGGACTGCGTGAGTGGCTTAACTAATGTTACAGAGCTAGTTTGTCTATTCCCAAAACTGGTATTTGGCATATCATCGAGTAACTCAGTTGCAATCCAAATATTTCAAAAGCTTTATTTAGAGTTTTATTAGGTACAATCATTTATCTTGGCTGTTTCTGATTTTTATGCTCAAGACTAGAATATGTATTTTAAACAGGGGAAGCTTAAACACAAGAATATAAATTTGATGTAACAGTGAGTTTCTAAGAAACTCAATCTATGTCTCTTGACTATTCCAATCTGTTAAAGTCTTCATAATAGCTTGGCTACATTACCACTAGTGCTCTTGCTCCCAAATCTTGCCCATTCAAAATCCAACCTAAGAAATATTATTTGAATATATTTCTAAAATGGGAGAAAAATGGAAATCTAGTATATAACTTCAATGCTGCAAAAGGTATTGAATTGATCATCTCTCTCATAAAGTGTAGAAATAACAAAAGGTAAATGCACATGTTTACATAGTATGCTTATACATGAGAATTATACATACACACGTGCATATGCAATGTAGGTCTTTCCTATTCAAGAAATAATATTCAAAAACATAATATTCAGGGCACCTGGGTGGCTTAGGCCGTTAAGTGTCTGACTTTGGTTTCGGCTCAGGTCATGATCTCAAGGTCGTGAGATCAAGCCTTGTGTTGGGCTCCACACTGGACATGAAGCCTGCTTAAGATTTTTTCTTTCCTTCCCATGAGGTCCCCATGCTCACATGCTCTCTCTATTTCTCTCAAAACCAACATAATATTCAATGCCTTTTCTTATTGTTTTGTGCAATTTACCCATTGCTGGCTTACTCTCCTAGTAAGATATAATATTTTATAAGTTGATTTGTGAACTATAACCCCAGTGATAGAAGTGAAATACTTTTTCCCCTCATATACTGTGTGTGTGCGTGTGTATGTTTGTCTATATATGGAGATTTAAGATGTGTGCTGGCTATTGATTTCTTGCTTCCTCACTTGAAATACATACATTTTCTACTCTGTGAAAATGGATCTGGGCCCTTAAAATAATTTTCTTTGTCAGTCAGCACTGAAGCTTTGTCAGTAAAAGGCACAAAGAAGACATTGCAAGAGGAAAGAACCTTTGCTTCCTAGTTCGGGTGTGTTTACTCAGCAGGCGCCTGAAGCACTCACTGGGCATGGCTTCTCTAGTTCCCGGTTCCTGCAGCTTCTTTGACAACAATTTCCTGCAACACACATGGTTTCCAATGAACCTAGACATACTTAGCAGTTTATGGAATCATACATCAGCACACAGTCCCATAGGGGATATTACAGTAGGAAGCATGAACTGGAAGCTCTTGGACTTCCATTCCTTTTCAAGATAATAAATCAAAAGCAATACCAAATTCCTGGGGTAATGCCAGAAATTGATTCCACCATAAAACACTTGAAAGAAAGCAGAGGTGATATTATCTATCATAGTTCTTCAGAGATTTCTGATGCTCCTGATATTCCCCAAAATATCACACTGGTCCACCATGTGATACTACATTATGCTGATTGAATCTGAAGTAACGGGTTCTTGAGAGGTCTTAGTAAGAAATATGTAAATGAGAGAGTTGGAGGTCAATTTCACAAAAATTCAGGGACAAATCACCCTAGTGGCATATCTAGGATTCAATGGTCTGGAGTAGATTGAGATATCCCTTCAAGGTGAAAGACAAGTTGCTATACCTCACCATTATAAAAACAGAGAGGTACAATGCTTAGTGGACATTTGTGTGGAAATTAGAGGCAACATATTACAGAATCACCTGTAAGGAGGTCAGTTTTTAATGAGACCAGAATAAGAGAAGTGTATAGAGGAAGTTAGTAGAGCCAATATACCTCACACTGATCATATGGGAACATTACAGTAAGAAACACTAACTGGAAGCCCCTAAAACTTCCATTGCCTTCCATGATAATAAATTGGAATCAATACAAATTCCTGGGAAAATTATAGAAATTAGTTTCCCTATACAGCGCAAGTTGCTCTATCACTGGGCCTTGTGATCCAGCAAATCCAGAAACATTTGACCTGTGACAAATAAGAATGTTATATCAAGTATAGAATGGATAGCAAATGAGGGAAGACATGGATATTAACTCATAGTCTGATAATCACTTATAAAAACTAATCTTTGCACATTTCTATTTGCAGGTTATGTGTGCGTGTTTGAAAATGCTATTTTTCACGTCCCTTTATGTTTTCACTTTATATACTAGTTATTAGGAGCTAACTTTATAATTTAGTCTTTAGATATTCTGTGGGATGGTGGCTGAAGTTCAGGGGTACTTAATATATCCACTGATGTATACAGTGACTCATGATTGTATGTCGCCTCATTTAGGGGAAAGCAGGAAGATTCTTTTCACTTAATAGAATGATAGCTGTGTCTTTTTAAGTAGAAATACAGAGTTACTTTGTTGTTTATTGAAAAGTTCAAATGTTTGCGGAAGAGTATATATGGAAGCTAAATAGCCAAAGGGGTGGATTGGGTCAGTTGGTGATTTATTTGTTCTTTGCCTCCAATTCATCTTTTTCCCTGCTTTGTGAAATGCATCTTGGCCCATAAAGCATCTTAGCTCTTTACCAGCTGGCACTGAAGCTTTGTCAGTAGAGAGGGCTGGAGAATTGTGCAGGAAAAAAAAAAAAAATGTTTTCTGCTTCCTGGTTCTCATGTGCTCACCAGGCAAGCCCCTGGAGTCCGTATGGCTTTCTCCAGGACCAGGGCCCTAGGTTTCCAGCAACTGTAGTGAACAAAAGCCAGGAAGACAAGCAGCTAACAGTTGTGACTGGCATCCCACTCACCTTAGGTGTTTTTTGTAGCAGAGTGCTTCTGGTTTCTGCAGTGCTCACAGTTTCAGCAGAACCAGTTCTTGCAGTATTATGGTGGTCAGCAGCAAACACCAGGCAGCATTTTTCCTTGACTCGTCTCCTTAGGCAGGTTTCTAGTGAAATGCCTCCAAAGAGATACCACCTCATGAACAGCTTTCCTAAATACCTTAGAATTAGTATTTCCCACAAGATCTAGGAGGCAAATATCCAAGTTCTTCAGGACAGGGCCACAGAGATTTCCCTGCACATAATGAGCCATAGCTGAGCCCCCTCCAGCACAATCTGGATCTTTTCTTCAGGCATTGTGTATCTCCCTTGGGAGAACTAGCTGCTTGTGACATCTGCTCTTCTTATATCTTTGAGATTTCTGTGTGCTTCTTCTTAACCTAACCAATCCCTTTATTCCAATACCCTTTTAAGTGTATTTAACTACCTTCCCCTATTCAAATTTCTATGTAGTGTCCCTCTTCTCTTTAGATCCAGATTAATAGGTGACTTCTATCTCCATATTGCTAGAAATATTTCACTTCAAGTATGTGTCTTCTGTTTCAGTAGCTTTATTTAGAATTTATACTACACAATCACAGATCGTCTACCACTAAATATATTACCTACCGTATATATTAGCCACAACTTTTCCCACTCTTCTTCATCATGCCAAATATCAAGGTCTGTACCGATTAATGTATTAGTCAGATGAGGCACGTATATCAGAATTTCAGAAATTGTTTTTAAAGTGTTTGGGGCCTCGGGCAGCCCCGGTGGAGCAGTGGTTTAGCGCTGCTTGCAGCCCAGGGCGTGATCCTGGAGACCCTGGATCGAGGCCCATATCAGGCTCTCTGTATGATGCCTGCTTCTCCTAACCTCTGCCTGTGTCTCTGCCTCTCCCTCTCTCTCTCTCTCTGTCTCTATGAATAAATAAATAAAATCTTTTAAAAAAAAGTGTTTGGGGCCTCTTCTAATTATGTTATTTGTGCTTTTTCTCCGCTGTCTGTTCTACATGTATGTATTATGAGTTATCTTGTCTGCTACTGGTGCTCTACTGCTAAGTTATCTTAGGGTAACAGCTATCTCAAGATGCAGTGGTCTCTGTTCCTAGACATAGTTTATAAATCTGTAGATCATCAGTTCCAAGGACCAGGAACCAACTTCTTTACTCTCCAGTCTCCTGTGACCTCCCAGGCTACTTTCCTATACTTTCTACAAAAGTATAGGAATCTCTACTGAGTAACTTTTCCCTGGAATTTCCCACATAGGGAAATCTGACTTAGGGCAGAGAAAGCCCTACAAAGGTGACCGCACTAATATCTTCCAGCGGCAGGCTTCCTGCTATGTCAGCACTATCTTTGCTTCAGAGAAGTGTAGGGTAGCGTCCTAGACCAGATTAAAGGGAAATTAGTATGAAATAACCCACTATCCTCCCTCCTCGATATAATATATGTGATTATATATATATGTACATAGACATGAATACCTATATGTATCTATAGAAATCAATCTAGGGAGAGATTTGCAGTAGAGTTCTTTACCACCTAATAATATGTCACTAATATCTCCTGCCAACAATTATCCAACTTCTATAATTTAAAAACACCTATATGCGTATCCAGATAACATAAAGCTATGTTTTGTTATAATACACTTTGCGTCAGCTTCTTTGACTTATTAAATATACATGTTCAATAAATTCTATCCAAAGTATTCTGCATTTACATTTCTAGATCATTTACTTAATATCCTGTATCTGTTAGAATACATCACATATGTTTTTGTACTTCAGTGTGGAAGATTAATATATAAACAAATTTAGTGATGTATTGTTTATTCGGAGGGATCTATGAAATGTTCTAGTAGCCTCAAAGAGTACGTGCAAGAAAAATAAAGCCACTGTAGCCAGGAGGGTTAAAATAAGTAGATTTAATAAATCTTGCAAAACAGTTAAGTGCTTGCAGTGATACTGTGTATGCTGTTGTGCTCTAACAGCATAGATAAGAAGTGGGGAAATGAGAAGCTGGGCGGGTGGCAAGAGGAAGGTGAGCAAAAGAAAGACAAGCTGTATGGTTAATTTTAAGAAATGGTGTGACATTGTTCAGATCTGGTTTGTTTGAGTTTCTCTACTTCTTAATACTCTTAATTTGCCTCTGGTTTCAATTCTATTGATAATTGGGATATTTTGAGACGTTGTAGGATAATAAATAGATGTGATGCAGGATAGGAAAATGAATCCTTTTTCTAAAATACACTGTGCTGTTTCTCCCTAGGATTAATGCATGTGAATTGGAACATCCAGATAATTTATCCAAGTGAAAAATTAGGGGCTAAATGAACCATGCAGTGTGTTTATGCTACTTAATGGTATAAGAAACTATAAATGCAGAACTGCATGTGCGATTTTGGTAATGAAGCCACACAGTTGTCATGGACCTCCTGCTCTACTATTAATTTTTGTTTCCTCCCACAGCTTCACTACCTCTGAGCTTGGCCAAAACTGTGCAGCCACATTTCTTTTGCAAAATTTTCAAAGAAAAATATCAGCATTAATATTATAGTTAAAGATTATAAATTGAAAACTCTCTTTGAAAGGTTAAAATCATCATAGCTAGTATACAGATTCCTTTGTCTTTTGAGGACCTGGTGTTTGTGAAAATACTTTTTAAATTATTTTTTTCCTTGCTGACATTAATATTGCAAATGCAAATTTAAAACAGACAGAAAAATATGAAGGAAAAAGTTCACAAACCATGCCATGAATGTAATGAATTCACTCACTAAATTGTACTAATTCTGGGCAAGATTGGTCTGTGTGCTCACAAGTGTGAAACCTGTACTATTAAAAAAAGTACTTATTATGAGTTATCTAATACAGCATTTAAAAATAAGAAAAGCAAAGTCTTGCTTTCCTTTGTTTAAATCTGAATAGTTTTAATTTTAAGCTAAATTATAAAAATCCATGTAAGGAGCTAGAACACACCTTGACAAATTATATCTGATCACTAAAAGTTACCACGTTTTGCTTTTTTATAATTACTTAGATCATTTTCTTTTCAACAATTTGGAACACGGTTTGCAGCACAGAAGTAAGAAAAAAATAACATTTCTGGCAATCAAACCATGATTCTGGGCAAAGTTCATCTATGCCACCAAAAATTATTGAGTGCCCATTTCATGCCTGACTATGCGCTACAAAGAAGTGCCCAAAACATACGTGCTTCTTATGTTCCTGAAGTTAATCTATTCACATGACATATGAATGAATCTCTCTACTTTTCCTTTCGGCACAATTATATAAGCTGACTTATAATTATATAAGCTTACTTCTGTGCATTCATTTCAAGTTCCAGAACACCGTGGTTCTAATTATTTGAATACTTCTAATCAAATCAGAATTTGGTGGTGGGAATTGAGGAAAAGTAGGGTCAAGTAGAGAAGGATAGATGGCTCCAATCCAGGAAAAGAAAATACTTTAACACTTCTCTGCCCTATCCCTCATCCCCTAAAATAAATAGACCAACCCCCGCCCCCAAACCCAAAACTTCATTCACTTTGCTTTTAGAGCAATACCTCAATCTAATCATTGTAATACTTTATCTTGGAAACAACAACTCATCTGGGCATTTATCTCCCACTTTATTTGTGTATTCTTGAAGCCAGCAGTTACATCATAAATATTTTGCCTCAATTTAAGAATCAAGTAGAAGCCTCAGATTTTTTTTAAAGTAACTTAACTGAATAATTAAGGAATATGTCTGGGTAATAATTTGGTATGGATTATATTGAAGAAGATCATAAATACACAGGAAGAAAATAGAAAAAAAAAATACAGGTAAGTGAGCTACCTATGCAAAATGACCCAGAGTCCTGAGTCTTCCGTATGAGCTTTGGCATAAAGACACATGAGAAGTAATACTGAATACTTAGAAAGATGATATTAGCCAACCCCCCCCCCAAAAAAAATTGTAGGTAACCCTCAAAAAATTAAACACCAGACATAAGAAATAATATGGCCTTAAATGGAGTTTAACATATCATTAGTTTAAAACCTGTATATTTTGTGATGAGTGGCTACTGGGAAAAGAGTTGTCCACCATGTGAGAATATTATATGTAATTGTATATTTGATATACATTGAGACAGGTTCAATCTATTTAAACAGAGGACAGATGGGAAAGAGAACATGAGAATAGAAATGAAGATTGGAGAAAATGGTGCTACAAATCAATTTTTCTTTCTTTTTTTTCTATTGGAGTTTTCATTTTATTTTTTTATTTTTCATTTTTTTAAATTAATCAGTTTACTTTAAGTAGGCTCCATGCCCAAGATGGGGCTTGAACTCATGACCTCAATATCAAGTCACATGCTCTAATGACTGAGCCATCAGGCCCTCCTCTACTGGGGTTTTTAACTTGTTTATGCAAAGTTCATAAGTCCCGAAATGACCCTCAGTTGTCACCAACTACCTAAGACTACCCTCAGATTCACTAGTTTGCTAGAAATACTCACAGAACTCAGCAAAGCTGTTATGTTCATGATTCTAGTTTATTACAACGAAAGATACAAGAGAAGAGTTTTATACAGCAGGGTCCAGGAGTCACTATGTGTGGAGCTCCCAGTTGTCCTTTCCCAGTGGCATTATGCAGACACAGCTTACTCCTGTGTGTGACAACGTACGAGGTGTATTGCCAGCCTGGGCAGTTTCTTAAGCCTGGTTTCCAGAGTTTGTATGAGGGGTGGGTCATGCAGATAGGTCTGACTGCCCATGTGGCTGACGGTCTCTAGCCCTTCCAGAGGCTGAGTTGATACCACATGGCCCAGAGCCCCTATCTCAAATCACATTGTTAGACTAAATAGCTACATCCAAAGACCCCAGGTAAACAAAGTCACTTTATCAGGCTGGACGTTTCAGGGGTTTAGAGAACATCTCCTGAGAGGCAAGTGCAAAGGCCAGACTTCTCTTTTGGCAAAGTAAATACTCTAATGCACAGTTAACATTTTATTTTGTTGTTGTTGTTTTCATGTGTTCATGTCGAAACTGCAACATGAACAAGTGGGGTGTTCAGTATATGATGGTTTATTTGAGTCTTTAAAATTAAGAAAAAATACCTGATATCTCACAAATGAAAATAGAAAAAAATATAATACAGTTTAAATTCAGCACGTTTAATATGACTGACTTGGAGTGGTTTGTGTTCAGAAATAATAAGAGTAGCTTAAACAAACTGGATCAATTACAGGGCAGACAATTAGGAGACAGCCCTAAAAGCCAAGTGGGTAAGCCATCTGGACTTGAGCTAATGAGTTTTAAGGAAATGTGGTTTTCTTAGCATGACTAGCCTGTTGTAGTAATTTTGAAATGAGATAATGATCTGGATTAACACTGTAGGTATCTAAATGAGAATTTATATATTAACAATATTTTTAGCCTTATTATGGTATAATTGATAAAACTGTAAAATGTTGAAAGTGCTCAATGAGATTATTTGATATGGGCATACGTGGAGACATGGTAAAAGGATTCTCTCCAGAAAGTTATTTAGCACATCCATCATCTTCATCTCACATATTTATCCTAATTTTTCTTTCTGGTGAGAACATATAACTTTCACTGTCTTAACAAATTTCAATTATACAATTCATCCTTATCAACTATAGTCACCATGTTATAATTAGATTCTCAGAGCTTATTCATTTCATAAGTAAAAGTGTGTACATTTTTACCAACTTCTCCCTATCCCCCAGTAAACAGTAAAATTGAAGCATTTTACACCTTAATTACTTTGTAAATATATATTTTTAAGATTTTATTTATTTATTCATGAGAGGCACAGAGGCGAGAGAGAGAGAGATAGAGAGAGGCACAGACACAGGCAGGGGGAGAAGCAGGCTCCATGCAGGGAGCCCAATGTGGGACTCAATTCAGGGTCTCCAGGATCAGGCCCTGGGCTGAAGGCAGCGCTAAACCGCTGGGCCACCGGGCCTGCCCCAAATATTTTTTAATTAATCCTGTTTTGTAAAACTATCAAACCAGTATAAACATTCTGAAAACAAAAACAATCAGTTAAAAACTTTGAGGGGTATCATAATCATAAAAGCTGTATTTACTCATCTTGAATTAAGCAGACTGGACATCATATACTTGGAATTATATAAAAGAAACTAAATCCACATAATGGTTTATCTACATGGCTCTTTACTACTTGCTTGTAAAGCTCAGTCTTGTCATTTATTATTTGGTTGTTATAGGAAAGCTTTTAACCTTTACACTGAAAATATTTTGCAAAGGCTCACAGAGAAAGAAAAAATCCATTAAAAAGGACCCTTCAAACTATGTAGCTTGTGTCAATCTTTGAATTATTATTGATTCTATACTTAGAAAATTTATTTTATGTCTACCTACCTCGACATTAATTTGGAGATTGAAAAAGCAAGCAAAAGCAAACCAATTCTTAGAAGATTTTAGAAAGTTACAAAAACCTTTCCCTTTAACATGTAATACTTTCAGCTATTACACATTAACACAGAGAAAAATTTATGTTAGAAACAATTTGGGGAACCCCTGGGTGGCTCAGTGGTTTGGCGCCTGCCTTTGGCCCAGGGCGTGATCCTGGAGTCCCGGGATCGAGTCCCGTGTCGGGCTCCCAGCATGGAGCCTGCTTCTCCCTCTGCCTGTGTCTCTGCCTCTCTTTCGCTCTCTCTCTCTCTCTATCATAAATAAATAAATCTTAAAAAAAAAAAAAAAACCCACAGGAGGAAAAAAAAAAGAAACAATTTGAAGAGAAAATGTTACCGTGGGTAAAAGTAGCTTAGTTTTTATTGAAAATTAAATTAACTCCCTTGCAATAATTTTATCAATAAATTAAATAATGATGAAAATAATAATAAACATTTACTAATCACTCATCAAATACCAGGGCCCTTAAAGAACTTTATACCAATACCTCAGTTATTCTTCATAATAAATCTATAGATTAGGCATTGTTATTTTGCATGTTTGAAAGATAAGGAAACTGAGATTTAACAACTTTTACCTTGACCAAAATTTCTCAAAAATCAAACAATAGATCTAATATTTGAACACATCACTGCTATCTGATGACAGATCTCCCTAGATTTAATTTCTGTCTTCCCTGCCTTATCACATTGGGTTAAGATTGGTGGAAAATATGAGTGAGCCACAGCTCAAATTTAAGTTTGAAATTAAGTAGGGAAGCCAGGGCCAAGGTTCAAAAGAGGTAACATATTTTGATAAAAATAGTATATGTTTATACCCTGAGCTTAAAACCTAATTCCCCTAGTTCTGTGTTTGAAATTTGACTTTCTAATCTATAAAGTTGAAAAATAATGACTATCTTCCTTGGTAGAATATATGGGTAATATTTAAGGGGCACCTGGGTGGCTCAGTCAGTTAAGTGTCTGCCTTTGGCTCAGGTCATGATCCCAGGGTCTGGGGACCGAGCCCAGAGTCGGGCTCCCTGCTCCATGGGGAGTCTGCTTCTCCCTCTCGGTCTACCTCTCTCCCCTCTCCTCTCATGGTCTCTCTCTCAAGCATAGCCCTCTCTCAGATCAATAAATAAAATCATATATATATATATATATATATATATATATATATATATATATATACAAGAACCAAATATTGTTAAGTGAAGTCTAATAGGAAGTGATTTGTAGGAACTATCTTCTTTACAAATGTTCAGCCCAAATGGGTCTTACATTTGAGGCAGAGACCTGAACAGTAAGATAAGTAGCTTCTGACTGGCAAAAAAACATAATATAATAAACCTTCCTCAACATGTTGAAGCTAGAGATTATTTAGCAGAGAAATATATAGTATTATCCCTGCATATTACAAAGAAATGAAATTAATTGGTCCACGGCTGAAGCCACCTTTCCCTTACATAACAAATATTGACTGAGCAATTGTAAGCATCTTTTCTGGTATATTCTGACTAGGACATCAACATATCAAAATTATAACGTATTTTCAGAAGTCTTCTACGATCTTGCCTAGGGAGAAATACCATATCCACAAAAATCAAATAAATAGTACACGTGGCAGTGATAAAGAATGAGACAAAAGTTGTGAAAATGGGGCAGGCAGATGGGTTGATGATGAGAGACGAAGTCTCAGTGGAGCGCAGGCTTGGGGAGGATGGGCCCTGGAATGAGAAGTAGAATTTGATGAGGAAGAGAGAAGGAAAATACAATGAAAACTTCATCATCCCAAAAATAGGTGCCGTCTCCACCCCCATGAACTTACCTCATTTGCTCTTCTTTCTGGAAGCATGGTCTATGACAAAAATGGTAGATAGAATTTGTAATTTAGGTTTTGGATATCTCCTGGAAATACTTGAAGGCCCGACTGATAACTTTAAAACTTTATCCTTTTAAATAAACTTCAAATGCACTGAGCTTCAAGTGATTTCTCCAAGAATAATCAGTCAGAATTTTACAATCACTTTTGGCTTTTTATTCAGTTTCTTTGATTACTCCTCATTTAAACTGGTTTCCTTGCTGTTTCCTCCCCACTCTGCAAATACAAGCACACAAACGTGTGTGTTCACACACACACACACATGCATGCATTCACACACATAGTGCATACACATATACACACAGTGTAGTTTTGTCTTTTTAATCAAGAGCAGTACATAAAGCATGGCTGAAAGCAGAATTGGATTGATGTCTTTAGCTTGTTACTTTTATGTTTACATTTCAGACCCTGATTACTCTATTTTATATAGCTACAGTCTTGTTATTTATTATTTAATTCTTGAGATTAACTTGAATTTTATACATAGTATGATGCAGAAGTCAATATATACTTGAAGAATATAATTGAAATAGCAAACAATGTTTTCACTTGATGATAGTAGTTACAGAAACAGTTTATTTTATGTTTTAATTTTCTGTGTATTAAATGTGTGTCATTGAATCACTTTAGTCACCTGGCAAATGTGCTATTCTCAGTCTTTGAATTCATTTTAAAATATATTAAAATTTGAGAAGTTGAGTCCTTATTTCTGGATCATGAGCTGCCTCATTACTGCAGAAATAGGTTACAGGGACCATGAACTTTCTTATCAATGCCCTAGCCACTTTAATCATCTGGTAGTCCCTAAATCAACAGAATGTAACACAATTTCATCTAGATTTCTTGTTGATTGATAGATACACATTCTATTTTTTTCTTTTCTATGAATGCTTACTAATACTCCACTAAAAGCTAATTTATGGCACAATTCTGTAAAACAATCCCAACTAATGTATAAAAGGGAGGTATTATAATGCTTATGAAAATTTTATTGCTTGTATAATGCAAGTAGTGAATAACTATACAGTATATTACTTTTAAGGAAATGCTAAATTTCTGAGGCTTGCAACTACTTAATCCTAGGAAGCAAAGACCACTAATCCACATATAAGAGTCTGAAAATAATCCAAGAGTTGGGAGAAGACTTGTCCCTGCCTGTCTTTCTTCTGAATATTCTTCATTAGTGGATAGCAAAGCAAAGTTTATTGAGGGGAAGTACATAGCCCCTAAAGAGGGAGGGGGACACAAGAGGGCTGCCCCTGGAGTTTCAAAGTCTAGGAGTTTTGAGGAGAATGTTGTCGGGCTGCTTTAATCTGATTAAGCCTCCATGCTCCTATCACCCAATCAGGTTTTCTTCAATAGGCTCATCTACCTATCTGGTGGTTGTTCAGTGGGAAAGGGTAGAGGGCTCCTTCCAGGGTGGTGTGAAATCCTTTTGGGGGTAGTTTCCACTTAAGGCAAGGCCCCTTGTCTCTGCCTGCCTTTTTTCTGACTATCCTTCATTACCATGAGTCCTGAGTCAGAAAATGAGATATTTTAAGCAACTCTTTCATTTTGTTCTCGTCATTTTATTGTCTATTGGCAAGCAGATAATTAAATATTCATTTAAAAATTAAATATTCATAAAAATATTCATAAAAATATATATACATGGGGGTACCTGGGTGGCTCAGTGGTTGAGCTTCTGCCTTTGGCTCCAGGCATGATCCCGGGGTCCCAGGATTGAGTCTTGCTTCAGCCTCCCCTCAGGAAGCCTGCTTCTCCCTCTGCCTATGTCTCTGCCTCTCTTTGTGTCTCTCATGAATATATATATATATATATATATATAAAGATTTATATATATAAAGATTTTATTTCTATATGTTTCTATATATTTCTATATTTTATATATTATATATATTCACATATATATAGAGAGACAACGTGTTTTGTATCAAAAGATGATCATGGTTCCTATCGTCATTTAGTTAACTTCTTAATCTAAGAAACAGATATTAGGCAGAAAATCTAATTATTAGCATACTTGTGTGTATAATTAGATAGGATGTATGTGCCCTATTCATAGTATACTAATAATATTTTAATTTATATCTTGTTTATACAAAATTCAACAACCTTCACATGCTTTTCCTTCCAATTTTACCTCCAGCCAGTCCCTCATTTAAATGATGGTGCTTTCAAACTCAATTATTACAGTGCCTGACTTTCAAATATAAGTGTTATTATCATAAGGATATGAGTATCATCTCTAGTTCTACTCTGATGACATTTTGAAATTTACATATTATTAATTCACCTATCTCTAAATAGGTGTAAGATTGATACTCATCTGAATTACTTATTGGTTAAATAAGAAAATGTTCATGAGCACCAAATATATTATTGGCTTTGATAAACATCTTTCTCTATATTTCCTCACCCAACAATCCTTTTCCTCACAACTGAATATGGATGTCTTACTTTGGCTTTGTATATTTATTTGTTTTGGCTTTTTATTTATTCATTTTTCATACATTATAGAAGGACTTAGAGGATTTCTATGTTTTTGTTTGTGTTTTTATCTAAGGAAAAAAGTTAAGTGGCTTAAGCTATTTACTTGGTGTTTGTTTTCAAGGATAACAATTCTCCAAGACAGCCATGACACAAAATACTTGATCTTTTTGAAAAAATTCTGCTAGGGTGCCTGAAATTCTCATTTATTTTTTTCTCTCTCTTTCAGATTACTGCATACCAATTTCTTGTTAAAATGCCTGACAAATGGGTGTGGGAACAAACTGAGAAGCAGCTAGTTTAAATTTACTCCAAATTATTTGATCCACTTTGTAAGCACATTAGTATCAGCAAATTCATAAGGAATTAAACTACACAGTTCTCAAAGTATTTGATTTACTTTCTTTCTTGAAGGGGAAGAAAGATGAAATTTAGGAGCGAGGTTTATTGCTATCCTCAATGGAAAATTATATGATTACTAGCATTACATGTGACCTTCGAAGATTTGTGATGAGTGTAGAAAAAAGAATAAAAAGATGCTGAAAAACTATCCAGTTAAATATGATATCTTTGAAGAGACATGTTGAATATAATGTTATTTTGTACTAGAAAAAAAGTCCATCTCTCAAAAAATGAAGCAGTAATTATAGTCAATCATGACACATTTTTTAAGATATGCCAGTAGAATAAAAAGTAGTATTGCTTACCTAAAATGAAATAAAAGCAAAAAACTATATTACTATGACAATGTCTAGCAAATAGTAAATACTATTTCAGTTCCCATAATTTTTATTACTATTTTCTAATATGCTAATCTTACCAATTGTTTCATTTTTATAAAATATAGAAGATACTAAGGGGGATGGTGGCTCACCCAGTTAAGCACCTGACTCTTGATTTGGGCTCACATGTTGATCTCGGGGTGTCCTTGAGATTCTCTCCCTCTCCTTCTGCCTCTCCCTCCACTTGTGCTTGCATGGGTACTCTCTCTCTCTGTAAAAATTAAATCTTAAAAAAAAAAAAAAAATAAGTAGCAGACTTTTTCAAAAGTAGAGAGAAAAATAATTACTGAAGCAGAAACTGTTTCATAAAGATTATAATCATTATTTAAAGAATTTCTAATTATTATTTTTACTTCTAGAATATAAGAAACTTAAAAGGGATTTTTTCCCCCATTCAATAATCCTTTATCTTGTGGAAAAGCCCCTCTGTGATTTATATTCTAATGAAGTCAGTAACAAAACACCTGTGGCTATTCTAAGTGATTTGTTGTCATGACTTTTTTCTAGAAATAAAAAGACAGTGAATTTGAACACAATTACACAAGCATAGAAAGATGTGTGACCTATAGTTTCAATACTCCATCCAATCTTCCTCTATACAGGTATTTAAATTTGTGAAAAGTATGGTTTATTCCAATACATAACAAAACCCTGACTGTCTCTGAGTTAATAGTCACACGTATGAGGTTAACTGCCAAAGACAAAAAATACTCAGGCTATCGTATCATATGACTACCTAATAATTTTGATTTTTAAAAATGTGAATGGAGATAAGAAATTACCTAAGTCTATATCAGTCACTGATTATTTGCAAAATATACTTTTCATAAAATACAAGGCAGATGTGTCTCCAAAAGTTAATTTCTAGGTGGAGAAGGAACACTGTATATTTTGACTGTAGTTTCTTGCATACCCAGTTCATTACTAAGTGTTTTAGCATATGAAATTGTATCCTGCTTCTGCTCAAATTGATTTTCTACTGAGTCTGAGTGATGGTGCTCTGGGAGGGCAGACTTTACAGTTTCATCATTGTTCTGTTTTGTGCTATCCCAAATCATAGCCCCATCTGTGTTAGGTTCAGTACGCATTAGAGCAGGTGACCACCTTTGCTATATAAATGTGAAGAACTTCTATTTCCCACTAAAAGTGTTAAATTCTTTTTTAATATTATTAATATCTTCATGATGGATTGCTTCTCATTATTTGAACTTTGTTCCTTTATAAAGGAAATGTTTTTATACATTTTGAGCTCAAAACAGACGTTCACATTTTAAGAAGTCATATTTGAAAGGACTAAAATAATAAGCCCAAAACTAGTCACCAATATTTTTGACGTATTCACTAGTATGCCAAAATCATATTTTACGATGTCTATGAGAGATCTGTAATTACATTTAATTGTATTTGCCATAAAATTAAATAAACTACATTTATCCAGTTTTACTTTGTTACTGTCTTGTTAATTTAGTAAGACTGTATAGTATTATAATGATACTCTTTTGTGAACAGGAGTAATATTTTTCTATATATCCATAAAAAGACTTTCTTTCATTGGATTTGCTTAATACTGAGTGTAGCTTCTTGCTTGATATAAATTATCACATCTACATAACACAGCTCAAGACCAACTCAACTCTATTTTTCCCCATGTATCCATCATTGTAAGAGTATGAATAATCTGCTGTAATCAAAATAAAAACAGTTTGACCACATAATCTGTTTAAGGTTGTACTTAGGATCTCCCACTGGTACTTTTTTTTTTTAATGAATTCATAAGGAAAACAGTTTGAAATCCAGATAGAGAGATAGTGAAAAAGTCTGGAATGAGCACACTAATAAAAAAAAAATAGGATCCATTTTTGCAAAGTATATATTTGGAGTAAAAATTTCAAATCACTGAAAATTTTATAACATGCTTTGCTTTTATATAAACTATGTGCCAAAGTATTATCTCAAGGCATTGAAATTGACCATTTTCATATCCTCAAAAATTCTATTTTTATTCTTCATGGTCTTGAGGAAAAAAATTGACAGAATTATGTCATTTTCCGGGATCCCTGGGTGGCGCAGCGGTTTGGCGCCTGCCTTTGGCCCAGGGCGCGATCCTGGAGACCCGGGATCGAATCCCACATCGGGCTCCCGGTGCATGGAGCCTGCTTCTCCCTCTGCCTGTGTCTCTGCCTCTCTCTCTCTCTCTCTATGTGACTATCATAAATAAATAAAATTTAAAAAAAAAAAAAAAAAGAATTATGTCATTTTCCATTATCCTTTTGGCCTCTACATTTATCTATACTAATAAACTTCAAAGCTCTTCAGAAAGTAAATACAACTACAATACTGTACTTGATTCCTGGAGTATCCATGGTATGAGGACAATCCTCCTGATTTTAGAATAGTAAAACAGAAATCTGCAATCTATTTGCTACAAGCAACAGCATGACATTCTGAACAACCTTGACGTGGGAAAAAAAAAAAAAAGACAAAATAAAACTGTTTGAATTCCATTTGATAGTATTTTATCTTTAGTATAGAATAGAACACCATGCACTATCTGTTGATTTATTTTTTCAAAGGAGGAAAGCAAATTTATTGTGACATAAATTACTCTGCTAAACATATTTAAAAGTCTAACCCTGCAAGATCTGCTTCACCAAAGTGGCTGCCGTTCAATTTTCTATATCTTTTCTCAGGTCAAATATTCCAGGAAAGAAAACTAGAACAGGATCCACAGAGTACAGTATGTTATATGGAGAAGCAAACTAACTACATCAGTTTCCTGCCCATAAACGTGGTCAAGTGAAACTATCTGCACAGTATTATTGGCTATATAATGAGATAGAAAGAAAAAATGATGATCTTTAAAAATATAGTTTAATCTCCTTGGATATGATCAAGCATCACCTCATATTTGAGTTGATTGCCCAGCAATACATATGAGAATGTGTGTGTAACTACAAAATGTTTAATGCTTTTGAAATAATAGTTCAGCTAACATCTCCTACAGTGCTTTTCATTTGTATAGCAGTTCTACATACGCAATGCCACTTAGATCACTGTGAAAATAGACCCAGAAAGATTCAGTAGCTTGCCCCAAAACTCACAGTCAGTGAAATATCTACAATTTGAACCCATTTTCTGATTTATATTCCCACATTTTTCCTAAATAAGTAAAAGGATTAAATCAAAAGAATAATACTGGGTGTGTTACATGAAATACTACCCGGTTCATAGTGAATTATAGTAAATATTTATTGAAAATAATAAATGGGGTTAGCCCGGGTGGCTCAGTGGTTTAGCACTGCCTTCAGCCCAGGGCCTGATCCTGGAGGCCCGGATCAAGTCCCATGTCGGGTTCTCTGCATGGAGCCTGCTTCTCCCTCTCTTGTCTCTCTTTCCCTCTCTCTCTGTGGCTCTCATAAATAAATAAATAAATAAATAAATAAATAAATAAATAAATAAAATGTATTTTACAACCGTTAAAATAATAGAAGTTAAAACAAGAATAATTCTCAATAAGGTGGCCTGAGAGACTGAGACCTTTTCCCCCAGGCCCTCAGCCCTTCACCCAGCACCACCAGGCTGCCTTTGGCAGCTCTCTGTCTCATCCCAGAAGGAATTCAAGGAGACCAGACACAAGGTTTGAGTGGTGCAAGTGGAAGAGTTTATTAAAGTGAGAGTACACTCAGGGCACTTGGGTGGCTCAGGGTCTTGGGATAAAGCTCCCATCAGGCACCCTGCTCAACGAAGAGCCTGCTTCTCCCTTTCTCCTCTCCCCCCCTCCCCGCTCATGCTCTCTCTTACTATCTCTCATAAATAAATAAATAAATAAATAAATAAATAAATAAATCTTTAAATAAATAAATAGAGAGTACACTCTTGACCCATGAGAGTGGGCCAGCTCAAGGGAGGCTTGCACACCCTGGGGGTTGGGTTTCTATCTTTTATTGATGGCTGTTAACTACAGGGTGGAATATTTCCTACTTAAGGGAGACATTTTTGGGGAGCAGTGTTTCACCTTTTCCTCCTTACTTGGTCAGTCTCTGGCCTTTTTTTGTCTTGTACTTGCCCGATTTCACCAGGCATCTCATGGCTTTGTTTTGAGTTCCACCAGAGCAGGTTTCTCATCTGTCCCGTTGGGGGTCATGACTCCCTCTTTGCTGGTCTCCATGCTCCTATTTAAACCTAACTAACTGCCTACTCTAACAATAAAGGTAACAGAGTATATTGATTTGAGGTAATTTTCTTTTTTTCTGGTTAAATGCCAACATAGTCTATTGATTTGAGTCTAGATCTACGGAGGCTGCGTTGAATGTCAAATTTAGATACACATGGTCCATGACACCTGACGCACTTCTGTATGCCACTGCCCAAAGAGTCCAGTAAGGTGTTAGGCCTCATTTTTGGTTTTGGAGGAAAAAGAACAGCTTTTCCTTCATTGACATTCAGAGAGATTATTTGTTATGAAATCACTCATGTAGTTCAAAACAATTTTGCTTGGTGAGCAGTCTTGGCATTTTGTGGGGGCTTTTTAGCCATTTCTGCCGGAGGAAGTGTAATAATATCACAGTCAGGGCCATTGAGATGGAGGTTTTGAACTGCCAATAAATAGAACATTATATAATGAAAGCTTTGGACATCAGAGGGTAAAAGCATTCTTACTAAATCTAAAAAAAAAAAAAAAAAACCCTCTGGTGACAAATGGGAGGGAAGTTGGTCTCACTAACATGCTCTGCATTTGACTCTTCCATCTGGAATATATCTTCTTAAAATTATGACACAGGGTAGTACAAATAGAAAATTTAATTTTTTACTTTACTTTTACTTAAATCTAAGAAATTACAAAAACGGGACATTAATTTGGCCCCCTGGCTACCACCAACAGTCACGTTAGCTTCTCTTTTCCACTGAAAACGCCACCCAAACCTCATTAGTTAAATTTAGTATGATGTAATTACACCATAGAACCAGGTTAGATTGTGACTTGGACTTCTGTGTCCAGCAAAATCATGCATATTTGAATCTCTCTCTTATGCAAATTTCCCCAATTTAGTCAAACGTGCATCACTTTAAACCCCCGTGGGGAGATTTCCATTTTTAATCCTATTTCTCCATAGAGCACTAAGGTTATGGTAGGAGAGGAAAGAACTTGGGGACATTGAGAGAGAGAATGGCTCTGTCTCATTTTCTGTCTTTTTTGAAGAAATTAGTGGCTTCTTGTGATTCACCTGAACAAATTTGTGGAGCTTTCCATCCAGATCCCTATATATCATTATCACTGACACTTAATTTTAGCTTTGGGAACTCATGACTCAGCTACAGCCACATTGTTTTTTGGCTGGAGTAATAAGATTTTCTGCCCTGTTGTCATGATGACATTTTTTCCTCTGTCTTCTCAGAGAATACAGAAGAAAAACCAAAGCATCATTGCATCATGTAAGCAGTCTATTCCAATCCTATTTCCACCAAGGAGTCTCTAAATAGTCATTACTTTCTCCTCTCCCTCACCCACAGCTTGGCTGAGACATTTACTAGGAGATGCCAGGACATCTTCCCATATCTCCTTAAAGGGCGAGAAAAACCTCATCCGTTTTCTTTAAAAATGCATGTCTTTGTTAACAACCCATTCTCTTTGTCAAAACTTCCATAACTATGAAGGCCTCAGTGATTTTATCCTACATTTATGTTAGCATGCTAGTCTGCTCTCTGTGATATTGTGATTTGTAATAAGAAATACATAGCTGGTCATCCCCATTTCAGACACAGAGCTCCTAAAACCCTTGGAATTTTGGAAATGCTGAGAATGATTAAGGTGTCTCTTGTTATGTTAAAGAGGTAACTTTTGGAAAGCCCCTAAACCCGAGAGCTATTTGTTAACAGAACCAAAGATAGAATTAGAGGGTTAGAGATTTCATTTCAACCTCCATCCCCAGACCTCCAAGGAGAGGCTAGTGATGGAACCCAATGGCCAATGATATCATCAATCACACCCGTGTAATGAATCTTGCATAAAAATTCAAAAAGATCTTACTGTTTGGTGAACAAATGCAGGTGTTGGGAGAATGGTGCCCTCAGTGAGGGCATGGAAGCTATTTTATCCATACCTTGCTCTGTGTATCTCTTCCATCTAGTTGTTCCTAAATTATATCATTTTATAATAGACCAGTGGTATAGCAAGCAAAATGTTCCTCTGAGTTGTGTGAGGCACTCTAGCAAATTAATTGAGTGAAAAAATCATCTGGGGAAACTGATTTATAGCCACTTGGTCAGAAGCCTAAGCTTATGACTAGCATCTGAAGTAATGTTAGTTCTGTAGGACTAAACCTTTAACCTGTGGGATCTAATACTATTTCTCAGTAGATAGTGTCATAAATGAATTAAATCACACCCAGTTAGTGCCCAGAGAATTGCTTGTTGGTGTGAGAAACACCCCACCAATTGGTAGAATTGGTCCAGGACCTAAAAGATTCCCATTTTATGGATGCTAACAGAAGGTACAAGACTCCTGGCTCAGATACAAAGGATGATTTATTACTCATAGCAACAGCAGTAAGTGTGGAGAAAATTAAGGCCATTCCACTTTAAGTTCAGGGTTAGCACAAGTGCAGCCATCCCAGGCCCCTGTGAATAAGAGCTGAACTTTACCTTACTTCAGTTACAGGAAGAAAACAGTTTGCAGCTTAAAGTCCTAGGAAGCCCCTATTGGAATGAGAACAGAGCTCAACGCCCTTGAAAGCCCCACATCAAAATGTAAACAGAACTTGAGAAATTCCTCCGCCCCTTCTGGAGGTCCCCTAGACCAGCCCTTAAAACTCAGCTGAAACCTCCCTCGGGGTCCAAGTCCCTGCTCCACTGTGTCGGGTGTACTTGGACCCAAGCTCGAGCTTGTAGATAAACCCTCGTGTGTTTGCATCAGTGTTGGCTCCTTGGTGGTTTCTCAGATTCGCAATCTTGGGCACAACATTTGGGGACTCTTCCGGGATCCAAGACACCCCCAGGACCCCATCCAGAGGGTTTCACGCGTGGTGAGTGCACTCAACTTTTTCCACCTTTTGCGTGCATATTTTCTGAGAGCTCTACACTGTACTTTCCCTGTAGGAATTCCAATCTGTATCGGGTCGGCATTGGCTTAGGTGGACGCACTGGAGGGCCATCGACTGGGGGTCTTGAGGAGACGTCCCTTGCCCCCGCCTGGAGGACAGGGTCCTCATCTGTAAGTGGAACAGAGTCCTCATCCATAAGGGGGACGGAGGTCCTCATCTGTAAGGAGGATGGATGTCCTCATCTGTGAGGGGGACGGGGCCCTCGTCTGTAAGGAGGACGGAGGTCCTCGTCTGTAAGGAGGATGGATGTCCTCATCTGTAAGGGGGACGGGGCCCTCGTCTGTAAGGAGGACGGAGGTCCTCATCTGTAAGGGGGACGGGGTCCTCATCTGTAAGGGGGACAGGGGTCCTCATCTGTAAGGGGGATGGGGTCCTCATATGTAAGGAGGACGGGGTCCTCATCTGTAAGGAGGATGGGGTCCTCATATGTAAGGAGGACGGGGTCCTCATCTGTAAGGGGGACAGGGGTCCTCATCTGTAAGGAGGACGGAGGTCCTCATCGGTTAGGGGGAGAGGGTCCTCGTCTGTAAGGAGGGCCGGCTGCCAGCCCTTCGGGTTACTATCTGTTTTGTCTCTGCGGCCGCATTGGAATGTTGGTCTGTGTTACTATGTCCTTGTTCACTGTGCATTCGTCTGTGTTGTTGGCTCCGTGTTAATCGTCTTTACTGTCTGTGTCTTGGTGTGGATTGAGGACATAATGGGGGAGACAGAAACCACTCCCCTGTCTCTTATGCTCTCCCACTTCTCGGATATTAGGGAAAGAGCTCGTATTCTGAGCACAGACATGCGGAGAGAAAGATCCCAAATTTATTGCATATCAGAATGGCCAACCTTTGACATGGGATGGCCCCAAGAAGGAACTTGTCACCTACCTATTATCTTACAGGTTAAGGCCGTGATCTTCAGGGACAAACTGGATGGCCACTCTGACCAGGTTCCCTACATCCTGGTCTGGCAGGAAATGATCGAGAATCCCTCTCCTTGGCTAAAACCATTTTTACCCCCCAAAGCAGGACCCACCGAGATTCTAGCCCTGCAGAAAGCTGAGAAGGAGACCGACTCTACGCCCCAAGCGCCCCTTTATCCGGTCTTCCAGGATTCCTCCCCGGAGGACCTGATTCTCCTGCCACCCTACCGGGCACCCCCTCCCCCTTCTGCCTCTCCATTGGAGGCATCAGGGGCTGCAGAAGGGGCGCCCCCCCCAACGAGGGAGTCCCTGTGTGTGGGTCAGCAACGGGGACACGCGGTCGGACCCACTGGACGGCCCCACCACCGAGTGCGGGGCCAGCCAACGCCACCGCCCTTCCTCTCCACGCCATGTCCCCCCCGCCCCACCATGAGACTGGTGAACAGCTAATGTTATATTGGCCATTCTCCACCAGTGATTTATATAATTGGAAAACCCAAAATGCAAAGTTCTCTGATAATCTGAAAGATCTAATAGGGCTTTTAGATACTGTGCCCTTTACCCACCAGCCTACTTGGGATGACTGCCAACAGCTCTTGCAGGTTCTCTTCACCACCGAGGAGAGAGAACGAACTCAGGTGGAAGCCCGGAAGTCTGTCCTGGGAGAGGACAGACGGCCGACTGAAAACCCAGACCTCATAAACGCTGCCTTCCCCTTATCCCACCCTACCTGGGACTACAACTCAGCTGAAAGTAAGGAGAGACTCCGGGTCCACCGGCAGACTCTAGGGGCAGGTCTCCAGGCTGCTGCACGCAAGCCTCCCAATCTGGCCGAGGTCTATGATGTGAGGCAGGGTAAGGATGAGAGTCCAGCAGCCTTCTTGAGAGAGTCATAGAGGCTTTTAGGCAGTGCACCCCTATGAACCCAGAAGCCCCGGAAACAAAGGCCGCAACTATCATGGCTTTTGTTAACCAGGCCACTCCAGACATTAAAAAGAAATTGCAAAGAGTAGAGAGACTGGGAGAGAAGAGCTTGCAGGACTTAGTGATAGTAGCAGAAAGAGTCTATAATAACAGAGAAAGTCTGGAAGAACAACGAACCAAACTAAGTTACCAGCATACCCAAAACTTGGCTAAGATCCTGCTGGCCACAACCACGGACGACCCACAGGAAAGACGGAGGCACCTCAAGAAGCTGGCTTCTGGGACAGGTAAGGAGGATGGCTCTGGTCCCCCACGGGAGTGCCCTAAGCTGAACAAAAACCAATGTGCTTATTGCAAAGAAGAGGGCCACTGGGTGAAAGACTGCCCTAACAAAAGATCTAAGGCCCCTGCCGAGATCTTGGAAACAGAGGACCTGGACAATTAGGGGAGTCTGGGTTTGGCACCCTTCCCGAGCCCAGGGTAACTCTTGAAGTGAAGGGGCAACCTGTTGAATTCCTAGTGGACACTGGGGCACAACATTCAGTTTTATTACATCCCCAAGGGAGATTGGAAAACAAGACTTCATGGGTGCAAGGGGCCATGGGCACCAAACAGTACTCATGGACTACCCGAAGAACTGTGGGTCTCGGCATGGGCCGGGGATCCCACTCCTTCATGGTCATCCCTGAGTGCCCCTACCTGTTTTTAGGTTGGGATTTGCTCACCAAGATGGGAGCACAAATTTGCTTCCACCCCAAAGGGGCAAAAGTCCTAAACAAGGAGGGGCACCCGATGCAGGTGCTTTTCCTGAGTTTAGAAGATGAATATCGTCTCCACCAAATGCCCTCAGCCCCAGTGACTGACATTGACTGTTGGCTGCAGGAATTTCCCCAAGCATGGGCAGAAACTGGGGGAATTGGGATGGCCCCGCACTGACTGGCCATATACATAGAACTAAAGCCGGGGGCAGACCCTGTCAAGGTCTGCCAATACCCCATGCCTCTTGTTTCCCTAACCCAGACTGGGACCCCCCTCTGCATGACTGTCAAGAAATTTTGGCACAGATGCATGGAATCAGAGATCTCCAGGACCAGCCACTGCAGAATGCTGACACCACCTGGTACATGGACCTCCTGGTACCCGGACAGCAGCAGTCCCTTCTGAGAAGGGATCAGATATGCGGGGGCAGCTGTAACCACGGAAACGGAGACCCGATCCGGGGACACCGACCCTGCTCGACACTCCCAACTATACTGATGGACTTAGCTGATTTACACTGGATCAAACGCTTGCCTATGATCAAGCGCTTGCCAGTGCTTGCGTGGCTGGGGGAGGGCCGCAGACCCCAGCATCATCCTGCCAGAGGAACTAGGATGGCGAGTCCTATCCAAAATGTGTCAGAGTACTCATATGGGAACAAGGAAGATGGAAGACCTCATGCGACATGCAAAGATCACTATTAAAGACTCTCGAGCAAAGATCGAGCAGATTGTGGCGAGCTGCCACACATGCCAGTTAACCAATGTGGAGGCCGAGAAAAATCAAGGCCATCCCACCTAAAGTTTAGCATTAGCACAAGTATAGCCATCTTAGGTCCCTGTGAATAAGAGCTGAACTTTATGGGAAAAATTGCAGAATGTCCTCAATGTCCTCGGCAGGGAATCCCATATCAGAAAGACAACAGAGCCCACACCCGTGGTAGAAAGTCCCATCTTAGAATGAGAACAGAGCTCAACGCCCTTGAAAGCCCCATATTAGAATGTAAATGGAACTTGAGAAATTCTTCCATCTCTTCTGAAAATCCTCTAGACCAGCCTATAAAAAACCCAGCTGTAACCCACTTCGGGGTCCAAGTCCCTGTTCCGCTGTGTCGGGTATACTTGGACCCAAGCTCGAGCTTGCAAATAAACCCTCATGTGTTTGCATCTGTGTCAGCTCCTTGGTGGTTTCTCGGGTTTGCAATCTTGGGCACAACACTAATGCCTCCACCCATGGACCTAACCCAGGCACCCGGCTCCGGTGGGGACCGCCCAGGAGCCTACTGGGAAGTGGACTTCACTGAGGTAAAACCTGGAAAATACAGATACAGGTATTTACTAGTGTTTGTAGGTACTTTTTCAGGATGTAGAGAGGCATTTCCCACCAAACATAAAACAGCCCAGACCGTGACCAAGAAACTGCTGGAAGACATCTTACTGAGGTATGGTTTTCCTGTTAGGATTGGATCAGACAACGGCCCAGGATTCATCTCTAAGGTAACACGGGGAGTGGCACTAGTACTTGGGGAAGATTGGAAATTACACTGTGCATATAGGCCCCAGAGCTCAGGACAGGTAGAGGATGAACAGAACATTAAAGGAGACCTTAACTAAATTAGCCCTGGAGACTGGCGGGGACTGGGTGACTCTCCTCCCCTTTGCCCTATATAGGGTGAGGAATTCCCCCTATAAGATGGGACTGACTCCCTACGAGATCATGTTCTGTCTTCCTCCACCTATTATCCCCAATTTAAAACCTGAGATGCTTGCTGAGTTTGATGATCACCAACTTTTCTCCTCCAAATGTCACAACGAACCCATAAGCAGGTGTGGCCTAAGCTGAGGGCCCTCTACGAGACTGGGCCACCCCCGAGGCCCCATCGATACCGGCCAGGGGACTGGGTGTACGTGCAGAGATACCAACACCAGACAGTTCAGCCTCACTGGAAGGGATCCTACATCATGATCCTGACCACTCCTACCGCTCTCCAGGTCGAAGGGATTATTCCCTGGGTCCACTACACCCACGTCCAGCCAGCTGACCCACTCACCATTCTCAAGCCCTTTGTTCCAGAATGAGAAGGCCAACCAGACAAGGACAATCCCCTAAAGCTAAGACTGTGCCATTCTCACTTATTTCCCACCTCCAAAACTCCCTAGTCTGAGGTTGTCCCTCAAAATACAAGGGGATTAGACTTAGTCTTCTTACAACAAAGGGGGGGTGGTTATGTGCTGCCTTGAATGTAGGATGTTGCTTCTTCACCGAAATGTAAATGGGAACGAGAATAGCAACAAGGTTGGTTCGAATCCTGGTCTAATAATTCCCCCTGGCTCACTCTGAGAGCAACCTGGACCCATGATTGGGTCCTTCCTTAGGTTCGTCTGAGAGGGGGAAATGTGGAGTCTGAGAAAATTAAGGCCACTTTAAGTTCAGGGTTAGCACAAGTGCAGCCTTCCCAGGCCCCTGTGAATAAGAGCTGAACTTTACCTTACTTCAGTTACAGGAAAAACACAGCTTACAGCCTAATGCCCTAGAAAGCCCCATATCAGAATGAGAACAGAACTTGAGAAATTCCTCTGCCCCTTCTGGAGGTCCCCTAGACCAGCCCATAAAACTCAGCTGAAAGGCACCTCGGGGGTTAAGTCTCTGCTCCGCTGTGTCGGGTGTACTTGGACCCAAGCTCGAGCTTGTAAATAAACCCTCGTGTGTGTTTGCATCGGTGTCGGCTCCTCGGTGGTTTCTCGGATTCGCAATCTTGGGCACAACAGTAAGCAGAACATCATCTATTCTTGCCTTAGTTTTCCAAAACTCAATTCCCACAAAACAGTGCCTTAAGGGCCAGTGGATGCTTTCATGTGCATAGGGTTGTGTTACAGGAAAGGAATTCTGAACTACAGAATTTTGAATCTTTCAGACTGGACTGCAAGCAAACCTGTCCAATCTTGTCTCATACAGAAATATTATCTTTATTATACTGGGTGGTAAACAGACCTGCTCTTTACTTTAGCAAAGGAACGATCTCTGTCTTCCAAGGCTGTTTGCTATGCACATATCCTTGAAAATGCAGTTTGAAATGAAAGGGAATTATTCCATCTGTTTTCAAGACCGGCAGAAATGTGAGAGATAGATGGAGAACAGCTTACAATATAGTGATCCTGGGGTTTCCTGAGAGGTATTATGTTAGCAACCATAGGGAACAATTATTCCTAATACCTAGCTTAGATGTTACACTAGTAGCCACATGAGTCCAAACGCACATACGTGTAGGTGAGCATATGCCCATACACACACACACACGAGTGTTTTTTCTTTTTCTTTTTTACTGTTCCTAAATAAGTAATTCAATTTCATGGTACATAGAGAATAAATACTCATTTTAAATATATATTATATGATGGTCTTAAATAACCTAGAAAATATCTACAGACACCAAAACTAATATAATACTCTATATTAATTATACTTGAATAAACACAAGAAAATATTCACTAGAAATATCTTCCAGAATTAACAAAAGTAAATTTCCTGAAAATTACAGTTCTGGTTGTTATAGGCAAATTATTATACTTCTAGAGAGTACTGCGAATTTAGCACAATGCAAAAATTTTAATTTAAAAATTATGTCAATTATGTAGCATTGAAAATGATTTAGCCTTTACCATCTGTATCTAGACTAACAGTATTTTATATATTATGTATTATATAATAAAGAATACAGGTTTAGTCTATATGTGTATGTATTTTTAAAAAATATTTATCCTTGAGAAACACAGAGAGAGTGGCAAAAGCATAGGCCGAGGGAGAAGCAGGCTCCCTACAGGGAGCCAGATGTGGGACAAAGATACCAGGACCCTGGGATCACACCCTGAGCTGAAGGCAGATGCTCAACCACTGAGCCACCCAGGTGCCCCTACATGTGTATATATTGTATATATGGGTATATTGTCTCTTCCAGAAGCTTGATTTTTTTTTCATAAACTTGAATCTTACTCAGGATCATTTTCTTTCCTTCTTTCTTTTTTTTTAAGATTTATTTATTTATTTATTTATTTATTTATTTATTTATTTATTTATTCATGATAGACGCAGAGAGAGAGGCAGAGACACAGGAGGAGGGAGAAGCAGGCTCCATGCAGGGAGCCCGATGCGGGACTCGATCCCAGGACTCCAGTATCGCGCCCTGGGCCAAAGGCAGGTGTTAAACTGCTGAGCCACCCAGGGATCCCCAGAGGATCATTTTCTTATAAATACATGAGTTAAAAAATAAAATAAAAAAAAAATAAATAAATACATGAGTTATATAGAAATCACAGTTTTGGACAACCATTTGGTTTTAATATTAGAAATTTGTGCAAATTTTACTGCATGATATTATGTATAAATTAATCTCTTTAATACTTAATGTTTACACTAAGACCACAACTAATTTAAAAGTTATTACATGCATGTCAATTTTTTGCGATTATTAAACTTATGTCTATATGCATATTTTTGGAAAATTTAATTTAGATGACTGTTTCACTTTTACTCAGCATTATACTTTTTAAAAATATTTTATTAATTTAAGAAAGAGACTGAGAGAACAAGCAAAGAGAGGGGCAGAAGGAGAGGCAGACTCCACACCGAGCAGGGAGCTCAATGTGGGGCTTGTTCTCAGGGCCCTGGGATCACCACCTGAGCCAAAGGTAGATGCTAACTGGTTGAGCCACTCAGGGACCCCAGTATTATAATTTCTTAAGACATATTTTGTGGTTATAAAGATATTATAGACTAAATTTTTGAAGCGAAGGATGATGAAAATTTGTATAATTTGTTGAACAACAGTTACTCAGAAGAAATTCTCCTTCTTTTGAAACATCTCTCTTGCAGTTTTACTTGAGCAGCTGTTTCCTGGATTATCAAAGCCTCTCTATTTTGTAGATTTTACTGTACAGACACATGCAATTAGTATCTCTTCTTTGTGTTCATTTCTGATCGATGCATGATAATATCATTGTTAAAGCTATAATAAGTTGTATTTATCTTTTAGCAAGACTATTGTGATTTTTTGACTTTGTATTCCTGCTAGAGAATAATAAAATTTTAATATTTGAATGTTAACTTGGTGATAATCTTTTCAACTCTTACAAGAAAATTTTCTTGAATTACTTGTTTTCTTTCTTTAGAAAGTTCCTCTTAGCTTATGCCTATTTATATTGCTTATTGTACCATGTATAAAGTGTCATGTAATATTAAAGCTCAGAAAAACTTTTCTTGCTCATTCTCTGAGGATGAAAAATGATAAATAAATGTGTTTTTCTGTTTGGCAGGAAAATCAAGAAGCTCCAAACAATTTTCTAGTTTACTATGAAATGACCATTGTAGTTTAGGTAAAAATTAATTTAATTTATCAGATATTAATATTGAATTATATCAGCAACCATTACCTTATTTTTTTAGAAGAAAACTACTTGCATATTTTCAAAAATATAGTTTCTTGGTACTGATAAACAAATTATCACAAACTTAGCTACTTAACCACTCAAACTGATTATCTGACAGCTTCTGAGTGTCAGAAGTTCAACATGGTATAGCTGGGTTATCTGCTTAGAACATCACAAGGCTGAAACCAAGGTGTTTGTAGGGCTGAGTTTTTATCTGAAGAGCCTGGGGGGCATGAGCGGGGGATGGGGGGTTACCTATTCCAAGCCCTATCATTTTTAGAGATTTCTCTTTCATGTGTTTGTATGAATGGAGTCCTCATTTCTTTGCTGGCTAAAAGCACTGGATTGCTCTAGACTCCTAAAGGTCATCTGCATACTTCGCCACATGGCCCTTTCATCTTCAAGTAGACCATGGTGTGTCAAAGCCTCTAGTGCTTTAAATCTATAACCAACAGAAATAAAAAAATCTCTTTAAAGAACACATGTACATATATCAAACCACAGGAGTAATCTTCTCTTAAGGTCAATTATGCCATGTAACATAATCAAATCATAAGAGTAAAATTCATCAAATTCAGAATCCTAAGGATTATGCAGGGAATATAAATAGAAGGCAGACTATGTTAGGGACCATCTTAGAATTCTGTTTAGTGTAATAATACATAGAAATATGTGGGAACATTTATTCATATTCTCCTCATCCAAAGATAAACACCTCTCGGCAATTGTGGGATATTTTAATCAAGTCTTATATAACTATCATTTTGCAGTTAAAATATAACTTATTTTAAACTTACACACCAATTTTCAATATTATAAAATATTTTTAATATTCTTTTAAATTGAAGCACTGATTTTGGCCATAGGGTTATTATATCGTCATTATTACTTTTCTTATAAAAATGAATTCTCTCATCCATTGGATATCTAATGGTTCTCTAATACATTAAAACACATAGATATAAATATATACAGATAAGATATAGATAGATATTTGGAAAATAATTTGTTAATAAAGAGTTATTCACTATTTTATTTGATCTTTATTACTATATAACCACATCAATGTGTTTCATAACTCTAGATGTAAAGATGACCCATTGTTTGATCAAATTTGCGTGGAGTTATTTGAGATCAATTGGTGCTAAATACAAAGAATGCATATATTTAAGAATATTTTAACAAAGTTCTAATTAAATAATGTCACTTTAATATTTTGTTTTCTGTAATATATAATTTAGAAAATGCAAAAATATCTTTGACTAATTAATACATAACAAATACCACAAGCCTATCTAACCTGCATAAATAATTTCAAATGTATAGATACTTATGTTTCAGCATAGTTTACAAAAGCTATAGTCATGTGAGAGAAAAAAGAATATAATGCAATTTTAATTTTAATTTTAATTTAAGAGTGTAGTGTCTATGATACTGAAACTTTGGTCAAAAAAACTCAGTATCAAACCAAATCAAATAACATTTACAAAAGTATTTTGATTAAATCAAATCAGAATATTTTGATTATTTAACACCTTCTACAAATGAAATATTGTGTCTATCATTGAAATTTTTAGATCTAATTTATAAACTTTAGTAAGCTTTATCTTATGCAACACACAGATATATTGTCATGTGAAAGATTACTTATCCCAAAATTTAAAGAGCTACATTTTTCACCCTATGGGAAGAATGTGAATTGTTTGAACTAAGGCAAAAAGAAAAGAAAAAAAAAAAAAAAAAAAAGGAAGATCCTATCAGATATATAATTTTGAATCAGAAGAATCTGGTGCCATTCTCTGAGAGGGCATCTGTTAAATGCGTTATTATAGTTAAGTGTATCTAATGTGCTATGGCATTTGTGAAACACAGAATTTAAGTACTTGCTGAACAGTTTCTCTGATAATTATTGTCTTTTTTAAGTCCTATTTATGAAATTGAAAATTTCCTTCCTGATATTAGCTATTAACCTATTGATTTTTTCTGCCAAATCTGAACTTATAATTTATTTAAATGAAAATCAATGTTTAGTGTAATTCCTTTGTTGCTTTTCAGAAATCAGTAATTATATATGAGACTATCCTTTTTAGTTTAAGAATTATATGACATGTAGGGAATTATAACCTTTAAATATAGAAGTTTGTGTAGTCTCAATTTAATATTTTTGTTGCATTTTTAAAAGATATTGGGCATTATTCAATATAGCTACTTTAAGAGAATGTCATAGATGTTATCTTTGGAATATAATAAGTAGGAGTACCCACAATAAAAAGTGATTCAGGAAAGCATTTGTAAAAACTAGTTTGATCTCCCATTAAAAGGAAAGTATTAGGGACACCTGGGTGGCTCGGCAGTTGGGCGTCTGCATACGGCTCAGGGCGTGATCCTGGAGTCCCAGGATGGAGTCCTGCATTGGGCTCCCAGCATGGAGCCTGCTTCTCCCTCTGCCTGCATCTCTCCCTCTGCCTGCATCTCTGCCTCTGTGTGTGTGTGTGTGTGTGTGTGTGTGTGTGTGTGTCTCATGAATAAATAAATAAAATCATTTAAAAAAGAAAGAAAGAAAGAAAAGGAAAGTATTATGGGGTATATGGAGACCATGCTTTCTCACTAGGTCCTGGGAAGACTTTCTAATTATATAAATGGTTTACATTATAAAATCAGGTAACTAAATTAAGATGAGAATAACTGTAAAAAAATGAATCATATTCTATAATGATATGCATATAAAGTTGAAAAAGTTGAAAAATCTATCCAAAATTTAAGAAAGCCTTCTCTTTTTTTTTTTTTAAAGATTTTATTTATTTATTCATGAGAGACACAGAAAGAGAGAGGCAGAGACACGGGCAGAGGGAGAAGTAGGCTCCATACACGGAGCCTGACGTGGAACTGGATCCGGGGACTCTAGGATCATGACCTGAACCGAAGGCAGGCACCCAACCACTGAGCCACCCAGGGATCCCAGGAAAGCTTTCTTATATTAATTCAAGTTTTAGGTATTTCTGTAACCTCTTTAACTTCCCTTGTCCATGACATAGCAACTGGGAGAAATCCTGCAGGACAAGGGCTGAGAGAGTGTTAGCTGCTGTATTTAGGTATACAGAAGAGCAGAAAGATGGTAGCAGAGTAGAAGGATCCTAGGCTCACCTCGTCCCATCAACACAAGTAGGTAACTACCAAATTATTCTAAATAATACTCCAGAAATAAATCTGAAGATGACAGAACAAACTCTACAAGTAAAGAGAGAAAAGAGGTCACATTGAGGAAGAAGCAGGAGACATACTGTCTTTTCTAACACAGAGAAAAAGACAGAGACTTAGATAAAATGTGAAGACAGAGGAATGTATCCCAAATGAAAAAACAAGATAAGGCCATGGGTCAGAGACCTAAGCAAAACAGATATAAGCAACATGCTTTGGGAGAATTTAAAGCAATGATCAGAAGGATACTCACCGGGCTTGAGAAAAGAATATAAGACATCAGTGAAACTCTTACTACGGATATGAGTTAAAAAAAGAATCAATCAGAGATGAAAAGTGTAATTGAGATTGGAAACACACCTGATGCAATGAAAAGTAGTCTGGAAGAGGCAGAGGAACTAATTAATGATCTAGAAGACAAAGTAATGGGAGGCAATGAAGCTGAACAAAAGAGAGAAGGAATAGACAGGGAACTCAGAGACTCGATCAAATGTAATAACATTTGTATTATAGGACCCAGGAGCCCCTGGGTGGCTCATTTGGTTAAGCATCTGCCTTTGGCTCAGGTCATGATCCCAGGGTCTTGGGATGGAGCCCGCATTAGACTCTCTGCTGAGAGTCTGCTTCTCCCTCTGCCCTTCCCCTGCTTGTTCTCTCTCTCTCTCTCTCTCTGAAATAAATAAATAAAATAAAATAAATCTTAAAAAAAAAAGGAGTCCCAGAGGAAGAAGATAGAGAAAAGGGGGCAGAAAATTTATTCAAAGAAATAATACCTGGAAACTTCCCTAATCTGGGGAATATCCAGATCCAGGAGGCAAAGAGAACTCCCATCAAAATCAACAAAAGCAGGCCAAATCAAGACATATTGCAATTAAATTTGCAAGATATAATGATAAAAAAAAAATCTTAAAAGCAACAAGACAAAAGAAGTCATTAACTTACAAGGGAAAAGTCATAAGACTATTTGGAGATATTTCAACAGAAACTTGGCAAATACAGAAGAAAATGGCATGCATTTTAGACATAAAGACACATGCATATTGAAAGTGAGGGGATGGGAAAACTTTATAATGCAAGTGGCCATCAAAAGAAAGCTGGAGCAACAGTACTTATATTGGACAAACTAGACTTCAAAACAAAGACTGTTACAAGAGACAAAGAAGGGCACTATATCATAATAAAGGGAACAATCCACAAGAAGACATAACAATTGTAAATATTTATTCACCCAACATGAGAACACACAGATGTATAAAACAATTAATAACAAACATAAAGGAACTAATTGATAATAGCACAATAATAATAGGGGACTTTAATATCCCATTTACATCAATGGGCAGATCATCTAAACAAAAAATCAGCAAGGAAACCATGGCTCTGAATGAAGCACTGGACCAGATGGACTTAAAAGATATATTCAGAACATTCCATTCTAAACCAGCAGAATATATATTCTTTTCAAGTGCACATGGAACATTCTCCAAAATAGCTTACAAAAAAGATTGAGGTCATGCCATGCACCTTTTCTGGCCACAGTGCTATTTAAAAAGAAGTCAATCATTAAAAAAAAAAAGAAAGAAAAAAAAAAAGAAAGAAAAAAGAAAAATCAGGAAAGTCCACAAATACCTGGAGATTAAACAATGGACTGCTAAACAATGAAGGGACTAACCAGAAAATCAAAGAAGAAATTTTAAAAAATACATGGAAATAAAATAAAATGAAAACACAATGGTCCAAACGTTTTGGGATGCAGCAAAAGCAATCTTAACACAGAAATATATAGCAATACAGGCCTATCTCAAGAAGTAAGAAAAATCTCAAGTACTTCAAGTATTAGTAGCATTTGGTATACTGTCTTTCCTCTATTATTTTCTTGAGAGTTGTCTAAAATTCTTTTTGAAAAAAAAAAAAAAATAAAATAAAATAAAATTCTTTTTGATATAAGCTATGCCTTGTCTAGCATACAAATATGATATAGTTCTGCCTCTTTGAATAACAATTGTTTATATCAACCTTGAGGGTGTTACATTAAGTGAAATAAATCAAGGAAAGACAACTGGCATATGATTTCACTTATATGTAAAATTTAAAGCAAAACAGAACAACACAAAACAAAACTCGTACATACAGAGACCATATTGATGGTTACCAGAGAGGAAAGGGGTTGGGGATGGGCAAAATGGGTGAAGGGGATCTATTGTATGGTAATGAATGGTAATTATACTTAATAGTGGTGATCAGTTTATAGTTTATACAAATATTGAATTATAACATACATTTGAAACTTACATAAGGTTGTATATTAAATTTACCTCAATATAGAAAACCTATTTTTATATAATTTTAAATATGTTTTAAATTATAATCAAGAATGGCTAAATTGTACGTATCTGTTGAACACTGACAGAAACTATCCTAAAACAAATGACATTCTTAGATTTTTAAAAATCAAGGAATTATATTATAGTACTTTTCTTAATATAATATCTGTGAAACTTGAACAAGTACAGATACCATTTACTATAAATTAGGAAACCTTGTTGTTTTGCAAAATATTCATATACCTATAAAAATGATAGGAATTAATTATTTTTTGTTCTAATATCCTTCTATTTTAGTATAAGGTAGTCCACATACTGTGCTCAGTTAATTACTAAAACTTTGAGTCATTGGATGAAACTTGTAAATTCTAATTCTGTTTCATTTTTGGAAAATACAGAAATGTTTCTCAATACCTGGGATTAGTTATGTAAGCTTTGCTTTTTTAAAAAACAAGTATTTGACAGAACTGATGCATAATATAATACATTATTAATATTTTACTAGAGTCTAAGTAAAAATCAATATATTGTTACATGTTGGTAACTGACAATTTGCCATAATAGCAATTATATTAGTTACAACAAAATTCTTGCAGAATATTCCACTTTAGACTTTCAACTATAATTATTTCTGTACTTAAATAAGTACTTCTACCTCCCTTGAACTGAAATAGGAACTCATTAATGAGAAGTTTGCAGTGATTAATTAGAAACCTGTTGAAAAATACCTTTTGAAGATAGCTAAATTAGGCATTTCATTTTTTTCCCCCCAAAAAGAGCTCTATACTAATTGGAGCTTTCTTTCCTATTCAATGGAAATTTGTGATTTGGGAAGTTACTGTTCTTGCTTTAATATCTTTTAAGCTAATAGATGAAAGGAGAAAGTAGTTTTATTTCATACATTTTTTTCTTTTATATAGAACAGACCCAATCAATCTAATATTGTATGAACTTGGCAGAACATTGGAGAGCACAGATGGCCAGCCCTCTATAGGAATGCCCAGGGGTCATTTATTGGAACAGAGTCATTAGAAAGATAAGTAACAATGCTAAATAAATAATATGACCAGCCAATCAATCAATCAATCTCCTCCAATTCTATATTTGTACCCATATAATTACTAATGGAAAAAATTCAATTGTGTGATTTCTCATCACTCGTCTTAAATATATATACCTCTAGAGCCCTCTCAAAATGTTTTAAAATGGCTTCAATATTTTTTTAAGTGAGAAAAAGAGATTTATAAATATCAAGTAGCCCCCAAATCTTCAAAGTGTGTTGAGTTTCCTTCTAGAGACAACATTATGCAACTTAAAAGCAAACTCACCTGATTTGGACCTATTGAAGAAATAAACCAAAAGGACAAAAATCAAAGACAGTTCAAACGTTTTGGGAAAGAAGAAAGTATGTTAACTAAGTGGACCACATATTATATTTCAAGTGAGTTTGTCTTAATGTCTAAAATAAAATGTCTTTTCTTATCTTTTATCTTTATTATTATTTTATATTTATTATTACTACCTTTTCACTTTGATCTTTATAGAGTCTTGACAAAATGTCAAGATAAAACATGCATTTTGATACACTGTAAACACAGATTCAAATTGTGTAAACTCATTTAATCGTCCCTCTCAACTCATCAACCCCCTCAGTTGTCTTTAAATATAACTAAGGGAGAAAAAATAAAATTTGAAGCAAACTTTTGGACAGATTTGTATTATGTGAATCTAAACTAGTTCTTTTCCAAAATAAACTAATAATGAGAATTCTCATCCAACATTTCCATTGAAAAACTGGCTTTATAAAGAAAAGTTTCAGAGATTAAGTGTGGTCAGGAAGCAACCTGAAAATGTCACTAAGCATTCTGTTTCTCAGTCTTTTTCTCTGTAAATTCAGGACTTTAAATAAAATTATCTTACATTCTTGCTAGTATTAAGTTTTATACTTCCTTCATTTATGGAGAATACCAAGTGAGTGACTCTGGGAAATCTAAATTGTTTCTTAGTTTTCTCATTTGTAAGTCTATGCTCCATCAACCTTAAAAATCTTTGTTTGAATATAATTATTGTTAGATAAATGTTCAAAAACTATTTAAATCTTATGTAAATATAAGTGATAGGGTCTGGTTATTAAATCATTTTCTCCAAATTTAGGCATAATTACTTATAACTTAATTATGTCTTTTTAATTTTTAGCAATATGATTGACAACTACAAATATATATATTTACAATTGTATTAAGTAAATGTATTACACTTTGATAATAATAATGTTCAATTTGTTATGTTCATATTTCCATTTGTCTCCAAACTAATGTATCTAGAAAAATGGGACCATTTTTCTATTTTTAAGATTTGCCATTTGTTTTTCATATTATAAAATGTATATTATATAAGTATTTTTATTTTAAATATTTGATATTAATGCCTACATAAGTATGCAATATAATTTAAAAATTTATGTTTACATATTTTAAAAATAAACAAGAAATATAAGAGATACTCGGTTTGGCCTCTTTCCAATCTCAATTTCTTATAACCCTCTTCCTATTTACCACTTTTTGTATTTCCCATCAGCTCCTTAGATCCAACAAACTTAGCTCAAACATGAACAATGAGCTACTTTTTCTATCAACTTTTTATTGTCAGAATCCATCAATTCTCCTCTCTATATTTCTTCACACAAATTATAGTTAATGGTCAACCACTGAAATTACTAGATTCTATGCATCTTCAACTTATCTATTTTTCCCCTGCATTATGGAGCTCCATTGCCAAAACTACAATATTAGTGAAATCTAACTCTTAGTTTAATTCTTGCAACCAAGCAGATAACATGTCTGGAAAAAAAATATGTCCAATTAGACACTTAATGGCTATCTCAAATATAATATATCCTCAACTGAAGAAATCTTCACTCAAAGCATTCCCTGGTTTAATAAAGTTAACTCTGTTTTTCCAGCTGTTCCTTCTAAAAACCTCAGTCATCGTGATCCTTCTTCTTGAGTATAAAACAATCTTTTGAGGAACCCCATTAATTCAAAATTGCCCAGTCTAATTTTTTTTTCTCTCTACTTCTATATTTACCCTCATGTTCCAAACCACCATCATCTCTACCTTGGATTATCTCATATCTCTCACTAATTTCATGTAGGCTCATCTCAATCAGTTGTCCAAAAAGAAATGAAAGTGACTGGGATATTCCTTTGCTCAGTAACCTCCATTTGCTTTTCAACTCTCTCAAAGTAAAATCCAAGACCCATCCAGAGACCCATAAAACCCTTTACAATCTGGGATGCCTGAGTGGCTTAATGGTTGAGCATCTGCCTTCAGCTCAGGTCATGATCCCTGGATTGAGTCCTGTATCACATTCCCCGTAGGGATCCTGCTTCTCCTTCTGCCTATGTCTCTGCCTCTCTCTCTCTGTGTGTCTCTCATGAATCAACAAATAAAATCTTTAAAAAAAAAAAAAAAGTCCTTTTATAATCTAATGTAGTCCATATTCCATTACCTAACTGCCCTGACTCAATTTCTTTTTTCTCTTTTGCTCCATTCCAAGGTTTCTTTTGGTTTTGTTTGTTTGTTTACTTGCTGTTGTTCTTGTTTGGGGATTGTTTTCAGACTGAGCAGACTTCCTGCCTTGTATTTTTTCTATAAATGGAATATTCTTCCTACAAATAACCAAATTGGTCACCAATTTACCTTTTCATAATTTTGCTCAGATATCTTTAAACTGTTGCCTCGCCTTACCTAACTATATTTGTAAAGGTTTCCACTCACCTCTCTAGTGCTCCCAATTTCTTTTCTCTGCTGATTTTTTTTCCTATGAATGCTCTGGCATACTATATATTTTACATATAGTTTGGGTATTGCCTCTTAATCCACTATAATATAAATCCCATGAAACTAGAGATTTTTGATTGTTGTATCCAATGCCAGAAATAAAATCAGTTATTAGTCATTACTACAGAGATAGATTATTCTGAAATATCCTTTAGATTAGTGGAACTGCAAGATTCATCTCAATGAAATGGTCTATAGTGACTTAAAAAATGCACTCATTATATTATATCCTCTTGGGCATTTACAATGATTTTTAATATAGCAAAAGTATTTGATATCCTGTTGGAATAGAACCTTGATATTCTTTCATGGACTACCTAACAACAAAGAGAACATTCTCTGTTGGCAATTGATTAGCTTTATTGTTTATTTTTTGTTCCTTAAAGACCTTACAACGTTAAAAAGACCCCATAAACTTTGCTTACAAAATCTCTACTTAAATGCCTAAAAAAAAAGTCAGGAAATATTTTGATCTAAAGCTTAGAGACATTTTAAGAAATCTTTAAATTTTGATTTATGCTTATTTGCACTTTTTTAGGACAGTCAAAACATTTTGCAGAATATTATGCACAAATTTGTAGAATAAATGTTAAAAATAAACCTGAAGCATCTAGAGATCCTGCATGAGTCTACACATGGAAAGCCATTTGTCATAACCACATCTACTAATAATTGAGCATGGATATAAATAGTCCCTGAAATCTGCTGGTTAATGTACTGACCAAAAGCACCTTGACAGATAAATCAAGTTAAAACATAATCAAGAGGCTAGTGTATTCTCTGCAATGCTAGTGAAAAAGAAATATGAGAACAACCTCAGGAGAAAGATGACCCAGAAGAAAAGAGACTTGAGCCAGGATTTTGAGTCTTTTTTTATAAAGCTGTCTTTACCAGCAACAGCAGCAGAATTTAGGAATTGGCAAATTGATTGGAAGGTAAGCCTGAGAACCTTGTATCAATCCCATTTCTAATTACATTGTATATTACATTCTATCTATTATAAGAATAATACGGATTATTGAAAAGAGTTCCTCTCTTTCTCAAACCATCTTTGTCACCACTGCTATAATCTATACAGTGAGCTAGATGTTGTGCCAAACACATTACAAGCATTTTATTTAATCTTCATTGTAACCTTGTGGGGTAGGTTTTATTATCAAAGTTAATGGAGGTTAAACAACTTCCTCAGAGTAAATGACAGTTCCAGGATTCCAACACTAGTTTATTGCATTCCTAAATTCCCTTAACCAGTATTACATATTCTTCACATGGGAGGCCAGGAAAAACATGGAGAAAGGGAGCAAGGAAGAAGACATTTGGGGGAAGAAGTAGTAAAATAGTACTTGGGTATAAATTGCTACATAATTATATGCTATGAAATCTCCCCACAGGGTAAAACCATTCAGCAAAACCTTGCATCTCAGTTTTTCTTTGAAGTATTCTTTTTTGTACTGAAGAGAAGTGTTTAGATTTCCTCCAGGGTTAATTGCAGAAATGACCAGAGATGGCCCAGGAAATACAATTATTCCTAAGAAAGACAATTATTCCCTTTTAATATGAGTAGTTTTTGAAATGCATAAACATTTGTCTGATAAAGGGCTTTTATTTTTCCATATGTTTAAGCATTTCAATTGTAGAACCTACCACCTAGCATTACATCATGCTTTATGTTTTGTGATAGTTGGATAATTATTATTCCTTATGTAAAAATAAAATCTGTCCTGTTGCCATTTATGTTAACTTCCAAATGTGTGTTCTTTATTAAATAATGGATAAACTACTTTTGAGGAGGAAGAATTCCTGTTGCCCCAAAGGTCCTTCTAGCTGGACTAAGAATCAAATTGAAATGAGTGAGTTTAACAGGAGAAAATCCAATTTAATAGGCATACATACAAGGAATCCTCATTGACATGAAAATTGCAAAGACAGGAAAAATAAAAAAAAAAAAAAAAAAAAAAAAGACAGGAAAAATAAGCCAAATATATCATTTTGAACTAGAAGAAGAGGATGGAGGCTTGGGACATCAGAGCAAAGGAATGTACATTACAGAGCAATAAGAAGGGACCATGTTTGGTAACTAGACGTTTGCTCTACCATACAGATGGGTCACTTAGATAAAATTTACTTCTGTTAATAATCTGGATTCAGTGAAAGAAATCAATTTAGGTTCTTCTATGTGGTTACAGGAGGAAGAAAATTTTCTCTTGAGCCCATGGGGCCTCAGGTGTCTTCAGCTCAAAATAATCTAAATACCAAAGTGGCCAATTCTGAGAGACCCATGAAGCTGAGAAAATTTGGTCCACAAGTAATATCTTGACCACAGCCAGCCAGATAGCAATCATTTGAAAGATGCTTCCTACAACAGAGAAAAAAACGAATTTTAGTTTTGTACCAACTTACTTTTGATATTCAAGCTCTTTCACTTACTTAAATTCATTCCAATCTTAGCCAGTCCTGACTACCTGCCCCCAACACAGACAAATCTGTTCCAATGATTCCTATTCCATAAACCTCTGACAACTTTCTTTTTCCTTAACAAAACACATTTTAAATACTTTGAATATAGAAATACTTCCCTTATTATTTCTAATAGCTTTAGTTACATAATTATTAGGATTCATAACATTTAGAAACTGTGATTTTTAATGAAAATTAAGCTATTGTGAACAGTTATACTAGCATTCTTTAGATTGACAAATTTATGGGTACATTTCATAAATTCTAGAAGCATATGTCTTTTTCAATTTTTCAATGCAGTACTAGTCAAATATCTTTTAGTTTCTCTGTAATAAGAAACTGAAAGTGGATAAACCTATGTTTGGTAATAAATATTTCAGCATTTTATCTTATTTGGAAATGATCTAGATATTTAATGACTATCAATCATCGAGTGTAATTTAGGTAAACTCTCATGTTTTAAGTTATCAAAAAGACTTGGAACTATTTCAGCAGACATAAATATTGCTGAAAAGTTTCTTTATAAACTTTTATCCTATATTCACCTATTTAATTCAGTTCTTAATAACTACTAAGTTGGTCATTAAAATTTCATGTGACATTAAATAGCTACCATCTTAAGTTATCTTTTTTGCTGACCAATTCTGTAAGAGATAACATGACCTCATTTGACCTTTAGTAAGCCTAGGTAGAATGAAAGTATTAATGCTGATGACTCTAAAGACATGCCTGTTTTAATTAAACCAACAAGCTTAAACTAGTTTTAATACTGAGTATTTTCCCAGATCCCATGAATCTGAAATTCATTTGGATTAAGTTCCTATTACATTTCTGAGAATTTAATTTATATAAGTACTTAATTTTTTATATAAGTACTTAGTTTTCTTTACAATTAAATTTAACTCTTTTGCAAATTAATTTTGGCAATAACACCTGTACAGGAGAACTACCACACATCTACTGTACACATAATCAGTACACATAATCACTGACACACTTGAAAGTAGAGACAGACACAAACAGAAACTTTGGAATTTCCATCTTTTAAATATCTACCACGGGGCAACCTGGGTGGCTCAGCAGTTTAGCTCCACTTTGGCCCAAGGTGTGATCCTGGAGACCTGGGATGGAATCCCATATCAGGCTTCCTGCATGGAACCTGCTTCTCTCTCTGCCTGTATCTGTGACTCTGTGTGTGTGTGTCTCTCATGAATAAATAAATAAAATCTAAATAAATAAATAATAAATAAATAAATAAATATCATGAGACAGATATAAGACTCACTATTTTATAAAAGGAGTTGAATTTTTCAAATAACTCTTCTTTTCCTTTTATCCTACTCCTAATAACAACTATCCCCTAACCCAAAGTTTGTATTTCAAAGAGATGGACTAGATAACAGTTCTGGAGAAAACCCTGTGGAATATTTACATCTTGAGGTAGCAGAAAAAGAAAAAAAGTGCAAGTTTCTCCAAGATGAATTTTGGTCTTATGAGGCCAATATTTAAAGCCTTTTGAGATAAATAGAGGAGGTTTGGGGATTGGTAAAAAGAATTGGTGGACTTTGATTTGTTTCTCTTTTATTAAGATTTATTGATTTTATTTATTTATTTATTTATTTATTTATTTATTTATTTATTCATTCATTCATTCATTCATGAGAGACACAGAAAGAGAGAGACAGAGGAAGAAGCAGGCTCCCTGTGGGGAGCCTGATGCAGGACTCTATCCTAGGACCCTGAGATCATGACCTGAGTCAAAGGCAGATGGTCAACCCCTGAGCCATCCAGGTACCCCTAGTTTGTTTCTGAAGCTACGCTTCTAATTAAGTAAAGACTAGATTTGTAAAACAAGAATAGCTATCTTTAATTCCTGAAAGCATTGTCACCTAATTTATACCAAAGAATTGATACACGCTTTCACTTATGTTAGAATATTTTTCTTTCCCTCTGGGTACCTTTAGCTTAGGGCAGAAAACCTAAAAACATTTCTATCAGGCTCTGAATATTACCTTCCAATTTGGCCATGTTTTTGATCATGTCATTACATTTTTTCAAATGTCTTGTCAGGTTTTAAGTGGAACAAACAGTAAATACTTCTGGCAGTTTTAAATATTTTTTTTTAATTTTTTTATTTATTTATGATAGTCACAGAGAGAGAGAGAGGCAGAGACACAGGCAGAGGGAGAAGCAGGCTCCATGCACCGGGAGCCCGACGTGGGATTCGATCCCGGGTCTCCAGGATCGCCCCCTGGGCCAAAGGCAGGCGCCAAACCGCTGCGCCACCCAGGGATCCCACTTCTGGCAGTTTTAAACAACCCCATGGACCCAAGAGACATCCTCGAGAAAAGTACAAAAGATAATACCTTATCTTTCCCAAGATCTAGACTCACTCTCAGAGACCCCAAAGAAAGAATTGACAACCTCCATGTCCCAGGCAGGCAAAAAAAAAAAAAAAAAAGCTAAAGTCTTAGGATGGAAGAATGAGACAAGCAAGAAGGCAGTAGCTATTCCTGGGTAAGAAAGGATGGATAACTAATTGGTCTGGATTTGGAAAGAAAAGGACAATGTGAATTTTTATTTCTCTCTGTTTAGTAGGTTCAGGAAGTAATCTATTTACAATAACTTTTGAGCATCCTTCCTGGGTTTAAAACATTTTTAAACTGTGGCCCTTAGTTTGGTCTTTGACCAATGAGTGAAAAGAAATGGTAGAGAATTGGCTCTAGCCTCCAGTGGTTTTATTTTAAAAAGGACAATAGTTAATAGTCTTTTCAGAATGGAAAGGCAATTCAAGGTAATGAAGCATAGCTGGAAGCAAGGTAGTCAGGATAGGGCTTCCCCACTATACCACCTCCCCCCAAGAGGAAAATCACCCTTAAGGATTTTACACCACTCTGGAAGGAACCCTCCACTCTTTACAATGTGATAGGTAGATGACAAAAACCTGATTGGGTGACAGGTGCATGGAAGGTTACTCAGATTAAAACTGCCCGCCAATAAACCCACAGAAACCCCTAGACTTAGCAACTCCAGTGGTAACCTTCTCGGGTCCCCTCCCTCCTCAGGGGCTTTGTACTATCACTCGATAAACTTTGCTTTGCTGCCCACCACTCTTCATCTGATCTACCTCTTCATTCTTCAAAGTAGTGAAGCAGGAGAGCTTGGTTCTTGCCTCACGGAGTCGAAGAATGAAGCTCACAGACCAAGGAGAGTGAGTAAAGTGATAGAAGCAGAAGTTTATTAAGCAAAGATGCAGAGAAAGCTCTCAGAAGTGAGAGAGATTCTGACAAGGTTGCCACTGAGGGCTTTTTTTTTTTTTAATTTTTAAAAATCCTTTATTGGGTACATTTAGAGACACAGCAGTTTCAGATTTACCATACAATAGGAAAAGTGGTTATCCAAATCGAATAAATATAAATTTCAGCTTGGGCAAATAAATTAATATATGGCAAATGAAACCTACACTTGGGTCGCAAATACACACTTACATAAGAATGATATTTTTTCTTTCTTTTTTTTTGCCATTTATCTTTTTTTATTATTATTGGTGTTCAATTTACCAACATACAGAATAACCCCCAGTGCCCGTCACCCAATCACTCCCACCCCCCGCCCTCCTCTCCTTCTACCACCCCTAGTTCGTTTCCCAGAGTTAGCAGTCTTTACGTTCTGTCTCCCTTTCTGATATTTCCCACACATTTCTTCTCCCTTCCCTTATATTCCCTTTCACTATTATTTATATTCCCCAAATGAATGAGAACATATAATGTTTGTCCTTCTCCGACTGACTTACTTCACTCAGCATAATACCCTCCAGTTCCATCCACGTTGAAGCAAATGGTGGGTATTTGTCATTTCTAATAGCTGAGTAATATTCCATTGTATACATAAACCACATCTTCTTTATCCATTCATCTTTCGTTGGACACCGAGGCTCCTTCCACAGTTTGGCTACTGTGGCCATTGCTGCTATAAACATCGGGGTGCAGGTGTCCCAGCGTTTCACTGCATCTGTATCTTTGGGGTAAATCCCCAACAGTGCAATTGCTGGGTCGTAGGGCAGGTCTATTTTTAACTCTTTGAGGAACCTCCACACAGTTTTCCAGAGTGGCTGCACCAGTTCACATTCCCACCAACAGTGTAAGAGGGTTCCCTTTTCTCCGCATCCTCTCCAACATTTGTGGTTTCCTGCCTTGTTAATTTTCCCCATTCTCCCTGGTGTGAGGTGGTATCTCATTGTGGTTTTGATTTGTATTTCCCTGATGGCAAGTGATGCAGAGCATTTTCTCATGTGCATGTTGGCCATGTCTATGTCTTCCTCTGTGAGATTTCTCTTCATGTTGGTCTTTTATAGAAAACCTGACTAGGGAGTTGATGGCCTTGAGATTTCTTGAGTGAATGACATGACAGTTTTGAGCCATCAAAGGAAGATACCCCTTGTATTTTGGAGCCAGGGGGCCAGATTTACTACTCTGTTTTTGTTGTTTTCTCTTTGTTTCATCTCAGTGTCCTTGAGATATATGGGAGTCCAGAGATTTGTGGGATCCTGACTCTAGGTCTTTCTCTTATCTTTCCCTGCCTAGCCCCATTTGTCTCTAACTCAGTAGCATGACCAAGAACTGTAGGCACTGAAGGAAAAGAAATTCTGCAACCAAAGGATGACCAGAATGAGTACCCCCAAAAATGATAGAGAGGAACAGTAGGAATTACATCCTTATATTTCAGCTTTATAATCACTTGTCTTAGGTAACTTTTTTTATCTCGTTTTATTAACTTTTGGCAATAAATCTTTCAATGAAACTATTTGAGGTTTTGAGATCTTTGGAGGCTTTTGCATGCCAATTAAAAAAGGTATCCCATTCTGTTTCTTTAATTTGGGAATCCTTGCATTCAAATGCATTTTTAAAATAATCTTTAAATGGAACATTCTCCATAATGGATATTGGAACTCTAGATTGTCTTTAGTAAGATTATGCCATTTTTATAGATATCTATAGCTTTCAGGACCATAGTTCTTAGAGATAAAATAAAGACATCTTATGGCACACTCAGCTCTTTGGATTAAAAAAAAAAATCTCATTTCTTTTAGCTTAGGTCCTTAGGTTTCTCAGAATCAAGCTAATACCTATGAGGGATGTGCTGTGGGGTTGGAGATTGTGGGATATTTTACAGTATCTTGCTGCACTGAAATATTTTTGAGGTTAGCAGGTGACCTAGTGTCAATCTGATGCCAACAGGCTGGGTCTAAGAACCCAGAGGATGGTCCCAATTGACCAGTTAAAGGGTCCTTGACTTCATGCAGAATAGTGAAAGCAGGAAGTGAAAGCAGAGTTTATTGAAGAGTAGAGGGAACAGATACAGACAGACCATCCAGGAGACTTGGAAAGGAAGGAAGCATGAATCTCATCTTTGTTTGAGGTCTGAATGTCTTTACTGAGGATGGTAGTCTGGTATATGCGTCCTCTTAGACATCCAGGAAATAGAAGAAGGACAAAGTCCAAATGTTCATTATAATTCCCTTATTCCTTGAACCAGGGGTCTTGGCATTGATGTCTGGTGCCAGTGGTTTAGATATTAGTTATGGTGCTAGGCGATTCCAAAGATATCATTAACTCTTTATCCACCTCAAAGAAGATATACATTAAGGCCTATGTAGGGAGGGGATATAGGTCTTAGCAAGAATAGAAGAATAAAAGAAGCAAATTTTTTTCTTCTGTGGGGCTCTTTTGATTTCCCTGTCTTGTGTCTAACCCATTTTGTGACCAACTCACCCTATCACAGGAGTCTTCTTGAGGCGGCAAGTGCTCTAACAGACTTTAAACCCTCAACTCATGCCCACCAAATTTTGCAGCTTTTTGGCTTCCAAGATACCCATTAGCAGGATTTTATGGGACACAGTCCCGCTCAAGTCAGACCAGGTCCAACTCTAAGACTAATTTAGTTTTTCAGTCAAGACCCTGTCTGATCCAGGCCAGTAACCACCACCAATTTCCATGGAACTTTGGACTGAGGAAAAGTAATGAAGCAGCAGATTTCAACAAATGGGGACTGTGGACTGATTCCCAACAGATGAGGAATTTCAGCTGTCACCAGCAGTTCCTAATGTGGAATCTGGGGATCTGAGGACAAAACCAGAGGTGGGGTTTCTTTTTTTTTTTTTTTTTTCTTTTTAAGATTTTATTTATTTATTCATGAGAGACACAGAGAGAGAGAGAGAGGCAGAGACACAGGCAGAGAGAAGCAGGCTCCATGCAGGGAGCCCGATGTGGGACTCGATCCCAGGACTCCAGGATCACACCCTGAGCCAAAGGCAGACGCTCAACCACTGAGCCACCCAGGCGTCCCAGAGGTGGGGTTTCTAATCAAATGGGGGGACTGACTGGAAAGCCAATTAGATTGGAAACTCAATGCAAAGAGAGCAGAGCTAAGAACCAAGAAATGGTGGAAAGAGTGAACGCCAAGTGTTTTTGAGTACCACACCTGTGTTTCTCCTTGCCCTTGTATGCCATAGGAAATTTGTTTTGATTCCCCTCACTATAACTAAATCTGTTTAAAAAAATTCAACTCAGTAAATTTAAAGATCTAATTGGTTTTATCCAATGGTTCATAAATTGGACAACAACCCATTTAGCAAATACAAGGGAGCTCTGAGGAGTTGTACAAAATGAAGATTTTTATCTGCAAGAAGGAATTTGGTACAAGGAAGTGAAAGGGTGGATTATTTCAGGCAAGTTTACTTCACCTTCTGAGAAGACAGGAGGTCCTTTCATGCAAAGTATATCACTCATGGTAATCCAAAAATTCCAGAGTGATTAGGTTAAAATTTCACTCCTGGGAGAAACTGAAACTGCCATTAGGTTAGGCTTCAAGTCTTGATGGAGCTTGACAAAAGTGACTCCATATTGGGCCTATTGTTTCTTTTAATAGGATAATGATAATTATTGGCTTTTTAATCATTTATTAAAAAATCCCATATTACATTAGCATACCAGTATTATGATTCAGTTTACTTTTAATATTGTATTAAGTTCTATTTATGTATAGGATTTGTTTTAGGCCCAAAGTGTTTTTTTTTTAAGATTTTATTTATTTATTTATTTATTTATTTATTTGAGAGAGAGAGAGAGAGCATGTGAGTGGGGAGAGATAGAGGGAGAAGGAGAGAATCTCTAGCAGACTCTGTGCTGACAGCATAGCCCGACACAGGGCAGAACCCTGAAATCATGACCTGATCCAAAGCTGAGAATCCGAAGCCCAACTGACTGAGTCACCCAGGTGTCCCTAGTCCTAATGTTTTATTGCTATTTTTTTAGTTCCAAGCTTAAACATTTGACAGTAAGGTCAACACTTTATTACTATTTTTGGCCAAAGTCCAATTTAAAAATTAGGCTATTTGGAAAAGATCTCAATTTTTGATCTGTTTATAGGATCACATTTTATTAGGGATGGTTAGCAAGTGCCTAATGAAAGGAGCTATCCAAGAATAAGCTCTGAAATTTTGGAAAATGAGCTACTATTTTGATTGAGGCTTATTGGGAGTATTGTGGTGGAGACTGTATTAACCAAGGACTGTATAAGAGTATGGATTTAGGGTTTTAATGCTGACATAATTTTAAACAGTACTTTCAACCAAAAAAGTGTTCTGTTTGGACAGTATATTATGTAGTCTTGCAAAAGAAGCAGAATTTGCCACCACAAAAGATGCCACTTTGGCATTAGAATTATCTGCAGTTGATTATTTTTAAGAAACTATGGACACAAGAGAAGCTCTGAAAACTGGCAGAAGTTATCTTTTTGTAAGCGATCTTTACATTCATAAGAAAAATCTCCATTTATAAGGCTGACTTCCTCTCTATACCAGGAATAGGAAGATGACAAAATCTGTAGAAACTCTTATCAATGGAAAAGGCAAAGACTTAAATCTGCTTAACAACCTTACTTTTATTTAAGGAGCCTTGCCTGAAAACCTGGCTCTCCCAGCCCAGTCTTTTGTCTTCATCAGGAGATGATATTTAAGGTGATGGCTTGGGCCATTATGTGGAGTAACTCCAATTTTCTGGGTACTCCCTACATATACAGGAGATAAATAGGTAATTGAGTCTAAATCTGTCTGCCTGATGTGCAGCAAAGCCACTCACCAAGACATCAAGTATGCAGCAAGGAAAGGGTTTATTTGAGAGGTAGCCAAATAAGAAGATGAAAGGCTAAGCTTCAAATCTGCTTCCCCAAAAGGGGAGAGAACAACTTTTTTATAATCATAGGGGTTGATTGAGATTACATATCTCTTGATGAAACGGGTAGGGAAACTTATGACTGTGCGTGAGGAAAGATGGAGCACATGCATTGAGCAAATGTATATAACATGCATCCCATGTTCACTTTGGGGTGTAAACAATACCAGAAGGAGGCAAAATTTAGGCCCTGACCTCAGGATCATTCTAGGACAAGAAGGAGAGGTGATGGACATAATCTGAGAGCTGGTATAAACTGCATGGGGTCTTGGGCTCACTATCTTAGATAAGCAATGCAAGATCTTACTAGTTTCTAAGCGGCAACCATATCAATTAACTTTGAGTCCAGGCTTCTGCAGAGACAGCTAGTGGATTTGTTAGTGGGGTCTGAAAAGATACAAGAGCTGATTAGGGAGAAACAGTTCTCTGAAACACAAGTTTTAAAGTTTCTGCTCGTTTTAAACTCATTAACTCCGGGGGGCATGGTTTTAATCCCCTCTGAGTTATGATCATTCCTCAATCTTGGAGGAATTGGGATAATGACTTCTCTGGCCACTTCCCTGTCTCCTCTGATGAGGTAGGTTTTGGGTAAAGAGTGTTTTTTTGCAAATCTTAGTTGTATACAGAATATCTTTGATGATTAGCATGCCTACAGGGAGGGCTAAGCAGAAGTTTCTAACCTATAGGTTGTAGCAACAAGGGAAATAGAAGCAGCATGTAGTCCAATATATCAATTTCTTTTTCCTGTTATAAATATGTCATTAAACGTGTTTATTTTTCTCTGCTACTATGTTTTCTCTTACAAGGGGAGTCTCAGCCAAAAACTTATAAAGATAGAGGGAAAATTATTTTTCTTCCCTACACTGCCCATCATCTAAAGGCAGATAGAGTAGGATAGAAAAGATTCAGTTCTTGATCACCTCCAGTTTCTGATGAGGAATTCATAATACGCAACCCAAACCAACTTTCATTCCCATACTCTGAAGTCTCTCTTTTCTTCATGCTGAGAATTTTTCCCTGGTGATGGTTTAGCATTATCATGCCACCTGTGTTCATAACATTTTTGCCTCATGTACTGGGGGACATATGCAGCTACTTATCACAGGAACTCTCCTGCCCATTAATGTGACAGGTAGAGTGGAAGAAAAATAGTTTATAAGTGATCAGGAAAGAAAATCTAAGAGAAATAATATTTCCTGTTATGTATTTAAAGACTGCATGCAATGACCATACAGAACATTGAGGGTATAAACAGAGTTTGGAGAATAATCACTGACTTAGATGATTAGGTCAGAGGCTTAATATCCAAAGGTAAATAAGAAGGAAAAATGTCATAGAAAAAGCAATTACATACAATATGGTATAGCTGAAGATTAGAGTGACCCACGATAAACTGTAGACTGAGTCCTACAGAAAGATAAACATTAAAAAATAATTTCTCCTTTTAAACGGAAAAGTATATATGCAAACTACAAACTAAGAAAACTTTTACTTCAGTATTGTTTTCATGACTGAAGTTGAGAGTATTGGACACTATTTAAGTAGGTGATGTATTGTACTAGGGATAGTGAAAAATGGTTGTATCATAGATACTTAATATTACTATCAGTGAAACAATTGAGATTTGCAATAATATGAACAAAGTCAAACTCTTGAAAGACATTAACTTTGCCTGATTTTAAGGAACCCGTTTAACATAGAGAAGAAAAAAAGAGGGAGCCCTGGGTGGCTCAGCAGTTTGGTGTCTGCCTTCAGGCCAGGGTGTGATCCTGGGGTCCCTGGATTGAGTCCCACATCGGTCTCCCTGCGTGGAGCCTGCTTCTCCCTCGGCCTGTGTCTCTGCCCCTTTCTCTCTGTGTTTCTCATGAATAAGTAAATAAATAAATAAATCTTTAAAAAATAAGGAGAGAGAGAAGAAAAGAAGATGACTAAAATTTTTGTAATAAGGAAGCTATAAACTAACTAACCAAACCTCAAACTTTTCAACTAAGAGACAGAGCCTCTGTTCCATTTATTTGAAATGAAAGGCAGGTATTGGGCTGTGTTTTAAAGGAAAGTTGAACTGATCAAAATTTAGTGTCCCAAAAATTGGAGCAATGTATTTAATATTTTCAATTAGTGCAAAACACAAGAAAAGGACCAAAGAGAACTTATCTCTAATTTTCTCCTCATGAGGGCTTAAGTTTATTTTCTCCAGAAATCACCTACAGTCCATATGAAAATAATTCCTTCATTTAGGAAATCCCTACCTTGTTAACAGTGTGAGAATGTAAAGTTGAAGTACTTTTGACTGGGAAAACTTTATCATAATAAACTAGTTTAATTTCCCTGAGCTTGAAATATTCCCCCCAAGGAGTATATCTATTAATGGCATGCTATGATTAATTAATTGGTTCTGGGAACTATTATATCATATTAGTCACTTTCATATTAGTGTTCCCAAGAGTGGCAAATAAATAAGACAGTGATTGTACTTCTACGTGTCCAACTATTTCCTGCCAAGACGTTTTGCTGATGTGCAGCTTCTCTGTAATTTCCCACAGAGTACTTCTCATCTGACTTAGTTCAAGCTTTGTTAGTTTAATGCTTAGAAATGACTCATGTTCTAGCAGAAAATCTTTTCCTCTCATTACTTTTTTGTGATATTATAGGCAACAGTGTCCCTTGGGGGCATGGCAACTGATCCCAGCAGGGTTATTTACAGTGACATGGTGGCACGATTGCCAAGGGGAATTGCCAAAGGGTAAGTTTCTTCAATGGCAATTTCAACCCAACAGCGATTTCTGAGGTTGTAAATAATCCTGTCTCTTTCATCTCTAGTCAGGTAACTGCTGTCAAATTAAAGAGGTGTTCAAAACTCACAGCACAGTTTTGCTTTTTCATTATTGTATCTGCAATTCGATTGGTGTGATATATTTTCTTGCATGAATGAGTAAATTCATAGAAAATTTATTCAACTAGAGAGGCTTGCAATTCTTTACATGTCAACCTTCTAAATTCATATTGCAATGCTATTTGGGGAATATAAGAAGGTAGTTCAGGTAATAATTTTTTGAGTGTAATAAAATTATTTTCCTAAAATATTAAAGCTTACTTTTCATTAATATTATACACCTATTAAAACATTGAATTGTGTAAATACAAGAACATGACTAAAAAACTATGTACCAGCCATTTCACTTACATTATTTAATCCTAATAACCTATGAATAAGCCATTTATTGTTATACAAGGTAACTGATCCTCACATAAATAACTTTCTCAAATCCACATTTTTTTATGTCTATGATCTAAATTATCTGACACAAAATTTAGCATACAGGCATACTTCATTTTATTGTGCTTTGCTTTATTGTGTTTTGCAGATAATTGGGTTTTTACAAATTGAACATTTGTGGCAACCCTACATCCAGTAAGCCCATTGGTACCACTTTCCAACCCCATCTGGTCACCTACTGTCTCTGGTAATTTTGATAATTCTCACAGTATTTCAAACCTTTTCATTATAATTTTGTCTATTATGATGATCTGTGATTAATGATTATGACTTGTTGAAAGCTGATGTAATGGTTAGCACTTTTTACTAATAAAATATTTTTTAGGACTGCTGGGTGGCTCAGTCAGTCAAGCACCCACCTTTGGCTCAGGTCATGATCCCAAGTTCTAAGATCCAGTAGATAAGTAGGTTCCAAGCTCCTTGCTCAGTGGGGAGTCTGCTTCTCCCCCTGGCACTCCCCCCATTCCTGTGTGTGCACTCTCTTTCTCTTTCATGCACATTCACTCTCTCTCTCAAATAAATAAAATAATTTTTAAAAATTTAAATATTTTTTACTTAAGGTATGTGCATTGTTATTTTAGATGCAACGCTATTGCACACTTAATACACAATAGCATCATGTAAACATAACTTTTATATGCAATGTGAAACCAAAAAATTTATTTGACTGGTATTATTTCACTGGTTTGGGACCAAACCTGCAATTTCTCTGAGGTGTGCCTGTACTTCTCTCTATGCCATGTTGATTTCTCACATTTCCTGAAGAACACTGAATGAAGGTCAATGGCCTTTGCTTGCATTTCAAGCACTAGAGTGACTGTCACCCTTGTTCTCAGACCTACCTTGAGATCAAAATAAATGCTCTAATCAATTTTCAGCATGACAGACATTCAAATACATGAAGTTAATCATGTCACTCCACATCTTGTCTTTTCCATTTTCCTCATATTGTCAGAGTCAGGGCTCAAGTCCCCAGTAGCTCACAGAATGCTTAATCCACTCTTGTTTCTCACTAGTCTTCTTCATATATAGTTACCAAGATTTAAAAACATACTATAGGTGGAATCTGCTCATCTCTCAAAAGTTATTGATTTTTTTTAAAGAGTACTTCTATGAATGGGACATTACTTTTCTAATTATTTTTCTATGCAGTCTGCATTTTTTGACTCATTGATTTAGCCAAACCACATAAATCTTTATTTTTTTTTGGTTCATATTTTGTATCTCATAATGCAAAATTTTCACCTGTGGTGGGGGGGAGGGAATACTAACATCAGTTCATGATTGTGGGAATACGGAATTCAGATCAGAGTTTTCTATAAATAAGCTTAAAATTTAGGAGGTTTTTGCCAACATATTTTGATTTTAGTGAATAAGTACAAATAAAATAGTATTTAAAAAGTTGATAAACTATATATAATTAATATCAATATATTTTTGTTTTTCAGTCTATTAGGCAATGTTAATTGATAAATCTTTTTTTGTTTGTTTGTTTTTCCATTTTACCAATAAAAAATAAATGGATCTTAGATATCGGCATATCCTCTCCTTCTTGGACAAGATTCTTACACATAGAAACACGTATATCACCAAATATTTACCTAAATGATTATTTTCACCTTATATGGTTGATCTTGTTTATAAATATATTTAATATAATAAGGAATATTTTTTCTTTAGTGTATTTTTTAATTGCTTTATTTACCTTGTTTTGAGTTGGGAGCTAATATTTAACAAGAGATCTATTTCAAAAATAAGATAAAAATAATTTTAAGCTGGAGGAAGATGCATATAATGATAATATTAGGCTTGCTTTGATTCTTTGAATTTTGTATTAAACAATGGTTTGGTATTATGGGAAATTAAAGTACACTCTCAATTTAAATGAAGAATGAATATAAATTTGAATGCATTTGTTTTATTTTCAATCAACTAAACAAAGAAAGGTAAAAAAATAATAAATTATAATAAAAAAGGAATTTTAGATCAAAAGATATGGTAGTTAATTATTTCAGAGATCTCATATGGGAAAATTCCAAAGATACTTGGAATATTAATTAATGTAATTAATTAACATAAAACAACCTAGCCTACATGTAAATGTCTATCGGTATAAATAAGATTCTTTGATTGGAAAATACTGCCCCCAGGAGAATGAGCTATTAGCAAATTAATACCTTGCCTTTATTAATCGTCAACATGTTTCAAATAAATACTGTTTATAGGCACTTTGGATCTACCATCCAGAGTAAGATATTGTCCTTACACTAAAGAACTTTAATAAACTTAAATCTAAGTAAAGTTAAATTGCAGTTAAATGAACAGACATAGCAAAGATTATTTTTTATACATTTTTCCTAACCATTAAAATACAAATTAGGGGATCGCTGGGTGGCTCAGTGGTTTAGCGCCTGCCTTTGGCCCAGGGCGTGATCCTAGAGACCCGGATCGAGTCCCACATCGGGCTCCCTGCGTGGAGCCTGCTTCTCCCTCTGCCTGTCTCTCTGCCTCTCTCTCTCTCTGTCTCTCATGAATAAATAAATAATATCAAAACAACAACAACAAAAAAGTAAAATAAAATAAAATACAAATTAAAGTTTAGTTATTTCTGTGAAGACCTGAATCAATTGCTAGGGTGTTTGTATAAGTTCTGATTGAAATTCCAAAAAGCTAACATTTTGTCACTGTGAACTACAATGTGGCTAGCATATATAAAGCAAAAATAAAACAAAATGAACCTAATCAAAACTAAACTTTGATCAATTCACATACTGTGGACAGCAATTGCCATTGTTTCTATAAATGAATATATTTATTTCCTAACTCATTTCCCAGGTATGCTATCACATACCTATCTATATGCATTTTTTTTCACACAACAAAGTGTTATAAAATTCATGAACAGTGACGAGTGACATTAATTTTACTACTATTGATTTTATTATTTAAGAATCTTCTTACATGGAAAAAATAGATTAGTAAGTGATGGGCTGTAACCTAGGTATAGATAATAAATAAAATATAAAATATAAAAATTGTTATCAAATATATTTTTAAATCAAACTCACCCATGTGTGTATGACCACAAAGAACACAATTATAGAGGAGATTTTTTTTCTTTTATAATCTTTTACAAATACCTTTGAAAGATAAAGCATACTACTTGCCAAAATTTCACATGAAAAAGTAATGTGAAAAAATTTTAGGACATATTTCTAAAAATAGCAGTTTCCAGAGTACTGATTTATATCCAAAATATGAAAAAAAGTATTTTTGAAGTTCTTTAATGAAGAGATCTCCGTATTCTGCACATCATATTTGTTAGTTGTTTATTAAGTTGATAGATCACATAGTACAAAAATAATTCTTTCCCCTTCAGTTTAGAATTCAAGTCAGAATTTTCCATGGGATATAAGGAAAATGGAAAACAAGTTTAGTACTCTAAATGACTTTCTAAATGCTGAGTCCCAAGTGGTGGCTAGAGAATAATTCACAAAGTTACTATATGACTTTGGTCCAATCAAAAATTTTTGTCTCTCATTCATCTTGGATATCACAGAGGGATAATAATACCTCCCCCACTGAGTTACATACATTATAATATGAATGCCGTAAGAATATGTAGCTAAGATGCTTTTAAAAATACAAGGTGAAAGTAAAGGTGCATGGTAAAATTCATTAATTAATTCATTTTTTTTGGAAAAAAAAAGATTTTAGAGACAGGGAAGAGGAGAGCAGAGGGAGGAGCAGAGGGGGAGAGAAAGAGAGAATATCCAGTAGACTCCACCCTGAGCAAAAAGACCAGGGCTCCCTGAGATCATGATCTGAGCCAAAACCAAGAGTCCAAGATTAACCGACTGAGCCCATCTAGGCGTCCCCACATAATTTAATTTAAAGAAATCTTTTTTTCCCACCTTCTATAAAAACTAGGGTTCTATATCAAGACGGTATTCATTTTCTGAAAGAAAAAAAATTAATGTGAAAATGACCAAAAGCTCTTTAAGGAGGACTTTAGGTCACCCATAGCAGAGCTCTGGATGCTGCTACTGATCTTCACTCCTTGTTGTTAGCTCTCCCCAAGGTACAAGTAAAGCAGGCAGCCACCCTTGGCCATCCATGGCTTTCAGAGGCGCTGGAGAAACACCTATAGAACCAGAGGTGGTGATTCACCAAATTAGAGTTACTCTAACTGGGTTCAACCTAAAACCTTTGGAGAAAGTACTTGCCAATTTGATCAGAGGCACAAAGGAAAAGAACCTCAAAGTGGAAGGACCACCTCAGGTGCCTACCAAGCCCCTGAGAATGACTATAAGGAAAGCTCTTTGTAGTGAAGATTCCAAGACTTGGGATGTTTTCAGATGAGGATCCACAGGACTCATTGACTTGCACAGCCCTTCTGAGGTGGTTAAGCAAAGTACTTCCATTAGTATTGGGCCAGAAGTGGAGGTGGAAGTTACCATTGTAGATACTTAAATCAACCTTTTCCCTAAGCTATCCATTGTTTAAAAAATAAATAAAAATGACTCCCCCTCCCCCCAAAAAAAAACTATCCAAGAAAAGTTTGAAAATAAATTACAAAATTTGATAAATATACTTAGAAAACTTGGATTCTTTTATACCTGGCCTGTAGTTATCATTTTACTGATTCATTCAAATAGAATTTTACTGCATTTAATTTGTTGTACTCTTAGAGTTCATTCAGTTTTACCTATATTAAAAGAGCTAACACATGTAATATAAAGCATTCTGCCTATTTCATGTTAATAACTCAATAAAAATTAGCTGAAAACAATATTTATAGTAGTCCTGGTACCATTACCAAATTTTCATGCTGAAATTTCCTCCAGTGAGAGGCATGGATACAATCTTTCAAATGACTCCTTTTTAAAATAGCCACATCAAGCAGCTCTTTTGATTGTCCCATTTGTTTGTAAGAAAGTTTCTCTCTACTTATAGGTACTTAGCTCTTCACAAGTGATTGGAAGGATGAAACAATCTGATAGGAGTTCCTTTGGTTGCATGCAAAAGGTTTTCTGAGCTTGTCTGATATCCTAACTAGAATTGGATGCATATATTATTGCCTTGATGTCTGAAACAAATTGATCTAACGTGATGTTAATTACTTGCTGTTTGCAGGGACAAACATGCATCGGATGGAGTAGTAAAACTTATGTTTAAGCATTTGAATTAAACAGAACAACTCATCAGGCTGTTTTGTTGTAAACACTGTGCTGTGCCTTCCTGCATTATCTACAGCCAATGACATCAATAGCCAGTGGTAGTGGCACTTGCAATATTTTAGTGTAGTTTTTACCCTTGTTTGAAGCTTTAACATATACATGAATAGATTAATTAACAAGAGGTCATAGAAAAAGATATGAAAAAGTCAAGGTGATGAAATTCCGAAACAGTGTATGAGCACGGATATAGGTGTTATCAAAAAACAAAAGTAAATACAAAAAACCAACCCCCCAACACAACCATTTTTAAGGTGAAACTAGACCAACAAAGCTGAAAACACTGGAATTACTGTAGCAATATAGAGGGGAATCAGTAAAAACAAAGAAGTCATTGATTTATCAAAATAAGTCTGAAAGAAGATTATGTAAAAATAGCACAGACCATATAGATTCTTCTTTGATATGCAACATAAACTGAAACTGGATAGGACCCTTCATTAACTGGAAAACCTAAGACCTCTGCCAGATGAAGCAATGATACACCATAACTGAGGCAGCATTGTAAGAAATGAGGGAAGCTGTGTAACTGGGAGTAACAGAGGTCAACAGAACAAAATACTGTGAGTTAAATTGTCAAATGTTAAGAAATTAGATAATCAGAAAAAAAAAAAAAAGCTAGAAAGTCAAAATTTCTAACATTGAACTCTGAAGTGGCAAGTGTTGACCGAGAAGACAACGAGGCTATAAAGCAACCAAAAGTGTTTATTTGGAATCTTAGGGATTGTAATCCTGGAGACACACAGTCAACTGAAATCCTTGTGTACAGGTATATATGAATATGCAAGACTCAGGACATGGATTCTTTCCAGCACAATTACAGGACCAAATACACAGTTTTTGTGAGGTTATTGTTTCAGTGCAGGGTGTGCAACTTATAAGGAACATGAGAGAAATGTGGAGATCAAAAAAGAATGGAACCCACAGGAGGGGATTAAATTTGAGTCCCTCATTGCTGCCAAGCCTCCTACTTCCAATGCAAGTATCCTCCAGCACAACACGGAGCCCTCCTCATGAAGCTGGATCAGATTCAAGAAATTGAAGCAGGGGATTCAGGAGATGGAGTTGTGTGGGCCCATCATGACTACCATGTGAGCCAGTAGATAAATAATGACATCACGTGTCACCTGCACCAGCCCCTCATGCCCTGTACACACCTTCCAGTACAAATAGAAGGGGGATGCTGTTTCTCTTTGCCCTGAAATTCTTACACAACATGTCCCTTGTGACCTATTCCCTATGATAACCTGAGACTATATGATGAAGAGAATTCTACAAAAGTGATTTTCTAAATTGACACAGTGCAAATCTGCCTTAAAAGAGACTTTATACATAACATAAATCAAATATTGGATGTCTTAATCAACACCAGAATACAGTAATTTCTTTTTCTCAACAGCAATGAATTTCATTTCTACTGTTTTAGGTTTCTACAATTACGAAATTAATTTATGCTCATCATCATCCCCAAATGCTTCTCCTCTGAAATTACAAGTTATCCCTATTCTGTTTCTTACAACTGATAGAATATCCATGTGTCCATTACAGCTATTATTTATGTTTCCTTGAATATGTTTAATTTTTGTTGAGTGATTGAAATATCCTGCTTATGTTATCCTTAACTCTTTCCAAATTCAAAATATAATAATGCAAGTCAGAGCGGGATAATAAAATACATGTACAAATATATACAAATATATGTTAGGGCTGATGTACCACGTGTGCCTTTGAGAATGAGCAAGGAAATGTTCATAATGACTACTGCTACTTTGTCCATGACATTATATTCAAAAGGGCATATAGGTTACTACAATAAGAACAATTTTAGGTTGCTGTTTGTCATGATTAGAAAAGACAAAATTAGTAAATGTCTAATCAAAGTTTCACTAACTTTCATAACTTCTTGTTGGAGGAATAAAAATATTTTTCTTTGACCTTTATGTCCAATCACACCACCTCACCTAGAAGAAAGGATAGTTCACTCAACCCACATACTGAAAAAGAACAGAAAGAAAGAATAGTAGAGGGGAGAAAATAGGAAGCAACAGTTGAGTGCACAGAATATTGAGATTAAAAAAAAAAAAGGTCTAGAGAAGATTTAATCTACTCAAGTTAATTAAGGCTAATATTCTTCGAAAAGTAATTTCCTGTTTTTTCTTCTCTAAAGTAAGTCTTCTTCCAAAATTAAATAGTGTAGCATTAAATGTCAATGAATGGTAAAGCTGCCACCACAAATATCTAGAGAACACTGGGAGTTCAGAAAGCCCATTGGAGCAGCTCCTAGTATGTAAATTCTTGGGTGGGGGTGAGGGGAAGAAAAGAAAAAAAAAAGGAACAAGGAAGTTAATTTATGCTTGAAACTAATCATGCTCCAAAAACTTTTGTTGTTCTCTTAGATTTCTTTACAGTCTGCTATATTTATGACTTTTATCAAAATTGTGTTTATTGTTCTGAAAATAAATGAAAGGTGTTGACATTTGGCACTACTCTATGCCTACTCTCCTATGGGAACAGCTATAATAAATGACTTGGAAGTGATTGTCAATTTCATTTTAACTAGCTAGATTCAACAACATGTCAAAATTTGAGATTGTCACTACACTTTTGCAAATTTGAAATAGAATAGTTCAAAATATTTTAAAAGTTAGATTTTCTAAAGTTATAATACAATATAAAGCTTGCTACATTTAAACAGAAACTAATGTTTCACTTACACGTGACAAATGATAAGGGAGCACTTAGAAAGGAAATTGATTCCCAGAGGTTCAGATGGCTTTGCCAAGAATAAGACATGCAATGTAAAATGTTCTTTCTTGATAAATTTACTCTCAGATTATCACTTTAGGAAAATGAGATACGTAAACTTATCATAATATTATTTTTAACAAAGTGAAAAAGTGGACTGAAGCATTATTAAATTTGGTGTATACAGACCTACATGTATAATTGAAGCAAAGACTATTGATTATTATTTTAATGCCATCCTGGAGAAAAAAGCTCTTAGTGGCATACAGTAGAACCAAATAGCTATTTAGCAAACTCAACAGAAGTTTCTTCCATTAATTTTGATAAACCTGTACAAAGAAAGAATTAAATTTTGGGATAAATACTATCAATAGAGCTGACACACTATTTGAAATGAATAATATTTATAGTATCCCAAATAGGAAGGCTTTAATAAGGTAAAATATCATAGCGGTTACTGTAAATTCTGAAGATAGCATTAAAGAGAGAGAGAGAGAGAGAGAGAGATTGATTTAACTATAGGCTAGATAACAAAGTGGAAGGGAAACAAAGCAGATAGATAAAGCTAAATACTAGTCCAAAATTACAATAAAGATTTAGTCTGAAAAGATATAAGAGTGAGAGTCAGAAAACACTGATATATCCTCAGAGAAAACTAATAAGTAGACCATATTGAACAGGAAGGATTAGCCATGGGTAAAATTCAGTCTAATTCACTCGATGTGTCTAATTCCCACAATGTTAGAATCCTGAATTGAAGGACAAACATATTGGGTCATTCTGCACTCAGATACTTACTCAAAGACTATGGAAATCATCAGGAATAAAAATTACTCAAATAATATGGCAAGAAGTGAGAAAAATCAAATTATATTATCTTATTCCCAAACAAAGCTACTTGAAAATAACATAAACATGACATGGATAAAGAGAAAGTACATTCAATTCTAAAACAACAACAGCAGACCTCATGGTTGTGATCCCAGACTGATTGAAGAAAAGGAAGACTTACGTAATTATACTCCTTTCCCTTTTGAGGTACTTCAGTAGAAAAAAAAGTTAAAAATATTTCTTTATGGCCTTACTCTCTTATAATAAAACATAAATATAATTGTTCGGGAGTATGATGTTTGAAATTACCACCAAAATAAAATTCAAAAGCCTATCTCATATAAAAATAAAATACTCTCCAGGTTTATTTGTTGAACTATTTTTCAACTTTGAATGAGTCTATTAAATGCCGGTGATGATTTTTAGAGGCAGAGCTAAAATGTGTTAACCTACCAACTTCACTGTGTCACATACGTATGTGTGTACATGTACATATGTGTCATAATTACCATATTACAACCAATTGTAGTGTCTTCAGTATGTGTCTCTTTTCTGGAATCTCTTCACAAGCCTCAGGTTGACAGGGTCAATGCCATTTATTCTGTCTCAATAGATAATTTTGGGAATGAATGAATAAAAATTCACAAGAAATGTAAAGTCAAAGCAAAGCTTTGTTTCTAAACTCTCCTAGCCACGCATACTCCCCCTTAAACCTAAACTCTTTCTTCTCTTATAATAAATTTATTTTAATTATTTCTAGGACATAAAGCCATGAAATAAAAGCCATGATGACAGTTTGAAAGTTAATTTGAATGTGTTTGATTTCTCCCAAGTGATGTAAATTTTGCAACATTGGCTTCAAGGAAAGACTTTTACCCTTACACCTTACTCAGACGGGATAAATAAATTCTATCAATAAAACATTTTATTAACTCTGTCTACAGTGTATACAGTAGTCATTTGTTGTGTCAATAAATTGCTGATTTTTATTAGTCATGCTGTTTTAAACAGAGCATAAAATACAGCTACATAATAACCTAAAACAGAAAAGAAAGGCTTTTACTGGCAATACTGACAATATAAGAAATATATATATTGGAGAAGGTGAAAAAGTGACTAGTAAAATAAAAATTTGATCACCACAGCAGGAGCTCCACAATTAGTGCAAAAAAGAGAATCATACGATTTTACCAGTTAGATAAAATTCTGCTTGTACTGATGTGCAACATATATTAGTATAAAATTACTTACTTTTTAAGTAGCAGTCTGATAAATATAGAACCCATAGTTAATAAGTACCTACATGTGTTATGATTCATTTTGCAAATATTTAAGTTTGACATTCTGGAGTTTAGTTTCTCTCATAATTTTCCTAATATGAGAATTTACTGTTACCAATTTCCCTTTATTTAACACAGTTACCATATCACAACTTTTTAAATATGTAATGGTTCTTTTATCTATCAGTTCTAAGTAGGCTTTTTATTCCTGTTATAGTTTCTTCTTTTACTCATTAATTATAGTGTTTTTAATTATCAAATATAGGGGTTGCAATTTTTAGTATTAACTGAATTAAGTTTAGAGAATAGATTGTAAAATATACATCATTTGGATATTTTCAAGTATGCTCTATTAATAACTATAGCAAACATTTTATATAGCATATATTATATGTCTGAAACTGTTCCAAATGGCTCACATATATTATGATATTTAATCATTAGCAGAGCTATGAGAACATGGTCTCTACATTTATGTCACATTTTACAGTACAGGGCAGAGGTGGCTAAAAGGGACATGAGATTGTGGAGATGAGCTGTTTTAAAGTAACACATAACAGTTCAGAAGCTGAATGATAATAAGGTGCCTCAGCCTTTCCTCTGTTTATAAAAATTAAAACAACTCTGCAGAACTTTCTTGTATAAAAATGGAACAGAAATATGCAAAGTGGTATCTCACGCTGAGAAAATCTCCATCTTGACTATGCTAATTTTTTCCATCACTAAGAATGAGAGAGTGTACGTACCATAAACCCAAATCAGCATCATCTCATGTAGAAGAGAATGTGCTCCAGTGAAACTGCTGCTGAACTGAAAACTTGGTTATAACCAAAGCAGCACAGGCAATAATAAGCCTTGAGAAAAAAAATACCAAACAAAACAAAACAACAGAAGAACCTAATGCCAGGAGTAACATTTACCTTAATATTGACTTACTCTGTCAAATACATTCTTCTCTCACCTCCAAATCCCGACTGCTCAGTTGGCTCAACTGTACTTGAACCAAAGGAGGGGGGGTTGTGTTTCAATCCATAAGCATCAGCTTCTCAGGGTACACAGCAGGATGAAGGATGGAGACTACAACTCCAGGTGAACATGGAAGATGCAAACACACGTATAAAGACAACAACACTTTTGTTACTCTGTTATCACAAAGGTCATTTCTAGAGCATCAGTGTCTCACGTCAGTGAGTGAGCAATGTATACATACCAATTGAGGGTAAGAATAAATTATCAGGTATACTTCATAGTCTTAAAAAAAAAATCATTTGAGGGACCTGGGTGGCTGAGTCAGTTGAGTGCAGGACTCTTGATTTTGGTTCCCCTCATGGTCTCAGGGGTCATAGGATGGAGCCCCTCCTAAGGCTCTAAGTTCAGCGGGGAGTCTGCTACAGACTTGCTTTCTCTCTTCCCTCTCTCTCTGCCCTGCCCCACTCATGCTGTCTCTCTCAAAATAAAGAAATAAATACATCTAAAAAAAATAAAACAATAAAAAAATTACTTGAAAGGAAATAAAACTAAATTCTGATTCTAGTGAGGGAGTTGTAAGTAGAAATATTACGTTGAAAGTTGAATACAATTTCTTAATTTTTAAATTGAATATTACATGTTTTCTTATGTCCATTAAAAAAGAAAGGTTTATATTATATCTGATATACAAAGTGAATAAATGGATTAAAATAAGCCCTAATATTAAGCCTAATACTTTAATATGTAACATAATATAAATATTCCATATTTAGTATATTTTCTATACTATATACATCAAAATATTTATATATAAAATAAAATTTTAATAAGATAAATTATTTAAAATCTAAATCACTCTTTTGAATCCAGTTATTAAAATAAATACATATATCTCCTAAGGGAGTATTATTACTAATTTAAGGGGTAGTCCTTGTGGATTTATTTTCTGGGAGATTTTTTGCATTTATAAATATGAAGCATTCTCTTTTATTTTTAAAATGTGGTAATTTCAGAATGGAGAAAATAAGTATTTATTGAGGCATTTTATATGCAAAAGTACTGTCTTAATTACTACATATGGAAATTTTCTGAAATTAATCTTAACCCTATGAAAAATATTACAATTACCCTTTACTAATGTAATGAAAGAAAGCTTGGCTATTTCAAGCAGTTGTCCAAGGTCACACAGCTGGACAGCTGGAAGATGAGAAGTTAAAGACTGATCCTACACCTCTATTACTTTTGACCGTTTTTTTTCATCCCAATATTACTGTATTGAAAAGCAACGGGAGAAATAACACATTTTCAGGTCACAAACCTCTAATGGTATTCATTTGAATCATGATCATATTAAGAATAAATATAAAAATAAATCCAAGAGGAAGTAAAAACGTACATGCCATTAGCTTAAATGGTAAACTCTTCGGAGGTGGAAGTATTTATATTGTATATAGTATCATTCTCTGTTTAATGTATTTGTATCATTGATGAAATTGTTTTCTTATAATATAGAACCTACACTAGATTTCCCTTCAGAATACAGGTATTCTAAGCAAAATTTAAAGGAAAATACTTAAGGAGACATGGTTCTTAGAATGTTTAATGCTTAGTAGTTGGTGACCACAGAGACCAAAAACACTGTATTGTTTTGTTCAATTTGTTCAACATTCTATTGCCTCCAGTACAATTTAATTTTAACTTAGTAGCAAAGTATTGCTGCAGGCCCTGTCTATAATATTTACATACAAATCTTCAATATTACTCAGTCCCAATTAACTGAGGAACTTCCCTTTATTTTTCTCTATGATAGTAAAAAGAGTGCTGTATTTATTTCCGGATTGTATCATTTTTTATTGAAACCAAATGTCTTATATTACACCTATGACTTAGACCCATTCTCCTCAGAGGTTATTCATCAAAACTGATTATTTTTTTCTGAAATGATATGATATAAATTCCTTTTTCTTAATGTTCAGAGTTGTCAGGTTATTTTTTAATATACAAAATGGCTTTTAAAAGTTTAGTGTATTCATTACCGTGCTAAAACCTGCAGAGATGATTTAGTACATTTCCACTACTGTTTCTCTGTTTTATAACTGTATGAAAATAAACCCGCCTGAATATGAAACTGATTTCCTAAGTTTCAAAATCATAGATATGTGAAAGGTATTGAGAGTTCCTGACTATTTTTTCCCCTTAAACCTCGATCCAAACATTTCTTTAAAAAAATCTGTCCTTTGAATAAGGTTTGCAATTGTTAGTCAATATTCATTTTTAAGTGGTTAAAAATGTGGAAATTGAAAAGCTAATTTGTTGAGCACTTGTGCTAAAATAATACCACCATTTTATGAGGGATGTCTCCATTTCCTGTCCCAACCCCCACCCACACACACCCTATCTAAGCAATCACCAACTGCCCAGTCCTTTCTCCTCCACATATGTTTGCTAATGTCACCACATTTGCAGTTCCTTTTAATTCTCACCGAGTCTGCATTTTATTTTAATCCTATTCCCTCATTTCCAGACTATTAGCACAGCTGAAGTTTCATTGCATCTAACCTAACCCTTTCCCATTTATCCTGAACTGAACAACCAGTTTCATTTAGTGAATATTTTTTGTTTTATTTTTTTTCTGGCATAGTTAACATACAGTACAATATTAGTTTCAGGTGTACACTGTAGTGGTTCAACACTTCCATACATCACCCTGTGCTCATCACAGGTGCCCTTCTTCATTCCCATCCCTTACTTCACTCATCCCCCCATCCACCTCCCCTTTGGTCACCAGCAGTTTGTTCTCCACAGTTAAAGGTCTGATTCTTGGTTTGTCTCTCTCTATTTTCTTTTTCTTGTTTGTTTTGTTTCTTAAGTTCTACATGTTAGTGAAATCATATGGTATTTTTTCTTTCTCTGACATTTCATTCAGCATTATGCTCTCTAGCTTTATCCATGTTATTGCAAATGGCAAGATTTCATTCTTTTGTACGGCTGAACCAATCTTATTTTTTAATTTCTAAAACCGTGTTTCTCTTATAGCTTTTTCCACTCAAAAATTTTAAGGGATCCTTAGTGTCAAAGCAAATGTTAATACTACAACATTGAATTCAAGGCCCTAGAAAATACCATCTTCCCAGGGTTACCTTCCATTTTTCTCTTACATAGAGAATATACTTGAGTGAAACTATGCTATGTGATACATAAAATTTTCATTGTATTTTCCATTACTATTCTTTTCTCACACCATTACCCTTTTATGTAAAACTGCTTCTTTCCCCCATATTTCTCTCTCTCTCAATTCCACCCTACCCTTCAAGCTCTAGCTAGTTTAAATCTTGCTTGTTCCAAAAACCCATTTTTAAACACTCCAGGCAAAAGTGTTGTTTCTACCCTAAATGTCTATGTAATTCAACATCTGTCTACACTTATGAATGTGTTATTCACTAGTCCATAGAACTGTGAAAGGCATTTCATATTTTTAATTTTCTAGATTGATTTTAGAGACCTATTTGTATCACCCTGCCTCTTAGAAAGGTAGCTTCCTGACACTGAATATGTATTTGATGAATGAAGATGCTATTTACCCAACAAGAAAAGTGGAAAACAATAGGGATATTATTCAAAAGAAAGAGTTAATTTATAGTAGTACTAATGCTTAGTTTTCCTTCTAGATAGTCTTCTTCCTTATTTCATTCCTTCCTTCAGTGATATTATGGTTTAACATTTATTGAGCATAGAAAATGTGCTTGGCACTGCACACAACTCAATAGGTAGGCATGGATTCTGTTCAATGAGTTTGAAATATTCATAGTAAAAATAGGGCCAAAAAGGATATGAATGACTTAGAACAAAGTGATATCTTTATTATCAGCCCCTTCCTTTCCATCCTTTCTATTTACTCTCTTGTGTATTCAACTACAGTAGAAATCCTATCAATCTTCCACATGTTCATCCTTCATCTATTTTCTCATATTCATTCATGACAACTATATCCTACCCTAAGGAAACAAGCCAAACTAATTCCACACACAAAAATGACCTTAAAATACATGCTCCCCCTCACTTCCCAAAATGGTTTTCCTTCCTATCGTGGCCATATCAAAACTGAGAATCTTTGCTACAAGTAACAAAAATCCTAAACCAAAGAACTTTAAGCAAAAACTAAAAAATCCATCTTATGCATCTTAAAAAAAAAAGATGTAGTCTCTATTTTAGGCTTGGCTTGATAGGAAATTTCAGTACCTATGGTACCATCTTTCCCACAAGCCAGTTTCCTACATGATGATAAATTATTTTTGGAGCTACAGATCTCCTATCCTTAGCCACCATGAGTAGGAGAAGACCATATACATCTCTGTCTTTAACATTCCAACATAGGTCAATCACATGTATTTACTCTGATTGGGTACTTGACCATTTTTGAATCAGTCATGGGTATGGATTATACTTGGAGACAATCCCTAGAACTGGAATGAGATAAATATTGGTGAAAATGTAATGGAGGTAACTTTTGCAAAGCAAAATCACTGTGCTATTGATTAAATGATGTATTATAGATATTGGTGGGGCAAAGAACAAATACCTACTATGCTAAAAATATAGTAAGCATCTTGGCTTAGTTGGCTATATTGCTTATTTTACTTACACCTAATAAAAAAATGTACTCTAGTTTTTAACTTCATCAATTCATTAAAGCTTCTCTATCCAGATTCGTATTTAACTAACTTCTACTTTTAAAAATCTTTTATTTATTCAACAACTATTGAGAGGTTTCTGTCCCTATCATTGTTAACATACACTCTCGCTATATATTTATGAAGACAATAGACAGAGGTTTTTGTCCTAATGAAGCAGGCATTTGGAAAGAGGAGACAACAATGAGTAATAGCCATTCTAATTTCAAGAATGTATGGAGCATGTAGAATTGCCAGAGGAGGCCCCACTGAATAAAAGGGAGTTTACCAACTGGTGATATGGAGATACAGGATTCCAGGCAGTGAGAAGATCCAATACCAACAACTTAAGGAAATGAAATACCTGGAGTAGATAACAAATGGTAGGGAGGCTGACATAGTTGAAAAATTGCCTCAGTTATGTGTAGAAAAAGTTTAGGTTAGGGCTTAGGTGTAGATAGAATCAGACTGGAAGTCCATTATAATAGTATGGATTTTACTGTGAGTAAGATGGACAGGCACTCAAGCATTAGACAGAGGGATAGTGTGATCTGATTTATATCTTAAAAGGAATTGCATTCTTATGTTGAGAATTCTGTGGAGAGGCAAAAGGAAGATTCTTTGATGAGGTTGATAATTTCAGGGAAAGGTTTTAAGGGCTCTGAACAAACAGAAGGCTGTGAAGGAGGTGACAAATTTTGAGTATATTTTGATGGAGGAGCCAAAAGATTTTCTAATGGCTTGAATAAGATGTGTCAGAAAAAAGCAACAGAAACAAAAACAACAGAAGAGATAAGAATGATTTGAACTTATTTGGCTGTAAAATTGTGATCAAGGAGTTTACTTCAACTAAAATGAGAGGAGAGTAAATAGAGCCACTGTAGGTGAAAGATTTGGACTTTAGTTTTGATTAATTGAACTTAGCTATCCAGTAAGCAAATGCTTCTCAAATTTTATATGCATAAATCACCTTGTAAAATCACCTACTCTAATTCTATTGAATTGACATGTGCATTTTGCCAGAGTGGGGCTTTATAAAGTCACATTTCTAACATACTTCCAAGCAATGTCAACACCACTCATGCTTAGACCAGATTTTGAATAGCACAGTATTAGACACCCAAATAAGAAGTTGATTAACTGCTTGGTTTTCAGTTAAGAGATCTTCCTATAAACAAAAACGTTAGAGTTAGCAAAATATAGATGATATTTGGTGATACAAAAACTTCAGATTACCAAGTGAGGGAATGCTTACAGAAGATATAGGGTTGATATACACTTCCTGGGATGAATGGACCTGGAAGAAGAAGAAACAGTAGTGTAGATTGAAGCAGAATGAAGGTCAGGTAGCAAGATAAGCAACATCAATGTAGCATAATACAATTTAAGTGTTGAGAGTATGGAAAGGAAGAAAGAGTGACCAAATGTGTCAAATCAAGAGTAGGACAATTAAGATGAGAAAAGAATATTGTCTATAGAGGCAACATTGTTGAGTTATTTTGTAATCTTAAGAATAGTTTTGGTGTTAGAAGAAGAAAAATAGGGATGCCGGAGTGGCTCAGTGGTTAGGCGCCTGCCTTCAGCCCAGGGCGTGATCCTGGAGTCCCAGGATTGAGTCCCATATCTGGCTCCCTGCATGGAAACTGCTTCTCTCTCTACCTATGTCTCTACCTCTCTCTCTCTCTCTCTGTCTGTCTCTCATGAATAAATAAATAAAATCTTTTGAGGAAGAAAGAAGAAGAAGAAGAAGAAGAAGAAGAAGAAGAAGAAGAAGAAGAAGAAGAAGAAGGAGGAGGAGGAGGAGGAGGAGGAGGAGGAGGAGGAGGAGGAGGAGGAGGAGGAGGAGTTGTTTTGATGTGATGGTGAAACAAAAGCCAGAATGTATTGTTATAGAAAAAATGCAAGGAAAGGGATTGTCAACAGTATGCATAAGCATATCTTAAAGAGATTTGCTTTATTTATTTTTTTTTGAGATTTGCTTTATAAAGAGCAAAAAATATTAGTAGCACTAATTAGTAGCAAGCAGATTACTAAGATGATTTTTGGGGCACTTGTGCATTTGTTTTTAGTTGGAAAAGAACTAATAGCTATTTAAATGGAAGAGCCAATAGAGAGTAAACATTTGATGAATATATGAGAGAGAAAAGAATTCTTGAAACAAGGTCCTTGAATAAGGGAGAGATGGTTGAGATCTATTGCAGTCAACATGATTTATGAATGCTGATATTTACCTTGGTCATCTGGCTGAATATTTGTCAGATTTCTACACTACAAGGTTACTCTTTATCCCCCTTTTCACACTGCAATCTTTGAAAAGAAGTCATAGTGTCCAGTCCTCACTCAAGGAGTGGGGAGTTATGCTTTGTTATATAATTTATATTGGAAACATTTGCATAAAACATTTGTATCTTTTCCTGAATTCATTAATTTTTCAACTATTTGTGTATTGCAGTATGGGCTAAAAGGCATATATTTTATGCTTTGGATTACAATTCAATGCTCTTCTTTTTCTTGTTCAAATTGTTCTAGCTTTGGCCATCACGAGCTCCTCAAATGGCCCCTTGGCTCCCGTGCCCCTGTGACATATAGACATCATTTTTTTTTCTTTTTTTGGGGGAAGGGTGCACCTCTTTGTTTTCTGGCATAAGAATTTCCAAGCTCATTTTGAATATTTTCTATCTCAGTCCTAGAGAAAACTAGTTCTCTAAGTCTTGATTCATTTTATTGGAGAGTAGTATTAAAAACAAAGATCTCAGTGCTAGGTGTACTTATCAAAACTGAGGTTCATTTTTTCAGGTCTTCTCAGCAGATAGAGCAAAGTGATATATGCATGCAATATACACATTATCTCTATAAATGTTTCTATACGTAAGCATCTTGTCTAGAAGTTAAACATGAATTCTTAGTGAAGCTCCCATATATATTCCATTATCATATGGTCCATTCTAGCCTTCTTCCTTTGCTGATATATAAATCTTCACTTAATGAATGAAAAATCTGTTTCTTACTATATGTCATCAATTTACTTAATTGTCAATTCCAGTACACACATACAGCAGTATCAGAGCTGTTAATTCAGTCAATTTGGAGGTGGTGGTGGAACCTATTAACTAGAGTATATACTTATGTGCAATTCCTGCATTTAGTCTTACAGACTCTTTTCATTTCCAAAACTAGTTATGTCTACATCTTTTTTTCGTATTTTTTTTACTGCAATTATTACATAGTTTTTTAATATATCATCTGTCAGATTCTTTCCTGGGATATCTAACCTCTTAGCTGAGATTTTTATCTGCATATTTAAGATCCACTCTGGTAAATTTCTACAGGTTTTTAAAAATACAAATCCACCATTACAGACAGTATCATATGAAATAATTTTAAAGTCTCCTGTTTTTTGCCTATTTATCATTTTCACTCTTCTAGTTCTTGCAACCACTGATCTTTTTACTATCTTTATAGATTTACTTTTTCTTTTACTAGGTAAATCCATGTTTCTATAGTTGGAAGTTTCCTCCATCTTTTCATGGATTGATTGATCATTTCTTTTTATCATTAAATATTAATATGGATGCTCTATAGTTTGCTTATCCAATCACCTATTAAGAGACATCTTGGTTCTTCAATTATTAGGCAATTATGAATAAAGCTACCATAAAATATTTGTATGCCACTGTTCATGTGGATGTGTTTTCAATTCATTTGATTCATGGATGATATGGTAAGACTATTCTCAGCTTTGTAAGAAACAGCTAAACTGTCTTCCAAAATGGCTGTCCCATTTTGCATCTTTTTCAACAATAAATGATAATTCCTATTGCTCCAGGCCCACAAGGAAAAAGTATTTTCTTTTGTCAGTTTTTTTTTTTTAATTTTAGCATTCCAATACCTACGTAATGTTATCTCATTTTTGTGACAGCTCTTTTTGCCTACAACCTATACTTTAGGATTGTTGACCAAATATGAGAACAAGAGAATTATATTTGGAAGGTCTGAGGACAGGTATGTTGATAAACAGTTATCTGGAAGAGTGGAATGTTGAATGGAAGAAAAACATAGTATGATAGGTAGCTGTAGAAATTCCACTCAAGGTTTATTTTTTTCTAAATTTAAAGTGAGACAATTTAATATATGTGTATCTGTCTTGATGCATATGGCAGTATTCAGAAAGTTAGATTTACCCAAGGTTGTTCTTTTTCTCTAAGAATATAAGGAAATGAAAGTCAAGAGACATGGCAATACAAATAAGAGGATTACCATAATATTTGAAAACTTAATGTAACTTGGATAAGGAGAAGAATGAAGGCATCAAGGGACAGTGATAGGTGATGATATCAAAGGCTTGAAAGTACAAGAATGTCAAAGAGTGTGGGAGTTGGGAACTAGAGAGATTTGTTGGAATGGTAGAGGATGGTCATCAGAGTGCAGGGTGCAAGGAATGCATATTGGTACTGATAATTTTTATGTATGACCAAGATAGTGAATGGTTGAAATAGGCTATTGTGCAAGATAATTAGAGAATAGGAATTTAAATAAATAATATATTAAAATGATGAGCTATGTATATATTGAAACCCAATAGAAATAGTGATAGTGAATGCTAGTAAAACAAAAGCTAAATTGTGAAATATTCAGAAGTTGACTGATGACAGGAGTAATGTGGTAAATAGGTAATAAAATAAGATGGCATAAGATTAAGGAAAGCTAAAGAAAATGATGGAAAAACAAGAAAGACTGGCAAAAAGTGTTAATGTTTTATGTATGGAGGAAAAGAGCATTCACTTAAGAACATACAGGGAGACCAGTGTCCTCAATGGCTAGGTAGATTTCTATTATAATAGGCAGCTGAAATAAACATTTTCAGCCAATCTGGAGTTTTACAAAATTTGGCTAGTAACGAGCCCATAGTTTCCAGAGTGGAAAGGTTTCAGAATGTGATGGGGTTGGAAGAAAGAAACTGGTAAGGGGTTGCTGTAGAGCTTGGTGTGAGTTAGAGTGTTGAAAATGATGAGTCACTTGATATTATGGGATCCTTTTATAGATCTACATTCACAGGGAAAAGTGGCATAATGAGAATCAACCCTGGGAACTCCAAGAAAGATGGTGGCATACATTTATGGAGGTTAGAATTTAAAAGGGGATTAGTGCTTAGGGATCCTTCTTAACCTCTGATAACACAAAGAAGGAAATCTCAGAAGATCTTAGTCCTAAAACAAAGAACACATTTTTGTTGCCCCTCTTGTTCCTTCAGAATATGGAGAAATGATATGTGAAGAAGCTTGGCCAAACTTCTTAAGTCAAGTTCATGAGCCCTGCCTCAATGAAATAGCAATTTAATGAGTACTAGCCACTTGAATTACTCTCTCCCTTGTTTCTGACTTATGTTGTCTTAGTTTTCTTATATTTCATAGGTTTCTCCAATTTTGTTTCTTTTAACCTATTTTTACTTTAAATTTCTATGTTCTACCAGGTTATACTCCCCCACCCCCCACTTTTTTTCCCTGCCTTTATTGACTATCCTTAATAGTCCCTCACTTTCACAGATGGGAAAAAACAATCTTGATGTGATATGAAGTAGTCTTTTGTTTTTTTGTTTTTGTTCTTATTTAAATTCCAGTTAGTTAACATACAGTGTATTATTAGTTCAGGTGTACAATATAGTGATTCAACACTTCCATATATCACTCAGCGCTCATCACAAGTGCACTATCAAGCAGACCAACATAGGCATGTGGGAGTCTCAGAAAGAGAGGGAAGAGAAAAAGGAAGACAGAATATTTGAAGAAATAATGGCTGAAAGTTTCCTAAACTTGATGAAAGACATGAATATAAACATCCAAAAATCCAGAGTAGAATCTCGAAGAATTCCACGTTCAGATACATTATAATCATATTTTCAGAACTCAATGGCAAAGACAGCTTTTTGAAAACGGCAAGAAAGAAATGACTTGTCACTAATAGGAGATTCGATTGTGATTTTTTTTTTCTATCAGCCATTTGAAATGCAATAAATCTTTGTTACGCTTTTAGTGTCAGGTCACAAGGCTTTCCTGAATAGTTATTCTAGTTTTACAAGTCTAGAAATGTCTTCTGTTGTTTTCATTATGTGTTCAAACATTGTCTAATACTTGTTGAGATTGTCCTCCATTATACCTACCAACAATTTCATCTGAACAGCTTCTTTCTTTTCTCTTTTGCACCTGTCCTGATCATTTTGAATATTATTTCCAGTTGACATGTAGCAGTGTAGTGCCTTGTCCAATAAGGGTGAGTCCATCTAAAATATTTGGAAAACCTGCCAATTAATTTTCTGTCCCTTTGCACTCCCAGCAAGTTAGAGGCTGCAGATTATGCTCTTACTTTTTGCTGTTCCTATTGAATGGCCTGTGGTGACAGTAGAATTTAATAGATCTCTGGGTAGACATGTTTCTTTGTCTTCCATTTGCATTTCCACACATTTATACTATTATGAGAGTCATTTAGCTGTTGGCAGCCTGTCCCTATCTGCACAGATTGTCATATCTGTACAGCTTTCTCATGATAGGTATCATGCATGAATGTGTAAAAGTATAGTCATTTTTGTAAAATATAATTGGTATATGTGTGTGTATAGATAAAAACACTATGATACATATCAGATTATTAGCACTCTTTACCCAAGAAATGTTCTGAAAAAGGTTTGGCGTGGAATAGAAACAAATTACTACCTGTTTCTGCATTTTCTGACTTAATACATTACCCATATATAGTTTTTATAACTTAAAACATAAAAAATAAAATAATAAAGCATGGAAAACCATAAAATATTTTAAATAGCTCTTTGACACTCTGTTTCTCTAAGTGTAATTTCTGTAACACTACATCAGTATAAACTGGTATGATCATTTAAAATGCAGATTCCTCTACCTCTTCTCCTAAGTAACTGGAGTCACATTTTCTGTATTCTTAAAATACTCTAAAGGTGATTCTGATGTAAATTAAAAATTAAGAACCATTTCTGTTAAGGAAAGAAGTCTTATATTACTTTCCAAGTATACTTTGATGACATTTTGTCATTCTTACTGCTTCTGTGTACAAAGTATATATATATATAATATATATATATTATATATATACACACACACATATATATACACATACATATATATTTGTTTAGACACACAAATATCTATTTAACTATATGCCGACCTTACCATGACCACCAAGGGACAAACAATGAAGTGGCAGTGTATTTCTCACACTGAATATTCTTGTTGAGTTCTCAGTACTACACACACACATACACATGCATGCACACACACACACATGCATGCACATAAGTTTTTCTTTTTCTCTGTTTTATTTTAGTTCCACAAGATGGGCAATAATACATATTTTAGTAGAGGTTGGTTGATTGTGAAATAGTTCCCATAGATCAGAATTTGATTTCTGGTGTGGGCAATTCAATGAATCATTTATTATATCATGCACAGGTGTTCATTAGGAAAGCATCATACCCTAGTGGAAAGAACAGCTATTCTCTCAAGATCATTCAAGTGTAAAATTGCATTAGGGACAATGATAAGGGATTAAGTGACCATAAGTGCTACCTTTATGCCTTACATTATAAGCAATAGAAATGACCCTTATAGTCCCTATGTTCCAAGAAATAATGGATAGTCCTTTCAAAACTGACCCAAGATGCTAAGCTTTCCAGACAGGATCATATAACTGGGCAGATTCACACTGAGCTCTCAATATTTTTTACAGAATTATTCTTTTCTCCTAGTCATCATTTTCTTAAAATTTCTAAAATTACTATTTCAAAACTCCTCTACATCTCAAATATCTAACCTCCTAGCTCCATCACTCTGGGTATATGGCCTAATTTCTTACTTCATATAAAAAATTAAAATCCATGAGCCAGATCTTTAAATCTTTAAATCTATCCATTTTTTACTTAGATACTGGTAACTTTGTTAATGGACAAAACAACATATCCTGCTTTGGATACTATCTGTTCTATCCCTTCTTCACAGAACGATTTCTTATCAGGTTTTGTGCTTAAACATATCCTCTCCTTTTCCTTAATTTCCATTCATTACAGACACATTGCAATCAGGGTTACAAATCTACCAGTCCACTGAAAGAGCTCTCTTAAAGTCCCAGTGACTTCCATGGCATTAAATTGGATAGGAGCATTCAGATTTTACATGACTCTCATCAATGTTTTGAATATCTGACGATTCATCTTATAACTCTTTTTTCTGTGTCACTAAATATTGATTTTACTTTTATTTTACTTCTTATTCACCTTCTTTCTCTGTTTCGTAAATGTTATTATAACTCATACTTCTGCTCTAGGATCCCTGCTTTCTTAATATACAATACTACTCTAAGAGCTCCATCCCCTTCATGGGTGTTAATACACTGGCCTAAGTTGTGTAATAAAATTCGTAATGACATGTAACCCTGTCACCATGGTGATGATAGTATTACATAATACTTATATTACTTTGAAATTATTAATGAGTGCCTGTAATTAGATCATTGAATCTCAAGCTGTGCATCTCTTGGTACTGTGAGAAACTGAAAGATAAAAAAGGCAAACAAAAAGACCTGTGTGTCTTAAAACTGCTAAGAAAGAATCACTTAGAATATAAAATATAAAGCAGGATGGTTACTGTGTAGTTTGTATATATATGTATAGGCATATCTGTGTGTATATCAACTGCATTCTTTCTTTAGAGAGAACATGTCCTAGGGAAAGACACACACACACACACACACACACACTAAATTATGTATAACACATGTAAAATATGCAGTGAATACAAAGTAATAGAAGAAAAAAGAAAAGATTTTATTAGTCTAGGGAAATTGGGGAATTTTATTATGTTTATATTCCATATTTAAATTATTAGCATTGATCTCCTTTTTAAATAAATGTGCCTTTTCTTTTTCTTTTTTTTAAGATTTTATTTATTTATTCATGTGAGACACACACACAGAGAGAGAGAGAGAGAGGTAGAGACATAGGCAGAGGGAGAAGTAGGCTCCATGCAGGAAGCCCGATGTGGAACTTGTTCCAGGGACTCCAGGATCATGCCCTGAGCTGAAGGCAGATGCTTAACCATTGAGCCATCAGACATCCCAAGAAATGTGCCTTTTCAAAAAGCAGTATTAGTTGGTCCGAGGGTTGTGGGTTATTGTTAAGCTGTTCAAAAAGCAGTATTATACTTGACTTTACACTATGTTAAAAAAAGCTTAAACAGGTGAAGATAATCAATGAAAACATTTAGACATATAAATATCAATCTTGCTAACTAAAGTCATTAGCAGATGAAGAAAAGTGAAGCTGAACCCTAGATAGCTTTTTTTAAAAAAATATTTTATTTTTAAGTAATCTCTATATCCGGCGTGGAACTCGAACTCACAACCCTGAGATCAAGAGTCGCATGCTCCACTAACTGAGTCAGCCAGGCACCCCTAGCTATCTTTATTGATGAACCATTGGTCCATGACATTGTTCTTTATTACTTTAGTAATATAAACATTCTTCTACTTGTCATCTCTATTATAATCACTGTTATTTCATAGACATTATACTCACAATGTTGTATTCAAATTCTAATATCTTAATTTGTTTCTAGCTACCTCTGTAACAATTCCTTTGTGCATGTTAAATAGGCCTATTTCTTCTTCAATGTGCCTAATATTGAGGATGTTCACCTCAAGCAAATGATATTGATGGTGATGGGGTAGTTTTGACAAGTTGATTCCTGCTGTCTAAACTTTTGCAGATAATTTACAGAAACTATCTGCATATTTTATAATATCCAGGTTTCCATGAGCATCACTCTTTCTGTATTAAAATTACAGGGCTGCCTGAATGGCTCAGTGGGTTAAGTGTCTGCCTTTGGCTTAGGTTATGATCCCACTGTCCAGGGATCAAGCTCCATATCCGCTCTCTGCTCAGCGGGGAGTCTGCTTCTCCTTCTTCCTCTGCCTGTTACTCTGCCTGCATGTACTCGCTCTTTCTCTAACATTCTGTGTCAAATAAATAAAATAAATAAATCTTATTTTGTTTTAAAAAATAAGATTGTAATCTGCCTATTTCTTCTTACTTCACTCATATTTCAACATCTTCTTGGCTACGATACATCTTGTTCTCAGAACTGATAGCGTGCTCATTCACATCGTTGATAAACCTAAATTCCTTGATTATGTATATCAACTGGTTACTCTGCTTTTCTCCCCAGATTGCAAATGTTAGCTATAACTAAACAAAAATATATGTGTAAAGCATGGTGTCCTCAAATGTTATGCTTTGAGACTTCAGTGAGGTACTATCATTTGGGAAGATTATCATTGTTTCTCTTTATTCCTTAATGAATGCCCCACATTAAGCATTCTAAATTATTTCTTGTCTCATTATCATAGTTTTAACTACTTTAAAAAAAAGATTCATTTATTTTAGAGAGAGAGAGAAATAGAGAGTGCCAGCAGGTGGGGGGAGGGTTAGAGGGAGAGAGAATCCTGAAGCGGACTCCCCACTGAGCATGGAGCCCCTTGGGGGACTCAATCCCAGGACACTAAGATCATAACCTGAGCCAAAACAAAGATTTGGCCACTTAACCAACTGAGCCACTCAGGTGCCCCTAGTTTTAACTGCTTTTTTATTTAGGTAGGCAGTCCCTTTTCCCTCCTCATAATTTATTAATGATTAACAAAGTAAATCTATATAACCATGTTATACCTTTTCGCATCTCAATGTACACTCATATTCTCTCCTTTTGCACAGAAAAGTTTTCCTTGAATCTAACAAAAATTAAGACATGCATGAAAAATGAGAGAACGAGCCTTTAGTTTCAGAAAGCTAAATTATTGAGGGGAGTAGGCCAAGTTTGTAATTCTAAAAACTGAAGAGAGCAGCGTGACAAGAATCTTTGGTTATAAATGTGAAAAAAGCATTCGAGGAGACCAAAAATGGGAATAATCCTCCATGATATGACCTCTTATGAATCTTCCCCCAGGACATCTATAATTTAATCTCTTTGCACACAACTATTACCTTCCACCCCGCTAACCTTTTCATTGTTCTTTCCATACACCAAACATCCTCCCACAGTTCCTTCACTTTTTCCTCCCTCTGCCCGAAATGTGTTTCCATAAATCTCACAATTAATAGCATTCTCACTTCCCTCAGGTTTTTGTTCAAGTATTTTCACTCCACATAGGCAGGCCTTCCCTGATCACTGTATGTAAAGCTGCAGCCCCTACAGCCCCTGTGAGTTTATTCTACTTCACAACACTTAGCACCCTCGGAAACAACATATATGTTTTCCTTTTTTTCCTATCACCTGTCACTTCGATGAAAGTTCCCTGATGATGGAAGCTTTGTCTTCATTTTTCACTTTTATACCCCAGCTCCTATAGCAATGCATGGTACATGAGACACATTTAATGCAGTTGTTTACCAAATGAATAAAATAAGCCTCATTGGTACCTATGCTAAAGGAGAAGTTCAAGATTAAAAGGAGGAGGTAATCTCCCAAGCAAAGAGTCAGAATTCAGTTGCAGAAGATAAGTGAGATTCTCAATCTAGAAGCTTATTCATAATGAGCTTTGACACACAGATTTATGTTTCTGCCTGGCCTGTATGTCAACAGAAAAGGTTGCATTACGCAGGAACCCCTTAGTTGTGACTGACTTGTGGTGAGTTCACATACTTTGGAGCAAGCATTGGAAATGAGGGACTTATTCCAAAATCAGCGTTAGAAGCTCTGGCATCAAATCCATCATCAGTGATAATAACAAAATTTCGGCGTGCTGCTCTCCTAATATTACCATTTCAATCAATTATTTCAGCTCCTTGCTATGAAATTTCAAACTATTTTCTTTTTTTTTTTTTAAGATTTTGTTTATTTATTTAAGAGAGAGAAAGCATGAGCAAGGGAAGGGTTAGGGGCAGAGGGAGAAGCAGACATCCTGCTGAACATGGAGTCAGACTTGGGGGTCAATCCCAGGACCCTGGGATCATGACCTGAGCCAAAGGCAGACACTTGACTGACTGAGCCACCCAGGTGCCCCTTAAACTATTTTCTTTCTTTTTTTTTTTTTTTTTTTTTTTTTTAGGATTTTATTTATTTATTCATGAGAGACACACAGGAAGAGGCAGAGACATAGGGAGAGGGAGAAGCAGGCTCCATGCAGGGAGCGCGATGTGGGACTGGATTCCAGAACTCTGGGATCATGCCCTGGGCCGAAGGCAGACCCTCAACCGCTGATCCACCCAGGCGTCCCTCAAACTATTTCTTAATTTCAAAGTAGGACAAATGATATTCAGTGCTTCCTCATGATGTATGTCTATGGTCTATTATTCCTTCCTATTTCTCCACAAGGAACTCTCATACCCAGACATGAAAATTTTATATATGTACTTTCCCCAAACCACTTATATAAAACAAATGTGGGTTGCTGGTTCCCCTTGGCATGATCATAAACATAACTATCCAAAGGGACTTCAAACATTTTAGAAGTTAAGTTCAACTCAACTGATTATTTGAGCTGTCAGTCTTTCTCTATTTATCTCCAGGATTATAGAGCTCTAGCTTGTCAAGATCAAAATGACCAAAGGAAAAATAATTCTACCATTAATTGGAAGGGAATGAAAAACACCCAATATTTTGTGTTTTGCCTAGGTTCACCCAATTTAATGTGATTATTTCTACTTTCATATCTTATCAATTTCAGTAGCATTCAAGGGTATTGTGTCAGAATGAAATCGATCAACTGGAACTTTCCTTCAGCTGTGGATAGCTTTCCAGGACACACATTAGTAGGTGTTGAATTTTGAAAGACTTATGTTGAAAAAAGATTGTGGAAAGAATTGTTAGGACTTATCTTCAGCATTATGGACTAACATCAAGTCATATCATAGAGCTGTATGAGAAGAGACCTAACTAAAACCAGGAGGCAGATGGTGACATTGGGAGACAAACACAATATCACAATGAAGACATTAGAACAGCTGATGTCAATGTGGCACTGCCATTGTTAGCCTGTGCAATGAAAGCTGTAAATGCCATTTTAAAGCCCTCTTGATACTTTGCTGTACAAATCCCTGCCATAATTTTCTGGAAAGAAATTTCCTGCAGTAAATGTACAACAGAAGTAGATGCACGACTTTCTGTGATGTAAATGCTGAAAATTTTAGGACTTCATAATCAGACCAAGCCCGTCTTCAAACTTAAAATGAAGTGACAACTTTGTAATTCGATAATGAAGGTAGCCAACATGGATAATGTCAAGTGGGTCTTGATTGTCTCTTAACTGGTAAGGCCCACTCTAAAATCAGAGGACTAATGTAAAATCTCCATCTTTATACCATAGGGAAACATTTTTAGGACATCTCCTATCTGTGCACCCACAGTTCTGTGGATGAGTCCAAAACTACTGTAGGTTTTGTAGCTGGAAAAGGAGAAAGAACATGGTGAGCCACACCTTTGGGATCCCTGAACACTTAACTCTCTGAATATGCCAGAGTAGAATTTGAACAATAGATTATGCACTTTCTCGTCTATGAAATGAATTCAGGACTATTCTGTTCTGAGTTTCCTTTACTTTTAAGACTTGTTTATCTATAGTTATGCCAGACATAATAATGGATTTTATGATAGCAAGAAGATGAGACATTTTCATTAGCATATTTTAAAAAATCATAGGAATGATTTCACCTCATAGAAAACATATTTGAGCCATTTTGTTTTACTAATATCTAATGTGCTTGAGACTTCAAATATATTTTATGTGTAGCTTTCGCTGTACTGTATGGCTTTGATATTGAATGATACATGTGGTGTAACCACCCTCACTTCCCTAGGGAAATAATTTTAGAGGAAAAAAGGCTATAAAAGAAATTATCAAGGGCATATGGACATAAAAGGAGACAATAAAATTTCTGGGCACAAGTAATTACTCAAGGAGAAAAATTATGTTGATTATTCCCTATTATAACATGCATTTTTTTTCCATGAACAGTTTGTGTTTTAATGAGAAGGGCTGTATTTATGGCAGGCATCAGACAGTAGTTGAAAATGTACTTTAAACACTCAGCAGCTTTCTTACTTTTGCATATGCTGTTTTGTGTAGCTAAATATTTCTTCATTTTTCCCAATCTCTAGATTTTAATATATTTTAATACTTTAACTGCACTTTATATGCTGTTTATATTGCTTGTAAAATTTAGTATTTTTTGGAATAAGACTTAAATATTGTTTCCAAAGGAAAAAGAAATACCTTAAATGTCATTAATCATCTAAAGATCCTTTTAAATATCTTTGACATTTTTTAATGTTAAAGAATAAAGTGTTGGTAGGTATTAATAATTAATGTATTAATTATAATTAATTATAATCAACTAATTTATTATAATTAACATAAAAATAAAGTAATTGTTATGTCTTTTGGAGTTATCCTCTAGGTTTTGTTTTTTGGGTTTGTTTTTTTGTTTTTTTTCAATGGAAAGTAGTCCCTCTGTTGTAATGTATTATTCTTATCAAGGTTTTAGAAAAGGATGTTTACTAATATGTGATACCCACTTATACTTTAAAATATGTGAAGACAAATGAAATAGTGCTAAATTGTTTAAGTAATAATGTTTAGATGGCTGCTTCTCGCTCATCCCATCCTCTCTATACTTGCCACAAAGCTGTTTAAGTACATTATTATCCCTAGATATTTTTGCTTCTATTTAAAATTTTGAAACCATTTTATTTAACTAACAAGGGAATGTGTTGTTATAATATATTTTAACCATTATATTTCTAAACTTTAGTTATAAATGTATCTTTTTCATTGATTCTGATGATACTCATTATTTTTCTCATTCATATATCTTTTTTTGAAATAGATCTTCTTTGAAACTTATGAAGAATATTATTGTTGACACTCAAAGACTAGTGATCTATATACAATTAGCCTGTGGCCTCATTAATTTTTTTAAGTAATTAAGCTAATTACCCACATATTTATGTTTTTATTCATGCAGTATTTCCAGAGGAAATAAATACTTTATACATGGTATTATCAAGAGAGTAAAAGTGTCTTTCTTCAAAAAGTGCTGCCATTGCACTGTAGTAAGGCAAGTTTGAATTTGGATTCAGATGGATTTTAACTTAACTGCTTGTTTTATAATTAACTAACTGTAAGGGATTTAGCAGGTTACTTAAGCTCTTTTAAATTCTACATATTTTTAAAAATGAAAGTAGCTGTAATCATCTTCAAAAACTGCTGTGAGAACTTAATTAAATTCAAAATCATGAATATCTTGGCAGTCAGTAGATGTCTACTGCTACAATGCACTAGGATGGAAAATCATGAATATTTTGCACTCTAAGGAAAACTATCTGGGATATCCCAGATATCACAAAACTTCTGTGGCAACTACAGTGCAGGTTGGTAATAATGATTTTTTTTCATGATCCTGTTACTTATATCATTCTTTATAAACTTTGTATAAAATCTTTATTTTGAGAGAACTCAAAAAATAAATAGTAACATAAATTTCCTTTCCCTCAATATTGTAAGCCACTCGACTTGGAATCTTATGAACTTTATAGTTAGGATAAGCTATATTATATTGATTCAACAAAATAAAAAAAAACATATTATTTTGTGCCTCTTCTTTCTTGTTAAAACTGTCATCTATGTCTTCTTTTTGGAAGGCTGTGTGCTTGACCTCAGTATTCTGAAATAATGTCTTCATTTTCTTTCTTTTGGTTTTTAAAGATTTTATTTATTTATTCATGAGAGACACAGAGAGAGGCAGAGACTTAGGTAGAGGGAGAGCAGGCTCCCTGCGGGGAGCCGGATGTGGGACTTCATCTCAGGACCCCGGGATCACGACTTGACCTGAAAGCAGATGCTCAACCACTGAGCCACCCAGAAGTATCTCTTAATTTTCTTGATTAGTATTTACAATATTAGATTATTGTTACTTGGTATTTAAAATATTAGATTTATTGTTATTCTTCTAACTTTATTGGACTAGAAGAATAAATTGTTTTCCTCATGCCACAAAAACCAAATTGTAGCTAAACATGTATAAACATTTGATTGCAAAGAAATAATACCATTTTTTTTGCAACTTTAAAGAGTATGTAGAATGAATTAAACAATCTTTCTATTTCCTTTTTTGCTTATTGGTAAATATTATGATGATCAAGTTTCTGTTAATGACATCCTCTGTATAAGAACCTCTAAAATTCTGAGTTATTATTGTTAAATACACAGATAGATGATCTAATGTGGATTTATTGAGGTCTGACCATGTTTGTTTTATTCACTCCTTGAATTCCATTCTTTACACAGAACCTAGCATTTAGAAACACCAAATTGTCAAAAGAAAAAAAGTCAAATAATAATCTTGTAATATGTACAAGAGATAGTGGGAAGAAATACACCAACAATCTCATTTTTAATATAGGAGTATTATAGAATATTCATCATCTTTAGAAAATAACAGTCTTCAAGTTTCTATGGCCACTTTATAATATTTTTACATATGCAAAATATTTCTAAACATTCAACACAGTGAAAATATATGCCTTATAATAAGGGTTAAATCCTAAAGTCATAACGAAAAATTTAAATGATATGTAATCAAATCCCTTTAAAAAATTAAGTAGCCCATAAAGTACTGTATTCATACATATGATTTCATAACAGGCCAATACAGTCTGCTGTTCTTCTAGCATTAGAACAGATTGCTCTTTATTTGATTGAACATTTAATGTAAATGATTTCTCCTTCAAGGACATGTTTCATAATAAATGCATGTAGTTTAACACTGGAATAATATTCAATGATAAGCACATAGGGCATGAGACTATCTGAAGGGAATCTAGAATAATATTTCTCATCTATTCACTCAGAGGTGTAAATTTATTGATCAAATTAAAAGTGAAAAAAGCCTACATTAATTATATAAATCAATCTCGCTCTCTCTTCCCTATACACATTTTTAAAAATTTATACAACACACATAATGTCATTCTTCATAATTTAGAAATAAATAACATAATATAATAATAATATAATACTTCATTGCATATCCAATGTGATGTGTAGTATAAAATCAATATTAGCTAAAAAAATCCATGGAAAAAAAAATCCATGGCAATAATACTGGAATAAAATGTGCCATAGCACTGATTATCTTATAGCAATAAAATATGTATGGCATTTTTTTCCCTCTGATTTTTCTGGATATCTAAATTTTCTGTAAGTGGCACAGATTACTCTTATTTAATCCCAAAACTTTTAGAAATAAAAATACATTCTGAAATAATCAACATGTATCCATCATAATTTTTTAACGTACTTGTGATTTTGCACAGAGTGTAGGAACATTCATTATATTTATCATATTTTGTGAAAACTTTCTTGTCTTTTCTTTAAAAAACTCTTGGCATTTCAAGATTTTTGGCATTTTTTCACCTTTAAGCTTACTAAAGGTTAGGATGATACAATCTTATTACGAAGTATCTTAACTAATAAAATTTACTTCATGGTTCATGCTCACACACTAAGGACAAGATCTAAGATTGAAGCTACTAAAATCAGCACAACATATGTGATTAGCCATGTGTACAAGCTTTCCGCCACTAGAGATAGTATGTTAATGTGTTACTGATTCAACTAAAGCAATTCCCAAATCTCATCAATGTGGCTAATCTCAAATCACATTGAGAAAGTAACATAAAAGCAATGCAAAATAAAAATTTATCTGGTCACTTAAAACATAAAATCTTACAGCAAAAGGAAAATCTGCATAAAGACAATAAAAATAGAGGCAAAGAACACATTTATTGCATTTTTGTTTTGTTTGCAGCATTGACTAGGAAAATGTTTCACGTTTAGTGATGAATGACTTAACACTAACCAAATAAACAATTGCAATAATTAAGATTGATGGATAATCTATTAGTATTTGACAACAACGTTCACTATGGTAATAATATTTTCTTGGCTCTCAAATTACTGTCACCTAGGTCTCTTTGGCCTCTTTAATCTATCAGTAGGCTTCTTCCATGAAAATTAATTGTGCCTGTTATCTTGTGTCATTCAATGATTAGGCAGGCATTTATTGAAGCTTATCACACATGAGACAATTTGCTCAACCCAAGTGAGGACTACAAAGAGGAAAAGAATACCACTTATACTTCCAGGACCTTATTTTGCATTAAAAGAGATATGCAAACTATAGTTTCAATGTAATATAACAAGTATAATGATCAAAGCAGATATAGCATTAAGAAGTAATAGGTAAGCTTAGCTAGTCAAGCAATAGTGTAGGAGCAGTAACCTAATCTTGGTCTTTAATGACACTAACAACTTAGCAGGCTGAGAAAGTTGAAAATGGCATTCCAGATAAAGAGTAAAACAAAACAACACAAAAGCTACAAAATCTTCAATGTACATTATGAATGCAATCAGTGAAGGCTGCTCAGCAGAACTGAACTATAAACTGTAACTTAGGGAAAGGTGACAAATGAAAGGAGGCCACTCAATGCCAATCACTGTGGTGACCATATTATTTCTCTTATAAAAATAAAGCTCCACAACTACAGTGTAGTTGATTCTAAGCGCTTACCTCAATAAATTGACTCGTTTTCTTGTTTTAGGCAGAATCTTACCATATTCTACTACTTTTGTCAGCCAAACATTCAGACTATTCAGTTTTTAAAAGATTTGTTTATTTATTTGACAGAGAAAGAAAGTATGAGTGAGAGGGATAGGGCAGAGGGAGAGAGAATCTCAAGCAGACTCCGCTCTAAGCCCAGAGCCCTATACAGAGCCCAATGTCATGACCTTAAGATCATAATTTGAGCCAAAATCAAGAGTCAGTGGCTTATCTGACTGTACCACCCACGCACCCACATACTTTTTATAATTGCTCTTTTTTTGCAGTATTTTCCATGCTTGTTTGGAGAAAAGTGAAGTAATTTTCCTGTGAATTCTAAACTTGTCTTACATGTCCTATCAGAATCACCAGAGGAAGATATTTTCAATGCGTATTCTTGGTGTTCTTCTCTTGAATATTTTGATTTCATGTCTGGATTTGAGCCAAATTATTTCTGTTTATTACCAGAAATTTTATGATTATAATACAATTAGACAGAAAGCCTAGTATATTGTTTTTTGATGTATATCTGGAAGACACTTGATTATATAATTACAAAATTAATTGAAGAGAAATTGTTGGTAAAAATATTCAAATATATTTTAATTATTCCTATTTATATAGTTTAGCTGCATATTTGAACTTCAGAATACTAAGGTTGGAAATGTGCAGAAATGAAAAAAAAGTAAACAAAATCATGGAAGAAAGGAATTAGGGAAGAAAACTAATTATGGTCTGGTAAGAAGAGAAAAGGGAAAAGAAATGGCATATTTTGTACATTTATTTGATTGTATCTAAATTTTAAGCACAAATTTTTCTAAGAAAACAAATAATAGGGGTGCCTAAGTGGCTCAGTTAGTTAGGCATCCCACTTTTGATTTCAGTTCCAGTCAGTCATGGGGTTGTGAGATCTGGCTTTTGTTGGCTCTGGGCTCAGCAGGGAGTTTGTTTGAGATTCTCTCTCTCTCCCTCTGCTCCTCCCTCCACTTATGCTCATGCTCTCTTTCTTTCTTTACAATAAATAAAATATTAAGAAAAGAAAGTCAATAATACAAGTTTTCACAGCTTTAATAACAATGATACATTACCAGCATTAATTTAATGGGAAAGAGCAGTGTATTCCATTTTGCTGCATAGTGTTAAATAGGCAAGAATAGAGCCATTTTTCAAGAAGGGTTAATTTTATTATTGCTAAATTATTTTATTCCATACCAGATCAGCCTACCATGAAACTACAATTGACTCTTGAAAAACATGGGTGTTAGGGGAGCAATCCCCCTTCCATACCCCATAGTTGAAAAGCCTCACATAACTTTCCACTTCCACAAAACTTAGCTACAAGTAGACTACCGGTGACTAGAAGCCTTACTGATAGCATAATAGATTAAAACATATTTGTATGTTATATGTATTCTATACTGCACTTATAACAAAATGAGCTAGAGGAAAGAACATGTTATTATGAAAATCATAAAAAAGAAAACATACATTTACACTTCTGTACTGTTTTGAATCTCTGTAGTTCAAATCCATGGTGTTTAAGGGTCAACTCTAATAGACAATAAAATGGATAAAAAACACTTGTGTTGAAAACAAAATCCTTGGCTATAGGTAACAGTTTCAGGAACCTCATATATATAAAATATATACCCCATTTTTAAGTTTTTTCCTGTGGATAGTGAATTATCAGCAAATGTGAAAAAACCCTTACAACTATCCAATCATTATCAAAAATCTTCTCTGAGTTTTTTCTTGTTTTCTTAGTTCTTTCTTGTTTTTTTTTTCCTTGTTCATATTTTCCCCCCTTTTTATAATCACTCCAATTCTAAAGTTCTAAAACAAGATCTGTCAACTAATCAAGCCAGGGCTGTAGAGGTGAATCAGACAAATTTGTAGGTTTGTGTGTTCATGTGAGGAGGATTTCTGTGAGAGCTCATAAGAGATGTGAGCTTAAAATATTACTTCTTGATTGAAATCCTAGATTTCTACTGAACTATCAAGAATTACAATATATTTATTTAAACCTCTCATTTATAAGATTTTTATATTTTACAAACTCCTTTAAATTTACTGTCAAACTTAAATCATCTTTGACCGAATTTTTCTGACTGAATTTTCTAGCACATTTTAATAAACAATGCTTTCTGTTTTATGACTCCTAGATAATTATTCCATTAACAATATCTCATTGCTGTGTTAGCATAAGGAAAAAAATAACAGAACGAATTCAAAATTGAGCAAACTTCTTTTCAATTATATTATAACATATATATGGATATGTGTATATATATGTATATACCTATGTATAATATGGATTGCTTAAGTATAGTTTTGCCTGCACTTTCTTTTGAATATACATGTTTTTAAGAAATTTGACTCTGAAACCAACAAAACTAGATTCAGAGTCAAGTGAAAAAATTCTTTCATGTCCTATAATTCATTGCAAACAAGATCCTTCTCTTTAAGAAACTGCTTCCATCTTAGTCTGGTAATGTTAACTGTGAAGACTTATGAAATAATCTTACTGCTATGATAATTGTTATTATCCTAAGATGTCATCAATTTGGAAACAAGCAGCTTTTACAAAGCAGGGAAAAAGAAAGCTCATATGAACTATTTAATTTACTTTATATTGTAGGTCACTAAAATACATTCTTGAGAATTGATAATTTTTAAATGTTTTAGTCATAGCCAAATTAAAAGATATTATTCAAATGGAAAAATATAAACATTAAATAAATAACACAATGGACAGCCTCATAAAGTTATTAAGGGGAAGAAGAAATACAAAAAACGAGGTTCAGCATGGTACCTAACACATGACAGTCAATACTAACATTGGTCATTATCAATACTAATATCCAAAGAAGCAATTTTCCTTTAATTTCAGGAATATTATGCAGAGTCAGTTGTTAGCTTCTGTGATATGCAGTATTGATTTGCTCTTTCATTATTATGCATTTAATACACAGTAACACATGCACTTTAGTGGATGAAAAGAGATGTGACTTGTAGAAAATGTCAGGGGAAATAAATTACAAGAAGCCAATAATGAGTAGAAAGATAAGACTATATAGCAAATATCCTATGTTAATGAATGGCATTGTGTCACAGAGAGAGCACGACTATATTTCCTTTTTGTAACATTATCACTTTCATAAAGAGTAGTAATATAAAATATGTTTATTTTCATATATCTAAGAATTAATTATTTTATATTAATCATAATATTTGGATTTTCTCATGTCCAATATAAAGTCTGTGAAATGTTTATAACACTTAAAATGCCCCTATGTCATATTTGTTTAGGGACAATAGCTTCCTACAATGTTAAAAGTAAAATCTCTGTAGGAATAAATTGTCATCAATATGTCAGAAAATTAGAAAAAATATTTTGTAAAATATATGATTGAAAGTAACTAAATGTTGCTTTTAAATATTAAGTATAGTATCAGAAATAGTTTGAATTACTACTAGAGATCATTTATAATTAAAAAAATACAATTTTTGATTAAAGTTAGAATATAATTTTATTTTTTTAAGATTTACTTATTTATGTGGTGCCTGGGTGGCTCAGTTAGTAAAACTTCTGCTCCCTGCTCACGTCATGATCTCGGGGTCTTGGGATGGAGCCCAGTGTCTGGCTCCTTGCTCAGCATGAAATCTGCTTGAGATTCTCTCTCTCCCTTTTTCTCTGCCCCCACTCTCACATGCTTCTCTCTCATGTCATGGAAACAATGCGACAGTAACATTTATTTGTTTATATAAGTGTTTCAAATATACAGTATAAAAAGAAAAGCTGTCAGCTTTACCTTAAAATGCAGTGACTTCAAGTGCTTTTTTCCAATTCTCCTGCCCTCACCACCTGACAACTCTTCCAGTTCTCTCACAAATTCTAAGTTCTACTGCAGAAATTTCATGAGGAAGTAACAAGAATTATTATAAATTCTTGTTTCAGGGATCCTCAAAATTACCGAATAGCCATATTATAAGCTGATTCAAGTTATTGTCATCATCCTTTCTTCAAAGAAGCCTCCACACAACCAACGACCAGGTTATGCAATTAAAAATCTAAGCCTGGGGCATCTGGGGTGCTCAGTCGATTAAGCATCTGCCTTCGGCTCAGGTAATGATCCCAGGATCCTGGGATCAAGCCTCACATTGGACTCCCCATCAGTGATCAGTGGGTGGTCTGCATCGCCCTCTCTCTTGCTCACTTTCTCTCATAAATAAATGAAATCTTTAAAAAAAAATCTAAGCCATATTCTGACACTTTCTAAAAACCATTTCTTTGGTTTTTTTTTTTTCACTCAAATAAAACCCAAAGTCCCTATTTTGACTCACAAGACCCTGTTGAATCTTCACTCTAATTATTTGATCTTTATAAATCATATTACTCTTACTTATTTTAATTTTTTTTCTCCCATGCTAGAATTATGCTTCATGAAAGCGGAGAACTTTTTCACTGCTTTATCTCCAAGAACTAGAATTCATTTGGCTGATGGTAAGCACTTACTAAAAAATTTCGAAGAAGTGTATCTCTTAAAATATTTTTCTTTCTTTGAATGTGTATTAAAGCTTTTAAAATTAATATATTTTATTAAAGGGAAAATATTGATCTGGAGATTCTTTTAGTTTTGATTTTGCTGTTTTTAATTAGATTATTTCTGCTAATGTATATTTTAATGAGGGAAACTGTGAGCATTTCCTAAATTTTAGAATAAAATGCATGGGATTTAAACATTTGTTTCTTTTATTCAAAGGAACAAAAAGCAAATGACTTCTGTTTTTTTTTATATATTGCATAAATATAATATGGAATCTAAACTTATTTTTCTTTCTCCATACCTAACCAACCATCTCTAAAGCTTTTTAAAACCACTCTTCATTTTTCAATGAGTCCACAAGTGACAAAATTATAAGATATATTAAAAAACACTTTTACAATACCTTGTGATCCATTGAACAGCTTGCAAGACATTGCAATGTTAGCAGTTTAGCTTTCTCATATCAGTCTTTAAAACAGTCTTTAATTTGTTAAATTTCCTACTCTCAATCTATACTTTTATTCAAGTTTAATAAGTTTTAGTGGGCCTGTGTAGGGCTTGGTACTATATATTATTGAATTCTGTTGATTTTAGAATCAGGAGTTTGAACCTATATCTGTTGGTTAGATTGATCTATAGAAAACTTTAATTTTTTTAGTTTATTTATGTCCAATTTTGTTGTTTATTCATTAGTTTAGCTCTTCTAGTTTACATTTCAATGTTGAAGGCTTCAAATATTTCCTAAATTTTAGAATAATATTGATAGGATTTAACCTATTCCGTGACATTTGGAAGAAATGTTCATGTTAAAGTAGTAACTTAAGGATATTTTCAAGTTATTCTAACATTTTTTGAAAATATGTATTTTTTAATTCCACTAATTCTTGAGAGCAGAAGACAAATATTTAATTTTTTCACTCGAAATAAATGTGGTTAGTTGAAAAAAAGGTACTAATGTAAGTTAGCTTCTTTTTTTTTTTAAGATTTTATTCATTTATTCACGAGAAACAGAGAGAGAGAGAGAGAGAGGCAGACATAAGCAGAGGGAGAAGCAGAAGCAGACTTCTGAGGGGAGTCTGATGCGGGACTAGATCCCAGGATCCCAGGATCATGCCCTAAGCCAATGGCAGACACTCAACCACTGAGCTACCCAAGTGCCCTGAAGTTAGAGAACTTCTAATTAAGAAAAATGACTTGAGAAAAATAATGCTTGAAAGGTAGTGATCCCGTACATTTAGTCCTAAAAGGGGAAGTTTATTCTTTTTCTGCCTGCAATAGGACAAGTATACGGACCAAGGATATTCTATTGGAACACAAATAAAGATAGCATGAAATTATACTTTAAAAACTGAAGTCACTTTTGATACATTTATGTGAGAACAGAGGAAGAGCACAAACAGTGTACCTCTCATGCTCACTTTTGGTGACTATTACGGACGACAAGAAATACAATAGTGGGAAAGAAGAAGATGGCCTAGAGTGGATAGGGAACAAACTTTGTGTGCTTTCTGTGTCAGGGCATGGCCCTTCTGTATAAAAGGTATTGTTATTTAATGAGAACCCAAGTCTTAGTAAGAAAAATAAATACTTCTAATCTAAAAACAGAATGTTTTGCACATCATGTAATATACTGCGTGCCTCTTATAACATGAGAAATTGTATATATAAGGTTTGAGTTTTGTTACATTAAAAAGTAAAATAATGACAGACTTTAAATCAGTCTCCACTAATATAAATAATGTTTGGAAAATTCTTACCTAATAAACAATTTAGGACAGTCAAAAGCAAATTAAATAAATAATCAGTCTTTCAGAGAACTATGTTTCAAGATACACCGCTATATGTACTGGTGAGTGTATATATAAATATATATGTGTGTATGTCTACATACATCTATATATATGCAATGATACACACATTTCTGTTGTATAAATGCTTCCCCTCAAACAAGCTAGCATTCTTTTCATATTTGGAATTAAGTTCACTATTATTTTGAGTTTTTCAACTCTGACATTGAACTATACAAATAAATAATAAAAGAAAAATAATATACCGCTCTTTTGATAAAGCATACTTAAAATTCTTTAGATAAATATTAATCACTGTAAAAATATTTTCTTTCTAATGGTTAAAAATTTTTCCACAATATATCAAATAGACTTATTTGATACACTATGTTACTGAGAGCATAAACTTCCTGATATATGGGTTTTACTGGTATGTACATAGTGAAAACCATTGATGTTAATGTCACGAGAGGCTACCAAACAGGAACAAAAGCAATCAGCACTCACTAGGCTTCTGAATCCTATTAGGTCATGCCAACCACTATGCAAAGGTGATGGGCACAGAGGTTCATAATTTTTGGAAAACAGTTTTTACCTAGAGTACTATGAACCCGTTGTTAAGATGTTGGTTGTCTTGGCTATTATTTCCCACTGGGGTTTACATCTTTGCATGTGAAACAAAGGTGAGCAAGAGGGACAGACAGTAAGCACTATTAGTGTTCTTGGAGGACTCAGCAAGAGAAAGAGGAAGTGCCCTATAGAGTGAGGGCACAGAAGTCACTTTTCTTTGAGGGAGCAATCTCAGGAGTTCTGTTGTATACTTTTACTATAATTATAAATTACTTGGCTTAAAGTCAGATGTGATTATCAAACATAGTTTAACATTTGTTGCAGGTTATAAAAATTGTCTCTTTTTAGTTTTTCCTCTTGCTTCTCACTATCATTCTCCTAATAGGAATTTGTTTTCTGCAAATACGCAAATTTCATCGTAACAACTTAAGGCCGTTCCAGGTTTGTGTGATCTATCAAACACTCACATAAAATCAGAAGAAAGGAAGTGTGCACTGAATGTCATGCATCAAGGATACTGAAAAGGGTCACATTGACATATTTTATGTTCAGTTTGTGAGCAAAGATGCCAGTAAATTCTGACAGGAAGCAGCAATACTTTTGCTAAATTGCTGTAATAAATTGTTAATCTCTTTTAAAAGCTGGGAGGTGTCATGGGTGTGTGTGGGGGGTGTAATCCAGAACTTTATAACTCGTGAAAATTAGCTATAAATTTAGAGTATGAAATGAACAGCAAGAGGAAGGTGCAGCATTTTTTAAAAAAAAATTATTTTAGAAACTACACTTGAGAAATATTTATCTTCATTCATGTATACTTTAAAAATATTTAATTAGCATATCCCGATAAAGTGCACCAACAGAATAAAAAAATAATTTTTATGTAAGGTGATATATTTTAATATACACTTGTTTCCTGTTTCTTTGTTGTGTCCAGCCATCTCTAAATAGTGAAATAGATAGGTGAATAATATAAATGTCTAATAACTAAAACTTACAATGAATACCATTATAAAAGGTAGAATATAACCTTGATTTTGTTTCTTTCTATACAAAGGAGACTTCGTAGAAAAAGAAAATATATCCACATGTATATAAATTTCAGTTTGTAGAGTAGGGTCTAATATGTCTCAACACATATTTTATTAATCATTTGTGTTATGCTGTATTAAAGGGATGCATCTGGTTAATTGACTATGTGTGGGTCATTAATTTACCACATATAATGAATAATGGAATTAAAAGATATGGTATTTATAGATAAGGAAAATAAGTACCAAGGAAGTTAATTGACTTTCCTAATATCAAGCTACCTATTCTTAGGGCAAAACATGGAACATATAGCATTATGCCCATTTTTTATTAAATTAAACTCAATTTCATTCTCACATTTTGAATGGCAATTTCAATAATTTAAATATTTTAAAATTCTATATTTAAATGTAATTCTTTAGTAATTTAAAAAGTACTGCTATAAGTTTTTTCTTAATTAACTTCATTTTATATGTCTATTTCTTTCTTTAAGTCATGCTATAAACATTTTTATATCATTTGAAAATAGTCTTTTTTTTAATTTCCCTTTTTAAAAAGATTTAATTTATTTACTTCACAGAGAGAGAGAAAGAGAGAGTAAGCACAAGCAGGGCGAGCAGGAAAGGGAGAAGCAGGCTCCCGGCTGAGCAGGGAGCCTGATGTGGGATTCTATCCCAGGACCCTGAGATCATGACCTGAGCCAAGGCAGATGTTAAACAGACTAAGCCACCCAAGTGCCCCACATTGCCTTTTTCTACTTCACGTTAATTGCAAACTTGATACAAAAACATGTTTTCCTGGTGAAAACAAATATATATAATAATAATAATATATGTATAATGCTAGTTCTAAAGCTCATTTTTAACCTCTTCTCCCTATGTTGTTCCCCTCTCAAGGGTAACTCTTTCCAGTGATTATGACTGAATAAAATACAAGCCCAGAATTTGGAGACTTGGGATAATGACAGTAATTTTTTTGTTTACAAATCTGCAATTTTGGAAGGGTTTAGAGGAGACACTTAAAAGACAGGAGCTAAGGGGGGAATCCCTAGGTGGCTCAGCAGTTAAGCATTTGCCTTTGGCCCAGGGCGTGATCCTGGAGTCCTGGGATGGATTCCTATGTCAAGCTCCCTGTGTGAAGCCTGCTTCTCCCCCTGCCTGTGTCTCTGCCTCTCTCTCTCCCCATGTATCTCATGAATAAATAAATAAAATCTTTTTAAAATTAAAAAAAAATAAAAAAAGATAGGAGCTAATTTTTTTGTTGTTGTTTACAAATTTGCAATTTTGGCAGGGTTTAGAGGAGACACTTAAAAGACAGGAGCTAAAAAAAAAAAAAAAAGGAGCTAGAATGATCTTGAGGCTGGCTTAGCACCAATCTTTGCCTTTGGGTGTGGACTGTGCTTCCTCAAATACGGTGGTTCCATTACAAGCTCAAATGTTCTGAAAAAAAAGAAAGCTAAGCAGATGCTTTATCTCCTTTAATTCCTTAATCTGAGGAATAATACAGTATATAACTTGTGCCACATTCGTTTCATCAAGGCCATCACAAAACTATTCCCAGTTTTGAAGAACCACAAAATGTATACTCCAACTCTTAATATAGAGTGGGAAAAATTCTGGAAATTCATGTGAGAATACCATACATACTGTTGTGACCATATTTATAAAATTCAGGTACAATTCATCGTCTGGCCACAGCAATTTATATTTTCCCACATACAAAATACAACCATCCCCCTCAAGACCTCCAAAACTCATACCCCATTATGGCATCAGTCTCAGTTTCCAGGACCAAGATCTCATCATCTAGATCAGGACTAAGTTTATATGAGGCATGTGGATGTAATTCAATAAGTAGAGATCCATAAGTATAGTTTTTCCCAATCTGAAGTCCTGTAAACAAAAGATATGTTAAATGCTTTACACATCCCCAACACATAATAGTGACACAAGCATAGGATAAACACTATAGATCCTTTCATTCAAAAAGAGCAGTAAAAAGAGGTATGCATAGGTCACTGGTTCATGTCAATTCTGAAATTTAGATAAGCATATATTGGCCAAGTTCTACTATTAGGGAAAGATTCATAGCCTTGAACCTATTTGTTGCAGTCTTCCATCTTAAGAAATGAAAATTTCATCTTTATTTACTCACACTAAAAATCTCTGGTGTCATTCTTAACTTTTCTTTTCTCATGTCTTCAGTCACTGTATTGCGTATTTGAAAGTTGCCAAGAGAGTAGATCTTAAAAGTCCTCATTACAAGAAAAAATAAAAGAAAAAATGTTATAACTATGTATGGTGACAGGTGTTAACTGGACTTACTCTGGTGGTCATTTCGTATTACATACATAGTGAATCAGTATGTATCAGAAACTAATAGAATGCTGTTATACAACAATAAAAATGAATGAATAAAATTGTTTGTTGTCACTGTTGTTGTTTCCTTAGAGAGACTATTTATGTGAAAGTTACTAAAGTTTTTATATGTTTTTATATATTTCTATCACAATTTAGGCAAAATATATGTTGTAGATATGATTGGGTAGGTAAAAAAGTTTAGTTTTTTGTCTTAATTAGGAAACTAATTATACTTTATGAATTATGCCTTAGAATTTGGTAAGAAGTATTTAGAAATATATGAAGGAACTTTTTCTCCGCTAGAAACTAAATCACAAGGAAAATAATCCACAGGTAATGTGGTATCAGCATTAGATTTAGATAATTAGGAGTAATTTCAACATAAAATAAATGAAATATAACCATTCATATCACATTTAAATATCCAAGTAGTAAATATTCTACTTTGATTAGTTTTCTGAAAAGCAATACAATATTTTCCACAAGTAGGTCTTACTTATGAATTTTACTTTATTAAACTTTATTCTAGGGAATTAAGATTTGGAAATAGAAAATTGATTTTAAAATCACACAGTGAAATGAATTGTTAAGAAAATGTATTCTGAAATGTTCTAGATAAATCTTTATAAAAATAATTCTTTGTTATCTTTTATGTACTTTTGTTAATACAGTTAATTAAAAATTAACACATTGGTCTGATGTAATTACAGAATATATTTGACATGTCAGTAACACACACATAAGAGTTTATATGACTAAAAATGTGCATACGTTTTTAGCTATGTAATGAACAAAATTTTTGACCAAAGTCTAAGCAAACCATAAATAAACTGTCATATTTTGCCCTTTAAAAAGAAAAAGATATTTGAACTTGAAAGGTCAAGAGCAATGATAGCTAACTGTGTTGCTCTGGAGGTCTCGCTGTTCTTAAATTGTTCTTTGTAGAAAGAAACCCTGCTGCTCTCACCTTAGCTGGGTGAACAGTGGGAATGGCTCTCCAAAGCAGTTGATCTATGACTATGAGGTGGTCCTATCATTTTCTTGTATAGATTAGATTATACGAGGACCCTATAGTAGAGAGTGAACATTAAAAAAAAATCAAATCAAAAAGGAGTTTAAATCTCAAACAGACAGGTAAGAAGCTGGATTACACAGTAATGTAGAGGTAGAGAGAAGAAAATTAGCTGAAGTGACTCATCAGAGTCCCCAAAATAAAGAGAAATGTAAAGAATTTGAAAGGGATTGAGGGCTGACTCAATTGTGGAATGCTAAGGGAGGCAACAATAAACTCGTGTCTGGAGGTTTGTGAGAGCTCCATTTTTTTCCCCAATAACCTTTCAAGTTCCTGAGAAACACCAGAGTGTTTTATGTTCAGCTAAGTAGTGATTACAACTGTTTCAAGTGAAAGTTTTCTGTTCTTTTACCTTTGTGTACATCCTTAGAGCAATTCTCAAAATTAAAGTCAACAGAGGATGTGTCTGCTCACTGCAACCCCATAAATTCCAAGTGAAGTAGCTAGCCACTTAGTTGTCATTAGAGAGTTCACAAAAGTTTACTTATTTATGTCAAATTTGGACAAAAGCAGTCTACAAAATGGCTGTAATGCCAGGTCACTAATCATAATTTCTAGGATTGGCAGATTAAACTCATTCTTACTGCCTGAGTGGGACTCTGAACAAGCAGATTGCTGCAAAATGTACTGCCTGAATGCCTCAGCACCGCCAGAAGTCATCCAGTTTTAATACCCAATCATTTGTGTGTTCTGTAGTTGTTTTGTAATTAAAGCAAAGTATGCTCAAATTGTTTTTAATTCATATGTTGAAGGATATGTCTTTTAACTTGGAAATAGGCACTTTAAAAAATCCTTAGAGAAAGAACTTGTATTTTTGTTTCTGTAACAACAATAGCAACCACACTCTTCCTTTGAGCTATTACCTTTTGCCAACCTCTCTGCACTCTGTGCCAAGGGCTTTATCAACATTGTCTTACTTAATCTACACAAACATCTTTGAAGTTAGGCATTATTACCGATATTTTACAGATGATAAATCTGAAACTTAGAGCAGTTAAATAGTGTGTTCAGTGTAATACAATTATTAAATGGCAGGGCTATCATTGAGCGCGGACTGGTTTGACCTCCAAGCTCATGCTCTTAGCCACCTCATTATCCTGGCTTCATGCTTTATAAAGCATGATATGATATGATGTATGCATTACTTCAGTTGACTAATTCAAAATTATATGAAGTAGGTCTTCCTAGTGTTATCAGCATCTTACAGATAATAAAATCAAGACATAGAGATTACACTAAAAACACAAGATTATTTATTGAACCAGGTCAAAGAGTTTAAGGAAAACTTTTTTAAGTTGCTATGATCTTCTATTAGCCTTATGTAATTTTTTTACATAATTTTAGCTACTAATATTTTGGGTTAAAAAATGAGTGACAGCTCAAATGTTTGGAGAAATGAAATGGCAGAGCTTATGCTTTCACATTGATTAAAAAAGGTAATTGGGAAGTTTCAAAGAATTGTTTGATCTTTGTAGATACCAGTGATGTTATCCTGGATATATGAGTCTAATACATACATGTAGCCACAAGTGGGTATTTACATTTACATTTACATTTTGATTAATTGCAATGAAATAATATTAAGATTCAGTTGCTCAGTCACACTATGGTTCTCAGAAGCCATGTGTAGGTAGGGGTTAGCACATTTCACAACTTTATATAAACATTTCTAGCACTAGAAAAAGTTGTATTGGAAGGTGCTTGTGTAGACATTTAAGCCTACCTAGAAATGCCAAATTGGGAGAAGATGTTATCAAAAGCTAATCCTCACACTTGCTGTTAGACAAATACATGTTATCAATGCCCTGCTGATATGAGAATTGAAAACAAAATGCATGCTCCTGATGTAGAGGAAATAAACAATTGAATCAATGACTATCAACATGCGGATCAAAATTTTTGTATTTGGTGATTTGGACGTTGGTTTGACTAAAAATGGAAAATATGTTTATTAAAGAAGTTTAAAGATAGTGTTAAAAACATGCAAAATCTGTGTAGGTAGAAAAATATAATAATACTCAAGAAAGTTTATTGTGTTCCAAAAACAATAGCACGTGATGTGTATACAATATATTACTTTATCTTCACAATAGCTTTGTTCCTATATGTTAATAAATAAACAAATAAACAAACATAAAATAGGGCTTAGGAAGATGTCCAACATTACACTTAATAACTGGTAGGTCTAGAATCAGGAAATTAGACTCATACCCTAAATATACTAAACATAATCTGAGCTACTAGAATATATTTAATCTAAAAATAAACTGAAAGAGAAAATAAAATTAAAATATTGCTGTTTTAACTTAGCTATATAATCAATCTCACATAAAATTCTTTTCAATATTAATGAATATGGAGATTAATGATTAAAATCTGAAAAAAAAGAAAAAGTGTGCCTGGGTGTCTCAGTTAAACATCTGCCATAGGTTCAGGTCTTGATCCTAGGGTCCTGAGATTGAGTCCTAGATTGGGCTCCCTGCTTAGCAGGGAGTCTGTTTCTCCCTCTCCTCCTCCCCCCTGCTGCTCTTGCTTTCTCTCTCACTCTCTCTCTCACTCTCTCTCTCTAAAAAAAAAAAAAAAAAAAAAAAATCTTAAAAAAATCAAAGCCTGATAAATTATTTAAAAATTTAGCCCACTGGAACTTTAGTAAATAACCAGCTAAATTAATGAGCAAAAACTGACACAGCTCAACATATCAAAAATAAAGATGGAGATATAAAGACAGATACAAAGGAATTAGAAACATTACAATGTTATAATTTAATTTGAAAATAATCAGAAAATCTGGATGGGTGATTTTCAAAAATGTAAATAAATAAATTAATATACAAGTCATATAAATGTCAAGAATTCTAGTTCTACACAAAAGCTGTTAACCTGAGAGATTTAATTTTTTACCTCAAAACAAAAAAGATAATTTAAAAGCTATTTTAGCTGTTCTAGGAAAGTTTCCAGAATCTTTGATCAAGTCAGCATAAAACAAATACCAAAATCTGTCAGAAAATGCCTAAGAAAACAGAAGACTTCTTAAGAAAATAAAATGCTCCAAAATACATTTTTGCCTGAATATATCAATAAAATATCCTAAATAAAATATTTAAAAATATAACCTAATAAAAACAAATAATAAAAAGAACACTGAGCATGAACCAATGAAGTTTATTCCAAGAATACAAATGGTTAAATATTAGAAATATAGTAATATAACTTACACGTGAGCTAAAATGCATTATTATATCACTGGAATATAATTAGAGGTTTAAGAAAATTCAATTCTTAGATTAAAAAGTCAAAACACTAATAAAAAAGAACAAGTGGAGTATTCTTTTACATGATATGTATATATAAATACATATCTATATTTATATAGTTGCATTTTACTTTATATCAATATATGTATGTGTGTGAACTGAGTAACCAGTATTCTCAATATTGAAAGATATACTATCATTTCATTAAATGTAGAAGAAAGAATGATATAGCAGGTTTTATTGCTGTCCAAATATTGTTCCTCTTCTTGCCATGCCCTTGCCTACCCTCTTGGTCAAATAACTTGCTAATTTGGTGTGATCATTTGGCATGATATTGGAAGGGAAATGGCTGTGCCACTAGAATATAGTTTTTAGATTTATCCTATCCCTCCATTATTTAAATTTTCCTTTTACCATGAGAACAATTTTACCAGACAAGAAGTATTCCTTTAGCTTTGGGCCTGCAATACAGCATAGAGAGAATTCTCAGCTAAACTGGGATGAACATGAATATCAGAAGAAAACATGTCCGCCACTGAAGATTTGTCATTTGTTACCACAGTGTAATTTAATCTACATTGATATGAGTATCTAATAACACTGGTTTGACATAGTTCTTGAAGCTGTGGACACTGTAATTAGATGAAAGGAAAAATTGGAGAAATGAGATAGCATGTAAAAATAGAGGAGACAATGGTTTTACTTTTTGCGAAACATAGGTGCTGGAAAGTTAACCAAAAAATAATTAAAATGAAAATATTTTAGAAACAATTATGGGATTCAGAAATGTGGCTGCATAAAAATTTAGGGCATTAAAAAAAAAAAAACATCAGGAGTATCTCATTGGAATGAAATAGTTGGCAATCTCCATACTTCTACAAAAATTCCATATACTCTATAGGCATGCTTCCCAGGATTTCACATTTGCTTCACATATGACAGAGAAGCATCAATCAAAATAAAATTTCTAACTATTCAATATTTTGCTTATTGATATTTACTGCTGTCAATAAAGAAAAATAGAGATTAACTTGAGTATAGAACATATCAAATAAAGGGATGTAAGACTGGGTCACAACACTGTCACTCATCTCTGTGCCAAGTAGGATAAATCAGCACCTTTGTGACAAGTAAAATCCATGCCACTCCTTACCACAGCAGGAAGTACAGAACTACTTGGAGACATAGAGAAAAATAAAGAGGAAAAAATAACATATATCATCCTTAAGGGTTTGAGTCACATGAGAAGATTGCCAAATACAATGTGTGAAATAACCAAATGTCGGTTACATTGTTTGTGGAAAAAATTATAAAAAGAAAGGACAATAACTATGCTACTATTACTTTTCAAATACCTGAATACTCCTCTGTTTTAACAAGGGTGTATTATATAATTAAGATTTGCTAAAGGAAAAGAGATGTTGACTTATGTTGGCAAGCATATAAAATATTATCATGGTAAGATATCACAAATTTTAAATTTTGTTTATTTTTTTAGAGATTTTTTAAAATTTGAAAGAAAGCAAAGGAGAGAGCGCTTGCATGAGCAGGGGTGGGGGGGTGGGGTGAGGGGCAGAAAGGAGGGAGAAGCAGACACCCTGCTGAGCAGGGAGTCCCCAGCGGGACTGGATCCCAGGACCCCGGGATCATGACTCGAGCAGAAGGCAGATACTTAACCAATTGAGCCACTCCAGGCTCCTTTCAAAATTTTTTTAGATAACAAGTTATTATAAAACTGCTATAATGAAAAAGTATTTAGGATAAATCAGAGATAAGCAGAGTTCTAATAAATGGAATTAAATCCTACTCTAGACAACAAAAACATATGCAAATTTAGTGAACGAGGTTTACTATAGTAAAATGAACTTTTCTAAGTTGTAAAAAAATATTTAGGATATAATACTAATTAACCACAAAAACACACACTTAAAAATTAATAGAAAATTCCTGGGCAGGTACAGAAGGAAACATAACAGGCATTCGCAGAGAGTCTTATGAGGGTATGAGACTTGTGTTTTTGATCTATCTGGAAGATATTTTGCTTTTTAAATATTAATAATAATAAGTAAAAGTGATACCTGCCCCTAACATAAACATTATCAATTTAAAAATCTTGACAAATTGTAGACATTTTGTTGCTCTTATAGTCATTTCTTTAGTTTTTTGAAATTTTTTTCAAAATAGATTAAATTTTAAACATTGCATCCATTTTTCTAAATGTATTTATGAGCCATTTGATTTATTTAATAGTTGAGTGGTAAGACTATTCTGAAGAAAATAGAAACTTCTAAAATATATATAAAATATTCTGAGATAAAATTTGTTTATTAATATAAATAATCTTATAAACCTTTGAATTATAGCAAATATCAATAATACCAAGTAAAAGCAGACATATCATAGTCAATGATATTGATTTCTTAATTTCTACTTTCTATTAATTTATTACTCATTAATTAATCTATAATTATATTTTATTCTTTAAAAATGACTTTTACTTTTTATTATTTACTTTTTATTATTTCTTAAGAAAAAATATTTTCTTTAGGGAGGTTATAAAACAGCAAAATAATTGTATCTTATAAGTGCAGAAATAAATTTTGACTTCTATAGAACTTCCTGAGAGTCTCCTCTACTGCTACCAAAATCATCTACTATGAGAGTAGTTAATAAGTGAGAAAAACATGAATTTGACTTCAAAAAAGAAAAATAAATGAATGTGTATAATTCAAATAAAAAATAAAAATATATGTAGCCCAAATGCCAAATAATTGTTAATATAAAATATGTATGACTTATGGAACTTTCAAAGATTTCCCAGGATTCTTTCAAATTTCTAGAAAAGACCAGTGTACTCATTGTCAACTCAATGAAAAGATGGAATTTCCATCTCTGAACTTGCTGATCGATGTATTTTGTCCTTCTTGACTATCGATTTGACTAAGATTTAAGTTTTCTCGTAGGTTAATTATTTAATTAACTTATTAATTATGTACTTGTTAACTTGCACAATACATTTTTCTATAGATTTTACTAAGGAAAATCAAGGCAATTACATTGAAAATGCAAGATAAGAAAAATACTTTGCTACATTAGATTTTTCTGCTATTTAAAGTCTACACTAGTAGTTCCCCAACTCAAGTTTCAACTTTCTGCAAAGTTGTGCTTTTTTTTCTCCTCTCCATTCCATGCTGATTTTTATCCTTCTTTCTGTTTGCTCTTGCAGAAGAAAAGAAAAGGCAAACAGATTTAGGGAGTTTTGCAAAATCTTAGTCCATTTGAGCTCCTATAAGACAGATAGATGGTCAGTCTAACATTTCTCACAAATGGTAGGTTCTCTCCCCTGAAGCAGTCATTGGCTTTCCCAGTTTGTGATAAGATTTGATAACATCTTCTGGCTGACCACCAACCACTGATATTATGCTGCATTCTTCTCATGGATGTACCTTTTTGTCTCCATGAATTTGCTAACTAGTCAAATCTGTGGTACCAATCTCATCCATACTTCGGATACTTTCAAGCCTACAAGCATGTATAGGAGCCAATTGCTATCTTCTATGAAACTGGGAACCCTGGGAGGAGGAGTCCTTGATTTTCTTCACATGGCAGGCCACTCATGCAGTCTCCTGCATTTCCCTTTACCCCTGCCCAGGCTTAAAAGGTATATCTCTGTAATTCTGCTTTTTTTAAGCAGAAGGCTAACAATGTGCCCAACATAATAGCCTTCACAATCACTCATCTCCCCCAAATTATTTCTTCTTTCTCTATACCTCTTTATATAGCACAGTGATTTCATTGTTGATAGATAGCTCTCTGAATTGAACCCTCAGAGTAAAGAAAGGTTGCAAGCCATAACTCTTATTTTATTTCTGAACGTGGAATATGAAGCATTTAACTCCCCCCCCCCCTTAAATTTGAGCCTTAGCTTTAATTTCTGGACTATTAAGAAAACCTCACTTATTCCACTTAAATAAACTATAACTTGATATTTTAAATTTATTTTAAAAAATGTATTATGATTTAGAACTCAACACAGTATGGGAAGCAAAATTTCTTTTTTTTATAGTGTTTCCTAAATACATTGGAAAACAGATCCTAGCATTAAAAATTTCAATACAAGAAAATATTTCTGAGTATTTCATTTGTTTTTTAAAATTGAAATCCTTTTCACAACCACATTCCTTAGGCAATGTATCTAAGTGTGGTTGTGGTTGTTTTAGACTTATATCATGGAAAAATTCATAACCACAGCTAGCTATAATGGCCTATGAACACATGGCCATTCAGGAGCTTCTGTTTAAATATAAATCACAGTCAAAAGCATTATACTACATAATTATCTGGTGACTTACATTTGAGAACGCATAATTTTCAGCAGATGAACGTATACTCTTAGTATCCATAGAGCATAATTTATTTACATGCTTAGAAAAACTATTTGTTGCATGCATTTTGGTTTAGAAAACCCAAAACACTGTTAATTTCCATTTGTTTTCTTCTCAAATTGCCTAGATAACTTATTTCTGGAATGATCCTAGCAGCCAAGGCCTTAAAATGGTTTTCAAGGCAAGCTATAAATAAAGAACTTTTCAATAGTTCTGGTAAAAATGTGATATTAAGATAACCATAGCAATAAGAAACAAGGATAGTTATTATTAACTGAGATGAATACAAGATTATGTTGCCCAAAAACTGAGATATCCTTATATTTTGTAGCCATTGGCGGTCTTTTTATATATTTGAGGTTATTTGTTAGTTGGGGGATCTTCAAAATTAAACACACAGGCAATAATACAAAGTAAGATACATTATTAACAACAAAAATAGATACAAATTATTCAGTCACTCAGATCTATAGAATTACTAGAAAACAATTTATTCTAACCAAAACTTAGTTTTTAAAACTTAAGTTTCATTAAATTAACAGTCTGGCAATACTTCACTCAACCCGAGTTTAAGATTATTAATTAATATAAGGAAAACACAGTGCTAAAATTAGAGGAAAATGTAACTTTGGATTTAGAAAGATGTTATATTTCTAGAAGTTTAATCTTTAAATTAATTTGTGAAGTAACTAATGCAAAGCTCACATCTAGAAAGTGACATAAAAGTCTAAGAAAAAGATTTTTAATTTTCAATAATTTGGTAACCAAGGTATTAATTTGAAAGAAGCAAGGAAATATATTAATATATCATTAGTGTAAGCATATACATAAATGTATATAACATCGAAATGTGCATGCATGGTTATATGTGTGTGTGTGTGTGTATATTAGTACCAAATTACCACAGTTTCTTCCCAATCCTGCATGCATACCATTTTTCTATGTAATTTTGTAGTTCTTCCAACCAAAATGTGGTCTTTTTATCCAAACCTTAATCTGTAACGTGGCCAGAGACAGAACCAAAAGTTTTAGCCAAATGACCTTTAACAAATTTACAAAACCAATACAGTTGAAATTGGATAGTTTCCTCAATCATTGTGCTAGAATTGGATACCAAACTGCCAAAAGAAAAGAAAAATAATAACACAATAAACCATACCTTTCACCACATGCAAAAATTTACTCAATGATGGATCACAGAAATTAAATGTAAAACTCTAAATCCAACTATTCTAGAAGATATAATAGCAGAAAATCTTTATAAACTTGAATTAGGCAAAATTTCTTAAAAATGACACAAAATGACAACCCATACAATAAAATATAATAACTTGGAGTTTATTAAAATTGAAACTTCTGCCCTTCAAAAGATACTTTAATAAAATGAAATCCTTAAACAAACAGGACAAAATATTTGTAAAATATAGATCTGGGGATCCCTGGGTGGCGCAGCGGTTTAGCGCCTGCCTTTGGCCCAGGGCGCGATCCTGGAGACCCGGGATCGAATCCCACGTCAGGCTCCCGGTGCATGGAGCCTGCTTCTCCCTCTGCCTGTGTCTCTGCCTCTCTCTCTCTCTCTCTCTGTGCCTATCATAAATAAATAAAAATTAAAAAAAAAATATAGATCTGGTAACACTTGTATCTGAAATGTGAAAAAAGTTTAAAATAGACACTTCATCAAAGTAGAACCATGAAGAGCAAATAAGCACATGAGAAGATGTTGAACTTCATGAGTAATTATCAGAATAGAAATTAAAACCACATTGAAACACTGCGGCATATCTACTAGGATATACTGCATATCTAATAGGAAGAACTATAAAACAGGCAAACAAATTGTGAAAGCCTGACAATACCATGTGTTGACAAAGATGCAGATGATCTGGAACTTCCAAACAATGCTGATTAGAATTCAAAATAATACTGATTTTGGAAAACAGTTTGGCAGTGCTTAAAAAGTTAGGAAACACTTAGACACATGGGCATATGTCCAAGAGAATTGAAAACAACAACAACAACAAGAACAAAAATTATGCAAATATCGAGAGAGGTTTCATTCATAAGTGCAAAAAAAGTGGGCATGACCCATAATTCCTTCAACTGGTAGAGATAAAAAATCTCTGAAACATCTATCCTGGGAGTACTACATAGCAATAAGAAGGAAAAAAAGAAAAGAAAAAAAAAAGCCTACCATTATACACAGCAACACAGATGATTCATAAATGCATTATGCTAAGTGAAAGATGCCAGTCTCAAATGGCTGCATACTCTATGCTTCCTATTAGATCATATTTCTGAAAAAAGATTATAGTAACAGTAATGTAATAGTGTTTTCCATAATCTGAGGGTTGGGAAAGGTATTGCTAAAAAATGTATGAAAGAACATTTCAGGTGATGTAATTGTACTCCTTTTGATTATAGTGGTGGTCAGATGACTAAAACCATTCATCAAAAATAATAGAACTGCACACCAAATGGGATACATTTACTGAATGTAAATATTACTTCAGGAAAAACAACACAAAGAGAAAGAAAAATGATCAATGTGATTCAGCATGATACAATAAAGAAGAAAGAGACATATGTATGCTCATCTCAGTGGGAGTAAAAAATATAAATGGCTAAAAGCAATGTAGCAAATCATGATCTTCTGAAATCTTATAATGGGCACACATGCACACACACCCACATACCTACATTTAATATCATATTTAATGTTAAAAAAATATTAATGGAGTGTTTTTCTCCACAATCAAGAACAAGGTAAGTAAGTAAAATCCCAGAGTACAAAAACAGTATGGAATGTTAATTTTTATCTCAATATGGTAGCAACAAATATTTGAGAAAGGTATTTTTAAAATATATTACTTAAAATGTAATAAATATACCTAAACATAAATCTAACACACTATGTCTAAGATACATGATTGAAAGGAAAGAACTAAATAAATGGAAAAATGCATTCTGTTCAAGGATTCATTAGCTCAATATGTTTAAAAGTTGCATGTTTCTCAAACTGATCTGTGAATTCAACACAATCTTGGTCAAAATTCCTGTAGAATGATTTTGTGGAAATGTATGTATTGAATCTAAAATCCATGTGAAAATGCAAGGCAACTTATCAAATTAGTTCCGAAAAATAAGTTGGAGGACTTAAACCACCTCATTTTAAGAATTGAAACAAATCCATAATAATCAAAAGAGTGTACTGTTAGCATAAATATGGACATTCAGAGAGTAGAATGGGTTAGAAATTCCAGAGATAGTGAGCAATATATGGTTGCTGGGGTGCCTGAGTGGCTTAGTCATGTAAATGTCTGCCTTCGGCTTAGGTTATGATCTCAGGGTCCTGGGACCAAGCTCTATGTGGGCATCCTGCTCAACAGGGAGTCTGCTTCTCCCTCTCCCTTTGTCCCTATTCCCCACTTGTCCTCTCTATCTCTCAAATAAAGAAATACAATGTTTTGTACAAAAGAAATATATGGTTGGGTGATTTTCCAAAAGATATCAAATTAATTCAATGGAGAAAACATTCTTTTTTAACAAATGGTGCTAAGGTATGCTTTTTGAAAAAACAATCCCAATTTAAAAAATTATCCTCTGCACATACCTCTCACATCATATACAAAATTAACTTGAAATAGATGATAGATTGTAAACTGTAAAACTTAATACTATATTAAAAATACTCTTAGGAATAAATGATAGATCTGAATTGTAAAACATAATACTATATTAAAAAATACTTTTAGGAATAGAACATGGGGAGATCTGGAACTTTGATGTTTCACAAAGATATGTGAATGGCAAGTAGACACATGAAAAGATGTTTCAATATCTTTAATCAGAGAAATGCTAAGTAAAGCCAATGGGGGGGAAGATCTTTCCCAAACATTAGAATGACTAAAATTTAAAAAGACACAATGCTAAGTGTTGGTAAATATCGGAGCAATTGGAACTCTCATATATTGCTGAAAGGAATGTAAAGGACTATAACTATTTGGAAACAGTTTGGCTGTGTATACACATTTACACATACCATATGGCCTTGCTATTTCACTCCAAGGCATTTACTCAATATATATGTAAACATATGTCCATATGAAAAATTTTACATAGATATTTTAGCAACTTCATTCACAGTAATTAAAAAAAATTAAAAAACACAAAAAACTAGAAACAAAACAAATGTCCACCAACAGATGAATAGATAAGCTCATTGTGGTATATCCATGCAAGAAAATGCATCTTAGAAAAAAAATTCATATAACAAAATGAATATATTTTGAAAATATTTATTTTTTATGAGAAAGGAGACAAACTGTAAAAGTACATATGGTATTTCATTTATAAGATATTCAAAGTCTGGCAAAATTAATTCATAGTGATAGAAATCAGGTTAGAAGTTGCCTAGAATTGCCTTTAAAGGGCCATGAAATTTCTATGGTAATGAAAACTTATATAACTTACCAGGGTTGGCACAAAGAAAGGTGTATTCATTTGTCAAAATTCAGTAACTGTACACTAAATTGCTGCACATTTAAAAATAGATCATTTGGAATAGTTTTAGATTAACAAATGTGAAGATATTCTAGAGAATTCTTATATACCCAACATAATTTCTGCTAGTAATAATTTTCATTAATATGATACATTTGTTACAGCTAATGAATCTATATAAATTAATTAGTAGCAACTAAAGTCCTTACTTGATTCAAGTTTTCTTCTTTTTTTACCTAATGCCTTTTTTTTTTTAATTTTTTTTTCTAATGCCTTTTTTCAATTGCAGGATGCCAGTGGGGTACATATTATATTACAGCTATAAATTGCTGTAACAATTTAGCAGCCTTTCCTTGTTTTTGACGACCTTGACAGTTTTAAGGAGCACTGATCAGGTATTTTATAAAATGTACCTGACTTGGAATATATCTGATATATTTCACACGATTAGACTGGGAAAATGGAAATACTTTGCAAGAAGACCACAGAAGTAAAGTTACATTTTCATTACGTTTTCATTACATCATACCAGAGGTACATAACCAGCAATATTACTTATTACTGTTGATGCCAATATTGATTATCTGGCTGAAATACCATTTGTCAGATTTCTCCACTATAAAGTAATGCTTTTATGCCTTTTGACATTCAGTATTCGGCAGGAAGTCCATAAGTGGATTCACATTCAAGCAGTATAGAATTATGTCCCTCCACCTCCTTGAAAGTGGAGTATTTACAAAAAGAAATTGGAATTTTCTGAATATGAGATTTGAGTTTTTTTCCTTCATTTACTTATTTATTTCATAATTTATATCAGTATGGATATTTCTTTTACCTTATTTACTTTGTTGCTACAGAGTCTCCAGCTCTGGCTAGGACTCATTGAAAGCTCTTTCAGATGCTTCTTGTATCCCTTTAACTTGCCTCCAAGATGTTTTTTGAGTGCTTGCTTACTTGCTGGAACTGTAAGAGTTTTCAAGTTCAGGTGTGTATTTCCTGCCTCCATACTATAATCAACTATTTCTCCAAGAAGCCCCAGGTATTTTCATTGAAGAAGGGTATTAGAAACCATGAAAGGAGCACATGTTAGGATTTTTGTGACCAGAGTATAGGAGAGTATACAATATAGTTGCTTCTACATTCTCTCAGTTGGGAGAGCAAGAGGGGGTATATGTTTGTCCACTAACATATATAAATAATTATCTATAATTATGTCTAAATGTAACCATCTGTAGTGATACAAATCTGTTAGGTCAATAGCTAGAACCAGAATTATTGGATTGTATGGTAAGACTGTTTAGCTTTGTAGGAAGTTTCCAAACTGTCCTCAAGGTGGTTACACCATTTTGCATCCCCACCCCCCAGCAATAAATCCATCCCCCCACCCCCACCCCAGCGATGAATGAGCTTTCCAAACCATCCTCATGGTGGTTATACCATTTTGCATTTCCCTCAGCAATTGCTCATTCTCACCAATAATTGGTATTGTAAGGGTTTTTTGTTTTTTTTTTTTGGTGGGGGGGTTGTGGGAGGGTTGGTACTTTTAATAGGTGTGTAGTGGTATATCACTGTTGTCTTAGGTTGCATTTCTGTAGGGATGAGTGATGTTGAAAATCTTTCCTATTCTCATTTGCCCTGTGTTTATCATCTTCGGTAAGATGTCTATCTGTTCAGAACTTTTACCTATTTTTAATTGGGTTGCTTGTCTTCTTGTTAGATTTAAAAAGCTTTTGTACATTTTGGATCCAAGCTCTTTATTAGATAAGCGCAAATGTTAATCTCCCATTCTGTGGCTTGTCTTTTTCATTCTCTTAATAGTCTTCTGCAACACAGAAGTCTTAAATTTGAATGCAGTCAAAAGTCCCTGTTCTTTTTGTCATGGGTCTTATTATGCTCTTGGATCTAAAAACTCATTCTTGAATCTTAATCATGAGAACCTTTTAAGTTTCCCAGAGTCAAATCCCATGCAAGTGGAGTGGATTCCCCCAGACTGTGGCTGAGGAGTCTCTAACTTGCAGGCTGGTATCCAGGAATTTATCAAAATGACGATTTAAGTGTTCTTACTGATTTTGACTCCAGTAGCCCCTGACCCAGAAAAGTAGAACTCGGCTGTGACTGTCTAGAATCCTGTCTCTCTTAATTTCATGCTGGCTGTTGGCCTGGATGCTTCAGTTATCTAATGGGTCCAGGAGAAGCCACTGATTTTCATTTTCTTGAGCTTTTTGTTGTGAGAAACTGAGTAACCCCTTCCAAGCTTTTTCTATGTCAAGGCTGAAATCAAAAGTCCGTAGAATTTTTTGCTTATAAGTTAAATCTCAGTAAATGTCATTGAAAAAGAAAAGATATGTTAAAACATATGTGTTAAAAAAAAAAAAAAACATATGTGTTACTCAGCTCTACAATATATTCCATTGCAGAAATATCACGTGTGAAAAGGCAATGCCTAGAAAATCATTTATAAAAATGAATTTGGTTTCCAACATGCCACCATATCTTCATCATATAGTTGGTCAGTTTAAGAAATGCATCGTGATATGCATGGATGTCATATTTAATTTATTTCATTTGTCAGGGGATTCCTTTTGGATAGATCATCTTAAAAATTATCTCAAAAATACCAACTGTTGCATAAATACTTAATAAATAAACAAGCACACGCCAAGTATAAATTTATTATGAACACAGTTAATCAAATTTTCAGAATTCATCTGTCAGTCATGTCAACATTGGTAAATAGAACAACAACAAAAAGCTTTCTGTGTTGATAGCCTTGAAACTTGATAGCAATTCCGGCTGAGTTATTAATGTGAAAGGATGAAATTTTTTGCCTTTCAGTGAAACCTTTAAGCAATTATTAACTTTTTACCTTTGCTATTGCTCCCAAAATATTCAATCATTTATGTGTGTGTTGGGAGGAAAAATATTTTTTAGTCATACATTACACAGATTTTATATTTAGGAAGATAAACATTGTTGTTGAAGGAAAAACAATGTTTTTAAAGAAGTAGTACCACTACTGTTTCCTTCACTCTCATATTTAAGTAGCATAGACTATACATTGCTATCTGTATGCACAATATATACTAGATTGCAGCAGGCATGGCCTTCTCTGAGTCTGTAAGTTTAGCTCAGCATGGCACTATGAATGCCCCAAGAGAAAGTAAACTCCACTCTCTCTATTAAGCAGATATATATATATACATATGGCACCTAGGAAACATTTAGTTTCTTTAGGTATTAAGAAATTCATCAATTGATCTCCTGGCCCAAGAATCATACCAGGGAGTATGCATAAGATTGCCAAGGCCTGCATATTAAATATCTCAGGAACTTGCTGGCTGCTCCAGAATGCTAGGTTAATATTATTAAAACTTTTACTCACCAATATTTAACAGACTTTATGATGTACATAGAGTACAAAAATAATTATAGGAAAATGAAAACACACACATACTCATACACACACATGCACACATACACATATTTATAAATTTAGAACCGATAAGAAAATATGAAAAAGTATTCAGTATATAGTCACTGTGGCTGCCATCATGAAAACAGACAAAACAACACAAGAATAAGAGCAGGGTATCCATTAGAAGATGATAATAATGTAATGAGGAGATCATCAGACTGGGTCCAGTGTAGAAATATTGAACATTGGTGGTAGGGGGATGTGGTCAAAATATTCATTTTATATCTATATATTTAGATAGATAGATGATAGATAGATAGATAGATAGATAGATAGATAGATAGATAGATGATAGATAGATGATAGATAGGTAGATGATAGGTGATAGATCTAGATGCCTTAGCCCCAAGATACCATAAGGGTAGACTTCATTGATTGGGCTAGAGTAAACAGGAAAACAAATAGATATGGGAAGATCAAGATATCAGAGGAAAGTACTAAAAATGACACTGTCAAGTTTTGTTTTGGTAACTATTATAGAAAATCTCAAGCTCCTGTAAATCCATTCTTGTCCGAGCTCTCACCCAAACAGTATATTATTTATTTTAGATATACTACTTTCAGTGGTTTTATATGGGATGCCTCTTCTGGGTTATATAACTAAATATTCCAGTTCCAATGTATTATATATTTTTAACGGAGATTCATTCAGGAGGACCAATGGCTCCTGCCTTACCCAGATTTTTGTCACTTTAATGCCCAGTGTCTAACATCAATACTGAAAATATAGCTTTTTTTTTTTGGTAGGACCCTTTATGTTATTGAAATACATGGCTATGCAGAAAATTTTTGATAAGAAAAAGCAAGTAAACTATAGACTCTTGTTTTCATGCTTGCAATTGAGTTTCTAGCATAAAAATAACCTCAGCCAAGTATGTTCAGTTAATTTGTCAAACAGATCAATTTCGTGTCATACAAGAATCCTGGGTTTGCTACTTTAGCAAGTAAAGCAAAAGCAACTGTGATCACTTTTTAATAGGATGTTCATATATTAAGAAAGGTGATTAGAAAACCTAACATTAATAATCTCACAGCTGAAGTACTCTTACCATGGTTTTTGTTGTTGTTGTTTTTAAAAATATTTTATTTATTTACTTGAGAAAAGAGAGAACACTAGAGGCAGAGCAAGTGTTAGTGGGTGGGGGGGAGCAGAGCAAGAGGGAGAAGCAGGCTCCCCACTAAGGGAACATATTGCAAGACTCAATCCCAGGACCCTGAGATCATGATGTTAGCAAAGGCAGATGCTTAACTGACTGAGCAACCCAGTTGTCTCTATTTTTTTCTTTAATAGTTTTAGAGATGTACTACATGGGGAGACCCTGCTTATCTTTACCTAGTCTTGTGGAAAACAATGCTGTGTAGAGTTTAGAGACTTATTTTCAGTAAAATAGAAACTTAAAGAGCATTCACAGTCCTCTTTGAAGCCATTAAAATAAATATTTCTATGTCCTATGAAAAATCAAATTTATGTTATGTGACATTAAATATAAATACAATAACACAAAGCTTAATTACGGTCATAAACATATGCATAAAACTTTAAATTTTTCTCTTCAAAAAAATAAAATTCTTTCCTCCATTTTTGTTATAATTCATCTAAAATGAAAATTATAGGTAATTTTAAAATTATTTACTTAATTCACAAAATTGTGCTAACTCTACAAGGAAATGCTGTGCTTAAAAAAGTCATTTTAAACTGCAATATTTATATTGTGTGATAGAGATAGTAAACAAATTCATTACATGGATTTATACCCTAATTAACCTTCACTGGTAATATTTAAGCAGATCATTTGTTAAGTGGCATATTATGATTACATACTTTTGCTAAAATATATATGCCTGATATTACTCAGCTACATCTCTTTTGCCTTCAGAATACTTTCTCTGAGCAATAATATTCCATACACATGACATTTTAATGCTCTCTTTTCATGAAAATTGATGAAGTATATATTCAAAAAGGATAAGTGTCTTGAAATCAAGCAGTTTAGAATTATTATGTTTAGAAAGATAAATGAGCAATGATCCTTACTTTTTTTCGAGATCAGTATGAAAAGCCCTAAAATTTGAGTTTAGTTTATATAAATATACTTCACAGCACATACAAGGGGAATCATTATTGTAAGAATGCATTTGAAGTATGACTCTTCAAAAATAATGATAGAGAGAAGAAAGAGTGGCAGTTAGACAGCACAACTGTCTGGCACCATAGTGTTATTTTTATCAGCAATGTAAAAACAAAATTCAGTCAACATTTGCTTATTTTTTGACATCTTGCCAATAGCAGGTTAGACTGAATTTCTTGCACTGAATAAATGAAATGGAATACTTTGTGTCATTGGCTTGGGAAGGCACAGGCAATCTGTTATGACTCTTGCAGATTGGAAAAAGAAGGGAGAAGGCTAGTTTGAATAAGCTTGATTGATTGATTCATATTGAATAAGGCTGTTTATTTCTGCCTCTTAGATACTTTAGACCCAAAACAAATTCAGTAGCCAGTTTTTCCCCTGCAGCAAGCAGGTTTGGGTGTAGTGGGGTGTCCAACGTGGCAGAAGAGGGCTTACTTGGTAGTTAAGCCCCAAACTGCACTCCTGAATCAGTGTCTATTATCCTGTAGAAGAGCACATGTGAGGGGAAGAAAGAAGATTTGTGTCATGGAATCTGAATGTGCAATCAAATGTTTCTAAACCTATCCAGGGGCAGGGGGTGAGGGAGAATAGCTTGTGACTCATTAATTAAATATTTGAGAATTTAAGCATAAGGACCTCATTTGAGAATTTTCCATTTAGGATAAAGCTAAGCTGAATATGAATTTAGGGAGTTTGTATTTGTTTTCTTCTTACCAATGCATGTTCCAGGAATAAAACATCGAGTATCATTATTCTTCTTTTGAAGCCTGAAAAAATAGCATAATTCTTTCTTTCTACTATGATTATTTGTAAAACCCTGTGGTTATATATGTCTCGCATATCAGTCTCAATGATTTTGTGCTTTTCTGATTCCAAGCTCACAACAGAAAAACTTAATTCACTCTTTCTGTCTCTCGATGTGTGTATCTGTGTGTATGTGGGTGAGTAGGAATTTAGCATGTCATTTTCCTATGTCCCCAACACACTTGCAAAGAATTATCTAAGGCTTAATGAACAGCAGCAAGATGGCCATCCTTGAGCTAATTAGAAAATCATTTTAGTTGATACCCAACTCAAGGTGTGATCTTTGAATAGAAATAGTTTACAGTAGACAAGAAAATGCTAAATGCATGATGTTTCATTCAAATCATTGATTTAGTTGCAATGGATCATAAATAATAATTTAGTAGGCATCAAATCATTGTATACAGTTGAGCATCCCCTTCCATTGTTTTCTTCATTAAATAATAAATAAATAATAAATTAATAAGATCATTTGGACACAATTTCATTAAAAAACATTACAGTTGTTTTCATTGGGGGAAAAATTGCATATTACATAAAATGTAAGATGAATAAGAACAAGAAACTTGTTTGTTTGATCTGAATGCCCAATTCTAATCACTGTAGTGACATATGAAAAAGTTTTTTTGTTTGTTTTTTTTCACTTTCTTTTCTATTAAAGTGTAGTGAATGAGGGGAAAAGAAGATACAGACGTTCATATGTTACATTATACATAATACCATATAGAAATTTGGGAACAGATTTTACTTTGTAAATGGTATGGATTTTATTTAGTGTCTATGAAAAATAAAAATGGAAATAGATCTTTATTAAGTATAAGAAGCTGTTACCAGAAAATGGACAGTAGTCTATGGAGTGATTTTTTTTTATTGCTACTATTTTTTAAGAGGGGGTTGCGCAGAGGGAGAGGGAGAGAATCTCAAGCGCACTCCATGCCCAGTTCAGAGCCCCATGCAGAGCCCGATCTCACAACCCTAAATCATGACCTGAGCTGAAATTCAAATCAGATGCTTAACCAACTAAACCACCCAGGTGCCTCTAGTGAGTTTTTTCTAATGCAAGTTATTTATATTGAAAACATGACTTAGATATATGAGAAATATAAAATTTGTAATTCAGTAAAATTAAGTGAATAAAAAGCAAATTGAAATTCCTATAGGTAAATTTGTCAGTGTATCATACATATCAACTAACAGTAGATGGATACATGCACTTTTATAGGAGACTCATGACTTCTGATTATAAGTTTTAAGGGATCATGAAAGAAAGAATTGTCAGGTAAATATTAGGATTTTATTGATCTCATAATGTTGCTCACGCCATGGATCTCCAAAAATGTTATCTCCATATTTCTCTGTGTATGAATCTCAGAAAAATATGCATTTACTACCAACATTATTTTATACATAGTTTTCTTTTTTTCCTATTAATTTCCTACAGTTGCTACAAACTGGGTTACTTCTGACAATAGGAATTTATTATCTCACAGTTCAAGAGACTAGGCTCTAAAATCAAGATGCCAATATGATTGATTCCCTCTAGAGTCTTTCAGGGAAAATCCCTTACATACCTCTCTCCTAGCTTCTGGAGATTTCCAGCAATCTTTGTTGTTTCTTGGTTTCAGGAAGTAAAGTTTCAAATACTGCCTCTTGGAAAAGTCTTTGAATTACATAGTAAATTACACTTCAGAGATTTAAGATTTTGACTCAAAACATTATTGTAAATATAGCATTCCTTTTGTAGGGGACTATGTGCTATTTTAACAAAGCTAAGATAAGCTAATATGTCTATAAATAATTTTAATTAATTCAATTAATTCACTAATTTAATTTCCTTAATAAAAAACCCTTAAAATGCCTTTATTATTTGTTTTTTAGTATAACTTTATGTTTAGAAGAATTTGTAGACAATACAATCCTAAAAGTGTTGTATTTTACCTTTATATAAAATACATGTTAAAATTAAATATTGCTTCTTTATTTTGGTATTGTAGAACCTTGTAGAGATTTACATGTAATGCTATGTATAGGTAATTTGTCATAAGTTCCTAATTTATGAGCAACTACTATTATTATGTATGCTTTTAAAATAATAAGTAATTAAAAATTGGGGATATAAATATATTTCATACTACCTTACTGTAATTCAGTTCTTTAATCTTTTTTGTATTATATGTTAGAATATTTTTTGTATCAAATCCTAGAATATCTACTTTTATCTTATTTATTTCATAATGACAAAGATGTAGCCAACTACAATGCATTTCAAAGCAAATGTTGGTATAAGAACGTAATAGAAATAAAGAAATTAAAGAAAATTATACCTTATACTCTACCAAATTGAAAACTTTGTTTACACATGGAAATAAATGAGAATTTGATGCATTCACATGGAAAATAATTTTCTTCATTCCTGGAAGAACTTTGCTGATAGCGTGTATTCATTCATTCTGTTAGATAGTTGATTAACAAGCATGTTTGGACAGCTCCTGTGAGCCAGGCCCACAGATCAGTACACTTACTGCATATTGCTGAACATTTTCACATCTGTTATGCAGAGTGGTACACATAATTTCATACACTTCATCTTTTAAATTTGATGTTGAATACTATCATGCCTTTCTCAAATATAATTGTCAACACTGCTCTTAAATAAATATTATCAACTGAATGTTTACTAGACTTAATCACATGAAACTATCTCCAGATATATTATCCATATTTAATACATATTATACTGATTTTGCACCCTAGTTTAGTGGGTTTTAAGCAATTTCTTGATACTATGTTTCACATGTTGGTTTTGGTTTTAAAGAAAAAACTCTCAGAGATCAGAAGCTTTGGCTTTATTTTGCCTTGATTTTACTGTTAAGTGGATAAAGACTCTAGAAGGACAAATGTACATCACCACTCTGGTGTAAAGGTAAATGAGATTCTAATTGCTAGCTCCCCATTTACAAGCTATGATTGTTTAACACACCATCAGGCATGGGTAACTTTTGGAGCATTAAACAGGAAGTTGTGATTCAAGACTGATGGTTTATATGTGCAATTTAACAGTATGTTCACCCTATATAAGCAATGAAGTTTGGACTGGCTTTTGAAACAAATTGTGTCCTTTTACCTTCTACAGTATAAAACAATAGAATATCCATGGTAATAATTTCAAGATGAAGTGCTTTCTTATAGAAAGAGAATGAAAGAGGAAGGATCTGAAATATATGTATAGAAACAAACTGAATTTGGCTCTTGCTATGTTATAGAAGCAATGTCACAGAAAAACGGTGAGAGAAAATCTGAATCAGCATGAAATGAGATATTTTGAGGGTTATTGAACACTATTCATTTTCATGGAAATAGGACAAGGTTATTTAGCACAGGTGTTTCTGTAATTGTGATGCATTAGCAAAATTAGCTGTGTTCAATGGCCCTCACACTTGCTCTGCCACATGTATGTGAAATGGCCTACTGTCACTACAGAGAGATTTGATGCAAAACATGTACTGTAGAATTAAGTTCAAAACCTATTTGTGGTTATACTATCTTATTTTATTAGATAAAACTTTTCTCCCAACATTGGTCTTTTTTTTCTTCTTTCTTTTTTTTTTCTTCATTTCTAAGGATAACCGAACTTAGGAAAATGAGCGCAATGTGAGAAACTGAACCAGGTAGGAGAGAGAAAATACTCAGGATAAACAAAGCAATTGTTCAGGTAACAGTTAAAGCTGAAGAGTTTCTAATACAGAAACTCTGACCAACATTTGGATCTGGTATCATACTGAGATACTGCTTGTACATTAATCTCTGAGGATTCTAGCTAAAAATGCAAATGCCTTTGGCCCAGCCAATTAAATATGACTCTCTGAGAGCATCCTAGAGATATACTTACCCACATTCAAGTTTCCTAACCATTGATCAGAGGACTAAGATGCATGGAAGAGGTATGATTTCTTTAAGATGAGATAATGCTATTTTAAAATATCGGTGTACATTGCTTGCACTTGCAGACAACATAAATATTAGATGATACAGAGAACAGTCCTTAAAAATCAGCAGAGGTAAAATGAATCATTGTTTTTCTCATTCTGAAAAAATAGAGAGAGTGCCACAAAATCATGAATATTTTACTTAAACTTGTTCCCTAAACCACTGAATTCAAAATCAGGATTGCCAGTCACTAGAATTTGATGCTTTAGGATTGACAGCCTTGACTGAATTTTTAATAAATCAAATAAAACTATAACTACATGATATAAACGATTATGTTCATTTTTTTCATTAGAAATGAGATATATATCCAAACAACACCCCTTAGGCAAATAGTTGATTGCATGACTAATGCATTACTTCCCAATTAATTGCTTTGTCATTGTTTTTTTAAAAGGTTTTATTTATTTATTCATGAGAGACAGAGAGAGAGAGAGAGAGAGAGAGAGAGAGGCAGAGACACAGGCAGAAGGAGAAGCAGGCTCCATGCAGGGAGCCCGATGTGGGACTCAATCCCTGGTCTCCGGGATCAGGCCCTGGGCTAAAGGTGGCACTAAACTGCTGAGCCACCCAGGCTGCCCCTTCATATGACTTTTCAAATATATCCTCATCTCTTAATGTCTAGGAAACAACTTTGTTATTGCAGTTACCATCATAAGTATTATCTTCTTATTTTAATGAAATATCACTTGTATTGTCAATTCCATGCCTGGCACATGGTTGGGATTCGACATGTGTACAGTAAGTGATTCAATAAATGAACGTCTATGTCAGTCTCCATACCAAGATCATTTTTCAAGTACTCTTCTAATAGAGTGAGAGTAAGTACCTTGCCAGAGCTAGACTAGTCACTCTTCCTGAGTATGCATTGAAAAAAAAAAATAACATCCGCAATCCTGAGCTCTGTTTTTGAAATATATGAAATAGTTAAACACCAACCACATTTAAAAATTCCTAAAGATAGGAGTGATTATAAATATTAGAGCCTTTTGCCTTTTTTTAATAACATAATGTCATGCTTTGAGGAAAAAAAAATCCAAAGTTTAATGTTTATAAATGTAAACATATTTTACTTGCAGCACATATGGTGTTCAACTCACGATGGTTAGACTTACGATTTTTTGATATCACAATGGTGTGATACTGACACAATTCAGTAGAAAGTGTACTTGGAATTTTGAATTTTGGCCTTTCTCTGGGCTGGATTTATGTGATAGACTACTTTCTCATGATATCGGACAGTGTCAGCTGTGGCTCCCAGCCAGCGATGTGATCAGGAGAGTCAACAACTGATACACTTACAACCATTCTCATTCTGTACCCACACAACCATCCTGGTTTTCACTTTCAGTACTATATTCGACAAACTACACTATATCATAAAGTGCTTCGTGTTAGATGATTTGGGGCCAATGTCAATGCTCTGAGCTCATTTCATTCAGGTAGGCTAGGTTAAGCTATGATGTTCGGTAGTTTAGGTGTATTAAATGCAATTTCAACTTAAAATGGATTTATCAGGATTAACTCTAAGGTAAGTAGAGGAAGATCTATATACAATGCATTCAAATTACAAGCTGTATAGATATTTTGAGAGTGGTATCAACAAATGTTGCAATTACCTTTTTACCACATAGGTACTTATTATGTGCACTATTTTGTACAGCCAGCTGAAAATACCTTTTACTTCTTTTCATCTAATAGATAAAATTTCAAGAATGATGTGAAGAAACAAATGAAATGTTGATTTCTTCAAGTTCAATATTGTCAGACATAATCAAGTACATTTTTTAAAAAGATAATTTATGAGGTCATCAAGAGTTAGCTAAGCTACTCCATGGTGTTACTGTCTCAACTTTCATTCTGTTCGACCAAACATTCTTCAGTGACTTTAAACTGACACTAGCCCTTCATACAAGTTCGTTCCCCAGATAGAAGCCCACAGAGTGACAAGGAAATGTAAATTGGAGAAACGATTTCTCCAACAGCTCCTGGGATTGACAGTCTCCCCTGCCTCCTACCTTCTTCCTTTTATGTACTCCTCATATAAGATTCCTATGGGGCTTACCAAAATCTTACTTTTTTGGTTTGAATTGACCAATCCAGCGTTAGCCCAGGATCCCCAAAGCACTCCATCTACAGACCCTAATAAAGGCATGTGCCCATGACCCTGCCTTTCTGTCTGTATTCTGGTTTGACCTCACTATGTGGCCCTTGAAACATGATGGGCACTTCTTACGGGACATAAGAGTAATAAATTTCTCAATTCCCATTTCGTTTGTGTTCTGTTGTTGAACTGTGGCTCATCAACTGGCACTGTGGTCTGCTTAACAAGTGTCAATTTGACAAATTTATAACAGAGGTCAATGTCCAAAGAGTTTACAGATGAGAAGAAATTTCAAATATTTTCTGTAGTGAATAAACGTCAAACTTATGCTTCTGATAATTGCAGACTAGGTATTTTAGAATAATCCAAATTGGTTTTCACATGTAGGTAAATAAACAATCAAGAACTTTCTCTAGAAGAGAATAGGAACCTAGAGAGATGAGGGCTGCTTCTGCTCTGGAGCTATGTGATTTCTGATGGGGCAACTAGTTATTTTTGCTGCTCTTGAAGGGTTAATGAGAAAAGTTGGAAGTTAGGTCCACAAGTACTGAAGAGTTGGTTTGAATGAGGTTACTAAAGGTTGTTAGTATACTAAAGTAGTATAAAGGAATCAAAATTAGGGGCAGCCCGGGTGGCTCAGGGGTTTAGCCTTCAGCCTGGGGTGTGATCCTGGAGACCCGGGATCAAGTCCCACGTTGGGCTCCCTGCATGGAGCCTGCTTCTCCTTCTGCCTGTGTCTCTACCTCTCAGTCTCTCTCTCTGTGTCTTTCATGAATAAATAAATAAAATATTAAAACAAAACAAAACAAAACAAAACAAAATTAAACCAATTACCACATGCAGCCTGGTTGCTATTCATTTAAATGGCCCAGAAAAATCTCAAACTCTGAATTTATATTAAAGTAATTCAGAATTTTGAGTGTCCTTATCCTCCTTGCAAAAGTAAATGATAATCATTTGAGGAAGAAAACATCATTCAAGCCTCTAAACACAGTCAAAAACAGTGTTAACATGCCATATTTTGCAAATACACTCAGAGACATAGATAAACAAAGCCAAAAAACTCAACAGTGAGAAAAACTCAACAGACACAAAATTTTAAAAAGTAAAATTAGAAAAGATGTCAAAGCAATTATAGATAACACATTGGAGGAGATGGAAGTTATCCTGGAAACTTCAACAAAACATAATAACTATAGTAAAACCACACAGATAGAAATTTAAATATTAAAAATATGAAAAAGAAAAAAACAAATTAGCAAATTAGACACAGGCTTAAGAAGCAGTAAATTGCAAGTAATATTAAAAAACTATAAAAATATGCAAGCAAATATTACATACATAAATAGATACAGATTTATAAAGACATATATACAGAGACAGAGGCGAAATATATGAGTGAGTTATTGAGGATATTTATAAGAATCTAATATATATGTTGAAGAGATGAAAATAAGAATAGGACAAAAATACTTATTTTTTTTAATTTATTTTTTATTGGTGTTCAATTTACTAACATACAGAATAACCCCCAGTGCCCGTCACCCATTCACTCCCACCCCCGCCCTCCTCCCCTTCTACCACCCCTAGTTCGTTCCCCAGAGTTAGGAGTCTTTACGTTCTGTCTCCCTTTCTGATATTTCCCACACATTTCTTCTCCCTTCTCTTATATTCCCTTTCACTATTATTTATATTCCCCAAATGAATGAGAACATATAATGTTTGTCCTTCTCCGACTGACTTACTTCACTCAGCATAATACCCTCCAGTTCCATCCACGTTGAAGCAAATGGTGGGTATTTGTCATTTCTAATAGCTGAGGAATATTCCATTGTATACATAAACCACATCTTCTTTATCCATTATCTTTCGTTGGACACCGAGGCTCCTTCCACAGTTTGGCTATCGTGGCCATTGCTGCTAGAAACATCGGGGTGCAGGTGTCCCGGCGTTTCATTGCATTTATATCTTTGGGGTAAATCCCCAACAGTGCAATTGCTGGGTCTTAGGGCAGGTCTATTTTTAACTGTTTGAGGAACCTCCACACAGTTTTCCAGAGTGGCTGCACCAGTTCACATTCCCACCAACAGTGTAAGAGGGTTCCCTTTTCTCTGCATCCTCTCCAACATTTGTTGTTTCCTGCCTTGTTAATTTTCCCCATTCTCACTGGTGTGAGGTGGTATCTCATTGTGGTTTTGATTTGCATTTCCCTGATGGCAAGTGATGCAGAGCATTTTCTCATATGCATGTTGGCCATGTCTATGTCTTCCTCTGTGAGATTTCTGTTCATGTCTTTTGCCCATTTCATGATTGGATTGTTTGTTTCTTTGGTGTTGAGTTTAATAAGTTCTTTATAGATCTTGGAAACTAGCCCTTTATCTGATATGTCATTTGCAAATATCTCCTCCCATTCTGTAGGTTGTCTTTGAGTTTTGTTGACTGTATCCTTTGCTGTGCAAAAGCTTCTTATCTTGATGAAGTCCCAATAGTTCATTTTTGCTTTTGTTTCTTTTGCCTTCGTGGATGTATCTTGTAAGAAGTTACTATGGCCGAGTTCAAAAAGGGTGTTGCCTGTGTTCTCCTCTAGGATTTTGATGGAATCTTGTCTCACATTTAGATCTTTCATCCATTTTGAGTTTATCTTTGTGTATGGTGCAAGAGAGTGGTCTAGTTTCATTCTTCTGCATGTGGATGTCCAATTTTCCCAGCACCATTTATTGAAGAGACTGTCTTTCTTCCAATGGATAGTCTTTCCTCCTTTATCGAATATTAGTTGACCATAAAATCCGGGGTCCACTTCTGGGTTCTCTATTCTGTTCCACTGATCTATGTGTCTGTTTTTGTGCCAGTACCACACTGTCTTGATGACCACAGCTTTGTAGTACAACCTGAAATCTGGCATTGTGATGCCCCCAGACATGGTTTTCTTTTTCAATATTCCCCTGGCTATTTGGGGTCTTTTCTGATTCCACACAAATCTTAAGATTATTTGTTCCAACTCTCTGAAGAAAGTCCATGGTATTTTGATAGGGATTGCATTAAACGTGTAAATTGCCCTGGGTAACATTGACATTTTCACAATATTAATTCTGCCAATCCATGAGCATGGAATATTTTTCCATCTCTTTGTGTCTTCCTCAATTTCTTTCAGAAGTGTTCTATAGTTTTGAGGGTATAGATCCTTTACCTCTTTGGTCAGGTTTATTCCTAGGTATCTTATGCTTTTGGGTGCAATTGTAAATGGGATTGACTCCTTAATTTCTCTTTCTTCAGTCTCATTGTTAGTGTATAGAAATGCCACTGACTTCTGGGCATTGATTTTGTATCCTGCCATGCTACCGAATTGCTGTATGAGTTCTAGCAATCTTGGGGTGGAGACTTTTGGGTTTTCTATGTAGAGTATCATGTCATCGGCGAAGAGGGAGAGTTTGACTTCTTCTTTGCCAATTTGAATGCCTTTAATGTCTTTTTGTTGCCTGATTGCTGAGGCTAGGACTTCCAGTACTATGTTGAACAGCAGTGGTGAGAGTGGACATCCCTGTCTTGTTCCTGATCTTAGGGGAAAGGCTCCCAGTGCTTCCCCATTGAGAATGATATTTGCTGTGGGCTTTTCATAGATGGCTTTTAAGATGTCGAGGAATGTTCCCTCTATCCCTACACTCTGAAGAGTTTTGATCAGAAATGGATGCTGTATTTTGTCAAATGCTTTCTCTGCATCTAATGAGAGGATCATATGGTTCTTGGTTTTTCTCTTGCTGATATGATGAATCACATTGATTGTTTTATGGGTGTTGAACCAGCCTTGTGTCCCAGGGATAAATCCTACTTGGTCATGGTGAATACTTTTCTTAATGTACTGTTGGATCCTATTGGCCAGTATCTTGTTGAGAATTTTTACATCCATGTTCATCAGGGATATTGGTCTGTAATTCTCCTTTTTGGTGGGGTCTTTGTCTGGTTTTGGAATTAAGGTGATGCTGGCCTCATAGAACGAATTTGGAAGTACTCCATCTCTTTCTATCTTTCCAAACAGCTTTAGGAGAATAGGTATGATTTCTTCTTTAAACGTTTGATAAAATTCCCCTGGGAAGCCATCTGGCCCTGGACTCTTGTGTCTTGGGAGGTTTTTGATGACTGCTTCAATTTCTCCCTGGTTATTGGCCTGTTCAGGTTTTCTATTTCTTCCTGTTCCAGTTTTGGTAGTTTGTGGCTTTCCAGGAATGCGTCCATTTCTCCTAGATTGCCTAATTTATTGGCGTATAGCTGTTCATAATATGTTTTTAAAATCGTTTGTATTTCCTTGGGGTTGGTAGTGATCTCTCCTTTCTCATTAATGATTTTATTAATTTGAGTCTTCTCTCTCTTCTTTTTAATAAGGCTGGCTAATGGTTTATCTATCTTATTAATTCTTTCAAAGAACCGAACTCCTGGTTCTGTTGATCTGTTCCACAGTTCTTCTGGTCTCGATTTCGTTGAGTTCTGCTCGAATCTTTATTAACTCCCTTCTTCTCTTGGGTGTAGGATCTATTTGCTGTTTTTTTCTCTAGCTCCTTATGTGTAAGGTTAGCTTTTGTATTTGAGTTCTTTCCAGTTTTTGAATGGATGCTTGTATTGCGATGTATTTCCCCCTTAGGACTGCTTTTGCTGCATCCCAAAGATTTTGGATGGTTGTATCTTCATTCTCATTAGTTTCCATGAATCTTTTTAATTCTTCCTTAATTTCCTGGTTGACCCTTTCATCTTTTAACAGGATGGTCCTTAACCTCCACGTGTTTGAGGTCCTTCCAAACTTCTTGTTGTGATTTAGTTCTAATTTCAAGGCATTATGGTCTGAGAATATGCAGGGGACGATCCCAATCTTTTGGTATCGGTTCAGACCCGATTTGTGACCCAATATGTGGTCTATTCTGGAGAAAGTTCCATGTGCGCTTGAGAAGAATGTGTATTCAGTTGAGTTTGGATGTAAAGTTCTGTAGATATCTGTGAAATCCATCTGGTCCAGTGTATCATTTAAAGCTCTCGTTTCTTTGGAGATGTTGTGCTTAGAAGACCTATCGAGTATAGAAAGAGCTAGATTGAAGTCACCAAGTATAAGCGTATTATTATCTAAGTATTTCTTCACTTTGGTTAATAATTGATTTATATATTTGGCAGCTCCCACATTCGGGGCATATATATTGAGGATTGTTAAGTCCTCTTGTTGAATAGATCCTTGAAGTATGATATAGTGTCCCTCTTCATCTCTCACTACAGTCTTTGGGGTAAATTTTAGTTTATCTGATATAAGGATGGCTACCCCTGCTTTCTTTTGAGGACCATTCCAATGGTAAATGGTTCTCCAACCTTTTATTTTCAGGCTGTAGGTGTCCTTCTGTCTAAAATGAGTCTCTTGTAGACAGCAAATAGATGGGTCCTGCTTTTTTATCCAGTCTGAAACCCTGCGCCTTTTGATGGGGTCATTAAGCCCGTTCACATTCAGAGTTACTATTGAGAGATATGAGTTTAGTGTCATCATGTATCTATTCAGTCCTTGTTTTTGTGGAATTGTTCCACTGAACTTCTTCTTAAAGGGGAATTTTAAGAGTCCCCCTTAAGATTTCTTGCAGAGCTGGTTTGGAGGTCACATATTCTTTCAGTTGCTGCCTGTCTTGGAAGCTCTTTATCTCTCCTTCCATTTTGAATGAGAGCCTTGCTGGATAAAGTATTCTTGGTTGCATGTTCTTCTCATTTAGGACCCTGAATATATCCTGCCAGCCCTTTCTGGCCTGCCAGGTCTCTGTGGAGAGGTCTGCTGTTACCCTAATACTCCTCCCCATAAAAGTCAGGGATTTCTTGTCTCTTGCTGCTTTAAGGATCTTCTCTTTATCTTTGGAATTTGCAAGCTTCACTATTAAATGTCTAGGTGTTGAACGGTTTTTACTGATTTTAGGGGGGGGTCTCTCTATTTCCTGGATCTGAATGCCTGTTTCCCTTCCCAGATTAGGAAAGTTTTCAGCTAGAATTTGTTCAAATACATATTCTGGCCCTCTGTCCCTTTCGGCACCCTCGGGAACACCAATTAAACGTAGGTTTTTCTTCCTCAGGCTGTCGTTTATTTCCCTTAATCTATCTTCATGGTCTTTTAATTGTTTGTCTCTTTTTTCCTCAGTTTCCCTCTTTGCTATCAACTTGTCTTCTATGTCACTCACTCGTTCTTCCACCTCGTTAACCCTCGTCGTTAGGACTTCTAGTTTGGATTGCATCTCATTCAATTGATTTTTAATTTTTGCCTGATTAGCTCTAAATTCTGCAGTCATGAAGTCTCTTGAGTCCTTTATGCTCTTTTCTAGAGCCACCAGTAGCTGTATAATAGTGCTTCTGAATCAGCTTTCTGACATTGAATTGTAATCCAGATTTTGTAACTCTGTGGGAGAGAGGACTGTTTCTGATTCTTTCTTTTGAGGTGAGGTTTTCCTTCTAGTCATTTTGTTCAGTGCAGAGTGGCAAAAGCAAGTTGTATTGGGAAAAGAAGGAAAAAAGGAGAGAAAGAAGGAAAGAAAAGAGAAAGAGAAAAAAAAGGAAGAAAAAAACGAAAAAAAAAGAAGAAAAAAGAGAAAGAAAAAGAAAGAAAGAAAAAAGGGAGTTGGGGGAAGGAAACAAATCAAAAAGCAAAACAAACAAACAAACAAAAAAAGGAACCACGGGGGAGTATCTTCTGATTCTGTGTACTTTAAGTCCCTTGGCTTCTCCTGGAAGTTGTCAGTCAGTCTAGCTGGTGTTCTGGGGGAGGGGCCTGCTGTGCTGATTTTCAGGTGTTAGCAGTTGGGGGAGCTGCTGTGCCCCTGCCTGGTGCAGGGCTCAGTGGGGGTTGTTCACCCCGTGAGGCCCCAGGAGCAACAGCCCCAGTGGCGGGGCAGCTCTGCAGCCCTGGAGTCAGCCCCCGCAGGAACTCCGGAGCTCTCCGTCTGCAGGGCCTGGAGGCTCCCGGGCGGGGCCGCTGATCTGCTCAGCTGGGGCAGGAGCGTCCTTGCTGTCCTGGGCCCTCCCGGCCTCTGCCTGTCCCGGGGGAGGCGGGATCCTGGGCTGTGTCCCGGCGCCCTGTGCTCCGGAGCCTGCGCTGGTGGATTCGCGCTCCCGGGCCGCGCAACCCCCTCCGCGGAGCCGCCGCCCGAGCCCCTCCGAGCTGCTCCTGGAACCGCGCAGGCCCCTCCGCACGGAGCCTCTTCCTCTGCCCGAGCCCCTCCGAGCTGCTCCCGGGGCCGCGCAGCCCCCTCCGCGGAGCCGCCGCCCGAGCCCCCCGAGCTGCTCCGGGACCCGCCGGGTCCCGCCGTGCGCGCTGCAGCCCTTAGGGAGCTCGGCGCACTCTCCTGGGCGCGGAGTTGCTGTTACTGTCCCCGGGAGCCCGAGGGCATCCCCGCCCTCCTGGGTCCTGCTCCACCTCCCCGCGAGCCCCTTTCCGCCCGGGAAGGTCGGTGCAGCTCCTGCTCCTCCGGGACGGGGCTCTCCTGTCCTGGGGACACTCGCCCCGGCCTCAGCCCGGCTCCTCGCGGGGCCCCTCCCCCTTGGAGGCCTTTGTTCCTTTATGTCTTTTTCCCCGTCTTCCTACCTTGATAGAAGCGCGAACTCTTCTCACTGTAGCATTCCAGGTGTTCTCTCTTTAAATCTCAGGCCGAATTCGTAGATTTTCAGGATAATTTGAAGGTTTTCTAGGTAATTTGGTGGAGACAGGTGACTTGGGGACCCTACTCTCCCGCCATCTTGCCCCTCCCCCTCAGGACAAAAATATTTAAAAGCTAATTGCTAGCAATTCTCCAAAATTGACGAAATATATTAACCTACATTTTCAGGAAGGCATACAAATTCTCAGGAATGAAACTACAGAAAACTAAAAAATAACAAAGAAAGACAGAATAATGAAAACAGAGGTTAGTGGAGCTTCGCTGTAACACAAAAAAATAATGACAAATCAACAATTCTCTACACAACCAAAATACCTTTAAAGATAAAATTAAAACATTTTCAGACAAAATCTGACAGATTTTCCAAAAAAAAAAAAAAAAATTAAGTAATCTCTACACCCCACATGGGGATGGAACTTACATGTAAGACCGAGTCACATATACTGACTGAGCTAGCCAGGTGCCCTTCCATCATTATTTAAGTAAGGGCATCAAAACCCAGATTTTTCCCAATGGTGCCAGTTACCATCAATTCCACATCTACCCCTCTTTACCCTACTGGTGATAATGGAGCATTGTTGCTTTGCTTTGTCAATGGTGGATAGGAGTTCTTCCAGATTTGTTTCTTCCTTGAGTGCTTGACTGAAGCCTTAGAAGGAGTAGTAGCTGTGTCCTAATACTTGCTATTATTACAATCCAGTGCTCTCTTTACCTTCAGTAGATAATCTCTTGCAATAGTTAACAATTCTTTACATTAAACTTTCCATTTTCAAATGACTGTGTGGTTTCGGTGTCCTGGACATGAACCAATAATAATGTCTATCATGCCCCTACATTATTTAGTCCCATTATTAGGGGTGTTTGAAATAGTTTTCTACCATTTGCCTCCTTGCTCACTTTGCTTTGGCCACAATGATGAATCCTGGTCATAGAACATCCTCCTAAGTCGATTTGTTTTTTGGGGCCTAGAATGGACTTACTGTTTAATGTCTCTAGCAAAGAGTTTTTTTCCCCTGTGTTATATGAAATTGTACTCCCGTTGCAACAGTTTTTTCCTCTTTTTATCCTGCTTTATTTTTTTTATCAAAGCTCTTAACATGGGATCCCTGGGTGGCTCAGCGGTTTAGTGCCTGCCTTTGGCCCAGGGCGTGATCCTGGAGTCCCGGGATCAAATCCCACATCAGGCTCCCTTCATGGAGCCTGCTTCTCCCTCTGCCTGTGTCTCTGCCTCTCTCTCTCTCTCTCTCTCTCTCTCTCCGTGTCTATCATGAATAAATAAATAAAATATTTTTTTTAAAAAAAAGCTCTTAACATGACATGACATGGCATAGTAATTTATTTCTAATTTCCTTCTGACCTTTTTTTTTTTTTTTCTTACTAGAAAGTCACACCTTTACAGGCAGACACATAGCCTGTTTGGTTTCTGTTTAATTGTTGTGTTTGTGCCCAAACACAGTCTAGTACATAATAAACACTAGGAAATAACTAACTGAATGAAGGAGTAAATGCCTTAGCTACTTTCTAGATGAGGAAACAGCCTCAAAAATGTTACACAATTTGAAGTGTAGTTTAAAAGTTAGGAATTTAAGGTCTTCATAGAGAAAATATAGGTCTAAATCAAGATTTTGCTGCCTGTACCTATGTATGTTAGGTGTATTCCTTAAAAACACAATATCTTATTTTCCTTGTCTGTAAAAAGGGGTCTATAATAGTAACTGTGAGTGTTTAGATTAAATATAATTATTTATACAATGCACCTAGTGGAGTGCTTAAGACATATTAACAATTCAATGTGTATTTAGTGGTTTTATAACTAACTATATTTACAAATATGTACATACAGAATTATCATTTTTCTGGACAGAGAGATTAAATTGTTAAAACACCAAAACAATTATTGGTTTTAATATTAATTTATTAATAGCTTCTTGTTCATAAGAATGGACCCTAAAATCAAGTAGATAAAAGACAGTTTGAGGAGGCTGATCAATTAGAATGCTGTAAAGTGAGTGGAAAAGCCATGTAAAAGTAATGGTGTCATCTTAATTTTCTTTGATTGGATCATGGCATCATAGGAACTATGATATGTCCTATGATCATGGCATCATAGGACAGATAAGAGAGATGGAGAGAGGTAGACAGAAAGATAGATAGACAGGAGCACCCAGGTGGCTAAATGGTTGACCATCTGCTTTTGGCTCAGATCATGATCCCTGCGGTCCTGGGATCAAGTCCCACATCAGGTTCCCCATGGGGAGCCTGTTTCTCCCTCTGCCTATGTCTCTGCCTCTGTCTCTGTGTCTCTCATGAATAAGTAAGTAAATAAATAAATAAATAAATAAATAAACAAACAAATAAAAAAGACAGATGAACTGACATATATAGGTAGATACTTATGTATCCAAAAATCCATATATGAATATTTAGGTTTTTCAATACTGTTAAACACAAATTGATTTATTTGTTATTAAAACAGGATAACATTCTCAGTTGTGTTTGCTAAAGACAAATCAGTGATTGACAAATGCTTATGATTAAAATTCAACATTTGAATTTTATGTCTAGTTTTAAGAAATTGAGGAAAATAAAAATGTGGTATGTTAAACTTTCTCAAGCAATTTGCTTTTGAAAATAATTTTGTGAGTTCGTCGGATATACTTGGTACTTCATTTTGGTTAAATGTTTATTAGCAGACTCTCAACTCACTGTAAAAGGTGGTTTTCATAGTTCTATATTTTAGAAGCAAATACCAATAAGTTGATTGATAGTCCTAAAGATGTTATTGATGTGAAAATGTTTGAGACAGAAAAACATTACTGTTGTCCACCATTACACAGGGAAAATGAAATAAAGATCTTGTATAATTATCTCATTAATTCAGATTACACTTGTGCCAACTGGAAACATTCCTAAGTACTAAATTATAGAGTTATAAATACATTAATTAAAAGGAGATTATAGTCAATGTGAAATAATTCCTCTAAATAAAAAAAAAATTGATTCATTTAATTAAAGTCCTTCTTTTGTTTTAAATTGGTCATTTACTAACAAGTAAATCCTAACAAAAAGACTAAGGTAAGAATACTGAAATATAATCAGTGTTACTTAGCCTTGTAAAAATAAAGCCAACTAAATTTAGTAGTTCAATTTAGTGGTAAAAATGTACTGGAGTTGACAAAAGTCAGCCTTAACTTGGGGAATCTCTAAACACAGGGACATGACTGGATCTGTTTTATTTTTCTAAGATTGATTTATTTGTGCTATGTAGGAATCTTTTCTTATTCTTTCATTTGATAAGAAATGAGCCTTGTTTCAAAAGTTTGCAGTTAATCTTAATAGAAAAATTTCATAATAAAATTTCAGTTTTATTTGTATTAAAATCTCACTTTCAAAGTCCATTCAAAGTTTAGTTCATTCGTTTGCATTTCGATGGGCTTAAAGTACAGGAGGAAACTTGCCTGGGCTTGGTAGACACGCCTCTGTCTCTTTCCACATGTTCCCACTCTGGTTTAGGTACAGAAAAGAGTGAGAAGAGGTGAATCTCCTTACGTGGCCTCCAGTTGCCAGTTATTTTTTGACTGATCCTGACAGATGAGCCCTCTGCTGGCTTCCATGATGGGCTACTGAATGGATTCTTCTGAAGTCTGTGAGGACCTCCCTACCTGCTCTCTCCCATTGGAAAAGCAGAGCTCTGTCTAGACCTCATGTTCCTCTTCCCTTTCCAGCTCTCACCACATGAGGTGCACCTTCCACACAGAGGTATTAGGATACCCTAATCCGGTAAGTGCCTCTTTCAGAACTGTCACCAAGGTGGCTCAGGTCCAGCTACCTTCCATGGTGAGCTCTCACTTGTGAGTAACCCAAAACGTGGAAATGTAAGGGGTATAACTGCTGTAGGCTTTCTACAGCTTTTCCTGGTTTGTGTAGGTGCTGGAAGACAAGGTTACTGCACATACACACATCCTTTCAATGCGATCAGCCTTTGCTGTTTTACCTTAAATCTTCTGGAATCTCTATTAATTTAGCTTTGGGAAGAAGAAAAACCCCTCCTTTACAAGGAGGAGAAAGTTACTTCTTTACAAGACCCCTAACTGCTCCACAGGTCAAGACCCTTTCTTCCCTCTTATTTTATTTTATTTTTTTCCTGAAAGCTGATGAAAACAATAGTCATGATAATTTGGGGCAAATGTACTATAAACACTGCAGGGAGTCAACAGGTGTTGATTGCCAAAAATAGGTCTCACAACTTTTTTTTTATATTTTATTTATTTATTCATGAGAGAGAGAGAGAGATACAGGCAGAGGGAGAAACAGGCTCCATGCAGGGAATCTGATGTGGGACTTGATCCTGGGACCCCAGGATCACATCCTGGGCTGAAGGCAGGAGCTAAACTGCTGAGCCACCCAGAGATCCCTACGTCTCACGATTTGAAATGTGGAAAATATGGTGCTTTTCCCATTAATTTTGGCTCTAGTTTGTATCTGTCTCTGAAGTTTTTTATTTAATTATACTCCATTAGATCATTCAATCTATATCTGTATCTGCAACATCTATATCTACATTCTTAGTTATTTAAATATATACAAAAATAAGCACAGCTTCATTTGAAGTCCACACACGACTGTGGAATCCGTGTGCCTACTAGGAATTTTAACTAAAAAATTATTTCTGTTCATGTCTTTTGCCCATTTCATGATTGTATTGTTTGTTTCTTTGCTGTTGAGTTTAATGAGTTCTTTATAGATGGTGGATACCAGCCCTTTATCTGATAGGTCATTTGCAAATATCTTCTCCCAGTCTGTAGGTTGTCTTTTGGTTTTGTTGACTGTTTCTTTTGCTGTGCAGAAGCTTTTTATCCTGATGAAGTCCCAATAGTTCATTTTTGCTTTTGTTTCCCTTGCCTTCATAGATGTATCTTGCAAGAAGTTGCTGTGGCCAAGTTCAAAAAAGGTGTTGTCTGTGTTCTTCTCTAGGATTTTGATGGAATCTTGTCTCACATTTAGATCTTTCATCCATTTTGAGCTTATCTTTGTGTCTGGTGCAAGAGAGTGGTCTAGTTTCATTCTTCTGCACGTGGCTGTCTAATTTTCCCAGCACCATTTATTGAAGAGACTGTTCTTTTTCCAATGGAGAGTCTTTCCTGCTTTGTGGAATATTCATTGACCATAGAGTTGAGGGCGCATTTCTGGGTTCAACGTGGATGGAACTGGACGGTATTATGCTGAGTCAAGTAAGTCAATTGGAGAAGGACAAACATATGTTTTCATTCATATGGGGAATATAAAAAATAGTGAAAGGGATTAAAGGGGAAAGGAGAGAAAAGGAGTGCGAAATCTCAGTGAGGGTGACAGAACATGAGAGACCCCTAACTCTGGGAAATGAACAAGGGGTAGTGGACGGGGAGGTCGGCAGGGGGTTGGGGTGACTGGGTGACAGGAACTGAGGGGGGGCACTTGATGGGATGAGCACTGGGTATTATACTATATGTTGGCAAATTGAACTCCAATACAAAAATATACAGAAAAACAAGAGAAATATTGTCAACCAAATAAAAACAAAACATTTTTATCTTCCTCTAGAGGAATTTAAAAATAGGTATTGGTTCTTCCTACAATAATAAGAATGAGAGTAAGATAGTCTTTTAGCTCAATATTCTATCTCATGCTTTTGATAATGGTCTCCTTTGTTGATGGTTCCCAATGACAAATCTGTTCCAGCAATTTCTTTTCTTTTCTTTTCTTTCTTTTTCTTTTCTTTTTTCTTTTCTTTTCTTTTCTTTCTTTCTTTTCTTTCTTTTCTTTTCTTTTTTCTTTCTTCTTTTCTTTTCTCTTTTCTTTCTTTCTTTCTTTCTTTCTCTTTCTTCTTTCTTTCTTTCTTTCTTCTTTCTTTCTTTCTTTCTTTCTTTCTTTCTTTCTTCTTTCTTCTTTCTTTCTTTCTTTCTTCTTTCTTTCTTTCTTTCTTTCTTTCTTTCTTTCTGATTTTATTTACTTATTTGAGAGTGAGAGAGAGAGTGAGCGCATTCATGCACAGGAGAAGGAGAAGCAGGCTCCCCACGGAGCAGGGGGCCAGCTTGATGTGGGTCTTGATCCCAGGACTCCAAGATCAAGACCTGAGCCCAAGGCAGATGCTTAACCAACGGAGCCACCCAGTCACCCATGGTCCAGCAATTTCTTCATGGTTGCTGTTTGTGAAAGTATTTCTTTATAGATGCACAATTTCTCTGGTGATCATTTATGTATGATTTCACAACAAATTCTCAGAGCAGCAATTTTCAGGACAATGATGATAAAGCTAATTATCTGTGCTGGTGGCAATCACATTTATTTGAAATTTCTTACTATTCTAAACAGTAATTAGAACTTTCCCTTAACATCTGGAAAACCACTTTCCCCTCATTTTCCTTATATTATTATATCCATTCCATCATCTATATCTGTACATATCATCCATCTATCATCTATCTCTCTATCTATCTATCATCTATCTATCATCTATCATCTATCATCATCTATCATTTTTGCAACTCCTTTCTCTGCTCAAATAATAACTATTGCTATGTCTCAGGACTTTTAAATTTGCCCTTAAGATGGTTTTATCCTCAAGCTAAACTTTTTTATGTCTTCAACTGCCACATATGTTGTAATGACTTCTGAAATCAAACGTTTGGCTCAGACACTTTTGTGCTCCAGGTCCCCCTACATATCAACTCACTCAAAAAGTAATATGTCATCTCTCACCATCTAGAGTGTTATTTTGTAGTTTCTTTTTCAGTGTGGAGATCCATTCCAGATTCTATTAATTTACTTCTGTATCTGCACAATGGTCAAGTTCTTCTGATCCCAGTATTACACTACTCTAAGCCATTATTTCCCTCCATTCTATTTTTGTTTAATTCAATTTTTATTACTTCTAACATGAATTATTATTGTAGGTCTTTATTTATAAGGTGTCCTACATATTGCCTCCTCAATACATCCAAACAAGGAAATATCCACAATGCTCTAAGAATGATTTTGCCAAATACACCTTATACCTGAAATCAACCATTAAAAGTACCATTCTTTTTTTTTTTTTTTTTAAGTACCATTCTTAAAGAAGATTTAGGTTAAGGTCATTCTCTTCAATTTATCATTAAGCCCAGACTAAACTTTTATCATATTAATAGAGAGACTATGATCATCAACAAAATAGTTTTCAGTAAATAAATTTGTTAAGATTCCTTATTGATTCAGCTTACTCACCACTAATTTCATATATTTTGCTCATTTCAAAGATTGAATATTTCTAAAGTAAGATAATCTACATATGTAAGTTTAAAATATATTTATATTAAATATCATAGGAAACTGTGAGCTAGGAACATTTAACATGGATAAAACAAATAATTGACTTAATATTTTTTAAATTTTTTAAAAGATTTTATTTATTTATTCGTGAGAGACACAGAGAGATAGAGGCAAAGGTATAGGCAGAGGGAGAAGGAGGCTCCATGCAGGGAGCCTGATGTGGGACTTGATCCCAGGACTCCAGGATCACTCCTTGAGCTGCAAGTAGACGCTTATCCACTGAACCACCCAGTCGTCCCTGACTTAATATTTAAAAATGCGTATGTTTTTCAATATTTGCTATAAATGCATCTAAATTTTTCAAGTATTCTTGTACTATTGCATGCAAAATATGTAACTTTTTCCACATATACTTCCATGTGTATTGTGTATATAAAATGTAGCTATTTTCTGGAATGAGAGAAGTAATTGTTAATGCTTAAATTCAAAACAGGGATCCCTGGGTGGCGCAGCGGTTTGACGCCTGTCTTTGGCCCAGGGCGCGATCCTGGAGACCCGGGATCGAATCCCACAACGGGCTCCTGGTGCATGGAGCCTGCTTCTGCCTGTGTCTCTGCGCCTTTCTCTCTCTCTGTGACTATCATAAACAAATAAAAAAAATTTAAAAAAATCAAATCAAAACAAATTCTGCTGCTATTAATATGTATTCAAATACTTGTGTGAAACTTTAAGAAAATAGAAAATCTGGTGAGATAGAGTTATATATGGTATGAAATCCACTTTTTGAACTGCTCACTTTAAACTTCCAAATGAAAAGGCAGTAAGTCCATTCACTTCTTATTTCATCTATAACCATTATTAGTAATGATAAAATAAATAATTAATTAAATAATAAAAATATGAGCCAAGGACTAAATAATCTGTGGTTCAAAGAACAAGGCATCCACAGTTGATATATAGAAAGGCTATGCCTGGGAAAGTTGTAGTTCTCCATAAAGAATGATCTGGGGATCTTTATGTCAATTAAAAAATAAATAAATAAAAAATAAAAATAAAAAGCAAAATAAAACAATGGAAAAGAATGAGAAAAACTCAGATAATCACTCTACTTAAATAGATTTTGATTAATTGGATATTTGATTGGGTAGGCATAATGGATATTTGGCTGAGTGGTATGGAATAAAAATGTGCATATTTCCAGGAAATAGTTTTATTACATAATTCATGATCTCGTACTTACTTTGAAGCAGCTGCTACAGTCTCAAGGCACTTGGTATTGCCATGTAATTTGCCATGCTGTCTTATTTACTGACACTAGATTTCTGTATATTTCTGTATAGCAAGGATAGAATGAGAGTTTAAGGGATATTGTACTTGGTGACTTTTTCCAATGAATGACAATTGTAGAAACACCTGTGGTCGGGCATTTTGGACCAATCTCCTGGGACAATGGGAGATAAATCATTCCAATTCAAGACAAACTTATTTTACTCTTGCACATTGCATGTAAGCAATACAGTTTCAAAGCATTTTTATATAGGTTCAATATAATCTCAAAATTTTAATGTGCTAGTTTTATGTATCCACCTTTTCTAATTTTTTTTGTTATAATTTTAAATGCAAAGCATTTAACACTAAACTTTAGAAGAGAATTCATCGCATGCAGACCTGGACTATAAAATATATTAAAAGAAGTCCTTCAGATGGAAGGGACATTTTCACCAGATTTAACTTAAATTCACAAGAAAGAATGAAAATTAATGTGTGAGTAAATGTGAAAAATAACATCATGTTAGGGCATCAGAATGTGGGATAACTTATAACATTGTATCATGGAGAAACACTAGATATAAATATAAAATACATAATAGGAATCAAAGAATAAGGACTATAAGGATTATACTGTGGCTATATATTTAATTAATTCTCTCAGCTATCACTTACCTGAAAATTATTCATTTCATCTTTCTTCGAAAAATAATTTCACTGGTTATAGAATTTGATGACAGTGTGTCTTTGAGTGTGTGTTTGTGTGTGTATGTGTTTTCTCCCAGCACTTTATAGGTGTCATTCCATTATGTTCTCCATATCCATTGCTTTCTTGGGAAGTCAATAAATTTTAGTAAAATACCAGCATAGGGAAATTTCAGGAAACTAATTTTTAATAATCATATTATCTGTAGTTATTAATCCCAACTCTGACATTTAGTTATCAAAGGCTATTTTATTTTTCTTACATTTTGGAAAATTTCATAATGCTTTGAAGATACCTGTGCAAAATCAGTTTAAACAAATAGCCCTGGTTATGAGTAATACTTTAAAAATTTTAAGCAACACAGTATAAAAAAAAAAAAAAAAAAAAAAAAAAAAAAAAAAAAAAAAATAAGCAACACAGTATATTAGTTCACTGTACCAGAAAAAAAAATTGTACCAAAAAAACTGTTAGCTAGAATTTAAGGATTAAAAAGGGGGTAAAAAAGACTCTCATAAAGGTATTTTATGGCAACAAAGTAGCTGTTTGTAAGTGAAATTTGAAAAAAATAGTTCTAGAAAATTAACATTCATAAGATCCTAATTATATACATTTTCTCTCAATGCCTTTCTACTTGTAAGCAACAAATGCTGTTAACAAAAAAAATCAGCCAGCTAATCAACCAATTGACCAAATGAACAAACACATAACAACATAACAACAAAAAAATAACAGAAAAACAGAAAAGAAAGAAAAAAAAAAGAATTGTGTTAGAATAAGCCTTAGTTTTGTATATCTTATTTTAAAGGCAGAACTTCTCCCTCCCCCCCACCCACTGAATGAGTAGATCATTGATTTATTAAGACACACTAAAAAATAACTGTCAAATATGCCGTCCAAAATTAATTTAATTAAATATTTGACTCATTGATTTCATAACCTGTGGTTTGAGTGGACATGAAACTCATCCAATACTCTTAATTGAAGAGTCATATCTAGCCACTCCAAGGATAATTTGGATTGAACAAATTTACTATATTTGACCTAGAATTAAATATAACCCAATTAGGCAGAAATTTCTCACTTTTAAGAATAATTTATCTTGCACAATAATCTAAATTAATACTATGATAATTTTTCTAAAGATGATATTTTAGGTTCTTTATCTATATAAGGTAGATGAAAATTAGCACTGAACTATTCATAGATATTAAATGTATAATTAGAATTGAGCGCTGCAAAGTAATCAGTAGTCTTGGACCCATATTTGTAATTAAGATTGCCAAATTTAATATTTCTGATGTGATCTTTCAAAAAATACATATGAAATACTTTTCTTATTCCAGGCATATTCTCCCCATACTATTTTGATATCTAGCAATTAATGCTGACTATCAATTGCTATATATAGCCTCTACAGCTTGATGGTTCCAGTGTAACTGGATTTCTTTTATGTGGGCTTTGTTCAAAGTGTCAAAAAAAATCAAAATGTCCAAAGATGGTTGAAAGAATGTCCAGCCACCTAAAAGATCCATACAGAAATAGTTTGACTTTTTCTGACTTTTCATTGGAAGTCATTTAGACCCCTTATGCCATGTTCAGTTGGTTGAAGTGGTGGCAAGCCAACCCAGATTCAATAAGAGGAGACCAGACACAACTTTTGTTTGAGGAATGGTAAGTTCATAATGTAGATCATGCAGGTTGAGGGATATTGTTGAAGTCATCTTTGGAAAATACAATTTGCCACATGAATACAAAAATTTGAAGCCAGTATATAAGAAGAGTTATTTCTGAGAGATTATGGCATATTCCCTGTTAATTAATGAGACAGAGACAGGGGATAGGGGATAGACAAGAGCATATCAGGGTGAGGTAATTGTCCTTAAAAAACATAGGATACAAAGACTCAAATTGTCAGCATCAGTTTCATAAATTAAGTTTCATGTTTGTTCATGGTGATGGTGTGCCTCTGTATGAACTTTATAAGTTTGCAGAGGATGACTCCAGTGTAGCTATCATTTCAAGTTCTTAAGATATAAGTGACTGGGGAATTTTTTTGAACATTTTATTTATTTATTCATGAGACACAAAGAGAGAGTCAGAGACACAGGAAGAGGAAGAAGCGGGCTCCATGCAGGGAGCCCAATGCGGGACTCAATCCTGGGTCCCCAGGATCATGCTCTCGACTGAAGGCGGTGCTAAACTGCTGAGCCAACCCGGCTGCCATGACTGGGGAATTTTAATGGACATTTTTAAAGTCTTAAAATCACACTAAAGAAGAACAAAAAGTGGAGAAAATTAGAAAGCATGTAGGAATATTTCAATTATCACCTTTTGATTTGTAGAAAGACAATAATGGTATATCCATCATGCTATGAAACATATGTCTTTGAAACCAGAAATTACAGAGATAGTGAAATTCTAGTTTTCAGCCAAGAGACTAATAAAATGCAACCCTTTCCTCTAATAACAGCAATAAAATGGTCTTTGAAAATCAGAGTTTGGCAGTGGAAACAAATGCTAATAAATATTAGATGAGTATTTAACTCAAGTATAAAAAAATATTAACTTTTTTTCAAAAAGCCATATTCTAATCTTAACCTATTGACTGTATGAATTATTAATGTTTGATCATATAGTCAATCTAAAAGCTAGATTAAAGAGATTTAAGTAAAATCTTCACCTCAGTCAAAAACTATTATAGCTAAGAGTTCCTGGGTGGCTCAGTCAGTTAAATACATCTGCTTTCAGCTCAGGTCATGATCCCAAGGTCCTGGGATTGAGCACATCAGGCTCACTGCTCAGTGGAGAGTTTGCTTCTCCCTCGCCCTCATCACTCCTCTCCCCCACTCATGTTCTCTCTCACTCTCTCTGCTTTCTTTCTCTCAAATAAATATTTTTTAAAAAATCATTTAAAATATTATAAATAATATAAATCCTTGGAGTGTGGGAATATTAGTTAAAGACTATATAGCGCAGAAAGGCTCAAGTCTCAGAAACATTCTGTCTTAGACAAACCTGGACGGGATCAGCCAATTCCATATGGAACTCCAGAACCTTTGTGACTCTTCAGAAATGTGTTCATCTGGGGTCAAGGGGGCCCCTGATCCACATTGACTAAGACTTCAGATGCAAGCTACATCTCCAGCAAGGGTACAACTTTGTGTGAAGGGTTCTCTTCTGCTGAGAGCAACTCCCTAATGTCTCAAATAGTTCACATTTAACATGATTATCCCTGAATTCACAAAACCTCCCTCCAAACCTGATTTTCTCCTTACCTTAAATAGCACCTGCAGCCCTCCCCATTCTCTGACCCTTCGAATTTTAAAACCTTCACAACATCCTATAAATTTTACCCCTGAAATAATTTTCTAGTATGTCATTGCAATCTTTCTTTTCTTTCTTTTTAAGAAAAACATATACTGGGGATATAAAAGAACTGTATTACTTTGAAGTCTAAGTTGCAAGTTTATGCACTTTATAGTTTTTCAGATTTTCTTTTCAGATTTTCTTAGGAGTTTCATAATACATGAGAATATGAGAGTAGTGACTACTATTCCTTGTGGTAAATCTGCATGCAAATATTAACCGTGACATTCACTAAATTATTTTCAGTGAATTTGAACAGAATGTTGTCTTCTCCAGTAAGCCTGAATTAGTGGAAGTAAAAAGTAAGATTCAATCCCAACTGGGACATAAAGATTATAATTCATATGGGGAAAGGGAAGGAGAGAAGAAAAGAGGTACTATGGAGGGGGAAATATCAAAGACCTGGCTGGAAGCCAGTACAACACTGAGGAGTGGGTTCTGCTGTTGACAGGGGGAAGTCCTAGCCAAAGAAATTAGCTACAACATTTGACCATCTGGATATGAGCAACATGTCTTTACTTCAAAGATTCTCCCTTCTTGTCTCCTTGTGTTTAAACAACCCATTTGCATAGTTATTCTGCAGTTGAAAAAAACCTCAGCACCCCTGAGCCCTCAAAATTGAAGAGGAGAGAATCAACAACTTTTTGGCATCAGTAGGGAAAAGCTTATTAAACTACTTTCAAATTGCTCACTTAGCTGAAATAGCCATACATATATCACATCTGTTGCAATAGGGTTAATCCAGAGGTCATAAAATTGTAATATTTAGGGGTGCCTGGTGGCTCTCTTGGTTAAACCTCCAATTCTTGATGTCAGCTCAGGTCATAATCACAAGGCTGTGAGATGGAGCCCCGTGACAGGCTGCAAGTGAAACCTGCTTAAGATTCTCTCTCTCTCTCACTCTTCCTTCCTCTGCCCCTCTTCCACTTTCCTCTTTAAAAAACCATAATATTTATCAAAATATCTTTCATTTTGGAATCAGAGAGAAGATATTACAAATCTTATGTAATGCCCAAGATGCAACCATGATCTGTGTTAAAGGAAAAAAAAAAAAAAAAGAGTATTGAGTAAATAGTTTTTTTAACTATTTGTTTTGGAAAGAAAAAATATAGGTACAAATGGCTTTTTCTATTTTAAGTTTTTAGTTATAAGTTTCCCAAATGACATTTTTAGTTAACAATTTCCCAAGTGGACCAATTAATAATTATTCAGAAGAGTTTGTACTTCCTTGCAAATATATGTATATTTCCTTGTACCCATCATCTCCTATAGCCACCATTTTCATACATACATAAAATGAAAAATTACTCAGTCTTAACAAAGAAGGAAATCCATATTTGCAACAACATGGATGAGGCTGAAGTACATTATGTTAAGTGAATTAGGTCAGACACAGAAAGACAAATACTACATGATCTGATTTATATGTGGAGTTCAAAATAGTTGAATTCAGAAGCAGACAGTAGATTAGTAGCTGCCAGAAGGTTGGGGGAAGGGGAAATAAGGAGACAGTCAAAGGGTATAAAGTTTAAGTTATGAAAGAAGAATAAGTTGTGAGGGTGGTGACTATAGTTTGTATAGTATTTCTTTTTTTTTTAATTTTTATTTATTTATGATAGTCACAGAGAGAGAGAGAGAGAGAGGCAGAGACACAGGCAGAAGGAGAAGCAGGCTCCATGCACCGGGAGCCCGACGTGGGATTCGATCCCGGGTCTCCAGGATCGCGCCCTGGGCCAAAGGCAGGCGCCAAACCGCTGCGCCACCCAGGGATCCCTGTATAGTATTTCTATACTTGGAAATAGCTCAAGTGTTTTCACCATGAAAGAAATCTAAAGAAAGGAAAGAAAAGAAGAAAGAAAGAAAGAAAGAAAGAAAGAAGAAAGAAAGAAAGAAAGAAAGAAAGAGAAAGAAAGAAAGAAAGAAAGAAAGAAAGAAAGAAAGAAAGAAAGAAAGAAAGAGAAAGAAAGAAAGAAAGAAAGAAAGAAAGAAAGAAGAAAGAAAGAAAGAAAGAAAGAAAGAAAGAAGAAAGAATTGTATGAAGGGATAAATACATTAATTATCTTGATCACTATGATCATTTCATAATGTACACATATATCAAAACTTCAAGTCATATACCTTAAATATATATATTTCTTAGTTGTCAATTTTATCTCAAGAAAGTTGAAAACAAAAAAAGACTATAACACAGTAAATGAACTTAAAATTCCAAGGATAGTGATTCTAATCCAAACGTGAAAGAATAGGAGATTTTTAGGAGTCGAGATATTATTAAATTTAAGTGCTTGAAGGCAGAGTATAAAAAAATAGATATAAGTAGGCAAAAGTCTAAAATTGTTTCAAAACTTATAAATTGGGTTATTAACTATATTATACACTAGAGTGTATAGTTGTTGGTAACCCATAGAAAATACCTTAATTTTGGCCTATCTGAGTTGACTTTGTAGAACTTGTTTATCTTGATGTACAATATAATGTATAGTACTATTAGAGGCTATTTTCCATGTGGGTTTAAACAATCCGTTATATTCTAATAGATGGCACCTTTCCAGCAAGCATCTATGGAGTGCCTACTATTCTAATATGGGATGTTAGTAGCTGCAACATTCTGCTTTCATCAACCTGTTTCCCAGCCCCAAATATATGAAATTGATACTCAGAGCTTAGTAGGTGCTCCCTTCCATCCATCAACCTCACCCCAATGGTCACAGAAGATGGAAGAATTGTATGATACAAATATTCTCTATAATTGTACACATATTTTGAAAATTGTATGATAAAATTGTGTTAGTGTTACAGGGAGACTAAGAGCTTAAATCGGAATCACGTGCCACCCTTTCACATTGTGGGACACTAACCTAACTATTAATCTCTCTGTTATTCAAATTTCACATCTGTAAAATGGGGTTTTGTAGAACCTCTGTCAAGAGGTTGCATTGAAAATTAAAGATTTCTTTCTGTAAAGTACTTAACGGGCAGAAGGCAAAGGTGACAATGATGATGATTTTAATGAGGATGCCCATGGGGCAGCAGAAAAGGAAATTAGTAAAAGAGAGGCCAGAGTATCAAGATGAACCTTTGGCAGGGCACCTGGGTGGCTCAGGAGTTGAGTGTCTGCCTCCGGCTCAGGTCATGTTCCCGGGGTCCTAGGATGGAGTCCCACATTGGGCTCCCTGGAGGGAGCCTGCCTCTCCCTCTGCTTCTGTCTCTGCCTCTCTCTGTGTGTCTCTCATTAATAAATAAATAAAACCTTAAAAAAAATATATGAACCTTTGGCTACACAGGTAATGAATCATTCATAAAGGAGAGGTTATACTGTACTTTCATGAAGAAATTCTCTTTCTGTTCTTCCATATTGAAAACAGCCTTAGAAGTCAGTAGATAAGGAACTCCAAATCTCCCTTATTTCATTACTCTTGTCAATATTATATTGTGTCATTACGAATTTATTTTTCTAGATGAGCATGTTTCTTTGCATTTACTAGATAGAATTACTCATTTGGTCTTTAGTTTTCAGAATTTAAAAATAGGTTATAGCTTCACAGGGTAACATATGTATACATAGAAGTATTTGTGTGCATATAAATATGTGTATTTTGAAGCTACTGTAAAAATCCATTTCTTACCCTGTTTCTTCATCTTTCTATTTCCTGTTCCTCCCCACATAGGTAACCATTGGTACTACTTTTCTTTCTTTCTTTTTTTTTTTTTTGCATTATTTTTCTCAACAGTTTCTTCATCCACATAAAAGTAAATGTGATGCTAAATAACAGAATACACACGTATACGTGGTTTCCACACCTTAAAAAGTCGTATATGATGTGGATTGTTTTGGACTTTTACTGGCTAGCTTTATACCATGGAAATCTTCCCATTTCAGAGCCTATGGTACTGTCCCATTCTTTCTTTTCTTTTCTTTTTTTTTAAGATTGATTGATTGATTGATTGATGATAGAGAGAGAGGCAGAGACACAGGAGGAGGGAGAAGCAGGCTCCATGTCAGGAGCCTGACGTGGGACTCGATTCTGGGACTCCAGGATCGCGCCCTGGGGCCAAGGCAGGTGCTAAACCGCTGAGCCACCCAGGGATCCCCTGTCCCATTCTTAATTGGAGTTGTCTTGCGTATACGAAGATTTATCTAATCCGTTTTCAAGTGATGGCATTTAGGAGGATTCAAAAATTTATAATCCAAACAATGTCTAATGGATTATGGAATATAACCAAACATTATACACTCACATAGTATAACTTCCCATAAGTGAATATGAATACATAATAATAATCTATCCCTATTGAATAAATTCCCAGAAGTGGAAATGCTAGCTCAAAATATGTATGCTTACTCTTGGTAGATACTTGGTAGACATCGCAAAAGTAAATTATACCATCAATCATTTCCCCACAGCCTTGACACAGGTATGTGATTACATTTTCTGCTTTATTATTCTGATAATTAAAAATATATATTTATATAGCTTGAAAATATTACAGACATGAAGAAACTGCAGTTTTGAGAAACGTTTATTTTATTTGCTGAAAAATATTTTTTGTGTCCCTTGCAAATAATTTCACTGATATTTTTATTTTATTTGTATCTATTTTAGGTAATCTTTATAAAAGGGGATTGTCTCTTATAAGGTATAAATATTTTTCCTGGTTTATCATTTGTCTGTATTATATATGATTATTATTATTACCTTGAAGAAGATTGCAATTAAGTAGTTGAATTTTTTTTTAATTGTATAAACTCTAGGTATTGAATCATAGATAACATGTAAACGGGTAAAGTTAACCCACCTGGCTAGTTCAGTCAGTAGAGCATGAGACTCTTAAACAGGGAAAAGTTTGCTCAATCTTATTTTCTGGTTATCTGTACAATTTATTTTCCAATGTGTGCTTCAATAAGCAGACATTTCCTCATAAATAGAACTATTCTTGGTTGTATGATTTTTTAAACATACATTTTAGGAGATAGTTTGAAAAGTATCCACCTTCTCTGGCTTGCTGACAATAAAACCTAAAAATCAAATTGTTTGTGTGGTGTACACTTTATAACTTTATAAAGGGGTCTACACAAATACTTTTTTGGCATACTCAAGTATAACCATATAAACAAATGTACTCTGCTTGACTCATATTCTGAAGAATTACCATTAAAATATTTCAGAAAAATCTGTATATTTATAATACATTTTACTTGATTAATTCTTATTACTTTTCCAAGTTTATCTATTTTGTCTATTAGATATTTGATTCTTATCATCACATTAAGCAAGTAATGGCAAGTATATTTAACAACCAATTGACAGATAAATAACCTGAGGTAAAAATATTTGTATGACCTGCTCAAACTAACTTGGATTTTTGTTAAATATTATTCAAAAGTCTGCATTTTCATATTCCTTTAAGATAGCAAATGCTTTTTATCTTACTTTCTATTAAATATAATTGGAATTTCTGTACTTGTTATATCACAATATAATCATTCAGTATTTATAACTTTATACTGAATCTTATAATTGTTTATAATTTCAATGGGCAGTTTAAAATTATAATTTTACGTAGCTTAGTAAAGAATAATATATATATCACATAAGTTTATAGTGTATATATACTATGTGTGTATATTATATTGTGTACACATTTTTCTGCTGTGGAATAAGAATAGTGACCTCAAAGGTATCAGTGCTCATATGCAAAATCTATAGAAATCTCCTTGATTATTTTATACAATCTGATTTTAAAAGGAATTCAAACTAAACTTGATGTCACAAGTGAAAGGGATTATATTTTTGAGTTGAAAGAGTTTACTTTTATTCTGGCTTAGATCTTGAATAAAGTGATAAAGTAATGGTATTATCTTACATATCAGTAAATAAAATGAAAAGTCACTTTTATTGAATTCTTTGGATGATGGTAAGCCTTTCCAAGTGCTTGACATATTCAAATTTATTTATGCTTTATAGTGACCCCTTAATTTAACTCCTATAATTATCTTCTTTCTACAGATAAGAAAATTGAAGCACTTAACAAGTATTTTCTGAAAGCTAACAAATGCAGATCTAAGATATCAACTGTTTCACTGGAATTGGTGGATAGGATGCATTCTATGGCCCTACAAGTTAGAGTCGGCAGGGCATTGATTACAAATTAACATCATGGTGTCGTAAACTCACCTTCCAGTGTGCTTTCAACAATCCTTTCTCTGTTTGCAACATAATTTATACCTTTAATTTGCTATCCTATTTATCTGATAATATTGCATTGACTGAAAATAAACATGTACTTCATGTGCTTTCTTAGGATTGGGAATTAATTTTTACTAATCTTACTTTTTAGTGATTGATTTTTGGTGACCGATATATAAATTTGGAATGGGACTAATGTCCTGTTTAGCATACCATTGCTTGCTAAAAGTCAATCTGCCCTATGTACAAACTAACAAAAAATTTTTTAAACCTGATGTCTAAATATTGAATAGAAGGAAATGCATTAGGGTTGTTAAAAACAAGTTTTAATGATAGTTCTAATCTTTACAGATATATTGATGTAGACTCCAAAGTGCAGTTTTGCTGAAACTGCTTCCGTCTCTCTTGATACAAAGTACTAAACATAATAAGTTTTACTCTCCTACACGGAAAATGATAGGAGGTAAATTTTGCAGTTATTTTTTATTTTATGTTACAGAACATTTTAGCATTGACAAGTTGAAGTTTATTTCGAATAAATTTGGAATTAGACCTGATTTACTAGATCTGTATATTGTGAATTACATAGGCAATATATTTCAAGATATAGATATATGTTGCAATTGCAATATAGAAACAGATTGCTTATTTTACCATGGCAGGATTATTTTGCTTTGGGGAAGGAATATTAAATTCCATAAATATTTGTTGAGCCTGTTTCTCTACACTGAAGAAAGTGCTTCTCCCAAGTGTTTTAAACTGAAATGATATAAAATTTGGTACTTCCTCGCATGAGTTACCATTGTTCCATCAGAATCTGTTCTGAGCCCTGGTTCACACTCCACACTTCAGGAGGAATAATCTGACAGCCCTATTATATGGCTCTATTCTGGGTTTTTATGTTTATATGTGGATTACATATGGAGGATTCAGGGGTTGTAGCATTAAACAGATCATTCCTCAAAATAACACAGGGGTTCTTTCAAGTTTCTGGGTCATACCAGGCATTTCTTGTTTTCTTGACTCCTGTAATCTCACCACAAGTACTTGACTACATTAATTCATTTAATTCTGTCAATGGCCTAATGAGATAAATATTATTTCTTTTCATGTTACAAATGAGGAAACTGGGGACACTTTGAGGGTAAGTGGAGTTTGTAAATATCCATAACTACTACCTTCTTCATGTTTTCATGACAGTTCGCCTGAGAATAGTTGTAGCAAACATTTATTTTCATTCATTTTTTTGAAATAAATATGTAACAGAAAAATGCAACTGGAAATTCTCAAAATTATTGGCTATAATTCACTACTTCTTTTGGTAGAAACTGTTATGAGCAAAAATCAAAGCAGGCTTTTCAGAGTTTATATATATTCATTTATTTATTTCAGACATAGAGAGCATGTGTGAGCTGGGGAAGGGGCAGATGGGTGGGGGGGGGGGGAGAATCCCAAGCATGCTATCTACGGAATGTGGACCCTGGTGTGGGGATCAATCCCATGATTCTGGGATCATGACCTGAGCTGAAACCAAGAGTTCAATGTTCAACTGACAGAACTACCCAGGGGCCTTTTATGTGTATATTTTCAAAAATGGTATAAATAAACAGTGATATATTAGAGTGGGCTTATACTAGCTCATTAAAGTACATTATTAAATTTTCAGAGAATTTACAAGTCTGTTTTAAAATGCAATCATTATTTAAAATTAAATTATATGATCACATAATATATAATTATAGGCAAAAATGATACTCAAAACTCATTCACCAATTTTTCTGTAAGTTTACTACATTAACTATGATCTACATTATTGATGTTTTTATGTGTATTGTAGCTGTATGGTGAAATACTAAGCAATAGTATTCTGCAATGTTATGATCTTTTCTTTCTAACTTTGTATGAAGTGACATCATGTTGATAGATTGACAGCAGCCATGATGGTAATATTTATACTGTGGAATTTGACAAACATTGAAAATAAGGACTTGAGTCAATATTTTATTGATTCCCTAGACTTAAGAAAATGATGGCAAAATGTTAATAAAGCTTATTAAACATAAAACACTGCCTCGTCTATAGTCATTACACTGTGACTGGCATACACACACATGAGCACACACAGGGACACAAATGAGAAAATATTCTAGAAATCATACACTATCATCTTATTTAGGAAAGACATCATTCATATCTTTGACTAATAAGGGGATTTCCAAAATATATTCTTATTATTTCACGTTCATCTTACTTGCTAAGCAAGCAGAATTATTAACTAATATTATGTCAAAAATACACTCATTTATCAGTGATATGAACAACTTCTTTGCATTGTTTGTAGTCTGCTTTTGTCAAATGATGGTTAAATTGCAAACATAAGTTTGCTACAGATACAAGAGGTCAGCAAAAATCAATAAAAAGCATTCTGTGAAAATCAATTTGCTATATGGGATTACAATAAGGTATAGTATTTTTATTATTATTTGTAAATTGTGCACTATATATCTTTATATCAGTATAAAAATATGATAAACTCATACATTACTTTCAGAGAATTTATTTTTAAGCATTTACCAGCATACTACTGCACATAACTCACTCAGCAAAGGTTACAATGTGGAAAAAATATATAAACTGTAGTAAATCTTAATACAAATACTGACAGGATATAAATATAGAAATATTGAAAGTTTCAATCATGAACCAGTAATAAGTTAATAGAGGAAATAAAAAAACAGACTGACAAAGATGTTTAAATTTTCCAGAACAGATTTTTTTTTCTCATTCAGATTTGTGATGGGCAGCTTTCTAAATTGGTTTACTTTGATTCTGGCATCCTGACATCAAATCCTAGTGCAATCCCCTCTTCCTGAGTGTGGCCTGAAACTAAAGATTTACTTCTAATTAATAGAATATTGCAAAAGCGATGGGATGTCACTTATGAGCTTAGATTATAAGAGACTGACTTCCATCTTGCTTGTACCCTTATCTCTGGCCCTTCTTGTGTACTTGTTAAAAGCAAGTTGCCATGTAGTGAGTTGCTCTATTGAAAGGCTATCTTGGCAAGGAACTGAGGGAAGTGATATTAGTTCAAATCCCATATCACTTTATGGGAAAACAGCCAAAATAATATTTATCTCACTAGTTTGTTGATATATCCACACTTAGACATTCCTAACAAATGTCTTGGATGATCACATTAATCATTATAATAAATATATTAATTATATCCTTTCTGAAAGAAATTTTTTCTGAGTTAGGAGTTTGATCATAGAATAACCAGAAATTGGATTCATGGTTTTAACTGGACATATTTTTCATATTTCCATTTTTTTCTTAAACCTATATGTGTACATGATTTTATTTTGAATAGCTATTCATAATGATCAGAGTGGCACATGCCAAAATCTACTCATTTAAAAATTATTTCACTGCAAATATCTTAAAAGAGAAGTAAGGAACATCTGATAACTCTGAAATTGAGTAAGAAATTTAGGAAAACTTTGAAGGTTATAATCTGAGGTGTGTTTTCTAGAATTATTTCTATACATATTTAGACACTTACTATACATATTTATTTAAAGCTATTTGTTTACTTTTTCTTTCCTATAGATACTTGTAATTTATCTTCCAGGTTTTACCACTAATCTTTTCTATTGGCTGACTCTGGCATTGAATTTCTGTTTTTTCCATCCTAATAATTATGTATTATGGTTTTCCACTTCCATTTTGAAAAGAATAATAATCTAAAAATAAATCAAATGTAACTCTGCTGTGTTCATACTCTTACTTGCAATGATATAATATCTTACTATATTAATAAATTTAATTGGCTAGCAATAGAGGTGGCTGTAATATAATTGTTTATGAAGGATAGGCATGCTACAATAAACATACAGTGTTTATTAACAAAATTGATGATCTCATGAACTCAATCAGCTTGATTAAATAGGAAGTAAGAAAACTTCTAATACAATTACTTTTTGTATGTCAAATATATGTTTTCTTGGGATAGATCTTCTAATAAATCTTTATGTCTTATTAGATGTCCACAGTAATAGCTAAATGCTTTTACAGAAATATTTAAATATCTCTAAATGATGTTTTCTAACCTATAAAATTAATTACTCTGAAAACAATGTGCTTATTATACTCATAAATATTTCTAGAAAGCTCTGTATTTGAAGAATAATGACTTTACTAGATTGATTTCTAATATTCTCCATTATATCTCCACTGCAATGTTAATGAAATCTAAAATGAGCTGATTTTTAACAAGCTCTTTATCCTAGTAACTTGTATTATTTATATTTATTCATATGACAGAGGCTGTTTTCAAAAAACCATATTAATATATTTTAACATATATTTTTTAAAGGATATTTCAATACACAGTTTGACTACTGTGGACAATGCTGCTGTGAACATTGGGGTGCAGGTGCTCACATCAGAGAGAGAGAAAAATAATGAGAGACTCTTAACTACAGGAAGAAAACTGAGGGTTGCTAAATGGGAGGTGGCTGGGGGCATGGGTTAATTGGGTGATGGACATTAAGTAGGGCACATGCTATGATGAGAGCACTGGGTGTTATACACAACTGATAAATTATTGAACACTACTTTTGAAACTAATGATGTATAATATGTTGGCTAATTGAATTTAAATTTAAAAAAATACATATTTCAATCCACCAAAGACAACAAGTGGAATATAATAAACAGAGATAATTTTAAGTGCCTCAATGAAAAATAGAATTTTAAAAATTAAATAGCATTTCAACACATGGAATTAAGAAAGTATGTATTCAGGGGCACCTGGGTGTGTCTGTGCATTAAGTATCTGACTCTTGATTTCAGCTCAGGTCATGATTTCATGGACATGAGATGAAGCCCTGCATCAGGCTCTGCACTGGGCTTGGAGCCTGCTTAAGACTCTCTCCCTCACTCACTGCCCCTCCCCCTGCCACCCTACTCAAGTAGGTTCTCTCTCTCTCTTTGTTTAAAAATAAAAAGGTAGAAATTTCTGACCAATGATAATAAAGAGTTATAAAAGAAGACTAATCTTTGGAGAATAATTTGTTATAGGCATTTGGTTATAACTTGGATATAATGACATAACCATTCAAGGGCTTGTTTAGCATTAGTTTTAAGTTCAAATATTGAGCTATATTTATTCTGACATTCTTCTTTTAAACAACAACAATAAAAATAAGCTATCTTAAGAGGAACAAATGATTTCTGTTGAAATATTTTCATGATGGAATGAGGACAAATAATTGCTTTACTAATTCTGGCAATTGCTCTGCCTGAGGTTCAATGTGTATACAGTGCTTCCAAATGAATTTGCCTTACCAATAGTGGTTTTGCTCCATTTATTAGTAATAAGTAAAGGTGGAATTCAATCAATGGTAATCATAATCAATTGTCAATGATAGCTATATCAACGTCAGTGCAAGGTCAGTGATTATTTTTTTCTTAACCAACATTTGTTGACACTACTGTGAGTTTTGCATATAAAATCAAATATAAGTCATGACATAAAGTACATTAGATACTTAAATATTTTATTATAAATACATGGACCATCTTTATTTTTATAATTCATAAAATAAAGGAAAAATGCTAAGTTATATTCCTTTAGGAATCATCTTTATTTTTATAATTCACACTAAAAAGGCAAAATGCTAAGTTATGTTCCCTTAGGAAATGTTTATATTCCAATAATTGTTCTTTATTATCAGATCTCAATATTTTGCAGAGCTTTGTGGTTATAGTATGAAAATCCACAGCATAAAGCAGGCTAGAGTCTGTCTTTTGGATTATTTAGCCCAATGTTTTTATATTTATATATTTCTCCAAGTATAATTTTCTAACTAATTAAAAATGATTTACATTCATAATTGAAGTTTGGTTTCCTTAAACAAATTCATTTACTTTCTATGTATTTATTCATATCAAAACACAATTCTAATAATTATTATAGTAACCATACATAGTTTGGTAATAACTGCACACTGGTAGTAGGTTATATAGCTAATAAAATGTTTGGATATCTTGTTTTAAATTTGCTGAGCAAAAATAAATGATAAAGGATAATAATAATAATATTTTTGAATGCTTATTTTCTCGACGTGCATTTTTAAGTGCTTTACAAATATTAACTCATTTAAATCAAAATGGCAGTATGAAATGATATTAAGAAAGTGAAGAATAGAGAAGCTATATAATTTGCCAAAACAGCAACACATACTAACCATTAAAAATAGGAATTGGATTCCAGCTTCAAAGTCACACTGTCTTTGGAGAATATTGCAGATATAAAATATAGTTATTTTTAAAACTGTAGGCATTTAATGTACTACTCTATTGAAATACCCTAAAGACACATTCCTAGAAACAAAATTTTGACATATTAAAACTAATTGGGAAAATTAAATCCTTGTAATAATAGTGATGCTAAATTTGATTTTCATGTAATTCTATGAAATATGGTTATATTCTCTTTACCAGATACAATATGGCACATATTCTATAGAATAAGCTTGTCAAAGACATTAGCTGCAGCAAAGGAAGAAATCAACTGAAGAAAGAAAGCCAAAGAAAAAAAATATTTTTTCTATCTTTGTAGTTCATTTCCTTGTGTTTTAAGGTTTCTCACTGTTTCTATGGCATGTTCTCACTCTTGAAATAACCTAGGCCACTTAGAGCATTGGCGCTTACATTTTAGAGTTTTAATAAGTTGATTTTTTGTTTTTGTGTCCTTATAAATTTACAAAGAAATACTTGCCTATTAGGGGGTTTTTAAAAATATTTTTCACATGAATGATAGTAGTCAATATGGTTTAGCTTTATTTATTTTTTTTAATTTTTATTTATTTATAATAGTCACACAGAGAGAGAGAGAGAGAGGCAGAGACACAGGCAGAGGGAGAAGCAGGCTCCATGCACCGGGAGCCCGACGTGGGATTCGATCCCGGGTCTCCAGGATCGCGCCCTGGGCCAAAGGCAGGCGCTAAACCGCTGCACCACCCAGGGATCCCGCTTTATTTAATTTTTATATGGATTAATCCTATTAACTTTCAGATAATTTTTCATCTTTTTAAAAACTATCACAGATATTCTACACCGTGAAAACCACTAGACTAGTTCAAATGAATTAAATGATACCCTAAATCCTTGTTTTCAAATAACTCACATGAATAAATAGAAATATATTAAAAACTCGATGGTAAACTACTGATATGAAAAGAGTAATAGTAATAACTTAAAGCGCTTATATATACAATGTTGTGGCACTTTGGTTTATTAAGGGCATAGTTAAAGGAATGTACTTTGAATTCATATAGACCTTGTTCCCAGTCCTGGCTCTGTAATTTTGAGCAAAAATTGTCTTTTCTTCTCTGATCCTCCATATCTTCATCTGTAAAATGGGGATAATAATGGTTACCAATAGGTGTGTTGCTTATAAAACCCGAGTTCACTACTTATGAGTTAGGAAGCACTCATTGCTTTTATTTGTCATAATTATTTCTGTTTTAACTATAAATAATTAATTTCTAATAATAAAAACTAACCTGATGTCTCTTATTGTTCTAGTAATAACTGTTTAACATAAAGACTAATGCTATAAAAAAATGCAATGTTATATTATCTCCTTATTACTCAATTCAGCCATTTACAGTGCTAGAAATTTAAGGGTCTGCATGGGAAAGATAAATTTGATCCTAAGGCAGGAAATGAATTGACAGTGCATTGTGATTAAAGAACCTTGCAGTATTTCAATTCTCCATATAAACTCTGATTATAATTTAACATTTTAAGGCCCATTCATGCTGCACAGAATTTCACTGCATTAGTAAATCATATCAAATTAATAAAAATTAGAATTGTGCTCTAATTTTGTTTCAAGTTCACTAAAGGAAAAAAAATGTGGTGGTTTTAGTAATACCCCATGATATTGTGGTTTTGGGTAAGAAGAGAAACTTATTTTAAATTTAATATTATTAAACATGATGAAAAAATAGGAAAGCCATTGTTAACGAGATGCGTTAATTTATTTATATACTATTTCTTCTAATCTCTTGTTTATTATTTCTTTACCAATGACTATTGTCCAGTAGAGACCATGAGCTAGAAAGGCAAAATTAATTTTATATTTCATTAGCAACATACCTTCAACTCTATTACTGCTTCTTTTTCTTCAAAATGTTCCCTCTAAATATATAAATATCATGTTTTTATTTATGCAGAACAGTTTTTTAAAATAAGGAAGATATTCATTAAAACTTTACTAAGTTCTTGAAATCTGTCCATTCCACCCAAGGTCATAGTATGTGTATATGTGTTTGTATGTGTTTTATCTTTGTCTTTTATTCAATATTTTTTTCCCTATGCCATGACTCTCATTCATCAAATAATATTAAATAAGAAGTACTACATAGTGTTTGCTTTTATGAGTAAGTCTGTTTTTAGGCAGTCTTTTCTTAGGTGGATATTCTGTGAAATGATAAAGGCAGGACTTTGCTTTAGTTTGAGTGACCGAATCAGGCTGTTTCCCACATGCAACCAAAAGAAAAAAAAGAAAAATCAGAGTATAAGTTGAGCTCCAACTTACACACTAGATACTGTCCCTCCACAAAATTTTTTGTCCATTGACTTGAAAAAAAGTACATGAAAACAAGGCTACTAATAGTAATGTCTATGGACCATGACTGTTCTTTTACATAAAGAACTGAAAATTCACCAAAGGGATAATGAAATCTTCCAGTAGGTAACACCATGGGGCAGACAGCAGAGTCCTTATCTGTAAAACAGAAACTAGAGCACCACAAAATGATAGTCAACATTTTAAGAAAGAAATAACTGCAAAATTAGAATTCAGGATTCACTAAATGTGTCTATTGTTAAAAATAATACAATAAGCCCCAAATGGAATTGTTTAAGCTAAGCCCTACATCAATAATGTGAGACTTAGTTTTGACCCTTCCAGAAATAGAACCTTAAACCAGCCAAAAAGGAATTGCCTAATCAGCATTAGTTAGGTAATCTGTCTGATAAGCTCCTTTTATTCCCTAAAGAAAGTTAACCTTTCAATAACCAACTTTTTTTTCCCCTAATACAATTTCTTTTTTTCCTTGCTTCCTTCTGGCTGTAAAAAGTCTCATATTTTGTACAGCTCCGGGGAGCTCCTTTGTATCTGCTAGATTGGATACTGTTCAAGGCAAATTGACTTTTGCTCAAATAAACTTTTAAAATATTCAATTTGGTTCAGTTTATCTTATAACACTATTAAGAATCAATTTCAGGGATCCCTGGGTGGCGCAGCGGTTTGGCGCCTGCCTTTGGCCCAGGGCGCGATCCTGGAGACCCGGGATCGAATCCCACGTGGGGCTCCCTGCATGGAGCCTGCTTCTCCCTCTGCCTGTGTCTCTGCCTCTCTCTCTCTCTCTGTATGACTATCATAAATAAATAAATAAAATATTAAAAAAAAGAATCAATTTCAAATAATCAAAAATTTCAGATTTAAAATTGAAGAAGTTTATAGAAAGATTAACTACTGAAATTCTAAAATATGTAATCCAAAAATATAGTTTAAGAAAGGAAAAGAAATTATTTTAAAAATACAAGTCTGGTAAACATACAAGTCAACATGAAGGTTGAATGTATAAAATGGCAACAGTAATAAGGTTTAATACATAGAATTTTAAAAATATGACATAAATTTAATATATAGACAAAAATGACTGTTAAGCCAAATGGAGAAGTGATTATAATTGGAGCATTCTTACTCTGGGTTCTTTATTATTTGAGGGTTCCTTAGGAGAGTAGAATTATCAAATTTAAGTTTTATTGTATTAAATATACATGTAAAAATTCAAAATATTTAAATAAAAATAAAGCATTAATTTCTACAAAAATAATGGAGAAATTTTAAAAGATTAAAATCAATCCTGAAGAAAATAGAAAATTTTTTAAAAAATTAATAGAAGCCTAAAAGAGCATAACAAATCAGAAAGCATATTAACAAAAAACAAAATAAATATAACATATTAGATATATTTAAAACGTTTACACTTACTATTTAAAAGGTAGATGCATTTTAAGTAAGAAATATATTTAAAATATTAATTCAGAGAAAGTCTCTGGCTAAAAGGATGGGAGAAATTTGCCAAGTAAATTCTGATCAAAAGACAACTGCATTAAAGTCAGACAAATGTCTTTTTTAAAACATAGAAACAAAAGTCTTAAAGATAGAGTTGTTATCTAACAAGTATTTTTTTTTGCCAAAATACTAAATTTGTAAATTTCAATGCCCTTGAAAATACAACTTCACATACATGACGCAAAAACAAAACAGAATTAGACACAACACCATTGTGATATATCCCAATATATCCTCCTCGAGATTTGATAAAACAGAAACAGTTAATATATATAACACTTCAGTATATAAAATTACACTGAATTTAACTGATATCTACTTGTATATGTATCTATATATCCATGTATCTATCTAAATCCAACAATCAGAGAATACGAATTCTTGGGGCGCCTCTGCCTTCAGCTCAGCTCATGATCCCAGAGTCCTAGGAAGGAGACTGTTTCTCCCCCTCTTCCTGAAACTCCCACTCTTGTGTTCTCTCTCCCTCCTTCTCCCTCTATCAAATAAATAATTAAAATCTTTTAAAAAGAGTGAGAGAATGTAATTTATCTATAGTGTACCTAGAGTGTGATGAATAATGAGCATTCCAAAGATTATAGAACAAATTCCCTTAAAATCAGAAATAGTTATCTTACAGGGTATCTTCTATGTTTATAAGGAAACATAGTATAATGATAATAACATAAAAGTTATTTGTGAAATTTCATAAAACATATTACTAAATAATATTAGTCAAAGAAAAAGTTTAAAAAATAAAATTTAAAATAACTTCTGGAATAGAGAAAAGCTTATAGCATTCAGTCAAAATTGTACCCTAAGGAAAATTTAGAGGTTTTATATTTCTAATGGAAAAAATTACTGTATAACAAGTAAATTCAACAAAAGAAGTTATAGGACAATACAACAAAGAAAAATGGAGGTATTAATTTTAAAATGCAGATATTACTTCAATAGATAAGAAACTTAAACTTGAGAGGATCAAAAAAACATAAAATATGAGGCAGTCTAGGAAGTAATTTAAAAAGGTTTCTAAAATTAGAGTTCAAAGAAAAATAAGTGAAGGCAAAGAGAACAATGTTAGAAATAAAAAAGAAGGGATGCCTGGGTGGCTTAGTAGTTGAGCATCTGCCTTCAGCTCAGGACATGCTCTCCCGAAGTCTGCTTCTTCCTCTGCCTCTGTCTCTGTCTCTGTCTCTGTCTCTCTCTCATTAACAAATGAATAAAATATTTTTTAAAAAAGACATCAAAAAAGACATTGTACCTGTGGAATTCACAGGAAGTTTAAAGATAATAGTGCTGACATGATCAATCAGCCTTAAACAATGGATTTTAAACAATTATATCACATGAATGATTTTTTTTTAAAACCACAACTTATCAAAACTAATTCAAGAAAAAATTCAAAAAAGCACATCTATTAACTTATATCAGTACATAAAAATATCCCTACAGAACTTCTGGTTTCAGCCCAATTTAGAAAGAATTTAGAAATTATCACTTCCATTTCCACAACAACAAACAAAGCTAAACTCAGAGTCGAGAGAAGTGTCCTAGTCAAGGCTCCACCATCAGGAAGCATTTGCAGAAGTGATTGGGAAGTGCTAGGATGGGATCTGATAAGGAAGTCTTCAAAAGAAGGCAACTAGGCTGAGAAAAATACAGATAGTCAATATGTATATGAACAGGAATGACCAAATAGGGGAAGGGTTAAAATCAAGTCTACAGGATGGGGAGCTAAGTGACTACAACTTCCTCTAGAAAAGTGTATCTCATTAGCTGCGAACAAGTTCCATATGGGGAAGGCAGGTAGCTACCCCAGGAGGCTTATCAAAGAAACCTTTAATTGCTTATGGTCAACCTTGAAAAAAAAGTACACATCAGCTTTTACCCTGGAGCCAGACTTTTTAATCATTACTGCTCCCATGACGTTTAAGGATAATGAAGGAATACTATGAACAACTCTATGTCTACAAATGTGCTGACACACATGAAATTAAGAGCCAATTCCTTAAAACACACAACTCCCAAAATCACATAAGTAAGCCTTATTTCTATTTGAATTTGAAATTCACTTAATATTCATAACCTTCCCCAAAAGAAAATATCAGTTCCAGATAGTATTTCTATTGGTGAATTCTATGAAACATGTAATAAATACTTATTCACCCTAAGCTCTTCTAAAAATTTGAAACAAACAGAACACTTCTTAATTTTCTGAGGTCAGAATTACCAAGTGCCAAAATCAGATAAATTGAGAAAGACGAAAACCACAGACTAGTATTTCTCATTCAGAAACACAAATCCAAAACACAATACTAGCACATTGAATCCAATAATGAATTATCCAAAGTGACCTAGTGGAATTTATTAAAGCATACAAGGTTGGATCAATACTCAAAAATTAGCCAATGTACATCAACAGCAAATTAGAAATAGAACATTCTCAACTTGATCATGACCATCTATAAAAAAAACCTGTAGCAAGTATAAAGCATGGTGGTAAAAAAATACCATTTTCTTCCTAAAATCATGCATAAGGCAAAGGTGTCTTCTCTCCCTATTCCATTTATCATTGTACTGCAAATCCTAGTATATTAAGATGAGTAGAGGACATTAATGTATACAGAAGGAAGAAATAAAACTGCTTTTAGTCAGGTCACATAGGACATGATTGCCTAAGTAGAAAATCCCAAAGAATCATCAACAACAACAAAAAAACTCCTAGAATTAATAAGTAAGTATAGTAAGGTTACAGCATAAAAGGTTAATATTCAGAAGCCAATTGTCTTTCTTTATGTGGACAGTATACAATTGGAATTTGAAATCAAAAGATGTTTTAAATCATATGCAAAAAAATGAAATATATAGGTATAAATCTAACAAAATATGTACCAAGCCCATATGCAGAGAACTATAAACCTCTGATGAAAGGTATCAAAGAAGATTTAAATAAATGGTGTGATATTTCACGTTCATAGATTGGAAGATTCAATATTGTTAAGATGTGAATTTTTCCTAACTCGTTCTATAGATTCAACTCAATTTCAATCAAAATCTCAGAAAGCTATTTTGTAGGTATTGACAAACTGATTCTAAAGTTTATATGGAAAGGCAGTAGGTCTAGAATAGCCAACATGATGCCATAGAAAAAGAGCAATCAAAACTAAAGAGTGTATTCTTAAGGCATACAAATTCGGATAGATAGGTAGACAGATGGTGTTAAACACAAACAACGGGTCTAAAATGGAGTTGCTTATGCTAAGTCCTATATCCCCAAACTGATGTTTAACTTGACTAGTTTGGCTCTCCCAAAAATGGAATCTTTAACTAGCCAATCAGGAATCGCCTGATTAGCATCTAGGTGCTCTTCTTGACACCCACCGCCTCTGGGGAAAGTAACATTGCGATCACCAATCCATTTGTTTGGCTCTAGTACAACTTCCTTGTTCCCACTTCCTTCTGTCAACAAGTCTTTCATTTTGTAGAGCTTTTTGGTACTTTTTCTAACTACTACATTGGATGATGCCTGATTCATGAATCACTGAATAAAGCCAATAAGTTCTTTAAATTTTACTCAGTTAAATTTTGTTTCTTAAAAATAGATAAAAAGTTGAATTGGGCAGCATATTATTAATTTTATCATCATTATATATTTTAATGCACTATCTATGTGAGATATATATATGTGTATATATATACACACGTACACATATTCTTGTATATGCAGTGGATACATTTTAATGACACTTTTTTAAAAATCCATATATATGACCTAGAAAAAAACATGGTTAAATATTCAACTAATATCTATGTTAAAAAAGGTATTCTAAATATAACTGTACAAATTAAAATGGAAACCATAATGGAAAATAAATTTTCTGAATAGCAAAGCTCAATTGTGCACCAAAATTATAAACTAATACCCTTAAATATAAATTATAATATAGAACATATATTCGTAAAAAAAAAACAAACCAGTACCTGTGGAGGCCGAGAAAGATTAAGGCCATCCCACCTAAAGTTTAGCATTAGCACAAGTACAGCCATCTTAGGCCCCTGTGAATAAGAGCTGAACTTTACAGGAAAAAATGCAGAATGTTCTCAATGTCCTCAGCAGGGAATCCCATATCAGAAAGACAACAGAGCTCAGAATTGCCCTCGGCAGAGAACCCCGTATCAGAAAGACAACAGAGCCCATGCCCCTGGTAGAAAGTCTCATACTAGAATGAGAACAGAGCTCAATACCCTTAAGCCCCCTATCAGAATGTAAACAGAACTTGAGAAATTCCTCCATCCCTTCTAAAATCCCCTAGACCAGCCTATGAAAAACCCAGCTGTAACCCACCTCGGGGTCCAAGTCCCTGCTCTGCTGTGTCGGGTATACTTGGGCCCAAGCTGGAGCTTGCTAACAAACCCTTGTGCTCTTGCATCCTTGTCGGCTCCTTGGTGGTTTCTTGGATTCGCAATCTTGGGCACAACAGTACCAACAAAAATATTTGACAAACTCTCATGAAATGTTTTATGAAATGGATTTATGATCATTCAGAAATATAAAAAATTATGGACATGTTCTTGCAATCAAATAACTGTAAGTCTATATGACAATTAATTATGGTATTATTTTAATTAAATTGAAATTGAGATTTCTAATTATAATACCTACCACTGTATAAACAGTGGGAAAGGTACTAATATAGCCATTATCAAGACTTAGATATATAAAGATTACATAACACTTCTCCAGAAACTCATACTAACTGAACTTTAAAAATTATAAAAACTCTTTGACATAATAGTTTCCTTTCTATAGAATTTCCTAAATTTTTATACATTTTACCAGAAAGCTATAATAATATATACATTTTAGTTTCTATCTGGTTGACCCACCTATTTCTAATATTACTTATAAATTGAAATGAACACAAATGCCTGAATATGAGTTATTAAAGTATATTAGAACCCTTCCATATATTAGAATAAAAATCCACCAAATAAATATAGTTTTAATCACAAACATATTTAAATAAAATACATATTATGTGAAATTTATTGACCAAAAAAGGTTACAATACAGAATGCTTTAAATATGTTTGAATTTAAAAACTAGGACAAAAAAATGAAGCTCATCTAGAGAACAGTAAGATGAGATTTCAGATGATTTAAAAAATATTCTGGTTTATGCTTTTCTGTTCCTCCTGGCATCCATGGTTGATATATCACTGTTTTAATATTTGAAAAATAATATCTGTTTTTTTGTTGTTACCTTGAATTAACCACAATTTCTCCTCCATGACACATGCTCGGTCAACAAGAAGGATTCAGTCACATGTGGTAGCTTTCCAGAATTCTGGGCCTCCTAAATGAGTACGTGGTACAAGGAAAGTAATTAAAATTTCTGGAGACCTCGAAGTTTGGAGAAGAGTACTGATGTCAAAAGAAAAAAGTCATATTCAAGGAGTATGAGAAGAAGTATGAGCTTGGGAATGGAGGACATATTGTGGATCTGAGAAGCAGAGGTAAGAGGGCCTAAGACATCACCCCAGAACAACCAACTCCATGCAGTCTATTTAACAGTACTGTTAAAAAGGGCAAAGACAGGGACAAAGACCTTTCCCTTGTTAAACGATATGACTTGTGGGAAATAAATGTATCACTCTCAAATCAAAGGAGAGAGAAAAAAAGAAAGGTATATATTGAATTGACCAAGGATAATAGCAAGTATGATAGAGCTATCCAAATTTGACCATTTACATTTTCCAAATAAAAAGTTGACTCTAATGTGCTCAGACCATTTAAAATGAAGCAAACACATTCAAATTTATACACCTAAACATTTTATTCTTCCCACGCTCTTTCCTTTGCTTTTCAAATGTGTATCTGCTCATGTTCACTTTTTGGTTTCTGTGCACCTAAAGTGCTTTCTTTGAATTAAGATTTGCCCTTTTTTCTGTTAGGAACTATGTTGCTATTTGAGGGAAAGTTGTTCGCTTATGCAATTCTTCAGTATCCATTATAGTTATGTAGTGTTTATTCCTGTCTGAAGGTGAGGACAGTTTATCTCCAATATAATTTGAAAAATTATGGATGACTGCTTTATTTATTTTCCAAAGTTGTCTCTGCCTCATTCGGGTTACATGCCTGCTTTCTATTCTGGGTGTTTTGATATTTATGTAACAAAAGTTATGCCGTTTCACTTTTTTTAATGTGGTAAAGACAGAAATATCTTTTAAAATAATTTTGGTGAGAAAAATAATTTCTTGTTTGGCATCCACACCAAGAAAAAAAATTTCCTTTGCATAGACAGAAGATTGCAATGTCACATCCTTAAATAGATACCACCACATCTTAGAGGCTTAAAAAATCATATTCAATTATAGACTTCAAAAAATTAGTATTTTACTCATTTACTATTTATTCACAAATTTATTGATTGCTGACTCAATGCTGTTTCTATAATTATCTAATCAATGCTTTATGTGGATTAGATGTGGATTTTATGTACATTTAGAGATTGATATGTGGCAGGATATTAGATATTATAATTTTGCTATCCAAATAATATTGGCTCTTATTTGTGCTAACATAATAACAAGAATTAGTACAGGAATATAAATGATGAGAGCTTTTTTTCTTCTAATGTAGCAGGATTTCATAATTGAGTCCAAATTGAAATTGGATATACATCCTTGGTCACCATACTCTATATCTTCAGTACCATTTTGCTTCATCTTATTTGCATCTAGTCTGAGAAAACTCAGAGAAATAACTAAAATTGTATCAGCACAGTAAACCAAAAGGCAATTATTGTAAGACAAAAAGGACTCTAGTCTTACTTAAAAGGCAATTACCCTAGGAAGAACATGGCATGATGGCCTGGTCTCAGCCACAACATTTGGGGACCAGAGGGTTGTTGTGCTTTAAAATGCATCATGGCTATTGTTGCTTAAATCTGTTCCAGACTAGTTATCTTCACATGTTGGGGCTCAGTTTAACTTACAAATGGGAAATATGGTTGACAGAGAGGGGAAGAGTGAGCCATATACAAAGATCTCTGAAATGCTTATTACTCCCTGTTATGTGTCATTTCTGATGTTCCCCACAAAAAGAGGAGGACACGTTTCTCTTCCTGTCTGATGTGTGGAGTGAAAAGCAGAAGCACTGAGTGGGGCAATAGAGGCAGTGATGTTCAGACTGTGCCAACAGACACAGAGAAGCCCTGAGATTTGCCAGTCCTTATTCCTTATTTGGAATAGCAATGCCACAGACCATTTTAGTGGAAGAATATGGGTTTCCTTAGTGAATGGGCAAAGCCTTATCAGAAAACAAAAAGCACAATCTAGCTGAGTAGTTAGAAGTAGTATGGTAGTAATACACCTCGAGCCAGGTGAGAGGAGGTAAGAGAGAAGGGAAGAGAAGAGAGATGAGAGAAAGAGAGAGAGGGACAGAGAGAGACAGATGGAGAGACAGAGAGAGGCACTCTTATCTGTACAAAATGCAGGGGAGATTGTTTTAGTGCTAAGTAATACCCTTGAGAAGCTCCACATGACAAGGGAGTGGCAAATTTGAAAATCATTGGGTTAAGGAATTTCAATTCTTCATGAAGCCTCTATAAAAAAAGAGTATCGGGTGAACATATTGATTTTCTCTATGTGGCACATACCTTTTATTGAAGTTCGGCACTTGTTAAAAAAAAGGTATTAAATAGTAGGTAAAATAACGCTATAAACATTGTGCAAAGTGTGACAAGCAGTTCCTATGAAGACAGCAGTATTAGATCAGTGAAGATTAAAGAGATTTTAGGAAGAAGCAATCTGTATAGAAGCAGGTTAGGGATCAGGGTTACTTTTCTGGAGTGCAAAGGTGACAATTAGACCTGACAGAGACAATAGACAATAGTTTAAATTTGAGATTGACCCATGAAATCAATGGCAGTAATCTTGACTTATTAAAATTTATCAATGTACATATGCACTCCTGTACAATATACATATCTTTTAAGATTTGCAAAGGTACATATTCAACTTATTATAATAATGCCCTGCTAAAACTTACAGAGGAGATTTGTCCTGAGAAAAAGATGTAATTAGCATAGCCATTCACTGCACTGGGGAATTTTAATGCTACTAGGCAAATCAATTTTCATAATTTGAGAAAAAGTATGTCATTTTAAGAAAAAAATACACAATTCTCTGTAGTATAAGACTTGTATCATTTAAATTAAATTAATGTAATTTAATTTTTAGAAAATCAAAATTCCATTACCTAAAATCAGATCACATTGTTTGTCTAAATGCCTTGATCACTACTCAATGGGGGGAAATGAGAAGAAATGATATTGTCATAATAAATATTTATAAAATAAAGTATTTAAAAGCTATTAAGCTAAACTAAGTTGGATAAAAGCACGATTCTGGAAAATTGTATGTAGTATGTACCTTAAAAGTGCTTACATTTCAAGGTAAAATATTTGAATTATGTAGCAGGGCTTTAAAATAATAGCTGATCATTATTAATTTCCTCTGGTATTTATTGTCACAATATTAATCATGATGAACTCATTTGGTATTAATGTGCATGTCATAACTAGTTCTTTGGGATTTCACCAGTGATTTCAGCAGTGATTAATTGCACAATTATTTTAAAGGGTTACCAATTTTCTTAATGCCTCCTACCTGACAGAAGAGTTTGATCTGCATTTTTGCAGGTATAGAGTATAACAGGTACATTTGTCTTCTAACCATGGAGCCAAAATTAATACCTGTGTTTAAATCTCATGTGGCTACTTGAGCTCATTTCTTGCTATTTTCATTCATAATCTCAATATGCCAACCTGATTAAAATACCATCTTTTGAAGATTAATCATCTAATATAGGTAATCATATTTTAAATATGAATGGGAGTTGGAACGTGAGCAAATACATCATTAAAAAAAAAAAAAAAGGCAACCAAAAATAAAGTTAGGTTCTCAACTAAAAAGTGGAAGCAAGCTGGGAAACTATAAGAATGATGGCTGAACAAAAAAACAGAAGGAAAAAAAAATGTTACCAAGTGGAAACAGACTCTCTCAGAATTCACAAAGCCTTAATAAGGTTCTTTGACTCTCAGGGGGCATGAGATGGATACTATGACGCTATCTTCTCTAGATTACTAGGACATAAGAGAATATGAATGACAGGCTTATTTATGGATCTTCAGACCACAGAAATGTAAAATATTTAAAATATTTAAATTATATGGGAAATAAGTATACCCACATTATTATTTTAAGGTAACATAAACTTATTTCCTTACATATTATGTTGTTATGCTTTTCTGTTTACTTGCTTTCCTGCTAGTATTTTTCCTCTAAAAAATGTAAAACTATTTCAGCAAATTCTAATTCCAAAGGAAAATAAGTGAAAATAGGGTGTATGTAAATCACTCCGTATCTCTTCCTTGTGCTTTTATCTTTCTTCTCCCACTGACCCTAACCCAAGCAATTACACACATGAAGAAACAACCTATTACACACATGAGGACACTGTTTCTCCATATTTAAGTATCATTCCTCAACTCTTGGTTATCTAACTTCCAAACTAGGCTTTACAGTATATTCCAATTCTTCAAGGATGACAGCTCCTGCATTTATAAATTATGAATTTTTATTTCCTTTACATTCTATTAAATGAAATTTTAATCTACCATCATATAAGTTAGGGAATGTTAGATGATTTGGGATCAATGGATAACTACTATTATATCAGTAGATCATTTCAGCATAGCATATAGTGGCAGTAAACAAATACTTTTTTTGGTTTAATATTTCCATATTTTATTTATTTGAAAACTAACATTCAAAAATGAAATTGAAATTTGTAGTATTTAAGATAAATATTCTGTAAATTAATTACATTAAAATTAAAGATGTAAGACTCAATGTAGTAGAAAAAATAGGAAAGACTTGGCAAATATTATAACAAAAAATATAAAATGGACCCTCTCCTATTCTGATCACATAAAAATACAATATATACTATATATATATATATATAGCAGCAACGACATCAAAACACATTATCTTAGAAAACATATTATCTTAGAAAACATATTAGCTTTAAAGAAAAAAATAGAAAATCTGAAAGATATGAACAATTATTTCTTAAATAAATAAAGTAAGAAAGGATTTAAAAATAACAGTAAATAACAGGATAATTTGGAAACAGACTAGCAAAATTTGCCAAAGAATTATTAGAGCTATGAAACCAATGGTAGGTGATGAAATTTAAAAACAGAATAAATGAAATGAAAGACAAATTCATGTAATTTGTTCTATAATGAGCACATTAAAAACAGGAAAATCATATTAAAGGAAAAATAAGGGCACTTGGGTGGTTTATTTGGTTTGATTTCGGCTCAGATTGTAATCTCAGGATGGTGAGAGCCCTGAGCCCTGAGTTAGGCTCCATGCTAAGTATGGAGCCTGCTTGAGATTATCTCTCTTCCTCTGTACCACCCTTCTCAAAAGAAGAATAAAGAAAAAAATAGAATAAAAAAGATTCAATAAACATCTGATTTATCAGTAATAAAGAATTACTGAAAGAAAGGATAAATTTTAATAGTAGAAAATTGTTTTCAGGCGGAAAGTCTGGAAGGCAAGATACAATGATACAAATATCAGTAAATAAGATTGATACATCAAAAATCATATTGGGTTTTAAATAATTTAATACAAATTGGACCTAAAATCCTACATAAAAACAAGGCAGACTCAGAGAAATCTTTGGTTTATTGCATATAAGAGAAATCTGTTTATTAACTTCAGACTTTGCTAAAGAATTTATGCATTCCAAAATTTTTAAGAGCACTCCCCAAACTGTGCAAAGAGAATATGCAGACTATCATAAAAGTGAAGGTAATAGAATTTAAAAAAGGAAGCAAATAGAAATTGTGATAAATAAAACTAAAAGGTATAAAATAGCCATGCAATATTTTACTAACCATAATGATTACAAATAGTCAACACTAACCAATTATTAGAGGATTCTCAGATTGATTAAAAAACAAGTCTCTGGTTGCATCTGTTTATAAGCCTCACAGAAAGTAAAAAATAGGAGAATTATACGTTTTCACATCTGAAAATGTACTTCACACCTTAAAATCTAGAAAGTTGGGGAAATTGTCTGAAAATAGTTATTACTCACATCGTAAAACAGGACTGTGATGTATGAGATAAGGAAAATAAGAAAGGTGAGTGTAATCATATTACTAATTTACTCCCCTGAAATAGTTTCCAGGGCGTGGAACAGGGAATGGCAATTCAAACAGTCCAAAGCCAACACAGACCAGCAGTAGAGTCGGAAAGCTGGTGATTAGAGAAGACAAGGAAGCTAGAGTTAACAGGAAGGTACAGAGGAGGAATCCGCAATAGAGGAAAAACAAATATTTCAGTAACAGTGAATACTTCTTCTGCTTACAGTTAGAAGTTATAAAAGCATTCCTTGGTTAACCTGATGAAAGAATGTCTTTATACTCAGAGCTGCCTTGATTTACAAACCTAACAAACAAGTTCTTTTTTTTCTTTTTTTTTTTTAAGGTTTTATTTATTTATTTGACAGAGAGAGAATGAGAGAGCACAAATGGTGGAAAAGGAGAAGCAGCCTGCCCACAGAGCAGGGAGCTGGATGTGGGGTTTGATTCCAGTACCCCGGGATCATGACCTGAGCCAAAGGAAGATGCTTAACCAACTGAGCCATGCAAGCACCCCTAAACAAGTTTCTTCTATGTACTCAGTTTCAGTCCGAGTTTTGTCTGAATACACACACACATAATTTAAAAAGAAATATAATTTGAAAATACACATATTTGTATATATTGGATTTTATGAAATTACCTTTGAATTTTTGTATGCATTACCAATTATTTTCTCAAGTTCATCCATGTCTCTTGCAGGTGAATCTCTAGAGTAAGCCCCTCTCTATACTCTAATCTAAATTTTAAAAAAATTATTCTTGGATAAGTAAAGAATAATATGAATAATAATCTTGGGCTTTCTTTTTTAAACTTTCTTTTAAACACTGGAAAGATTTCAAGTTCCAATGGCAAAATTGTTAGCTCATATCTGCTTTATCCTTTTATTTCTTTTTTTTTTTTTTTTTTTTTTTTTTTTTTGTTTTTTTTTTTTTTTCTTTTTTTTTTTTTTTTTTTTTTTTGTTTTTTTTTTTTTATTTTTTTTTTATTTTTTTTTATTTTATTTTTTTTTTTTTTTTCTTTTATTTCTTTAAAATCATAGATTACTTACTCAAAAAACCCCAAACCACATATTACTCTCTAAAGAGAGTTGAAGATACACATTTCTGTGTATTAATATTTATCTATTACCAGTTAATCCCCAGAGCTACAACAATATACACTCCTACAGTTGAGCTCTGCAATGCATTTATCCCTAGGACAAATTTTCAGAATTAGAATCTGCAGAGATCCAAGATTACATATAAAAATAATAAATATTTTATGTTAAGAGTATGTCAGAACAGTTTTGAAAAGACTATAAATCAGGCAATTTGGCAAACTGGTTGCAAAATGTTTATTAACAAAATAATCACAGTGATTAAAGTTTTATTACAGCTCAGATAACATTTTCAGTGTGTTACATGTATTGGCTCACTTTAAACTCACAAAAAAACATAAGATATTAATATTCTTGTCATTTTTGAGATGAATACATGGACGTAGAAGGACTAGACAATCTGCCCTAAATCACAGGGTAAGTTGTAGTCTGGGAAGAAATTCAGTGACACTTCTGAGGCCGTGGTAAGAAATATGACTTACAAACAGAAGGACTGAATAGCCAGGTATGCGTTTCTACGACTGGTGATCATTTAAATTGTTATTACCACTTTCAGAATCTCTGTCACTATGAGAATCAGAAGGCCTCTCTCTATAATGTATTTTAAAGGTGAATGTTTTATTTAGAGTGGTCATTAATGAAGTTGAGAAATGGACCATAAGCATAGGATTGGCAGAAAACAAAATGAACTCTCTTATCTAGAGATGCATTGATGCATTGAAATGTAATCTGCACAAAGAAAAATATTTCAATTTGAGTAGACAAGCTTATCTATGTTCTTAGTGTAAAGCCAATTGAAACTTGGCAGGGTTTCTGCTTTCCTTTGTTTTGCATTATTTTCAAATGAATGGAAAACTGCTAATGTGCCTGAGTTGGCGAAAATTATTAAGGGAAGAGCGCCGCTTTTGAATTTTAAAGCAAAATGTATTCTTTATTTTATCTGATTTGGGTAGTTAATTAAAATATATCAAATTTCTACACAACTTCAAATGCATTCTTTTGTATTTAATTATTTTTTATTAAAAATGCTTATCCCCAAAGCATTAAAATTAAAAATAAATTCATTCGATATATACATTTTAATTTCATTTCCTAAATATTTTTTTCTGTTCGTAATGGCAAAATTTATAGTATTTTACCTTTATACCTAATATTATTTCATATGTATACATTTTAAATAAATAGAACTGTAGTAGGAAAAGATGTAAAAGATATACTAAGTTTTAAAAGATCTTCTAAATGTACTATTTATTTTACTTATGTCTTTACAACAAAGAGTATGCCTCATATACAGCATACTACTTTGGGGGTGTCTGGGTGGCTCAGTCAGTAAGCATCCAACTTTTGATTTTGGCTCAGGTGATGATCTCAGGGTCTTGAGATAGAGCCCCACATTGGACCCCGCACTCTGTGGCAAGTTTGCTTGAGATTCTCTCCCTTCCCCTTCCCCTTCTCCCTTCTCCCCTATGGTGTCTCTCTCTTTCTCCCAAATAAATAAAATAAATCTTTGAAAAAAAACATGCTAGTTTTATTTTCATCCCATCTGCATATGTTGAAAATTTCACAAGCTTTGTATCATCAACTTGGCTTGGACTACAATGTCCAGATATTTGGCCAGACATCATCCTGGATGTTTTTGTGAAGCTGTTATTTAGATAAGATTTACATTTAAATTGGTAGACTTTAAGTGAAGTGAATTACTCTCTATAATATGGGTGGGCTTCATCCAATCAGTCAAAAACAGGAGAACAAAAATTGATCTTTCCCAAGCAAGAAGGAGTTCTAGCAGCAGACTGCCTGTGGGTTCAAACTGCAACTCAAACCATTCTGTTTTGCTGGAGAACTTTAAAAAAAATGTCTGTGAAGATAATTCTATATCGTGTCTATTTTTGCTGGACAAATCAGGTTGCATTAATACTTGCAATACTTTTCTTGAAATTGTGTTTTTTCCTTAAAACTTATATCCATGACTTATCATCTAGTGGCAGTCTGTTATTTGTGGTAAAAAAATATATCTATCTACTTATCTATACACACACACACACACACACATATATATATACATATATATTAATAAACTATATGTGTAAAATATATGTATATATTAATAAACATATAAACTAATAAACATTGAGACAAGAGTAATTTTCTAAATGTAAGTAGGTGTGAAAAAAGAGTTATGTGCTGCTACCTCATTAATTTATGATGACACTGATTTCCTTTTACCTTAACATTTAGAACCTTTTTTTTTCCAGCCTGTAATTACTTAGCCAATAAACTACATTGCAATTTAGATCCTAAAATTTATCTCAGAAATTTTCTAGCAAGAACTAGATTTCCAAAGAATGAGTTTCCTTGTTCAATCAGATGATCCTCTGAAAGCACATAAGGACCACCCTTCACTTTCTTTAGTTAAGCTGAATTGCAAATTAAACAGAATTTTCCTTATCTAATATGCTTATTGGCCTTTTTTTCCTGTGTACTAGAAACATTTAACGTGGTCTTATGTGAAAATAGTTGAATGAAAGAAATACACCAATTGTATCGGACTCTAAATTCCATTTTACCTTCTATTTCCCAACTAAGCATGCATAGGTGTGCTACTAATTTGATTTTTGAAACATGACTTTACTAAATCTATTTTAAGCTACTGTAATCTCTCATTATTATATCTGCATTACTATAGTGCTTTATTTTTAAGTAGCTCTGGGTCATTACACACTTCAAAGTGTGGTATATCAGATTAAAGTAGAGAAAGTATTATAAAAAATAAAAAAAATTCAAATTCCACTCATAATTAAGGATGCAACCTAGGAAAACTTAATTTAGAAATAGATGAGCATGCTACCTTAGGGAAATTTGGAAAAGGTCATACAAAAACTGATTATTAAAGAAAACACTCTTCCACAATTCCTACTTTGTTTGACCATGATACTTTCATGATCAAAGGTTTAGGAGGAACTAAGAGAAAATGGTATATATAAGATTTTTTTCTCATAATAATTTTAACTCCGTATCTGCGATATTGTTTTTAATTTTTTCTTGGAACAATATATTGAAAACGGGGTCAGTAAATGTAAATGTCTATATAATCACATAATTATCCTGATATTATAAGCATGAAAACTATGACAGACAAAATGCTAGATTAAGGAATAATAGTCACACCCTGGAAATAAAATATAGCATAATTTCCTAATAGGTAAGTAGATAGTATATAGTATAGTGAATGTTTACTGATGTTTATTTTGAAAATTGTCTATTATTTCTTTTGAAATTATCTATTATTAAATTCATCACCTCAGGCATTCAGTTAATTTAGTGAGCTACTAAACCAAAAGTTTGGAGCTTGATGTACTATTCCCACAATACTGTTTAAGAACCAGTTGATCCGGGATCCCTGGGTGGCGCAGCGGTTAGGTGCCTGCCTTTGGCCCAGGGCGCGATCCTGGAGACCCAGGATCGAATCCCACATTGGGCTCCCGGTGCATGGAGCCTTCTTCTCCCTCTGCCTGTGTCTCTGCCTCTCTCTCTCTCTGTGTGACTATCATAAATAAATAAAAATTAAAAAAAAAAAAAAAAAGAACCAGTTGATCCTTCCACTAGATGTCAGGTGTTCTAGGCTCTGCCAAGAAAATACTGTTCTATTTACTTGGTGGGCCTTGAAGATACCGAAGAGATTTTACATATATACACACACTTTTCTGAACAAATTTTTTAAAACAGAATGCAATCAAAATTACATAATATGCAATTTAAACCTCTAGTTTGAATCCATGTCCTCATTCAAGCCCGTATGTCAATTTTTTTTTGTTTTCTGGCTTGAATTAAAATAATCAAAATTAGGTTCATTCTCATTTTCATTGCAGTAACAGCTAAACTGTCATCAATAAATAACGTGTAGGATGCTCACTACATTTCTGGCATTGTATAAATAGTTCCCACATATCATTTCATCATTTCATTAAATCCTCATAGCACACTTACAAAGCACCCACTGGGCAAACAGGGATTTGGTAGATCACCACGGGTTTGTAACTAAAATATGATGGAGCAAAGATTTGCTCCCAGCATCTCTAATTCGAGTCTGTTTATCACGGTATGTCTTACACACAGTCTCAAGAGTATGATAACAAAACTCCTGGTCTTCTAGATGAAATTGGCTGTTCTCCCTAGCTTCCTTGCCTTACCAAACAGCAACACCAGTGTCTTCTCTGTCCATGTTCTCATTTCTCACCTAGATGACTATAGTCACCTTTGAATTGCTATTTCTCTTCTATCTATCCTCCACATGCTGATGGATTCTACCATGCAAACATAAACTTGCCCTTTTACTGCTTGAAATATATCAACACTTTAGAAATTCATTTAAAATCTTTAGCATGATGTCCAAATATTTTCACTGTGTGTCCAACACTGTTGAGTGTCATCTTTCATATCTTTGCTGGCAGTCATTAATATCATGTTCCGCAGCACATTGGACTACTTGTCCGCTGAATATGCTAGGGAAATGAAATTACACAAGAGACAAAACAAAAGAAAAAACAAACCACCACCAATAACAAAAATGTGCTGCTAGATGTCATACAATCCATGAATGCAAGAATTAAAGAAAATACAATTCCAATGATCTCAGCAACCTGGAACATTAAAACAAGTGATTCCCACGTCTTCCCCCAGACAACGTGCAGAATTTGCATATATTTACTCATAAATGTACCTGCTGGTGTGGAAGAGAATTAACAAAAATGTCCGTTTTCCAAATCATGTGTGAAAGTAAGTACTGGCAAAATCTTGTACACTGCCATAGAACTGACAATGAACTCCTGATAATATATTTACCTGGGTTTTCAGCCCACTCCAGAGCGGAGAACTTCCTAGATTAGAGATGGTGCTAAGTATCAACAGATTCTATGTTCATAATATACACAGGATTTAAATTTCTCATCCTTCCCTGGTACTACCCTGGTCCAAGCTAACACAATCTTCGAATTATAACAATTACCTCTGACTAACCCTCCTAGATCTGTTTTTGCCTCCTCCCAATGCCTAGCCTCAGTCCAGCAGCCAGAATGCTTCTTCAAAGATGTAACCAAACTATATCACTCCTAGGGGATTAAAGAGTATACTTCGTTTGATGAGCACTGAGTAACTTATAAAATTGTTGAATCACTATACTGTGCACCTGAAACTAACAGAATATTGCATGGTAACTATCCTAGAATTAAAATGAAGAAACTTAATTAAAAAAAAATTCATTCCTTTGATCAAACTTTGCAATAGCTCTTCATCTTATTCAATATAAAGTCAGTCTTTAATATGGCTTATAAAGTCCACTATGATTCAGTCTACAATTGTCTTTCTAACTTTTTGCTCCTATTCCTTTCCTTCTTCGTCACTCTACTCAAGTAATACTGGCCTCCTCCTCGAGATTGCTTTAACAGCAGAGGCATTTTTCAACTATAGGAATTTTGTACTCAATTCTCTTTCACCAATAACAGCCTCTCCAAAACATTCATTCATTTCCTCACATTTATTAAGTCTTCTTTTCCTCAAATATTAACCCTAAAGCTAAGTCTTCACTCAATATCTTGTTCAAAATTACACCAAGTTCTCTTTAGCTACAGCTATAACTTTGTCTCCCTTCTTGATTTGTTTTCCTCCATAGCCTTCATAACTTTCTAATAAATGATATAACTATTCACTTTCTCCCTATGTCTCCTTTTATTGTCTTTTTTTTTGGGGGGGGGCAGGGTCTTGTTTTATTTTGTCTTTTCCACCAACAAAATTCCTCAAGAATCAAGATTTGAGCTCCACAATTTCATTAACAAAAGCAGCTTCATTCAGAGAAGAAACACAATAAATAGAACTAAGTTGAATAAAAGACATAAAGTGAGGAGTGAAGTATTTTAAAATAAAGAGCACAGAATATATTTAGGTGAAAATATTATGTATGATATCATATTGATGGATACATGTCATTATATATTTGTCCAAACCCATAAGATGTACAAGAGTGAGCTCTAATATAATCTGTCAACTTTGGCTGATGTGATGTGTCAATGTTCATCAATTGTAACACATGTACCACCCCAGTGGGAAATGTAGACAATGAGGGAAGCTATGCATGTGTTGTTGGAGCCATTTGGGTCATTTCTATTACTGTCCTCTCAATTTTGCTGTGAACCTAAAACTGCTCTAAAAAAATTAACTCTTTAAACACAATTGCAATCTCTTCTCTTATTGCCTAGATATGAATCTTTCTTTTTTCCATTCTCAAAATGACATTTATCTTGTAAGAAAACAGTAACTTCCTGAGTTTCTTTAATCCAATGTTTATGGATTTATGACTACTCCTGCAGGTTTTCATTCTTGATACTGTAAGTCAAGGTTTCTAGAATACCTCTTTTCTGTAAGTGTTTTTGCTCTTAAAAGTGAAAGCCAAAGCTTTCAAATCTCTATCTCTGAAAGGATTAAAAGGGTAAAAAAAAAAAAAAAAATTGTGTGTGTGTGTGTGTGTGTGTGTGTGGGTGTGAGTGTGTTGGATGAGGGCTGATGGAAGTGAACAATTAGTATTCATTTTACCTCATAATGCACAGGTATACAGAATTAGAAAACAGCATTAGGAGAACAACAAAATAGACTAAATTTAAGTTTGAAATACATTTTGTCCATTTGAGTGAAGGGTATAAAAAATAAAACTATTTTTCTATAAGTGTTTAACTGAAATTTAACATGCACTAAAAGCTGACTGTAATGACCTTGCATTTTATATTTTCATCATAATACATCCATATCATTAAACCTTCATCTTTTCCTGTTTAAGGAGAAGCCCTGAATTTTGGTGTTATGCAGAAAGAATCTACACAGTGCATTCTGCAGGCTTAGTAGACAGAAACGATGGGGTTTCATCCGGCCTAGTTCCACCAGCAGAAAATAATTAGATATCAACAGAGAAGTAGTGAAGTGTAGCTATGTTTTCTTAACTAGGGTTTCATTAATTCCCCTTTCTTCTTATATTTAATGTGATTTCAAATTCAAAGTAATTATATTTGGACAAGGCTCTTTGGTTAAAAGTGAAGCTGATTATAGAAAATCTAGACCCTTAGGTACTTAAAAACATTAAACAATAATAGTCTATCAATTTCTGTGTCCTTTTCCATAGGAAGTCACAAAGACCTACATTTAATTATATGTATCTTACTAACTATATTAATAAGAGATTTATAATCTATTGTCTTCAAGATCTTAGAGGGTTATTTTTCAAGAAATAAAAAACAATAATTACTTTCATCTAATTAATATTCCAATTGATAATGCTTTTTACACAATTAAAAATCTCATTTTTATGAAATATAAGATACATTTTCTTTCTGAAATATGAAAATGTAAGTTGTTTTATAAGAGGAAGCCTGTGGAGTACAAATAAATGAATAAGTAGATTGCTTATTTTGTATGTTAATGAACTTGTGAAGGTGCTGAGAATAGAGCTATTATTAGAGACTTATTCTCATGAAGAGTCCTTGGGTGTTTGCTACTTGCTAGCTAAAATGGGCTGAAATCAAGTTGGAATAAACTGATGTTGATTCCTAATCCTTCATTAGAGCAAGCATTTAAGAATATGGAACAGACAAAATTTAAGACTTGATCAGAGGTCAGCAAGAACAGATTAAGTTAGATCTCTGCCAGTCAGCTTATTTATTTTATTTTTATTTATTTATTTATTATTTATTTGCCAGTCAGCTTATTATAAACTCTTGGATAATGCACCCTACTTACCTTTTTGAATAAATGAAGTTATGGAGCTCTGTACAGGTAATATCCACAAAAGTTTAGACCACTTTAAAATAGTGCACTTCATTCCAGTAGGTAAAACAGGAGTCAACATTTTGTCCTGCCCATGATAATCACCAGTATCAATGAGACTCTTAGATAACTTGAGACCTTCTAACAAGTCCACTTACAGTATGGAAGCTAAGTAGTACTGAATGGTAAATTGAAATAACAACTATTAACTAAACATTAGGCTCTGAGGAGAAAGCAAAGCTGAGACAGGAATTTAGAAAGGTTACTGGTGGGGAACCTGGGTAGCTTAGTCAGTTAAATGACTGCCTTTGGCTCAGGTAATGATCTCAGGATCCTGGGATTGAGCCCCACATCTAGTGGGGAGTGTGCATCTCCCTCCCTTCCTTCTCTGCCTGCTCTTGCTCTCTCTCTCTCTCTCTCTCTCTCTCTCAAATAAATAAATCTAAAAATGAAAAGTCACTGGATACAATATACAAAATCATTTGTATGTATGTATGCATGCATGCCAAATTCGATTATTTTTCTATGTGACAAAAACAAACAGAAATATGATTTTAAAAATAATTTGATTTGCAAAAGCATAAAAACCAACCATTCAGGAATAAATCTAAGAAGAAATATGAAACTTCTGCATTGAAAACAATAGAACAGGGCAGCTCTGGTGGCTCAGCAGTTTAGTGCCGCCTTCAGTTCAGGGCGTGATCCTAGAGACCCTGGATCCAGTTCCACATTAGGCTTCCTGCATGGAGCCTGGTTCTCCCTCTGCCTGTGTCTGTGTCTCTACCTCTCTCTGTGTGTCTCTCATGAATAAATAAATAAAATCTTAAAAAAAAAACACAATAGAACAGGATTAGCATAAATGGAATTAAATCTATATGAATGGAAAAATATAAAATATGCATTAAGACATTCAATGTATTAAAATATAAATAATCTCCTAAGGCTTATTTTCCAGAAGTTGTCAAGCTAGTTCTAGAATACAGTTGAAAATATAAGGGACCACGAATAGTCAAAACAATTTGGAAAAGAACAAAGAATAATTTGGAGAACTTACATTACCAGATGTCAAAATTATTGTTATTCTATAGTAATTAAAGCACTGTGTTGTAAGCATGGGATAGACAAATCAATCAATGGAACAAAATGAAGAGTCCAGGAAAAGATTCAAACATAGAGATAATCTGATTTATGACAAATGTTATAGTCCAGTTCAATTGAGAACACTTGACCTTTTAAATAAATTTTGCTAAGTCACTAACAATTTGGAAAAACAATGGCATGACCCCTAAGTTACACTACAACCAAAAATCTATCCCAGATGGATAGTAGATATTAATGTGAATAGCAAAACAATTAAAAAAAAAAACTTTTAGAAGAACAGGAAATTGTATCAGCAACTTTAGAGGTGGCACAAAGTTCTTAACTAGAACACAAAATGCATTATTCAAAAAAGAAAACTGGACTGTGTTAAAAATAAGTATTCTTTTCATGAAAAGACACTACCAGGAGAGTGATACAGTAGCATAGAAAGTACTAGAAGAGATTTACCATGGATATACACATTAGGACTAATAGCCATATGATATATATTAGACGTACATAAGGAACTGAGTGTGTGTGTATGTATGTATATAGAATTACTACATTAATAAGAACATCAGAAAATTCGACAAAAAATCAGACAAAAGGCTTGAAAAGATATTTTGCCCATTAATATACACATTTGGCCAACATTACCTATGAAAATTAGCTCAACTTCATTAATTATTAGGAAAATTTAAATTAAGGCTATTACTACTAAACACTATAATGCTTATAATGAAATTAGACAAAAATACATAATTCATTTTTATACTCTGCTGATGACAGTCTAAATTGGCTGAAAATCTGAGGTGCAGTATTTGACAATATCTATTGAAACTGAAAATGTACTCAGAACCAGTAAATAATCCATCCCTAGGTATATACTCAACAGAACTCAGCACATATTTTCACTGAAAGACATTCTCTGGAGTATTTACAGAAGCAGTCATCATGATAATGCTGACAGAAAAGCACAACTACTCATCAACATTAAAATACATGAATTAATTTTGGGAGAGTAGCATAATGGTACTTCCATAAAATAACAGAAAACCTCACAAACATATTCTTTACCAAATTATCCAAAAACCGAAGAATTTATCTGGTTATCTCATTATTTTACATACAAAAACTGGCAAAACCAAGTCAACGTTGTTAGAATTTAGAACAGTGTTAAAAATTCCTGAAGTAAACAATCATTTACCAATGTTACCAGACACAGTGCTATTTCCAGAACAAAACTAAATGAGAGAAATGAACATTATGAGTAATTTTAACAGTGAGATATTGATATAGTTTCATATTTCCTTGTTATTATTGGTATAGCCCTGCAGAAAGCAAATTGGCTTTCAAAGAGGATTCATTTTATTTTGAATCTTCTCTACAGAAAATTCCCATAAATAAAATGCTTTTGTAAAGATATTCATGATGAAATATATTCCTCATAGCAAAACATGAAAGCAATTATGGTCTGGAAGAGCCAGCTCACACTGCTTAGGAGACTTGATTGTGAGTCTCTCTTCCCAAGTTCACACTCAGTGACATCACATTCACAACTCTGTTCTTTGAAGTGCTGGTTTAATATTGACCAGCACACCTTTGGGTGAAACAAATGCATTTTTTTCATCTAGCACATACTTGTCTTACTAAACAGCAGTTAATATTAAGTCTTTGCACTATTCTGCTGGAAAAATACTTCAGTACAGTTATTTTTTTAAACCTCTATTCAGTTGTATGTGTAGATGATACTAGTTAATTCATATGATATGTGAAGTAAAAGAAATAAAAGGAAATGCCACGTGTTAACCTCAGAGAATACAATTTTATTACTTACTTATGCTTTCCTATCTTTTTAACTAAAAAATACTTTATTATAAAATCCAAAAATCTAATAAAATGCATTTGTTTTTTATTCTATTCATAATGATTACAAAACAAAGAATATGTGAATTCTTATTTTGTATGAAAAGTATAAGACCTAAAAACTCTAAGGTTTGTATCAGCTAATGTTTGTTGCTTAGTTTAAAAATACTATGTCAATATCAATCTTTGTTCCAAATGTCTTAGTTTACTGCATTATTTGTAATAATGTAAGATGTATGTTTCATTTGGGACACTGGCACAGCTTATCTTAAAAGAGAGACAATTAATAAAGAAAGGATTAACATCTCTCTATGTGTTGTAAAATTCAAGAGATGTGTAAAACAGTAAACTCTATTTAAGAGGATTAAATCCATTAATTACAAAAGTCTATGAATATTTCTGCAGAGACCCAGTATGACTTATTTTTCAAATGTAAATCAAAAACTATCAAACCAAACAAAATTATAAGCTCAGAAATCTGTAAGAGTCACAACATGAAAGACAAGCAAGCAAGCAATCCAGTATTAGACTGCCTCATTTGGGACCAAGGCTGTTTTCATTGCAATTCCACTTCAGTTTTATATTTTCCATTGTGTAAGACAATATATATTGTAAAATCTAGGTAACTACAGAGTTAATTAAATAAAATATGATGTTTGGTTTTTCATTTTATGCATAAAACATAGCCTTGTGACTTATTTTGTGAGTCATACTATTTAAGTTCAGTTTTCATATCCTATGTAATAAAGTTTCATTGGTCTCCATTTTGAAAGAGGAAGAGAAGTTATAGGGGAATTTATCAGTTGATGATTTTCTGTGAAAATGAAGTTATTTTACATATTCCTTTTCAGAGCAATGTGGAGAATTGTGAACTAATTATGTTTCTACTGGGGAAAAAGAGTCAATATATTGTTAAAGTGACAGCGATGGGATAGTATACAATCCAGGTCTACTGCCTTGTCATTCACTTAAACCTTCAACATAGGTCAGACCTGGGATCCCTGGGTGGCGCAGCGGTTTGGCGCCTGCCTTTGGCCCAGGACGCGATCCTGGAGACCCGGGATCGAATCCCACATCGGGCTCCCGGTGCATGGAGCCTGCTTCTCCCTCTGCCTGTGTCTCTGCCTCTCTCTCTCTGTGACTATCATAAATAAATAAAAATTAAAAAAAAAAAATTAAAAAAAAAACATAGGTCAGACTTTACACAAAGATATTATCTAACAATATATTGCCAAAGAAGGCACTTCTAAAGTTACATTTGCTTTATTATTGCCATAGTGCTCCCCTTAACGTGCTTTCTGCCCTTCTAGCACCTCACAGAGTGTTTCCTTAGACCAATTGAAACTAAGTCGTGTTCTCCAAGCTTCCAGTTATCTGTAAGAAAATAAAAGGTTTTCCACTAGCACCAAGAATGGAGGCTGGAATCTTCTGCCATGTGGTTTTTAGTGGGGATCCACTAGAATTAAGTGAGCAGTCTGCTTAGAGGGTAGATATCTTCAAATCAGAGCTAACAAAAAGCTGTAGTGGGATTTTCATTTCCCTTAAGTTTTATTCTAACCATCTGGAAAAAAATTCAGATTTTCATATTCAGCATTATAAGAAAGCAGATATATAGATAGATTATATCTATATCTATCTATCTATCTATCTATCTATCTATCTATCTATCTATCTCTCTATATATATATATTATCCTGGTGATACAAAATATAGAATAGAGAGATTCTGATTCAAGTATAAACTGTTCTGGGATGCCTGGGTGGCTCAGTGGTTGAGCATCTGCCTTCAGCCCAGGGCATGACCCTGGAGTTCCGCGTGGAGTACTGCATTGGGCTCCCTGCATGGAGCCTGCTTCTCCCTCTGCTTATGCCTCTGCCTCTCTCCGTGTATCTTTCATGAATAAATAAATAAAATCTTTTTTAAAAGTTTAAAAAATATATATATAAACTGTTTTGGTTTTTTTGTTTTGTTTTGTTTTGTTTGTATAAATCATTGAACTTAGGTGATAGTCAAAGTCACTAGGGCCAAAATAGAGAAGGGAAATAAAAACAAACCGAAGTGATAAACAGACAAGAAGTATTTATACATCTTAGCAACGAGGCTGTGGCTTTTATTTTATTTTATTATTATTATTTTTTTTTAAGTAGGCCTGAGATCAAAACCTGAGCCAAGGTCAAGAGTCAGACTTAACTGATTAAGATACCTGAGAACCCAGAATCTGGGACTTTTAAAATAGCACAGGGAAGAGTCGAAGAACCTTAAAGCCCTAACTCAGTGTTGCTTCAAGTACTGAGACTCACCCTCTATCCCTGCAATGTTTGGAGGCATGTAAGGAGTTTAATGATTCCAGACTGGGTTAGTGAAATAAGGAAAACAAATCCCTGAAGAATTTGTATTTACAAGCTCATTTTCACATTGCGTTTCTGCTATTTGTCTGGTTTCTGAAAAGCTAAACAACACACGAAAAAAATGTAAATGGTCTGTATATCAAAATGTATCATAGAAAAATGTTTAACACTAACAAAAATGAATGAGAATTCAACTATCAAAAGATAATGAGGAAAAACGAAATACAAACCACATTTAGGATGTATGTAAACAACACACTGAAAAGCATTTATCATTTGCTGGTAAATGATGAAATTGAAAAAAAATAATGAAATTATTGCACTCATACAACTTGACATTTGCACTTAACATTTTAGTTTTAAATATATGTAATAGAGAAGAAAAATTACAAATTTAAAAACCATTTGACAAACTGGAAATTGAAAAATAAAGTAAATCAAAAAGAAACTAGAAGGAGGGCAATATTAAGGAAAAAATGGAAAATAATGAAATGGAAAACAAAGTACAACTGGAGTGTTCAAAAATCTAACAGCTTTATGTAAAGAATAACAGGAAAACTTCTGGCAAGAGTGAGCAAGATTTGTGAAAGAGGCATTGATAAAAATTATTACTGCATATGTATAGACATACACTCAAAAATATAAAATGAAACGATTATGAACACACACTTATGAATAATTTCCTTGAAAAATATACATTCCCCAAACTGACACAAAAATATTGTAGTGAATAAACTTTTAAAACCATTTTGGACATTAAATTAGTGGTTAAAAATCCACACATACACACAAACACATCTATCAAATAATGTTTTATAGAAATTTTAAGAGCAACTCATAATAATTTAATTTTCAGAACAATTTAGAGTAGAGCAAAAGGACAACATTAATGAATTTATTTTGTAGAACTAGTATATAAAAGATAGTTGTACCTAACAAGAAGAATCTAAGATAAGGAAATCATAACCAAAGCCATTTATTTTGCCATGACAGTGGTTTTGCTTTTTAAATGTATTTTCTAGGAATTTATCACACTTTCCATTCAGTTTGTATTTGCATTTGTTTGTATTAGTTTGTTCCATTAGTTTGTATTAGTTTCTTTTTCTGTATCTATGTCTGTATTTATATCCATCCATCCATGCATCCATCTATCCATCCTCTTTCTTATCTCCTTGTGTATTATTTTCCAGTATAAAATGCTGAGCAGACAGTTTAGAGGTTTTCTGGTTCTCCTTACTGCTTCTTTCTTTTCTTTTTTTTTTAGATTTTATAAGTAGGTTCTTGTTTTAAATATTTATGTCCTCCCAACACATTTTCTCATCAGACTTTGCTTTTAGTCTTCTCAGATATTTAGGGAGAAAAAAATAGAGAAGGAAAAAATTAATTGAAAAAATGTTTAAGGAAATGCATGATACCTATTTAATGGCATAGAGAATTTTTAGATAATTATGCTCTGTAACTCTCAATATTGCGCTGACATAATTTGCCTTCAAAAAGCCTCCTATAACATTTTCTCAGTCTCCTTGATCTGGAGCACATACTCTGCATACCTTTCTCTGTGTATGAACGTACTGCCCGAATCTCAGCTAAGCCACTGTACACCATTGGACTCCATCCTCTCTTATCCATTACTGTAGCTGTTTTCTTTTCCTCCTGCACAAAAATTTTCCTTCTAGAATATTCTAGTTCTTATCACACGAATGTGACATATGGCATTATCTATCTCCATTTAAAAAACAGAAAATAACAACAACAACAAAAACACACTCGGCTGTATTTTGTTGTCCTTTTCGCCCATCTCTTCATACCAAAATTCTTTGAAATAATTTGTCTTTATGGACTATTATTTTTATTTTTCAAATTTCATTTTCCGTTACACCCATTCCAGTCAGGTATCCACTACCACTCATCCAATGCTGACCAGCATCACTGTCACCTGTGATAACCACATCACTGATCTCATGGTAACTCGGTTAATCTAACATCTACATTACACACAGTTGATTGCTTTTATTTAAAACTTCCCTGGGCTTCTAAGACACCCCATTCTCTTGGTTTTCTTCCTGTCTCTCTGGGAACTACTCCATAGCCTTTTTGCTGATTCTTTTCCTCTCCTTAATCTCTAAATGTTGGAGTGTCATTAGATTCAGGAGTTGTCTTTTCTCTTCACTTCCATTGTCTTAGTGATCTCATCCAGTCTCATGATTTTCTATGCTGACAACTTCTGATTTTATAATATCAGGCCCGGATTCCTATACTGATTGCATAGTTTAATTATTTTGTTTTGTGTTATAGTTTTCTGAGCACTGAAGGAAGATGTAGCCTACAATTAAAAGGTATATATATTTTTAATTAAAAAAATCACTTTATGTTAATGCTATCTTTTTTAATGTCATGATCATCAGGATTTTTTGTTTGTTAGTATATGTGTGTGGGGAGTGTGTATGTATGTTAATTCATTTTCTAAGAGAAAAGTCTTTCTAGGTTCTAGGTTTATCAACATAAAATTGTGTGCATTAAATTTGGCCCCAAACACTGTCAACCTGGGTGCTATGAAAATTCCCTTTTCAAATATTACAGTAATAGATTGCTATACATATTATATCTTTGACCAAATTCTCCATGCCAACCAGACGCTTACTAGTACAATTTTTCTAGATAGAGTGTTATGTTCCTGATTTCATTGTTAAACCTTATGACTATGAGGCAGAAACTTTATTTCTAGATTACTGGGATCAATCTTTAGTTTTTTTTGTTGTTGTTGTTTCCCTAAATCTTTGATTAAAAAATCTCAATTCTCCAAGATGTACACACAGCTCCTAGATGTGACTAGGACTTTTCCTTTGAGACAATATTCAGGAACTTTATAATATAGAATGAAAATAGTCCCTCTTTGTCTTATTCTTTCTCAGCAGCTAAGCTAGAAAATGGAGGTCAAAACTGTGGCAAGAATTTTAGAGAACAAAGGGAATGAATGTTTCTGATGTTTTGGAAAATAATTTCATTCAGCACATATGATGTGGGTTGCACAATCAAGTGCACAAGTTGAACCAAAAAGGAGAGATAGAGTAGGTAGATAGGACTGTTTCCTTGCTCTCTCCTGTCAATGATCAAGCAAGCAAATGGTCAACCATTGACCACTTAAATCTGTCAATTTAATTGTCAAATTGAGACTGTAAACTTCACCCTAAGGGGAACTCTCTTACATTGTACCAAATCATCATCATCATTCTACTTATTTTTTTCCCTTTCATAAATATTTATGGTGATTTGAAGTACAAGCATATGAATAAACCATATAGGTAATACTAACATCGAAATAGTTTAAAGCATATTACAGCATATCTTAATGATACAAAGATGTGTGGAAATTTAAATTAGTGTGTGCTGCATTGAAAATTAAAAAAAAATTGCTTGAGTATTGCTAATATGGTTTTATGTTTCAAACAGTTTTTATTTTAAAGATTTTATTTATTTATTCATGAAAGACACAGAAAGAGAAAGAGAGAGGCACAGACACAGGCAGAGGGGGAAGCAGGCTCCATGTGGGAGCCTGACACAGGATTATCCCTGGTCTCCAGGATCATGCCCTGGGCCAAAGGCGGCGCTAACCACTGAACCACCCAGGCTGCCCTGTTTCAAATGGTTTTACACTGTTAAAAAAATAGGTTTATACTGTTACAAACAGTAATTATTTTTTGCAAATTTCCTTCAGATGCATATATTTAGTAAGTATACTAGTTTGTGGAAATATTAATGAAATGTTTTTATGGATACAATATCTAATTTCTTTTTTTTTATGTATTTATTTACTTTTTTTTTATTGGTGTTCAATTTACTAACATACAGAATAACCCCCAGTGCCCGTCACCCATTCACTCCCACCCCCCGCCCTCCTCCCCTTCCAACACCCCTAGTTCGTTTCCCAGAGTTAGCAGTCTTTACGTTCTGTCTCCCTTTCTGATATTTCCCACACATTTCTTCCCCCTTCCCTTATATTCCCTTTCACTATTATTTATATTCCCCAAATGAATGAGAACATATAATGTTTGTCCTTCTCCGACTGGCTTACTTCACTCAGCATAATACCCTCCAGTTCCATCCACGTTGAAGCAAATGGTGGGTATTTGTCATTTCTAATAGCTGAGTAATATTCCATTGTATACATAAACCACATCTTCTTTATCCATTCATCTTTCGTTGGACACCAAGGTTCCTTCCACAGTTTGGCTATCGTGGCCATTGCTGCTATAAACATCGGGGTGCAGGTGTCCCGGCGTTTCACTGCATCTGTATCTTTGGGGTAAATCCCCAGCAGTGCAATTGCTGGGTCGTAGGGCAGGTATATTTTTAACTGTTTGAAAAACCTCCACACAGTTTTCCAGAGTGGCTGCACCAATTCACATTCCCACCAACAGTGTAAGAGGGTTCCCTTTTCTCCACATCCTCTCCAACATTTGTTGTTTCCTGCCTTGTTAATTTTCCCCATTCTCACTGGTGTGAGGTGGTATCTCATTGTGGTTTTGATTTGTATTTCTCTGATGGCAAGTGATGCAGAGCATTTTCTCATGTGCATGTTGGCCATGTCTATGTCTTCCTCTGTGAGATTTCTGGTCATGTCTTTTGCCCATTTCATGACTGGATTGTTTGTTTCTTTGGTGTTGAGTTTAAGAAGTTCTTTATAGATCTTGGAAACTAGCCCTTTATCTGATATGTCATTTGCAAATATCTTCTCCCATTCTGTAGGTTGTCTTTGAGTTTTGTTGACTGTATCCTTTGCTGTGCAAAAGCTTCTTATCTTGATGAAGTCCCAATAGTTCATTTTTGCTTTTGTTTCTTTTGCCTTCGTGGATGTATCTTGCAAGAAGTTACTATGGCCGAGTTCAAAAAGGGTGTTGCCTGTGTTCTTCTCTAGGATTTTGATGGAATCTTGTCTCACATTTAGATCTTTCATCCATTTTGAGTTTATCTTTGTGTATGGTGAAAGAGAGTGGTCTAGTTTCATTCTTCTGCCTGTGGATGTCCAATTTTCCCAGCACCATTTATTGAAGAGACTGTCTTTCTTCCAGTGGATAGTCTTTCCTCCTTTATCGACCATAAAGTTCAGGGTCCACTTCTGGATTCTCTATTCTGTTCCACTGATCTATGTGTCTGTTTTTGTGCCAGTACCACACTGTCTTGATGACCACAGCTTTGTAGTACAACCTGAAATCTGGCATTGCGATGCCCCCAGATATGGTTTTCTTTTTTAAAATTCCCCTGGCTATTCGGGGTCTTTTCTGATTCCACACAAATCTTAAAATAATTTGTTCTAACTCTCTGAAGAAAGTCCATGGTATTTTGATAGGGATTGCATTAAACGTGTATATTGCCCTGGGTAACATTGACATTTTCACAATATTAATTCTGCCAATCCATGAGCATGGAATATTTTTCCATCTCTTTGTGTCTTCCTCAATTTCTTTCAGAAGCGTTCTATAGTTTTGAGGGTATAGATCCTTTACATCTTTGGTGAGGTTTATTCCTAGGTATCTTATGCTTTTGGGTGCAATTGTAAATGGGATTGACTCCTTAATTTCTCTTTTTTCAGTCTCATTGTTAGTGTATAGAAATGCCACTGACTTCTGGGCATTGATTTTGTATCCTGCCACGCTACCAAATTGCTGTATGAGTTCTAGCAATCTTGGGGTGGAGACTTTTGGGTTTTCTATGTAGAGTATCATGTCATCGGTGAAGAGGGAGAGTTTGACTTCTTCTTTGCCAATTTGAATGCCTTTAATGTCTTTTTGTTGTCTGATTGCTGAGGCTAGGACTTCCAGTACTATGTTGAACAGCAGTGGTGAGAGTGGACATCCCTGTCTTGTTCCTGATCTTAGGGGAAAGGCTCCCAGTGCTTCCCCATTGAGAATGATATTTGCTGTGGGCTTTTCATAGATGGCTTTTAAGATGTCGAGGAATGTTCCCTCTATCCCTACACTCTGAAGAGTTTTGATCAGAAATGGATGCTGTATTTTGTCAAATGCTTTCTCTGCATCTAATGAAAGGATCATATGGTTCTTGGTTTTTCTCTTGCTGATATGATGAATCACATTGATTGTTTTACAGGTGTTGAACCAGCCTTGTGTCCCAGGGATAAATCCTACTTGGTCATGGTGAATAATTTTTTTAATGTATTGTTGGATCCTATTGGCCAGTATCTTGTTGAGAATTTTTGCATCCATGTTCATCAGGGATATTGGTCTGTAATTCTCCTTTTTGGTGGGGTCTTTGTCTGGCTTTGGAATTAAGGTGATGCTGGCCTCATAGAACGAATTTGGAAGTATTCCATCTCTTTCTATCTTTCCAAACAGCTTTAGGAGAATAGGTATGATTTCTTCTTTATTTTTTTTTTAATTTTTATTTATTTATGATAGTCATAGAGAGAGAGAGAGAGAGGCAGAGACACAGGCAGAGGGAGAAGCAGGCTCCATGCACTGGGAGCCCGACGTGGGATTCGATCCCGGGTCCCCAGGATCGCGCCCTGGGCCAAAGGCAGGCGCCAAACCACTGCGCCACCCAGGGATCCCTGATTTCTTCTTTAAATGTTTGATAGAATTCCCCTGGGAAGCCATCTGGCCCTGGACTCTTGTGTCTTGGGAGGTTTTTGATGACTGCTTCAATTTCCTCCCTGGTTATTGGCCTGTTCAGGTTTTCTATTTCTTCCTGTTCCAGTTTTGGTAGTTTGTGGCTTTCCAGGAATGCGTCCATTTCTTCTAGATTGCCTAATTTATTGGCGTATAGCTGTTCATAATATGTTTTTAAAATCGTTTGTATTTCCTTGGTGTTGGTAGTGATCTCTCCTTTCTCATTCATGATTTTATTAATTTGAGTCTTCTCTCTCTTCTTTTTAATAAGGCTGGCTAATGGTTTATCTATCTTGTTAATTCTTTCAAAGAACCAACTCCTGGTTTTGTTGATCTGTTCCACAGTTCTTCTGGTCTCGATTTCGTTGAGTTCTGCTCGAATCTTTATTAACTCCCTTCTTCTCTTGGGTGTAGGATCTATTTGCTGTTTTTTCTCTAGCTCCTTTATGTGTAAGGTTAGCTTTTGTATTTGAGTTCTTTCCAGTTTTTGAATGGATGCTTGTATTGCGATGTATTTCCCCCTTAGGACTGCTTTTGCTGCATCCCAAAGATTTTGAACGGTTGTATCTTCATTCTCATTAGTTTCCATGAATCTTTTTAATTCTTCCTTAATTTCCTGGTTGACCCTTTTATCTTTTAGCAGGATGGTCCTTAACCTCCACGTGTTTGAGGTCCTTCCAAACTTCTTGTTGTGATTTAGTTCTAATTTCAAGGCATTATGGTCTGAGAATATGCAGGGGACGATCCCAATCTTTTGGTATCGGTTCAGACCCGATTTGTGACCCAATATGTGGTCTATTCTGGAGAAAGTTCCATGTGCGCTTGAGAAGAATGTGTATTCAGTTGAGTTTGGATGTAAAGTTCTGTAGATATCTGTGAAATCCATGTGGTCCAGTGTATCATTTAAAGCTCTCGTTTCTTTGGAGATGTTGTGCTTAGAAGACCTATCGAGTACAGAAAGAGCTAGATTGAAGTCACCAAGTATAAGTGTATTATTATCTAAGTATTTCTTCACTTTGGTTAATAATTGATTTATATATTTGGTAGCTCCCACATTCGGGGCATATATATTGAGGATTGTTAAGTCCTCTTGTTGAATAGATCCTTGAAGTATGATATAGTGTCCCTCTTCATCTCTCACTACAGTCTTTGGGGTAAATTTTAGTTTATCTGATATAAGGATGGCTACCCCTGCTTTCTTTTGAGGACCATTCGAATGGTAAATGGTTCTCCAACCTTTTATTTTCAGGCTGTAGGTGTCCTTCTGTCTAAAATGAGTCTCTTGTAGACAGCAAATAGATGGGTCCTGCTTTTTTATCCAGTCTGAAACCCTGCGCCTTTTGATGGGGTCATTAAGCCCGTTCACATTCAGAGTTACTATTGAGAGATATGAGTTTAGTGTCATCATGTTATCTATTCAGTCCTTGTTTTTGTGGACTGTTCCACTGAACTTCTTCTTAAAGGGGAATTTTAAGAGTCCCCCTTAAAATTTCTTGCAGAGCTGGTTTGGAGGTCACATATTCTTTCAGTTGCTGCCTGTCTTGGAAGCTCTTTATCTCTCCTTCCATTTTGAATGAGAGCCTTGCTGGATAAAGTATTCTTGGTTGCATGTTCTTCTCATTTAGGACCCTGAATATATCCTGCCAGCCCTTTCTGGCCTGCCAGGTCTCTGTGGAGAGGTCTGCTGTTATCCTAATACTCCTTCCCATAAAAGTCAGGGATTTCTTGTGTCTTGCTGCTTTAAGGATCATCTCTTTATCTTTGGAATTTGCAAGCTTCACTATTAAATGTCGAGGTGTTGAACGGTTTTTATTGATTTTAGGGGGGGATCTCTCTATTTCCTGGATCTGAATGCCTGTTTCCCTTCCCAGATTAGGAAAGTTTTCAGCTAGAATTTGTTCAAATACATATTCTGGCCCTCTGTCCCTTTCGGCGCCCTCGGGAACCCCAATTAAACGTAGGTTTTTCTTTCTCAGGCTGTCGTTTATTTCCCTTAATCTATCCTCGTGGTCTTTTAATTGTTTGTCTCTTTTTTCCTCAGTTTCCCTCTTTGCTATCAACTTGTCTTCTATGTCACTCACTCGTTCTTCCACCTCGTTAACCCTCGTCGTTAGGACTTCTACTTTGGATTGCATCTCATTCAATTGATTTTTAATTTCTGCCTGATTAGCTCTAAATTCTGCAGTCATGAAGTCTCTTGAGTCCTTTATGCTTTTTTCTAGAGCCACCAGTAGCTGTATAATAGTGCTTCTGAATTGGCTTTCTGACATTGAATTGTAATCCAGATTTTGTAACTCTGTGGGAGAGAGGACTGTTTCTGATTCTTTCTTTTGAGGTGAGGTTTTCCTTCTAGTCATTTTGCTCAGTGCAGAGTGGCCAAAAGCAAGTTGTATTGGGAAAAAGAGAAAAAGAGAGGAGAGAAAGAAGGAAAGAAAAGAGAAAGAGGAAAAGAAAGGGAAGAAAAAAAAACGAAAAGAAAAAAAAAAGAGAGAAGAAAAAGAGGAAGAAAAAGAAAGGAGAAAAAAAAGGGGGTGGGGGAAGGAAACAAATCAAAAAGCAAAACAAAACAAAACAAAACAAAAAAAAAAAAAAAAAAAGGACCACCGGGGAGTATCTTCTGATTCTGTGTACTTTAAGTCCCTTGGCCTCCCCTGGAAGTTGTCCGTCTAGCTGGTCTTCTGGGGGAGGGGCCTGTTGTGCTGATTTTCAGGTGTCAGCACTTGGGGGAGCTGCTGTGCCCCTGCCTGGTGCAGGGCTCAGTGGGGGTCGTTTACCCCGTGAGGCCGCAGGAGGAACAGCCCCAGTGGCGGGGCAGCTCTGGAAACCTGGATTCAGCTCCGGCAGGAACTCCGTCTGCAGGGCCTGGAGGCTCCGGGGCGGGGCCGCTGATCTGCTCAGCTGGGGCAGGAGCGTCCTCGCTGTCCTGGGCCCTCCCGGCCTCTGCCTGTCCCGGGGGAGGCGGGATCCTGGGCTGTGTCCCGGCGCCCTGTGCTCCGGAGCCTGCGCTGGTGGATTCGCGCTCCCGGGCCGCGCAGCCCCCTCCGCGGAGCCGCCGCCCGAGCCCCCCCGAGCTGCTCCTGGAACCGCGCAGCCCCCTCCGCACGGAGCCTCTTCCTCTGCCCGAGCCCCTCCGAGCTGCTCCCGGGGCCGCGCAGCCCCCTCCGCGGAGCCGCCGCCCGAGCCCCTTCAGCTGCTCCGGGTCCCGCCGGGTCCCGCCGTGCGCGCTGCAGCCCTTAGGGAGCTCGGCGCACTCTCCCGGGGCGCAGGTGTCTGTTAGTGTCCCCGGAGCCCGAGGGCATCCCCGCCCTCCCGGGTCCTGCTCCACCTCCCCGCGAGCCCCTTTCCCCCGGGAAGGTCGGTGCAGCTCCTGCGTCTCCGGGACGGGGCTCTCCTGTCCTGGGGACACTCGCCCCGGCCTCAGCCCAGCTCCTCGCGGGGCCCCTCCCCCTTGGAGGCCTTTGTTCCTTTATTTCTTCTTCCCCGTCTTCCTACCTTGATAGAAGCGCGAACTCTTCTCACTGTAGCATTCCAGCTGGTCTCTCTTTAATTCTCAGGCCGAATTCATAGATTTTCAGGATGATTGGAAGGTTTTCTAGGTAATTTGGTGGAGACAGGTGATTTGGAGACCCTACTCTCCCGCCATCTTGCTCCTCCTCCCCAATATCTAATTTCTATTTGCATCTTTGAAAATTTTCGAGGTGAAAATCACTAAGTCTGAACTATGCACTGTGGTAAATCTTCCAAAACATTTTATCCAGATACAGAAAAAGGGAGAGTAGACTGATTATTATAGTTGTGTTTTAGTGGATGGGAGAAATTTGCTCTCACAACTTGTATTTGTAGTCCTCTGCTCTAGTCATTACATTCATGGTAATTTTACATTCTATTTATGATTAAATCTTGTTTTAAATACTTACTAAGCTGTTAATGTAAGTTGTCCATATTTATTTTATTTTCCAGGCAATAGGTCTTATCTGTTTCAGTTCTTTGCACAGGGCCTGGTATCTAACTTGATGTATGCATGAGTATCAGTTATTCCTCAAACGTATAAATGAAACCGGACTGCATTTTATGCTAATGGAAATTATTCCTTTTTGAATTTCTTGCATGTTAATAGTAAAACACACAGCTAAAACCCAAACAAAATGCCATCAAATACAGTGTCCTTCAAAACAGATAACTTTTATCATAAACCTAAGCAGTAAAAGGTTAGAGAAGATTAACACAGATGCTAGAGCTAGGTTGCAGGTGTTTAAATTCTACTATACCTATATGGTCTAGAAATCACAAAACCCCCTAAACACAATTACTTCATTTTTAAAAATGTCTCTTTCTTCTTTTGATAATTGTAGGAATTAAATGAGTTACTGTATGTAAAGATCTTAGTGTTTGTTATCTGGTAAGCCAAATTGTTACCATCGCTGTCATTGCTGTCTACATCAACTTTTGAAGGTCAGGAACATATGGATAAGTATTTATTGTATTGCATTTATGAAATATACCCAAATGTAAATTGTGCCACATGATACACAAAAAGAAAACAAGCACACATAAAAGTAATCAAATGATCAAACAAGATAGAGAAAAAAAATATTATTCAAAGATATATCTTTTTAACAAAGGACAATTTCATAATTTTTGATATACTAAAATTAAATTCCAAGGCATTGAATCAAAAGTCTAATCTGCCAAAGAACTATCCTTTGAAACCAGGGTTTTCAAGTCCATCCATTAGAAAGAATATGACCGAACATGTTTAGAATTTAAATAGCACCACTGTTTGGTTTTAAATATTAATCTTTATTAATTTGATCTTAAATGAGCACAAGAGGTGATCTAGGTCAGAAACATATGTCTTATTAAATTCCTCACAGTAAATAATAAAGTGTCAGCACCTCCTTGTCCTAGACCTATCCCTGCGGCAATGGAATGCAAGCTGATGGTATTTTTTCCTATGTAATTAACCAGAATCTCTATAGATGAAGGGCAAGGAAAAATGATTTTTCTCTACTTATATGAAAGAATGAGGCACTTGCCCTCACTCCTCTCCTGAAAGGTTATTCTAGGAAAGGTAATGATCCTGCATCTTAATTACAAACCTGTTGGTAATGTCAATACAATTTCTCCAGGAGCAACGTAGTTCTCTGCCTCTCCAGCCTTTAAAACTTGGAGTTGTCTCCAAGTTCTGAGGCTTCATTGATTTTGACATGTAAATACTCAGGAAGATAACTACCCATTCTTCCCAGGACCCAGAGATTTAATTTAGGAAAAGACATCAGGCTCTAAGAGTTGACCCTGTCCTTGGGGGGGGAGGGGGGGGGGGAAGCAAGTTTTATCATTCTTTGAATCAGAGCAATTAACCAGACAAAAGGGTAGAGATCTAATCCTGTAGGTATGTGAAGAGTATCAGGAAGTTAGTGATTTTTGCAGGAACCCTGAGGAATCCAGAGAGCTTTTATTTCCCCACAAATTAATTAAGCAGATTTTGAGAAGTTAAATAATTGACAATATTACAACCATACCAGATGGAGATAGAAACAATTTTTTTTGTTTTTTTTGCTTTGTTTTGACTAGTTCTAAAGGGAATTATTCTATTGGTTGGACAAAAATGATAATTTATTTAAATCTGCCCCTAGCAAACAATATTGTGAGTGTGAGTAAAAAAAAATTATTACAAATATTTCAGCCATCCATTTTGTCTCTAAAGAACTATGTGATTTCATCCATATCATTTAAAATCACCTCTACATTTAAGCACTTAAAACAATAAAAATTTATTATCACACTTTCTGGTGGTCTGGAATCTGAGTGGAGAGTTGGATGATTCTAGTCCCAAGTTTTTCATGTTGCAGTCAAGCTGTCTCCTGAAGGCTGCACCGGTGGGGGCTAAGGGGACACGTTTCTAAGCTCTCTCACAGTTCCTAATCAGGTGGCCTTTCCACAAGACTGCTTCATGACAGACACAGCATCTGTTCTCTCTAAGTGAACAGTTAGAGAGAGATAGAGCACTCAACATGGAAGCCACTACCTTTTAATATTCTAATCTCAGAATTGATATCTTATCCCTTCAGTTATATTTGAGTCAATAAATCCAACCCACACCCAAGGGAGACCATTACACAAAAGTCGGGCAAGCAGAGATATTAGAGGTTTGGTAATATTCAGATTTGGTAAATGTGGCTGGCATTATAGTCTTAATGGATGTTCTTCTGGACAGGACTTGGTAATAGCTGAAGCACCTATGTGAGGATGATTTGCTATGTTGTAACTGTTGTTAATGCAGTTTATAATTCCCTGAAATTACATAATACATGGATATAAAAAATTTGAAATTGAGGGCTATGTTTATACATAGAATGCTTTCCAAAATACATGCATTCTAAAGTAGTCAGTTGCTCTAAATTTTTAAATACAGCCAATGATATTTTTAATGACTAATTTTGTTTAAAAATCATATAATAGTAGACCAGAAACTACTACAGCCTGATCTCTAGTTAATATATCTTTATGATCGTCTGAAAAGACTTTACTTTCAGTAAACTTATGATTGGCATATAGAATATTTTAATATTAGAGTTTAAATAGATTTCTATATCTCCCAAGAGTTAAACACAAGTATTTTGGTCATTTATGTTCACTTTCTTATTCTGATGCTGGCTTAGTTCGGTGGATACTGATTTGCTGAGGTTCAAATTTTCAATTCTAGTATTGCTTAAACAGGACTGAAATTAATGAGACTATTTTCAACTTTGGTGTGCTGTACCAGTCAAAAATTCATGTTAATATCCCAGAGAATAATAATTTTTGGAAAGTTACTGTCAAGTTTTCAGAAAATGCTATAATCTCGCCATTTCCTACAGATGAAGGGGGTTGATAAAGAAGATAGAAACAGAGAAATTATAAAGCAAGGATAAACTCTGGAAAGTTTTTATAAATAAATATAATGTAAAACTCAATAAAAGTTAAATAAATATAAACATTTTTCAAGGGGTACCATGTGTTCAGAACTCTGTTATAAGCAAAATAATCTTACAGGATTTTTACAATGAGGACAGTGCCTTACAGACTAAGGGGATGCTTATGAGTTTAAAATAACATTTGAAATTATGACTGTTATATTAGGATTCCCACAATTAAAGCACACTTTCCAGGTGTTCCAAAGTCATTTATCAATATTATTCATTAACCAGCCTACTCTAAAACAAACAAACTTTTCTCTAGTTCCTACAACTTGCCTAGATTTCCAATATCCTTTCTCTTTATTCTACCTCTTTCCTTTCTCCACATTTATAAACCTAATCTCTCTTTCAGGAACTAAGATTCTGGGACACCCGGGTGGCTCAGCGGTTGAGCGTGTCTGCCTTTGGCACAGGTCGTGATCCCGGGATCCTGGGATCAAGTCCTACTTCGGGCTACACATAAGGAGCCTGCTTCTCACTCTGCCTCTCTCTGTGTGTCTTTCATGAACAAATAAAATCTTTTAATCTCTCTCTGTGTGTCTTTCATGAACAAATAAATAAAATCTTTTAAAAAGAAAAGAATCAAGATTCTATCTGCCTAGGTTCTCAAAATATAGGAATAGACTTTTTCTCAACTACAATTTCTTGATAGTCTATTTGGTTACCAATTATTTTCTGCTTGAATTTTAGTTATATATGTCATTGTCCTCTTTCCATCTTCTGATTTAAAGCTTCATGAAGTCAGAACCCACATCCGATCTCTCTCTGTGTTTTCATAATAGCTAGAACAATGTTTTGCAAACCCTATGCCATTGATACACTTGCATTACATAAATGAGCATAGAAATCATCACACTGCTTGCTCTGGGTGATTTTACAGATGGAACATAGTTGTTTAGACCAAAAAGAACTTAAGATACAGGTTCTGTACTGTTCAACTATAGGAATTAATACATACAATTTAGGTTCTTCAGTGCTGGCATTAATGTTGAAAGATATATAATTATTTGATTTCATAAAGTAAAATATATGAAGCAAACAGGACCATAGATATAAAAAAATTACAAATTTATGAGAACGATTTTAAAAATGGATTATTTAGACACTAGAGAAAGACCTATGAAAGAATATTTATCCCTTTTTGTGTGTGAGTAGTAAATGTCTTAATCCTAAGCATATTTCATTAGTAATATCTATTCTAAAACATTTAAGTAGTTAATTTATATCCTGAAAATAAGATTCTTATATAAATTAAATGCATAATCATACCAGGTCTATTCTCTAGGTTGGTTAAAATAAAGAACATACATGAGACTGAAAAAAATTAAATGGAAAAAATATCATATATAATAGAAGATCATTACATTTCTAAAATGCTAACTTCAGAGAGGTTATTAGTAAATACCACCAAATTATCTTTGCAAAACCAAAGTGATGAGCAGATATAGAGGGATACTCATATTTACACGCTTCCACTTGAGCCTATTTTTTGACCTGCAAATAATTATTTGCAATTACTGCTACCTAATGCGTACGCACTGAGATAGATCAGGCAATAGGGTATATTCACCCTATTTTTGTAAAGGCATTGTAACATATACAGTCTCTCAATGACAAATTTCACTGGACTTTATTTATAAATATATGAATGACGGGCAATTAGGAGGGCACTTGGTGGGATGAGCACTGGGTGTTATACTATATATTGGTAAATTAAATTTAAATTTAAAAAATTTATATATATATATATATATATATATATATATATATATATATATATGAAGGCCACAGGCATTGAACTGGTAAAATCTTTGTCACTTGGTTGATTTTGGGACCAGGGACCTCTGGCACCTAGAACATTCAGGTGTTTCTCATCCCTGGATTCCCCCACTCAGCCTTGTAGAGCTCCCTAAATGATCAGGCTTCCTCTGGGAAGTCAAGGCTACAGCACATGGGGCCTGAGTCCACCATTCTCTAAGCAGTCCATTCTTCCCTGCCCTTCTTCTAGGATTTGCACACACTCCCACCATGGACTCCAAGCCACATAGCACTCCCTGTGGACTCCAAATGCACCCTGTTTGCCTTGGGAAATCCTACACTCCACTCACTTCAGCCAGGCCTTGGCTCAGCCCCTGGACATCCTCCTGTCCACCTGTCCCAAAAAATATATAATGTATAAGTATGTAAGAGTATGTAAGAATTGTATAAGTAAGAATTACGTTATTGGTCCATACTGACTGATACTCCAGTATCAAAGAGAAGGGTCAAATCATCTCTATTTCAACTTCATTTTCAAATATCACTTCACTTACACCAAGCATATGACTTTACTTAAATCAAAGACAAGAAACTGAATCAAGCAACCACAGAAGCTTCAATGGGAGATAGAGAATGTTAATCTAATTGGAGACACTGGATTATGTGAATAAATTGCAATAATGGGACTAGTCATATAAACTAGTTTCCCTACTTATAAACTCAGGTGTTCATCTTATACAAGTGAACAATTAAGTTTACAGAGTTATAGAGATAAGAAATGATGTCCATGAAAAAACTGATGCATCTCAGTGTTTAATAAACTTGCTGTTATATTTGCATACTAGCCATCAAAAAAACAAAAATAGGTCGTATTATCATTATCAGGAGAATTTTGAATGTAGGGTAGCTTAATCTTAGGTTTTCACATTTAAAAAAAAAAATTATTTAGGGATCCCTGGGTGGCGCAGCGGTTTGGTGCCTGCCTTTGGCCCAGGGTGCGATCCTGGAGACCCGGGATCGAATCCCACGTCGGGCTCCCAGTGCATGGAGCCTGCTTCTCCCTCTGCCTGTGTCTCTGCCTCTCTCTCTCTCTCTCACTGTGTGCCTATCATAAGAAAAAAAAAAAAAATTATTTGAGAGAAAGAGCAGGGGGAGGGGCAAAGTAGAGAGAAAGAAAATTTTAAGCAAACTTCCCACTGAGCTCAGGGCCTAATATGGGCCTCAACTTAGGACCCTGAGATCATGACCTAAGCCAAAATCAAAAGTCAGGTGCTTAACCTACTGAGCCACCCAGGTGCTCCTTAAGTTTTCACATGCAAAAATTTTTGCATTTGTGCTAATACATCAGCTTTCCTAATTAACTTTTTAAAATGCATTAATGTGATCAAGATGCATGTTTATACATTTGCAAGTAAAGAATCTATAAAAGTATTACAATCTGTGTATTCAACTCTAAATAGGAAATTTACAAATAAAAGAGCTTTTATTATAGTGGTTGACTTATATTAATAATGCTGAAATTCTGATTCCCTATGCAGTCTGTCATTCAGTCAGTTTGGTAATTTTCAGTAATTTTCTATAAGTATTATGGGCTTGTGGAAATTTCCAGTTTAAAGAACAATGTGGCATTTGGTGCTGTTAAAAAAAAAACAACAAACAAACAAACAAAAAAACCTTTTTTGAGGTATGTAAGTTATTAGCAGCAACATTTAAAAACAAATTTTCTAAAAATAAAATAAATAAAAAAAAATTTTCACTTCATGTTATAAAAGACAATCCAAATAGAATGATAGATATTTTGAAAAACTTAGTAAAGAGGGTGTTTAAGGTCTGATTTTATTCTTATTTGAACTGTAAATGTAATGGAGCTTTTACGTGACAGCTGTTATTTTTTTGTTGAAGTTTATACCCAATTTCAAGGAAATATAGGTTGGCTTTCTGAGGCCAAGTATTTATTTGTACACAATCTCATACATGTATTTTTTAAGTTTAAAAAGGACGGTAATGGAATTGAAAAGAAAGAGAGAAAAAGAGACTGGAGGGGAGAAGAGGGGGGAGGATTAGGCTTTAATGAATAGTCCGAATTTTTATAATAAATTTTTAGACAAGTAAAGAGAAATAATATAACCAGCAACATTTAATAAAATTTCAGTTGATGAATTTGATTACACAGAAGTAATCACATTCCTCAAGTATTTAATATCAATCTTCTTCATGCAGTCATATAATAAAATCAAATTTTGATTTGTTAAAAATAAATAACATGTTCATGAAAAATAAAGAAATACCTTGCCATGTGTAAGTGACCACAGATCACTTCAGCGTACTCCAACTGTAAAAATGTTATCTATGAACTCAGAAAAAAAAAAAAAAAAGTAAAGCTAGAAGAAGTTGTACCTCTGATCAAGGTCAACATTTTGTCATTGTGGAAATTCAAGTAGAAAGGGATGCATACTGGGGCACCTGAGAGGCTTACTTGGTTGAGCGTCTGACTCTTGATTTCTACTCAGGTCATGATCTCAGGTCAAGATCTCCATCTTGAGATCGAGCGCTGTGTGGGGTTATATGCTCAGCGGGAGTCTACTTGTGGTTGTCTCTTTCCCTTTCTCCTTCCCCCTCTAAAATAAAACAAATTCATTAAAAAATCAAAGAAAGGGATGCATTCTCCAATATCTAGCAAAAGGTTAAAGCCTCAATTTTCTTATTCTCAATCAAGTATTATATATGCTTTAATTAATTTGAAGACATCTCCTGACTTGTATCTTCTAAAAAACTAACTTAAAATAATTGTTGAATCAAATTGGTGACCAAAGGGTACAAACTTGACAGTCAAAAGGTTCAAACTTCCAGTTATGAAATAAATTAGTCCTGAGAATGTAATGCAAAGCATGGTAAGTAGAAGTAATAATACTGTTTTGTATTTGAAAGTTGCTAAGAGAGTAATCCTAAAAGTTTTCATCACAAGAAATGAAACAATGTGTGATGATGTTTGTCAGCTAGACTTATTGCAGTGATCACAATATATACAAATATTGAATCATTATGTTGTATATGTCTCTCAGATTATTTATAACTCAAAAAAAAGTATCACTGACTTAGGAATCTGAATTATGAAATACTTACAGAATCAAATTGACAATTTTTTTACTAATCTCACTAAGATAAATATAAATAGTCATTCACTATTTCTATGTATCCGGGTTCTCTATTGACACTTATTGGTCATACTTTAAGGATATTACATACTAGTTAAATAATTTTGCTACAGCTAAAAGATTTCAAATTATAAGCACATATGGATGTTCAGATCTGATAATTAACATTGTTGATATTTTATAAATATATATAAATATTATAAAATGCAATCAAAGCTCTTTTCTGGATTTTTTTTTTTGGATTTTTTTAACATAAATATTTTAAGCTTGTATGATGTTCTTATTTTTACAAAATGGATTAGTTTTTAGTATTATTTCAGATTATAATTAAAAGCATTAACCTGTGAAAGAGTTTAAAATATTGAGAAATTATTAGGGAAACCCATTTATTAAATGACTATGGGAGGGATCCCTGGGTGGCGCAGCGGTTTGGCGCCTGCCTTTGGCCCAGGACACGATCCTGGAGATCCGGGATCGAATCCCACATCAGGCTCCCAGTGCATGGAGCCTGCTTCTCTCTCTGCCTCTCTCTCTCTCTCTCTCTCTGTGACTATCATAAATGAATAAAAAATTAAAAAAAAAATAAATAAAAAAAATAAATGACTATGGGATAGAAGGTGATCAGTTTATTTCTCTATAGATATTTAGTTTTAACTTTTAAAGTTGGTAAAATATCAGTTTTTATCAGCAGTATGCCAAAAAATGAATAAAGTCAAGGCATAAAAATGATTATGATTAAATACTACCCTAGAGATAAAGTATGAATTTTTTTGGGGGGTTTATTTCCTAAGAGATTCTGTTGCAATCTCTGACTAATATAATTTTACATTCTTTTGGATCATGCTGGCAATTTATATTTTATTACTAGATGCTTATTTGAACTTTTAAAATGACATATTGAACTGAATAACTCAAATTTGCCAACTTGACTTTTTGAAACATGCATTTGTATTGTCTTGAAAGATTTAATAGTATTTCTGAAAAAAAATCAAATACTGACAAAATATTATTATTAATTGTTGTGATTACTTTCTTCTATGCTAGTTAAGTGATCTGATTCTTCTGGTTGTTTTTTAGGAAAACATTATTGTACATTTTTTTAATTAGGTGATGATAGATGAAAATTTACTATCGTTCATTTTAAGTGTGCTTCTCAGACAACTGATGTTCACTTATAATGGAATTCAGCATATTTTTATAATATTAAAAATTATTTTCAATTGCCAATGATGCCAAAGAACTCAGCCAAAAAGTGGAACTCACCTTTATATTTATATTGCTATACCTTACATGAAATAGGAAGAAAATAAGTAAGTTGTATGTTTATTTTACTTTTCTTTATCTCAAAGACTATATCTTTCAAGATTATTCTCTATTTTTCTGCAGAGACTTTACTTTTTAGAATTATTAGGTTCTGAGTTACTGACAATATAACTTTGAAAAATGCTTATATTACATTTGATATGTAAATATAGTAATTAATCATTAGTAACTAGTAATCGTGTATAATAATATCGTCAAAATATGCACTTTAGGTATCACTACTCACAGGAATCTTTTTTTTTTAATTACTTTTTCTATTTACTAAGAAAATCATTGCCTCGGGGGAAAGAATATTATGTAGCACTTTTATGTATGAATCTTTCCAACTGTAATTATTCGAAGGGATAACTAAACATGAATTCTGCCTTAGGGTTAACACATATCCAATTTGTTTCACAGATCATCTAATTATAAGCAGATTATCCACCCACCTCAGTTCTAATCTCTTTGCATCTTAAGATAATTTCAGATACCAGGGAAATATGTGATACTTTTATTAGGTCATTGCAAACGTACACATATTATGATGATCTGTCTTTTAATTCCCCTATCATTAGAGTATAAACAATAAATGAGTTATTAGCACACTATAGGCATATGCAGGATAATAAGTAGAACATTTTAACAAATAAATTTAACCGTCAACTTTGATTTCTTTCGATAAAAGAACCTGAATGACAGACACATATTTCTATAGACATTACCATGCTATATTAACCTATTGCCTTTACATATTACAAATAAAGACATAGACATAATTGAAGAATTTATTTCTGAGACATCCACATGCTGAAGAACATTGAACACTGAAGGACACACGATTCAAGTGTGTCAAAATAATACTCTAACACAAAGTGCTAAGCAAAGGCTCATGAGAGTCATCAAGAAAATTCTAGAGAATATTTTCTTCATTTATTTATTTTTTCCAAGTTTTTCTTAAGTTCCAGTTAGTTAATAGTGTAAGATTAGTTTCAGGAGTAGAATTTAGTGATTAGAAACAATTTAATTGGGCCAGGGCTGAAAATCTTGGGAAATAAACCTATCTACCTAAATTAGATCGAGTGCTGCTGCTGGATGTTTCAACTATGACTAAGAGATGAAGTCACATTGCTTCAAGTTGACAACTTCTGCTTGAGTCATGGGCATGGAGAGTATTTATCAGAATGTGGGATGTGCTGGTTAGCCTGAGGCTTTTATCTATCCTCTTCTGGTTTTACTTCCCACCTTACTCAGTTTAGATTCCATGGGCTAATATTATAAACACTCCATTCCAAACACGTTCAATACTCAGATGTCTCCTCACACTCACCTGACAAACACAGAGCTATGGAAAAATACAATCAATAATTTTCTTCACCTACTACCTTAACAACTAAATATTGCTATATACAAATTACATAATCTGATTGATTTACCATGCCTATGCAATTGCAGTAAATGTATTTATTTCATTATCTCATAATCCTCTATACTATTATCAGAAATTTATTACAGTTTGCAGTTGTATAATGGCTCACTGTGCACTAAAATATCCTTGTTACTAAAATTTCTCAGTGGGTAAAAGTTCAGTTTTATCAATGTGTTAGATTTATATTTGTTTTATATGTGTTTTTAAAGTAGATGAGATTTTTTTAATGTTTCAGGTTTTTATTTAAATTTCAGTTAGTTAACATATAGGATAATATTAATTTCAGGAATGGAATTTAATAATTCATCACTTACATATATACTCAGTGTTCTGTAGATGAGATATTGTTAACTGCTTGATTGTATCTGAATCAACTGGACTGCTTTTAAACTATATAATTCTCAGGATTTATTTTGAGATAAGAACCAAAAATTGTAATATCCATGCAATATTTTCAAGCCTTTATGGTGATTCTGATGAAAGTTCTTCTATAGTGATATTAAAACAAATACACATAAAATTTGCTCTAAAAGTATGTATATGCTAAAACCTTTAAAATCTAGAAGAAAAGCACTTTTTGCATTTTACTTTAAAATATCAATTCAAATTAGTTATATTTTGTATGCAATTGCAATATTTTGCAATTGTGTGATAATTTCAATATTCAGATATATGTCAACTAGAGAATAACATAATACATGATTCATATTGAATCAATTTACCTTTTGTTTAATTTGGATATTTTTATATTTTTAAGTAAAGGTACTTTTTGAATGTACTCCAATGAATAAAATAAAATAAAAATAATTTCTTCCCCTTGGTACTATTGACACTTTTGGTCTAGACATTGATTTTTGTGGGGGGCTGTGCTGTGCTGTGTACTACAGAATGTTTAGCCCCATCTCTGGCTTTTATCCATTAAAACCTCCCATTTGGGACAGCCAAAAATATCCTCAGATATTGTCAAAACCTCCTAAATTGAGAACTGTTGGTCTAACAGAAAAATCACTTCTTTAGTGATCCTGGATTTCCAATCCTCAATATCCCATCAATTAGCTCTACGACCTTGAGTAAATCATGTTTCTGGGCTTCAGTTTATTCAATTTTAGCATATATGCTGCCAAAGCAAACACCTCAGATTCAATTTATTCATGTGTAATGTGAAAATGCTGGAATAATAGAGATCATTTTTACATCCTTTAAATTTTCATTATTCTTTCATCATGCAGGTTAGTTGAGATGTAGATAAATAAAAGAAGACAATTATATACACATACACACACACACTATACAAAGAAATAGAGTTTCTTGCTTGAATTAGCTAAAATGATTCAAAGGAGCATGATAATGGATACATTTGATGCTTAAGAATCCCTATTATGCATTAACATATAGATCAGTGCTAAATACTCTCGCTTAGACTATATGGGAAATAATATGTAATTTCTACATTACATGTTAAAAATTTCTCTGAAAACTAGAAATATACTTAAAATATATTGATATTTTCCCAGTGTTTTAACTTTATAATGGGTGTGTGTGTGTGTGTGTGTGTGTGTGACAAAGTTGAGCATGGAGAGAATCTAAAACATTTTTCTAATATCAAATTCTCTTCTTAGTTTTCTTTTGTAAGGAGTTGACTCCTCTTTCTTTCCATCCTCTTGGTAGCAGCACCAGGAAAAATCATCTTTATACAGTGTGACACTCTACCGCCCTCTATGCATTTTATTGGTTTGAGAAATCCCCGAGTAAATCCAGTTCTGGTCTGGCTGTTCTCTTCGAGGTTTTGTAAATTTGGGTATTGGCCATGATCATGTCCATGTACATGGTGTGTGTACTGGATGCAAAGAGGAATCTTTTGTAAACAAAAGGGATGGAATTGGACAGTATTTTGGAAGTGAATAGAGATGTTGTAAAAGGGTTTTCTGATCCCCTGTGTTGTTCCAGGCCTTAATTCCTACCTTGAAAAGGTAATAAGTTGGATAAAGAAATAGGACAGTTTTTGTTCCTGTGTCTGTAGGCATCCCCAAAATGTCTCTTACTCCAAATCCTGGCCCTGGTTCTCATTATCTGAGTAACTTTGAGTAATATATATATATATATATATATATATATATATATATATATATATATTTGAGTAATATATACATGTATGTGTATGTGTGTGTGTGTGTGTGTGTGTGTGTATGGCAGGTCTTTGTTCTCTAATCTGCAAAATGAGACTTTAGAAAAAAAGTACATCAGGGCAGCCCAGGTGACTCAGCGGTTTAGCCCGGACTTCATCCCGGGGTGAGATCCTGGAGTCCCCGGAGCAAGTCCCACATCGGGCTCCCTGCATGGAACCTGCTTCTGTCTCTGCCTCTCTGTGTGTGCCTCTCATGGATGGATAAATAAAATCTTTTAAAAAAATGAAGATTAAAAAAAAAGTACATCATGTGGTGACTCTAATGATTTAAAAAAAATCATACATATTTTATTTTATTTTTTAAAGATTTTATTTATTTATTCAGGAGACACAGAGAGCGAGAGAAAGGCAGAGACACAGGCAGAGGGAGAACAGGCTCCATGCAGGGAGCCCGACGTGGGACTTGCTCTCAGGACTCCGGGATCACACCCTGAGCCAAAGGCAGACACTCAACCCCTGAGCCACCCAGGCATCCCTAAAAAATCATACATATTTTAAATAGTTAGGTTGATCCTTGTCATTAAACAAGTACTCAGTAAAACATAATTATGAGTTAATAATATAAGAGTGATAACAAGGGTAAATGCTGTTTGAGTATAAAGCATGATTTCTCTGAGACCAGTTGTGTATCTTTGAGGTGATACTTAATCTCTGTAAGTTTGTATGTCCCCTTCCACAGACTGGAATTAATAGCAAAACCTTCCCTGTAGAGTTCTTATGAGAATTAAAATACCTAACTTGATGCTTAGTATAAAATAATCTAGAGGCACCTGGGAGGCTCAGTGGATGAGCCTCTGCCTTTGGCTGGGTAATGATCCTGGGGTCCTGGGATCGAATCCCACTTCAGGATCCCCACAGGGAGCCTGCTTCTCCCTCTGCCTGTGTCTCTGCCTCTCTCTCTGTGTCTCTCATTAATAAATTAATAAAATCTTAAAAAAATATAAAAAGTGTGTATCAGCTATTATTGCCATAATTAGAACTTCTGGCTCTGATTCTGCCAAATTTCGCCCCAGCTTTGGAGGAGGCTGTGTTCTAGCCACTCCTGTCTCTGCTTGCCTGAGGCCATGCAGCTTCCCAATTTTCTTCTTCTGGCGGTGCATTCTTCAGGTCTCAGTATTTTCACTGGGTAGAGACTCACTCCCCTGATTGTGCAGGAAAAGCGGGGGATCCCTGTTAGAATCTATCTTGAGTTTCCTTCGTAACTGTCATCACAATATGTAATCATATTTATGTTTTTATTTATTTCTAGTTTTCTCCTCCCCTGAATCACAAGCTGCATGGGAGAGAAAGTATATCCACTTTGTTCACTTAGAACAAGGGTTGATCTATATCAGCACTCAAAATTGTCTGCTGAATGAATAGATTTGTTTTTTCTAAATCAGTGATGGTTAAGTAAGCCTGTCTGCCTAGATGACCCAGATAGTCTTTCAAAAGGGTGGTTGAAGCTGAGGATTATTTATTTAAGTCTTTGTTCACATTTAACCAAGATACTGTTATTTCAACAAACAAGCAATTGAGATTCTCTGTTACAATGACATACAAAACAGGTTTATAGTCTCAGTTAAAATAAGGCATATAATTTCCAACAAAGGTATTTTTGATTATGTATTTAACCTGACTAAATTTTTCAAGGGACTAATCATATAAGATATCCGTCTCTCACTCTCTCTCTCTTTCTCACCTTCTTCCTTTTTCATACATTAACTGGTAGCTTCTTTTTTTTTTTTTTATGGTTACAGTATACCATAAAAAGTGAGAAATAAAATAAATGACACATTTTTTTTCTTTTTTCTTTGTTGGACAGTTAGAAAAAGAGTATAACCATAGCCCAAGTGGAATTGTGCTTTATGGCACGGTAAAAAAAATCAAAAGTTTAGTAAAGAAAGCTTATGAGAAGCTTCAGGATCTCAGAATTTGTGGCAGCCGATCCAGCTTGTAGATGGCAGTAATTTTAGGAACTGCTGCCACCACTTGGCCCTAGACAATCACAAGAACACAGGAGACAGCCTTGGATAAAATTCATTGAATTTGGTGAGTTTATTCCAGAATCTTTTCATTATCCTTAAGGTCTGTTGTGTTTGGCAAATACAGAATAATTAGTAGTCAAAAACATTAGCATAAAGCTCCATCCTGTTTCTGTTTATTTTCTTTTCTTTCATGATTAAAAAGCTATCTCTGCAATTGCAGAGCCAAAAGATGGGCAAATTCCCTGTTTTATCCCTATGTTGATGTATATAAAGATATATTTTACTACAACTATTGAAATTTTAACACTGTCTGAGCTTTATGCACTTCTTATAACCCTGAGAGTCTCTAGAACCTTTGCTTTCATAGTCTAGAGTTCGTATTAGGTCTGTCACTTTACCGAGATTGGCAAGTTCAGATTTTGTTTTTTACTGGACTTTAATGTGTCAAGTACCAAAAAAACTGATTTATTCTTCCATTTCCACATAAATTCCATGCTTGGAATGAATTTCTTTCTCTTCTCTTTTTCATTTTTTTTGACGTAAGTTGTACCTTGTAAATACTCTACATCATCACAATGTTATTTCACATCTCACTACGTTCAGTGTGCTCTGATATGGCAAATCTACTTGATAGGGTCCTGTCTCATAAAATTAAAACAAAAATATTTTGAAGGATAGGTTAAAGTAAATGTCTTCAAATGCACTCCCTAAACTCCTTTATGCTTATTTATAAAATATTTGATCTTGAAATTATATTTGAATTTTTTATTTATAGATATCATTAGTTCTGAACTTCATTATTTCAGGTAACAAAAATGAGATTTGATTCTTCAGTTTTATTAAAATATGCAACATAAAGAATAGCTTAATTGTTACACGTGGATGAAAAAGAGGTTTTGGGAGGAAGGAGGAAATTTCTTCAAGTGTCCTATAGAAAAGAGCTATTTAGCCATTACCCAATCTAATTCTCCAGGATTCTGGGAACATGCTCCTACTTACTCAAGTAAAATAGAGCATCTCTCCAGTCAGCACTGAACATTCATTTCTTTGTTAACTTTTTTTTAAAAATTCTTTTTCAAAAAAAAAAAATAAAAAAATAAAAAAATAATAAAAATAAAAATTCTTTTTCATTTATTTGAAAGAGAGCACACACAGGAGAGAGCCCAAGAGAGTATGAGAGAGAGCACTAGAGGGAAGAGGGGCCTAGAAGGAGGGATTAAGGAGGAAGGGTGGAAGGGGAGGTCTTGTGGCACAAAGACTCTTGGCTGAGCAGGGAGCCCACCTCAGGCTCCATCCCAGGACCCTGGGATCCTGACCTGAGCAGAAGGTAGATGCTTAACTGACTGAGCCACACAGGTGCCCCAGAGACCAACTTTTTGAGTGCAGTTCGTAAGTATTATTCCTCAATTCCTTCTATCTTATACAATACCTGGAATATGAGGCACACAGATAGTATTTTTTATTGGATTGAATTGAAATCTCTCCATGTCTGGTACAGTAACTTGCATATAGTTGATTTAAAATATTTTTTAACTTTGTGAAAATAAGTCATACCCTGTCACTGCACCTTTTTCATCTTGAATTCCTGCAGAAAATTACCTTCTCTAGTACTAACCTCACACAATATACTTTTTTTTAAAGATTTTATTTATTTATTTATGAGAGACACACACACACACAGAGAGAGAGGCAGAGACACAGGCAGAGAGAGAAGCAGGCTCCATGCAGGGAGCCTGATGTGGGACTCGATCCCTGGTCTCCAGGATCACACCCTGGGCTAAAGGCGGTGCTAAACTGCTCAGCCACCCAGGCTGCCCCACACAATATACTTCTAAGATTAATTGATTTTAAAATTTAAGTTAAAACTTGAAAATAAAAGTTTAAAATATGGAAGTTCAAATACAAGTATTTTAAGCATATTTCAATGTGTTTTCTCTAAGCTTCATTTATTTGAGGTGTTGGTATATAACATATTCTTCATTAAACATGTATCTAGACAAAGATGAAAAACTGGTCAATTATTTTTTACTGGACTTAAAAAAACAAATAATTTGAAATACATATTCAGGTGTTTTATTTTCTCAACTCAGGATTGAACCATAGGGTTGGAAGGAGTTACAAAGGAAGCTTAAATATTCTACTTCTTAATGTTACATATTTAATGACTATAAATGGTATTGTAATAAAAATGTGATGTTAGAATCAAGAATATCACCTTTTGTCTGATATCCAGATATGATATAATTATTCTTTTATTACAGAACAATTGAAAAACAGGTCATAGAGTGTTCCACTTGCTGGGATATAATAAGAATTCAAAAGGCAAAAGGAAGTTAGGAGATTTTGAAAAGCATCCTCATATAAATCTTAATAATTCTTGCAATTATGTTTGCTGCATTTTGAATGATTCTAGAACAGCCAAGCGGAATATCAAATGTGATAGGTGGTATTTATGACTGTGAATATGCTGAAATAAGTAGGCTAGTGATCATTAAATTGTGATGCTTCTCTTACATAATAAAAATAAGAACATAATAAAGTGTGAGCTAAACAGGATGCATTGTGGGGTGGCTCATCTGTTTTCCACATGTTTCAGATGTATATAACTGGCTTCTTAACTGTAACATACCTGTCATAGGTAAATTGAAACTCTCTAAAATGCCCTTGAAACACCCCAACCTTTACCTCTAGGGGACTCTGACAGAGGATATGGTTCAATTCTTAATAATTGCAGTATTGCTCCCTATATTTCAGCAACACTGGCTTCAATAGTTAGGCAGGGAGAGTGATTCCTGGGTGAAATTTTTCTTACTAAAATCTGTGTCAGCATCAGTGTGCTCTTGAATATTGCTGTCTCAGTTAAATAGACCACAGTATTTGTGGGATATGATGCAGTTATCTCAGTCATATATTTCTTAGCTATGGTGAGGAGATGAAAAGTGATGATAGTAGGAAGAAGGCTAATAGGTGTAAGTAATGGAGGAGATTTAGATGCAACATACACTGTAAATCAAATATTAATCACAAGCTGCCAGTGATAAATATTCTTTATTTGTTATTATCTCTTTTTCTAAATGAAGCTACTTGTATTCAAGAGTACTGTTCACATTTTACTTCTTTGATCACGTACTCATGTCTTAGCAATCAAATTAGGAAGGTGCTGGTGCTTTGCTTCCAATTAGTCTGAAGCACTTTCTATTACTAGAAGGCTTGTTGACATCATTCCACAAGGGACTTGTTTGTCTATCTTAAATTGTAGACTACTTATTATTGCTTTTTTAAAATACTATTTATAATGATTAGTTATTCATGTGGCTTCCCATTGGCATCTATTTTATCTTTATGCAAGGGTAACAAAGACAATTAAATAAATCAAATTATCTAATTTCTATCACAACCATACCCCAGATTAACTAAAGCCAAATTAGTTTTTAAAATACGACCTGTCTTAATTGTCCTAAAAACTAATGATCTCCAGATTTCTCCTTTGCCACTCTTCTTAGATCTCATATGACATGAAAAAGATAGCTTCTTTTCTTTTTTTTTTTTATAGCTTCACATGGGCAATGAACTACAATGACCAAAATTACCACTGTGTATATCAGTATTCATATTTAAATGCTTAGCAGTGATCCATGATAATAGGTAAGGCCTCACCAGTCCAGGAGTAAGAAGACAAAATGAGCAAAACCAAGTAGTGATCTCAAAATATTTTAATTTGCATTTGGTTTAAACCTGACCAAGTATAGTCTATGAAACATTGCCCAGGCATCCCCAGAGTGAGTGGTCCAGAGTAGGACCATGACAGGGGATTTAGCTGATTAGCTTCTTCCTTAGGGGTTTTGTTTTTGTTGTTGTTGTTGTTGTTTCCCCGCCAAGGCTGAAGCTTGAGTCCTCTTTTTCTTTGCCATGTATGCTTAATATCAACCAAATTGCATTGCAACCAGGATGCATTGTAGGGTGCATTATACTGCCCCATGTAGAATTTCCTATCAGAGTAGCTTCTTTTAAATTGCTTGCAATAAGTTAGGCACTTTGATATTTCTCCATCATTGGCTTTGGAAATGCTCTTGAGTAGAAATCATTATTGTCTGTCTGCTCATAATGTTTTTGTCAGCTTTTGCTTAGTTCTTGATCACCTATATGACCATAACAGTTGATTAACTGACATTCACTGATGTAATAAGATCTTGATCATTTATTAGTTCTTTTATTGTGAATTTTCCCCAGCTGTGGTCTTGAAAAAATCTATCGAATTCTTATTTGCATATTTAAGGTTAAAAATTATTATGTAAAAAGTAATTATTCAAAATATTCTGTAGCTGGGAAGGGCTTCACTGAAACCTCACTGGTGGCAAGTTAAGCAGACAATGCTAGCTTTTGATGTCATTCCCTGAATATGATCTTCTGATATAGATTCACTCCAAAAGTGTTACCTTTACCCCTGAGCCCTGCACTTCTATTAGAGGGACTCACTGATAATCATATGTGTGTGTAGCTTCACTGGCAGAGCAGCAATGACCTACCCAGCTTCTCTATGGCACAAATCTCTGCCAGCAACAACTTTGTAGAAAAGGTCAGGCAAAAGACTCAAAAGAACTTTAAATAGAAGAGTCCTGACCAGTTTGATTTGGAGAATTACCTCTAAGCCCAACTAGAGAAAGGAACTAGAGAAAGGGACAACGTGTTCTGGATTAATTGTTGTCTCTGGGGTAGGATTCATCTTAAAACTCATGATCACTGAAAGATCAGGGAACTTTATTCCAGTATCTCAATTCCAAACATAACACCTCAAGATCTACTGTAGAGAAGGAAGTTCTTCTCTGCTACAAATAGTACACTAGAATAGGATGCAACTTGTCTTTTCCACAATACTAAAGATACTTTTCAGTACTTTGAAGCTCTCAGCATAAACAGTAAGAAATTGGAGACATAGTAGTATGTAAATTGGAATTTGGGACTGTTTATGCTTATGTAGGTGGAGGTTTAACCATTACATTCTGGAAACGTCAGGAATATCTGATTTTTATTCCCAAAATATTACATAGACTATACCAACTACATTAATATTGTGAGCACTGCATAGTTTTGCTTGTTTTATGTTTGTGCTTGTTTGCTTTGCTTTTATCTAAATGATATTTTACCAGGCACTTTTATTTATTTAATTTATTTTTTTATTTTTTGAAAGATTTTATTTATTTATTTATTTATTTGAAAAAGATAGAGACATAATGAGAGAAAGCATAAGCAGGGGAGAGTGGGAGAAGCAGACTCCCAGCTGAGCAGGGAACCCAACATGGGGCTTGATCCCAGGGCCCTGGGATCATGACCTGAGCAGAAGACAAGGACTTAACCCACTGAGCCACCCAGACGCCCCTTACCAGGCACTTTTAGTAGTAAGGAATAGAAATTATTAGAGGTTGAAAATACTAAAATGATCACCGCCACAATAATTTACTAATGGTATACAATATAAATAGATGTAAATTATGGCACTAATAAGATATAAAGTGGGTGAGAGAGTAGTAAAAGTGTACAGATTTTGAATGCAAATGAAGTTGTTATTACCAGCTTAAAATCGAGTTTTATAACTAAATATTTGATGTAAGACCCATGGTAAGCACACTCAAAAATATCTATTAAAGATATTCAAAAGAAAAGAATCAAAGTCTATCAATACAAAACATAATATAATAAAACACAAAGCAAAACAGCAAGAGAGAAAAAAAGAGGGTTGAGAGATAGAAGACAAACAGAAAACAGGTAAGGAAATGACAATAGTAATCCTTTCCTAACAATAATTATTTTCTATATAAATGAAGTAAACTCCCTAATAAAAAGGCACAAAGTGGCTGAATAAATTTTTAAAGAAGAGACTCACCTATAAGCTGTCTACAAGAGCTCACTTCAGATTTAAAGATAAATTTAGGCTGAAAATAAAGAAATCAACAAAAATATTTCATGCAAATGGTAATCAGAAGAAAGTAGAAATGTCCATATTGGTAACAAACAAAATAGGCTTTAAGTTTAATCTGTCTTTGAAGACAAATAGGATTATTATATAATGATGAGAATGTCAATTCAACAGAAAGATATAGCAATTGTAATTACATATACTTCCATCAGCAGAGCACCTGCATGTATAAAGTAAATATTGACAGATCTGAAGGGAGGAGACTTCAGTAATCCACTTTCAAAAGTGGATAGAACATCCAGATAGAAAATTAATAAAGAAACAATAAACTTGAATAAGATAATATTCTAAAAGGACTTAATAAACATATAGAACTTCCCAACAACAGCAACAGGATACACATTTTTCTCAAGTCCCAAGGAATTTTCTCCAGGACAGATCACGTTAGGTCAAAAAACAAGTCTTAACAAATTTAAGAAGATCCAAATCATACCAAGTATCTCTTCTGAACAGAATAGAATAAAACTAGAAACTAATGATAGTAAGAAAGTGGAAGAATGAACACATAAGTGGACACTACACAATGTATTCTTGAGCAACCATTGAGTCAAAATTAAAACCAAAAGGAAATTGCAAAACTATCTTGAGACAAATGAAAATGAAACCACAACATGCCAAAATTTGTGGGGTACAGCAGAATCAGTACTAAGAAAGAATAAGTTTGTAGTAAGAAACAGCTTTATTTAAAAAAAAAAATTCTCAAATATATGACCTGACTTTACATCCCAAGGAACTAGAAAAAGAAGAACAAACCAAGTCTAAAGTTAGTGGAAAGAGGGAAATTAGAAAGATTAGAACAGAAATAAAACTCAGAAATAAAGGAATAATAGACTATATGAACAATTACATGCCAACACTTTTGATAAACTAGAAAAAATGAGTAAATTCCTAGAAACATATGACCCACCAAGACTGAATCAAGAATAGAAAATCTGAACAGACCAATAACAAATAAGAAAATTGAATCAGTAATCAAAAACTAACAAAGAAAAGCCCAGAATCAGATGACCTTGTGGGGGAATCCAATTATTTCTTACAACAATTTTCCTTCCATTTATTGTGTCCAAAGTTGAAACATCCATTTATTGTGTGGTAAACAACTGCCTTCCATGACTATCCTCTATGCTTCTTATAATTTATATTTTTCATCTCTAACTTTCTGCCCTACTTTTCATTGTATTTCCATAACTTTATCTTGTAAACTTGATTCATTACTGTTGCTATTACTTTATATTAGCAAACCATTTTAGCTGTTAAGGGATATTCCTCCTTTTATTTTTGCATCTATTTGAATATGTCATATCTTTCCACTTTTTGAAGATAACATTTAATATATATTTTTCATATCCTTTTGGATGGTTTCCTTGAGTATTTATTTTATCCTAAGTCATTCACTTGATTTTTACTTATTCTGATTTATGCTGGTAAATAAAAATCTTTTTTTATGCATGGTGGTAAATGCTTAAGAAAATATGTAATAATTATTTGTAATCTATAATTTTGTCAAATGAGGCCAGGAAGACCTTTCCTTACAGGCATACTAATTTTGAGGGTGAGTGTTGAGTTCGTTTCTCTCACAAAATTGAAATGAAATTATAAGGATAGTTTTCTTCTGAAATGTCAGTACCCACTAAGCTTTTCACTCTTTGTACTTTTCCTTTTTTCATATCCTTAAGCAAAAGTTTTGGTTTATTCCCTCTGTGGTAAACCTAGGCTGCATGCAGTATGCATGGAGGCTGGAGGGTAAATTGTATATTAAAACAAAGCAAACTTCTACTAATCCATCCATTTCCATCTCTAATCTTCCCTTGTGTAACCCTTCCTCTCTAGCTTCCTCCACTGTTTCTTGGACCCAGAGTCCAAAACCTTTCCAGGGCAGATTGACTTCAGCGCGCTTTCATTTGCCAACCCATTTTATAACTTTTATCTTCCCCCAAATCCAGAAATCCTTTGTCCATGCTGGCCTTATCTGACTCAGCTTGTTATTATTGGTTTATATTTTTTTCCTATTTCTTAATATGATTTTAATGAAATTTCAGGAGAGAAGAAAGGCAAGTTCATGTGTCAGGTGAAATGTCTTTAAACACAAGCTACATAAAGATTTGTGAAAATTAATTTTGGTCTAAGAACTACCTATATCTATGACTTAAAAAATCTGTTTAAAGTATATAAAGCAGTGAAATAAAATATACAATCATATATTTTACAAATATGACATTTTATTTTTAAATTGTTTTACTTTACCCTTTGGGTGGTATGTCTTTTTGAAACAAATTAAAAGGCAATGTTGTACCAAATCAACACAGAAAATGTTCTATTTTCTCATCCTTTCTTTACCTATTAAAATATTTGATACTTTACACTCTAGCAATCTATCATTAAATCTATGAGAGAGTTTGACATTTCTGAAATGAACTTCTGGCTGACAACTTTACTTGTCAGGTTAAGATGTGGGGGTGAGATGGAAGCAGGAATGAAAGAGGCAAAACTTTAATCTTCAGCCAAACAACTGTATTCTCCCTAAATGTCTGTTCTAATAAATCACATTGACCAAATAAGGCAAAAAAAGTAAATATAGAGAACTCCAAAGTGCAGTTTTTATAATTCTCAAAGCCTTTAGTTTTAAGAAAGCCCACTAGGGACATCATTTTGCAAATGCTTAATTTAGAGTATTGACTCTCTATAATGTTTCAAGTATTAAGTAAGTATTTACATAACATTCACATAAAGTAAATATTTCAAAACCATCTAACTCTCCAAAATTCTTTATTATTATGAAATAAAAAGGAAAAACCTCTAGAGATTCTAATACTCCCAATTTTGAAAATGCAGAAGCATGCAGATGTAGGTTTTCCTGAGGCTATTATTGTATAGATAATGAGTGCCTTCCAGGACCAACATGTATTTCATAATAGCTTAGAGTTTTAATAGTGTAGGAGTGGGATGTTTGAGGCCTGAAAATTTATCTATTCTTGGCTGAAAGCATATGGGATTTAGCTTTTAGTTTCCATTCAATCTCTTTAACCTGTTCTTGTTTACTGAAAATCTGTCATTATGTTCTGCTTTGAGGCTTTTTTTTTTTTTTAACAAATGTCTTCTATGCATGGCATGGCATGTATTATTCAGTCTTAGTGAATAATAAAAGCTCATTAAGGAAGGAATTAAATATAGAAAAAAAAAGAACTTATTTTGAAACCATTCTGTAAAGGACCAGTTGCCCATTTCTCAAACTTCTTTATCATCATTCATACCTAACCATCTCTATTTTTCCCCAAAACAATTTTACTTGTAGTTATGTAATACATCAAATATCTTTCCATTCCCTTTTCCAATTTCCCTTCAAAAAGGGAAAGAAAGAACTACTAATATTCTAGTATGATGGACTGTTAAAATTAACACTTGAATTTACATCTTTTTCTAAATCTAAGCACACACACATGCACATAAAGGTAAGTTTATTTGTAGGTAAGGAAAAGGGGTGAAAATCAGAGTTGTGAGCTGCTAAAGGTGCTAGACTTGTGATCTCTGGGTCCAGAAGATAAAGTTAATTAGGAATTTGTGTCAAAAAAAAAAAGAATTTGTGTCCATAGGAAACAAAAGGATAAATAGTCTCCAAAGGAGGCAGAAGTCAGGAGTTATACAGTTATACACAAGAGCTGTACAGAATTCCCTTTTTTAAACAGGAGCTATCAAAAGAAGGTGAAAAGAAAATGCCTAAAGTTCTAGACAAAACTAGCAGGTTTGAAAAAGGAGAAACAGAATCTTATACACAGTAGCTGAACAAAGCTGTCACCTGATTGCTATCCGGTCTATTATATTCCCATTAATAACCATCACAGAAGTCCAAATGCCCAAGATGAAATAAAACCATGGCCTAGATGTTTTTTGAAAAACAATAACTTGTTATCTGGTCAATCTACCAGATACCAAAATATATTTAAAGGTGTGGTCTTGACATTGTCTTTAATAATGAGTTCAGTGAAGTCTAAGTAACAAGCTATACATATATATATATATATATATATATATATATATATATATATAATATTTGAGAGTGATAGCTCCACAGGTTACTTCATGTTTAGTCTGCTTAAGAATCTCCCTCTCCCTCTCTGTCATTCATGTGCTCACTGTCTCTCAAATACATAAATAAATAAATAAATAAATAAATAAATAAATAATCTTTTAAGAAACAACACATGACCAACTAAACACATAATACAAAAATAAATTTAAAATATTTTAACATGGTGTAGCTGAATATGTTTATATTCCAACAGTACTAAAAATTACATTTAAAAAACAAAGCATGGGTCGCCTGGGTGGGTTAGCGATTGAGCATCTGCCTTTGGCCCAGGGAGTGATCCTGGGGTCCCAGGGTCAGGTCCTGCATCGGGCTTCCTGTTTCTCCCTCTACCTCTCTCTCTCTGCGTCTCTCATGAATGAATAAATAAATTAAAAAAAAAAAACCATAAGCCAAAAATAAAAGAGAGATTCACTTGTTTACAATAAATATGTGTTAAGTATATGCAGAAAAAGACATGAATAACAAAGTTAAAAGATAAATGAAATTCTAAGATATTCACATGGTATAAAATAAAAAATATTTGAATTCACAAGTTATAATAGTACTTATTTATAGAATGTGGTGTTTTAATTCATTTTAATATTTTATATGTATAACTTTAAGTACCTACAATATAAATTAATGTATAAAAATAAACGATCATCCACCATCCAGATTTTAGTTTCTAATATCCTCCAATAAAAGGAAACCTCTGAGGAAATCATTGACTCTAGAAATGGACCAGAAATTATACAAGATGAGCTTGAAAATTATATGTTGCAAAAAAGTAAAGTGCTCATAAATCCTATAATGAGTGAGATATGTCAAAGAGACATAGTAACCAACTAAAAAGAAGTCACAAGAACTAAAATGGGAACAATTTATCAAGGGAAAATAATATTAGATGATTTCTGAGAATATAAAATAAGTACTCATGAGTTTATAATAATATAAAGGATATAATAAATAAATGAGGGAGAAGATACAAATCTCTCATGTAGAAGGATTGCAAATAATTTTTATAGATACTTTCCACTCAAGTGTGGACTGCATACCAAAGAGTTTTAAAGGGCAACAAAGACTGATTTAATGGTGAAGAACCTTGATAAATACTACCTCAGCTAGATGGTCAAGTTTAGTGTTAATAGTGATGTTACATTAATAATATATATACCTTATATTATGTGATGAAAATTGCATTGTATCTCTGTGGCAGTTTTCAAGAAAATAGATAAAAAATAATCCTAATCATTAGAAAAATATTAGACAACTTCCAACTGAAGATCATTCTACAAAAATAAAACCTGACAACTACTCCTTAAAACTCTGAAGATTAGCAAAAACATAAAAAGGGTGAACAATTGTCTTCTTCAACAGGAGCCTAAAACGTCATGCCTACAAAATGTATACTAGCAAGCAAGAAGCACAACCAAAACTTGAAGATTTTGGAAATCTCAGTGTATCTATATTGTAAAAAATGAGAAAGCATGCTCTGGAGGGAACACCAAAGGTGGTGGAGGACAACTTGTGCATAAGATTTAGGTATGTCACAAATGGATTTAACCAAGCATCTCAGCAGAAATGAAAAATAAAGACGTGATTACCCAGAAAAGATCTGTGAAAGACCCACTTATCAGAAACTTGAACTTCCCTGAATTTCATGGGAGATGGACAAATTTTGAGGATTTTATAGCAAAACAAATGTTGCTAGTCTGGGCTGAAAGAGACAGAAGGGATGAAATCAAGAAAGAATGATTCTGAAGGCAGAGCCACAGGTGCAAAGGGCTGAGCTGATGGCTCCATCTTGGGCTAAAAAAGAGGACCGAAAAAAAAAAAATAAATAAAAAATAAAATAAAATAAAAAAATAAAATAAAATAAAAAAGAGGACCGGGCTGTCATTACAATGGGACCAGAGGAGAGTCCGCTTGTACCTGCCCTGAACAACCCAAAATTCTTTTGATTTGGCTTTTTCTGACAAATGTTGGAAAAGAAAAATGTCCCCTAAGATTTATGTAGGAGGTCTAGAGGAAAGTGACCCTGATTTGAGTTTATATTTTATTCCTGGTAATAGCAAGATTATTTCTTCTAGAGCATTTAAACTATTATGCAACCAAATACAATGTATTTTCCTTAAAAATAAAGATAATATAAATATGCATTACATTACTTACATTATTTAGAGAAATACAAACTAAACATTAAAATATTGAACAATTGTAATGAGACCAATTTTCTTCAGTGTTCTTAGTCTCATTTTCTAGAATAAAATTATTTTATTTTGTAATAAGAAACATTTTATGTATATTAAAATTATATATCATATATATCATAGTTATATTATAATATCACATTATATTAATCATTTTTTGTGTGTGTCAGGTCCATTAGAGTATTAGTGTGGAAAGTGCAATGACCTTATGCAAAAAAAAATGATTTCTGGATTTATTGCTGCCTCTTAATACTTGGACCCTGGACAAGCCACTTAACCTCTCTAAGGCTATTTCCTGCCCCACATACTTCACAAAGTAGGTGTAAGAATCAAATGAGGTTATTTATGAAGGTTCTGAAATTCTCAGTATAAAAGTCAGGAATGATTATTGAAAAAATAATTTTAACAAATTCTCAGATTCATATGTACCAGTAATATACATTTTTTATTAAACAGATATTGTACAGTTTTTAAACTGCCATCTATATTATAAAACATATTTGTATCTGATCATAATAAAGTATCACATCTCTGTAGGATTCCGTAAAAATAACCAAGGATCATAAATGTTTATACTTAAGTGAACTATTAACACCAACTTTCTGTATCTAAGAGAGTTTGAAGATTTATGTTAAATTAACAACTGTCATGTTTGGCAAAAGGATTGTAGTTAATAATTGTTAAGATTTTGAGCCAAATTATTTGCTCTTGATATTGTCTTTGAAATTTAGTAACATTTGATCAGTTTAATTCTTATTTTTGTTATTATTGTTGTTTGTTTCGAACTGGTTTGGTTTCATTATAAAGAAATCAACCCAGGGGAGCCTGGGTGGCTCAGTCAGTTAAACGTCCACCTTTGACTCAGGTCCTGACCCCAAGGTCTTGGGATCAAGTCTCAAGTTACATCAGGCTCCGCATTCTGCAGGCAACCTGTTTCTCCCTCTCGCTCTGCCTGCCACTCCTCCTGCTTGTGTTCTTTCTCTCTCTGTCAAATAAATAAATAAAAATTTTTTTTGTTTTTAAAGAAATAAATTGATACATGATTTACTTTTTTGGAAAGGAAATAGTCTAGTTTCCATTGCATCAAATGAAAGCTCAGGGTTCAGCCTTGAAAGTAATTAAGGTAAAGTTTTGGACTCCATTTTTCAAAAAAACTCTCACATGTCTTGAGCAGTAACAGGAGGAGAGAGAGAGCCAGGATTCCCCTCTAAGACCTAGGTAACACAGAGGACATGCAGCTACCCTTTTACTTCTCAAGATTTTATATTTTATGTGTGACTTTTTTTCATAGTTTTCATATGCATTCTGGGAAAGAAAAAAGAAAAGGATGTTTAACTGTAAAAGCTGAAAACTCTAATTCATCTCTTATGTAATAAAACATCAAAAAGAGTTCTTTGAGCATAGTAACAGTTCTACAAATGCTTTTTGAATAATTTATGTAATTAAGGAAATAAAAAAAAATACAAAAGGGAAGGTACAAAGTATATATCAAGCTAAAAGATAACTTAAGCTCTCATTTGTTGACTTTTGGCAGGACCCATTTTATAGCAATGAGACAATATGATGGCGTGTTGTTTATACAAGAGTTTTGATTCCATGCTTGTCTAGCTACAAGTAACTAATTGGGAAAAGTAATGTTATTTTAATGTTTTTAATATTTCAGCTAAGCCCAACCATCATATCTATGACTAAATAAAAAACACTGACAACACTTTAGAAACTATTGATAATACAGTCCTTGAGTACTAATGTGGGTTACCTATACTTAAGCAATCTAGACTATTTGATTATATGCTTAAGTTTTACACTGAGTTCTGAAATGTATTTGTAAAAAAGTTATTTCGGAATATGTGGTCATTGTCATCAATAGTAACTTTAAGTCTTAGAGTGATTTTTTTTTTTGCCCTATATGTACTATTCTACCCGTGCTTCATTATTATTTGACATATACAGCATATATTTGCCCCATTAATATCAAAGAATTTACATGATTCTTATGTTTGTTTCTGGCAATAATTAAATACTGGAGTGAGTTCATAAAATTAATAACAATTCAAATTATCCCTCTTGGGATGCCTGGGTGGCTCAGCAGTTGAGCATCTGCCTTTGGCTCAGGGTGTGATCCCAGGTTCTGGGATTGAGTCCCTGCATGGAGCCTGCTTCTCCCTCTGCCTATGTCTCTGCCTCTCTCTCTGGGTCTCTTATGAATAAATAAATAAAATCTTTTAAAAATATTTTTAAAAAGAAATTATCCCTCTTAAAAAGAAAAAAAATTACAGGTGGTCTTTACAAATATCCATAGACTTTTATAACATATTTCTTCTAAGGCAGCCAATTTACCTTGTAATTTGCTATTTTTAAATAATTATTCCTGCCATGCCTAAGTGCCACAGTGATTTTATATACCCCTACACTGCATTCCTAGCAACCACTGATGTTATTCAGTAATCATGAGGCTACTGCAAGCCACGAATTAACTCTCCCAGTTACCACCACATCAGGTTTTCTGTGTGCTCTTCACATAGGTGGCATTCCAATCTCAGGATCCCACTTTGAGGGTCTGTGACAACATGTGCATTAATAAGGCTCCTGGCTGATCTTGAAAGATGAAGAGACTGTCTCTTGGTTAAACATTTATGTTTCTTTCTTTTTTTTTTTTTTTTTTTTTTTTTTTAGGCCTAAACATAGGCAATTACAGAGGCTTTACCTGGGAGGCATTCTGGCTCACCCCATCCCCAGATGTGCACAGTCAATGCACTGTGGTCTCTGAAGGGAGAAGTTGAGTCAAGGACTGTGCCCCTTTGGCTGGTCATGCTGTTCACATGTTTTCATCCCTAGCCTCAGCGTCTTCATTCTGAGATCCCTTTATCTGTACCTTGAGGAAATCTTGAAGACACTTTTCCCCACTCTAACTCCTTACCCAGTACTTTTCTACTCCTAGTTCTTTTGCATCCTTTCCCCTGACCCTGGAGTCCATAAAACTGCCAGAGCATTTTGCCTGGGTCTTCCTCAACAGTGAGATTATCTCAATGTCCATGTTGATCTACCTGACCCTCAACTTACACTCCCTCTCATGGGATAAAGTGATACTGGTAATTGACTTTTCTAGAGTTTTAGGCTCTTGCTTGCAGCATCACAATCAATGAGTAAAGTCACTTTTGGCTTGTTTCATTAATTGGCTGCTACTCCACACCTGCAGTTCAGCCCAATAGAGCTCCTGACGAAAAAGATGACACTTTTAATCTTTATAAAGTTTTGGGTTGAGGAAAATCATCCAAGATGGAGAAGGGCTCACTCAGGAATCTGAACCTCTACTGGCCTTGCAAAGACAAGAAAAAGTAAGGTATATCAGAACCCAAGAGAGCAACTAGAGGCAGAGCTCTAGCTTTTAGGGGGAGATATGTACCTCATCTCCAAGAACCAGCATGGAAATTGATGGGGAATAAATATCCCAGTTTGACCATCCTGCATCTTCCAGATCCCAGCTAGTAGCTCCCAATGGCCAAGCCTGACCGGAAGCCCAAGGTAAAGCAAATCTATGAGCTAAGACCCCCAGTGCAGAAAACAGAGTGGAAAAAGGTGAACAGTGGTTCTAGAGGAGGAAATAGAAAATATCCAGGATGTATTTAATTTCGAAAGGTTTTTGCTGCCATACATCCTATATAAAACCAATTTAGTGGCAACTCAATTTCAAACTTTGTCTCTTACAGTCTAATAAATGTAACTTCTTTCTAATCCAAAGTGCCAGTTTACTATTTCTGGGGGAAACGTCTTTTGTTTATCTCAGTCTGGAAAGTTCCACAGTCAAATAAGGGTAGAGGTTCTCCTATTTGCATTTCTGAGAACTATGCAATTTTTAAACCCCCATCTCTTTGAGAAAACACTCTGATTTTGCCTAATCCCATTCTATATTAAATATTTTAGTACATATTATTTAAAAAAATCCATGGAATTTCAAGTGCCATGGTTGGTGCATGTTTCCTCTGACGAGAAGTGTTCCCACCTCATGTGTCAGCAGAATATTTTGCAGTCATGACACAAGGGTCATCTTCATTTAAAAGCCTCTTCTAAACCATGTGTCACGACTGCATCCCATAAAAATGGTGATTTCTGCTTATATTTATCAGAGTTTAAGCATGAAAACCAAGGCGGTTATAGATCTTCCAAGCAGGAAGACACTTCCTACGATGAATAGGTTATCTATGAACCATTGCAAAAGCTAAAGGTAAGAGTGTCAGCAAAGACATTTATTAGCTATCAGGCTCACAGTTGGCTTGCAGCCAGAGTTTCAGGAACTAAAGAAATCTGCTGTTGATGGTCACAGTTGCTTCAGCAGGAGAGGAAGGTGATTCACAGAGAGCATACGTAGGTCACAACAAAATCATGCATTTACCCAAGCCCGTATACCTACTGCCAAATGTTGGAGGAATACAGAGGAAGCTGGTGCTCCTTTATTTTCCCCATCTCACCCAGCGCCGCTCAGTGGCACAAGGTGAGCTGGCATCTGGGTAGAGGAAACCAGAGTAAAGGTCTTCCCAGGCTGGAAGCTCCTATTGAAACCCATGTACTTTGAGGATATGTTTTATTTGTATTATTCTGGCACGCTAAGGAACTTTAACAACTTTGTCAACTAGTTGTTCAGATAATTTGTTATTAATGTAAATTAAATAATTGTGTAATACTTTAATTTACCCTTGCTAGCCATAGTGCTCTCATCCATTCACCTGTATATGCTGAATATAAAAACAAAATAATTACATGCCCTTGAAATCAACTTTTAATGTCTGCCCCCACAAAGGGAAAAAAAACAAAAACAAGCAAAGAAATATTGATTCTATTAGATTTCCCCTTCATAGGGCATATTTCTGTCATTTTTTTCAATATCTATTCTATTCTATTGAGTAGCTTAGACCACAGTCAGTTTTCAGAGGAATCACTGCCACATTTTAAAACTGTGGCTTCAAGACACTAATGGCAACATCTTGAAATTCACCTATTTTGATTCTTCAATAAATATGCCAAAGTTAAATTTAAAGTAAGGAGACAACATTGAATTTTTTTAAGTAAAATATTGTTATAATTTGAATTTGGCTAAAGTTCAAAACTGCTCTGGCAAAATGATAAAGAATTTTTATTGGTTCCAACCATTTACAATGAAATAAAATAAAATTCAATCCTGACTTATGGTAAACTAATATATTTTGTTTTATGATACGTAGTACTATAAATCTTAAAATCATGCAACTTCAAAATTTCAATAGAGACATTTTACTTTATACACTTCAAAATTTGCTAGTACTATGACTAAAATACCTGAAACTGGTGAAATCTACTTTTCTATTCATTATGCTGCTTAATTTTACAATCAGATTAAAACTAAAATGCTTCTTGTTTTCCTTATTGGCATAATCATTCAATTTTCTTTTCTAAAAAAGTACAATGCATCCACCCTATATTATTTAATAACTCAATTGACCTTGCAAATCTCTTCTAAAAGTGATATATTTTTACGTATGCTTTGTGAAAATGGATATTCTTCATTAGTAAAATTAATCACAAAAGTGCATTAATGCAATAACAAACTTGACCTGATTTTTAGAAATATGGGATACTTCTGAGTAAATGTCCCAAGAAATGTGAGTCAATTGAACATGCTCACCTTCTTGGCAAAGATTTTAATAATACAATTTTCTCCTTTCCTCCATTCAAAGCTCTACTTCTCTTGCTATTAAATTATACTTTTGGCTCATTGAAATGTTTATGAATCAGCATTACTTTAAGTCAATCTATCTTCACTGGCATTAGTTTTAAATATAGAGTTTCAGTGAGTAGAAAAATAATAGTTGAATGTGAATCACAAGTTTCAAATATAAATTATTAATCCCATTTCTTTTACAATCTACTGCTTTTCCTCTTGACTTGTTGAGGTTTCACGAGTGATAAAGTAGTCACATATCTAAGTGTACTAGTATAAGAAGAAAAATACTACATTTATTTAAGATTTCTAAATATATAATGGATAAGGACAGAACAAATAATCCTCAGCTTTTGAGTATTCAAGTATAGAATGACTTGTTTTTGTTCACCTGAAAACAGAGCATATATTTCTTACAGAAAAAAAAATCTTAAATAAATTTTATGAGAGTAGAGTTTAAATAACTAGATATTTATATATGTTAATAAAATAATTACATACTTATCAGATTTTCTTTTAATTTTCAGATTACTGATATTTTTTACCAGAATTATATATGTAGAAACTTTTAAAATAAACTGAACTTTCTGACAGTAAGTGGTTTAAAATTTTACTAGTCCTATCATAGAATGTTGATGAGCCATGGTCAAGTTTCAATTAAAAAAATTACCTTCCTAAACTCCCCATATGCTTTTCTTTCCCTTACTTTGTTTTAATTAATTAGTTTCTCGTAGTTTGCATTATAATATCAAGGTACCAAAAACTGAAATTATCCTTTTATTCTACCCACTGGCAAGAGGATTTCTTTAAAAATGTTTTGAGATTCATTATAATAAATGTTGACAAAATGAAATGCTATTTTTTACAATAATTACATTAGTTCAATATTTCCAGGTTAATTTGTTGAAGCTCCATTGTATGTATCATATTAAGGTAACACACTCAAAAATTTACATCTGTAAACTGCCTGAAAATATCATGCTATCTCTTATCAAGTCTTAGTGTCAGGAATGAGTTTATTAAAGAGAATGCAGGCAGTGAGGGTGAGGAATAACACTTTTGTCATTAACTATATTATGTTATATTCTATTCACCTTCATCTTCTTCAAAACTTTTCCTCAAATTCTCTGTGAAATTTTATTTTAGTAGCACAAAACTGTTAGTTTTTGTTTGTTATAGTCTTAATTAGGTGTGCTGATAAAGCTTATCAGTATTTGTTCTCATCATTGTTTCTTACATACTATCTTTTTCCAGGGGTTTTCTTTTCTTCTTACTGAATATCCTTTAATAAAATTGTAATGAAGGTCTGTATGGACTAAACTTTGCTATTAGTTTTATGCCTAGATGTGAATTTGGTTTTCTCTTATTTATGAATTATAGTTTAATTGGTAGTAAAACTTTAAAGAGAAAATAATACTTACTCAGAAAATTTCACATTTTCCTGAGTTATACTTTTGCTTATGAGATATTAACTGTCAACTAATTGTTATTCCTCAAAAGGTAGTATATTTGCCCCTTTGGTAGCTTTTAGGATATTTCTTTGGGGTTTGTTGTTTGAGTCAAAGGCTAAATGTAGAATCATTTTTATTTTTCCTGGTCAATATTTGTTTACCTTTCAATCCGAGAATTTACTTCCTTTTCTTTAAGTACATGTTCAACTTAATTTTGCCTTTCAAATTTGGTCTTTAATCCATTTGGGGTTGATAATCTTATATGGTGTGTTGTATATAACTAATTTCAGGCCTTTTCATTTGCTCTTTTTCCAAATTGATGCCAACTGTTTCTTAGATTGTGAAGGCCAGGCTCTCACTGTTCCACAATACCAGGTCTGTCATAACTAAGTTTCCATATTTATATAGGTCTATTGCTGTGCTTTCTGCTGTTTCATGTGTGCCTGTATTCATTACCAATTCCACACTGCCAATTATTTTTTTTATTTTTATTTACTTTTTCATGAGAGGCAGAGAGAGAGAGAGAGAGAAGCAGAGACACAGGCAGAGGGAGAAGCAGGCTCCATGCAGGGGGCCTGATGTGGGACTCGATCCTGGGTCTCTAGGATCACACCCTGAGCCAAAGACAGATGCTCAACCACTGAGCCACCCAGGCATATCTCCTACTTTCTGATTCTTCTTCCAGAATTTTTTATTCTCTGGATTATGTTAAAAACTATAGTTGTCTCCATGGATTGCCTTTGTGACCTTAATGCTTTGGTTTATAGCATCTCACTTTGCAGGGATGATGCCTTTTGAGATGTTGTGTGTTTGAGATGCTGTCTACTTTTCTCTGTATTTTGCCCTTTTACTTAATCATTTAAGAATATTTGCTGTAAAGAAAATGATTGATCATTAAAAAAATACTTATTGTATTTCTCTTATATATCATGTGCTGCACAAGACTCTGGGGACAAGCCGATGACCAAAAATAGATCTTCCTCTTGCTCCTAGAGGACATAAATATTGTGTGTGTGTGTGTGTGTGAGAGAGAGAGAGAGAGAGAGAGAATAGAGGTAGCTGCCTTGACAGGAAATTAATGCTCAGATAAGCAGTCTGAAGGAAACAGCATTTTAACAAGGAACCCATGATTTGAGGGGCAAATGTCCTCTCTGAAAAGGTGATACTTAACCTGTGCAATGCTTTTATTTTTATTTTTTATTCAAATAAGGTCTATGCCCAATATAGGCCTTGAACTCATGACCCCAAGATCAAGAGCCACATGCTTTCCCAACTGAGACAACCAGGTGCCCCTCACCTGCACAAAGCTTTTAAAGACAAATTGAATCTTTGGGGTAAATCCCCAACAGTGCAATTGCTGGGTCGTAGGGCAGGTCTATTTTTAACTGTTTGAGGAACCTCCACACAGTTTTCCAGAGTGGCTGCCCCAGTTCACATTCCCACCAACAGTGTAAGAGGGTTCCCTTTTCTCCGCATCCTCTCCAACATTTGTTGTTTCCTGCCTTGTTAATTTTCCCCATTCTCACTGGTGTGAGGTGGTATCTCATTGTGGTTTTGATTTGTATTTCCCTGATGGCAAGTGATGCAGAGCATTTTCTCATGTGCATGTTGGCCATGTCTATGTCTTCCTCTATGAGATTTCTGTTCATGTCTTTTGCCCATTTCATGAGTGGATTGTTTGTTTCTTTGGTGTTGAGTTTAATAAGTTCTTTATAGATCTTGGATACTAGCCCTTTATCTGATATGTCATTTGCAAATACCTTCTCCCATTCTGTAGGTTGTCAGGGACACCTGCACCCCGATGTTTATAGCAGCAATGGCCACGATAGCCAAACTGTGGAAGGAGCCTCGGTGTCCAACAAAAGATGAATGGATAAAGAAGATGTGGTTTATGTATACAATGGAATATTACTCAGCTATTAGAAATGACAAATACCCACCATTTGCTTCAACGTGGATGGAACTGGAGGGTATTATGCTGAGTGAAGTAAGTCAGTCGGAGAAGGACAAACATTATATGTTCTCATTCTTTTGGGGAATATAAATAATAGTGAAAGGGAATATAAGGGAATGGAGAAGAAATGTGTGGGAAATATCAGAAAGGGAGACAGAACGTAAAGACTGCTAACTCTGGGAAACGAACTAGGGGTGGTGGAAGGGGAGGAGGGCGGGGGGTGGGAGTGAATGGGTGACGGGCACTGGGGGTTATTCTGTATGTTAGTAAATTGAACACCAATAAAAAATAAATTAAAAATAAAAATAAAAAAAATAAAGACAAATTGAATCTGAGCGTTTTTTCTGGTTGATAAAGTCCTTGAATTTCGTAGTTGAAGGAAAGACTTTTTCCTTCCGAAGTTCATCTTCATAACCATAATAAGTTAGTAAAAATTCCTCCCAGTATCTGACAATAATTTGTATGGAATTTTAAGTGTTTAAGATTGTAAGTTTTCATCTTATTCTGTGTTTCCATAGATATTTTAGTAGGAAGATTGGAAAGGCTGCCCCAAGGGCTACTTGTTGTATGCCATTTAAATCCAGGAACCCTGAATTATTTATCAAGAAAAGAAAAACTATTCAGTGTAACTGCATACCTAAACTGCCTTGTTAATGTGAATTTAGAGCTCTGTCATTTGACTGTCTATGTCTGACTCATGGGTGCATTTACAATCACATGCTAAAAAGAATCATGATCTGCTACCCAATTTGTGAACTCTTACAATATTTGTTTTAAAATACCACTACTACTATTTGTACTGCTACTACTACTCTTAATGATTACAGTAATTTTGATATTATTGGTAGTGATGATGATTATAACTAATATTTCTTATTTGCTATGAGACAGGGATTATGTTTTGTCTTTTTATTTTACTTACATACATAATTAATTCACTGTAAACACTCTGCAATAGTAGAGACAAGATTTAAACCAATACTCATATTTTGAATCTGTGGATCCATGATCCTTATTATTGATTTTTTTTTTTTTTTTTTTTTTAGTGAGTGAGCTCACTCATGTGTAAATTGCACCATAATTGGTTAGTATCTATATTACAAATATATATTCAGTGCTTTTTTCCCAGGTAGGCAACTTGCATATGACATAGTCTATTTCAAAACTGCCCACCCAAAGATCCCTTTATCTTAGTCTGGGATATTTTAATTGGCGAAGTTTGGGAAAAACAGAAGGAGTAGAAGAATCATTGTTAGTGGTGGAACTGCCAGTGCAAAAGGATGCAATGAATACAGGGAAGCAAAAGATGAGAAAAAAATAGACAGTGATTTGCAGTGAGAAGCCAGCTGATACAACCTGCATTTTCATATATTCTTCATACCCTTTAGAACTAGAGCTGGATTGTTGTAGCAGCCAAAGCCAGTATTTTCTCAGGCTGTCGATACTGTCAGTCAGTACGTTGTATGTAGGAATTGTGTATACCTGGATATGTATGTTTTGTGTGCGTCTGATGCTTTTGGCCTTTAGACTTGCTCTGTTAGTGAAGAAAACTATTTCTTTTCCATTTGCCTGAGATTTCATAGTTTCCTGTGTGACTAGTGGAAGTCATCTAGACCTGGAAAATCTAAGCTAGTTCCCATCCTGGCTAGTACTTGGGTCAACAGTAAGTAAGAAGTTGCCATCCCTGGTCCAGCTCTATGATATTAATTGCAACTGTTCCAAGTTCCTGTGGAGTAAAATGATTGATATGAAATAATTTATTGTGTTTTCAGGTGCAAGTATCTGTCTGAAAAGGGGACAAAGTGCAATACTTAGGATGAAAAATGGAATGAATATTCTGTGAGGGCAGGTGATTTCATATATCTTTTGTTGATTGATGTATTTTTAGAAACTAGAACATTGCCTGGTTCCCAGTAGCTTCTCAATAATAATGATTGACCAAATATTTAAAAATATATGCATGTGTAAACATCAAAATAAGAAGTTATAAGAAAGAAATTATATAAATTCCGCAATTTGTCCTGGGGCATGAAAAAGTTGACTGAAAATTTAAAAGCCCAATACGAATGGCAAATGGACTGTATTCCTGAATACTTATGGAAAATTGGGCCAGGTGTGCAAAAACAGGTAGCATGACTTCTTAATGTCTGACATGGAATTATTTTGGTGGTTAAAGCTATAAAATCCTGTTATGTTGAGGAGAAGTGAGAGTTATAGACATTTAATGCACTGATTCAAGTTTTCACCTTTATTTTAATCAAATGCAGGAGGATATTAAAATTTCATCCTAAGTTTTTCCCATCAAAACATGCAAATTACCCTTTCAGGTCTTTAACTACACTGAGATATAGGACCTAACAGGTTATGAAATGAAACATAATTATGGGCCAAGGACATTTTTCTTTCAAACCTTTATAATATAAAACTTTAAAATGTTTTATGACTCTTCTATATAAGTAGCAACTAAACTTTTAAAAAGTAAGGTACTTTTTGGCAATTATTGTAAAATTTCCTACTTGATAAAAGTAATGACAGAACTCGTTGTTTTCAAAAATCACTATTCACATAAACCACTTAATATCTTTTGCATTATTTTATTTCTGTTGGTCCATTTTTATTTCAGAATGAGTTTGCAATTACTAGCCTACATGGAAAAATAAATAAAAAGATGACTGGATGGATGATGGAGATAAATAGATAATAGATGATAGCTAGCTAGCTAGATAAGTAGTTATTTAATTTAACTTAGGTTATTTCTTAAAATGATATAAGGATATTCACTTCTATTATTGTTATGATTTTTCTATGTTTATATCCCCAAGTTCCCAATGCTTTCTTAGTTGACTGGGGCATACATGTACTAGTTTGGATAGAGTGAAAAAGGAATGTGAGGAGGGGTATGGAATTAAACATGCAGAAATAAGAAAACAGGTAATATTCAGCTTCTTACATGTAAAATAAGACAAATATAATATCTAGCTACCCCACTCTCCCTTCTTTTTCTTAAAATTTTATTCAGGTAAGAGCAATTAACATGAGATTTATCCTCTTAATAAGTTTTTAAGTGTACAATACATTAGTGTTGACTATAGGTACAACAGATCTCTTTAGCTGTACATCTTACTTGGCTGAAATTTTATGCCTCTTGACCATTTTTCTCTCCCCCTTGGGGCTCCTGGAAACCATCTTTCCACTCGTTGGGTCTATGAATTTGACTATTTAGATATCTCACATGTGTAGGAACATGCAGTGTTTATCTTTCTGTGACTGACTTATCTCACTTAGTATAATGTTTTCAAGGTTCACCCATATTGTGACATATTGCAGAATATCTTTTTTTCAGACTAAATAATATTCAATTGTGTGTGTGTGTGTGTGTGTGTGTGTGGTGATGGCTTCCTGTGCTGTCCTGCCCCAACCCAAACTCCCCAAATCTTGAGACAGTCACCACAACTTATCCAGAGAACAAAATCAAACTGAGAAAGTCTTAGGTTTGGCTTTGTTGTTCTGCTTAAAGCTTCGGGTGATGTGAATGCTGAGTTAAGAATTAGTGAGCATTTCTGAAAGGTCTAGTAGAAGGACTAGCTGACTTCAGAGCAAGCACTGATTGTAAACAAATGGGCAAGAAAGCTAGACAGTGAAAAAATCATTCACTCTAAAGTTTATAATTGTGAGCAGTCATGGTTAGGCTAAAATAATAATGCAGGAAATACTCTTAGGCACTTGACTTTGATAAGAAATATGGAAGCATAAATTGTACCTTTTGTAGACTGCAATCAACAATGCTGACAGAGCAAACAATACTCCTATAAACATAAGAAATTGCCTTCAATATCAGCTGTTCCAGCAAGTGGTCAGAGGCAGTTCTTCCTGGAGTGAGAACTGAAAGGATGAGGAAGAAAATTGAGAAACTGAGAACCTTGACTTAAATGAAAGCTGGAATTTTATAAAAGGATTAATTAATTGTTAAATTGGAATAAGTTTCAAAGAGGTTGGCAAAAAGATTTTTTCCCCTAACAACAAATAAGTGTACTGATGGAGATCATATCACCTATAGAAAAAAAAATCTCTGCAGATTTTAGTTTTAATATGAGTTAAAACTTTATTCCATTACAGACATATCTTAAGAAAAATATTAATTGTAAAAGATTATAGACATTCTTTTGATAAAAGTAGTCTAACTGATTAACTCAAACACATGTGGTGTTCAGATGGAGTTAGTAATATCAGTTGTCAAATAAAAACAAAAAACCAAACAAAGAAGAAATCCAGGCTTAAGATCCAACCATAAGATTGGCAAAGTCTCAGAATCAAACAGAAAAAGACTTTCTTTTCATAAGGAGAAGTAAAGAGGGCTAAGGAAGTTTGTGGGGAAGGAGGGGGCAAGAGAACATGGGCAAGGAAATAGAATGAGAGTGACAGTTTAACAAGAATTTTGATCACTTGATTCTTGGAATGAACCATTCATTAAAAGAGAATATTCTGTGCCTCAATAGTCACTTAGGTATAAACCAAAGGTTAGGGACATATGGAGAGAAGAGCAGTCTGGCTACAGTTTGATCAAACAAGTCAATGGGTAAATATGGGCAATGTGAATACTGGTCACAGTATGAACTCATAGAAGGATAGATAGATTAAATAGATGATAGATGATAGATAGATAGATATAGATAATAGATGATAGATAGATAGATAGATAGATAGATAGATAGATAGATAGATGATAGATAGATAATAGATAGATAATAGGTAGATAGATAGATAGATAGATAGATAGATAGATAGATAGATAGACAGACAGACACATGGGCATACGCGTATAAATAGCTATATGAGTATTTTCTAACTCTGCCAACTGAGAAGGCCTTGAGGCAGTGACATCCCAGAAGAAAAGAGCATTCTAACTAATAAATATAAAAGGAATGATGGAAATATAAATATCACCATTAGGTAAACAACCCAGTAATAGTTATTGTAGACAAGAATCATCAATAGATGCTAAAATTTGAGAGAAAATGTATAATGAGAAATAGGGTATTTGCAAGTCTCAAATTACCTCCCCACAAGCTAATTATTCACTGCAATATATTAAATAATAGCTTTACTGTAAAGAAACTTGGCAGATACCTCCCTAACCAAATGTGAACAGAATATTCATTTTTCATTCTATTTCAGGTGTAAGCCTTCTATTTCATAAAATCCTAGTGATATATTTCTACTTTTATTCATCATTCAAATTTACTTAGAAAAGTTTTTATCTTTATCTCGTTTTTAAGTATTTTCTTAATTTTTTAACATTTTCTCATTGTATTGCCATTTTTTATGTAGTGATAAGTATATTTCAAAATGAGTGTGCATTTTTATTAGGCAGAGTGTGATCTATTAGATATTCATAGTACTTTCTCAGAGGCAGGGATCTGACCGAATGCCACGAAATTTTCATGACAATGGCAAAATATGTCAAAATACTGCTATGTTGACTGCTGTTTTAAGACAGTTGGTAGCTCTATGAGAATGGATGCCAGCAGCTTGTCTTTCAGATAAGTGTTAAATTTGTCTGATTAAAGATGCTAAATCTAAAGATGGAAATTTTTATCTTTCATTTATCATTGAAAATTTAAAATTTGAGCAATTGTGGGGGCACCTGGGTAGTTCATATGGTTGAGTGTCTGACTCTTGGTTTCAGCTCAGGTCATGGTCTCAGGGTGGTGAGATTGAGTCCGGACTAGGTCTCTGGGCTCTGCTTAGCGTGGAATCTGCTTATACCTCTCACTCCCCTCCTCACATGTGCTCTCTATCTAAAATAAATAAATAAAATCTTAAAAGTAAATAAATAAAATTTGAGCAATTCTGTCTTTCATAGAAATACAGATAAAGAGAATGTAGTACTTAAATAGTTGCAGCTATGTGTTTTTATTTTTATGGTATTATGACATACATAAGGCAGGAAACATTTCAAAATGTTCGAACACATTTTGAAATTCAAGTTGATTGCTTGAGATTAATTAGATAATATCGTGAATGAATATGATAGGATGTTTAAAATGTAACTATATTCTCCTTTACATTTGGAAGAAACCTAAATTTCTCTCTAGCCATCTTTTCTATTACCTATTTGCTAAAGTTTTGAAAAATGAAAATATATGCCCACTGCCAGTTATTTTTTATCACCTTGCTCTTTAGCTTTGAACAACATTGTTTCTTCTTTGAGAGTAACTCAGTCTCTCCAAATTGGTAATGTCTTTCCAAATTATTTTATAAACTATTAAGAGGCTCCTAATGGAAAAAAATGATAAATTGTTTTATATAATTAATTGACTATAAAAGTTCTAGAGTATTTGTCCTCTTCTCTAGTATATTCTGAGGGAGTAAAAGGAGATACTCAGGGAAAACTTCACCTCGTTTTAAAATGAAGCCCAGGAATGGTATTAGTGAAGTAGAGGGATAACTTGAGTATTTCCTGAGCATAACAAGCTATTTCCCAGAGGATTCAAAAGAAGTATCCAATCCTGGTTTATAATCTCTCACCAGCTCTAGCAATGCTCTTTGTGAAAACACATACATATGGAGAGAAATAAGTACTTTTTGCTTATGTGTATATGTAGAGTTTTCTAAACCTTCTCAGAACATGCAACTTTTTTGGTAATCATAAAAAACAGAAATAAAAATGCACACATTGGTTTTATCATTCAATATTGAGATAGCCTGATGATGATCATAGTCAAGATGGGTTTGTAAAGTGCCTAAAGGATCTTGAATATCATACAGTATTTCAAGATAAGAGAGGCAGATGTAATAGAGAAGAAACTAGCCTTGAATCAGTTATATAATCTTCTCAATAACCTAAAAGTGTTTAAGGAAAAACATGCTTTAATATTTTCTTACTTCAAGGTCAAGAGTTTTACTCAATGATGTCCTCCTTCTCTAAACCATCCAAACTTCTGAATTTTTTGTTTATACAACTGAGTAATTGCATTTAAGAAATTATTTGATTGAACATGGCTATTGATCATAAGGTGCATTTTTTTACTACCTAAAAGACAATCGATAGCGTGATATATCTAGCCATTGATATGGCAACATTGAACAATTGTAATTTCTTGGGACCAGGCAACTCCTCTATGATTCCTCTCAGTGAAAGAATACAGTCCAAGGGCAGTAGCCTGTCAAACATTACTGTCCTCATGACCTCATAAAAAGTTGTTGAAGTCCTCCTCTAATAAATAAGGAAAACACCACTAAAAATTTAAGAGGGAAATAATACTCCCTTCCTGTGATTTTGAATTTCAAGTGGCAAAAAGATAATACTCAAGTTCTTTCTATTCAAGATAAGGCAGATGAGATATATGCCTGGAATAATACTCTAATCCTGACACAACTTAGGATGCCTTCCTTGTCCAAAGTTCACATTGAAAGAAACAACAGACAGCTTTCTAAGGTATGACCATAGGCACTCAAGCCATGGTGCTTGAAATTGCCAAAAGGCATTTCTGTAGAGGCAGATGTGCCATCTATGGAGTAGCCTCATAAAATTATTGTTTATCGAACATCGAAAAATGCTTTCAGATCCTCTCTATTGGAGAATTTAGTGAGAAATAGAGAAGTTAAGAATGATGAGACAAAGAAGGAGAGGGCCTTAAGCAGAATCTTATTAGGCAATAAAATCAATGGGTAAACAGGAGCCAAATTTAGAGTAGAAAGGAGGTAGCAGGATTAGAAGACAAGGAAAGTAACTGGAAAAAGAAGCCATAGATATCTCTGAGGGAAAGAAGAATTGGAAGTCATAGTGACCTGAATGATTTTCTAATTCTCCTTAAAACAGCTCTTTTTCACATCCCCGGGCATGTGTCCTTATATAAACCTATTAATTTTGGCAATCTGATTCTCCACACATTGAAACGTTTAAGATAATAGAACATCCTACAATAGCACGAGAAGGTTCACAAATAAAAAAATAAAGATACATTTTTCAAAAATAATAATTTGCTCAGTATTGTGCTATATGTTTCTAAAGTATGTGAAACTTCTAATCCTGAATAAGACATTGAAACTTATCAACTGTAAATTTGAAATCTATATTGCCCCCAGATGATATTTGGCAATGTTTGAAGGTATTTTTGGTTGTCACCAAAATGGGTGGGCAGCTGCGACTGGTATTAGTGAGTAGAAGCCAGAGATGCTAGTAAATATTACAGTGCACAGGACTCTCCTCCAACAAGACAAAGAATTCTCCAACCTAAATGTCAGTCATGCCAAATTTGAGTCTACACACTGATCTAAGCCAAGACGAGTTGGTTCAAAACAAATTAAAACTCTCTAATTTGAACTAGAACTCCCACCCAAATATTTCAAATCAAAGTTTACTCTTTTTACCTATATGCTCTATCATTAGTATAATTGAATATATACATATAGTTTCAAGATTGAAAGCGTCTAAAACTAAACATGTAAATCTTCAGAATATAATGTTTTGAGGATTTTGTTTTGAAGAATTCTATCCTTTAGGCAAGAAAAATAATATTGTGAGAAGTTTCTTTGAATTGCATTATTGCCATTTTGCTGATGTAAGTCAAAGGAACAGGTTGCAGTGAATGCTTTCAGACAATAGGGAAATCAATGAAAGTGATGAACTTGCAGAGTCAAGTGTGTCCTGATTTTATAAAGCGAAATGCCCAAAGTTTATTTTCTGGAACCTCTGATACATCTACATGTGAATATATTGGCCTTGTGCAGATGATTTTATGAATATATAATAATCATAAAATGATAATTCATTTTATAAATGACTCTTTGCATGTAAGTGCATATTATATTATAGACACCTTAGAATTATACACGAACAGATAAATGTTCACCTAGCATGATTTCAACTTCAAAGAGTAAAATCTTTTCTTCCCTGACAAAGGAAAAAAATCAATCGTCACTTCATAATCATTAGATTTAATGATTAAAAATTCAAAAATCCTTGAGCTGTGGAAAAAAAAAAGCAAATCAGAATAGAGGATTCAGGTTTTGGTAGGAAGCTTGCATACAAAAGGGGACAATGACAAGGCAACCTGAAGCTTTGAAAATGTGATAGAAAAATGTAGTTTGTTGAATATTTCATAATTTGAACTGCTCTTACTAGTTTACACTTATCAAATAGTAATACATGATTTTTCTTACTAAAGCTGATAAGACCGCTATCACAATTTCATATACATGAAAATTGAGGCTTAAAGTAGTTTACCAGTGTGTCTAGGATCACACAGTGAGTGCATGGCAGAGGGAATGTTAGAGTCAAGGTCTGACTGAGAAAAGAGTATATAATTTTTTAATTTTATTTTCCAAAATCTTTTCATGAAGATTGTAGGTGCTAATTTTTGATGGATGGTCATAAAGAACACTAATGTTCACTGAATATTTTAATGCTAATATTATGCTAATGTCTTCACATAAATTACTTTATTAAAAAATAATAGCTCTATCATTGATTAGAGAAGTGACCAGAAATAAATAACAGAGAATTAAAATCGAATCGTTCAGACAAAAGATATTTTTCTGGTATTAAGAATCCTATTACAGTATGTAATCTAGCCCTTGTGTTTGTTGAGCAAGTCCCTGAAAAGTTCACAAAAATGCCTTTCTTACAGTATAAAATTTTCTACTCACTGCATAAGACCACTACTTTGAAAACGTTTTAGTAGCCACAGACAGAATAATTACAGATTTTTGGTGTCTAATTTAAGATGTCTCTCTCTCATAGGTGGGGCCTATTTGAAAGTAGGTAAAATTCAACTTGTTATAGTTTAGGATTAGTGAACACAAGAAGATAGGGATTTAGAAGGCAATCTTGAAAGGTAAACAGCCAGTCGATAAACTGGTTTACGCACTGTCATTGTCCTGAGAAGAAAGAACTGGTGACTAGTTGATCAACTTATTGCTCAGATAAACAGATTGGAGGGTGTTCCTGAAACTAGCAATAAAGTCACTTGCAATGTCATTAGGACAAGAGTTTCTTGGACTAGTTAAATCTTATTAACTGCAGATAGGTTGCTTCTCCTGTGTTAGCTCAAAATGTCATCAAGAAGTCAGGTTTCTTTTTCCTCTTCCCTGTCATCTTTGGACAGAGGCATTTATCTTAATAATCTCAAAGTAACTTGAACACATCCAAACATCATACCCACATTCTGGGTATTCGGAAGAGAAGGGAAAAAAGAAAGTGGGGTGAAAGTCTAGATTATGCAAGTCTTTTTTTTTTTTTTTAAGATTTTATTTATTTATTCATGAGAGACACACAGAGAAAGAGTCAGAGACACAGGCAGAGGGAGAAGCAGGCTCCATGCAGGGACTCCAGGATCACACCCCAGGCTGCAGGCGGCGCTAAACCGCTGGGCCACTGGGGCTGCCCCAAGTCTGTCTTTTTAAAAATATTTTTCCACAAGTCTTCGGTTTTGCTTTCATCTAATTTGTCACAACTAAGTCTCATGACTAGCTCTAGCTAAAAAGGAAAATGGGAAGGTAAATCTTTAGGCTTTACAGCCTCTAACTCAGAAGAAGGAAGTTAAAAGAGGTTGTGAATTGATTTTATGTTGCTAATACACAGTGTTGGTTGCAACACTGATTTTAGCTGAATAATCTCCTAACTGGCACAGTTATCAATATTATTAAGGTATCATATTGTGCTGCACTATATCCCCAGGCACTCTGGTATATTATTTACATGCATCACCTCATGAAACTTGACTCCAAGCCTATTTGGTAAAAAATAGTATTATTCCTCTTACAGATGAGGAAACTTGATGGTAGGTAACTTGCCTAAGGACACAAAGAGCTTATGTGTCAGATGGGATTTAGAACCCAGAACAATTTTACTCCAAAGCTTGGGCTATTCACATTATAGCTGCTTGTTTCTTCCAGTGTAAAAATATAGCATTCAAGTGTATACTAACTGCTTCCTTTTATGCCTAGCAAATTGTCCTATACTCAAATAATTTCTCATTTTAATCAGAACTTCCTGTAATCAGATAAGTTAGTCTAAGTATTCAGAATATGTTTTTTTTTACTTAAAAAAAAAATAAATGCCCCAAAAAATAAATAAATAAATGCCACCTAATGTGCACTAGATATATTGTGGTATTTTTTTCATATACTGAAATCAGTGAACTGGAACTCGTACTATAAGCTATGTTTTTGCTGGCAACTGTTACCACCCAAGGACATATATTCAAAATAATTTAATAATCTCATTTTATAAGTTGTAGATTCAAAAATATTTTTTTAAAACTCCTCTAAAAACAAGTCAGCATGAATTTTTCCATTCTCATACTGTATCCCTACAGCTGATTATTTTAAATAGCAATGTCAGTAGAATTTCAAGTTTCGTAAAATCATTTTCTCCCAACATGGTGTAAAATCTTTCCATGTTTACATTATAAAATCAACTGATTCAAAATTAGAAACAGTGTTGCCTGTTACTTTTTCTGAGGCTGTTATGAAAATATAATTTGTCATTCCCTTAGAAAATGGTTAAACCAAAACCAAGTAATCTAACAATAATAAAATACTTATTACAGCTGGTGCCTTGCAGATTTTTTTTTTTTTTTTTTTTTTTACCTACTGCTTCTTGTATGGCTGACAGTAACTCAGAATTGAGAGTCTGACCATGACATTATAGATTTGTTAGGGTAAATGGATCACGTGGGAATATAAACCTTCACTCACATTATGCAAAATATTTAAAAATTAGACCACATATATTGCTTCCATACAGAATTGAACTTGTGCATTCACAGAGCACACACAGTTGCCACAAAATGGAACTTGAAAGATACTTAGAAAAGTCATTCTACCAATATAGCAAAAAGGAAAAGAAAAAAGTGAATATTGATCTGTCTCTATGATTGCAATCTTTGATTTTTAAAAAAAAGATCTATTTATTTTAGAAAGAAGGAGCATGTGTGAGTAGTGAGGGGGGAGGGGCACAGAGAATCTCCAACAGACCTCCCTGCTGAGCGAGGAGCCAGATGTGAGGCTCCATATCACAACTGTGAGATCATAACCTGAGCAGAAATCAAGAGTTGATTGCTCAACCAATGGAGCCAGCCAGGCACCCTTTGATTTTTTTAGTTTGAAGACTATGGAGATCTCTGTAGGTATGAACGATCTTCAAAGAATAATACATGCCATGAGTTATTAATCAATAGTTTGCTTTATGAACTATATTTTGCATTAGATTGGCTGTCTGACAGTCACTGAGCAGGGACCATTGAGGGTAAAAGTCAGACAGAGCCAATATGTTTGTCGCCTTGCTATCATTACTCTTGTTTTTTTATGGACTGTTCTAGAATGGGCTAGCTAAGACAAGAACTGGCACATTAGGAAATCTACCCTCTCCCCCGGAAAATTTGAACAGATGGACAATGCACTCTGACAACTATATAATTTCTTTTCTTTCAGTATTGGCATATATGAATAGTACCTTATGAAGAAAAACGGTCAAGCATTTTATCCCTAGAAAGTTCCACAAAATAATCATGAGAGAACAATTAATTTGTTCCCTAAATGTTTGCCTTTACAGCCTAATTTTGACACCTGCTTCCATTCCTGCCTGACTTTAGGCTTTTCTGGTTTTCCTGTTTTTTTTCCTTACCTCATTTTTACCTTCCTAAATCGTTCACTTAGGAAATCAGTAGGTCGGATCAAGAAAGGTGGGAATCTACTTATCCTTGAGTAGGAGCAAGTGGTACAGCACAGGAGTTAAGAGCCAAGTGGAGTAAGGAGGATGCTCATCCAGTAGGTTAGTAAAGGGGAGGCAGCACACATAAAGTATCAGAGCAGAGAGGATGCTGCTTGTCACTGAGTGTTGGGGGCCAGGCAAGGTGAGAAGGCCATCTGCATAGGAAGGATTGTAGTGGTGACTAGACATTAGTCACTGCCTGAGGGACTTGTCAAAAAGACTAAATATATTAAGGGTAATGGACACCAAGTTTCTTTCTGTCAAAAAAGACACAGCAAGGGAAACACTACAATGATTTCTATGACGTTGAGTTAGAGACATCAGTGTGCAGTTATGGAATATATAGAAGCATAAATATGTGGGGGACAGGGACATAAATATTTTCTGTAGCTCAGCCCGCTGAGTGTCCATAAAAGCTTGAGAGCAGGAGTCACTCCATCATACTACATATACCTGGAGTCCACATCTTCTTTACTATGTACTGTTTCCCACCAAAAAGAGCCAGAGCTCTGCAGAGAAATTACTGATTTCAAGTTCAGAACAGGGAAGATATAAGCTTGGAATAACTTATGATACTAAACAGTAAGAACTTTCTCTCAGAAAGATTACGGTGGGGGTTCCCTAAGTGGCTCTGCGGTTTAGTGCCTGCCTTCAGCCCAGGGTGTGATCCTGGAGACCCGGGATCGAGTCCCACGTCGGGTTCCCTGCATGGAGCCTGCTTCTCCCGCTGCCTGTTTCTTTGCCTCTCTCTCTGTGTCTCTCATAAATAAAGAAAAAAAAGAAAAAAAAAAAAAAAGAAAGATGACTGTGTTTCAAAAACAAGACAAAGCCAGCTTGAAGGATCAGGTGAAATTGGAATAATCTTATCAGCAAAATAAATAATGATAGGGATGAATTGTTATAAACAAATAAAATAGGAACCTATTTTTTTACTGAATAAGTAAATTAATAAATTAATTTTAGATGGGAAAATATTTCCTTGAATGGCATGCCAATGGAAGACCATGAGAGGGGATGATGGAATAGCTAAAGCATCATTTGGCGGCCATCACAATAATGATTAATTCATTCATGAAGCAGAAATAGATATTAAACTGAGTGAAAGTTTGATAAGGAATGAAATAATCTCAATTACTATCCTTGAAAGATCCTTATAAAGACAGAAAGATTACTGTGCCATGGGGAAACCTGGCAAGGGAACACTTTAATCAAGATATCAAGCTTAAAATCATAGGCAATGGGACAAATTTAAATAGTGTACCACCTGATGGAATGTAATGGGAAGTACAGAGCATTACTTCTATGATAGTCCTAACATAACTATATAATCTAAATTTTAAAATGAAGACTTTTCAAATAAATGTTAACTGAGAAAAATCCTATAAAACAATTGGTCGGGATCCCTGGGTGGCGCAGCGGTTTGGCGCCTACCTTTGGCCCAGGGCACAATCCTGGAGACCCGGGATCGAATCCCACACCGGGCTCCCGATGCATGGAGCCTGCTTCTCCCTCTGCCTGTGTCTCTGCCTCTCTCTCTCTCTCTGTGACTATCATAAATAAATAAAAAAAATAAAATTAAAAAAAAAAAAACAATTGGTCTATAATCTTCAAAATGTCAAGGTCATGGAAGTCAAATAATTGCTCTAGAGTACTAAAGGTAAGTGAAAAAAGTAATAGTGGCCTGATCCCATTTACTAAAAAGGACATTATTGAGAAAATTGCCAAAATTCAGATGGAATCTTTGGATTAGATGGTGGTAATACACCAATGTTAATGATCTTATTTAATGGCTACATTGTGACTCTACAGGAGAATGTCTCTGTAACTTGATATATGTTTAAGTGTTCAGTTGTGAGGGATCATCATCTAAGCAACTTACTCTTAAAGGGTTGGAGAACAAAAAAGCTTTTTTGTGATTGCAAAAGTAAAAGCTTATAGTTGTGTCAAGATAAAAAGACAAAAAAGTTTTGGGAATTATAATTCCATATAGAACTTGCTCCAATACATTAACGCTGAAGAATTTGACTCGTTATTTTCCATATAAACTTCTCTTGGAACTCAAGGAGAACAGAGTTATTTGAAAATGATTGTATGATAATTGTGTCTTTAGGAAACTAAGCATAGTTGCAGAAAGCTTTGAAGGAGTTCTCGTTTAAAAATAATGTTTAAAATGTGTATTTCTAAATTACTCTAATATTATATCTACCAATTACTGGTACTTATTCCTTTATAGCTTCTAAAATTAATTTATTTTCCCATTACTCTTTCTTTTCTTGGCTAAAATCCATGCTTCCATATCTCCTTAGGCTGCTTAAAGAAAAGTAGAGTTCATTGGATTCTCTTTCAAATTATTTCTCTGCCATCTCATGGGGCAAGTTTTAAAAGAGTAAATTTGCTTACATAAATTTCAATATAGTTTGTAGTTCAAACTGTAGCAAAATGGCAAAACACAAAAAAGTTTCTTTTCATATAAGAGAAAAACAATTGATATAAAATAATAAATTACTTAAACTACTGAGAATTTAAGTTAAAGTTACATTAGGCTTAATTCACTAAAATAAATTGTAATGCACCCAAGGTTTAGCACCCATGACCTTAAATTACTCAAGATTGAACCCGAGAAAAATACATTAAAATTTCCGGGAGAAATATAATCAATATTTGAGTATTATATTGCTATCTTACTAGAGTTACTTTGCAGTGCATTTTTGAAGTTGAGTGTTGTATTTGTGCAAATTAAAAATTAAAATATTTTACCCTGCCATCAATCCTACTGTCTCCTAAGAATCACAGGACTAACATCATATTGTAATACTTCTATTGGAGTGAGCTAATCTACACCTAATAGTTTGCTCCATTCCATCAAATGACTTATTTTGTGTACAATATGACAAATACATGATTAATTCTCTTTCTTTATGAAAACTTCACTACTTGTGTGGCTTTGAAAGGAAAGGTGCCTTTGAGGATGAATGAGCGGAGTTCCACAGAGACAAATAGTATTGAGGGCAACAGGTTAACCCACTCAATCTGTAGTGAAGCGGAGCTTCCCTGGAGATCATCCAAAAAGCAAAGAATAAAAATAAGGAAGCTTTTAATTTTAGTGTTTAAACCCAGGAAAAGTCAGTGTTTGCTTTTTATAATATTTTTACATATAAGTGACCTGGAAAAGTAATACTCATCTTACTCTATGATGTCGTATAAATATTTTCAAATTCAAGAAGAAAACTTTGGAAGTATTTGAGGATATAGTTGCTGTTTTTTTTTTTTTAACCTGTGTTTAAAATATCTTACTACACAATATTTCCCCTAAATGATTTTAAAGCATAATACTAAAGGGAAAAAAAAATCTGTAAATCCATTAGCTAGATTAACAGAGATCTTTACAGAGGAACATATTTGTCATAGAATTTATTAGTGTGACACAGAAATGCTATATAATTAGATATATTATCACTATTTTGGATACAATATATTCCTTATAGAAAATAAGGTCAAAGTTTTCTGAGGATTTAGAAATCAGAGGAATTTCCTTTCAGGAACATTTTAGTGTTATAAAAAAAGTAAAAATTTCAGACCTGGGTATCTGGTAACAGAATCCTGAAGAATATAACATGCAAAGTAAAAACAGTCTTTTATAGAAGTAGATTCTTGAGAACTGATTATGACATATTTTCTAGCCAGTGTTATATAAAGCAGTAAGTGGGAAGTTGCTTTATTGCTCCAACTCAGAAGGTCCCCAGATTTCACACTGACTATGGGATTTCAGGCATCTTGTGTGAGGCACTGTACCCTTTCCCTGCTATCTTTGTGTGGATGTATGAGTATTTCCTCTGCTGCTTGTTTGCTGACTCAAAGTCAACTAAAGGAAAAATAGCCTTGGAAAGGATCTCTACTGCTCCATCTTCTCAGTTCTCAGACTAGGACCACATTTCCTTTTCTACTTTAGTTTATTTAGAATAAGAAAAACCAGGTTTTCGCAAATTACCTATTTTTAGGTTTCTCATCTTTAAAATGGCAATAACAAGATTTACTTTTTAGAGAAGTTATATAATTTAAATTAGAAAAAAAAAAGAATTTAAATTAGATAAAAGAAAAAAATCCGGGACGCCTGGATGGCTCAGTGGTTGAGCCTCTGCCTTTGGTTCAGGGTATGATACTGGAGTCCCAGGATGGAGTTCTGCCTCGGGCTTCCTGCGTGGAACCTCCTTCTCCCTCTACCTATGTCTCTGCCTCTCTCTCTCTCTCTGTCTCTCATGAATAAATAAATAAAATCTTAAAAATAAAATAAAATAACATTCTTTTGTATTTTAAATTGCAACAATTATTAAGCATTACATTTTCTGTTTTTATAACTTTTGATTAGGCAGTAGTTTACCTCCTCTATAACTGTGATCTGTACGTCTCCAATAAGAATGGGTATTCTCTATGTAAATGATCATAATGCACAATGCCATGTTTTGGATATGTTTTATTTTTCCTTTCAGCTTCCTTTTTATTTATTCCTTCTAAAACCTTTTCACTTTGAGGTGACAACTTGCTACCATGGTCCTCCTCGCTCTTGTTCTATCAGTCACTTTGCAGATTCATCAGTGGCAGTGTGATAGAATGTTGTCAAAGATGGCTATAATAATTTGTATCATGCTCACTGGAAATGAGATTTGGCTGCTCATTAATGAAAAGTGGAACCCATCTTCTCTCACCTTGAATCTGGACTTGCTTTGGCATCATGCACATTCTGGGGCTTGGCCTCAAGAAATCTTGCAGGTTCCACCTTATTACCTTTTAGAACCGTGAGACTGACTGACCATGAAAAAGTCAGACCAGCCTATTGGTAAATGAGATCATGGAGGAAAACCAAAGTGTCCAAGCTGTCAGTCTGGTGAAGGGGATGGAAAGTGAAGGAGACTCCTTGGATTCTCCAAACCCAGTTGCCATGTCAGATGACTATAGCTGAATGAGAAAGCCAGAAGAGATGAGCTCAGAACTAAGTAGCTAACCTAAAGAGTCATGAGAAATAATGGATCATTGCTGTGATCAGTAAGTGCTGGGAGTGAGAATTTAAGCAGCAATGGATAACTGAAATAGGCAGTTACTGAGAAGGTGAAGAAGAGGAAAGCAAATGCTATCTCTTGTCCTCCAATGCATAGGGATCAATATCTTGGGATGGCTTTTCTCTTTCTACTCTCCTGCCAGGAATCACATTCTGCTTTTTTACTGCAACCCCTGGGGAGAAATCATGTTCCCATTCCTTGGAATGTGTTTTCCCTCTTTCATTACCTAACCAATTCCTACTTATTCCTCAAAACAGTTGACAATCACTTTCTCTAGGCAGCTTTACAAACCTCACCTCAATCTTTCTAAATAACTCAGATCCAGTCTCACACTTCACCCTAGGAATGTCACTATGGCTCTTTATGGATTACTCACTGATGTCTTCCTACTAGACTGTAAAGCTTGGGAAAGTGTCATGTTATAAATAGCTTTTTGCCATCAGCCCTCAATATGTATCTATTTAACAAATTCTTAAAATGTTTATCTCTGGGAAAACTTGGTTGTTTTATATAATGTAGATGGATATTACTTTTAGCCTTTATGTACACAAACTCACCTAATTACCATGTCTTATCATGTTATAAGAATAAAGGAGGTAACTTTACCTAGCATAGTGTCTTGTTCTGTAAGCAATTTTGGGTTGCTTTTGTTTTCTAATTCACTATTCAATCTGTTCTTCAAAAAAATGAAACTGCTCTAAATAAATATTTTAAATAAATGAGGAAGCCAAGGGCATAAAGTGAGATTAAAACAGATATGAGTCTTGCACCCAAAACACATGAAATGACATACTAGTTTCTTTCAAGAGATGAACCGAAAATATAGCTTCAAGATGTTTTGTAGTCAGTTTGAAGAGGAATACATTATTTTAAATAACCTTGGATGATAAAATGATAAACATATTCAGAAACATGTAAGAAGTGAGGGAAAAATTGCAAATTTCCAAGGACTGTTTCTTTTAATGTTCTTCAGTTTAATCTGATCTTGCTATGGCCAAAGCATAAGGAAGTTAAGTAATCCTGTGGGAATTTCCTAATTGTCTGATTTAACCCCAAAATAGATTTTAGGTTGCTTAATGAGTATATGGACTTCATACCCTTCTGGCTATGCTCCATAAATATTTTCCTTACTTTTGATTTTTATCAGAATAGACACAGTGAATTTTTTGGAGTACATATACTTGGATTGTAGATATTTTTCCTTGCCATTCAATTTATGCCAATTTAAGCATCACGTCTTAGGAGAGACATTGGGAAAAAATTAGCCTATATTCATGGAGTATGACCATGGTAATTAAGAGCCAGAAAGTCTTGAGAGAATTGGTGATTATAACCCAGGAAATAAAATATAAGAAACATGATATATCCCTCAAATATTTGATAAAACTTTAGGTAGAAGATGTATTAAACTTTTGTTGTCTGATCCCAAAAGGTAGAACTTAGAGTTATAATTTATAGTTATAAGGAATTATTTTCAGCCTGACATGTGAAAGACATTTTTGACACTTTTAACCATGTAAATACAATAAAGACTGTATCAGAGTACCTCAATGGTTTACAGACTCACATTCAGATAGTTATACTTTTGCAACAATTTTTTCACCAATGAAGGCAAAATGTAACAAATATGTGTGTGTGTGTGTGTGTGTGTGCATAACTGTGTATGGTAGCACATCACTATTTGCCAACTATATTTTCTGGGAAATGACGGTCTTGTGTTCATCTTAATTTTTTTTTAAATGTTCATTCTTTTTTTTTTTTCTTTAAAGATTTATGTTAGAGAGAGAGAGAGAGAGAGAGCATGTGAGTTGGGGGGACGACAGAGGAAGAGAATCTCAAGCAGACTCTATGCTGAGTGCATAGCCGAGGTGGGGCTCAATCTCACTATGCATAAGACTGTGACCTGAGCAGAAACCAAGAGTCAAACACTTAATCGACTGCACCACCCAGGTGTCCCTAAAATGTTCATTCTTTTTTTTTAAATATTTTATTTATTTATTCATGATAATATACAGAGAGGAGAGAGAGAAAGAGAGAGGTAGAGGGAGAAGCAGACTCCATGCAGGGAGCCTGACATGGGACTCCATCCTGGGTCTCCAGGATCATACCTGGGCTGAAGGTGATGCTCAACTGCTGAGCCACTTGGGCTGCCCTAAAATGTTCATTCTTCATGAATTGATAATGATGTTATTTTTGATGACTTGATTTTTTTCTGTGGTCAGTTTATTTTTTTTTCTCTGTGGTCAGTTTAAAAAAATTATTCTTGAAGGTAAAAATCTACAACCTTTATAATGGATAATAATATAATGGTGATGCTCATTGATAGAATTCAACCAAACACTAATTAGATTAGCCAATGGGGTCTCTCTAATCTAGAAGAGATTCAAAACTCTGGTTCAAAACTCATAGCTGAGGATACTTGGCTGACTCAGTTGGAAGAGTATGTGACTCTTGATCTCAGAGTGGTAGTTCAAGCCCCATATTGAATGTAGAGATTATGAAAAAATAAAAATAAAAAAAATGAAAAACCTCATAGCCAATGGATTTGAGTGATAGTGATCTTTCACTGTACCATGATTCTAGATTTGTATTTTTAAAATCTTCCAGACAGGTCTTTGCTTTGTTGTCTCACAACATCTTTCTGTTTTTTTGTTTGTTTGTTTGTTTGTTTGTTTGTTTTTTAATGCTTTTGGATTTGAAGCAACCATAAAGCATTTTTTTTTTTTTTATGTATTTATGATAGTCACACAGAGAGAGAGAGAGGCAGAGACACAAGCAGAGGGAGAAGCAGGCTCCATGCACCGGGAGCCCAACGTGGGATTCGATCCCGGGTCTCCAGGATCGTGCCCTGGGCCAAAGGCAGGCGCCAAACCGCTGTGCCACCCAGGGATCCCCATCTTTCTGTTTTGGACTTAATAGACTCCAAATTCCATATCATAGATTTCACACCCAGGAGCACGGAAATAAAGCAGTATAAATGGAGTCAGAATTTTTACAATTGAAGGTAACTCTCACAATGATCACATATAATTTACACCTCCAAAGATTAATTTTTATTTCATATTTTCTAACATAAGGAAATAGTTGGAACATAAGATGTATACATTTACTTTTTTTCTGCATCTGATATTAAATTAGTGACTTAATGACATGCAGTACTTTGGATATTGAACAGATGGCCATATTAACATTACCATCCATAATAAATAATGTAATGGTAGTAAAAATGCCCAGACATTATCTGGTATTAATGTCATTCATTGTCATTCAATTACATCTTCATATTTTCAACCATGTTGTTAATATTTTATCAGCTAACATTTGTTTTTACTGTAACTATTATATAGCTATTTAAAATTTAACACAAAATAGAATCGAAATACAGAGTTCATTAAGTTTTTAACCTATTTAATGGCTGTTTGAGTCTAAGAATTTGACCAAGCAAGAGATGCTCATATTAATAAGTAATGTAAGACTGAAATATATTAGACATCTGTATTCTAAGAGTGAAGAGAAAGATGGAAAGAACAAAGTAAAATCCATTTGCATGTAAAAGAGAAAGCATTAGTGTTATTTAAATAACAGTAATATCCTTGCTTTTTGAAAAATCTTTTAGAATAATGTATCATGCTTCCTTCTAAATGATATGAAATACGCAATAGGCATATGATGTACCCAATCTCTCTCTCCCCCAAACGACATCACTAATCATCCGAGGTACTGTCTCTCTCCAGCTGAACTCAGTTGTATTTTCAGAATATTCCTCACCTTAGTGCTCGAAGCAGCCAGTATCAGTCCATGAGAATTGGCTCTCGAGGTAAAAATCAATTTGCTTTTCTATTTGCTCTTCCAAATAGATCATGAGAAGCTGGAACACTAACATGAATTTAGGAAACAGCCCAAAGCTTGGATAGTGAAGTTGCCTAAATTTCTGAGGTCTAAAATTATACATTAGCCTCAAGGACTTCTAATCTATGAAGATGAAGGATATTCTTTTGTTCACTTAAAATCCATCATTGGAAACATTTTATAAAAATACATGTCATTAATAAATAAAAATTAAAAAAAAAAAAAAAAAGGATCCCTGGGTGGCGCAGCGGTTTGGCGCCTGCCTTTGGCCCAGGGCGCGATCCTGGAGACCCGGGATCGAATCCCACATCGGGCTCCCAGTGCATGGAGCCTGCTTCTCCCTCTGCCTGTGTCTCTGCCTCTCTCTCTCTCTCTCTCTCTGTGACTATCATAAATAAATAAAAAATTAAAAAAAAAAAATACATGTCATTTCTAACCAGTTGGAAGCAAAAATTGTTTAGGCCTTCCACAGCAAATAACTACCTATGTGTTGGGGGAGATAGGAAAACAGAAGGTTACTGTTTTAGAGAGCTTAGAATTTTCATGCCAATCACATGCCAGTCATTAAAACCACCACTGTAAATGAGACAAACAGTATCCTTCCTCAAGGATCTTACATTTTAGCTGGGGAGCAATAAACAACAAATGATTAAATAAATAAATAAGATAGTTTTACACAGGAGAAAGTGCTCTGATGGAAATTACACAAAATAATGGAATAGAGAGCAAGAGGGGATAGAGTAGCAAGTAGCATTAATATGTCATGGAAGTCCTTTCTCAGAACTGAGAGATAGATGAAAAACAGGAAGGAACTGGGATATGACTTTGATGTTAATGTTATTCTTATTCTATAGGACTGCTATGTCTTATTTTATTGTTAATGTTACCATGGCGTAACATTCATGGAAAGGAATGAAAGAAAATCCAGGGAAAGAAAATAGTAGTACAAAGGCCAGGAGAAAGGAATAGCCTAATTTATGCTTTTGCACGATATGTGACTAATATTAATCAGTATATACAAAAGTTTTCAACTGCCTACAATTTATGCAAAATGCTTACTTCAGATAGAACACATTCATGGCAATGGGAGTATAATCCTCTGCATATAGATTATCCACATGTTGCTATTTGTTTTTCTCAATGTAACTATTCAAACCATTATCACTAGGGGTAGATATTGCCTCAGTTAATACACTCATCTTACTTTACTATCTACCATAACTTACTCTTCATTGGGACAAAAATTTTACTTTTTCTGCTGAATGTCAATAGTTTAAACTCGGTTCAGGGTTATTAAGCATCTCTTAATTGTGTAATATTTTCAGCAAACAAATTAAAAACATTGGAAAAATTTATAATTGCTATCGTTATTGTCTGAAGCAGTGATAGGCAAAGCACCATTTATAGGCCAAGTCTGATCTGCTGCCTGTTTTGGTACATAAAGTTTAATTGGAACACAGCCACGGCCATTCATTTACATATTGTCTGCAGCTACTTTGTTGCTAGAACAGGGAGTTGAGCAGTTGCAACAGAGACCCCATGGCCTAAAGTCTAAAATATTCACTATTTGGTCTTCCACAGAAAAAGTTTCCAAACATCTTGTATGAAGTGCTTCAGTAATGTTGGAGGACATTCAAAACACCAATGCGTTTTATCAAAGTCTTCAGTGATAAATTCACTTCTGACTTTTATTTTTATCTACTTCCAATCTATAAATTTCACCTGAATTAATTTAATTAATTCTATTTTCAGTCATAGAGAAATAGAACCCTTTAAATTTTTTCTATAAAAATATTCCTTTTTGTTTTCTAGACCAAAGTGCTATTGTCTTCACCAGTGAACCAGTTTTTCTTTCCTTTTTTATTTCACTTCAAATTTACACAATGTTAATTGTCAAATATATTCCATTAAAGTAGAATTATGACACCAGATAAATAACATATTAATTATTTTGCAATATATTTAGAAAAATGGTAACAATATTATAAGTGCTTCCAACAAGGTACAAGCAAAAGCTATAAATGATCAGTGAAAGGAGAAATCACTTCTACACAGTGAAAAGTTTATGGAATTTGTGTTGGATAGTATATATACCTTAGTATATGCCAGTATGTTGGACCAGAGTATATGCTAATTGAATAGAATTTGCAGTTGAATTTCAGGATTAGTAAATAAAAAGATAAAAGCAGAAAGAACAACACACAATGAGCTGGAATATTGCTGAGAAGGAAAGTACAGTAGGAAAAAATCAACAACTTGGCAAGTTGTATATAAATCTATTCCAATTTTTTTGTTGAATCCTTTATTTTAAGAAATTGAAATGTTGGGATGCCTGGGTGGCTCAGCAGTTTAGCGCCAGCCTTTAGCCCAGGGCGTGATCCTGGAGTTTGGGGATGAAGTACCACATCTGGCTCCCTGCATGGAGCTTGCTTCTCCCTCTGCTTGTGTCTCTGCCTCTCTCTGCGTGTGTCTATCATGAATAAATAAAGAAAATCTTTTTTAAAAAAAGAAATTGAAGTGTTTTTTTTTTTTTTAAGATTTTACTTATTTATTTGAGAGAGAGAGAGAGCACAAGTGTGGGGGGAGGGGCAGAGGGAGAGGGACAAGCTAAGCAGGGAGTCCAACTTGGGGATTTATCCTAGGACCCTGAGATCATGACCTGAGCTGAAGGCAGACCTTAACCACCTGAGCCACTGAGGTGCTCCAGAAATTGAATTTCTTGTATTGCATTGCTCATGAATTATAAATATCCCACAGAAAACTAGGATTCTTATCTTTCAGAAAAACAGTTCATCCCCCCCCCCCCCACACACACACACACCTCTCTGAAGTACATTTGCAATTCATTGACTTATTGCTGGAACTTTTATCTTGCTGATTACTATAGAAGCATTCTTTTGAAATGGAAAATCATGGTAGTTATTTTAAATTATGTGTCTCTGACTGTTTTGAAAGTTTGAGCACTATAGCTACTAACTTAACAGAAATGTATTGCACTCCTGCTATGTTCACATATTGGTAAGATAGCCCTAGACAATCATGCATGGCCCATGCTTTTCTGGAACAAACATTAGGGTTAGTGATAGGAATAAAAAAGTACACCAATAAACTCAAGACAATTTTGAGATGCCTTCAGATAATAGATATAAAATGCAGAGATATGATAGTGATTGAGACTTGGTGTGGGCATGATATTTTAGATATTAGAGACTCAAGAAAGTTATCTCTGAGAAGAGAATATGGGACAGAGACTTAAAGGTAAATGAATCCTTTTGTGAACAAGTCAGAGGAGTGTGCCCAAGTAAAAGGAACAGTGTGAAGATTGAGGATAAGAATTAATTGGAGTTACATGTTTTGCAAATGGCAAGGGGGGGCGGTCAGAGTAATTGAACAATAGTGTTACAGGAAAAGGTGACTGTGTATATCATGAGAGAGGATGTCATGAGCCTGATCATGCCAGCTCTGGATTCCATGGTAAAAGGTTTAGGCTTTATTTTAAATGGCATAATGGGCTATTATAAAGTTTTCCTACATGGAGCTGACAAATACAATTTTAGTTTTAAAAGACACTTCAATTGCTTCATGCAGAAACTATTTGGGGAGGGGAAAAGGAGAGAAACTATTTAGGAGGTCATCATACTAGGAAAAGGATAAGGATCGCTTGGACTGAAGCAGTAGTAAAACATACTCAGAAATTTGGGGATACCTGGGTAGTTCAGTGTTTGAGCGTCTGTCTACCTTTGGCTCAAGTCTTGATCCTGGGGTCCTGGGATGGAGTCCTGCATCTGACTCCTTGAGGGGAGCCTGCTTCTCCCTCTGCCTGTGACTCTCATGAATAAATAAAAATAAAATCTTAAAAAAAAGAAATGTGGAATTTGGATATGTTGTTAATGTGGATTTGGCAGGATATTATCACAGAGTAGATGTAAAAAAGAGACAATGGAAAAAAGAATTAAACAACTGCTAATTGGGATCCCTGGGTGGCGCAGCGGTTTGGCGCCTGCCTTTGGCCCAGGGCGCAATCCTGGAGATCCGGGATCGAATCCCACATCGGGCTCCCGGTGCATGGAGCCTGCTTCTCCCTCTGCGTCTCTCTCTCTCTCTCTCTCTCTCTCTGTGACTATCATAAATAAATAAAAATTAAAAAAAAATTTTTAAAAATAAAATAAAAAAATAAACAACTGCTAATTGTATTCTATCAACAAAGGGATAATAATGCCAATTACTGAGAAGCAGAAGATTGTAAAAATAAATAAATAAATAAAAACAAAAACAAAAAACGGGTTTGGATATAGGACATCTGCCTACTTAGATATCATAGCATTTGGATATTCAAAACTAGAACTCACAGACAGAAATGGATGCAGAAATTTGAGACTTAAGAATATACAGGTACTAATATTTAGGATGAAAGTTCTACAGAGATTGTGTAGATTAGAAGCAAAAACAATTCAGAACTGAATCTTGCGACGTTCCCACATTTTGAGGTTAGAAGAAGAAAAGGAGCTACTTTACAGAAAAGTAGAAATGTGTGACCAGTGATGAGGAATGAAGATAGAGAGTAGTGCCACTGGAAATCAAAAGAAAAAGTATTTTAAGAAGGAAGAAATCAATTGTGTCAAGTATTCCTGAATGATCTACTGAGAGGAGAATATTGAAATGGTCATTGGATTTGGAAACATGGAGTTTAAGTAACCAAAGTGTCAGGGAACTAAAGGGGATAAAAACCTATTTAAAGAAGGTAGAAGAGATAATGAGAGAGTAGGAAGAGTAGGCAAGAAATATAGGTGATTCTTTTTAGAAATTGCAAATATCCTAATTTCAGAATCCTGAACTTATCAAGAAATACAACGTACATATGATGGAAGTTTAATATACAACTTGCCATTATTTATGGATGTGTTGACTCTAAAGCAGAATTAGTAATATGTACTTTTAAATATTGATGGCAAGCAAGGTTAATTAACTCTGAAGGGAAAGAAAATATCATCCCATTTTCATATGTTCTCTGCTAACGTATCTTTCCACTTGGTCATAAGAAGTTTGAATTCTCAAAGTTTATTTTATAAAGCATGATTAAAAGTACATTAAATAGTTTTCTTAATTTTATAATTCAATTCTATGGTCATAAGAACATGGAAAAGTATTTAAAAGAGTTATAATGATTCACAATTTATCGAGTATTAAATTAAAATATGCAAGTTGATGTATTATAGCTAGATTTACACAGTAAGCTTGTAATAGTGCCTGGATCATTGATTCCTTTAGAAGCTATTAGAACTTGCATTTATCATGGTACTCAGAATATGAAATGCACAAGCTAGATATACAGTTTTAAAATGTAAATAAAAATAGAACTATGATTATAAGTTATTATAAGTACACTTCAAGTGTTTAATGAGATTTATAACTTTGAAATACAAATCCAAAGAAATCTCTATTAGCTGTATGACTTGCACTAATCCCATCAATTTCGGGTTTTTAAAATAATCAGAATTATGGTACTGTACTTTATTTCATTAGTACTTGTAGCTGAAGAACTGCATATAACCTTTTTTATATTACAGAGGAATGGATTTATGGCGTGATTACAGCTGTTTTCAAATCAAGCATTTTCACTTTAATATTTGTAGTAAAAATAAAAGAGAGAGAGAGAGAATTCCTCTTTGCCCTTGAGGGATTTCCCATCCTGCTCTATCTGCAAAATAAATCATAGATGTTTTGATGTTGGAACCCTCTAAAAAGTAATCCAGAACACTTGAAAAATGTTAGCATAATATTACTAATTTGTTTTGCTTCCTATTAATGACAAAGGCTATGTAATGATTGTGTAATATACACCCTAGACTACAACTTGTAAATGGGGTTTAAGCCATTATAAATTATGCTGCTTCTTTAATACTAATGTAGCTAAGAAATCCCCAACATGTCTATTACAAATATTTATCTTTGGGGCTTTTATATGGCATAAAGATGTGTTTAAGCACAGTTTAGAACATTACAGTTTCCAAAAATATACCTTTTAAGAACATTGAGGAAAAGATTGCAAAGAGATTGTTCTATATATATGGTCTCACTATTAACAAGTGCCTCTACTTAAATTTAATATTGAAAACAAAAAATATTTAATATATATTGTTAAAAACTGTGAAATGTCTGAGATGTCACCTTACTTACACAACATATATCAAGAAAATATGAACCTGGATCAGCGTAAAGAACTCCATTATAGCACAATTAATAGCCAAAGTAAGCAGTGCGGTATACGATTTCCCACCTTGGCAAGTTGGAAGACCGATATTGTGAGAGCCAGATTGAAAAATGTCCTACACTCATGGTGGGATCACTCCATAGGAAGGCTGGCAAATATGAATTTCCTACATTTGTAAAGGGGAAAGAGATTATTTTCTCCCATCCTCTTCTGAGAGAGCTTTATTGGAAAGGATAATAATGCCCTAAATTCATTGCCTATCTAGAAGTATAACCTTCTGCACTTGGAGAGATAGGAAAAATCTTTATTGTATGGGAGCAATAGCTCAACCACTAGGCTGCAGAGTTAGTCCTCATGGCATGTGGGAAGTAAAATATTTCCAGAGGAAATGAAAGCAAACATTCTCAATCTTTTATAGAGTATACATTTTCATTATTCAGGAGACTGAGGCTTTTTAAAGGAACACTAAGAAAGCCAAGGAAGCTTATTTCTCCACAATATCAAAACCATAACATGTTATCTTTTTATTTTGTAATAGCAAAAATCATCCCCAAATTCTGTAGGAAGCTTCAATGTTTTTGTCAATAAAATTTGATTATTTTAAAAATATATTATTATTCTAAATATATGATATAGAAATTGTGTATCCTGTATATTTTTTTCTTGGTTTAAAATTAGTTTATAAATAATTTTAGAAGAGAATTTTCATTTTGAATAACGAATATAAATTGCAGTTTTACCACCACTCAGATGTAAACTAACAAATTAATTTATTTATTTTTAACAGCTTGATTGAGGTATAACTGATATTCAAATAACTGGATATTAAATATATATGATCTGATGATTTTGAACATATGCAAACACCTAGGATATTATCACCGCAATCAGGGTAATGGACATATCCAACATTTCCAGAGTTATTTTGTTTCTTTTCTTTCTTCTTCTTCTTCTTCTTCTTCTTCTTCTTCTTCTTCTTCTTCTTCTTCTTCTTTGATGGTACGAGTACTTAATATGAGATCTTAGAGTGCAGTTTCAGTTATACTAGCTAAATAAGTTCTAGAGATTTGCTGTACAATGTAATGTCTCCAGATAATAATATGGTAATGATATACTTAATATTTAATTAGGAGGTATTATTTATCCTACTTTGGTATAAATAGAAAATAAATAAATAAAAGAAAACATTGTGCTAGTATGTACACCATATTTACTTGAAAATTTCTTTGGAAAGAAATAAAACAATGTTCACAATTAGTGGTAGAAATTATATATAAATGTAGGTATATGTACTGACAGCATAACCATTTTATTCCAATGGTTTTTATGTATTATCACTCTATATCTGTATTTAAGTACGACAAGGTATGATCATTAGATTCTATTTGATATATTCCATTTTATTCCAACATAAGTAGTAGAGACAGCCTGTTTCTAGAGGCAGCAGCTATGACATTGAGGTCCTGATTTGCAAGGCTTTCTGATTGTGCATCAGTGTGCACTGAACAGACACAGCAGTTAATTTTCAGCTTGGTTCTTAGCTGTTGTTTGAGTGTTTTTAATTAATATATAGAAAAAAGACATGTTTAAGCCCCCCATGTGACTCTCCGAGTTATGTATGCCATTTACTAAATCTCCTCTTACATCACTTCAATTTCGTCTTCCTTAACTAAGAACTCTATCCATTACAAACACAAATTTGTATTGCCTGTAAGGGGAACACAGTGACTTATATTAATTTTTGAGGAAGGCATTTTTTAGTTAATGTATGGTGAAGACGAATGTGTCATGTGTAAAATCATTAAAGCATAATGTTTGAGAAATAACAGTTCACTGTCTTATACACTGATTCTGGACAGGGTGCTAAAGTTCTAACTTTGTAGTGGAAATATACTTTCCATTGGAAGTTATACTCTAAGTGGAAATATATATTCTAGACACTGGCCAAATACTGGTCTTCTGTTCTAGACAGTGTTTCTACAGATTAAATTGGAAGTCAAGATATATTTATACACATTTTTAAGGAATCTCAAGGCTTTATATTATATAAAATTGATCTAACTACATCTTCCCTTTCTTCTACAGGAGAAGAAATCAGAGGACCCAGGAAGTTCATTGAGATAGCATGACTCTTGTTATTTCAAGCAGTTGACCTAATGTTGTACTTTTCTGTTCAGAACTGCTTTGACAAACACCTGGGAATCATGTCAAAATATTTGAAGATTATGAGAAAAAGAAGGAGATAAAGATTTGAACTTTGTCTTTCTAACTGTCTTTTTCCCCTTACATTTGGTGAATCCAATTCAAAGAAATAAAATTAAATCAAGTTATTAAAAGATGCTGTTTATTTTTCAGATTATAGATAAAAGTGATAAATATTAGTAAGAAAATTAGAAAAATTAATCATATTAAATTTAGAAACTATGTAAAAGCCCCAAAGGGAAAATTAATCAGCTACACCTTAACTACTTTAAAACATCTATTGTTAATAAGATTGTCCATTATATCTATCTTAAAAGCAAAGACATATGTAAATATATAAATATAAAATATATTTGCATGTATATTTTATACATATACACATACATGTATATGTAGAATATACATATATATTCTACACCTAGATTATATAACATAGTACTGAATCCTGTTTGATTATGATATGTCAAAATTGATGACAAAATTGTATTATCCTTTTCATGAAACACTGTTTCATCTATTTCATCAGAACATTATTTAATATCTTTAACTTCTGTGGATACATAAAAAATTGATTTAAGTTAACCTTATTCCATTACTAGATACTTTTTTACCTATGTTATTTTATACATTTAAAAGGTATTTTTCTTTTGGTTTCTAATATTTGTCTATTAAAAAATTTGTGCTGAGATAAGCATTCTTTTATTTAATTACTTGAATCTTAAATTATTTTCTTGTTTCAAAGACATAGTTCCTTTATCCAGTGATCTGCATTCTATAAGAAACATTGATAATTATTGTAACATTGCACTTCAGACAGGTTAGAGTGGTTTACTCTGCTAACATTTGACTATAAAAATGGACATTTACTACACCCTCAAGAACGCTACATCTTATTTTCTAAAACCTTTTCTTTATTTGGCAGTTAAAAATGTTACCTAATTTGTGCTATACTGTATATTGGAACAATGAATGTCATTCTATGTATAATGTAATGTGTTTTTATCAATAGTAATTTCAACATTTTGTTCTATTTCATTGCCCATTGCAGTTCTTCTTTTGTGGATTTTTTGATCATGAACTTTGCCATAGAAAAATCAGAGTATATAGTTTCTCAAAATCTCTTAGAGCTTTAATATTGTCTGTCCTATCTATGGAAAAGTCTTTATCAATTTGTTCACATTATTTCACTTGTTATAAAATTTTGACATGAAAATTTGAAAAAATGATAAAATAATGTAGCTATTTATGATTTCTTTTCATTGCTTGATGCGTATGAGTTCCATCTTGTTCCTGAGATCAGATACATTTTCAATTGACATTCTTTATCTCTGTAACTCATATAAATAACAGTGGCTAGAGGTTAATGTAGCATGTATACGTTTTCACTAAATTGTCCATTGTTTTAAGATCCAACTATTTGCATAAAGTAGATTTATAACATATTTTAAAATATGCTAATATTTTAACAACGAGTTCTCTTTATTTCCTTGACTGTAAAAATCTTTTGGCTATTTTTTTCTTCCTGAATATTATAACAGACATATTTTGAGATGTTTTTTTATGTTCTCAAAATAACTTTTATGAATTTTATTGAAAAGTTCCTATAAATTATGAAACAATGACAAGATTCTTTGAAGAGACTTTCTATCCAAATATAAGATCACTCCCTTAAATTTATATTGTTTCTTTGTAAATATATGTATGTTTTAGTATTTTAGCACTTTGTTTATCTTCATTCTTGTTAAATTGCATCTATGAAGGCTGTTAATAGTGTAATGTGGATTTTGATCACCTTGCTGCACATTGATTAGTTCCTTTAGTTTTTCACTCTCTCTGAGAGGCAGCTATTGTTGGGGAAGGGATACTAGTAGATAATATCAGCTGTTAATAATAATACTAATATCAACTTCAACTTACAGATATATGCACATATATTTCTTTTTTGTTTTTGTTTCTTCTTAATGTCATAATTTAACTGTTATGAGAATAGGTAAGAGTGGTATATCCTATTTGTTAATAGGAAATACCATATAAGTATTCTTCAAACTGTTCAAAAATATTACAATTGACAAGTTTTTAGCCGGAAATAGGTTTCTAGCCTTCTTCTAACTAAAGAGTGACAGTTTCTTTAAAATATTCTAATTATTTACTTATATTTCTTGTGTTTCCATAACATTATATGTGTCCATCTCTATCTCTATCTCTACCTATTTATCTATCTTAACAATCATATGTACTTTTTTTTTAAGATTTTATCCATTTATTTTAGAGAAAGAGAGAGAGCATGAGCTGGGGGAATGGAGATGAGGGGGAGAAAGAAGGAGAGAATCTCAAGCAGATTCTGCACTGAGTGCTAGGCAGAGGCAGGGCTGATCATGACCTGAGATCATGACCTGGGCCGAAATCAAGAGTCAGTCACTCTGCAGACTGAGCCACCCAGGCATCCTGTATTTTCCTTTTATATCATACTAAATTTATAGGACATTTGTTCTGTAAGTTGTGATCCCTGATATTTTCTTCCTTAACATCCTCATCTAATTAAGATTAATTATTTTTTATATTTCACTTGATTCTTACCACTTGAGGGAAGATGCCTCTCATATTCTTGATTAGGTTACATCTCTGTCTTAGAAACATCATGTATCTCTTCTCTGAAGTATATAAGGTAGTTATGTGCTATTCAGGTATATGCTATTTTGCAATTTCATATTTAAGTGTTAGTTTTTTAATATATGTCTCTTTCCATCAACTACAAGATGCTTGACCCTGGATTTCTAAATTTTTACTCATTATTGTGTCCTCAGAGACTAGCACAGGGTCCCTTCTTCCCTATCCAGACAGAGGAGAGGTCACCAGCTTCTGAAGCTATCCCGGGGACCCCCATCCCAACCTACTCCTCTACCTCCCCTTTTCCCTCCTTCAGTGGGCTTTTTATGTCAAAAGTGCTGTTTACAGTTTATTCCTTTTTTATCCCTCCTCACAGAGAAATAGAACTCTAGAAATTTAAAAAATGTCTATTAATTAAAAAAAAAACTGTTGATAAACATCATATCAGCTAACTTGCAAATATCCCATGGTTCTAGCATGTAAGCAATTAGGTACTAATTTCATGTCAGACATCCCTGTTTCCTGTGTATGCACCATTCCATTTTCTTCTAATTAACTCATATGTCTGACAGCAACAACTATCAATGGCAATGGTTGCAAACAAGAAGGACTTACTTAGGAAGCCTTTGTATATTTATATAGATACACTGATAATAATAAGTAACTGCATAATAAATTGGGAGAAGGGAAAGCTTTTTTAAAAGCAGAATTTAATAAACATGGAAGAATGGAAATATATAAACAGCATAAATGAGCATTGCAAGTAAGAATCAATGACAGATACATCATAGTCTCAAAGTATCTACTCATAAGAAACTTGTTCATTAAAGGAAAATTAGTAACTTCCTAGAGGGGAAACTTGGCAGACAGTATATTTATCCAGGGATCAAAGCTAACATCACCAATAAGATAAATAGATGATCTGTACCTCTGCATGTGATGCACAGGGAAGAGCTCCACATTACTTCTGTTTCATTCTTGCCAAAAATGCACAAATTCAATTTCATCATGAGAAAACATCAGACAAATACCATCTAAGATGCCCTGAGGGGCAGTCTACAAAATATCCGGTCAGTATTCTTCAAAAGTGTCAGGATCATAAAGACAAAAATTGATGTACTGTCACAGATTAGAGGAGACTAAGATGACATGACAACTATATGCAATGTGGGTCCCAGATTGAATTCTGGACTGGAAAAAGACAGCAGTGAGAAACTAGTGAAATTGAAGTGTGTTCAGTAGTTAATGAATGATGTTGTATCAATGTACATCTCCAGGTTTCCATGGTTGTGTAAGACATTATCATTAGTGGAAGCTTGATGAAAAGAAAATGGGTTCTATATTTGCACCTGTTCTATAAGTCAAAATTATTTTTTTAAGTTTCATAATTTAATCCGTAGTGACAATAATAGGTAGTACCCATGAGGTTTGTTGTATTCCATGATGGCTTCATGCATTTCTTCTATATTAATCATTTAATCTTAAGAAATGTATCAGATTACTACTATTATTAACTCCACTTAAAATTCAAAAAAATAGGGGTGCCTTAGTGGCTCAGTCACATTTGTGCTCCTTAACTACTCTGGTATATTTGCCAATAATTTATTTTCTCATGTTACTATGCTTAATATGTTGATTATAACTAATTGAAAATTTAGAAATCTTAAGTGTTTTTATACTTAACATATTTAATATATTTTTGATAAACTTTATATTTACAGCAGCTTTCTATTTACAGAAAAGTTTAGAAGAGAGTACAGAGAGTTCCTGTATATCCTACCCACAGGTTTCACTATTTTAACATCTTATATTAGTATGATATATTTGTCACATTTATCAAAATAATACTGATACATTATTAGCTAAAATCTGTTCTTTTTTAAGATTTATTTATTTTACAGCAAGAGAGAGTGCACATGCATGAGTGGGGGAAGCAGCAGAGTGAGAGCAGGAGAGAGAATCTCAAGGAGACTCCTCTGAGCACAAAGCCTGGCTCAGGGCTTAATTTCAATGCCCTGAGATCATGACCTGAGCTGAAATCAAGAGTTGGACACTTAGCCTACTGAGCCACTCAGGTTTCCCTAAAATCTATATTTAATTGGATTTCTTTAATTTATACCTAAGGTGCTTTTTCTATTATAGGAAGTCATTCTATGTTTAGTCGTCAAGTTTCCTCAGGCTTCTCTTGATTAGGACAATTTCTCATATTATCCTTGTTTTTCATGACTATGATAGTTTGAGAGGTACCGTTCAGGTGCATTAGAGAATGTCCCTCGACTAGAATTTATCTGATTTTTTTTTTTCCCTTATAATGAGATTGTGGTTATTGGTTCTGGGGAAGAAGATCACAGAGGTAAAGGTCCAGAATCTCATCATATACTAGGCACATACTGTTGGCATGAGTCATCAGGGGTAGAGACAGATTCCATGACCTGAGTAAGAAAGCATTTGTCAGATTTCTCTACTGCAAAGTCGGTCTTCTTTTTACCTCTTTTCACACTCTACTCTTTGGAATTGAGTCATTATGCACAGTAGTGGGGAATCATGTTGTGTATCCTTGAAGATAGAGCATCTACATAAATTATTTGGGATTCTTCTGCACATGAGATCTGGCTTTTTCCCATCATTTATTCATTTATTTATTTACTTACTTGTTGTCAAGGTAGATTCAAAGGTATATAGACACTTAATTCTAAATATTAATTATTTCATTAGTATTAAAAATTAAATTTTAAAATAATATAATATGCTAGTTAATATCATCTGATATTTTATTAAATATTAAATATCTAGGTAATAGGGAGAATTCTACAATCTTATCAATAAGTCTCCTTTCTTTCCTGGGTCTATATCCCTGGACTCTGACCTTCACAAGTGTTTCTTAGCTTTCTCCCAATTCACAGACAATATAAGCAGACTAGAGTGAAGCAGACTGGAGGTCAGAGAAATAGACTTCTAACAATTGACATAAGGTTCTGGTAAAATCTCTGCCCCTAGAGAGTAGGTCTCTGTTAGGAAGAATGCTCTGGGTATACTTTGCAATTGTTACTTTTTCCCTCCTCCTGTCATGATTTCTTGCCCTTTCATTCTCAGAATGTGGTGGAGTTCCTGGAGGTAAAGTCCAGTAATACCTGGAGAGGCAATTAAGACCCTGGACCCCAGAACTTTCTTAGTCTCAAGCAAGTCCACCACACTCAGCCTTCAGTTATTCTTCAACATCACCATTTAAGTATTCCTTATGGTTTAGTGCTTCGGTGGCTTCCGTTCCACTTGAATAAAACAGATATCTGTTGTGACTTTCTGGATTCACCTGTCTCTCCATATTTCAAGAGCTTTGTCCTGGGACTTTAATTCCTTAATGGATCCAAGAAAAGTCATCGATTTTCAGTTCATTCAGCTTATTTCTTGTTTCAAGGACAGAGTAATGATACCTTGGCTCTTTACATGTCAGAGATAAAACATAAAATCAGACTTACTATTTTTCCAGCCTTTTCTTCAGGAACATATTAATCTCCCTTAACCTTATAATATAACCTTAACCATTTTCTCATTATTTTATTCAAAATAAATAAAATTGAATGAACATTTTCAACATTCTGTGGTCAATAAAATACTTCACTTCTTTACTTGACATTTTATCTCCATACCAGTGCCACATCTAAGTACCATATTGTAAGTACATCCTCCAAACAAGTGAATTGATAGAATTTGACACGACATAAGTTTTCTTTTATTTTCTATTTATTTTTTAAAGATTTTATTTATTTACTTGACACAAAGAGAACATAACCAGGGAAGTGGCAGAGGGAAAAGAAGTAGGCTCCCCTTGAGCAGGGAGCCTAATGCAAGGCTTGATCCCAGCACCTTAGGAGCCAAAGGCAGATGCTTAAACCACTGAGCTGCCCAGGTACCCCATATGTTTTCTTTTAAAAAACCTATTTGTATACTGTACTTTTTTTTTTTTTCACAAGTCATCATTTTATGCATTAAAGGCTTTTCCTCTGATAAGGCCAATCCTGTAAGTTAACTGATTAAAGACAAAGTATTTTGAAAGCAGTCATCATACAATCTGTTAAGTAAAGAATGGCTTTGCGTTGCTATTTGTTGACAACATTTTGATACAGGGCCAAGGATATTTCTGTGACTATAGGTCCACTTTTGAGGTTCTCATGTTTTTTTGTTTTTTTTTTTCACATAAAAGACACCTACAATACAATAATTAATTATTGTTTATTTCATTTCCAATCAAGTGAAAACATAAGGACTTATGAATCAAAATGAAGGCATACTCCTACTAGATTTTCACATAAATATTTCTACCTTTGGTCATTGTGATTTGCAGAGATACTTTGGAAAACTTAAAAGAAGAAAAAAAGCAATGCATTCATAAAATCTTCCCAAAGGAAAATTTCTCAAAGTATTTAGACTTCAGGAGATCATTTTCTTTTTACTCCTGTATTTGTTTGGTGATATCAAAGTACAGCAACTTGTACATCTGGCATACAGGACTTTGTGAATAAATGCCATCAATCCAAGGCAAGCAAATACTGAATTGCAGGAGAGTAAGGATGCTACATAGTATAGCCTGAGAAGCACAAGAAACAACATTCTGAATCCTTTGTATCTCCACACCAGTTTACTGTGTGGGAATGGAGAGGAAATGGAGAGTAATAGTTTATTACATGAGTTAGTTAAATAAACAATGATAATGTATAATCTGCATTTTTCTCTAGCAATTCCTGTAGCATCATCCTTTTATTATTCCTGGATGGGCCACTTAAGAAGTTGAATATGATAACAAAAGAGTAATGGGTATAATTGCTTTCAAACCAATTATGTTTGATTTCTACAAAAAAAAAGTTAATTAAAAAAGAGTGCTGTGTGCAGTAGACTATCACTCTATTAATTTAAAATAATGAGGGGGGGATCCCTGGGTGGCTCAGCGGTTTGGCCCAGGGCGCGATACTGGAGTCCCGGGATCGAGTCCTGCGTCCGGCTCCCTGCTTGGAGCCTGCTTCTCCCTCTGCCTGTGTCTCTGCCTCTCTCTCTCTCTGTCTATCATGAATAAATAAACAAAATCTTAAAAAATAAAATAAAATAATGATGAAGTAACAAGTATTCTTTTTTTTACATTTTAAGAATATTATTTAAGATGCATCAGTGAAGCATTAAATATCAGAAAGAAGTAAGATTCTTACCAGCAAGTAGATACTGCCCTATGCTGATAATTCATTATGAAATACATTTTAAACACAAAATAAATAATGTTAACAGATTGTTACTATTTAAATTCTACTAAGCTTTAAATAATTTAGCAAATACACAAGTTATTTATGTGATTTTTAAAGTACTTTTTATATATCAAGGCAAAATTTGAAGCAAATTGGTTTTAAAACTATTTCTCATTTTGAAAATATAAAATAATTATTAAATATTTTTCATTTTCTTAACAGAGGAGCAATTACAGGAAATTGAGTAATAGGATCTTTAAAAATAATTTAATTGGGAATTCATTTATATAAAGAAATTCAGGTAATATGTGAATTATCGTATTTGAAGACATTAAAAGGTGTAAGAAGAAAGGTTAAAGTAACTTCTCATCTTGATACATTTGGCAAAACATCTAACAGATGTTAGCTGACTTGTAGTTTCCAATTAGAATTTTTAAACACACTAAAAGAGGATAACCAGTTTTGTTTTTAATTAGTTAGAGAGTCATTATTTTGGTTGAGTTGGTTTGTTTTATAAAACTTTAAAGAGAAGTCATTTTGTGTTGTAGACTAAAGCAACTCCTGTGTCATTAGTAGTTCTGTTCTAGTTTTAATGATCTGAAATGCTTCTACTTTTTTTCTACTCCGACTTCTGTTTTTTCCTCCGTTTCTCACAGCTCCCTGCACTGCCTCACCCACCCAAACCAGCCCCGTCTTGGCCCTCAGGGAACAATGTTTGCTTGTTTTGCCTAATGCTATTGTATCTATCTTGTACAAATAGTCCCTGACTTACAGTGGTTTGACTTGCAATTTTTTTACTTTATGATGGTGTAGTTTCTACACATATTCAGTAGGATCCATACTTCCCATTTTGAATTTTGATCTTTTTTAAGGCTGGTAATATGCATTATGACTGACTTGAATTCTGGGCAACTCCCAGTCAGCCGTGCTATCGTGAGGGTAAATAATGGGGACAACCATTCTATAACCACCTAAATATTTTGGTTTTCACGTTCAGTATACCATTCAATAAATTACAGGAGATATTCAACACTTTATTATAAACTAGGCTTTCTGTTAGATGATTTGCTCAATTGTAGGCTTATCGAAGTATCTGAACATGTTCAAGGTAGGTGAGTATTAAATGCATTTTCAACTTAATGATACTGAAAATTTCCAATCAGCTTTTTGAGACATAACCCCATCATAAGTCAAGGAAGATTTGTGTCAAATGTCTTCAAATACTTGTTACATTTCCATAAATAATTTATTTCTGCCTAATCCCACCCAATTCATACCTCTTTTTCCTTCAAGGTAGAAGCTCTCTCGCTTAATGAAAAAATGGTAGCTTCCAAATGGCTGCTTGTGGATAGCCTAGTTAGATAGTTATTTATTGAAAAGAATTATATTAGTCATGTGAGACCCATATTTATGATGTGAGAATATTCTGTTTCTGAAACCAAAACAAACAAAAAACCTCTTCCTTCTCTATGATTATTGTTTTTTTCCTACTCCTCTGCCCAAATACTTGTTACTACTTTGAACATTTTTGAAGCAAATACAGTTTGCTTGAGAAACACAATCAAGAAAAATTATTCTGAGTCACTACTCATTGGGCTGCTTTACTCTTTCCTGCCCATAGAAAAAAAACTGTTTACCACAGGCATGTTTCATTTTCTATCTTATTATGCTTAGTCTTGACTTCACAACACCTTAATTTCTGAATTCATATATGTGTGATTTAATTACATTAATGATTATTAATGAGATTTTATTCATCATTTCTTGCATATTAGGCACTGGGTGTTGAAGGGAAGCAGAATATGGTATTCCAAAATATGCCACCTCAAATATGTCACTTTGACATAATGATTATTTTGAGGCAAGCCAATTACAAAAAAGCAGATAAAAGAAGATCTCTCTGCATCACTCCTATTTGTCTCAAAGCAGGATATAAACATGTAAAGGTGTTCCCCATCCTCTCTCTACCAGCAAGAGCAGAAGTCAATCATTAGAGACAACTCTAGATCCTTATCAGCCCCAAGATGGCACCAGACAAATCTGCATAAAAAACTTTACTAGCTAACCGTTATCTACCAATGGTTTCCCTACATATTTACCCTCCCATAATTTGCTGCCCCAGAAACTGAAAGTCCTTTTCCTTTCTTTCTCTTT